>NC_132789.1:86183849-88746349 GCF_048418805.1 Vulpes vulpes
CAGGCTTAGGATAGCTAAATGCATTACAGCTACAGTAGGACTCTGATTTCCCTCTAATGCCATTTATGTTTTCTAGAATTATGCTAAGTGAAGAACAAAGTACACTGTGTTAGTCTCATTTATTACAGCCATGTCCATAATTTACAAGCTGATTATGCAAGCTTCATACAAGGGAAATCACAGAATAGTTAACCACTGTCAAAGAATGGTGAGCCAGCATACATTTTATCAACTACATTTTTTGCGTAGTTACCAAAAAGGAGCACTAGGGTCTACAAGTTCACTTTAATTGGAATTAATATTGATAAGAACTATTTTAAGGTAATTGTATTAAAGGCATTAGGAAACAAGCAGGTGTTCTAAAAAGTTACAGTTGAGTGTCACACACAACTAAATGACAAAAGAAAGATCAATATGGAGGCAATATGCTTTGCTATAATATAGTTTTAAATAAAATCTAAGTAAGTTAGGAGATTTATAGCAAGAAAACTATCAATTCACTAATGTTAGTTTTCCTTTTGATGAGACATCTTTTGTTGCTGCTCCTAATTAAAAATGTACACATTTAAATGCTAACAGTTTGACAGCTGCTTCCAGCTGGTAGGGATAAAAGTAAAAAAATGTATTTTTATATAGGTTTTTTGAAATATTAAAATTTCTGAATTTACTTCAACTGTTTTTGGCTGTATAATAAGAGTTGATGCCTTTGAACAACTCTATTACAGAAAGTAATCATTTCTACATAAATACATTTCGCTATCCATTTAGTTCTCCAAGATACTTTACTACACCAAAATCACATCATAAAAGCAATGCTTCCATGTTGATAGCACAGGTACTATGCTATATAAGAGAAAATATATCATTAGAAAAAATTTTGATCCTATAAAATGATAGACTTGGCATAAATACAACATTGGGCATACGTTATCTAAGGTTTTCAATTTTAAAATCATAAAACTCCATTTAAGAAAAAAAACTTTTAAAAAATTCAAAACACATTAGAGTTCCCAATATATGACAGGCAACATATGCCAAAGTTATCCTAATTTATTCAATACCTGATTATAAAATGACTACATGATATCTGTAACATTAAAGTATCTTGAATCTGAAAAACCCTCAAGAGCACCCCCAACCAACCCCTACTCCTGCCCCAAATGCACATCCGTAGACTTATTCATGTTGTAAGATAAGGTACACAAAGCTCTGATCCAGTAATTCATATCATTTCCATGACACTCTTGCAGCTGAGATCAACTGGAATAGAATTAAGCAAAAGCTATTCCTGCCTTCATTGAGCTCTTTTGACCTCAAGTTCTGACCTGCATTCCTCCTTCTTAACACCAAAAATGGTATGTCCAAAAATGTAATTCATTTTAAGTATTCTTCATAAGCATAAGATATATCTACCCTAATTTAGTGGATAGTTGCACTCAAAACAAAAATTCACTATTTTCATTGTTTATTGTCTTCTAGAAAAAGCTAAGTAGAAATGAGGAATTAAAAATATATCTTTCTAATGAGGAAATATAAAAATTCTCATTAACATTACTGAAAACAGTCAAACTTTTTTTAAAAGTTCTATTATTTTAGAGAGAGACTGTGTGTGTGTCAGGTAGGGAGGGGCAGAGGGAGAGGGAATCTCAAGTATATATACCACTGAGCAGGGCTTGATCTCATGACCCTGAGATCATGACCTGAGCTGAAATAGAGAGTCAGATGCTCAACTGACTGAACCACCCAGGTGTTCCCAAAAATGTTTCTAAAATTTGTAGCATCATATATTCCAAGAATACTAGATATTGTAATTTAAGTTCCTCTAGAAGGTAATTTAATTATTCTGTTTCTAGAAATTAAAACAAAAAATTGCAAGCTCTCTTTGAGAATCAAAATATATAATCCATATATATTTTATATAGTGAATAAAATATTAAAGAAGGCATTTAACTATTTTTATTATCAGAGTCTTGCAATTTGCAAGGCAGTTCTAAAGAACACATACTAATGTTTTTAATTTATGTGTTGAAAACTCAGAAGTGTAAAATAGGAAATGGTTTTTTAAAATAGTGTATTTGTGCTAATTCAGATTTAAGTGTAGCTAATAAAATAGCTTACATTAACTATTTCCCTTAAAAGTTAATTCATAAAGAGTATATGAACAAATATTCCATTAGAAGCAGTTGAGGGAACTAAAATTGTCTATAAAGACCCCTAACTGTACCCATACTGATTTCCTCTACCCCTTTTTTCTACCCATCATTCATAATAGATGATAAAATACAAAATTAAATTACTCTGTTCTTCATCTGGCCTTGATCATATCCAAAGCTATTTATTTAAACCAGGCCTTCTGCAGAAAATCAGAAAATCCTAAACGTTACCTCACTGCAGAATTTCCCCATGCTCCATGTTTGTCTGTGAGAATGTTGATAATTTTCTGGATTAGTTGAGTTGCTGTCACATGATCTCGATATTTAGCTGCTCTTATCAAATGATCACACATCTTCTCATCCTCTCGTTTGTCTGCTGAATACTGGGCACACAGGGACTTGGATAGGAAAAAAGAAACATCCATTAATACTGAAAAATATGGGGAAAAAACTTAAAACACACCATGAAATAATCTCTAATGTGAATTGAACCAACCAAAATTTAAAATTCCAATAAGGGTAATAATCACACCCGCACTGATAAACTGGCTCATAGCTCATGGAAAGGCATTCAATCTAACTGATGCATTAAGAAGGAAGGTCAAAATTTTTGTTGAATTTTCCTTCCTTCTCCCTAGGGTGTAAAGTGGAAGTTCATAATTTTAGGAGTGTTGAAAGCTCTCTGTGTATAGCCCTTGCTTAGGAGAATCCCCATTCCTTTCAGATTGGTAGGAAAGAAATGATAATAAAAATACAGTATTGACATTAAATCACCGAAGCTCAATATTATTTTTAATAAAAAGGTGTAGAGAAAGCAATTAGAGGAATATCCAAAATGCTATGAAGGGAGAAAATTGGTTTTGAGAAGATATATCAATACATATTTTATATATATAAATGTAAACAAGAGATTGAAAAGCAAAACAAAAACCAGACTAAGGTATCATCCTTATAATATCTCCATTCAGTCCTGGGCAACTAACTTATTTCTTCAGGTATAACTGTCCTCACATGCAAAATGAGGGTATTATACTAGCTCTAAGAATTGGACGATAAGAAGATTTGGGGTAACCTCATAGTTTTTGTACACTGGTAATGTCACGCTATTTCTTTTATTTAACCATGGATGTGGAGAAAATAAATCATGTTAGGAACTAAAATAATTTATAAGAAATTAAAGGAAAATATCATATTGTATATATTAAAAAAAAGACTGAGTCAAGCAAACCATGGGAAGATCAGTTTGTCAAAAACATGATTTGAGCAAATAAAAGAAAATACAATTAAGAAATACTTGAACGACCAGCAATTTAAATGAAGATAACTAGGGAATTATTCCATTATAACTAAAACATTAATTGCTATATGTTTGTTTCAGAGATTTACTCAAGAACCAGGAAGTACTCTATAGGCTACTTCATATCTAACTCAACCATACACTAAAACCAAAAGGACAAAACGGTAGATATCTGAAGAATTTTTATACCTTCCAACATTCTCTACTGTATTCATAATCTGTCCTAACCTCATCTGATAAGAGTAAATTAAAATTATTGATGAAATTAGAAATTACTGGTTTCTATACTCCCGCAACACCAAATATATTCATATTAAACAGTACTAAAAATATCAAAAAAATACTGAATAGCCTGTTTTTTCTTTTATTAATATTACAAAAATTTAACTTTATCAAATTTACTTTGTAAATATTTGGTAGGTCATTAAACTTTGCTTAAAAAGACATAATTCTAAACAGAAGCATCCAAAGTAAGCTAAATAGTAAAATAGCTTAAAGTGTTCTTTAATGGATCCTCCTTTACAATTTAAACAGTAACTTTTCATATCTGACATAAAATCTATAGGTATAAATCACATTAAAGGGCTATTCTTCCCTGATTATCAATCTCTGTCTCATTGTGGAACATTAGAGTCACATTCTGACCTTAAAACATGATAAAAGGAAACCAAACAAGAATGTTTTGTAAAGAGATAATGAACTTGTATCTATTTTTTAAAAAATTTCCTTAAAATGTAATTTGATCATGTTCTTCTTAAAAACCAATAATATATTCTATGTATGACATATCACCCAAAGTGAACAAGATGAAGAATATTTGCTTCAAGATCAAATGCATGTTACTTATTGGTGGAGTATATATTTGTAATATGTCTATGTGCTTGTGTTTGGAAGTTGAGTGGAAGTACCCCAAGAAATCCTACTTACCTATCAATAAAATCAAAGGCCAGGTCTAATACTTTCATTCAGTTTTACTTTACATCAACTTTCCTATTTTAAGCAACACATAAACTAGGTAATACATCACACAATGACCACAAAAACATTTCAATCTGAACAAAAATATCTGCATCTAAAAAGAAAAGAAGTGGGCATCTTGGGAACTAACAATTCAAATATATTTGATTATTGCTAAAGAAATTTAAGACTTATTACCATAGAATTAATAAATATGAGACAAACCTACTTCTTAAAAAGAAATTCACTTACTTGGAGGGAAAAGATAAATTAATAATTGAAGACAGAAAAAATTTAGAGTAGCCACTTATTACTCAAGTGACTATTCCAGCTCTTTTTTTTTTTTTTAATTCATGATAGACATAGAGAGAGAGAGAGGCAGAGACACAGGCAGAGGGAGAAGCAGGCTCCACACCAGGAGCCTGATGGGGAACTCGATCCCAGGACTCCAGGATCGCGCCCTGGGCTGAAGGCAGGTGCTAAATCACTGAGCCACCCAGGGATCCCCTATTCTAGCTCTTTAAATGTAAATGCATACATAAAAACAATATCATATTTGGTCTTTCCTTCCAGTATGTCTCTACCTAACTTTACTATTTGTCCTTTGCATGAAAGCTCAGAGAGGCATGAACTTAAAATGAAGTATATTCTTCTAGTACACTCCCATCAATTATCCCTTCTTGATGGTCAAACTTCTTCCTTTATTATTTTTCATTATGAAATGCTGGCATTTCCTTAAAGCTTTGCTAAATGTCCCTTTGCAATATCATTCACTCCCATATCATCTCCTTTTGTCAGTTTAGATCTACCTTCCAAATTTGTCATCTCTGCCCCAGCTGTTAATCCTGAACTCTGAGCCCACATTTCTATCTGTAGGATATTCTCCAATTATTCAAATAAATACCTAAAATTCAAAATGTACAAAACTGTAGTCATCATCTTAATCCCAAACATGCTACTATATTCTGTCATCTGTGACTTCTCAATTTTCCCTTCGTATCTCAACATCCATTTCAGCAAAACCCGTTTACCTCTTTCCTACTAACACTTACCGCTGCCCTAAAATAGATCTTTATTAGTTCACAATTCAGTTCTTGAAATATTCTTATAATTGCCCTCTCACAAACAGTCCCAGAATTATTTCAAGAAGAATTTACTTAGGTATTGCACAGATATATTTATATACCCTATACTTTAAAAAGCATGTGATTATCTTAATAATGAATAAACAGGACTAAATTTTACTAGCTATGACCTTGTGGCCTTCTATAATTCAGCAATGTGGTATATTATCTTTTAATATGCCTGCTTATGCATCCTATATGCCAAACACACACAAATTTTATGCTATTCCCCAGATCTCTATCCTTGACACATTTTCAAGACTTAGGAAATATTTCTCCTGTAGCTTTCATATTTGAAACAAATTTAAAAATGTCTATTGAGAAGGTAAGATAGAAATTGGAAGGAAGGGCAGCCTGGGTGGCTCAGTGGTTTAGCACCACCTTCAGCTCAGGGCATGATCCTGGAGACCCAGGATCGAGTCCCATTCAGGGAGCCTGCTTCTCCCTCTGCCTGTGTCTCTGCCCCTCTCTCTCTGTCTCTCATGAATAAATAAATAAAATCTTAAAAAAAAATAAATTGGAAGGAAAAATTATGATAGAAGAGAAAGTTATTCAGAAAGGTGGAAATATAGAGATCCTCGATTCTTTAGCAAAATATGCAGGTGAAAAAAATCTAAAAAATTCCAAAATAATTGAACTCTAAATGTGTCAACTCCAAATAACTTCTGGGTCAAAGATAAAATCACAAGAAAAATTAGAAAAATTTGTGGCTATTGGATGAGACAGAATTTAAATGAAAATGTATAGCTTTACATGTTTTATCATTAAACATTAAATATCTAAGGAAAAAATAATACAAACCTTAAACTCTTTACACATGGTAGAAGCTAAGGAATATAATGCAATTTATATTAAAGGAATAGAAAACTAAAAACTAATACAAGTTGTGTAAACACAAAATCCCTAACAGAACATTAGCATTCAGCTATACACAAAATGAAGTATATATCATGATAAAGAAGAGTTTATCCATGGAATGCAGGGTTGATTTAATATCTGAATATCAGTATAAGCCATTTTATAACAAAAAAAGGAAAAAAGTATAACCTCAATAGTTTTTTTTAAGCATCTTACAACACTCAGAAGCATTTCATGATTTAAAAAAGAAAAAACACAAAAAGACACTCAAGAAACTAGTAAGAGAAAGAGATTTTTTTAAACCTCAAGAAGTGTATCTATGAAAATCATTCAATTAAAATTAGGGATAAAAACAAGTAAGTCCTCTCTCTCATGACTTCATTCATTATATAGAAAGGATCCTAACCAGTTCAAAAAAGAGGTAAAAAGAAGAAATAAAAAGACAGTTTAGAAAAGAAGGTATAACACAGTATTTATTTGTAGATATGTTCATGTATGTAATACTCCTAAAAGTTCTGGAAAAACTACTAAAACTTGTAAATAAGTTGACAAGTTTCTTGGATACAAGGTCAATATATTAAAAGTTAATTGCATGCTTATAGATGGACAACAACCAACTGGAAAATGAAAATAATAGTATTTACAGTAGCATTAAAATATGTATTTTAAAATATACAAAGCTATACAGAGAAAACTATAAACACTGCTAACAGAAATTAAAGAAAACTAAATAAGTGGAGAAACAATGGTTACAGATTTCAAAACTCCATGTTGTCAAAATACCTACTCCCTTCAAATTGACTTTATAGATTCAATGCAATCTTAATTAAAAACTTAGCAGTCTTGAGGTGCCTGTGTGGCTCAGCCAGTTAAGCATCTGACTCTTGATCTCAGCTGAGGTCTTGATCTCAGAGTTGTGAGTTCAAGCCACGGTGAATGTGGAGCCTACTTAAAAATATATTAAAAATTTAAAAAGTAAAAACTTAGCCTTTCTTACAGATACTGACAAGCTGATTCTAAAGTATATATATATAACTAAAAAGAAAATAGTAACATTTTTATGTAAGAAAATTACAGAATTTAACTATAAATAATGTTATAAAATTCTAAATTGAGAAGAGTTTAGGTGGTTAAATGAACAAAGAATGTCTTTTCAACAACTTGTGCTAAAACATCTGGCCACTCACAGGGTGGGGGGGAAGAAAAGAAAGAAACAAACAAACTTGTCTTCCCTTCATACCATAAACAAACTGTTCAATTCAAAATGAGGGCAACCCTGGTCTTAGTGGTTTAGCGCCGCTTGCAGCCCGGGGTGTGATCCTGGAGACCCAGGATGGAGTCCCACGTCAGGCTCCCTGCATGGAGCCTGCTTCTCCCTCTGCCTGTGTCTCTGCCTCTCTCTCTTTCTCTCTCTCTCTGTGTGTGTCTCTATGAATAAATAAATAAAATCTTAAAAAAAAAAATGAACCAAAGATCTAAATATAAAAACCGTAACACTTCCAGAAGAAAACATAGCAGAAAATCTTATGACCCTCGAGTAGGCAGAAAATTCTTACACTGAAATTCTTAGACACAAAAGGAAACATAAAAGAAAATCATAACTGTAAAGAAACTAATATATTAAACTATACCAAAACTTATAAAATCTTCTCTTTAAAAGGTACCACTTAGAAATTGAAAAGATAAGTCACAAATATGTATGGGACAAAATATTCACCATACACATAACAAACAATTGTCCTACAAGATATATGAAGAACTCTTATGACTTAATAAGGAAAACAAACCAGTTTAATAGGCTAAGGATTTGAAAAGACACTTCACACAAGATATACAAATGACTAATAAGTGCATGAGAAGATGCTTGGTCAACAAGGAAATTCAAATAAAGATCTCGATAAACTATCACTATATACCCAGTAGAAAGGCTAAAATTTAAAAGACTCACAATATCAAATACTGGCAAGGATGTGGAGCAACTAGAACTCTCATTACTACCCAGCTGATCAGAGTGCAAAATCTACAACTACTTTAGAAAATAGTTTGGCAGTTCTTTTTAAGTTTAAAAATATACTTATAATAGAACCTAGCAATTCTACTTCTGTGTATTTCCTCAAAATGAAGAAGAATATATTCTCACAAAAGTATATTGCCCATAGTGCTTTTAATCATAAGAGCCAAACCCTAGAAATGATCCAATATCCACCTATAAATGAATGGATAAATACTACTGAGTAGTAAAAAGGAAACAAATGAGTGATATACACAAGATGGATGAATACCAAAGACTGTACAGTAATCAAAAGAATCCAGACATTAGAGCACCTACCATATAATTCCACTTATATGAACTTGTATAGTATACAAGACCATCTACAATAACAAAAACCAGATGAGCAGTTGGCAGAGGTTGAGTGTGTGTGTGTGTGTGTGTGTGTGTATGTGTGTCACACACACACACACACACACATAAAGAGGAACTGACAACAGTGAATCATCTGGGAACTCCCTGAGATGACAAAAATTTTCTGTAACGACTATGACAGTTACACAAATGTATACACCTGTCAAAATTCATTAAACTATATATCTAAAAGGGATGTGTTTTATTTTATACAAACTATCCTTTAATAAAGTTTATTTAAGAAGTTTTTAAAAATAGGTAATAAAGTAGTTCAAAAATTCATATCAAAAAAAATCTCAAATACCAAACAGGTAAATATCTTCACAAATCAATAAAGAAAAAAACAGACAAGCAATAAGAAACTAGGTAAGAGATAAACAAGTACCACAAAAAACTTTAAAAAAATGTAACAAGCAGAGGAAAAGATATACAGCTTCATTTGTAAATAAAGCCCAAATAACACAATGACGTTACCGCTACACAACCATTAGAATAGTAAAATAAAAAGCACTGATCAGTTTTTGATGAAAATGGAGTATGGAAACAACTATACACTGATATTGAAAGTGATACACACCTCTGAAGACACTATGGCAATATCTACTAAAATTGAGGAGATAAATACAGTCACTTCCCTACAGAAGTGCATAAGCATGTACAACACAAGACTTGTAAAATTGTCAAAACCACATTATTCATAATAGTTAAAAACTGGAAACAAACTACCTATCAACAGTAGAGAGATTATGGAAAACTATCATCTACTCATGTAATAGCGTGCCATACAAAATGAAATAGAAAAATATAAGAAACTGAACAAATTTCACAAAAATGTTGAAAATGCCAGATCAAAACACATACTTCATGATTCCATTTAAATGAAGCTCAAAAATTGCTAAAGAAATTTTAATACTAAAAGAAACATACTTAACTATTGAATGGAAAAACAAAAGCAAATTAGTCATTCCATAAAATCAGAACAATATTTAGCTTAATAGGGCAAAAAGGGGTGATGACTGGATAGACATACATAATGGGCTTCTCAAAAACACTTTTGGTATCAAGAAAAAGTAAAATAATAATGTTAAATGCACACTGTTTCTAGAGTTAAGTTTCAGTACATTTTATGAGAAACATTATAAAGCAATTTCCTTTGTCTGCATATTATTGTGAAATAAAAATAAATCCCAGTTTTAAAGTTCAAAGCTAAAATCTTAAAAATATTGTATAAGACTTTAATATTAATTAAGCAATTCGGGTGTATTGGTTTTACAAGTTTTATATCTTAAACTTTTTTTTTGAAGAAACATACTTGTCTTTAAAAATAAAAAAATAACAACATATGAAAGAAAAAGAAAGTTTTCCTTTCCACCTCCTCCATGGCTGTCTAGTTGTTTTCTACAGGGGTAATCACTATTAATAATAAGATATAATTCCCATTTAAATGGAATCAAACTATATATCATTCCATGTCAGGAGGGCCAGTCCTATCTTCTTTCTCATGGCTACACATAGAGTATTACATTTTTAATTAACTTAAACATACTTTCTGGTAAACACCTAAGTATACTACCTTAATTCCCAATTTGTCTCAAAAATCTGTTACACTATAAATTACTTATCTCACTGGAAACCACGTAAACGGAAAATCATCTATGGGACAAGTAAAGAAGCTTTTAAATATTTGACTTTTGGAGGTCTTTGTACTTGATCCCTTAACTCAGGTTTAAAGTCTAAAAAAAGAAAAAGTTATCCACATGAATCTTACAAAGACTCCTGAAAAAGAATTAGAAAAATGAAAGCTTAAAAACCTCAACAGCAAACGAAAGTCAACCAATGACAATGTGTGACAGCCACCTTTAATTCTGAAGTGATTCCTCTGTCATCCAACACCTCAAAGTATTGATTTCTCTCAGCATGAAAAAGCCTAAGCCAATGAAACAGATATAGCATCATCCCCCCGATAACAGCATTCAAGGTTAAAACAGGCAGAACACTTATCAAAGTATCTCTACCATTTCTTATTGTTTTAATGGACTAGATAAAATGTATTGGGTTCTTATCTCTACAAACTGCAGTCTTCAAACAATATTTTAAAATAATTTGGAGATTAATACAGGTTTTAATTTTTATCTTTAGCCTTCTGATAATAAAAAACTTGTTTTAAAAAAGCTTTTAAATGGTATTTGTAAAAGCAAGTCAACACTAAGAGGGCTATTTTCCACTTGTGTGTCAAACCCACACATAGTACTGTTTTTATTCAATTATTTTATTTCACTACAATACAGTAGAGTTATTCACAATAAAAAAAAGTCACACAATTATGAGGTGAATTGCAAAATACCTCCCAACAGAGAAACTGATTTCATACAATGTCTGCATATATCATATACCAGTAAGTAAATAAAGTAAAATGTGATCATTACCTATGATCAATAAAATTAACATGGAATTTAAACAGATAGGGTTAAACCCAAATAATTATGTTTTCAAAAATCATAATATGAGACAGAAATATATCATCACAAAAGATTATATAATTATACACAAATACACATACTGAGAAAAATCAAGAATTTTCAATGTCTTTTTGCTAGTCTATAGAAGAGCTATATAATCTTAAGCAAATTCTATCATCTTTTAACTCAACATAGCTACCTAATCAGAATTTTTTAAGCATACAAAACTAGTCTCTTAATGTATTAGGCTAATACGATTAAATTTAATTTCAAGTTAAGAACAAGCATGAAGAACCAAAAAGACAAAAAAAAAAAAAAAAAAGATTCATTGTTATAAAAAACATAATTAACACTGCGGTTTAGAACACAGATTCTAGAGCGAGATGACTTGAAATTTAATACTTGGCTCTGACACATTCATGCTTAGGCAAGTTATTTAAACTCCTGTGCCTCAGTCTCCTCATATAAAAAAGGACATAACAAAATACATTTTGTAAAAGGATCAAATAAGAATAGACATGAAACAATCAGAACTTGCCAGGCATAGAGTAACACCTAACATTTATTATAGGCTTAGTCATGATGTGAACAAATTTCACAACAAACAGTCCCTTTCCTTTTTTTCTTTCACCATCTCATTGTAGTTGAGAAACAAGTGGCTGAAAATAATTACAATATGAGAAAACTGCTGTGAGGTATGTATCATGTATTTGGGAGGAGCAAGAAAGTAAGTACTATTCAGAATCTGAGAGAGTTTTCCAGAGAAATTAAAGGCTAAGTAACTGCTCACCAAGAAGGAAGGGCTGCAGATAAAGAAAAACAAAATACAGCAAAATAGGCAAGGAAGACAAGAGAACAAACCCAAATAAATACCTTTTTATTTATTTATTTTAAGATTTATTTATTTGAGAGAGAGAGAGAAAGAGCAGGCAAGCAGTGGGGAGGGGCAGAGGAGAGGGAGAGAGAATCTTAAGCAGACTCCTCATCTTGTGTGGAACCCCATGGGGCTCAATCTTAGGACCCTGAGATCATGACCTGAGCTGAAACCAAGACTCTAACAATCAATTGACCCACTCAGGTACCCCAATAAATAACCTTTTTAAAAAGAGTAACAGAATAAGACATGTAATTAACACAGCTTTCTCTTTTTAAATCTCCTAATATATGCTTTGCTTATATTTTCTTTGTGCAATATTATAATTTATAAGACACGTACATATGGTCATTCAGATGATCACAATACATATTTGGTCTTCATCCATAGTTCCAGGCTTACAGCTCCCCAAGTCCCTGGAATTTCTTAAATGTTGAGAGTTATAAAGGTGTCTTTTGTTATGTTAATTAGGTCACTCCTGGACCCTCCAACTGAAGGGTGGGAACTGATTGCCAGGAAGACCACCCATGTGATTAAAAGGTGGGCAATTTTAAGTTCACACCCCTCTCCTGACTTCTTGGAAGTGGAAAGGGGATGAAGGCTGAATCAGCCAATTACCAATAATTTAGTCAAACATGATTATAAAATGAAGCCTCCATCCAAACCCAAAAGTATAGCTTTTTGGTCTCTTTTGGAGAGTTTCTAGGCTTGGGGAGGCAGATGGCTTCCACATGTCACCAAGCCAAGCCCCAACCTTCAAAGGGACTGAAGTTCCTTTGTTTAGGACCTCACCCTATGTATATCTATTGGCTATTGAATTCATATCCTTTATCATATCCTTGAATAAACTGGTAAACATTAAGTGTTTCCCTGAGTTCTATGAGCCACTCTAGCAAATTAATTAAACTTAAAAAGGAGGTATTGGGAACCACCAATATGTAGCTAGTTAGGCAGAAGCACAGGTAACAGATTGGAGCTTGGCATCTGAAGTGAAGAGTGGGAAGCAGTCTCCTATAACCGAACTCATCCTGTGGAACCTGGTGCTACTTCTTGGTACACAGTATCATGTCAGATCTGAGTTGGGTTCTTGGACATCCTCTTATCTGAGAATTGCTTGGTGTTGGGGGCTGGGGGCAGACCCACCACTTCCATATTACAATTGGAACTAGGAACCTAAAAGACCTTGGTACATATATATTTTTATCTATTTCCTTCAAAAGAAAATTCTTCTTCAAAGGTTTATATAAATCATTTAACATTGAGTTAACTATATCACTTTAGCTGAATACTGTTAGATTGCTATAAGTTCTTATTCAAAGATACTGCTAACATAGACTAATTCAAAATAACACAATGAATGAACTGGTTTTTAGATACTGATCTCAGTATAAGGTAGTTTTAGGTACTGTTCTCAAACTATCTATAATAAAGAACTTGTTTTTATTTTTACTTTTTTTTTAAATGGAACTTTAAATAGCCAGACATTCAAGCTATTAAAGTTTCTAAATACCGGTTACGCTATTTCTGTACTTAGTTCTTTGTGGACTAGTGGACTAGTTTAGTTAGCAGTTTGCTCACCACACCACATCTAGGTAGCACTAGTATAATAGATAAATAGAAGGAAACTATTCCCATCAACTCAAGTGTTCAGTCTTCCTTTCCATGATAAAAAAAAAAAAGATCTTATATTCTTAGCTTTACTTTGCACACTAATAAGCCAGAAATAACAGAAGCCAAAATTCTAATTTTATGTGAACAATTTTTACGTGATAAATGTATGGAATACACTATGAAGACTTTTAAGTTAGCTTACCTTCTTCTCTATCATTACTTTAAAATTCACTAAGAAAAGGTAATTTTTACACTAACACATGATTTGGTCAACAGTTAAGACAACCAAGACAAATTAGAAATTGAACGTTTAAACAGAGACTTGATACATCCATAAAAAATATATTCATCCTATGCAGGAGCATGGCCTGTGAGTTCTAAGAGATACAGTATCTATTATTGAGTATTATTTTCCTTTTCTGCACTGTGATATCCCATCAATGCTAAGCCTATAAATGAGAAAAGGAAAAGTATATGTCTGTACATTGCACAAAAGGATAAAGAAACAGCAGCTAATTCCTAGAACAGCCATTTGTATGATAATTAGAAGTAACCTTCAGGACTCTAACATAGCAGTACCTGGATCAAGGCCCTATGGCAGAGGTAACAGTTCCAGATGAACTGTGCAACAGGTAAGCATTCCTTGGGTATTGCCAGAGATTACTCAGAAAAATGCTCTCCTTTTGATACTGACAACACTAGCTGTGTTGTTCAATACTTAATATGTACTTACAGTAACAGGCACATTTATCAAATCCCATCTACTCCTCACAAAATTACTCTAAGTAGGCACCATTACTATCCTCATTTTAGGATGAGACAATGATGCCTTAGCTCACATAGCTAGTAAATGACAGAGTCAAGATTAAAGTACTAGGTACTGGAAAGTCAGAGCTATATTAACTATACCATAATGATCACATGGTCTCATTGGCTACATGCTACAAAATAGTAACTTAGACATTTAAAAGGACTATAATACTCTTTTTGTTAATTATGCTAGTATTTTTTATCATGTTCATGATTATCAAAATTTTTATCTGAGGTAAAGAAAATATAAAAGTTATAATTGAAATATATTGTCAAGATTACCATTTCCTTTTACCTGATTTATTGAAGAAATATATATTTTAAAAGCTTTAGAAAGATGTCCAAAACCATAATGCATGTAAAGACCATACCTGAGATGCGAAATGCCATTCTAATGCTTTGGTATTAGGCTATGACACCTCAAGATATATTAATCACCCATCTCTTCACAAAATGACAAAACCAATCATGTAAAGTATACATCAAGAAAGAAATATGGCAAGACACTAGGATACATTAATCACTACTAATGCAGAATCATTATGGAAAATAGAATAGTATCATTCTTAGATTCAAAAAAAGTTATTTACACTCACTTTTAAAGATGAGAAGGTCAAATAAGAGTAAAAAGTTTAAGGGGGGAGGAGGATAAAGCTAAAAGAAGAAGAAAGATGACAAATAGGAAAGGAGTTTGAATTAAAACATAGTTTGCATTGTCTCAAAATTAACAAGTTTACTTTAAAAATTAGAAAAAATAGGGGCACCTGGATAGCCTGGCTCAGGACATGATCTCAGGCACTGTGCTGAGCATGGAGCTTGCTTAAAATTTTCTCTCCCTGTCCCTAAGCTCCTCCACCCCTGCTCATGCTCTCTCTCTCTCTCTCTCTCTCTAATAGGTAGATAAATAGGTAGATAGATAACTAAATAAACGGCAGGAAAAAACCATTATCAAAGGACTTCATTTGCACTGCATTCCAACCACTAAATGAAAGAGAAAATGGGTGATTCAATTCAGTAACAGAATATAAAATAAAAAACTAGACAAATGTGTAAAAAAAAAAAAGATTATAATCCAACCAATTATTAGCTCACTTATTTTGTATTCTGTCAATTTTACATGCACATGGTAACAAAAATATCAAGTCAGTATAAAAGAGCAGATAGAAAAAAACATATATTTAAGGCTTAGTTTCAAAAATCTTCTACAAAAGTGAATGAAAAATGACAGAAATGAATGGAAAGATACACCATGCTCATGGACTGGAAGTATTAATATTGTTAAAGCATCCATACTACCCAAAGCAATTTACAGATGTACTGAATCCTTATCAAAATATTAACAGCATTTTTCACAGAACTAGAACACAGATTTGTATACAAATAAAAAAAGACCCTAAATAAACCAGAGAAATGTTGAGGAAAAAAGCAACAAAGCTGGAGATATCACAATCCCAGATTTCAAACTATTCTGCAAAGCTATATCAATCAGAATACTATGGCAACGACGCAACAGAAACACAAATCAATGAAATAGAGAGACCAGAAATAAATCCACCATGTTTATATGGGCAGTTAATCTACAATGAAGGAGGCAAGAATATACAATGGAAAAAAGACAATCACTGCAATAAATGGTGTTGGGAGAACTGGACAACTACATGCATAAAGAAAAACTCAAGACAGATTAAAGAGACCTAAAACCATAAAACTCCTAAAGATAAAAGATACACAGTAAACTCTTAGACATAGTCTTAGTATGTTTTGGAACTGTCTCCTCAGACAAGGTCAACAAAAGCAAAAATAAAAAAATAGGACCATATCAAAATAAGAAGTTTTTGTACTGAGAAGGAAACCATCAATAAAACAAAAAGAAACCTACTCAATAGGAGAAGATATTTCCAAATAATATGTCCAATAAGGGGTTTATATCTAAAACATATAAAGAACTCAAACAACTAAGTTCAAACAAACAAAGGTGGGTTTAAGTGGACCCACGCAGTACAAACTCATGTTGTTCAAGGATCAACTGTAAACTTATTTTTAATTAAGTGAATGAAGGAAAATTTCAAGATTATTACATAAATGATACTCTAATAACTAATACTGCCACTTAGTACTCATCGTCGGGGCTGGACCAAATAAATTAAAAGACCCAGACTTGGGGTTATACTTAGTGACCTTTTAGGACCCCCGTATTACAAGGAATTTAAATATCTGCTCCAATACTGCATAGTTAATTAGTGGCCACGCCAATCCTAGTTCTGACAAATCCTAAACCCATGTTTTCTATCATATACTGCAGATTGTAGTAACAGATTTACAGTTCACATGTAATTAAATATTCTAAATCAATACCTCGAGTCTCATAAAATAAAAGCTAAAAACAAAAGAACTCCTAAGCAAAAGAAAAAATAGATTATAAGATATTTAGAAGGTTGTTTACTTATCAAAGCGAGAAGCAAGTCTTAACCCTTGGAAAACTTAAATACTGTAGTACATATATGACACTGCCATACGTAAGTCCAGCAAATAATTACTAAGGAGGTTTAAATTCTCTGACTTTATACATCATTAAATGCTAGTAATGAAAAATAAATATCCACATGCAAAAGAATGAAATTGTACCCTTATCTTATACCATACATAAAAACGACTGGGAATGAGTTATTTAAACGTGAGATCTGAAAGCATAAAACTCCTTTGAAGAAAACAAAGGGGAGAAGCTCTTTGACACTGATCTTGCACTATTTTTTCACATTAACACCAACAGCACAAGCAGCAAAAGTAAAAACAAACAAGTGGGGCTACATCAAACTAAAAACTTTCTACAAAGCAATCAACAAAATGAAAGGGCAACCTACAGAATGGGAGAAAATATTTGCAAACCAAACACCCAAGAAGAGGTTAATATCCAAACTATATAGGGAACTCTACTCAGTAGCAGAAAAATAACCTGATTTTTACAAATGGGCAAAGAACCAAATACATATTCTTCCAAAGAACATATACAAGAGGCCAACATGTGCATAATAAGATGCTCACTCACCATCACTAATCAACAGGAAAATGCAAATCAAAATCACAATGAGATGTCACTTCATATCTGTTAGAATGGCTATCATCAGAAAGATAGAAGCTATAAAGTGTTGGGAAGTATCGATATGGAGAAAAGAGAACTTCCCTTGTGCACTGTTGGTGAAATGTAAACTAATTCACACCATGGAAGACATTACAGAAATTCCTCAAAAAATCAAAAATGGAACTACCTTATTATCCAGTAATCTCACTTCTTCATATCCAAAAAAAAAAGTACTACCTCTGAAATGCATCTGCACTCTCATTTCATTGCAGCATTATTCAAAACAGGCAAGATACTAGAAACATTCTAAGTATCCAAAGGCAAATGGATAAATGAAATGTGATATAAACACACACACATTCACGTACATACACACACACACACACATATATAATGGAATGTTATTCAGCTTTAAAATAAGTAAATCCTGCCATTTACAACAACTGGGATGAACCTGGACATTATCCTAACTGAAATAAGCCAGACACACAATGACAAATACTGCATGATTTCATTGTATGTAGAATCTAAAAACAAAGTCGAGCTCACAGTAAGGGAGTAGAATGGTGGTAACCAAAGGCCAGGGGGTGGGTGAAAAGGAAAGATATTAATGAAAGAATACAAAATTTAAGTTTGAAATGAGTAAGCTCTTGATATCCAAGGTACAGCATGGTAACTATAGTTAATAAGAATGTATTTCAAACTTGAAATCTTAAGTTTTCTCACCACACAAACACAAAATGGTAACTACGTGAGGTGATGTATATGTTAATTTGACTGTGGTAATCATTTCACAATGTATGTATATATCAAAATATCACTGTTCTGCAACTTAAACACATACAATATTTATTGGACAATCACACCTCAGTAAAACTGGAGGAAAAAAATAGTGGAAATCTAATAAGCAATACAAAATAACATAATTACTACTTTTTGTTATGTTTCTATTAGAATAGGAACAGAACATCTTATCAATCTAAAACAATCTAGGATCCACATGAAAAGATTGAATCCTCAGATTTTGCTAGTTGAATACGAAAAACTTCATTAATCTTATATTCTATCATGTAGCAGTTGATATTTTCATTCATTTAGCAATTCTTTATTGAATGTTGCCCCATGTTCCAAGCCTATACTAGGTACTGAAACTAAAATAAGAAACAGAGCCTATTATAAAGGGCTCAATAGCTAATGTTTGTTTCCCTTAGTAGACACAAATAATTTTAAAACATTTTTAATGGATATAAGTAATTCTCACAATGTATCCGAGAAGGTAACATAATCCAGAATTTTAAAATGCAACAACATATCAACATCCCTATGTATACCATGCATTAATGGCTTGCCTAATGCATATAAGCATGTGCCTATTATTATTATTGGCATTACATGAGATCATACATTTAATCACTAATCCTTCCCAACATGAAGTGAATCATGCTCTTCACCTAGTTCAGTAAGCGCTTAATCAGCAAGCCTCGAGAAACCATCAATCCTTGCATAAAGTGTCCCTTTTCTTGCTCTGGGCCCATAACATGTGGGGGTCTCTAATTTGAAACTATACCTGGCATCTGGTTCTTACTTCAGGACCATATATTTCTCTACTCCTATCCTACAATCCTCTCAAAGGGGACATCTCAATGGACTAATGACTAATCAGCCCATGATCACACATAACTGTGGTGTCATGCATTTGATATCTTTTAATTTTTAGGGGGGAACTTGGTATCACTCAGCTATGACCATAAAGGTCTCAACACAGTCAAATAACTTGTAGCAGGGCTTACTTAATATCATATACCAGCATCACATAACTTTAAGGTGCAATTCAGTCAATGGTTACAGGACATGCAAATTTACGTACACGTACAACATACACATACACATTGATGCCTATATCAAAGAGAAACAGCCTCTACTCTCATTAAATGACTGCTATAAGAAAAGTGATGTATGCAAACCACACAGACCATTATACGAGACATTCTCAAGCCAGAATCTGTAAACTTCCTCTAATTACACATAAAGTTTTATGGTCATATTTGTTTGAATTTCTCATGGTCAGATTCTCAAAATTTTGAGTCCACAGCCAAATAAAAATGTAAGAAGTCCTGACTCAAAATAACTCCCTACAATTATAAATCCATTTTTGGTTAAGTGTATATTACATGTGAAATATGAAATATATATACATAAAAATACATATAAAGTGTACATTTATAGGAGGAAGTCTAAAAAGTTACAGGCCAAACCATTATCTTGGGGGGCATGGTAACGGGAAAGACACTGGGGAATGTTCTTTTTTAAATTTACACTACTGTTTTCATTACATTATTTCTTCTCTTCTTTGCCCTCCCCTTTTATTGATACATGTAATTTCCAGTGTAATTTTTTTGACTTTAAAAAACAGAAAGGACTGTTAATCTAAATCAATTTTCTTTCTTTTTTTTTTTTAAAGATACTTTTTTTGTTGTTTTTATCTTCTTAACAATCTAAGCAAATCAATAAAAATAGATTTGGGTTATCTGGACTATGGATATGTAGAAGTGCTTATAGCTCTTATACAACTATAACCCAATCACAAATTAAAGCAGCACAAAAATCAATGAACTTATATTATTTATGACTGCTTAAAGTGAAACAGTATAACCTCTAATGAACGGATAATACTTAGACTACCAAAATGTTAAAATGGCATCAATCCATGAAAATTATTATATACAGCTGATTTATTTTACCAATTATAGTGGCAAAACTTCTTTCATAATAACACGTAACTGAAAGTCATCTTATAGACTAGCATTTCAATACTGACTTAATATATAAAGCTAATTCTACATTGTGAAAATGTCTTGCTGCAGAAAACTAATGTGATAATTGAAATATTGTGGTTATATATAAAAAGGATGAATTCTCATGTAGTGATATATTATGTCCTGCATCAATGAAAATTTGACCTAAGTTTAAAAACCAAAAAAATGAAAGATCATGATATCAACTTTTTATTCCCCCAATGTTCCATCTTCAAAAGTACCAGAATCTCAAGATTTTTACCAAGGTCTATAACCAGTTAGAATAAAGACTACATTTACAACTTCTATACTATTTTACCACTGCTAATAAAACTAATAAAAGGATTAGAAGAGAAAGTAATATATGTATGTTTTAGACAAAATGAATATTAGGGAGACACCTAGCTAGAAACATGTAACAGATTTTTAGAAATGTAAAATGGCAGTGGAGGTCTACAGTACAGTAATTACATCAAAAGAAAATCTATAAAATGTTTACAAAGTAGATAATTCCACTTCTACTAGCACTGAAACTGAGCATACAAAAACACACAAAATTTTAATTCTTTCTATGAGGCAGGTATAAAACTGATACCAAAAACCTACTAAATATCTAACACTGATTGGAAAGTTGAAAACAAACACAACCCAATTTAGCTTACAAACAGAATGCAAAAATGAAAAATAAAACATAGCAAACAATCTGGTAGCACATTAAAGCAAAAAAACCTATGGGGAGCCTAGGTGGCTCAGTTCATTGGAACATCTGCCTTCAGCTCCAGTCATGATTCCAGGGTCCTGGAATAGAGCCCCATGTCAGGCTCCCTGCTCAACAGGGAGTCTGCTTCCTCCTTTCCTCCCTGCTTGTCCTCTCTCTTGCTATCTTCTATCTCTCAAAAAAATAAAATCTTAAAAAAAAAAAAAGAAAAAACTTATGAGCACACCATCCTGGCATTATATTGACATACTTAATACATTTTAAAGCATACTATCAACACTATTTCTCCACTTAAGGATGATAAAACTGAATAAAATTATTTATTAAAAAGGGAAAAAGTCCACAAAACATAACTAACCTAATAATTCATTAAAATGATATGCTATATCTACTGCAGTTCAGGCTGTATCATAATTATGGGGAAAACACTGAAACATCTTTACTAAAATCAGGAACCAGAAAAAGATGCCCATTAGTATTTTTGTAACATTACACTGGAGATCTCACCTTATATGCAGAATCTAAAAACAAAAATAACTCCTAGAGAGAAGAATGCTTAAACACAAAATATCAGCACACAGAAACTTGCAATTAATAATTATTATTAATCAATAATAATTGAATAAGCCAATTCAATTATGTAAAAAAGCAATTAGAAAAATAAAATTTGGAAATAAGAAGGAAAAACTACTAATATCTAGGTAAGATATCACTGCATACCTGAAATGCCCAAGAGAATTAAATGATTTTTTTTTTATCTAACATCAGATAAACAAGACAAGTCATAGCAATTCTAAAAAAAAAAAAATTTTAAGTCAGTGAGAGTAAGGAGTGTACTCTACAGTATTAAAACACACTATAAATCCTCAATAGTTTCAAAAGTTTCACACTAATACATGAAATCACAGAATAAGAGGGAAAAAATAGAACATCAAGAAAGATAAAAAAATATATAGGCATTTAATATATGGTAACAGTGGCATCTCAAATCAAAGAAGAAAATTTAGCCTATGTAGCAGATGACATAGGGAAAATTGTTGTCACATAAGTTACATTCATATCATGATTTATCCTAAGATAAATTACAAACAAGTAAAATATTTAAATGTAAAATAATAAAACTGTGAAATACTCAAAGGAATATAAAGAAATTCCCTTTTAATCTATGCGTGGTGGACCTTTTCAACTATGAATCAAAAAATTCATAAAAGAAAATTTTCACAAATCCAACAACAAAAACATTGTTTTAAAAATTTCTGCAGGACAACAAAAAAAATCCATCATACACAAATCAACAAATTGGTAAAAATGTGTACAACACAGAGAGTTGATTCTATAATATATGTAGAAATTCTACAAATCAGTAAGAAAAGAAAAACCAAAAAAGCCAAAAAATTGGGCAAAGGATATGTTCTCAGAAAAAGAAAGACATATGACTAAAAAATAACAAGCTCATTCATAAAAAGCAGAAATATAAGTTAAAACACCAGGAAGAAATAAAAATTAAAACTATAAACCACAATGGACAATCTATGAAAATGACAGTAAGTCTAAACATTTGATAACACACTGTTAGGAAACAGACATATGTTGCTGATAGCAGTGAAAAAGAATATTAAGTTAAAAACCAAAATATAGAACATTATAGATGTTAGCATTTGTATAAGAAAAGGGGATAAGAACATATAGTCCTATTTATATATAGGTGCAGGAAGAAATTCAGAGGATTCGCAAGAAACTAGCAATGGTTTCCTAGAAAGATGAGGAGGAGGTTAGAGGAGGACTTCTCACTATGTGCCTTATCATAATTTTTTCATTTTAAATTCTCTATAAACATAAAATTTAAAAATATTTAATGTCTTCTCAATAGAGGTTTTAGATAATACTAATATTACATGAGATTGCTAAAAAAGCACAAAGCTGGGTGGGGCGTGGGGGTTGACTGGGTGACGGGCACTGAGGTGGGCACTTGACAGGATGAGCACTGGGTGTTATTCTATATGTTGGCAAATTGAACACCAATAAAAAATAAATTTATATGAAAAAAAGCACAAAGTTAAAAGTACCAAGAGCTATTCTTGTAAAAGACCTATACTTTTGGAATAGGAATAAGGAATGAAGAAAAAAATGAACCTAGAAGAACTATGAGAAATAAAAAGCTGATCGACAAGCACAACGTAAGAAAGTCAAACAAACAAAAAAGAATTTCAAAATGGAAGGGTTGATCATCAATATCAAATAATACAAAGATCAAGAGGTATGAAAACTAAAAAACAGCTACTGGACAGAATTATTAGATTATTAAAGATACGTAAGAGAACATTTTTAATTTATTTGTTCTAGGACTGGAGATGACAAGGAGAGAAGGCATGTTGCAAGACACTGAAAGTGTCAATGAGTGAGAAGGTAAAGACACCATTCCAGCGAAAAAATTGACAGAATGACACAGCAAAGTGAAAATGGAAGCTTGAGAATTCTAACAGCATTTAAACTAGGTTGCCAACACTAGGTCTATGATAATTAGACAGAAAAATATCAATATATCAACACTGAGAAACTACAACATACTTCCAAAAAGGTCAGTTGAGAGGAAGGAGGAGGAAAGCTCCCAACATATTAAATAATAACCTCATACAAAATAATATATACTTTGTTAAAGAAAGCCACAGAGAATAGTCATGATTATAAAGATCACCAATGACATTAAGTGAAAATAAGATGTTTCAATCCAAGCTACTCTTTGAACAGTGAGCTGCCTATTTGATACTTATTGAAGGCCTGGAACTGAAAAGTTCATGGTATTCTGGAAACAGGTATCAAGGCAGATCTCACAAGTAACAGAAGCGCATCATCTAAGGATCTTTTTCACATTAAGAATCCTATTAGAAAGAAAACACTAAAAGGTAATTGAATTTCCCTCAGTTATCTTCATCTCTGTCAGCTCCTGCTACAATAACTTACTCTCCAGAGCAGAGATAACTCAATTCTGTCCAGCAAGCATATGTTATGAATCTCCAAAGCAAACTTGTCTAAATCATTCTGGTCTTCTATCAAGGTTGGCTGTTGTTATGAACTCTGACAGAAAGCAAACAAATTTATTTTTATCTTTTCAATAATTCACTTCTTCATGCTTTGATGGAAGAAATCATGAGACAAATATATGGTCTGCAGTTATGTTATAAAGTCAGCTGAAATGGTTTCCATGACTTCAACAAAAAGACTTAATTAATCATTCTTAAATACAAAGGAAATCATATCAATGTATAGAACTGGTAAATTATCTTAAGTTTCAATTTGTTTATATAGTTATCTCTAACAGCTTGAGTTCAAGTAAAAGAATACTATTAATCAGATGCTTTAACTATGATATCACAAATACTATTTCACTCTTTCATCCTTAAATAGCTTTCAGTAAAACATATTTTAGAAAATACAATACTAGGAAATTTATTTTCAAAAACAGGATCAACAATGTAACTTGAATATTAGTTCTCGCAAGTAAATGTATTTCCTATCTGTATTCTAAACCAGTCTTTCATAACAGAAAGAAAAAATAACACTAAAAAAAAGTATAGTATCAGAAATTCTGAGTTTCTTAATTTAAAATAAAATCTACAGGGCAGCCCGGGTGGCTCAGTGGTTTAGCACCGCCTTCAGCCCGGGGTGTGACCCTGGAGACCCAGGATCGAGTCCCATGTCGGGCTTCCTGCATAGAGTCTGCTTCTCCCTCTGCCCATGTCTCTGCCCCCCTCTCTCTCTCTCTCTCTCTGTTTCTCTCATGAATGAACAAAATCTTTAAAAATAAATAAATACAGTAAAATCTAGACAACACCAAGATTATTTGAAACACAAACTAATCCAAATTCAAATAGCTGATGAACATAACTATTTTAACCCACATAAT
Source organism: Vulpes vulpes (assembly GCF_048418805.1). Lineage (NCBI taxonomy): Eukaryota > Metazoa > Chordata > Mammalia > Carnivora > Canidae > Vulpes > Vulpes vulpes. Next base: position 86,208,893 of record NC_132789.1, read on the forward strand.
AAAACATTATAAAATTATATAAAATTATATAAAAACAATGTATATAAATGTTTTGTGTAAATAGATTTTATATAAATACAAGTCTATAAAAAATGTATATAAATATAAAAATGTAAAATAAAAAGCATGCAAAATGTATATAAATATATATTTAGGTAAGCATATAAATATAATGTTTATATTTAGGTAGGCATATAAATATAATGTTTATATTTGTATATATTATATATAGAGATTCATATGTACAGAAAATATCTTAAGCAAATATATGTGTATATTTATGTATATAATACATATTAAGTTTTTATAAGTTTATATAAACATATAAGTACTTTTAAATATAAAATAACATTTACATTATAAAATTATATTACAAACTCAAAACAAAAAATCTTACTCTTCACAATACACTTCTTACTAAGGTTTCATTATATTCATTTTATAGGAAAAAACAAGACACAGGTTCAACAAATTTTTCCCAAGACTTTCCAATTAATAAACCTGGAGCCTAAAATCTGAACATGTTTTTTTTTTTAATAAATTAATTTTTATTGGTGTTCAATTTACCAACATACAGAAAAACACCCAGTGCTCATCCCGTCAAGTGTCCCCCTCAGTGCCTGTCACCCATTCCCCCCCACCCCCTGCCCTCCTCCCCTTCCACCACCCCTAGTTCGTTTCCCAGAGTTAGGAGTCTTTATGTTCTTGAACATGTTTTCTAAGTCCACATTCCTGCTATAATATTATTAACACAGTGTCAAATTTAGGTTACCCTTAAACACCAAAGGGAAACTCAAAGAATATAACCAACAACGTTCCTTGAAATTTTTTAAAACAACGTGTGCCAACCTGTATTTTGTACTCCAAACTGCCTATTACTTCATTTCAAGCATAAAAAACATTTTTGGGGACACCTGGGTGGCTCAGTAGTTGAGCATCTGCCTTTAGCTCAGGGTGGGATCCTGGGTCTGCGGATTGAGTCCCACATCAGGCTCCCTGGGAAGAGCCTGCTTCTCCCTCTGCCTATGTCTCTGCTTCTCTCTCGTGCCTCTCATGAATAAATAAATAAAATCTTTAAATAAAATAAATACTTTTTGGACTGAGGAACTGTAATTTAAAAGCCACCAATCATAGTAATTTGAAATATTATAACATATCACTTCTGCTGGTAATAGATAGAACATATATTTCTGCATTGGCCTTTCTCACTGAATTTAATCCTTTACGTTTCAACAGAAATCAGCATTCTCATTTTTAATCAGAAAAAAAGAAAAACCAAATGTGTAGGTTATAATGAGCATTCATTTACTGAATAATTATTTACTGAGCACCTGCTTTGCATCAGGCAATGTGCCAGGTACCAAGTGTGTAGATAGACAGACAGACAGATAGATATGTACCCTCCAGAAGCACAAAGAACAGAAACAAATAATCACACAAATAAATATAATACTGCAAACAATTAGTATATGAGAAATTAGAATAAAATCCTAATTCAGACTCACATTAGATGGTTGGTATGTGCAGAGGATGACAGCAAAGAAGGCTTTTGTGTAAAAGTGACATTAAAAGGTAAATCTGAAAGATGAGTAGAAGTCAGGATGAATAAGGCAGCCAGGGTGGCCCAGTCGGTTAAGGGTCTGACTCTTGGTTTTGGCTCAGGTCATGATCTCAGGAATGTGAGATGGAGCCCTGCGTCAGGCTCTGTGCTCAGTGTGAAGTCTGCCTTGAGATTCTCTCTCTCCCTCTCCCGCTGCCCCCATCCCTGATCATGCTCTCTCTCTCTAAATAGACAAAATCTTTAAAAAAAAAGAAGAAAAAAGAAAAACGAGAATGAATAAAAGGATTTTGTGACTACAGAAAAAGGTAAAAAGAGTACAGTACCTGATAGGATATGGAAGTGATAGGTAGAGGACAGATTATAGTCTGTGGATAATAGGAAGGATTATAGGTTTACTCTTCAGTGCAAATAGAAAGGAACTGGATGGTTTTATGCATGATCAGCATAAACATTCTAATGTTCCAGAATGACTAATTTTCTAATGTAGAAAATGAAGGAAATATTGGTGGCATAAAAAAAGACCAGATAAGAGGTAACTACTTCAGATGTTCTGGACTACAGATGTAATACTTAAGAAATAATAATACTGATAACATATATTTAGATATATAATAAATAGAACTGGATAACAGATATGAAATGTTGGGGTAGGAAAAAAAAGGGTGATGAGTGATGCATGTGACCAAGTAAGTACATGGAGCTGATATTTACTCAGATGGGTAAAAAAGGAGAAAATGCAAGGGAAAAATTTCAATTTTGCAAATTCTCCAAGAAAAATGGGGATGTTTTTAAGAAATTTCAAATGGAGGTAAAGAGTAAATAGTTCTATGTAGGTCTGGTAAACAGAAAAGTCACAGTTTGATATACATATGATAAAGTTGAAGATAATAACTAAGTGTATTCCCCCACTAAGAAATGGGGGAATACACTCCTCAAAAATAGAGTTAAAAAAGAAAGCTTGTTTTAAAATTATGAAGACACATGTTAAAAACATTCCCTGCTCAAAGAAAAAGCTATGATCTAGCCCAAGCCCAGCACTTGATAACAGGTAGTAAATACAAGTCAAAAAGACCTACTCAATATCCTACTTCTTTTTCAGACAATTAGACCTCATCATTATATATTGCATACATTATTTTGGCCATAAAAAAGGTAAAGAAGAACAAATATTTTATTTTATATGGTAATCTATCTTCATGTAACAATAATGTGAGGGGAAGATGCATACTCAATAGTTAGAAGAAAAAAGCCTTTGTTTATTAGAGGTACATTTTTAAGAGTCTGCTTAATTCAATGTTAGGTTAGTTGGCTAACATATGCTATTACTAAGTCTAACTTTACACTTCTATCTCCAAGACTGAGAGATAAATGCCTCTCAAAAAAAGTGACTTCATGACCATAGATTGACCACTAATGCCAAAGAATTATTTCACAAATAACTTCTAGATGTAAAATAAAAGCCATAATGAAAAGGAAAAAAATTGAATGTTCACTATAATCCCAATGAAAAGGCAAGTGCCAGGGATACCTGAGTAGCTCAGTGGTTTAGCGCTTGCCTTTGGCTCAGGGCGTGATCCTGGAGTCCTGGGATCGAGTCCCATGTCAGGCTCCCTGCATGAAGCCTGCTTCTCCCTCTGCCTGTGTCTGTGCCTCTCTCTCTCTCTCTCTCTCTCTCTCTCTCTCTCTGATGAATAACTAAAATCTTAAAAAAAAAAAGAAAAAAGAAAAAGAAAAAGCAAGGCAAGTGCCCTATCTAAACAGCTCACTAACTAGAGGTCAGTGATAATATATATTTTATCTAAAGAGGTCAGTTTGTGGTTAAATTATGGCTTTCATTTATAGCACACCAAACACACCGAAGTGGAATGTAAAATCGAAGAAGTTAAATTTTTCAGTCACAATAATACAACTTTAAGAACTGCACTAAAGACAGCACTTGCCGGTAGGTCAAAGCAAAATGTCAAGTTCAGTAAGATTCATTACTTTCAAGAAAATATGGAAGAATAAGTAACTATAAAAGTATTTCATATATGGTCAGCATTTGTAAAAATTGCATTGGAGCGGGGCCTGGGTGGTTCAGTCGGTTAAGCTTCTGACTTCAGCTCGAGTCATGATCCCACAGTCCTGGGTTCAAGCCCCATATTGGACTCCTTGCTCAGAGGCAAGTCTGCTTTCCTCCCTCTGTGATCTCTCTCTCTCAAAGAGAAAAACGTTGTCTTTAAACACATTCCACGTAACTTACTATTAAACTCTACTACAGTAATACTACTGGGGACATCAATGAGCCAAAGTAAAAATTATTTGTGCAGTGTAACCAATATAGAAAGAGACATGATAGTATGCATAGAAGGTCTTTAAAATGGCTCCATATCACCAGTCTCTTCTCAACTAATGCCTAAGTTTATCCATTTGTGTTAACAAAGTTTAAAAATGTACTCATTAACAAAGTCCATCATTCTACAATGACACTTTATCCAGCCTAGGTTTTATCATTAAGGAAGAAAAATAATTTTTCATTCAACTTTAAGATTTTATTTATTTATTCATGAGAGAGAGAGAGAGAGAGAGAGAGAGAGAGAGAGAGGCAGAGACACAGGCAGAGGGAGAAGCAGGCTCCATGCAGGGAGCCTGACGTGGGACTCGATCCCAGGTCTCCAGGATCAGGCCCTGGGCTGAAGGCGGCACTAAACCGCTGAGCCACCCAGGCTGCCCTCAACTTCTTTTGTACAACTCAAGGAAAGGCAAACTGCTAGTGGTTAGAAGAGCAGGATATAGAGCTGAGAGTTTAAATCACTGGGCAATTTATTAATAATGCTTTTTTCAGAGCACCTGGGTGGTTCAGTCAGTAAAGTGTCTGCCTTTGACCGAGGTTATGATTCCAGGGTCCTGGGATTGAGCCTCATGGTAGGCTCTCAGTTCAGCAGGGAGCTTGTTTCTTCCTCTCCTGCCTGCTGCTCCTACAGCTTGTGCGCTCTCCATCAAATAAATAAATAAAACCTTTAAAAAAAAAACAGCAATGCTTTTGTCTCTTTCATGTATAAAATGGAGATAATATTGCTTAATGGCTCACAGGTTATTGTGAGGATTAAGTAAACTATTAAATGAAAAATGCTTAGAACACTGTTTGACATAAAATAAACATGCAATAAATAATACTTGTTATTATATCCATCCTCAAGGCTTAGGAACACAGTAAGTATCAGGCCTTTTAAGTAATTCTGTAAGAAAAATGGCTATGAACTCTGAAATTCTAAAGACAGTCCAGATACATTAACATGCTGAGGATTATATTACAGGAATAAAAGGAAATAGGACCATAACTGTTTCAAGTTTAAAAAAAACTCTAAAAGCCTAAAGTCCCATCAAACATTCTTCAAATCAAAATCTAGTGTAAGGTAAAACTTCACAAGTTCCTCTTTACAGGTAATGTTAGCTACATTCTCTCTTTAGAAAATACCATAACTGCCATTTGGGGACTAAATTTTACAGTAATGGGCAAGGCAAAAAGAATAAAAAAAAAATTTGAATATAACAAAATATTTACTGCCCAAAAATATAGCAATTCTACTGGTCAAAAAAAGCATAAAAGACAAAATAGCATATGCAAAAAGCCTCAAAGAACATTACCAAACTACAAAACGGCAAAATCAAAAAACACTCCTGTTTTAATAAGTAGAATACTGGTCCTTTGCTATATACTATATCATTTAGAAAATCAGAGGAAAATACACAGAAAAATTATGGCTGAGAAAGGTCCTGAAAGAAAAACCATCCAGTTAATACTAGTGTTCTGTAAAATAAAATGATAAAAATTTTCCCAATGTGATGCTAATCAATGCTATAAAGACCATGATCAATGATTTCTTAGTCATTATCTATAAGGAGCACTATTGAATATACGGATGGAGGGAAAAAATGAGCATGTTGCATTTTGGAGTCCTATTTCCAAGAGAAAAAATTCCTCACAATTTTTCCTATGAAAACCATCTCAGGGACACCTGAGTAGCTCAGTGGTTGAGCAGACGTCTGCCTTTGACTCAGGGCATGATTCTGGAGTCCCGGGATCGAGTCCCGCATCAGGTGCCCCACAGGGAGCCTGCTTCTCCCTCTGCCTATGTCTCTGCCTCTCTCTACACAGAGTGTGTCTATCATGAATAAATAAAATCTTTAAAAAAAAGCCATCTCAGAAGTTCATAAAATTACCCAAAAAAAAGATAATAAATAAAATAACAAGTCCAAGAAATTGTTTTTCAAACTTTGTCTCTGCAATAATTAAATGAGATAAAATAGACTTTAAAGCAAATACTATACAAAAAACAAAGAAGAGCATTACATAATGATAAAAGGATCAACCCAAAAAGAGAAAATAACAACTGCAAATATCTATGCACCCAATACTGGATCACTTAAATACATAAAGCAAATATTACCTGACATAAGGAGAACAATATGGATGGCGACAGAACAATAATAGGACCCTCTAACACCCTACTTATACCAAAGGATAAATCATCCAGGCAGAAAATCAACAAGAAAACTGTCTTTGAAGGACACCTTAGACCAGAGGGACCAAAGAGACATAATATTTCATTCAAAAGTATCAGAATATACACTCTTTCCAAATGCACATGGAATATTCTCCAGAAAAGATCATAAAGTGATCCTCAATAATTAAATAAGACTGAAATGAAAACATGCATCTTTTCCAAAAACAACAGTATGAAACTAACAATCACAGGAAAGATTTAGAAAAAAATATGAACACATGTACGATAAACAACATGCTACTGAACAATAAATGAGTCAAGTAAGAAATCCAAAAATCCATGGAGACAAATAAAAATGAAAATACAAGTCCAAAATCTCTGGATAGAGGAAAGCAGTTCTATGAGGTCAAAGTGTAACAATACAGGCCTACTTAAAAAATTATAAATAAATAAATAAGATACACTTACACCTAAGGAATTGGAAAATAACAAACCAGGCATATAGAAAGAAGGACATCAAATGATGGGAGCAGATAAGTGACATACAAACTAAAAATATATATATAGAAAAGATTCATGAAACCAGAGTTGGAGCTATGAAAGAATAAATAAAATTCATAAGTCTTTAGACAAATTCATTAAGAAAAAAGAAAAGATCCAAATAAGTCAAATCAGAAATGTAGAAAATAACTGATACCACAGAAATACAAATAATTATTTAAAAAATTAGGAAAAATTATAAAGCAACCTGAAAAAGAAAAAAAATGAGTAAGTTCCTAGAAACATACAGTCTTGCAAAACTGAATCAAAAATAAATAAAAGTCTGAATCATTTAGAGTAACAAAATTAAATAGGTTATTAAAAAATACCAAAAAAATAAAATTCCATGACCAGACAGATTCACAGATTTATTCAACCAAATATTTAAAGAAGACTTAATAACTACTCTCCTCATGCTACTACAAAAATAGAAGACAAAGGAAAGCTTCCAAATACATTCAGTGAATAGAGCCCAAAACCAAACAAAAAAAAAAAAAGAAAGAAAACTACAGGCCAGTACCTTGGATGAACACATATATAAAAATCCTCAATAATTAAAAAAAATAAAATAAAAAATAAATATAAATAAATAAAAATAAATTAATTAATTTAAAAAAATCTTCAATTAAATGTCAGTAAAACCTGTGCAACAATACATTTAAAAAATTATTCACTGCAATCAGGTGGAATATATTGCAGGGATGCAAATATGGTTCAATGTTGGCAAATCAATCAACATGAAACACCATATTAAAGAGTGAAAAATAAAGACTATATGATCATCGCAATAGATTCAGAAAAAGCATTTGACAAAATTCAACATCCATTTACAATAAAAACACTCAACAACCTGGGTTTATTGGAAACATAACTCAACATAGTAAAGGCCATATATGAAATACTCACATCTGACACAATACTGGTTGGTAAAACACGAAGAGCCTTTCCTCTAAGATCAGGAAGAAGAAGAGAATGCCCACTCTCACCACTTTCTTTCAACACAGTATTAGAAGTCCTAGCCACAGCAATCAGACAACAAAAACAAAGAAGGTGCATTCATACTGTCAAGGGAGAAGCTAAACTGTCACTCTTTGCAGATGGCATGATACTACATATATAAAACCTAAAGACTCCTCCAAAACACCATCACAACTATTCAATACATGAATTCAGTAAAGTCGCAGCATACAAAATTAATACCCAGAAATTGGTAGCATTTCTATACACCAATAACAAAGTAGCAGGAAGAGAAATTAAGAAAATAATCCCATTTATAGTCTCATCAAAAAGAAGACATTACAGATGGCCAAAGACACATGAAAGAATAAAAAAAAAGAATAAAACTCCTAGGAATAAACCTAACCAGGATGTGAAAGACCTGTACCCTGAAAACTAAAACACTGATGAAAGAAATTCAAGATGACGATAACAGAAATTCATGGATTAGAAGATCTAACACTGCTAAAGTGTCCATACTACCCAATGCAATCTATGCATTCAATGCAATCCTTATCAAAATACTAATAAGCATTTTTCATAAAACTAGAACAAGTAATACCAAAATTTGTATGGTACCACAAAAGACCCCAAAGATCCAAAGGAATCTTGAGAAAGAAGAAAAGCTGGAAGTATCACATTCCCAGATTTTAAGATATACTACAAAGTTGTAGTAAATCAAAACAGTATAGTACTGACACAAAGAGACACATAGACCAATGGAGCAGAAGAGAGAGCCCAGAAATAAATCCATGCTTATACAGTCAATTATCTATGACAGAGGAGGCAAGAATATACAAAGGGGAAAAGACAATAAATGGTGTTGGGAAAACTGGACAGCCACATGCAAAAGAATAAAAATGAACTATTATTATCTTATAACATACATGAAAACACAATGTTTAGAAAACATATACAGTAGCACATCAGGTTATCAAAACTTAAATATATTTATTAATTTGTATATATATGTATATATATACACAAAATTGCCAATATATTAATGGAAGACTCCATCATAGACATTTCCTTGGAAAACTGGTGAACTATGGCTAATACAGTAGTTCAGATAGCACTTTTCAAAGAGAACAGAACTTGATGTATTCAAGAAATTGTATCTGAAGATCTAATAATAAAACAAAATTAATAAGCCAAGCTTTCTTCATTTTTGAAAATGTATGTATGTACGTATTTATTTCAGAGAGAGAGACAGTGCATGAGCAGGGGGAGGGGCAGAGGGAGAGGGAGAGAGAGAATCTCAAGTAGACTCCACGCTGAGCGTGGGTGTATCATGATCTGAGCTGAAATCAAGAGTTAGACCCTCAACTGACTGGGTGCCAGGCACACCACTATCCTAGCTTTTTTCAATACAACTTGAAAACTGCATAAGTATTGGTAACATGAAAATTTTTTTAGAATAAACGAACATAATAACAAAGAAAACCTTTTTTTTTTTTTTTTGCTTCACTAATGATAAACACAACTAGCACTATAAAACTACGAAGAATATTATCATCAAATATGCTTTGGAGCCAAACTTTTGTTTAGGAAACATTCTGACAGCATGGCTCTAACTGTTAAGAAATCATTTGGGGGTAATTAAGAAGATTTAAGAGTTTGGGCAGTTTCCTTCATCAATAAAGTCTTGTTACCATTAAAACTAAAGTCATCTGGGATCCCTGGGTGGCGCAGCGGTTTGGCGCCTGCCTTTGGCCCAGGGCGCGATCCTGGAGACCCGGGATCGAATCCCACATCAGGCTCCCGGTGCATGGAGCCTGCTTCTCCCTCCGCCTGTGTCTCTGCCTCTCTCTCTCTCTCTCTGTGACTATCATAAATAAATAAAAAATTAAAAAAAAAAAAACTAAAGTCATCTAAAATGTGATGAAAAAATTGAGAATTATCTTAAGATTAACATATTGAGATTTTTCTATGTATTACATGGCAAACTGGAATCTGATAATAAATGTTACTGCACGCATACATATATATGATGGATTATGAGGGAAACATGTCCCCCGAAAAAATATTTAAACCATAACTTTTAAAGATGTGAAATTGGACACAGCCACAGTTGTCTAATATATTCACTACTTTTAATTATCTTATATTCCACTTCCATTTCAGTCAAATAAGATTGAAAAGAAAAGAAAAAGTCAGAAACATAGCATAGAGCTTAAACAGACTTTTATGACCTATTCCATAATTTAACAATAATCAACAAAGTAGGTGATGCTCTTATTGTGCTTGTGAAAAATTACTAAACATCTGAATTATTTAACAGAATGTTTTAAAATTTTTGCTCATCAAAAGAAGATCCAAGTATATAAAATTCATGGCTTTAAAATCCATTTATTTAATCAAATGATGGTTTAAACACAAATATGAAATTAGAGGGCAACTGGAACTAATTATGAGGAGGAGAAATGACAACAAATTTTGAAAATAGAGCATCTCTCTTGCTTCACTTTGTATAAAAGTTGAAATGGGAGTATAAGCTGTTGAGAAGGCTTTAAAATCTCTTCTTCCCCTCTCATCAATACAACATTTCCTTAGATTTTTCCACATACTCAACCTAATCCAACATTATTTGCTTTTTTTTTTTATGATTTTATTTATTTATTCCTGAGAGGGAGAGAGAGACACACACAGACAGAGACAGAGAGAGAGAGAAGTAGGCTGCATGCAGGGAGCCCGATGCAAGACCCAATCCTGGGACTCCAGGATCACGCCCTGGGTTGAAGGCAGGTGCTAAACCTCTGAGCCACCCAGGCGTCCCCAATATTTGCTTTCTTACTATTCTTCAAAAGTACCAGGCATGCACCTGCCTCAAAGATTTTGTACTAATTGTTCCTTTATATGAAACACTCTTCCCTCTGCCATCCACCTCAGTTGCTCTTTCAGCCCCTTTAAACTATCTTTTCGTGAAGGTCTATGATCCTATTTTAAATGGCCATACCACATTTCATTTTTCTCCAGAACACTTTCTACATGGTTGCTAGAACTACTACCTTAAACACTGTATTATTTACTTAATGTTACAGTTTATAATGTTTTCCTTCCAAAACATGTCAGTTCCAAGAGACCAGGTATTTATGTCAGTTTTGGAAATTTCTCTTATTCTCAGCCCAGAACAATTCTTCCTACACAGTAAATAATCAAAAAATATTTAAGTGAATAAAGGCTGAGAGAAGAAAGGGATCAGGAAGTTAGAAGACAGAGGCGGGGCAAGATGGCAGAAGAGTAGGGTCCCCAAGTCACCTGTCCCCACCAACTTACCTAGATAACCTTCAAATCATCCTGAAAAATTACGAATTTGGCCTGAGATTTAAAGAGAGAAGAGCTGGAATGCTACAGTGAGAAGAGTTCGTGCTTCTATCAAGGTAGGAAGACGGGGGGGGAAAAGAAATAAAGGAACAAAAGGCCTCCAAGGGGGAGGGGCCCCGCGAGGAGCCGGGCTGAGGCCGGGGCGAGTGTCCCCAGGACAGGAGAGCCCCGTCCCGGAGGAGCAGGAGCTGCACCAACCTTCCCCGCGGAAAGGGGCCCGCAAGGAGTTAGAGCAGGACCCAGGAGGGCGGGGATGCCCTCGGGCTCCCTGGGACACTAACAGGCACCTGCGCCCCAGGAGAGTGCGCCGAGCTCCCTAAGGGCTGCAGCGCGCACTGTGGGACCCGGAGCAGCTCGGAGGGGCTCGGGCGGCGGCTCCGCGGAGGGGGCTGCAGGGCGGGAGCGCGAATCCGACAGCGCAGGCTCCGGAGCACAGGGCGCCGGGACACAGCCCAGGATCCAGCCTCCCCCTGGGACAGGCAGAGGCCGGGAGGGCCCAGGACAGAAGGACACTCCTGCCCCGTGCTGAGCAGATCAGCGGCCCCGCCCCGGAGCATCCAAGCCCCTGCAGACGGAGAGCCCCGGAGCTACTGCGGGGGCTGACTCCAGGGCTCCAGAGCTGGCCACGGCCACTGCAGTTGTTCCTCCAGGGGCCTCACGGGGGAAAAAAAACCCCACTGAGCCCTGCACCAGGCAGGGGCAGAGCAGCTCCCCCAAGTGCTAACACCTGAAAATCACCACAACAGGCCCCTCCCCCAAAAGACCAGCAAGACGGACGGAAAAACAAATTATTGACCAAGCAGCACGGGAAAGTTCCAGGGGAAGTCAAGGGACTTACAGTATACAGAATCAGAGGAGGCTCCCCTGTGTTTTTGTTTTGTTTTGTTTGTTTTTGCTTTTTGATTTCTGTTTGCTTCCCCCACACCTTTTTTTCCTTTCTTTCTTTTTCTCTTTCTCTTTTTCGTCTCTCTTTTTTTCTTTTTTCTTCCTTTTTTCTTTTTTTTTCTCTTTTCTTTCCATCTTTCTCTCCTCTCTTTTTCTCCTTTTCCCAATACAACTTGTTTTTGGCCACTGCACTGAGCAAAATGACTAGAAGGAAAACCTCACCTCAAAAGAAAGAATCAGAAACAGTCCTCTCTCCCACAGAGTTACAAAATTTGGATTACAATTCAATGTCAGAAAGCCAATTCAGAAGCACTATTACTAAGCTACTGGTGGCTCTATAAAAAAGCATAAAGGACTCAAGAGACTTCATGATTGCAAAATTTAGATCTAATCAAGCAGAAATAAAAAATCAATTAAATGAGATGCAATCCAAACTAGAAGTCCTAACGACTAGGGTTAACGAGGTGGAAGAATGAGTGACATAGAAGACAGCTTGATGGCAAAGAGGGAAACTAAGGAAAATAGAGACAAACAATGAAAAGACCGTGAGGATAGATTAAGGGAAATAAATGACGGCCTGAGGAAGAAAAACCTACGTTTAATTGGGGTTCCCAAGGGCGCCGAAAGGGACAGAGGGCTAGAATATGTATTTGAACAAATCCTAGGTGAAAACTTTCCTAATCTGGGAAGGGAAACAGACATTCAGATCCAGGAAATAGAGAGATCCCCCCCTAAAATCAATAAAAACCGTTCAACACCTCGACATTTAATAGTGAAGCTTGCAAATTCCAAAGATAAAGAGAAGATCCTTAAAGCAGCAAGAGACAAGAAATCCCTGACTTTTATGGGGAGGAATATTAGGGTAACAGCAGACCTCTCCACAGAGACCTGGCAGGCCAGAAAGGGCTGGCAGGATATATTCAGGGTCCTAAATGAGAAAAACATGCAACCAAGAATACTTTATCCAGCAAGGCTCTCATTCAGAATGGAAAGAGAGATAAAGAGCTTCCAAGACAGGCAGGAACTGAAAGAATATGTGACCTCCTAACCAGCTCTGCAAGAAATTTTAAGGGGGACTCTCAAAATTCCCCTTTAAGAAGTCCAATGGAACAATCCACAAAAACAGGGACTGAATAGATATCATGATGACACTGAACTCATATCTTTCAATAGTAACTCTGAACGTGAACGGGCTTAATGACCCCATCAAAAGGCAAAGGGTGTCAGACTAGATAAAAAAGCAGGACCATAGGGATCCCTGGGTGGCGCAGCGGTTTGGCGCCTGCCTTTGGCCCAGGGCGCGATCCTGGAGACCCGGGATCGAATCCCACGTGGGGCTCCCAGTGCATGGAGCCTGCTTCTCCCTCTGCCTCTCTCTCTCTCTCTCTCTCTCTCTATCATAAATAAATTTAAAAAAAATTTAAATTAAAAAAGCAGGACCGATCTATTTGCTGTCTACAAGAGACTCATTTTAGACAGAAGGGCACCTACAGCCTGAAAATAAAAGGTTGGAGAAGCATTTACCATTCAAATAGTCCTCAAAAGAAAGCAGGGGTAGCCATCCTTATATCAGATAAACTAAAATTTACCCCGAAGACTGTAGTGAGAGATGAAGAGGAACACTATATCATACTTAAAGGATCTATCCAATAAGAGGACTTAACAATCCTCAATATATATGCCCTGAATGAAGGAGCTGCCAAATATATCAATTAATAACCAAAATTAAGACATACTCAGATAATAATACAGTTATACTTGGTGACTCCAATCTAGCACTTTCTACACTCGATAGGTCTTCTAAACACAACATCTCCAAAGAAATGGGAGCTTTAAATGATACACTGGACCAGATGGATTTCACAGATATCTATAGAACTTTACATCCAAACTCAACTGAATACACATTCTTCTCAAGTGCACATGGAACTTTCTCCAGAATAGACCACATACTGGATCACAAATCAAGACTTAACAGATACCAAAAGATTGGGATCGTCCCCTGCATATTCTCAGACCATAATGCCTTGAAATTAGAACTAAATCACAACAAGAAGTTTGGAAGGACTTCAAACACATGGAGGTTAAGGACCATCTTGCTAAAAGATGAAAGGGTCAACCAGGAAATTAAGGAAGAATTAAAAAGATTCACGGAAACTAATGAGAATGAAGATACAACCGTTCAAAATCTTTGGGATACAGCAAAAGCAGTCCTGAGGGGGAAATACATCGCAATACAAGCATCCATCCAAAAACTGGAAAGAACTGAAATACAAAAGCTAACCTTACACCTAAAGGAGCTAGAGAAAAAACAGCAAATAGATCCTACACCCAGCAGAAGAAGAGAGTTAATAAAGATTCGAGCAGAACTCAACGAAATCGAGACCAGAAGAACTGTGGAACAGATCGACAAAACCAGGAGTTGGTTCTTTGAAAGAACTAATAAGATAGATAAACCATTAGCCAGCCTTATTAAAAAGAAGAGAGAGAAGAATCAAATAAAATCATGAATGAGAAAGGAGAGATCACTATCAACACCAAGGAAATACAAACGATTTTAAAAACATATTATGAACAGCTACATGCCAATAAATTAGGCAATCTAGAAGAAATGGACGCATTTCTGGAAAGCCACAAACTACCAAAACTGGAGCAGGAAGAAACTGAAAACCTGAAAAGGCCAATAACCAGGGAGGAAATTGAAGTAGTCATCAAAAACATCCCAAGACACAAAAGTCCAGGGGAATTCTATCAAACGTCTATCTTCCCTGGGGAATTCTATCAAACGTTTAAAGAAGAAACCATACCTATTCTACTAAAGCTATTTGGAAAGATAGAAAGAGATGGAGTACTTCCAAATTCGTTCTATGAGGCCAGCATCACCTTAATTCCAAAACCAGACAAAGACCCCACCAAGAAAGAGAATTATAGACCAATATCCCTGATAAACACAGATGCAAAAATTCTCAACAAGATACTAGCCAATAGGATACAACAGTACATAAGAAAATTATTCAGCATGACCAAGTAGGATTTATTCCGGGGATAAAAGGCTGGTTCAACACTTGTAAAACAATCAATGTCATTCACCATATCAGCAAGAGAAAAACCAAGAACCATATGATCCTCTCAATAGATGTAGAGGAAGCATTTGACAAAATACAGCATCCATTCCTGATCAAAACCCTTCAGAGTGTAGGGATAGAGGGAACATTCCTCAACATCTTAAAAGCCATCTACGAAAAGCCCACAGCAAATATCATTCTCAATGGGGAAGCACTGGGAGCCTTTCCCCTAAGATCAGGAACAAGACAGGGATGTCCACTCTCACCACTGCTACTCAACATAGTACTAGAAGTCCTAGCCTCAGCAACCAGACAACAAAAGACATTAAAGGCATTCAAATTGGCAAAGAAGAAGTCAAACTCTCCCTCTTCGCCAATGACCTGATACTCTACATAGAAAACCCAAAAGACTCCACTCCAAGATTGCTAGAATTCATACAGCAATTTGGCAGTGTAGCAGGATACAAAATCAATGCCCAGAAGTCAGTGGCATTTCTATACACTAACAATGAGACTGAAGAAAGAGAAATTAAGGAGTCAATCCCATTTACAATTGCACCCAAAAGCATAAGATACCTAGGAATAAACCTAACTAAAAAGGTAAAGGATCTATACCCTAAAAACTATAGAACAATTCTGAAAGAAATTGAGGAAGACACAAAGAGATGGAAAAATATTCCATGCTCATGGATTGGCAGAATTAATATTGTGAAAATGTCTATGCCACCCAGGGCAATTTATATGTTTAATGCAATCCCTATCAAAATACCATGGACTTTCTTCAGAGAGTTAGAACAAATTATTTTAAGATTTGTGTAGAATCAGAAAAGACCCTGAATAGCCAGGGGAATTCTAAAAAAGAAAAACCATAGCTGGGGGCATCACAATGCCAGATTTCAGGTTGTACTACAAAGCTGTGGTCATCAAGACAGTGTGGTACTGGCACAAAAACAGACACATAGATCAATGGAACAGAATAGAGAACCCAGAAGTGGACCCTCAACCTTATGGTCAACTAATATTCGATAAAGGAGGAAAGACTCTCCACTGGAAGAAAGTCTCTTCAGTAAATGGTGCTGGGAAAATTGGACAGTCACATGCAGAAGAATGAAACTAGACACTCTCTTTCACCATACACAAAGATAAACTCAAAATGGATGAAAGATCTAAATGTGAGACAAGACTCCATCAAAATCCTAGAGGAGAACACAGGCAACACCCTTTTTGAACTCGGCCTCAGTAACTTCTTGCAAGATACATCCACAAAGGCAAAAGAAACAAAAGCAAAAATGAACTATTGGGACTTCATCAAGATAAGAAGCTTTTGCACAGCAAAGGATACAGTCAACAAAACTAAAAGACAACCTACAGAATGGGAGAAGATATTTGCAAATGACACATCAGATAAAGGGCTAGTTTCCAAGATCTATAAAGAACTTATTAAACTCAACACCAAAGAAACAAACAATCCAGTCATGAAATGGGCAAAAGACATGAAGAGAAATCTCACAGAGGAAGACATGGACATGGCCAACATGCACATGAGAAAATGCTCTGCATCACTTGCCATCAGGGAAATACAAATCAAAACCACAATGAGATACCACCTCACACCAGTGAGAATTGGGAAAATTAACAAGGCAGCAACCACAAATGTTGGAGAGGATGCGGAGAAAAGGGAACCCTCTTATACTGTTGGTGGGAATGTGAAATGATGCAGCCACTCTGGAAAACTGTGTGGAGGTTCCTCAAAGAGTTAAAAATAGACCTGCCCTATGACCCAGCAATTGCACTGCTGGGGATTTACCTCAAAGATGGAGATGCAATGAAACACCGGGACACTCACACCCCGATGTTTTTCTAGCAGCAATATCCACAATAGCCAAACTGTGGAAGGAGCCTTGATGTCCACTGAAAGATGAATGGATAAAGAAGATGTGGTTTTTGTATACAATGGAATATTACTCAGCCATTAGAAACAACAAATACCCACCATTTGCTTCAACATGGATGGAACTAGAGGGTATTATGCTGAGTGAAGTAAGTCAATCGGAGAAGGACAAACATTATATGGTCTCATTCATTTGGGGAATATAAATAATAGTGAAAGGGAATAGAAGGGAAGAGAGAAGAAATGGGTAGGAAATATCAGAAAGGGAGAAAGAACATAAAGACTCCTAACTCTGGGAAACGAACTAGGGGTGGTGGGAGTAAGGCGAGGGTTGAGGGTGAATGGGTGACGGGCACTGACGGGGGTACCTGACGGGATGAGCACTGGGTGTTATTCTGTATGTTGGCAAATTGAACACCAATAAAAAAATAAATGTATTATTTTAAAAAAAGGAAGTTAGAAGACCCGAAAGATTAGTGGGATTAATGCAATATAATATGAACAGCGTGATAGAAGATGAAATAAGAAAAAGGCAGGAGTCTATCATGAAGGACCTCAAAAGGTGTTAAGTGCTTTGGATATTTTTTTTTAACATGACAGAAAAAGCATTAACAGAAAAGCACCGAAAGATATAAGGCAGCAAATAATATGGCTCGTTCACATTTTAGAATCATTTGTACTGATACATAGAAAACACGAGAAATGAGTAAGATTAAACATAAGACGCTACTGCTATTACCCAGATGAAAGGTGGAAATCTTAAATAAGTGAGGCTGAGGATATAAGAAGTACATAATTTTAAGACAAATTATAAAGACTTAATTTCCAGGGTGTCTGAATGTACAGTAGAGAAAAAAATAATTCAAGGATGCCTCTTAGTTTTCTGATTTGATAGACTGGCAGTAAGGAAAACAAAGAGTCCTTCTAAAACATATTAAGTATCATCAACAATTAGTGCCTCACGCTGTTCATTCTATGTCAGACATTTTTCTCAGTGCTCTACACAGATCTCATTTAAAGACTAATTTAAATACTGGCTACAAGACCAAAATAAAAATTGGAGGCAATACAGTAAAGTCAAAGATTGACTCAGAAAAGAAAGAAGTGAATTAGCAAATTTGTGAGAAGTGGGAATGGGGAAGGGCTCCACGATACAGTCACACAGATTGGCCCCACTTCCAGACTGATGGAAATGGGGCTCTCTATTGGAAAGGAATGGACAAATATATATTAATTACTTGGATGATGGAAAGATTTGGCACTCATTCCAATCTGATGGGATATACTTCTGCAAATGAATACGATGTAAGGACCTCAGCTGACAATTCAGTAGAATGGGGCATTTGGTTTTGAAAAGGGGAGTAAAAAGTACGAATGAAATAATTTGGGGTATGGAAATTCAAGCCTTCCAGAGAAAACTTCGTAGGATAAATGGGAATTACTAAATGCCTATGTATGAGTGGAAAGGTAAATGAATTAGTTCAACTGAGTACTTGGCAAAGGATTCAATAATACTCCGTTGTAAGATGCCATGGTATTCCTCTCATCTGTTATGCTCTGTGACTCATATAGAGTAACTACTATCTACCAGTTAAAACATCCAAATATAGCTTTCATATCCAGATAGATATTATCTAGTCACTAGATCTATATTTCCAAATTGCTACAAGATGCATTAATCTACAGTACCTCCAAAACCAAATCTCAACATTTTCCAAACTGCTCTCAATTTTCCCTCCAATATGTTCTTTAGCCTAATTTCCTAATCCAAGAGAATTATTAGTATCTAGCAGTCCAGGTTAAACAAACACTTTTAAGTCTTTACAATGTTTCATAAATTCATCTGTTCCACATACTCAAAGTTATTTTTAAAAATAATTTATTAAACTGAAATTCATATAAAATTAGCTTCTTAAAGTACCCAATTCAGTGACACTAACTACATTAACAATGTTGTGCAACCACCACCATATTTATGTGGTCACAAAACATTTCCATTAATCTAGTCAGTCCTTTATCCATTAAGCAGTTTCTCCCCACTCCCCATTTCATAGCCTTTGGAAACCACCAGTCTTCAATCTTCTGTCTCTATGGACTTACTGATTCTGGATATTTCATATAAATAACTTCTACAATATAATTTTAGGTCCACTTAGCATAACGTTTTGGGATTCATCTACATTATAACATGCATCAGTTTGTTCCTTTTGTGGTTGCATAATATTCCATTACATGTACAGAGCACTTTTTTTTTTTTCATTCATCCACCTTTTGGTTATTTCTACCTTTTGGCTATTGTGAATACTACTTCTATGAACTCAGATTATATTAGGATTCGCCAGAGGAACCAATAAGACATATATATAAGGAGACTCATTAAAGGAATTTGTTCGTGAGGCTATGAAGATCAAGAAGCCCCAGAATCTGCCATCTGAAAGCTGGAGAACCAGGAAACCTTGGTGGTCTAATTTAGAGTGGAGGTTGGGAAGCTGATGGTGTAAGTCCCAAAATGAGTCTGAAAGCCGGAGAACCAGGAGCACCAAAGTCCAAGGGCAGGAGAAGAGGGAAGTCTCCAATCAAGCAGACAGTGAATTTGCCCTTCCTCATCTTTCTGAGCTATTCAGGCCTTTAATGGATTGGATGGTGCCCAATGGCACTGATTACGGTGATCTTTTATGCAGTCTACACATTCAGATGCTAATCTCTCCCGAAGATGTTTGCACAAACCCAGAAATTATATTTTACCAGATGTCTGGGCATCTCTTAGCCCAGTCAAGTTAATACATAAAATAAACCACACATGCATGCATATATACTCCTTTTCAGTAACTATTTTCACTTATTTTGAGTATATAACTGAGCAAAATTGTTGGGTCATACAGTAATTAAGTTTTTAAGAATTGCTAAACAGTTTTCAGAGAAGCTACACCATTTTACATTCCCCAGTGTATGAGAATTCCAGTATTTCCATATCCTCACCCACGTTTGTTACTATCTTTTTATTTCAGACATCCTAGTGGAAATAAAGTGGCATCTGGCTGTGGGTTTGATTTACATTTACATTTCCGTACTTACACTGTTGAGATCTTTCCATGTGTGTGTTGGCATTTATGTATCTTCTTTGGAGGAAAGTCTATATGAGTTCTTTGCTCATTTTTCATTTGGTTTTGTGTTGTTGATATCAATAAATATCCTACATATAAATATAATTAAGTAATTCCTAAATAAGATACTGAAAAATTACTGAAATTATTTATTTCTACCATTTGGAATTATTCTGTGTTATAGTCAAAAGATTCATTATATTCTATGGTAATTAGCCCAACTTAAAGTTCTGTGTAATTGCTTATACCTATACTTAGCAAACATAGGTATCTGAAATTATACATCATTACAAGTAATCTAGTGTGACATTCTAAAAAACAATAATCAAAGTCCCCTAGAAATTCAAAGAAGTCACTTAGAGTGATCATATATCTAATATGTCAGATTTTTTAGATTAATATTTATGATTTGATAAGAAAGTAAACCATTTAGTGTATAACTGCTAAGTCCATCCTACAAAATAGCACTATAAAAGAATTAAAACTAGGTAGATGTCCTAGGTTTTACGCGTGAAGAAACACAAATGAACAGAAAAGGTCAACAAATTTTTCAGCAGCTGGAAATGTTAAATTTAATTACCAAAGAGAAATCATGCAGAGAAGCTGGCTGCCAAACAAGATTTACAATGAATGCAGGAAGTCCTGTAAAAGAAATTTTCAGTATCCACATAAACATAAACCCAGATTCAAAGAATGTATGAATATATATGATCCCCAAAACTCTACAGCATGAAATCAGACCATGCCAAAAAATAAAATGTTTTTTTCAAAATGTTTTTAAAAACCTATTTAATAAACTGAAGATTTGTTACTATTCTGATAAAAGTTTAGCTTATATGAAATATGAAACATAAAATAGGCAATAAGTTTTCAATGAAACCAATGAAAAGCACTGTTGAAGGTAAATATGCTGTGAATAATTCCTGTAAAAAGAATAATAGTTGGAGAATTTTGTCTCTGTGTAACAGATCTCTGTCATAAAACTTTTATTTACTCCTCAATGTGTAATTTCACTTCTTAGAATATGTATATAAATATATATAAATCTATAAATTCACATACACAGATACACATATGGATGAATAATATTGCATTGTATTGATACCCCACATTTTCTTGATCCATTCATCAGTTAACAAACATATAGGTTAATTCCACTTTGGGTTATTACAAATAATGCAGCTATGAACATTCACGTACAAGGTTTTGTGTAGACATATATTTTCAATACTGTTGGATATATACCTAAGAATAGAATTACTGGATCTCATGGTAACTCTTTTTAATCATGAGGAACTGCCAAACATTATCAAAGTGGCTGCACTATATCTCACTGTGATTTTGATTTTCATTTCCTAAATGAATAGCAAAGTTGAGCATCTTTTCACATGCTTAATATGGCCATTTGTGTATCATCCTTGGAGAAATAACTATTCAGATCCTGTATTTTTAAATCGTGTTATAATTTTTTGATCTATCTAGCAATGCTGCAATTATGACAATCTGCAGTCAGTTCTCATCCACATGGTCCACAGATTTTTGAAACTGGTGGCAGGTACCTATGTAAACAATATATACAGCTTTTTTGATGGTTCTTCATCTTCTTTATCTCTTATGCACAACAGCATATAGATATGGCATGAGACATTCCTTATCCCATTAGCCCTGACTGCTTTGTTGAGGTTGTTGTCAATGCACACACTAAGAGTTGCTATCCTTAACAGCTGCAACAGGTGCAAATTTCTTGGATACCTTTGAGTGCCTAAGGGGCATGCTTCTTGAATGCCAGCCACTCTATGGATTTGCCTGTAAATACTGATTTGTGTATTCTCCAGTTACTACCTTGCTAATGGCAAACAGTCCTTCACAAGCCACCCTTCTTTGCAAAAGCCATTACGTTAGGCCCAGGATGGCAAGGAAGAGAGTAAGGTATTCTGGGAGAAGGAAAGGAACAAGACAAATATAATTTCCATGTTGCCTGGAGGCAGGAGGAATAAAGTCACTATTCCTGAAGTATAAAAGTTATTTAAATCTTCCAGACACTAAACCCTTATTAGACAGATTTGCATGGACATCTGGGTGGTTTACCAGTTGAGCGTCTGCCTTTGGCTCAGGGCGTGATCCTGTGTTGGGACTGAGTCCCACATCAGGCCCCCTGCATGGAGTCTGCTTCTCCCCCTCTGCCTTGTCTCTGCCTCTCTCTGTCTCTCATGAATGAATAAATAAAATATTTTAAAAAATAGATTTTCGAATATGTTCTTCTATTCTGTGGATTGACTTTTTCTTTCATACTATATTTTAAATTCCAAATATTGTTAGTTTTGATAAAGTCCAATGTATCTTGTATTGTGATGATCAGTTTTAAAGTCTAGAAGACTAGAAGAATTACTATAACTTTGACAAGGAATTAGAGCATGGGTAGGCAATATGTAATTAAGGTTAGAAACATTTAAATTATTTTTTATCTGAGTGAAATGTGGTACAGAATCTAACACTTTTCCACCCAAACCCGTAGTTACCATTTTTTTAAAAAAACCTTATATTTATAAGAAAAAAATAGGTTTTAGTAAAAGAATAAAAATACCAAAACAGAAACTGTGTTACTTCTCCAGGGACATTCTACACTTTGACAATATTCATACATTAGTTATAACCAGAAGTCAATTTTAAATCTTATATTTTAAAAATCAAATTAATAACATAGGCATTGTAATGAATTCTCAATGCTCCACAAAGTGGATATGCCACTATTTACTGATTTTTGATTAACTTTTGGACATTATGACATTTTCTAATATTGTTCTGTTATACTTCTTTGGTGACATTTCCAATGACAGGATTGTTTTCTGCAAATTATTTACATAAAAAATTCTAAATATAGGCCTCATTTCAAAGGAGCTTTCTAAAGTAACTGTACTCAAGTAATAAATAATGTTACAATTAACATATGCATTCAATTTTCCTACTAACTTGCTAGCATACTAGGTTTATAATTTTTTTTTTACCTTGTTTTACATATTCCATTACTGACAACTGGTATTCTTTCCAGTCTCCATTCTTCCCTCCTTTATTTATATTTTTATATATTTAAATATTAATACTTCATTCTTCATCCAAATTATTTCTAACCTATTTTCAGTTTTATTGCTTGTTATTTTGGTCATACAAATGTCTACAATGATGAATTTATAAATCTATTCCTCCTAGATTGACTGGTATTTAGAAACTCCAAAAAATCATCTTCAAAAATCTGTTATGCTATACTCTACTACCAGATCCTTAACACAAATCCAAGTTTAGTTTTCAGAGAGCCAATAATTCATTACTTAACATCTTAAATAACACTCTACTAGTTTACCATTTCTCTGAGTCCTTTAAAAAATCCCCAATGGAAATTTTACCATGGTTATACATCAGAGTATTGTGGTCTGATTAATTACAAAAAAGCTTTAAATATAATTTAAAGTCACATTAGGCCAATTACAAATGCTCAATAAATTTCAAAGTTAGAAACTCTACATACAATATTGGGAAAAAATAGGATGAAACTACTGCTGTCCTCAGAATTATAATCATCTTTAAAAAGGAGTGAAACTAAGTATTCAAACAAACAAAAATGGGTGGGGAAAACCCAAAAAGAATGCAAAAGAATGGAAAACTATAGTTACCAAAGAATGCTAATGAATTAGAAAACAGGAACATCAACTATCAATAAGTAGGTCCAACGCTTGGCTATTTGAAAAATTTTAAAAAGATAATCTATATATTTTATAACAACAGTACATATACAAAAGGATCAACATCACGTATGAATAACTATAAAATCATTTTAAATATAAGAATTGGTTATGTTTTAAAAAATCCTCAATCTGCTAGGATTTAACAATATAAGAGAATCTAAAAAAATTATTGACATATAACATTATTACAGATTCCATAATAAAAATATCTTAATAACGTAAAATAGAAAATTCATTAGGCACCTACAGACATATATATCAACAAAATAGAGTACAAAATCAAAACTGTAGCACTATCCAAATTTGATAAGAATAGGCAAAACATAAATACTTATTTATGGAAGCTAGAATTATAATAATCACTATACACAGAGAGATATACAAAACTACAATTAATATATAAAATAAAAGATGAAGCTCAGGATATACTGACAAGGCGAAGATGCAGTTTTAAGTTAAAACAAACAGCAGGTGCAAAAAACAGTGTGTAGACCATGCATTCATCTGCGTAAAAAGATATGGTGTATTTGTATTCCACATATTGAATATATCTGGGAAAAAAAGCCAAAAAAGTGAAAATGCAGATTCCCATGAGAAAAGCTTGCAATCAAGTTTTCCCCATAACCTCTTTTGTATAGTTAGAAATATGAATATATTAGCAATTTTTTTTAAAGTTTAAAAAAATAGAGATGTCTTTTGCTTAATAGAATACATCAAAGTTTCAAGAATCTATTGCCCCACTCCTAACAATGACAAAATGCAAAGAAATAAAAATGAACTAAATTCTAGAAAGTAACTATTCTTTTGTAGGAGACAACAGGCTCCCAGCTAATTTTATCCCTAGAAGAGCTACAACTTGAATGATCCTTGAAAACATTATGCAATAAAAGAACAGTTACAAAATACCACATATTATATGATACCACAATTTCATTTATATGAAATGACGAGAATGGCCAAAGCTGTAGAAACAGACAGCAGATGAATAACTGTGTAAATATGGAGAAAATGGAGAGTGACTGATAATAGGTAAAGGGTATCTTTTTAGGATAATAAAATCTGTGAGGATGGCACAACTATTCAATACATGAATTCAGTAAAGTCGCAGCATACAAAATTAATACCCAGAAATTGGTAGCATTTCTATACACCAATAACAAAGTAGCAGGAAGAGAAATTAAGAAAATAATCCCATTTATAGTCTCATCAAAAAGAAGACATTACAGATGGCCAAAGACACATGAAAGAATAAAAAAAAAGAATAAAACTCCTAGGAATAAACCTAACCAGGATGTGAAAGACCTGTACCCTGAAAACTAAAACACTGATGAAAGAAATTCAAGATGACGATAACAGAAATTCATGGATTAGAAGATCTAACACTGCTAAAGTGTCCATACTACCCAATGCAATCTATGCATTCAATGCAATCCTTATCAAAATACTAATAAGCATTTTTCATAAAACTAGAACAAGTAATATTAAATTTGTATGGTACCACAAAAGACCCAAAGACCCAAAGCAATCTTGAGAAAGAAGAACAAAGCTGGAGGTATCACATTCTCAGATTTTAAGATATGCTACAAAGTTGTAGTAAATCAAAACAGTATAGTACTGACACAAAGAGACACACAGACCAATGGAGAAGAGAGAGCCCAGAAATAAATCCGTGCTTATACAGTCAATTATCTATGACAGAGGAGGCAAGAATATACAAAGGGGAAAAGACACTCTCTTCAATAAATGGTGTTGGGAAAACTGGACAGCCACATGCAAAAGAATAAAAATGGATTATTCTATTATCTTGCAACATACACAAAAATAAACTCAAAATGCATTAAAGGCCTACACGTAAGACCTGAAACCATAAGACTCCTAGAAAAGAACAACAGGTGGTAATTTCTCTCACATTGGTCTAAGCAACATTTTTCTAGATATATCTCCTACGACAAGGGAAGCAAAAGCAAAAATAAACTATTGGGATTATACCAAAGGAAGAAGCTTTCACACAGCTAATGAAATCATCAATAAAACAAAAAGGCAACCTTCTGAAAAGGAGAAGATATTTGCAATTGATGTGTCCAATAAGAAGTTAATATCCAACTATATGAAGAACTACAAAATTCAATACAAAAAAAAAATCTGAGTAAAAAATAGGCAGACAACCTGAATAGACTTTTATCTAAAGAAGACATTACAGATGGCCAAGGACACATGAAACAATGCTCAACATCACTAACCATCAGGAAAATGCAAATCAAACTCACAATGAGGTATACACCTACCAGAACAGCTAAAACCAAAAAGACAAAAGGAAACAAACAAGTGTTGACAAGAATATGAAGAAAAAGGAACCCTCAGCACTGTTGCCACCAATGTAGATTGGTACAGCTACTGAGGAAAACAGTATGAAGGTTTTGAAAGTATTAAAAATAAAAATACCATATGATCCAGTAATTCTGCTAGTGGGTATATACTAAAAAAATCAAGAACACTAATTCGAAAAGATATGTGTACCCTATGTCTATAGCAGCATTATGTATAATAGCCAGTATAGGGAAGAAACCAAAATGTTCATCAATAGGTAATGTTGAATTTTTAAAAATCTCCTTAGGAGTCTAATTTGGTGAATGGCAACGTTGAGTAAATGAGTAGATTAGAATATGTGTTTTAAAAAGACAATAAGACTGCTTGAATACTTTTGCAACCTCTTATAAGTCTATAATTTTTTCAAGTTAAAGTGAAAAAGAGGGCAGCCCAGGTGGCTCAGTGGTTTAGCGCTGCCTTCAGCCCAGGGCCTGATCCTGGAGACCTGGGATCAAGTCCCGCATCAGGCTTCCTGCATGGAGCCTGCTATTCCCTCTGCCTGTGTCTCTGCCTCTGCCTCTCTCTCTCTCTCTCTCTCTCTCTCTCTCCACCCCCCCCCCCGTATCTCTCATGAATTAATACATAAAATATTTTTTTAAAGTTAAAAAGGAAACAAATAAACAGATGTTAAACCTAGACAATGCATAATATTTCATTATGTTTTTCATTATTATCTAAGCTTTCTATAATAAACATGGATCACTTTTATAACTAGAAAAAAATATTTATTTCAAATAACGGAAGTGACCATCAATCCAAAAAAACAGCAAAGATAAAAAAATTGAAAAGATAAATTGGATAATTCATCATAATTAACCTTAAAATTGGTAGTTTAGGTCTCTAATATTACATTTTCAAATCTGTTTCATATCCCTTCAGAACTGTGAAGCATATGTTGAACAATATATTATTTCAAAAGCAAACACTTCAATGATTCACTAATGCTAGAATATATTTAAATCCTCCATCTAAAATAAAAATATAAATAGAATATGTTTTTTGTTACAAAAAGAAAAAATACATAGATTGCTATATTAAGAATCAAGTCTTTTTATGGCCTTTTTTTCACAAAAACATCTGTTTTTATTACTTCAAAAAGCTGACTGGCCACTAGTTTGCAGTTTCATTGACATTAAGTGAGTTTTATCATATGGTATACAAAACAAAGGAACATTAGTCAAAAAGATATTAAGAAATTCTTACTGAAGTGGATTTTAATTTCCACTGATACCTAAAAATTAAATTATTATGTGACAAAATCAATTACAAGTTTTACAAATCTGTCATGAGTTTAAATAAACTACTTTGATAGACAAATTTTTTTAAAAAAATGTTGTTGTAAAAACTGTATACCCAATACCTATACCATAAACCCTGTTTTATAAACAGGGTTCAATGTTTTGCACAAGATAAATTTTAATAAACACTCCTTTTACTGCTGTTAAGATTAAGAAATGAAGTTAAGATGTACACCTAATCAATGATGTCATGACACTTAAGGAAAATCTACATAAATCAAAGCAGAAGATACCAAGGATACCCCACTCCATTCATAATCATGCAATGAACTAAAGGGATGTGCATTTCAGATCTACAGTGTCACCAATCCACTTATAATAAATGAAACAAGTCAGCTATTTTACAACCACAAATGGTATATTAAATATATGACAACATCTCTTTTTGCAGGAGGAAGTAACTAGCAGTAGATAAAGTTCAGGTGTATCATTAAAGACTGCATAGCATGAATTCAAGGCTGAATATAGATAACCTTTAGAATATAAGCTGTCTAGGAAAAAATATGCATCATATACAACATTTTTGAGGATTTAAGAGCAATATAGTTAGAAATATATGACACATGGGTATGCCTCAGTTAATTGGATTTTTTATATAAACAAAAGGAATTATTTTTTTATGAAAATAAGACTAGTATTTAAAAAAATACATGTTTGGTCTCTTGAATCTCATACGGAACATCTGAATAAATACATTTTCTCTATTAAAAATTTAATAATAAAATTTGTTTAGAAATATTTGTTTTTATTTCAGTATATTATTATGTTTTATATTACTATACAATATTGCAAATCATAACAAGAAGATAAAGATTAAAATGAAAAACTGTACTAGATAAAGTATAAAACTAAATAGCTCAGAATAAAGCTGCTGTATTTGACAAAGATTAAATCCTATTTACACATTCTACAGAAATCTAATAAAATCTGAGCTAAATACATAGATTTCAGATTAAGAGATAAATTGTCTAGATCTGGATTCTAGTTTTAACTATGGGTTATCTCCTTTTTATGCTGTTTTCTCAGTCATAAAATGAGAGATAACAGTTCTACTTCAGGGATTTACTGTAAGGATTAAATTAGTTGAAACCTACAAAGCATCCACAACAGTTCTTCACACAACATAAAGAACTCACACAGTATGAGCTACTGTTGTCACCATATTTCTCATCTGATCTGTGTGCATGTGTAAACGTGTGCACATGCACATACACACATACAGTCTCAGTCCAATAACTTTCTTCTCTTGCATAACAGTGTTTTAGAAATATTTTCCCTCTTCAATTCCATGTTTTCTCCTTCTTCATTCTCTCTCATTCATATACATAAGAACATATATAACACAACTACCATCAAAACTAAAAAATTTTTTTAAAGAATGAACTACAATCTCAACATAGTTACAAAGTAACTTCTCCATATCAATTAGAAAGGACACTAAGAAATAAGATACAGGTTAGAATGATAGGCTGAAATGGCAATTAAGAACTTTTTTCTTCTATTTCTAAAAAATTAGCAAACAAAAAATTTATAAGCAAAAAAAAAAGGAAACTTAATAAAGTTTTTAATAACCAAGCAACAAAAAGAATATAACATACAGCACCAAATATTAAATCATTGGTTGCCATGAAGAAAATAAACCTACTGGAACTAGGGCTAAGGGTGCAGCAAAGTTTAGTTCTTAACCATGTCCCACTTGCCCAAAGCAACACTCTTCATTTGACAAAATTCTGCGAAATGTTCTTAACACCTTCATATATGGAGAGAAACAAACTGAGGAGGTATTGCTATTCCTTGCATCTTCTAATTGAAGATGCTATAAAAACCTACAGTGTAAAAACTGATCAAGCATGAAGCAAGGAAGCAAAAAATATAGGGCTGACTTCCCAGGACAGAAATAGACTCAAGATTACTTTCTGAAATGATGGATAATTATTTAAAACCTAATCATATTTTTCCCTGATGAGAACTGTCCATAGCTTCTAATAAGATGGAACAAACTTGGCAGAAGATTGTTAAAACCCTACAAAAGAATATAAACTTAGGTGTGCTAAGAAAACCTACTCGCCTATTTCAAAGATCTCTCCCTCTCTTCATGATAAGCTGTATAATATCAGATAATGATATTGCAAGAATCAGACTATAGTTCAGAAAGAGAAAAAATTAGCTTTATATACAGTGGAGAGAAGGAAAGAAATCATGAAGATATTGTTTGTCTAAACCAACAGACTATCTAAGCAGAACATTATAAGCGTAAACAAGATGAAAAATAAAAGCATGGTAGTGATACAAACATGTATCACCAATCCATGAATACATAAAAAAATAAACTAAATAACAAAATTTTTATGTAAAACTGAAAGATTCTATACAAATGACTATGAATCCTGAGAGAATGTAACAAAAAAAGGAAATACCCCATGATTATCTTCAAATGAAAATAACAAAAATACAATAAACACACAAAAATAAAAGTTAAAATAAGTGAACAAAATAAAAAGTTGAAGTCCTAAATAAAAACAAAATATAATCATTAGAGACAAATAAATTACAAACATCAGGAACAAAATGAAACACTAAAATTTTAATTACTGATGGCTAGAGATCAAAGAAAGTAAAAAAAGAATTAACTGATAAGACAAAAAGACATATCTGACTGATTATGTTGCTAACTAAAGAAAAAATAAAAGTGAAAAAACACAAAATATTTCCAATCTAATTTCAAGAACGGAAGAGAAAATGTGAATTTGCAGATAATAACAAAAGACCATGTTCCAAGAAAATTTGATAAATGATGTTCAATACTGAGCCATTACTTACTCAGTTCATAAGAAGATGAACTTCATGGGCAAATAAAGAAATATCAGACAGAATAGAAGCAAATCAATTGAGGGCTAGAATTAAGAAACTGTGACTAATAGAAGGGGAGTACTGAATCCACTTAAATATTTTCAATCGCTCAAGTACTATCAGAATTGTGATTGTATCCTATCAAAACACCATGGACTTTCTTCAAAGAGTTGGAACAAATCATCTTAAGATTTGTGTGGAATCAGAAAAGACCCCGAATAGCCAGGGGAATTTTAAAAAAGAAAACCAGAGCTGGGGGCATCACAATACCAGATTTCAGGTTGTACTACAAAGCTGTGATCATCAAGACAGTGTGGTACTGGCACAAAAACAGACACATAGATCAATGGAACAGAAAAGAGAAGCTAGAAATGACCTCTCAACTCTATGGTCAACTAATATTTGACAAAGCAGGAAAGCCTATCCATTGGAAAAAAGACAGTCTCTTCAATAAATGGTGCTGGGAAAATTGGACAGTCACATGCAGAAGAATGAAATTAGACCATTCTCTTACACCAGACACAAAGATAAACTCAAAATGGATGAAAGATCTAAATGTGATACAAGAATCCATCAAAATCCTAGAGAAGAACACAGGCAACACCCTTTCTGAACTCGGCCACAACAACTTCTTGTAAGATACATCTATGAAGGCAAGGGAAACAAAAGCAAAAATGAACTATTGGGACTTCATCAAGATAAGAAGCTTTTGCACAGCAAAGGATACAGTCAACAAAACTAAAAGACAAGCTACAGAATGGGAGAAGATATTTGCAAATGACGTACCAGATAAAGGGCTAGTTTCCAAGATCTATAAAGAACTTATTAAACTCAACACCAAAGAAACAAACAATCCAGTCATGAAATGGGCAAAAGACATGAAGAGAAATCTCACAGAGGAAGACATAGACATGGCCAACAAACACATAAGAAAATGCTCTGCACCCCTTGTTATCAGGGAAATACAAATCAAAACCACAATGAGATACCACCTCACACCAGTGAGAATGGGGAAAATTAACAAGACAGGAAACCACAAATGTTGGAGAGGATGTGGAGAAAGGGGAACCCTCTTGCACTGTTGGTAGGAATGGGAACGGGTACAGCGACTCTGGAAAACTGTGTGGAGGTTCCTCAAAGAGTTAAAAATAGATCTGCCCTACAACCCAGCAATTGCACTGTTGCGGATTTACCCCAAAGACACAGATGCAGTGAAATGCCGGGACACCTGCACCCCAATGTGTATAGCAGCAATGTCCACAATAGCCAAACTGTGGAAGGAGCCTCGATGTCCATCGAAAGATGAATGGATAAAGAAGCTGTGGTCTATATATACTATGGAATACTACTCAGCCATTAGAAACGAAAAATACTCACCATTTGCTTCAATGTGGATGGAACTGGAGGGTACTATGCTGATTGAAATAAGTCAATCGGAGAAGGACAAACATTATATGGTCTCATTCATTTGGGGAATATAAAAAATAGTGAAAGGGAATAAACGGGAAAGGAGTGAAAATATCACAGAGGGTGACAGAACATGAAAGACTCCTAATTCTGGGAAATGAACAAGGGGTGGTGAAAGGGAGGTGGGCAGGTGGTTGGGGTCACTGGGTGATGGGCACTGAGTGGGGCACTTGATGGGATGAGCATTGGGTGATATGCTATATGTCGGCAAATTGAACACCAATAAAAAAAGAATTGTGATTGTAAAACATGAATGTTATATATTTAGACAACATGAAAATTAAAGTACAACTTTAAAATTTTGAGAGTGAACAGAAAAATAATGAAAAAATATGAGAGGACTAATGTCCTCAGCTTTCATAATGGGCTGTGAATTGAAATATGCAATTTAAAAAACAATTGCATGAATAAACCTCTTATATAAAAAAAAAATATCCCACTGACCAGGTAATCTTTTTCATAATTTATAAACTTCTTGTTCTTTGAGAAACTACTGGGTTTTCCTGTACAGAGACCTTTCCTTCTGTTAGAGCTTTGTATGTAACTCTTAGATTACATACAAAGCTGCAATAAAGAGCCTTCTTCGTATATCCTTATATACTTATACTTTATATTTCCAAAAGATATATTGATAGAATAGGATTAGTGGGCCAATGAGTATTTGTGTGTCTATATAATTATCAAAATACATATGGCCAGAATGCCTTACTATAACATTTAAAATGTATATTACCACTAAAAACATAAAAAAAATACCACTGACCACCTACACTTCCTCCTTCAGCAGTACATCACTATATTTACTTATTACTCATTACTTTATCCCAATCTAAGAATAAAGAAATGAAAGATCATGATTTCTGAAGTTTACATTTCCTTGAATATTTGTTTTTATCATTTTATATATTACTGGTTACTTACATTCTTCAATGAAATTCTTATTCAAATTCTCTGAATCTTTGGGTTATTTTTCTCTTATCATTTAATAAAAATTAATAATATAATGAACATATTAGTTTATCAATCTTTCCATACTCCATTATGTCTTCACATGCTGCTGATACCTTTCCTCAGTTTATAGTGTTATGTGTAGTAACAGCTGTTAAATTTTACACTTGCTAAGCATCTGTCTTCTTTAGAATTTTCCCTCATATACCCTATTTCCACTTTTATAGTTTTCCAAATATTTCCGAATTACATGTACTATGTCATCTTTCATTATTTCACAGGGAAGATTTTTTTTGTATATGCTGTCTTTTATAATACTAATTAGTACTATATATCTGGAAAGGCAAGTACATCTTCAGTATTCTTTTTCATAAATCTTAGGGCTATATAAAGGCATTTATTTTCCCATATTAACTGGATATTTAGATATCTGAATATATAATTGGGAAGCACTTAATATTTGGATATTTTTAAAAGGATATTTAAGTATCAAATTACTCCACTGTTTTTCTAATGAGTGGTATGCTAATGGATATTGCACTGACTACATATGTGAGAAAAACCGACAGTTTTGTGACATTAAAATTATTCAATTTTGACTATAAAGGTCATTATGGAGACAACTGAGAAAACATGAATAAGGACTATGGATTAAATAATAACTAGTGTTATACAGGTTATAACCAACGTTAATTTTCTGATTTAATAACTGTAGAATTAAAACAGAAAAAAGGCATAGGAAATTCTCACTGAAAAAATTAAAAATAGAAGATCCCTCTAAAAAAAAAAAAAAAAAAGAAGAAGATCCCTCTGACTTCACCTTGCTCTCAAATTCAGAAAAACAGAAAAAGGGGGAGAAAAGCAAATGTAATAGAACTTTAAGATCACAGAAACAAGGAGAAGGGTGAATAGCTCTTGTACTACTCAGAACCTTTCTATCAGTAATCATTTATTTCAAAATAAAACAATGATTCTCTCTCTCTCTCTCTCTCTCTCTCTCTCTCTCACACACACACACACAGAGCAACAGATACAATCCAGCATAGAATGACTTTCTAGTAGTTTATATTTTGTTTTGTATTAAGCTTTTATAGTTTTGTTCCAAACAGTAACTTCATTCTTATAGAATGTGACCCAAAACAGTATTTTTCTCTTAACTGTAAACAGACTTTATTATTGATTTCCATTTACACTGACCACTGCTGCCCAGTCATCAAATGATACAATTTTTTGCACATTGATCTTACAGCCAATAATTTTACTAAAGTCCCTATTAATTCTAGTAGAAAAATGTTTAAGAATCTCTTAGATTTTTCCTGTACCATAGCATTAGCAATCTGAAATTCTTTTTAATAAATTTATTTTTTATTGGTGTTCAATTTACCAACATACAGAATAACACCCAGTGCTCATCCCGTCAAGTGCCCCCCTCAGTGCCCGTCACCCATTAACCCCCACCTCTTCTGCCCTCCTCCCCTTCCACCACCCCTAGTTCGTTTCCCAGAGTTAGGAGTCTTTATGTTCTGTCTCCCTTTCTGATATTTCCCACACATTTCCTATCCCTTCCCTTATATTCCCTTTCACTATTTTTTATATTCCCCAAATGAATGAGAACATATAATGTTTATCCTTCTCTGATTGACTTACTTCACTCAGCATAATACCCTCCAGTTCCATCCACGTTGAAGCAAATGGTGGGTATTTGTCATTTCTAATGGCTAAGTACAGCCATTAATATTGTATACAATATTCCATTGTATACATAAACCACATCTTCTTTATCCATTCATCTTTCGATGGACACCGAGGCTCCTTCCACAGTTTGGCTATTGTGGATATTGCTGCTAGAAACATTGGGGTGCAGGTGTGGTGGCATTTCATTGCATCTGTATCTTTGGGGTAAATCCCCAACAGTGCAATTGCTGGGTCGTAGGGCAGGTCTATTTTTAACTCTTTGAGGAACCTCCACACAGTTTTCCAGAGTGGCTGCATCATTTCACATTCCCACCAACAGTGTAAGAGGGTTCCCTTTTCTCCGCATCCTCTCCAACATTTGCGGTTTCCTGCCTTGTTAATTTTCCCAATTCTCACTGGTGTGAGGTGGTATCTCATTGTGGTTTTGATTTGTATTTCCCTGATGGCAAGTGATGCAGAGCATTTTCTCATGTGCATGTTGGCCATGTCTATGTCTTCCTCTGTGAGATTTCTCTTCCTGTCTTTTGCCCATTTCATGACTGGATTGTTTGTTTCTTTGGTGTTGAGTTTAATAAGTTCTTTATAGATCTTGGAAACTAGCCCTTTATCTGATACGTCATTTGCAAATATCTTCTCCCATTCTGTAGGTTGTCTTTGAGTTTTGTTGACTGTATCCTTTACTGTGCAAAAGCTTCTTAACTTGATGAAGTCCCAATAGTTCATTTTTGCTTCTGTTTCTTTTGCCTTCGTGGATGTATCTTGCAAGAAGTTACTGTGGCCGAGTTCAAGAAGGGTGTTGCCTGTGTTCTCCTCTAGGATTTTGATGGAGTCTTGTCTCACATTTAGATCTTTCATCCATTTTGAGTTTATCTTTGTGTCTGGTGAAAGAGAGTGTCTAATTTCATTCTTCTGCATGTGACTGTCCAATTTTCCCAGCACCATTTACTGAAGAGACTTTCTTCCAGTGGAGAGTCTTTCCTCCTTTATCGAATATTAGTTGACCATAAGGTCGAGGGTCCACTTCTGGGTTCTCTATTCTGTTCCATTGATCTATGTGTCTGTTTTTGTGCCAGTACCACACTGTCTTGATGACCACAGCTTTGTAGTACTACCTGAAATCTGGCATTGTGATGCCCCCAGCTATGGTTTTCTTTTTTAGAATTCCCCTGGCTATTCGGGGTCTTTTCTGATTCTACACAAATCTTAAAATAATTTGTTCTAACTCTCTGAAGAAAGTCCATGGTATTTTGATAGGGATTGCATTAAACATGTAAATTGCCCTGGGTAACATTGACATTGAAATTCTTATTATGTCTTCTTTTCTTGCATTTACATTAACTATATTTTACGCTTACAAAAACATTCAAGAAATTTTATGTTATAATGACAGTAGGTATCACTTTTTTCGGATTTTAATAAAAATAGCTTTCTCCATTTAAAATGATGTTTAGTAAAGTTTATCATATTCAGACTGTTATATACCTATTTTTCTGTTTTATTAGAGCTAGTTGTTAAAATTTATCATTGGCTTCCTTCTACATTTATTGATACCTTCACATAAGTTTCAATTTTTAATTTGTTGATAATTTATTTTGTAGGTAAATATCTTAATATTAAACCATCTTTAGATTCCATGAGTAAATTCTAAGTAGTCACACTATATAATTCTTTCCTTATATTGTTAAATTGTTGGTTCAAGTTTTAGTTAGAATTTCATACCCATATTCTTACATGAGATTGGTCTTCTAGAGTTTATTTTTCCAGTGTCTTTTTCATGTTGTGACAGTTGTATAAAATTTCTGGGAGTGCATCTTTTTTTATTGTATCAGAAGAATCAGCAACATCTGAATTAACTGCTATAACATTTTCTAAACAATTCAAATGGTACTTTTTAACTTTTTTAATTCTTAGTAAATGTGTCAAATTTTCTACTTCACTTTAGGTGTGAATTTTGATAATTTATATAGCCACAGCACCATTCAATTCCCCCTGTGAATTCACATTTATTACATGTGTTCATGCACAACTGCCAAGATAAGTAGTGGTCCCCAAGATGAGTCTGTCACTGTTCCCCTCTGTGAGGACTCAAAACCAAACAAAAAAGCTGTATGCTCCCTCATTTCCTCAGCTACAAATGTTAGCATGGTCTCAAACCTCAAGGATAAAGAAACTTCATGAACTTAAGTTTCAGCTTCTCCCTAAAACCTGGAATATCTTTTCTCTACCAAAGCAATTTTTCTTCTGCTTGGTTGTCATTTCTGGTTAACTAGCTCTGTCTTGCCCAGAGAGGAGAGAAGTCCTTCACTACTCACATTACTGGAATTTTTGAGCCAAAACCCACTTATATGGTTAAGATGAGGTCAACCAAACACAGAAGCTGTCATGAGGAATTTGTAGATAAAATGGAGTTGAGAACAGAGTGCTACAGATAACTATACTACTATCTTTCCAGAATTCCCCATGACTCTCAAAAATATGAAATTTTTTGATTATATATGTTTGCTTAGACCATTTTACCTACGCAGTTTCCCACAGTTACCATTAAAAATGGCAATTTCCTCAAACCAACCATGTTTCACCTACCTCAAATTCTGCATGTCTGTGAATATCCTCTGCTCGTTGCCTGCTCAGGATAAATTCAGCTTCATTTGCTACTCTTACTAGATGATCCTTCATTGTTTGGCTAAGCAACCTATAAAGAGATGAATACTGTCAAATGAATAAATGTATACACCCATATTATTAATCACTGCTTAAAGTCAATGTATCTTGTTATTTGGGGAAGGAAAGGATGTTTACTCTCCTCTTCTGTCATCATATCCAATGAAATGACATTATGTCACTCTAAATAATTAAAGGATATAACAGCAAAAAGTTATCCTTCTGGCAATAGCAGAATAGCTTTTATCCAACTAGCTATCCAACAAAAACTAAAAGTGCTAGATTAAATTTGTGTTTTAGTCTTTTTTAAGGTACTGGAGAGTTTACAAGGCAGCCACGATTTAAGGAGCCAAGATCTTAGAGAAGAAAGCACACAGAAGACATTCAGCATGACTTTTCTCATTGAAACATTTACTTTTCACAGGTGGAAATAGAGAAGCTAAACAGAAACAGTCTTACAGAGCGAGCTAGGAGTTATAAACTGTCAGGGTGGAGGGATCCTAGTGGATTATCCAGACTTAGAGAAGGAACCCAAGTATATCTTAGGAAATAGAACAGACCAGACCTCAGAGACACAAAAACAGACTCTCAAACAACATTATAGTGAGTTGTACTTAGATTATGTGAAAGCCAAAAAGCGAAACAAAAATTTCAAAATCTCACAAGATGAGAAGAAAAATAAACATACCAATACAGGAGAACTCTATTCCAAACAAATGAAACAGGACAACCTCTCACAAATATTTAAAACTCTCTAGCTTTGAAACAACTCAGTCCTAAATTAACATAATCAGCACCTAGTCTAACTCTTAATCAGAAATCAAAGGAAATCCTTAGTGGAAGATATCATCACCTACAGACTTACACTTACCCCTGTAATTTTAAATATAATTTCCAACAGTCAATCACCAGTTAACAGAAATGGCAAGAGACAATAAAGGAATGAAAACCAAACAGAAGCCAACTTAGACAATTAAGATAGTAAAGTTTCATATCTGAACACTGAAATAAATGTAGTTACAGTTCAGGACAACAGATTCTAAGAAAAAGAATTCCAGTAGAGATTGCAAACTCTAAAACCACTCAACAAGGGGATCCCTGGGTGGCGCAGCGGTTTGGCGCCTGCCTTTGGCCCAGGGCGCGATCCTGGAGACCCGGGATCGAATCCCACATCAGGCTCCCGGTGCTTGGAGCCTGCTTCTTCCTCCGCCTGTGTCTCTGCCTCTCTCTCTCTCTCTCTCTTTCTCTCTCTCTCTGTGACTATCATAAATTAAGAAAAAAAAAACTACTCAACAAAACAAACATGAAATTAAGAATATATTTACCAGCTTATTAATATTAAACTCAAATAAAGAAGTACTTAACTGAAGAATAGGTCAATGACAACTAAACAGAAGCATGGTAAGAAAAATAAATAACAGATACACAGAACATGATAAAAAGGTCTAACATGAACAATTCTGAAGTAAGGAAAGAAGACAAATAATTCAAAAAGAACAATATCTGAAGAGATAATGGGCAACATTTTTTGAAAACTGGGGGAAAAAAACATTGAGCCATATGTTGAAGTGTTACAAACTCCAAGTAGGATCAAAGAATACCACACCTAGTCAAATCATAATAAAACTGTCAGAGGAAAAAAATCTTAATGGCAGCCAGAGAGAGGGAGAAAATGGAAGAGGTAAGGGCACTCCCCTTCCCCCCCTTTCAAAAGAGCAAGAATAAGACTGATGGAAGCCAGATAAGAATGCAATAACCTCTATCAAGTGCTAAACAAAAAAAGCAGCTAAGAACACTATACCCCCAAAAAACACCTTTTAACAATAAAAGTGAAAGTATCCAGAATATAACACTATGAAGAGTCTTTTTTTCTGAAACTCCCTTATCTGCCTAGAAGTAAAGTCTCCCAAAAGAATTCATCTGTCACAAGTCCTCTCCACTGAAGTTTCTCAACCAGGAAAGAATGACTCCTATTAGGTAGACACTTAGAAGTCAGCACCTGGATAGGAAATTGCCTAAAGGGATATTGTCACAAAACTATCTTATCTCCCATCTATTCTCCTAAGGGTTCATTTATTTTTCTTTAAAGTCATTTGTTTTCCCCTAAGTGCCCTCCTTTCTTCCCCCTCACCTATTAAGATAGTATAAAGCCTCAAAATTTAATCTCTTCAAGTGACATCTTTCTATGAATTCTCTTCAACATCCATGAATTTAAAAAGCTGTCTTTTCTCTTACCAATCTTTTCTGAATTTGTTTCACAGGCCCCCAAAGAAAGAACCTAAGAGGACAGAGGAAAAATTTTTCCTCTCAGGCAAAAACAAAATAAGCACATTTAATGACAAACAAAACAGAAAGAAATTGTCAGTGGACAATCCACACTAAAGGGAGTTTTTCAGACAAGGAAAATAATATCAGATTGATGTAACACAATGAAGCAGAAAACAAAAGAAAAAGTCAACATGGGTAAATCTAAAAGAATACTGAATGTTTACAACAATTATAATAATGACTTCTAAAATTCAAAAATGTCATAATGTTTAAATGTATAACAGCACTCAAAGCAAAAGAAATTAAAAGGAATTAGTGTTGTAATGTTCTTTCATTGTCCATGAATTGGTGAAAGAAACAATTTATTTAGTATGTTAACAACTCTATATTCACATTTCAATCCCTAGTAAACCACTAAAGTTATCTAAAATAATGTATAACCAATACACCAATAGAAAAAAAACTAGTTAACAAAAAACATTTACCTCAAAAGAAGGGAAAAAAAGAACACACAAAACATGGAGCAAATAAAAAGGGTACAAATAACAAGAAGGTAAGTTTTAACCAAAATACCTCAGAAATATACAGGAAGGGAACAGATTTAATAATTATGTCAAGTATATTTTTTTTCAAGTATGTGCTGTTTAAACATAAAAGTTTCAATAAAGGTTTTAACAAATGTTG
Organism: Vulpes vulpes; assembly: GCF_048418805.1. NCBI lineage: Eukaryota > Metazoa > Chordata > Mammalia > Carnivora > Canidae > Vulpes > Vulpes vulpes. Next base: position 86,248,724 of record NC_132789.1, read on the forward strand.
AACATAATTTTTCAAAAATATAAACAACTTGAAAAATAGTGAAAGAAGACTAATGTACTTTTATTAATATAAGAAAAAGTTGGCTTTAAGAAAAAAATTAGAGGTAAAACAATAAATACTTCAAATGTATTTATTTTAAATTTTAATAATTATAATATAATAATTATAAATATAAATTTATAAATGTTCTTAAGAATGTGATTTACAACTGGGTGCAGGAGATATAAAGCTATAGCCTATTTTAAGATGTGATTACAAACCTGATTAAATGGACACATAACATTATAGCCTTTAAGTGAAGAATATTCTTATCATGAAAACATGGATCATATACAAAACAGGCAAAATGCGGGGTCACAAAGAAATCTGTAATGAATTTTAAAGGAAGAAATCATACTGAGTGCATTCTACACAGAACTAAATTGGAAAAAAAAATAACAGAACATTCTGAGCAAAGAAACTCTAGGATGGCCTACAACTTTCCCAACTTTCTAGTGTCCTCAGACTCATTTAATCCTCTCCCTTAGATTGTGGACAGGAGCTATGGCATCCATCTAAGCAAAAAACAAAGTAACATTGAAGAAATACCATTTCCATTATTACATTAAGTAAGAGTCAAACTTCCATTTTACTAGTTGTCTCTCTCTATTGAATCTCCACCCTGATGGCTTAGCTGAAGAAAGCTGCCATGTTATGAGCTGCCTGTGGAGAAGCCCATGTGGTGAGAAGCTGAGTACACTCTTCAGACAACGACAATCAAGGAAGTGAAACGCAATTTCAGAAACTCACAAAGAACTAAATCCTGCCAACAACCAGATGAACTTGGAAGCAGATACTTCCCCAAACATCAGATGAGACTGCAGCCCACAAACACCTTAGCTACAGGCTTATAAGAGAAATTGAAGCAGAGGTGCCAGACAAGTCATGCCCAGAATTCTAATCAACAGAAACTATGAGATAATAAGTGTGTGTTGCTTTAAGGCAAGATTTTGCTAATATTGTTGATGCAGCAATAAGTAATAACTCTTGTTCCCACCAATATTTGAAGTTTATGAATACACCTCTAAATAACCCATGCATGAAAGAAAACTTGATAATGGAAATTAGTAAATGCTTTGAACTGAAAGATATTGGAAAACATCAAATCAAAATGTGGGATTCTGCTAAATCTATGGTTGGAGAGAAATTTATACACTGGATATAGAAGAAACTCTGAAAATAAATTAAGTATTCAACTGAACAAATGAGAAGGAGATCACAGAAAATTCAATATATTGAAATTTTTAAAAGGAGTAGAAATTAATTATGAAATAAAAATGCACTTTAGAAAATCAATAAACTTAAAAGTTGGTTCTTTTAAAAAATTAATAAAATACAAAAGAATATGTAAACAATTAAAATTACTAATTGAATTTAGGTAGATCACTAGACTGAAGTGACCTAGATCACTATAAGTGATAAAATAAATAAAAATCTACTACACTATATTTAGTAGTTACCCAAAAAGTGGAAATAATTTTAAGTATTACTTTCAAAAGCATTAAAAAATCATCAAAATATGTAGGAACTAACCAAATGTGCTAGAACTCTATATTAATAAAAAGAATGCTGAGAGAAGCTAAAGAACACTTAAAGAAATTAAAGAATAATATCGGGATCCCTGGGTGGCACAGTGGTTTGGCGCCTGCCTTTGGCCGAGGGCGCGATCCTGGAGACCCGGGATCGAATCCCACGTCGGGCTCCCGGTGCATGGAGCCTGCTTCTCCCTCTGCCTGTGTGTCTGCCTCTCTCTCTCTCTCTCTCTCTCTCTCTCTCTCTGTGTGACTATCATAAATAAATAAAAATTTAAAAAACAAAACAAAAAAAAAAAGATTAATATCATGTTCATGACAGTGAAAGTGATACTATAAAGATATCAATTCTCCATAAAGTGATGTATAGCTATAACAAATCCCAGTCAAAATTCTAGCAGGTCTTTCTGTGGTACTTCACAAGTTGATTCTAACAGTTATATGAAAATATAAAGACAAAGAATAGCTGAGACATTTTAAAAGAGGAGGAGGAAAGAGAAGAAATAACAATTCTAACAGAGGACTAATACTATCAAATATTAGGACTTATTATAAAGATCGAGACAGTGTAGTACTGGGCCATTAATCAAGATAGCATAGTATTGGGGCAAAGACAGATAAACAGACCAATCCTTCAGAGGAGAACATCCAGAAACAGATTCACACATATGTGCTCACCAGATTTAAGATAAAGGTACTATTGCAATAAGGAGGAAGGAGATGGGATTTTTCAGTAACTGGTCCGGGAACAATCAATCATAATCATATAAACAAAATTAACCTTGACTTCTATCTCAAACCATAACAAATCAATTTCAAATTGATCAAAGACAAGAACTAAACACTTCTAGAAGCTTTCATAAGATCATGTACAACAATATCTTCATGACTTAAAGATTTCTTGAAAAAATACAACATAAATAAAAATACTGATATATTGGACTTCTTTAAAATTAAAGATTTGTGCTTATGAAAGCCACCATTAAGAGATTTAAAAGATATACTTAAGAAAGGGAGAATACATTCGGAATACTTATAATCAACATGGAACTTACATCTTATATAAGGAATTCTTATAAAGAAAAGACAATAATCATAATTTTTAAACGAGCGAAGTACATGCATGAATAAGCACTTCCCAAAAGATTTCCAAAATGCAAATAAATCCATGAAAAGGTGTTCAAGACTACTAGTCACCAGAGAAATACAAATAAAACCATAAACTGTACGACACCCCACCAGAATTACTATATATTTTTTTAAGTTATTTTCAAATTTTGGCAAGGATATAAAGCAACAGGGACTCTCATAATCACACAATGTATGAAAAAAAGTTTTTTTGTTTTGTTTTGTTTTGTTTTGTTTTAAAGATTTTATTATTTATTCATCAGAGAGAGAGAAAGAGAAAGAGAGAGAGAGAGAGAGAGGCAGGCTCCATGCTGGAAGCCCAACGTGGGACTCGATCCCGGGTCTCCAGGATCACACCTTGGGCTGAAGGCAGCGCTAAACCACTGAGCCACCAGGGCTGCCCGAAAAAAAGTTTATAGCAACTTTACTTATAATAGCCAAGACTAGCAACTACTCAAGTGCCCACTAAGAGTAAAATGGATTAAAATAGTATATTCATATAATAAAATACTAAGCAGTAAGTACCAAAAGAATCAACTAATGTTATACATAACAAAATTAATTTCACTAACAATGTTGAGCAAAAGTACAATAGTACAAAAGTACAATATACATAGTACAGGGATCCCTGGGTGGCGCAGTGGTTTGGCGCCTGCCTTTGGCCCAGGGCACGATCCTGGAGACCCGGGATCGAATCCCACGTCAGGGGTCCCTGCATGGAGCCTGCTTCTCCCTCTGCCTGTGTCTCTGCCTCTCTCTCTCTCTCTCTCTCTCTGTGACTATCATGAATAAATAAAATCTTTAAAAAGATTAGTACAAAAGTACAATATACACTATAAGAATCATCTTGTATAAAAAAATTTTTTTTAGTTCATGTATGCTATTAGAAGACAAGAGCTTAAAAAAAAAAAAAAAGAAGAAGACAAGAGCTTAAGAGATGGTTTAACTTTGGTGCCACCTAAGACATTTCTATGTAATGACTAATATGGAGCTTTAGTAATGATAACAGTTCTAAACATCCCAGCAAAATACTCTGGATATAAGAACAATTGTCCCATTTTTAATGAATACTTTCATAACACCATTTACCTACCATGAATATTAACAGAATGATTCATCTCATATAAATACAATGCTTCTGAACATGTTTGCTATGTATAGGTCTTCTAAGCTTCTTTCTTTAAAAGTGGAAAGAAAGGTTGAGCAGGACTAAGACTTTTTTTTTTATTTAATAGCATAAATTATCTAAACTGCAACTATACAATGCCTACAAAAGTTAGACCCAACAACAGTCATCAACAATGGTATGTCTATAAACAGATACTTGTCTCTCCTGGTAGCAATATTTTAATATTCTAATCAAAATGTCAGTAAAATATGCATAGACTTTGATACAAAGCAATGATTACACTGCTTCTAACTTACCATATGAACATGTTCCCACAAGTGCAGAAACACATGTGTGCACACAAGGTATTTCACTAAAACAGTTTTTAAAGGTGAAAACCTAAAAGAACCAAGATATGCAAACCTATAATGAGATATTCTTCTGAATTGACAACAAAAGGATTTCCACAATGTATTGTTAAGTGAGAAAAGAAAACTAAAAGAATATCATGTACAATATGAGTTTGGAAAAAAATATTAAAGAAAATACCCCAAACTGCCATTTATCTAGAATTAGTTCAGCAAAATAGGGCCTGTGGGCCAAATATGGCCTGTCAATGATGTCTTAGAAAGTCTAACACATTTACGATATGGCCTTTTACAAAAAAGTATGCCAGCCCCTGCTCTAGAAAGTAGGTCTGCTTTCCTCCCTTATTTCTCTTCTTTGAAGTTTTACAATAAGGAATAATTAAAAGAAAACCAGAATATCTTTAAAGATAGGAAAAGCTTTCTGTTCTTCTACCACTTTTTCCACATCTCTATTTGGTTGTTGTTTTGTTTTGTTGAGAGAGAAAGATCTCTGCACACACAAGAAGCAGGAAGGGCAAAGGGGAAGAGAGAGACCGAGAGAGAGAGACAATCTTAAGCAGACTCCATGCCTAGCCAGGAGCCCAACTCAGGACTTGATCTCACGACCCTGAGATCATGACCAAGAGTCACACACTTAAATGATTGAGCCACCCACTGCAGCACCCCTTCATATCTCTATTAAGTTCGTATATACTATTTATAATTTGATTCCAAATCTGTCATACCCTCTCCATTATCCCCAAACTATCTCCCAGCCACTTCAGAAGTTATGTGTTATGATTTTGGGGTAAGACCATTAGAGTATTTTTCAAAATATTACTAAATAGTACACATTCAGGCATTACAGATAAAAATAATCCCTAGTGCAAGTTTAAAATCAGCTAATGAATAACTTCCTATGACTCTACAGATAGAGAAAGCAAGGGCTTTCATGAGTATAAACATGAAATACTGGTTGTTCTTCTTAGTTTCTCTCCAGAGACCAAAAACCACATCGTGAATTAACATCAATATATTGCCTCACAGCACTCAAACATTAATTGATTAGTCAAAGACACACCATCCTTCCAGTTCCCAACCAAGCAACCTCAAAGTTATTCTCGTCTCCTCCATCTTTCCTACCACCTTCCTACAGACCCCTTAATCAATCAGCAAATATTGTCAGTATTTCCTCTGTAATATTTCCAGGATTAATTTATGCTCTATGTTTCACAGCCAATGTTCTAAAAATCAAGTCTTTATCACTTCATTTACACTTTAACTGAATACATCCTCTGACCTTCTAACATGTTTGTACATAATTCCCTGTCTTTTGAATCCCTATCAAATATCTACACAACATCTACTACGATATAAAGACTAGGCTAAGCACTGAAGACAGGTTTTTCTTATATTTTAGTAGGGGAGAAGAGAATATTCTGAGGTTCTTTCCAGCTGTAAACTCTAATGCAAGTGCTGTGATAGACAAACTCCAAGGTAACCTCCAATGAGTCAAGGTCTTCTATCCCATCATACTTAATTTAACCTGGGCAAAATCTGGGACTTGCTTTTAGGAAACAGAATATAGCAAAGATGACGGGATAGTCATTCCTTAAATAGATTACTTTACACACCAAAGTAAAGGCATAGTCACTCCTGTGACATGTTGTTAGAAGGCTCTGCTTTAGCTGACTAGAGGAAATTCTACAGCCATCCTTAAAAAAAGTAAGCAACCATGTTATGAGAGGACCATGTGACACAGTACTACAGGCAGCCTTTAGGAGCTAAGACTGGATGCTAGTGATGGCAAGCAAGAAAATGGGGACCCCAGTCCTACAAATGAAAGAAACTAAATTCCAACAACAATATGAGTTTAGAAAATGAATCCAAGTTCCAGAGATGAACACAGCTTGGCCAACATCTTTACAGATGTATGAAATTCTAAGTAGAGGATCCAGTTGAGCTGTGCCCAAACACCTGGCACACAAAAATTATAAAAAAGCAAACATATGTTGTTTTAAACTTTGGGGGTGCCTGGATGACACTGTCGGTTTAAACATCTAACTCTTGGTTTTGGCTCAGGTCCTGATCTCAGTGTGGTAATTTCAGGGCAGTGAGATGGAGTCCTGCACTTAGCAAGGACTCAGGTTGAGTTTCTTTCTTCCTCTCTCTCTGCCTCTGATTCTCCCCCACCCTGCCCAGCATGTGTGCATGCATGTGTGCTCTCTCTCTCTCTCTCTCTCTTAAATAAATATTTATAAATAAATAAATAAATAAATTAATTAATTAATTAATTAATAATAAACTGTAATGTTTGTGGTAATTTGATATGCAGCAATAGATAATAAAATACTATATAAGAATACATATGCTATCATAGTTCAGTAGAAGCAAAGAGGTCTATGAACTCCTCAAATAAAAAAAAAATTTAAAAATTCAGAAAACACCAATAGAGGAGCACTTGAGTGGCTCAGTTACGTTTCTGCCTTTGGCTCAGGCCATGATCTCATATTCCTGGGATGAGGCCAATGTCTGACTCCTTGTTCATCAAGGTGTCTGCTTCTCCCTCTCTCTCTCAAATAAAATCTTTAAAAAAACAAAACAAAACAATAGAGAGCCAGAGCATAACTATGAGCCTTAAATAAAGGGCAAAAGCAATAAGGAAAGGGAAGGACACTCCAGGAAACAGTAATGAACAAAGTCATGAAGAGTATCCAAAAAATGTGTTATATTTTGAAGAGAACCAAAACACTCTTTCACTTTTATTTTTCAAGATGGATATTCATGACAAACAGAGGTAAGCAGATAGATACTATTCTGTCTTGATGTCTTCTTTTCTGTTTTTGGTGCTTTAGCATAAAAGTAACGCATGTTGTAAAAAGAAAAACACATCATGCAACACATCATTTTTAAATGAAGCAACAACTGAAAGCCCCCAAACCCTCTTTCCTGTCCATTTTTCAGAAGCCATCACCACTAAGAGTTTATGTTCCTGTCTACATTTTTCTAAACATATAGAAATATACATGGTTATCTGTATACCATGTATTATATATGTACATATATAGTAATTATATATGTATGTATACATATTTATGCACTTGTTTGTAAAAATATTTTTCAACACTGAAGGAGTCATGCTAAAAAAATCTGTTCGTTTTAGCTAAAAAAATTTCTGTGGGCAGAATACACCATACGTGATTAAACTAGGCACTTATTCAGAGGTCATTCATTTTTTTCTTCTCTACCCTAACATTATCACTACTTGTCCAGTTACTAAAGCTAGAAATATCATATTTGACTCTTCCTTATTCATCATCCTTCACATCCAATAGACTACTTTCCATTCGACCTGTGCAATAACTCTAAAAACTGTCTCTCTGTAACATTTTCCAAGGCCCCTCACGCACTCACCATCATAGCTGCAATTATTAAAATAGTCGCCAATCAAACTTCTTTCCCTTAGTCTTATTCTAGTCAATGCTTCATCAAAGTTACTTTTCCAAAATGTAAGCCTGATCATCACAGTACATTTTTTAAAGTTGTTACTACCTTCCCATGATCTACAAAAGAGAGTTAACACCTCTGCATGGCTTAGAAACCAGGCTCACTTCTGCTATTTCTTTATACTCTAAGACTGCTTTCTCAAACATTACACCTTGTATTTTACACCTCTTTGCATCTGTTCCTACTATTCTCTCAGCCAGGAATGACCTCATTTCTTATTCCATCTTGCCTATCTTACTAATCCTTCAAAGCAAAACTCAAAAGTCAACTACATAAAACTTTTCCTGATCCTACATCTGTTTTCCCTCCACAGAACTAATCCTCTACTAAGGTGTGCATGCCTCTTTTGTTACCACTTATTATATCGTATCATTCTGTATGGAACCATCTCAATTATCTTCCATTCCAGATTGCACCAACCCTGTATAATTTATCCTCATATCCCCAGAGCATAGATGGTGTCCAGGAGTGCTTATAGGGAAAATAAACTCTTTGAATACTCAATGATGCCAGGCAATTCTAGGCTATTATACGTGAGGAATACAAAGATACATAAAAGTGTCCACAAGGAATTTACCATCTAACATAGGAAGGTAGGACTACCTGCAAATAGTAAGGTAACTGTACCTTAAGTACCTTAAGGTTCTTAAAACATTTTCTTCTATTTTCTTCAATACAATATAGCATGTTCCTGGTTTTTCTCCTACTTATTAGCTGCTTCTTCATTTTCTCCTTTCCAGTCTCCTTCTCTGTATGACCTTTAATTTTTGTTGTGTCCCAGAGCTCAGTTCTGTACCCTTTCCTCTACCTGAATTATCTCATCCATCTGGTGACCCTTAAATTTCAGCTACATGCTGATTCCTATATCCTTAAACCTACTCTCTTGGTTCCCTGTATTTCCAACTCATATAATCTTCACGTGAATACCCAATGAGCATTTCAAATTTAACATTTCCAAAATGGAACTCTTGATTCTATCTCCCCATTCTCAATAAAACCTCTTTCCCTATCTCTACCTCACTTTTTTCCACTTTAATAAATACAACCTAAATCCACTTAAATAAGCCCTAGGATTAAATAATTAATGTTAGCAAGGACATGGAGAATTGAAACTCTTATGCACTGTTGGTGGGAATGTGAAATTGTGCCCCCACTAATAAGTTAAGTAATACAGCAATTCCTCAAACAAATTAAAATGATCATATGTAGATCATACAATCCAAAAATTCCACTCCTGGTTTTATAGTCAAAAGAAATGAAAGCAGAGACTAGTAGCATTAGTCACAAAAACCAAAAGGTAGAAGCAACCCAGTGTCTACCAATGAATGAATGCATAATAAAATGTGGTATATACATACAATGAAATAAAAGGAAATTCTGACATGTGCTACAACATGGATGAATCTTGAAGACATTATGCTAAGAAAATAAAGCTAGACACCAAAAGACAAATGCTATATGATTCCACTTAAACAAGGTACCTAGGGTAATCAAATTTATGGAAACTGAAAGTACAATGGTATTTGCCAGGAGCTGGGGGGAGAGAGGAATGGGAAGTTACTTAATGAGTGCCAAGTTTCAGTTCTGTAAAATAAAATGAGTTCTAGAGATGGATGAGAGAGACAGTTGCAGAATAATATGAATATACTTAATGCCACTGTACCATACACTTTAAGATTGTTAAGGTGGTAAAATCTACGTTAAAAATAAATTAAAATTAGAAAACACTTAACTTAAATGTCACCATCAGAAAACAAAACCAAAACCAAAAGTCATATCATGCTACTCCTCTGCTTAAAACTCTGCAATGTATTTTTACTAAGCAAGATTAAAATCAAATTTCCTTCCCCATCTTACAGGGCCCTATGTGATCTGAAACCTCAATACTTTTTTAACTCATTTTGTTCCAGGTACTCTGGCCTCTTGTTCCAATAATAAACAAACATCATTCCCTCTGTAAGGCCTTTGTCTTTGCTATTTCCTCACCTTAAAATGCTATGACCTAGATCTTAAACTGATTGGCTACTTCTTCACTCAAATGAAGTGTCACCTCACAAATCTTCTCCCTATCCTGCAGCTTCCCTAAAAACTTGCCCCTCTTCACTCTCCTAACATAATCCTGCTTTGTTTTCCTCTAAGCATGTATGTGTATCTGAATCATCTGTTTACTAACTTGATTATTATTTGTCCTCTCCTCCATGACAAGTCAAATCTTATTCACAGCTATATCCTCAGACTCCACACAATGTCTGGCACCTAGGATACAATCAAGAAGTAGGTACTAAACAAATGATAGAAAATGAGTCTAAAATTACCTCCCAATCTATTATTTTGTCCTTTGTTCGTATCCAAAATCTCAATTCCTGTAAGATCCAGTTCAATCTTCTTTCCCTCTAAGGAATATTCTGCCATTCTATTTTACAAAGACTTTTATTGTATGTCAATCTTATACCTAGTATTATTTTACATATACATGTAAATATGTAGTATATACTTGTTTATACAATATCATAGAAGTTCTATTTGATTGCTATTCCTTTATTTTCACTATCAGACCCCGGCTGATTCAAGAAGCCTATCACTTAATTACTCTTTTTTAATCAACCATAGCACTTAAGAGGTAATGTAAGGTAGGCTGTACACAATCATTATTTGATAAATGGATAATTTTTGGCAATGCTTAAAAGTAAATATTCTCAAGTATCTAAATTTATTTAAGTAATTAAAAGCAAAACTCTAGAGCTTTTTGGTTAGACATAAATATATCAGAATTTTAAAAGTTTGCAATATTTGCACTACGTCATACAAAATATTACTCCCTAACCTTAGTATTATGAAATTTGACTAGGATGTGTATAAGGTATTTAGTATTACTTTCAAACAAGAAAGGAAGCACTTTTTTCCTTAGTAATTTACAAAATGCTTTTAAGTCACAGGCTTCCCATTTAGAAACACAAATATGACTTTTCCTTTCATTATAGAAAAAATAAAAATGACTTCACCAATTGAAGTAATAAGATACCTAATTGAAGAGCATTTTGGGGGTTTTTTTGTCTTTTTCTATCCATATGCATATTTTCCTAAATACACAAATTATACACTATCTAGCAACTGTAGTTTTATCTAATAGTTGTGCAAACCACTATTTCCAATAAAGATTAGAGATAAAGTTTTAATTATAATAAAGTCTCAAAACATTAGGTTCATTGTATAGATTAAACCTCTAAATGCAGAGCACAAAATGATTCACCTATTTTAATATTAAGAAGAAAAACTATGTATAATTTATATCTACAGTGCAAGGAGAAAAAATGCTTGTGTCAGCCTTAGGAAACAAACAGCCCTATCAAGTGACCAACTAGAAAAGATTCACGCTAGAGGCTCAATAAATAACAGTAATGATGACAACCATCTCCCATAACTACATTACAGCCCATTGTCCACATCTGATTATACTAGTCTAGACCTTGGGTAAGCACATACACACATTTTCACCAAGAGTTTTCCAATATTACTGTTCTGTTTCCTGAGCTTTCTGTGACCCCCATTAGCAGAAACTGTCAGATTTTCTCTAGTAAAAATCTTCACCACTGATAGGAAAGTTACCACTTTTCTGCACCCTAACCACTGTAATACAGAAGCAACGCTCCTAAACTGGCAATTCTTCTAAAATTGTGATTTCCATAGAATTAGCTACAGAGAATAGTCACAAACCAAATCTGACAGGGAAAAAAAAAAACAAATTGTTCCCAAAGTCTTCCTGGAGTAATAGGTCAACTACTAAACCTCACTCATCAGGCTATATCTTAGTTTATTCTTCCATTGCTAAATTATTACCTAATGCTCCATGTAAACGCTTCCTTGCTCACATCTCCCCTTACACACATATGCACATATATGGCATACTTAATAATTCAGTATCACAAAGATCTTTATTTTTTTTAATTTTTTTAAGATTTATTTATTCATTCATTCAGAGAGAGTGAAGAGAGAGGCAGAGACACAGGCAGAGGGAGAAGCAGGCTCCATGCAGGAAGCCGGATGCAGGACTCGATCCTGGGTCTCCAGGATCACACCCCAGGCTGCAGGCAGCGCCAAACCACTGCGCCACCCGGGGCTGCCCTCACAAAGATCTTTAAATTGTTATCTATTTAACTCCATTCTGAGGTACAGCTCTTAGTAACAACTTTGAGTAAGAGATGCAAAGGGTCTAACATAGAATACAGGATCCTGAAGCCTTAAAAAGAATAGATTGGTGACCAGGAAAAGAGTATTTTTAAACAGTTTATCAAAATTCTTTAACAGGCCTCATATATATTTAAAGAAAATCTAGATCTTCTTCAGTTTAGAACTAACTCAGGCAGTACCCACTTCTAAAACCCATTATCCTTTATTAGGGAAACCACAATGTATCCACACATTTTACAAATGGAATGGAAATAGCAAATACACCATAAAATTATTTCTTCTTGAAAATGAGCTCAGTAATTTAATATAAATTTCAAAATTAACATGAATGTCACAGTCTGTTATCAACCTATTTCTCCAAATTTATTTTGCACAACTCCCTATTTGACCATTTTAAAATAGTAACTCATGATACTAGAAATGCTAGAATGCAAGCAAAAGGACCAGTTTGCATGCTGGCATGTTCTAGATGATAGAAATACTCAGGGCTATGAAAGACTTTCTTCTCAAGAATATATGAAGAGAGAAAGAAGATAGTTTTATGCAAAAAAAGAAAACCAGGGAAACAGCTCTGCTACTTACTCCCCACTTCAAATTCCTAAACTGTAGGAATTCCCTGTTACAAAATATCTCTCATCTTCTATTTTCCTATAACTGCCTTTGTCTCTTCACGGTCAGTAGCAACTGCTTAGCATTTCATAGGAACTTATACTTTTAGCATCTTTGACTACCTTATTTAAAATTGCAACATCCTTTCCATACATTGTATCTATTCTTTGTGTTTTATCTTACAGCATTGATCACCTTCTGACATAATATAAACTTTATTTCTTTATTGTCTACCTAGGCTAATTAACACACTGCGTGAGGGCAGGAACGTCTGTTCTGTTCATTGTCAAACCCCCAGAACTGAGAACATGGACCAACACGTAACTGGTGTGCATAAATATTTTCTGAATTAATTGATTGCTATCTTAATTTTATTATCATTTAACTCTTCTCAATGTTTAGCTTTCCTTCCTTACCCATTATCTGTCTCCCTTTTTTTCTATACTCATTTTCATTTAACACAGTGATTCCATTTATATATAAACTCTTATGGTTTTAAAAAATATGACTATTAAAAAATATATGACTATTAAACATCTACACAAACGTACCACCCTTTTCTGGAAGTTGTATGCTTTAGCCTTGGTGAGAAAGGTTAAACAACAAATCACAATACCTAAGGCCCTGAAACCTAGTGGAATTTAGCATTTTTAGGGGGTGAAAAGTGCAATTTAAATTTTTTTTATTTCAATCAGAACAAAACAAGCCTGAAAAGTAACCAGAAAAAACTAAGCTCAAGTTGGAAAATTAAAAGGGAAAATAATTTGATCATATGACTATTTTAAACCAAAACACAGAAGAAAAGAAGGAAAATGTTTATCATGATTAAGGGGGGAAAACTCTAATCCTCTTTGATAAACCATTAAATTTTCACAAGATAATAAACATTAGTCTAATCTCAAGAGGAAAGAATAGCACATACTTCTTATTAAACAACCCACATAAACTTCTGTATTACTGGATCCAGGGTTAGAGTAGAGATTAAAGTATCTCTCAATACATCTTTGAAACAGTGACTTCTGACTTTACTCAAGAAATAAGATCACTTCCAAACAAATGTTTATAATACCTGAGTTTTTCTATAAAATATCTCACCTCACATATAATTTTTAAAATTTAACCAGAAAGCATATCGCCCTTTAAGAAACACTGCAGAGTTTCCAAGAGGTAAACTCTAATTTAGATTTCACCTTTGGTTGTTTCAGGGAAGGCTATATCCTAGCCACACTGCTTACCTAAGTGCAACAAATATCTTTGTCTCTTAACAAAATATAACCCAAGGGGGTCAGAGTAAAATGCCTTTTTACCCTCTTTCCCTCCCTTTTCCCTCTTCACTTTCCCTTTCATTCATTCTTCTTTTCATTTACACCATAGGTATTGATTAAGAATCTATGATATTCAGAATGAAGGAAAATGCTGGAGCTACTAAATGAATGCTCAGAAAGCAGAAGTGCAATCTAACCAGGTGAATTTTGAAGAGACAGTCAAGTGTATCAGTACTGGAAACATTATGTCTTTTATGAGGGCTATTTACATATCAGGATACAAGCCTGAATTATTGCTGTAATAAGCAGATACTGACTATCCCCAGAGGATAATTAAACAATGTGCCCAACAGGATGTGGGATAATCTGCCCTTTATTGTGCTTTTCAATGATGAAGAAAAAGAGTCATAGTAGCAGATTTCAGAGAAACATCATAGAAGCCTAAGGAAGTTCTCAAAGTGTATTTTTAGTAAACTAAACCCAATATTATGATTATAGGTCATTTTAAAATTACTCATATATTTAACAAATTATAAAACTCAAAATGAAAATTCATTTAATTTTATTACAGTAAAAAATAATCTACCTTTAAACCAGGTTCTACAGTCTACTACTTTTCTTTGCTTTTACTAGCAAAAATTTCTACAATTTGATCAGCCAATGAAATTGTATCTATTTCTCCTTTAAAATATAAGAGAAAGATTAACAAATTATACAAGACAGGAAGCTTCATAGAATTTTCTTTGCATTTTAAGCTATAAAAACTATATTTATAGGGAATTTGCCCTGATTTTTTTCAGAATTCCAAAATATAAGAACAAAAGCAGGGCCACCCAAATACATAAGATATGCAAGGTAACAAATATTTATCCAATACATTGTTCCTCCAGACACAAGTTAAACAAGTGAAGTTGTAAGACTTTGAAATGTTCAAGAGCAGCCGTCATGACCACAGCTGCCTAGAACAACATCAGAAGCTAAAAATGCTCTAAGAAGTACTAGTTGAATGGATGGCAGGCAGGCTGGCAGGAAGAAAGAAAGCTACCTAACAGCCAGATCTATTTCTGCTGGCAAAATTAACACTCATACTGAAGTACTAAAGTTTTAAGAAAAGATGTCAACAAAGCCAATTATGTATAATAAGAATAAAAAGAAAGGCAAAACATCCAATCTACACTTCTTTATCTAAATGAGAAAAAACTTTTAAGATTCATTGATGAAAAACTTAATTTTAAATTTTAAGCAGTAGCTCTTCAGAATCAGTGTAATGAAATTCATCTTTCAACTAAAACCATTTTTAAGGTGAAGGAAAAAGCAAGTAATATAAAACAAAACCAAGTACACAAATAAATTAACTGAAGCCCAATATACATAATAATGTGACCTACCACAAATGAATTTAGTATAACAACAATGACCCTCAGATTTCATTAAGAAGGTCAAAGACAATGGTGATAACTGACTTTCCTATTTCCTATTAATGTGGTGCCCTAGATCACAGAACATTCTAAAGGAAGTCTTTAATATTCTTTAAAGAACTTAAAACTGTTTTAAAAACTTGTACTTCCAGGAAAAATAACATTATATTAGACCAATTATTTGCACATGTAAAAAGTAAATAGAGATGATAGTGATGATAATAATGATATATCATAAAAAGTCCATAAACAAAATTATGATCCAGGAATAACAATGCTCTTGCTCAATAAATGTAGAAAATTAATGTTTTTAAACTAAAATCTTATTTTATATGTATATGTATTTTCTATCTGTAAAAAAAAATCAAGGAATTATCAATTATGCCAATGATTACTAATCATTTTATTTCTATAAAAAAATTTGTTTAAAACGGATTGCTGCTAACATAAAAAATGTCAATAATTGAACTCAAAACTATCAAAACAATGTATTTACAGAGAAAGTACTCTATCAATCATTAGGTAAGTTTGGAGAAACATTTGTACCAAAATAACAATTACTTATGTCTGACCTAAGTAATTGATTTGCTAATGATAACCATCAAGTCCAATAAACCTTATGCTGTAGTCTCAGTCTGTAAAGGTCTTCATGTTATTTACACTAATAAAACATTAATCAAGGACCAAATTTATAGCAGCTACTCTATAAATGAGGTCAAGGTAGGTCAGACTTACATAATAAGGAGAAAAAAAAAATGGTTGGTCTCTGCAGTGAAAAGAAAAATCCTATTACTTATTCTTTCTGCCCCTGGGATTAAGTCCAGTAGATAAACACTCAAACTACTTCACAAATACATCTATAGCTATGTAAACTCAAGTAACCTCAATGTATCGAATATTCATAAAAGGAAAGCTAAACCCACTGATTTAGAAAAATAAATCTTTGAAATGTTCCTTTTAAATATATTCTACCTTCTATATAAAGATATAATAAAAATTTCAAATACTAGCTCCACTATTTCACTAATGAATATTAGTTTTCTTTACACCATGATATATTTCTGACATTCAAAAGCAAAGGCTAAGTACTTTCTATAGGTTTAGCACTGAAGTAAAGAAGACAGTTTCTAACCAGAGGCTAACAAATCCAAACAGAGTAAGGTAAGCAGAGGTAAGAAATTTGAAATGGGTATTATAAAACCTATGATTATAGATGATATAAAAATGAGTAAGTTATTCAAATAATTATATCCCAATAAGAATCAGCTATTCCAGATAAGGTTATTTGAGAGTGATATAAAATAATTCATTTCTTCACAAAACACAAAATGTTTTAACACAAAATATGTATTTTATATGTATATATGTATATATACATATTTTCTTTTCTCTTGACAAAAATCATGAAAGAAATATTACCTATTGTAAGATTATCTGTATAACATGAAGTTACATTTAAGAATGTTAAAAGGTTTACATGAAAAATATCAGTGATTGATATAAAAACAAAGTACTTACAGAAATAATCTTATCAATTAACAACAAATATTAACTGAATTTCTCTAATGTACAAGAAGTAAGGTACTTCTCTAAGAGCCAGAAATACAACCATAAACAAGAGATGGGGACTGCTCTCACAGGACATACACCTTACAAAAGGAAACTATGAAAATAAACATGAGAGAGAAATGAAAGCTATGGGGAAAAGGTTATCAGAAAGGTAAAAGTAACCTGGATAACAGGTTTTGGGGAAGACTTCTCTAAGGGGTGACATCTGAACTGGTACTTAAAGAGAACAAATCAGACATGTAAAGATCAGGGAGTGTATCTTATAGCTACGGTGGAATAAAGAGGCCAGCAAATCCTCTCCAAGAAAAGCAAGTAAAGAACTAAAGAATATCAATCATTTCAGGGTTCTGAAAATTGACCAAAAGCAAACAACAAAATCCATATTAATTTTATTCAAAAAAAAAAATTCTGCTATATGTTGAGTAAGAAAAAATGGAATTTGTGATGATCTTCTCAGGAAATGCCCCAAACCAAACACCATAGATGAAGTAGTTCTACTACTTTTAGAAACCAACAACCTCACTGACAGAGGTCACTGACTGGATTTGGAGGACAGTTAAAAAAAAAAAAAAAAAAAAAAAAAAAAACACACATGCCAAGCTGAAAATAAGAAAAAAGCCTATAAATCTTTTAGAATGAGATTACATTTGCAGCAAGGGTGAGCAGGAATCCAAAGAACCAACCAGAAATTGAAGAAGATCCTGAAAATGAAACAGCCATGAATATATATTATATGTATATTAAGGAACTTCATAATAATTTCACACAATCCATGGCTATCGGGGCCCTTATGCACACATACACCGCAGACATGAAAAAGATTAATGGGCAGCAAAAGCTACGACAGAAATGATAATCACCCAAATTTTAATGTGTTCATCAAAGTAAACACAGATCAACTAGCAACTCATTGTCAAAGGTTTCAGAAAGACTTCTAACCAATCATTTACTGATCTCGAATCTGGAAAAAACAGGAGGGGCCCCTAAAAAACCAGACCAAAAAAACTAAAATCAGAACTTTGGAAAAGCCTAGCAACAACAGCAGCACCATAAAACAAGAAAGAAATTCTACAAGATTAACCCCAAAGGAGTAACTTTTAAAAGCCAGCTCAATATTTCAAAATCAACGTGATCCATCAAAAATCAACAAACTAAAAAGAAAATCAAATCATCATATAAATAGATGCAGAAGATGCATATGACAAAATCCAATATCCATTCATGAGAAACACTCCATAAGCTAACAGAAAAAGTCCTCAACTTGATAAAGATCTACCAAAAATACCCCAAAAAACAAAAAATCAACCTACAACTAACATCATACTAAATGGTGACAAATGAGAATTTTTCACTAAGATCATTAAAAATTAAGAACTCTGGGGCAGCCTGGGTGGCTCAGTGGTTTAAGCGCCTGCCTTCAGCCCAGGGTGTGATCCTGGAGTCCTGGGATCGAGTCCCACATCGGGCTCGCTGCATGGAGCCTGCTTCTCCCTCTACCTGTGTCTCTGCCTCTCTCTCTATCATGAATAAGTAAATAAAATCTTTAAAAAAAAGAAATTAAGAACTCACCACTCCTTTCAACATCATATACAAGTTCTAGCTAAAGTACTAAGACATGAAAAAGAAATTATAAAAGATTGGGAAGGAAGACATAAGAATATCTTCATTCACAGATGACATGATTGTCTATATAGAATATCCAAGGGGTGTCTGGGTGGCTCAGTCAGTGAAGTGTCCAACTCTTGGTTTCGACTCAGGGCATAATCTCATTGGTTGTGAAATCAAGCCCTG
The DNA here is from genome assembly GCF_048418805.1 of Vulpes vulpes. Classification (NCBI taxonomy): domain Eukaryota; kingdom Metazoa; phylum Chordata; class Mammalia; order Carnivora; family Canidae; genus Vulpes; species Vulpes vulpes. Next base: position 86,267,225 of record NC_132789.1, read on the forward strand.
CTCAGGATCTGCATTCAGTAGGGAGTATGCTTGAAGATTTTCTCCCTCTGCCTCTCCCCCCACTTGTGCATACACGTGCATACACACGTTCTCTAGAATAAATAAGTCTTAAATATCAATTGGTAGACTGATCTATCTTTCTATATGTCCAAAACAGCAGACAGACAAAGTCCTGGAACTAATCAATTATATCAGATTGTAGAATATAAGGTTAATATACAAAATTCAATTGCTGTTTTTTTTTTTACGATTTTATTTATTTATTCATGAAAAACACACACAGAGAAAGACAGAGAGAGGCAGGGACACAGGCAGAGGGAGAAGCAGGCTCCATGCAAGGAGCCCAATGCAGGACTCGATCCTGGCACTGCAGGATCACGCGCTGGGCCGAAGGCAGGTGCCAAACCACTGAGCCACCCAGGGATCCCCCAAATTGCTGTTTTATATGGCAAAAATGAACATGTAGAATTTAAAAATAAAAAATGCAATTTACATTAGTACCCTAAAAAGTGAAACACTTAGGTATAAATCTAACAAAATATGCACAAGATCTATATGAGGAAAACTAGAAAACTCAGATGAACAATGTTAAACAATTCAATAAATGAGAAATATCTCATATTCATAGATAGGAAGATTCAATATTGCCAAGTTGTCAGTTCATCCCATCTTGGTCTATAAATTCAATCCAATCCAATTCAAAATTCCAGCAAATTATTATGCAGATATCAACAAAATGATTTTACAGTGTATATGGAAAGGCAAAAGGCCCAGAAGAGCTAACACAATACTGATGGAGAAGGTAGAAGACTCACACTACCCAACTTCAAAACCTACCACATAAGGTACAGTTAAGACAGTGTGGTATTGGTGAAAGAATAGACAGATAAATCAAGGGAAAAGAAGAGAAAGCTTCTTTTTTTTTTTTTAATTAATTTTTATTGGTGGTCAATTTACCAACATACAGAAAAACACGAGTGCTCATCCCGTCAAGTGTCCACCTCAGTGCCTGTCACCCATTCCCCTCCAACACCCGCCCTCCTCCCCTTCCACCACCCCTAGTTCGTTTCCCAGGGTTAGGAGTCTTTATGTTCTGTCTCCCTTCCTGATATTTCCCAACATTTCTTTTCCCTTCCTTTATATTCCCTTTCACTATTATTTATATTCCCTAAATGAATGAGAACATACGTTGGTGTCCTTCTCTGATTGACTTATTTCACTCAGCATAATACCATCTAGTGCCATCCACGTTGAAGCAAATGGTAGGTATTTATCATTTCTAATTGCTGAGTAATATTCCATTGTATACATAGACCACATCTTCTTTATCCATTCATCTTTCGATGGACACCGAGGCTCCTTCCACAGTTTGGCTATTGTGGCCATTGCTGCTAGAAACATCGGGGTGCAGGTGTCCCGACGTTTCATTGCATCTGAATCTTTGGGGTAAATCTCCAACAGTGCAATTGATGGGTCGTAGGGCAGGTCTATTTTTAACTCTTTGAGGAACCTCCACACAGTTTTCCAGAGTGGCTGCACCACTTCACATTCCCACCAACAGTGTAAGAGGGTTCCCTTTTCTCCGCATCCTCTCCAACATTTATTGTTTCCTGCCTTGTTAATTTTCCCCATTCTCACTGGTGTGAGGTGGTATCTCATTGTGGTTTTGATTTGTATTTCCCTGATGGCAAGTGATGCAGAGCATTTTCTCATGTGCATGTTGGCCATGTCCATGTCTTCCTCTGTGAGATTTCTCTTCATGTCTTTTGCCCATTTCATGATTGGATTGTTTGTTTCTTTGCTGTTGAGTTTAATAAGTTCTTTATAGATTTTTGGAAACTAGCCCTTTATCTGATATGTCATTTGCAAATATCTTCTCCCATTCTGTAGGATGTCTTTTAGTTTTGTTGACTGTATCCTTTGCTGTGCAAAAGCTTCTTATCTTGATGAAGTCCCAATAGTTCATTTTTGCTTTTGTTTCTTTTGCCTTTGTGGATGTATCTTGCAAGAAGTTACTGTGGCCGAGTTCAAAAAGGGTGTTGCCTGTGTTCTCTTCTATGATTTTGATGGAATCTTGTCTCACATTTAGATCTCTCATCCATTTTGAGTTTATCTTTGTGTATGGTGAAAGAGAGTGGTCCAGTTTCATTCTTCTGCATGTGGATGTCCAATTTTCCCAACACCATTTATTGAAGAGACTGTCTTTCTTCCAATGGATAGTCTTTCCTCCTTTATCAAATATTAGATGACCATACATTTCAGGGTCCACTTCTGGGTTCTCTATTCTGTTCCATTGATCTATGTGTCTGTTTTTGTGCCAGTACCACACTGTCTTGATGACCACAGCTTTGTAGTACAACCTGAAATCTGGCATTGTGATGCCCCCAGCTATGGTTTTCTTTTTTAGAATTCCCCTGGCTATTCGGGGTCTTTTCTGATTCCACACAAATCTTAAAATAATTTGTTCTAACTCTCTGAAGAAAGTCCATGGTATTTTGATAGGGATTGCATTAAACGTGTACATTGCCCTGGGTAACATTGACATTTTTACAATATTAATTCTGCCAATCCATGAGCATGGAATATTTTTCCATCCCTTTGTGTCTTCCTCAATTTCTTTCAGAAGTGTTCTATAGTTTTTAGGGTATAGATCTTTTACCTCTTTGGTTAGGTTTACTCCTAGGTATCTTATGCTTTTGGGTGCAATTGTAAATGGGATTGACTCCTTAATTTCTCTTTCTTCAGTCTCATTTTTAGTGTATAGAAATGCCATTGATTTCTGGGCATTGATTTTGTATCCTGCCACGCTACCAAATTGCTGTATGAGTTCTAGCAATCTTGGGGTGGAGGCTTTTGGGTTTTCTATGTAGAGTATCATGTCATCGGCGAAGAGGGAGAGTTTGACTTCTTCTTTGCCAATTTGAATGCCTTTAATGTCTTTTTGTTGTCTGATTGCTGAGGCGAGGACTTCCAGAACTATGTTGAACAGCAGTGGTGGGAGTGGACATCCCTGTCTTGTTCCTGATCTTAGGGGAAAGGCTCCCAGTGCTTCCCCATTGAGAATGATATTTGCTGTGGGCTTTTCATAAATGGCTTTTAAGATGTCGAGGAAAGTTCCCTCTATCTCAACACTCTGAAGGGTTTTGATCAGGAATGGATGCTGTATTTTGTCAAATGCTTCCTCTACATCTATTGAGAGGATCATATGGTTCTTGGTTTTTCTCTTGCTGGTATGATGAATCACATTGATGGTTTTACGAGTGTTGAACCAGCCTTGTGTCCCGGGGATAAATCCTACTTGGTCATGGTGAATAATTTTCTTAATGTGTTGTTGGATCCTATTGGCTAGTATCTTGTTGAGAATTTTTGCATCCATGTTCATCAGGGATATTGGTCTGTAATTCTCCTTTTTGGTGGGATCTTTGTCTGGTTTTGGAATTAAGGTGATGCTGGCCTCATAGAACGAATTTGGAAGTACTCCATCTCTTTCTATCTTTCCAAACAGCTTTAGTAGAATAGGTATGATTTCTTCTTTAAACGTTTGATAGAATTCCCCTGGGAAGCCATCTGGTCCTGGACTCTTGTGTCTTGGGAGGTTTTTGATGACTGCTTCAATTTCCTCCCTGGTTATTGGCCTGTTCAGGTTTTCTATTTCTTCCTGCTCCAGTTTTGGTAGTTTGTGGCTTTCCAGGAATGCGTCCATTTCTTCTAGATTTCCTAATTTATTGGCGTACAGCTGTTCATAATATGTTTTTAAAATCGTTTGTATTTCCTTGGTGTTGGTAGTGATCTCTCCTTTCTCATTCATGATTTTATTAATTTGAGTCTTCTCTCTCTTCTTTTTAATAAGGTTGGCTAATGGTTTATCTATCTTATTAATTCTTTCAAAGAACCAACTCCTGGTTCTGTTGATCTGTTCCACAGTTCTTTTGGTCTCGATTTCATTTAGTTCTGCCCGAATTTTAATTAACTGTCTTCTTCTGCTGGGGGTGGGGTCTATTTGTTGCTTTTTCTCTAGTTCCTTTATGTGTAAGGTGAGCTTTTGAATTTGAGTTCTTTCCAGTTTTTGAATGGATGCTTGTATTGCGATTTATTTCCCCCTCAGGACTGCTTTTGCTGTATCCCAAAGATTTTGAACAGTTGTATCTTCATTCTCATTAGTTTCCATGAATCTTTTTAATTCTTCCTTAATTTCCTGGTTGACCTTTTCATCTTTTAGCAGGATGGTCCTTAACCTCCACGTGTTTGTGGTCCTTCCAAACTTCTTGTTGTGATTAAGTTCTAATTTCAAGGCATTATGGTCTGAGAATATACAGGGGACTATCCCGATCTTTTGGTATTGGTTCAGACCCAATTTGTGACCCAGTATGTGGTCTATTCTGGAGAAAGTTCCATGTGCACTTGAGAAGAATGTGTATTCAGCTGAGTTTGGATGTAAAGTTCTGTAGATATCTGTGAAACCCATCTGGTCCAATATATCATTTAAAGCTCTCGTTTCTTTGGATATGTTGTGCTTAGAAGACCTATCTAGTATAGAAAGAGCTAGATTGAAGTCACCAAGTATAAGTGTATTATTATCAAAGTATTTCTTCAGTTTGGTTATTAATTGGCTTAAATATTTGGCAGTTCCCACATTCGGGGCATATATATTGAGGATTGTTAAGTCCTCTTGTTGGATAGATCCTTTGAGTATGAGATAGTGTCCCTCTTCATCTCTCACTATAGTCTTCGGGGTAAATTTTAATTTATCTGATATAAGGATGGCTACCCCTGCTTTCTTTTAAGGACCATTTGAATGGTAAATGGTTCTCCAGCCTCTTATTTTCAGGTTGTAGGTGTCCTTCTGTCTAAAATGAGTCTCTTGCAGACAGCAAATAGATGGGTCCTGCTTTTTCATCCAGTCTGAAACCCTGTGCCTTTTGATGGGGTCATTAAGCCCGTTCACGTTCAGAGTTACTATTGATAGATATGAGTTTAGTGTCATCGTATCTATTCAGTCCTTGTTTTTGTGGATTGTTCCACTGAACTTCTTCTTAAAGGGGAATTTTAAGAGTTCCCCTTAAAATTTCTTGCAGAGCTGGTTTGGAGGTTACATATTCTTTCAGTTCCTGCCTGTCTTGGAAGCTCTTTATCTCTCCTTCCATTTTGAATGAGATTCTTGCTGGATAAAGTATTCTTGGTTGCATGTTCTTTTCAATTAGGACCCTGAATATATCCTGCCAGCCCTTTCTGGCCTGCCAGGTCTCTGTGGAGAGGTCTGCTGTTACCCTAATATTCCTCCCCATAAAAGTCAGGGACTTTTTTTCTCTTGCTGCTTTAAGGATCTTCTCCTTATCTTTGGAATTTGCAAGCTTCACTATTAAATGTCGAGGTGTTGAACGGTTTTTGTTGATTTTAGGGGGGGATCTCTCTATTTCCTGGATCTGAATGCCCGTTTCCCTTCCCAGATTAGGAAAGTATTCAGCTAGGATTTGTTCAAATACATATTCTGGCCCTCTGTCCCTTTCCGCGGCCTCGGGAACCCCAATTAAACGTAGGTTTTTCTTCCTCAGGCTGTCATTTATTTCCCTTAATCTATCCTCATGGTCTTTTAATTGCCTGTCTCTTTTTTCCTCAGTTTCCCTCTTTGCCATCAACTTGTCTTCTATGTCACTCACTCGTTCTTCCACCTCGTTAAGCCTCATCGTTAGGACTTCTAGCTTGGATTGCATCTCATTTAATTGATTTTTAATTTCTACCTGATTGCATCTAAATTCTGCAGTCATGAAGTCTCTTGAGTCCTTTATGGTTTTTTCTAGAGCCACCAGTAGCTGTATAATAGTGGTTCTGAATTGGCTTTCTGACATTGAATTGTAATCCAGATTTTGTAACTCTGTGGGAGAGAGGGCTGTTTCTGATTCTTTTTTTTTTGAGGTGAGGTTTTCCTTCTAGTCATTTTGCTCAGGGCAGAGTGGCCAAAAACAAGTTGTATTGGGAAAAGGAGAAAAAGAGAGAGAAGGAAAGAAAAGAGAAAAAGAAAAAAGAGAAAGAAGGGGAAAAAAGGGGGGAAAAGAGAGGAAAAAGAGAAAGAAAAAGAAAGAAAGGAGAAAAAAAGGGGGGTGGGGTGGGGGAAGCAATCAGAAATCAAGAAGAAAGAAAGAAAAAAAAGTATAAAACCAAACAAAAACAAAAAAAAAAACAAACAAAAAAACACGGGGGAGAATCTTCCGATTCTGTATACTTTAAGTCCCTTGACTTCCCCTGGAACTGGTCCATCTCCTTGATCTTCTGGGGGAGGGGCCTGCTGTGCTGATTCTCAGGTGTTAGCACTTGGGGGAGCTGCTCTGCCCCTGCCTGGTGCAGGGCTCGGTGGGGGTTGTTCACCCCGTGAGGCCCCGGGAGGAAGCCTCAGTGGCGGGGGCAGCTCTGGGACCCTGGAGTCAGCCCCCGCAGTAGCTCCGGGGCTCTCCGTCTGCAGGACCTGGGGGCTCCCGGGCGGGGTCGCTGATCTGCTCAGCTCCAGGCAGGAGCGTCCTCGCTGTCCTGGGCCCTCCCGGCTTCTGCCTGTTCCCGGGGGAGGCCGGATCCTGGGCTGTGTCCCGGCGCCCTGTGCTCCGGGGCCTGCGCTGTTGGATTCTCGCTCCCGCCCCGCAGCCCCCTCCGCGGAGCCGCCGCCCGAGCCCCTCCGAGCTGCTCCGGGTCCCGCCGAGCGCTGCAGCCCTTAGGGAGCTCGGCGCATCTCCCGGGGCGCGGTTCCTCTGTTACTGTCCCAGGGAGCCCGAGGGCGTCCCCGCCTTTCTGGGGATCCTGCTCCAATTCCCCGGGAGGCCTTTCCGCGGGGAAGGTCGGTGCAGCTCCTGCTCCTCCGGGACGGGGCTCTCCTGTCCTGGGGACACTCGCCCCGGCCTCAGCCCGGCTCCTCGCGGGGCCCCTCCCCCTCGGAGGCTTTTTGTTCCTTTATTTCTTTTCCCCCCGTCTTCCTACCTTGATAGAAGCGCGAACTCTTCTCACTGGAGCGTTCCAGCTGGTCTCTCTTTAAATCTCAGGCCGAATTCGTAGATTTTCAGGATGATTTGAAAGTTTTCTAGGTAATTTGTTGAGGACAAGTGACTTGGAGACCCTACTCTGCCGCCATCTTGCCCCTCCTCGAAGAGAAAGCTTCTCAGATGAATCTAAAATAGTCAAACTTGCAATACTGCCACCCTGAAAGCAATTCTGTCCAAAAGCATCATAGATACTGGATTCATTATATCAATAGAATGATTCCTATTTAACCTAAATTCATGAGACTTCCAACAAAATTTTGTAGTCAATCCCAATCATATAATCTTCCATTAGTCAAACTTTATGTAGCCACAACTTGAGGATCCACCAAATGTGGCCTTCATTCAGCCACAGAAAGCTGCACACCCATTAAATACAATAGCTGTAGCAGGTATCTTACTGCTAATTCATTTCCATCCACTAATAGAAATTAATAAAATCAAATTAATAAAATCTCTCCTCTGCCTAGGAGCTATCACTTCACTGTTTACAGAAATCTGTGCTCCAACCCAAAATGATATTTAAAAAATTGTAACTTTCTCCACCTCCAGTCAATTATGCTTAATAACAGTGAATAGTAATCAACCAAATTAAGCATTTCTAGAAATCTGCAGAGAGCATTCTTCAAAATCATGCTATGTACATGTTCCAGATCCATTGCTCAAAATCTAAATGATGAAAAAGATATCCAAGACATCGGTGGTTTCAATAACACTGCTCTTCATCACAACCTCACTCACCCCTGGAAGCCTTAACACTTAGTATCATTCTTCAGTGTAATTCCTCAAAGACTTAATTACCAAAACCACCAACATATTGTTGAATGTTGGTTACCAGGGACTGTGAGAGGGAGAAATGGAAGGTAGTCCTCAAAGGCTATAAAGGTTTGGTTATGCAAGATGAATAAATCCTAGAGATCTACTGTACAGCAAAGTGCCTATAGTTAATACTATATACTTAAAAACTTCTAAGAGTAGATCTTATATTAATTTTTCTAATAATTAATAACAATAGTATAATAATTAGGCAAAACAATAAGAAAATGTGACTCATACTGAAGAACCAATAGTCAAAACAATCTTCTTCTTTGAGTAAGACCAGGTGTTGGATTTAGCAGATAAATATGTCAAGGTAACTATCACAAATATGTTCAAAAATTTAAGGCAATCATACTTTGAAAATAAAAGGAAAAATGTGATGAAAATGACTACACAATGAATATAAATAATGAGAATATGCTAAAGAGACCCAACTGGAGATTTTGTTGTGTAAAAAGATAATAATCAAGAAGAAAAACTCCAAGGAAACTCTAAGATGGCAGAAGGAATGAATGAAATTGGAGACACAATAAGAGCATTAATAAATTCACCAAGAGGAAAAAAAGATTAAAAATGGCTTAGCAGTACCTGTAGGATATCAAGAGTACATATGTATAAAAGGAGTTCAGAAAAAGCAGCAAGCACAGAAAAAAAAATATAGGAAAAAATAATGACTGAAAACTTTCCAATTGTTATGAAAAGCATTCACTGATGGACTCTTGATGCTCAAGGAACTCTAAGCAAGATAAATACCACCAAGCACTGGAAAGGGTATGAGGTTTTACTCTACTTGTAAGCTCCAAATTAACCTATCACAGTTCCATGGATCCTGACAGAAGATATGAAATATCTGGGTCAGAGACAAATGACAATTTATTATTCTCAGCAATAGTAGCAGCTACTACTTCTAAGCCCCAGTTCTGAAACAGTGACATAAGTCCATGAGATATATAACACATCATGTTACACAAGAGGAACCCTGAGTGTAGGGCTCCTTAATCTTTTTTGATGGCCAGAAACCTGGTAACTTCTGTCTCAAAGGGAGATATTATTACTATTATAGTAAACAACCCTTCAAATGGAACATTACTATATTCCAGGGCTATGCGCTACTTAAACATCTTAAAAGTAACAGTACAGGACAGAACAAAAGTATTCGGTTCTTCTGCTTGCAAGACATGCAGAAATGTGAGAGATCAATGGAGAATTATCTTCCAACAATCACAAAGAGATCTTTGAGAAGACATATCTTATTCAAAGTGTTGTGAAACACAGGTAAATAAGCAGGTGGAAAAAAGGGATTCATCACATATGAGAGAACAACAATAGAATTAAAGGCTGACTTCATATCAGAAAAGCTGGAGGCCATGTGACATATTCAAAGTACTTTTAAAAAATCAAAGAGTTCATATGCAACAAATCTATCTTTCAAAATGAAAAAACTTTGGGAGAAACATGTGGTAGTTCTGCAAAAAGTTAAGCATAGACTTAACATATGACCCAAACATCTATTATTAGGTCTGTAACCAAGAGAAGTTAAAAGTTAAGTCCACATAAACTCTCATATAAATATTTATAGCATCGTTATTCAAAACCACAATAAAGTGGGACCACCCAAAATGTCCATTCAATAGGTGAATGAAATGTGGTATGTCTATAAAATATTATTCAGCAATAAAAAGGAATATAGCACTGACTCATGCAGTAACAGATGAATCTTGTAAACATGTAAAGTGAAGATGCCAGTCACAAAAGACTATCTATTGTGTAATTGCATTTGTATGTCATCTTCAGAACAAAAAAACCTATAAAAACAAAAGTGATTGTCTAGGACTGGGGAAAGGAGAAAATAAAAGATGACTGATAATGAGCACAGATTTTCTTTTGAGAGTGATGAAAATGTTCTAAAGTTAGATTATGGTGGTGGCTGCACAACTGAGTAAACTAAATATGATTAAAATTGTACACTTTAAACAAGTGATCTGTATGCTATGTGAAATACCAGCCATATATGTCAGGGTTTTAATATATAGGATAATATATATGACAATACAACCACAAATGATGGGGCTAGAAATAGAACTGCACTAGAGCAATTTCCTATATTTTACTGAAATTAAATTACTATTAGTTGGAAATAGGTTGTGCTAAATTAAAATACATCATGTAATCCTTAGAACATCCAATAAGCAAAGATTTTAAAAATATAAAAAAATCAGAAGAATTAACATGGTACACCTAATAATACTAGTTCAATACAACAAGAAAAGACATTATATATTCATATATAAAATAAATAGCAAATAACTGGTGCAAATCCAAACACATTAATAATTAAATAGAACATGAACTGACTAAACAGAAGCAGGAATTGATAGACTAGATAAAAGAGCATGGCATAACACTGTGTTGTCCACAAAAGAGACATTTCAACTAGATTAATAGTAAAAGCACAGAAAGATAGTATGCAAAGAATAACCATAAAAAGAGTAGAATATTAATATATATAAAAACCTGAAGTCAAGAAATACTACTAAAAATAATGATGTGCCATAATGAAAAAGTCAGTAAGAATATATAATAGATACATATTAACAATGAAGGCCCAAAGTACCGTAAACTAAAAACTAACTTAACAAGAAGAAACTGTAGTTGGAGATTTCAATGTCTCTATCTCAGTAATTAATAGAACTAGAAAGTGAATCTGAAAGGATTTTTTGAAGACCTGAAATTTGAATGATACCATGATACAACTTAACCTAAGCGATAGTTACAAAACACTCCATGCTATAGAATATATATTCTTTTCCAATATATTTGGCACACTCTTCAGAAAGACCATGAGTTGGCAATAAAGGAGTCTTACTAACCTTAAAAGAACTGAAATCATTTAAAGAAATTCTCAGATTACAATGGAATTAAAATTAGAAATCAAAATGGAAAGGTAACTGCTGATCCCCAAATATTTGGTTATCAACACAAAATAATCCATGGGTCAAATTATTCATCAAAGGTAACATCTGTAAGCATTTTTAGCTCAAAGTCAAATGCAACAAAGCATGTAAAAACTCATGGAATAAAGCTAAAAAAATAATGCTGTGTTAGAAATGTACAGCTACAAACACTCATACTGGAAAAGTAGGAATGTCTCAAATCAATAAGCTATCACCTTTATAAACTAGAAAAAGAGGGGCACCTGAGTAGCTCAGTGGTTCAGCATCTGCCTTTGGCTCAGGCTGTGATCCTGGGATCCTGGGATTAAATCCAGCATCAGGCTCTCTCCGGAGAGCCTGCATCTCCCTCTGCCTATGTCTCTGCCTCTCTCTCTATGTCTCTCATGAATAAATAAAATCTTAAAAAAAAAAAAAAGGCTAGAAAAAGAACAGTAAACAAAACCTAAGCAACAAAGGATGGAAATAATAAAAACACAACTGAAATCAAAGAAATAGAAAACAGAGAATATGGGGAAAGCATCAATTTTAAAAAGTGTGGTTCTTTGGGAACACTCTTCAGAAACAAAAGAAGGCACATCAGTAATGCCTACCATAATTAAAAGCACTACAAGAGATTATTATGAACAACTCTGCCACACAACAAATAAATGGATAAATTCCTATAAAATTAAAATTTCCACATTTGGCACTTAAGTAACAAAGTCTGTGAATAGCCTGTAACAAATAGTGTAACTGAATTAGTAATTCATAATCTTGGCACAGAGAAAAACCCAGGCTTGGGTACCTTCATAAGTGAATTATATAAAATATATAAAGAAGACGTGAATAGCAATCCTATACATACTCATTCAGAAAACAGAGGAGGAAGCAATTCCCATCTCATTTACTGAAGCTAGTATTATCCTGATACCAAGCCAGACAGACAAATCAGAGAAAACTATAATCAACTTATTCATAAAAAGACACAAAAACCCGTAACAAAGCATAAGCCAAATTAATCTTGCAACATATTAAATAAATTAAATATTATGACCAAGTAGAATTCATACCAGAAATATATTTAACACTGAAATATCAATTAATATAAATCACCATATTAATAAAGAACAAAACCCACATGATCAACTTATACACGAAGATGGAGACAGCTGTCAAAATCCAAGATACACTCAAAATAACTATTCTCCAATAAAGAACAAAAAAAAAAATAGAGAACTGACAAAACTGGATACAGAGCATTTGCAAAGAAGTTTCAGCTAACGTAATACTTAATAATGAGAGACCAAATGCTTTCCCTCTAAAATCAAGAATCAGGCAAGAATGTCCAGTTTCAGTACTGTTTAATATCATTCTGCAAGTCCTAACCAGTACAATAGGCAAGAAAAAGCATTGAAGGGCATCCAGATTGGAAAGCAAGGAATAAAACTACCAACTGTTTTTCACTGTCAACATAATTCTGAAGCAAAAGCTAAAGAATCTAAAAACAAAATTTCAAAAACCCTTAAGTAATGAATAAGTTACAGGATATAGGATCAATACACAAAAACTGACTACACTTTATGAACTAAATAATAATGAACAATCAGAAAATGAAGAAAGAAATTCCATCATAGTACCTTCAAAAAGATAAATTACACACAAATTTTTCATTAGTTCAATGCTTATATACTAAAAACTTTGCCAATAAAGAAAATCTGACTAAATGGAGTGAAATTACATAGATTAAAAGCCTCAAAATTAGTAAAATGATAATCATCTCCAAATTAATCTATACTAGTGGATATCAATAAGCTGATTCAAAATTTATATAGGATTGTAAATTATCTAAAATAGCCAAAATAATTCTGAAAAAGAACGTAAAAGAACTACCCTGCCCAACTTCAAAACAAAGTTCAAACTTTGTTTGCCCAAACTTCAAAACTTCAAATAACAAAGTTTCAGTAATAAGAACCCGGTGACAAAGTCATAAACCAGGTATAGAGATCAATGGAACGAAAATGAATACCAGAAATAAATCCCTATACTACCAGTCAACTGATTTTCAATAAAGGTAATAAGACAATTTGCTGGGGAAATAGTGACTTTCAACATGAAAAAACTGAACTTAGGCATTTCACACCATACAAAAAAAGGAACTCTAAATGATCACAGATCTAAATATAGAGGCTCAAACAATAATATTTCTAGGACAAAGAAGTATATAATATTTATAGGAATAAAAAATCTCTAAGACCTTGTTTTAGGCTAAAGTTTCTTGAATTTGACAACAAAAACATGATCCATTAAAAAAAAAACTCCATACTTTATCAAAATTAAAAACTTTTGCTCTTCAATGACTGGCAGAAAATATTCACAAATCATGTATGTGACAAAGGACTTGTTTCCAAAAATACATAAAGTACTGTTTAAAAAGTCAGAAGTCATACAGTGAAATTTAGAAATTAAGTAAAAGTAGTGCACAGATATTCTTCCAAAAATGTATGAATAAACAATTTGTCCCTGGAAAAACATTCAACATCATTAGTCATTAGGAAAATGCAAATAAAAAGCACAGTGAGATACCTATTAGGCTGAATAGGAAAAGAGCTTGGCAGTTTCTTAAAAAGCCAAACATAGATTTACCATTCAGCTCAACAATTCTATTCCAAGATACCTAGCCAAAAGAAATGAAACCTATGTCCATACAAAGCCTTGTACACAAAATAGTAATAGTAGCATTATTTATAACAGCCATAAACAAAATAATCTAAATGTTCATTGGCTGTTGAGGGGACAAACAAGATGTGGTAAAAATATATCCACACAATGGAATATTATTAATCAACAAAAAAGGAACAGTGTATTCTAATAAATTACCATAAAGATAAATCATCAAGAAATATTATAAGAACAGTATTGGAGAAAATCACATTGATCCAAGAACTAAAACAATTGAGAAATAAATTAAATAATTTGAGAACATAATTGAGACTCCAAAGACAAGGGATGGTGAATGGTAGACTACAGATGAGCTTCAAAGCTGAACAAGTTACTGATCTGCCAGTTCCCTCATCTCTCCTCCTACAATCTTGTCCTCCATTCTGCCTCAACCATTTATTGCATGGTCATATGCCAGATCTCATCATTTCGAATAACTAAATGGCCTTGGTTCTATTCATCTCACTTTCTAAGTACCTCATGTTTATAGCTGATTTATTGTTATCCCAACAGTAGCTGTACTTAAATCCCCCGATTCACCCATCCTATCATTTTCTTTACACTCACTCTCCTCTTTGATGGCTTCTCTCCTCTTCACTAAGCATAATAATCATAATCCTGTGATCAATGATTACAATCACACTCCTACATAATAGTTTGACTCCCTTGTTCTTGTGTTTTTCACATTCATTTGACAAATCTTTAAATTCTTTAAACCCAACTTTCACTCATTTCCATATTTACCTATCAGCCTCTGCAACTACATAAAATGTCCTCCCATTACCATAAGTAACATGCCAATGCTCTACTTTAAGCCAGTTTCCTCCATTTGTATATAAATACCCCTACTTTCTAATCTAATAAAAAAAGTCACTCCAGAAATTTTCATCTATCACTCCTAAATCAACTTCCCCACTCATCACCATGAAACCCCTGCCCTGCTCTCATATTTTAAAACTCTTATTTCCCTTGCTCTATTTCTATTTTACAGCCCTAGTTACCCCTCTTATTTCTGCCTCACTTTGTAGCAAAATTCCTATAAAGAACTGTTTATATACATTCTCTAATTCTCCTTCTCATTTTTTTTTCTTTTCTAAATACACTGCAAATGGGCTTTTTTCCACATCACTCTTCCAAAATTACTCCTGTCCAAGTAAGAAATCACTTGTAAGCCAAGGGTCAAATCTCAGTTGCCATCCTATCACCTTAAGGATTTCATCTAATCTTCAGACATTAAATACTACCTAAATGCTTATAACACACAAATTTATATATCTAGCCTAAAGAAATAACTAGTCACTGCCTATTTAATATCTCTGCTTAGAGGTTGACTAGAGGTTTAAAAACCAGTACTGCCAAGACTAAACTCCTGACCTTTCTCAATATCTGTTTTTCCATCCTGGTTGAAACACCATTTTTTTCAGCTGTGCAGGTCAAAAATCTTAAGAATAATAGTGGACACCTAGCTTTCTCTCACAACCCACATCAAATCCATTAATAAATACTATAGGCTCTACCTTCAAAACATATTCAGAATCCTACTACTTCTTATCTCCTCAAATATTACTACCCTAGTCCAAATCACCATTTTGCTTAACTAGGATTACTACAATAGCTTCCTACAATAGCTTCTATCTTAAAACTTCTACATGTATCAGCCAAGAGGGACCTTTTTAATACATAAAGCATACTGTCTCCCTCCTCTACTCAAATCCTGCAATGAATATTATTTCCCAGAGTAAGTTGCAAACTCTCTATACAAAATCTTACCCCTATGTTATCTCTCTGATTTCATATCTTACTTCTCTTCACTTTGATCATTTTGTTCTTGCTATATTGTTCTCATTCCTCAAATATTCCAGGGAAGCTTTCACCTGTTGTTCCCTAGGACTGAAATGATCAACCCGTATGGTTAACTCCCTCACATTTTTCAAGTGCTTGCTTAAATGTCACTTTTTATCAATGAGCTCTAAGCTGACTACTCTATTCAAACCGCAAACCAAGCCAATCACTTCTACTTCCTTTAGAAATCTCTATTCCCCTCAATCTGCTCCAAATTATCTTTTCTCCACAGTACTAACCATTCACCTATCATATAATCCAGTACTTATTTTATTGTTCACAGTCTGCCAATGATTGTTCAAATGTAAGATCTACAAATAAATATATATTTATCTGTTTATTGGTCTCTCCCCAGCAACAAAGGCAATTCACGGTACACAGTGAATAATAAATATTGGCTGAATGAGTAGATGAAAAAACAGAGGCTAATAAAAGTAAAGGTAGT
This sequence comes from Vulpes vulpes, assembly GCF_048418805.1. Taxonomy (NCBI): domain Eukaryota; kingdom Metazoa; phylum Chordata; class Mammalia; order Carnivora; family Canidae; genus Vulpes; species Vulpes vulpes. The sequence goes on from NC_132789.1 coordinate 86,283,004, forward strand.
TTCCAAATAAAAGTTGAAACCTGAATCCAAGGCTAACTTCATAGCTGATACTATTAATCAAAAAGCTATGAAGCTTTATCTTTTAAATGTAATAGTAATTTGCATAATCATGGGTGGTTATACTGAGTAGAGCCTATACTAATAATAATTGGTTTTCATAAAATTTTTTTTAATGGCAAGATTATTCTTCAAGCAGGTAAATCCTATAAATGATAGGAAATCTGTTAATTCATATTTTGTATTAAATAGAACCAATACATATTTGATCAAAGGCTCTAACTACCTCTTTTTCTATATATAAATTTTGGAAAGATTCAATACCTCAGAGTTGAAATTCAGCCAAAGAATGATTCAGTTTTTTATAGATTAAACATTTTGAAATTTTTACTAAAAGACTAAACTGGAATTAACTCACTGAGAAATATTTCTTGGTTTCCTACCATTTGCCACACTCATAACTGCAATATAGAGCTCTCTTTCTCATATTAATCACAGCAATAACCTTACTACTGTGTTTCCTGATTTCATCCAGGTCTTTCTCCTTTAACCCACCCCAAATATTTCGGTCAGTTATCTTTTCAAAACTGAAGTATCATATTCCTTTGCTTAAAATCTTCCAAGCTTTCCAATGTCTTTACATAATAGTCCAAATTTGCTACAATAGGCCTTTTATGATCCAGATGTCCAATTCTAATCCAATAATTCAAATACACACACAACACTTGAATATTCTGTATACCTTCCCATATCACGGTGTCTTCAGATATTCTATTTCCTCTATTTGGAATGTTTGTTTTTTTGTATACATTCTCCAACTTATCCTCACTTTTCCAATGTCTATAGGACTAGCCCTACTCATCTTTGAAAATATGTTAGTGACATCACCAAACGGCAACATACATCATTTGTGACCTCACCCTCCCATGAGAAAAACAACTAACAATTATTCAAGAACAAGACACCACTGAGAATTCCAGAACACAAGAATGAGGCTAGAGGACCCCCCTGAACCACAGAGAACTAGACAAACAGCATTAGGAGGGTAAGAGAAGCAGCTAAACATTGACTGTTTTACCCCTCCCTCAAGCACAGCACCACGTGCAGAGGTTTCCTCTGAGCCAAGGATTCCGCCACTGTGAAGAGAAAACCCAGCCCTAGACAACCAGCCCCCAATTTGGCCTTGTGGGACCCACTCCTCTAAACACATCCAATGAGGACTGCAGGAAAGTCTGCATGGCTCAACCACTGGGAATTTGAGTGTGACAAGGAGTGAGGATGGGCAACAACAACAACACAAAGATCTTGGCCATGGACTTATACACTTGTAGAGCCCTGGCAATAATCCTAACCAGCAGCTTTGCTCATCTGCAGAACAGTCAGTGACACTCTCTAAGGAGGGAATTCAGCATGGTGCATATTACTTGATTCTAATCCTCAAACATGGTTGCTTACCAGCCATAGAGACTGGTTTGCCCTCATCTGGACAAGAGGTTGAGTCACATACCTACACACTGAAAACAGTGTCTCCCAAACATACCTGACCAGAGTGCTGGTGGAAAAACCAGGAAGCTGTGTAGCCCAGCAATACTTGAACAGAGAGGCAGGCACGCAAAACTGATTACCCCCAGAGAAAAGCCAGTACCAGAAGTGGAAGATTCTTGTGCTATGAACAGTCATGAGGATTCATTCATAGGGCAAGACAGCTCCAGGTCATTCTTTGGGAAATTGAGAACAACATGAAGGGAGGGAGCTAAGACATAGCTTAGTCTCACCCACATGCGGGAGCTTACATTCCCACCTAGGTAGGAGACCTGACACATAGCTCCAAACCCACTATACCTCCCAGCCCCATCTCACCAAAGGGCTGGCAAGAACAATCTGAAAGCTGTGCAGTCCAATGGCACTCAAGCCAAGAGAAGGGCAAGAAGAGCCCATAGCTTGCGGTGCAAAGCCAGCACACTTGGGTAGTAGGTCAACATGAGTTAAGACGATAAACAAAGAACTTTCCTATCATTAGAGCTACTTCAATCACTGCAGGCAGGCGGGGGAACTAACTTATAGCCCCACTTAATAGTGAACAGAATCTCCAGCCTGCCTGATCAAGGAACCTAACCACAGTACATGGGAAACTACATAGCCCATCCAACAACTCCACTTATATACACACTTGAAGAGAGAACCAACCATGGCTTTAACTGTTCGCAGAATAAAATCTGTGGCCTCACCTGAAAAGAGAATTCAAAGCATACTCTTGCCTGATTCAGGTCTCCAAACAAAAAGTCAGAAAGGCTCTGGGTCCCATTCTACTGCCTTGCCTTACAGAGTCCATTCTACAGACTCACTTGGGTAGGGTACCAAGTCAAAAGTCCTATCCAACTGATCTCAGCCAGAGGCACATCCCACACCCCAACCTCAGCACTCAAATAGTTGCTCATCCAAAAATACATAATAGGAGGTCACACCTAGCCAAGAATATTATGAGCAGACACACCCAGAAACTCAAACTAAGGTAACTGGTGAATATATGTCAAATGTAATTTGGTAATGATGATGGTACATAATTCACATACAACTCTAACTTAAGGGTCTAAAAAGTAAACATAATAAAATAACCATAACTACAATAGCCTGTGAGTACACAAAATTAAAATATGCAAACTATACCAACAATAACCTAAAATGTGAGTGGGAAGAGAAAATGTAACATTTTTAAATTCTACTGGTTATCAGTGTAATATCCCTATTTTAGAAGCCTCATGGTAAACACAAAGAAAAAAACCTATAACAATTACACAAAAGAACATAACAAAGAAACCACAGCATACAGATAATAAAGGTATCAACACGCTAAAAAATAAAGGAGCAGGATAAGAAGTAAGGAGTAACAGACCCACCAAATCACCAAAACACAAATAAGAAAATGGCAATACTAAGACCTTACCTATCAATAAGCACTCTATACATAAACGGATTTAATTCTCTAATCAAAAGACATAGCATGGCTGGATGGATTTAAAAAACAAGATCCAAAGATAGGATACCTATTTTAAAGTACACACAGTGCGAAGGAATAAAAATAATCACTTCAAACAAATGGAAACCAAAAAAATAAATAAAATAAAATAAAATAAAATAAAATAAAATAAAATAAAATAAATAAAAAAATAAAATAAAATAAAATAAAATAAAATAAAATAAAGAAAGTTATATCAGACAAAATATACTTTAAACTAAAAATAGTTAAATGAGACAAAGAAGGTCATTACATAATAATAAAGAGGTCAATCTGTCAAAAAACATATGATTATAAATATCTGTGTACTCAATATCAGAACACCTAAGTACATACAGCAAAAATTAACACGGGTAAAAAGGAGAAATAAAGAGTAATACAATAATAGCTGGGGACATTAATATCCCACTCTCAACAAAAGATAAATGATCTAGACAGAGAATCATTTAAGGAAACAGCCAATCTGAACACTAGATCAAATGGACCTAGCAAACATATACAGAGCATTCTATCTGACAACAGCAGAATACACACGTTGAATATCTTCAAAGATACAGTATATGCTAGACTATACTATGGTCTTAGCAAACCCAAGAAGACTGAAATCATATAAATTACCTTCTCTGACCACAACAGCACAGAACAAGAAATCAGTAACAAAGAAAAACTGGAAAATCCACAAACACATGAGAATTAAACACCATTTTTCTAAACAACCAATAAATCAAAGAAGAAATTAAAGGAGAAATTTAAAAGTTTCTTGAGATAAATGAAATGATATCCACAACATATCAGTACTTATAAGATACAGGAGTGCCTAGGTGGCTCAGTTGGCTAAGCCTTTGGCTCAGATCATGATCCCAGGGTCTTAGGATCAAGCCCCACATTAGGCTCCCTGCTCAGCGAAGAGCCTGCTTCTCCCTCTCCCTCTGCTACTCTCCTTGCTTGTGCATTCTCTCTCTAATAAATAAATAAAATTAAAGAAAAAAGAAATTCTGAGATACAGCAAAATCAGATGAAGTAAGTTCACAGCAACAAATACCTATATTAAAAAGCAGGAGAGGGCAGCCTGGGTGGCTCAGCGGTTTAGTGCTGCCTTCAGCCCAGAGCATGATCCTGGAGTCCCAGGATCGAGTCCCATGTCAGGCTCCCTGCATGGAGCCTGCTTCTCCCTCTGCCTGTGTCCCTGCCTCTCTCTCTCTCTCTCTCTCTCTCTCTCTCTCTCTGTATCTCATGAATAAATAAAATAATAAATAAAAATAAAAAGCAGGAGAGATATCAAACAACCTAACTCAACATCTTAACAAATAGAAAAAGAAGAACAAACCAGGCAGAAGGTTGGTAGAAGAAAGGTAATAATAAAAACTAGAGCAGAAACAAAAACAGAAAACAGAAAAACAACAGAAAAAAATTAACCAAACTAAGAAGTGATCCCTTGAAAAAAATAAAACAAAATTGGTGAACATACAGCTAGACTAACCAAGATAAAAAGAGAACCCAGATCAACAAAACTATAAATGAAAAAGGGGAGCATTGCAACAGATACCACAGAAGTATATGGGTTCATAAGACATTACTATGAACAACCAAATGACAACAGATGAGACAACCTAGAGGAAATGGAAAAATTCTTAGAAACTACAATTTACAAAGAATGAATTAGAAAGAAACAGAAATACCGACTGGAGCAATTACTAGTAAGGAGATTGAATGAGTAATCAAATAACTCCTAATAGGGAAAAGCCTAAGACCGGATGGCTTCACAGGTGAATTTTACCCAGCATTTAAAGAAGAATTAACTCCATTACTTTAAAACTCTTTCCAAACAATGAGAGAATACTCCCAAAGCCAGCAAATCTCAAAACCAAAACCAGAAAAAGAAGATACTAGGAAATAAAAAAAAAACAAGTAAATATTCCTGATGAATATAGTTGCAAAAGTTCTCAATAAAATAACAGCCAAGTGAATTCAGAAGAACATTAAAAGGACCAACCATTCACCATGATCAAGTAGGATTTATCCTGGGATGCAATGATGATTCGACACATTCAAATCAATCATTGTGATACATCACATTCATAGAATGAAGGAAAAAATCATATGGTCATACTATAGTTGCATAAAAAGGCATCTGACAAAATTCAACATCCATCTGTGATTAAAAACACTTAACAAATTAGGTATAGGAGGAAGATATCTCAACATAAGAAAGGCCTTGTACACAAACCCACAGGTAACATCAAACAAAACAGTGAAAGTCAAAAGCTTTTCTCTAAGATTAGAAACAACACAGGGGTGCCCACTCTGACTGCTCCTATTAAATACAGAACTGAAAGTTCTAGCTAGAGCAATAACCCAAGAAAAAAAATTAAAAGTATCAAAATTGGAAAAGAAGAAGTAAAATTGTTTCTACTCGAAGATGACATGATTTTATATATAGAAAATCATAAATATTCAACCAAAAAATGTTAGGTTTCATTCAACCAAAAAATGTTAGGTTTTGTCTGTGAACTTTGTATGTTCACACACAAAACCAACAGCATTCAATATAGTAACAAAGTTCACACACAAAACCAATAGCATTCAATATAGTAACAATGAATTTTCTGGGAAAGAAACAAAGAAATCGATTCTATTTACAATAGCATCAAAAATAATAAAATTCTTAGCAACAATTTTAATCAAGAAAGTGAAAGATCTCTACTCTGGAAACCACAGAACACTGATGAAAGAAATCAAAGAAAAAACACATAGGGGGAAAGGTATCTTGTATTCATGGACTGAAAGAATTTATATTGTTAAAATGTCATTACTACCAAAATACAGCTATAGATCAATGCAATCCCTATCAAAATTCCAGTGGCATCTTTATAAAATTTTTTTAAAAACCTCTAAAATTTATATGGAACAATGATCCTGAATAGTCAAAGAAATCCTGAGAAAGAACAAAATGGGATGTACCACACTTCCTGATTTCAAGCGATACAAAAAACTACAGTAATCAAAATAGTTTGGTACTAGCATAAAAGCAAATAAAAAAAAAAACAGAATCAAGAGCCAAGAAATAAACCAAAGCATTTCAACTAATATTTGACAAGGGAGCCAAGATCACTCAATGGAAAAAAGACAAGTCTTTTCAATAAATGATGCTAGAAAAATTGGACATTCAGAAATAAAAGAATGAAACTGAACCCTTATCTTAATGCCAATCACAAAAATTAACTTGAAATGGATTAAAGAATTAATGTAGTATCTGAAACCATAAAACTTTAGAAGGAAACTCTTCAACATGGTCCTTGGAAATGACTTTTTTTAGATACAACACCTCAAGCACGAGCAACAAAATAAAAAATAAACAAGTGTGACTACATCAATCTAAAAAGCTTCCATTCAGCAAAAGATACCATCAATGAAACGACAACCTATGGAATGGAATATTTTCAAACCAATATGTCTGATAAGAGACTAGTATCTGAAACAGATAAAGAACTCCTACAACTCGAAAGCAAAACACAGGGGTGCCTGGGTAGCTCAGTTAGTTAAGCATCTGTCTTCAGCTCAAGTCTTGATCCTGGAGTCCTGGGTTTGAGCCCCGAGAAATGATCCCTGTTCATCAGGGAGTCTGCTTCTTCCTCTCCCTCTGCTCCTCCCCCAACTTATGTTCGAGTTCTCTCCTTCTTTCTCTTTTTCTCTCTCTTGCTCACTTTGTCTCAAATAAATCTTTTTTTAAAAAAGGCAAAACACACACGCACACACACACACACAATATCCAATTTAAAAATGGGCAAGGAACCTGAATGGACAGTTTTCCAAAGTAGATATATGAAAGGCCACAGACACATGTAAAGATGGTCAAAAGGGAAATGCAAAGTGAAACAACAATGAACTATCACCTCATACCTGTCAGAATGGTTAAGATAAAAAAGACAAGAGATAACAAATTTTGTCATAGATGTGGACAAAAGAGAACACCTGTGCACTATTTGTGGGACTGTAAACTGGTACAGAAACTATGGAAAATAGTATAGAGGTTCATCAAATAATTAAAAATAGGACTACCATCTGATTCAGCAATTCCTCTTCCGGGAATATACCCAAAGGAAATGAAAACACTAGCTGGAAAAAGAGTATATACGCAACCATTTTCATAGCAGCATTATTTACAATAACAATGATATGGAAATAAATTAAGTGTCCATTGATAAATGGACAAAGAAGTAAGATAAAGATATAAATAGATATAATGAAATACTATTCAGGCATTAAAAGTGAGGAAATCCTATCATTGCAGCAACATGGCTGGAGCTTGAAGGCATTATGCTAAGTGAAATAAGTCAGACAGAGAAGGGAAAATATCCCATAATCTCTCTTACATGTAGAATCTAAGAAACAAACAAAAAACCCAAACTCCTAGAAAGAGGTCAGACATATAGTTAGCAGAGGCAGAGAAAGGAGAGCTTGAAGGAAGGTGGTCAAAAGGTACAAACTTCCAGTCACAAGATAAATAACTACTAAGGATGTAATGTACAACATGATGACTATATAGTTGACATTGCTATACAATATACAGGAAAGTTGTTAACAGAGTATATCCTAAGAGTTCTCATTACAAGGACAAAATTTTTCCTTTCCTTCATTCTTTTATTCATATTGTATTTACATGAGAGAACAGATGTCAGCCAAATCTTTTGTGATAATCATTTCACAATATACGTAAATCACACCATTCTCCTACATACCTTAAACTTACAATGATGTATGTTACTTCTCAATAAAACCGGAAAAGAAATAAAAATTAAGAATGAAATTAAAAAAGAAAATCTCTCTCAAGAATCATGATCTCTGGGTACCTAATTCTTCCATACTAAACTGTCAAGTATTTCTTTTAATATGTATTTCAACACTTCCACAACAGAATTTAGCAAAAGGCATTATAACTGCAGGTTTATTTACTGGTTGCCAATACTAGTATGTGGGCATCTAAAATTACTTGCTCAGCAGAAGAATTTTAGGAGTATTTAATGTCAAATGAAGTTATCCATACCCTTTTTGCTCTATTCTGTAATATTGAGACAGATGCTAGATTCCTAGTTACTAGTTCAAATAGTTCGTCAAGTGATGGCATCAGTCTCTCAACACTAGCCACAATACAATAAAGAAACATTCCTAAACAATAATTCTGTTCAAAATACAAATTCAAATGGCAGCTACACACACTTTTTAACCTATACCCAGGGTCTTCAGTCCAATTGATCCAAAATCAGCTACCACAAAAACAGACTCAAAGTAGTCAACTCATCATTTCCTCAATTTACTTTTACCTTTTAATTCTCTTACACTCTTCCATCTATTTTCTCCCTTGTAGCTTTCTTTTCATCTCTGGACTTGGTTCTTTTTTCTTTCTTACTACTGTCTTTCTTTTCCTTGAATTCTTCTACCTGTAAATGGAAACCTTACCAATTTTCTCCCTCCCTCTACTTTCTCATCACATGGTGACACAGCACAAAACTTGTTCTCCCTCTCCTTTATGATCATGGTATGACATAGAGAGAGAGTACAGACCTCTAAGTATTGGGCTCTACAAATATAATTAAATTCACAGGAAGTCCAAGTTAGTGTTTGTTTTATTATAATGCTAACAAAATCACTAGTTTACTCTTGCCAAACTCAGCGTTACCTATCAAAAAATAAAAATCAGAACTTTATCACTAAGCATATAACTGTGAAAAAAAAAAGTAAAATAATTAAATACTGATATGTTTGTAAAAAAATAAGCTCCACTACATTACTGACTGCAAAAACAATATAGTACCCAAAAATATCAGTTTCAATGGCAAGCATCCAGTAAGATTTGCTAGTAAAATATAAATGGATATAAAATAGTTTACCTTCCTTCATTGACAAGTTCGATGAAAGCAAGGCCTGCATTCTTCTGGATAGAATTCTGCCACTCCTAAAAAACAAAAATAAAACAAAAAAGGCAGAAAAGAGCTGAGCACATATATATTTTTTTAAACAATTATGAAAAACATCACCCGTATCAATTTCATATCTTAGCTCTTAAAGGGAAAGTTCAGTTAAATGTGCTGTCTACCCAATGCAGCCCTGTAAACACATGAATAGCTAAGAGTCAAAATTAAAAGTAAAAAGTTAGCAACAACTTGATTCCATATAAACCAAAAAACACTAAATTTATTTTCCCTTTTTCTATACTATTACATATTACTACTTCAACTGAAATACTGGAAATTGGAAAGGAAGGCAGCACAGACCAAGAACAGAGGTTTTTGTTTTTGTTTAAGAGATGTATCACTTCCCCAAATGAAGGGAGGACAAAATTAAACAGTTCGGTACACTTAATAAATAGCACACATTCTAACACAAAAATTGATAATTAAGAAACAAGAAAGACCACTAAATTTGGCTAGGTTACTTCTGAGCTGGAAAACAGTTCACTAGTCTATCAATTAGCAGAAGATTGTATAAATCCATTAATTATATTCTTTATAAATAATTATCCACTAAAAAACTTAAGAAGGAAATGTACAAATGACTTTTTGCAATCGTCCTATCAAAATAAATATAAATATGTAAAACATATATAAATACATAGACCTTTAATTCAAAACATTTAAATGTATAGAACAAATATTAATCCATAAGGCTAGGCCTACATGAACTGAAAAGTAGCTAGAGTTGAGAAATGTCCGTGCATGAGCCCAGGTGTGTACGAATGTGTGAAATGCCAAGATATATATGTATTTGGGTATATGTATGCACATGTATATCTTTTCTTAATATAGGTATTTAAATAAAATTTTAAATAACTGGAAATATATCATCTTTATGATCCTTAAAACTAAGGAGCCCATTTCATTCTGCCTACATAGTGTCCTTCTACTGATCTTTTTTTGTTTTGTAAACTCAATGTTGGGGTACAAAAGACAATGTTGGGGTACTTACCTTTATTACCAAAAATATTCATATGTTCTTAAATGTAATACCTTAAGAGTCTGAAAGTCCATGTACTTTGACATGGACTGACAACTGCTATGTCACTCCAAATTCCTATTTTTTTTCCAGCCTCATCCTTTCTCTTCTACTTTTTTCCTTTTCATTCCAATTTTGTATTGTTTTATGTTTTGAAAAACCCAAGGTGGTTCTCAGAACTAAAATGGCTTCATACCACAATTTTTGTTATAAGCTTTTTTTTTTTTTTTGAAATTTACTCAGTTAACATACAGTGCAATACTGTTTCTGAAGCAGTATAAGGTTCTATTTCATGAAAAGTGTCAATAAGAATATTAACAGAACATATACAGTAGAATGAAAGTAAATATAAAATCACTCAGAAATCTGATAGTAGTAATTGATAGATCTAGGAGAGAAGATAAAGCAATGTGTTTTTAAGGAAAGAGCAAGAAGTAATGAAATCTATATTCTCACACTGATTCTGACACTAACGGGTTATGCCCCTGGATAGATCACTTGACATCTGTAAGTCTTAGATACTCCCTTAAAAACTTTCTTTAAGCTATATTATTTTATGATTCAGTAATTTACTGGTATTTAGAAATTATGACTCATAAGCACCCAATCTATAGATTCACTATTCTCTCAAAGATTAGTGATTCTCTCAAATTCACTATTACCACCCAACTGAAACAATAAAGATCTCTTCTTTTTTTTTCTTAAGATTTTATTTATTTATTCATGAGAGACACTGAGAGAGAGAGAGAGAGACACAGAGACACAGGCAGAGGGAGAAGCAGGCTCCATGCAGGGAGCCAGACATGGGATTCGATCCCGGGACTCCAGGATCACGCCCTGGGCTGAAGGCGGCGCTAAACCACTGAGCAACCCAGGCGGCCCAGATCTTGTATTTAACTAAGGTAAAACAAGTAAAGCATAAATAGAAATACCTTTTAATTTTTATTAAGATTTTATTTATTTATTAATGAGAGATGCCAAGAGAGAGGCAGAGACACAGGCAGAGGGAGAAACAGGCTCCATGCAGGAGGCTCAACGTGGGACTCAATCCCTGGTCTCCAGGATCACGCCCTGAGCCGAAGGCAGAGGCTCAACCACTGAGTCACCTAGGTGTCCCAATACCTTTTAATTTAAACCCCTTTTCCTTCTGGCAAAATAAATTGACAAATAGTACAAAGCAATCAAATTCCATGAAATAGATCCCTGAAGGAAAAACATGTATGACATCCTCCACTCTTCTCAGAAGTGGAAAGAGGAAAACAGAAAAAAGCAGAACCCTCGGGTAAGGTTTTTGATCCTGGTGCAAAGGATCCCACACCTTACGTTCCAGGCACAGCAAATGGAGATAACAAGCCTCAAAAAGTCCTAAACCTAGTAATGCACATGAATAATAGGCTGAGACAAATATACCGGCTAAATGGACTGGTATAAAATAGCCTTAAAACATCTCACTCCATAGGAAGAGTCAGAAAATTATTTTAGAAAGATACATAGTAACAGAGGCTTTGAGTGGATAGGTATAAAATAGCCTCAAAACATCTCACTCCATAGGAAGAGTCAGAAAATTATTTTAGAAAGATACATAGTAACAGAGGCTTTGAGTGGATAGGTATAAAATAGCCTCAAAACATCTCACTCCATAGGAAGAGTCAGAAAATTATTTTAGAAAGATACATAGTAACAGAGGCTTTGAGTGGATAGGTATAAAATAGCCTCAAAACATCTCACTCCATAGGAAGAGTCAGAAAATTATTTTAGAAAGATACATAGTAACAGAGGCTTTGAGCGGATGAGGAGAACCCAGTTGTGACCTTTGCTGACAGACAGCAGGGAATGAAAATGGACAATGACACCTCAAAGGATACCACAGCAAACCAAGTAGGAATCTGATACAGCACCAGATTATGAGGAGACAAGACCTTAAGCTGACCGAGTTTTCATTTAGATCACTTAACCTGAGGGAAAATCTGAAAATGAAAATTAACTTAGCTAAAGGAAAACAAAGGAAGTTACTTTGCTTGCTAGAAAAAAAAAATCAGAAAAGCAAGAGAACGTGTTGTATATAATTCTTCAGATCAGACATTTTATTTTAAAAAGTATTTACTAGTGGTATTTTTCTTCTCAAATTCATTTTGTCTAAAACTGCAATAGGTGGGCATTTTTATTATGTACATCATACAAAACTCAAAACTCCACAAGGGTGAAATAGGTAACAACAGAGAGACTTAAATTTTGAGTAGATAGGTAAACATAATTTGATTTTACTTTCATTAATGTATACAAACTGATTTTAATTATAATGTAAAATCAGGAAGCATGCCATTTAAGTTTCACAAACATTTTAAACAGCATGATTTAGGTCTGACAGAACACAAGTTCAACTTACAGAAATCCACCATCTAAAAATTTTTGTGACCTGAACTCAAACTGGTATGTCACCGAAAATATTTTTTCTTTTAAATTAAAAACATATTAGACGTAAAGGTACATAGAGAAGTAGAAGAGTCCATTTTTATAGAAGCTCAGAGACACATATTACTGCTACTCATCAGACTTCTTGCTTTCCCAAACATCATCTATTAACCTGCACTTGTTAACTTATAATAACTGTCACCTGATCACCTGGAGTAAAACGTTTTCACTAGTTAAAAAATAGACAACATGAGAAAAATATGAAAATACAAATCTTATTTACATTTTTGGGTACTGTTAGAAAAATCTCACAATTCTCCAAGATATCATTGAGTTTTGTCTATAATCCATTCCTAAGTAAAACTGTTAACATTTAGTATCACATACCAGCTATATAAATACATGCTGATAAGAATAACTCAATGGTATTATAACAACATTGCATGGTGACAGTTGATAGCTACACTTGTAGTGAACACAGCATAATGTATAGAGGTGTCAAATCACTCTGCTGTACACCTGAAACTAATATAACACACTGTGTGTCAACTATACTGTAATTAATAACCCAGATGAAAATAATTGGAAGTCCATAAGAGTAGAAAATTAAAATGTTTTAATAAACCCAGCTGTTGGACAAACCCAACAAGTTTTCTCCATACTAAAACGTTGTCTACAATCCTTTAAGGAAGTTGACAAAACTGAAAGGAAGATTCATTAATCATGCTATCCTAAAGCAGTTTTCTCCACTTCTGAGGCAATTATCAAAGATGGCGTTAGTCTAAACAATTTCATAAACCACAGCTCAATATAACCTTTAGTGAGTTTTAATAGTTGAAAGAAAAGCTTAACGGTTATCACCTTACATGATCATTTCAATATTTCATCACAGTATTTACAATTATATAGTGATGCAAAATGCTAGTACATTTTAAAGGTCCTGGTTATTCTTTTCCCAAAGGTATTGATGAAAAACACGTTAAAAGCCTCAAATCCAACCACTAATGCAACTAAGTAATTTCAAAACACATTTCAGCACTTTGGAGAGGAAGTGAGCACAAGTGAGTCAATAATTTCATACCTGTTCTAAGCTGTATTTAATTGACTATCACTTCCTAAGGCTATAATTGTTGATTAGTCAATTTTTACTAAAATATACTTTTAGCTTACTAATGCTCTTAAGTCATGCAACATCAACAACAAAGAAAATACATATTTGTGAAATTTATTAAATAAATGTAGTGTTCTATCAAATTTTTTTTTAATTTTTTTATTTATTTATGATAGTCACAGAGAGAGAGAGAGAGAGAGGCAGAGACACAGGCAGAAGGAGAAGCAGACTCCATGCACCGGGAGCCTGACGTGGGATTCGATCCCGGGTCTCCAGGATCGCGCCTTGGGCCAAAGGCAGGCGCCAAACCGCTGCGCCACCCAGAGATCCCTCAAATTTTTAATATATGCTTTTCGTGTCAAAAGTCTCTTCTTAGGTTGAGGGGTGGGGGAGAGTTCATTAACCAAACCAAATCTATTCTTCCCTATCATCAAACAAACAAATATAGAGAAAATGGGCACCAATCAATGCACTATGTATTTATATTATTTTAATATAATTCTACCTTCTTTAAAGTACACATGGCGGTTTTACATAAGTTCAATAATCTACAACATATTTTTGTCTTGAATTATTACATAAACTTACTGAAATTTTTTAAAGTAAGTCCCAAATATTACCATATTTCTAAAGCAAAAAAATCAGGCCACAAACTATCAAGATAGACTACAAATACTCAAGTCTGCCACATTTTTTTTTTTTTTTTGAGGAGTGGGGGAAAGTCAAGTCTTTAATGTAGTATCAAGTTTTTATCTTTTACTCTAAAAAGGAGAGAGAGAGAGAGAGAGAGAGAGAGAGATGAGTGGCTTCAGGTTAAACAATAAAAGTTAAGAACAAAAATAATAAAGAAAAAATTAAAAATAGAGACAATAGTATATAAGAGAGGGTAAAAGATTTCTTTACAATCTGGAGAAAAATCAACGCGTGTTCTCTCATGTGCTTTCTCAAATAAATAAATAAAATCTTAAAAAAAAAAAAGGTTTAAGTGTATGAAAGCAGTATATAAAACACAGAATTCCAGATCCTCTCTCTATACCTTATGGTCAGGTCATCCTCACCATAGTAAAACATTAAAAGTTTACTTTTCAGAGAAGTAGACTTATAGACACTGTAAAAAAGCCTTGCTGTAAAAATCAGTTAACTTGAAAGGATACTTACTGAACTATGAGACTCCAATATTAAGAGACATTTTCTCTGAAGAAAATGAGAATCCATAATATTTAAGAGTCTCTCAATGGCAAAGGCAGCTCAGTCATCACCAGTAGACAGCACAACAGTTGCATGGATTTTTTGTGTGTTACGTTTAAATATGAGCAGATACCAAAGGACTACCAGTCATTACAGGAAAGACTCATGTAAATGACAGACAACAAAGAAATAATCAGGGAAAAAATGACTCTTAGAAAAGAGACAATATTGTGGAGAGTAAGACTAAAGAAAAAAACAACTTATACCTTATAAAAAGATAAAATATTTCATGTAAAACAATTAGGGCAGAGAATTTCTTACTCACTGGTATCTCTTTGCTCCTATACTAGAGTTCTCTACGGAAACAGAACCAATAGTATGGAGATAAAAATCTTATGTATCTCAAGGAAATGGCTCACACAATTATGGACCATAACAAAGTTCCAAGATTTGCAGAGTTGAGTTGACAAGCAGAATACCCAGGAGAGCCAATGGTGTAGTTATACTCCAAGTCAAAAAGCTTAAGAATCAGAAAAACCAAAGATGTAGCTCCAGGCCGAGGCCAATAGGCTCAAAACCCAGAAAGAGCCAGTGTTTCCGTTCAAGTCCAAAGGCAAGAAAAAGTGTCCCAGTTCCAAGGCAGTGAAGCAAGTGGAATTCTCGCTTACATGAGGGACCTTAAGACTTTTTGTTCGAGTCAGCCCTTCAACTGACTAGATGAGGCATACCCAGCCAGATCAAGGCTAATCTACTCTGCTCAGCCTACCAATTTAAATGTTAATCTTACTGAGAAACAACCTTAAAGAAAAACCCAGAAAAATGTTTAAGCAAATATTTTAGACACTCTTGGTTCAAATCAAGCAAGCTGACACATAAAATTAACCATTACAATTCTTGACTCCTGGCAACAAAACAAAACCCAAAAAACTAGAAAATGATCTTAGAAATTAAAAGTATATCAAATGAAAATTTTAAAGTACTGGAAGAAGTTGAGCAAGTATATCAGTAAGGAAAATAAAAGATAAAATGAAGGAAAAACAGATGGCAATGGGTATGAAAATCATAAAATTAATCCAGATAATTCAACAACAGGAATTCTAGAAACAAAATGAGAAAAAACAGAAAAGAAATTTCCATAAAAATAATTCAAGAGGGGATCCCTGGGTGGCGCAGCGGTTTGGCGCCTGCCTTTTGCCCAGGGCATGATCCTGGAGACCCGGGATCGAATCCCACATCGGGCTCCCGGTGCATGGAGCCTGCTTCTCCCTCTGCCTGTGTCTCTGCCTCTCTCTCTCTCTCTCTGTGACTATCATAAATAAATAAAAATTTAAAAAAAAAATAATTCAAGAAAATGTATCTGAACACAACTATATACTTTTTTAGACTAAAAAGGTTTATATAAAATACCAAAGATGATGAATTTAAAAGATACACCTACACCAAAACATAACATAGTAACAATAATAATTTTTAAAATAATAAAAACACTGAAAGCTAGGGGCGCCTTGGTGGTTCAGTCAGCCAAGCATCTGCCTTCGGCTCAGGTAATGATCCTAGAGTTCTGGTATTGAGCCTGTGTTGGGCTCCCTGTTTAGCAGGAAACCTGCTTCTCCTTGTCCCCTGTTCATGCTTGGTATCTCTCTCTCTCTCTCCCAAATAAATAGTCAGGGAGAAAAAAAATTGAAGAAATTATCATTTTCAGCCTCTAATACCAATATCCAAACAAGCTATTGATGAAGTATAAAGGTAAAAATAAGGAAAAAAAGATTCACACAAACAAGGTCTAAAAAATTCTACCCCTCATGCATTCTCTCAAGAAATTAAAAAGGAAGTGCCTCACCAAAATTAATACAGACACTCCATGATCATCCTCCACACCTGTCCTGTTTTATTTTCCTGATGACATGCTTATTATTCACCAGACTTCATTTCTGCCTCTCCCTTTTCTTAAAAAAAAATTCCCAGTGCTCGAACAGTGACCAGCACCTTTTTAATTTGAAGGTCACTGTGGGTCACAGAAGATAGACATTGCAGCTTAAGAGAGAAGAGGAAAATTCTGTGTTAATAATAAAAGAAACCTCCAGATAACAGCTTTCTACAGACCTAAAGACTAACCAAACCACATTAGAACAGAAAAATAGAGAACTACAGGCTACACTTCTAAGGAAAACATTTGAATCAATAGATAACAGGTGTGTTCGACCACAGTGGCACAAGTTTTATGATTCCAATGGAAAATTTAGAAATAAATTTGTGGTAGGTACAGAGAAATTTAAATAAACAAAAAAGTAGGAAATTATTAATTCCAGAAGAATAAACTGAAAGAAAGACCAACTGGGAGGAAAAATGGAAGGAAGGGAGGGAGGTTTTAAAAAAAAAAAAAAAAAAAAAAAGAGGGTAATCCTGGAACATTTTGTAACACTGCTATGAATACTTATATTGTCATAATGATGTAAATGGTAACTATGGTTTTAACAAAATATTATGATGTAACTGTACGGGTAACAATAGAAAATGTGAAATGGAAAGAAAGAACAATATAAGTAACTCAGTGATCATCCTCCATGGGAGACATCACTAGATAATGTCTAAAACAGAAAAATCAAGAAATAGCTATTATATCATTTAAAAATATGAAGGTAAGTCAGGATTCCACAACTAAGATTTAGTGAATATGGCTCCTTCCAGAAAGTAAGAATCAAGGGGGAAAGGAAAAACTGAGGCCAGAAACTTCTGTTTTTAAGTATTAAAATCATATTCTAATTAGACAATAGATATTTATCCAAAATATTGTGAAATATTTCTAAATAACCGAACACGTACTCAAGTCCTACAAATACTGGTATCAAAACTATGAAAATATAAGGGCACCTAGGTGGTGTTGTCAGTTGAGAGCATAAAATCTTGGTTTTGAGGACACCTGGGTGGGTCAGTGGTTGAGCATCTACCCTCAGCTCAGGGTGTGATCCCGGGGTCTAGAGTCCCGCACCAGGCTCTGCCTCTCTCATGAGGAAATAAATAAAATCTTTTTAAAAAAATTAATTTTGGTTTTGTCTCAGGTCGTGGTCTTGCGGTCTTGGGATCAGGCCCTGGGTCAGGCTCTACACTCAGCAGACTGCTTGGAACTCTCTCTCCCTCCCCATCTGCCCCTCCCCACTCACACATTCATGCAGGCATATACTATCTCCAATAGATATATCTTTAAAAAATTATGAAAATATAATTGTATCATAAACCATTAAGAATTATTTTTTAAAGTCAGTATTCTACATCCCACCAAATGAAATTAATACTATCTCTAATATTTTGATCATAAAATACTGTTTTTGAAAGTACAGATTTAAGGGTCCAAACATAAACTTAGAGGAATGAAGAATAATTTGTTAATAAAAAACTAAACTCATATTAAACTATTTCATTTTCCCTATTAAATATATAAAATTTAAAGGCTTGTGTTCTTCAGTGAAATATCAATATTAATTAAGATGTTACAGTTATACATGCCTTTGTAAAATAAATCAAATTGGTTGGATATAGCTCCCATTCCCTAAGCAGATGACAGGAACACTAGTAGGAGTCAAGGGAGGAGGCCACAGAGGAGAGCTCAAATAACGAAGGGAATGTATTAACACAAAATTGAGAACCACATTATACACAAGACTAAAGGTCAAAACTAGAGAAAACTTGTTCATGGTCAAGATATAGTAATCTTAAGTGCTCAAAGTAAACGATCAAGAACTTTTCAACAGCGTTTGCGCTTTATGTCAGCACTCTCTCAACAGCTTATCTAACACAAATTCGAGTAACCACATACCAGGAAAGAGCATGGCATAATAGTAAAGGACAAGTTTTATTCCATTATCTCTTTAGAGGGTAAAACAAATCATTACCTAAAATAGAGTAAAATATTGCCTTTTAGACAGTTTTGGTTTCAATGATTTCTGTGGACATACACTTCTAAAATGTACATCTGACTTGTAAAAATATTATAAATGAAATATATAAACAGACCACTACAAAGTTAATACAGAAAAGAAAAAAGTCTATTAAAGTTGAATTAGCAAATGACTCGATTTTATAATTTTTTCCAAACATTTTAATATTTTTCAAGTATTTTTGAATGTGTACTACATGCAAAGAATTAAATATTAAGAATGTATTTATGACTAGAATCACAAAATAAAGAATGCAAAAGTTTAAAAATCCAAAAGACAGAGGTAACCATGTAATCAATTATATTAGTACTATGAAGTTTTAAATGATTTGTAAATAAAAAATATAATCCTTTTACTGTCGCATTTAAGTATACGTTAAAATTAACACATTTACAAGTACCTTTTAAATCTGTTTTTAACCTTTTCAAGAAAAACATTCTCTTCAGCCAATAATGATCCTTCAAGTAATTTCCAAACTGGGATCAATTTAGCAAGATCTTTTACTAATCAATACAGAAATCTTGATTTCAATAAAGGTTACAAAAGTTGCTCTAACCCTTTCCAGCTACAAGCTCTCAACAGATGATCATCATTAAGCTTATATCAGGGCTTCACATTCAGCAGCTATATAAATGTGTCCTATTAGTACATGGTCAGTCTATTGGGCAACTCCAGTTCTCCAGACATATGGCAATTGCTGCCCTTTGAGGTCTGAAGTCAAGTCTTTAGGGAATCTCAAAGCCTGCGTTGAAATTACAGGGAGTATTCATTAGAGACTGCTGGAGAGGAAACATGAAAGACTTCCATTAAAACTATATAAAATGGCTAATTATTTTTAAAAGATTTTTAAACTCTCTAGTGTACTCAGCAACAATAAAAAATATTTACCCACTGCATTATTTTTAAAAGCACTGCTTTTATGACATGGGTGAAACAGTTTTCTTCATGCCTTCTCATCCCCCACACCTCAACATACCTATCATTTTATAAGACCGTCAGGATTTTCTATCATGGGAGAAAATAAAATTATCTTATACTTCTAAACACTTTCTACCGATCATTGTAAATATTTATGAAATTAAGGTAGTTTTTTTAGAAGTAAAGTTTTGTTTTCTAATATTAGTTTTAAATAACATATACTGTGAAACTAACTCAGCCAGACATGTTTCTTAAATAGTTCTTTTTTAATACAAAAACGTCTGCCTCTATTGCATTTTTATTTCATTTTAAACTAATAATCATAAAAAGTTATAAGCAAAGGATAATATAAATTACTAATCTTTAAAATGGCATTTTCAGATAATATAGAAAATATATGAGGATTCAAATGTTTAAAATTTTTTAAATGTAAGTTAACAAAAGTTCAAAGAAATCTCATGTCTATGCTTTCTCAGAATTTTGAAAGACATAAAAAAGATAAATATTTTCTAATTAATAATTGCTGCCATTTTAACTTTTCAATTGTATAGATACTTTTTAACATGAATGATTAAGGTTCACAACAAAACAATACTAGTATAGAATACTTATTTCAGTAACATATCTCTATAAAATGTTATACAAAATTCATCAGCTTGCCTCAATCATTTCTTAAATTCACATATATGTTGGTTTTTGACAGTCTAATTCCAAAAAGCAATTACAACCTCAGTTCATATGTAAAAAAGATAACAGAAAGCAAGTACGTTAAACCAGTTTAAAAGAATAAAAATCCAAAGAAAACAGATTACGAATGATTTATATGAATGCCTAGTGCTGAAGTTAATTACAAGTAACCCAATAAAATAGTGCCTTTATTATTGTACAGCAAGTAATAGCTCTAGATGTAAAAACCAGAACTGTTTCTGCTGACTTTAGCATGCCCAATCCCACAGCACACAACATTAAGAATTAAACATGTAGTAAATAAGGCATATAGAAAACAGCAGTTTTTAACTAAAAACAGAGAACTCTCCTGCTGTTTAACCATTTGGGGTCTTCCATTCTAAACAGTGACCACTGTAAACTGATACATGTTCACTGAGTAAATTCTTAATGTTATTATAAAGTGAGATTTCAATGTCAGTGCAGTTTTACATCAAGTGAAAAATAACTGCAAAACATCACATTCATCTTAATAGTCATTAGGGGCAAATAACGTATCTTTTATGTTTATGTTTTGAAATGATATTTTAGAATTAAATTTTTCCAAATTTATGCTATACCTACTTATAAAGCTTTGGTCCTGACATATGCTATGACACATACACTGCATGCTACAGTAACATAGTAGTTCTAGACAGCCACAACGTGTAGCCAATCACAGTATAATTAATAACTCTCCTGGTAAAGAGGAGGAAGACTTTCAGTCCAGAATGATTCCTTAACTCTTTCAAATATTTATCAATGCATCAATAAGATTTTGGTTGATATTAACTTTAAGTATAATGCAAAAGTCCTAAGATATGTTAGGATAAACTTCATCAGGTAGGCCATTCTTTGACCTAACCGAAATGATACAATGAAATACCTGATAACCCAGTTTTGCTGCACAAATAAATAAGAACTGATGAAACAAATAATCAATAATACATCTCTGTAGTAGTATTTCATTCCTATCAATTTCATCTCTATTAAGAATGCATGCAATACTAGCTTATTTTACTTTTGGGGGTATAGGTCAGTAAGTCACAAACTGTAATTTGTCTCAACTATGGCAAAACATTTTAAAGGTGATACACACTCTCTGATTTTTCAACAGTGCCTGATTCAGTTTTCCAAATAACAGATATTCAGATGCTTGTTCAAGATATCATACACTGTTAGGTGAAGGCAAGAGGAGCACTGCACTAAGAACACTCAGAGATCATCAAAGCACTGCTAGCTAGATTGACTTCCTGTGGCTGATGTAACAAATTGCCACAAACTTTAAGTTTCTCCTCTCACGGTTCTGGAGGCCAGAAGTCCAAAATCAGTTTCACTGAACTAAAATTAAAGTGTCAACAAAGCTGCTCTCCTTTTGGAGGCTCTAGGGGAAAATGTGTTCCTTGCCTTTTCCAGCTTTTGGTGGCTGTCAGCATTCTTTGGCTTGTGGCCACATCGCTCTCTATTCCATCTTCACATTGCCTTGTCTGTGTGTCTCTCTTTTTTAAAAATATTTTATTTATTCATTTGACAGAGAGAGAGAGCATGAGAGAGAGAGAGCACAAGCAGGGAGAGGGGCAAAGGGAGAGGGAGAGGGAGGTGCAGACTCTTTATGGGGCTTGATCCCAGGACCCTGAGAGATCATGACCTGAGCCAAAGGTAGATGCTTAACCAACTGAGGCACCCAGGTGCCTCTGTGTCCCTATCTCTTAATAACTGTCACTTTTAAAAATAGATGTGATAGCATGCATGGCCCACCCAGACAATTCAGGAGTGTCCCCTCATCTCAAAATCTTCAATTGAATCACACACAAAATAGCCTTTTTCTAAATATGGTAACATTCACAGATTCCAGGGATTTGACATGGATATTTCTGAGTAGACATTTTTCATCTTATCACTAGAGAAATCAAATTATAACAACAGAAACAGCAAGTTGAAGTGAAGTTTACTAACAAGTTCAAACAATTCAAGGTTCAGAGAAATAAAAACATTTTTAATTAGTATATTAAGACAAGAGCTGGAAAAATTTTAAACAAGTCAACCTCTCCAAGTGTTGGCTTTAATAGTGACTGACTTATAATTGGTTTTATTTTAGTTCCAGAAAGCTAGTTTAGTTTGCAAAGCATAAGGCTCCTCAGGCTCCATGAACCTGAAGGCTGGGCTGTGGAGCTACTAGTCGTAAGCAGATATCACAAAGAACAACTTCTTACAATTAGCAGCAAAGCAAAGATATCACTGCCAAATGTCCAAATAAGTAAGGCAACAGTCCAGAGTTGAAGCAAGGACTGATAAGAAATAGAAAGCTTCTTTAAAAAAGATTACTTTTCTCGTTGCTACTAACTTCCTTTTCTCTTAAAGTACTAGCAAATAGGATCCTACTCTCATAAATCAGATTAGTGCTACAAAAAAAATGAATCTTTTGAATAGATATGAATATGATGAGACAAACTCTGAAAGATCAAGCAAATGAATAAGCTTCCTTAGGTAAAGGAACAGATCTTTCCTCTAAAAAGGAACATTAAGAAACCAAAGTTTCATTTGCCCTCAACTATGTAGTAACTGATAACAAGAATAAACTGACAAACCAAGATACCCAATAAGACAAGATCTCTGTTTTGGGGTTCCTGGCTAGGTCAGTCAGTAGCACGTGTAAATCTTGATCTCAGGGTTATGGGTTCAAGCCCCATGTTGGATGTAGAGATTACTTAAAAAAAAACTTTATAAAAAAAGACAATATTATTGCTTCAATTGAATGCTTATTGATAAATTAAGCTTCCAAATAAATTTCAAAATATATACTTTTCATATCAAAAAGAATGCAGTGTGCATTCAGTATTTAGGACAAGAGTATACATTTTCATACTTATTATATATAAATGCATAATGTGGGAAGGAAAGTATCAGGACAATGTGGAAACTAGGTTTAGGGTTAGGGAGTTTGCTTTTTAATAAACTACCCCCCAAAATGGCATGATGTACAAAACAAGTATGTCAAATATTTGAATACTATTCACAAGGCAGTATAGAAGTATAAAATAAAACAAAGCTATTAGAGACCTTGAAAATAAAGCAGAGGAATTTGAATTTGACAAGACAGTAAACTATAGCTTATCTTAGGAAATCTAAAGAGACTCTCCTAGGAAAGTAGATTTTCAGAATGTAGTGAAGGAGGTAAAAATCAATAGAAAGGAGAAAGGTCATTTCACTAATAAAGGAATAACCTGGATCATAATCTGTGATTCTTTACAGAGGCTTTTTTCAAGTGATACCTCCTTTTGCCCCTTACTGTGTCCCTCATTCTGATAGGTCTCAAGTTGAGACTCATCATAATAAGCAACTATTGATGATAATGATATAGTTTCCCAGGAAAAAGAGTTAGTCATCAGTGAACTACATTAACTGTTAGTAACATATTTCTTAACTATGGTAACACAGGGAGTGTATTGGAAGTAATGCGGTATAGGGGTGCCTGAATGGCTCAGTCATTTAAATGTCCAACTGTTGATTTTCGCTCAGGTCATGATCACAGAGTTGTTAGATCGAGCCCCAAGTCAGACTGGTACTTTGTGTGAAGCCTGCTTAAGATTTTCTTTCTCTCTCTTGTCCCTCCCTATTTAAAATTAAAAAAAAGAAAAGAAAAAAAAGTAATGTAGTATAAGTTTAAAGGACCAAAGTATACAAAAAAGATCTTTAAAAAAATGAGAGTGCAATAGTCCCTTATAATGCCATCAATCTCCTTGTATTCAGGTATACAGCTGACCCCTGAAAAATGTAGGGGTTAGGAGCACTGACTTCACACAGTTGAAATTCTGCATATAGTTTTGACTCTCCCAAAACTTAACTACTAATAGCCCACTGCTGACCAGAAGCCTTACTGATTAAACACCTAGCTAAGACTCATTTTGTATATTACATGCATTTTATAAATATTCCTACTATTAAGTAAGCTAGAGAAAAGAACATGTAATGAAGAAAAAATACATTTATAGTATTGTATCCCCCCCAAAAAAAAATCGTATAAGCAGGCCCACCCACATGGTTCAAATAGTGTTCTTCAAAGATCAGTTGTACTTTTCCTAAAAATACCTATCACTATACCTAGCACAGAAAATGGTAGAATCACCTATGCAAGCCTATGAAAAATGTTACCCATTAACCCTGTCTACTTGGCAAGGGCCAAAAACTGCTTATCTATGAGAACTCTCCTAGTTCTAAAACTCTCTGGTTCAAAACGAAAATAGACTAGACTAGCATATAATCATAGAAAGGAATGAAAATATAAAAAGAGACACTACAGAAAATGGTGGACTAAATTTGTGTGGCAAAGACTTAAAATATCAAATTAACTTCATGAAAAGAAAACAAGTCACTGAAAATACTGAACAAAGGGAGATTTTGTATGCTCTTAAAACACTAGATTCGTTAGGTAGAAGCTAGATATGAGCAGTAGAAAGAATGTCCCAAGGCAGAGACCCAGGTCCTTGAGCGGAGAATAGAGACTGAAGGTGGAGGTGAGGACAGTGATAAATAGTCCACACATTATAAGCCCAGGAGCACAACATCCTGACCTTGTGGCTTCCAAGACCCTGGGGCTAACAGACCAAGAGTCACAGGTGCAAAGCATGTGCTCCCCTGTTCAGCCCCAGGGTAACCCCTAGACTAACTGTAATGCATCTGCACTGCGGGTACTGCCCCGCTTCCATGGAGAAAGGCTGACATGACACTTCAGGTACAAACCTTGTAGGATCTAAAACTCTTCCTCTCAATCTTTGGAAAGAGTCCCCTAAATGACTGGAAGTAGCCTCCATTAGAGACCATCCCCTCAACCCCATATGTCCCAGCTCCTCCCAGCCCAGATAGACCCTTTAATTTCCAATACTAAACAATGTAGTATTGTTCCACCTCAGGGAAGCTGTCTGCTCTCCCCTAGAGAACACACTGCTGCTGTCACAAAACTGTTCTCTGCTTTCACTTTGTTACAGATTGCTAATTCTTTATTGCATCGGTGCTGAGAGCCCAGACACAACGTTTTTCATGCTGACAGATTCAGAAACTAGTAACTTTAATTTGCAACCTACTTTAAGAACTGTTTTATATACTTTCCCATGTTATCTAATACAATCTTTATTATACCTGTTCCACTCAAGAAACTGAGTTTCAAGCAAGTGAAGTCATTTGCCCAAGGTTAAAGAGTTAATATGTGGTAGAGGAAAAAATTTATTAAAATTCAAAATCTATCATCACAGTATTTCCCTGCCCCAGCCTCTTCTTAAGATCCTGTCCAAGGCATCCTTTTCCTTTCCTCTTCTGTTGCCATGAGGGAGACAACATCATCTCTATCTAGTCTTCCTCCAGCAGTTGAGGTATTTACTGCTAGAAAAACAAACAGCCTTCAGGATTCTCATTCTTACTTCACTCAGGCCTAAATCAAAGTTCAAACTTCAGATTTTCTTAAAACTGCATACAGGCTTTCACATTATAAAATGGCAGCTTAACTAAAAACAGCTGCCTAAGAAATGCATAATAAATGGAATATATGTGCAATTAGTAATATATAATCATTGTCCCTTCCTAAACTATGCTATTATATACTAAATCTGTTTCAGGTATTAATGTACAAAATAACTGTATTATCTCAGATATAACTGAGTCAAAGAGTGTAAACACTTCAGACAGCAAAATTTAAATCTGAATCCTAAGAACTCTGAATGTTCTGATTAAATCAATTAGACTATATAATATTTGTGAAAAAATATATGGTATGGGAATACAGCTCAGTCTTCACAAAGTTGCCAGGGTCTGATATTAAACAAAGACAATCTCAAGCTTTATACTTTTAACCTAGCCTTTCTGTAATATTTTAACTTCAGTAGATTAATCTGAAATAGAAAAAAAAAAAAAGACTAAGAAAAACCAAGCAAGAAGAGCTGAGAAACAGAGACAAAATATAATTATGTATTCATAATTATATGAAAGCCAAGGAAAAACGTTATGCTTAGATTATTCCCATTCAGGTATTCTTCCTTTTTGCTCTCTTCCCAGTCCCAATTTTAAAGACCCGGTTGTAAAATGGCAGGGTGCCAAATTAAAGCACACTTTATTTTCAGATGTCTCCATACGCATAGGCTGACTTCCTGTCAGGAAGAGTTCTATTTCAATGAATACCCCAATCAGCAGGGAACTTGCAGAATTAAGTGCCAGTTGATATTACTTTGTTTTGCATTTACCACCCTTGAGAATCATGTTCAAAGATCTAGTTATATAGTCAGCATGGTATCATCCTTCTGACTAGACTGCCAAGCCACGGGGTGTACTGCCAGTTCCACAAAATTTACCTTAAAAGGTTATGTTTTCTAAAACCTCGTGTGCTAGTGAATCAACAGGATGCCTGTGTTTCAGAATAAATCCTACATCTAAAGTTAAATTATGTTTCTCCTCAGTTGTAACAAAGCCCTTTAAATTAATATTGAAAAGGTCTGCATCCAGACTTAAAGATCAATTAATGTTCACTCACAAATCACCTTAATATTTTATTTTCTGAAAGTAAAATGCAGTTCTTTAGTCTGATTTATTGTGTAATATTTTTGCTGCTGTTTAGAAAGAAATGCTTCCATCTCATAAAAGATATGTTATAAAAATTTAAGTCAAGTAACATCACAAATATTTTACCATATTAACATAAAGTTAGTAAGCTGATTTTAAGTATTTTAACGTTATTTAAGTGCATTTAAGATTTTTCATAATCAGTTAATATAGCTTGAATACTGGACTAACCTTTCCAAATTCTCACAGACTTCCTCTCATGCTCAAAGGTCTCTTCTTATATAGTAAACTGCTTCTATTGCACGTGAAACTAATGCTAAGCATTTCAATACAGAACACCTATGCTCATAGCCTTTCTCTATTATAAGGATAAAATATTCACAGCAGTTCTAAGGCAAAAATAAGTAACTATAATAGAAACCTATTTTTTATCCCAATGTTAATCACTACCCTACTGATTCTCACCTATTCATAATCAAAAAGTCATAAACACTGACGATAACAAAACTCAGAAACAATTTACATTCACTTATTTTCTACAAGTACTTTCTAAGGATGAGGTATAAACATATACAAAAATAAAAAGGAGGGGTAACATTATGAAAGGTTGAAATATTAAATTATATTGATCCTTGTTGGGCCATATAAAATGATCTTATAATACTACTATATTATTTATAAGTGTAATAAAATACAAATAAACTGATCTTAAAGAAGCCAATTGACCCAAAAGTCCTATTTTCATTGGAAAAAATAAGATTGGTTACAAAGAAAATGGAATGATATACAGCATTATCAAAGTATAAGTTTCAATATTTATTTTTTTCCAACATTCAACTTAATAAACTTTGCGAATTTGTTGCCACCCAAGGAACTTTTACCACTTTGAACCAAAATGGTGAAAATCTTTCTACTTGGATATAAGATTTGTTTCTTTCATGAAACTTTTGCATACGATGTATTAATACATTTGGTAAGTGTATCATTTGTAAGAGCTACTACTACCTGTTCATATTTTTTGTTAGAACAAGATGCAAAATCTGAATCAAATGCTGTTTCTGAAGCTAGTGACTTAAAGGTGATAGAAATAACTCAACAAAAAGAGGAAAATCTACAATGCACAAACTTCATTTTTTCATAAGAAGTAACAGTTGTAACTCTTTAACCAGGTCTTTTGAGACCAGAAGTTGATCAGGTAAAAGGGGCTTAATATATATCACTTTCTTTAAAACAAGGAAATATAGGTAAGAGAGTTCATAATAAGGATTTGAAGCTTATGTATAAAGGCTAATATATTTCACATCAAGTTAGACTTGAACAGAACAATCATTAAACAAAATTATGTCTGTTCTTTAAATACTTTTCAATGATTCAAAACTCAATTTTAGGGGAAATTTTACCTAAATAAGGTAAATAACTTGATTTACTTAACAAATATCTGTAAAATATTTATTATATTGTGATTATAAAACTACACTACAGAATAAAATTAACAAGAAATCATTTCCTGACCTCAAAGAGTTTGTCATCTAATGAAAGAAATAAAAATTCTAATATAACGCGACACTAACAGAGCTCTTAAATCTATAAATTTAACTCATTTTTAGAACCCATCACTATAAACTTAACTCTAAGAGTTAAATCAATGCTGAGGGCATGTAAGCTAAAAAGATAAGTAAGAGTTAGAAGGATTTAGAATTATTTTTACTTTACAATAAAAGCGAAAAAAACATCAAATGAGTATTTTTATTAAATAAAGATTTAATAAACAGATTTTTGGTAATGCATTCCCATGCTAAAAATATTTATACATGTCACAGATTGAGTTTTTTAGATCAAATCAGAATAGCAAATTCTACTCCCATTGATTAATTTGTTTGGTCTTTTTTTTTTTTTTTTAAGATTTTATTTATTTATTCATGAGAGACACAGAGAGAGAGAGAGAGAGAGGCAGAGACACAGGCAGAGGGAGAAGCAGGCTCCATGCAGGGAGCCCGATGTGGGACTCCATCCAGGTCTTCCAGGACCAGGCCCTGGACCGAAGGTGGTGCTAAACTCCTAAGCCACCAGGGGCTGCCCCGTAATGTTTGGTCTTAAATCTACCTGGGTGAATGTGAACTACCAGCATTCCTATTTCTACTCACTTCTCAGGGTAAGGATCATCAAGATAGATACTTTTTTTTTTTTTTTACTGTCTCAAGGAAACACCTCATACATAAATTATACTTTTAAAAACATAGAATTACTACAGATTTCAGTGAAAAAGCCTAACTTTATGCAGTAGGGTAATATCTTCATTCTTAATTCTTTAACCTTATAAGACTCTTTAATAATGACTTTGCGTTTTCATTATATCTAAATTTTGATGGAAAGCTACCTCAAATCCTGGTCGTTTGGATGAATAAACAGACAACATGTAAAGAGAACCTGCCATTTTGTGATTAGGCTATGTAACTACAGTCTCTTGCTAAAATTTTATTCATTTATTGGACAAATATTTACTGAAAATTTATTTCATCAGAAATTAATCATATGAAATTCATATATATTAACTTCATTTTCTTTGAACCTCTTGGACCTCATTAAGTGCATACCAAAGTTCAATTCTATAAATGGCTCAATAATAATGTATGTAATACCATTAATATAATGTATATTATGACTCTGCTTTTAAGACTTTATGCTATATACTTGAATTTTATTATACAGCATAAACTACCACAATATCGACTAAAAATGTAATGTGATCCAGTCAATATAGAAAATAGCCATATAATCAACTAATATCAAAATGTTTGAATTTATCCTAAACTCAAGGTTAGTACTATATCATTAAAACAAGAAAAACAAAATACACACACACACATAGACAGAATCCTGGTTAAACTTAAAATATTCTAGAAAGAATGACCAACTTTTACTATCATCACTTCTGAAGATCTATCCCTTCAGAAACAACATGTAAAGTGGGAGTTACATCCAAATTTCCTACAAAGGAGAGAGAACAAATGACTTGAGATAATTTCTTCTAAATGAAGCAAAAATAATCACAATATTTCATGAAGAAAATAACTAATTTTGCATATCTAGTGATTTTCTTCAGTCACTGTGATTGGAGAAGCGAAAAACAAAAGCAGAGTACTAAAAGAGATACTTCCTGCATTATTCACTTTATTACCCGATGCAACAAAAAACGTCTTTCATATTGTATTTTATAAAAATCATCCACATGTTCTATGGCCACAAAGATGATTCTATTTTCAAATATGCTAATATTAGTTCCACTATACGTTCAACAATACACATGTGCACATGCTGACACACACATTTACTAAAGGACTTGACAGGCCTCCAGTAAAGAAAGCTAATTAAATTCAAACAACATTTACCACTATATAACTTCTTTCACAGAATACCCATTATTATCACACAGTACACAAACAGGGATTTGCTTTTACTAGAAATTTTGGATAATGAGAACGATCCAAACAAGTACCTGGCACCACAAATCCAACCAAGGAAAACTATAGGTACTGAAATTATAAAAATATAAATGGAACTCAAAAAACTTTCTGACTCCAAGTCATGGTCACCTAAAACGATCTACTCAAAAACAAATATATTGAGCACTAACTCCACTCCCTGTCCCTTTATTTTTGTGTCTCACTTCAAGTCTTTATAAATTTATATGTTGACTACAATTACTTGTCTCTCTCGTTTGATCATACTTTCTTTAAAAGGAGGGGTTTATCTTAAAAGCATATGATACATGTCTGCTAAATAAGAGAATATATACCCATAAGCAGGCATAGAGAGAAGGACCCAGATAAGATAAATTCACAGCTCTGCAGAAAAGTAAGCAGGAAGATGGTTGGGGAGGAGGACTCTAGGCTCACCATGTTCCATGAACACAGCTAGGTAAGTATCAAATCAACCTTAATACCCCAGAAATTGGGATCCCTGGGTGGTGCAGCGGTTTAGCGCCTGTCTTTGGCCCAGGGCGCGATCCTGGAGACCCGGGATCGAATCCCACGTCGGGCTCCCGGTGCATGGAGCCTGCTTCTCCCTCTGCCTGTGTCTCTGCCTCTCTCTCTCTCTCTCTATAACTATCATAAAAAAAAAAAAAATACCCCAGAAATTGACCTGAAGACTGACAGAACAAACTCTACAAACTAAAGGGAGAGAAGAGGCCACATGGAAGAAAGTAGGATGTGCAGAGGAATGGTTTAGGGGAGCAGAGGATCACAGCAACTGTGGAGAGAAAGTAGCCTCGGGCATGGAGAAAGGTGAGAAAGTGAAGCACACACAGGGAAATGCACAAGGAGAACACTTCCCCAAAGACACTGGCTTGGAAAATGAGAGGGGTTGAATTTCTAGAGATCCTACAACCAGTGGGGCTTAAAGCCTGAAGTTTTGAAAGTCAGCAGGCTTGGGTAGCAAAGAGCCCCAAGGGCACTGCCTTGCTCCTAGAGTGAAGTCAGGAAAACAACTTGGATATGAGGTACATACAAACAGGGATCTGAGAAACCCCTAGGGCACACAGTGGGGAGATTATTCACTCTTATCAGAAGTGTCCCCGAAAGGCAGCATTCACACATATGGCTCCTCAGGAACAACTGAGGTGGATGGCACCTTTTCCCTTCTCTGCTCCTCAGTAAACACAGTCACCTTCAGGGAGCAGCATAACCCCAACACTAGCTGCCTAACTTGCTTCCATCAAGCACTAGCGCCTAGCGGAACTGCCTGTCACACATGCCTCAATTCCAGCAAGACAGGCCCTCCCACAGAAAACCAGCACAAAGCCCTCACACCATGACTTCTGACCAGAGTTTCACAGGGTAAAAATTGCAATGGAGGTCTGATATGTCTTATTTCACAGGCAGGCCATAGGACACCTAGTTAAAACTCACCTTTCTCCAGGTCAGGCACCAAAAACACTGCCCACAGCAGGCAAGGAAAGCCCCTTTAGACAACTGGCTTGAAGGATAAAGAGAACACAACAGCAGTGCCCACGCAGCACACACAGGAGACACTTCCTGAAGTGTCAGGCTCTGAGTACTACATAACCTTTTTCATGAGCCATTACTTTCAGGAGCATAACATAAATGGCATTTCCAACCCAGAGAAGAAGGCAAAAGCTTATAAAAGATCCCAAAATGGAGGAATGTATCCCAAATGAAAGAACAAGATAAGGCCATGGCCAGAGATCTAAGCAAAACAAATTTCAGTGATATGTCTGATGGAGAACTTAAAGCAATGATCATAAAGAAACTCAATGGGCTTAAGAAAAGAAGACATCAGTGAGACTCTTAACCTAGAGATAAAAGAATTAAAAAAGAATTAGTCAGAAATGAAGAGTGTAATAAACAAGATCAGAAATAGACTTGATGCAATAAACATAAGGCTAAAGAAGCAGAGGAACAAATTAGTGACCTGGAAGACAAAGTAATAGAAAACAATGAAGCTGAAAAAAAGAGAGAATGAAGAATTATACAAAAGGAGAATAAACCTAGAGAACTCAGTGCCTCCATCAAACGTAGTAACATTCATATTATAGAAGTTATAGAAAAAGAGAGAAAAAAGGGGGCAGAAAATTTGAAGAAATAGCTGAAAATTTCCCTAATCTGTGAAATGAAACAGACATCCAGACCCAAGAGGTACAACGAACTCCCACCAAAATCAACAAAGCAGGCCAACACTAAGACATACTGTAATTAAATCTGCAAAATACAGTGACAAAGAAAAAAATCTTAAAAAGGCCCTTACTTACAAGGGAAATTCATAAGGCTGGCTGGAGATTTTTCACCTAAAATCTGATAAGCCAGAAGGGAGTGGCATGATATATACAATGTGCTAAATTGAAAAATCCGCAGCCAACAATACTCTACCTAGCAAGGAAATCATTTAGAATAGAAGGAGAAATAACAATTTTTCCAGACAAACAAAAATGAAAAGTTTGTGACCACTAAACCAGCATTGCAAAAAACATGAAAGCGGACTCTGAATGGAAAGGAGAGGCCAAAAGCAACACAATAAAGGCAAGAAACACAAGGCAGTACAAATGAGTACTTCTGCAAAAACCAGTAAAGGAACTCACACACACAAAAGGATATAAAAAATAGTAATATACCTAACATGTGGGAAAGAGATTAGAAAAGAATGGGTTCAAACTTGAACATCAATCAACCTAATATAGACTACTATTTGTTATATACAAACCTAATGGTGACCAGATATCAAAAGTCACTAACAGGGATGCCTGGGTAGCTCAGCAGTTGAGCGCCTGCCTTTGGCTCAGGGCGTGATCCCAGAGTCCAGGGATCAAGTCCCACATTGGGCTTCCTGCATGGAGCCTGCTTCTCTCTCTACCTACGTCTCTGCCTCTCTCTGTCTCTCGGTGTGTCTCTCATGAATAAATAAATAAAATATTTAAAATAAAAAAACAAAAGTCACTAATAAACATATAAATTATAAAGAAAAAGAAAAGAAATACACCACAAAAGAAAATCAGCAAAATACAAGAGAAAGACAAGAAAGGATCAAAGAGGGACGCCTGGGTAGCTCAATGATTGAGCATCTGCCTTTGGCTCAGGTCATGATCCTGAATTCCTAGAATCGAGTCCCTCATCAGGCTCCCCACAGTAAGTCTGCTTCTCCTTCTGCCTATGTCTCTGCCTTTCTCTGTCTCTCATGAATAAATAAAATCTTAAAAAAAAAAAAAAGGAATCAGAGAAAATCTCCAGAAACAACCACAAAACAATAAAATGGCAATACATACATATCTATCCATAATTACTTTGAATGCAAATGTACAAAATGCTCCAATCAAAACACTTAGGGTGTCAAGAATGGATAAAAACACAAGCCCTCTCTATGTGCTACCTAAAGAACCTCATTATAAACTTAAGGATACCTGCAGATTGAATGTGAGGGGATGGAAAAACATCTATCATGCAAATGAAGGTCAAAAGAAAGCAAAAACAGGCAACCCTGGGTGGCGCAGTGGTTTAGCGCCTGCCTTTGGCCCAGGGCGCGATCCTGGAGACTGGGTATCGAATCCCACGTCGGGCTCCCGGTGGATGGAGCCTGCTTCTCCCTCTGCCTATGTCTCTGCCTCTCTCTCTCTCTCTCTTTTTTGTGACTATCATAAAAAAATAAAAATTAAAAAAAAAAAAAGAAAGCAAGCAAAAACAAACAGACAAGCAAACAAACATGTATCGGAAAACCAGACTTTTAAAACAAATATTGTACAAGAGACCAAGAAGGGCACAATACTAAAGGGGACAATGTAACGAAGATATAACTAACAATTTTAACTATTTATGCTAAACTACCCAACATGAGATCACACATATAGAACATTTAATAATAAATATAAAGGAACTCATTGATAATAATACAATAATAGTAGAGGACATTAACACTCCACTTACATCAATGGATAGATCATCTAAACAGAAACACAGTAAGGAAACAATGGCTATGAATGACACATTAGACCAGATGGACTTAACAGACATATCCAGAACATTCCAAACTAAAACAGTACAATACACATTCCTTTCAAGTGCACATGGAACATTTTCCAAAATAGAACACATGTTAGATCACAAAATAAAACTCAATGTAAAAATGAAGTCAGATCACAAGGCTATGAAACTGGAAGTCAACCACAAGAAAAAAATCTGGAAAGGCCACAAATACATGGGAGATTAAGCAATATGCTACTAAAAACTGAATGGGTCAACAAGGGAAATCAAAGAGGAAATTTGAAAATACATGGAAACAAATACAAATGAAAACACAATGATCCAAAACTTTTGGGATGCATCAAAAGTGGTACCAAGAGGGAAGTATACAGCAATACAGGTCTACTTAAAGAAGCATGAAAAATATAAAACAAACAATTTACCTTACACCTACAGGAGCTAGAGAAAGAACAATGCCTAAAGCTGGCAGAAGGAAGGAAATAGTAAAGATTACAGCAGAAATAAATGATACAGAAACTAAAAAACAATAGAACAGATGAACTCAGGAGCTGGTGCCTTGAAAAAAAATCAATAAAATTAATAATCTCCTAGCCAGACTTACCAAAAAGAAAAGACAAAGAACCCAAATAAATAAAATCACGAATAAGAAAGGAGAAATAGCAATCAATACCACAGAAATACAAGCAACTGTATGAGATTATTAAAAACTATAAGCCAACAAATTAGACAACCTAGAAGAAATGGATAAATTCCTAAAAACATATAAATTACCAAAATTGAAACAAGAAGAAATAGAAAACTTGCACAGACCAATAATAGCCAGCAAAGAAATTGCATCAGTAATCAAAAAACTCCCAACAAACAAAAACCCAGATGTTAAAGGCAAATTCTACCAAATATTGAAAGGAGAATTAATGCCTATTCTTCTCAAACTATTCCAAAAACAATAGAAAAGGAAGGAAAATTAGCAAAATTCATTCTATGAGGCCAGCATTATGCCAATACTGATACCAGATAAAGACATCACTAAAAAAGGGAATTACAGGGCAACATCCTCCTAAAAACAGATATATAAATTCTTAATAAAATACTAGCAAACAACACCACACAATACATTAAAAAAATCACCATGATCAAGTAGGATTTATTTCTGGGTTGTGAGGGTAGTTGAGTATTTACAAATCAGTCAACATGATACATCACATTAATAAAAGAAAGAATAAAAACCATATGATCATTTCGATAGATGCAAAAAAAAAAAACGAAGTGCAACATCCATTCATGATAAAAACATTCAACAAAGTAGGGTTAGAGGGAACATATATCAACATAATAAAGGCCATAATAAAAAAAAACCACAGCTAATATCATATTCAATGGGGAAAAATTGAAAGCTTTTCCTCTACTGTGAGGAACGAGACGGGAATGTCTACTCTCATCACTTTTATTCAACATAGTACTGAAGTCCTAACCACTAGCAATCAGACAACAAGAAGAAATAAAAGGCATCCAAATCATCAAGGAAGAAATAGAATTTTCACTATTTGCAGATGGGATGATACTTTACATAGAAAACCCAAAAGACTCCACTAAAAAACTGCTAGCATTGATGCATGAATTCAGTAAAGTCACAGGATACAAAACCAACATACAGAAATCAATAATGAAGCAACAGAAAGGAAAATTAAGGACTCAACACCATTACAAATGCACCAAACACAATAAGATACCTAGGAATAAACCTAACCAAAGAGGTGAAAAACATAGATCTGAAAAATAAATAATACTGATGAAAGAAATTGAAGAAGACACAAAGAAAGAAAACAACAATCCATGCTCATAGATTGGAAGAAGAAATACTGTTAAAATGACTATACTACTCTAAACAATCTACAGACTTAATGCAATCCCTACTAAAATACCAATACCATTTTTCACGGAACTAGTACAAACAATACTAAAATATGCATGGAAACACAAAAGACCCCGAATAACCAAAGCAACCTTAAAAAATAAGAACAAAGCTGGAGCCATTAAAATTCCAGGCTTCAAGTTACATTACAAAGCTGTATCAAAACAGTATGGTACTGGCACAAAACCAGAGATCAATGAAACAGAATAGCAAACCCAGAGAACCCACAACTGTATGGTAAATTAAGCAGGAAAGAATATCCAATGGGAAAAAGAACAACAAAAGGTATTGAGAAAACCAGATAGCAATATGCAAAAGAATGAAACTACGCTGCTTTCTTACACACCATACAGAAAAATAAGTTCAAAACGGATTAAAGACCTAAACGTGAGACCTGAAACCAGAAAAATCTACAGGAGAATATAGGTATTAAGTTTTTTCACATTGACTTTAGCAACTTCTTTCTAGATATGTCTCCCGAGGCAAGGGAAACAAAAGTAAAAATAAACTACTGGGACATTTCATTAAAATAAAAAGCTTCTACACAGCAAAGGAAACAATCAACAAAACTAAAAGGCAACCTACAAAATGGTAAGAGATATTTGCAAATGACATAATCTGATAAAGGGTTGGTACCCAAAATAAAGAACTTATACAACTTGGGATGCCTGGGTGGCTCAGTGGTTGAGTGTCTGCCTTTGGCTCAGAGCGTGATCCCGGAGTCCCAGGACTGAGTCCCATATCAGGCTCCTTGCATGGAGCCTGCTTCTCCTGTCTCTTCCTCTCTCTCTCTCTGCCACTCTCCGTGTCTCTCGTAAGTAAATAAAATCTTAAAAAAAAACAAAAACAAAACAAAACCTTCTACAATTCAACACCCAAAAAATAAATGATCCAAATCAAAAAATGGGAAGACGTGGACAAACATCTCCCCAAAGACATATGGATGGCCAAAAAACACATGAAAAGATACTTAACACTCAAATCAAAACTACAATGAGGTATTACCTTACATCTTTTAAAATGGCTAAAATCAACAACATGAGAAACAAGTGTTCATGAGGATGTGGAGAAAAGGAAACCCTCCTGTACTGTTAGTGGCAGTGCGAATTGATGTAGCCACTCTGGAACACAGTAGGGAGGTTCCTCAAAAAATTAAAAATACAACTATCATATGATCCAGCAATTGCACTATTTGCCCAAAGAATACAAAAATATTTATTCAAAGGGATAAACACACTCCAGTGTTTATAGAAGCATCATATAGCCAAATTACAGAAACATCCCAAATGTCCATCATCTGATGAATGGATAAAGATGATGTAGTACGTGTGTGTGTGTGTGTGTGTGTGTGTGTGTATAAAATGGAATATTACTCCACCACAAAAAAAAAGAATGAAATCTTGCCATCTGCAACAATGTGGATGGAGCTAGATAGCATTGTGCTAAGCAAAATAAGTCAGAGAAAGACAAATACCATTTGATTTCACTCATATGTAGAATTTAAGAAAAAAAATGAGCAAAGGGGGAAAAGAGAGCAGGAGAGAGAAACAAAGTAAGAAACAGACTCTTAAATATAGAGAACAAACTGATGGCTACCAGAGAGGAGATAGGAGGGGATGGTTAAATAGGGGATGGGGATTCAGGAATGTACTTGTTGTGATGAGCATCCATGATGTATGGAAGCGTCCAATCACTGTATTGTACACCTGAAGCTAATTTTACACTGTATGCTAAGTAGAAGTTGAATAAAAAACTATAAAGATAAGTAAATAAATCAAGCTAGCAAAAAGCAAGCAAGCAAGCTCTGTGGAAGCTTTCCATCTCCAGAAAGACGACCATTTAGCTGGAAGCTGGATTATTTATCTATAAATATTTACTAAGCAGTCATCATGTGCCAGGGACTGTGCTAAGTACCAGGTATATTTGGTACTAACAAAACAGAAAGATATACTACCTTTATGGAACATTAGAGTACAGAGAGGGAGGCTGACAATAAAAAAGTAACAAGTGCCGCAGGTATACCTAAAATTGGTGGTACATTCTATAAAGAGTGCTAAAAAGAGGATAAACAAAAAGACACCAACTACAGAAATGATTATCTGAGAAGAGAACAATTAATAAGCTGAGTTCTGAATGATGAGAAGAAGCCAACAATTGGAGTCCCCAAATTTGAAGGAGGAAATTTTAGGGAAAGAAAAAGCCCATGCTAAGAGACAAAATTATGATGGCACATATGTGGGTAACTTTAAATTGTTCAGCATCATTTGAGAACCTATAAATTAGCTTGAGACTATAAAAACAATGTGGTAAGAAATGAGATCTAAGCAGTAAGTGAGGCCTAATAGTGAAGGACACTTTTATGCCATGGTAAAGAGTTGGTTTGCTTTCTTTCCCCTGCCCCACCTTGGTGTATGCCAATTATCTACTTTACTCAAAATATTCATCACAACTACAAAAAGAAAAAGTTCGCAAAATAAAAATAATAAATGTAATAAAAGTAACATGAACATCAAATGTTTAGAAGAGATAAACTAAAAAAAAAGAAGAAAGCTAGATTTAGAAAAAAAGAAATTATAGGAGACTAAGGATGAAAAAACATTTTACTACAAAGATTCAAGAAGAAAACCTCAAATGGCAAAAATCCAAACACAAAACTGACATAAAAGAATCATAAAAATGGCAACATCTGGTTCCTATTATAAATTTTAAATTGTAATTCAGGGGTATAGAAAGAAACACCTGAATCTAAAATGACCAAGCCTTCCATCATAACCTTCATGGAAAGAAAAAAAATGTCCAAAATAACAACAATCTACATATTTTGATTAAAAAACTTACAGAAAAAAAAAACTTACAGAAAAATCAGACTAATAGTATTTTAAGTTTTGCTGCTAATTAATTACTCAGACAGGATGCCAGGCCAGACTACATGGTGCTTCTAGTTTTCCTATATACTCTATGCATTTCTGATAAATGGGAAAAGAATAGATGACCTGGCAGAAGGCTCAGACAATAATATGTGATTTACAGGACATGAATGCAGCTACCATAAGATTTATCTGACAGCCCTCTCCGATAGTGGACTGTTGAGTATCCGATGGAATGATTTCTAGTCTAGAAAGTCTACTACTGAGTAGCCATACACATTATTTATTTATTAGATGTTTTGGGTTGAAACCATTTTTAAATGATGCACTTCACAATGCACAGTCATAAATTTAGCTTTAAACCCAAGAAGGGAGGTAGTGTTATTGGAATGTATGTCAGACTGAATTAGGATGAGCAAAGCAACGCTTTTATAAAGTGGCCTTGAATGCAATGTCAATTCTTTCAAGAATGATATTAATGTCAAATGAGCATGATACACTTTACACAATGCTAGAGTAATAGTATTTGAAATATTTAGCATTTTCTTTAAATTCATATAGATTTCTACAGGGTTTATACACATACACAACAAATACTATGTACAAGTAAGTTACATGCTTGTAAAAACCTAAATCTGAAGTATAATTGAGAGTTTGTTCAATTTTTTTTCCATGCATCAGTGAGTACACAGTTTCCTGAAGAATGTATACAATCTTATTTTAAAGAAGTAAAAAAAATTTAAATCCAGCTTTAAAGCTTAAGTAGCTCTTGAGTTACTTTACATGGGATTCAATATATGAATAAACCTAATTTAATAAATCTTCTGTATTTACTCAAAAATGTAATGCAGGGTATGTCAAGAAAGCATTTCAACTCTAAATAATAGGATTTTTGCCTTAACAATGTTAAAATGTAAATGAGATAAAAAATGAAATGAATGAGTGAATATTGAAAAATATAATCCTAGTTGAAGCTTCAAGAAAATATATAGTCATCTGTTTGGTCTTAATGACAGCAAACCAAATGTGATCATTTCCACATTTCTTAAAATTTAAGCTCTAATCTTTCTTTTGTAATAAAATGTGGCTAATTTAAACACCTTATTTAAAGGAATGTAAAAAGAAAGTTTTGAATGGATTCAAGGAAAATAATCAGAACATGGCTGATTGTCATGATATTAACACCAACTAATTTGTAAAGTCTTAAATCAAATTTGCAGATGTTAAGTTCATAAGCATATCCCATTATTTATGTGATTAAAAAGGAGTTTTTGACCTGATCTTTTGATCTTTGGCACTCAATCCTCTCCATCTCCCCTTAAAAAATTAATTAGAATTTTAGCAATAGGCTAGCTTTTCACTTCCCACCCTATCTCAGACTAAAAATAATTATCAATCAAACTCAAGTCATCCCCACCCAGTATCTGCAAAATGTCGACTTCAAATTCAATTTCATATCTCTTAAGCTTTCATGTAGAAAAAGACAGTTCACTTCTTAACAAAATAAATCACTTTTGTGATTGCCAATCTGACCTCTTTGAATTAGGAAAATTCAAAGTGAAAAATGTAATTATCACCCCGGAACAATCTGTATACATCTGGAGCTAATTCTGGCTTCATTTTTCACATCATTTTTCACACTGTGCTACATCTTATAGAGATGCCACGGAACTTTTGAAGAACTCATAAAAAATGGTAAGGACTTCAAATAACCAATAATGTATTTGATTCTATTCAAAGAAAAATCTTGAGAATATCTGACTTTTGCAACTTACTAAATGATCTTCAGATCCCATTTGATTGCATTAGTATTAAACAGCACTGTGACATAAATGACAAATAGGTACATTAAAACATGTCATTCT
This sequence comes from Vulpes vulpes, assembly GCF_048418805.1. Lineage (NCBI taxonomy): Eukaryota > Metazoa > Chordata > Mammalia > Carnivora > Canidae > Vulpes > Vulpes vulpes. The sequence goes on from NC_132789.1 coordinate 86,323,956, forward strand.
TCATCTTTTTAGCTTCTAATGTTCAACTATGTAATATACTATCTAAAACAGCTTTGATGTATCAAGAATATATTCTTCTAAACGAAAAAGTGGAATATTGCTATCAAAATTTACCTATAAAACAATTATGTCACTATAAACAATTTCATACTCTGTGAAGAAACACCCAAAACTAAACAAATGCTTCTTAAATGTAAGGATAATTTTATATTGATTTAAGAATGGCATATGGTTATTTTGATCCAAGAAATAAATAGGCAATTATTTCAAATCAGATTAGTTAATGAAAAATTTTCTTCACTAAGCTTTTCAAAGGAATGGAGTTTCCTAAAAGAGATAATTAAATTATAAAAATGTGATTCTTGCTAAATCTAAGAATAATAAGCTCCTTAGAAAAATAACTACTTCTCACAAGTTCATTATAAAAATCCATTAGGTGTAATCTCTAGAAGTAATTGTTCTTCTTGCATTTTATTGACAATGCATTGTATTGATTTTTCACACCTTCTATGATTCTTTAATTTGTATTCATGAAATGTCCGTCAGCACAGTCTAAATAAATTTGGCAATACAGGCACTAAAATGAATAAATCGATGCAAAGAAACATTAATTTTGCATTATCCTTATTCGTCAGGCAAGTAAACCACAAGAGTTGTAAATGAAGGTCAAAGGTTTTGAAATGGGTCAGAACCCTTGACCTCTAGACCAATACCCTTCCTATTAAAAAAGCCTATTTTAAAGTTTTAAGTAGGGGAATTTACTACCAGCAAGATATCATTTTTAAAAGACTACAAAGAAAACTCTCAATAAAAACATTCATTTGTTTAATTACAAAACAGAAAAGAAAAACCATCACAAGATATAGGATTTTTTATATAAGTTTTCTAAAAACCATTAAAGTTTAATCACCTGAGGTATAAAATTTCTCTGAACATTGAAAGCAATTTTGCTTTAGGAATTTATTTTTACTACATCTTATTATGATGGCTGCCATTTTTTTGTTGATGTTTTTCCAAATCTACTCTGCGTGTCAAAAATAATTAGCAATGACAAGAATTCAAAATTATTTATCACTCATTTTATAACCTCTACACAAAAGGGAAGTAAACCCATTATTCCTGGGGGACTCAGAGAAGCACTCCACAAGGTATAGAAATAAATCTGTTTCTATAACCTTAATATATGCAGCAAAGAAATTTAGCTACCTCAAGATCATTTGCTCTAGATATTTTTTAATGTGATTCTAAAAATCTGTTTCTCATTCATCTGTTTTCTCTCAGCACTCACTACAAAATTATCTATTATCAAAGATAAGTAGTGACGCTTTAGCAATACAAATAATTATTTTAAAACTGCAAACTCAAAATACTATTACAGCAAAAATTTCTACTAAAACAATTATAACTTCCTTGTAAAATAAATTCATGCAAGAATTTACTTTTAATCCAACATTTATTCTTGTTACTCACCTGAGAACACAGTAGCATAACCAATTCCACAACTGAACTACTAGACTTCATGCAAACCAGACCTATTTTAAAGAGAATTTAAAAGAAAAATTACAAAGTAAAAAAAATATGAAGGATCTGTTACACAACTTTATCCAAATTAGTTCTTAAAATAAAATTTAACATCTTCCTAATAACCAAACCCACACATATTTGATCAGATGAGTAAACAAGGTACTCTGTTAATTACTTTAAACTTGGTATCAAAAGTACCACAATTTTATTTGTAAACTATTTCATTTTGGTATTCAAACTACTAAAATATTAGAACTCTATATATAATGGCATATTTCACAATACTCAGAAATGTGCACAACATATGCCATATTGATCAATATCATCTACATTTGTTTTGGAGAGTTGATTGTTATACATGCAGAGAAGGGAAATGGCTCCCTGACCTTTGCTTTCTCCACCACACTCTCTCCCTTCAATCCTCTAGCTATCAATCAAGTTTCCATTTTGTTTCATGGCAGCAGACATCCCAAACACTCTTATTAGTACCTTGACCTGTGACCTCACACTAAACCTTAACAGAAGTGCAAGCATTCTCTGTTATATATTCTTGATTTCTTATAAATAAATTCATTTACATTTTTTCTTTTGTTTCCTTTGCATTCACCAAAAACACCTCAGGAACTTTCTTAGTTTTGGTTACCAACAAAATCTAAAAAAGTTCAAAGAACATTTCATAACCAGTATGTTATCCCCATAATTAAAAGCACTAAATTACATTACTAATAATCAGAAAAATTATAATTTTGCATTCTATATTCTTCTAAGCAAACACAAGTTTAGAATTCAGGTGAAACAACTAAAAGAATTCCTGGTGGCCCCTTACATACCCTACAGAATTATCTTCTTTCTTTCTTTCTTCCCATTAAAACTTTCACAGGCATCCCATTCCATCCTATTTCCTTTCTTTAAAGTTCTAGCTCTGTAGTTCTTTTCCTTACCTCTTTTAATCATGATGCCTCATACCTACTGATGGCATACAATCCTATGTGCTAGCCTTATAAATAGCATTCATGTTAAATAGGTTGTTCCCACCTTCACTTTTTAGAAAGGAATCATTTTTCTCCATGTCTGAAAAAATGTACAACACGGAAATAATGATGGTAATAGTGTCAACACCAGCATTAAAACTAGCTAAGAATGTCTATGTGTTGTATTAAGAAAGCAGGTCATTGGGATGCCTGCATGGCTCAGTGGTTGTGTGTCTGCCTTTGGCTCAGGGCGTGATCCTGGGGACCTGGGATCAAGTCCCTCATTGGGCTCTCTATGGGTAACCTGCTTCTCTATCTATGTCTCTGCCTCTCTCTGTGTCTCTCTTGAATAAATAAATAAAATCTTTTTTTAAAAAAAACTCATTAACTAAATTATGGTTTCTGTAGAGCTGAAATGAGCATAAGCTCTACAGTCTAATAACAAGGCCAAAAGGAAGAACACAGCAATAGTCCATCTCATTGCTGGTTTAGCCCTCTACTGGTAGGAAACCTTGTTGCTTTTCATAAAATGTAAACAACTAGGAAGTTCCTTATACTTTCAACTTCAAAAGCTCCTACTTCCAAAAAGCAAATTCAGATCTATCTACACTTAGGTCATTATTCCTAACTGCTTTATTCTAGAGAAACCAGAATTCCTAGCAACTTTCCTTTAATGACAAAACATTTGGGCTCTGATCTGGTTCAGCCTTTTTTACACACTCAGAAAAAGAACAATAATGACCAAATAAAGGCCTTGGACCATCCAAAGGTAGAATTCAATGATCAATGAGTTGAGTGTTCAATGACAGTAAAATGAATAACATTTCACAGTTTGATTAGAACAATTCATGTGTTATTTTTGTTTTGTTTTGTTTTGTTTTGTTTTGGAGTGGGGTTTGGTAGATTTGCAAAGATGGGGAAGAGGGCCAAGGTGAGTGGTATATTAAATTTTAAATGAGAAAGGGCTTTAGAAGACAGAAAAGACCTTATAAAAGATGTCTAATAACAAGCTCTCTGTATAAAAGGTATTAACACTGTAAACAAAAATATATAACCTCGGGAACAAATCAACAAGAAATATCACCAATAAAGGACATGGTATCAGGCTGCACACACAACATAATTATCTCTCTCTCTCTTTCTCTCTCTTTGCCTTTGGGTGACACTGGATGCATGTATGGAAAAGGAAAAATGAATTTTAAACCAGTAAATCTTCAGATTTACATTCAGACTCTAAGAATTATTTGAAGGTAGGCCCTAAAACAACACTTAGAATGAAGCTCTAAGTTGCTGAAGTTTTAATTTTCATTTATACACCACATATCCTATTATTGCCCCAGTTAAAGAGAAAGTAAACAAGGTACTGTTTGTAGGCTCAGAGATCTGATTAGGCTCATAATCTAACTTCCTTAAAAAGCTCTCAGAATAATGGTAAGATGCATTTTGCTTGGTTTAAATTTTGGTTCATTTTTCAAAGACAGGCAATTTTAGTCTCTTCAAAAAAGATAAACTCAGGATACCAAAACCAAGAGTTTTATACTCTTCTGGAATTTCATGACCAAAGACAACTATAATTTCTTCACCAAAGACTATTTATCCCACCTCCATTACCATTTCTTTTCCTTATTGCTAAACTCAAAAATATTAAATGACTTACCAGATATTAAGCTAGCAATGTAACATCTGAACCCATTGATCTACCTAAACTTTCAAGTAGACAATGAAAAACAGTCACAACCATTCGCCATATGAAATGTAAGAAGCTTTTTAAAATATATATATTTTTAAGACAAGTTAATTTACATAAAAAGGCATGATGATAAACCTTATTAGAAGTTTTAATAAGAAAATAAGCACAATAAACTCAAATTCTAATTCTCTATTTTTCTGGTTTTAAAGGTATTTGTATATATCCTCTATGAGCAATGCCCTGTGGATATAATCAACTTCTTCATCAATCTATAAACATAATACCCACTTTATAAATACTAACTCCAAATTTCAAATAAACTTCCAATAGGTTCTAGCTTATCATTAATTCTGGTCCTTTTTCTTAAACTTACATCATCAAATATAGTACTTTGCAAAAGATGAATCATTCAAAATTTTGTAGAAAAGGCAGCCATCTTCTTTGATCCAGAATTATAAAATATATTCTTCTTTTGACTTTCAAACACCATTTAGAATGAGAAATCCACTGAACTTTTTCATTTCTACATGAGCCTTTCCTTCCAATCATTTTCACATAACACACCTGCCTTTTTTATTCACTTAGAAACCATACCAAATAAATTGTGGTCACTATGAAAACCAAAGAAGAACACTGTCACTTGCCTTTTTAGCAAAATAAGATGTTCCATGTTCTTGTCAGAAAACATTGCATAATTTTTTTTAGAATGAAGTCCTTTCTATTAATGACATGCTAAGAAAACCAATTTCCTTTTTGTCCACAGAAATATATTGTGCACTAATGAATTCTTGAGTTTGATAAAATTTATGAGAGCTGCTCTCTGTCTCTTTAAATTCATCCTCAGATGGCCTAATAATTGTAAAATGTCTTCTTCTGTCAATTTATTTTATCATTAAAGGTAGAAAATAAACAATTCTGAATTCTTAATTAAGTTCAATGAAAGCTGAAAATAAGACCACAAAGATAGTGTCCACAGATTCCTTGTACACTGATATTTCTCAATCTTTCTTTCATTATTGCTCCCCACTAGGAAGCCATTTCAGATCATTTTCTTCTTAATTGCACCCCCATGAAATTTTAATACTAACAAATATACTGTATAGATGTACTGGGGCCCATTGGAGGATCAGAAACCACATAATACCTAAAATGTTTCTGCCCTCCCCAAATACCAGTTCCTGTTCCCACTGAGAAAATGGAATTTCTATCTTCTTAAAATATGATCCAGTATTTTGGGAAATGTGGTAAAAACTGAGGGTGATCCAAGAGTGATGATTTGTTTTCTTATTATACCATAATTCTAGGGGCAATTCCACTATTCTTGTTTTCTCATTATTTTAGTCCTTACATAGTTGGAATAACTGATGAATAATGGTGAAATAGCAAAATGTTTTAAGGTATAGGAACATAAGATCATGAAAACCCCATAATGAAGTCTAGATTTGTAAAAATGTGTACAATGAACTTACACATGGTAATTGCAAGACAGAATAAATTTTACTTTTTTAAGTAATTTTCTCTTTGTTTTTGAAAGTCCTCTTTAAAAAAACATAAGTAATAAAATATCAATCCTTACAAAGGGTTGAAAAAGGAAGTTAATATCACTAAAATTGAGATAATCAGAAAATACATGATTTTAGGCAAGATACAATATGAAGTTACCTCTAATTAAACTTCTTTTTTAAAAGAATGAATGAATGAATGAATGAACGAATTTATTTATTTGTTTATCAGAGAGTACACAGGTAAGCAGGGGGGACAGTAGGCAGAGGAAGAAGAAGGCTCCCCACCAAGCAAGAAGCCCGATTTGGTACTTGAACCCAGGACCCAGAGATCATGACCTGAGTTGAAGGCAGACATACAACGGACTGAGCCACTCAGGCTTCTCTCTAATTATACTTTTAAATCTAATCTCAAGCCACCAGAAGATAAATGGGACAGAGAAACCATTAAATGACATCATCAGGAAAAAAATGACTACAGAGTGCCAAAATATGTAATATTCTACAGAACCAACCAGATTTCTTCAACAAGCCAATGAAAACCGAGGAAAAATATAGTAAAACTGTTTCATATTAGTAAAGAGTTAAAACACATAACCAAATGCAATAAATTGATTTTGTTTGTACCTCAATTAGAAGAAAATTATTTATAAAAAGACATCTAAATAAAGATGAACATGAACTGAGTATTATATGACATAGAACTATTACCAATATTAGGTATAATCACAGCAATTGTGATCAAGTAAGAAAATATCCTTTTTAAAATGAATTTTTAATATTTTAAGGGTAAAACAACATAATGTCTAGAATTATTTTTAAGTACTAAAGCAAAATAAAGGGAGGTAGATATAACAAACGATTATAAGCAAAACAAGATGGTTTGGGAGTTGGTAATAATTTTATGGTTATTTCATTTTCTACTTTGTAAATATCTAACATATTTAAAATTTTTTAAATAAAAAATCAAAAAAAAAATCAAAAAAATAAATAAATAAATAAATAAATAAAAAATCATTTAAAAAATGTAAAAGTAATAAATTTCCAGCATCTGGTCATACAGCCAGTGACTGACAAAGGCAAGATTACAGCCAAAGTCTCCAGTCTTTAAGTATAGTGCTTTTTATACAGTACCATGCTGCAAACACTTCTACTCAAAACTTTATTTTACAATGCACAAAAACCACTATCCAAAACATTCCTTACGACTTAAAATACATATATAAGACACATAAAAGTAGATTTTTTGCAAATTTTATGAATACAGCCCAATGAGCAGGCACCGCACAGGTTTACAGATAAGAGTGAATCAAGAGTGAATCAACTTTGTTATCAGTCTACCGGAATTTACCAGTAAGAAATTGAATCTAATTAAATTTTATTCAAGGATCTTGAATTGGCAGTTTAGTACTTCTGAGTATCTAAGGTGATCCTATATTGTTGAATCTATCATAAAAACTCAAAGACTAACTAAAAAGAAACTGTCTTGCTACACCGAAAGGCTATTATTCATAATGATACACCTAATGATAACGGGTGATACCCAATGGGTGATATCATTACACCTGATGTAATGATAATGATTACACCTAAAATAATGCTAATCATTGCATTATTTTATAGTAATGCAATGTAGTTTATAAGCTATCATTCCACTTTAAAAAGTAAGCATTTAACATGTGAAGTATAAATTCATCTGAAAGGAGAAGTCCTTAAATTTTTTCAATTCATTATCTTTCAAATTTTGTAACTTTATTAGATCAATAGTCCAGCATGGCTAAATAAATTATATCCTTCAGGAGATAAAGTAAATTTCTACCTGAAATTAATTAAATATTTCTAAAACCTGAACTTTTACAAATAAATTCAATGCTACTTCTTCCCTCTATGGAAATGAGATCACTCATCACCAACTCCATATATATCTACAGCCAGATAATAATGAAATTCCTATTTCAGCTAAATCTTATTACTTACAAAGTGCTGATATCCCCTAATTAATGCTAAGATACAGATATCTTAAACTATTAAACTACTTCTACCTTGCATTTCCATATTCTTATTTCTACAAAAAGAATGTTTTTTTACAACTTTTAAGAAATTTCTCAAGAGATAATCTAGTGACTGTTACTTAATAACCTAACACTGTAAATTGTTATTTAGAGAAACCAGAGTACAGATAATTACATTTTCCATGATTTTTCAGCTTTAGGGGAATCAAAATGTTTTATCCTAGACCATCAATCATGGACACAACAAGCCAGATTTAGCAAACATTTAGTCCAACACTTTTAAATAAAAAAATAAAAATAAATTATATATTATCATAAAAAATAAAAATAAATTATATATTGTCACTAATGAAAGTCCTCTAGCTTATCCTTTAAAAATTCTTTATAAAGATGAAGATTGCTAATTTGAAGTCAGTCTATTTAACTTTTAAACAGAATTATTTGAAAAGCTATTCTCTGATGAACTGATATCTGCTCTCAGAAACAGTACTTGGTTAAGTTACCCATTCTAATACTAGAAAACATTCACTACAGGCCAAGTGCCCCATATTAAAACAAAACAAAACAAAACAAAGTCCCAAAATTTCTCATTCATGCCATAAACAGCATGGTTTCCAATCCACTCAGGAACCAACTCTGCATGCTATCTAGTTTGACATAGTCTCAAAGAGTACTACCTACAAATGATTCAATAATCTAGGATATAAGCAGGATAGAATACTACTGTTATTTCTATTTATTTATAATTTATAAAATAATATATAATTATTATATATTATATAATTATTTATAATTTATAAAATTGAATTCTACTAATAAAGACCAATAACACAGTCCTCATTTTCCTAGTATGTGGCAATACATATGGTTTATATGGATCTTAAGTTCGAGTAAAATCCCAGGTAAATGTCCACTAATTACTCTAACACTAATCTTTCCAATTCTCCATGCTCGTAGTTCATTCTAATACATTAAAAAAAAGAAATCTAAGTCTCAGTTCTTTCTTTCAGTACATACTTTTCTGCTTTATCCAAATCACTAATTAAAAAATCTAGATCAGGGATCCCTGGGTGGCGCAGCGGTTTGGCGCCTGCCTTTGGCCCAGGGCGCGATCCTGGAGACCCGGGATCGAATCCCACGTCAGGCTCCCGGTGCATGGAGCCTGCTTCTCTCCCTCTGCCTATGTCTCTGCCTCTCTCTCTCTCTCTCTGTGACTGTAATAAAATAAATAAAAATTAAAAAAAAAAAATCTAGATCAAATCAGAATATTAGATGAGACATATTCTTTAAAAGAAATCTTGTTAAAAGTTAAAAATACTTGAACAATGAAACTCCAGGCATCTTATATTATTCATTTAAGTTTTTAACCTTGAAACTTAAATATAACTCTAAATATGTATTTGTAAAGTGACATACAAAAAATCACTTACTTGTTCCTTCTATAAGTAGTTCTTGTCCATGACTACCCAAAAGTGTCCGAGAAAGAAAAGGTGCAAAATCCACAAATATCTCTCGCAGAAGAGGAGCTGCCTTTTCCAAAGCATGTTCAAGCCTCTCTGTAATACTAATGGAAAGATGTTATCTGAATTATTCACTAGAATTTATAATTTTCAGTTTTTAAAATGAGTTTCCACAAAAATATAAAATTCATGAGAAATTAAAATTTACATAAGGACCCATTATTGCTACACATATGATTCCTTCTGCTGGAATATCCTTTATTACTCAGTTCTATATTGTGAACCCCAGCCCTGACAATCTGTAAATAACCACTCTAAGCATCAGCCCTTAGTGGAAATCTTCACAGGTCAGTCAAAAGCACTTGATTTTAATACCATTACAACCTTTAAAAAAAAAAAAAACCTTATCAAATTTATCTATTCATAAGGCACCTGGGTGGCTCAGACCCAGCATTTGCCTTCACCTCAGGTCATAATCTCAGGGTTCTCGGGTCAAGCCCTGCATTGGGGTCCTCACCTGAAGGGGAATCTGCTTCTCCCTCTCCCTCTGCCCCAACCCCCACTCGTGCATGTGTGCATGTGTGCTCTCTCTTGCTCTCCCTCTCAAATAAAGTCTTTAAGAAAAAAAAAAAAAAACTTGTCTATTCATTAATAAACCATCAGCAGTTTATTGTTTAATAAACTTCAGTTCAAGAATTCTACCTTCATTTCTAAGTTCTCAGCTGTAGCACAGACTCCATAATTGTTTATAATTGAATCAGTTTTATTTTTCATTGACATTTTTATCTATAAGAATTTTTTTCTAATACAATCTGAACAACTTTTCATCATTTGAAATTAGTATACTTTACTGGCACATTTATAATGATCTCAATTTAATTATTAATATGTCCTGTGACTATATGCATATATACATATAGGTATAAACACATGGATTAACATACACATGTATATATTTAATCAAATAAAATAAACAGGCTCCCTGAATGTCAGGAAATTCAGAGGTATCCACAACTTTAGTTCCTAACTGATAAAACATACTCACATAACTCAATCAGAGAAGGACAATCATCATATGGTCTCACTCATGTGGAATATAAGAAATAGTAAAAGGGATTATAAGGGAGAGGAGAGAAAATGAGTGGGAAAAATAAGAGAGGGAGACCAATCATGAGAGACTCCTAACTCAGAAGCAAAAGGCTGCGGAAGGGGAGGTGGGTGGAGGGAAGGGGTAACTGGATGATAGGCACTAAGGAGGGCACTTGATGGAATGAGCACTGGGTATTATAGTATATTTGGCATTTAAATTAATGAATTTAATTTAAAATATATATATACACAAACAGCCACTACTTACTATGAATTCATACAAGGATACTTCATAATACCAACAAGAATTGCTACTGAAACTATCAATTACTAAGCTGATGGAAATTTCTTCTGTCAATAAGTATCTCTTCCCTAGGAATTGCCCTTAATACTATTCCTCTGCACTTAGAGAGACTCATCCCTGGATAACATCACAACTACAAGACTATACTTATAGCACTCTAATGCCTGTATTTGTGGAGTGCTATGAATTTTCCAGTTGTGGCAGGGAGGATCAAGAACTCTGACCACGAAGGCTCTATTGGTGAAAAATATTCACAATATTCCAAATCAGAATTTGAAATGTATATTCCCAACTTAAAAAGGTTAATAATAACAAAAATCTAACTACTATTCAGTTTCACTGTGGCTTTGGCTGATTGGCTATACCTTATTATTTCAGCATTTTTGTAGAAAATGAACAGTAAATTCTAAATTTCCAGTTTATAATCATATGAAACCTAAGTCACAAGTTACCACCTGTGTAATCAAATATGTTATGCATGCAGCAGTTATTAATCATAAGAGCCACTTCCCATAAACCTTTTACATCTCATAATCTTTAAAAAAGGAGCTTCTAAAATATTCAAGCCTCTAAATGTCACTTATTATTTTTAAAAAAGAAATAGACAAAAGAAAGTAAAAACTGAAGCTAAATGATTTAGTCATCAAAAGGAATAAATCAGAAATATCCGAATTAATAGTTTTAATACCTCATATTTGAAACTTGGTCTGATGGAACTGAGCCAACTGTTGGCACCGAAGGCAATTTCGCATTAGATGATCTACCACCTATTAAAAAAAAAAAAAAAAAAAAACATTTATAGGAATTTTCTGTTTTTAGATAAAGGTTCAAACAAAGAAGCTATCTTTATACCATGTCAACAAAAAACATTACGGTGCATCTTTAAATGCCCATTATAATTTGGATAACATTAAAATCTACCATTAACAAGGTCTTTCTTGAATCACTTTATATGTAAAGCTTAGTTACAAGTTTGATTATTACACTAAGTGACCTATGATCCATCAGCTGTAGAGGTAATAGAAAACTAAATTCTGACTCACTAAATTAGAGTCATGATTGCTTTTATCCAGCAAGTGGCAATAGAGATTTACAAGTAGAAACTTTTTTAAATTGCAGCAAAAAGCATAAAGAGCTAATATCAAATTTAGCCTAAGTACATAAACCTCCACTTCCATTAAAACTGACCTTATTCAGTCACCAAATAACTTATGCTATACCCTGAATGCTTCTGAGTCTAGCCTAGCAAACATAACCCAGTGACTGAGAAACCTTTCTTAAATGATTCAAATAGAAGTTATACTCTCTCATTTGTATTCTCAGTGTAATTAGAACACAACCTGTTGGTGCATTTGTCATACTATATTTCAATTGATTTTTTAAACAGCCTTCTTTCTACTATACTAATCTTTTTAAAAGCAGAAATCTCATCTTTTTCATCCATCTCTCTCTAGAGCCTAGAGAGTTGGTCATCAAAGGTCCTCAATTTCTATTAATTGTAGAAATTATTCCCTTAATCATTCTCATCCCCCATATTTTACAGGTCAATCTTCCCACCCGGTATATTTCTCTATTTCCTACTTTTTTATGTCTCTCTCTTTGTTCAAACTACCATGTAAAATTAATTTCTACACATGATCTTATCTCCAATGAATACTTCCAGATACCCTTAAATACTCTTGTATATTTTATTGAATGGCTGATTCATCCTCCTAGAATATAAAATGTTCAAACTATTTTACCCTATACAAGAATCATCATCTTTGTTTTCAACAAATAAATGTGCTTATAACATTTACTTGCCAAGAGAAAAATAATCACCAGGAAAGTAACTCTGGAAAAGTAAAAAAAAAAAAAAAAAAACATACAATATAACAAGTCTTGAAAGAGTGAATCTAGAACACTAATTTACTAATTTGTGGATAATTTACTGAGGCTTAAGGAGTCCTAAACACTTAAGAAAGTACGGGGGGAAATAAAGTTTGTTCAATAATTAGGATATAGGGATGGAACATCATTCAATTTAAGCTAGGAGTAGGGCCTACAGAAACAGAACAGCCATTTGTTTTTCTAAGGCCAATATAAGGAAGAAAAAAAATAGACACATACAGTACCAAAAGTCCCTCATGATACAAGGGCTGTAAGAGTCACTGGAACTCAAATGGGACGATATGGACAACATGGAGTCCATAGGTACAAAAGACATGCATATTTGCTTGCAGCTGTAATTCAGTAAGTAAGTAAACTTTGTTTCTGAAAGCAGTATCTTAAATGGGTGTTAAGTTAGTATTTTGGTAAGTACAGACTGAAATCCCAACACAATTCTATAGAGGAAGAGTCCAAAAAGACAAGAAACACACTGAAGCAAATGAAACAAAGAATATGCAAAGTTGATACAAAAGAGAAGAGTGGCTCAAAAGATGTTGGAATCTATACACTGTGAGAGGTCTGATGCTTTTGACCTGTTCACAAAACTTCAGACACAGGTATGCTGAAAGCACCCAAAGAACATAATGTGGTGTGGAAGAAAGATAAATAAAAGAGAGATAGAAAAAGAAATGTCAAAAAAATTAAAATTTAAATTAAAATTTTAAAAAAAGAAGAAAGAAGATAGAAACAGTTGAGAAAGTGGAAAAGCAGCCTCTGATATAAGGAGCTGGCCTGGCCTGCCTGGCAATATCGTTTAGGCCCTAGTGTTGCTAGGAACTGGCTTAGAACCCATAACTGAGTCCTGATGTTCTCTTGCTGAATATAAACAATTTCATAAAATACCAGCATCAGACAAAGCCACGCTGTGATCATGCTGAATCAACACAAAACAATACCACCATGTGATCATGTTCCAAAAGACAAAAACACGAACTCTGTCCAAATAACAAAGACGGCCAAACATCCCAAATCCTAATATGAATGACTGACTTCTTTACAAATTATAGCTTTAGATTTCTATGCTCCTAGATGAGATTTATTAGGATATCTCATCATAGAAATACCCATGCTTAATGATACCCATTTCAGAAGGAAGCCCCACTTCCTTAACTCTCCCCTAAAATCACATAATATAAGCTCAAACCCTATCATAAATTTTTTCTAACACTGTATTACTGAGATGTCCCAAACTTCCCCATTGTGTGCATTCCCCCTCACTGAACTAGGCTATTCCTGTCGGCCTTTGGTAAGAGTACACTGATGGAGACTTTAGATGAAGCCAGGCAGAAAAAGATAAAAATCATCAATTATTTTAAAAGAACCAGAATTAAAGAAATCTCTAAGTAAGAATCCTTTTCCATAACCACCTGTTTCAAGATAAAATGCACATTTTCCACATGGTAGCATTTCTCAAATCAACACATGTTATAATCAAAGTCATCTTAAAACAATTATAGTCAGCCAAAGTTGAGACCTAATTGTAAGAGAACATAGTGGATAAAATCAAGAAAGCAAGAGATTCAAATCTGAGATATGGTAAACGACTAAGTAAGGAAGGATCTGTAATGTGTAATTATTTAAAAATCTTTATTTTGCTAGTCTACAACCTCAAGAGCATATATGCTAAAGGCCTAGAGGAAAAACTGTTGTATAATTTCAACATACTGCCTAAGCTTAATGATTAACTGGCAGTGAAGATGAACCTCTAAGAACTAAGGACCCTACTGTAGCTTAGTTCCAAAGATGTATGCCACAGAAGATCATCCCCATCACCTCCCCTCCCTACAAAGGACCAAATGTGGCAGTAAATTTAATTGGGCTTAAAACCTTAGTGCTCTTTTTTTTTTTTTCCCCAGGGTGGGGTGGGGAGGAGCAGAGGAAAAAGGGGAGAAAGAATCCCAGCAGGCTCTACGCCCAGCACAGAGCCCCACATGGGGCCTGATCTCACAACTCTGAAATCAGGACCTTAGTGGAAATCAAGAGATGTGCATTTAACCAACTGAGCCACCCAGGCACCCCAAATCTCTGAGCTCTTATCTGAGAATCTATAATCTTATAAGTAAAATCAGTTATTTTTCCATTATGACTATAACATAAAAACACCGTGCTTTAAGAGCAAAAGGGCCCTCTTTTTCTGAAACTTGTTAAGCTATTCAGGTCTCAAGCAGCCTGAATAGATCAAGGAAAGCATTTGCACCAGGATGGAGGTTACACTGACCGGAAGCAAGGTACTGGAGCTTAAACAATGTGAAGAGGGCAAAGGCCATACTGATATGATAAATTAATAATCTGAGGGACAGGATATTAAATAATTTCAAAGTACTTTCCCACAAAACTTATTAATTACAAAAGGAAAAGAGTAACTTTACCATATAGAAAGTTGGCAGTTACAAACATGTATCAAATAATGAAAGTAGACACCATCAACATTATGACAAATCAAAATTGTTCACCATATGATGAGCACTGGGTGATGTATGGAACTGAAATGAATGTAATACTATCTGCTAACTATACTGGAATTAAAATCAAGACAAACAAAATTACGTACCAGGTGATTAGATTCTTTTCTTCTCTGCCATAATATTCCTACTAAAGAAGTATATCATAATCTGCTTCTAATCATAAGGATCTATCAGACCAACTAAAATCCAGAGACATTCACTTGAGTCATTTCTAGTTCTTTACCATAATAGTGTTTTGTATTTGCTTACATAAATTTATGTGCACTCCTTCATTTTTTTTTTTTAAAGTATGCTCTATGCCCACTGTGAAGCCCAATGCAGGGCTTAAACTCATAGCTCTGAGATCAAGACCTGAACTGAGACCAAGAGTGTGATGCTTAACTGACTGAGCTGAGCCATCCAGGCACCCCACTCCTTGATTTTTTTAAGGTAACTTCCTAGAAATCAATAAACGCATACTTTAAATATGAATGCATATTGCCAAATTGTCCTAAATAAAGAATAAACAATTTATACTTCTATGGCTGCTAGTAAAATTGAATGAATTTCCCACTTTACTGGAAACAAAACAGGAAACAAGTACTACTCTGACCTTTTATTTTCATAGAGATTTTTTCTTCATAATTTGTAATTATTATATATAGTGACATTTACCCTTTATCATTCATTACAAATGTGTAGTGATCGTTGCCATGCAGAATTCTAGAATATTCCTTTTAAATTATTTTACCAGTATGAGTTAGAAAATAGAAATACCACCAAATTTTTAACACAATTCTTAGAATGTTTAAGTTAAAAAATGTAAAGCACCTAAGATAAAGTAGATTCTCCAATGTTACTTTCCCACATTTCTGCAAGGCACTATGGGAGAAAAGTCTAGAACTCTTCTGAGTGACTCTACTATATATTCATGATTCCTGCTATCCATTCTTAGTCAAGCCTTCTATTTATATATTACTTACCTATTAAATTCTGGTAATAAATATAAAAGTTCCTCTACTCCTCTCAGCCTGGAATCCATTTCCCTTACCACTTTCAAAAAGAAATGTTAGGTCATTCAAGACCATAGCCTTTCTCTTCCACATCTAAAGGAAATCCTGCTAAGCTCTCAAGTTCTCAATAATCAATCTCTCACATAACTTCCATACCAATTTCTTTATAAACATGTTCTACACTAGTAGAAAACACTTCTTCACCAGCAACCTACCACCAAATCATTCTCAAATTGAATCCTAGCTCTATCAATATTAAGCCAGTTGACTACCCTTCAGGGGTTGTTATATGATAGAAAAGTTTGGGGGAAGTACCTCTGCCACATACTAGCAGTGGGACCTTGGGTAAAGATACTTAAGCTTCTGTGCTTTATTTTCCTAATCTATAAAATGAATAGTGATACCTACACTTCACAGAATTTTTCTGAGCCTGGATCATAATAAATACACAATGAATAATAGCTTCCTTTAAAATACTTAAAATTATCATAGTTCCCTTCTGTCTGTACTTTGGGCTGAAAATACACCCAAATTCTTCAATGATTATTTAATGTGACATTAAGTATAAATAACTAACATGAAATGACTTATAAAGTGCCTTTTAAAAACTACTCAATTTTTTTTTAAGTAAAGGTAAATCTGTTTAAAAGTCCAGAAGTTTCAAAACAAAGAATCAATCTCAGATTTAACCGTTACAAAAAGTATATTTCCAACAATTTCATTTATCAGATTGGTATAAAATAAAACAAAACCATAAACATTTGATAAACTAGCCATTGTACAAAAAATACTTTTATTAAAAGCCTGTACTGCCTTACTTCACTCCCACAATTTCTTCAGGCTCACTTCGTTTATATCTGGGCATTTTGATTCAATTTACTCTTAGGTAAAGCAAATAAAATTAGTTATGGGCATAAGCAAAACGGTCAGGCTCTAATCAGCAAGGATCTGGGACAACTTGACTTTCTCTGAAATACGCTTGGTCTTCAGGGAGAACTAGGTCAATAATTCTGATTCAGTTCTGATCACTAACTCTCAGCCAAACATAGAGATTCAGAAATCTAGACTGTTTGATCGACCCCCTGCAGACTTGGTTGTTTGAGGGAGGACATTGTAAGCAATTTTAGACAAATAACTTTTGGATACTTACGGAGCCCACCTCTTAGAGTAAGAAGATGATGTTGTGAATCTGTCTTTTCCATAACTCATTTCCTTCCCATTCCCTTGAAAAATCAGTGTTGACTTTTCTTTTAACTGGGATTTTTATTAATTGCTGCCTTCTCCTCCTCTCCATCTTGCTCAATTGAAAGCTAACTACATAAAAAACCCTAACAAACTGAATGGAATCTATCTTAATGCATAGAATTAATTTTAAAGTGAAGTACACATTTCTTCCTAATGACATTTTCTTTAAGAAAATATATGAATTTCCACTTCACAATCAAAAGTTTTCCATTTTCTCTCCCCCCGCCCCCCCCCCCCCGCCACATTAACATTTCAAACTAGAGGGCAAAACAAGGTGAAGTTGAAAAGAATCTTTGGCCGTTCAGTATCTGGCATTTCTGAGACTCAGTGCCAATCCTTCTATTCCTACACAACACTCAACAATCTACTTCAGAGACCAAATATCTTTATTATAGTTAATGACACCTCCAATTCTCTAAATCCTTGACAGCAATATGATCATTAAACCATAATTGGCCATTGACTTCTATCACTAGTGATTAATTATCTCTGAGCTTTATTTTTTTAGTTGGTGATAGTTTTTAAAGACCATCTTTATTGAGAGTACAACAGATACTGTCTCAAAGGACTACTGGTAGTTTTTCTTGAACTTTTCTGAAGCTGAAAAAAAAGAACGTATAAAGTCCCATCTATAAAAATAAAGACAGAAGTAATAAATCTCATGAAAATATTTGTATGAGGCTTTAGATAGTAGTTACAAAACAAAATAAGCTTTTACTGTGGCTGACTGATTTTAACAAGCTGAAATGCATATCAAAAGTCTGAAATGGTGCACTAAATAAAAGTAACAAAAATACCTTCCTGATACTATCCTGGAAGTGATGCCAATTTTCAAACATAAAAGAGACTACAGCAGAAAGGGATTCTACAAAACAGTCTTTTCCAATAATAAGAGAACACTTTACCAACAAAGATAAAAAGGTGAGGGGGATGGGTGGAATGGGTGGTGGAGATTAAGGGTTACACTTGTGATGAGCACCGGGTATTGTATGGAATCACTAAATTGTATACCTGAAGCTAGTATTACACAGTATGCTAACTGAAGTTTAAATAAAAACTTTTTAAAAAATCAACTAGCAATGATTATATGAGGAAAATATCACACGAAAAAATAAACTAATGTATCAATAATTTCACAGGGGTTGTCCTTTTTTTCTGCCAGGGGAAAAAAGTAATTTCCAAATATTCTGCATTTTTTAACTCAGATAAAATCATACATTTATGACTATCATTTTAAATTAACATTAAATATTTTTAATAGGCAATCACACATATGTAAATGCAGAAGCTACTTTGAACATGTGGAATGATACTGACTTATCTTTTCCTTATCCTTACACTGATAAACTGGCTCCTTCAAACTGACAGTTTTCCAGACATTCAAAAGAACAAAAAAGAAAATGCAAATACATCATCTGTCTCTTATCTACCCAGGGAATAGCCAACTGTTTACTTAAGGTCCCTAAGGGTCTAAATAAATAATGTCCTTCACAATAAAGTATCATTAAAACAAATGCCAATATTTAATCCCTAAACCTTGTATTTTTAGATTTTGTTCCCTCTCCCTTTCTCGCCCCCAACCTCCTCACCCATTCTGACCCAGTTGCAGGACGAGTAGTCCATATGCCCAGTAAAATTCTTTATTAAATAAAAGAAACTTCTATTAATTGAGTAAATATAAGCCTCTTGGGTCGAATTTCATATAAAGCAGAATCAAATATTTTTCTTCAATGTTAAAAATAAACATGCTAATTAATAATATACATGGCTCTGATCAACAGAACAGAGCCTTATATTGTAATGAGGAGTATAATTATTATATTTTACAAACTAGCAAACACCCAGCATATAAATTACTGCAAAACAGTCTATTTAGGTCCTTTATTGAGTTAGCTTCATTTTTGTTTGAATCACTTATGCTTTGCATCACGGTTGAAAAAACATGTTAGCATATCTAAAAAAAGAGTAATGGCATCATAACACATACTGCATTCTGGGCAATTAAACTGATGAGTAACTTTAAAATTTCCAGATTTTGATATTTATGAAAACCATTTTCTCCTTTAGCTTTCTTTTAAAATATGCATATACCAAAGGTATACCTTGTCTCTGAAAAATATCTTTTTTCAGTTATAGAGAAAGATTTGCCAATATTATTAATGGACTATACTTTGCTAATAAAATGTTACAGAAGTTAAGGAATACTATCCAAACTAAAATCTGAAATTTGTATGATAATCCAAATTTGTATATTAAGCATGGTTTCAATAATGTGCACTGTTTAAAATGTAAATGTACAAAACCTCATTTTTTGCATAATTATAAATTTGGGTGATTTTTTTTAAGTACAGTTGATACACAATGTTACATTAGTTTCAGGTGTACAACATAGTGACTCTACAATTCTGTACATTATGCTATGATCACAAGTGTAATTCTACCTTTCATCATACAATACCAATGACTATGTATTTCCAATGTTATATGACTTATTCATTCCATAACTTGAAGCCTCTCCCACTCCCCTTCACCCATTTCGTCCATCCTCACACACCGCTCCCCTCCAGCAATATTTATTGGTCTATTTGTGCTTTTTTGTTATTTTTGTTTTTTAGTTGGTGATAATACTATGATAGAAGAATATCTGATCACACAAAAGCTGACAAGCTCTAATTCTTTTTCTGGGATCCAAGCGTATCAAACAATTTTGGTATCAAAATTTCCAAATAGTTTAAACGTTTCTGCTACAAAAGTCCTATTTTATGTATTATATTTACATGTTTTTTCCAAAGAAATTCTTGCTTTTGCTATTATATCATGTACTATCAAGTGTACTTTTTATTTATCAATTATTTATTAATGAATTTTAGTTTATTTTTTGTTGCTAACTCACCATAAAATTCAGAACTGAAGTCATCCCAAGACACAAAGATTTAAGGACTACAATCAACAGGGACAGATATTTACTATATCTTCATACAAAGAAAATAATATAAGATCAAACCAAGACTAATACCTAGTTTACCCAGATCTGCAAGAATAAACTTCCCAGGAGTGCCTGGATGGCTCAGTTGGTTAAGTACCTGACTCTTAATTTCAGCTCAGGTCATGACCTCAAGGTCCTGGGATGCAGCCCCTGCCTATCCCTCTCCCTCTGCTCCTCCTGCTATTGTTCAAATAAATAAAATCTTTAAAAAAAGAAAAAAAAAGGAGGAGGAGGAAGAGGAGGAGGAGGAGGAGGAGGAGGAAGAAGAAGAAGAAGAACAACAACAACAACAACAACAACAACAACCAGCAGCAACAACAACTGCCTGCTCAGCTGACAGTTACAACTATCAATTTATCCACAAATCATTTTTTCCCAAATCTTGCTTGAACCAGGAGGAGGAAATTAAACTTAAATATATGTCACCTACTTTTTTTTAATGGCAAATAACTTAAATCAAGACACCTGCCAAAAAAAACAAAAACAAAAAACAAAAAAACAAATTATCTCTCAGTTAAAAATATTGATGGCAAAGAGATAATTATTTGTGGCGTTTGGATTCCAAGTGAAAAAAGAACAGGATACTTGGCAAGTATGGTAAACAAAAGTATGTATAGTGAGGCTGTAGGAGTATGAGAAGTACAATGACTGAAAACACCATATTGACTTAGATTTTCCTTATCAAGGTAGTAAGGCAATTAATGGAATGGAAGAGGAATAAAGTAAACTGGAGACCCCATATAAAAGCAACAAGAGCACAGTGAAAGAGGAAAGGGAACAGTTATGAAAAACAAATGATAAAAATAAAGACCATCAACAGGAAGAAGATTTGGAATAACTTAATGAGGAACTTATTTTTTTTTTTAATTAAGGGATTTTGGGGAGAAAGAGCTAACAATTCTAGCACAAAATGGGAGAACCTGAGAACTGAGAATTATCACCACTGGAAATTTTTTAAAATTTAAATAATGGGGGAAAACCGTGGATACAGAGGTTTGTGAGGGTTTCACAATAAATGAATAGTCCTCAAAATAGCAAATTATTCTGTAAATCTGCATATGGTTCTTCAGAATGAGTTTATATAATAATGGACTTACTGGAAAAAATTATGTTTCAGAAATAAATTTATATCCAATGTTGCCCGTATATCTCTCACCTTTCTGTTTCTTATCTCTTCTAATGACTGCATGACTTAAATTTTGAAAAATACATTTAAAAGCAATCAGAGGGTTGTTTTAATTACCTTATCTCATAAACTGAAATTAAAGGGCAATATATTCAAAATAAGAGGAAAACATTTTACTCAGTATACTGCGAACCTCTAAAACTTACTACATTTGCTCTGAGAAGTTATTAGAAATTCACTAATACTGAGTTTAAAAGATGGCATACAGTTTCATAGCTATAAGTACCTCCGTCTTTTTCCCAAATGAAGCAGCTCTAGAAAAAAAAATCACAGCTCATTTTTTTAAGGATTTTGGATGGGGTGAAATAACAGAAATTTGCATCCATCCAACAGAGATTCCCAAATTGTTTCTTCTCCAAAGTAAAATGAAAGCATCAGAGTATAATGGAAAAATCTGGTAGAATTCTACACTTATTTTCTTTTATATTTTCTCACTAAAACAATGATGAAAAAATATAACAACATACCACACTATTTTAAGATGTTACTAATAGGGAATGGGGAGCAATGGGAATAGGAAATGCTGAGATAGTACATGGAACTCTGTACTTGCCATTCAATTTTCCTACAACCTAAAACTGATCTAAAATATAAGGTATATATGGTCCTTTTAAGTTTTAACAAAATAAAAGGCAACACAGCACACATAATACTACTACTACTATAGATTTTGGTTTTCAAGTAGAAGTTTTTTTTCAATAACTATTTTTTCCAAAGCATAAACTAATACATTACTGACAAAATTTTGAAAAAGAAACTACATGAAACTTAAAATTACATGAAACTTAAAAAATCAAAATTGCCAGTAGTTCAGCCACATGGAAATAATCAAAAACTTCAGAATACTATTCCTAGCTTTTCCCATATATAAAAGATGTATATATACACATACCTATGATTACATGTTATATTGTACATTTGTTTTTACTTAACCAGCTGTGAACATTTCCTCTTATCACTAAACATTAAGAAAAATTATGATGTTTAAGTAAAGAAAATATTGAAATTTGTTACAATTTGACACTACTCAAATTTATTCAGAAAATTATGAAACAATTATCATAATATAAATGCATACTTTTAGTTCAAATCATTAATAACTAACTCACCAGGTGATTCTCCTCCTCCATCTGAGGCTTGGGTTGAATCTACTGAAGAAACCACACTGACAGCATTTGTAGGTAGACTTGTAGTAAGTGTGGAAGGTAAGACTGCTGATTTTTTTGTTGAAATGATGACACTTCTGTAATAAAGAAAGTAAATAGATTTTAAAATACAAAGGATCATTCAAGTTAATTACATTAATTTCAAAACAGAAAATTTCTTTCTGTTTAACTGAAGTTTAACAGAAGTTTAACTTTAACTGAAGTTTAACAGAAAATTTCTTTCTGTTTAACTTTCTGTTTAACAGAAATTTTCTTTCTGTTTAATTTCTTTCTTTAACTTCCTTTTAGAATTTATTTCTATTTTGATGTACAATTTAGAATATTCTCTCAATAAGAAATCTTTCCAATGGTGTTCATATTTACCTGCATTTCAATGTTTTAGAATAAAAACAATGTCCTATGGAAATAAAATAATTCATTATAACATTTGAACTTACAATTACTATATAATATTCTTTAAACTTATGATCATCTTTAATTATCCAACTTAAATAAAATATAACCAAAGGTATATAAAAAAGGGATTTTGGCACTCAAGTGGAAAAGTAATTAACTTTTTCTTAACCTCAGAATTGAAGCAGAAAACAACATGTTTCTACATGGATTTTAAAGCACCACTAATTTGAAATCATAAAACCTTAGAAATCTAAGGTAAAAAAGAAAATGCAGATAAACCATTTTTAACATGTATATAATCTAATTTTTTCCTTTTAATCCCCAAAGACTATCTTTTGATAATATTATGTAGAAAAAAACAATGCACAGGTATAAAAGCTAGATGCAAAAATTTCCAAATAATCAAATTTATTTATTTTGTCTATTATTCAAACATAGGTATTTATGATAAACCAATTTCAATTAAAGTGTAATACTTTATACCAAAATAGTAACTAAAGGACCTTATTAGGCATAACTAAAAGGCATTTTTAATTGAAGTTAGCTCCATAAACATGCAAAAACCCAGTTAATGAGGTAAGGAGGACAGCTGATATATAATGCACTCCCACAGCAGTGCTTACTTTTAATTACCTGGTGTTAACCATAAGCCTAAAGTCTTCAACATTCAATTTATTTAATCACATCTTTTGTTGACAATATTGTAACTGCAAGCTTCAAGTATTCCCTTAACAGCTTTAAAGTATTCAGTTTCTAAATAAAGTTACTTAGATACTTGATCCAAATAAATGTATTCAAAAGTGGAAATTATGTAATTCCAGTACCTTAAAAATACACTTTGTTTTTGTTGTTATACTAAAGAAAGATAATACAAAGCAGCGAAATAGGTTCTGTTTTACTTCAGTGCCTATCATGTGACGGCAAACACTGTTGCCAATTAAATCAAGTTCTCTTCTGTTAGGCATGGCTTATTCAATGTACTTGGGGGTAGCTGGTGTCACATCATTATAAGGGTGACTGCCGATGTTAACTATACACTAAAAAATAGAAGCAACAGCCACCTGAGCCCTCAATCCAAAATGGTGTGTTTAAATCATGGTAGCTTATATCAGATGAAGATTATTGACTTTACAGGGAGCAGATATGACCATATATGTTTGTGTAGGCACACACACGCACTCCCATGTGCGCACACTAAAGGTACACTCAAAATAATTCCAAAAAAATTACATTTATTATTATGCATTTCCTACTCAAGGCAGAAATTCATTAACCTATTGTTTAAGAAAATCTCTAGGTACATACCCTAGCAATCTATTTTAGAGGGAGGAATGCTGTGCAGAATTTACTCTCATATTTGTTCACAAAAGAAAGAACTAGCAAGGTCTAGTTCACTAATATAATAATCACTGAAATGAGCAACAGAAAATGATACTAGAAAACTGAAAATATAGAAAACTGAAAATATTTTTTCCATAATTGAAATTTAAGACCTATAACTACCCAATGTACCAACCAACTCTTAGGAATTTCCCCAAGATAACTTATGCTCACAAAAATTATGTACAAGAAGCCTTATCTAATAGCCAAAAACTAGATATAGCTCAGAATCCTTCCAAAAATGAGTGATATGTTTATACAATGAAACAATACTAGCAATTAAAAGAAACTGTTGATAAATATAGGTGAATTTCAAAAGCATTATGTTGAGTGAAGAAAGCCTTATACAAAGGAACATAAATTTTATATTTCCTTTTACATGAAGTTCTAGAAAAGGCCTAACTAACCTATGGTAGAAGAAGATCAAAGAATAATTTCCTCTAGCTGGGAAGTAGCATCAGGGAACTTTCAAGACTGATGTCTTGATTGAGGATTTGGTTTACACAGGTGTACAAAGTTGTCAAAACTCATCAAATGGTACACTTAAGATTGGTGCCATTCAATGTATGTACATTTTACCTTAAAAAACTACACTGAACTCTAGTTAAAAGATCTGCATACTGAAATGTTTATGAAGTGAACCAATGTCTATTGAAACACACACAAAAAATA
This sequence comes from Vulpes vulpes, assembly GCF_048418805.1. Lineage (NCBI taxonomy): Eukaryota > Metazoa > Chordata > Mammalia > Carnivora > Canidae > Vulpes > Vulpes vulpes. The sequence goes on from NC_132789.1 coordinate 86,348,925, forward strand.
AGACTGATGGATAGAGGGAAGGGTATATGAAGAATCATATGATGAAGCAAATAGAATGAAAGGTTAATTGCAGTATCTCAGTGATGGGTTTGTGGGCACTCATTGTAGAATTCTTTCAACTTCTCTGAATATTTTCACAACAAAACATTGCAAAACTGGTAAATTTACTACAAATGTTCCTTAGTATACACAATCACTATTTGTCAAAGACAACATGGTTGATTAAAAGTAACAAAAACTTGATCTCATTTCTAACCCTTTAAACTACTATCATTAATAATGCTATCAATCATGTATACTTATTCTTTATTATAATTCAGTAAATATTTTCTAAGATCTTCCTCATATTCTCATTCCTAATACATCCAAAGTGCAGGTACCTACATTTTATCTAGCATTCCTCACACACTTCTGCTCTATGCTCTATGGTTCCTCAGCATATACATCATTTTACAACTCTGACCCTTTGCATATACTATTCCTCAGCCAGGATGCAGCTTTCTTAGCCGTGCTAGCCAGTAACCTCTTCCTTCTCATCTTTCAAAACCTTTCTTAAAGATAAGCCTCCCCAGAATCTTCAAGTCAAAGCTTATAATACACTATTGTGTTCTCACATGATCCTATTATATAAATTTATAAATTAATAGCTATGATTTAAACTGACAATATGCCAAGAATTATTACCTAATTCTCCAAGTAGTCCTAACATACATATTACCTTCACTTTAAAAGTTAAAATAGTAAAGCTCAGATGGTAAAGTAACTTGTCAAAGTAAAGGCCCTACAATTCCAGGTTTGTCTAAACAGGAGCCTCCAATTTGAACTGTTTTCTCATATTGACCTTTTTCTTAAGTTTTACTGAGATATAATTCACACATTGTACAAAACCAATTAATGGTTTTTGGCATGTTCACAGAGTTGTGCAACCATTACCACAATCATTTTAACATTTTTTTAAAAAGATTTATTTACTCATGAGAGACACAGAGAGAGAGAGAGAGAGAGAGGCAGAGACACAGGCAGAGGAAGAAGCAGGCTGCATGCAGGGAGCCCGACGCGGGACTTGATCCCAGGCCTCCAGGATCATGCCCTGAGCTGCAGGCAGCACTAAACCACTGAGCCACCTGGGCTGCCCTCATTTTAACATTTAAACACAATCCTATAGTATAATCATCTACAAGCAGCAGTAATAAAGATTTCCAAGATATTAAATTATGCATGTATTACTACCAAAATAAAAAATACATATGCTCACAAATGGATAAAGTTTTCAATTTTTTAGCCTACTTATGTACTTAATAGAGAAAGAGGGATCCCTGGGTGGCGCAGCGGTTTGGCGCCTGCCTTTGGCCCAGGGCGCGATCCTGGAGACCCGGGATCAAATCCCACATCGGGCTCCCGGTGCATGGAGCCTGCTTCTCCCTCTGCCTGTGTCTCTGCCTCTCTCTCTCTCTCTCTGTGACTATCATAAATAAACAAAAAATTTTTAAAAAATTTAAAAAAAAAAAGAAATTAGTTTAAAAAAAATAGAGAAAGAAAATTAATCAATTTCCAAATTCTTTGGCTGATTCAAATGATTTCTGAGAAAGCAAAATAATTAATAATGCTTCAGCTTTGGACCATATAAAAATAAAGAAAATTAAAAGTCGTAATGATCCAAATTAAAGGACAAAAAAAAAAGCAGCAGGTAGATTTCAGGATATTTTCCTTTACTGTTTCCATTGTCATAAGGGTTTCATGTAAAAAACTAAAGTTTTCAATAAAGGTGATCTGTAAGCTATTGTAAACTAATAAAGCATGTCCTACCTACAGTTTAAAAAAAAAAAAAAACTGCAGAAATTTATCTTTACCAGTACTCAAGAATGATCACGAAAGGACTAATATTTCAAAACGTTCTAAAATACTTTGGAAAACACAAAGAAAACACAACACACATCTGACACAAGTTTGAGATCCTACATGCCAAGAAATTTGCTAGGGATATTTCTGGCTTTGTTCTCCAGGTACAGCTTAAGTTTCTATGTAAGAGACTTACTGAAATCCTTTGTTAATACTTAAGAAGCAATAACTAAATTTTTAGTATCTGCCATCAACTTTAACAAAAAGCACTTCAAACTTTCTGGCATGAAGAATTTGTAAGGCAGATATGTCTTTTAGCTTTATAAGCAATTTTCCAAATTGTCAATTAAAAACCAAATATTAAGATATAAAATTTTACATATTATCATTTTTTTAAAGACTTAAACATTTATTTATCTTTAGGGGGAGAGAAAAAGAGAGTGCACACATTCATGCATGCATGAAGGGGGAGGGACAGAGGGACAGGGAGAGAAGCAGACTCCCTGCCAAGCGCAGAGCCTGACCCAGGGCTCAATCCTAGGACCCTGAGATCATAACCTGAGCAAAATCAAGAGACCAATACTTAAGCAACTGAGCCACCCAGGTACCCCACGTACTATAATTTTCTTTACAAACTCACTGGCTTTAATGAATAATAAGTACCTGTGAAGCACTATACTTAGAATATATATGAATTATTTATAACAATCCATGAATTAAGAACTACGTATTATCATCTCCATTTTACAGATGACAAAGTTTCCTAACATTCCACATACAGAAAGTGTAAACACTGTTGGCATTTTTTTTTAATATGAACAACAAAGATTTCTGTAAAGTTTTATTTAGTCACAACAAAGAGCAACAATGTCTTCCAAATCACTACGGTTCAGAAGTTCCATTTCAGAACCATATCAGTTTCAAATATCATAAACTTTCACATAAACGCTATTTTATTTATCATGCAAATAGTTCACTAAAGGAGAAAAGAGCATTTTAAGCCTAGCACTTTACTCCCTAAGGATCTAATTGAAAAGCCAGACAAGCCCTTGAACTTTATCAAGATAAATCCCTGGCATCCACTAATCACCAGAGAGGATCTTCAAATTAGATAAGAGCAAGAACTTTGGCATGGGAATGAACACAAACACCTTGCCATCCACAAAGGCTCACAACCTGGCAGCCTTTCAGCAAGGTCCCACTCATGTAGCTGTTACTCTAAACTTTCCAGCTATTGCTTGAGAGTTGATAATTCTTAAGATATGAGGAGAGTTGTGATTTCTGACACAGCATTCCAGAGATAAATACATGATCAGAGGGATGCTTTGAAATTCCCAAAGATATTCCACTGGCCTAAGCCTGCGCGAGAATAGTTTTTCAAAAGGTGTCTCTTGCTAAGAAAAAGAGGGGGGGTGGAAACAGAGCACTTTGCTTGCCATCGGACAATACATTAAGTGCATACCAGACATATAAGTTCCAAATAACATCCTGAAAAATATTATCACAGAAATTCCCCTCTGTTTTCTATTTTAATAAACTCTTTAATATGTATTACTGAGGCATTGTTTCCCTAAGTAAGTTCACAACCCACTCACTGAAATTTGGGACATTTATAAGGAAATTCTCTGACTAGATTAATAAGATATATTAAATTTACAAATCTACCCTCACTAAGTATTTGACTACTCATCTAAGAGTAATAAACATTTAAGCAAATTACCAAAATTAAGAATATCTTAAAAACTATTTATCTCTTCCCACTCTCAAAATACAGCCATTGCTATGAACAGTTTTAAATATACATTTTGAGGCATATATGAACAGATACATCTATTTTTTTAAAAGATCATAAATTCCAAACTATTTTGTATACCACTTTTTCATTTAATAATGTATCTACAGTATCATTTTACACCAATACATAATGTTCTGCTTTTCTCACTTTAATGGCTACATACTAGTTCCTGTATGTGTAGAAAATAGCATATGGAACCAATCTTTCATAGATTGGTAACTATGATGCATAACACCACCAAATGACAAGGTCTAGAGTCAGTCATCCATGCTTCAAAACTTAACTTCCAACATTTACTAGCATAAGAGCTTAACTACCTACTTAATTTCCCTGTGCCTAAGTTTTCGTCATCTGTAAAGAATAAAAAATAGTATCAATTTGAAGTTACTTAACTAAAAAATGCTTTTAGATTAGAACTCCACAGCTTAATAGCTTAATAGTATTAGCTTAACTATGATATTTCTCCAGAAAAAAAAATGTTATACTTGTGTGTATCTTCTGTATTAATTTCTAAAAGTAATTATATTTACATATTTTAAATTTTAATTAATACTGCCAATTTTCCCTCAAATACATTGTATTAATATGACCTCCCGACAATGTGTTTCTTCGTACCCTCAGTAACACTAGGTATCATCTTTTAAATCTTTGCTAATTTAATCAAAGAAACTATCTCATGGTTATTTTTTTTCTCATGGTTATTTAAATTTTTATTTCCTTCATTATTAGTGATACAAACTGCCTTTACATTTGCATATTAACAGTATTTATTTCCTTATATATGAACTACCCGCTCCTTTATTTGCTAATTTTTCTAGCAGATTAGTCAATTTATTTGTTAACATTTTATATACACACACACATATACTAGGAATACATAACCCTTTTATCTGTAATATGTATTCCCAAACATTTAGTGTCTCTACATACACACACACAACAGAATGCAGCAATGACAAAATGTCTTATTAAGTGTGACAGCTAAGTTCACATTTATCGAGTGATTTCTTCATGCTAAGTGTTAGAGATTAATATATCTTCAATATCATTTCACATCAGTAGTGTTCTACTTTGTCTTTTGTCTTTAACTGTGTCACACAAATGAAGGATAAGGAAACTGAAGCTCAATGAGAGAACTAGTTCAAGTTTACTAATAAGTGATAGAGCCAGAACTCAAACTCAGTTTTGTCTGATTTCTAGAGTCAAAAATTTAATTCCTATATTATAAAGCCCATTTAAAAAAAAAGACTGAAGTGAGCAGCCGCTATACCTGTAATGTAACAATATAAATATACCAATATGCTATTTCCCTAGAATTTAGACTTCATCAATCTCATCACTCCAGTACACTGACCTCGTCTTTAAACAGAGGTAGAGGGAACAAGAGGACAAAGGATGATGGCTAAAAGACTCTCCACTAAAATTATATATATATTCCCTGTGTTCTTTCAGAGCATCTTAATTACTATAAACAATTTTTACCAGCTTAGACACCTCATGTTCCAACCCACAGCAAGTCTCAAGTAGAAAACTAGATGAGAGGAAAAGAGAAGACATAAAGAAATAAAACAGCAGGAAACTATGATGAGGATGTGTCAAAAGAAAACAGAAGCCAGCTTGAAGGAATTTCACTGGCCAAATCAGATACAATCTGAGCATCAACATAAAGAGTAACAATCACAACAATAGATTATAACATACTGAATAAAATAGGAAACCATAAAGCCATATAATGAACTAAATTCATTTGATCAGGATGATATTGCTTTATAAGAAATACTTTAACAGTGGAGAAACCTAGAAAATACCACATTAATAAATGATGAGAATGAACATCAGTAGTAGTAAAATAAAATCATGTGTGCCACCTGTTAGAATACAACAAGAAGAAAAAGAGCCACCTCCACAATTTCCCTGACAAAAATGCATTAACTTGAATAAAATTCTAAGGAAATATTAGACAAATCTAACCTGAGGGACATTCTTTTATTTTTTAATTTTTTTTAAGATTTTATTTATTCATAGAGATGCAGAGAGAGAGAGAGAGAGAGAGAGAGGCAGAGACACAGGCAGAGACACAGGCAGAGGGAGAAGCAGGCTCCATGCAGAGAGCCTGACGTGGGACTAGATCCCGGGACTCCAGGATCATGCCCTGGGCTGCAGGCAGCGCTAAACCGCTGCGCCACCAGGGCTGCCCCTGAGGGACATTCTACAAAAACAGCTGGGCTATCATTTTCTAATGTCAAGATAATAAAATTTAAGAAAGACTAAAGAACTGTTCTTCCAGATTAAAGGAGAATAAAAAGACACAACAAAATACAGCACAGAATTCTGAACTGGATCCTTCCACTATAAAGGTATGATTAAGACAATCAGTGAAGCTTAAAGATGTTTGAAGATTAAAGACAGTATTACATCAGCATTGATTTCCTTATTTCAACTAATGTATTGTGGTTATGTAGAAAATATACAATGAAATATTCAAAGGGATGGACTGTTGGGTCAAGTTCCTTTCAAATGAATCCAGAAAAACAAAAGTTCTTTTAATTGGCAACTTCTCTTTAAGTTAGAGCTTATATCCCGATAAAAATATTGATGTTTGAAAGTAATAGCTCAATACATACATGTCTTATAGGCAGAATTTCAGAAAGTTTAATAACATAAAAAAATTTTTCAGGTACGTTAGCAAAAGGTTTATTAGGCAGCAGGACCAATAAAGTCAAGAATCTATTATCAGTTTTCTCAAGCTCTCAAGCTCTAAGCACCTTGTTGAATTCCTGAGTCTACTGGAATCCACAGATTCCCACTTTTTTTTTTTCCTCCACAAAGGCTGACAGTACTGGTAGCAAAAGAGTAAAAAGTAGCCATTTTTAAGTAGAGGTGATTTCTAACCTATAACAAACAAAACTATTTACATTGTAACTTGCAAATGTAATATTAAAATTATTTTTAAGCCATCTTATTGGTAGGATGAAAAATAAAAATTTAAATACCTTGTTGCCTACCTATAAACCTTTTATACAACAAAAATATCCTTTTAATTTTTATAAACTAAATCAAAACATCCCTTTCTAATGTTGAAACTACAAAATTTAGCAGTTAAATTCCTGTTAACCTTTTAAGTATTTAGAATTTATAAATATAAGCAGATCAATACAAAAGACTATTTATAGTACCTATCAAAAGATCTGAACTGCACAGGTTGTTCAACAGACAGGTCACCAAGAGCTCCAAGGCAGGCAGGTGGCAGAAGGGCAGGATCCACTGTGACTCCATCTCCTGGTATATTAACCAAGCTTCGAAGAATGTCCTTCACATTGACATTTTTTGAAACTGGAACTGATGGTGCAGCCTTGTTATCCAACTCATTTCCTCCATCATTTTTGGTTTCCTGAGATTTATTGACTTCTAAAGAAAGAGTGCACAGTGCCTCACTGATTGCATCTGGGCCTGCACTGACACTTGGAGGTGTTACAGGAGGAACTACATCCACACTGTTTCCTAAGCCAACAGCTGTTTCTTCCCCAAGGCCTGAGTCCCTCCTTCGAGTAGATGATGTGCTCTCAGATTCTTCCACTGACACTGGTGTTAACGGGCTGAATGCTGATGGTGTATTTTCTACACCTTATCCAGAAACAAGAAAAGTTAAGAACAAAAAAATTTTAGAACCAATTTTTAAAGGGTACATTCAGTCTTAACATTAACAGCCATCTACTATTTTTTTAATTTTTCAAGTTTTTATTTTAATTTTAGCTAGTTGACATACAGTGTTATATTAAGTTTCAGGTGTACAATGTAGTGATTCAACACCTCCGTGTATTACCCATGTGACCCTGTGCTCATCACAGCAAGTGTACTCCTTAATCCCCATCACCCACCATCTACTATTTTAAATTATGAAATATACAGCATGTTCTAAAAGGGAAAAATAAACTACAGGAACTATATAATTATTGCATTAATATACCTGTAATCAAAATAGATGCTTTAATAAAATGATGAGAAATATAAAAATAATAAATGATAACTGAGAAAAACCCATCAAACTGAGTATGACATACCAATAGATAGTAACACAAGGTTGAAAGCCATTGGCCTACAAGAAAAACTCCAAAATCGTTAGGATAAAATACAAGACTTCAATAATAGAAGTCGCTAGAATGTAAACTTAACCAAGGCAGGGAATTTGTCCTCTTTAACACTTCATGTCCAGTACCTATAACAATGCCTGTGCCCTCAGCAATCCCCAGCAAGTAGTAGGTGGTCAACAACTTTATCTCTTGCTACTCTTGCCATCACACTTCATACATCAAATTACTTGCAATCTGCTGAACATAGGACAATGTTTTGGACTTCAAAGGCACAGAAAATGTGCCTTTATACACTGTCACTTCTTTGGACAATAATTCTAAGATTTCTACCTCAAACACAGTTTCTACTTGCTAAAAAACATGTTATCCCTCTTATTATGCAAGAGTAATTCAATAATCTTTAACATGTAGTTCAACAAGGAACACCATCTATTCCCTCTTTCATTCCCTCTAATTAGGCATTCACTGCATTCCAACAAAAATGCTCCATCTTGCTAACTCCAATGGTCAGTTCTTGGTCCTAATTGCACTTGACACAGCAGCAGCAAATGACCATTCCTTCCAACCTGGTAATACTTTTTTTCACTTGGCTAACAGGACATCATACTCTTCTGGTTTTTGATCTATTACCTCACTGGTTGTTCCTTCTTAATTTCCTTCACTTATTTTTCTCCCTTATTTCTTGAGTTGGAGGGACTTAGCACTTACCCTCCCTAACAACATTTATTCCCTTAGTGATCTCATTCACTCTTAAAGTTTTAAAATACTACTATATTAACCAAAAAAAAAAGTCAGACTTATTTTTAAGTGCCTATTCTATATCTTCTATGTCTAAAAGATATCTCAAACTCAACATGTTGAAAACTGAATTTATCTTTCCCAAAAATGTTTCCCCTTCTGTCCAACTGCACCTTATAATCCTTCTTGATAACATTCCATCTTTCACATATCCAGTATTTTAAATTCTGTTCTACCATCAAAACGTATCCAGAATCTGACTACTGCTCACCAACTCTATAGCTACCACCCTAGTCCATCACAATATCCATTCTTTCCTGGATTAATGCAATATCCTCCCACCGGGTTGTGTGAAACTGTTTTATTAACAATCCTTTTGGCCCATGCCTCCTGGTATCCATCCCCTTGAATGTGGGCTGAGCTTCACTTAGTTTAATCAATAGAATGTGGCAGTGGGCCAGTTCTGTGCCCAGCTGTTACAAAGGTCTGGCAACTTGTGCATTTCTCAGGGTCACTGAACACCTGACACCTGTGTAAGCAAGCTGGCTCTCTTGCAGAAGAGAACATGTACAGAGACTACACGAAAAGATATAGGCCCTCCAAACTAACGGAGGAACACCAAAGAATTTCAGCAGAGAACAAGTGCCAAAGCCTCAGACATATATGTCCAGCTGAGCCATTTCAAGTCAGTCAGCCTCAATTCTTGAGCCATCCTAGCAGTAGATATATGAGTAGAAAAGGCATCTCAGGCCACAGCAAACATCATTTAGAGCAGGGATGAATTATCCCCACTGTGCCCTGTCCAAACCACATTCACAGAATTATGATAACAAGACTAAAACAGTTATCGTTTTAGCCACTGAGCTTCAAGGTAGTATGTTACACAGCAGTACATTAACTAAAACACTGATTTTTTTTCCTTGCTCTCTAGAGTATATTCTCCATACAGAATCCCAACTGTTACTTTTAAAAACTTAAGTCAATTATAACTCCTCTCTCAAAAACCTTCAAATAATTCTTCATTTTCCTTAGAAAAACAATTTCACAGTCCATTTCTCCTGGTCATTCTTGATATTTTTTTCTGTTGGATTTTATCTTTTTGTAGTACTACTACCTTCTAAAACACTATGCAATTTATTACATGTACTTCTTTTCTATCTCCTCTCACTAGACTATAAACTCCAGAGGGATGACATTTTTTTCCTCTTTTGTTCATGAGTATACCCAAGTACCTCCCAGGTGCTGAATGAATGTTTATTAAATAAATAAATCACTTCCACAAAGTGGTAGCTACTGCTACAACTGTAATAGCTGCTTCTCTAAATATACAACTATAACCTGCACCTACTTCTATAACTACTTCTATAACTTCTATCAGAGTTTTTTGTTAACAAATCTCTTAGAAAGAATATGTATTATTTATCCTTTACAATAAATGCCAAAGCAAACAAAAATGTTATCCTTTATTTGTAAAGGATAACATTTTCTTAATTATGTTTTAATTTAAAAAGAAGTATCATCTCCCAATTGGAATTAAATACATGGTACTTAAATTAAAATATTTAGTTGTTATTTTAAAAATGTACAATCTCACTTTATACATAAATGCATTTAAATTCCAGAATCAGTATTTTAATTATTAAGTAATCGTTTTTTGGAGTTTTTTTAAGATTTTATTTATTTACTCATGAGAGACACAGAGAGAGAGGCAGAGACATAGGCAGAGGAAGAAGCAGGCTCCCTGCAGGGCACTCAATTCCAAGGACCCAGGTTTCATGACTTGAGCCAAAAGCAGACGCTCAACTACTAAGCCAACCAGGTACCCCTATTAGGAAATGTTTTACTTGAATTTTGGATGATAGAGAATAAGATACAGAAACTTACCAGGAAGTGATAAATTCCCACTTTCACTACCAGTTTCCTTAAATGACTGGTTACGTCTTTCATTTTGGGGTTCCAAAATGTCTCTGTACTTTGAGACCATAAGAACAGAGATAAAGTATACAACTGCCAACGCTAAAAACTGAGCTTGTTTGCTATCCTCCTAGGGAAAAATAAAAGCAGTTGATCATGCCACTATTAAATAAGAGGTACCAAGATTATTTCATATGACAACATTTAAGTATAAAACATGTCCATAAATCGTTCAATATATGCAGAAAATAATAAATTCACCTCAGCAAAGATTAGGCAAAGACTTTTGGAAAAATGCCTATAAATGAGAGGCTTTATGCTTGTGAAATATGTAGAAAGAACTTGGCTTGTTTTTGAAAATTAAGTAACTCAGTCTGAAGACAATGGTCCAATATACCTTATAAAATTAATCAAATGAGAAATTATCATTATATATGAATAATTAATTTGACTTCTAATCGTAAGAATTAAAACATGTATTAAAAAATCACAATTATCAATTTTCCTAAAAGACAATCATTCGGGAAAAGTGAGGTAATCAAATACAGAACAGGATCCCAAAGGAATTCTCAGGACTATTTTAAATAGTACAATCAAGCGTCTAAAATTGAAAATACAGTGTCTGCCAGAAAGAAAAGGACAAACTAGACTGACCTCTACAAGAGACCAGGGCTTCATCTTAGCTCTACAGATTATCCACATGTCTGGACCGATGACCTCTTTCATCTAGTCAAAATCACCATCTTCAAAGGGACCCTGCACATATCACTATTCTGATAACATTTCAAAATAATTTAAAGGGAAAACTCAAACTTGTCCATCAAATTCTGAAAACTAAAGGTACCTGGAGTAACAGATAAACTTAGGATAAGGGAAACAGAGACTGTTGCTGAACAGATAAATAAATAGCAACTAATGGTGCAAATGAAACTAAATGCATTTGACATAATTTCTGGGAAATAAGGAGATATCATTGCTCTACCTGAACATTTCCACTTGATGCAAATATTAGAAGTATTTGTAATCTGATAAGAATCTATGGTACCCTTTGGCTCATATGCAAGACCTTATAAGTCTTGATGGAAAAGATAAATGCACATTTTCCCTTTTTTATTAACCATTCTTTTTTTCTAGACACTCCTGTGTTCTGCTGTCACACAATCCTAACACTATTATAATAACTGTTGCTAATGATATTAACATTAAAATGTGGGCAAAAAACTTACTTGATCTTTTTTTAAAGATTTGTTTGTTTGTTTGTTTGTTTGTTTGTTTGTTTGTTTGTTTGAAAGAGAGCAAGCAAGAGGAGGGGGAGGAGAGGAGGGAGAGGGACAAGCAGATTCTGCACTGAGAGTGGAGCATGAAGGCGGGGCTCGAACTAATGACCCTGAGATCCTGACCTGAGCAGAAATCAAGAGTCAGACATTCAACTGACTGACACACTTAGGTGCCCCATGATCTTAACTTCTTAATCTATTACAAATCATTTACCCCTAAATATTTATTTAACCCTTTAATATGTTCAATATTTACTTATTACAGTACGAAATTCATAGTGTAACCCTGATTTCTGTCCAATAAGAAATATCCAATAGATCCATATGTTTAGGTCCTAAATCCCAAAATAAATTTGTTTTCAATTGTAGCTGTCACTTACTGAAAACTTACTGAAAATGGATCAGGGACTATCCTACATACTTCAAACACATTTCATTAACCCCTCTGAACAAGATGAGGCCTAGAGAAATAATTTACCTAAAGGCAAATGTGAATTCAGATTAGAGTGATTAAAAAGTTTAGCACTTAACCCTCGGGGTAATAGCTTCTTTACATTGTCAATCTAAGGTCATTTCCTTTTTCATCAAACTTTGTGGAAAAAAATCTCTGGCACAGAGTCTGGGAAACATGGTCTTTTTTCTAAAACTCCTACCAGGTAATTATAAAACTTTATTATAAAAATTTTTTTTGATTATTACTTTCAGAAATACATGTTAAATATAGGAGACATTCTACCTCTCTCCAAATAGCATAATATAAAAACTTGTTTAAAAGTCCCAAAAAGGGGCACCTGGGTGGCTCAGTGATTGAGCAGCTGCCTTTGGCTCAGGTCGTGATCCTGGAGTCCTGGGATCCGGTCCCACATCGGGCTCCCCACAGGGAACCTGCTTCTCCCTCTGCCTGAGTCTCTGCCTCTGTGTGTCTCTTGTGAATAAATAAAACTTAAAAAAAAAAAAAAAAGTTTCAAAAAAGCCAAATCATACAGAGCCAGGATGAAGAGCTTTTATTTCATTTTAAGTGCTATGGGAAGCCATCAGAGAATATTTAAAGCAAAAGAGTTATTACCTATTACAGATTTTTAAAGATCGCTATAAGAAAAAGCTATAGGGCAATGGATTCAATGAAAAAAGAGGGGAGAGAGCGCAGCAGCATTATTTGGTCCCAAAATGAACCACAGTCGGTTCTGAAAAAAACAAAAGTTAATGGTTTAATTAAAGGAATGATACAGCTACCAAAAAGCAAATAAATGGAGATCTAGGGAGGCAGTATACCTAATGGTTAAGATCAAAATTTCAAGAACCAGATTCCCTAGATCCTAACCCACTTCTACTTCTTACTACTTGTGTAATTTTTTTTTTAAGATTTATTTATTTATTCATGAGAGACACACAGAGAGAGAGAAATAGAGGCAGAGACAGGCAGAGGGAGAAGCAGGCTCCCTGCAGGGAGCCCACTGCAGAACTTGGAACTGGATCCGGGATCCCAGAATCACGCCCTGAGCAGAAGGTAGATGCTCAATGGCTGAGGCACCCAGGCATCGCACTACTTATGTAATCTTAAAGAGATTATTTAACCTAATACTTCTTTCTCATAGGATTATTGCATGACTTAAATGAAACAGAACATCCAGTTCTTTGCTTAAAATGCAGTAAGCATTCAATTAACTATTAACTATAGCTAATAACGATTAACAAATTGTATATGTGTATGTGTATAAAACTTAGTCAAGAACTCAAGAGAGGACTAAAACTCTACAAAAAGAAGAGGGGAAAATTAAAAATTGAAGTTATAAAGTTGATAAAAAGAAACTTGCAGAACATCCTGTACTAAACAGGCAGTTAAGTATTCAATAAATATTAACGAATGATAATACTACAAATGCTGATGAGTAGGATTACAGATAATTTTTATTTTCACCTTTAGACTCTCATACAATCTTATAATTTGTATGCGAAACTGTGCCATTATATGAAAATCAACTAAAACAAACATTTTTTAAAAATTAAAACGACCCTACACACCATTTCATCATATACCTTTGTATCATAATTCTGTTCCTTTGAGGGGAAAAAATATCCAATGTTCAGTAAAAATAATATGCTATTCAGAATTTGAACATTCCATTACTTTCAGAGTGTAGATTCGGGAGTTTAAGACTGCTGAGTTGGAATCCTATCTTTTACTAGCTCTGTTAGCTTGAAAAAGTTATTAAAGGTCTTTGTGCCTCAGATTCCTCATTTATAAAATGGTAATTACAAAAGTACTCATCTCAAGAAGTCGTTGGACCTCCTACATCTAAAGCACTTACAGTGCTTAATATGTAATAATGTATTATTCTTTTTAGCATAATTATTCTGATATATTAACTCCCTTTATATAAACAACACTTTCCAATATTCTAAGATTCTAAAATCACTATCAAAAGAATTAGTTTCTAGTCCTCTTATATCTATTCAACTATTTTATATTACAAAGAGTTCTCACGCTCAATACTTTGGGCCTAGGAGGAAATATGAATCAGCTAAGAGTATGTGAAAGAAATACTGTTACTTACTATGTCTCTGAAGACAACTGCCCTAAGCCGATTAATATCCATGTCTTGTAGGAGCTTCTCAAAATCTCTTACTGGAGATATACCACCAGTTACAATGTCCACTGGACTCTATGTAAGACAACAAATACATATATATACATTACACAGAAATTAAAAAAAAAATTAGCACAGCATTCCAAGTACCAGAAAAAAAAATAAATAATAACTGTAACACTGTTTTTTTCCAGTTTATTTTTCCTACTTACTTCTCTCTTCTTTTTTTGGGTACAGGAATAGAGGTGTGGGCTACAGAAGGAAACCATAAAGGAAAAAACACACTGCACACTAACTCACCAAGTACATGAAATACAAATTGACATATTCAAAGGAAAAGGTATCAAAGACACAAGAAAAGTAAACATTTGGAAAAGTAGACAAGATTAAGTATAAGCAAATCTTTACTGTATATTTAAAGACAAATATTTGAATGCTATGTCCACAGACTAAAATAACTATTTTAGAACCTCTGTCAGATTTATTTAACTTTATGTTGAAATGAACAAATAAATTTAAGATCTTAATCGTAAAGTAAGAGGCACTTTATTTAATTAATTATTCTGTATGCTTACCTTCGCTGCAGATTTCCCCATGGGAATCAAGCTATGCATTGTTTTCTGGCCTCTGACTGTATCTCCTCTAGCTTTCAGCTGTGAATGCTGTTGACACTCTAAACAATTCCTTACTGCCACTGCACACACTGTAGTTTATTTTAAGGAGAAGATTGGGCAAGAAAAGAAAATTTTATTTAAGATTTTGAAACTGATAAAAATCACCTACACAATATGACTTACATAAAGCTTTTATTTGAAACAGATTACTTTCAGCAAATCCCTAAAATGTCAGGGACATTTAGTCAAATGACTTTGTCACCTGTTTGTTTTCTGACTTTGTTAGCTACTCTATCAGGAACCAGTGCTAAGAGAGAATCATTTCAGGAATCTTAATCAACAGGCTAATGTTTCTTAGATCTCACTTAAGCTAAGCTAGGACAATCTTTTATTAAGGAAAAGATAGGGAAAAAAATAAGGAAAAGATAGGGAAGAACTGAAAGGTAGAAAAAAATATAAAGCAAATCACACTGCCATGAACTTGTCTAGGATAATAACCTTCCATCACCTTCACTAAAGTAAAATAGTTAAAATTTGCATGTTTTTCTTATTATGTATCACTATAGCATGATTTTAATAGAGACTGATAGAGGGTACAGCATTTATAGAAAATATTTACAGTGTCTACATTTAACTGGCTTTCATTAAAACCATATAAAAGGTGGGGACAGAAAAGAGACTCTAATATATAGTCCAAATAATCTCTCTAGTATTATACTAAATGAAATAAGTCAAACTGAGAAAGACAAATATCATATAATCCCACTCATAAATGGAATCTAGGGAAAAAAATAAACAACAAGCATAATCAGGCCTATGAAAACAAGAACACAACTGATGGTTACCAGAAGGGAGGGTAGTAGGAGGTGGGCAAAATGGGTGAAGGGGAGAGAGAGATTTATAGGCCTCCACGTATGGCATGAGTAAGTCATGGGAATTAAAAGCAGAACATAAGAAATAGTCAATGATACTGTAATAGCAATGTAACTGGACACAGACTAATATACAAACCTTTCAACTCACTAAGTTGTATACCTGAAACTAATGTAACAATGTGTCAACCATACTCAAAATAATAATAATTTTATCCAGTAGAAACCAGTATGTTTATAAGCCATGGTATCCCCAAATCTTTAAGATTTGATGTTTCAGTATATTACTACCAGATACTAACCTTTCTTTGTTTCTGACTTTCACAAATACCATACTCAAAATGGTGATCTTTTCTGAGCATAAATCCTATAGCCTTCATGTTATATGTGATTATAAACTATTACAGAGTCTGTAATAGCATTGTTTGCTAACCACTGAAAGAATTATGTAAATTCAAGAATTTGGTTTTAACATTTACAACAACTTAAAATAAGTACTAATTAAATGAATCACCTGTTTAAAAAAAATAATTACCTCTCTCTATGTCTCCCCAATCAGGTAGTTACTTTCAGAAATTAATTTTTAGGTTTAAATGATGAATTAGGTAATGCAAAAATGATCATGAATTGTGTGACTGCATATAAATCATCTCAATTCCCAATCAAATCAGTAGCTTTCAGGGCATTTGAACTGAACAAGAGTAGAAGAGCAAATTAGGAACAAGATAGCAGGGCAGCCCGGGTGGCTCAGCGGTTTAGAGCCACCTTCAGCCCAGGGTGTGATCCTGGAGACTGGGGATCGAATCCCACATCGGGCTCCCTACATGGAGCCTGCTTCTCCCTCTGCCTGTGTCTCTGCCTCTCTCTCCCTCTCTCTGTGTCTCTCACGAATAAATAAAATTTTTTTAAAAAGGAACAAGATAGCAAACTTCTCTGTGGACTCTAAGTACCAAACTTTATATGGCTAGCAGACAAAGAAGTGAGACAGGAAAGTATTCAGAAAGCTGCAAGAAGAGAACAAAAACTAGGGAAAAGTAGAGAAGGAACATAGTGAGGAAAGGAAGAAAAGAATATAGAATACTACTCTGTCAAAATTAAAATCAGGCCTAGGAAAATAACTTTTGTATTACTTTTGTCCCAGGTTGCATAAATTCCAGTTTTGGTATCGATACACAAAGTTATAAACCATGCCACATTCATCAGTCTCAGTAGTACAAGTTACTCTTACTGTTGCTGTACTGCCTTCTTACCTCCAACCTCAGGAAAGAACAGGCATGAAAAAAACCAGAGATCAAATATTTGGATTATTTACCAAGCTTACCATACTCTATTAAAGAGATCCTGAACAAGTCGTTTTCTGAATCTCACTTGCATATAGAAGACATGGTGCTAGGTGAATTATGGAAATGCATGGTGCATGGTGAATTATGGAAATGAGGGAGATAGAGTATTTCCCTCATTTCTGAATTTAATGCTTCAGGACAGTGAAATATTGATAGTGTAGCCATATACTTTTAATTCCCGAAACACACTCTTTATAGAAAAGTGGCAAAGTTGATAAAATGGCATATACAAAATTAACAGAGTCAAATATTTTAATTATATTACTAACAAAATATAAGGAAGTATGTTAAAACTTAAAGAAAGTTAAACTATATTCAAATTCTAACTTCACCAATTATAGCTTTTGGACTTGGAATAAGTTTCCTATTTCTCTGATCTCAAATATCCTCATGAATAAAAGAAAATAATTGCTGGCTCACTGAAAATCTATAATAAAAAATGACAGTAGACAATAAATGATAGTTTTTGCTTTTACATATTCACCGTTTGAATCAAAGCTTTACGCCAAATTTCTAAAAATAGTTACATCGAGTTCATTAGAGCATCCTAAGTTTAAAAGTGCTTTGAATAGTACTGAGTAAAAATAATCGTTGCACCAAAAAAGTCTGTTTATGTAACAGCTATTTCTGCTAAAAATGGGAAAATATTTCATGAACTAATTAGATTTTCCACTTTCAACATTTCCACAGATGCCTTATTTCTGATCTATCTTCACATGGCCATGGTTCCTATTGGTTTTGCTTCCATTTCTTCACCCCCTTCTCCCTAATTGCTTTTCTCCATTTAATAAGCAAATCACTAACAAACTGTTAGTATTTACAAATAGATACAAAAAATCTTCTCCACAGAGAAAAATTATTCTGCTTTATTCAAAGGAAGCCCTGATGACACTAAAAATTCTTGTCATGTATTTTAACTTTTATCTAAGCAAAAACTGCCTTCAGGACAAGGAGATTTAATATTTTTAGGAACTGCTTTAACAAATTACCATATCTTAGTTTGATAAAGGTTGTACTGGAATGATGCTGTTTAGAACCTTGCTACTCAAGTGTGTTTGTAAGAGAACAATTTCAACATTAACTGGGATTTGTTAGACAATTATAGACCTCACCTCAGACCTATATAACTGCATTTTAACAAGATCCTCTGGAGATTCTTATGTATGAATCATCTTAAAAATTGTGAAGCACTACTTTTGAGCAAAGATCAGAGGAACAGTGGTAATGGTGACCACAATCAACATAGATTTTTCAAAACTCGTCCTTCTTCTAGACAACTTTGTAACTACTACTATAGCATAATACACACATAATCCTCACTCTTTGGAGGTTAAAAAAAAAGGATATGACAAACTGTTTAGCACACATTTTCCACCAACAGGTAAAAGATAATTTTCAATCTAATATGTCAAGATTACTGAAAAATGTTCAAGTAAATTCCTAACTAATGGGCTTTAACATCTCACCTAGTCGGAGACACTGTCGCAAAATTCCACCAGAAGACATATTTTTTTCAGCTTCAATTTCAGTAAAGCCAAGAGAGCTTGCAAATATAAGCACATCCACAAGGCTGATTAGCCTCTGCAAAAATGTCACAGAGGCTTCTATTGAAAGGCCCTGAGTAGGTTCAATATTCTCCAGCTCGTGCTGTTAAGGAAGAAAATTTGACATTTACATGTACATTCTGATCAAAATCCAGTTTTCTTAGATATGTTCCCCCAAAACTCTAAGTTCTATAAAAAGCCATGCTCTCAGATATCTAGTTCAACAGCATGATTTCCTTTTTCATCTAAAAAGAAGGCAATGGAAATGTATGGGTGAGCCACCATCAATCATATTCACTAGCTGACTCATTCCTAAGAAGTCCTTTCATTCCTAGAACAGATTTAAGGTCCTTTCAGGTAACTAAAAGATCCTGTTACATCTGGGTTATAGCACCTATGATACATAATAACCACCACATTCAACTTTTAATCAAGAAAGATGCATAACAATCGTTTTCACACTAATTTATATAGTAAAGTCCTTACTGTAGCCGATGTAGCAGCTGAAAGCAATGGCAGTATACCCCCACAAGCCATGACCATATTGTCCATCACTTGAGAGATGAGATGAATTGTGTTGTGTACAAAGATGACATTATCACTGCTATTCACGAAGTCCATAACTGTCTTTGTTGAATGGCTGTCCAAAGATAAATGATGTTTACTGATAAAGCTAAAGAAAAGAAATCAGTTTGCCTACTTGAGGGGAGGGAGGATAAGAAGGTGCTTTTGCTTCATCTTGAAAGCTGAGGTAATGATAATGATGCAGCAGGAATGTTGGGGATGTACTTCCTCAGAAGATGCAGACCAATCCATATCAGGAGATCCTATCCATGCCCCTTTTCAGTGCTGAAACATATAACACTATTCATCTTGTATACAAAAAGTTGAATTATCCTTAACTGGGAACAAAATTGAGAAGTCATGTAGCAAAAATTAAGAGGTAAATGGTGTTAAATGTGCTATTAAAAATGAATTTTCTATTAACATTTTCTTAGATAATGCTATAAAATGTTTTCAAACAGTGTAAGTGTAGTACACAAATAACAATAAACCAATTAGGCATTTTAAAATCATAAATCATACAACAGATAATCTGAAATATATAGAAGTCTTATACCAAAACTATACTGGAGAATTAGATGTTATACTTAAGGTCTAATTTTTTTTTTTTAGTACTTCTAGTAATAAACCACTTTCGTAGATCTATCTTTAGGTGAATTATATGCTATAAAATATGCTACAGGAAATTTGCAAGCTTTTTAAAAGAAAAAATCTCTGATTTTCAAGTTTTTGTAATTCAGACAGGGTAGCTCATTTTTACATTAGAGAATAAACCCTACCATAGAATTTATATTCTACTTTTTTTGCCAAATGCCTGAAATTAATTGTAAAATGTTAACTATATAAACTTCTTAGAAAACAAAACCCAGGGTACCTGGGTGGCTTAATCAGTTAAGCATCTGACTATAGATCTCAAGGTTGTGAGATCAAGCCCCATGCTGGGTTCTGCACTGGGCACGGAGCTTAAGATTCTCTATTCCTCTCTCTAAAAAAAACAACAAAAAACAAAGACTATACACAAAGTGTGAATAAAGTTTAGTCTACAAACATATAGACAAACCTTCTCCACATCTGTATATCTGTTTCTATTGCAAATAATAGATCGTTGAGCAAACGTTGATGCATTTGAGACCATTTGAACTCAGGAATACGAAACATAGCAGATCTGGAATCCCTCCTTTGTCCATTAACTCTATCTGGTACTATTCCTTGACCTGGTTCCTCCTGCTGCCTTGACACCTAATACAGAAAGTAATAAAATAAGTTCAACTTCAAAGAAGGTATTAATAATAGCTTCTTTGCCATTCATCTAACAAATAATCACTAAAGAACTAAATTAAAGAAAAATAAGGATACTATGGAACCAAATTAGAGAACAATTATCAGTGAGTAATAACACTGAAATTTAATACTAAGGAACCAAACTAGAGAAAAATTATCAATAAGTAATAACATTGAAATTTAATACATTAAAGCAAAGTTATCAAAAATGCTAACTACCATAATTCAACAATAACCAGCTTGCAATCATGTTATTATTACCACCAGCAAATGTAGTATTTTATAAAAGAATCAGGAAGTTCTTAGGTTTGAAAATTAGCAGCATGAATGAAAGGCAGTATCTAGATTATAAATTGATTAGAATTAAAAACAAACATGAAGATAACAGAATTAAGAACCAACAAAATGGTTGGTTGAACAGAAGTGGGAAATGACAACATGTAATCAACTAAGTCTCGTGAATCCCTCTGATATACTAGTAAAGCAGGAAGCTGTACCTCTAGATCTCAGAAAGTCTCCTCCCCTCTTACAAATTAAACAGATCTTATGGTCTGTTTCCACATGGAAGGAATTTTACACTACATACTTTATATATAAAATCATGCACTGGCAGGTAGTTCTGAAGGAAGACAACCCTAGATTTCGCCAGAGATATAATGTACTATTACTGGGTTATCAAATAAAAGGTAAAGGCAAATATTTCCAATATTTGGAAATATATAAAATAGAATAAAATAGAATTTATAAAATAAAATTTATAAAATAGAATTTATTTTATAAAATAAATAGAATTATTTATTTATAATAAAATTATAAAATAGAATTATTTTTATAAAATAGTATTTTATAAAATAAATTTATAAAATAGAATTTTATTTTATAAAATAAAATTTATAAAATAGAATTTATAAAAATAGATTTATTACAGTCCTAAAGCTTGAAAGTATTAATTTTTGCTGGTGCTGTAGTGAAAATAATAATAAAAGCTGCCATTTAATGAACTCACTAAAATTTTGTGCTAAAGATAACAAATGTAATCTTTACATTCATTGTATTTATATAATTGCGAATAGGCTATGAACCAACTCCAAAGTAAAATAAAATGTAAGTATATACCCTTGCACTACTAATTCAATGCAAATACACTTCAGGAAGACAATAAATATAATCACCTCAAGCACAGGTTGATGAGGTTGAGATGTTTCCATGTTTGTATTGGCCTTCAATTCCAATCTCTCAGTATCTGTAGCAACACTGGAAACATCCAATTTAGCAATCCTCTGCTCAGAAGTGGTAGGAGCCTCAAAGACAGGAGAATCACCAACTACTTTGGTTTCTCTAGCAAAGTTAGTTGTTTTCTTCCCTTCCTGTAGCATCTCCCCAACATCTGATTGTACAGGTGTCTGGGAAACAATAATGTCTGGTGAGGTAGCTGAAGACCCTGATGCTGTCATAGTCAAAATTCCAGAATCTTTGGAATCTTGAGTTTCACTGTCACTTTGCTTCTTACTTACAGATTCTTGCTCTTGAAATACTAATTTGTTGTCATTACTAAGCATGTCCAGTCTTTCACTGGCTTCAGATGCAGCTGGAGACAAACTATCTTCTTGGAGCTCTGTGGGTAGACTGGCTTCCTCAGTAGGACTACTTTCTACCTTCAGTTCTACATAATCATCATCATCTTCCTCTACTATAGACTTATCCAAAAATTCAGGCACCTCTGAGGCATCTTCTTCTGAAGGAGAACTTACAGAAGCAGTTACTTCACTAATAGTCATTATATTTTTGCAACTCATTTTAAAAGAATTAGAGGAAACAGTCTCAGTGTCTATCATATCAGACGATATTTCCAAATCACCTGTATTAATTGTTTCATTTATCAATGTTTCTTCTAAATGGACTTCATCTAGTAACTCCTGACTTTCTTGGCCAGTTTGCCTTTCTTCATTAGATGTGTTAGGAGTTGGCAGTCCAACGCTGGAGACAGAGTCTACTGAAACTGTCTTCTCAATAGTTGACTTTTCATCACTATTTCTGGTGTTATGTGGAGACACAGGACAAGCCTTCATACTTGTTTGCTGGGATGCTACTGAAACATTAACATCCCTGCTAATGGCAGAGTTGGCTTCAACTGAATTTGAACACTGCCCTATTTGTTCATCAACTTTTCCCTGGTGTTCCCTGAACATACTGGCAAGATTTTCTTTGTGTATTTCAAAAGTGACCTAGATGAAGAACATACAATCAAAATATGCTTTTAAAAAAAGACAGCATATAGAACATAAAATGAAAATATTTAACAACTTTTCAAATAAGTGGTATAATATAATGCAATAATCATCCTAGAATACCCTTATCTTATAAAATAAAAAGTCAACCACAAAAAACAAAATAGTCAAAAATATGATAGCTAGACTTAATGCTAACAAGTAGCAAAGCACTAAGTCACAATAAGAACATCCCTACTTAGCCTATTTTTAAACACATATGAAAAGAACACACTCTACTAACCTCTGTAACTTGTACCAGGATCTAAACATATGCCATTGTGTATCTAAATATATACATTGTGAATGGTTTGTGCACTAAATAATACATTGTTTCAACTGCAATGAAAACCCATTTCCCCATGATTTATCCTCTTCAGGGAATTAAAAAATCAATTAATTATGTCCACTATTATGGCAGTTTTCCATATATTTAGTAAAAATATTTCTTACTAAGCTAATACATGAAATGAAATGGGAAAATAAAAAAAAAAAAAGAATCCAACCATCCCCAAAGGTCAACCACTATTTTCAAAGTCTAAACTGGTCAAAATAAATATAACCTGAAAGTTCCAAGTCATCCATCCATCCATCCATCCATTCCACTTCCATGTGAGTGACTACTATGTAACTGGCAGTGCGAACATCTTATATTATTAGCCTTATACCCCTTTACCTTGATAATTTTCTTATCAAGGATTACTTTAGGGACCATTATGTGATTGCCACTGGTGTTATAACAGGAAGTGTTAAAAAAAAAAAGAAGTGTAATGCATGCAGAAACTATAGGCATAATTAATAGTTTACCAATGCTAGAACTGTTTGTTCCTGTAGCCTACATTATTATAACATATATGGTAAATTGAACCTTTAGTCAACAAAGCTTTATTGAACCCTAGTATGGGAGGATGGTAATAAATGACAACAAAAGATATTTTGTGCACAAAGGTCTATATGCCTTTTTGAATCATAGGCATGTACACATATGGGTAAAAGGCAAACAAATGTATAAATAATGCATTATGCTAACATTTTTTCTATAGCTTATTTACTAGCCCTTACTCGGAGTATTTACAGTATGCTCATGCCTATAATGAGATACAGCTCAAAATAAAAATATTTAGGAAATAAACATTTTCCTAATTGTATACATTTGGGAAACTTTTTTTTTTAAAGATTTTATTTATTTATTCATGAGAGACACAGAGAGACAGAGAGGCAGAGGCACAGACAGAGGGAGAAGGAGGCTCCATGCAGGGAGCCCGATGTAGGACTTGATCCTGTGACCCTGGGATCACGCCCTGAGCCGAAGGCAGACCCTCAACCGCTGAGCCACCCAGGCATCCCAGGAAACTTTTTTGAATATTTCAAAATGAAATGCATATGCTCCACATTAAAGAGTAAAATAGCACTGTAAACATCAACAAAATATCAATATCTTTTATAACCAGAAAGCGAATATTTTCTTGAAACAAGTTGGTTGGTTGGTTGGTTGTTTTTTATCAAGGCTCTACACCCAGTGTGAGGCTTGAACTCACAACCCTGAGATTAACAGTCACACGCTCTACCAGAACTAAATTATTTTAATTGACCAATTCCTCAGTACTTATTCAGCAAAACTGACTGAACATCCAAACATGCCAAGCACTGTGTGATAAAACAACACAATGTTCCTGCCTTCATGGAACTTCTATTCTAATGAAAGAACCTGAAAATAAACATACAAAAAATAAGATAATGTCAAGTAATAGTAAGAACTTTGAAAAGGAATAAAGAGAGTAACTGAAGATGACAGTCTAGGTGGGAGGGTGTGTTTAACCAGAATAACTGAGAAAGGTCTCTAAGGATATTACACTGAATAGAAATAGGAATAAAGTGAGAGAGCAACTTATATGAATATCAAAAGGAAAAGAATTCACGAAGGAGGAAAAACAAATGCAAAATTCCTGGTAGCCAAAATGGCTTGATATGTTTGAGGAACAATAAACCAGTAGAAAGAGAACCGTACATGATAAGGTCACAGAGGTAGACATTGGCAAGATTATGGTTATAGAGAATTGTAGACTATATTAAAGACTTTGAATTTTATTCTGAGTGTAAGAGAGCCATTCAAAAATCTTGAGTATGGGATCCCTGGGTGGCGCAGTGGTTTAGCGCCTGCCTTTGGCTCAGGGCGCGATCCTGGAGACCCGGGATCGAATCCCACGTCGGGCTCCCGGTGCATGAAGCCTGCTTCTCCCCCTGCCTGTGTCTCTGCCTCTCTCTCTCTCTCTCTGTGACTATCATAAATAAATAAAAATTTAAAAAAAAAAAAAAGTCTTGAGTAAAAGGAAGACATGATCTGATTTCTTAATGTCATTTAGTCTATTTGGAAAACTGACTTTATGGGAGATCATTTCTACACTGATATGGTTATTATTGTCTAAGAAAGGCAAGTATCATACTACAAAACCTCACAGTAATTTTGAAAATAGGATGATCCTTTATTTCAACAACAGTGTATAAGTTTAGTTTTCAATAATAATTTGCTTTGATTTTTTCCAAATTAAGAGTTTTTAAATTTTTATTATAAAATATATCAATAAACATAAATATATATAAATTTATATATTCAGATTAAAGAATAATCTTTTTAAAAACTATATACCTACTACCCATTTCAAGAAATGGAACAGGATGGCACTTGGCATGAATAAGGTATAGGAAGTAGACTACTTTGTATTTTCCAATTCTCACCACAGTCTACCTCTACTCTCAGAAGTAGATCAAAAGCAGACCACTTTTTCAAGGAGTAAAGTAAGAATGTTCAAGTAACCCAGGTAGCAGGACGAGAAGAGACAGCACAAACTGAATCAGTGCATGGTCAAGACAAGTGAAGTAGTTTCAAGAACATGGGCCCATCGCATAGACAAAATTTGTTCTCATGCTTTTTAAAAAAATGTCATAAAGGTAGCTGACATTTCATTAACAGTAGCTTCCCTCTATATCTGTCTCTGAAGTAAAACTGCTCCAATTTAGAAGGACTAACATGTCTACTACACAGCTGCCATTGTGGGATCTCCTTTTACCATTTTCCTGGAGATTCCTTCTTATATCTCTTCTATGTTGCCTCTCCTTTTTCTTATGTCCCATATCTTTCTCTTGTTTCATTCTCTCCTTTTGGTGTTGTGTGTCCTCTAGTACCTTCTTGAAAAAGGGTATATATAAACTAAATTTTTGAGATCTGAAAACATGAATTTTACTTCATACATGGTTAATAGATTGATTATAAAACCATAGGTTTGAAAGCATTTAACCTTAGAATTTGAAAAGAATTTCTTCATTGCTTATTTCTGTGCTTATTGTTGGGGAGTCTGAGACTATTCTGAGTCCTGATCCTTTATATGACCTATTTTGTTCCCTGTCAAATCTTATAAAAATATCTTTGGCTCCTAGTATTTTCAAATTTCACAATGATTCTCAACATAGGTCTATTTTCACCCACTGTATTAAATGTCTACTGGGCCCTTCCAATCTAGCAATAAATATCCCTGGTTCTGGGAAATTTTCTTGAATCAATTAATTTATACCTTTGTTCCCTTTTTCACCTATTCTGACTTGCTGTGATTAATATCTCTTGATGGTACACTGAATAGTCCTCTAATTTTTTTTCCATTTCTCTATTTTCCATGCTTTTGTCTTTTGGTTCTACTACTGGGAGATTTCCTCAACTAACCCTTGAACATGTTTTTCATTTCTCCTATGGGACTCTGGGCTAGTCACGACTTTCCTGCGGCACATATTTTTCCTCTCTAAAGTGAGTATAAGGGTATCACAATCCCAGTGTTTGAGTCATATTACAAAGCGGTAGTGATCAAAACAGTACAGTACCGGCACAAAAGTAGACACAGAGATCAATGGAATAGAATTGAAAATTAAGAGGGGAACCTACAACTATATGGTCAATTAATCTTTGACAAAGCAGGCAAGAATATGCAATGGGTGGGGGGGAATGTCTCTTCAACAAACAGTGTTAGGGAAACTAGAGAGCAACATGCAAAAGAATGAAACTGGACCACTTTCTTATACCAAACACAAAAATAAATTCAAAATGGATTAAAGACCTAAATGTAAGACCTAAAACCATAACAATCCTAGAGGAGAACACATACATTGTCTGACACTAGCTATAGCACTTCTTTCTAGATATGTCTCCTGAAGCAAGGGAAACAAAAGAAAAAATAAACTATTGGGACTTCATCAAAATAAAAAGCTTCTACAAAGCAAAGGAAACAATAAAACTAAAAGGCAACCTACAAAATGGGAGAAGATATTTGCAAATGACATATCAGATAAAGGGTCAGCATCCAAAATATATAAAGAACTTATACAACTCAACAATCAAAAAAATAATCCATTTAAAAAATGGGCAGAAGACATGAATAGACATTTCTCCAAAGAAGATGCAGAAATGGCTAATAGACACATGAAAAGCTCAAAATCTCATCATGGAAATATAGATCAAAACTACAAAGAGACGGGTGCCTGGGCGGCTCAGTCAGTTAAGCAGCTGCCTTTGGCTCAGGTCACGATCACAGGGTCCTTGGATTGAGCACCATGTCATGGTTCCCTGCTAGTCTGCTGCTCCCTTTGCCCCCCTACTCATGCTCATTCTCTCAAATAAATAAAATCTTTTTTAAAAATTAAAAACTACAATGAGATATTACCTCACACCTGTCAGAATAACTAAACAACACAGGAAACAACAGGTGTTGGCAAGAATTTTAATTTTAAAAGGGGAACCCTTTTATACTGTTAG
This sequence comes from Vulpes vulpes, assembly GCF_048418805.1. Classification (NCBI taxonomy): domain Eukaryota; kingdom Metazoa; phylum Chordata; class Mammalia; order Carnivora; family Canidae; genus Vulpes; species Vulpes vulpes. The sequence continues at coordinate 86,376,450 of NC_132789.1, forward strand.
TTGTAATACAAACTAATATATAGCCCCCTTTGGAAAACCATATGGATGTTCCTCACATAGAACCACCCTATGATCCAGCAATTGCACTGTAAAGGTATTTACCTAAAGAATACAGAAATACTAACTCAAAAGGATACAGGCAGCAGGTGTTTATAGCAACATTATCTAGAATGGGTAAACTATGGAAAGAGCCCAAGTGTCCATCAACTGATGAATGCATAAAAATGTGGTATATATTACAATGGAATACTACTCAGCCATAAAAAGAATAAAATCTTGCAATTTACAACAATGTGGATACCATTAGAGACTACTTAGAGAAATAAGTCAGAGAAAGACAAACATCATATGATTTTACTCACATAGATTTTAAGGGGAAAAAAAACAAAAGGAAAATAAAGAGGCAAACCAAGAAACAGAATCTCTTATTTTTTTTAAAGATTTTATTTATTCATGAGAGACAGAGAGAAAGAGAGGCAGAGACATAGGCAGAGGAAGAAGCAGGCTCCATGCAGGGAGCCCGACGTGGGACTCGATCCTGAGACTCCAGGATCATGCCCTAGGCTGAAGGCAGGCGCTTCCACTGAGCCACCCAGGTATCCCAAGACTCTCTTATTTTTATAAAGATTTTATTTACTTATTTATTTGAGAGTGAGAGAAAATGAGTGGGGGAGGGTCAAAGGGAGAGGAACAAGCAGACTCCCCACTGAAAAGAAAGCCCTGCGTGGGATCCCTGGGTGGTGCAGCGGTTTGGCGCCTGCCTTTGGCCTAGGGCACGATCCTGGAGACCCGGGATCGAATCCCACGTCGGGCTCCCGGTGCATGGAGCCTGCTTCTCCCTCTGCCTGTGTCTCTGCCTCTCTCTCTCTCTCTCTCTCTCTCTCTCTCTCTGTGACTATCATAAATAAATAAAAATTAAAAAAAAAAAAAGAAAGCCCTGCGTAAGGCTCAATCCCAGGACCCCAGGATCATGATCGGAGAAGAAAGACATTTACTCAAGCCCCAAAACAGGTTAAAAAGGTGATAGGGACTAAGGAGTACACTTGTGATGAGCACTACATGGTCATCCAGTGAGCAACACTTCCACAGGGGAGTGGTGAATCACTATATTGTACACCTGAAACTAATATTACACTGTATGTTAACTAATTTGAATTTAAATAAAAACTTTAAAAAAAAACAAATAGAGGTTTCAGCACTACAGACTTAAAAACAAATAAGACCTGTAGCTCCCAAATAAAAGATGTTAAGGGCAAATATAAAAATAAATTCAAAATATAGAATTTCTTATATACAAAATGCCGAAAGATTTTTTTAATGTAAGGATCAACCTTGTAGAAAATAAAAGGGGCATATCCTGGGGAGAAAGGTAGTATATGCATGAACCACCAAAGATAAATACACAATAATAGGCTGGGAAATTTTCTAAAGCCCATTCTCAGAGTCAGTAGCTAGAAAAGACAATTTTTGGCAATAAGTTTGGAAAAAGACCCAAAAGTTGGTCTCACTACAGTCAAACAATGGGCCTAAATGTTGACTGGTATACTGTTCTAAATGTATGCTATTTCCACTGCTTTGCTGGTCACCAAGGTATAAAAAGATCTACCAGCAATCATGCTGTTGAAACAGATGTGCATCTAGCAAATTGCCCTATATAACAAAGTCATGTTCTTTCAGTCAAAATTTATTACAATATTACAGGTTAACAGCAGTCATAAGATGGGCTGCCTAAAAACAGAAGAGTTTTCTATTCTCAGGAAAGATAAATAATAACTCAAGACAAATGAATATCCAAATAAGTTAGTCAGAATATGTCAGGATGATCACAGACATGTGAATATAACTTTGCATCAATTAAATATTAAAAAAGAAAGATAGAAGAGAGGCATTAATTGAAAACAATCATAAATGTCTTACTAGTGTTGAATATATTCTAGGTTAGTATCCCAAAGTACCAAGTTATACAGACTGAGAGAACCACTGTAAACATATGGAAAAACACATAATAATCAACAAAGTGGAGGTATCAAAATGTAAATAAACAATAAAACTTTTAATGATTAAAACTAAAAATAAATCCAGGAGCGCCTTAGTTAAGCATCCAACTCTTGATTTTGGCTCAGGTCATTAACCCGACATACTGGGAAGGAGCCCTGCTTCAGGCTCTGCACTCAGCAAGGGTTTCCTTAGATTCTCCCTCTCCCTCTTCCTTTGCACTTCCTCCTGCTTGTGCCTCCCCCTGCTTGCATGTGTGAGAGACTTTTAACTATGGGAAACAAACTGAGGGTTGCTGGAGGGGAGGGGGTAACTGGGTGAAAGGCATTACTGAGGGCACGTGATGTGATGAGCACTGGGAGTTATATGCAACTGATAAATTACTGAACTCTACATCTAAAACAAATTAAGTAGTATACGTTGGCTGATTGAACTTTTAAAATATTAAAAATAAATTCAAATAACAAATAAGCTGAAATTTGGATAATTAGAGTAAGGATAAAGTTTCATCTTATGGCAAGCCCAACAGTGATATTCCTTAATGGGGGGGGGGGGGGCGCTGCTGCCCAACGTAGGGGCATATGTATGTTCAACTAACATACATATTACAAAAGAAAGTTATTGTAATCCATCCCAAAACTAAGTATTTTCTTATACTGAGAATTGTTTTAAACAATAAAGGAAACAGACTGAAAAGTTAAACCTACATTACTGCCTCTATGAAACCCATTCAGTGTATTAAAACAGTACAGTAAAATACCAAACCCTATGACTATCTTTACCCAACATATCTTTAAGATGAATGTCAATTGTCATCTTAAAATGATACACAACAACAGGAATTTAATGCAAATTTTGAAACCTACACAAATATATGTAAGTAATTATATATTTTGACTTATTTGGTAACAGGTATAAACTTAGAAAAAAATTTGCAAAATGAAAACAGTCCTGAACAAAAGCATTCACAGTCTTATATTAATGCTTTTAAGGTTACTAACATAGTGGTCTCAGCTAAACGAAACTCTGATACCTCACTGTATCCATAGTACATAGAGGAGTACCCCATCACCCTTAACCCAGGTTTCACTTCCCAGTTTCAGTTACCCATGGTCAACTGTAGTCTAAAAATATTAAATGGGAAATTTCAGAAATAAACAATTCATGGTATTCAAATCCTGTGCCCTTCTGAGTAGCATCATATACCATCCCACTCCATCCCACTCGGGATATGAATCATCCCTTTGTCTAGCATGTCCACGTTATATGCACTGCCCACTAGCCACTCATAGCCATCTCAGTTATCAGATCTAATGTCATAGTACATGTGTTCAAGTGACCCTTATTTCATTTAATAATGGTTCCAAAGCACAAGATTTGTGATGCTGGCAATTCATATATGCCAAAGAAAAGCCATAAAATCCTTCTTAAGTAAAAAAGTAGAAGTTTTCAACTTATTAAAAGGAAAAGAAAAAACTCATATGCTGAGGTTGCTAAGATCTACAGTAAAAATCTACTATCTGTGCAATTATGATGCAGGGGAAAAATGTGCTAGTTTTGCTGTCCCACCTCAGACTACAAAAGCTATGGCCATTGTGTGGCTCAGTCAGTAGAGCATGTGATTCTTGATATCAGGGTCTTGAGTTTAAGTGCCATGATGGGTGTAGAGATTAAAAACTAAAATAGAGTGGCTGGGAACTTAAAAACAAACAAACAAACAAATAAATAATAAATAATTTTAAGAAAAAAAAATTTTAAAAAGGGAAAGGACACCATCCAATGCAAGTCTTCAACTGCAGTGAAACTGGGTTCTTCTAGAAGATGTCCAAAAGCACCTACATTCATAAAAATGCAAAGAAGGCATCAAGGCATAAGACATGGGAGCACAGATTAACACTGGTACTATGTGGCAACATTCCAGGGCATATAATGAAGTCAGACATAGTGTACAGAGTTAAGAACTCACATACTCTCAAAAATAAAAACGAAAATTATCTGCCCATGTTTTGACAACATAATCAAAAACCATGGGTGTCAACCATCTTGTTAATGAAATGGCTTTACCAATGCTTCAACCCAGAAGTGAAAAAAATACTTGGAAGAAGAAGGATTAGAATTTAAAGTCAAGACAATGCACCTGACCAACTTGAAACCTGAATTTTGGTATGATAATGAAAATGTTAAGGTTACATTTTTACCTCTAAATATAACCTCATTGCTTCAGTCCCTTGACCAGGGACATCATTTGGTTTGTTAGGGCCACATCCATCCATCTGGTATCTGATTACATTTCATCAGCAACTGATGAAGACCCTAATCTGGACATAATGCAATGCTGGAAATCATTCATTATTCCTGATGCAATGACACTCATCAAAGCTTCAGTGGATGAATTAAAACCTGCAGAACTGCAAATGCCTGCTAGAACTTATTAAGTCATGAATGATTTTAAGGGCTTCCCAGGACTGATGGAGAAGTGAGGAAAATCATTCATTCAGCAAGTGGAGAGGATTGGCTGAAATGATGAAAGCCACTGAGAAGTGCTAACAAATGAGGAATTGGAAAAACTTGTTGAATCATCTACAGAGGTAGGAGAAGAAATGGAAGGAGAACCAGCAATGTGGACATACAGAAACTTGCCTAAGTATTTCAAATGACACAAACACAGAAGGATAAAATTATGAAATATGATCCTCAGAAGGAATGGAGCATTTAAGTCACACATCTGATCACCAAAGGATTACAACTTCTGCAGCAACACTTAGATGCATTAAAGTCAACAACTTCCCATTACAATGTTCTTCCAAAAGGTTTTTTTTGCAAAAACCAATCTTCCAACGATCAAGGCTCCCCAAACATTGACATAGTGTGCTCCTGACTTCCAACCGCCAACGTGGCTATGGCTCAATGATCCAGGATCACCTGCAGCAGATTGTTCTCCTTCTGATGTACTGTCACAAGGTCAACAGAAGCCCTAAAGCTATATCACAATGCCTTCATCTATATACCTCACTTCATCTCATCACATAGGCATCTTATCATCTCACATCAGCACAGGAAGACGAAAGAGGAGTACAGTAGATATTTTGAGAAAGACCATGTTCACATAACTTTTATTACATATACTGTTATACTTTTTCTATTTTATAATTAAATATTGTTTTTAATCTCCTACTGTGCCTAATTTATAAATAAAACTTTATCATAGGTATATATGTATAGGAAAAAACACATTCATACAGAGTTTGGTACTATACATAGTTAAAGGTATCCACTGGGGGTCTTGAAACAAAAATATTCCCTAAGGATAAGGGGGAACTAGTGTAGCACATTATATAGAACTGACCTCTCTACTGGTCAAAATCAATTATGAGGAATTTGTTGTATTTCTATTGCCTTATTCAGAAAGAATACAAGACACATATTTTTGTTATCACAAATTATCTTGTACAGATCTGTTTTCATGATGCTCTTGCTAGTATTCACTTATTATAACTTAAGTACACCTAAATTGACTATCAGCACAATCTTTTTTTTTTCTAATTTTTTTTTTTTTAATTTATTTATGATAGTCACACACAGGGAGAGAGAGAGGCAGAGACACAGGCAGAGGGAGAAGCAGGCTCCATGCACCGGGAGCCGGACGTGGGATTCGATCCCGGGTCTCCAGGATCGCGCCCTGGGCCAAAGGCAGGCGCTAAACCGCTGCGCCACCCAGGGATCCCCAGCACAATCTTTCAACCATTTGATATGAGACTTTTCATTCTAAAGGTGAAGTGCAATTCTGTGTAATATATTTCTTTGTCATATTCCATCTATATTCATGACCAGCAGACAAACTTTCAACTAGCCATTTAAAAAGATAGATTAGGGGCACCTGGCTGGCTCAGTCAAAAGAGTGTAGTACTCTTGATCTCAGGGTTGTGAGTTCAAGCCTCACATTGGGTGCAGAGATTATTTAAATAAATAAACTTTTTAAAAAATATATAATTAAAAAAAATAGGTTAAAAGATATCATTTAATGTTAAAATTTCAAGAGCAAATGATGGTTAATATAATACACATTTCAGGAGCACCTAAGTGGCTCAGTAGGTTACGCATCAGATTCTTGATCTCAGCTCAAGTGTTGATCTCAGCTCAGGTGTTGATCTCAGAGCTATGAGTTCAAGACTCATCATGCTGGGCTCCACACGGAGTGTAGAGCCTTCTTTAAAAAAAATAGCAATAATAATATACATTTCAATTCAAAGCAATGTACATTTTCTAAAGTACATCTTGAAGGTGCCACAGTGTATATCTTTATTACAGATTTGTAGTCAAATCTGTTCTAAGTAGTGCTATGTATTTCCTAAGCAAACCAACTTGTTTACTCTTTCTTCTATAAAATACTCTTTCTTCTATAAATACTAGAAATTCTAATTCTGAATTTGATTTTGAAATTTCTCTTTAATTTACTCCAATACTCTAAAAGCTAAATGGCAACTAAGCAATTATCACTGCTGTTATCTTTTTTGATACTGTTTTTCCTAAAGGTATTTGTGACTGATAATTCCTAATTAATTACCAGATATTGTTCTAAATTACCCAGCTAAAAGACTAGTCATTAATCTTCACAATCATTTGATAGCTAATCTATAGCTATTTGTAATGTCTGGAAAGACTTATATAAACTACTAAAGTTAAAGATACTCATGAGCTAATAAATACATTTATTTTGCCATTACTTTCAGCTTAATTAGCTTTCAAATTTACTAAATTTAGTAATTAGGAGATAAAATATGAATATAAAACATCAAGAGATTAACATTAATCCATATAATTTAAAAATATGTTTATATTACTAATTAGGAGATAAAAGATGAATATAAAACATCAAGAGATTAACATTAATCCACATATTTAAAATATATATTTATATACTTATTTATATATTTAATCCACATATAAAAAATGGAGACTTTTAAATGTTAGGCAAAGTTTGGGAACTGGCTTTCTTTTTCAAGCAAATGCATCTTTTCACTGTATGTCATTTCCTATGGAAAAATATCAGCTGAGTATGACACACTAACTTTCTCATTCTTAGGTTGCCAACATTTCATAGTTGATACATAAGAGAGCTTTAAAAATAACTGAATCTTCCTATATAGGATATCAATCAGCATAGTTCAAAATGATCACTCCACACAGCAGATCTTTTATAGAGGTTCTAATCCCACAGCCTGCAACAACAATTGTATAAGGTAACAGATACAATAGTCAAGTTATTAATATTTATAATGTTGTAAATGCGTCTTGGTTAGAAATCTGAATATTCTGGTTAAACCTAATTTCTTAAATGTTACCTTAATACAATCTTAATGGAGGAGTACCAAACATAAGACCTAGGCTATCCTAAGAAAAGTACTAAAAGAACATTACTTTAAAAAAAAAATTTTTTTTAAGTAGTTCCACATCCAGCAATGAGCCCAAGTTGAGGCTTAAACTCATGACCCTGATATTGAGACCTGAGCTGTAATCAAAAGTCAGACCAGTCTGTCTGCTGGTCACAAATATAAATGTAATATGACACCTAACTGAGCCACCTAGTCATCCCATAAAAAAAATATTTTAAGTTTCGTAACAAAGAGAAATAATCCTATGAGGAAAACAAGCCCAATACATAATATGCACTATATATTCATCACATAATAAATTTAAAAGCATTGTTTGAATAGCATATTTTGATAGGATTCATAATGCACTACTGCAAAATATGGCACATTGGCATACTGATTATTTTAAGATGAAGGAATCTGAGAAGAAGGTGGAAGGGGAACTCTCTAATCTCTCCATCCTCCCCTGAAGTAGATCATAGGATCAGGAGGTGCTAGAACTCTCTGATCTTCCCCCATTCTCCCCCCTCTTCTAGCCTCCCATGTGAGAGGTACCCTCCCTAAACCCCAGAGGAAAGGAGCATTCCTTATGCTAAAAAGAATCCAAATGAATAGGTCTTGCTAATTTCCCTCCAGTTTACTACCCTTAGTTCATACCCTCTGTCCTATCACGTTATTCCATGACTTTCCACTCTTCATCAAACCACTACAAAACACTCAGGCTTAACCCTTTCTTTGAGTCTTTTATGTTCTTATAAAGGCTTCCATGTAACATAAAACATTAAATAAACACATACACTTTTTTTCTGTGAATCTCTATTTGTCATTTTAATTTTCAGGCCCAGACAGGGACCCTTAGACAGTCAAGTAAGAGCTTTCCTCCCCGACAATTCACATTTTTATTTTTATTTTATTTTATTTTATTTTATTTTATTTTATTTTATTTATTTTATTTTATATTTATTTATTTATTTATTTATTTATTTATTTATTTATTTATTTATTTCATGAGAGACACACAGAGAGAGGCAGACACACAGGCAGAGGGAGAAGCAGGCTCCACGCAGGGTGCCCGATCTTGGGTCTCCAGGATCATGCCCCGGGCTGAAGGCAGTGTTAAACCGCTGAGCCACCCAAGCTGCCTAATTCACATGATTCAGATAGAAAACAGTATGTAGGGGCACCTTGATGGTGTAGTCAATTGAGCCTCTCACTCGCAGTTTCAGCTCAGATTGTGATCTCAAGGTTGTGAGACTGAGACTCATGACAAACTCTGCACTAAGTGCAGTTCAGATTTTCTCTCCCTTTCCCTCTGCCCTCCCACTCATGCTCTCTAATAAATCAACCAATCTTTAAAAAAAAAAAAAAGTATGTAATATAAGTTTCCCTCCTACCACACTGGTCCTTACCTGCACAATTCCCCCAACAATCAGTTCACCAGTTATTAAATTGTACTGGTACCAATTGGTATCACCAGTACCTTCTCAGAGTATTTTCTTGCATATACACACAAACATAAATTCTCATTTTCCTACTGGTTTTACTAATATGCACTATACACTGTTCCATACTTTCTTTTATCACTTATATCTTGGTGAACTATCTCAAAATAGTTTTAATTTGCAGTCCTTACAAATGGGTAAGTTGAGCCTCTTTTTTTACGTAAAGTAATTTTTTTTAGAGAGAAAAACAGTGTGCACACTGGGAGGGGGATAGAGGAAGACAGAGAGAGAGAATCTACAACTAGTGCAGAGCCTGACTCTTGATCTCACAACCTCATGCCCTGAGCCAAAATCAAGACTTGGGACACTTAACCAACTGAACCATCCAAGTGTCCCTTTAGTAATTTTTTAGTAATTTTTTTACCTTAGTTTTCTATGGTTTGATCATGTCTTTTGTCCATTTTTGTATTGGGCTTTCTTTTCTAGATTTTTCTAGGAAGACCTTATATGTTAGTAATGTTACCTTTGTTGTGGTTCTAAATAATTTTTTCCAATTTGTCATATGCCTTTTGACCTTGAATGGTATTCAGTTCTTTGATCACAAAGATTTTTGCTTGTTTTAATGCTGTAAAACTCTTAGTCTTTCTCTTCTCTTAGTACTTTCTGAATGTCTATAAATATACTATATTAACACATGGAAACACTGTAAAACTTAAAAGAAATTTATTTATAAAAGAATAGATAGACCCTCAAGCTTCCTCAAAGTATGAGAATTTCAATGTAAATCTATGGTTGCTCCCCTGTTCCACACTGGCTTAAAAATACACATTTAATAAATGCCAAGTTTGGTTCATTTTGGTAGGTAATACCAGATATATTTTTAAATACTTGTAGCAATAGCTGAGATATACAGAATGCTTATTGTATATTGTTTTAAGTATCTGGCATACATTGACACAGAAATCTTCAGAGCAATTCTAAAAGTAGGTAGTATTATCCTCATTTATATAGATGATGATCAGAAACACAGTAACATAAAATATCAGTTAATAACTTACTAATCATTTTTTTAAAAAGTCATCTTGACCAATTTTAAGACCTGCCTCAACAGAGCTTTAGCAATACCTATTATTATGTATTTATTTGGAAAGAGAGCGATCACATGCAAGCAGGGGGCAGGGGAGGGGGAGGCAGGTGACAGGGGAGAGGGGCAGATGAAGAAGGAGACATGAAATATCAAGCAGGGCTCAACCCACGACCCTGAGGTTATGACCTGAGCCTAAATCGAGAGTAGGATGCTTAAATGACTAAGCCACCCTGGAGTCCCTATTAGAACCTTTTAATACGTGAGGATGGCTGAGTGCTCAGTGGTTGGGCATCTGCCTTTGGCTCAGGTCATGATTCCAGGGTCCTAGGATTGAGTCCCACATCAGGCTTCCTGTGGGGAGCCTGCTTCTCCCTTTGCGTCTTTCATGAATAAAATCTTAAAAAAAAAAAAAAACTTTTAATACATGTGCAGACTCCTGGAATTATAGGAATTTATCCTACAAAATAGGATATATTTATATAAAAGCAGACCCAACATTGCTCAAAGATACATAAAAGTTAAACCATCGTGTTTATGTGGTATATTGTATTATAAATCAATAGATTTTTAAAATATCACCTCCATGAATTTTTCCTAATAAAATTTTGGAGAATGCCAGGATATGAAAAGTAAACTTAAGTTATTTACTCAATCAATCCTTCCGATAGTTACAAATAGCCTGATAGCATTCAGATGTTATAGCAAGCTCAGCTTTTGCTCTTTACTTTTTCATAATACAACGTATTTTGTGTATCTAATAATACACAGCCACTGAAACTCATATAAGTGTGAATAACTGTTACTCACTGATTATTTTAAGTCATAGACCCATTCTACTCAGTGGCAATATAGGCCCAGACAAAATACAGTATCCAAAGTTTTGAGTTTTATTAGTTTAGAAAAAAATGTTTTTGAACGGTTCTCACAATTCAGAATATTCTAAATGCCTTAATTTAAATTTTAATTAAAGAACAGAAGCAATCTAGCATGCCAAGTAAAACTAGTATTAATTAATCAAGATAGTGTTCAATTCAAAGTATTTTTAAAAAGGAAAAGAGGGATGCCTGGCTGGCTTAGTAGATAGAGCACACAACTCTTGATCTCAGGGTCAGGAGTTCAGGCCCCACCTTTGGGTATAGAGCCTACTTAATTTTAAAAAGGAAAAGAAAAAGATAAACAATAACAACCTAGAGAACATATAAGAAAATAATGAAATTACAAAGGTTACCCCAAACAGGTACATATTTGAAACCTTAAGCCCAAGTAACCAACACAGGGCAGTTACACTAGAAGACCCTATTACTGCTTATAAAATCTAGTTCAGCTGTTGGAGAAGAGAGATACAGTGACAAACAGCCTCTCTGCTACAAAGGTGGCAGGAAATCTATCAAACTGGACAATAAAATTGCAATTGAGTTTCTTTGGCTTTTTATAGCAGCTGAATGTATCCTGATGTAACACTGCAAAAGCTATACAATTCTGCAACATTAGTTTTTTACACACCAGTACTTTATCAAGAACCATGTTATAAATTTATGATATTGAGATTTTAAATGGCTGCAAAAGGAAAAAATAAGCATCACTTCAGTATCACATATATTAAAATATAAAGCATTAGAACGAATATTTTCAGAGAAAAAATGTGGTTCTGATACTTCTGGCAGAATTTTTAATAGCATGCTACAAATTGTTCACCTACTTACTAAATCACTTCAGCTCCATCCTAAGCTTTAGTAAATATTGATTTGAAGCATCTTAGAAAGTCAGTCATCCATTTTATTTTAAAAATAGATATCAAGATATTAAAAATCCAAAAAATTAACATAGCAATATTCAAATAAATTACTTTGTTATAAACCTTATGAAAAAAAAGCTTTTCATGAATGAAGAAATTCACTCATAGAAATAAAGCTAAAAGACACTTATTAAACTTTAAAAGTGAAGAAAACCACAAGAACCAATTTGTAACTTTAACCATCTAGCATTTAAAGTATACTTTAACAGCAAAAAGTTCTAAGTCCAATTTTACTCAGATAAAAATAATTTACAATTGACTTAGCATTTATTCCATTTTATAATTTTAATCCTAAAACTTGACTCAAAGACTGTTTCTTGGCCCAAAACAGGCAAAGGAAGCCTCTCCATAAAGCCTTCTTTGTGAATGTTTTAGTATCTGCTTAAAGCCATTAAGTCACTGGAGTAAAGAAACAAATACATAAACTAAAATTGTATATATAAACTATGTGTAATATATAAACTATAAATATATATGAACTAAAAGTTCTATGTAATAGTTTTATAAGCTATAAATACATATAAACTATATATAATATATACATAAGCTATAAATATATATACATATAAGACATAAAAAGCATACTTTGGGTTTTTTGTGTATAAATTGAGTCTAAAAAATACTGGTATCAGAACTACATAATTATAGTTTATATTTTTTCCTTCAACATTCTCTGCATCTTTAACATACACTTCCAGAATGACGAAAAAGGTTTTCCTTAATAATAATTTTTTTAAAGATTTTATTTATTTATTCATGAGAGACACACACCGAGACAGAGAGAGAGAGAAACAGGGGCAGAGATACAGGCAGAGGGAGAAGCAGGTTCCATGTAGGGAGCCTGACGTGGGACTTGATCCCGGGTCTCCAGAATCAGGCCCTGGGCTGAGGGTGGCACTAAACCGCTGAGCCACCCGGGCTCCCCTATAGTAATTTTTTTTATAAGTATTAAGGGTCTTAACTAGGGTCCACAGTCAATTGATACAGAATTCCTTGATACCTGTGATACTTTATAAGAGTTTATTACATTAGCAACTTAGTGTAAAGGTGAGAAGGGAAGAATTTTATAAAAGTAAAAATAATTCCCTGTACACTCAAAGGAGCATTCAAAATTTAGAGTGCAAAAGAAAGGCTGACTTGAAAACACAGATTTCTGAGAACATCCCATGAAATTCAGATTAATATTCTGAGGTGAGGTCCAGGAGACTATAATATATCCCATTATTACTCTGATCAGTTACTCCCAAACCCTACTGTGGGTGCTGATGGTATAGGTACTTTAAAGACAGTTGCTGAAGCTATTTCATCCATCACTGGTAAGAGAAGACTAAGACACTAAGGCACACAGAGGGTGGGATGGTATCATGTGACAGCTGAACTAAATAGCCCCAAACAATGATAGTGTGGGTCTTCCTTCTCCTTCCCACAACAAAGATTTAATGTGCAATTGTCAAGGACTCAGCTCTATTCACAGTTCTATAGGAGATATGAAGATGTATAAAACCTTTGGCCCCTGCTGATGAAAGCTTACAATGAACAACCAAAATAAAACATAAAGAACTCACTTTTAACCAGTAATATGAGATATCACAAAATCATTCGTAATTAAACAGTCTACATATGCTATATTACCTCAATACTTCTCTTCTTCATGTACTAACCCCCTAAGCAAACCAACAATTCACCATGCTTTTTCCTCAGTAACACCTCCGTACTTTTACGTCAATTCTTTCACCAGTGATTCTCATCACCCCAAACTCTACAAGCTCAAATCCCATTTACCTTTCAATGCTGTCATCAAATGACATCTTTTCTACAAACTTTTCAGATGCCTTCATGTGAGAGTGTCTATACTTGCACTGTATCTCTTCTATGGCACTTATTCCTTTCTGCCTTGGTTGTTTTTTTGTTTTGTTTCAGTTTTTTTTGGACTTAATTATCTCCTATATTAGAAAGTAACTTCTTTCAAGATGTGTTCCTGATTCATCCTACTATCTTACATAGTAACTAGAAAGTACTCAAACAGAAAAAGGCAGGAAGAAGCAAAAGGAGTATTGGAGAGGAAAAAATGAATGAGTTAAGATAGAAAGGGGAAGAAAAGTGGTAGGTAACTGGAGTAGACATAGACATAGAGTAACCGAAAATGAACAAGAGAGACCAAGAGTACCTAACCACCAGAGAGAGAGAGTGGGGTGGAGAAAAGCAGAGACAAAACAAACACAGATTCACAGGTCAGAACAAAGACAGAGAGGTTGAGGAAAGGGACAAGGCAAGAGCCCAAAACAGACGGAGGAATGCTAAAGGGAAGAACAGAGACAGAAAGATAGGAAAGAGAGTGCTAAAATATGAAAGAGGGGATCCCTGGGTGGCGCAGCGGTTTAGCGCCTGCCTTTGGCCCAGGGCGCGATCCTGGAGACCCGGGATCGAGTCCCACATCGGGCTCCCAGTGCATGGAGCCTGCTTCTCCCTCTGCCTGTGTCTCTGCCTCTCTCTCTCTCTCTGTGTGACTATCATAAATAAATAAAAATTAAAAAAAACACTTTAAAAATTAAAGTGTGATTCAAATCTATTAAAAAAAAAATATGAAAGAGACAAGCAAAGGAGAAGAGAGTTAGGTAGGCAATGATAGAGGGCAGCACAGAATGCACTAGGTACCCACAGTCAACAGCAGTAGAGTAAGGAGTGGAGAAGACTGATTAGTCGAAGACTGGGGAGAGAGAGGAAGTAGAGAGGAAATCAGTGGAAAGGGAAAAGGAGAGAGAACCCCAGAGAGATACACTTATACCAACAGAAAATTAAGTGCTGTGAATTCATACATACATACTGTATGAAAAATTGTCATACAGAAGTGATTTAGCTAACTAAATCCTGAAAAATATAAAGGATCTGGTTAAGTATAAAGGAACACAAAGTCCATGCTATGAATAAACAAAATTAACAAAGAATGATCTATTTTTAAAAGACTAGAACTAATACAGAGCACAGATTTTTGCCAGTGAAACAGTGGAAGAGAAGGGAAGAAATCCTTTTTTTTTTCAAGGAAAAATGAAAAATTAGGTAGAAAAAAACTATTTTGTAAAAAAAAAAAAAAACAAAAACAAAACAAAAAAATCTTACCTTATTTTCCTTTTCACAAAAATTAGAACAAAGTACTTATGGAGGAAGTAACATTATATAAGTTATTTTTTGCTTAATAAATCTAGAGGAAAACAATACCTAAGCCTACTGACCATTAGAAATATCCATAGTCAAAGTGATCTAGACATGTATAAAAAACTACATACAAAATCACTGGTGGCGGGGTACTTTAATGTAAGCAAAAAGTTTACAATACCCTGTGAAACTAAGAAATTTAAAATGTCATGTATTAGAGAATGCGACATTACTTAGGATCTAGCAATTCTACTCCTACTTATACTTCCTAGAACAGCGCTCTTTTCATACTGAAGATAATTCAGCTGGCAGATCACAGAATCAACTTGCTAGGACATTATCAGCATTTTTAAACAAATAAGAAAACATAATAATGTATCCCTATTATAAACCAAAGTTTTAGTAAGGGCAAATACTATCTCCTGAAGTTTGTTTCAGGTATGAGAGAAGAGAACGTGTGTACATATATACATGGTCACTATAAATTTCATACTGTGAGCCAATGTTATAGGAAGTCTGAAACTGACAACTCTAGGAAAACCATTGCCTTTGAACACTTGGTTAATCACAACACTATATACATATATACCAAAGTTATATGTAACAATTTTTTTAAATCTTAAAAACAAAAGGTTTGATAGAGAAAAAGATAAGTAACAGAACCATCTACATAGTATGATGTCATTTTCATAAAATTTACAAAAAAATCAAATAATATTTATTATTTAGGTATACATTTTTTTTAACTTCTTAAAGAAGGAAATAACACAAAATTCAAAATGGTGATTAGGTTTGGGGGGGGGTTGGATACAGAGAACCACATAGCATTTTAAGCTGAGTAATCAAAGTTCTTTCATTTTAACACTTCACAACATATATGCTACACAAATTATTGTGGATATAAGTAATTCCTCATTTTAAAAGTGGGATCTATATCAAACATGAAGTGATTTGGGGCCTGAACTAGTGTGCTGGCACTGAGAATGAAAACAAAGAGATGAAAGGAAGAATGACAAGAGATGTAAAAAGGAAAACAGTCACTGAACATTTAATTTTCTTTCCTATGATTTCCTTCATTAACTTCACAAAAAATCCACATTTACCATTTCTATATTAGACACTGATGGTTAAGAAAAGTTTAGAAACTTGCCTGAGTTTATACAACTAAAAAAGAATTCAAACCCAGGACTACCCTTTGTCCAAAGCCCATCTTCTCTTTATTACTTACACAAATGGTAACTGGATATAAATGTTTGGACAGAAATGCTCAAAAGTTCAGAGATATCTGAGATATTTCCTAGTTCAATCTCTTTATCTTATACATAAGAAATTCAAAGAATGAATTAGACTACTGGTCCTAAATACCCTATGACTTCAACAGTTCTCAAGCTATTTTGTCTCAGAATGCTTTACACTTGTAGACAATACTGAGGTTCCTCAAAACTCTATTAATATGAGGTATATCTGTTACTACTTATCATATTAGAAATTAAGACTAAGAAATTTTACAAATATTCATTTCAAAATAACAAAACCATTATGTATTAATATAAGCATTTCTTTAAAAAACAAAAGATAATAAGAAGAGGGCTAGTATTTCACATTTTTGCAAATCCCTTTAAATTCTAGCCTAAGAGAAAATGGTTGCATTCTAATATCTGTTTTTATATTCAAGCTCTTTTATTATATATTGTTTTGGTCTATGTCTCTGAAAAAAATCCACTTTCAAATAGACATGTAACTGGAAAAGGAGGACCTCACACACTTCCTCAAAAGGTCTCCCAGGCTCCTGATGTCTTCAGACTGTACTTTTATAATATTACTGCTCTAAGGGTTATTCCTCTAGCCATTCTTCTTAAGAACTTGAACTAACAGGAGCACGTACAAAAGCACTGAATTAATATCCACCATTTTGAAAATCTGAAAAATCTATACTGGCACTCCGTTATCTAGAATTCCCTTACATAGATTTGAAACTCAATCCAAATGTATGTAACACCCAAATTCAATCCTGTTTTTCTCATGATCTTTTGTAGAAGAAAACAATACTACCAGAAAATTAGTCCAGATTGCAGCAGCCTTCTATAATAAAACCCAAAAGATCTGGGCACCAGCACAAACTAAATTAAGTTAGACAAGAGATGACAAACAATTTCTGTAAAGAACCAAATAGTAAATATTTTAGGCTTGGAGGCCATACTGTCTCTGTTGCAAATACTGAATACTTGTGGCATGAAAGCAGCCACAGAAAAATATATAAAAAATTGGAAGTGTCTGTATTTCAATAAAACTTTATTTATAAAAACATATCAGGCTAGATTTAGCCCTCAGACCATACATATCTGGCTGAACTCTGCCTTAGACTAAACTGGTAAGTGCAAGAAGGTAGTGATTAAAAGCCATTTTATAAAATCAAGCCTTTTTCTTATTTAGCACTGGATTACTCTAAAACATTAGTAGAGTGGTATCTTCCAATCTAAGTTATCTTTGCAAATCCTTATGATAGTAATGTACCTTCCTCTTATTAACTAAGGAAAAAACAGAATAAATAACTCTTAAGCACTTTCAAATAAATAAAGTTATTCAAACACTTTAAAAAGTCTATTTAGGAAATGATGATATACTTCAAAAGAATGGTAAAATATTTCAGAGTAATAACCATGATAGTCAATAAAACATTTAAAGATATATCGAATTTATCATTTCTATTCTTTATTCTTTCTAGTCAATTCATAATTTATATAATTACATAATTATATTCCTTCTGAATAAAACAAGATACAGAATGTATAATCCACATAGAAACTAACAGATTTTACTGCATTATTTGAAATGTAAAATTTCCTCAGAAGATACAAACATAAAACTCTAAATATTAAGTTATTAAGCCACAAATTGGCAGAAGATATTAATAATAGAACAAGCAAAAGACTAAGACAAGAATATATTTGTAGGGATGCCTGGGTGGCTCAGTGGTTGAGCGGCTGCCTTTGGCTCAGGTCATGATCCTGGGGTCTTAGGATGGAGTCCTGCACCAGGCCTCCCACAGGAAGCCTGTTTCTCCCTCTGCCTATGTCTCTGCCTTCTCTGTGTGTCTTTCATGATTTCTATTTCTTATGTACATCTTTAACAATACACACACATCTAAACAATAAAAAATTTTATTTTTAATTATATTTAATATAAATGGTATCATATTAAATGCATTTTTCTATAGCTTGCTGTTTTTACTTGTCATTGTTTGAGACTCATCCACATCAATCCATGTAGTTGTGTTTATTTCCTCAGTTGTATCATACTCCATGGTATGGCTTTATCCATTTACCAGTTGATGAGCATTTTTAATACATTTTGTATGTATTTGGAAGTTTCTCTATATATTCCTAGAAATGGACTTGCTGACTTATAAGATGCAGATGTTCCTCGTTAGATGATAATGCAAATTTTATTTCCAAAGTGGTATATCAGTTTCCTGCGATGTCTAAGTTCTCATTGTTTCACATCACCTCATAACGTGATATGCCAAGAGTTTTAAAAATTTGCAAATATGATGAATTTTAAATACCATATCTCAATAATTTTATTTGTATTTTTTATTGTTTTATGAGAGCTTTACAAATATATTCTTTTTCTTATTGTTTAGATGTGCATTGTTAAAAATATACATAAGAAATAAAAATAATGAAAACATCCAAATTAAGGTTAGTAGGTAAGGGGAGAGGGGCTAACAATGATAGACATAGCAATTGGGACGGAGAACCCAGTATCATAAATACTGGGAGGTACATTATTCTTTATACCTTTTTGTGTATCTACAATATTTCATAAACAATTTCAAACAAAAGCTATACATAAATAACTTACACTGGCTTAAGTTAAAAAAAAAACTAGAGGATTCTTCCAAATCAATTTTTTAACTGACTGTAATGTGAGCAAAAGGCAAACATTAGTCTGAGCTTTTCTATTTACTCAACCACCTTACATTATTAGAATAACTTCTCATCTTTGAATATACTGCGCCACCTTGTGTTCAAAAGCTTTAAAGTACTCAAAAATTTAGAGAATCGTATCTGCAAAAAGTGGCTACTTTAAAATAAGTTCCTTTATGCTGTGGCATGAGGTTTCACTGTATTAAGTTAAACTTGCATAAAAAAAAAATTTGAAAAACCCAATTTGATTCTAAAGAAATTGGAAACATTTTATTTTCCTTTTTAGTTCTTCCTTTCACTGCGCTTTTAGAGAATAATAAATAAAATCAAAATTATAGATATTTAAAACACTAAATACATTTTCATAAGAAAACTTACCTTTGAATGTGTGATTGATAATGTGTCTACCCACACGCGCCAGCCACCCCACTCATATTTGACTGCATGGTAAAGTAGGATTCTGAATATGGCATATACCATTTCTGTTATCTTTTGCTCATCAGAATTCTTAGGATTGAAATAGCAAAGAGAAAGCATCCACTCTTGCCATACGGAACACTGTAGCAAGCTCCTGAGAATTATAAGAGGATACTGAATTACTGAAAGAAAAAAAAACTCATCTCTAAGAATTCTAAGAAGTAAAAGTTTAAGACAAAATAAACCAAAACATGGCATCTCTATCTATGTATTAAAACAATTAAAGCAGGTGGTACTGAAAACTCAATTTTAATCTATGATACATTACTTATACATCCTTAATGAAAAAAGCATATGGAAAATTCATTTAACAGTACTTTTTAAGGCAATTTTTCTTAGAAAACAATGGACTTATTCAAACCTAGCCTTGAATAGGGCAAATAATTGCTTTCTGATCCCACTTACCTTCTATTTTCTCTACTGTTATTAAAAAGTTTAATCATGTCAGAAAGAAAGGCTCTGCGAACTTCCATGCTCTCTGAACACTGGGGAGAATTTCGAAGTAGGGTTGCAATTACTTTTAGTATCTCTGTAAGACAATTCATAAATTAGTAAAAACCAAAACAACACAAAAAGTCATGATAGAAGACCATTAATATATTTCTCTAGTTTCCCTGAAATATGTCTACTGAAAACATCCTTTTTTGTGTTATAAAAAAAAAAAAACTGCATCTACAGAAAAGAATAATACATTCATTAGAAAGCATTCAAAAACATGAAAGGGATTTTTTATTTTATCACTAAGAATGTGTAAAAATGTAGGAGCACCTGGGTGACTCAGTCAGTTAAGCACCTGCCTTCAGCTCAGGTCATGATCCCAGGGTCCTGGGACAGAGTCTGACATTGGGCTCTCTGCTTACTAGACAATCTGCTTCCCTTTCTTGCCCTCCTTGACACACTCTGCCTACTTGTGCTCTGTATCAAATAAATAAAATCTTTTTAAAAAAGCGTAAAAGTAAAGCTGAATTTTAAAAATGTTTAAAGTTGAATTTTAGTTAAATTATAAATGAATTAAATAATAGTAAAACTACTAACAACTCTCACAATCTCTGCCAATTAGTAAAGTTGATTTTTTAAAAAAAGCTATACTAAAAATCTCAGAAAAAGAGAAAAAATTCTCAGCTTCAACAAAACTGGTAAGGCAAATGGCCTCTCCTATGAATTTTAAAAGCTATCAAGATTTTCTTCCATGATTTCTAAAGTAAAATTAAATTAAAAGGGGAATTAAGGGATGCCTAGATGGCTCAGCAGTTGAGCGGCTGGGATGGAGTCCCACATCAGGCTTCTCACAGAGAGCCTGCTTCTCCCTCTGTCTGTATCTCTGCCTCTCTCTGTGTGTCTCTCACGAATGAATAAATAAAATAAATCTTAAAAAAAAAATAGGGAATTAAAACCTATTTACCACCACCTAATAAATATAAATGAAACTACTACTGCAATGGTCTTAAATATAATGCCGTCTAAATTTCTAATACTTAGCTTTAAGAAAAAAAAAAAGTTCTTTAAAATATTTACTTAAATCAGAACTTTAAAGAAACAAAAACAGCTATAACCCTGAATTTAAATAATAGGTAAGTGTTTACCCAATTACAATTTAGAACTTCTAAAGTAGCCTTTTGACAAGGTTTTTGGTGATACTGAAGCAGTAAGTACATAATAACAAATATGAAGATACTTTATCATACAATGAAAGATATTTGGGGAGTAATTTCAGAATTCTAATGACAAACTGAAAATTTCTCTACCTGAACAATGATTACAATGATGATGATAATCATAGTAATGGTAAAGATAATAATAGCCACTAATTGTAAGGAACATGCTATCATGAGACAATGTTTTTTTAAAAAAAAAAATACAGGTATTAACCCAGGAACAATGATAGCTAAATACTGTAATTATGCCCATTTTAGAGATAAGAAAACTGAGCAACAGAAATTAAATAATTTACCCAAAGTCACACAACTATTAAGGCATACAGACAAGGAGTGGCTCAGTAGGTTAAGCGTCTGCCTTCAGCTAAGGGTGTGATCCCAGGGTCCTGCGATTAAGCCCCTCTTTAGGCTCTCTGCTCAGTGGAGAGCCTGATTTTCCTTGTCCCTCTGCCTCGTCCCCCCACCCCGCCCCCTGCTCATGTGCACGCACTCTCTCTGTCACTCTAGCTCCATCTCAAATAAATAAAAAAAAAATATTTTAAAAAAACATACAAAATGAAAAACCAGGCAGCCTGTTTTTAAACACGAAGCTATACTGTGTGTCTTTTCTGAGACAGTATATTACATAGATAACAGATACTAAAATTCTTACTTCAGTAAGCCACCTTTCCCCATAATCACATAAAATATATTTTTAAAAAAAATTAAAAATATATATATATATATATATTTTAATTTACATACATATACTCAAGATTTTCTTATTTTACTCCCTTTCCAAACTTGGTAGTCCTTAACTTGACAATAATTTAAGATGAAAGCTACTTCTATGGTTTATGTAATTTGGCCAGACATCACTAAATGGTGCAATCAAAACTTTACTGAAAATCTGAACATATGTTAAATCAATACCTTACACATAAAATTTTTTAAAACCTTGATATAAACATTTCCACATAACCTAAGGTCAATTTGAAGTTATATTCAACATTAACCTAAAATAAAACTAGTATTATATCGTTGCCCATAATGAGATACTCTTTGAACACTATGTTTCCCACAATATCAACTTCAGGTTTTTCCCAGTGACTTTCTATTTATTAGCAAAAGGTAGTGGAAGTATTAAAAAGGAGGGGAAAAATGGGTGAAAGTACTGAAAGGATACAAACTTCCAGTCATAAGCTGGGTAAGTCCTAGGGATCTAATATACACCATGGTGACTACAGTTAACAATACTGTATTCCGTAAGGGAAAGTTACTAAGAGAATAGATCTTAAAAGTCCTAACATATACACAAAAAAATTGTAACTGAAGTGATGGATGTGTTAACTAACCTTATTGTCCAATCATTTCATAATATACACATAAATCAGATCCTGAGTACATTTTAAACTTATACAGTATTATGTGTCAATTAGATCTCCATAAAGCTGAAAACAACAAAAACAAAAATAAATGTATATAAAATACATACGAGGATTTTGTATCTTTACTGAAGAATCAGGATCTGGATGCTGTTTGTGTATCACCTGAGTACAAATATGCTCTATAAGAATCTACAGAAGTAAAATAATAGATTTTATTAGCATAATTACTGTATTACCATGGCCATTAACAAATTTTAAGTACCGTACTAATCAACATTAAGTATACAGTCCAATGTTGTCATGCTAAATATCTTCTGCATTATGTAAAATAATTTCAATGTTATAATTCTATTTTTACTTAATTACAAAATGAGACATCAAATGGTCAATACAAGGAACCATTTAACAGAGATGTCCATACTGCTTAATAGTTCACGATTAATATATTTAAGATGTAGTCACATCTCCCTTATATAACTAATTTCAAAACTGTATATCAAACCTAAATTAACTTACCACAGCTAGATACTATCAACTAAATTACACAAGCACTCTCAAAATAAGAAATTAGTAAGATTAAGTTCTAAATATATTCCTACCTCAAACAAAACATTATATGTGGTCATTGTGATTAAATTTGTCTGAAGCATGAGTCTTTCTGCCAGCAATGAAAATAATCCATGTCCAAGCATGACTTCAGCTTTTCTTCTACAATATCATAAAAATAAATAATCAAATACAAAGTGTTATTATCCACTATTTAGAATGCAAGTTGGATGAAGAAGACACAATGTGATTTTCACATAATCAACAAATTCCAACACAGTAACTCTCCTAATTTTCTTCAACTTAGAACTCATAAGGTCACAAAATCTTTGAGGAGAGAGATACAAACTACATTATAAACACAGCTAAAGTTAAAAGAAAAAAAGAAAAAAAAACAAGACTGGCTATGTCACAGACACAGCAAAAACCTCCACAAAAATCTCCAGAGTGATTATTTATTAACCAGTTTCTACTCTCTGTCAGCAGTGAGCTAAGCTCCACTATGGATGATAATCTAAAGCCCAATAAGTAGAAAAAACAATGTGGAGGAAAAGGTAGAAGAAATGAAAAAAAAAATTAAGAAAATGAGTACTGTGAAGATAAACAAACCAAAATCAAATTCCAAGCAAAAATTTAGAAACTAAAGGATCATAAACTTTAATTCTACCCTAGAATTCATCAAAATTTTTCTGCAAATCGCTAAATAGTAAACATTTTAGGCTTTGCAGACCATATGGTCTCTGCAGCAACAACTCAACACTGCTGTTGTGTTCTGAAAACAGACACAGATAATAAGCAAATAAATGATTGTGGCTGTGTTCCAACAAAACTTTATTTCCAGGCAGCCAAATGGAATACACATAAAGACCACAGTTTGCCAACATTTCTTTATTGCCACAATTGTTAATTTTTATAATAAACCAACTCTGATATAAGGAACAATAGGTAGGATATGCATCTACATTCAGCTAAGAAAAAAAAGTTTTCATTTTCAGTCATTCTTACAGCAGAACATACTAAGACAAATATTGAGGTTAAAATGTCAGCTTTATACTACAGATAAAATAAATGATAATGAACCCACACAAAATAAAGTCTCCTGGTTTCTAAAATTCCATTATACAAAAGTATTCTTAAACAAGGAACAAACAGAAAAGTTAAATTTTATTAAAATGAACTATATACCCCTGTTTCACTTTACTTTTAATATACAGAAATGGGATTACATCTACATAGATTTTATAAATTAAAATAAAGAGAAACTAGAGAAATCACAGAATACAAATACTATTCCAAAGATTTATAAAATAAAATGGTAATATACCACAGCCCATTTTAGATTTCATGCATACTATACTCACTTTGGGGCCAGGTGTTTTAAAAAATAGCCCATTGCCTTGAGAGCTTGTACTCTGATTCCTTCACTTGTCGATGCCATAAGTTTATAGATGACACTGAAGGGAATTAAAATTAAATTCATGATTATAAACCTAATTTCAAGTAAGATATAGGTGAATTTAAAGTACACTTCTGACATTTAAAAACTTGCTTATCAAAAACTGTATGCTGTCTTCAAGAAGCCCACCTTATCTATAAAGACACATATAGATTAAAAGTAAATAAATGGAGAAAAATAGAACATCTAACACTAACCAAAAGAAAACAAGAATAGTTACCTTAATTTCAGAGAAAGCAGTTATCAGAGATAAGAAGGGCACTGCTATATGATAAAAGGAGTCATTTCTCCATTAAGACATAATAGTCTGTAACATGTATGTGTCTAAAACAATATGGCATAAAAAAGGATTGAACTGCAAGGAGAAATAATAGATAAATACACTGTTATATTTGGAGAATTTTAAAATCATTTTTTTCAAGATTTTATTTATTTATTCATGAGAGATACAGAGAGAGAGAGAGAGAGAGAGAGAGAGAGAGAGAGAGAGGCAGAGATACAGGCAGAGGGAGAAGCAGGCTCCGAGCAGGGAGCCCAACAAAGGACTCGATTCTGGGTCTCCAAGATCATGCCCTGCTGAGCCACCAGGGCTGCCCGAGAATTTTAAATTCCTTTTAGAAACACAACCAGTAGGCAGAAAATCAGTAAGGACATAACTAAACTCAACAATACCATCATTGTCCTTAATATCAACTATTTTCCAGAAATAGCAGAATACACATTCTTAATCTAACACGTAACACTCACCAAGTAGGCTACATTCAGGGCTATAAAACATATCTAAACAAATGTAAAGATTAGAAATCATGTATTGTTTGTTCCCAGACAACAATGGGATTAAACTAGAAACCATTAATAAAAAGATAGCTACAAAGTTCCAAAATATTTGTATATTAAACAACACAGTAAAAAACACACACACATAGCAACAACAACACACTTAACATGTAGGTCAAAGAAGAAATCTTTAGAAAACATAAAAATATTTTAAACTAAATTAAAATGAAAACATAACTTAAAAAATTTTGTGAAACCCAGAAAACACAGTAGTTTCAAGGAAATTTATGGCATTGAATGCCCATATTAGAAAATAAGAAAGAACTTAAATCACGAATCAAGCTTCCACTCTAGGAAACTAAAAAAAAGAAGATAATCTTCAATCCAAAGTAATCAGAGGAAAATATAAGTATTAGAGTGGAAAACATAAAACTGAAAAAAAGAAATCAATAAATAAAATTAGTGTAACCAAAAGCTGATTTGAAAAGATCCGTAAGATGAGCTTCTAGCCAGGCTAAGTAATAACATAAATAGAAAACACTATTTACTACTTTCATAAATGTAAGAGGAAACCTCATCCCATGGACATAAAAAGGATAATAAAAGAATACTATGAACAACTCTATGCCCACAAATTCTATAACCTAGAGGAAATGGACCAATTCATTGAAAGACAATTTGCCAAAACTCACACAAGAATAACTGATGATCTAAAAAGGCTTATAACTACTAAAGATAAGGAATCAATAAATAATAACCTACCAAAACAGAAAGTGCAAGACCCAGACAGGTTTATTGGTGAATTCTACCAAAAATGTAAAAAGAAATTATATCAATTTTCTACAATTTCCTTCAGAGCATAGAGCAGGAGGAATACCTCCTAACTCATTCTATGAGCCAACATTAACACCAAAATAAAAAAATAAAAGACATTACAAGAAAACTATCGACAAATATATCTCATTAACAAAGACAATAAAATCTCCAAGAAAATATTAGCTAATCCAATGCAAAAAAACATAATAAGAATTATATACCATGAGCTAAGTAAAATTATTTCCTAGGGCACAAGGCTGGTTTACCATTTGTGAATCAATTACTATAATCTATCATAAAATCAATTAATCTATATATAAGAAAATTACTGGTATCAGTAAAGGCAGGAAAAAAAAAAACATTTGACAAAATCCAGCACTCATTCATGTTAAAAACTTAATAATCTAGGAATAGAGGGGAATTTTTCTCAAGTTCATAAGGACTATCCACAAAAACTCAACACCTAACATAATTAATAGGGAGAAATTCCACGGATCCCCCCTAAGAACAAGTACAAGGATATCTCCTCCACCACTCTTTTTCAGCACTGTATTAGAAGTTCTTGCTAATGGAGTGAGGCAAAAAAAGAAAGTAAATAGTATACTGATTGTAAAGGAACACATAAAACTGTCTTTATTCACAGATGACATGATCATCTATGAAGAAAATCTAGAACTGATCAAAAAAAACCCTGAAACTAATAAGCAATTATACCAAGGTTGAAGACTACAGAATAAACAAAAGTCAACTGCTTTCCTATATACCAATAATGATCAAGTGGAATAAGACATTAAAAACACAATACCATTTACAGTAGCATCCCCTAAAAGTGAAAGAATTAGGTATAAATCTAACAAAATATGTACAAGAGCCACATGAGGAAAACTGTAAAACTGATGCATAAAACCAAAAATGAGATAAGTAAATGGACAGAAAATCCATGTTCATAAATACGAAGACTATTCTCAAGATCTCAGTTCTTCCCAACTTCATCTATAGGTTCAATACAATTCCAATCAAAATCCCAAAAAGTATTCTAAAGTTTATATTGAGAGGCAAAAGCCCAAGACAGCCAATACAATTACTGATGAAGAAGAACAAAGTTGGAAAACCAAAGTTACCTGATTTCAACAGGTATTATAAAGGCATAGTAATCAAGACAGTACTGACAAAAAAATTACACAAATAAATCATAGAACAGAATAAAGAGCCTAGAAATAGACTGACATAAATATGGACAACTTCTCATTGACAAAGGAAGGCCAAAGGCAGTACAATGGACTAAAGATTCTCTTTCAACAAATGATGCTGGAACAAGTAGATACCCACATTCCAATAAATGAATCTACACATAAAAATTAACTCAAAGTGGACCTAAATGTAAAATGCAAAACTATAAAACTTCTAGGAGACAAGAGAAAACATAGATGACCCAGGTACAGTGATGCAAGATACAAAAGCAAAACAAAATCCACAAGAAATACTTGATAACTAGACTTCATTAAAATTAAAAACTTTGGCTCTGCTGAAAAAACAGTATCAAGAAAATTAGAAGACAAGATAGAATGGGAGAAAATGTTTGCAAGACACATATCTGATAAAGAATTTTTATCCAAAACATACAAAGAACTCTTAAAAACTCAACAATAAAAAAACAAGCCCCTATTTAAAAATGGGCAAAGGAACTTAACAGACTCTCACCAAAGAAGATACATGGATAAAAATTAGCATATGAAAAGATGTTCCACATTATATGTCATCAGAGAAATACAAATTAAAACAAGAATAAGATACCACTACACAATTTTAAGAATGAACAAAATCTAGACCAATAATAACACCAAATGCTGGTGGAGATGTGGAACAAATGTGGAAAATACAGTGGTTTATACTATATGCATAAATGTACTTATGCAAACTGTATGGCATAAAGCTGGTTCTAAGTCACTATTTATTCTCCTACTACAGGCTTAACAATGCCCTTTGGAAGTTACCACATTTATTTTAAGATCAATATAAAGTAACCATTGTTTAATGGTAACACTTATTTAAATCTGTTAATTCTCATCATGAAAAGCAAGAGAACAAGATGATGAATAATAATGACAACAAATAATGATAATTTTTAAAAATTTAAAGCAAAAAGGATGAAACATAAATGAAATCTAAAAATAAATTTCAAATTCTACTCTCAAAATTTACATAGTAATCTATTAAAGTTTTAAAATGATCTCCAAAGGCATTCAGCCACAGACCACTGATTTGAGTATAAACAAAGTACAGCAAAATTCTAATATCATACACAATTATATAAGCAAAGTAATGTTGAATTGATTCATTATACCATTTCCTTCCTCATAAACATTTCGGAAAAAAATCAGAAAATTTTAGGATTATTTTAAATATACTAAGATTTTCAAGTGTCCTAAAATCATAATGCTTACTAACTAAGTTTGAAAAAAAGATTTAAAAACAAAAGTAAAGATCCTCTAGTGTCTGACAGAAAAGGAAATTCACAAAAAGAACTTTGATTCCTGTTAAAATATTAATTAAAAGCATCTAGGTCCACAATACATTGTAATCTCATAAAATGAGATATGTGAAACTACTCATTTTTAACACAATACTACAAAACTATAACATTCAATTATTGGAATATCAATATGATTATAAATTTTTTCTTTCCATCATTTAACTTAAGTAAAATAAAAATTAAATTTTCTATAAAAGAAATATTAACATAAGTTTCATACTGGTTTAAAAACCCCAACACCCCAAGACATTTTAACACAGAATAAATAAATCTACCCTTGCTGTAGCATAACTTAACAAATAATCTTTGGTTAAAATCACCATGATTTCACCAAAAGATGAACTCTGGATAGAAGTGTCTTAACCATTTTCAAATAATGTTTTATAAGTAAAACCAAAAGGGCTACAACTGGATCTATATACACCTCATGTTTATCCTATAATAATTTTTTACGTGTTGAATATTTCTTACTAAAACTGAATCCAATTAGTTTATTTTATCTACTAAACATAACCACTAAATTCTGTAAAGCCAAAGTGAGCACATTTTGCTTTTAGATCAAAGTTTATTCCCTATTTAACACAAAGAACATTTTTCACATTAGAGCAGGAAAATCCTGTACTGATTCAATGGCATTTATATATTCAGTGACATTTATATTTTTATAGCCAGGGTTGGTCAGCACTTGAGCATCTTGCCTTTGGCTCAGGTTGTGATCCAGGGGTCCTGGGATCGAGTCCCACATCAGGCTCCCTACCAGG
Organism: Vulpes vulpes; assembly: GCF_048418805.1. Taxonomy (NCBI): domain Eukaryota; kingdom Metazoa; phylum Chordata; class Mammalia; order Carnivora; family Canidae; genus Vulpes; species Vulpes vulpes. Next base: position 86,405,611 of record NC_132789.1, read on the forward strand.
AGCCTGCTTCTCCCTCTATGTCTCTGCCTCTTCTCTCATGAATAAATAAAAATATTTTTAAAAATTATTAATATATATACATTTCTCTATAGAAAACAAACAAAGTATAAGAAAGCCATTATGAGTAATCCATAAGAAGCACTACTTAAAATTAGGGAATGTTTTCATATAATCTATTTTACTATGATTATATATATAATGAAAATTAGTGGACATTCTAATATGTATCTATTTTTCTTCTTTTTTTTTAAAGAGAAGAATTTATTTTTTAAGATTTTATTTAAGAGACACAAAGAGAGAGGCAGAGACACAGGCAGAGAGAGAAGTAGGCTCCGTGCAGGGAACCCGATGTTGGACTCGATCCTGGGACTCCAGGATCATGTGCTGGGCCGAAGGCAGGGCACTCAAACTGAGCCACCCAGGCATCCCTGTATCTATTTTTCTGAATGGAAATGTACTATGGCATGTACACTATAGCATTTTCAAGGAAGAAAATATTCAGATAATAGAAATACCAAGAGAGTCATTTGAAAAGTTACAGATTATTTCAATTTGTTCACAGACATAAAAATATATGATAAAAGCTCATTAGACTCCGAAAATAGAAATTTAATACTTAAAATTTAAGCATGGCCTATGATGTGACTGACAGGGCAGCAGAAAACATATTAATTCTAAGGAAGAAGAAGTGCTCCAAGATATTGGAGATAATGTCTAAATGATGTGATGGTGGAAGTAATTTATACATAACAAGTAAATAAGAAAATTTCTGTCATTTAATGGAAATTAAATTGCTAATTATAATTTAGAAATGCTGCTGGCTTCTATGATGTAGTTTGGCATTCCTATATTACCGGCACCAGGAAAAACTATTCCCCCCTCCATTAGCCTATGTTACAATCTGTTTGACTTTCAGTTAATATGCAAGCTTCACTAAATATACCTGTGCTCTTTTCATGTTGGCCTTTAAAAATTACACTAATATATTTTAGGTACCAATGTAACCATAAACAGATAATGAAATTATGTAACAATGCTCCATTTGGATTCTGTCTCTATAACTCATGGAAGAAGTCAAGAAAGAAAGAAATCAAGAAGGAAGAAAACAGATGGAAAGAATGGCAGAACAGCGGACAGACAGGCAGAGAAGGAGGGAGGGAGGCAGGAAGGAAAGTAAATCTACAATTTAGAAAATTTCATACTGAATTTTTAGAGCCAAAAAATATTTCCACAGAACTCCAATTATATTTTTAAAAACTACCAACCCATCATTCCCAAGTTATTTTTATTCTATACAACTAATATAAGTATTCAATGACCTCTGTATCTGGTGTTTTACAAAAGTAACTGAACTACACATATTTGAGACTAATTATTCACATTCCCATATATTAGTCCAAATTACAGATTTTTTATTCATTCACAATAAGCAAAAAACTAGGAAAGTACCAGAATTTAAAGCATACTATAAAAACAAAATAGCAAGAATGACTTCCACTAATGCTGATGTGGAAGTCAGCATTTCCCTCCACAAAAACTGACAAATAAAACAAAATTTCCACATGTAACCATTCAACCAGTGAAACAACAAATTAGAGGCATTTATTACTAAGAAACTACTACACCCTGAGGGAAGAAAATCAAGTGGCAGTGGCCTTTTTGATGGGACTAATAATACCCAAACCAACATCCCAGTGGAGAGGGGAACAGAGAAAAAACAGAAAGAAAATAAATAAATAAATAAATAACACATTGAGAAACCAAATGCTAAACACCATGAAGTAAACAAAACCTGGAGTTTAGACACGGCAAATTATTAAAACAAACAACAAACCAATTACCCATGAGCACCTGGCTGGCTCAGTCAGTAGAGTATGTGACTCCTGATCTCAGGGGTTTTGAGTTCGAACCCCATGTTGGGTATAGAGATTACTTAACAATAAAATCATTAAAAAAAAGAAAAAAAGAAAAAGAAAAAGAAAAAGAAAAAGAAAAAGAAAAGAAAAAGAAGAAGAAGAAGAAGAAGAAGAAGAAGAAGAAGAAGAAGAAGAAGAAGAAGAAGAAGAAGAAGAAAAGGAAAAAAGGAAGAAGAAGAAGAAGAAGAAGAAGAAGAAGAAGAAGAAGAAGAAGAAGAAGAAGAAGACGACGACGACGACGGAAAAGAAAAGAAAACAAATGGGGTGCCTGGATGGTGCAGTTAGTTAAGCGTCTGACTCCTGGTTTCAGCTCAGGCCAAGATTTCAGGGTCCTGAGATCAAGGCCACGTCTGGCTCCACACTCAGCACAGAATCTGTTCAAGATTCTCTCTCTCTGCCCCTCCAGTTCATGCTCAATCTCTCTCTCTCAAATAAATAAATCCTTAAAAAAAAAAAAAAAAGAAAGAAAGAAAGAAAGAAAGAAAACCAACAACCCATGGACAAGCAAAACAGAAGTCAAACTTGCTATTTTATCTGAAATATTCAGTTTTCAACCAAAATTACTACACATGTAAGGAAATTAAAAAGTGTGACTTGTAATTTAAAAAAAAAAAAAAAAAGCAGTCAACAAAATGACTCAAGTTCCAAAAGTCAGATTTTGAAAACACTTCAAAGACATACAATAAATATGTTCAACGAATTTTAAATTATGTTCAAATAATTAAAAGAAACAGATTAATAGTAAACAAGTTTTTCATTTTAATAAAGTAAAACTATAAAAACAAACCACATGAAGATTCTAGAGTTGAAAGGTAAACATGAAAAATGAAAAATTCAAAAAAAAAAAAAAGGAAATGAAAAATTTGTAAGAGGTACTCAACAACAGATACAGCTGGCAAAAGACAGTCTGTAAAATTCAACAGATCAATAGAAATTACCCAGTCTGACGAACAGAGAGAAAATGATGAAAGCTAAATTAACAAACCTTTAGAAACCTGTGAGACAATGTAGTATTCCACCATAGGTATAATGCAAGAGCAAAAAAAAAAAGAGGAATGGGGAAAAAAACTTTCTGAATAAACTATGGGGGAAAAAAATCTTCCAAAATTTCATGAAAAAACATTAACTTGCAGATCCAAGAACTCAGTAAGTCACAAAAGGATAAAAACAAAAAGAATCACAACTAAACCGAATACAGTCAAAATTCAAGGACAAAGAAAAAAATCTGAGAAGCATCAAAAGAAATATGACTCAACACGTAGAAAACAGCAAAAATAGAAAGTTGACATCACAGCCGACAAAAGTCAAACCACAAAGTGCAAACAGAAGAAGACTGAAAATTTTATATCCAACATAATTATTATCCAAAAATGAAGAGAAATAAAAGTATTCTCAAATGAACAGACTGAGAAAATGCATTGCTAACATGTCTTATAAGAAATAATAAAATCCACCAAGAAGAATGAAAACATAATTATTATTAAAGCATTAAATAAAAAAAAATTTTTTTAGAAGAAAACTAGGGGTGCCTGGGTCACTCAGTCAGTTATCTTGATTCTGGCTCAGGTCACGATTTCAGGGTCCTGATATTGAACCCATCAGGCTCTGCATTCATTAGGGAGTCTGCTTAAGGATTCTCTCTCACTCTACCTCTGTCCCTCCCCCACAGCCTGGGTACACATGTGATCACTCACTCTCTTGTGCTCTCTAAAATAAATAAATCTGAAAAGAGAAAAGAAGAGAAGAGAAGAGAAGAGGAGAGGAGAGGAGAGGAGAGGAGAGGAGAGGAGAGGAGAGGAGAGGAGAGGAGAGGAGAGAGGAAGGGAGGGAGGGAGGGAGGGAGGGAGGGAGGGAGGGAGGGAGGGAGGAAGGAAGGAAGGAAGGAAGGAAGGAAGGAAGGAAGGAAGGAAGGAAGAAAAGTACACAATCAACAGGGAGTTCTGGTTCAACCAAGATGAAGTAAAGCTAGTAACAGCCTCTCTGTCTTACATACTGGAGCTGAAACAATGGGAAAAAATACAAAAAGCAATTTCCTAAGTACTTCTGAAGACCAAACAAAAGCAAATACATTGCTATAAAGGAGGTAAAATTTGGAGAATTACCCATTATAGAGAGATAAGAGTCTCAATATTTTATCTTTGCCCTTATAAATCTGACCCAAAAGTGAGACCTTATCTCAGAGGCAGATGTTAGAAGCTCAGGTGGCTAATACTCTGATAAAAAGTGTTTTGGATAGAGGAACTAAGAAAATGGGTTTGTACAAGAGGCGGGGGCCAGGGGCAGAAGGAGAGGAGGAGTTGTCCTGAATAGGAGTAAACAGGAGAGAATGATCCTCAAAATCTTTGTAAAAACCCATAAAAGCCCTAAACTGACCCAAGAGATGTACTTGTGAGGGGCAGACACAGACTAGAACAGCAAAATCTTTCTGAACTGAAAAAAAAATTTAATTATCACACAATTCAAACCTAATCCCTGAATGCATTATGTGCAAAAAAGACACAAAGAAGGATAAGACAGGTTTTTACAATAAGTGACATTTGGAACCCCTACCCACAAAGGATAGGTAGAACTTGAAGTCTGACTCTGACTCTTCTTACTAAAATAAAACAAAAAAAGGGTCAACATTCGTTAGAGGATTTTAACAAAAGACATTAGTTTATAAAAGACAACATGCAACAATGTCTAGGACACGTTAAAAATTTACTCAACATATAAAGGAACCACGAAAATGTAACCATTTCTCATAGGAAAAGACCCTGAACAAATGCTGATAAGATGAGCAAATTGTTGGAATTACCACACAAAGATTTTAAAGGAACTATTATAAATATAACACCATCTAATAGAATCAGAAAACAGGGTTCTCAACCAAAAAAAGCATAAAATTAACCATATTAAAATCATACAACTGAAATGTACAAATCCAACGTAAAATATTCAGGAGTTGAGCTTAATACCAAAATAGAAAAAGCAAACAAAAAGCCCATGAAGTTGAAGATCAACTCTTATCATACATTCAATAGCAATTTTCTGTATCAATAGACAGTATCAAAACTGAAGAACAAAGAAAAAAAGACTGAAATGAACTAAAAAAAGGCTTAGGGATGTGTACAACGGAAGGCCTAATATTCATGTCACTAGAGACCCAAAGGAAAAAGAGAAAGACTAAAACAAAAAATATGAATATAAGGGCCTAAAACTTCTCAAAATAGGTAATAACCACAAAGAAAACTATAATGAAATTGTACGGAGAGCTACAGAATACGTCTTGAATACAAGTACATATTTTTGTATGTATACTTGTATAGTATATTTTACTTAAACATACATTAAATAACCTTACATTTCTCGTTAGAAACCATGGGTACCAGCAAACAATTGAAAAATGGAAAAATATTTTAAAGTAACTAAAAGAAAAAAATTGAATTCTACCCAGAATTCTACATGCAGCAAAAATACCCTTGTGTGATGAAGGCCAGATAAAATTATAATCACAGGGGTGCCTGAGTGATTTAGTCACTTAGGCATCTGACTATGGTTTCAGATCAGGTCATGAGGTTGAGCCTTACTTCTGGCTCTGCACTCAGCAAGGAATCTGCTTGAGATTCTCTCTCTCCTTCTCCCTAGGCCCCTCCTCCTGTTCACACACTCACTCTAAAATAAATAAATCTTTCTTAAAAATTATATTCAGAAAAAATAATTTAAATATTCGTTTCAAAAAACTGCTCAACAGGAAATGTGAATAGAGTTCAAGAATGAAAAAAACAAAAGAAAAATATAAAAGATTTTTCTTCCTTTAAATTTTTAAAACATAAAGCAACTGACACTAAAAATTGTAACATTACCTAGAGAGACTTGTAATGTATTAAATGTAGTAACAAACAATGGCTGATGTTAAAGGGATACATAAAGTTGAAATCGTTCTGTATTACATGTGAAGAGGTAAAATATTAGACTGTGAAATCTCTGTGCAATCACTAAAAAAATTATGCAGAAATAGATATAAAACCAAGTAGACTAATTTTACAAGAATACTAAAGGAATTCAAATACAAAGGACACAGGAAAAGAGATACAGGGGAAAAATTACCTTGGGACAAATAAATAATAAAATGCTCGGTGAAAATCATGTCTTATCAGTAGTAACATTAAAAGTAAGTAGTCTAGGACAGCCCTGGTAGCTTAGCAGTTTAGCATGCCACCTTCAGCCCAGGGCGTGATCCTGGAGACCCAGGATTGAATCCCATGTCAGGCTCCCTGCATGGAGCCTACTTCTCCCTCTGCTTGTCTGTCTGTCTCTCTCTCAAATAAATAAAAAATCTAAAAAAAAAAAAAAAAAAAAGTAAGTAGTCTAAACACAATGAGAAGACTTTCTCAGCATATATGTCAAAAAAATAAATAAATAAAACATTAAACTACCCTGCTTGTATTAGCAATAGTTTTCCACAAAAAAAGAACAGGATATATAAAGACTGAAAGATTTAAGGAATTAGCTCTCTCAATTATGGAGACTTGATAAATCCAAAATCTTCAGGGTAAACACATACATTGGAGTTTCAGAAAAAAGTTGTAAAATCCAAAGGCATTCTGTCCACAAAATTCATTTTTACTGAGGAAGGTCAATCTTTTTTCTATTTAAGCCCTTCAACTGATTTGATGAGGCCCATCCTCCTGGAAGGTTATCTACTCAAAGTCCATCAATTTATTTTTTTTAAAGATTTATTTACCTATTTATTTGAGAGAGAGAAAGAGAGAGCACGCATGTGCACACACACACACAGGAAGAGGGAGAAGCAGACTCCCCACTACGCAGGTAGCTTGATTCAGGGCTCAATCTCAGGTCCCTGGAATCATCATGACCTAAGCTGAAGGCAGATGCTTAACCGACTGAGCCACCCAAGCACCCCTCAAAGTCCACCAATTTAAACATTGTTCTCATTAAAAAAATATATTTTCACAAAAATATCTACAATAAGGTTTGACCAAATATCCAGGCACCATGACTCAACCATGTTGACACAAAATTAGCCATCACAATGTGTCAATAAGAAATTCAACAAAATATAAAGATACAAATAATTTTAAAGGATGGAAAAAAAGACATACCATGTAAACTCCATACTGAATGGGCTTCATACAACCAGTTAAAACTCATAACAGAAAAAATACTGACCTCCCTAGAAAAAGAGGGAATTCTGCCAGCAGACTGCACTTGGACTAGAACTGCAACATCAACTCTAACTTGCATCTCCAGCCTGCCAGCCCACCCTGTAAGGTCTGGACCTCTCGGACTCCGTAATCACAAGAAAAAATTCCTTAAAACCAATCAACCAATCTCTCTATATATACGTAAAAAGGTTCTTTTTCTCTAGATAGTTCTGAAAATACACTCCCTTAAGGATAACATATAAAGTCATCTCTGTCTTATAGCAAATGAGTACTAAGATGTACCAAAAAGGATCTGTAATAGAGGACTGATGTGGGGCATTTATTGTAGCTAGATCATTAAATTAGTTACTGTAGCTGATCATCTGGAAAAGTTGTTCTTTGAACTTCTGTGGTCCAAAACCCTTATTAAATAAATGACTTAAAACAAAAGTATTCTAATTTTGTTGTTGATAACTGTTATGGACTGAATGTGTACCTCCCAATTCATATGTTAAAGCCCAGTATCACTGTATTTGGAGATGGGGACGATAAGGAAGGAATTAAGATTAAATGAGGTTATAAAGCTGTATCCTGGATACAACAGGATTGATATCCTCATAAAAAGAAACCAGAGAGCCTTCTTTCTCTTTGTTCTGTTGTATACACATAAACAGGTTGGATGAACACACAGTGGGAAGGTGGCTATCTATAAGGCAAGAAGAGAACCCTTAAGACACTAACCCTGCTGGTACCTTGATCTTAAACTTCTAGTCCCCCAACTGTAAGAAAACAAGTTTCTGTTATTCAAGCAACCCAGTCTATGATATTTTGTATGGAAGCCCAAGCAGACTAACACAATGATGATTTGGGATTGGGGATGAAGATAGCGATATTTAAAAGGTAGGAAAGAGATCTTTTCTTGCAGTGCAAATGAGTACTACTGTTCTAGGACCTAAAGATAATTCTGCCAAAGAATTCAGTCTTACAATACCTGTATAACAGCACTAATCATACAAAACACTAACATGATTTGCCTGGTCTATCTTCACAAATTAAATAATAACACATCCTCTATAATTAAAGATTTCTTCAAAAAACATAATACATAAAATAAATAGGTCTTATACCTTAATTCATTTATACTATATGATCTAGTAGTACTTTCCATTTTAAGAATCTTCTATCATTTTCAAACTAAACTCTTATATTAAATATATTTAAATCTCTGATATACAACTCTTACCGTAATCCATTCCTTTGGTCAAAAGCAGGAATCATAGAGTTAGGATGTTCTGACATTAATGCAACAAGCAGTTGTAGGACATCCATTAGATTGTCATCCTAAAATCAAAACAAAAGCTTTTTAAATATGGAAAAAATAACTTTTTTTGAACATAAAATATTTCCAAAATGAAAGAAATTCCACTTAATTAGACATATGAGCAATATATATATATAGATAGATGATCCGTAAATGTTTATTGAAGCGACATACTATACTGTGTGTAGTATAACTTAACAGCATAGAAGCATATGTGAGTTCTGAAATGCAAAACAATTCCAAGACAATCCTACACAGTCTTGGTTGAATATTCCAGTATGTATGCATACTTAGAACCAGTTTGGCAATACTGACCCAAAAAGGACAAGGGAAGCAGCTATCAAAAGCTAGTTATCTCTGTTGCCCTGTTTATAGGATTTTGTTCACTGCTTTAGAACTGCAGCTATTTGAATATCTAATTTTCAGTAAGCTAATAAGCAGGTAACCTAGAGCTAGGGCACTGTGGCTTGGGAAAAGTATTATTTGAAAGATCTAAAAGATTTGTGAATTAACAATTTAAAAGAGAAGATCACTGTAATTTCCAGTTTCTCATTTGTCAAGTACTTCACTCCTATAGAGAGTTAGGGTTAATAAAAAATAAAATCATATACAATAAGATTACTAGGTAGTTCAGTTGAAAAATCTTCAACTATTACAAGAAAATGAAAATCAATGAATAAAACACCCAAATTAAGAGAAAATAGAAAGCACAGTATTATTATTTGAGTCAAATATGATCCAATCAAGAAATTTAATATACTTTTCTACCTCAGTTAAGAGTAAGTCAAAACAGCATCTCCCATTTACTGATAATTTTAAAAAGGCATTATTTCACACAGATATTTATTAAAACACAAAACAGTAATTATAAGATAGAAATGTAAATTATCATATGAAATGCTTTGTTTTACATGAAATTCCATCAATCCAAATTTTACTTATTTAACAAATACTTAATCCAATTATTTTAATTAGATTACATCAGCATGTATTACATTTTCCCAGGGCAAAAATAAAAAAAATAAATAAATAAATAAACAAGCATTTCAACCTATTTTTTTCAACCACATAATCACAAATCCCACTATAAGCAAGTTGTTTGACTTAACAGTATTTAAACATGCAAAATCAGTTGGAAGATTGTGTTACGAACTTAAACATCTAATCATTTTTAATAATTTTCATAACCTATTTTTCCATGTTACACTGGTTCCTAGAGATATGATGAAGGTATTTTCCACATACTTTCTTATTAATTCAATAAAATCTTTTTTCAAAACTTTTTAAAACTTTTCATGATTAATCTCAGAGTCATCTTGTGGTAATAAAGGATATTTAAATGAAAATTGACAAGATTTAGTTCCTAAATACACTTATTCTCCATTATAGTTATATTAATGAAAGATTATTTTAACTGTTTTTTACTTTAAAAAGAAAGACCATAATGAGCTTCAAACAACAAAATCCCAAAATATAAAATTTAAATGTTACCTCATGCATAGTGAGTAGGTAATTAAGAATGGCCTGAAGTTCATCTTCTTTGACTCCAGAATCCTTTAAAATTATAATATAAGTATCTTATACTTGCATATAAAAAACATTTTTTGAAAAGTAAATAATACACCTAATATCTGTCAACGTGGTCAATTGCTATAAATATACAAAGATACTATCACATAGAACCGAAATTTAAAACATGAATCAGGGGAAACACTAAAGCTATGCAATAATCAAGACTATGCAGAAGTCGGGCAGTTGGGTGGTTCAGTTAAGTCTCGCCTTTCACACAACAGTTTCCCTGCCCAGTGAAGAGTCTGCTTCTCTCTACCCTCCTGTCCCCTTCTTTACCCCTTTCCTAGCTCAAATAAATATTTCTCCTTCAAATAAATAAATAACATCTTAAAAAGGAAAAAAAAGACTGCACAGAAGTCAAAAGAAATGATATAAAAGTATCCTGTTTTCAGAACCATATATGATAGGCTATCTAATTAAGCTCCAGAATCCTGGAGTAAGAAAAACAATAATTAATGATAAAAGAGTACTATTCATGTCTATCACTCCACTAAATACAAAAGACAACTCTTCTATTAAATCTGGAGAGTAAATGAAAGCTTCTAAAATTATGAGTTAAAACACCAAGTACTAACAACTGTGCAGTATTGTTCCTTGAGGAAAACACTGCACTTTTAAATATGAACTCAGTACATAAATTTTCAACCTATCCCACTAATTTATTATTGATAAAACAAAGCTGCGATGAGAAAAAGAATAATAAGAATGAGAATTAGGAAACAAAAACACACAGAAAAAAATTTAAAAATATAAAAATCAAGGGATAAATTTTTTTATAAATGTAAATAAGGTATCTGAGTCTAAAAGATATACTAAAACTTTGGTCTATTTAACATAATATTAAATTCCATAAAATAAGAAAATGACATAGGAAACTAGTGAATAAAATATTGACCAAAAAATACATTTATATATTGCAATCTTATAAAACCGAAACACCTTCCTTAAAAATAATAAATTTTACTTTACCTAACTACAGAATAATAAGGGACAAATGTAATTTCTAAAGACTGATACATCTTTCTGGTACCTTTAGACATGGAAATTTCTTCTCAAAATCTGAATGTCAGGTACAAGTGGTCCACTACAAATGAAACCTTCTTGAAGAGTTTTGTTGACTAATGTATCACTACTGCCAAGAATAATACTTAGTACTACTTAACAGAAACTCAAAAAATATTTACTGAATGAAAGAATGAATCCCCTTGAGCCCCTAGAGAAATTCATATAACATATATATTACAATTATCAATCTCCAATTCTTCAATGATGTATTTCCTTATGTGTGCAGGAGAGAACAAAAAACATAGAAACAAGTTTCTTTCAGAGTATTTTCCAATGTGTAACACTAATAATCCAATCCAAAAAAAAATAAAACCAAAATTGTATATTATGTGAAATTTTAAGTTAAAATTTTAAGTTATAAATTAAAATACAGAACATGCTAAAGGAAAAGTAGTATAAACTCACCTTCATCACTAACTGCTTAATGAACATCAACAAGAATGCTCGTAGAGAAAGTATTTCTTTTTGATTAGGTCGTGGTCCATCTTTGAAAAAAATAATATACACACACACTTAGTGTTTCAAAAACCTCAAAGCAAGGTATAAAGCTTTTAGTTTGTTCCATGCATTTATGAGAACAATAAAAGTGAGTCACCCAAAAAGTCAACATTATCATTTAGAATTGAAAGAAAGATGGTTTCCCCGACAAGCAAAAACTAAAGTTCATCGCCACTAAACATACCTTACAAGAAATATTAAGGGGAATTCTTTAGGCAGAAAAAAAGACCATAACTAGAAAGAAGAAAATATAGGAAAGAAAAAAATCATATTGCCAAAGGCAAACATATAGTAAAGGTAGTGGCTCATTCCCTTGTAAAGAGAGTATAAAGACTAAAAGACAAAAAAAAAAGTTAATCAAATCAATTATATCTATAATAATTAGTTAAGGAATATACTAAATAACAAGTTTAAAATATGATATCAAAATATAAAACATTGGGAGATGAGGAGAGTAAAAATGTAGTCCTTTAAGAATGCATTTGAACTTAAGAATCACCAACTCATAATGGACTTTATACATATGTTAGATATGAAGCTCATGGTAACTACACACAAAAACCTCTATAGTTGCACTAAAAATAGAAAGAAAGGAATCCCAACTGAACACTAATAAAATCATCAAATCACAAGAAGAGCAAGAAAGGAACAGAAGAACTACAAAAACAACCAGAAGACAACTAACAAAATAGCAATAAATATGTAACAACTGTAACAACTTTGAATGTAAATGACAAAAAAAGAAAAAAATAGGCCCTCTACTACCAACAAGAGAATCCCTCTTTAAAGACACACATAGACTAAAAGTAAAGTAATAGAAAAAGATATATCATGAAAATAGAAATGAAAAGAAAGCTGGCCTGGCAATACTTAAATCAGATAAAGTAGACTTTTTAAAAAGCTGTAAGAGACAAAACACATTACATAATAAAAGGGATTAACCCAACAAGGTGTAACACTTGTAAATGTTTTTGTGCCTAACATTGGAGCCCTTAAATATAGAAAGCAAATATTACCAGACAAAAATGAGAACCTGACAGTAACACAATAAAAGTAGGGGATTTTAACATATCCTTGTATCAACAGATAGATCATCTAGACAAAATAAATAAGGAAACAGTGGCCTTAAATAACAGATTAGGCCAACTATACTAAACAGATAAATACAGAATAGTCCATCAGGAAGATACATTCTTCTCAAACACATGAAACATTCTCTAGAATATTAGCATGACAGGCCACAAAACAAGTCTCAATAAATTTAAGACTGAAACCATATGAAGTGTCTTTCCAACCATAATGATATAAAACTAGAAATCAATTACAGAGTAAAACTGGAAAAAACACACGTCACTAAAAAACCAATAGGACAATAAAGATATAAAAGAGGATATTAAAAAAATACCTTGAGACAAATGAAAATGAAACAATGTTCCAAAATCTATGAAATGCAGCAAATGCAGATCCAATAGGGAAGTTTACATCAAAACAGGCCCACCTCAAGAAGTAAGAAAAATCTCTAAGACATCCAGATGGCTAACAGGCACATGAAAAGATGCCCAACATCACTAACATCTGTGAAACGCAAATCAAAACCATAATGAGATTTCACCTCACACCTGCCAGAATGGCTAAAATCAAAAAAAGACAAGGAGTATTTAGTATTAGAGTGAATATAGAAACCTTTGTGCACTGTTGGTGGGAATGTAAACTGGTATAACCACTATAGAAAACAGTATGGAAATTCCTCAAAAAATTAAAAATAGAATTACCATACAATCCAGCAATTACAGTTATAGGTATTTATTCAAAGAAAACAAAAACATTTAATTCAAAAACATATATGCATATATGTTAAGCACATCATTATTTACCATACAAAGATATAGAAGTAACCTAAATGTCCATCAACTGATACATGAAGATGTGGCATGTGTGTACATACATACACACACAAACTGGAATATTACTCAGCCTCAGAAAAGAATGAAAACTTGTCATTGTGACAACATGGACGGGCCTAAAGCGTATTATGCTATGTGAAGTAAGCAGACAAAGAAAAATAGTTTATGACTTCACTTGTATGTGGAATCTGAAAAACAAAACAAACAAAGCAAAACAGAAACAGATTCATAGATACAGAAAACAAACTAACAGTTGCCAGAGAGGAGGAAGATGGGAAGAAGATGGGAGGATGGACAAAATAGGTGAAGAGGTTAAGAGGTAAAAATTTTCCCATTATAATATAGTAAGTCACAGGGATTTAATGTACAGTGTAAAGGAATATAGTCAATAATACTGTAACAACTTTATATGTTGACAGATGGTAACTAGACTTATTGAGGTGACCATTTCATAATGTATATAAATATCAAATCAAAAAAAAACAATAAATAAATAAATAAATATCAAATCATTATGTTGATACTAATACAATACTGTTTGGCAATTATTCTTCAATTTAAAGAATTTTATGCCTGTAGGAAGACATTCAAACTCACATACAATAGTATATAAGTGCTCCATTTGTACAAAATGGATTATTTTGAAACTACAATGAAGGAGTTTATTTTTGATTAAGGTAAAATGAATTCCAAAACATGAAAATGAGGTAATAAAATCTGTACTCAATAATAATAAGCACTTATATTTTAAGACTCTGAGAATCTTAGTACAATAACAAGTTTACATAGAAAAAAGAAAATCCAAATATATGTGAATTTAGTGGGAAAAAAAAACTTCTGTTACTCTTGTATAAGCTAATACAAAAATTTTAAAAAGTACACCTCAACACAGTTTGGTTCATTTAAAAGGGATACATTCATGTTGACTACCTCTGACATCTCCTCCCCTTCTTGGAAAAGTCCTTGGTCACACATGGCTCACATTAAAGTCAATTTTCATGTCTCAAACAATCTCTAAGAAGAAAGCTTTTGAAACCAAATACCCATTGTTATAAGATTCTAAAGTATCTGTTTGCTTCATATTTTCTGCAATTTTCCCTCTACTAATTACTATTTACAGCTAGTTCTTAGACCACCAAAGCACAGGACCACCATGACCTCAAACAGATCAACTAAAATAAGAAAAAATTGCTTAAGATTTGTTCCTCATGACAATTTTTAGACAAAGAATAAGTTACAGAGTTACAACAGAATCACAAATTTGTCCAGCTCTCTAACTTGAAGTATGAGACTTTCCCAAGGTCACTAATCAGTTATAAAATCAATGCCAGGATACAAAACTAATACCCAGGACAGCACATGATACACCTATAGTACCATCAAATAGTCATTAGGAAATTATGACCTAGGTTCTATATCTGCCACAACCTTATCATCATAAACAGATTATATAACTTCTATGTGCACTCAAATTTTTCTAAATTATACATAGTATATTCTCTAAGAAAAAGCAGATTTTAAAAGGCATAAAGAAAGCACTGTATTAATAAGAAATGTGTTTATAAATCACTGAACAGCCAAAGTATTTAAGTAAAATGACTCTCCAGCGTCATTTTCCTGATTTCAAACAGCAGCTCTCAATTTTTATCAAGGCACTGAACCAATTCCCACTTTCAGATCATATATTTCAGAGGTGGGAAGGGCTTCCATGCCCATTTATAGGCAATCAGAAAAATTTCTGCCTGCCTAACAGGGGTATATGATGCAATCAAAATTAATAAGCAAGAAAGAGACTTTTGCTGGAAATGCTCAATACTGGTAGACACTCTCTTGCTAGACTTAAGGATGTGAAGGTAGAGTGGCTGCTTGGTTCTTTAAGGGAAAGAATACATGAAAAGAGCCAACAGAAGAACTGGGAAATGGAGAGATACAAATTGAGTTCAAGGAGCATATTCTGAACCCTTGCACTAAGTTCAACTGATAATGCTAGTTTTTTGAGCTGATTAAAACTCCCTTTTACAATAGCTAATTTGAAGCACATTGCACTTAAAACCAAAAGACTCACCATTTGTCAAAATTTTTATTTTGATACCTTCCATAAATTTCTTACATGATGAATACTATCTCTCCAGTAATTTCGCAATTACACAAAAAAATTACTGAACTTTTGTAACTTTATTATATTATTTATTAGAAGTAGATATACCCCTAGTTTTGGGGAATCTCCATTTCCCCCAAAAAATGATTTTCAATGAGTCTCATTATGATAATTAGCTTCACCATCAATACCATATGCCAATAAAGAAATTCTCATTTTCAGTGCTTTAATAATACCATCCTACTTATATTTGCTCTGCAAACAACTTATACCAGCAGAAGGAGCATTCTTCCATAGAACTAGTAAGTTATTAAATTCTGGCAACCAGGGGATCCCTGGGTGGCTCAGGGGTTTAGTGCCTGCCTTCGGCCCAGGGCAAGATCCTGGAGTTCCAGGATCGAGTCCCACATCGGGCTCCATCCATGGAGCCTGCTTCTCCTTCTGCCTGTGTCTCTGCCTCTCTCTCTCTCTGTGTCTCTCATGAATAAATAAATAAAATCTTTAAAAAAAAAAAAAAAAAGAAATCTGGCAACCAAAATTCAGGACAAACTATTAAAACTATCAATAACATTAAAATAAAATTTTGCCAGGATGATATTCAGAAAAACTTCAAGAATAATATATTATTGGTTAAAACAAAGAAACAAGAAAATCTAAGACAAAATATATAAACAGAGATGATATACCTAATCCCTTTGGGGTGATACCACTTCGATCCTGAGGATTCACTGCCCAGTAGTAGTACTTCAGTGTATGCATGATGAGAAGCACTGTTCCAACTCTCCGAATGGCATTATATATGTTGACTGTACCAATGAATTCCGTGGATAGGTAAGTATAGAGTGTCAACTGAACCTAGAGAATCAAAATGAAGAACTTATATCAAAGAATCAGCCCTGATTCCAATAATACTCTCAGACTGCTTTACTTGGATCATACTTGTTCCAAAAAGATGCTCAGCTTGATGGTAACATCCATGCTAAAGGATAACACATATCCACTTACATGCACATAGACACTTGAACATAACACACACAAAAGTATTTACCTGGTAAATGCTTCTTTTACAGTAACATTATAAAGGAAACATCCTCTAATATACCAAATTTTTATAGCACTATTTCATAGAAATAACTGTTTAACTCCTATTAAATGACAATTATTCATTCAGAAGTTATTATACATAATTTCTTTATAGTAAGCTTACCATTTATAGTATAGTTGTTATCATTTATGCATAGTTGTTTTAAGAAGCTGGAAATTTAAGAACTTAGTAACTGCAAAATATAAGCTCTTAAAATATAAAGAAACTATATAAGTACACTATACCACTACACAGTTCATATTAATACAAAATTTCAGTGAAATTATGGCTCTAAAACTCACCAACAGTTCCAATCTCATACTTTCAACAGCACAAAATAAGAACTGCTTTTGTTCTACTATTGTGTCAAAATCAAAAATTTTTCAATTCACTGCTAGTAGATACACTTTGTAAGTGGAAAAATTTTAAGTAGGACATATATACTCTTCCCTTAACCAAAGATCAAACCATTCTCAATCATTTTAAATGGAACATTCATATTATCTCCCTAGACACTGACAGCATTTTCATTTTCTACCTTGCAAGATATGTCAGTGTTACCTGGTACTTCTTTAGAGAGCAAAAATTAGTACCTATCTTCCAGATGTCCTATAAGTAATCAATATTAAATGAATTAGGGAATCAATTAGTAACCATATATGGTAAAGAGTGGCAGATTCTGAACCACTTAAAATTGATGTTCAATTTTATGATGATGATTGTTTAGAAAACAGTGGAATATCCCACTGTCTCACTGAAAAATAATATTATGTTGATGTAGCTGATGTTATTCAAATGGATAGGACTAGTTACTTGTTATTGAGGCTATAAAACACTTTTGACAGGGTTCAAAATTCTTAGCCATACTATTTTAGTCATTTAGAAAATCTTTACATCCACCTATTCATAGTGATGTATTATGGAAAATAATGACATATACATTGTCCCTTGGTAGCTGAAATCCAAGTGAAAAAATGAAAAACACAAATTTAAGTAAAAAAAAAAAAAAAAAAAAAAAACCCAATGTAATAAAGATGCCTATTGAAACATAAAGGTCACTTAAGGAAATTCCTTAAAAAGTGTCTAGAATTGGGGCACCTGGGTGACACAGTGGGTTAAAAGTTTACCTTCAGCTCAGGTCATGATCCCAGGGTCCTGGGTTTGAGCCTTATCTCCTAGGAAGAGCTTGCCCCTCTCCCACTGCTTGTGCTCTAATAAATAGAATCTTTTTTTTTTTTAAGTGTCTAGAATTAACACTTTTATAAAGGGGCATCTGGCTGCTTCAATTGGTAGAGCATACAACTCTCGATGTCAGGGTTGTAAAAGTTAGAGCCCAACACTGGGCATAGAGAACTTTAAAATAAAATCTTTAAAAAAATAAAAGAAACATTAAGTATGTAATTAACTGCATATAGTTAACTGCAAAATATGTAATCAATTGCAAGATGAGTAGCAAAGAGTTATTAGAAACTATCGATTTGAAGGTCAGAGAAATTATTATAGAATAAACTAAAATACTCAAAAAAGCCTGAATAATAAAATAGGTATTAAGGTTGGCTTTGAAGATTAGTAGTAAAATAGGTAGAACAAAAGATGAAATTTCAAACAGGGAAAATGGTAGATCACACAATAGGTTTCCCAAGATCTGAACATGGTCCTCAATCCTGCCTGTGCATGAGAATACCCAAAAAAACATGTTTTAAAACCCCAAAAACATGTTTTAAAAATGCTGATACCTGGGTCCTACCTCAGCCCAAATAAAACACAATGTGGAGTGGAAGGAGTGGAAATATGTTTTTTATTTTAACAAAAAAAAAAAAAAAAAAAACCTCTTCCAAGAAGTTCTATCAACAGCCAAGGCAGAGAACCTCTGCTCTGGGATAACGTTTTAGAACCTGCCTATCTACTGAAGATAAGTTTTTAAGCTAGAAAGCTTAGGAAGGAGAATTGACACGACTTAATGCCAGAAAAGAGACTACTTTATTCTGAAAACAATGGAATATTTTTATACAGTTTGAGACTAAGAAAAAATATGATGAGAGTGATATATTAAAAACATATAAAAATTCTGGCCAAAAAGTGATAGTGATAAAAAATGAAAATTGAAGAAAGTCAGTCTACTGAGTATGATACCGTAGTAACAGAAAAATGGGAAGCCTTTAATATCAACATATTGAGATGAGTAAGAATGCAGACCTTAAGATTATTCATATACTAACAATGAATAAACATTTCCTCATTTACTCATTATATAATTTAATAACCATATAAATTATATGTTAACATCTGTCTTTCCTATCAGATATTCCATAAGGACAAGAATTAGATTTTGTTCACCACAGCATCCAACATAAAGCAGTACCTCAAAAAATGAATGACTATTTTATACAAGAAATTTGCCTCTCCTGTAAGGTCATTAAAAAAAAGACAGTATCTAAGAAGATGAATGGATATTATACAGTAGAGTAAATACCGTTTTCCAAAAGCAAATACCCTTGATTCATATATATATACCTTCAACTTTGATAACCACAGGTGAAATTACCATGAAGCTGATGAAGCTTAAACTTTATACTCACTCATCCATATAGGTTCTCTGCAAAACCCTAAACTTCATTTTGTAAGTATTATAAGTATTACGTCGTTTTTTTTTCTTTTTCTTAAAAATTTCCTCCCTCCCTGTAATTGTGTGACATTTCAGATCAAACAATCTTCAAAAAACAAAATAAACCTTCTTAGAACTATCTGTATATTGAAATAGATAAAACACCTTATGGATATACAAAGCAGACAGCTAAAAAAGAGAAGGAAAGTTTAAGATTAAGAAATCTATTATAAATTCTAAAAAGGAAATTAATGAAAATTATTAACAAGGGAAAGGTAAGAAATAGACTGTATTAATACTGGGGAACCTGAGAAAAGGATATAATGAATTTTTATTTTTGTTTTTTTTTTTAGGATATAATGAATTTTTAAAAATAACACTCTACAACTAAGTATCTATTAAGAGGCTTTTCAACCACATCAAAAGAGATCCAAAGCCTTACAAATATGCTGTTTAGTAAGACAAAAAAACCCGTCTAGTAAAAGGTTTAAAAAGTAACTTGAAACAATCCTTGAAAAGAAATGTCTGAGGGTCACAGAAGAAAAAGAGGTCAAATTTGAACCCAGAGATAAAAAGGTACAACCTCCAGCTGCCTCCTTTGATTACTTCCAAATGGCAATCAGAGTCAGCAGCTGTTTTTCCCTTTAACATCTGAAAAGACCAACTGAAAATAAGATACTATGACTCTAGAAAAGCACAGAAAGTTTGCTTTTTCTTTTTGACAACTAAAGTATGTGTTATTCCAATCTAAACAACGATAAGCACTCCAAGTGGATCAAAAGGGAGGAGAGAGGAAATTGATAGGTATGAAATAATGCAACTTCTAACAAAAATTGCAGATAAGGCAGATACAATTATGCAATTTAATAAAAATTTCTGTTTCAAGTTCTGCTTAACACTACCACTATTGACATTTTTATGACAATTTAATACATTAGGACTTAGCAAAGGTTTTATTTATATACTTTATCACAAATTCACTTACATTCACTTAGAAGTAACTGGTTCATCGTTACAGTACTAAATAAATTGTGTACAAATATTGTATTTCATAATTTAAAGTCATCTGAATTAAAATGACATAATGAGACCAGTGTATCATGGAAACCTTAAAAAAGGATGATATTTCAACTATTCCTGCAGAATTAAACTCATGTTTATGTATACATATATATGTATGCATACTGGTAGTAGAATAGCACTACAGTTGATAGGAAACATTTTTACAGTGGAACTGTCCAACTCTGATTTATAAATTTATAAATCAAAGTCTCTCTCAAATAAAATTTTGATTTAACAGAAAATAAAGGCTATAGTTTTATTTTTTAAAAATACGGACACAGCCTGGAAAGAACATCCAATGGGAAAAAGACAGTCTCTTCAACAAATGGTGTTGAGAAAACTGAACAGCAGCATGCAAAAAAGAATGAAACTGGACCACTTTCTTATATTATACACAAAAATAAACTCAAAATGGATTGAAGACCTAAATGTGACACTCGACATCATAAAAATCCTAGACGAGAGCACAGGCAATAATTTCTCTGACATCAGCTATAACAACATTTTCCTAGATGTATCTCCTGAGTTTAAGGGAAATAAAAGCAAAACTAAACTACTGGGACTACATCAAAATAAAAAGCTTCTGTAAAGCAGAGGAAACAATCAACAAAACAAAAGGCAACCTGATGAATGGGAGAAAATATTTGCAAATGACCTATTCAGTACAAGGTTAGTATCCAAAATATATAAAGAACTTATACAACATCAAAAAAAATCCAAAATTGGGCAGAAGACATAAACAGACATTTCTCCAAAGAAGACATCCAGATGGCCAACAGACACATGAAAAATGCTCAATGTCACTTGTCATCAAGGAAATGAAAATCAAAACTACACTGAGGTATCACCTCACACCTGTCAATATGGCTAAAATCAACACAAGCAGCAAGTGTTGGCAAAGATGTGGAGAAAAAAGGAACCTTCTTGCACTGTTAGTGGGAATACAAACTAATATAGCCATTGTGGAAAACACTATGGAGATTCCTCAAAAAATTAAATAGAACACTACAATCTAGTAATCGCACTACTGAGTGTTTATCCAAAAAATACAAAAACACGAATTCAAATATATATATATATATATATATATATATATATATATATACCCTTATGTTTACAGAAGCATTATTTATAATTGTCAAATTATGGAAGCAACACAAGTGTCCACTGATAAATGAATGAATAAAGAAGATGTGGTGTATCTATATAATGGAATTATTATTCAGTCATAAAAAAGAATGAAATCTTGCCATTTTCAACAACATGGATGGAGCTAGAGAGTATAATGTTAAATGAAATAAATCAGTCAGAGAAAGACAAATACCATATGATTGCACTCATGTGAAATTTAACAAAACAAACAAACAAATGGGGAAGAGAGAAAGAGAGAGAGACAAACCAAGCAACAAAGAACAAACTGATGGTTACCAGAGGGGAGGTGGGTGAGGGGATGAGTGAAACAGGTGGTAGGGATTAAGGAGTACACTTATCATGATGAGCACTGGGTACTGTACAGAACTATTAAGTCACTATATTGTACACCCGACACTAATATAACACTATTTTAACTATACTGGAATTAAAATTTTAAGAAATACACTGCTTACAAAAAAAAAGAAAGAAAACATACACTGGCTTGCAAATATACCTAAAAAAGAAAAAAGTAGTATACTTATCAAAAAACACAATCCATTTAAATCTTACATGATAGCATGTGAAAAGATAAAAGAAAGTCCTTGTAATTATCACTTTCCTCAACTACAAAAACTTGGTGAAAACAGTAAAACAAAATCTATCTATCTATTTATCTATCTATATATATATATATATTACCTTGGCTGGGGTATGAATCCATATAGCTGGGTTAAGAAGAATGTGATCACACAACTGTTTGAGTAGGGGCATCCCATTCTGCAGATTACTCAGATATTTTGAAAATGCAAGACAAAGTTCAAGTACTGCTCTGCTGACATGGGATTTGGAAGACTGCAAAAAAAAAAAAAAAAAAACAGATCAAAGGTCACTACTCAGACCCCCCCCCCCCCCCACCCACCCACCCAATGGCATTTGCTTCTTTATTTTAGCTCAGGTCATGATCTCAGGGTTGTCAGATCGAGCCACACGTCCAACTCTGCTGGGTGTAGAGCCTGCTTAAAATTCTCTCTCTCTCTCTCCTTTCTATCCCTCTCCCTCCCTCCCTTCACTGCTCCTCCACCTCCTCTCCCCTCATTAAAAAAAAAAAAAAAAAAAAAGGTCAGCACCAATACAAGTAATTAGAGGCTATGAATACTAGAAAAAAGTTGTCCCACAAACTATGATCAAAGTTAAAGACACCATGAGATTCAATGCTACATTTCTCTAAAAAAGCAATGGAAGTAAGGTAAAACAACAAAAGGTTATTTTAATTTTGGTAATTTTATGTAACCAAGGAGACACACTTGCAGAAAGAACTTCTCAACCATTTAAGAGACCAAATCCATGGCCTTCAAATTAAGAACAAAAATGTAAAGCATTTCATACTTTACCTTTTCAAGACTGTATCCTATTACCAAGAAGCCCTTGCAGGCAAGCATCTGCTCCTGCATAGCAATTGAGTTCTTCAACAACTCCATGATAAAAGCCAGCAAAGTTGAACTAGAGTAAGAAAACAGGAAAAAGTCCAAAAAAGATACTCTCTTTTTGGGGGGAGGGAAAGTGGGGTGGTAGATGTAGACTTTCTTTTATCTTAAAAAAAAAAGTTATCTATTTCAAGGAATTTGAAGTGCTAATAAAATTGTCTCCAACATTATTTCAGAACTAGAATTTGAATGTAGGATTAGAACTTAATTATTTATTCCATACACTATATCACCAACCTACTAGTAAGTGAATTACTAAGAAACATCAGGAAATATGCATGAACTAGAGAAAAATTAGCAATGTCCAAAAACAATAAAATAGCTAATATAAGCATACTAAGTACTTAAAGAATAGATGTAATTTAGATTAGCAAGTATATTCAATTTTAGAGAGTTAGAGGCCAAACAGAAGGGAAAGATACATATAACAAACAAAATAAGGTAGAAACACTGAGAATGTGTTAAGGCTCCCAACTGGCCTGGTTTGAATGGAGTTCATGAAAGGGAAAATAAAAAAGTAAAACTGAAGTTTACTGAAGTCCTCAAACACTAATTTAAGAATTTTGTACCTTATTCTGACAGAAAAATTGTAATTCAATAGTCAATTGAGAAGACTTTTAAAACTGAATAGGGGCTATAGTCATGCTCCCATCCAAACTTTTGGATATCCAAAATGGGATGAAGTAAGGTTAGCTATTACCTCCTGCTCAAAGGCTCTGAGATATCTGCGGGAGGAGAGCCTGACTGGAAGCCAACCTCCTCCTCCACAAAAGTGCTTTTAAAATTTCAGCAATTCTAATACAGATTTTAAAATATTAAAAAAAAAGAGATAACCAAGAAAAAAACAACTGAGCTCTGTTACAAAGGTTTCAAAACAGGACATATACAAAAAAATTTGAAGTAGGACTATGTCAAGGATAATTTTAATTTTTTAAAAATGTCATCAGTAAGTAATTGATTTAATAGCTCATTCCTTAAAAAAAATAAAAATAAATAAAAATAAATTAAAATAAATTAAAAAAACCTGGGGTGCCTGGCTGGCTTAGCCAGTGGAGCATGTAATCTTGATCTTGGGGTTATGAGTTTGAGCCCCACACTGGGCATAGAGATTAGTTAAAAATAAAAGTACAGTTTAAAAAAGTCATTTTGTTTCCAAAAAATAATTCCAAGAGAATTATTTTATCACTAAATACATATATTGATAGTGGATATTAACTTATGCATAAAGCAGAAATGAGAGAATTCTAAGCAGGAAGAATCTAAGACTCATTTATTCAAATAATACATTAAACATAATTACTAGTCTCACTAGAATATACAGCCATGAATTCATTTAGACACCCCTCCCAATGTTTTATACTGTGTCCTCTTATGTTTCTACCTTTTCAGACTCCAGACTATAACAAAGGAGACCAATGTGTCCAATGTACAACCTAATTTAAATACCAAAGCACCTTTAATATGATGTCATCAAAAAATGTCATCAAAAATTTTAGTTTTTAGTTATATGCAATAATTAAAAATGAAAAGCTAAATCCCCATAAATCATTGCCACATAATAATCTAAACTTATCTTTTTAAATTAGAATGATAGACAAAAATGTATTCATTTTTGCTAACTCATTATCATTATTTCCAAATTTATTCAAAAACAAGTTTATTATTATTATTACAGCCTCCATACTTCCTATGGATAAAGAATTTAGATTACTACTACTATTATTTGGAAGGAATAGGAACTTGTAGTAACACTTATAGTTTACAAATTTCTTTAAATTATATTCTCTCTTTTAACTCTATAATAAATTTAAAATATTGTGCACCTCAACAGTAATGAAAGTAACTCTAACATCAAATTACAGAAAAAATAAAGGTACTCACCATATAGTCAAGTCAACCTCATCAGATAAATATTGCCTATAATCCAACTGTGCAAAGAGTGGAAATAGCACTTGTACTCCTCCAATTGAATGCATAGCACTTTGAATGGAATGTGTTAAAACTGCCTTCACATCCTTACAAAATAGAAGACACAGTAAAGATTCTAATGTTTTCC
Source organism: Vulpes vulpes (assembly GCF_048418805.1). NCBI lineage: Eukaryota > Metazoa > Chordata > Mammalia > Carnivora > Canidae > Vulpes > Vulpes vulpes. Next base: position 86,430,557 of record NC_132789.1, read on the forward strand.
AAAATAGTTAAAATTAAATATAATAAGAACAATATATTGTTACATTACATATATTTAATAGAAGTTACCTAATGTACCTCATTAACAAAAAATTCACCAATGAAAAATATTCTTAAAATATTGTAGCTTAAAAAAAAAGATTATAGCCAGTACCTGGAGCATAAGTGCATGTGGTGAATGAACAAAAATTGAAGGATTGTCCTTAGGGGATGATTCAAGGCAGAGCTGGGCGTCTGTAGCACGTGGATTATATGTGAATGCAATGGCACTAGAGAGTTTGCCATCATATAATAAAAGTTTATGATGCTCAGCAAGAAACAGATCACTTTCTGCTTTGAATTTAAATGTACCCTACAAATAAAAAGTAGAACATTTAAGATAGTATACCACAAAAAGAAATCTAGCCTCACTTCACCACAGATTTTAAAATTTAAAGAATGTATCCTTCATCATTTTCCTAACAATATCAAATAAGAAAAGCCCAGTTTAGTAACTTCTAAAGTGGACTGCATTCACTTTAAAAATATAATGGAAAATCAACTCGGTATTAAAACCTTACATTAAAAAAATGTAAAATCTAGCGTCCTTCAGCAGGTATCTTATTTTTTATTGTATTTTTGTCTTTCTGGATTTTTTAAATTGTGCTTAACATGTTACATAAAATGTACCATCTTAAACATTTACAAGTTTACAATACAGTAGTATTAACTATATGCATATTCTTGTACAACACATCTCTAGAACTCGAACATCATGCAAAACTGAAATTCAATTATTTATCGAACAACAGCTCATTTCTACCTTTCCCCATCCCCTGGCAACTACCATTCTACTTTCTGATTCAATTACTGTGACTATTTTTTTTTTTTTTTACAATTCATATAACTGGTATCCTAGCACACTTTTTATTTGCTTATTTCACGTAGCAAACGTCCTCAAGATTCACCATGCTGCAGTATATGTCAGAATTTCCTTCTTTTTAATGCTGAATAGTATTCCATTGAACATATATACCACACTTTATCTATTCATTTGTCCATGGGCATTTAGGCTATCTTGGATATCATGAATAATGCTATAATACACTTAAGTATGAAAATATCTCAGATCCTGTTTTTAATTATTTTGCATATACACATAGAAGTGACAATGCTCAATTACATGGTAATTCTATTTTTGATCTCTTGAAGAACTCCCAATACTGCTTTCCACAGAGCCTGTACCATTTTATGTTCCGACTGAACAGTGCCTTAGGTACGGATTTCTCCATACCCTAGCCAATACTTATTTTGTTCCTTAACAAAAGCCATTCTAAGGGAGTGTGAGGTAGTATCTACCATGGTTCTGACTTGCATTTCTCTGATGATTAGTGATGCTGAGCATCTTTCCTTGTTTGTTCACAATCTGAGCATCTTCCTTGGAGGAAGTCTACTCCAGTCCTTTGCCCACTTTTTAAGTGGGTTATTTTGGGTATTTTTTGTTGTATTTTTTGTTTGTATTTTTTGGTATAGGAGTTACATTATGTATTCAAGATATTAACCCTTTAGCAAAGACATGGTTTGTAGTATTTTCTCCCATTCCATAGCTTGCCCTCATACACAAAAGCTTTGATGTGTAAAAGATTTTAAGTTGGAAAACACATTTGTTTTTGCCTTTGTTGCCTACTTTTTATTTTGGTATATCTAAAACACCACTGCCAAACTCAATGTCATGAAATTTTTCCCCTGTTTTCAGGTAGGAGTTTTATGATTTAGATCTTCAATCCATTCTGAGTTAATTTTGATATATATTGTAGGATAAGGATTCAATTTCTTTATTGTCCATGTGGATATCCACTTTTCATAAAACCATGTGTTATAAAGACTATCCTCTCTCCATCGTGTGATCTTTGCATCTTTGTAGAATATGACTTGAGCACACATGCAAATATTTATTTCTGGACTCTCAATTGTGTTCCACTGGTCTCAATTAATTCCGTTACATGTTTACCTTTACACAAGTACCATAATGCTTTATTATACCTTTTAATATATACTGAAAACCAGAAACGTGAGAGCTCTAATCATGTTCTTCTTTTTTAATGTTGTTTTAGCCATCTGGAGACCCTTGAGATTCCATATGAACTCTGAGATGGTTTTATCCATTTCTGTAAAAATAAATGTCATGGAGATTTTGATAGGAATTTTACTGAATCTGTTGGTCACGTTGAGTAGTATGACTTTTTTAAACAATTCTTTCAATCCATGAACAAAGGATATCTTTCCATTTGTGTCTTTAATTTCTTTCAGCAAGGTTTCGTATTTTTCACCTTCCTTAGGTGAGTTTGTTCCTAAGCATTTCTTTTTATGCTATCGTAAATGAGATTGCTTTATTTTCTTTTTCAAGTTGTTCACTGTTGGTGTATACAGATGTAGAGGAGTTTTGCTGTTGAGCTGTATGCATCCTGCAAACGCACTGATTTTATCAATTCTAACAAGTTTCTGTGAAATATTTAGGGTTTTCTATATTTTAAAATCACATTACCTACAAAGAGAACATTTTACTTCATGCCTTCCAACTGGGATGCCGTTTCTTTCTTCTTCTTGACTAACTGCTCTGGCTAAAATAGCTGGTACTAAGACCTGCAGAAATGTTGAGAATAAGAATTCTTGCCTGTTCCTGATCTTAAAGGAAAAGCTTTCAGTCTTTCACTGCAGCATCCGATGTCGACTATGGGCTTTTCATATATAGCCTTATTATTTTTAAGTAGTTTCTTCTACTGGTAATGTGTTGAGTGTTTACGAAAGAATGTTGAATTTTGTCCAATAGTTTTTCTGCATCGAGATGATCATGTGGTTTCTCTCCTTTACTTTGTTAACATGTGTATTACAATGACTGACTTTTATATGTTGAGCCATCCCTCCATTCCAGGAATAAAACCCCATTGGTCATAGAGTATGATCCTTTTGGGGTGCTCTTGAATTTAATTTGTTAGTATTGTGTTGAGGATTTTTGCATTGATATTAATCAGGGATACTGATCTGTAATTTTCTTTACCTGCACTGCCTTTGACTGTGATATCAAGGTAATGCTTGCCTCGTAAAATGGGCTTGGAAGCATTCTCTCTCTTCACTTTTTGAAAGTACTGACTGGTGTTAATTCTTCTTTAACATTTGAATTCTCCAGGAAATCCGTATGTAGTACTCATTCAGAAGTTTTTGATTACTGATTTAGTTTCCTAAGTAGCGGGGCACCTGGGTAGCTCAGTGGTTGAATGTCGGCCTTTGGCTCAAGCTGTGATCCCAGGGTCCTGGGATGGGGTCCCCGCATGGAGCCTGCTTCTCCCTCTGCCTATGTCTCTGCCTCTCTCTGTGTCTCTCATGAATAAATAAAAATAAAATCTTAAAAAAAATCATTCATTGTAGTCTCCTGATTCTTTTTATATTCAGGGCATTAGTAGTAACACCTCCTCTTTCATTTCTTTTAGTTATGAGTCTTCCCTTTTTATTAACTAGCTAAAAATTTGTCAGTTTTGTAGATTTTTTAAGATTCATTTATTTATGATATATATATATATATATATATATAGAGAGAGAGAGAGAGAGAGAGAGAGAGAGAGAGAGGCAGAGACACAGGCAGAGGGAGAAGCAGGCTCCATGCCTGGAGCCCGATGCGGGACTCGATCTCGGGACTCCAGGATCATGCCCAGGGTCAAAGGCAGGCGCCAAACCACTGAGCCACCCAGGGATCCCAGTTTTGTAGATCTTTTAAAAAAAATTCTTAGCTCTGTTAATTTGTGTTGTTGTTCTAGTCTCTATTTCATTTATTTCTGCTCTAAATCTTTAATATCTTTAATACTTCCTTTCCTCTGATAACGTTGGGTTTAGTTTGCTCTTCTTTTTCTAGTTACTCAAAAGGCAAAAATTACATTATTTTTAAGTAGGTGTTTGTCACTATAATCATTCCTCTTACTATTGCTTTCACTAAATCCCATAAACTTTGGTATGTTGTTTTTGTCTTCACTTGGCTCAAGAAAGTTCTTGATATCTTAGTCCCATTGGTTGTATAAGGGTATGTTGTTTCATTTTCACAAATTTGTGTATTTTCCAGATTTCTTCTGCTGATCTCATTCTAATGTGGTAAGAAAAGATACTTGGTATGATTTCAGGAGTCTTAAATGTGTTAATTTTGTGGCCTAACATATCTATCCTGAAGAATGCTCTATATGAGCTTGGTAAGAATGTGTACTCTATTCTTCTTTGGTGAGGTGTTCTGTATATATCTATTAGGTTCAACTAGTCTACATAGTTGTCCATGGTCTCTATTTCCTTAGTGTTCTTCTCTCCGGTTGTTATATCGATTATAAAAACGGTTTTGAAATATCCTACCATTATTGTGTTACTATATACTTTTCAATTCTGTCAATGTTTTCTTCATGTATATTTTTAATTTTTTGAGGAATTCATTTTTTTGTTTTTATTGAAGTTTAATTTGCCAAATTAGGTTATATATATTTAATTGTTAGATCTTCCCTGTGAATTGATACTTTTATCATTACAATTTCCTTCTTTGACTCTTGCAATAGTTTTGACTTAAAGTCTACTTTTTCTGATATAAAAATGGCCACCCTTGCTCCCTTTTGGTTACCATTTGCATGAACATCTTTTTCCATCCTTTCATATTCAGCCTATGTATGTCCCTTGATCTACAGTGCCTCTCTTGTAGACAAAATACAGCTGGATGTTTTTTTAAATCCATTTAGCCAATCTATTTAAGCGGGAAGTTTAATCCTTTTACATTCAAAGTAGTTATAGGGAAAGACTTACTATTGCTATTTTGTTCACTGTAATTTGTTAACTGACTTCTTTTATGCGCCAATGATTTTTGGTACTTCTATTCCTTTCTCCTTTTGTCTTGTGTAAAGTTCTATAGATTTTTTTTTGTAGTATCCATGGGAATTACATAAAACATCTTAGTTATAATACTCTATTTTAAGCCAATAACAATTTAAGTTCAATTACATACAAAACCTTTACTCATTTACATCTCCGTCACCGCTTTATGTTGCTTATATCAAAAATTACATATTTTTATATTGCATACATAGGTTTAGATATTTTATGCTTTTATCTTTTAAATCCTATACCAGAATTAAAAGTGACTTATGCACTAACAGGATTACAATATTACCGGATTCTATATTTGCCTATCTATCTAACCTTTACCAGTGAGCTCGTATTTTATTTTATCTTTTTAACCATACTTCTAAATAATCACAGACAAGGATTTTTTCTTTGATTAAAACAGCAACCAATTAAAGCTAAATAGAATGTCTTTTCCAACAAAGACCTGTTGGATTCAACTCGTGAATTCTGCTTCAATGATGTTATAAAAATAAAATATAGGGCAGCCCAAGTGGCTCAGTGGTTTAGTGCCGCCTTCAGCCCAGGGTGTGATCCCTGGAGACCCAGGATCAAGTCCCATGTCAGGCTCCTTGCATGGAGCCTGCTTCTCCCTCTGCCTGTGTCTCCGACTCTCTCTCTCTCTCTGTGTCTGTCACGAATAAATAAAATCTTTTAAAAATAAAAAAATAAAAATAAAATATAAAATAGGGTAAGACTGCCTTTACCTTTCTGGCTTCTATATGAAACATTTAAAAAGCTTTAATTAAATATATCATTTTTCTAAAATTCCTGCCTCCTAAATATAAGCTGTTAATTTCAAAGCACTGATATTTTTTAGCTTAATGAAAGCTAATTATAATGAGAATGTTAATATAACTGTAATAAATGCTTTTAAACAAGTTAATAAATTATTTTAAGAGGAAATGTCATTTGGGCAACCTACAAAAGCTAACCTATTTACCAACTTACAATATATAGCTGTATGATCTGGGAGATTATATAACCCATTTCCAAAGGCAGGAAGTGAGAAACTATGAAGAAATTAACTAACTTATTTGAGTCCAAAAAGTTAATTTGCGGAAGAGAAAGGATTTTTCAATAAAGAGAATAATTTAGTCTCTGCTACTATTCAAAGTACAGTACTGCAATATCAGCAGGTACATTTTTTAAAAAGAAGAAACATTTTTTCTATTTTGAATGGAATTTAGGAATAAATCACTCCCACTAACAAATCTTAACTAAACTAAATCTAAACAAAAACTAAAATTTTGACACATTTCAGGAATTGCTAACTTTACTGAAATAATATCCTTGTATAAGTACTATTTGATACAATTAATTAAAATAAAAACAATAGGGATCCCTGGGTGGCGCAGCGGTTTGGCGCCTGCCTTTCGCCCAGGGCGCGATCCTGGAGAGCCGGGATCGAATCCCACGTCGGGCTCCCGGTGCATGGAGCCTGCTTCTCCCTCTGCCTGTGTCTCTGCCTCTCTCTCTCTCTCTGTGACTATCATAAATAAATAAAAATTAAAAAAATAAAAAATAAAAAATAAAAAATAAAATAAAATAAAAACAATACCCTAAGTACTTAAAGCAATATGGTGTTTCATCAAACACTAAGAATATATAAAAGCATTTAACCCTTCATTTCTTTTGAAACACGTATTTTTTTTAATCCTTAAAGTACTTAATTGTACTGTTTAAAAGTTCATTCAGATTGCTGGTTTTTCATATCCCTGCTTTCTTCACTTTGAGGAATTCTCTAAAACATGGATTACACAACAGATTTTAACAGCAATACATAAAGCAAGAAGTGATTCTATGATCATCAATTTCTCAGCTCACATGATTTTTTAAGGTTTTATTTATTTATCTGAGAGAGAGTGTGCACACTCTCAAGGGGCGGGGGGCGGTGGTGGTGAGGGGGATAGGTTGAGAGGGAGAAGGGAGAGGGAGACTTTCCACTGAGCAGAGCAGGGAGCCTGATGAGGCAGGGCTCAATCCCTGGACCCTGGGATCATGACCTGAGCTGAAAGCAGATGCTTAACCAGAGCCTCCCAGGCGCCTCTCACCTCTCATGATTTTTAGTGCAGTTTTATCACTATTTGACCATACAAATGAAAAGACTAGACATTCACAGATCAGAGATGACTATAAGATTTTTGACTAGTACTAATATTAGCAGTAATTTGTACACACTGACCAATAAAGTGCCTTCTGGACCTCAGTATATTTCGTAGATAAGATAATAAACTATGACCAAGTGTGATTATCCCAGGAACACAAGATTGACTTACCAACATTTGAAAAATCAATTTAAAGGCCAAAAATCATGATCATCCCAAAAGAAGCACAAAGAACAAATGACAAAATCCAACACCTCTCCATGATGAAAACAGTCAACAAAACCAGGAATAAAAGTAAACTTCCTCAAATTAACAAAGAACATCTATGAAACGCTAATAACAACCACATTGATGATAAAAATTGGAATGCTTTTTCTCCTAAGATCAGTAAAAATACAGGGATGTCTGCTTTCAACATTTTTTCCAGTTTTTTTTTCTTTTTGATTGTGGCAAGAATACTTAACAGGAGAGCGATCCTGTTAACAGATATTAAGTATAATAAACAGTATTGTTATCTTTAGGCACAATGTTGTAGAGAAGATCTTTAGAACTATTCATCTTGTATAAATGTAATTTTATTTATTTTAAGATTTTATTTATTTATCCATGAGAGACACAGAGAGAGAAAGAGACAGAGACACAAGCAGAGGGAGAAGCAAGCTCTATGCAGGGAGCCTGACATGGGACTCAATCCCGGGTCTCCAGGATCACGCCCCGGGCGGAAGGCGGCACTAAACCACTGAGCCACCCGGGCTGCCCTTGCATAAGTGTAATTTTAGACCCATTGATTGGCAACTCCCCCTTGCTCTCTCCCCTCAGCCCCTGGCAGCCACCATTCTGTTTGCTGTTTCTATGGGTTTGCTATTTTAGATCTCTTACATGAGTGGAAACATGTAGTATTTTTTTTTTCTGTGACTGGTATATTTCACACAGCCTAATGTCCTCAAAACACTCTATAGTACAGTTTCTAGCCAGAGCTGTTAGGCAAAGAAAAGAAATAAAAGGCATCTGGACTGTAAAAATGAATTAAAACTATCACAATTTGTAAATGATACAATCTTATATAGAAAAAAATCCCAAACTCCACCACATGCACACAAATATATAGAGACAAGCAATTAATAACCTGAAAATGAAACTAAGAAACTAATAGTACATAAAAGAAGAAAATATTTAGAAATGGACTTAACAAAAGATATGTAAGACTTGTTGACTGAAATCTATAAAAGAAATTAAAGCAGACCTAAATAAATGTAAAGATAACCCATGCTCATGGACTGGAAGACTTAATATTGTTTGTTTTTGCTTTTATTTGTTTTGAGGCTTATTTTTTATTATTTGCTTAATATTCTTAAGATGACAAAAAAAAAACTCGCCAAATTTATATACGGATTCAATGCAATAGCTATCAAATTCCTACCTTCTTATTTTACAAAAGTTGACAAGCATATTTTAAATTCATATAAAAACACAAGATACCAGGAACGGCCAAAACAACCTTGAAAAAAACAAAGTTGGAGGACTCACATTTCCTCCCTAAGAAAAATGGATTACAAAACTGCAGTATTCAAGACTGTGTGCTACTGGCATAAGGATACAGTATAACTGAATAGAACTAAAAGTCTAGAAATAATATTTACATTTATGGTCAATTGATTTCTGATCAAAGTATCAAGAAATTCAAGAGGGAAAGAATATTCTTTTCAACAAATGATGGTGAGAAATCTGGAAATACAGATGCTAAAAAATGAAGTTGCACCAAATATAAAAATTAACTCAAAATCGATCAAAGACTTAAATCTAAGAACTAAAACTATAACACATTTATAAGAAAACAAAAGGGTAAATCTTCATGAAATTGATTATGAAATATCTTCTGAGGTATAAAGCACAAATAATAGAAAACAGAGACAAAAGGGATTTCATTAAACTTGAATTTTTTCTTCAAAGGAAAGCATCAAGAAAGTGGCTTGTCACTCTGCAAAAATATTTGGAAATCACATATCTGACAATGAACCTGAATTTAGAATATAATTTTAAAACTCTTAAAGCTGGGATCCCCAGGTGGCTCAGTGGTTTAGCGCCTGCCTTCAGTGTGATCCTGGAGACCCAGGATCGAGTCCCACATCAGGCTCCCTGCATGAGCCTGCTTCTCTCACTGCCTGTCTCTCTCTCTCTCTCTCCTCTCTCTCTGTGTGTCTCTCATGAATAAATAAATAAAATCTTTAAAAATAAAAAAATAAAATAAAACTCTTAAAGCTGAGGCTGAGGGGAGGAAGAAGAATGGAAAGTTGTTGTTCAATGGGTATACAGTTTGTTCTGCAGGATGAAAAGAGGTCTGCAGACAGATTACACAACAACATGAACATTCCTAATACTACTGCACTGTACACTTAAAAATGACTAAGTGGTAAATTTTATGTGTATTTCACTGCAATTAAATTTTTTTAAAGATTTTATTTATTTATTTATTCATGAGAGACAAACAGACAGAGAGAGGCAGAGACACAGGCAGAGGGAGAAGCAGGCTCCATGCAGGAGCCTGACATGGGACTCGATCCCGGGTCTCCAGATCAGGCCCTGGGCTGAAGGCGGCGCTAAACCGCTGAGCCACCTGGGCTGCCCGCAATTAAGTATTTTAATGACTCTTAAGACTCAACAAAAAGATAGCCCACTCTTTAAAAGAGCAAAGTACATGAATAAACATTTCTCCAAAAAAGAATACATCAAAACACATGAAAAGAGGCTCAACATCATGTTACAGGGGAAATGCAAATCAAAGGACAATAAAACACCATTTCACACCCACAATAATGGCTATAGTCAAAAAGTATAATAATACATGATGGAAAAGATAGGGAGAAATCAGAATCCTGATATAATGCTATGCAAGTGTACAATGATACAGTCACTTTGAAACAATCTGGAAGCTTCTCAAATGGTTAGATACCATATTACCCATATCCACTCTGGATATAAACCAAAAAAAAATGAAAATATATGTTCACATGAAAACTTCTACATGAGGGTTCATAATAACATTATTCATAATAGCCAGAAGTGGAAACAGCCCAATGATCATTAATGAATGAATAAAAATGTATATATCCCTACAATAAAATATTTAGTAATAAAAAGTAATGCATTATGGATGCATACTACACCATGGATGGACCTTACAAACATTATGCTAAGTGAAAAAAAAAGTCAATCACAAAAGATCACATACTGTATGATTTCATTAATATGAACTGTCCCCCAAACAGACAAATCCACAGAGACAGTAAATTACAGGTTGCTAGGGACTGGGAAGGATAGAAAATGAGAAGTGACTCCTGCTGAGTATATAATTTCTTTTTGGGACAAATAAAATTTAACATTAGAGAGTGGTAATAGTGGCACAATTTTGTTAATATACCTAAAATCACTGAATTGTACATATTAAATGGATGAATGGTATACTATGAATTATATCTCAGTAAAGCTTCTATTTGAAAAATCATTCAGAGTAAAGGCTATTTACTGACGAAGCTTTAAAACAAACTTCAAAGAAAAAAACTTAGATGAAAGTAACTATTAACTACCAGAACAAAGCACAATGCTCTTTAAGGAAAATCAACAAAATCATACACCTAGATGGTAAAAAGCATAAGGTCGACTATCCAATTATTAAAATGATTAAACCAAGAAGCATGAAAGAACCAGGAAAAATCAATGCATAAAAATAGACTCAGAAATATAAATGATAAAAGCAGAAGAAAAAGATATTAAGCAGCCATTATAATGATAGTCAAGTATATTTTTATTTTTTTAAGCCTTTTGATTTTTTTATTACTCAAAAAGTTTCATTTTTTTATTTAGCTTTCTGACTCTGTGCTTGTACCTTCAATACTTTAACAACAATTCTCTACTCTTCAATAAGGAAAGCACACTTTATCCTATCACAAACATACGTAGTACACATGGAACCACCACAGGCCCTCCTGATATGCTTTTTCATACTAGACAACCTCATAAAAATTTTAGGTCTCCCAGCAAAAACTCCTCAAAGTCAGCCTTGGCATACACCACATGAGGATTTTGGTGCTTTCCCAACCTTCTTGGTATAAAGGTAAATAACTCTACTTCCAGGGATTCAGGACACCCTAGTTTTGTTAGAGGCTGTATTGTAGGACAGCCTACAATGATATGTCAAATGCTGGACCATTCTGAATGCCTAGAAACACCATGCCTAGAAGAGGAAAAAGGATGTTCAAGTATATTTTTAAAAGACAAACACTGTAGGGAAAGATACATGATAATGAAAAGATCAAAACTTATAGAGAGAAAATACAGAAATTATGTGAAATCAAATATTCACCTGGTAGAATTAATGGCTGATCAGATTTGATAGCAAAGGATTAGTGGACATAATAGTACTGCAATGAAAACAATCCAAAATAAAACATCTTTCATAAATTAGGCAACAATATAGTCACAATGACCTGTTTGCTAATATCTGAGTCTAAAATAAATGTAATATGAATCACAGAAAGAGAAAAAAATAAGAAATATATTTGAAAAAATAATGACCAAAAACTTTTCAAATATGACCAAAAATCTAAACCCAGAGATCCAGTAAGTCAAGCATTCTGAAGCAGGCTTAGTACACACATATACAAAAATACCAACATTCACCATATTCAATTCCTGAAAACCAGTGATAAAAAGAAAATCTTAAAACCAACAAAATAGATATATTACATACAGAGGAAGTAGTAAAATACACTTTTTATCAGAAACCATGCAAATGAGTTAATAAGAGAACTGTGAAAAACAAAAAAAAAGAAAACTATCACCTTAGAATCACCTATAATTACTGAGACTATTTTTCAAAAATGAAAGCCAAACTAACACTTCCTCAAAAAAAAAAAAGCTGAAAAAAGTCATTAACAGTAAATTTTCATTACAAGAAATATTATTCAAATGGGAAAAAAAATGATATAAGATACAAACATGAATCTACACAAAGTGATGTGCTCTAGGAATGGTAATAAAGAGGTAAATACAAGAAACATGATCTTGATCATTCCTATTGTTTTTAAAATATAAAATGAAATAACTAAAAAAAATGTACATGAACTATATAGTACATGAAGAAATAAAACTTAAATTAACAAAATAAAGGACAGGAGGAGAAATTGCAGGATTATGCAGGAAGATGCTTATACTATATAATATCATTTGTTGGTAGACTATAATAAGTTATTTTTAAAAAATAATAAATCAGGGCAGCCTGGGTAGCTCAGCGGTTTAGCACCGCCTTCAACTTAGGGCCTGCTCCTGGAGACCCAGGATCGAATCCCACCGTCTGGCTCCCTGCATAGAGACTGCTTCTCCCTCTGCCTGTGTGTCTCTCTCTCTTTCTCTCTTCTCTCTCTCTCTCTCTCTCTCTGTGTGTGTCTCTCATGAATAAATAAAATCTTTAAAATAATAATAATAATAATAATAATAATAATAATAATAATAATAAAAAATCCGGTGCACCTGGGTGGCACAGTTGGTTAAGAGTCTGCCTTCAGCTCAGGTCATGATCCAGGGTCCTGGGATTAAGCCCCCCTTTGGGCTCCCTGATCAATGGGGAGCCTGCTTCTCCCTCTCTCTCAAGCACCCCTCTCACCTCCGCTTGTGCACACACACACACTCTCTCTCAAATCAATAAATAAAATCTTTTAAAATAATAAGAAAAATAAACCAATAATAGAAATAAAATGAAACATTAAATAATATGCAGTTAATTCAAATCAAAGCAGGACAAAACAGAAGAATCAAAGAACAGATGAGAGAAATACAGCACAAATCACAAGACAGCAGATTTAAGACACATAGTATCTAAACTTACACTGATTATAAATTATGTAAACACTCCAATTAAAAGGAAAGAATGTTAGACTTGATAAAAAAGCTAAACTCATTTTATAAAATTCAACATCCATCTAATGGTAATTCTCAGGAAACCAGAAATAGAAATTGTTCAACTTGATAAAAGGCATCTATAAAATATATATGATTGCTTTACCCCTAAAATCAGAAACAAGGCAAAAATATCTACTCTCACCCAGTACAATAATGCAAAAAAGGTAAGAGGCATACAGACTGGAAATGAAGTTAAATTTACAGTCTATATGAACATATTGTATAGGAAATCCAGGAACAACAATCATAAAAAAAAGCTAGTAAAACTAAAAAGTAAATTTAGCAAGGTCAATAAACAAAATTTAACTATGTTTCTACGTACTAGAAACAAATATTTAGAAACCGAGATTTTTAAATACAACTTATTACTCTAAAAATATGAACATACCTAAGAATACATTTAACAAAATGTATATATGATCTACACAATGAAAACTAAAAAAAAGTACCAGGAGAATTTTTTAAAAACCTAACTAAATTGAGAAATACATCAGGTTCACAGACTGGAAAAATCATTATCAGTAGGATGCCCAATTCATCCCTCACTGATCTATATATTCAACACCAACTAAAATCCCAGTAGAATTTTTGTAGAAAATGATTAAGTGCGTTCTAAAAGATATCTGGAAATGCAAAGGGCTTAGAAAAGCCAAACAATTTGAAAAAGAATACAGTTGAGAGTTTTAGACTTTGTTTTTAAGACTTACTATGAAACTAACAATAATCAAGACGGTACATACAATTTTGGTGTAAGAAAGACATATAAGTCATTGAAACACAATACAGCCTCAGAGATGCCAAGGTAAGGTAATGGAGAAAGAATATTACTGACAAAAAATTAGTACTGGAACACCAGAGTCTCCATATGGGAAAAAAAAATGAATCTTGACCCTGATCTCATACCATACATAAAAATTAACTAAAATGGATAAGCCTAAATATAAATGCTGAAACTATTAAGAGAAGAAAACAGAAGAAATTTTCCCAACCTTGGAATAAGTAAGGATTACTTAGGACACAAAAATCATGACAATAATCAAGAGTTGATAAACTAGAATCATAAAAATTAAATCAATCCATTCTTCAAAAGCCACATTAAAAAAACAGAAGGGCAGGACACCTGACTGGCTCAGTCGATGGAGCATGCGACTCTTGATCTCAGAGTTGTAGTTTGGGCCTCCCGTTGGATGTAGAGATTACTTAAAAATAAATTCTTGGGGGGAAAAAAAGCTAAAGAAAGAAATCAAAAAGGCAAGACATAGACCAGGGGAGAAACATTTGTAACTCATACATCTGATAAGAGTGTCATATTCAGAATATATAGAGCAATCTCAAAACTCAACAATAAAAAAACAAAAATATGCAAAAGACATGAATACACTTCACAAAGGAAGATTCACAAATGACCAGCGGCAATGAAAAGATGCTTGGAAAAAAAAGGAAAGAAAGGAAAGGAAAGGAAAGGAAAGAAAGGAAAGAAAGAAAGAAAGAAAGGGAAATATGCTTGAAATCTCAGGTCATTACAATTATGCAAATTAAAACCAAAATGAGACACTGCTATGTACTTGTTGAAACATCTAATATTAAAAAGATCTGGGAGCCTGAGTGGCTCAGTCAGTTAAGCACCTGCCTTCAGCTCAGGTCATGACGCCACAGTCCTAGGATTGAGTCCTGCCTGCATCAGGTTCCCTGCTCAGCAGGAGTCTGCTTCTCCCTTTACCCCTTCCTCCTGCTTGTGATCTCTCTCTCTGTTTCTCTCTCTCTCAAAGAAATAAAATCTTACAAGAAAAAAGAAAAAGGACCAGCAATACAAGATGTTTAGGATGTGGAGCAAGTATAAATTTCATATGCTGCTTGGAGAAATGTAAAATTGTACAACTACCTCAGAAAAAGGCTTGACAATTTCAGTTATCATATCACTTAGTAATTCCACTCTTAAATATTTATGAAATAAAAATGTGTCAGCACAAAGACTCATACACCAATATTCTTATTTTATTCATAGAAGCCAAAAACTGGAAACCCTAATGTCTATCAATAAAAGGATGGATTTTAAAATTGTGTTATATTCATACAACGAAATACTACTCAGCAATACAAAGAAAGTGATATCAAGTGATAGACTAGTGGTTTCTCTCAACAGGAATGCAGTAGGGTTAGAAAAGTGGAAGAAATTGATAGAAGAAGCACAATTGAACCAGGAGGAGAAATGTTCTATTTCTTGACTGTTGTGACAGTTATACTTTTGTTAAAATGAATTTAAAACTGTATACTTCACTGACTGTAATGGTATATGCAAATCAAATCAATAAAACTTATTTTGTTTTCAAAGGAACATAGCAGACTAACTGAAACCAAACTAGACTAATAATGGCTTAACCCATAGGTTTCCAAACTTTCTTAGTTCAAGACAGTCTTAGCATTTCAGTAATTGTTTATGTGCTCTAGATCAAAATAAACATTAAGTAGTTTGGTTCACACAACTCTGTATTTTAATAATTTAATAATCATTTGAAAAAATTAAGGCACAAATCAAAAGAAAAAAATAATGTTTCCTTCATTATTCTATTAGCAAAATTATTAATCCTTTTTATGCATCCTGGGCACTGCATAAATTCTCAAATTTGGAAGTGGATTTTCACACACCATCATCATCATTTCCTGCTCCACATTAATTTCCACATGGTACTTGTTTTTTATCAAGTAACTGTTGAAAATTTAGTTGCGAAGATAGACATCATCAAAAGAAATGCAACATGAACTAAAGCTGAAACCTGAGCTAGTAGCTTGCACAGTGCCCCACATATGGCAAGTATACTGTGTTTCTCTTAAAAATTTAAAGTAACCTTCAGATTCCTGTGACTTTCCTGTGGTAACTCTGATTACCTGGACATTCAGTTCTGTAACCCAAGGTAGGTTACCCCATGCATCACCTACCTTCAAATAAAGCTCAACTAACACTAAACAGTGAACAGCAAGTAAAGTACCTTATATCCCAGGCCCAACTGATAAATAGCAAAAATCTGAGCGGCATTAAGAGCTTCACTGAAAAGGTAAACTGCAGTCATCTGACCACAAAACACTCTATTAGCATCTGCGGTTTCTGACGAGCCGAGGAAACATTTGTCAAAGGTCTGCGAAAGAAAACAGACTTTATTAGAGAAAAAAAAACCTATCTCCTCTAGAAATAACAACCTATATTGCTTAAATATTTTAGTATAAATGTTTTGTCCATTCTAAACTAACCTGACTAGATTAAAATAATTCATTCAGCATTTCACTTCATTCATTCACTGTTACCTTCTATGGAAATCAGGAAAGACATCACAGAAAAAGAGATTTAAGTTTTCCAGAGTACGATAAATAAAACTTGATGACAAAGTGGATGTAGGAAATGAGAGTCAGAGAAATCATTATAGACTCTGAAGGTTCGTACTTGGGCAACCAAAGAAGCAGTCTTTGTTACAAGAAGGATAATCACGAGTTAAGTTTAGGACACAATCAATCTGCCTTAATATGGATGGAGCTTACATGAATGGAGAAGTAACTGCCAACAGGGTTCTGTAAGTTTGGTGAAAAGTTAAAATCGTAAAAGATTTTTGCAGATATCAAGCTATAGATAACAGGTGAGGTCTTGGAGTAGAGACAATCTCTCAAAAGAAATTTGTAAATCTAGAAAAGCAGGGGTATGTTTTTTTTCTAACGTTAAAAAAAAATTCTCAACATGTAGGTTGCAAACCACATTTTAAAAACCCATCTATACAACAAAGAGGGACTAAAATAAAGTTCTTCACATCTCTTTGAAAGTATCCTTTTATGTGACAAAGCCATTATTAGAAAGAATGTTGAAAAAATATATATATATTGACATTAGAAAGTGAAGAAAAGTTGTTTGCATTTGGGTTCTGATGATAAGCCACCTAAGTCAAATCACTGCTTCACATGCTGCTGATCTTGGCAAGTTACTTAATCTCTCTGTACTACAGTCTCCTTACTTGTAAAATGGAGGTTATTATAGTACTTATCTTGCAAGACTGGTACTTTCAGAAAATAAAGTTATTTATTATAATGCCTGGATTGTACTCAATGAAGATGAACATAAGAAAAAAACAGGTTAAGAAACAATAAATATATCTGATTCCATTCTTGTGTTAAAAAAAAAATGAGCTAACATTTACTGAGCACTTACTCTGTATAAGGCACTGTGCTGATAGACTTGTGAACAGTATCTCATTCAATTAACACGTTAACCTTCTGAAACAGGTACTACTTTACACCTATTTTCATGTGGAGAAAACTTATGCCTTAGATTAAGCAAGGTCATATAGTCTATAAGTGATAGAACTGGATTTCAAAGTCTGTTACAATAACCTGAACTCTTAAGATTATCATTACATAATACATAAATATGTGTAGCATACGATATAAAAAATGAAGTTAATGGTAAATGGGTGGAATGGTTTGTAATCATTTTCCTGATCTATATTGTTCAAGTTTTCTATTCAAAAATGCCATGGGGGGATCCCTGGGTGGCGCAGCGGTTTGGCGCCTGCCTTTGGCCCAGGGCGCGATCCTGGAGACCCGGGATCGAATCCCACATCAGGCTCCCGGTGCATGGAGCCTGCTTCTCCCTCTGCCTGTGTCTCTGCCTCTCTCTCTTTCTCTCTGTATGACTATCATAAATAAATAAAAAAAAATAAAAAAAAAAATGCCATGGGTAGGAAAAGAGAACTTTTTAATTTAATTCCTATTTAAACTGTAAATTTAATACATATGGATCTCTTTCAATCCTGAAAATATTATAACAGTTATCTATGACTGCAATGATTTGCAAAATTTATAAGCATGCATCATCTAACTCATGACTAAAAATGATCAGAATTCTGCTGTAGAGCTCCCAGCTCTAATTTGCTAAATGAACCAATGATACACCTTCAATATATATCCATTATTACTTATAAATCCTCATCTCTACCCTATCCAGAATAATTTTATAACAAGGACTGAGTAACATCTTATGTGATACATGAACACAGTTCTACTCTATAAATACACTAACATGCTGGCTAAACTATCATTATAAAACTCTGCCATTGTGGTATTTTAAAATTTATACCCAGTGCATATTTTTATTTTAAAAGTTCATGCTTTTAAAATATTTTTTTTCAAATTACTTACATCACTGGTGTTCACAAACCATGTTATCTCTCCATAGGAAGCTAGTTCACCATTCACATAACAACGAAGCTCACTGTTCTTCCATCGGTTATAAATGTGCACTATAGTTACCATATACCACTGAATAAGGAAAGTTTGGGAAAAAAAAAGATTAGGATTCTTGCAATAACTCAACCACATTGATAATAACAAGTAAAACTTATATTATAAATTACAATTAAATCTAAAAATAAAATAAGACTACCTTTATTAAATCCAATATTCAACCTTTGGAACAATAGTTAATCAAGGGAACTCTCAATAGATAAAAACCTATTGTGAAATTACCTTTCCAACATTTTATTATGAATTTTCAAATATGTCCCAATAAAGTTGGAAGTTCAGTACAAATACCTTCTTTTCCACCATCTAGATACCACAATTGTCAACATTTTGCTACATTTGTTTTATCTACTTATCCATATGTATATACACCGTTCATTAATCTCTAAATTTTAAGGCACAAAAGAAAACACCTATTACTACTACCACTAAAGTAAATGCCATTGAAACTTTGCTCTTGTATTTCTTTTAAACTCTATGAGTAACAACGTATCACTCCTATTATTATCCAAATCAAGGAGGTTAACAATTGTCCAGTGATTTATACTTCATATAAATAAAGTATACTTATTTACTTCATTTTCTGAAACAGAATAAACAGAGCTGTGTTCTACCACATTATGTCATTAATATTAAAACAAAGCATTTTCAAGGCCAGCAGAGCTTGTTAATTTAATTGAGTCAAAAAGAACACATACCTTTTGTGGTTTAAAATCAAATTTCACACAGTGTTGAAAGCCTTTTCCTTTTGACTTTATTGATGTTATAATCAAACAGCCCCCAACAAAGTGAGCAGAGTAACCAAGACCTTTGCTCGTTCTGAAACTACAAAAAGAATAATTTTCATTATATCTCTAAATATTCTCACATTTTCAAAGAAAATAACACTAAGTTACAAAAATACATACCAATATAAATATGGTTTATCCTTATCCACATTGATGTTATTTACAGGATCCATTCTTAGCCAGGTATGAAATGTAAAACCATTTTGGTATGGCCATTTGGCTATAGGAGGTAATGCAATGGCCTAAAGGAAAAAACTTTTGAGTTATTGATTCACATGAAAAACTTTACTACTGAAGTAAAGAAAATAAGACTTTAAAATACTGCATATATTTCTACCACATCTCATTCCATACTCTGATTAAAATATCTAAAAGTCTCTTTATCCAAGACTTTAAATAACTTCTAAATTTTCCAAAATACATAATAATATTACTTTAATTAAATGATAAAAACATTCCATGTTACCTGCTAGATACACAAATTTTATTTGCTTAATTTCTTACAATGAAAAAAAGATTCAAAAGTATTCTAATTAAAAGAAATAGGTAATGATATCGGAAATTTGTTGCTTAGATGTTAAGGTATTAGAATAGAGAAAGACAAGAAAGGAAAAGAAAAAAGTTAAGGAAAAAAGCTTAGAATGTGATTTTTTATTAGCAAATATAAAGCTGGAAAGTTTATGACATTTTAAAATTATATTCAAAGCACTATACAGATGACTTTAGCACCTGGTTTAAAATTTTATTGAAAAGACTATAATTTTATTTAAAATTACAGATTTTAAAATAAAATTTAACTTAAAAGTACATAAGGGACCCAAAATAGCAAAAAAACAAAGTTGGATACTCATACTGTCAAATTAAAAACCTACTCCATGAAGCTCCTATAATGAAGACTGTGTGATACCGGCATAAAAAAGAAATACAGATCAATGGACTACAATTGAGAGTCCAGAAATAAACCCTTATATTTGTGTTCAACTGATCTTCAACAAGAATGTCAAGACAATTCAATGCGGAAGTTACAGTTTTTTCAACAAATGTGCTGGGATCACAGGGTATCTACAAGAAAAAGTATAAAGTTTACTACTTCCTTACATTATATATGAAAAATAACCACAAATAGATCACAGATCTAAATATAAAAGTTAAAACAATAAAACTCTTGTAAGAAAAAATTAGGAGTAAATCTTTGTGACCCTGGGCTAAGCAAACACTTGTTTATTAGGCCACCAAAAGCACAAGCAACCAAAGAGAAAATATATCAACTGGACTTCATTAAAATTAAAAAAGGTTTGTGCTTTAAAACAAATCATGAAAAAAGTTAAAAGACGAGCCAAAAGAACAAAAGAACGTATTTCCAAATCACACATCTGATAAGGAACTGTACACAGTTCCTGATAAGGATTCTGTACACAGAATATATAAAGAACTCTTACAACTCAATAACAGAAAGACAAACACAATTTAAAAATGGAAAAAAGATATGAATAGACATGTCTCCAAAGAAGATATGCAAATGGTCAATACAGAAATGAAAAGATGCTCATCATCCATCACCAGTCACTAAGGAAATACACATCAAAACCACAGATAGATACTATTGACATCCACCATCAAAATGACAGACATTAAAAAGTATTGGCAAATATATAAAGAAATTGCAACCCTCACAAACTGCAGTTGGACCGTAAAATGATAGTCACTTTGGAAAACAATCTGGAAGTTCCTCAAATGTTTAAACATAGACAATATGACCCAGCAATTCTACTCCTAGGTACATACACAGGAGAAATGAAAACATGTCCACAAAGAAACCTGTATACAAAAGCCCAAGCAGTTTTATTTATAATAGCACAAAAAGTGGAATCAACTCCAATATCCACTAAGTAATGACGGATTAAACAAAAGGTAGATATTTTACATTTGAGTATTAGTAAGCCAGAAAAAAGAATGAAGCAGTGATTCATGCTACAACATGGATAGGCCTCAAAATTAGTATGCTAAATGAAAAAATGGATGTCAATCACCAAAGGCCAGATACTCTATGACTCCATCTGTCTGAATTACCCAGAATAGAGAAATCCACAAATTTAAAGTAGTGGTTGCTTAGGTCTGGGAGTCTGAGGAGGAAATGGACTAAAAAGAACAGAGTTTCTTTTGGGAAAGATGAAAATGTTCTAAATTTGATTGTGATGGTGGTTGTACAACTCTGTAAATGCCATAAACCATTCAATTATCCCCTGTACAAGTGACTGATATCATATGTAGACTATAATAAAACTATTTAAAAAATCAGACTACACATATTTTTAAACTGTTATAATTTACATATGCACTTATCTACATATACTGTAACATACTATATTCCTTTATAAAATATTCCATAAAACATGAAAAACATCCTAGAGCCAAATTTATGCAATAACATTACTGACAACTCAAGAGGCCAATTAAACGCAAATGTTGCATTAAGTAAATAATAGGGGACACCTGCCTGGTTCAGTGGTGGAGCATGTGACTCTTGATCTCAGGGCTGTGAGTTCAAGTCCCAAGTTGGGCATAGAGGTTACTTCAAAAAAATAAAATAGAATACATATATCAATGTGTATATATGCTCTCACTCACCAAAAAATGAGAATAGAAAATAGAAAAGCTGCAATGCCAGAGTGGCTCAGATTAAGCATCTGACTCTTGATTTCAGCTCAGATCATGATCTCAGGATTTTAAAATCAGGACTTATGTTGGGCTCCATGCTGAGCGTAGAGCATGCTTAAGATTCTCTGTCTCTGAACATGAGAGACACCTAACTCTGGGAAACAAACAAGGGACAGTGGGAGGGGAGGTGGGAGGAGGGAATGGGGTGACTGGATGACGGGCACTGAGTGGGGCATTTGATGGGATGAGCACTGATGTTATACTCTACATTGGCAAATCAAACTCCAATAATAAAATATACAAAAATAAATAAAAATAAAACTTTTTAAAATTCTAAAAAAAAAAATAAGATTCTCTGTCTCTCTCCCTCTAACCCTCCCTCAGTTCATGCAAGCATGTGCTTGCTCTCTCTAAAAAAGAAAAAAAAAAAGAATATGCAAAAGCTTTATAAAAATAATTTATCCATGAATACTTTAATTTCTCTTTAAAAGCTATATCTAAGGAAAGAAATGAGTCACTGAATATATTTAAAACACCTATTCTCTAAAAGTTACAAAAGCTGTTTAGCTGAACTATCCCACTTCCAAGATAAATGCAAGTAAGGGGAATAGATACATTATGATCTCAGAGAAATATAAACAATACAATTAAAATATGCAAGGAATAGAGAGAAGATGGCAGAAGAGTAGGAGGACCCGAGGCTCATCTTGTCCCAGGAACACAGATAGGTAATTATCAAATCATTCTAAATACTCCAGAAATCAACCTGAAGACTGACAGAACAATCTCTACAACGTAAGGGAGAGAAGAGGCCACATCGAGGAAGGCAGGAAGTGAAGAGATGTGGTTTAGAGGATAAATGGATCACAGGTGCTGCAGACAGGAGGGAGCCACGGTCGCAGAGAAATACAAGAGAGAAGAGCACAAAGGGAACACAAAAGGAGAACATTTCCCCCCAAAGACACAAGCTAGAAAACGTGAGGGACTGATTTTTCATGAGTTCTGGCAACCAGCAGGACTTGAAAACTGGAGTTTTAAAGATCAGTGGGCTTGGCTGGGATAGAGCCCTAAGGGTGCTGCCCTACTCCTAGAGAGAAGACAGACTAACAACCCCAGGCAGAGGGCA
This sequence comes from Vulpes vulpes, assembly GCF_048418805.1. Classification (NCBI taxonomy): domain Eukaryota; kingdom Metazoa; phylum Chordata; class Mammalia; order Carnivora; family Canidae; genus Vulpes; species Vulpes vulpes. Next base: position 86,453,373 of record NC_132789.1, read on the forward strand.
AGGACAGAGTGATCTGAGGAGCACCTGTGGCACACTGGGGAGAGATTAGTGGAGTTTATCTCTGAGAGGTGGTATTCAAGGAGATGCCTCTCCAAAAAAAAAGAAACTGGCTGGCACCATTTCCTTCCCCTGTCTCTCAGTGTACACACAGAGCCACCTGCAGAAAGCAGCTCAGCACCAACACCAGCTGCCTGACTTGCTTATACCAAATCCCATATCTCTGCACCCTGGCACGACTGCCCTGTCAAACTTGCCTCAGTCCCAGCATGGCAGTGAGACCCTCCCACAGAAAACCAGTCCAGGCCCCCTGCCAACACATCTCTGAAGTGTTAAAAGTCAGCTGCCTTGCTGGGATAGAGTCCAGAGGGTACTGCACTGCTCCCAGAAAAAAGCAGGCAAACCCTGGAGGTGGACAGTGTGGACACAGCAATCTGAAAAAACCCTAGTATACACAGTGGGGAGATTATTCACTCTTCTCAGAGTGCTTCCTTGATAGCAGTGTGCACAGAAACACTTCTGCAGGAACAAAGGAACTAGTGGTGCCATTTCCCTCCCTCACCCCTCTGCATAAACACAGAGCCACTTGAGGGAAGCAGCCCAGACACTAGCTGCCTAACCTGCTTCACCAAGTTAAGTCCTTGGCTTTGGCGGTACTGCTCTTCTCGGTCAAGCAGGCCTCAGTCCCAGCAAGGCAGGCCACTTGCCCCAAAGGAACAGCAGAAACCTCTGCCCACACCACATCTTCCAACCAGAGAATTCTGCAGGACTTTAGTTCTAGTGGAAGTACCATCAGGTCTCATTTAACAGTCAACCAGAACACAACTGGTTAAAACTCGCCACATTCTGACCAAGGACAAAACACTGCCACTTCAGGCAAGGAGAGTCTCTGCAGACGAATGGCCTAAAGGACAAAGCAGCCATAACACAACAGCAGAATGCACACAGCACACACCAGAGACACTACCTGAAGCACCAGGCCCTGGACACTATATGATTTCTTTTTCATAAAGCCATTACTCTCAGAAGCAAGAAACATAATGGGCTTTTCTAACATAAGACGGCAGAGACTTAGATAAAATGCCAAGACAGAGACATTCATCACAAATAAAAGTACAACGTAAGGTCCCAGAGAGAGATCTAAGGGAAACAGATATAAGTAATGTGTCTCATGGAGAATTTAAAATAACAATAACAAAGACACTCACTGGACTTGACAAAAGAATGGAAGATTTCAGGGAGACACTTAAGAGATAAAAGAGTTAAAAGAGAAAAGAGTTAAAAAAACAAATGAAAAATGCAGTAAGTGAGATGGGAAACAGGCTTGATGCAATGAACACAAGGCTGGGGGAGTAAAAGAATGAATAAGTGATACAGAAAGTAAATTAGTGGAAAATAATGAAGCTGAACAAAAGAGAGAAAGAATAATTATGGAACATGAGAATAGATTTAGGGAACTCCGTGACTCCATCAAAAATAATAACATTTTTATTATATGAGTCCCAAAGAAGAAAAGAGAGAAAAGAGACAGAACATTCATTAGAGGAAATCAGACCTGAAAAATTCCCTAATCTAGGGAAGGAAACAGACATCCAGATACAGAAGGCACAGAGAACTCTCATCAAAATCAACAAAAGCAGGACAACACCAAGACATTATACTTAAATTTGCAAAAATACAGTGATAAAGAGGATGGCTCAGTCAGTTAAGTATCCAACTCTTAATTTCAGCTCAGGTCATGATCTCAGAGTTGTGAGATTGAGCCCAGCATCAGGGCTGGGCATGGTGCTGCCTGAGATTCTCCCTCTCCTTCTCCCTCTGCCTCTGCCCTAAGCCACTCATGCACTCTCTCTCTAAAAATAATAATAATAATAATAAATAAAGAACTGAAAAGACCCAGGGTGTCAGAATGGATAAAAAGCAAGACCCATTTAGGGAAGGAAAAAAAAAAAGAAAGAAAAAGAGGGAGGGAAGCAAATGTTAAGAGACTCTTAAGGATAGAGAACAAACTGAGGGTTGATGGTAAGAGGTGGATGGGGGGGGGGGGGTAGGCTAAACAGAGGATGAATATTAAGAAGGGCACTTGTTACAATGAGCACTGGGTATTTTTTTTAAAGGTTTTATTTATTTATTCATGAGAGACACAGAGAGAGAAAGAGAGAGGCAGAGACACAGGCAGAGGGAGAAGCAGGCTCCATGCAGGGAGCCTGATGTGGGACTCGATCCTGGGTCTCCAGGATCATGCCCTGGACGGAAGGCAGGCGCTAAACCACTGAGCCCAGGGTTCTCCAACACTGGGTATTGAGTAATGAATCACTATATTCTACTCCTTAAACCAATATTACACTATGTATTAACTAACTAGAATTTAAATAAAAATTTAGAAAGAAAACAAAAAACTCAAGGCCCATCTATATGCTGCCTACAAGAGACTCATTTTAGACCTAAAGACACCTGCAGACTGAAAGTGAGAGGATAAAGAAACATTTATCATGCAAAAAGAAATCAAAAGATGCCAGAATAGCAATATTTATATCAGACAAAGTATACTTTAAGCCTAAGACTATAACAAGATATGAGGAAGGGCGCTATATCATAATAAAGGGGACAATCCAACAAGAACAATTGTAAACATTTATGCACCCAACATGAAAGCACTCAAATATATAAAACGATTAAAAACAAACATAAAGAAACTAATTGATAATAATACAATAATACCAAGGGACTTTAACACCCTTTCACATCAATTGAGACATAATCTAAACAGAAAATCAACAAGGAAACAATGGCTCTGATGAATTTAACAGATATATTCATCATTCCATCAACATTCCATCCTAAAGCAAAATATACATTCATTTCGAGTGCATATGGCACTTTCTCCAGAATACATCACATACTAGGTCACAACTCAGATCTCAACAAGTACAAATATACTGAGTTCATACCACACATATTTTCTGACCACAATGCTATAAAACTTGAAGTCAACCACAAGAAAAAATGTGGAAAGACCAAATACACGGAGGTGAAAGAACATGCTACTAAACAATGACTGGGTCAACCAGGAAATCAAAAAGGAACAAAAAAATATATGGAAAAAATGAACATGAAAACACAGTAGTCTAAAACCTTTGGAATGTAGCAAAAGCAGGACTAAGAGGGAAGTAGAAAGCAATACAGACCTACGTTAACAAGCAAGAAAAATATAAATAAGTAACCTAAACTTATAACTAAAGGAGCAAAAAAACAATAAATGAAACTGAAAGCCAGCAAAAAAGGGAACTAACACAGATTAGAGCAGAAATAAATGCTATATAAAAACTAAAAAAGAGAACAGTTCAATGAAAACAGAAGCTCGTTCCTTGAAAAAATTAATAAAATTGTTAAAGCCCTAGTCAGACTTATATAGAAAAAAGACCCTAATATGTAAATTCACAAATGAGAGAAGAGAAATAACCACCAAAATCACAGAAATATAAACAATTATAAGAGAATATTATGAAAAACTATATGCCAACAAATTAGACAACCATAAACTACCAAACCAACACAGGAAGAAATACAAAACTGGAATAGACCAATAACCAACAAAGAATTGAATTAGTAATAAAAAATCTCCCAAGAAACGAAAGTCCAGGGTCAGATGGATTCACAGGTGAATTTTACCAAACATTTAAAGAAGAGTTAATATTTATTCTTCTCAATCTATTCCAAAAAATAGAAATGAAAGGAAAACTTGCAAATTCATTCTATAAGGCCAACATTACCCTGATACCAAAACCAGATAAAGACTTGACTAAGGGATGCCTGGGTGGCCCAATGGTTGAGCATCTGCCTTCAGCTCAGGGTGTGATCCCCGGGGTCCAGGGATCGAGTCCCACATCGGGCTCCCTTCAGGGAGCCTGCTTCTCCCTCTACCTGTGTCTCTGCTCTCTGTGTCTCTCATGAATAAATAAATAAAAACTTAAAAAAAAAAGAAGACTTGACTAAAAAAGAAAACTACAGGCCAATATCCCTGATGAACATGGATGCAAAAATTCTCAATAGAATACTAGCAAACTTAATCCAACAGTACATTAAAGGAATTATTCACCACAATCAAGCAGGATTTACTCCTGGGCTGCAAGGGTGGTTCAATATTCACAAATCAAAAAATAAGATATATATTAATAAAAGAAAGGATAAGAACCACATAATCCTGAGGTGCCTGGGTGGCTCAGTCAGTTAAGCACCAGACTTGATTTCGGCTCAGGTCATGATCTCAGGGTCTTAAGATCAAGCCCCATGTCGGGTTCCACACTTAGCAAGGAGTCTGCTTGAGACTCTCTCACTCCCACTTCCTCTGCCCCTTCTCACCCCTGGCCCCCCCTCAAATAAATAAATAAATCTTTTTAAAAAGAAAACCATATGGTTCTTTCAATGGATGCAGAAAAAGCATTTAATGAAGTACAACATCCTTTCATGACAAAAATGCTCAACAAAGTAAGGTTCGAGGGAACATATGTCAACATAATGAAGGCCATATATGAAAACTCACAGCTAAGATCATCCTCAATGGGTCAAAACTTAAGAGCTTTTCCTCTACAATCAGAAATAAGACTGGGATACGCACTCAAACCACTGTTACTTAACATGGAACTGGAAGTCCTAGCCATAGCAATCAGATAACACAAAAAAATATAAGGCACCCAAATAAGCAAGGAAGAAGTCAAACTTTCACTATTTGCATATTACATGATATTCTATACAGAAAACCCAAAAGATTCTACCAAAAAATTATCAAAAGTGATAAATTCAGTAAGGTCACAGGATACAAAATCGGTGTATCGAAATCTGCTGCATTTCTATACACCAATAATGAAGCAGCAGGAAAAGAAATTAAGGAATCAAACTCATTTACAAATGTACCAAAAATATTAAGATACCTAAGAATAAACCTAGCCAAAGGGATGAAAGATCTATACTCTGAAAACTATCAAACAGTAATGAAGGACATTGAAGATGACACAAAGAAATGGAAAAACATTCCATGTTCATGGATTAGAAGAACAAATATTAGTAAAGTATCTATACCATCTAAAGCAATCTAGAGTTAATTCAATCCTCATCAAGATACCAATTGCATTTTTCACAGAGCTAGAACAAAGAATTCTGAAACGCATACAGAACCACAAAAGACCCTGAATAGCCAAAGCAACCCTGCAAAAGGTAAGCAAAGCTGAAGGAATACCTGGGTGGCTTAGTTGGTTGAGTCTACCTTAGTCTCAGGTCATGATCCTGGAGTCCCCAGGATCCCTGCTCAGCAAGGACTCTGCTTCTCCTCCCTCTGCCCCTCCCTCTGCTCCTGCATGAGCGCTCTCTCACTCTATTAAATAAAATCCAAAAGGAGAGAGAGAGAGAAAGAGAGAGAGAAAAGCTGGAGGCATCACAATTCCAGGCTTCAAGTTATATTACAAAGCTGTAGTGATCAAAACAGTATAGTACAGACACAAAAACAGACACATAGGGCAGCCCAGGTGGCTCAGCGGTTTAGCACCGCCTTCGGCCCAGGCCCTGATCCTGGAGACCCAGGATCAAGTCCCACCATCGGGCTCCCTACATGGAGCCTACTTCTCCCTCTGCCTGTGTCTCTGCCTCTCTCTCTCTCTCTCTCTCTCTCTCTGTGTCTTTCATGATTAAATAAATAAAATCTTAAAACAAAAAAAAGACACAGATCAATGGAACAGACTAGAAAACCCACAAATGAACCCACAATGATGTGGTCAATAAATCTTCCACAAACCAGGAAAGATTATCTAATGGAATGAAAGACAGACTCTTCAAAAAATGGCGTTGGGAAAAGTGGACAACAGCATACAAAAAAATGAAACTGGACCACTTTCTTACACCATATACAAAAATAAATTCAAAATGGATGAAAGACCTAAATGTGAGACAGGAAATCATTAAAATCCTAAAGGAGATCACAGGCAGTAACCTGTTCGATATTGACCACAGCAACTTTTTCGAGATATATCTCCTAAGGGAAGGGAAACAAAAGCAAAAATAAACCTTTGGTAGTACATCAAAATAAAAAGCTTCTGCACAGCGAAGGAAACCATCAACAAAACTATAAGGCAACCTTCAATGGAAAGAGATATTTGTGTATGACATATATACAAAGTTAGTATCTAAAATATATAGGAACTTATAAAACTCAATGCCCAAAAACCAATCCAATTAAAAAAATGGGCAGAAAATATGAATAGACATTTTCCCAAAGAAGACATACACATGGCCAACAGACAAATGAAAAGATCCTCAACATCATGTATCTTCAGGGAAATACAAACCAAAACCACAATGAGATACCACCTCACACTTGTCAGAATGGCTAAAATCAACAATATAGGAAAGAATAAGTGTTGGCAAGGATGTAAAGAAAGATGAACCATCTGGCACTACTGGTGGGAATGCAAACTGGTGCAGCAACTCTGGAAAACAGTATGGAAGGGCCTCAAAAATTAAAAAAAAAGAACGACCTTACAATCCAGCAATTGCACTACTGGGTATTTACCCAAAGAATAGAAAAATACTAACATGTACCCTGATGTTTATAGCAGAATTATCTACAATAGCCAAATTTTGAAAAAATCCCAAATGTCCATCCACTAATGAGTGTATAAAGAAGATGTGTTGTGATAAATATAATATATATATATAATATATATATATAATGGAATATTACTCAGCCACAAAAAATAACAAACACCATGGATGGAGCTACAGAGTATCATGCTAAGTAAAATAAGTCAGAGAAAAACAAATACCATACGATTTCATGCACTTGGGAAATTTAAGAATCCAAATAAATAATCACTGGGGAAAAAAGAGAGGGACAAACCAAGAAATAAACTCCTAACTATAGAGAACAAACTGATGTTTATCAGAGGGCAGGGGGGCAGGAGGATGGGTTAAATAGGTGATGGGGATTAAGGAGTGCACTTGTTGGATGAGCATCAGGTGATGTACAGAACTTTTGAATCACTAAATCGTACACTTGAATATTACACTGTATGTTAACTAACTAGAATTTAAACTTAATAAATAAAAAATTATAACATGCATTTTAAAAAGGTAAATCTCATAAGACTACTTCTTATATTAGAAGCAAATCACAGGATCAATGCCAAGAAAGTAAAGTTATCCTGGAAAGCTTCAAATCTACAATGCCTAATAAGGAAAAATTATAAAGGAAAAATAATCCAAGCAACAAACTTTCCCAAGAAAGCTGTGTATTGTATGTAAAACATTCAAGTATCACAAAAGTCCTTTTAAAACACTCTTTTCTTTCTGCAGGCATTACCTGACTACATAGGGCCTAAAAAGCAAATAAGATATTATGAGAAACAAAGGAAAAACAAAAAACAAAAAACAAAAATAATCTCAGAAAAAGCACAGGCTGAAATATCTTCAAAAAAATTTTTGCTGGTCCAAGTCCCTGCTCCGCTGTGTCGGGTATACTTGGACCCAAGCTCGAGTTTGTAAATAAACCCTCGTGTGTTTGCAAAAAAAAAAAAAAAATTTTTTGCTAGTAACAGGCAGAGGAATGCAATCTGAGGTAAAAAAAAGTTTCCATAAATAACATATATACATTTTACAATGCACTCCTGTAACATTTGAAACATTGCAGATATTACTCCCAATGTCTTATTTACAAACTGATTAACAGCTTATAAGAAAGCTGAAAATAAATAAATAAATATAAATAAATAAATAAATAAATAAATAAATAAATAAATAAATAAATAAAATGCTGAAACTGATATAATTTGGAAACTCACAAATCAGGAAAACTTGCCTGAAAGTTTCAGAGTTATTCTCATTCTAAACAGGAGGTGCAAAAGAAACACCCTTTGGGGAAATACAAGGCTGAAGAAAGATGTTTAATAAGACAGAAAGTGAAAGTGTCACACATAAACATCTATTTGAGAATGTAGAGATAAATTCTAAAGACAACATGATTTATGTTCAAAAGAACTGTGTTCTTACTTCTTTGTTGCCCCAAGCTATATAAATGGGCAGCTTTCTTAACTTCTCTGAGCCTGTATTTCTTCACCTTTACAACAGGGAAAAGTAACACAAATACCCACTATAAGGAGTAAGTTAAGCTGTTCAAAGAAGTTTCTACTTAACACTGAACCTGTCAGGGTAAGTTTACAGGGCTGTACTTTCTGGAAGCCAAGGAAAGAACTCCAAGAAATTTCCTTATTAAAATTTACTTACTGCAGCACTCTTTCCTGGAAAGTTGAAAAAGGCATCAGGACCATACTTCTGAGGCATATGCTTTAACACAGACAGCAACTTCCCAGCATGTGGAGGCTATGAAAATAATTAACAATGCATTAAACATATAATTCACCATAAACAAAAAATTCACCATAAACATAAATAAAAAAGTAACTTTTAATATACTCAAGAATAACCAAATAATGCTGTTAGCTAAAAGCATAGAAAAAGCATATTATTTTCACTATCTCAAAGAAACAAAATGTACTCTATGCCATTTTTTGCAATATGCTAGAACATATGAGGTGTTTGATAAATATGTGCCAATATCCACTGACAAGTGAAACTTCTCCACACTGCAGCAAAAATAGTTTTAAAATTACAAATTATATCAACCCACTACCCATCCCTCTTTAAAACACTTTTTAATTTCACAAATTATGTTTCCTATATTACACTGTTAAAGACTGTTTTCAAAGAAACAATAAAAATATTTTAACCTTATAAGGACCCTAGAGGTAGTACTATTATTATCATCCCATTTTATAGAGGAGGACTCTGAGACAGAGGAATATGTATGTATGTCCAAGGTCACACAGGCATCAAGTGAAAAGACTCTGATCAAAACTGACTCTAGGGATCCCTGGGTGGCGCAGCGGTTTGGCACCTGCCTTTGGCCCAAGGCGCGATCCTGGAGACCCGGGATCGAATCCCACATCGGGCTCCCAGTGCATGGAGCCTGCTTCTCCCTCTGCCTATGTCTCTGCCCCTCTCTCTCTCTCTGTGACTATCATAAATAAAAAAAAAAAAAAAAAGAAAGAAAAAAATTAAAAAAAAAAAAAAACTGACTCTAACTATAGAGCCTATACTTTTAACCACTAAACTTTCAGCTTTCTTTTATGCTATTTCTCCTATAGCTTCCCAGTGCTCTTAAAACAAAGACCAGGGATCCCTGGGTGGTGCAGCGGTTTAGCTCCTGCCTTTGGCCCAGGGCGCAATCCTAGAGACCCGGGATCGAATCTCACATCGGGCTCCCGGTGTATGGGGCCTGCTTCTCCCTCTGCCTATGTCTCTGCCTCTGTGTGTGTGTGTGTGTGTGTGTGTGTGTGACTATCATAAATAAATAAAAATTAAAAAAAATTAAAGAAATACATATTTTAAAAAAATAAATAAATAAAAGACCAAAACCCTTAACATAGCCCACAAGATATTCTATCTACCTCACTAGCCTCATTCCGCATTTCCATCTTTCCCTCTCTCTGCATTCCACCCACAAAGCTCTTTCTGCCTTCTTCCCACAACAGGGCCTGAGCACAAACTATTCCTTGTGCTTAAAATGTTCTCACTAGGCCTACTTCCCTCCCCTATCAACTAAATAAATCTTACCTATCTTTTAGAGCTCATCTTAATGGTCACTTCCTCATGGCAGTTGTCCCTGACCTCTGAGACTGGATCCAATCTCCCTGTCGTTTTATTCTACAGTATTACCTTTACTACATAACATATTAAAAAGTTGTAACTTTTTTTTTAAGATTTTATTTATTTATTCATGAAAGACACAGAGAGAGAGGCAGAGACAAAGGCAGAGGGAGAAGCAGGCTCCAATCAGGGAGCCTGATGTGGGACTCAACCCTGGAACTCCAGGATCACGCCCTGGGCCGAAGGCAGGCACTAATCCGCTGAGCCACCCAGAGATTCCCAACATTACATTTATTTAATGCCTCTTTGATCTACAAGTCTCCTCTAATATACAAAACAACCAACAGCTAAAATGAAAAAGATTTATTTACAAGGAAAACTAAACAACAATCATATATACATTGTCATTTTAATCAGTTTAGAAGCAAACAGGATAAAATGTAGTACATTCTTCTTCATTAAAAGTTCTAAACAGGGACACCTGGGTGGCTCAGCGGTTGAGCATCAGCCTTTGGCTCAGGGCGTGATCCTGGGGTCTCTGGAGTCCCACATTGGGCTCCTGCAGGGAGCCTGCTCTCCCTCTGCCTATGTCTCTGCCTCTCTCTCTCTCCCTCTGTCATGAATAAATAAATAAAATCTTTTTTAAAAAAGTTATAAATAGGGTCACACCACAAATTAAATCACTGGCTTGCTCTATCTACTAAATGTCTAAAAGAGTCCAGCAATCTTTTACCTAAATGTTAAGTGATCAAAAATTTTTCAATTAGCCACACTGCTCAATTATAAAAGTGTAATAACAAATCATATTGATTTTTTAAATAAATTCCAAAATGAAGTAACCAAAAATAACTCTGCAGTCAAAAACAGAAATACAATACTATAGCATTTCCATTTAGAGAACCATTCCATGAATGTCTGAGGACTTCTTTGGTTTGGGGGAGGGTGTTAAAATGTTATTTTTAGGTAATCTCTACACCCAGCGTGGAGCTCAAATTCACAACCCTGAGATCAAGAGTTACATGCTCCACCAACTGAGCCAGTCAGGCACCTCAAGGCCTTGCTCGTTTTATTAACAGCTCATTATTTTTTCCCTTAATTCCCTAAACCCATTCTCATTCTACTGCCAATCACATAAGCAACTGTATGAACATATTTAATCTTTTTCAATAATGTTTTTGTGTGATTGTACTTGTAATTTAAATAATATTAGATTAGATATTTGAATGTTTCTTTCTTCCTGCTTCCTGCATCTATTTATATTAACTTTTACATGGATTCTAACTGCTATATAATAATCTACTCTATGTATCCAATACATTTTACCTAGTCTACTCTCCTAATGATAAGCCTCCATGGTGACAATTCACTGCCACCAAAAATAATGTTTCAGTGAACACTTTCATGCATATTTCCTTATGAAACTGTGAGAATTTCCAAGTCACTGGATATGGCTATAATTTATGTGACTAAGTAGTGGTAGATTATTCAAGGTTGGTTAGTGAGTGTTCATTCCAACCACTAGCACACAGGTTCAAAAAAACCCTGACCTTGTTTTATGTAAGTGATGCGTCATTAAATTCTACTCCAGAAACCAGTATTATACTATATGTTAACTAACTACAATGTAAATAAAGATTTGGAAAAAAAATAAGGTAAAGTAAAAACTGGAACAAAAGATGGGATTTGAAATAGGAAAAATCAAAATATGCATGTAACTACAAAATGTGTAAGCTAACATTCACATAATATAAGCCTCAGAACTTAGATGCAATCATGTGGTCATGGTAATTATTATTACACTTCAATATTCTAATGTGCCCATCATAGCAAGTGACAAGGGTAAAGACATCAATCCCATCAATTCTGTCACTTAGGCATAACCATGTCCTTTTTTATTTTTTTAAACTTTTTTTTAAAGATTTTATTTATTTATTTATTTGTCAGACAGCACAAGCTGGGTGAGTACCAGACAGAGGGAGACGCAGGCTCCCCACTGAGCAAGGAGCCCAATGGAAAACACCCTGGGATAGTGACATGAGCCAAAGGCATATGCTTAACCGAGTGATCCAGGCATCCCTCCCTTTTTGACTTAGAGAATTCTGTTTCAAGCTAGTTTAAATGTAGGCTACGGTCTATCTTGTGCTAACACTGCTACTGTTGGTGTTAAAACAGTTCTCAAACTATAATTAGTGAATCAAATAATTTTCTGTTTCAACTACTGATGCAGACTTAACTTGCTGAAACACAGAAAAGCTGTGAATCAGCTAATAAATACAAATGCTGACCCTCCCCAGAAAGTAAAATTAAATAAAATAATCCTATCCCCCAACTATATTTGCTATTATCCAACTTTATAATCCTTGATACTAATAGATATAAAGTGACATATCAATATTGTTTTAATTTGAACATCTCTAATTATTAGTGATTTTGTGTTTATTTGGTTGTAGGATTTCTAAGACTATAAATAAACATCTATTCATATCCTTTGCTATTTTCTGAGTTTTCTATATTCACCAACAGAAATGTATTAATTATATATTCACAATAAATACACTGAATATAAATCAAAAGTAAAATGAAACCAGTATCTAGACAGTCCCTGACTTCTGACAGTTCAACTTATGATTTTACTTCACAATGATGTGAAAGCTATATGCATTCAGTAGAAGTAGTATTTGAAATTTGAAGTTTGATCTTTTCCCAGGCTAGTGACACGCAATATGCAGTACAATACTCTCTTATGACACTCGGTGGTGGCAGCAAGCTACAGCTCCCAGTTAGCCACACAATAACAAGGGTTACACTTCACAACCATTCCATACCTATACAACCTTTCTGTTTTACACTTTCAATACAGTTTTCAATAAATTATATGAGATATTCAACACTGTACTACAGACTTTGTGTTACATCATTTGGCACAACTGTAGGCTAATATAAGTGTCCTGAGCACATTTAAGATAGGTTAGGCTAAGCTATGTTGTTTGGTAGGGTATTAAATGCATTTTCAACTTTTGACACAACCCCACTGTAAGCTGAAGATCTGTACTTCCTCTTCTGGACATGATACAGTAACACGACCTAGACTTATCAACTCACCATAAACAACAAGAATGCTGGAAAAAAATGTATGAAACAAAACCTATCTTCAGACACAGAAGAGGTAGCTGAAGACTATACTTCAGAAAAGGAAACAAAATGAGCCATGAGATTACCCCACTTTCTACCAGGATGTAATTTCTATCACTGCATAGGAAGAGGGAAACAAAATAGAATTTGAAGGTCTCATTGACTTGATAAGGCAGAAACTGGAATATGGGTAGTCTGAAGTAGATAAAAGCTTCAAGGCAGAGTACTACAAAGAAAAGAGCTATGTGGACAAGAAGCTCCAAAAATCTGCACTGACTCCTTGGATTAATACCAAACTATTCAAGCCTACCATAAAACTGAACAAGGTAAGGCCAAGATATTAACACCTCTAAGTAAAAGAATTCCCATAGCTACTATAGGGCCAAAAATTATTTGAAGCCCTTCTAGACACTGTGTAGAGACCACAGTCTTAGACTACTTCTTATCTCATATCTGAGACTGAAGATCATTCACAGAGACACTAAAAGAATCAGGCCTGAAGGAGGCTAAACTAGCCCTAGAAAAACAGCTAATCTAGACCTGACCAAAAGAAAACTTTTAAACTACCTTGGCAGGTAAAGTCATTGCACAAATAATTTATCTGCCTTCAAAAACAGTCTAAAATCTGAAAAGGGATATGACAAAATCCAGCACTCAACAAGGAACAATCCACTTATCTAATATCACTGGATCTAAAATCACTAGCAGCAGAACAAGGAAAATATGACCTATAAGCAGAAGTAAAATCAGTGAGTAGAAAAATGATCTAGAAAATGATGATAGACTTAGTAGATAAAATAATATGAAATCAACTATTATAAACATGCTCAACAGTCCTAAGGATTTAAATGAAAATAAGGGAAAATAAAAGATACTTTTTAAAAGAAATAAAGAGAATTTTTAGAAATTAAAAAAATCTGAAATCTGAAAATTTAACTGGAATCAACACACTGCAGAAGAAAAGAGCAGTTACCTTAAAAATGCAGTAATAAAAGCAATCTAAAATGAAGCACGAAGAGAAAAGGCTAAAAAAAAAAAAAAAGTGAAATGATCTAGTAACCTACTAGACACCTTCAAGAGAGCTAACATACATGTAATTAGAGTTTCAGAAAAAGCAAGCAGGGACAAGAAATATTTGAAGAAATAATGACCATAATGTTCCCAATTTTGCTGAAAATTATAAACACACAGATACCAGAATAAACACAAGGTAAACCATACCAAGAAATATAATAAAATTGGTAACAATCTATGTGAAATCTTTTTTTTAAAGTAAGCTCCAGGGGGATCCCTGGGTGGCTCAGCGGTTTGGCGCCTGCCTTTGGCCCAGGGCACGGTCCTGGAGTCCCGGGATTGAGTCCCACGTCGGGCTCCCCGCATGGAGCCTGCCTGTGTCTCTGCCTCTGCCTCTCTCTCTCTCTCTCTCTATCATGAATGAATAAATAAATAAATCTTTTAAAAAATAAAAATAAAAAAATAAAGTAAGCTCCACACCCAACATGGGACTTGAACTCAAGACCCTAAGATCAAGAATTACATGTCCACCCCCAATGATGAAATCTTAAAAGTAACAAGAAAACTATAGCTTAATACATAGAAGCTCAAGTCTAGCCACTTTAACACAATAAACTAAGTACAATTGCAAAGTACCAATTTAGATATATTCCAACACAGCTATATTAAGGTTCAGGTATGGTGAGTAGTGCTGTGGGCAATGATCTCAAAGGGCACTAAAATAAGCCTAGAAATGCAACAAAAATGGAGAAAATATTGATTAGTATTCCTCTAAGAGGTAAGTAACCAAGTGGTAGGAAGAAACAGTTTGCTAAGACACCTGGAGTTCAAAATAAATTGACCGTTAACTCTATTCATTGAAAAGGACTACTACATTGAATCTGTGGAAGGCAGACCCAATTAACTGAATAACTTATGTTCGCTGAGTGGGTTATTCAAGTTTAAGGACTCCAGCTAAACTACTCAGGTCAACAGAACCTAGGTGTTGCTACCTAACACTTTTCCTTTTCTGTCCTTACCCTTTACCTCTAATAAATATTAAATGTATATTTGAAGACTAACAATTTGAAGTAGGGCCAAGCATTACCCTGCCTGGAACACCCAGTTCTCTTAGTCTGCCCCTATGTCAGGATCATGTCAAAAGTAGCTATAGAGACCTAAACACTATTTTAATTAATCTCTTCCCTTCAATTTGACATTTACCCCAATATAATAATAACAGTTGTTTAAAGGCCACTAATGTGTTTGAGGAGAGGGATACTTTCAATTATCAAAGAGTATTCAGTTTTTTTACCCATTGTCCTTTATCTCCTTGAAGTTTACTGAAGAATAGCTTTAGTTCTCGAACTGTCAAATTATAGCTAGCCAGCACTCCCAACATGTCAACTAAAAGATCTGGAAACAAAAGAAAACAATAAAACAATTAAACAATTTATATTTCTTCAACAATTAAAATATACTGTGCTTATTTAAGAGTTTGAACACTAAAGTTCCATGCACATGTTAGATGCTTAAATATTTCTGAAATAAATATTAATAAGAGAAATACAGTATCTAAGAATCAAATTTTATTTCTTCATATCCACTGTACTACAGAAAAAATCTTACCTGCTATCATACTGTCAACCTTTTCAATTTTCCCAAGCACTTTCTCAACAAGGCCTACTTCAGTGCAGACTTGAAGATTTCGTATGCTTTTCTTCAGAATTGCTGTAAACATGCTCCAGACTTCTGCTTGGCAAGTAATGTCACATTTTTCTAATAGGTCCACCATGCAGATGATACTCTCACCTTCTTGGATAATGAAATTCATTTCCAAATCAAACTGCCCTCCTACCAACTTCCAAAAGGGGAGGGGGAGAATTAAAAACATTAGTGCTTTTTGATATAACTTGAACACACTCCTAATCTTCTCTACCGTCTACAAAAAAAGGGTCCATAAACACACACACACACACACACACACACACACACACACACAGCTCTAAAGATTAAAGCTTCTAAAGAAACCTTCAAGTTAAGATAGCACAAAGTCAAGGAAGACTTACAATATAAAAATGGAAGTATTTTTCAACAGAAACAAACACAGGATGTCTTAGGTAAATCACTACTTACTGCCCTGATAACAATAAAGATCTAATTTTTAGCTATAGGGATCCCTGGGTGGCGCAGCGGTTTGACGCCTGCCTTTGGCCCAGGGCGCGATCCTGGAGACCCAGGATCGAATCCCACGTCGGGCTCCTGGTGCATGGAGCCTGCTTCTCCCTCTGCCTGTGTCTCTGCCTCTGTCTCTCTCTCTGTGTGACTATCATAAATAAATAAAAATTAATAAAATAAAATCTTTAAAAAAATAAATAAAAATAATTTTTAGCTATAGCTATAGAAGCTATAACTGCTTCTAATTCAGTATTTATGAATTATGAACTCTGTAAACTATCCACAGCAACCTAGAGGTGCTTTGCTATTTATACAAAACACCAGCTCACAACAGAAATGAAAAGCTGAAACTGCTCAAAGTGGACACAGAACTTAAGAGTTTATATTTGCCAAATTCCTAGTTTATTTTACCTACCGATTGTGATCCTCTTTCCTTCCCTGTCAATAATTAGGATAACTTAAATATAATTATACACCCAAAGTACTAATCAAGAAAATTTATTTCATTTATACTATCAAAAAATCCATCCAGATAAAGATATACTGATCTATCACCTTAATGCCATCTTACCCACAGCAAGCTCTCACACCGAGGAGAGTTTTTTTTAAATATTAACAAATCCCAGTTGTTTAAAGGAATGAAAATACTTTTAGAATTACCTTTGTAGAACTATCCTTATTAACTATATTTCTAAAAGATATCTGCCACAAATATTACATACATGATTCACCTACACTCGTATCCTTCTGAATGTCTTGGTTTTCATTATGCATTAAACCCAAAAAGTGGTCAAAAATTAGGAGAAAGTGAACTTTATAAAACAAAATGCAACATCTCATAAGATAACATATAACCAAATGGAGTTTACTTCAAAAAAGCAGAGGAAGTTCAGAATAAAATCAATTAAAACTCCTTATAGCCAAGGATTGATGTTTCCCAGGTCCTGCCAAGATACACATTGGCAAGAGAAAGAAAAAATAGAAAAATGAACAACATGAGGCATTTGCTATGGAGATAGGAATTCCTGGCTAGTGCAGTGGTAAAAGCACTTGATTCTTCTGAAAAAGCTCTGGCAGAGATTTGATTGTACAATTCTTTGTATCATCAGTAACACCTAGCATATGGAAAGAAGAGCTAGGTTTCTGCTAAAAGAGCCCTTTGGTGTCCCTGGGCCAATTGTAGCTACATGGTCCTGGCTGTAAAGTACACGTTTAGTTACCTTGTCCACCCAAAAATTCTGTTAACTACATAAAAACACTTTATTTCGTTTTGTAAATATTATCTGCTTGTTCTGTCTTTAACATTTTATCCTAAAATAATTTCAAATTTTAAAAAGCTGCATAATGGTATAGAATTCCTGTATATCTTTTCTCCACATTTTCCCAATGTGAGTATATTATAGAATCATAATAAAATCATTAAAACCATAAAATTAACATTGATAAAAGACTACTGACTAATCCACAGATCTTACTAAAATGTTGCCACCTGTCACACTAAATAAAGTCCTTTTTTCTGACCCATGATCAGCATCCATATGCTTTAGTCTTCTCCATATTGAGACTGTTACACAGGCATTCCTTAAGTTTCATGACTTGGAAGCATATTTTGAAGCATATTTGCCAGATATTTTATATATTCTTCCAATATGGATATTTTTTCAAATTTAAATTCAGGCTATGCATTTTTAGCAAAAGTATCCCAGAAGTGACTTATGTCCTTAGTATATCATTTCAATGGTACCTAATGTAAATATTCCTCACTATTGGTAAAGTTAATTTTGATCACTTGTTTAAGATAGTGTTTGTCTGATTCTTTCCATTTTAAAGTTACTATATTTCATGTTTAAATTATTATACATCTTGTGAAAAACACCTTGAGACCATGCAAGTATCTTGGTTATTGTCATATTTTGCCAAATAAAATCCAATAGCTCATAACAGATTAAGACACAACCAAATCGTGTATTCCAGTTTTATGCATCCATTGATAGATCTTACCTGCAACTGTTATTACAGTGGCATTGCTAAATGATGGTTTTATACTTCCATCATACTCTATTACATTTATTAATTATAAAAGACTTCCTTTAATAATAAAATATATGAATCACATGTGAAAAGCCAGCATCATGCTCAAATAGCAAAACTGGAATGAGTCTCATGAAAGTCAGACAGAAGATTAGGATGTAATCACTATCATTTGATATTATTCTGGAAGCACAGAAGATACATTTAGTCAAAAGACAGCAATACATAAATACCAGAATGGAGGAATTTAAATTATAATTACTTTGAGATTGTGATATATATTGGAAAACCAAGTATTTCAAGTGAAAAATTACTATAAATGAGAAAAGTATTTAGTATTGGAACTACTGACACAGTTACCAATATTAATCAATCTCCTCTTGCAATCAATCAATCAATCTCAAAGGAATTATGTTAAATAGAGGAACCACACACAAATAGCTACCTTAACAAGAAATTTATTCTACAGATACATTTAGGTAGTGATGTTATTAGATACAAGAACTTCATTTTAACACACTTTGAACAGAAAATAAAAGCAACAATCCCCCAAAAAAACGTTGTCAGGTAATAGTTAATAAAGTTGAATATGACTATATAATGGGATATGATGCACCCAATGAAAAGAATTAAGGCAGCTCCACTTGACATGAAAAAGATCTCTAAAATACATTGTTTAGGTAAGAAAATCAAGATGGAAAAAAATATGAACAGTATGCTACAATTTGAGTCCAAAACATGTATATATAGGCATATAGGTAAGAATGATACACAACAAACTAAACAGTGATTGCCTCTGAAAAGGCAACGAAGCATCTGGGGGGAAAAAACAAAGGGAGAGTTTTTAGTACATACATGTTTGGACATACTCCACACAGGTCTAAACAGGTCAAAAATCTAGTTGCAACTAATTTAGGAGACCCTACCTTCACCTTAATATTACTCACATCAATCTTCCATTTTAATCTGTGTTTATTTCCACCAGTAACCACCCTTCCAAGAAACTACAGAATTAATGTTTGAAAGTAATTTCCAAAAAAACCCAAATATTTCACCAGCTTTTAAATTAAGTTTATACTGTGAGAGCAGTATCCGGACAGGTGTTTTAAATATTTCTCCATTGCTTTAAATATTATAAAATATACCTTTCAAGGAGAAAATTGATGGCAGAAATTGGTACATACAAATGTGTGGCATATTTGATATACTATATACATGCATATCTATTATACCTAAAAAGCATGCACAGGGTCTACAGTATGTCATGTTAACCCTTTCTAATAGTTATTTGAAGCTGATCAACCTTCAAAACACAAATTTGTTTTCAATGACAAGGATCATAATCCAAGTCTAGGCATTGGCTAGTTATTATCTGAGCTGTAGTAATGGCTCTGCACTACAAAATGTAATCTTCCCAAATGTCACAGTAAGTTATGAATATCTGAGCAGCCTAATGCACTTTACTAGCCGTGAAATGTGAAAATGTAATCTTATTACCTTTTTTATGGTTGTATTTTTTTGAATAATGTAGCCTAGAAACTGATGTATAGTCTTTTTCTGCATTTTAGCATGATTTGGTCTCCTATGGTATATAGAACATTTTTCACAACTCTCCATTTCAACATATTTTAGTCTTGGCCTGAACTTCATAAACAATGTTTATAGCAACCTTCAGGGTGGCATAACATGCTTTCTATAGGTTATAGTTTAATGTACAGAATTATAGAAATTTTAAAGCATATCAGTCAAAGAATTCAAATAAACCTTCACAAGTTTTGATGTAAGATTTTAATTGGGCATGATGATGACTTTCATCAGTAGTTATAGTAATAAAATACCTTAAGCTAAAATTAAATGTCACTAAACCTAAATCACCTGTATTTTCAGAAAATCAAGAAGTACGTATGGACCAAAAATAATTATCTTCTTTTCAGAAGATTTATAAAACTGGAAAGACTATAATATAGAAAATTCTAATACTTCAAATACTTCAAAGTAAAGCAATATTTCCCCTGGAATCTTGCTAAATTTTTCCTCAAAGATGGGGTCAGAGTAAGGTAGAGCAGAAAAACTGGACAGAGTACAAGCACAGCTTATTTCCCTAATTAGATTTTCTACGTCTTGAGACAAATCATCTTTTATCTCTAGACTTGTCTATTCATTTATAAAACAAGCCAAGTAAAGAGTAAGCTTCTTTTATTTATGTACATCCTTCAAAAATGTATTTACTTTTTAAAAGTGCTAATGTCAAGGTATCCAATTTATCCCTAGGAATCCATTCCTAAGTGAATGTGAGACCCTATACATGTTTACAGTCACTAGAAACGTATTAATAGGGAGAAGTTGAGGGGAAATTACAATGCTGTGGCACAGGTTGTAATGTATCTCAATTTTTATTTTCTTCTTCTTCCATAATAAGAGTTTCTCGTTTGGCATATGGCAAAAAATATATATATATATATAACCTTTCAGATTTCCTTGAAGTTACCAGCCATGTCACCAAATTCTGACCAATGAGGACAAGTAGTAATATGTGCAATGTCTGTGCTATTACTGTCAAAGGAAAGAACATGACTTATCTCTGCTACTTTCCTCTTTCTTCTAACTGCAAAATAGCTATCTTGGAATCCATGTCATAAGTTTCATGTTGAATACAACAGAGCAGAAAGATCTATGGATCCTGACAACCCATTTCATAAAGCATTTGTCCACATAAGGATCTGTACATAAATGTTTACAGAAGCTTTATTCATAATAACCAAAAGCTATAAACATTCAAATGTCCACCAGCTAGTAAATGGATAAACAAGTTGTGGTACAACCATACAATAGAATACTAATCAGCAAAAATAAGGAACAAGTTACTGATACCATTAACAATGCAAATTAATATCAAAAACATTATGTCAAGTCAAAGGAGTTAGACAAAAGCTACACCTCGTATATGATTCCATTTATATGAAGTTCTGGAAAAGGCAAAAGTATGGGGAGAGAAATTGGATCAGTGGTTTCTAGGGGCTAGGGATAGAGGCACAGAAGTAACCACAAAAACAAAACAAAACAAAAGAAGACTTTTGGTGGGGTAATGAAATTTTTGGTATCTTGATTGTGGTACTGGATACACAAATACATCCATCTGTCAAATTGAATTTCATAAAACCATACACCTAAAAAGGGTGAATTTACCTGAATGTCTTAATAAACCTAAAGTTTAAAGCAAATCTTAAAAATACATATATCAAATCATCTGCCACTTGATCAAAGGTAAGAGAAAAGTAAGATCCTCCCACTAGAGGCAACAATGTAGAATTAAGGTGACAAAGTCATTGAATACAAGGAAATTAAAAGAAAAACTTCAGTATCTATGAATTAGCCAAAAAGCATGTGTTACTGATAATAAACTATCATCCTTATAGTTTTCAAAATCCCCATGTGTACTAGAAAATAGCAAGTAACATCTTCTCTCACACTATTCATTGTACCTTTCATAAGAATTCAAAAATTTCACTGAACTACATGTTATGTCTACAAAAGCAATATTAAGCAAAAGCTTTCCATGAAGTTTGTGAAATACTGGATTAAACAAGGCTAGAGATGTTTACAGGATAGGATTCCCAAAGATATGCTACTGTATATTACAGGTCTCAAAAAGATATATAACCAATGCATAGATTTCCCAAAATTTACTTGACAATGGAATCTTTTTTCTTTTCTTCTTTTTTCTGATAAGAGCTTTTTTCTTTTTCTTTTTTTAAGGTTTTATTTATTTATTCATGAGAGACACAGAAAGAGGCAGAGAAATAGGCAAAGGAAGAAGCACGCTCCCTGCAGGGAGCCCAATATGGGACTGGATCCGATCCTGCCAAAGGCACTAAACTACTGAGCCACCCAGGTGTCCCGAGATAAGAGCTTTTCAAATGACAATTTTCAAAAGCTTTTTTGAGAAACACTGGATAATGTAATATAATTGTGTTCTTGAAAATGATATGAATATCATAGAATTATCTATGTTTTAGGCAAACATTTGATAGGTCTTTCAAATTTTCAAGTGAATGGTTTAAAGCAACCTATTTGTTTTTCATAAGTTCCTTTCTATGATTCACAGAATATAATTATTAGTCAAAGAAACAGACATCTTAAGATTACTTTAGGGTAAAAGAAAGTATGAACAATCAAAAGTAATCAAACTGTCTTGTCCCTTTCTCTACAATCCAGTCTACAAGTCCAGTAAGAAAGATGTCCTCCCACAATTAATTAGGGCTGTGCAATGTGCCAAGAGAGTTCAGCCGGATAACATGTAACATTCAAGGCTCAGTCATTAAGAATTTAATGGCTTCCCCTGTATTACTCATTCTAAGAAAAAAATTCAGTCACCATGTCATGAAGATATTTAAGCAGCTATGTAAAAAGGCCCATTTGGAGAGGAACTGAGGTTTCCTGTCAATAGCTTACACCAACTTGCCAATCATGTAAGAAGCTTGGAAGCAGGTCTTCCAGCCCCATTTAGCCTTCAGATGACTGCAACCTTAGCCAACATCTGAAATGCAACCTCATGGGAGGTCCTAAGCCAGAACTGTCCATCCAATTTGCTCTCAAGTTCCTGACTCACAGAAGCTGTGAGCTGATATTTATTACTACTTAAGCGGGCAGCCCTGGTGGCTCAGCAGTTTAGCGCCGCCTTCGGCCCAGGGCGGGATCCTGGAGACCCGGGATCGAGTCCCACACTGGGCTCCCTGCATGGAGCCTGCTTCTCCCTCTGCCTGTGTCTCTGCCCCTCTCTCTCTCTCTCTCTCTCTCTGTCATGAATAAATAAAAATAAAATCTTAAAAAAAATAAAGATTTATTACTACTTAAGCTACAAAGTTTTGGGATAATTTGTTACACAAAAACAGATAACAGGGCAGCCTGGGTGGCTCAGCGGTTTAGCGCCGCCTTCGGCCCAGGTCGTGATCCTGGAGATCCAGGATCGAGTCCCGCGTCGGCTCCCTGCATGGAGCCTGCTTCTCCCTCTGCCTGTGTCTCTGCCTCTCTCTCTCAATCCTCTCTGTGTGTTCTCATGAATAAATAAATAAAATTAAAAAAAAAAACAGATAACAAATTTACAAGATAACATAATTACAAATCAATCAGTTAATAGTAGCTGGGAGAAACTTTTTTATAGATTTCTGTACTACAATTTTTTTAATCTTAAAATAATTCTAAAATGCAAACAATATAACATACATGCAGAGTGACTACTGTAAGCTATGTACTATGCTAAGCATTTTACATGAATTATCATTTTTTAATTACCTCTCAAAAAAAAAAAAAACCTATTATCTTCACTTAATAGATGGGGAACCTGAAACATAACTTGCCTAAACTCACAAGGTACTAATATAGTTGAACTATGCTTCTGACACTGTACAACAACTGTATTTAATAGATTGTGACAAGTAATTCAGACTGGCTAACCTAGCATCTCTTCCCCAAAGTCTTGTAACTGATGAGTGAATATATATTTATTTCAAGAGTGATGAATGGACACCTGGCTGGCTCAGTTGGTAAGGCATGCAACTCTTGATCTTAGGGTTGTGAGGCCAGGTTGGCTATAGAGCTTACTTTAAAAAAAAAAAAAAAATTTTAATGAAATGCAACAGCAATTAGTTATTTTAAAAACTATTAATTTTATGTATAAGAACATTACACAACCCAAATACCTAAAACCCTTCCTCTCTTGTTTTCTGCCACTACAAAGATTGGAAAGAAAAATGCACTTTTCCAGCATCCTTAGCATCTGAACAGCCATGAGAAGTTCTGGACAATAAGATGTGAGTAGAGCTGAAAGGTGTTCCTGGAAGACTTTGGCTTGCCTGATAAAAAGAAAACATATGTAGCTAGCCTAATCTTTTGCGCTTCTACCTTCTTCCTTCCCTAGAACAATGATGTGATGTCCAAAGGTGCAACAGCCATCTTGATATCATGAGGCTTAGAAGCACAGACAAAAAGCCAATACCTTAAGAAAGATAAAAGGAAAGGTAGAAAGTATTGAGCTCTTGAAGCCTTATCAAGATAGCAGAACCACTAATACCAGCAACTGTCCACCTCAATTTCCTTGTTATGTGAAAAACATAAAACCTCCATTTTATGCAGTTGCTTTTAGATCTGTATTCCATTGCTTACAGAACACAAACCTAACTGATATATAAATGTTCAAGAAATGGTGCATAAATGAAAGAGTTATCAGAACAAGCTATCTTGGACAACTCCTTGTTTTAAATATGATTCAGAACTGAACATTTAACTTAAGTGACTACAATTCATTCTGTGCCTTAGAAAAATCATTTTATCACAGTTATAACTAAATATAATTAAATTGAATACACACAACAGAAGTAATAAGTTGTAGAGCAATTCTTTTCCATGAATTACATATCTTTAAATAAACAATTGCTGTTGTATTATTACATTTGTCAAAATAATAAAATATTTCAAGAAGGCTCATTTTAATGCAATAAATGATATAATACCAAAGTTTCACAAAGATATCAGTGTATATTCTAGAATCAAAAAAGACTTTAGCAATTAAATTTATTTATACAAAACAATGTAAGTTCTGATAAGTGGTAGGTTTTATTTTTAAGTATTTTATTTATTTATTCATGAGAGGCACAGAAAGAGAGGCAGAGACATAGGCAGAAGGAGAAGCAGGCTCCATGCAGGGAGCCCGATGTGGGATTCGATCCCCAGACCAGGATCATGCCCTGAGCCAAAGGCAGACACTCAACTGCTGAGCCACCCAGGTGTCCCAAGAAGTAGGTTTTAAAGTCTAATAACAAAAAAATTTGTTGGGGTCTATAATTGTGGTAAGAATTTACTGTAATACATATTCTTTTAAGTAGAAGAATAATGCTCAGCAGAATATGCTAAATCTCTACTAATCAAAATGTTTTAATAATACAGAAGCTCTGTTCACTGAGTTTTATTATTATTTGAGAGTTAATCAGAAAATATTTTCTATCTCAAATATTCTATGCTAAATGTTTAAATATATAGGAACAGATGCCCAGCTAGGAACTATCTTACATAAAGTTTAAAGATCATTTAAGCTGAGTGAATTTCAGTTTCAAATATCTAAGAAATGAAAAAAACTACACAAAACTGAAAAGACAGTATCAATGAAAAAAGTAGCTATGGCAAGAGAAGAATTTTGGCAATGTGAAGAGAAAAATGAAATTGAGAAAAAAATATACCCAGGCTTTAAAACTGTATCCTAATACTCTGTATTAAGAAGAAGACAAAGAAAAAATTCTAAACAAGAATAGCTAATAGTATGAATTCTGGCATGAAGTTACACTCTATAACCCTGGATACTGCACAGTTCTTTTTTCATCTCAAAAAGCCAATCACTCTGAGAGTTGGGAGGCATACAGATCTCAGCAAAAGCAAGATCCAATCATTCAACCACTTATAATATCATCTACAAAATTATATACAGAAAAGCTCAAAAGATATAAAAATATAAACTGCAGCAGTGTTTATAAAAATAAAACATTAGAAACAGCGTAAATATCCACCAATACAGAAACAGATATATAAACAATGGTACACCCATGTAAGAGGGAATATCATGTAGCCTTTAAAAAGAATATATATCAGGACGCCTGGCCATCAAAACTCTCTGCCATCAAAAATCTCAAATAAAATTTTTAAAATAGATAGATAGATAGATAGACAGACAGACAGACAGAAAGGGAAGGAAGGAAGGAAGGAAGGAAGGAAGGAAAAGAAAGAAAGAAAGAAAATAAATCTATATGTGCTGGCATGTCAAGACATTCAAGACCTACTACCAAATTTACTAAACATTAGGTACAGAATGATCACATTTCCTTAATAATACAATAATATTTAATTTAAGGAATGTGAAAATTCAGCTTCAGGGTCAGTATCAGGCCAAAGGATGTTGCTTAGTTTCAGCTAAACTTCCACTTACACATCACTTCAGGCATTCCTAAAGTTTAGGTGATAAATGGTTCTACTACCAAGTATATTAACAACCTAAATAAATAATCAGCATAACAGTATCAGTAATATGAAAAGGACGAGTCATTTGGACTTAATACATTCGCTCTCAAACACAGCCATTTTGTGGTAAAAATCTCTATATGTATATCAAACACCTGAGGGAAAAAAATGTGTACTTCTTACTGTAAGAGTTAAATGCTATATTAACTAATTTTAAGAAAACTACTGATTAATAACACAAAAATAATTGAGAACACAAATAACGAAATAATAGGAAAACAGACTGTCATTAATATGAGTTTAAAAACTGCAGGAAAAAACTGCAGGAAAAACATTATATTCTTTTTTTAAAGAAAAAAAAGTGTTTACAAATAGGGTAAGACTGTGATAAATGAATTCAAACAACTGGTTACTGTCTTCTGCCCCACTCTCTGCCATCAAAAATCTCAAGTGGTAGAATAAACTTCAATGAATGGAGGAGAAAAGTATGAGAAAATGATCCTAATCATTTCACTTTCTCAGTTCAGCTGTGTATAACACTAAATTTCACTGTTATTTTACTTTTGTGCTTTTTAAAACACAAACAAAAATTACTGAATTTAATCTTGAGATAACCCCATCCTAAATTTTACACAACTGAATTCTTAGACTCCACCTGTCCTATTATGGCAGAGTTTTACTGTATATAAGTAATAAATAACAAAATACAGAATAGTAAGAGATTAGCTTACTTATAATTTAAGATCATTCCTAACATTGAGCAAACACAGTTAGGCTTTACCTTACTGTGAAGAAGGTAAGAAAAGAAAGTAAGTTCAATATGTTGATGGCAACATAACCATCAGTCTTTACAACAACCTTTTATTGAAAGTCAGCCAATATAATATCTTACTCCTCAGTCAATATCAGCTGAAAGAGAAGCTTACTAAGATGCATTCAGTGACCACAAGAGCAATGTACTATTCCACACTGCCAGAAAGTATTCTCTGAATTAAATACGAAATGTACAAAAATTCACTGAAATTTCAATAAGAAATTTTTAATAAAATTTAAATTTTCTATAAAGTTTTACAAGTATTCTCTTATCTCCAAAATTCCTTCAAAGATAGTGATATTTGGTTTCACCCTCATAAGGATTTTCCCAATCAGCCAAAGGTCTATTTTATATACCCTTAACATACACATATCATATTTATGCATTACGTATGACAGAATGTCCATAGAAAAAGCGTGAGGAATATACATTAGACTATTAGTGGTGATTATCTTGGAAGACAGGGCTACAAAAGATTTTACTTTCAAAATCATACATTATATACATTTATAACACATTTCCATGTTTCAAAGTAAGTATATATTTTCTTTAAATCGAAGGGGAGGAAAAATAAGAAATTTTAATCCTCTCAGTATGCACTGGAATATCAGACATGAAAAAATAATGCTTCTTAGTTTATACATTACTCACAAAAATCAAATTGTATGCAATTGATGTATCCCATCATAACTGAGGAAAGAAAGCTACACAATAAGGATGTAAAACAGAAAACAGATACACAGTATCAAGTATCACCAATGACAGATAAGTAAAATATTATTTACCTTTTAATGTGACGTCTTAATTTTAATGAGAGTAAAATACTTTCATGGGTCACTCCCAAACTATATTTGTTCAAGATCCTTAGCCATAAACAATTAAACCTTTAGAGTTTTCAGAAACATAGTTCCTCTTAGGAGAACAGTGGTTAAAGAGCATATCCTCTGGAGCAAGACTGGATTTGACTTCTGGTTCTACCAAATATCAAGTGTAAGGCCAAGGGCAGGATAGTCCCCTCTCTATGGCTCACTTCCTCATCTGTAGAACTAGGGTGAAAATGGCACCCATCTCCTAAAGTTGTTGTGATGATTAAATGAACTACTATATATCTCAATTAATGCATATCCTCTGAGATGAGGATATAAGAACTTCCTTTCACCTGCTATTAAAATTCTCACTTCAAGAACAGTATCTTCAAGTTCGAGCCCTAGCAGGAGCGAAGAACATACCCAAGAGAGGTCTGAGAAGTCCCACCATGGCGATGCCCACGCAGTTACCGTTGCACAGTGTGAGGGGGTGCAGCTACGGCTGCTGGCCCATCACTATGACCTTAACCCAGGCAGCAAGGCCACTGCCCCCACCTTCTGCTGTGCAGACACCAAGCCAGATACCTCCAGAAAGTGCACAGGGAGCAGAGGAGGAGCCTACGTGGACTCACATCCTCACACGCCTGTGGGAAGGGACAGCAAAATTATCACAAAGAAGGCTTTGGGCACATTAGATAGTTCAGTATAAAAAACAGATATGGTTTCAACAGGAATGACACTGAGGAAGATGGATTTGTTCACCAGACTGTCATAAAGAAGTACCTTCGTGGGCAGCCGGGGTGGCTCAGTGGTTTAGCGCTGCTTTCAGCCCAGAGTGTGACCCTGGAGACCCGGGACAGAGTCCCATGTCAGGCTCCCTGCATGGAGCCTGCTTCTCCCTCTTCCTGTGTCTGTGCTTCTCTATGTCTCTCATGAATAAATAAATCAAATCTTAAAAAAAATAATAAGTACCTTCCCAGTGTAGGAGATGGAGAGACTGTGGAGTCTGATGTTGAAGGAGGAAAGGATGTGGAGGCAGCAAATGTCACAGGCTCTGGTAGAGCTACAGTGCAAGGCAGTAAATATGCAGCAACCATAACCATTATCCACACTATCCTTCGCAGGGGTCCTCCCAGCAATTACCCAGAGAATGACCAAAACTGTGAGAGTGAGGACAGCTGGGAGAGTGCTCCCGAAGGCCAGGCCCCAATGAACCAGCCCCGTCGCTAGCAACGGTTCCCACTAACTACATGTGGAGACCCGACGGGGGCCGACCACAGTCTTCCAACCCTCCAGTGCAGGGAGAAGTGTTAGAGGGAGCTGACCAGCAGGGTGCAAAACAAGGTTGACCAGTGAGACAGAATACGTATCAGGGTTAAATACCATAATCCTGCTGGGGTCCTCTTCACCAAAGACAGAGAAGAGAACGTGGCAATGAAGAAGATACGTATCCCGCTGCTTATAGACATCCACACATATTGCCTCAAAATAAACATGGCCAAAGCGTAACTGATTGTCTTTTCCCTAATCCTGCTATGATTGCTGCCCTAGTTGGTAATCCTACCCACATGGTAGAAACTATATCATCTTCAACTCTGCTCCTCCTACATACAATGTTCAATTAATTCAATGCTGCTAATTCTATCTCCTAAAATTTCTTAAGTTTGTCCCTCTTCCCCTTTCCTACCTACACTAAACTAGCTGAGAACTCCTTTATTACATACAACTGTCAGTATACTTGATCTACTGGATTATAGGTCCATAAAATACAGAAGACTTCCCACATGGCTATCAACACTGTTCACCTTGTAGGAAAGCAGAAGAGAAATCGGCTATGTAGAGAAAGAGACAGAAGACAAAACAAAGTTTAAAAAGAAAAGGAAAAAATAAGGACTGTATTTTTAATTCTATACATGTATACGATAGCATGTATGTATGTATATAAAACTATGCATGTAACTCTACATATAAAAAAAAATTGTGACCAAAAGTAAATTTAGTCTAAGCTGAGGGTATTTGTATATCCTGTTTGCTCTATTCTTTACTATAAATCTTCTTTAAGCACTAAAAAAAAAAAAGACCTCTTATTAAATTTAATTACCTTTTTTTAACCTAAGAGCAAGTAATAAGGTCAATATTGTTGTGTATTCTTCTTTTAAGCCTCTATTTTTTAATTTATTTTTTTAGTAATATTGACACTCAACATGGGGCTTGAATTCACAACCCCAAGAGCAAGAGTGGCATGCTTCACTGATCCAGCTAAGTGCCCACCTTAAGCCTCCACTTATTAATCATATTAAGAGAACCGATCAGACTACTTCAGCCAATTATGCAACAACACATCCAATAGTCCCTGTGAAAGAATGGTACTTTGTATAATCCCATCCAAGTCAAATCAATTTGCAAGTGGGGAGGAAACGACACACTATAGCCCCTCTGAAAAATTCAAACTACACATAAAGGCTTGAAGTAAAGAATCCTGTTTAACTTCACTTGACCCATATGACCAGAGAATTCTTTCCCTACATAAACTTAGAATTTGTATTTTGTAGAATACTTTTTGGGAAACAGAGTACATGTTATCAAACAATAATAAATGTAGTACATTAAATATGATCAGTTATTTACTCGACTCAGACTAGACATACTAAACCCTAACAGCTGAGACTTTTACCAGCAGCATTCTACCTGTATGACCTCATAAGCTCCATCTTGTCTAATTTTTTGAAGGAGGGGTGTCCTTTGTCTATTACACTCAATTGGCTCAAAAATGCTTAAAAACAAAACACTAAAAATCCTTATTATAATAACCCAAGTCATTTGTAAGAGCCATCAAATATAATATGCACTCACCCATCTTTCCAGCTCTTCTTCCGGGACTTCAGTTATTTATAAGTTTACTACTTTTACCATGTCAAGATTAATAACATACATTTTTCCAATTAAGATCTTTGAACACTGGGGTGCCTGGGTGGCTCAGTCAGTTAAGCGTCTGCCTTTGGCTTAGGTCATGACCCCTGGGTCCTGGGATTGAGCCCCATGTCCCTCAGGCTCCTTGCTCAGCAGGGAGCCTGCTTCTCTGTCTCCCTCTGTACCTCCCCTGCTTGTATAAGGCACACTTGGCTCTGCATGTTCTCTCTCTCTCTCAAATAATCCTTTTTCAAAAAAACATAAAGAAATTTTAAGAAAGAAAGTACTCAAAGCAGAAAAACAAATCAAAACCACAATGAGATACCACCTTACACCTTGTCAGAACGGCTAAAATTAACAACTCTGGAAAACAACAGATGTTCAAGAGGATGTGGAGAAAGGAGAACCCTCTTACACTGTTGGTGGGAATGCAAACTGGTGAGCTATTCTGGAAAACAGTATGGAGGTTCCTCAAAAAGTTAAAAGTAGAACTACCCTATAATCCAGCAACTGCACTACTAGGTATTTATCCCAAAGATTAAAAAAAATGCTGATTTGAAGGGGCACATGCACCACAATGTTTATAACAGCATATCAGCAATAAACAAATTAGGGAAAGACCCCAAATGTACACTGGTGAATAGATAAACAAGATGTGGTAACACACACACACACACACACACACACACACACAGAAATATTACTTGGTAATTAAAAAGAATGAAATCTTGCCGGGGCACCTGAGTGGCTCAGTGGTTGAGTATCTACCTTTGGCTCCCTCTGCCTAGGTCAAAGAAAGAAAAGAAAGAAAAGAAAAGAAAGAAAGAAAGGAAAGAAAGAAGAAAAAGGAAAGGAAAGGAAAGGAAAGGAAAGGAAAGGAAAGGAAAGGAAAGGAAAGGAAAGGAAAGGAAAGGAAAGGAAAGGAAAGGAAAGAAAAGGAAAGGAAAGGAAAGGAAAGAAAAGGAAAGGAAGAAGGAAGGAAGGAAGGAAGGAAGGAAGGAAGGAAGGAAGGAAGGAAGGAAGGAAGAAGAAAGAAAGAAAGAAAGAAAGAAAGAAAGAAAGAAAGAAAGAAAGAAAGAAAGAAAGAAAGAAAAAGAAAAAGAATGAAATCTTGCCATTCGCAACAAAGTGGATGGAACAGAGTGTATTAGGCTAAGCAAAATAGGTCAGTCAGAGAAAAACAAATAATGATTTCACTCATGGAATTTAAGAAACAAAACAGATGAACACAGGGGAAAGGAAGGAAAAATAAAAAACAGAGAAGAGCAAACCTAAGAGAGTTAATGATAGAGAACAACTAAGGGTTGCTGGAGGGGAAGTGAGTAGACGGATGTAAATGGGTAAATGGGTGATGGGCATTAAAGAGGGCACTTGCTGGGATGAGCACTGGGTGCTGTACATAAATGAAGAATCATTAAATTCTACTCCTGAAACCAATACTACACTATATGTTAACTAACTTGAATTTAATTTAAAAAATAAATAAAAATAAAGTACCCAAAGCTTATTTCCTGTAGGGTGTGTGTGTGTGTGTGTGTGTGTGTGTGTGTGTGTGTGTGTATACATCAGTATGTGTCTGTACACATCAGTGTCTTCCACCCAAACTCATGATCTTTCCTGTGGGGCTTTCCTCCACCTTGAGGAAAGCATCATTATGTTATAAAAATAAATGTCTCTCCCTCACTAACTGACAGAACAAGTAAATAGAACATCAGCAAGAATTAGAAGAACTCGACATCATTAACCAATAAGAACTGACACTTAAAGAAGACTCAAGGATGTCTGGATGGCTTAGTCAGTTAAGTGTCTGGTTTCGGCTCAGGTTATGATCCCAGGGTCCTGGAATGGAACCCTGCATAAGATTCTCTGCTTAGCAGGGAGCCTGCTTCTCCCTCTGCCCCTCCACCACTTGTGCTCACCTACTCTCTCTTTCTCTCTCAAAGAAATAAAAAAGAAAAAAGAAAAAAATAATAAAAAAAAAAGAAGACTCAAACCAACAATGGCAAAATACATATTGTTTTCAAGTACCCATGAAATATATGCCAAAACAGACTACATCCTGGGACATTCACACAAACTTCTACAAATTTAAAGGAATCGAAATCATTACAGTGGGTTCTCTGACTACAGTAGAATAAAACTAGAAACCAGTAACAGAATGATAAAGATATCAAGAAAAAAATCTCCAAACATTTGGAAACTAAAATATACATTCTAAATTGATGGATCAAAGGGGGATCCCTGGGTGGCTCAGCAGTTTGGTGCCTGCCTTTGGCCCAGAGCGCGATACTGGAGTCCCGGGATCGAGTCCCACGTCAGGCTCCTGGCATGGAGCCTGCTTCTCCCTCTGCCTGTGTCTCTGCCTCTCTCTCTCTATGTCTATCATAAATAAATAAATAAATCTTTAAAAAAATAAAATAAAATAAATTGATGGGTCAAAAAGCCAAGTCTCCGGGAAATTAAAAACAAGTATCAAGAACTGAATTAAAATAAAAGAACAAAAGACGTACCTGGCTGGCTCAGTTGGTAGATCATGAGACTCTTGATCTCAGATCATAAAATCAAGCCACATTGGGCTTAGAGCCTACTTAAACATATAAATGAATAAAAATACAATGTATCAAAATCTATAGGCCATAGCTAAAGCAATAATGAAAGAGAAACTGACAGTACTAAAAGTATATATTAGAAAAATAGGAGAAGTTTCAAATCAATAATCTAAACTTTCCTTTTAAGACTGTAATAGAAGATGGGGTGCGTGGTGGCTCAGTCATTAGGTATCTGACTCTTGATCTCAACTCAGGTCTTGATCTCAGGGTTGTGAGTTCAAGTCTCACATTGGGTTCCACATGAGGCATGGAGCCTACTTAAAAATAAGAAAAAATTAACCTAATAGAAGATTAAAATACATCTAAAGCAAGCAGAAGGAAGGAAATAATAAATATAAGTTAATGAAACTGAAAGAAAAAATAGAAAAAAATCAATGAAATAAAGAACTAGTTTTTTGAAAAAAAAAATCATTAAAATTGAGAAAATTTAGGAGAACTGAAAAATAACATGGAAAAAAGGCACAAATTACCAGTGTCAGAAATGAAATGGGAAATATCACAACAGATCCTACAGATGAATAACTGAATACTACAAACAACTTACAACACATAATTTAACAATACAGATAAGCCAATTCCTCAAAAACCACAAGCTACCACACTTACTCAATATGAAATAGATGATTTAAATATTGCTATAACTATTAAGGAAATTAAATTCATAATTTTAAAACTCTCAAAAAATAATTCTCAGGGTTCATATTGTTTTACTAGAGAATTCTATCAAATCTTTAAAATTAACACTAATTTTACAGTCCTCAATTCATTTCATAAAGCTACTATAACTGATACTAAGCCAAAGACAGTAAAACAAATATACTATATACCAATATCCCTTATGAATATAAATGCAAAAATCCTTTAAATAACAGCAAATAGAATTCAATAATATGTAAGAACTAAATGCCATGACAAAATGGATTTTATTCCAGGGATATAATGTTATTTCAGTATCCAAAAACCAATCAATGTAACCCACCATATTCATAGGCTAAAGGAGAAAAAACACATGATAATATCAATTGATGCCAAAAAAAAAAAAAAAAAGCATTTGACCAAAATTCAACACCAACTCAAAAAAAAAAAACAACAAAAACCTCTCAAAAGAATAGGAGAGGGAAACTTCTTAAAGTTTATAAAGAGTATCTACATAAAATCCAAAACATAATAATTTACAATAGAAAACTGAATGCTTTACCCTTAAATCAGGAATGTAAACTCTCACCACTCCTGACACAGCGCTGGAAGTTCCAACCAACGCCATAATCGGCAAGAAGAGAAAATTCATGTAGATTAGGAAGGAAGAAACAAACTGCCTCTACTTACAAGTAACATGATTATATAGAAATCCAAAGACATTTAACAAAAAACCTTCTAGAACTAATAACTGAGTTCAGCAAGGTCACAGGTTAGAACCTATAAAAAAATCAGTCATTAAAAAAATCATCTGTATTCCTTTCTATTTACTAACAGTTAATATGTGGACAATGAAATTAAAAATACAGTATTATTTATAATCACTTAAAAAACTTTGAAATACTTAGATGTATTTCTACCAAATCTACCAAAACATGTGCAGGACTTGGATGCTGAAAACAACAAAATGACGATTTAAAAAACTAAAAGAAAACCTAAATAAATGTAGAAACATAATGTGTTCATCATATAGATACTAAGTCTCCCCAAACTGATAGATAGAATACAACTATCATAAACTCAGCAAGATTTTTGCATATATAGAAAGATTATTCTAAAATTGATATTGAAAAGCAAAGGAACTAGGATAGCAAAAACAATCTTGAAAAAAATAAAGTGGGAAAATCAGTTTACCCAATTTCAAGACCTATATTGCTACAGTAGCTAACACTATGAGGTAGTACCAGAGAAACAGACACATAAATCAATACAACAGGATAGAGAACCCAAGTAGACCAACACAGATATGCTCAACTGAGTTCTAACAAAGGTACAAAGGCAATTCAATGGAGGAATTTCAATAAAGAGTGCTAGAGTAATCAGATATCCATAAATGAACAAATGAACTATCACCTAAGTAGCATACCTTATACAAAAAACAAATATAAATTGTAGATTTAAAGGTAAAAAATAAAACTTTTAGAAAAATACACAGGAGAAAATCTTCAGGATTTTAAACTAGGCAAAGCATCCTTACACTTGACATCAAAACCAAAGTCCATAAAAGGAAAACACAATAAATTGGACTTTATCAAACCTTTGATTTCCAAAAGATCCTGATAAGGGGATGAAATGACAAGCTAAAAACTAAAAGAAAATTTTTTAAAGTACATATATGACAAAGGACAATATCCAAATTAAATAAAGAACTCTCAATTACCAACTGCCAAAAAAATCTAATCAGATTAGAATAAAATATCCATATGTCAAAAGGCAACACAAATTTTACCTAAAACTCATACAAGACAAGTAAACACATGAAAATACATTCAATGTCATTAACTATTAGAGAAATGCAAAATAAAACCACAATGTCATTAGATACACAATACAAAATAGATACACATCTATCATAATGTCCAAAATTTAAAAAGTGACAAAACCAAATACTAGCAAGGATGCTGAGAAACTGAATCACTCATATGTTGCTGGTAGGAATCTAAGATGGCAGAGTCACTGTGGAAAAAAGAGTAGCAGTTTCTCTAAAAAAGACTAAATAAAAAACTACTCTACCTTCTGACAAATACACATCTTGCATTTTCCCCCAAAAATGAAAACTTATTCACACAAAAACCTGTACCCAAATGTTTACAGCAACTTAATTCATCATAGCCAAAATAAAGGAGAACAAATCAGATGTCCTATAAAGAGGTACATGGTTAAACTAACTGGTATATTCACACCATGGAATACTACTCAACAATAAAAAGGAAAAAAAAACATTGATAATACAATCTAGATGAATCTCCAGAGAACTGTGCTGAAAACACAAGAAATAAAAATAGTAAATTATTCCATTTATATAATATTCTTGAACAGAAAAAATTATATAACTAGAAAACTGGTGTTTACCAAGAGTTAAAGAAAAGTGCAGCAGGAGGAAAACAGATGTGACTATAAAAGGACAACAGGACAGATCTTTATGTGATGGAAATCAATGTACATTGATTGTATTGATGTTAATATTGTACTATAATTATGTAAGATTTTCCCACTGGGGAAAAGACCATAAAGAGTACAAGGGATCTCTCTATATTATTTCTTACAACTACATATGAATCTACAATTATCTCAAAATAAAAAGTTCAATTAAAAAAATAAGTAACTCATGTAAGGTGTAACATAGGATTAATTGTTTCCATTGAAATGAAAAATATATTAACCTAGATGAAGCTCTCACTGGCAGGAAAGGAGAGACAAACTAAAGAGCAAAAAAACTGAAGAAACTGGTGAGCACTAACTCTGAAGCCATGTAAGACGTACAGTCCCAGTTTCTTTAACAAAACAAAAAAGAACATGTGTATGTTTAATCACTTGTCCTACATCTAAAAGATGTTTGCCATATAATATACCAAAAGATGATTAAGCATGTATTAATATCACACAGAGTTTAACTATATATCCTATTGACTTAGATCAAATACTAACATTATAGAATATGCAAATTTGAACCTTCAAACAGGAAATGAAATTTTCTAAATCCATTACATAACTTCAGATTCATGTGTGCACTGAAAGCTAATAAATCATTTAAACCCTCATACATAGAACCTTTTTAAATTTGCATTTATCCACAGTAAATACTGCCATGTTCTTTAATAGCTTGCTAGTTCAATCTAGCAAACTAGTGATTTATAGGAATGACATATTTTAAAAATCAGAAATCTGTCACTATGTGACAACCAGTCCAAAGTCCACTGAACTTACATTACTCAAAATCAACACATCATAGGATACGATATAGCAAAATGTCAAGCATTCAATAACCTAATCAATTGCTTCAGTATTTGAGTCTGATTATATGCAAAATTGTTTAAAACTATAACATCACATATACTTTAAGATCCCTTATTAATCTAATAAGCCAGCTCTATTATGTTACTATTCTCTCAATGTTTTCAAGCTTTTTAAAAAGTACCATGATTTCATTTATATGTGGAATCTAAACAACAAAACAAATGAACAAAAAACAGAAATAGACTCATAGAACAAACTGGTGGTTGCAAGGGGAGGGAGTTGGGGAAAATAGGTGAAGGAAATTAAAAGGTACAAACTTCCATATATAAAATAAATAAGCCACAGGGATGAAAAGTACAGCATAGGGATCCCTGGGTGGCGCAGCGGTTTGGCGCCTGCCTTTGGCCCGGGGCGCGGTCCTGGAGACCCGGGATCGAGTCCCACGTCGGGCTCCCGGTGCATGGAGCCTGCTTCTCCCTCTGCCTGTGTCTCTGCCTCTCTCTCTCTCTGTGTGTGACTATCATAAATAAATTTTAAAAAAAAATTAAAAAAAAAAAAAAAAAGAAAAGTACAGCATAGTGGAAGAAAGTCAATAATATTGTAATAATGTTGTATGGTGACAGAAAGTAACTATACTTTTTTTTTTTGTTTTTAGATTTTACTTATTTATTCATGAGAGACAGAGAGAGAGAGAGAGAGAGAGAGAGAGAGAGAGAGAGAGAGCCACAGACAGACAAAGGCAGAGGAAGAACCAGGCCCCATGCAGGGAGCCTGATGTGGGACTCAATCCCAGGTCTCCAGGATCAGGCCCTGGGCTGAAGGTGGCGCTAAACCGCTGAGCCACCTGGGCTGCCCAAGAGTAACTATACTTTTCTGTTGAGTCCTGCATAATATATAAAACTGACAAATCACTATGTTGTGCAACCTAAAACAAAACTCTGTACATCAACTGTACTTCCATAACAAAAGTTTTAAAGAAAATACTTTTATAATTTGAAGTCCTTTATAACTACAAGTTGTATTTTGAAGCATAGCAAAATTTACAATATGTAAAAGAAATATTCATATTACTTTTTTCCACAAAAGATGAACTTTTAAGTCTTTCTAATAATTTCATACCAATATTCTTAAGTAGGAAGATTCATCAGGGGCACCACCTAGATGGCTCAGCTGTTGAGCTTCAGAGTCTTGGTTTTGGCTCAGACCATGATCTAGGTCTTGAGATTGGGCCCCAAGTCATGCTCCAGGGTCAGTGGGAAGTCAACTTGAAGATTCTCTCCCTCTGTCCCTCCTCCAACTTGCACGTGCATACAAAAAAATCAGATATGAAAACATCATCAGAATCATCAGATATCCTCCTGGCAATGAGGTTACAGTACCTCACAGCTAGGCCATAGAGAGGACACTTAACTCAGGCACATATGGTTCTCCAGTCTCCTGGTCAGAGTGATTAATCCAGGGGTGAAAATGTGACTAACTCAGGCCAATCAAAATAATTACCAAAAAAATTTTTTTCACTAAGGAGGGCACTTGATGGGATGAGCACTGCTTGTTATACTATATGCTGGCAAACTGAATCTAAATTAAAGAAATATTTTAAAAAGCAAAAAAAAAAAAAAAAAGGAAAAGAAAAATTTTAAGAGAGGGAGGAGGAGGGTGGGGAAAGGGCAGAGGAAGAGAAAAACCATCTTAAGCAGGCTCCACGCTGGGTCTCAGCATGGCTCAGTGCTCAATCTCATGACCTGAGCAGAAAAGAAAGAGTTGGACACTTAAGCCACTAAGCCACCCAGGCACCCCAAGATTTTTTTTAATCGGGACATGAAAAGATGGGCCTTTGCACTTTGGGGTCAAAAGCTGTAGAGATATTTAAATTGGCAGCTTCCAACAGACATCTTCCCTGCCATGTATACAGAGAAAGTCCCTGCACCATGACTGAAGAAAGAATATTCTGGTGGCATCAACTCCAGGTTCTAGCACCTGGTTCCTGAGCCCCCCTGGTTCTCACAGCTACATTAAATGACCTATTCTGGTTAACAGTGAAAAGCTGAAAGCTTTTCCTCTAAAATCAGGAACAAGACAAGGGTATCAGCTCTTGTCACTTAAAAAATATCAGAAGGCCTAACCAGAACAATTAGGCATATACATAAATAGAAGGCATCCAAGTTGGAAAGGAAAAACTAATCTATTAGATGACAGAATCCTACAGAAAATACCATAGACTCCACCAAAAACTGTTAAAACTAATAAATGAATTTGTTACAGTTGCAAGAAATGAAATCAATATTCAAAAAAATAAGTTGCATTTCTAAATACTGACAAAGAGCTATCTTAAAAAGACATTAAATAAGCAATTTCATTCATAATAGTAAGAAAAAGTATAAAATAATTAAGAGTAAATTTAACCAAGAAGGTAAAAGATCTATACAATGAAAAACATAAAATACTGATGAAAGAAATCAAGGGTGCAAATGAATGGAAAGACATCCTAAGTTCATTGCTTGGAAAAATTAACATTATACGCAATTGATGTTATAGTCCCACTTCTTTATTTTTTCTTTCGTTGCCTATGCTTTCAGTGTTAGATCCAAAATATCACCGCTGAGACCATTATATCAAGTAGTTTTCCTTGAAAATATACACTTAAAAAGAGGAAAAACATGCAGATATTTTCTATTTGCCAAAAAAAACTAAAGAAAATTTGGAGACATAGGAGGTGCCAATAATAGTTATTTTTCAGGTTTTCTTTAGCAGTGGTTGAATTAAATTGGGGGAAGATGATTTGGCAGGGAAACTGTACTGAAACCACAGGGGACAGAGGTAGGGGAGAAACGTCATTGTATTCAATTTTTTTTAACTCAATGTATTATCTATAAAATATTAAAGACTAAAAAAATGGTCATTATATTTGATGGCCCAGGAAATACTAGAAAAATACCATCCCACAGATTACTAAATGCTGGCTCAGATACTACAGCCAACTAACATGTTGGTATCAGTAAAGATGATCTTTAAGGGGCAACTGAGTTGGGCAGTCAGTTGAGCATATGACTCTTGGTTTCAGCTCAGGTAGTGCCCTCGGGTCCTGAAATTGAGCCCCACTGCCGGATTCTGGGCTCAGCATGGAGTCTGCTTGGGACTCTCCCTCTCCCTTTGCCCATCTCTCTCTCTAAAATAAATAAATCTTAAAAAAAAAAAAAAAGATCTTTAATATATGACCCACCCTCATTTTCTTTTTCTGTCTCAGTATTATGTGGAATGTTTTACTTCCAAAGAAAGAGAAAAACAAAGTGCAGATTGTGGTGGAAGCTTGGAAGGGAAGGAGAATTTAATGCATCAGCTCTACTTAAAAAACAAATGTACTAAAAGCAAAATATCCAAGTGATAGTTTTATAGCTTACTTTCCTATGTACTAAGCCTTTCCCTGCTTCCTCTTATGTTGATATTTCAGTCTTAATCATTCATATTGACTAAATGGCAAATCAAGATTTTTACATATAGTTTAACATATTATAAAACCAGAAAGGTAAACAGCGCTAGAAGTATTTAACAAGTGTTAACAAATTTTCCCAACCAAAAGCATACTAAAGGCAATGAACCTGTATTTCCCAAGACATCTACTACTGTATTTTCTAACAGCAAACAGAAGGTACAAAGAATAGGGTTAAAATGATATGGCTTTGGTGAGAATTAATATTTAAATGACTTCCTCAGTATCTTGCCATCAGAAATGCCAGACTGAGGCCAGAGACAAGCCCATGGCCTTGAAATCTAAACATCACAGAAATATAAGCCTTCATCCAGTTGTTATTTAAGATCTACTATTCACTTGTAACACTAAAATATCAACCACATACTGATTTTTAATAAAAGCCTAATTTAATTTGGATGAATAGGTGTTAAAGTCAGTAATACATTATGTACATGAAAAAAATTCTCTCACCAAAAAAGAACTCCAATTTAGTTCAAAATTCATATCAAGATTCTCAAGAGCATTTTAACCATGTAATAACCCCTGTAAAAAAATCATCATAAC
This sequence comes from Vulpes vulpes, assembly GCF_048418805.1. Lineage (NCBI taxonomy): Eukaryota > Metazoa > Chordata > Mammalia > Carnivora > Canidae > Vulpes > Vulpes vulpes. Next base: position 86,494,506 of record NC_132789.1, read on the forward strand.
TCTTCATAATTTACAGAATATATTTCCAATCACTTGGCCTGTGCTGCAACATCTCAAAAAGCCTCACCCATTTTGTTCCCATACAATGTTACTAGTCAATCCAGTCCAGACTACTAAGTTATAACAAGAAGAAGCTTTAAATTTCTACTTCCTTGCCTTTGCTTTCGCTTCCTAAAATTCAATTCTCACCTCTAAAAAAAAAAAAAGATGTTTCCAGATAAATCCAAAAAGAAAGTAATGTTTCCCCACTCTGAACTGTTAAAGCCTTGATACTTGTTAAACTCTCAACTGACTTGACACAGTCCTGGTAGGGATGTCAATAGTGGTGCCTAATTTCAGAGTGGCATGAGACACAGGTTAGACAATCATAATATCACATACCATCAGATATACTATTTCAGTGGTCGGGTGGTGATGTAAGGCAGGCCAATTGAGTTCTGCAAGGGTCTGAGCTTCTTTATGTTATCTCTGAACAATTCTTCTTTCTACCTCATCCAAACTATGCTCATTTCCCCCAACTCAGTATGACACAAATTTGATAAAGTTCAATAATTCCAACAGGAGGAGTATCTGGCACAAGGGTGACAATCCAGAAATATACTTGGTTCCTCATAACTTACTAAAATCTATAGTTAAAGATAGTCAAAGAACTAGCAGAATGCTTTTAGTTTAGGGGCACCTTGGTGGCATAGTTGGTTAAATGTTAGACTCCTGGTACTGGCTCAGGTTGTGATCTCAGGGTTGAAAGACCAGAGACCTCACTCACCCCTCTGCCTACACTGCATTCAGTGCGGCGTCTGCTTAAGACTCTCCCTCACCCTCTGCCAGACCCCAACCCCACACCAATCCCACATACTGGAGGGAGGGAGGGAAAAAGAGGAAAACAGGAGGAGCAGAAGGTGAGGGAAAGAGAATCTCAAGCAAACTCCCAGCTGAGCACGGAGTCTGAGACAGGGCTCGATCTCAAGAACTCTGGGATCACAACCTGAGCCAAAACCAAGAGTCTCATGCTTAACCAACTGTGCCACCCAGGCACCCAAAAAAATAAATCTTAAAAAAAGGAAAGCGGGATCCCTGGGTGGCGCAGTGGTTTAGCGCCTGCCTTTGGCCCAGGGCGCGATCCTGGAGACCCAGGATCGAATTCCACGTCAGGCTCCCGGTGCATGGAGCCTGCTTCTCCCTCTGCCTGTGTCTCTGCCTCTCTCTCTCTCTCTCTCTCTCTGTGACTATCATAAATAATAAAATAAAAAATTTAAAAAAAAAAAAGGAAAGCATTCAGTTTAGAGTACCTACATGACAAAAATACCATTCTCTTCCTAATTATAAAATAAGCCAAAATTTATTTAGCAAACAGCTGCAGCAACTGAAAAATTAAGAGCTCTAATTTCATCTACCATTTCACAGGTGTTACTGGACTGGCCCAAAGAGTAATGGGGAAAGAATATACCTGTAATAAAAAAACAAATCAATATACTAAAGGTTAGTCCACAAACAGACTGGAAAGAATATATAAATGTGATTAAGTTAAGATGAAAACAGATTTATACCATGCTGGCATAGTGTACCTTTGTACCATTATAATTACTGACAAAATAATTAGAAGTTTACAGCACAACATATGTATAGATTCTCTTATAAGCATCTTATAAAACGTCAATACTACAAAAATGAAACAAATCAGCACCACCTCATGGTCATTTGAAATATTATGTATAAAACCAGTCTGTCCAATAGCTTTAAAAAAAAAAAAGCAAGGCTACTTAGTAAAACTTGATTATAAAACTTCCTTTTAAAACTTCAGATTTTGGGATCCCTGGGTGGCGCAGCGGTTTGGCGCCTGCCTTTGGCCCAGGGCGCGATCCTGGAGACCCGGGATCGAATCCCATGTCGGGCTCCCGGTGCATAGAGCCTGCTTCTCCCTCTGCCTGTGTCTCTGCCTCTCTCTCTATGACTATCATAAATAAAATAAAATAAATTTTTAAAAAATAAATAAATAAATAAAACTTCAGATTTTGTACACATATTCTAAAAAGTTAGCCAATGGGGATGCCTGGGTGGCTTAGTGGTTGAGTGTCTGCCTTTGGCTCAGGCCGCAATCCTGGGGTCCTGGGATCGAGTCTCACATCAGGCTCCCCACAGGGAGCCTGCTTCTCCCTCCGCCTGTGACTCTGCCTCTCTGTGTCTCTCATGAATAAATAAATAAAATCTTTAAAAAAATAAAAAATTAGCCAATGGTTTAAATAAAAATATATTTAAGTCAGTGTTCAAATAGCTTCAATAAATATTAGGATAGGGGCTAAAAAGTGATTATCCATGAGAAATATAAACACTGTAGAGAGTTAAATAGAAGAAAAGACTCAAACTGGAGAAAAAATAAAATATTTCACTACTTGGGACGCCTGGATGGCTCAGCAGTTAAGCATCTGCCTTCGACTCAGGTCCTGATCCCGGGATCCAGGATTGAGTCCCACAACAGGCTCCTTGTGGGTAGCCTGCTTCTCCCTGTCTCTGCCTCTCTCTCTCTCTCTCTCTCTCTCTCTCTCTCTCTCTCTCTCTCCCCTCATGAATAAATAAATAAAATATTTTTTAAAAATATGTCACTATTTAACAAAGTGAACCAAATTCGGTAACTCTGAATGTAAGGATAAAATTATCCTTCCTTTTACTTAATAACAAATTTCCTGTTTTAAAAAAAAAAGCCAGAAGAAATACAAAAAAGAAAAAAATCCCATTTCCTCTAACATTGCATGTTTATAAATAAAAAGCTTTCCTGTTCAAAGAAAACAAGTACTTTATGAATAAAGCAATTTTCTCTAGCTTCTTTGGCTCATGTACAATAAAAGTTCATTTTCTAAAAGCAATCCAGTGAAAGATACTAATTTGACTAGCTGAGACCAAACAATGCAGTAATTTCCTACTTGAAATTTCATCCAATAGCAATACACCCTCACTGAAGTGCTTCAGTGTCACATTCTCTCTTGGTTCACATTACATGGCCTCACTTTCTGTAAATTAATAGTTTGAACAAGTATCTTTTTATAGTGTTAAATGTGGCAAACTTAGAGGACAAAAATTGTAATTTTAAAAAGTGTATCAACAATTGATCTTGTTATCAAGACTTATCATTTTGTTCTACATTAATACTTCAAAAGAAGCAAAATGTATAAAATCAATACTTTTTATAATATAGCATAAAAACTTCTAATAATTCTGTTCTCATAGCTATGTGATGAAACACAAGATAAAAAGATGTCTGAATGAAAATTTGCATCAATCCTTTGCCAAGTAAGCTATTAATCAATTCCCTTTAAAGAAACCAATTTACCATTCTGAAACATGGAAACCAAGTAAAGAATCAGGCATTTATCCTCTTTTCCTAGAGTGGAAATAACCCAACTGTTGATTTTATAAGGTTCCTCATTATAGAAAATTCTAGCTAATGAACGCAGAAAATGATAGATCTAAAACACCATTATTTGGAACCCCTGATGTAATAATGGATTAATAAAGGAATGATTATTAATGACTGCTGAAGTGATTCAGTGAAAGGTAAAGGTTCAAGGGAACTTCCAAAGAGATAGCTCAAACTAACAAGACATAAACCCACTGGATTACTCATCTCACACCCACTGATCTTAATATCACAGAAAAAGACACACCATACTTCATGTGTTGCTCCCTGGTGGGATATAATATTAAGCACAAAGCCTGCCTATAAAGGATTTTCACAACAAAAAAGTTGAATCTGAATCTAATCAAGTCATGGTCAGTTTACAGAAAATAATTCAGACTGTGGAAAATTCTACAGAAAAAAACAATTACCTAATTTTATAGGAAAAAAAAAAAAGGATGGCAAGAAAAAAAGGAGGTGAGAATATACAGATTGAAAAATATTTAAAAGATACATATACCAAATAACCTGTATACTTTATATGTTTTATGATTCAAATAAAGCAACTATGTTTAAAAAAAATAGAACATGGGATCCCTGGGTGGCGCAGCGGTTTGGCGCCTGCCTTTGGCCCAGGGAGCGATCCTGGAGACCTGGGATCGAATCTCACGTCGGGCTCCCGGTGCATGGAGCCTGCTTCTCCCTCTGCCTGTGTCTCTGCCTCTCTCTCTCTCTGTATGTGACTACCATAAATAAATAAATTTTAAAAAAATAGAACATGAGGGAATTATGAACATAGAATATTAACTACATTTAGGAATGGTTATGAATTGTTTTTAAGAATTATAATGGTACTGTGGTTTGATTATTTTTAATAGTCTATCATTTAAAGATATACACTAAATTATTTACAAATTAAAAAGGGGAGAAAAGAGGTGCCTGGCTGGCTCAGTCAGTAGAGCATGCAATTCTTCATCTCACGGTTGTGAGTTCAAGCCCCACATTGGATGTAAAGGTTACTTAAAAATTTCTTTAAAAAGAAATTAAAAAGGGAAAAGGGAAAAGTCCTGCATTATTGAACTGGATATGGTTATACATGTTTTAATTAGGACATTTAGACATTAAAACCAGATAATGAAATCAACTAAAGCCCTTGTATTTATCATTTTTAAGTTAACATAAAAGGGATTTATTGTTATCCATACAATCCTCTAAAATTAATTTTAAAACTTCATTATCTAAAATGAGAGTACAAACTATATTTATACTGCCCACGCAGAAATTTGACAACGTCGACCCATCTTCAATAGCTCTTAATTTAAAATTAACCAGAAATGCTTTAAGCATCAGCAATGTAGAAAAGCAGAATACAAAATGGATAACTCCAAACTAACAGATCACTCCATATTAATCTATTAACAAGCATTAATCAAGCAGCAACTATGAACAACATCAAATATAAGATGCACTCATTGGCTAGAGATATTATTCATGTTCAGTGGGCAAAATTAACAATGAGATAAATGCAAAGTACTACCAAGAAAACTCACAGAACCAAAAGCATACACCTTACTGCTCATAATAAAGCAGCAGCATGAATTTTAAGTGTCTTGAGTACCAGCCTGAAAAAGCTGAAAACAACTATGTATTCATCTTCCTGAATGTAATAGCTGATCAAAATGTATATATGTATACAATGGTACTATAATATTGATATTCCACCATGCAAAACAACCCTTCTGGAATGAAATGTCGGTATAAAAGCCTCTGAAGCCTTAATGAAACATTCATACCACTTGATCTAGCAACTGAACCTCTAAAAATCTATCCTAATAAGCCAAAATATTTAAAGCACTTTATATAGCACCACTGCACCATCTACCCCTATATTTTCCTTCATCTTCTCATTAATACTAGGCCAGATATATGTGTTACATATCATGACAAAGAAACCCAACTCCTACAGGACACTCACCATCAAATTCAGAAACAAACAAGCCCTGACATAGGTTTTAGTCTGTCCTTGTGGGTGCCAGCTTGTACTTCATGGGCTCCAGCTTATTCTTGCTCTCCTACACTTTATATCCATCTTCCCTTCCTGACCCTTGCCTCATGAACTTCAAACTCCAGAATCAGACATAAGGACAGCCTTATAGAGACTGTTAAACCAGCTCCTGCAATTAAGTACAGTAAAATCTCTTCAACAAATTCACACCTTGAAGGTATTTGTGGGTGAAGCTTTTGTCTAGTGGCACGAACCTCAAGATCAACGGGAAATCCACAAAGTTATTTTAAAAGGTTTATGTGCAGCAGAAACATTGCCAGGCTGGATTGAGAAAACTAGCGACCAGACAGATGAGGAAAAACCTTCGGGCCTCCAGATTTCTACTGGCAGGAAGCAAGCCGAAACTTCTGCTCAGCTATCTAGATATGCCATCTCTCTGTAAAAGGGAACTTGATTCAGATGGCACAACAAAGAACTTACAGCACAAACCAAGAGCCAAGGAAAATTATTCTAAGAGAGAAACCAAACCAAGGAACAACAATCACCCAGCTGGATTTCAGAACTACTATAGACAAGTGGGTCCCTTGTGTGTTCCATTCTTTTTAAAACAGGAACATGCATGACAGTTATTTTGCTATGGACCAATGCTACTACACCATTAATACGTTGGAATAAGGGGCAGATAATTCATCTATAGTTTTACCCATCTAAAGAGGTACAGGAGGGGCACCTGGGTCAGCTCAGCCGGAAGAGCATGTGACTCTTGACCTTGGGGGTCATGAGTTCAAGCCTCATGATGGATGTAGAGATTATTTTTAAAAATTAACTTTAGGGATCCCTGGGTGGCGCAGCGGTTTGGCGCCTGCCTTTGGCCCAGGGCGCGATCCTGGAGACCCGGGATCGAATCCCACATCAGGCTCCCGGTGCATGGAGCCTGCTTCTCCCTCTGCCTGTGTCTCTGCCTCTCTCTCTCTCTCCGTGACTATCATAAATAAATTTAAAAAAAAAAATTAACTTTAAAAAAATAAAGAGTAAAGAGCTAGAGGAACAGTCCCCAAACAACTTTCCTTAAAAAACTATACCAAAGGAAAAAAAATAAAAAAGAAAAAAAAGAAAAACTATACCAAAGGAATCTGAACTACAAGGTAAGATTCTGGACTTTGTTGAGATTCTGTAGTAGTATGAGAGATTATGTATTCTTTTAAGCCTCTAAATTTTGGGTTAATTTGTTATGCAGCACAAATTTGTTTAATATACTGTTAGGTTTAATAAACTGTAACACATCTCTAATGGCCATGACACAATAACTGATACTGGATTTAACCTCTCACTAGCTAAACAAAATACCCAAAGCAGCTATTTTCAGACACTTGAAAAACAGAAGAAACTGGGGTGTGATCCATGGGAGAAGCAAAACAAATGTAGTTAAGACTGCCCCCGACTTTGTGCCTAGAGGTACTTTTTAAACTACCATAGAGAGAAAGAGAACCACGGCAGAACACAATCATCTCAAAAAATGAAAAAAGACAGCAGTATCACTGAGTTGAAGAAACAAGAGATTCATGAGCTGAGTAAACACAGATGAGATTTCAGGGAGACTGAGGTGGCCAGATTTCAAGGAGCAGTGTACCAAGAGAGGTTACCAGAGAAATTGCTCCAGAAATCTAAACAGTGGTCCCTTGGAGTATCTGGATAAAAACCAAGCTTCACAGACATAGAGTGAAACTCAGAACACCACCAAGAGAACTACTGGGAAGCTACAAGCTGAAAAACTCTCACAAATCACATAGAGCTGGAAGAAGTTTGAATTATATCCAAAGTAGAAAGATCCTGAACATGTAAGGCTTTGAGAAGATGCTCTTCCAAAAGGATCACAAGCCATATAGCAGTATAGCTAAACTAACCCTAGAGTAAAGGCTACTCTATCACAGCAATGTTTAAAAACAAGACTTGACTGCCTTGAAAGACTAGCATAGCAGAGCAATGGACAGGGCTAACTACAGATAAAAATCCTGTCTCACAAGTCAGACAAACGAGCAACAGATTGCAAAGGGATAGAGGAGTCATGTAGCGGAGAAACACTCTTTGATCCCATATAAGTCGCAGACTCATTCCTAAGCTATGCACATGACAGATCCATGTCTGTCAAACCAACAAAGAAAAAGCTCTGAGAATTTAATCAAACAATTCTCAACCCACTGAGTGGCATATGCTCAGGATAGGCCCAAAGAAGCAAGGCCAAGGTCTTAAAAAGTGAACTGATATTAAAACCACTACATACAAGATCAGGATTAAGACAGTAGAGTAGGAAGGTCCTGAACTCACCTCCTACCACAGACTCATTAAGGCTGTATCAACATATAGAGCAACTCTGAGAATGATCTGAAGACTAGCAGCATATGTCTTCCACAGCTTTAGACATAAAGAAAAAGCCACATCAAGAAGGGCAGATGGGGCAGAGATGCATTCTGATTGGGACTCACAATGGTAGCACAGCAACTCATGTGTGCAAGGGATATCAAAGGCACAGAAGTACTCCCTGAGGAAGAGTTCAAATCCTACCTGGAGCAGCTGCCCCACATACACCTGCATCAAGGAGATGAGCCCCTGTAATGTCTCACTTCGAAAATCAGCAGAGCTGATTCGAAATCAGCAGAACTCCAGGAGCTTTGAAAGTCAATAGGACTTAACTTCGAGAGAGCAGGAGGGCTACTGGAAAGCAGGACTCTACTTTTAAGGGACCTACACACAAACTCACTTACTCCAAGAGGCAGCACAGATGCAGCAGTCTGAGAGGCACCTGAGCTATACTTTTAAAAGCTTACTGACTAATTCAAAGGCATGTGGCCGGGAAGAAGAATCTGTAGGAACTTACTCCAGGAAGGGAAGCGCTAACCAGCTCAATTTTTCTTGCCATCCTTCTGCATGGTGGCAGAACACTGGCAGGTGCCAGTTTTGACACTTTCCACCTACCTTGCTAGCATAGCCTGCCCCACTTTGCATTCTCCCGTGGACCCTTCCAACATGCCAGCCCTCGCAGGCACCCCTCAAAAATGGCTCCTACCAACCACACCGGGATGGCAGCCTCAACCAAAACTAGCACACCACCAAAGAAGCTCCACCTCAACACACCCAGCTGAGAACCTCGGCAGGGACTAACACCCCTCCAAAGCAGCTCCTATGGGGGAGGAGGTAAGGGAGACATGGATCCCAATCCCTGACTCTCAGTATGCCCATTACAATCACACCTAAACTTTACAGCCAGTCACACCAGGAGCTACCCCTTCCACCAGTGTACCTACAGCAGTCATAAGCTCAGACACAATAGGAGGACACAGGCAGCCCACACAGGGTACAGTCCTGAAGTGCTTGGTTCTAGTGACCAGGGGGGACTATGCTTCTATACAAGATGCCCTCAACATAAGGTCACACCCACAATCAGCGCTCCTTCCACACCAGGAGACACAGCTGACCAACCCAATACACAGAAACAAACAGAGAGAGTCAAGCAAACTGAGGAGACAGTAGAGTATGTTCCAAGGAAGAAAACAAAACAAAACCTAAGAAAACGAACTAAACAAAATAGATATAACTAATCTACCCAATAAAGAGTTCAAAGTAATGGTCACAAGGATGCTCGTTAAACTCAAGAGGAGAATGGATAAATACAGTGAGACCTTCAACAAAGACATAGAAAATATTAAAAAGAACCAATCAGAGCTGAAGAATACAATAACTGAAATAAGAAATAGACAAGAGGGAACCAACAGATTTCAGAATGCAGAAGAATGGATTAGCAATAAAGAAGACAGAGTGGTAGAAATCTTCCCAGATGAAGAGGAGAAAGAAAAAAGGCATAGTTTAAGGGAACTCTGGAACAACATCAAACAGACTGACATTCACATTATATAAGTCCCACGTGGAGAAGAGAGGGCAAAAAGCACATAAAACTTATTTGAAGAAGTAAAAGCTGAAGACTTCCCTAAGGGGAAGGACACCAGCTCCAGGAAGCATGGAAAGCCCCAAGAAGATGAACCCTAAAAAGGGATGAACCCAAAAAGGTCATACCAAGACACATAATAATTAAGATATCAAGAGTTAGAGAACCTTAAGAGCAGCAAGAAAAGCATACCAACTGATTTTTTCAGCAGAAATAATGCCAGGCCAGAATGGAGGGCAAAGTGCTAAAAAAGAAAAAAAACTATATCCAAGAATACTTTATCTACTAAGTTGATCATTCAGAATTGAAGAAGAAAGACAAAGAATTTCCCAAACAACTAAAGGAGCTCTTCACCACTAAGTCAGCCTTACAAGAAATGTTAAAGAGACTTCTTTATGTGGGAAGAAGACCACAACTAGAAGAAAATTATGAAAAAAATCTTACTATTAAAAGCAAACATATAGTAAAAATAGTGAATCAATCACTTACAAAACTATAAAGGTTAAAGACTAATAAAAGAAATGAAGAAAATATAATAAATGTAAAGATATACCATACTCATCAATTAGAAGAATATTGTTAAAACATCTATAACTACCCAAAGCAATGTACAAATTCAAGCAAAGTCTATGAAAATACCAATGCACTTTTCACAAAACTAGAACAAAGAATCCTAAACTTTGTACGGAACCACAAAAGATAGCCAATGTAACCTTGAAAAAGAACAAAACTGGAGGTATCACATCCTAAGATTTCAAACTATACTGTAACTATATACAAAGTCGTAATAAAAATATAATAGTGATGTCATGAAAACAATGACATCAATAGAACAAAATGACCACACATTGTATGGTCAACTAATCTCTAACAAAGGAGGCAAAATATACAATGGGAAAAAATATAGTCTCTTTAATAAATGGTGTTAAGAAAACTGGACAACTACATACAAAACAACGAAATTGAAACACTTTCTTATATACAAAAATAAACTCAAAATGAATTTTTTTAAGATATTATTTATTTATTCATGAGAGACACAGAGAGAGAGGCAGAGACACAGGCAGAGGGAGAGGCAGGCTCCATGCAGGGAGCCTGATATGGAACTCGATCCCAGGACCCCGAAGCCACGACCTGAGCCAAAGGCAAACACTCAACCATGGAGCCACCAAGGTGTCCCTCAAAACGAATTAAAGATCTAAACATGAAATCTGAAATCATAAAACTAAAAGAAAGTAAAGATAATAAAACTTCTGGATATTGGTCTTAGTAATTTTTTTGTTTGGATCTATCTCCTCAAGCAAAGGCAACAAAAGCAAAAATAAATTATTATGATTACTTCAAACTAAAATGTTTTTGTACAGCAAAAGAAACCCCAATAAAACAAAAAGGTAATCTACAGAACGGGAGAAGATATTTCCAAATGATATACCCAATAAAGGATTAGTATACAAATACACTTTTAAAAACTCATAAAATTAAATATAAAAAACACTGATTAATAAATGGGTAGGGAACCTAAACAGACTTTTTCCAAAGAAGATAGTCAATAGACACATGAAAAAATGCTCAACATTACTAATTACCAGGGAAATGAAAATTAAAATCACAATAAGGTATCACCTCACACCAATCAGAATGTCTAGTATCAAAAAGACAAGAAATAACAACTGCTGCTGAGGATGTAGAGAAAAAGGAACCATCATGCACTGTTGGGAAGAAAATAAATTGGTGCAGCCACTAATGGAAAACAGTATGATGATTCCTTAAAAAATTAAAAATAGACAACAGCCAAAATATGGAAACCAAGTTTCCCTCCACAGGTGAATGCATAAGGAAGATGTCATATGTTAGCCATACGAAAGATGAAATCTTGCCATTTGTAACAACATGAATGGATTTACAGAGTATAATGGTAAGTGAAATTAGTCACTCTGAGAAAGACAAATGCCAGATGATTTCATTCAAATGTGTAATTAAAGAAACAAGACAAATAAACTTAGAAAAAAAGACATTAAAAAAAAACCCACATCAGACTTAAATATAAAAAAACTAGTGGTAACCAGAGGGGAGGTAGATGGGGTAATAGGTGAACTAGGCAAAGGAGAATAAGAGTACACTTTTATCATTATGAGCACCAAGTAATGTATAAACTATCAAATCACAGGGTGCCTGGGTGGCTAAGTCAGTTAAGCAACTGCCTTCAGCTCAGCTCATGATCCCAGGGTCCTGAGAATGAGCCTGTGTTGGGCTCCCTGCTCAGAAAGAGAGGCTGTTTCTCCCTCTGCCCGTCCTTCTCCCCTCTCCCACTCATGCTCACTTGCTTTCTGTCTCTTGGGTGCTCTCCCTCAAATAAATAAATAAAATCTTAAAAAAAAAACTGTCAAATCACCATATTGTACACCTTCAACTAATATAACATGGACGTTAATTATATTGGAATTTTAAAAGTTAATTATTTTTTAATTAAAAGTAAAACTACCATATAGTCCAGCAATTCTACATCTTGCTATTTATCCAAAGAAAACAAAACCACTAAATTGAAAAGATAAATGCACCCCTATATTCACTACAGCATAATTATAATAGCCAAGATATGGAAGCAATCTGAGTGTCCAGTGACAAAGTAAATGCAATGCATGTGTGCACATGTGCACACACATACCAAACCACACCCTGGAATATTACTCAGCCATAAAAGAAAATGAAATCTTGCCATTTGCAATAACATGGATAGAGTTAGAGGGTATTATGCTAAGTGAAAAAAGTAACAGAGAGACAAATACTTTATGATTTCACCTGTATATAAAATCTTAAAAAACAAAGGAATAAGCAAAAGAAAACAGAAAGAGAATCATAAATACAGAGAACTGGTAGTTGACAGAGGGGATGGAGTGTGAAAAGAGCAAAATAAGTGAAAGGGATTCTTTTTTTTTTTTTTTTTTTTATTTTTATTTATGATAGTCAGAGAGAGAGAGAGAGAGAGGCAGAGACACAGGCAGAGGGAGAAGCAGGCTCCATCCACCAGGAGCCCGACGTGGGATTCGATCCCGGGTCTCCAGGATCGCGCCCTGGGCCGAAGGCAGGCGCCAAACCGCTGCGCCACCCAGGGATCCCAGTGAAAGGGATTAAGTATGAGGTACAAATTTCCAGTTATAAAATAACTGTCACTGGGTCTATGTAAAGTACAGCATAGCAAATACAGCCAATAATACTGTAACAACTTTATATGGTGACACATGGTAACTAGACTTGTCATGGTGAGCATTTTGTAATGTATAAAAATATCAAATCACTATACTGTACACCTGAAACCAATATAGTATTATATGTCAATAATACTTCAATATAAAAAAAAAAAAAAGCTAAGACCATACACAGAAAGCAATACAGAACTTGTGGTCTGCCCCTAACCAAACTGATCACCCGTTAAGACAAAAAAAAAAAAAAAAAATCAACTTTCTCCAAGGCATGTAACAGGACTCAGAGTCTAACAACATAACATTCACAAAATCTGGGATACAAACTCAAATTACTTGATATATGGTATACAAAAGTCAGGAAAATGTGATGAACTTCAAGAAAAATGACATAAAACATATTATAACTAGATGACTCTGATGTAAAAATTATTAGACAAAGATTTTCAAGCAACTATTTTAACTAAGGTTCAGGATGTAAAGGTAAAGAAAAGTGAAATGAATGAAGAGAGTGGTGCTCAGCAGAGAAATTTTAGAAGTGAAAGATCTATTGAAAAATATACTAAGCCTAGACAGGCTCATTATTAGAATGGAGATGACAGAGGAAATAATCAGTAAATATGAAGATAAATCAATTTAAATTATCCAATGTATGTAACTAAGTGATATTACGCTAAGTGAAATAAGTCAGAGAAAGACAAAGATCATATGATTTCACTCATATGTGGAATTAAATAAAACAGATGAACACAGGGGAAGGGAAAGAAAAATAATACGAAAACAGAGAGGGAGACAAACCATAAGAAACTCTTAACTCTAGGAAACAAACTGAGGGCTGCTGGAGGAGAGGTTGAGGAGAATGGGTAACTGGGTGATGGGTATTAAGGAGGGCACCTGATGTAATAAGCACTGGGTATCATATGCAACTGATAAATCACTATATTACCTCTGAAACTATTAATACACTATATGCTAATTAAATTGAATTCAAATTTAAAATAAATAGCAATATATATATATATATAAAGTATCCAATCTGAAAAACAGATAAGATTGTAAAAAAATAATCTCAAGGACATCTGGGAGTATCAAAAGTCTAACACACATATCACTAAGGCCCAAAAGAGCAGAGCAGAAAAAGACTGAGGCAGAAAAATATTTAAATGAGCTTGGAAAATCTGGAAAAACATAAATTAATTAGAATATGGCATCACTGTGTGCTCAAATTCAAATGAGCTAACAGAATAGTGGCCCTCCAAGCAGAAACACTTCAATAGTGAAGCAGAGTTCAAATTTCCCACTGAAATGGCAGCCAATAATCTGGCTTAATGACCTCTCAACCTGAGATTACACATTCTTATCAGTAAAAAAATAATCAGATCACACATATTAATGCATAAATTATATATGGACTACTAAATACTGACTTAATATATATGTGACAAAAATAAGAAAAAGAAATTAAGTGAGGTAAAGAGATAAACAATTTTTTCAAACTTTTACACTGATATAAAAAATCCTTTTCTACTCTCTTCTTTAAATTATTTCCTTTTTTAAGTGAAAGGAATGTGGATGAATATGCTTTTTTAAAATCTTGGCTTAATGTGATACAGCAATTAGAAGATCTACTAATCTAAATTTTAATGTCAAAACAAATTAGAAAGGAATAAACAAATATATGTAGATCCAATTGTAAGATGAGATTCATTGGCTTCACTAAAATTCAGTTATAATTTTGCAGTTTTTCTTATAAATTTATTACAAAGTGATTTGTTTTTAAACTATAGTTCAACATTCATAACTCATTTGAAAAAAAAAAGGATACGAATTTTGTTCCTATGTTTTTTAAGGTATAACTTTTATAACACCCTTTTCAGCAACAAAATGAGAAAATAATGTAAATATTTTCAAACACATCCATTTTCACAGCATAAATTTCATACAGAAAGAAGTTCTTTGGTGCCTGGCTGCCTCAGTTCAGCATGCAACTCTTGATCTTGAGGTCATGGTTCAAGTCCCATGTTGAAAGCAGAGCTTATTTTAAAAAAGAAAAAACATTTTTTTTTTAAGTTCTTTGTTACTCAGAGCCAAAATGCTACTTTAGAACATTAAAAAACAGATTGTGCTTATATTTATAACAATACCATTGAAAGTTACTTAAAATAAGATAATTTGGGCAGCTCCAGTGGCCCAGCAGTTTAGCACCACTCGGAATCAAGTCCCATGTCGGGCTCTCTGCAAGGGGCCTGCTTCTCCCTCTGCCTGTGTCTCTGCCTCTCCCTATGTGTCTCTCATGAATAAATAAATAAAATCTTAAAAAAAAAAAGATAATTTATCTGTAATAGAAAAATGCCTACCTAATCTTTAAATTTAAGGTTTAAAAATTATATCATGCTATATAACTTAGTGAACCTGAGTATTTTTATTATTATTATTCATGAGAGATATTGAGAGAGAGAGGCAGAGACACAGGCAGAGAGAGAAGCAGGCTCCTTGCAGGGAGCCCAATGTGGGACTCGATCCCGAGACCCCCAGGATCATGCCCTGGGCCGAAGGCAGACACTAAACCGCTGAGCCACCCAGGAATGCCCAAATGAGTCATCTTTAGCATACCACTTTGAAAACTACTAACGCTACTTTATTAGAAAATGATTTTATCTATGTTTGAAGTTACAATCCAAGTTCTACCAAGTCTTAGCCTTCCAGGGGAAAAATAAACAGATGGCTTGGATACCTTTCCTAAAATTAAGGCTAAATAGGGGCACCTGGGTGGCTCAGTGGTTGAGCGTCTGCCTTCTCCTCAGGGCATGATCCAGGATCTGGGGATGGAGTCCCACATCGGGCTCCCTGCATGGAGCCTGCTTCTCCCTCTGCCTGTGTCTCTGCCTCTCTCCATGTAGCTCTCATGAATAAATAAGTAAAATATTTTTTAAAAAATTAAGCCTAAATATATACCTTTTATCTAAAAGTAGGATGAAATTTACGTGAACTTTTTCTGGATAATTAATATTGTACACCTCTTACTGAGAGGATTTCACTTGATGTTAACAACACTGGAAAGCAGATATTATTTACTTTTTTTAATCAACTTGCATTTGCTTTATTTCTAACAGAATAACACTGACTTTTACAAGAGTTTGTTGTCCAACCCCCAAGTTTCAAAGTCAGCCTTACAGCAAACTTTTTTCTTCTTTCAAAAAAGCCATGAATATAAGGTTTCTTGACGGCACAGATTCATTCATTAGTCATATCATTACTATTCTTTAGATAATCAAACACTAATTTTTGTATTCTGTCTTCCATATTGTTAACATTCTCAGCTGTCACTTCTGCTACCATTAAACTAGCCAGAAACAAACAGCCGAAAGCACCCTCCAGATCTTTCTAGTATACTGTTTCAAATGTGCTAAGAAAAATAAACAATCAAATTTAAAAATTAAGCATTAAATATTAGCCAATAATGGAGATGGAAAGTAGACCAGGGGCTGGCAGCCAGGAGGAATGGGGCGGGACTATTAATGGGTATAGGATCTCTTTCTGGGGTGACTAAAACATTCTCAAATTAGACGGTAGTGCTAGTTATACAACCTTGTGAATACACTAAAAGTCACTGAATTGTATGCTTTCAAATACTGAGCTTTAAGGGATGTAAGTTTTATCTCAATAAAAACAATAGAAATTTAAAATATTGAGTCAACAAAGCCACTTCTTTTTTAATGTCCTGTTTGAATACAGCCCTATGTTAAATATTCAAGTGCTCTCACTTTCCAGTTTGGGGAAGGTACAGTTTTACAGTGGCTAGATCTGGAACATCTGAGAATACGTCTTGCTGGAGAAGACAGTGGCTCAACATCTCTCTCATCTACAGTTTCAGAGCCTCTCTACTATGTGATCTCCCTCACAATTTGGTAGTCTCAAACATCTGAACTTGAACTGCAGCTCAAAGTCCCAAGCACAAGCATTCTGCCTAGCATCAAAAGTCTTATCATGTCACCCTGTGGTACTCTTTGAAAGCTACAAAAACCCTTCTGGTTTCAAAAGGAGACATCACTTCTATTCAAACTGTTTGCAGTCATCTTTGGAAAATATTATCTGACTCAGGGCCGACTTTTCAGTAAGGCACAGTTGCCCAAAGTCTGACTTCTAAACCAGTGGTATATCACCAAAATAGTGTATACCAATTTACTAACGTAGCATATAATTTAAACACATGCACTAACTGAAATTTTTAAAAATGAATTTTTTAAATCTAGACAGAAGCTGTTATTTCCTTCATTCATCCAACTTTAGTTATCACTCCTATCAGTGATGAAATTTCAATTCCTACAAAAGGAAATTTCAAATAAACCATGGTTTTTGAAGACAAAGCTGTTAAATAAAAATATGGACAAGGAAACATAAGACCAGATACTATACATCATCAATTCTAAGGCTCTTTTAATGCTCATATTTTAGTATCTCAGAAAAGAGTTCATTTTACATACAGTATCTTTGTTAGCCAGGCAGTAGTCCAATAGCAACATAAAAGAAAAATAATTAAGAGTAAATTTAACAAGGGGTGCCTGGGTGGCTCAGCTGGTTAAGCCTCTGACTTCAAGTCAGGTCATGATCTCTGGCCTGGGATTGAGTCCCGTGTCAGGCTCCGTGCTCAGCACAGAGTCTGCTTGTCCCTCTACCTCTACTCCTCCCCCCACTCTCTCTCTATCTAAAATAAATAAAATCTTTTTTTTTTTTAAAGAATAAACTTAACAAAAACACTATATGAAGAAAATAATAAACTTTCCTGAAAGGAACAAAAGTAGATTTGAACAAAGGGAAAGATGTCTACCTATTGTATTGAATAAATGCAATATATTCCCAATAAAAACACTAATGAGCTTTATAATGGAACTGGACAAGTTGATATTAATATTAATACAGAAAAATAAATTCACAAGATTCAGCTAGGAAAACACTAAAAAGAGGTATGAAGATGGACTAACTCTAACATATATTAAACACCCTACAAAACCTCAAAAATTGAAACAGTATAGTAATGAAACATGAATAGAAAAGTTCAGAAACAGATCAACATAAAAAAAAATCAGGTATATGGAAAAAGTGGCATCCCAAATCATTTGGGTGAAGTTGGTCTTTAGTGCTAGGACAAACTAGTAGCCATTTGGAAAAAAGATAAAATTGGATCCATTCTTCATATTACACAAAAGAATGGATCAGAAATCTCCATGTAAAAGATGAAATTATGAAGAAAAAAATGGGTAAATTTTCTTTATAAGCTGAATTTAGGGACAGTCTTTCTAATTAAGATTAAAAATCCAACCATAAAAAATAAAAAATTATTAAATTTAACTATTAAAATAAAACAGTATTCTTGGCAAAATACCACAAACAAAGCTTTTTAATAGCAAATAGCAAACTAGGGAAAGTATTTACAATGTATATCTGAGATAACCTAGTATCCCTCATATGCAAAAATATTTTTTAATTGAAGGAAAAAAAACAAAAATTCTATTTAAAAAAATGTATGAAAGATGTAAATACATATTTACAAAGCGATATAAAATACTCCTTAAACATGTGAAAAGATATAAAAACTCATTCATAATAAGAGAAATACAAATTTCAAACTACACTGATACAATTTCTCACCCATCAAACTAGCAAAAACATCAGAAACTTGACAATATACACTGTGAATAAACAGGCACTTTTTTTTTAATAATAAATTTATTTTTTATTGGTGTTCAATTTACCAACATACAGAATAACACCCAGTGCTCATCCCGTCAAGTGCCCCCCTCAGTGAACAGGCACTTTCATATATTGCTAGTGGGAATACAAAATGGTTCAACCCATACGAAGGTGAATATTTTCTACTATCTAACAAAACTACAAATGCATTTACACTCTACCCAGCTATTCCACATCTAAAAATATATCTTGGAGATATATTTCCACCATATAAAAATTGATTACAACAAATCAAAGGTTATTTATCACAGCATTATTTGGAAATATTGGAAACTACCTAAATTCCCAAGGACAGATTAGTTGAATAAACAATAGCATATATACACAAAATAAAACCATATAACTATAAAAAATATTGAAGAAGTCTCTAAGGAATATTACAGAGTGATTTCCATGAGAAACTACTAGGTAAAAATAGTTAAGTTCAAAAAAGTATATGCTGGATGTGAATATTCAAAAGGGAAAGGACAGTATTTTCAACAAATGGTTCTGAGAAAACTGAATATCCACATGCCAAAGAATGAACTTAGACCTTTAGCTTACACCATATGCAAAAATTAACTCAAAATGGATCTAAGACCTAAATGTCAGATCTAAAACTGTAATAAACTTAGAACAGGATAAAGGCAACACTGGATTTGGCAATGATTTCCTGGATATGACAATTAAGGCACACGAAATATAAGAAAAAAATACACAAACTGCACTTCATGAAAATTTTAAAATTTTATGCATCAAAAGACACCATCAGGGGTGCCTGGGTGGCTCAGTTGGTTAAGTATCTCACTTGTGATTTTGGCTCAGATCATGATGTCAGGGTTGTGAGATGGAGGCGCACTGGGCATGGAACCTACCTAAGATTCTCTCTCTCCCTGTTCCCCTTTTCCTTTAAAAAAAAAAAAAAGGAAAAAAAAAAGGTCTGTTTTAAAAGACACTATCTAGACAGTAAAATGACAGCCCATAGAATGGGAGAAAATATTTGCAAATCACATATCTAATAAGAGATTAATAGCTAAAACCTATACAGAACTTTAAGACTCTGCAACAAAGAACTCAATTCAAAAATGGGCAAAGAACCTGAATAAACTTTTCTCCAAAGAATATACAAAAGGCCAATAATCACATAAAAAGATGCTCAACATCACTTAATCATTAGAGAAATACAAACCAAAACTACAATGAACCATCCACTAGGAGAGTTACTACCAAAAAAAAAAAAAAAAAGAAGAAGAAAAAAAAAGAAAGAAAGAAAATAAGAAGTGATGGCAAAGATGTGGAGAAATTAGATCACCTGTACACTGTTGGGGACAATATAAAATGGCACAACCATCATGGAAATCAATATGGCAGTTCCAAAAAATTAAAAAATAAAATTACCACATGATCCAGCAATTCCACTTCTGGGTATATACGCAAAAGGGATGAAAGCAAGGTCTCAAAGAGATATTTGTGTACACTCATGTTCAAGCAGCATTATTCACAGTAGCCACAATGTAGAAATAATCCAAGTTTCTATCAACAGATGAATGGATAACTAAAATGTGGTATTATAGATACAATGAATATTATTCAGTTTTTAAAAGGAAGGAAATACTGCAATATATGACAAAACAGATGTATCCTGAGGACATTATGCTAAGTGAAATAAGCCAGTCACAAAAAAGCAAATCTGGTGTGATTCTGAGTACATGAGGTATTTAAAGTAGTCAAAACTGTAGAGACAGAGAGGAGAATGATGGTTGTCAGCAGCTGGGAGAAGAGAGAAATGAGTAACTTTTTAATGAGTGTAGAATTTCAGTTTTACAAGATGAAAAGAATTCTGGAGATGGGTGGTGGTGTTGGTTTGCACAATATGAATGTACTTAATACTACTGAACTATACATTTAAAAATTATTAAGATGGTAAATTTTATGCTCCGTATATTTTACCATAATAAAAATTATTAGGGGTAAAAAAAAAAAAAGCATATGCTACTTTATCTATCTACTTATCTACCTATATCTACTTTGCTTAACAAAAGCAAATTAAAGGCCAATCAGAAAACAATTAAGCTGGTTACCCAAAAGAAAAAGGGATATGTTCCATATATTCAATGTAAGTTTATATTAAATCAAGAAAGATGGAGGGGGCACTAAAATCAAAACAAAGAATTCAACTGCAGTTCAAATCAATACCATAATCATACAGAAGGGGAAAACCCCAATAATTTATGAACAGCATTTGACTAAATACATACCCTCAGTCTTGGAGACAGTAGGGGCTGAACAGCAAACTGATTCTTTTTAGTAGGTAGGCTTTCTGTGTCTGATAGTGGTATATAGCCCCAGCAATTCTGTAATTATTTTAGAAGTATTTTACACTAAGCAAATGAGATGTGTAGAATTTTAGGAAGCCAGAGTTCTCATTGTGCAGGGGAAGGTAGATATATATGGAACAGTGGAAGACAAACTAGAATTCCACAGGGATAGACTGGATTTGGAGAGATCAGTGTGAACTCAAAAATTCTAAAATATGTCCGTATGTGCATACATGTAAGCATATACAAAGTTAAATATGTCTATGTGTGCATATAAGTATATACACATATGGTTATGTATATATTCATATTTACATATATAAATATGTGCATGTTTCCTTCTTCTATCAACTGAAAGAACCCAAAAGCAAAGATGCCTCCAGAATAATGAGAACACCTAACACCCATATTCTGGTCTCTTTTTTTTTTTTATTTTTTTTTTTATTTTTATTTATGATAGTCACACACAGAGAGGCAGAGACATAGGCAGAGGGAGAAGCAGGCTCCATGCACCAGGAGCCCGACGTGGGACTCGATCCCGGGTCTCCAGGATCGCGCCCTGGGCCAAAGGCAGGCGCTAAACCGCTGCGCCACCCAGGGATCCCCATATTCTGGTCTCTTAAGACCATTCCCCACAGAGAAACCCAAACACTACAGAAAAGTGGCTCATTCCAGGATAAATATCAGATTAGCCTGGAACATACGGTTGTGTCAGAATAAATGGAAGTATATCAAAAGCTAAGCATCAAAATAATTTAGGGCAGTAATACATTATAAACAACTAGAAAAAAACAGGAATCGAAGAGTTTTTATCTATAATAAATAAATAATTACATAAATGGGGGAGAAAAAAGGATTCTTGTTCTCTGTAAATACCAAGGCTGATCAGACAATGTGAAGGGAATGCTAGAGCTGGAAATTATTGCTTTGCAACTATCATTATAAAGATTTGTTTAGGCAAGAATCATCCATGCATGCTAACTTGAAGGAGAAATTTTGATGAGGAGCAAGATAATTGAATGGTTTTAAAATGCATCCTCACAGATTGCTTATTAATTGCAAGGATAAAAATAATAGTTATAGAGAAGTATGACAATACCTTGAGTAAGGAATAAAAATTATCATCACCAATGAAGACCAAATGACTATTGTAGGACAACAGATTTTGATGCCCTAAGAAAAGAACAACATCACTCTGTAGAATTTTTTTCAAGAATTTATAACCTGAATCTAATCATGAGCAATTACCAGAAAAACACAAAATGAAGACCACTCTATTTTTTAATAAGACCACATTATTCAATTTATCAATATCATAAAAGACAAAGAAGGGCTGCAGAAGTATTCCAGATTAAAAGAGACTGAAGAGAGACACCAAGTAAATTCATTACCTGACTCTACAACAGATACAATGGAAAAGAAGTATAGGATTTTACTAGGTCAACTGACAGAAATGAAGTATGAGTAGTATATTAAAAATACTATAGTAAAAAATTTGTTGAATAATTGAGTGTGGTAACTATATTTTGATTATGTAAAAGATAACCCCTCTTCTGGGAAATATACATTATGGCATTTAGTAGTAAACAGCATATGTTCTACTCTCAAATATCAGAAATGATATATACATATATAGAAAGAGAAGCAATAATAAAAACAAATGGGATTGTTAATAACAGATGAGTCTAGAAAAAGGGATACACAGATTTTTTTTTGCAACTTTTAAGCTTGCAACTATTAAAAAATTTTTCAAATTTAAGTGATAAGAAAGCATTTTTTCACAGTTTAATATATAATGTTTTCTCTTCCCTGATAGCATATATAAGATAGGGATGCACTTTACAATTAATAGTATCTCAGAGTCACTGAAAAATAATAGGTGGATCAGGAAAAAAAAACAATTAAAAAAAAACTTATTAGTTCCTTCAACTAATAAGCTTTTAGAGAAAGAGTTAAGACCCAGCATGTACACTAAATTAAGACTACTTAGAAGTACAAGAGACTTGATATTATCAATCTGGTCTTCAAACAACTGAAACATTATCTATTCCTTAAGTCTCATTCTACAAAGTGTATGCCTAATTACAATTGTAAAAGCATCTACATACACTGTGAGTAAATCAATGTACAGCTATATAAAATATGTAATGAGTTTTAAATGGGCTTTAAAGGTTCAAAAAAAAAAGGGGCACCTAGGTAGCTGAGTCAGTTAAGCATCTGCCCACCACTCAGGTTAGAGCCTGCTCAGCAGGGAGCCTGCTTCTCCCTAGGCTTCTTGCATACGCGCTCTCTCTCTCAAATAAATAAATCTTTTTTTAACTTTTTAAAATAAATATCCAAAAAAATAAAATGCTCTTTGAAAAGGTTTACAGGAAACAGAAACTTGTTAGATTGGTTAATAAGGTAACCATCCAAAACTAATTGCTCATAAAGAGCAAACTCAAAACACTACATACAAAACACTGTACACATGGTACATGTCAAAAATTGAGATCTACAGTAATGTAAAAATATTCTCCACTATGTATTTTTGTTAGTATAAAAAATAATTATTTGATTAAAAAATGACACATAGAGACAAAAAAGTAAAAGGGTGGTTGCCAGGGATTGGGGATAAGGGAAGAATGTGGAGTTATTATTTAATGGGAACAGAGATTCAGTTTTGCAAGATGAGAGAGTTCTGGAGATGGAGAGTGAAGATGGGTGTACAACAATATAAATGTACTTAATACCACCAAACTATACAGTTAAAAATTGTTAAGATGCTAAATTTTATATTATATGTATTTTACCACAATAAAAAAAGTGTGAGAAAAAAATAGATAATCCAACATCAAGAGGTAACAGAAATCAATTAAAGAATCTAAATCTCCAAATATTCAGCAAAAACGTAATTAGGTAATTAATTAAGTGATGCTCAATAATTACCACTTAACAAATTCCTGTTGATGTTATTTCCTTTTCTCTGTTCCAGTGTGTCACCTGCCTACCTGGAGCTCTCTCCCTTAATGCTACCATCAAGCCCTTAATTTCTCTCTCTCCCACAAACATTTTCAGTTCCTAACTTTGGTCTTTTAATGATTAATGAAATAAGTAATAATAAAGGGACCACTATTATTTCATTTAAAGATAGAACCATATGTGAAGAGCCTTATTTGGTAGATGATAAGCAGTTAGGGTAGTAACTTTCTCTAAAACTAATCACATATTGATATACTTTATACTATTATTATACATATTTAGTGTCTGTGGTATCAGATTGGTATGATACCAGACTGATACAACAACAAAAATTCACTTCCCATATATTAAATTGTACATACTTAATGTAAATTACACTGAGAAATACTACAATCATGTTACTAATTTGGCAAATATTACCTTATCTACACACATGAATGCATGAAATAATTAAGGGAAGATAGTAAGAAACCTACAAAAAATGTTATGATGCATGTAGCTAATTTAAAACAGGTAAGAATTTGTGGGGGAAAATGGAACTCCACAATCTGGAACATGCCCTCATTTGAATCATGGCTCTGCCTCTTGGCTGCATTTTGGGACACATAAAGTAGGGCTATTTAGGAAAACAACTTTATGGGATTTCAAGACTGAAGGCATATAAAGTGCTTAAGACTACCCATCCCCCAAGTATTCTATAAATGTTAACAATTATTGAATTTTATAAATATAAGATAGGAATTTATGATTAAAGAAATGAGTTTATCAATTAAATACTTAGACATAAAAATTTTTTAACTGGCATTAACTATCAGAGTCTGTCTAAAACATATACAAAAAAAATTGTTAGACCTAAATATTTCTACCATAAACTTAAATAATGAGATCATAAAGTAAGATTTTAATAACTCAGTGCACCTAAAATAATCAGAAATGTTAGTACAAATACAATTGTATTATGACAAAAATCAAGAATTCATATTAATGTCACCTAAAAATCTAGATATCCTTCAGCACGATACACATTTACATCAGTTTTTTGGCAAATCAAATTTATGTTTTCTTTTTTTTTTTTAATTTTTATTTATTTACGATAGTCACAGAGAGAGAGAGAGAGAGAGAGAGAGAGAGGCAGAGACACAGGCAGAGGGAGAAGCAGGCTCCACGCACCGGGAGCCCTATGTGGGACTCGATCCCGGGTCTCCGGGATCGCGCCCTGGGCCAAAGGCAGGCGCCAAACCGTTGTGCCACCCAGGGATCCCAAATTTATGTTTTCTTATATGAAATTAAGAAGGGATTACTTGCTTTTAAAAAATTAAAATTTTGGGGGATCCCTGGGTGGCGCAGCGGTTTGGCGCCTGCCTTTGGCCCAGGGCGCGATCCTGGAGACCCGGGATCAAATCCCACGTCGGGCTCCCGGTGCATGGAGCCTGCTTCTCCCTCCGCCTGTGTCTCTGCCTCTCTCTCTCTCTCTCTGTGACTATCATAAATAAAAAAAAAATAAAAAAATAAAAAAAATTAAAATTTTGCTAGGATCAAATGTAGTATGTATAAATACTTTCCGAAGATGAATAGCTATATTATTTGCATGGGTTAGATGGGACACTTCAAAACCTAACACCGTGACATCTAAATAGCTAAGGAAAGTTAGTAAAGCAGGATCAAAACAAGAATCCTTCAAGTTTTAACATCAAAGTATATATATGTTAAGTTACAAAAAGTCGTCTTCTCTGGGCTGAGAAATTGCCAAATGCACCCCCTCTTGGAGGAGTAATTGCAAAAAGACATTTCTTTTTTTGTCCTACACCAAGACAGAGGTCTGGATTTTAACCACCACTAGCAATCCTTTGGCCAGAGACAACCTACACAACTATTATTTGAAAGCTCCAAATAAATAGGGTATCTACTATGAACTAAATGTTTGTGTCCCCTCAAAATTCATATGCTGAAGCCCTAATCTCCAATGTAATGGTATCTGAAAGTGAGGCCTTTGGGAGGTAAGGAGGGTTGATTAAATCATGAGGGTAGAGCCCTCATGATGGGATTAATGCCCTTACAAGAGAAAAGGCTCTTCCTCCACCAAGCAGAACACAGAAGAGGACTAATTCATTCTCCATGTAACTTAC
Source organism: Vulpes vulpes (assembly GCF_048418805.1). Classification (NCBI taxonomy): domain Eukaryota; kingdom Metazoa; phylum Chordata; class Mammalia; order Carnivora; family Canidae; genus Vulpes; species Vulpes vulpes. The sequence continues at coordinate 86,520,177 of NC_132789.1, forward strand.
AGTTTTAAAAAGTTCTTTATATACATTATCTCATCTAATCCTCACACAATGCTATAGGTCACTTGAACAAGTTTACTATCGCTAATTACAAATGAGGAGATTGAGTTTAAGTAAAATGATTAGGATGCGGTCTTGTCCAGTTTGGAAGTGGTAGAATTAGGTTTAAAACCAGTCCCCGGGATCCCTGGGTGGCGCAGCGGTTTGGCGCCTGCCTTTGGCCCAGGGCACGATCCTGGAGACCCGGGATCGAATCCCACGTCGGGCTCCCGGTGCATGGAGCCTGCTTCTCCCTCTGCCTGTGTCTCTGCCTCTCTCTCTATCTCTCTGTGACTATCATAAATAAACAAAAATAAAAAAAAAAAGAAATCTTATATAAAGCATAAATAAATAAATAAATAAATAAATAAATAAATAAATAAATAAATAAATAAATAAATAAAACCAGTCCCCTTGGGCGGCTCTGGTGGCTCAGCGGTTTAGAGCCGCCTTCAGCCCAGGGCGTGATCCTGGAGACCTGGGATCAAGTCCCACATCAGGCTCCCTGCATGGAGCCTGCTTCTCCCTCTCCCTGTGTCTCTGCCTCTCTCTCTCTGTGCCTCTCATGAATAAATAAAATCATTAAAAAAAAAAAATCTTAAAAAAAAAAAAAACAGTCCCCTTGGGGCACACTCAGTTGAGTGTCCAGCTCTTGGTTTCAGCTCAGGTCGTGATCTCAGGGTCCTGAGATAGAGCCCCATGTTGTCAGGCTCCACCGGCATGCAGTACTCCACCGGCATGCAGTAGAAGCTTGGGACTCTCTCTGCCTCTCCCCTGCTATACAAGCACTCACTCTAGCTCACTCTCCCTCAAAAAAAAAAAAAAAAAAAAAAAAAAAAAAACCCTTAAAAAAAAAAGTTCTCTTTACTGCATAAGTTTCTTTAAATAAAATGCATTAATATCAAGTACCTGAAATTCTGTCAATTGCTTGACACAAAAATATTCCTTAAGCAACAGTCCCTAATAATTTTGTGCTATAATACCGCAATAAGCAAACTGCAGGCATGTGGGAATATCTTCCCCAACACACTCATCCAGATGATGGTTCTTATTCTCATTTTGTTGCTGGGATTCTCAAAGAGCTACAAATGGCTGATGGATAAGAATCTGAGATGAGTTACCACCTGAACACTCAAGATGCTTACTTGAAAATAAACAGTATGTGGTCATACCCATCTCTCCACCGAAAGTATTCCTGAAAAATCTTCATTCATTCATGAATTCATTTATTTATTTAAGAAATAATTTACTTAGACCCTATTATGCTATGCTCTTTCCAACTTCTGGAGAAGATGTCATAATGCAAGCCAAAAGTTTCACTGCCCATTCTACTCAATGACATAACTCAAAGGCAGCTCAAACTTTCCTGAACCAGGAGAATGTACCACAGAGAACCTCACTAGAGCCTGCCAATAAAATGCTAATTACATTCAATCTGTTAAAATCCAGTTAAGAGGGGAAAATGAACAACATATAAGAGTATCTTTGTAATCTAAACAACTTAATAGGATTTGCTATTATACCTAATTTTCCAAACTAAATAGGCAATTTCTCCAAAACCGATTCAGGAACAAACAAAATCAGAAGATATTTGTAAATGACATATCTATTAAAAGGTTAGCATCCACATATACAAAGAACTTATAAAACTCAACACCCAAAAAACAAATAACCCAGTTGAAAAATGGACAGAAGACATGGAATAGACATTTCTCTGAAGATGACACATAGATGGCCAACAAACACATGAAAAGATGCTCAACATCACTCATCATGAGGGAAACAGAAATCAAAACTACAATGAGATATCACCTCACACTGTCAGGATGGCTAAAATCAAAACCACAAGAAACAAGTATTAGCAAAGATGTGGAGAAAAAGGCATTGTTGGTGGGAATGCAAACTGGTACAGCCGCTGTGGAAAACAGTATGGAAGTTCCTCAAAAAATTAAAACTAGAACTACCTTGGGATGCCTGGCTGGTACACTCAGTAGAGCATGCAACTCTGCCCCTCCTCCCCTAAAATAAACAAATTGTTTAAGAAAATGTAACATAAAAGATATCAAGGGAAACATTCTACTATTTCAAATTTACTTCAAAAGTAATTATAAATGCAATGAGAAATGCAAATCTGTTTTGTGTCATTATTTTTACTCACTAGAAAACAGCTCTAAAAGAAACTTCAAAATCATATATGAAAAGGTTAATGTAAAAACACGTATTAACATTTCATACTTTGAAAATCAAAATTTGACTCAAGTTCTAAGGACTAAAATTTGTTTTATATACTCATAGCCTCTACACAAATGAGATCAATTTTACCAATTTTTTAGGATAATTTTGAAAAATACACGTGTGTGTACATATGTGTATTTGTGTGTAGTTAGCTGGCATGCAGCATGGCAGAAATGGAATTTCTATAATATCTAGTATATTGAAGCTAGGAATAAAATTCACAAATATTTACAGATGAGTATTACAGATTTTCAAACACACTGTATTTTTGTTTCTTTTTTATCCTTGAATACTTATCATTGAATAATTTTACAAGCATCTTTTAACTTGTAGAATTTTCAAAAAACTGTATTTCTCCAATTTTATCTTTTGTGTATTAGTGCAGTAGTGGGGCTTATTTCCTTTAACTATCCATTGCCTTCCTTCTTTTTTTCTCTCCCTTCTCTTTCTTCCTCTCTTCTTTGGTGGTAAATATCAGTTAAACTCCTTTGTGATTCTGGGCAAGAAAATTTACCTCCTGATTCTCAGTTTTCTTTAACGTAAAATAGGCCTGATTCTATCCCATAGAGTTTGTTATATATTAAAACACTAATCGACACTTAATGTTAGTTATCTTAGTTTTTCTCCCCACAATTCACTTTTTTGCTGTTTAAAATGTGACTACTGGGGATGCCTGGGTGGCTCGGGGCTGAGCATCTGCCTTTGGCTCAGGGTGTGATGCCAGGGTCCCGAGATCAAGTCCCACATTGGGCTCCCTGCATGGAGCCTGCTTGTCCCTCTGCCTATGTCTCTGCCTCTCTCTCTCTGTCTCTCATGAATGAATGAATGAATGAATGAATGAATAAATAAATAAATAAAATGTGACCTGTTACTCAACAAAAATAAAAAGATCATGAAATATTCCAAATTTACACACTACAGCAGCATGAGAGAACTCCTATGTACCCATCAACCAGCTTCAATCATTATCAACATTCTTTTACATGTCATTTTAACTAATAACATATGGCTTCTATATGTCTGTTTTCTTTCTCTACAATTTGTTTTTTGGAATTGTAATATTTTAAGGTTACTCAACTTTAGGAAGTAATTTTCTAGGAACTTAAAGTCTGTTGCCAAAAATTATATGAAATTGATGAGATGGTATCCATAGTATGCTGAATGTCATAGTACTGTACTCAGAACAGGATCTGATGTGTGCTGTACTGTTCTTTTTTGAGAGCAGTGTCATTTTGCTTCGTTTGTCTCCTCAAACGATTTTAGATTTAAAACTGTGTAGAATCACTATGTGTTTATACGTGCGGTATGACTTTATTTTTTATATTTAAGGTAGAAGTCTAATAATTGAACTTAAGATAACAGACACAGACTTGGATCTGATATAATAGGGCAGTTTTCAATCAGTGAATTTGCTGAATGGACTTTTGTCCTTTTCAGTACAGATTTACATGCATACTCCTTTAAGTATTTTATCTTCCATAATCTTTTTTTTTTTTTTTTTTGATTTATGATAGTCACAGAAAGAGAGAGAGAGGCAGAGACATAGGCAGAGGGAGAAGCAGGCTCCATGCACTGGGAGCCCGACGTGGGATTCGATCCTGGGTCTCCAGGATCGCGCCCTGGGCCAAAGGCAGGCACCAAACCACTGCGCCACCCAGGGATCCCCTATCTTCCATAATCTTGAAGACATTATCACTGTTTCTCCAATACTTGTATTACTGTACTTTTGTTTTAGCTCTCATCGTTATTGGAGTGGGGATAAACTATTGCAAATTATAGTCCATCATAGTCTCAAGAGCCTCAAATCATTGGGACTATTACATAATGTAAGTTCTATCTGAAAATGCCAACTTACTGGTATGGATGAGGGAAACCATTCCTGTATAAATGTGAAGACATGAAAACTTGCTATGGAATAAAACTTTAAGAAGTATTTTTATCTGAAGCAACTCAAATTTTGACTCTAATGAGCAATGTTTTTCAGCTAACTTATCTGCTCTGTGGCCCCACAAGGCATATTGTTAGTTGACTGGTACATTCTATTATTTTTTTCTATTCTTTAGAGGAAGGTGGAAACTTCCACCAAGATTCTTTTATTCTCCCTCTATTTATGGCAAAGGAAACTCATTCACCTTCATTCCCTAGGGCCGCTTCTTCTTTTCCTTGCAATCTGTATTGTTCTTTTTTCATTGAAAGCTTCCTTGGCATTCTACCTCAAGTTAAAAAGCCTCTTAGGTATTACCCAGGAAAACTGAAAACATGTTCACAGAAAGACTTTTATGCAAATGTTCTGGGGTAGCTTTATCCATAACAGCCAATGGGAGCCATTGGTGACTGAATGAACAAATTGTGATACATCTATACAACAGAATACCATGCAGCAATAACAACAACCAAAAAAAAAAAAAAAACTATAACATATGCAAGAACATGGAGGAATTTCAAATGCCATACAGTACACTACATATAAGAAGCTAGTCACAAAAGGATACCTACTGTATGATTCCATTTTTATTTGATATTCAAAAAAAGACAAAATGATAGAGACAGAAATTAGATCACTGGTTTCCAAAGCCTGAGAATGAGGGAAAGGACTGACTACAAAGAAGGCACAAGAGAACTTTTTAGAGGTGACAGAAATATCCTACATCCTGATTTTAATGATGGCTACAAGACTACATACATCAAACTGTACCTTAAAAGGATAAATTTTATTCTATGGAAATTATACCTAAATAAAGCTAACTTTTAAAAAAAATGGTAAGGGAGAAGATATTTGCAAATGACATATAAGATAAAGGACTAGTATCCAAGATCTATAAAGAACTTCTTAAACTCAACAGCAAAGAAACAAACAATCCAATCATGAAATGGGCAAAAGACATGAACAGAAATCTCACAGAGGAAGACCTAGACATGGCCAACATGCACGTGAGAAAATGCTCCGCATCACTTGCCATCAGGGAAATACAAATCAAAACCACAATGAGATACCACCTCACACCAGTGAGAATGGGGAAAATTAACAAGGCAGGAAACAACAAATGTTTGAGAGGACGTGGAGAAAGGGGAACCCTCTTGCACTGTTGGTGGGAATGTGAACTGATGCAGCTACTCTGGAAAACTGTGTGGAGGTTCCTCAAAGACTTAAAAATAGATCTGCCCTACGACCCAGCAATTGCACTGCTGGGGATTTACCCCAAAGATACAGATGCAGTGAAACGCCGGGACACCTGCACCCTGATGTTTATAGCACCAATGTCCACAAGAGCCAAACTGTGGAAGGAGCCTCGATGTCCATCGAAAGATGAACGGATAAAGAAGATGTGGTCTATGTATACAGTGGAATATTACTCAGCCATTAGAAACGACAAATACCCACCATTTGCTTCGACATGGATGGAACTGGAGGGTATTATGCAGATTGAAATAAGTCAGTTGGAGGACAAACATTATATGGTCTCACTCATTTGGGGAATGTAAAAAATAGTGAAAGGGAATAAAGGGGAAAGGAGAAAAAATGAGTGGGAAATATCAGAGAGGGAGACAGAACACGAGAGACACCTAACTCTGGGAAACGAACAAGGGGTGGTGGAAAGGGAGGTGGGCGGGGGGTGGGGGTGATTGGGTGACGGGCACTGAAGGGGGCACTTGATGGGATGAGCACTGGGTGTTATGCTATATGTTGGCAAATTGAACTCCAATAATAAATAAATAAATAAATAAATAAATAAATAAATAAATAAATAAATAAATGGTAAGAGTATAGTCTCTGCCTTCAAGCTCATGGTCTAGTGAGATAAAAAGTATATACACATAAAAAAAGAATGAGGTAAATGCTATTATAAGTTATAAACAAGTTCTGTGATGGATGGATGGAAGAGTAAAGTCTTAGAATCGAAAAAAGGGTTCTTAAAATACACAGTATCTAAATTATGTCTTAAAATATGAGCATGACTATGACAGAAAGAGAAGGAAGAAAAGTACTCAAGAAGAGAGAATAGCTGATAGAAAGCACAGAAGTTATCGAGGCAGGATCTATTAAAAGCATAAGAAAAAGTTCAGTATAGGCCTGAGTATAGTATACAGAGTGGCCATGATGACAGAAGAAAGAAAGGATAGGAAGAGAGGAGCCTCATAGACCACACTGTGAGATGGTGTAGCAGAGGAAAAGAACAGTTTTGAAAGGTGTTAACAATAATCCTAGGCAAGAAATTGGTGTCATAATTAAGAAGCAGACTATTTGGTGACAGACTGGTTATGGGAATGAGAAAGAAAGAGAAGTCAAGATTAAAGTGACACCACTGAAATGAAGAATGCAAAAGGAAATACAGGGATTTTGTGTGTGTGTGCCTTAAAGATTTATCTATTTTAGAGAGAGGATGAGGGACAGAAAGGAGGGACAGAGGGAGGGGAGGGACAGAGAACTCATGGCAGGGGAAAAAGCAAAGGGAGAAAGAATCTCAAGCAGACTCCGTGCTGAGTGTGCAGCCTGACCTTGGGCTCAATCTCACAACCCTGAGATCATGATTTGAGCCAAAACCAAGAGTCAGAGGCTTAACTGACTGAGCCACCCAGGCGCTGGGGAAATACAGGTTTGTTTGATAATCTCAGTTGGAGAGAATCATCTGACTTCTGCTTTCCTATCTACCAATTAACTTACTTGCATGCCTTCTCTAACTAAAACTGAGTTTTATTATAAATTACATATTTTAACAACTTTATAAAATAACTGTAAGGAATAAAGGCAACCTAGCAAAACCTAACCAGAATCTTTAGTATGTCTTAGAAACAGCAGATAGAAAGAATGAAAGGAATGAAAATAGGAAAAACAAAAAAACTTACTAGGTTTAAATATTGGATAAACTTCTCAATTTACATATATGGTTCCAAATTTTTACTTGAAAATTATTTGAAATCTAGAATATATTTTCTCAAACAAAAAAAAAAAAAATGGGATATAAAGTAGAGCTGAATTACACAAGTGTTACATCAACCTGCTAAAGAACCAACCTCACCCAACCACCAAAGCACTACAGTTAGGACAATAGGCTACTCTAAAGTTAGACGGCTTGGGGTTCAATTTCTATCTCCTCTATTATTTACCGTGTGATCTTGGTCAAGTTAACTGTGCAAGTCTAAGACTCCTCACTTTTAAAATAGAGATGACAGAGGTGCCTGACTGGCTCAGTCAGTACAGCATGTGACTCTTGATCTGGGGTTGTGAGTTGAAGCCTCACGCTGGGTGTAGAGATTACTTAAAAATAAAATCTTAAAAAAAATAAAGATGGTATTAGCTACTTCAAAGAATTACTACAAGGATTAAAAGAGATAACCCACCTAAAGCAGTTAGCACATTCATTCAACCAACATGTATTTTTTTTTTCAATTTTATTTATTTATTCATGAGAGACAGAGAGAGAGAGAGAGGCAGAGACAAAGGCAGAGGGAGAAGCAGGCTCCATGCAGGGGAGCCTGATGCAGGACTCGAACTCGGGAATCTGGGATCACGCCCTAAGCCAAAGGCAGGCGCTCAACCACTGAGCCACCCAGGCGTCCCCAACCAACACATAGGTGTCAGGCACTAATTCTAAGCACTGGCAATGAAGCAGTAAACAAACAAACAAAAAAATTTGCTACTCTCATGGAGCTTATGTTCCTACATAAGGAACACATAAAAATGTCTGATGAAGATAAATGCTATGAAAAATAAAGTAGGATACAAAAGACAAAGAGTGACAAGAAGGTGGGGTACTAGTTTGGCAGTAGGAAAGGCCCTCTAATGAGGAAACATCTGAACAGAGACCTGGCCGGCTCAATTAGAAGAGCATGCAACTCTTGATCTTGGAATTTTGAGTTCGAGCCCCACGTTGGGTGTGGAGATTGTTTAAAAATAAAATCTTTAGGGCAGCCTGGGTGGCTCAGCGGTTTAGCACCGCCTTCCCCCCAGGGTGTGATCCTGGAGACCCGGGATGGAATCCTACTCCCTTTGTGAAGCCTGCTTCTCCCTCTGCCTGTGTCGCTGCCTCTCTGTGTCTCTCATGAATAAATAAATAAAATCTTTAAAAATAAATAAATAAATAAATAAATAAATAAATAAATAAAAATAAAATCTTAAAAAAAAAAAAAAAAGAGTAGAGCATGACAGAAACAAACATCAATTCGGCCAGGAAGAGCACATTTTAAACCCAGATCTCAAACTATACCCACAAATTAAAAAAATAAAATAAATAAAAATTAAAAAAATTAAAAAACTATACCCACAAATAAAGGCCATACAATGCAAGCTCAATTTTTTTTTTACAAAATCACAATGAAGAAACAGTCCCCACAAATGAGCAGAACAAGTCTTACAGAAAGAGAATCCCCCAAACAACAAAGAAAATAAAAATGATCAGATACACAATCCTGAAATGTTAAAGAAAGTAAGATCAAAAATAGGACTCAGGGGGGTGCCTGGGTGGCTCAATCAGTGAAGCATGTGCCTTCGGCTCAGGTCAGTGTCCTGGCATCCAGCCCCACATCAGGCTCCCTGCTCAAAGTAGACTCTGTTCCTCCATCTCCCTCTGCCCATACCCCCTGCTCATGCTCTGTCTCTCTCTCTCTCAAACAAATAAATAAATTCTTTAAAAAAAAAAATTAGGACTCAGGAAGAAAACTATAAACTATGAATATGAAAAATTCAAGATTTGATATTTATAATTTACATATAACTTATTGATATTTATAATATAATTAGATATTTGAGAGGAAATCTTTCTAGGCAGAGGGAAAAACTAAAGCAGAGGGGCTACTGCCTCCAGAACTGAATAAGCAAGGATGCAGAGTGGAAAGAAATGAGGGCAAAGGTTAATACTTAATAGGTCACACAATAATTTCTACAGAAAAAATGTAGCTAATAATCATTTATTCTTTCCCATTTAAGCATCAAATATAGCAGCCAGAGCAGAGCTCCAAAAAGGTTTAGAAGGGAATCAAAGAATAATTGCTTTTTACGAAATGGAAACAGTCTTAAGTAGTAGTTCTGGTGCCAAGGAAGAAATCTGGGTCTTGTGTGAACAAGATAGAGAAAAAGGAAAAAGGAAAACTATCCCTAAGTGATTCAGAAGATGAGTAGCTGGAGGCAACAATGATCAAAAGAAAAAAAGGATCCAGTTGGAATTGCCATTTCAAAGGGGGCATTTCAAATTTGAGTATTAATTAGTAATCAGGACATCCTTTCAGGATTCAAAAATTTCACAAGTGAAGTCAATATTTACATTCTATAGCAGTGAGAATTTAAAACAAAACTCTCAAAGACGTGCCAAATTTTTCCATTTTAACTTTAATGCTCAACTTTTTCCAAATCTTTTCAAGAGATAGTAGTAAGCAGCAAAGTTATTAATTTTTCTTTTCTTTCAGGGCCTGATCCTGGAGTTCAGGGATGGAGTCCCACATCAGACTCCCTGCATGGAGCCTGCTTCTCCCTCTGCCTCTCTCTGTCTCTCATGAATAAATAAATAAAATCTTTAAAAAAAAAAGAACTTTGCTCAACTGAATCTTTTTTTTTAATATCGCACTTAAATAAATCAATAGAATAGAACAGACTCTACTTGTCTGAAACTAGGCTCCTGAAAAATTAGCTCACAATCCAGGATTACATAACACCCTTGTAAACAACCCCCCCCCCAGAGATAAAATATACCTACTAGACAACAAAAACAGAATAACTAAAGATATAAAAGAACAAGAGAGAAGGAAAAAATAGAAGATTCTATTTTTAAAACAATACAAATTTGAGTAACTTCTAAAAGTATAGTCCATAAAAAGAAAAACTCAAAGGAACAGGTTAGATTACAGATTCAATGGAAATTAAGAAGAAACCAGAAAAAAGATATGAATCACAAAAAAGATTGAAAATATGAAAGATTGAGGCATGCAGGACAGAATGGAAAAAAATATGTCACATATTAGAAATTACAAAATACAAATAAATAAAATGAATGGGGCACCTAGGTGCCCAGTGGGTTAAGTGACTGCCTTTGGCTCAGGTCATGATCCTACCGTCCTGGGATTAAGCCCCACGTCAGGCACCCCGCTCAGAGGGGAATCTACTTCACCTTCTCCCTCTGACCCCTTCCCCTGCTTGTGCTCTCCCTTGTACTCTCTCTCAAATGAATAAATAAGAAATCTTTATTTTTTTTAATTTTTTTTTAAATTTATTTATGACAGTCACACAGAGAGAGAGAGAGAGAGAGAGGCAGAGACACAGGCAGAAGGAGAAGCAGGCTCCATGCACCGGGAGCCCGACGTGGGACTCGATCCCGGGTCTCCAGGATCGCGCCCTGGGCCAAAGGCAGGCGCCAAACCGCTGCGCCACCCAGGGATCCCAAGAAATCTTTAAAAAAAAAAAAAAAAATAGGTAAAATGAAGAAAAGCCATTATTCATGGGAATTCTCCAGAAAAACACATGTAAGAAGCACAACCACCCATAGATAAATTATGGTAAAACTACAGAACCTCAAAACCAAAGAAAAAAATCTTAAAAGCAACCACAGAAACTGATTAGCTATAAAGTTAAGTAATTAAAACTGTAACAGGGACAACTTCAATAAGAGACTAGAGAGGAAACACAATCTTCAAAATATTAAGAGAAAATTATCATCAACTAGAATTCTATATCCAGCTAAACTAGATTCAAGAGCAAGGGAAATATGAAGAAATTTCTTTTTTTTTTTTTAATTTTTATTTATTTATGATAGTCACACAGAGAGAGAGAGAGAGACAGAGACACAGGCAGAGGGAGAAGCAGGCTCCATGCACCGGGAGCCCGACATGGGATTCGATCCCGGGGCCCCAGGATCGCGCCCCCGGCCAAAGGCAGGCGCCAAACCGCTGTGCCACCCAGGGATCCCCTATGAAGAAATTTCTAAACAAATACTGAGTTTACCACTCAAAGACCCTCACTAAAAGAACTACAGGGCACTTAGATAACTCATTCAGTTAAGCACCTGACTCTTGATCTTGGCCCAGGTCATAATCTCTGGGATGCAAGACTGAGCCCCGCAAGGCACTCTATACTGGGTCTGAAGCCTGCTTAAGATTCTCTCTCCCCCTCTTCCTCTGTCACTCCCCCTGCTTGCACTCTCTTGCTTGCTCTCTCTCAAAAAAATAAAATCTTTTTAAAAAGTGAATTAAAAATAAGAATGTGGATTTTTTTTTATTTTAATTTTCTTTTAATTTCATTTAAGTAAACTCTAGTCCTAATGTGGGGCTTGAATACATGACTCTGAGATCAAGAACAAGCCATGTGCCCCAAGAGAGTGGGGCTTTTTGGTGACTATATACTGATCACAGTGAGTATATTAATAGGATATGATAACCCTTTTGGTAATCAGTTGCAGAAGGTAATACCAGTTGTTGTCTTAGTTATTTGTCAGGATTAATGTTCATATGACTTTTTCTTAAAATTGATTTGTTTTCATAATAGATTTACTGTATAAAGTACCATATATTCAAATTTATGGGACAAGATTATCCTTTCTTCCTATAAAGTATAAATTTAAGTAGAGTTTATTTAGCATTTACATTTTCAAATAAGACATTTATTTAAGAAGTCAAAGAATCAATTTTACATGCTGATATTTTGGCTAGACCTATCTCATATGATTTAATAAAATGATATTGTTCCCTTTTATGAAATGTATTATGTTTTTTTAATGGGATCAATTCATTCATTCAATGAATACTTGTGGAGCAGAAATGGTGTGCCAGGCATGGGTGTCAGGTAGATGCGGAGAATAAAACAGTGAATAAGAGGTACAGACTTTGTCTTCATGGAGTTTAAAGTGTCAATTCTTTACCCTCTAGGTACCCCATTTCTTTAACTATACTTCTATCCTTTTATTTATTCATTTATTTATTCTATCCTTTTAAGTCTAAGTTAGTTTATTAGATTTTCTGATGCTTTACAAGTATACCCCATTCTTATTCCTGTCTGTTGAAAGTTAATCATCCTTGTGACATTTAAATATTGACTACATTGATTACATTATTAGATGATGATGATGTCTGTCCTATATATTCGACTAAGACTTCTTCCCCCACCCCCACGCCCCATCTAAAACTTCCAGGAGTACAATCTAATGGCTATACAGAAGTGAAATACAATGTGGTATTTAATTTCTGATCCTATAACCAACCTTATATGAAATGAGGTGGGGGGGATACCATGTGGATGAATTCTTAATGTCCTTTATTATTGTGCCAGTACATTCCTATTCGGATTGTTTTTACATATAACTAAATTGCGGGGCACTTGGCTTATTTAGGTGGCAGAGCATGTGACTCTTGATCTTGGGGTTGTAGGTTTGAGCCCCACGTTAAGTGTAGAGATTACTTCTTTAAAATCATAAAAAAAAAAAAAAAGAACTAAACTTGAACTTTTAACTTTTTAGTGGTAATTAACAGTACAATGATTGTGATTTGTGATTTGGTCTTTTCTGCGATAATTCTGGGTAATTAATTTAAATATTGGTGTTTGGGAATATGATTTGGGATAGTGAATATTTCTTTACTCCTGTCTTCTACATCTTCAGTATACTGCACCCGTTCAGTACTCAACACTTTTTTTCCTGTATAGTTACAGTAGCTTACCTGCTGGTATTTCTGCTTCTCTGGTGTCTTCTTCTAAATACTCTCCACAACTCCTGCAGTATTTTGTGTAAAGTTAAAATCTGACCGTTTGATTTTCCTTTCAAAATCTTTCTATAGTTAGTTTCTCATTCTTTTCTGGGTAAAGGCCAAGTTCCTTAACATGACAGATAACTAACCTGGATCTTGGCTTATCTCTTGCCATTCCCTTCCTCAAACTTTGTACAGTATTGAACTTTGAGGCTCTTAGAGTGTCTGCTCCCAAGTGACATGTCACTTCCATTCATATTTCATGGATCAAGGGAAATCACACAGCCATGCTTGAGTTTATCACAGAATGCTTGACTTTCACAGGATGAAACAACCTGTAGTCAGAGACACTGAATATTGGAGAACAGGAATATTTCTTCATATTTCTTAGATTTACTAATGTTTACTATGTGGTTGGCTCATATGTGTGTCTTGCATTTCACTCTATTTCTTGGTTCTACTTCTGAAGTATGTCCCTTTGTAGTTTATTTTTTTATTTTTTGAGGATGGAGTCTTCTAGAATGTGACGATGTTTGACATGATTGGTCATTTTCTCTGTCCTCAGACTCTTTTCTGCCTGACTTCTGTGCCCCAGCCCTCCTGGTGCTCCTCCTTTCCCCCTGGCCACTCCTTCATGCCCACTACCTGGCTTCTAAGTGCTGCTCTTCACCAGTTCTCACTCTGGTCATCACCTTCACACTTGTGCTACACAAGGGTAGCATCCAAGCACCCCAAAAATCCACTTTCTTATAGGATTGATATACAAGGTCATTTCAATTCTGGAAGCTAAGCTTTTTTATTTGAGGGGCACCTGGATGGCTCAGATGCTGGTTGAGCATCTGCCTTTGGCTCAGGTCGTGATCCCAGGGTCCTGGGATGGAGTCCTGCATCAGGCTCCCCACAGGGAGACTATTTCTCCTTCTGCCTATGTCTGTGCCTCTCTCTGTCTCTGATGAATAAATATTTTTTAATCACATTCAAAAAATAAAAAATTAAAATCTTAAAATCTTTAAAAAAAAAGATTTTTTTTTTTTTATTTGAGAGAGAGTGCATGAGAGAGAGAGTACATGAGAGCAAGAGAAAATATGAGCAGGGGAAGGGGCTGAGGGAAAGGGAGAAGTAGGCTCCCTGATGAGCAGAGAGTCCAAGGAGACACAGGTTCAATTCCAGGACCCTGGGATCATTACCTGAAGCAAAGGCAGATGCTTAACTGACTGAGCCACGCAGGCACCCCTAAGCTAATTAAATCTTAACCATGAAAGTAAAGAAGCAAATTCCACTATCTTGTATAATGTTTAACTATGTCATTAATTCCATCCAATCTAAAAATCACATTCAAGGGACACCTGGCTCAATGGTTGAGCATCTGCCTTTGGCTCAGGGCAGGATCTTGGGATCTAGGATGGAGTCCCACATCGGGCTCCCTGCAGGGAGCCTGCTTCTCCCTCTGCCTATGTCTCAGCCTCTCTGTGTCTCTCATAAATAAATAAATAAATATTTTTTAATCACATTCAAAAAATAAAAATAAAAATCATATTCACTAAAACCTCTCTTTTCCTAACATGCATTTTAGGTATTTAAATGGGGGGGTGGGGTGGATAACCCTACCTTTCATAAGGCAAATCTTGACTATATTAGGCAGCTCATAAACAATCTACTTTCCCAGAGTTACTATTCAAATACAAAATTGAAAGATGCCTTAAGCCACTTTTTTACATTTAAAGGTTTTTGTAGTTATAGACCATATATGACCTAGTGGTTAACAGTTGAGGTTGTGGACTCCCTGGACTTGAATCTCAGCAATGACTTAAGCAAACTACATATACTCTGCCTCAGTTTCACCATTTATAAAATGAATATTGTAATAGCACAGTATCTTCTACACAACTTACATCTTTGCCTTGAATTGCAGAGTAGAATAATGTAGGAATGGTGTGGATATGATCCTGGTTCATACATAATTTTTTCCAAAAGAATTAAAAAGAATAACTTGGCAATATGCAAAGATTTTATGAAAAACATAAAAATCTTCAGAACTGCTTTCCTTTAATGCAAATAGTACCTGGGTTAATGACTCCAAGAACTAGTATGCTTTTTCTACAATTTTAATATCCAACAATCTGCAAATACAAATGAAAAACCACAAAAACATTCCTCACTGTATTAAAACAATGAATTAATGAGGAAAGCTACACTGTAGATCACATATTTAATACTGATAAAAATGTTGTCTATCAGAACTAAAATAACAAAGCCTACATATCAATGAAGGAAGCATGAGCTCCAGGGTTACTACCACAAAGTGAATGTGATGCTAACATGAAAATACTAGTAGAGATTTAACCTTGATAGTATTTTCATCCAAGATTATTATTGATTTTGTTAGTATTCTGGTCACAAGGTGCCACAGGTTTTGAATGGCCCACCCCAATCCTATTTTCCCCCATAAATCCTGTTTCTTAGTCTGCTTTTGCAAAAACACAAGGCATTTTGGTAGAAACACCTATGTAAATTGTATGAATTGGGTTAATACACACATCAAACAGAGCCTGGCATGCTCAGTAAGTCTTAGATATTGCTATGATAACGCAAAAAAAATTTAATTTCAAACTCAAAAGCCTATCACAGTTTCCCCTACCTCAAGAGCCAGAGATCATCTTACCAACTCTGAAAATAAAAACTGAACCCAAAAAGTCTTTGAAATAGATTAAGAACTGTAAATCTACCTAATGTTTTAGTAAACTGACAAAATCACCCACTCACACTTCTGGCCACTGGCACTACTTTGCCTATCCACTCATGCCTCCAATAAGGAAAATTATCTAAAAATGCTATGGATCTTGTGTCTGCCTAATGTCTATCAATTTCACAGCAATTTGATGTAAGAAAATGAGTTAGTGATAACAATATTAATCATTTTATAATACCTTTATATAATTTTCTTTAATAATAGTTTTTCTCAAAAAAAAATAATAATAATAGTTTTTCTCCATTTTAGATACCAATGAGCCTCTAAAATGCATGCCTACTTTGTTTCTAGAAAGTTTTTTTAAGTAATTTCTACACCCAATGTGGGGCCCAAACTCACAACCCCAAGATCAAGAATCATAAGCTCGAGGCACCTGAGTGGCCCAGTGGGGTTAAGTATCTGCCTTCAGATCAGGTCATGATACCAGGATCATGCCCCACATGGGGCTCCCTGCTCAGGAGTCTGCTTCTCCCTCTTCCTCTTGCCCCTTTTCTCCACTTGTGTTCTCTCTCTCTCTCAAATAAATAAAAGTCTTTTTAAAAAAGAAAAAAAAAAAAGAAAAAAAGAATCGCAAGGTCTTCCAATTGAGCCTGCCAGGCACCCCTAGATTTGTTGACACCAATTTGAAACTGATTGACTATCATATTATTATCAGGACTTTTTTTTAAGTTTCATGTATTAACATAAAACCAACACTTTTTTAAAAATGATTTATGTTAAAATCTTTTTAACATAAAGCTGTCCCAACAGCTTTTAAGCCAAAGACTCACTAGTAAGACTCACTACATAGAAGTTTCTGAGTATATAGCCGATTACATGAAATAATACTAGAGAAAAGGAAAAAACTAAGAAGTTATAAGAGACTATTCTGAAAATAAGTTAACAAAATTTGTTCCTTAGTGATAAAACAGATATTGAAGTATCTCAAAACTGTACAAAGAAAAATGCAATCTACATAAAAAGTAACTTCATAATAGAAAATAGTAAAAGAAATATGGATTAAGTTCTGAACAACACATCTTTTTCAGAAAAGAACAATAAAATTAGGCTAATGACTGTAATTTATTAAATGATAAGATTGGGATATTTCCACTTAATTTAACAAACTTTTTTTTTTAACAAACATTTTTGAAGTATCAAACACTGTAAAAAGTTCTAGAGTATAAAGATAAATAAAACAATTTATTATCTAAGTACTGTAAAACAAATGCACTCTGGATATTTTTCCTTCACATATACAGAAACTATTAAAAATATTTTAAAGGATTTATGTGTGGAAAGAGATACCTCATAATATAAAAATTAAATATACTAGATAAGTTTAGCTAGGTCAGTATGAAAAACAAAAGCTTTCTTTTTCTATTAATTCACAAACAAAAGAAAAATTCTGATTTTTCAGTTTTCCAAATGACTTCTCAGTTTAAAGTGGACCAATTTAAATGGAAACAAAACTATTTTGTTTTGTTCCTAACAAAACCTGCAGGGACCTAAATGATTAATTCCATCACCTCCAAGAAACTATAAAGGTTTTAAAATTCATCAATTTACCTAAATTCCTTTTAATTATCAACATTAATAAACAATATCCACTCATGATCTATATAAATGTTATATACTTTGAACCATTTAGTCCACTTCTAGAAATTTCAATGCACAAAGCTACCTAAAGAAGTATTTTGATAGCAAAAAAACAAAAAAAAACTTTTAATTCAAATAATTCATCTCCTCATACACTGAAAATATAAAACATTCATTAATTAAGAAAGACCTTGATAAATGGGAAGACAGTCCGTATTCACGGAATGGAAAACTCAACATTCCTCAAAGTTACCTATAGATTCAACAACTCCCCATCAAAATCCCAGCTTGCTTTTTCACAGAAACTGATAAACTAATCCGACAATTAATATGTAAATGCAAAGAACAGAAAATAGCCAAAATAACCTTGGGAAAAAAAAAGAATAAAGTAAAAGGACACACATCTCTATTTCAATACTTACTACAAAGCTTTAGTAATTAAGACAGTGGGGCAGTAGTAAAGAACAGACAGATCAAAGGAACTTACACTTATGGTCAACTGATTTTTGACAAAGGTGCAAAGATAATTCAGTGGGAAAGAATACCCATTTCAACAAAGAGCAGTAACATCCATATACAAAAAGATGAATTTAGACCCTATCTTATCATTCTATCACATCATACAAAAATCAACTCAAAATGGGGGCACCTGGATGGCTCAGTCAGAAGAGCATGAGACTCTTGATCCTGGGATCATGAATTCAAGCCCCATGCTGGGTGTAGAAATTACTTAAATTCTTTTTTAATAAATCAACTCAAAATGGATCACAGGCCTAAATGCAAGAGCTTAAACTATGAAACATCTTGAACACAGGATGTAAATGTTCTAAAATTAGATTGTGGTAATGCCTGCACAGCTCTGTAAACTTAATAAAAATCACTAAATTGCATACTTAAAACAAATGATTTTCTACGGTATGTAAATTTCAACAAAGGTGTTTAAAAGCAAATCATTTCTAAAAAATCACAATGGCTATTAAGTATATTTCAAAAGAACTACATAATATATTGCAGAGCCAAAAAGGCTAGTAATAGCTATACAGAAATAAAAAATAAGGTTGGTATATGATGACTTATCTAAAACTACAAATATTAAAATAATATCAATACTTATAATAGCAATGTGCCACATGTTATTTTAAGTGCTTTACAAGTATTTATTCATTTAATCCTGGCTACAGTGTAGTTTCCCTATTGTACACAGGAAAAACTATGGCACAAAGGGTTTTTAAAAACTTGCTCAAAATCACAATAGGATATTGAGTTAATGAATGAATTTTTTTCTCTTTAAACAAACATATTACTATTATATTATCATGCATTTGTTTTTGTTTTTTTTTTATTTATTTATGATAGTCAAAGAGAGAGAGAGAGAGAGGGAGAAGCAGGCTCCATGCACCGGGAACCCGATGTGGGATTCGATCCCGGGTCTCCAGGATCACGCCCTGGGCCAAAGGCAGGCGCCAAACCGCTGCACCACCCAGGGATCCCTTATCATGCATTTGAAAGAATAATGGACATCGTTGCTTGTTTATCCAACTATCCATTTATCCTTTCAATTTTTTTTTTTTTTTTAAGATTTTGAGAGAGCAAGAACATGTGTGCACACAAGCAGGAAAGAGACAGGAGAGAGAGAGAGAGAGAATCCCAAGCAGGCTCTACATCCAGCATGGAGCCCAACACATGATTGGAGCCCAGGATCCCAAGATCAGAACCTGAGCCAAAATCAGACACCTAACCAACTGAGCCACCCAGGCACCCCTACCCTTCCATTTCTTACCCAGATTTTCATTTGTGTATCCACCTCTCCCCAGAGAGGCCATACACTTCAAAGAAAATTAACCCCATCCTGGCCTAGGTTTGCTTAAGCCAATCAACCATTTCAATAGCCACAGTCACTAGTTCAGTAATCCAGTCAGTACTCTTATCTGGAATGTTAGGACAGTGAGGCTCTCTCCCCCGAGATGTGAACAAAAATATATATGGCCCCAACCATCACTGGCAGCCATCCTACAATCGTGAGAAGAACAGCAACAGACTGAAGAAAGCAGAACAGAAACAGAAAGAAACTGATCTTTAACATTACTGTGTAACTGTCAGTCTTGTCCTACCTTTGGACTTGGAGACTATAAATCCTTTTTATTGTGTTTAAAACCAGCTCAAGTTTTCTATTACCTATAACATGATATACAAATTCATGGGGGTTGTTGGGGGAACACATTAACAAGCATCTTGTGTCATTATCTAATAAACGTTCATATAAAGGCTTGAAAAATAACTCCCTCAAATTTTATAGGTTTCACACAGTAGTCTATAACATTTAATTGGACATTTTAAAATGTTATTTAAAATCTAAATTTCCAATTCTTCCTGAAAAATCAAAAGGTATGAGAGACTATTGGGCCCCTATTACCACAGTCCAACAACCAACCAGAATGGAATAGAAGCTGCCCCTTTAAGTCCACAGTCAATACTAACAGAGCCTCTATGTGATATTCTCAGTTCCTGGAGGTATTAAAAGTTTGTACCGTTAATATCTTTAGCAAGACCTATACCAAATGACATATAATGAGTCATGAAAAGTTACATTCTACCTTCTAAGCTTTAACATTTTAATGAAAATCATATACTTTTTAAACAAATTTCATTAAAACATGTATTTGTCACTAGCCCATGGGAAACAATATCCTTGAACTGAATACTTTTAAAGACCTGATAGAAACCTTAAACTCAGCAAGTTCCTGAAAACATGCCAATACATTAATTACTCTGGGTCCAAACGTCTTGACAAATTATTTTAGCATACAGATAAAAACAAAATGAAATGGTTTTAAGTTGCAACAAGAAAAATGTAAAAGTTGACTAAAAGTTTGAAACACTTGAATTCACTTGTACTATTAACCAAAACTTACCCATCAAACAGACTTGCAAAAGAAATTATAAAAACAGTGGTAAATTTCAAAGGCATTTTGATCAAGTTACAATAAGGCCAAGCTACATTAGCAAAGTTAGGACACAGTACTTTGTAAAGATCTCTTAATGTATGGCTCTATTACTAATTTGGACAACTCCAAGGGAAGGGAAGTTGTTTAATTTTAACAGCACAAATATTATTAAAGTAGCTAATATGTAATCAGTAAAAAAGCAACAGTAGGACATAATCTGGCATTTAACAAAATGCCAGAAAAAGTTATGATAGCTATAAATGTTAGTTAAACTTACTAATGAAAACTCCAGTGAAGATAAGATAAAGGAGGAACACACACAAAGATTCAGTGAAATTGGTAATATACTGATTAAGTTAGATGGAAGATTTAGAGTTTATTACTTACACATATTACATATTCTTCTGTCTGTATTCTATTTTCCACAATTTTATAAATTTTAACACAATATAGTGACTATAAAAAATGTTAATGATAAGCTTTCTACATCCAAATGCCTAGTAAAAAAAACAACTGAATGACCAGAAAAACGTTTTTGCTTTTAAGCAGTTTTTTACTTTTTAAAGCAGTTTTGTGAAAGCTATTTGAATGTTAGAGGAAGAAATGAGGGTGGTACAGTCAGTTAAGCCTCTGACTCTTGATTCAGGTCAGGTCATGACCTCAGGGTCATGAGATCCATCTCCACATCTGACTCTGGGCTCAGGGTGAAGTCTGCTTAAGATTCTCTCCCTCTCCCTCTGACTCTGCCCCTCCCAAACCCCCCAACTCATGCTCTCTCTTAAAAAAAAAAAAAAAAAAAAGAAATGAATTCTTCTGATGGAGATTTATTTCATCATTAATATTTAGTAGGACCAGTGTTTTTTGTATCCTTATATTGAGGAAAGTTACGCCTGAGCTATAAATACCTGCTGAGAGAAGCAAACAATTCTATATCAACTCAAGAGAAAGATGTACCCCTGGAAAGGTTGCCATTCTAAGAATCACCAAATTACAGGCAATCTATTCAACCTTTCAGTGTCTCAGTCTCCTCATCTATAAAATGAGATATATATTAAACAGTTGTTGAAAGGGGAATTTAAAAACATGTAAAGCATTTGGCCCATTGCCTGGCACATAGTAAATACAAGTCACAACCTCTATAAAATCATGATTATTAATGTCATTTCCTTCTTTGAGCAGAATTAAGATCAAAGCTAATAACTACCAGGAAATATTTAGGTGCTGTAGTACTAAAAATG
The DNA here is from genome assembly GCF_048418805.1 of Vulpes vulpes. Lineage (NCBI taxonomy): Eukaryota > Metazoa > Chordata > Mammalia > Carnivora > Canidae > Vulpes > Vulpes vulpes. Next base: position 86,541,620 of record NC_132789.1, read on the forward strand.
TTGAGATGGACTGGCTTATCAGATTCCCAAAATTTCAGTTCTCAAGATTTTCTAAAGACCAGCCAAGACCCTACAGATCCATGAAAGAACATGAGAAGTATTTTAAGGGAGGAACTAATCTAATCCCGTGCTCTGCATGAGCGAGAATGACAGTAAAGAGGTATAACTGAACAGATTTTCCCTCTCCTTTTTACTGGACACCTATTACTATGAAAACAAGTAGCTGTGCAGGATGTAACCGATAATCTTATATCCCTACCAGGCCTACAAATCTAAGCAGTATATAAGCAAACCATTACTACAGAATTTGGATTCTCCTTAATAGAATGCAGGTGACTCATGTTTGGTCATCTACCTTCATAGGAGGCATTCTAACGAACAAAGGAGTTTGAATCCTCCTTCTGCCAGAGCAATGTTGTATTTCACACACAAACAACTAATTATGGGCTGTATCAGCACCACAAATTTGTTTGTCAAGGTACATGAGGTTTAGAAAAAGAAAAATCTTTTAAAAATTTTTCAAGTCTATTTTGAAGGAATGAATCCATTTACCAGGTATCTTTTTGAGATTTACAAACTTTTAAAGATCACAAAACACACTAGATCCCCAAAGTTTTAGTAATTGTTGAAATAATGGATACCAGAGTACTATCCTGTATTTATGTATATTTGAACATTTCCATTATAGTTTTTAAAAAATGTGTACCTGTGTGTCTGTATTTATATATAAGCAAACAAATGTTAGAGAAATACTCTATTGTTCAAAGTTTTTATATTCCAAAAGTAAGCGAATTTCACTTAGCTTCTTTCTCATTCTAGAAGTCATACTGCAGGTGACCAGACTATTGGTAAAGGTCTAGTGAAGGAAATAATTAACTGCCCTGGAATAAAACAAGCCTAACCTTGAAAATACAGAGGCAAAAGGGAAGGGTGCTAGACAGTTATTAGAGCTATTACATATTCATATTTGTTCCCATCGGTTATCTTCAAACACAGGTAAGTAGGCAGAAGAGGTGGAATAATTTACTTCTCATCTTTAAGTAGATGAGCAACAGAAGTTGCAGTAATGAAATCTAAAAAAGGCCCCTTAGAAATAACCATTTCTAAGGCTGGAGTAGAAAAAAAATGAAAGTACTGCATGCCCACCTCTCAAAAATAACATTCGTAGTTCACAGTATATAACCAGCAACTTCCAATGACCAAAGATGTTTTACTGCTGGACACGCATTCACCAAAGAAATAGGTTTGATTACACTGCATCTGCCACAATCCTTCTCAAACTGCCATTCAATTTTCACAAGATGAAACCCTAAATTAATTCCAAAATTTAATTTTTTTTAGTTACTTCTAAAAATAAAACTGATCAAAATATAAATACTCACTTTGCGGCAAACTGACCTTTCATCAGCCCTGTGAACAAAACTTCTGAGTTTGAAACATACAGCAAAATGTAACCTAGGCAGACTCAAGAGTAAGAAGTATGTAGAGCATTTGTTTCTCAACTCCAAAAAAGTCACAAAAAAATATCTCTAAAATGTTAAAAAGAAATGCAGACTTAGCTATACATCCCAAGGGAAAAAAAAAAAAATGTTTATATAATAAAACTCCTCCACTGAGCTCACACAAAAAATACTTCCAAGCAACAACTACTTCCTTAGCCCAAAAGTTCACTTGCAGGAAACCTGGAGCACTTAAATTTACGTAATTCCCCTTAAACTGAAAAATACAAGAACTTCTTTCATTTAGGCCAGTAGAATTTTGTTCTTTTATCCATGGAAAAAGCCATCAGCAATTCGAATCAAGCACATGGCTCCAGCTTCAACGTCTCGTTCCCCAGCCCCCTGAGAATATATGCTTATAAAATAGGTATGTACTTACCAGGTTAAAGACAGTTTCTACAATATCCCTATTGGATACTTCTCCAACTTCAACCAACCCCGTCAACACGGCAAATTTCATCCTGATGCCCCTGATGGGGAGCCCTGGTTTCAGGGACAATGCACTCTCTTCAGCAGCGGTTTCTTCTTTCCCTCCACCTCCCCCGTCATCACCTGTTGGTGGCGGGGAAGGGACATTATTGTCCTCACTAGCCATTGCTAGCTGGTTCACGAGGAAGGGCAACTAGGAGTCACTACGGGACAGCAACTGCTGCACTAGGAGTAAGCGCACACACGCAACACGACACGAAAAGGGGTCACTCTTCCAAGTTGTGGAGAAACCCCAGAAGCAGTTGATGGGGAAAGTCCTTGGCGTCGCCCTCGTCCTCTTGGAGAATATTTGTCCAATCTCTCTCCCCGAGGCTGACAACAACGCCAAACCCTATTGGAAGATTAAATAAATGTTAAATACGCTAGGTTTTGTTTTAAGGGTTCTTTTCTGGGAGGGGGGTGGAGGGGAATCGTTACTGTCCGTCAGATAAGTTACAGCAGCGACCTTCCGACCAGCCACCCGCTACCCCCCCTGGCTCCAAGGCAGGTCCTAGGCGAAGGCGGGTTCCACAGGCCCCCGAACAGGTTCACTCCTCCCCCACACGCCCGCAGGTTCCCGGCGCAGCGCTACCTCGCCTCACAGGTGCACGGGAGGGAAACTGGCGGGGGAAAATGAAGGGTCCGGGGCGGGGGCGGGGGGGTGGGGGCGAGCTACCGCAGCAGTAGAAAGTTCCTCCTCACCCAGACCCTCGGGACTCGTCCTCACCCCCCGCCAGGGAGCCGCGAGACCGAGGTGGCGGCGGAGATCCAGGGCAGGAAAAGGCGGGGGAAAGGGGCGGGGAGCGCTCTCCACGCTCGGCCCAGGGGGAGGAGTGGAGCACTCGGGCACCTGAGGCTCGACGGCGGGAGGCGGGGAGCTGTGTGCGGTGGCGAGAGGGGAGGGGAGACCGGCGGCGGCGGCGGCGGCGGCGGCGGCGCGGAGAGGAGGGAGGGAGAGGTCAGTGCACCTGGTCGCAGCCTCCAAGTTTCCCTAGTCCGCTCCCCGGGAGTCCGCGGCTGCACAGAACTCCATGGCTTCCTGGCCCGCCCGACCCCTGCGCTCAGCCTTTGCAAAAACAGCCCGTGCTGGCGCCGTGGACACCGCGACGGAGGCTGCGGGCGGCGGTGAGGTGGCTCCTGCGACAGCTCGCCCCGCCACGGCTCGCGCCGACGTCCCTGCGCCCACTGAGGCTACTCCCCGCCGCCATGACAGCGCCGAGGGCCGCCGGGCGCGGCGTGCGCGTGCGCGAGCGCGCGGGACGGTGGGGCGGGCGGGCGCGGAGGCGGGGGCGGAGGCAGCCGCGCGGCGCGGCGTGGTAGGGGAGCGCGGGCGGCCGAGGGGGCCGCGGGGCCGCTGGGCCGGGCGGGGGGCGGAGGTGCTCGGCGCGGGCCGGGAGGCCAGACGACGTGGGAGGGGGGGCGCCCCGGCGGCCTCGCCCAAGCAGCGCCGGGCGCGTCCCCGAGCGGCGGGAAGAACCTCTCCTCCGGGAGCCCCGTCTTCCCCCGCCCCCCCACGCGCCTCCCACCCCCGACCTGGGAAGGTGTTCGGACAAGTTGCTGAGGTGATTCTGCTGCTGCTTCTGTTGTCAGGTTACCACGGGGTCTCCCGGCGCGGAGAGGACCCGCCCCCGCGTTGCCAGGGTGTCTTCGTGGACTTGGAGGACACCTGAGGGACCGCTGCGAGCCCGGGAGGCGGCAGCGCGGGAGCCACCGAGGCTGCTGCGCTCGTCCAGAGGGAGCAGAGTCCCCACCCCCGACTGCTGTCAGCTGCTGCCCGCGCGCCGCGAAGACTTGGAGCGACATTTCCACCGGGATGCCCCGGCAGCTGCCGCCGCTTGGCGGAGGATGGGAGGGGGAACGTGTCCACGAGGAGTGGGGACGGTTCCTTGCTTCGCAGCTGCCGCCCCGCCAGACCTCCCCCCCCGTCCTGAGGAAGGGAGGATTCCCGAGACAGCTGCTCCGGACAGCGTGGAGGCGGGGCTCATTTTGCCTGTAGCTCTCTGGGGTTTTTTTCCTCTCGTAATTTTCCAATGTGAAAGTTAGGTTCGCCTCATTCTCAGATTAGCTTAAGAGATAAATTGCATTAGGAGTGAAACCAGCGCAGGTCATCGTGATGTGGCCTTCCCCTCCACCCCCACTATTAACAGTCTTCCTGATGCCTTAGTGAAAAACAAATACCGTTAAAGAACGTGGTTTGTCACCCTTAGGTACTCTTTGAAGTCGTAAGGCCTTAAAAAATAATAATGTTTAATATACTTGCCGTTCCCTAAAATGAAAGTGAGGCAAAAAAAAAAAAAAAGTGAGGTCAAATTAAGTTAGGATGTACCATGGAGGAGCCAGAAAAAAATATATATATGTTGGTTTGAGTGGCGAAATAATTGCCTAGAGAAAGGGTTGTTTGACATGGGCTTGAAAAGGAAACTGAATTTCAGCTATCTCATGGAAATTTGGAGGGGGGGGGAGGTAAACGAGAAAAGACACGGAGCATTGGGGTATCTTCAGAAAAGCGGTACACCTTTTAGAAACACTAAGATGAATTCACCTGCGCCAAATCGCATATCATTGCAAATGTTTGTTACATACTTGTTTTGCACAGGTAGATTTAAATACTCCAAAGATGAAGCAGACATTTTTCTCATCCGAATTGGTGATTCATGTATTACCGGGGTAAGAGGCAAGCCACGTCAATGGCTTGGCTTTCTTTAAGTCCCTGAAAAACTAAACACCTCAGATTTCTATTTCAGATTCTCTTTTAAGATTTTATTTATTTGACAGAGAGGCACAAGCAGGGGGAGTGGCAGGCAGAGAGGGAGGAAGAAGCAGGCTCCCCACTGAGCAAGGAGTACCAGGCTTGATCCCAGGACCCCAGGATCATGACCTGAGCCCAAGGCAGGTGCTTAACCAACTGAGCCACCCAGGTGCCCCTATATTTCAGATTGTTAAATGAGTAAGTCTGGAATAAGAGGGAGTAGGGTGTGCCTGACGTAGAGGGACAACTTTCAATTGACCTTTAACACATCTGTAGGGAAGGAGACAGGCACTTTTGAGGTAGAGAGGCATTAATAAAAGGCTAATAATAGCATTTTTGCCTCCCCAGATTTGTGCAGATAGTCTTACCTTGAGTATGTTAATATATCTTGTATAATTGCTAGTAAAGTATTTGCTAAATAAATAAATGTCTGCCATTGAGAAGGAGCAGATGACAATGAGCATGTCCTAAACACAGTGTTGTCACAATTATTCAATATCAATGACGGGCTGGGGCATCTGAGTGGCTCAGTTGGTTAAGCATCTGCCTTCGACTCAAGTCATGATCCCAGGGTCCTGGGATTGAGCCCCACATTGGGCTCCCTGCTCAGCAGGGAGTCTGTTTCTCCCTCTCCCATCCTCCCTGCTTAATGCTTGCTCACTCTCTGTCAAATAAATAAAAGCTTAAAAAAATAAATTTAGATAAATAAGTAAATGACTAGGGCTAAGTTTTGTATCTGTCATGGATTTGCCAGCTCTCTGTTAACACTACTGGTGAAACAAAAGAGGACATAAGACAATTACCCGAATAATCCCAAAAAAATTGTCAACTACTTTTTACGGTTTTTCAGATTTATACAACCTCTTGCTTTACTTTGCCCCGGTTACAGTAAAATACGTGGCAAAAATTGGGGATTCAAAAGAAAGCACATGGAAGGTAGAAGAGGGAACTTCATTTCTAGCCACAGAATACAATAGCTGTGGATTATTGTTTAGGTCTAAAGAATAGAATCAGTGCTTCAGGGTGAACTATCTGTCCAGCAGCTATTAAGCTCCTTCATGGCACAATCTTGAACATTGTAGGTACTCAATATATATCATTTGGATTGAGTTAAAACTCTTAAGATACTTGCTTTAATTTTTCTGACTTGGAAGCTCTTGCTTGAATCTATACAACTACTACCAGTTAGAGGGGGCAGGATCTTGGCATCAATGGCTATCTTAATATGGAAAGCAGTTTTACCATTTGTTAAAATTTGTTTATATTTTTGGTACTATCATGGATGTTTTCTAGTCAAAAGCTTTCATAGAAACTATCAGCAGGTGAGTTTACAGTATTGCATTACTCGTAACCCTATATTACATGCTCAAATGCTATACAAAAAGGAAGAAAGGGGGAAAACGATTACCTCCTATAAAGCCAGGCTCAAGTTTTTTTAATCACTATCCTAGTTTGTATTTCTCAGACATTACCATCTTGACAGAATTAAGGAGTAAAATTTTTCATAATTTTACTTGCCTTCAGCATATGTAAAAAACCATAGCAGGGGAAAGAAGAAGGGAAAAAAAAAAAAAAACAGTACATGCAGAACAGGAAGCCTGTGCATAACTCAGAGGAACCCAAGCAAAGAGAATGTAATTTCATAGTGAAATCAAGAAGATTATTGATCTATAAACCCTTACCTATATACAAAGAAAATTTTCTTTCTACCAGAAAAAAACACCCAACCTACCCAATTGTAACTTATTGGCATTTTGCCTGAGTATACATGAGACAATTTAGGGGAAAGGTACCACCCACATGATTTGCTATGAGCCTGGATGTGTATTTCTGGATTTGGAGTTTTCTTCAAATTGTTGCTCCTTATAGCTTATGGTAGTATAGGCTGGAAATAGATGGTCCTGGCTTGCAGCACCCTTCTTGTGAGAAAATGATACATCCATTAAATCTTACTAACGTTAGGTAAAACTTTTATGTCAGTAGTCTTTATTAACAATATATTTACTGGGCATTAGGCTCTGGGAACAATTAAAATTTAAAAGGAAAATACATTTTCCTTTAAAATATGTCACCCACTCTAATAGAAACTCAAAAGTTTAAGATTAAAAGTTTATACATTTAATATCTAGAAATTCAAAATGACCCACATCAACTTATTACATTTAGGGAATTTTTAAATTATTTTTTCCCTTGTGTATGTCACACAAGAGGTAGAGGCTTTGTAAAGGGCAACTCTACTTTCAGCAAGTGTGCTAACCAAGATCTACTTTTATGTCATGAGAGTGAGCCATCTTGGATATTCCAGCCAGGTTGAATCCTCAGATGACTGCAGCACTGCCAACAGCACATGGTATAAAACAGCACAGCTGGATCCAGTTAACCCACACAGAAATTATTAAAAATAATAAGTTGTCAATTTAAGGCACTGAGTTTTGGGAGTGTTTGTTACATAGCAATAGATAGAACAAAAACATCAATTAAAAACATTCTGTAGTTTTGGGTTACTCTCCTGACCATATTACTTTTTTCTGTCCAGAGTATAAACTTTTTAAAATATTCCAACCTGGTCACATCTCTATTGTCATTTAGAGTTCCATATCTTAAAGAGGATAGTAGCACTGTATTTAGCCAGAGATCCTCAAGGGAGAGGGGAATTGTGTGGTATCACATTTGGAGTTATAAGGTCCTCGGGAAATTTTCCGGGAAAGTTTTCTCTTTTTTGCTGAAAAGAGCTAGATTTAATTTTATTAAAGAAAGCATCCATTTCCTTACAGATGCTCCAAATTATTTTCTTTGTTGAGAAATGTGCCACCGCATGGGTAAGCAAATATCTATTAAAAATACAGAGGAGGGGTGCCTGGTGGCTCAGTGCGTTAAGCATCTGCCTTCCTTTTTATTTTATTTTATTTTATTTTATTTTTAGATTTTATTTATTTATTCATGAGAGACACACACACACAAAGAGAGAGAAAGAGGCAGAGACACAAGCAGAGGGAGAAGCAAGCTCCATGCAGGAAACCAGACATAGGACTCGATCCAGGGCTCTAGGATCACACCCTGGGGCAAAGGTGGCACTAAACCACTGAGCCACCCAGGCTGCCCAAGCATCTGCCTTCTATGCAGGTCATGATCCCAGGGGCCTGAGATGGAGCCTTGCATCAGGCTCCCTACTCAGTGCGGAGTATGCTTCTCCCTCTCCAACTGCCCCCCCCCCCCCCCCCCCCGCTCATGCTCCCTCGCGCGCGCTCTCTGTAATGAATAAATAAAATATTTTTTAAAATTAAATAAATAAAATACAGGGGGGAAAGTTTCAAGTCCACTAATAACCAAAGAAAATGTAAATTAATATCGAGAATATTTTTTACCTCTCTCATTGCAAATATTTGTAGTACCCAGTGTTGGCAAAGGGGAAATGTGTACCCTCATTTACAGCACATGTATAACAACTTAGAAATGTATCTAATACAAAAAGAACAGTTGGTTAGATAAATTCTGGTTCTTCCATGCAATGGAATTCTTTGCAGCCATTAAAAATGGCATTGGAAATAGTTAATATACAGAATATTTTAATGATACATTAAGTCAAGGGACTCTACCTTTTTTGAGTCATATACCACTGATAATGTGGTACTGATTAGGACCAAAAGATATTTAAGGCAAGAAGAAATTCACTCACAGAAATTAAGATCATTCAAAAAAAAAAAAAAAAACATGTATGTAGTGATCCTACATATTAAGCACCACATTAGATGTTTAGGTAAAAGAAAAATCTAGTCCCTGTCTTGGGAACTCACAGTCTAGTCATTGGGACAGACATTACAATGCAGTATGTTAAACCTATGAAAGCCTAAAAGAAAGATTTTCAAGAAAAAGGTGATATCAGAGCTGAATATTAATAAATAGGAATAAGCCAGATGAAAAAGTCAGAGAAGGTTATTCCACAATATGGAAAGTCTCCAGAATGGTTGGACATTTTGGACTGAGAAAACAACTGACTCCAACTGTGACTCTTAAATCATTAGATTTTTCTTCAAAATAGAGCTATAGAGCAGTAATAAGGTTGCTCTGTAAATAAATATCGAAAAACTCATCCTACCACCCACACTTTGATTACATCTCTTTATATGTACTCTTTATGTATGAGGAATCCAAATGTGGATAAATCATGTCCCATGAAGTTAGATGGTATTATGATTGTCTGAAATGTCATTATAGTGTTTATTGTCCCTGCACAAAAGGAGAAATGGAATTGGCTCTGTGCTTACATGATAGGCAGCAGAAGGGCAAGTGAATAGATTATGATCCGTTCTTGGCTTTACTTTGAATGAAAATAGGTTAGCATAACCAAGACTCCCATGCCGAAATTATAATTGTTATAGGAAAATGGTTAAGTCTAGGAGAAGCAAGTAGATTGTTAATAAGAAGTTGAACTAGAGAGGTGGAGTGGACCAAAGTAAACCGGGCTAAGGACTGGGCTTTGCCATGAAGGGAACTTATTGCCTTCAGAAGATTTCAAATGATAAAGTAATAGGATTTCACTAGCCTCTTAAGAAAATCACTAGCAGCTAGCTACCCAACTGATTTCATATTTGCTAGGGTGGAATCATCCATTGTCAGCATTGGTGGAATGCAGTTTTTATATTACTTTAAATAATTTGCATTTATAAAGGCGCAACATTGTATGAAATAACGAGATGATTAATACATTCACTGAAGGAGTGTACATCATTTTAGGCATTTTCCTCAAAATATTGAGAAACTAAAGATGTCTAAGATTATCTCTCCATAGATATCATACTCTCTGATGGAAGCTTATAAATACTATTTAGCCATTAAGCAAATACTTGAAATATATTTGGAAGGTTGATGTTCCTGAGTGTGGCACACACTTCTAGGAAAATACGTTGCTACCAGTAACTACACAAAAAATTAAATTGGACCCCTATCTTACAGCACTCACAAAAATTAAAACCAATTAGACATAAACATAAGACCTGATACTATAAAATGCCTAGAAGAAAGCATAGAGGAAGCTCCTTGACATTGATCTTGGTGATGTTTTTTTGCATATGACACCAAAAGCACAAGCAGCAAAAGTAAAAATCACATGTGGGACAACATCAAACTAAAATCTTCCTTATACACGCACACAAAATCAATAAAACGAATAAGCAAAGCTGAAGAATGGGAGAAAATATTTGTAAACCATATATGAGATAAGTTAATATCCGGGATCCCTGGGTGGCGCAGCGGTTTGGCGCCTGCCTTTGGCCCAGGGCGCGATCCTGGAGGCCCGGGATCCAATCCCACGTCGGGCTCCTGGTGCATGGAGCCTGCTTCTCACTCTGCCTGTGTCTCTAACTCTCTCTCACTGTGTGCCTATCATAAAAATAAAATTTTAAAAAAATCTTAAAAAAAAAGAAGTTAATATCCAAAATATATAAAGAACTTATATAGCTCAAAAACAACAACAACAAAAATCTGATTTAAAAATGAGCAAACTGGGCAGCCCAGGTGATTCCGCGGTTTAGCGCCCTCTTTCAGCCCAGGGCCTGATCCTGGAGATCTGAGATCGAGTTCCACATGGGGATCCCCACATGGGGATCCCCGCATGGAGCCTACTTCTCCCCTTGCCTGTGTCTCTGCGCGCCCCCCCCCCCCCCGCCTCTCATGAATAAATAAAGTTTAAAAAAAAAACCCTTTAAAAAAATAAATAAAAATGAGCAAACTAAATAGACATTTTCCCAAAGAAGACATCAAAATGGCCAAAAGGTGGGGGGCGGGGGCTGACTGGTTCAGTCAATAAAGCTTGTGACTCTTAATCTCAGGGTTGTGAGTCAAGCCCCACATTAGGTGTAGACATTACTTAAACTCTTTTTTTTTTAAAGCCAATAAGTACATTAAAATATGCTCAATATCACTAATCATCAAAGAAATGCAAATCAAAACCACCTGACACCAATTAGTATGACTATCCTCAAGAAGCCAAAGATAACAAGTGTTAGTGAGGATGTGGAGAAAAGGGAACCCTTGTACCCTGTTGGCGGGAATGCAAACCAGAGCAACCACTTTAGAAAACCATATGGAGGCTCCTTAAAAAATTAAAAATAGAACAACCATATAATCCACTTATAGGTATATATCCAAAGGAAAATTCCAATTCCACTTATCCAATTCCACTTATAGGTATATATCCAAAGGAAATGAAAAGAGAGTATCAACGAGATATCTGCACTTTCATTTTTACCAAGATAGCAAAGTGTGCAAAGACCTTAAGGTGAAAAACAGCATGGATTCCAAAGCCTGTGGGACATCAAGGGGAGATGTCCAGTGATCATTTGCAAGTGTAGTTGTAGATAGAAATATGGCATCATTCACTAGAATAAGAAAGGTCACCAAGCAGAGTGTGTAAAGTTGGAAGGAGAAAACACTACAAACTATGGGGCTTGTGGTAGGCAGTCGAATATCCTCTCAATGGTGTCTGAATCCTAACCCCTGGGACCTGTGACTGTATTGCCTCACATGAAAAAAAGGACTTTGCATTGGGATACCTGGGTAGCTCAGCGGTTAAGTGTCTGCCTTCGGCTCAGGGCGTGGTCCTGGAGTACCAGGATTGAGTCCTGCATCGGGCTCCCTGCATGGAGCCTGCTTCTCCCTCTGCCTGTGTCTCTGCCTTTCACTCTCTGTGCCTCTCATGAATAAATAAATAGAATCTTTTTTTAAAAAAAAAGGAGGAGAGGGGGCTTTGCAGATGATTAAGTTAGGGGTCCTTGTAAGTGAAAGAGGGAAACAAAGGTTAGAGTCAGTGAGAGGTTTGAAGACACTAGACTGATGTCTTTGAACACAGAGGAAGGGGGCCACAGGCCAAGGAATTCAGGCAACCTTTAGAGGCTGGAAAAGGTAAGAAAACAGATTCTCACCTGCAGTCTCCAGAACAATGCAGCCCTGCCAATATTTTTATTTTTATCCCAGTGAAACCCATTTTGGACTTCTGACCCCTGAACTGTAAGATAATAAATCTGTGTTGTTTTAAACCATATTTAAAAAAAGAGGGTGGAAGGGCACCTGGCTGGTTCAGTCAGAAAAGTATGCAACTCTTGATCTTGGGGTGACAAGTTTAAGTCCCACATTGGATATAGAGATTACTTTAAAAATAATAAAAATCTTAAAAAAAAAAAAGGAAGGAGGTTCCCTGGGTAGATCTCAGTCAGTTAAGTGACTGACTCTTGGTTTCAGCTCAGGTCATGATCTCAAGGGCATTAGATCGAGCTCCCCCGTCGGCTCCACACTCAGTGCTGAGTCTGAAGTTTCTTCCTCTCCTGCCCTCCTCCGTTGTGTGCTGCACTCCCACACTCTCTCAGTCTCTCTCACAAATAAATAAATCTTTTTAAAAAGGCGTGGTGGGAATATGTAGACTTCTAGGAGCTGTAAATCTGCTTCTCCCTCTCTCTCTGCCCCTGCTCATGTGCTTTCTCTCGCTCACTCTCTCTCTCAAATAAATAAATAAAATCTTTTAAAAAGTAAATTATTTGAGAGGTGGAAGGGGAAGAAAGAGAGAATATCCACTAGATGACCTGCTTGATCCCGTGACCCTGACATCATGACCTCAGTGAAACCAGGGGTTGCACACTCAACCAGCTGAGCCACCCAGGCACCCCAACCTTGGCCATGTTTTAGAATCACTTCAAACCTTTTATAAATCCCAATGCCCAGGCCAATTAAATCAGAACTTGATTAGGACCCAGACATCAGCATTTTTTGCAGTTTCCTAGGTAATTCCAATGTGAAGCCAAAGTTTATAGCCACTAAACTAACTTATTTTTTACTTCATAATGCTCCTTTGATGAAATATATAGTTTGATGTTATTTAAAATAACTTATATGAAGATTTTTATTATCACTCATTTAGATTATTTCTATTTCAAAAGCAATGGTCTTATAAATCGTAAGGGAGAAGAATTGAGAGTTCTGTGTAAAGAAAGTAACATTTGCTAGATTTCATGTTAAAAGCAACACAGAAACAGTGCCAACTTCAAAATAGTTTTTTTTTCTTTTTTAAGATTTTATTTTTAAGCAATCTCTACAGCCAATGTGGGCCTCAGACTCACAACCCTGATAACAAGAGTTGAATACTCCACTGACTGAACCAGCTATAGTCTATTTCTAAAGCAAAATGTGGTTAGTAAATAAAAAATTACCACTTAGGAAAATGTACTCTAATTTCCAGGATCTAAATAAGATTGCTGGAAGTTCTATAATTTGCAGCTATGGAAGAAATAACTGGAGGAAATTATGTTATATAAAAAAATTAGAAATCTTTATTCTTCTGCTAAACCCAACTTCTCTTAATGGAAGACTGTTAGACAGTTTAGCTTTGTGTTTAAGCTTTAGAAGAACAAAACGTGTTTTGCTTATATCAATTTTAACCAGTTGAGAAAAATATAATACAGAAAGTAGCACATAGCAGTGCTGATCTAGTTCCATGAGTCATAGCTGTAGAAGCTTAGAAGGCAAAAAAAAAAAAAAAAAAAAAAGTGTAGCAGCTATTCAATGAATTGAAGGCCTGGAAAAATGAGGTAAGACTAACTTAAGTATAAACTAGTTTGGTAAGCCACCCCAGACTACAATGCATATTTCAGCATTCTGTTTTATTATTTACAGATGGTTGAGAATTAAGAATAGAACATAATTTTCCTTTTTTTCAGTTCTCCCTCAATTGTTAACCAAGGTGGTGATGCACAAAGTGAACAGAACAAATGAGCAAATATATTTTTTTTTAGGTTCACAAATATTCGACTCCTAGGAAACCAAAGCGAATGCAATTTTTGGTACCATTAAGTTAATTCTGAATGGTGATAACTCAGACAAGCTAGGTAAATCTTAACTTTTCAGTTAAAAAAAGAAAAGAAAGACCAGAGCCACATCTTCTGAATTTTCAATTTCAAAATCAGAGATTAGAATGACTGGGTGTGTGTGAAGAATGGAAGGAGGGCAAGCAAAGATAAAAGTAAAAGATCATTTAGGATGAACAAATAGCCTAAGCAAAATGGAGCCTGAAAAGGGAAAGAAAAAGACTCAAGCTATATTTTGAAAATAGAACCAACAGGATTTGCTGATATACTGTATGTGAAGGGTAAAGATGAAGAGAAGGGAGCAATAAAAAATGCCATTTGGATTTTGGACTTGACCAATCGACGGATATGCTATTAACTGGAGTGGAATAAACTGGCGTTGAGCTAGAGGAAGAGTTAGCAGTGACGTCAAGGATTTACTTCACTCGTTTGCTAATGGCTGGGCTCCTGAAGGCAGTTTATTTTATGTTTTTTAATAAAAGATTTTATTCATTTATTCATGTGAGACATAGAGAGGCAGAGACATGGGCAGAGAGAAGCAGGCTCCATGCAGGGAACCCGATGTGGGACTGGATCCCGGAACTCCAGGATCACGCCAGAGCCAAAGGCAGGTGCTTAACCATTGAGCCACCCAGGCATCCCTCCCAAAGGCATTTTAATGTGGATATTTTTTTTTTTCCTCCAAAATGGGTGGCGAAGAGGAGGTGAGGAGAGCAGAAGGAACCAGCAAAGCATGTTGAAAAGGGGAAGGCCAATAAAGTAGATGGAAAATAGGAGCAGTCACTGAAGCCAAGGGAGGAAAACAATTCAAGAAGGAGGAAAACGATTACGATATGATTGTGCTTACTCATGACCCCAGTTAATATGATATCAGCTAATGGAAAATTATGAGACATATCTGCACTGGTGGCTACACCTATGAAAGAACATGCCTTGTGTCACAGCAACATTCAATATGTGCAGCTCTCCCCACCCTTCTTTCCCCACAAAATTTCCGTTATCTATCATAAAATTGATGATGGTAATCCTCTTACTAATTTCTGGCTTCTATGTGAAATAATATTGAAGGGTCTTACAGATTTTAAAAAGTAATGCGTGTTAATTGTAGAAAGCTTGGAAAATGTAGAAAAGTTCAAACATGGAAAAAAAAATACCATAATTGCAACACCTAGAGATATCATCGCTAACGCTTGGTGTAGATAAGTATTCCAACTAAATAAATGTATATTACGAAATCGAGCTGATGTTAAACGTAGTGCTTGTAACCTCCCTTTTTTTTTCACTTAGAAATATATTATTTACATTTTTAATGTCACCAAATAGTCTTTTAAGCATAGCTTTGCTGTATTTTTTTTAAAGATTTTATTTATTTATTCATGAGAGACACACAGAGAGAGGCAGAGACACAGGCAAAGGGAAAAGCAGGCTCCATGCAGGAGCCTGACGTGGGACTCGATCCTGGGTCTTGCCCTGGGCTAAAGGCAGGTGCTAAACCACTGAGCCACCCGGGCTGCCTAAGCATTGCTTTATTAACTGTTATTATTGACTAGACTATAATTTAACCAATCTCCTATTGTTTAAATTCAAATTGTTTCCACTGTTTTGCTATTAAAAACGTGGTAAAATGGCTACTGGTTAACAGTATAGACTTTGACACCTAACACATCTGGTTTAGGGGCACCTGGGTGGCTCAGTCCTTTAAGTGCCTGCCTTCTGCTCAGGTCCTGGGATGAGACCCCACATAGGGCTCCCAGCCCAAGAGAGAGTCTGCTTCTCCCTCTGCCCTCCCGCCTGCTCCTGTGCTTGCTCACTCTCTCTCTTGCTTTCTCTCTCTCTTTCTCTCTCAAATAGATAAATAAAAGCTCTAATACATCTGGTTTAAATTCTATTTCCATAGCTTACTGGCTGTGTGTTCTTGAGAAATTATTGAATGAATTAGCTAAGTTTCAGTTTCCTCATCTATAAAGTGACTATACTAATAGTACCTATTTTAAGGATTACAGGTACTTAGCATGTTACCCCCAAAGCAATTAATGCTTCATAAATGTAAATTATTACAATAATTATAGCATATGTTGTTAAATTACTATCTTTTAAGTTTTTTGAAAAAAAATTATGAAAGCTTTCCTGATCAATTTTTTTTTTTTTAAGATTTTACTTATTTGAGAGAGAGCACATGAGCAGAGGGAAGGGCAGGGAGGGGGAGATGTGCAGACTCCCTGTCAAGACCTAAGCCAAAGGCAGACGCTTAGCAGACAGAGCCACACAGGTGTCCCCTAGCCGCACTTTAAATACTTGGTTGTCAAGGGCCATTTCTATCACTGCAGAAAGTTCTATCAGACAGTGCTATGTGAGATCTGACAGGAGGGGGAATTCAGTACTTCACAAATCAGAACACAAGAGCAGCTCAGCTGAAAGGTCTCACATTTATTACTGAACCAACCTACTGGTATAGAGGCAAAGTAACAGAGAAAATCATTTCCTTGATAAGACGTGTCTATTGGCCAGGTAGGGAGGTTGTTTCTATATGATAGGATAGGAGCATGTGATCTCCATGCAGCTTAAATATGTGTGCCAATTATGTTTGCTATTTCATGATGTGCAATGCCTCCTCATAGACCCAGCTTGGTTCTTCTCCAGTGCCTCCTCTTGGAGTTGTACCTGATTCTTATTTTAAGATTTTATTTATTTATTAATGAGAGACACACAAAGAGAGAGAGGCAGAGACGCAGGCAGAGGGAGAAGCAGGCTCCATGCAGGGAGCCCGATGTGGGACTCGATCCTAAGACTCCAGGATCATGCCCTGAGCCAAAGGCAGACGCTCAACCGCTGAGCCACCCAGGCGTCCCTGTACCTGATTTTATTACCAGTTTTCATCTGAATCCACTGGGGAATGGGACGATTCTGCTTTTGTTTCTTGGCCAGGAATTGCTTGATTCTGAAAGTCTTGTGAGAAGACATGGCGAGAACGGTCAACCACACACAACCAGGATGGTGGCGAAAAGGAGAAACAGCTTTCCTTATCAATTTAATATTTGCCTACCATTCTGTTTATCAGCTAGTATGGTTAGCATTTGGAATATCCATATATATAATTTCTGTTACAAATTCCATTAATTTCTTGGACCAAAAGAGGTAACTTTTTCTTTTTTAATTTTAAAAATTTAATACAGTTCAAAGCAGGGTGCCAGGTCCATTTCAGCTACTTCACTGCCAAAACTAGGGGCAGGGACTTGCTTCAGTTTTCCTGTCTTCTCTTTGTTTGTGATGACCAAGGTATAAAAGTATCTGCGGCACTGACCTTTAAACTTCACATTATCTTTATTTTTCTTGATCATGATGGATTTGGCATCCTTTCCCCTGGCTGTGAGCAGAAAGTCATGATTTCCTCAATTTTGTGTGACAGGGCTCCGAGGGATGCAGGGGAATGCACCACCCACCCAGCCAGTGGCACGAAGAGCGGAGGACAGAAAAGCCGAAAGAGGGAACTCGACTATGGGTGGTTCTTTGCTCATTCATTAGGAATCCATGAAGCAAAACAATTTAATGGATTTTTTTTTCAGAATCTCAGAATCAATTCTTCTACATCACATAAAAAGTACTAATCTGTTAAAATACAACGAAATATATCTAGGACTGAACACAACAAACTGGTACAAACTCCTGTTCTGCATACTCAGCTCCCAGTGTTGCCTACTTCTCTGCCACTTTTTTGTAAAGACTTTATTTATTTATGAGAGCGTGCACGTGTGCGCATGCACGAGAGCTGGGGGACAAGGGGAGGATCCCAAAGCAGAGTGAGAGGGACAAGCAGAATCCGCGCTGAGTGCAGGCCGGAGGCAGGGCTCCATTCCACAACCCCAGAGTCTGTGACGTGAGCCGACATCAAGAGTTGGATGCCCAACCAACGAAGCCACCCAAGTGCCCTGCCACTTTATTGTAGGTAGTGAAAGGAGAGAAGGCTAAGCAAAGTTCATGTGGTATCTTGGAATAAGTATAGAGGTGTTGAATTCCATCCTGCCTAATTCAACACCTCCATCATCCCAGACTCTCCTCGTAGCACTCCCCCAACTGCTCATAGAGCACAAACCGCACCAGATTTCCAACCTGAGCAGATCTTTTTAATTATAGTCAATAAAGAATTATTTTGAGTTCCTTTGTAGTGAATGGAGTTGTCGCTTATATCTTGGTCACGTTTTTATTAGTGAAAACTCTCCCGAGTTCCTAACCAATTGAATCAAAAGTTTTAGCTAGATGATCTTTTTGGACAAAAGCAGCAGCAGCCAGACAAAATCTTCACCCCACTCCCACCTCCCAAGCCATCTCTATTTTGTGGTTTGTAGGTTATCTACTGTGATCTTTTTCTGCTGGATTCCTAGTGTGTCATGGAAACTAGAGAAAGTACAGGTACTATGTTTACACAGCTTTCATTTCTATTTACAAAATCTCTTCTGTGGAGTTTGTAAAAAAAAATTTTTTTCGCTGCTGCACCTGTTGCTCCAATTCTGTCAGCCAGTTAGCACTAAGGTCTGAAGCCAGTTTCTGATGGGGAAGTAGGGAGGGTACCCATCAAACTGGTTTTACTGCCTGAAGATGACTGATTACCTCAGTTTTAGAAAAAAATGGAACATAGAAAACAACATCAGTCTTTGGATTTCCTAATGCTGGAACTGAATTGAGGACTGCAAACAACTACTAATACACTTCAGTTTTTAATGATTTTAGGTCTGCCATGTAGACCAGCTTTAGAAAGCTGCATTGTTCTGACCAACATTACAGACTGAATTATATCCACTTGGATTGAAAGAGTTGTTATATCCCCAAGCACCTGATTGCTGGGTCATTCTGACATTGAAGAAAATGAATGTCCTGGGTTAAATCTGGAGGCATGTGAGTCCATTCAGTTCAAGTGCTGGCATTTAACTTCTCAACTCTGTAAAAACCAAAAAGAGTATACTTAAATTAACATTCTGCATGTAGTTCCCTAAAAAATTCATTTCAAATAATGAGGAACAGAGTTTAATTCTATTTGAGTCTAGTTGCCTACATTCTTAGATAACCCTTCTGAACATCACCTTTTTCATCTGTAAAACAGAGCTAATAATACCTATCCCAAATAAGATTGTTCAGGGATCAAGTGAGAAAAGCATTACCACTAGATATAGTAATCACCTTAAAAAGAAGTTTTAATATTTGCAATATAATGAAGCAATAATACAGAAGGAAAAACAATTTTTCTTTAAAAATCGCAGTTTTCTCTTAACCAATGGAGCATTGGCATAAATCCTCTCATACTTGGAAAGATATGAATAATTCTTTTATATATTTTTTTTATTTTTTAAAGACTTCACTTATTTAGAGAGAGAGAGACAGAGAGAGAGAGAGAGTGCATGCATGCTTGGGGTGGAAGGAAGGAACAGAGGGAAAGGGAAAGGGAGAGAATCTCTAGCAGACTCTGCTGAGCCAGAGCTGGACGCAGGGCTTGATCTCAAGACCCTGAGATCACAACCTGAGCTGAAAACCAAGAGATGAGCACTTAGCAAATGAGTCTCCCAGGTGCCTCTAATTCTTTTTGTTTTGGTTTTTAAGATTCTAAGCAATCTCTACACCCAACATGGGGCTCAAACCCACAACCCTGAGATCGATAGTCACATGCTGAGCCAGCCAGGCACACCAGATATGGATAATGCTTATCTTCAGGATCATTTTTAGTTGCCCCTCCTTTTACATTGACAGAATGCTGCTTCTGCTTATCATCGACACTTATCTTTTTCTGCTTTGAGTTTTAATTCTTTATTTGTCAATCTTTTTCTCCTACAAGATTGGATATTCCAGGGGTCTTTCCCCTCTTACAACATCTCACATGGTGTCTTGGATATAGTATGTTTTCCATAAAAATTTGTGTTGAAATGAAAGAAGTTGAATGTAGAATCTGTTATAGGATATCACTGTTTCCCATTGACAGGCATATCCTGATTGGAGCCCATTTTTGTTATCTATCAATGGAAAAGGGACCAGAGGAAGATACACAGATATTATCAGAATGAGTTACAGAGGAAGAGTTTTCAGTAAAGAAAGAAAATTAAATTGCTGAATACCCCACAGAGGAAGAGGATCAAAGTCCAATATTTTTTCTGTGGTTAGGGGTGACCTTCCATAGAATTGCCTCAGTTAAGAGATAGGAAAAGCCAGATTACTGTAGGCTTGAGAATTAGCGAGTGGCGACAAATGGCTAGAAGAGAGTTTAGACCCTATTTCTGGGAAATGAATTCCTTCAGGGTTGAGCTCCAGTCCAGAATGACATAAGTATCCACCACAGTTCTACACTCCAGCCATGCCAACCATATCACAGTTTCCTCCTCACACACAGTGATTTCTCATCTTCAGGATTTTGTTTTTGGTCTTCCCATTTTGACCTGAGAGTCCAGTGTCAACTACTCTGAAACCCTGAGGTCTTTCCCTAATTTTTCCTGCTTAATGTGTACTGTTTTGCCCTAAAGCCAATAAAATATAAATTGTAACTTTCTTAAGTCACTTAAAACATTCAGCCTAGCATTACTGTAAGGTAAATATATGATTTCCTTATTAATCTATAAGGGATAAATAAACTGTAGTATGGGACACCTGGGTGGCTCAGTGGTTGAGCGGCTGCCTTCAGCTCAGGGCGTGATCCTGGGGTCCCAGAATCGAGTCCCGCATCCAGCTGCCTGCATGGAGCCTGCTTCTCCCTCTGCCTGTGCCTCTGCCTCTCTCTCTGTGTCTCTCATTAATAAATAAATAAAACCTTAAAAAAAACTGTAATAAATACTAAAGCCACTTTTCATATTAAGATACTACCTATTAAAAAATTCAAATGGAGAGTAGTTATGTAGATCCAGACAAAGAATTTTAAGTCAGAAAAATTAAATCAAGAGACTTTAGAGTTTCATCTAGCCAAAAAACATGTATCGAATGCCTTCTATGAACAAAAACTGTGACCTTAAGTAATTTAAGATCTAATGCAGAAGTCAGCAAACATTTTTTATATACAGCCAGTAAATATTTCAGACTTTGTGTACAACACAGTCTCTGTTGCAATTCTGCCATTGTAGCAGGAAAGAAGCCATTGACACTACCTAAACTAATGAGGTGGGCTGTGTTCCAAAAAGCTTCATTTATGAACACCAAAATTTGAGTTTCGTATAATTTTCATATGTCATGGTACATTATCTTTCTTCTGATTTTCTTCAAAGATCTAGAAATATGAAAACCCATATTTAGCTTGTGGACCATACAAAAACAGGTTGCAGACCAGATTTGGCCTGTAAGCCATAGTCTGCTGACCCCTGATCCAGTGGACGGACAGACAGTTCATTCAGAAGCACTTTGAATTTCTAGCCTTAACCCAACATAATGTACCTTGTTGCTGCCATTTTGACAAGATTTGTAATTGATTTATCATATTCACCAATTCACCATATTCACTTATTCACCAATACTTACTCAGTGCCTACCTTATTCTGAGCATTGTGCCAGCTCTGAGGATACAGCTGTGAAGAGGTCAGAAAAGATTATTATCCTTAGAAATATCATTATTTTGCAACTACCACTGTAAAATAATTATCAAAGGATGCTAAAAATTAAAGGGTGAAAGATTTTTGAAGAACTGAATATTCTAATATTCTTGAAATATCAAATTATCAAGGGAGAAGGGTATTTTTACAATGAAGCAATCTGATAGACTCTGCCTTAACCAAGTGATTCTTATGAAATTTATATCCTAGTGGGAAAGCCAGGCAATATAACACTATTAAATGTGTAAAAATGAAAACTGTTGAGAGATTGTAAATTTAGTGAAGAAAATAAGTATGATGATATGACAGAAAGCAGCTAGATGGATGGGAGGGCGGTTTTTTTTTTGTTTTGTTTTTTGTTTTTTAAGATTTTATTTATTTATTCATGAGAGACACAGAGAAGAGAGGCAGAGACACTGGCAGAGGGAGAAGCAGGCTCCCTGCAGGGTCCCTGATGCAGGACTCAATCCCAGGATCCTGGATCACGACCTGAGCTGAAGGCAGATTAACCACTGGGCCACCCAGGTGTCTGGAGGGCTACTTTGGATTCAATGTTCAGGAAAAAATTCTTTGTAGAAATATCATTTCAGCTGAGACCTTCAAAATGAGCCAGCCATGTTAAATGCAAGTAGAAAAAGCATTCCAGGATTTTAGGGTAAGGAAATAACAATTGCAAAGGCAAATGTGTCATGAAATAATTGGAGATGTATAGACAGAAGCCAGATTATACAAAGCTATAGGCCAGTGTCAAAAGTTTAGATTCTATTTAAAATCCAGTGAGAGAGAACAAACTGATGATTACCAGAGTGGAGATAAGTAGGGGTATAGGTGAAATAGGTGATGGGGATTAAGGAGTGCACTTGCTGTGATGAGCACACAGTGGTATATGGAAGTATGGAATCACTATTTCGTACACTGAATATTACACTGTATGTTAACTAACTGGAATTTATAACAACTTAAAAAATAATAAAACCATAATAACAAAATAAAATCCAATGAAAGATGTTTGCATAACTTTGCAGATAATACTTTTTAAACTTTTTAAAAAAGATTTTATTTATTTATTCACGAGAGACACGGGGGGGGGGCGGGGAGAGAGAGAGAGAGAGAGAGAGAGAGAGGCAGAGGCATAAGCAGAGGGAGAAGCAGGCTCCATGCAGGGAGCCTGACATGGGACTTGATCCCGGGTCTCCAGGATCAGGCCCTGGGCTGAAGGCGGCGCTAAACCACTGAGCCACCTGGGCCGCCCAATAATACGCTGTAAAAAGTGATTTTGTGGGGCACCTGGGTGGCTCAGTCAGTCAAGCATCTGACTCTTTAAGTCAGGGTTGTGAGTTCTAGCCCTGTGTTGGGTTCCACATTGGGCATGGAGCCTACTTAAAAAATAAATAAATAAAATAAAAAGTGAATTTACAACCTTATGGTCAACTGATCAACAAAGCTGGAAAGAATATCCAATGGAAGAAAGATGGTCTCTTCAAAAAAAGTGTTGGGAAAACTAGACAGCAACATGCAGAAGAATGAAACTGGACCACTTTTTTACACCATACACAAAAAGAAATCCAAAATGTATGAAAGAGTTAAATGTGAGACAGGAAATCATCAAAATCCTAGAGTAGAACACATGAAGCAATCTCTTTGACCTCTGCCAGAGCAACTTCTTACTAGGCACATTACCAGAGGCAAGGAAAACAAAAGCAAAAATTAACTATTGGGACTTAATCAAGATAAATATCTTCTGCACAGCAAAGGAAACAACAAAACTCAAAGGCAGTCTATGGAATGGTAGAAAATATTTGCAAATGACACATCTGCTAAAAGGTTTGTTACCAAAATCTATAAAGAACTTGTCAAACTCAATACCCAAAATACAAATAACCCAGTTAAGAAATAGGCAGAAGATATGAATAGACATTTTTCCAAAGAAGACATCCAGATGGCTAACAAACACATGAAAAGATGCTCAACATTATTCATCATCAGGGAAATACAAATCAAAGCCACAATGAGATACCACTTCACACCTATCAGAATGGCTAAAACTAACAACATAAGAAAACAACAGATATTGGCAAGGATAAGGAGAAAGGGGATCCCTGGGTGGCTCGGTGGTTTAGCGCCTGCCTTCGGCCCAGGGAGTGATCCTGGAGTCCTGGGATCGGGTCCCACATCAGGCTCCTTGCATGGAGCCTGCTTCTCCCTCTGCCTGTGTCTCTGCTTCTCTCTCTCTGTGCCTCTCATGAATAAATAAATAAAATCTTAAAAAAAAAAAAAGGATAAGGAGAAAAAGGAACCCTCTTGCAGTGTTGGTGGAAATGCAAACTGATGCAGCCACTATGAAACAGTATGGAAGTTCCTCAAAAAGTTAAAAATAGAACTATCCTGGGATGTCTGGGTGGCCCAGTCAGTTGAACATCCAACTCTTGGTTTTGGCTTAGGTCATGATCTCCCAGTCTAGAAATGGAGGCCCAGGTGGGGCTCCTCGGTCATCAGGGAGTCTGCTTCCCCTCTCCTTCTTTCTCTGTCCATCCTCAACCCCCCACCCTCTTTCTTTCAAATACATAAATACATCTTTAAAAAACATAGAACTACCCTATGATCCAGCAATTGTACTACTAGGTATGTACCCAAAGGATACAAAAATATAGATTTGAAGGGGCACCTGGGCAGCTCAGTGGCTGAGCGTCTGCCTTCAGCTCAGGTGGTGATCTCAGGGTCCTGGGATCAAGTCCCACATCAGGTTCCCTGAAAGGGGCCCTGCTTCTCCCTCTGCCTGTGTCTCTGCTCCTCTGTGTGTGTATGTCCCATGAATAAATAAATAACATCTTTAAAAAATAAAAATTAAATTAAATAAATAAATAAATATATAAATAAAAATACAGATTTGAAGGAGTACATGCACTCTAATGTTTATAGCAGATTATCAACAAAAGCCAAACTATGGAAAGAGCCTAGATGGCCATTGACCAATGAATGGATAAAGAAGATGTGGTACATATATACAATGGAATATTACTCAGCCAACAAAAACAATGAAATCTTGGGGTACCTGGGTGGCTCAGTCAATTAACCATCTGCCTTTGGCTCAGGTCATGATCCTGGGTCCTGGGATTAAGCCCTGCATCAGGTTCCCTGCTCAGTGGGGAGCCTGCTTCTCCCTCCCTCTGCTGTTCTCCTTGCTTATGTGTGGCACTCTCTCCCTCTCTACCAAATTAATAAACAAAATCCTTAAAAAAATGAAATCTTGCCATTTACAACAACATGGATGGAGTTAGCATGTACTACGCTAAGCGAAATAAGTCAAAGAAAGACAAACACCATATGATTTCACTCATGGGGAATTTAAGAATTTAAGAACAAAATAGATGAACACACAGGAAGGGGGGGTGGAAGAGAGGGAAACAAATCATAAGAGACTCTTAAAGACATAGAACATGCAGAGGGCCGATGGAGGGAGATGGGTGGGGGATGGGGAGATGGATGATGGGTATTAAGGAGGGTACTTGTGATGAGCAGTAGGTGTTGTATGAATCACTGAATTCCTCTCCCGAAATCCATATTGCACTGTATGTTAACTAACTAGAATTTAAATACATAATTCAAAGAGAAATAAAAAGTGAATTTATGGCATGTGAATTATATCCCAATAAACAATTTATTTAATTAAAATAAAAATAGAGAATCCATTAAAGATTTTTTTTTTATGATAGTCACACACACACACAGAGAGAGAGAGAGAGGCAGAGACATAGGCAGAGGGAGAAGCAGGCTCCATGCACCGGGAGCCCGATGTGGGACTCGATCCCGGGTCTCCATGATTGCACCCTGGGCCAAAGGCAGGCACTAAACCGCTGTGCCACCCAGGGATCCCCCATTAAAGAAAGATTTTAAGCAGAAACATGACATGACCTAATTTACCCTTAGAAAGTTCACTCTGGCAAACTGCAACTTTCTTAAGTCACATATCCTCAATGGCTTGTATTAAGGTTCTAAACATGTCTGATCTCCCCAATAATCTATAAGTGCCTGAGTCATGGAAGTGGTGTCAAATTTATCTTTATATTCTGCAGAGTGTCAAACCCAGTACCTTACTCATGTTTTACGTTCAGAAAATAAATATTTTCTAAATGAAATAAATAATTAAAAATCTCCCCTCTACACAGACACACACATCTCATTTATAACTGCATATTCTGTATCTTTTACACAATTTAACTTTTTGGAATCAAGAAAACAGTGTTGAAATATATATTCAATATGCCTTATCATCAATTTCTAATACCATTTTTTTAAGATTTATTTATTTATTCCAGAGAGAAAGAGAGAGAGAGAGAGAGAGAGAGAGAGAGAGAGAGAACATGAATGGGAGGGGCAGAGGGAGAGAGAGTATCTTAACCCTGGAGCCTAATATGGAGCTCAGTCTCACCACCCTGAGATAATGACCTGAGCCAAAAATCAAGAGTCAGGTGCTTAACTGACTGAGCCATGCAGGCACCTCCAAATATCATTGATATAAAACACCCTATTAGTTACATCCAGTCATGGGGTTGTTTGTGGATAACTTTAATTTTATTCTTGAAGATTTATTTATTTTAGAGAGAGAAAAAAAGAGAGGAGGGGGGTTGGGGCAGAAGGAGAGAGAGAGAGAGAGAGAGAGAGAATGTGAAGAGCACTCCATGCTGAGTGAGGAGCCCAACACAGGCCTCAATCCCACGACCCTGAGATCATTACCTGAGCTAAAATCAAGAGTCAGATACTTAACCAACTGAACCTCCCAGGTGCCCCTAATTTTATTTTTGTCTTTTTGCCACATTTTTCAAGTTTCCTACAAATGAACTTGTAATACTTTTATAATTAGAGCAAGTGGCTCTTTTAAGACCTTGAAATGTTCATCTCTTCTAGATTATTAAAATAATGGAAAAAAATTTAAGATAGCTAAATTTAAAAACTGAATACACATAATCCAAGAATGATTCCTGCTCAAATTTCAGTCTCTGCAGCATTCTTCCTCGCCCAGGGAAGGCCACTCATTTGTTCATTTGTTTATTCATCAATAAAATACTATCAGGCCAGGGCTGAGAGTGAAACAACTCCAAGTGGGAGCAATTCATTTAGAATATAGTGTGCGGGATCCCTGGGTGGCGCAGCGGTTTGGCGCCTGCCTTTGGCCTAGGGTGCGATCCTGGAGACCTGGGATCAAATCCCACATCAGGCTCCCGGCATGGAGCCTGCTTCTCCCTCTGCCTCTCTCTCTCTCTCTCTCTCTCTCTCTCTGTGACTATCGTAAAAAAAAAAAAAAAAAAAGAATATAGTGTGAATGGCACCCTCTGGAGTCGTGTAACACTCAGGAACTTAGCAAGTACCGGTCCAGGCACTTTGTAAGCCCTAGAGGTAGAAGAGTAAACAAAGCAGTTCTCACATTGTGTTATAATTACATGATTAATTATCTGCCTTGCCCAGAGTGATGTAAACCCTTTGAGACCAGGAACCATAGAGAGGATAAATCAGATTTCTGCAGGAGGTAATGACTAAGACTAAGGAGTTTAGCAAGCAGAGAAGGGGCAGAGTCAAGGAAGACAATTCCTATCAGAAAAAATCATAAGTGGGAAGGCAAGAGAAAATTGTGTTTGACAAATTATGTTTGGCTAAGAAAGAGATCAAGAGTAAGGAAATGGAGAGAAACCTATCCTGGAGGGATTTGTGAGTCCCAACAGAGAATTTAGACGTAATCCTAAAGGCAAGGAGAACCCAGGAAGAGTTTTAAGGAGGGAAATGGCTTGGTCACATTTATGGATTCCCAAACCATAGGCTGGATTAGGAACAAGATCTGACTAAAGGAAAGGTACTTTGGAAGCTAAACAGCCCAAAAAATAGGGGTTCATAAATTGGAGCCTATTGTAAATTTTTTTACAGGTTTTTATTTATTTACTCATGAGAGACACCAGAGAGAGGCAGAGACATTGTCAGAGAGAGAAGCAGGCTCCTCGCAGGGAGCCTGATGTGGGACTCGATCCCAGGACCCCGGGATCATGCCCTGAGCTGAAGGCAGATGCTTAACTGCTGAGCCACCCAGGCATCCCAAGCCTATCGTAAATTGAACTTGAATGATTAAAAAAAAATTTTTTTTTTAACAAAGGAAAGCAAACAGAAGTGTATTAAAATGTACATATTACATACAGTTGGAAGATACCCAGGGAAACTGAGTAACTCCAAAAAAAAAATCCTTACCTTTAGTGATCCCTCACTGAAATTTAGGAATTCCTCTGGTTATGAATGTAAGCACTAAACCCCAGTACTATTCCACAACATCTGTGGGATGCCTGGGTGGAGCAGCTGGCTAAAGTATTGGACTCTTGGTTTCAGCTCAGATCATAATCTCAAAGTCATGAGCTTGATCCCCACATCAGGCTCCGTCCTCATTGCAGAATCTCCTTGAGACCCTCTCTCCCTCTCCCTCTGCCCCTCCCCACTGCTCTTTTGTGCTCTCTCTCAAATAAATAAATAAACCTTAAAAAAATGTGATTTTATGACCAATAGAAATCAGATATTTTATTTTCTTTTTAAAAAGAATTTATTTATTTATTTAGAGAGAGCACACAAGAGTCAGCGGAGGGACAGAGGGAGAGGGAGAAAGAAAGAAAGAAAGAAAGATGTAGACTCACCACTGAGTGCAGAACCCAACAAGGGGCTTGATCCCATGACCCTGGGAACATAAGCTGAGCAGAAATCAAGAGTGGGACTCACAACCAACTGAGCCACCTAGGCACCCCAAGATCAGATATTTTCATAACACATTCCAGTTGTTGCAGATATCTCAAAACACCTTATTTTCATTGCTACTCTGAAATTTTAGTAGTTATACCCAGTGCTGGACCTTCTTATTATTAATGGATTAATGAAATATGTGGATTGCAAGGCACCAGGTGGCTCAGTCAGTTAAGCATCAGATCTTGCTTTCAGCTCAGGTCATAAACTCTGGGGTGTGGTATTAAGCCCTGAATTGGACTTGGAGCTGGGCATGGAGCCTGCTTAAAACTCTCCCTCTGCCTCTTCCCATCCTCTCTCTCTCAAGAAAGAAAGAAAGAAAGAAAGAAAGAAAGAAAGAAAGAAAAAAGAAAGAAAGAAAGAAAAGAAAAGAAAGAAAGAAAGAAAATACATGTGTTGCATTTATATTTTAAATATTGGATAACTGCACTGAAATATAATAGTTTCCAACTTCATACATTTAAAAACTTTACTCTGAGAAGGGTCCACTGGCTTTACCAGATAAGCAAAGTGGGCCATGGCACAAACAAGGCTTAAAATCCCTGCTCAGGCTCTCGCTAGACTGAAATAACCTGTGACTCCTCTAAAACCCCAGGCTTCCTTCTCTGGCCTCCATCTGCTCAATCTCTTCTGCTTTAAATACCAGCTCCTTTATCATCAGACTAACTCCTTCAGACCTCACCTCAGGATTCCCTGCACCAACCCTCCTTTCCCACTCAGGTGTCCTTTCTGTAATACCCTCATGACAACCTGTTTTTACTCCAAACATAGTATTTACCACAATGACCTGGCATCCCACAATTTAACGTTTGAGGTTTTAAATATCACAAGTGGCCCTGAAACTCTAGGACATGTAGCTATTTGTCAGTCTAGTGAGGCATGAAATAGGATTGCTGCTGCTGACACGGAGTCACTGAGCCAGTCAGGAGCCTGTCTGCCCGGGGTCCACATTGCTATATGATGTTATTTAATGCACACAAGAAACCTATAAATGAAGTCATATTATCCCCATTTTACAGATGAATAATGTGATGAAACCACAAATTAGAGTAGAATTAGTGAATCTGGAGATTTTCAAAGGTCGTCAGTTACAACTCTTTAGACTACTATTTTGTTTCTAACTCAACCAGAACGAAGTGAGCAACCTAAAGGCAAGGACTATATCTTCAATCTGGACACCCCCAGGGCACATACTGAGCCTGATATTAGTAGGTACTCAGTAAATGGTCTACTGATTAATAAGAGAAAGAATCCTAAGAATTTTGCCTTCCCTCACTGAAATTTCCTGGAGATCCTGACCTTTATTTTGATCCCATATCATTCTGAGCTTGCAGAAAACTTCCTGGTTCATAAAAACTAGAAGTATTTATTAATTTATTGCTTGTCGGGATCCCTGGGTGGCGCAGCGGTTTGGCGCCTGCCTTTGGCCCAGGGCGCGATCCAGGAGACCCGGGATCGAATCCCACGTCGGGCTCCCGGTGCATGGAGCCTGCTTCTCCCTCTGCCTGTGTCTCTGCCTCTCTCTCTATCTCTCTGTGACTATCATAAATAAATAAAAATTAAAATAATAATAATAATAAATAATAATTTATTGCTTGTCTAATCTGTGTTTGACATCTGACACACATTTTCTTTTATTGAGATAAGCTATAAATCCCTTTGAATAGCAGAATTTTGTACAAAAGTATAAATAAGACCAATTTTATAGATAATAACTCTAGCTTTTAACTTTTCTATTCCTTGGAATAACTTGAACATCAGTCTCCTTGATTACTACAGGAAATTTTTACTTGTAAAATATGAAGAGAGATATCTCTGTTTTGTTTTTGATATGGATCATCAGTACACATACAATGAGCACAAACAGGTTAAGTGTGTTTTTATACTCATATTTTTCCTTAGATACAAATAAAGTAAAAATAATATATAATTTCTTAGTTTTATCAGACTGACACTTTATCCTACAGAACGAAAAAAAATCAAGGCAAAAATAAATATAATCAGGAGAAAGTCTTAATGAAAACTTTTATTATGTTAAACTGAAGCGTTCACTTAGGCTTAAGATTTGTTTTTTGAGAGGGTTGAAATTTTATGGTAGTATTAGGTCAAAGAAAGAAGGGTACATCTTTTTTCTGCGTCTAGAATGTATTAAGTAGACATAGAGTCTTATCTCAAAATGCTTCCCTTCCTGACTGATCCAGAAATAGACAAAATCCAAATGTGAAATATACAAATTTCTGCTTGACGGCTCCTTGCTCTTTTCTCTCATTAGCTCCATTGGAACTGAACTTGCTCAGATAAGTCACTAATAACTAGGTGCCCATGTATATTTAGAAGCCACCTTGCAGAGACATTTGTCTTTGCCTTTAATGCACAGCTTAATAAGCATTTCAGTTACTATTTCTCACATATCACAGAAGCCCCAGCCTTGTAAAATTAATGACTTTCACTACTTAAAAAATAATGAATTTTCATTATTGGTAAAGGGACTCATTATTTCATTATTGGTAAAGGGATGACAAAAGCATTTGGTACTGTTTCTTTATATTGTTAATGTTTTTTAAAGTAATTTATACAGAGCTAAGGATAAAGTATAATACGGGAAAAATAATTTCAGTTCTTCCTTGTGAAATCTAGAGACGCATTGACAAATAGGACTGTTTCAAGTCTGAACACATCCCGAGCCTACAATAACTGGTGTGATACACCCGGATCAAAATGGTCTCCCATCAGTGCTCTACCACACCTAAAAAGTCAACAACAGCATTAGTCACTAATGGTTTTCTTAGCACTGAAACATTTTTTTTTATTGGAGTTCAATTTGCCAACATATAGCATAACACCCAATGCTCATCCCGCCAAGTGCCCCCTCAGTGCCCATCACCCAGTCATCCCAACCCCCGCCCACTTCCCCTTCCACTACCCCTTGTTCATTTCCCAAAGTTAGGTGTCTCTCATGTTTTGTCACCCTCACTGATATTTTCACTCATTTTCTCTCCTTTCCCTCTATTCCCTTTCACTAATTTTTATATTCCCCAAACGAATGAGATCATATAATGTTTGTTCTTTTCCGATTGACTTATTTCACTCAGCACAATACCCTCCAGGTCCCTCCATGTTGAAGCAAATGGTGGGTATTTGTCGTTTCTAATGGCTGAGTAATATTCCATTGGATACATAGACCACATCTTCTTTATCCATTCATCTGCACGCAAACATTTCAACTGTAAGTCACTCTGTTCATTTTATCTGTGAATTCACTATTGCTCATGTCATCTGGAGGACACCATGGATGCAAAGAAGTGATACATATAACAGTAGGTTTTTATGGAGAAAGAGAGTAGGGATCCAGGAGAGCCAGGAATTAATGCTTCGCCATCTTTCTTTACAGCTAGTTCTGATCCCAGTTGTGAATTTGAGTTGGGAAAGAGGTAAAGAAATTTAGTGAACAGTATCAGTCAAACCTCACACATGTCTTGCTAAGTGATGATTCTAAAAGACAAATCCCTAGATTTCCCACATATAGCACAAAAGAGGCAAAGATTTAGTTCAAATCTAAAATAGGGTACTACCTGGGTAGCTCAGTCAGTTAAGCATCTGCCTTCAGCTCAGGTCATGATCCCAGGGTCCTGGGATCGAGCCCTGCATCAGGCTCCCTGCTCAGTGGGGAGTCTGCTTCTCCCTCTGCCCCTCACCCTGCTCATGCTCTTGCTCTCTCTCTCTCATATAAATAAATAAAATATTTTTAAAAACAATAAATAATAATAATAAAATAAAATATACTATAGGGACACTTGGATGACTTAGTCAATTAAAGGTCCAACTCTTGGCTTCGGCTCAAGTCATGATCTCAGGGTCATGAGATTGAGCCCCACATGCGGCTCCACACTGTGCATGGAGCCTGCTTAAGATTCTCTCTCTCCCTCTGTCTCTCCTCCCCACCCACCTCACCTCTCAGCCACTTGCACATTCCTCTCTCTTTCTTTCAAATAAATAAATAAATAAATAAATAAATAAATAAATAAATAATAAACTATAATCTTATAACTAAATGAGATTAAGTGAATTAAGAAAATATTTCCTGGGGCACCTGCTGGCTCAGTTGGAGGAGCATGCAACTCTTGATCTTGGGGTCATGAGTTTGAGCCCCATGACGATTGTAGAGATTATTAAAAAATAAATAAATAAACTTTTAAAAAAAAGGAAGAAAACATTTTCTAAATTTCTGAGTTAGGATGGCAGGTCAAACAGAGACATCCTTTTCAGTCTCCTTCCCAAATACCACCAAAACTAAGGAAGTACAGGGAAAATTATCAAAATTTTGGAAGCTGAAAACAAGAGGCCAATTGTAACTGACTTAGATCCAAGCAACCTGACTCCCAAGACATCAGTAAGGAAACTGAAAACCTACTCAACTTATTTTTCAGGATCTTCAAAAGACATGGAACATAGTGGCAACAGGATCTTCGGGGACTTGCAATTAGGAGGAAGACAAGAGTAAAAGCAGTTTGATCTCTCCTTTTCAACTGGGGAATGATTGTTATTTTTCAAGCCTGATATGAAGGGATAGATGAGCCATTTATTTTCTGAAAAAAGTAAAACTTAATATCTCCAGACCATGAAAGAGTTGGAAGGGATAGGTACCCCAATGGATGAACTTACCAAATATGCATACTAATTGCTTGTTGCAGAGAACAACCCCACCCCCTCCATTACTTAGTGTCCAGAATGCTAGCAACCAGCCCCTTACCTCCCTTGCAGGAGGTTGGACATCACTTTCCTGGTGAATCTAACCCAAGGTTTCAAGTTGCCCACCTAAGTCACCCTATAGTCAAGTGTAGTCATTCCCCCCATATTTAGCATATCCAATGAGTTATTTAGTCCCTCATGCTCAATCATGGGGTCATGCAGCCAAGGATTACCAGCCATTGAGGGATTTTCCTAATATGAAAGGTATGGTGTACAAATATAAACAGAAAAAAGGGGGGCACCTGGGGGGCTCAGTTGGCTGAACCTCCGACTCTCGATTTCAGCTCAAGCGATGATCTCATGGGTTGTGGGACCAAGCCCTGAGTTGGGCTCTGCACTCAATACAGAGTCTGCTCCAGATTCTCTCTCCCTTCCCCTCTTCCCTTCAGCCACTCCCTCTCTCTCAAATAAATAAATAAATAAAATCTTTAAAAAAAAGAAAGGAAGGAAGGAAGGAAGGAAGGAAGGAAGGAAGAAAGAAAGAAAGAAAGAAAGAAAGAAAGAAAGAAAGAAAGAAAAAAGAAAAGAAAGCAGTGCCTATATGGCTCAGTTAACCATCTGCCTTCAGATCAAGTCATGTTTTAGGGTCCTGGGACTGAGCCCCACATCAGGCTTCCCACTCAGGAGGGAGTCTGCTTCTACCTCTAATTCTGCCCCTCCCCACTGCTTCTGCTTTCTCTTGCTTGCTCTCTCTAAAATAAATAAATAAAATCTTAAAAAAATAAAAAGTAAAAAGCAATCAGGGAGAAGCAAACTTTAAAGGAAAAAAGTCATTAATATTCTTAGAATTATTTTTAAAAAAAGATACAGCATCCATTAAACAAGAACAGGAATTCTCTGAGAACAAAAATGAGTCATTGGGAATTAAAAATTTGATAGGAAAAAACCCAGAAAACCAAGAATACAACAACCCTAAAAGATGGGCTAAAAGATAAAGTTGAGGAAAGCACTTCTGAGAGTGGAGGAGAAAAAACACAGATGGGAAATAGTAGAAAAAAGATGAGAAAACTGAAGAAAAAGAAAAAGTAGAACAAAGAAAATGATCAAAATAATTCAAGAATGACCAGAGTTTAAGGTTTTGTTTTCCAGATTTAAAAACCCACCAAGTGCCAAGGAAGACAAATGAAGACAGATTCATAACAAGTCACCCATTGTGAAATTTCAGGACACCTGGGCATAGAAATGATTCCGCTAGCTTTTAGGAGCAAAAGTAAACAGGTTACACACAAAGGATAAAGAAACGTCACAGTTTTGGACTTCACAGCAGCACTGGAAACAAGATGATAGGCTTTCAAAAGCCAGAGAAATACATTCAAAATCCTAAACAAAATAATCTCCAACCTAGAATCCTGTCCTCAGAAACTACCAATCAAGAACGAGGATTGAACAAAAATATTTTCTGACATTCAAGGTCTCCATTTATTTCTCATGTATCTTTTCTTAAGAAGCTATTAGAGGATGTGCTTCATCAATATGAGAGAATAAATTAAAAAAGAGGACAACACGAAATAGAGTAAGACAGCCAACACAAGGGAGAGGGAATCCCAGATGACAACTGTGCCCCACATGTGGGGGTAACTAGGTCAGGTGGGGAAGTACGACAAAATAATCAGACATAATCAGCACTGTCATCATCAAAATCCTCTGCTATTACACCCTCTTTTAGTTTGATGATAGAGTACCTGGGTGAGCCTGACCATGTTCTCTACTGTGTTTGGCTTGCCTTGATCAAGTGTTGAAATTTCTGCTCTCCTCTTCATCTGACCATCATTTCACCTCAGAAGGATTTGGGCTTGACTTAGTGCTAAGCCCTAGAGGCAAGGCCCATAAGAGTTAAAAATAGAAGCTATGGGTGCCTGGGTGGCTCAGTGGTTGAGCATATGCCTTCTGCTCGGGTCATGAGCCTGCTTCTCCCTCTGCCTATGTCTCTGCCTCTCTCTCTGTGTCTCTCATGAATACATTTTTTAAAATCTAAAAAAAAAAAAAAAAAAAGTAGAAACTAAAGAGCAGTGCTCTCTGATCAAGCTTCAGCTGTGTGACCAGTGTCTGCTCCACACTACATTCATGTCAGATGGGTGGATTCTAATAAGCTCTCTGTTTCCCAGGAGTCCCTGAAGAAAAAGGATATATCTTGTAAACTCTCACAGGAGCTGAAACTATGACCCAGAGACTCCGCTGCAGTATATTTTCTCCTGATAGCCTTCAACAAATGATAATATTGCCTTTTCCTTATGCAAACAGGTTTGTGACTGCTACTCTAGTTTTCAAAACTAAATAATATTTTCTTTGGTGATATAGATACACAGATGGTGGACAAAGCAAATGAATAGTGAACACAAAATCAAAATAATATTTGCCTCTGGGGAGAAAGAAGATGTTATGAGGAGGAGGACACAGAGTAGTGGTACCAGTAATGCCATTTCTTCATCCAGATGGTAGGTACACGGATTTATGGTGATTATTTGAAACTATAACTATGTAGCTTATACATTGTTCTATTTAAATGATATATTTCACAATAAAACATCTACAAAACCAGAAAAATTGAATAGACATTTTATTAAGGCTAAATAGCTGCATTTTATTAAAAGATGCTTCTATTTTATACCAACTTTGATTTCGTATCTTAATCTTAATCTAAATTCAAAATGTTTATAAAACTTAATCTGTCCTGGTACAACTATCTGATTAAAATAAAGACATGTAGACAAAACAAAAACAAAACAAAACAAAACAAAAACCCCTCATCTGTCCTATACTCATGGAACATTACACTTAAAAGGAAATCAAATGATATAATACTGCTGCTATGTTAAAAACAGCAATTTCATCTGAAATAAGCATAATGAAACATGTTTTTGCACTATGTAAGTTTTCTTTTCCCCTGACTGGCAATACACTCGGTTATACTACAAATATAAAGAATTAGGAATACATGTGTGGCACAGTCAGTTGAGTGTTTGACTCTTGGTTTCTGGGAAGGCCATGATCTCAGGATCTCGGGATCAGTCTTCAGTGCTCAGCATGGAGTGCCTAAGTTTCTCTCTCTCTCTCCCTCTGCCCCTTGTGCCACCCCACCCTCCATGCCATACTCTCTCTCAAGTAAATAAATCTTTAAAAAAATTTTTAGAGGAGCCTGGGTGGCTCAGTCAGTTAAGCATCTCACTTTGGCTCAGGTCATGATCTCAGGGTCCTGGGATCAAGCCCTGCCTTCAGCTTCACACTTAGTGGGAACTCTGCTTGTCCCTCTCTCTCTCTCTCTCTGCTCCTCCCCCCACTCGTCCTGTCCCTTTCTCTCAAATAAATAAAATCTTTTTAAAAATCTTTAAAATAGGGCAGCCCTGATGGCTCAGCGGTTTAGCGCCGCCTTCAGCCCAGGGTGTGATCCTGGAGACCTGGGATCGAGTCCCACGTCGGGCTCCCTGCGTGGAGCCTGCTTGTCCCTCTGCCTGTGTCTCTGCCTCTCTCTCTCTCCTCTCTGTGTATTCTCATGAATAAGTAAATAAATTATTTTTAAAAATCTTTAAAATATATATAAATTAAAAATATTTGCTTTTATGGATATAGAATTAATAGTTCTATAAGGTATTCCATAAACCATTTAAATAAACATCAAATATGTTTACTTTTACTTAGGTAATTCATTAAAAGTATATTAAAAATCAGAAGATCTAATGTTGCCACTAATTTACCAATCTCAAGTATTATTTACTTTTTAAAACACTGAAGTATAGTAGAGCATGCAACTCCTGTGAATTCAACACCCATGTTGGGTGTAAAGTATATTTAAAAATAAAATCTTAAAAAAATAAGAAAAATAGAACACTGAAGTATAGAGATGCCTGGCTGGCTCAGTAAGGGGAGTATGCAGCTCTTTATCTTGGGATTGTGAAGAGGGGTGCAGAGGGAGGGAAGAGAGACCCCTTTGAGGGG
Source organism: Vulpes vulpes (assembly GCF_048418805.1). NCBI lineage: Eukaryota > Metazoa > Chordata > Mammalia > Carnivora > Canidae > Vulpes > Vulpes vulpes. The sequence goes on from NC_132789.1 coordinate 86,578,191, forward strand.
CTGGATCTCACAACCCTGAGATCATGACCTGAGATGAAATCACAAGTCTGATGCTTAACTGACTGAGCCACCCGGGTGCTCTTCAGTTAGAGCAATCTTAAGTAATTATGTTTACTGTTCACTTTGAGACTAGTGGATAAAATACAGTGATTTTTAAGAAGATTTATTTATCTTAAGAGAAAGAGAGAGCATGAACAATGGGAGGGGCAACGGGAGAGGGAGAGAGAGAAGCCTCAAGCAGACTCCCCCCACTGAATGTGGAGCCTGACTCAGGGCTCAGTCCTAGGACTCTGGGATCATGACCTGAGCCAAAATCAGGAGCAGGTCCCTCCTGAGCCACCCAGGTGCCCTAAAAACGGTGATATTTTGATGTCCCTGCTTTGGATTTTGGTTTGTTTTATTTGTAATCCCTGAATCATTTCTGGGGTGAGGTAAAGCAATTTTATAAAGGCTCATAAAACACAATTATTTTTCTAGCTTAACTAAATATAAGCTATAGTTAAGAAAATTTTAATTTTCCTCTGGACACATTGCCTCAGGCAAATATCTACTTTTACCTATGCCCAGGGGTTGTCTGATTCATCATTTATTGAACTGCAATTCACCTTCTACCTGAAAAATGCTAAGTATACCTACTTTTTCTAATATGTGCTATAATTACAAAGCAAGTGTCAATATAAAATGAAAAATAAATCATTTGCTCTAGTTATCAATAGCATAAGTGCTTTCTGTATAAAAGTCTCTACTATAAAAAGTGAAGGCTTGCTAATTAACCAATTACAATTTCATTGAGTACCTACTATGCGCCAAGCACTGTAGTAATTGCTTTTGACACACCCATGTGTGTATAAAACAGACATAAATCCCTGACTTCACGGACCTTATATGTCTAATGGGGGAAAAGATGATCAAAGCAGGTGTATTATATAGAATGGAAAAAGGTAAGAAGAAATGTGGAGGAAAATATAGTAGACAAGGAATGTGTATGTCATGACAATTGTGATTTTAAATCGGTTGGTAAAGCAAGGCCTCACTGAGAAAGCAGTCTGGGTGAAGAGTTAAGGTGGTAAGGACATGAGATCTGAAGCTATCTGGGACAAGGCATATTAGGCAGAGAAGAGCAAGTGCAAAAGTCCTGAGATGGGAATATGTCTGGCATGTTTGAGGAAAAACAAGGAGGCCAGGGTGACAGGAGTGGAATAAATGAAGATTGTTGTAGGTGAGATCACAAAATTAAGGGCTAGATCATGGCTGGCTTTGCAGGCCATTGTGAGGAGAGCAATGGAAAGCCACTGGAGGTCTCGAGCTGAAGATAAACATGGTTGGCATACATTTTTAGAGTTGCTCTGACTGCTCGATTGAGAATGGGCTGAAGGTGGGGCAAAGGCCAAAGTGCAAAGGCCAGTTAGAAGAATTCAGACAAAAGATGATGATGGCTTTGACCTGGAGAATAGCAGTGCAAGTGGTAAGAAGTAGTTAGATTCTGAATATATTTTGAAGAGAGAGCTGATATGTTTCAGGTGAGGAATATAACAAAAAAAGAGGACTTGAGGATAATTCTAAAGCAAACTACCATTAATGAGATGGAGAAGGCCACATTCTATCATTAGTATGAGCCTCTGGGTTGATACATTTTGTGAGTTTCTTTCTAAATAATATTTCTCTACTTATCAAAGTATTTTATGGGTGAAAGATATTTATAACTAATAAACCAGTTGAATCAGAGTGTATTTTTTTATTTTCAAGGATCTGATAAATCTGATAAATGAAAAAATATTCATGAGTTGTAGTTTAAAACAGCACTTCTTATATAATTGTTAAGTTACTTATATAATTGTTAACTTACAATCTTTGCTCTAGTTGAGCTGCTTAAGTCCTTGCTTACAGTGGGTGTTCAAGTGCTGGTGACACATGCTGGTGCCATCTCTACAGCACTTTAATTGTAGGAATTATCTCTTAGCCTACCCATCTCCTGATTTTTAATTATCTTTAGAGAAATTATACATAGAAGTTCCACAATGATTACCCACTGTCCTACGCTAGTTAACTACTAAACCTGTTCATTATGATGTAAAGAGGACAAGAATATGTTCTCTGTTCCACTTCATATGGTATATTTCACTGTAATGTCCCTTTCCATTTCTACAAATAATCCAAATCTAAAAATGTATGCTTTTATTTTTTTGTTTCTTGAAAGATAAATATCTTGGTTTTCATAGCTTTATTCTTATTTTGGCAATGGTTTCTGGGTCTGCATTTTATTCTAGTATTTTTTCTCATTGAAATCCAGTTGACATACAATATTATATTAGCTTCAGGTATACAACAGAGTGATTTGAGAACTATATACATTATGAAATACTCACCACAATAAGAGTAGTTACCAGCTGTTACCATACAAAGTTAGTACAGTATTATTGGCTATATTCACTACGCTGTATTCTTTAATGGAGATGTATTGTCTAAAATGCAAGTTTTGTGCCCTGTTTATATTATTTTAAATCTCAAAATTAGAGGGAAAAAATATCAAAATTAGGGATGCTTGGGTAGCTCAGTGGTTGAGCACCTACCTTCAGCCCAGGGTATGATCCTGGAGTTCCACGATCGAGTCCCACATCCGGCTCCCTGCATGGAGCCTGCTTCTCCCTCTGCCTGTGTCTCTCTCTCTTTCTGTCTCTCATGAATAAATAAGTAAAATATTTTTTTAAAAAATAAAAATTATTATCAAAATTCATATTAGACTCAGTTGGGAGCTTGGAAGTAATCTGATTCAACTCAATATCTTATTAAGCAGATAACCTAGGTCATTTATTTTAACCACTTTCAATATCAGGGGGCCACTACACCACACAGCAGTCATCATATTTTTAAAGACCTCCAATTGCTAAAAAAGATTTTCTTCACAACTAATTAAACTTGGCCTTCCTATAGCTTTTACCCATAAATCCCTAAAACTACAAAAACACAACTGCCTTTGATTCAGCCATTGAGACGTGTATTATCAGGTCAACCAGTAACTAGCCATGTGACATTGTCAGAATCATATCCACCTTGAGTTTCACTTTTCTTTTTTTTTTTTTAAGATTTATTCATTTGAGAGAGAGAGGAGTGTGTGTGTACAGGGGAGAGGGTCAGAAGAAGAAGGAAAGATAATTTTTTTAAAGATTTTATGTATTTATTCATGAGAGACACAGGGAGAGAGAAGCAGAGACACAGGTAGAGGGAGAAGCAGGCTCCATGCAGGGAGCCTGATGTAGGACTCCATTCCGGTGCTCAGGGATCATGCCCTGAGCCAAAGGCAGATGCTCAACCGCTGAGCCACCTAGGTGTCCCAAAGGAGAGAGAATCTTAAGCAGACTCCACACTTAGTGTGGATTCCCACTCAGGGCTCAACTCAGGACTCATCTCACCACCCCAAGAACATGACCTGAGCCAAAACCAAGAGTTGGTTGCTCAACTGACTGCACCACCCAGGTGCCCAGAGTCTCATCTTTCTGATTTATAAAATGAGGGATGGACCATTGTACACCTTTTATAGCTCTTTAAGTTTCATGTTTCTGATAAATCTTTCATAGGATCTTATAATGCCTACAAGTAGCTATTATATTCCTCCCTGAATTTCCTTTTCTTCTACCCTAATGTCCTGAGTTCATTCAAGGATTCCCTTTGTGACATGGTTTCTAACTCCTTCTCTGATACACACCAGATTGTCAACATCCTTAAAGACAGTACTCAGAACTGAAGAAAATAAATGCTCTAGATGTGTCTGGATACTCAGTTCCATGTTCTAGTCCTCCATTTTCCTTATATTAATTATCTATACCTGTGTAACATATTACCCTCAAATTTGACAACTTAAAACAACAATAAACATTTATGAGCTCATAATTCTGTGGGTCAAGAATTTGAGGAAGATTTAGCTGAGTGATTCTGATTTAAATTTCTCATCAGGTTGTAGTTAGGTCATTGACCAAGACTATAGTCATCTCAAGACTCAATTGAGGCTGAAAGATCTCCTTTAAACTCACTCATGTGGTTGTTAGCAGGCTGAACTTTCTCATGGGCCATTGACCTGAGGGCCTCAATTCCTCAGCATGCCATGTGAGTCTCGTAAGACTGCTTACATCATGATGCACTAGGACAGCTTGCTCACTCTAGAACGAGTGACCCCAGAGAGGGAAGTAGGGAGGTGGAGAGAGACAGAGAGCAAGACCAGTGTCTTTATAACATAATTTCAGAAAGAGTATCCCATCACTTCTGCTATATTCTGTTAGAATTCAGTCACTAGGTCCAGTTTACAGGATTACACGTAGACGTTGAACATCAGGAGGCAGGAGGCGTTGGGGATTATCTTAAAGGCTGTCTACTTCAGTTGAAAATATCACCTTTTTATAAATGCAGCCAAAGATTACCTAATAGTTTTATGCCAATGGTTCATGTTGATCTTCTGGTCAATTAAAGCACAAAAAGATTCTGCTTGTTTCACAAAGCAATTGATTTTGCACTCAGTCCTTTGAATCTAAAGGCAAGAATTATTGCTGGCATTTTATTTTGTCTCTAATGCATTTTCAAAAAAATTACCTTCCATATCTTATAATTTAAACTCCTTTTGAGAGAATAGAGAGTCTACTAAAACACTGTTTCATATGTTGACCAAGTTACTTTAAGTAATTCCTGTGGTATCTCTTGAGAGAAGGTTTAAAGTAGTCATGAGTAAATGCAATACCTTATTAAACCTTCAAGATCTCAAAAATAAAAAATAAAAAATAAACCTTCAAGATCTCTTACTTGATAAACATTCTTCGTTAAATTAATTGAAGATAATTATAAATAAACTACTATATCTGTGTTGGTCTCTACAGGCCCTTTGAATCTCCTAATTTGCAGGAACTGAACAGTAGTCAATGTCTATCTACTTTGTATTTCTTGGAGTTAAATTCACTTAAAGTCACTTAAAGTTATTTGTGTTAAAAAAAATCTTACTTTCCTAACCCATCTGAAATAAAATTAATATTGGGTATGGTCTCTACTTGGAGATTAGTCCTCTACTTGTTTACTTTCTAATTAAAGAATTTTAGTCTACAAAAAGAATGTACAAATAAAAACAACAATCAACAATTCTTAGACAAAGAGGCACAAAATCCTGTACATTTTAAAAGTCTACAATATAAAAAAATATGATTAGTGTTATAAGTCTAGTCTACTTCAGTTTCTAAATAATTCTTTCTCCTTTTTTGGAGAAAGGAGAACCTAAAAACTAAATATGAATAAAATGACATCTTTAAATGTAACTGTTAAAATATATTGTAGCTGTGTTTTATTGTTTGCAAAATATGAAATAAATATCTTTTGAATGGCTGTTTTTAGTAGCATAGTACAATTGCATACTGTAAATTAAGGAAGTGGATTCCAAGTTAAGCACCACTGATCTGACTCAGAAATCCAGTCAAAATAAAATTGTATAGGTTTTTTATATGTGGGAGAAGAAGAGGTTTCAAATCGGGTTTTTTTTCCCCCATCAACAGGAAGAACCATTTTATTTATAGTCAAAAGACCTGGGCTCTGGAAATGGCACACTGCCTGGGTGGTACGCTCTTAGACCAGTCATCAATTCCTCTTTATCTTAGTTACTGTCTGTAAAAGGATGTGGTTGGACCAAGGTTCCTTTCAGATTTCAAAGTTTCTGATTTTATGAATTTCCTACTATTCTCACTCTCTCCCCTGATAATTTCAACTTAAAATGGAGGGAATTATAGAGAAGGAAAACATAGGCAAAATTGAATGTGCTTCAATGTCCTGGTCCATTGCTATACTTCAGAATTATCATTCATCTTTTTTTTTATGACTTGTTTAGACCAAGTTTAGGTTTACAATATAATTCAGAGGAAGGTACAGATACTTCCCATATACCCCCTACCATCACACATGCACAGCCTCTCTCATTATCAACATCACTCACCAGTAGTACTTTTTTTTTTTAAACCAAGGATAAACCCACAGTGACACATCATTAATAATCCAAAGTTCATAGTTTACCTTAGGGTTCACTCTTGATTTTGCATTTTATGGGTTTTTAAATTTTTTTTATTTATTCAGAGAGAGAGAGAGAGAGGCACAGGCTGAGGGAGAAGCAGGCTCCATGCAGGGAGCCTGACGTGGGACTCGATCCCGGGCTGCACCACCGGAGCTGCCCACATTCTATGGGTGTTGTCCAAAACTTTAGGGCCCTAAAGTCACTTATCTTTAAAGAATTTGTTTGTTTACTTATTTATTTATTTACGAGAAAGAGAGCACACAAGGATGGGAGAGGGAGGGACAGAGGGGGAGGGAGAGGGATAAGCTGACTCCATACTAAGCCAGCCCAAAGCAGGGCTCCATCTCATGACCATGAGATCAAGACCTGAGTCGAAATCAAGAGTGGGACACTTACCTGACTGAGCCACCCAGGCAGTCCTAAAGTCACCAATATTTAAAAAAAAAAAAAAAAAGAAGCAAGCATTATGTTTCAGATTGTAAAACATATATATAATCTTTAAGAAATTTAAATATTTCAAAAATTGTAATCTAAGAAATAAAAGTCTACCATAAGCACTCCTAGAAGTAATTTGATAGATTTTAAACACACATTTTAAGCTGCATATTAATTAATCCTAACCTACCCTAAATATTTAATGAGCAACTATTATGTACTCAGCTTATATAAAATCATATAAATATTAATTTTACAGAAATGCAATCACATTATTCTTTTTTTTTTAATTTTTATTTATTTATGATAGTCACATACACAGAGAGAGAGAGGCAGAGACATAGGCAGAGGGAGAAGCAGGCTCCATGCACTGGGAGCCTGACGTGGGATTCGATCCCAGGTCTCCAGGATCGCGCCCTGGGCCGAAGGCAGGCGCCAAACCGCTGCGCCACCCAGGGATCCCCACATTATTCTTAATACATACTTTTTAAAAAAAGATTTTATTTAGTTATTCACAAGAGACACAGACATAGGTAGAGGGAGAAGCACGGGGAGCTTCTAATATTAGATGATAGTGAAGACAATTAATTTTAAATATACTAAAAATTACTCAATTGCACACTAGAGAAGGGTGAATTGTATGATATGTGGACCCTGATGTGGGACGCGATCCCCAGACCTGGGATCATGCCCTGAGCTGAAGGCAGATGCTCAATCGCTGAGCTATCCAGGCGTCCCTCCAGTATATACTATTGAAGCCACTTTCTTTTTCACCTAATGAATAACCTTGGACTACCGCATGGTATTATGTTGCTCCATTAATGGATTATTAGGTTGTTTCCAATTTTCATTATTATGAATAAATTTGCAGTGGCTATTCTTATGCTTATGTCTTCATGCACTTGTAAAAATATTTCTATAAAATAGAATCTTTGGGGTAGCCTGGGTGGCTCAGCGGTTTAGCGCCGCCTTCAGCCCAAGGCCTGATCCTGGAGATCCGGGATCAAGTCCCAACTCAGGTTCCCTGCACGGAGCCTGCTTCTCCCTCTGCCTGTGTCTCTGCCTCTCTCTTTCTCTCTCTCTGTCTCTCATGAATAAATAAATAAAATCTTTAAAAATATATATTTTTAAATAGAATCTTTGAAAAATGGAATTGGTGAGTCAAAGGATATATATATATATATATACACATATATATATAATCAATATTGCAAATTACCATCCAAAACAATGTCTTTATATTCTCTCATTATCAGTAAAATGAGAGAAATTATTTCTAAATACTCTCTTCCACACTGGATATTATCAATCTTTTTTTTAAATTGTTTTTGTTTTTTTGTTAGTTTTTTTTTTTTAAGATTTTAAAAATTTATCTGACAGAGAGCAACAGGGGGAGCAGCAGGCAAAGGGAGAGGGAAAAGCAGGCTTCCCGCTGAGCGGGGAGCCTGATGCAGGACTTGACCAGGCTCCTTGATCCCAGGACCCTGGGATCATGACCTGAGCCAAAGGCAAATGATTAACCGACTGAGCCAACCAGGTGTCCCCGATATTATCAATCTTTTCAATCTTTCCCAATCTGGAAGGAATAAAATGATTTCTCATTATATACTTCCCTAATTTTTGGTTAGGTTGAACATCTTTTCATAGATTCATTTGTACTTCTACCATGATTCATTATCTATGGGATCCTCATATATACTTACTAAAGAGTAGTAAAAATGTAATAAATGGAAAATTTAATTGGAGTCTAAAGCTCCAAGCATACCTCCCTTTTAAAAAGTCCTACTTGAGGACTAGATCAGTCGGTAGAGCATGCAACTCTTGGTCTTCAGGTCATGAGTTTCAGCCTCATGCTGAGGGTAGAGATCACTTAAAAGTATATATATGTGGAAGAATGCATATATAAAGTCCTACTTTTAAAAAGAAATAGAGAAAAAAAGAAATAGAGATTGCAACCTCTAAATGATAATTTACACTTGAAATAAGTTGGCTAAAGCAGATAAATATGAGTGCTAATTTTGACTCCACTCCCAGTCAGTAGCAACAGATGGTCTACTACTTTAATTGTACCCTTTACCTCCTCAGACATTTTGAGAGATGTCTAGAAGTAATTGTTATTTCAGTGCAGAGAACAGTGCTTCAGGGGAAATAAATGTGTTTGTAAATCATATGGAAATATTTGAGAGAGTATAATATGAATCTAGATATGACTAACATTGTTGACTACTAATATTTTTCTATATACTTCTTACCTTGATTCTGAATGTATTTGTGGAATTAAAGTTCTCTTACAATAATATGACCTAAATAGAAAATTGAATGACTTTTTTGGTTGAGTTATAATCCACATATCATACAATTCACCCTTCTTTAGTGTGCAATTGAGTAATTTTCCTAGCTTGCAGTTGGCCACTTTCTCACTGTATCCTTAGACAGTGAAGAGAGGAAGCTCCAGTGTCTCTTCCTTTTCTTTTTTTTTTAAGATTGTATTTATTTAATTAGGGGGGCACACAAGTGGGATGGGGCAGAGGGAGAGGGACAAGAGGACTCCCCACTAAGTGTAGAGCCTGATGCCAAGCTCTATCCCAGGACCCCGAGATCAGGATCTCTGCTGAAGTCAGACCCTTAACCAACTGAGCCATCTAGGTACCCCTCTTCCTTTCCTTATAAGGGCACTAATCCCATTACGGGAGCTCCACTGTCATGACCTCATCTAAACGTAATTACCTCTCAAAGGCCCCGCTTCCTAATATTGCATTGGGGGTAAAAGGCTTCAACATAGGAATTTTGGGGGTGGGCACAAACATTCACTACTCAACATGATCTAATAATATTCTTTTGTATGGATATACTTCATTTTGTTTATCCTCATTAGTTGAAAGGCATATGGGTTGTTTCCACTGAATTTGGCTATTATGAATAATGCTGCTATGAGCACTTGTGTACAAGTTTTGTGTGGGCACATGCTTTCAATTCTCTTAGATATAAACCTAGGAGTGGAAATGCTAGCTCATATAGTAACTCTCTGCCTAACCACTCAAAGATCTGCCAACCTGATTTCCCAAGCAGCTGCACCTTCTATAATCATACCAGCAATATATGAGGGTTCTAATTTCTCCAAATCCTCAGCAACACTTGTTATTGTCTTTTTTAGTATAATCATCCATCCTACTGGGTGCGAAGGGGTATCTCATTTTGATTTGGTTTTAATTTGTAGTTCCTTAATGACTAATGATGTTGAGTATCTTTTCATGTGCTTGTTGGTCATTTGTACAGATAGTCTCAAATTAAGTCACTTTGCTTTTATGGAAGATCTACATTCATACTTGTTTTCACTAACCAAAAGAAATCTGGGAAGGGTTTTTGTTTTTACATAAAAAAGCGAAAATAACATTCATCATGTTTTGCATGCAGTGAGCCATTACAGAAGCAGAGCACATCCTGAGCAGCAAGAGTGGCCCCACCAAGCTCCTTCCCTGGTAACTACATTTAGCATCTCAGCATCAAGCTGCCACAGCTTTGAACCGTGTCTGTGAACACCTGTGTTTCACCTCTCTATTTTGTACAGCTGTCAGGAAGATGTGCCCTAAGGTATCAGAAAAGCCTAAATAGGAGAGATTATTTTTGGGGATTTGGGCTCAAGAAATTTTCCACATAGAGGTGGCTCAACTGGAAGATCATGGGACTCTTGATCTTGTGATTGTGAGTTCAAGCTCCACATTGGGATATAGAGATCACTTAAAAATAAAATCTTGGGGCACCTGGGTGGCTCAGTGGTTGAGCGTCTGCCTTTGGTTCAGGGTGTGATCCTGGGGTCCTAGGATCAAGTCCCACATCAGGCTCCCTGTGGGGAGCCTGCCTCTCCCTCTGCCTAGGTCTCTGCCTCTCTCTGTGTTTCTCATGAATAAATAAATAAAATTAAGAAAAAAACTAAATTTTTAATTTTTCAATTAAAATTTTTTAAAATAAAAATATATTAAATATATATTTTAAATAAAAAAATTTTTTAGATAAAGATTTTTTAAATAAAAAAATTAAACATTTTATTTTAAAGTAATCTCTACACCCCAACATGGGGCTCAAACTCACAACCCCAAGATCAAGTGTCCCATGTTCTTCCAACTGAGCCAGCCAGGCACCCCTATATAAAATCCTTAAAAAATTTTATCTATAAATTAATAGTAATTGCTTCTTTGTTTTATAACATTTTGGCGTACAAATCATTTCATAGGAATGCTTTACTTTCAGATATCCTGGGAAATCCGTGTATCTTCTTTGTAGAAATGATTATTTGAATCCTTGGCTCATTTTAATTGGGTTATTTGCCTTTTTGAGTATGCAGATTCTTTATATATTCTAGATATAGGTCCCTTATCAAATATATAATTTGCAAATATTTTCTTCCATTCTTTGGGTTCTCTTTTCACTTTCGCGATATTATTCTTAGAAAAGACTTTTTTAACTTTGATGATAAATTGCTTTTTAAAAAAGCTTTTGGAGGTCTAGTTTCAGAATAATGTTTTCCTAACACATAATGAATAGTTTCATAGAATTTTATAGCAGGCAGGAAAGTAATTCAGGAGTGTATTTCAAGAAGAACATGAGAGCCTAACTGATAATTAAAACAAAAAATATCTTGATGGGTAGGAAACTAAATTTCACATAGTTAATATATAAGAGTAAAGGTTCTGTAATATATTTAGACCTCTTTTCATATGTGCAAATGCACATAAAGCAGATTGTAAAACGTTATTTTATAAACACAAGCCAAAGAAAAATCTCTGCTTACCCCTAAACCTGACTAAGTGGAACTGAAGGGAAAACAGAGGTGATTACTCAGGTTAATGGACTGATGTCTATAAATGACAAGAGGCTATATAAAAGAAGTCATTAACTTTATATACTGAACTGTTACTAATGATATTTTAATAAAAGTTGCTCTTGAAGTAAAACTTTCTGGCTAATTTCTCTTCTCTCTTTGGAATCTCTGGTAGTTAAAAAAACAGCACTAAACTCAATATGCATCTGCAACTTTTACAACATTTCATGCAGAACATACCAAGTTAACAGCTTGTAAATTTTCCTTACCTCAAAATAAGAAAACAGGTATACAGACACTATGCACCACTGTTGTGCTCACTCCTATTCAAATACTTCTCCAATATACTTTGAAAACTATTCATTTCCTTCTTGGGATTACATTTTACCATCCTCTAAATAAACACAAAGACACTGAAAGTCAGGGAAGGAATGGAACAGGAATCCAGGTAAGCAGACGAGGCTTAAATAACAAGGGGAATAAGTTAACCGGAGAAAGATAATTATCATACGGTTTCACTCCTATGTGGAATATAAGAAATAGTGAAAGGGACTATAAGGAAAAGAAGGGAAACTGAGTGGGGAAAAATGAGAAAGATAAACCATGAGAGACTCCTGACTCTGGGAAACAAAGGGTTGCAGAAGGAAAGGTGGGTGGGGGATGGGGTAACTGGGTGACAGGCCCTGAGGACAGCACTTGATGGTGCCCTGAGGAGGGCACTTGATGGGTGTTATACTATATGTTGGCAAATTGAATCAAAATAAAATATTTTTTAAAATAACAAGAGAGCTCTTTCAGGTAAGCTTGGAGGAAACAACTCATGTCAGTCACACTGGGGGAGAAAGGCCAGATGAAGGCAGAAATTTATTCCAAGCCTTCTAGTCAGAAGAATTCAGAACTCTAAGCAGAGTTGAAGCAACAGATACCGGCAACAGCAGAAAGCAGGATCATAACACCTTTAATACTCTTTATATTAAGGGAGGAACTTTTATGTGCTTCTTGTTAAGGATTCTCAAACCAGGCCTGGGTGTACAGTGGTAGTCAGTGGGGTATCTGGCTGAAAGGAAGAGAAGAGCAGCTTTTGACAGAAACAAATCCTGACAAGACATGGAAGGCTGAGAGAATTCCTAAGATTCTGGAGCCATGTATATTCTCCAGAGCCTTCTCTAGCTACACTGGAAAATACAAGTGAAGTTGAAGAAGGCATTTTACCAGCACCTGGGGGGACATCAATGTTACCAAGGGTGCTAACGTTCAGTAGATTAGTAGGAATGCTTTGGCTGTAAATAATTCCTAAAACCCACCCATCTTGTGAATAATACCCAAACAATAAGGAAATTATGTCATATAACTTGGGAGTTTAGAGGTAGGGCCAGAGAGAGAAGCAGTTGCGTAACAACGTCAGAAAGGACACCCAGGTTCTTGTCTCTTTGTCACCTGTCAGGAGCTTCACCTTTTAGGTAACAACTTCATCCTCAGGCAACAACAGAGAGACAGTATCAGAAATTCTTGGCATCAAAAGCCAGACATGCCAACATCTGGAGAAAGAAGATCACTCTTGGGAACGAGGAAGTATTTCTATAAACCCTGGCACCATTGGGCACCTGAAAATTTGAAACCAGTTCCTGGTAAGACAATAGAATCACTATGACTGGTTTAGAGGAGTCATTTGGGTTGGATTAAATTTCAGAGTCAATTATTTATACTAGATAAGATTTTTGCTTTTGTTGGAATTTCCTTAGTTTCCCCTTAAATTGTCTACATGTTATTGTAAGTTATAATTATTGAATGATATCACTAAAGAGGTATCAATTAATCTTTTTGCTCATTATTTTGGGAAAGAGCTCTTTTTCCCCCCCCCCAAGCCATGAAGCCATAATTGAGGGACTACTGTCCTCCTTGGATAACCTTTAAAAGGAAATGGCTACATGAAGTTACTGTGCCTGTGTTCTCCTCTAGGATTTTGATGGAATCTTGTCACACATTTAGATCTTTCATCCGTTTTGAGTTTATCTTTGTGTATGATGTAAGAGAATGGTCTGGTTTCATTCTTCTGCATGTGGATGTCCAATTTTCCCAGCACCATTTATTGAAGAGACTGTCTTTCGTCCAGTGGATAGTCTTTCCTCCTTTGTCGAATATTAGATACATCCACGAAGGCAAAAGAAACAAAAGCAAAAATGAACTATTGGGACTTCATCAAGATAAGAAGCTTTTGCACAGCAAAGGATACAGTCAACAAAATTAAAAGACAACCTACAGAATGGGAGAAGATATTTGCAAATGACGTATCAGATAAAGGGCTAGTTTCCAAGATCTATAAAGAACTTCTTAAACTCAACAGCAAAGAAACAAACAATCCAATCATGAAATGGGCAAAAGACGTGAACAGAAATCTCACAGAGGAAGACCTAGACATGGCCAACATGCACATGAGAAAATGCTCTGCATCACTTGCCATCAGGGAAATACAAATTAAAACCACAATGAGATACCACCTCACACCAGTGAGAATGGGGAAAATTAACAAGGCAGGAAACCACAAATGTTGGAGAGGATGTGGAGAAAGGGGAACCCTCTTGTACTGTTGGTGGGAATGTGAACTGGTGCAGCCACTCTGGAAAACTGTGTGGAGGTTCCTCAAAGAGTTAAAAATAGATCTTCCCTATGACCCAGCAATTGCACTGCTGGGGATTTACCCCAAAGATACAGATGCAGTGAAACGCAGGACACCTGCACCCCGATGTTTATAGCAGCAATGTCCACAATAGCCAAACTGTGGAAGGAGCCTCGGTGTCCATCAAAAGACGATGGATAAAGAAGATGTGGTTTATGTGTACGATGGAATATTACTCAGCCATTAGAAATGACAAATACCCACCATTTGCTTCGACGTGGATGGAACTGGAGGGTATTATGCTGAGTGAAATAAGTCAATCGAAGGACAAACATTATATGGTCTCATTTATTTGAGGAATATAAATAATAGTGAAAAGGAATATAAAGGAAGGGAGAAGAAATGTTGGGAAATATCAGGAAGGGAGACAGAACATGGAAGTCTCCTAACTCTGGGAAACGAACTAGGGGTGGTGGAAGGGGAGGAGGGCGGGGGGTGGGGGTGATGGGTGACGGGCACTGAGGGGGGCACTTGACGGGATGAGCACTGGGTGTTATTCTGTATGTTGGCAAATTGAACACCAATAAAAAATAAATTTATTATTTAAAAAAAAGGAAATGGCTGTATTTGATTACCTGGCTTATAAATCTACATATAAAATGATGAGAAATGTCTGGGGGATAAATAGATTCACATGAACTATGGCATAAACATATGAAACAGTTCAGTCACATTTAATTCAGGATGACTAAGGTTCAGAATTAATGCTATAAATACATACTATTGAACTCAAGACAGCAGGGGGTATGAGAGAGGCATCGTGACCTTCTCTTGATTCCAGAAAGATAGTAAAATTATACAGTGTCACTTGAGCTTGTCTAGCATCACAATAAAGACTCCAGGGACCAGCCAGTGGGAGGTTGTGAGTAGCAGCTCATTGTCTCTTGAGATTACAAATGGCAGTCTTGCGGGTGAAGAGTCCCACTGTCCCTGCCTATCAGCAGTCTGGGGTGAATCATGCCACAGATGCAGCAGGGGAAGGCCAAAAGCTTTCACTCTTAAAAGAAGTCTAGTTCCACCAGAGATCATGATTTCCAGACACCTAACCTCAACTGTATCTTCATTCCTGGCAGGCCAAAGTTGTTGACAGAGCTGTGAACTAATAAACAGTGCATCATTCCTGAATGAAAGCACTCAAAAAGGGTCGCCTGGGTAGCTCAGTGGTTGGGCACCTGCCTTCGGCTCCGGTCGTGATCCCGGGATCCAGGATCGAGTCCCACGTTGGGCTCCCTGCATGGAGCCTGTTTCTCCCTCCTCCTGTGTCTCTGCCTCTTTCTCTCTCTCTCTCTCTGTGTCTATCATAAATAAATAAATAAATAAATAAATAAATAAATAAATAAATCTTTATTATAAATAAATAAAATCTTTTAAAAATAAGAATTAAAAAAAAGAAAGCACCGAAAAGAATTTCTTAAGGGAAGTTATTTTTTACTTTTGTTAAAGGGTAAAACTCTGCGTGCACAAATTCTGAAGGGAAGGAAAAATACACTGAGTCATAAGGACCCCATTTCCCCCCTTGATTAATGGATTTCATTAGATATATACTTGTCACTGTGGTTTTCAAACTTTTCTGGTCATAACCCACAGGGAGATCTACATTTTACATGGACACACATACTTTATATTTTTTAAAATGAAACAACTCCTGAAACAATAGTTAAGCCTTCTAAGTACATGATAGTTTGTATTCCATTTAAGAATAAGTGCTGATTGACACCCAGGAAATTGATTTCATGACCTACCAGAGGGTCTGACCCGCAGTTTGATAAACATTGTCCTAAGCTAAATGAAGAATGTTCTGACTGCCTTAATACAGATCATACCTCCGTTCCTCTGAACAGGCGGTGGAGGGAAGGAGACTATCCCAACGACAATGGTGAGAACCCCCAACTCTGCTGTCCTGAGTTTTACTTTCCCTTTGGGAGCTCACAATGCTGCCACCACCAAGCTGGCCTTAAGGGGACCTACTCCTCCCTTTTAGCCTCTGCTCTAAGAGGGACAGAACTCTTAATCCCTGCAGCCTACTTAAATCAGGTTGAAACATTTAAATAAGATTTTACCAAAGGCTGAACAAAAAGAGTAACCTAGATAATCTTCTATTAAGATAAGGCTCGTTTATCTTCAGCTTTAGTGCCTAGACTTGTCTGCCACTAAAGTGCAGAGGTCACCTTTCCTTTTCCTTCTAGGAGGCCTTGAAATGAATTCTCAAGGAAACAACAGAGGGACTCCCAGTCAAATACCTGCAGTTCCCCCTCCTGATCCTCTAGTTTCTGGTTTCCTGTTTCAGTTCCCACCTCTGCTCTCATACTCTGCACAGTAAAAGTCCAAATCTTCAGGTGAAGCCTTCACCTCCGACCTCAGGAGTGTGGCCTTGCTCTGTAGCTTTATCCTTCTCATACTGTAAGGCAACAGCTTTACATTCTTGGAGAGATGTATATCAACTCTTTTTGTGAATCCCCAAAGTACTGATGAAAAAAAATTGTTTGCACTTCCAGAAAGTGAACGAATTTACCTTGGTTCTTTTGAAATACAATAAACTCAGAAGGAAGGAAGAGACAGATTTGGAGCAACAAAAACACCATGCTTCTCAATCTTAGCTTCCCCTCCTTTTCCTTCTTTAGAGCACAGACTTTAGAGTCAAGTGTGAAGTCCAATTCTTCTTATCCTAAAGGGCAAGCTTCCTATTCTCTCTGAACCCCAGTTTATTCATCCATAAGATGGACAAAAGTAGTAACTCACTTCCCAGGGTTGTAAAAAAGAACTAAGTGAGCTAATCCAAAAATACATATAATTCACCTAGCAAATGATCAGTAAATAATAGCTGTTGCTTATCTTAGGCCTGTTGGAGACAGACTAAGAAAGCAAACATTGTCAATCCCTTGCTTAACAATAAAATCATTTCAGACTGCCTATTTCCTGGTCTGATGTTTTTCTTGGGAAAGCTCTAGATTTGCCTGTATCTAGAAGGATACTTCTCTGGTCTGCTAACTCCTACTATAACTGAGATTGGATGGTAAGTGCAGAGGATATAAAAGAAGACAAAAGCACAAATATAGGCATTCATATGTTTCTTTCTATTCCTTCCATGCCCACCTTAAAGCCTCAAGAGTCTCTGACCGTTACAGGAAGTCTGTGCCTCCAGTCATCTCTCACCAATCAACCTGTGATGCCAGATGGATTTCCTAAAGCACAGTTCTGATTGTGTCATTTTGCTGTTTAATACATTTATTTGGCTTCCTACAACTGACCAAAGAAGTTCTGAACTGTGCATTTTGGCATTTGGTGCACCACATGAAGTAAAAGGTTCTAACTTGCTTTTTAAAAAAAATTTTTTTTAAACCCATTTTTATTGTTGAAGTCAGTTTGCTTTTTTGTATTTGACATTTGTCTTAAACTGGATGGTAGGCATACGAGTTTTGTCTTTTTATAATTTTTATTGTAAGCAGTTATTCCTTATTTTCCCCACACACACCTTTGTTCTACTTCTACTGGGGAACCACTGATCTGTTTTCTGTAATGATTTGGAAATGCTGGTTATTTCAATAAATTGAATCATATAATATGTGGCTTTTTGTGTCTGAATTACTTAGAATAATGTTTACAGGGTTCATGTATGTTGTAGCATGTACCATTCTTTCTTATGGCTGAATGATATTCCACTGTATGGATACACCATCTTTTGTTTATCTACTTATCTGTTGAGAGACTCTTTGGGTTATCTCCACCTTTTGGCTATCATGAACAGTGGTGCTAGATGAATAATTGTGGGCAAATTTTTGTTTGAACATCTGTTTTAAATTCTTAAAATTATATACCCAGGAGTGAAATTACCAGGTTTATGGAAATTCTTTATCTAACATTTTGGAAAACTGCCAATCTGTCTTGTAAAGTCACTACACCATTTTATAGTCCTACCAACAGTGTATAAATGTTCCAATTTCTTAACATCTTCACCAACATTTGTGATTACCTGACTTTTTGATTATGGCCATCATAGCAAGTGAGGGATTTTGATATACATTTCACGAATGATTACTAATGTCATTGAGTTTTCTATATATATTTTGGCCTTTGTATATCTTTTTTGGAGAAATGTCTACTCATATCTTTTGTCCATTTTTAATCAGATTATTTATCTTTCGTATTGACTTTATACCATTCTTTATATATTCTAGGTACAATTCTTGTATCAAATGTATGATTTGCAAATATATTCTCTCATTCTGTGAATTATCTTTTAACTTTATTGACAGTGTTATTGAAGCAGAAAAGTTTTTAATTTTGATGAAGTCAAATTCATCTTTTTTTTTTTTTTTTTACTTGTGCTTTTTGGTGTCACAGCTAAAAATCAATGGAATGGACAAATTAGAGATCAAAAAGACTTACCTTTCAGTTTTTCTAAGTGTTTCACAATTTCACCTGTTAAATTTAGGCTTTTGGTCCATTTTGAATAATTTTTTTAAGTTTCTATTTTAAGTAGGCTTCACATCGAATGTGAGACTTGAACTCATAACCCTGAGATCAAGTGTCACATGGTCTTCTGACAGGGCCAGCCAGATATCCCTTTGTTTGTTTTTTTTAAGATTTTATTTATTTATTCATGAGAGACAGAGAGAGAGAGAGGGAGAGAGGCAGAGACACAGGCAGAGGGAGAAGCAGGCTCCATGCAGGGAGCCTGATGTGGGACTTGATCCCAGGACTCCAAGATCATGCCCTGAGCTGAAGGCAGACACTTAACTGAGGAGCCACCCCAGGCATCCTCAGATACCCCCTTGAATTAATGTGGTTTTTTTAAAATTAACTTTTATACAATGGTATCAAGCTCAAATTTCATTCTTTCACATGTGGCTATCCAGTTGTCCTAACACCATTTGTTGAAAAGACTGTTCTTTCTCCATTAAATGGTCTTGGCACTCTTATCAAAAATCAGTTGACCATAGACAGACTGGTTTACTTTTATGTATGTATTTATTTTGTACTTATTTTATTAAATGTATTTCTTTTTTTAAGATTTTATTTTTTTAAGATTTATTTATTATTTTAGAGAGAGAGAGTAAGGGGAGGGGAACAGAGAGAGAGGGAGAGAGAGAGAATCTCAAGCGGACTCCCTGCTGAGCACCAAGTCTGAGTGGGACTTGAACCCATGACCCTGAGATCATGACCTGAGCTGAAATCAAGAGTGGGACACTTAACTGAGTCACCCAAGTACCCCAAGATTTTATATATTTTTAAAAGATTTTATTTGAGAGAGAGAGCAAGCAAGGGGAGGGGCAGGAGGACTTGCAGAGGGAGAAGCCAACTCTGATGAGCACAGAGACCAAGATAGGGCAAGATCCCAGGACCTAGGATCATGACCTGAACCAAAGGCAGACACATAGCTGACTGAGCCACCCAGGTGCCCCTTATTAAATTTATTCCTATTTTATTTTGTTGGATGCTATTGTAAATAGATTTTTTTTTAAAATTAGGCTGTATGTGCAATGTGGGGCTTGAACTCATGACCCTGAGATCAAGATTTGTATGCTCTACCAACTGAGCCAGCCACATGACCCACACACAGAATTTTCTTTCCTTTTTAGACTCCTCGCCCAGTGTGGAGCCCAATGTAGGGCCTGAACTCACAACCTTGAGATCAAGACCTGAGCTAAAATCAAGAATCAGAGCTTTAACTGACTAAGCCACTAGACAGAATTCTCTTAATTTCAGACTGTTCATTGCTGGTCTAAAAATACAATTGATTTTTGCATTTTGATCTTGTACCTTGCATCCTTACTGTACTAGTTAATGAGCTCAAATAGTTTTCTCAGTGGATTTTTTTAATTACCTATATACAAGATTATATCATTTGTCAATATAGTTTTACTTCTTCCTTTCCAATATGGAGGCCTTTTATTTATCTCCCTGATTTCCTGCTAGAACCTTCAATATAATGTTGAATGGAAGTAGCAAGAGTGGTCATGCTTGTCTTATTTGCTGTGGGGTTTTGGTAGATGCTTTTCTTTTAAGCCTTTTTTTAACTTTATTTATTTATTTATTTATTTATTTATTTATTTATTTATTTATTTATTTTAGTAATCTTTACACCCTACATGGGGCTCAAACTCATGAACCCAAGATCAAGAATAGCATGCTTTTCCCACTGAGCCAACAGATATACCCACAGATGCTTTTTATGAAATTGAGGAAGTTTCCTTCTATTCCTAGTCTTTTAAGTGTTTTTTATCATGAAAGGGCATTGGATTTTGTCAATGCTTTTTCTGCAACTATTAAATGACCACGTGGCTTTTTTATTTTATTTGTGTCAATAGAGTGTATTACATTTATTGATTTATGGATATTAAATCAATCTCAGTTTCCTGAAATATTTCCCATTTGGTCATAATGTATAATTCTTTGGATATGTTATTGATTTGGTTTGCTAGTATTTTGTTGAGGATTTTTGTGTTCATATTCACAGGAGATAATGGGTTTTAGCTTTCTTTTTGTGACATTTCTCTCTATTTTTGTTATCTGGTAATTCTAGCCTCATAGAATGAGTTGGGAAATGTTCCCTCATAATCTATTTTTTGATAAGAGTTTGTAAAGAATTGGTAATTCTTTTTTTAAATATTTGGTAGAATTTGCTAGTGAAGCTATCTGAAACTGGCTTTTCTTTGTGGGTAAATCTCTTCATTACTTATATTTTTACGGGTCTATTAAGATTATGTGTCTTTTTAAAAAATGTTTTAAAGATTTTATTTATTTATTTATTTACAGAGAGAGGGAAAGAACACAAGCAGGAGGCGCTGCATGGACGAGGGAGAAGCAGATTCCCTACTAAGCAAAGAACCTGTTGTAGAGCTTGATCCCAGGACCCTGGGATCATGACCTGAGCCAAAGGCAGACACTTAACTGAGCCCCAGGTGCCCCCAGACTGCCCGTTTCCTGAGTCAGTTTTGGCATTTTGTGTCTTTATAGGAATTTGCCCATTTATCTAAGTTATCTGATTTACTGGCATACAATAAATTTATTGTACATAGTATTCCTCTATAATCCTTTTTATTTCTGTAAAGTCAGCAATAATATCTCCTATTTCATTTCTGATTCCAGTAATCTGAGTCGTTCTATTTTTTTCTTGGTCTATCCAGCTAGTTTGTCAGGGTTTTTTGGTTGCTGCTGTTGTTGTTCTTTTGTTTGTTTTGTTTTTAAGATTTATTTACTTGAGAGAGAGTGTGTGGGGACGGGGCAGAGGGAGAGAGAGAGAGAATCCTCAAGCAGAGTCCCCACTGAATGCAGAGCCCAATGCAGGGCTTGATCTCAGGACACTGAGATCATGACCTGAGCAAAAATCAAGAGTTAGACGCTTAACTGACTAAGCCACCAGCTGCCCCAAAGATTGTCAGTTTTTGATATTTGTTTATTTTATTATTTATTTATTCACGAGAGACACACAGAGACAGAGGCAGAGACACAGGCAGAGGGAGAAGCAGGCTCTATGCAGGGAGCCTGACATGGGACTCCATCCAGGGGCTCCAGGATCATGCCCTGGGCTGATGGCGGCGCTAAACCACTGAGCCACCCGGGCCGCCCAGTTTTTGATATTTGACATTGCCAAAGGTTTGGTTTTCATTTTTATTGTTTTTCTATCCTCTCTTTCATATATCTCTTCTCTAATCTTTATTACTTCATTTGCTTACTTATGATTTAGTTTGTTCTTTTACCAATGTCTTAAAAGTGGAAGGTTAAGTTCCTGATTAAGATCTTTCTCCTTTAAGATAGGCATTTTCAGCTATGAATTATCTTCTAAACACTGCTTTAGCTGCATCCCATAAGTTTCATTTGTGCTTTTATTTTCATTCATCTCAAAGTATTTTCTTTTCTTTTTTCTTTTAAGTAGGCTTCACCCAATCCCTGGGACTTGAACTCACAACTGTGAGGTCAAGAATTGCATGCTCTATCAACTGAGCCAGCCAGGTACACTTCAAAGTATTTTATAATTTCCCTTTTGGTTATTCCTTTGACCCTTTGGGTATTTAGGAGTGTGTTGTTAATTTCAACATACCTGTGAGTTTCTCCAAATTCTTTCTGGTACTTATTTCCAATTCCATTCCAATCTTGCTGGAAAGCATACTTTGTATTACTTCTATCCTCTTCAATGTATTTGTTTTTATAGGTTAGCATATGGTCTATCCTGGAGAATTTCTTGTGTGCACTTTGAAGACTGTATATTCTGTTGTTGGGTAGAGGGCTCCATAGATATCCATTAGATCTAGTTGGTTTATAACATTATTCAAGTCTCCTATGTTGTGGTTGACCTTCTATCCATTGTTCTATCCATTTTTGAAAACAGAGTATTGCAGTCTCCAACTATTATTGTACAGCTATTTCTCCCTTCATTTCTGTAAGTTTTTGCTTAATGTATTTTGGTGATCTGTTGTTAGATGTATATACAGTTACAACTGTTATAGCTTCCTGACATTCATTATAAAACGTCCCTCCCAATCTCTAAAAACATTTTTTGTTAATAGACTTTTAAGTCTGTTTTGTCTGACATTAATAAAATCAGTTCAACTTTCTTTTGTTGTTTGCATGATATACCGTTTTTCATTCTTTTACTTTCTATTTATATCTTGGAATCCAAAGTGTGTCTCCTGTTGACAATATATAATTGGATTTTTTAAATCCAATCTGTTATCTGCCTTTTTACTGAATTGGCTATTCCATTGACATGTAATGTGATTGGACTGGATTTACGCTTGCCATTTTAATTTTCTTTTCTTTTTGGCTTGTGTGTTTTTTTTTCCCTCTTATTTTTCACTGTGTTTCAAGAGGGGTAAACTGAGTTGCTCCTTAGCCAGTATATCCTGGTTTTCCAACTCACTATTGAATTTAACATTATAGAGTCTAGGTGATAAATACATCAGTCTTGCCCAGTCATTCTTAAAACATGGACTCCAGACCAGCAGAATCGATAGTACCTGGGAATTCCTTAGAGGAAAAAAGTTCATCTTGGTGATTAAACTTGGGTTCAAGCTCAGCTCCATACTTACAGCTATGATTTGGGGCAAGTCACTAAGCCACTGAGTCTTATTTCCTCAAGTACAATTTTTTTAAAAAAAGATTTATTAGAGAGAGAGAGAGAACATGAGTGGGGGGAGAGGGGTAGAGGGAGAGGAAGAGTGAGAATCAGACTCCCCGCTGAGCAGGGAGCCCAACTCAGAGCTCTGTTCTAGGACCCTCTGATCATGACCAGAGCCAGAAGCAGACAGTTAAACCACTGAGCCACCCAGAATCCTCCTCAAGTACAATCTTATCCTATAGGATTGTGAGAACTAAAAGAGATTAGTGAGATAACGTAAATAATTCTATTAGATCAGGACTTCCCTAATGTTAATTTTCTTCCCCATTGTCATATTAAAAAAATAAAGCTTCTACTGTTTTTTCTCAGTATTTTCAGTGTAACTACCAGGGGCTTAAATTATTTTTAAACCACTTCCCAGGGCGCTCTCTCCTTCTGCCTGCTGCTACCCACTCCCCCCCAACCCCCCACTGCACTGTGAAATAAATAGGGTCTTAAAAAAAAATAAACTACTTCTCATTACAGTATTATTAGGAAGGAAAAATACAGAAATAGCAATAGGAATAGAAAACATGAGGTCGTGTGGTAGTTTAACAGAGAAACAGAGAAATCTAGTCTGAGCTCCTCTTTCACAGTGTTCAGAAAAATTAGGTGGCAATTTAAATACCACCCTGGATACTGGTATATGCTCAAGGCCTGGAATTATAGTAATTAAAAAAATTTACTGTTCTATGTATTTTTTACTTTTACTGAAAGCATAGCAATAATCCTGTGTGGTAGATAGAGCAAGCATTACTAGCTCCATTTTACAGAGACTTAAAACTCAGAGGGATTAAATGCCTTGTGATTACATGACCAATTGGGGAAGTTGGGATTGATGCCATTTCAATTAACTGCAAATATCATAGTATCACAATTTTTGAAAAGATCTCAAAATAAAGAACCTACTGAGAGGATAGAGGTCACTATGTATCTAGCTAATACTATTAAATAAATAAATATCTAATTTACAAGTAAAAATTTTGTTGCAGTGAATACCATTTGCAAACACCCTATTTAAGAGGATCTCCATGCTATTTAAGAGGAGACTCTATGCTATTTGCAATACTGGTTTTGGGAACAGAAGGTAGAAAGTGTGTATGTGGATATTTATTCTGACCAAAAATTTGAACAACATACACAATGTTTTTGAAGGCTTTGTAATGTGACTGGACTATACATGGATTTTCTGGTAACATGCGCGTTGCTGTGGGTGGCTCAGTGGTTGAGCAGAGTCTGCCTTTGGCTCAGGTCATGATCCTGGGGTCCTTGGATCTAGTCCCACATTAGGCTCCCCTCACGGAGCCTGCTTCTCCCTCTGCCTCTCTGTCTCTCATGAATAAATAGGTAAAAAATCTTTTTAAAAAAGCCATGCACATTGCCGTTTTATTGTGCCATCTGAAGGCGTCACTGCGTAGAATTCATAGATAGATTAGGTACCGTGCAAGCAGCCAGGCCTACATTATTCAACCACAATAGCATACTACAATTTTTGAGGACAGATCCAGTTTCTCCCCTGATTTCACTGGACCTGCCACTAGAGAGTGAATAAACACTCAAATGAGTAAAGGGATGAATTTTCTTTAAAATCATCCTTTATGGGATCCCTGCGTGGCTCAGCGGTTTAGTGCCTGCCTTCAGCCCAGGGCGTGATCCTGGAGTCCCGGGATCAAGTTTCACATCGGGCTTCTCCTGCATGGAGCCTGCTTCTCCCTCTGCCTATGTCCCTGCCTCTCTCTCTCTCTGTGTGTCTCTAATGAATAAATAAATATATTTAAAAAAAAATCATCCTTTATTTACTCCCCATTTTGTCAACAGCACCCTTCTCTATTTCTGACCCTTGAGGTCACTATTCTCTGTTGTTAGAATATTTCCACCTAGGCCCAGATTTAATTCTCTCTAGAACCAAGATCCTTTTTTCCCCAGACCACTGATTTATCCCATAACTGACAGATGGAGGTGATTCGTGTAGTAATTTGGATCTATGTTGGGGTCCCCTGAGCTGCTCATGAATTTGCTTATCAACACTTCCATTTTTCTACTCATTTCCTTCTAATCAAAATCAGCACATTCAACATTCTTTCTGGTGCTTCCTTTTTCTAAGTCTTTTATTTTTGTAGCACCATTCACGCATTCATTACAGTGTTCCATGTTTTATTATTATTTTATTTTATTTTAGTAATCTCTATACCCCAATGTGGGGCTCGAACTCACAACCCTGAGATCAAGAGTCACATGCTTTTCCAACTGAGCCAGCCAGGCACCCCACAGTGCTCCACATTTTAATTGAAGGCTAAACTTTGTGATTAGCCAGTTAAGGAAAAAAATGCAATCTATACAATTTTTAAATTATTTAATTTATTTTTTTGAGAAAGAGAGACAGCATGAACAGGGCATAGAGGGAAAGGGAGAAGGGAGAAGCAGACTCCACACTAAGCGGGAAGCCTGACCCAGGGCTTGATCTCACAATCCAGAGATTATGATCTGAGTGGAAGGCAGACACTTAACCAACTGAGCCATCCAGGAACCTTTTCCCCTTTTTTGTTTTAAAGTAAGTTCTATGTCCAATGTGGGGCTTGAACTAAAAACCCCAAGATCAAGAGTCACATGTTCTACTGGCTGAGCCAGCCAGGCACTCCTCTATAATTCCTATTGTTGTAAATGTATTGCTGATGAATGGCTATTGGAAATAATTCCCCTTTTGGCGTAAGACAGTGAGAGGAATGAGGAAAAAAAAAAAAGGAAAAACTTTTCTTGAGTATTTACTTTAATCAGGCATTTATATATAGCAACAATAATGGTTATATGGGTATCAAAAAAAAAAAAAAGAGTGCCCTCTGGATGTGTTCTTAGTGATAGCGATGGTAGTAAGGAATCTAGTTTGATTGTACCATGGTATTTTTGTAATGACATTAATACCATCATGTACAGATTTATTTCTTTATTTAGATTTATTTATTTATTTACTTATGATAGAGAGAGAGAGAGAGGCAGAGACACAGGAGGAGGGAGAAGCAGGCTCCATGCCAGGAGCCCGATGTGGGACTCGATCCTGGGACTCCAGGATCATGCCCTGGGCCAAAGGCAGGCAGTAAACTGCTGAGCCACCCAGGGATCCCCTCATGTACAGATTTAATCTCAATTTTCCTTCTCCGTTCTCTTTCTCTGCTTCCTGGAACATCTTCCTACCTCATATGTGCCTTCACAACAAACCACGCAAACCATGTGAGCAAGGGAAATGACTCCAACAAGAACACACTTGAAATTTAACAAGGTTAAGGATAGAGAGGTGTTGACAAGAGTGTGACTGGGCAGCTGATATTTGTTTTGGAAAGAGAGAAACGGTTAATAGTTACTGTGCCTCCTACATGCGCCCCTGTGCTAGGCTCCCAATGCATATTGTGTTATTTAAACCTTGCGTAACTTCAGGGAGGCAGGTATTATTTCCACTTAGCTGTGACAAAACAAAGACAATATAAAGTCACATGGCAGGTGACAGAGCAATGATTCGAAATCAGGTTTAAACATAAAATCCATGTTCTTTCCACTACATCTTGCTGCCTTTAAACGTTGTAGTCCTTTCAAAAACAATTTCCTCGTTTTCAAATACATCATCCCTTTATATAACTCTGGAGATTATCCTGAGACTTTTAAGTACTTTACCAGGCCTTTGCCATGTCCAAGAAAATATTCTATAGCGTTCAGAAAATTCAGTTGATCCTCTGTTGTAGTGTAACAAAAGGTGCCAGCTGGCAACAAGATAAGGAGCTTAAGCCAGAATGCAAATCAGCACACTACTTCCTTAATAGACAAAGTTTTATTGAAAAAAAAAAAAAAAGCCAGCTGAGTAGGTGTTTAGTGACACAATTGACTTCATTATGTCAAAACTCCTTATCTCGCTGCCAAATGACAATAGTTTGTTGACTGGTAATCATTCTGATGACTGTATTTGGGGAAGCACTAGTATAGGGTACATTTTAATAATCCTATCTAGAATACAATCAGATCCCATTATTATACAATATTTTCATTTTGTAAACAGAAAAAGAAGGAGAAAGCTATCTTCTCAAAGAAAATAGTTATTCTGCTCTAATGTAAACATCCTAGTCAGGATTCATCCTTTAATTGGGTCATTCATTCATTCATTCAAGACTAGTATACTAAGAAAGATATTTAGAAGAGTCTGCCTTTTGCTCAGAGGGAGTAGGATATGTGAGCACCAATGTAAAAAAAAATCATTATTATACAATGTATAATCCTTGAAGAATCCTTGATTCTTCTTTTTCTTTTTTCCTTTGATTTCTTCTTTTTCTTTCCACACAACTCATCAGCAAATTCTGTTGGTTCTTATCTTCAAAAAATAACCAGAATATTCAAGGTATCTCTCTACCCAGGGCAACTGCACTTCACTACTCTAGAGGATGTTACATACATGCTATCTCTATGAATGGCGTCCTGTTTCCACCACTCTCCACCCTCTGCACTTTCTCTTCTCTCTCCCTAAACCAAGCTACCATCATCTTTTTTTAACTTCTTAACTCCATTCTTGTTCTGTTACATTGTATTTTCCACACAGTAGCTGGAGTGTCACTCCACTGCTCAAAAATCTCCAATGGCTTTTCAGCCTACGCAGAAAAACATCCAGAGTCCCTACTGTAGCCTGCAAGCTCCACATTATCTCAAGCAGGCAACAAACTTATAGTCCAAAAATGACAGAAGATTGGACCGAACTGGGGATGGGAAGATCATGGTAGGTACTGAAAAGGTCAGACATTGAAAGGCAGGGGAAGGTAGCTGACAGGTAAAAGGACTGACAAGGATCACAAGAACCCAGGTGAGATGTGGTACCATTAATTTCTAACAGTTCCAGTCTCAAAGGTAAGGGTAAATGTAAGGTTAGAGAAAATGCATGTTAGTTTTTGCTGTAAAACAAATTCTCTCAATGTGCCAGCCTTTTTTTTTTTTTTTTTTTTTTTTTTTAGAAGGATTGAGAGAGCAGAAGCAAGCAGGGTAGTGGGGAAGATGGAGAGGAAGAGAGAGAATCTAGAATCCTAATCTGGCTTTATGCTCAGAGAGAACTCGGTCTTACAATCTTGAGATCATGTGACCGGAGCTGAAAACCGGAGTGGAACACTTAACCGACTGAACCATCCAGGTGCCTCAATGCCAGCGTTTGTTAAGCCATTGCTTGAGTCCTAGTTGATAATGTCCCTTGACCAAAGCAAGTCACATGATCAAGGCCAGAGTCAGTGTAGGAAGGACTGAACAAGGTCAATACAGGGAGGAGTGAAAAAACTGGAACCTATAAAAATCACAAAGTTGGTAGATTGTGTACTAAACCAGACTTAGAGTTTTCTGAGCAGGGTCAGACAAGGATAAGGCTACAAAAAAGTATAGATATATTTTTTTAGATTTTATTTATTTACTCATAAGTGACAGAGAGAGAGAGAGAGATTGGCAGAGAAAGAGGCAGAGGGAGAAGCAGGACCCATGCAGGGAGCTCGACACGGGTCTCCAGGATCACGCCCAGGGCGGAAGGTGGCGCTAAACTGCTGAGCCACCCGGGCTGCCCAAAAGTATAGAGTTTTGGTGAGAAAGTTTGTCGCTCAGATGAGCAACTATGGGCTGTAGCTGAGAGGAAAAGCAAATGATATCAGGAAATGTTCACAGACAGGGAGAAAACGATGTAAAATGATCCTGGAACCCCTTGGTGGGGGTCATTCCCACACCAACAAGCAATTCTGATACTAGCTGGATGTGCTACAGTTGAACTCAATTCTGACTCTACCTACCCATAGATGGCATCAAGTCCCACAGGTGAGATGTCCTTTGAGACTGCCACCCCCCTTCAGACACCAGTCATGAGTCCAGGTTATCACCTGTTTCTGACTGGCTATGCATCTGAGGTCCCAGCGACCCCCTCCTTGGGTTAATTTGCTAGAGTGGCTCACAGAACTCTGAGAAACATGTGACTTACTTTACTAAATTAGTAAGTTAACTTTACTTATATTTGGATTACTGATTTATTATAAAAGGATACAACTCAGGAACATCCAGGTGGAGGAGACATAGGGCTGGGTATGGGAAAAGGATGCAAAAAAGTTCCATGCTCTCTCCAAACACACCAGTCTCCCCACATCTCCATGTGTTCCCAACACAAAAGCTCTCTGAACCCTGCCATCTTGGGTTTTTATTTTTATTTTTTTAAAAGATTCATTTATTTATTTTAGAGAGAAAGAAAGTGTTCACATGCGAGCAGGGGGAAGGGCAGAGAGAGGCAGAGAAGCAAACTCCCCACTCTCCGCTGAATGTGGAGCTTGACCAGCACCCTGAGATCATGATCCAAGTTGAAACCAAGAGTCAGAGGCTTAGCTGACTGAGTCACCCAGGCACCCCCTTGCCACCTTGGGTTTTTAAAGAGGCTTCGTTACATAGGTATGATGGATCACTGACCACTGGTGATTGAATTCAATCTCTAGCCCAACTCCTAAAGGGATGTCAGGGGGGTGGGATGGAAAATACCAACCCTGTCCTTCTGGCAACCAGCCCCCATCCTCAAGTGCATCCAAAACTCATTCTTAACATAACAAGAGACACCTTTACTGATCTCATTACTTAGGAAATCCCAAGGGTTTTTGGAACTCTATACTAGCAACCCAGAAAAAAATGGAAATAAATGTATTTCTCTTTAAAAAAAAAAGATTTTTATTTATATACTCATGAGAGACACAGAGAGAGACACAGGCAGACGGAGAAGCAGGCTCCCCGCAGGGAGCCTGATGCAGGACTTGATCCCAGGACCCTAGGATCATGACCTGAACCGAAGGCAGATGCTCAACCACCGAGCCACCCAAGTGCTCCAACATACGTATTTCTTATTATAAATCACAGTATCACAGATGTATTATAGAGAATGAAAGTCTCCATGAGAAAGAGGACAGCTGTGTTGGTAGCAGGGGGAAGAGAGCTGGGAGGTTCAAAGATAGAATGATATTTAATTATTAGGCTACAGGATTGGCAAATTAAATATTTGTAAAAGCTCAAACACTGGGATATTTCATACAAAATATTCACTTTAGAAATTATGTTTTAAAATTTTTAACAGCTTTTTCAGATATGACTCTCATACCATAAAATTCCCTTTTTAAGGTACATGATGAAATGTTTTTAGTATATTCAGAGTTATGCAACCATCACCAATGTTATTCTTAAATTTTTAAATTATTCATTTTATACTTAAGTCATAGGAAACTTGACAAGAACAGAAGAAGAAAAAAGGAATGCCACTCTATGTTGATTTTCTCTGGGTCTGATATAGATGGGCTCACCAAATAACCTGAGAGATTTTAAATTGGTAGGTTTCTTTTCTTCTTTTTTTTAAAGATTTTATTTATTTATTCATGAGAGACAGAGAGAGAGAGAGAGGCAGAGACAGAAGCAGGCTCCAGGCAGGGAGCCTGATGCGGGACTTGATCCCTGGTCTCAAGGATCACGCCCTGGGCTGCAGGCGGCGCTAAACTGCTGCGCCACCAGGGCTGCCAGAGGGAGAGAGTCTTAAGCAGACTCTGGGCTAAGCTTGGAACCTGACGTTGGGCTCGATAAGGGGCTCATCTTATGACCTGAGATCAGGACCTGAGCCAAAATCAAGAGTCAGAAGGCTTATCCAACTGCACCACTCAGTTGTCCCTTTCATTTCCTTATTTTAAAACATTTAGGTTATTTCTCATCTTCTAATTTTATGATTACGACTGGATAATATCTTTACACATACAGGCTTTTTGCAGTTTTGAACTATTTCCTTATATATTCGCAGGACACCAATGGTTTTTGAATCACATCAACAAGTTACCTTTCAGATGGCTTATCATTGTAAAATGCCAACAAGTGTGAGTGAGAGCACTAGTTTCTTTCTTTCTTTTTTCTTTTTTCTTTTTCTTTTTTTTTTTTTAAGATTGTATGTATTGATTGATGGGAGACACAGAGAGAGAGAAAGAGGCAGAGACACAGGCAGAGGGAAAACCAGGCTCCATGCAGGGAGCCGGATGTGGGATTCGATCCCGGGTCTCAAGGATCACGCCCCTGGCCGAAGGTGGCGCTAAACCGCTGAGCCACCGGGGCTGCCCAGAGCACTAGTTTCACTGCGATCTGGTTAGGATTTAGTAATATCATTTAAGCATTTACGATAATGTCATCAGTAAAAAAACATAAATTTGCAATTATTTTATCAGGATAAGAAAAGAATGCATAATTTAAAAAGTTAAGATAACAAAGCAAGATTTCCTCAAATTTCTCCATTTATGGAAGAAATTTCTAAACATCAGTTAAATAAATGACTTACTGTTCCCCAAGCTTCCAAACCAAAATTCTACTTAAAATGCTATTCTTGGGGCACTGGGCTGGCTCAGTCGGGAGAGCATGAGACTCCTGATCTTGGGGTTTTAAGTTCAAACCTCACATTGCATTGGGTATAGAGATTACTTAAAAATAAAATCTTAAAAATAAAATGTATTCTTTTTAGTAAGGAATTGCTTGTCCAGAACAGGAGAGAGGGGAAGAATAAACAAGATAAACACCTAACAACTTTGTCCTAAGTGTATTTCTTGGTTCCAGATAACTGGAACACTTACTTGGATAGCCGCATGAGTGACAGGACATAAATCCAATCCCAGAGTTCACAGAAGGTGTGAAGTCTAACAGGAGATCCTCCTCTCAGCAAACTGTGACCTCAAAGGGTTATACCAGTAAAAGCTGAATCTAGCGTAGGACAGGAATAATAGCTGGGTTTGAACCTCCTGCATTGCCCAGGAAGCCTAAGACCAAAAAAGCTGGGTTAAAAGCCTGCAGGACTCTGGCAGAAGGATATACATATCATATCTAAAAGAGAATATCTTCATTGTAGGCCTCAAATTATTCCCACAAATATTAGTTTTCAAATGCAATGATCAGTACACAAAGATAACTAGAAACTCAGTGAAACTAGACTCTACTCAGGGCGCCAGCACAAACATAGACAAAAAACCCCAGACTGACAGAGACTTCATTCAGATACTGGAATTACCATACGTGACTATAAAACAATTATGCTTACTGGTTTAAATCTATATTGAAGATGCCTTCAAAGAATAGGAAACAACAAAGTGACATAAATTGAAAAAGAACTAAACTAACCTTTTCGAAGTAAAAGACACAGTAATCAAAAGTTAAAAATCACTAGATCAATTTAAGAGATTAGTCACAGATGAAAAGAAAAATCAATGAAACAATTTGACATTTTACTGGGTTTGATATAGCCTGACATTTGTTCCAGTTTATTCTATATGAATTATGAAATTCTCAAATGGTTGAGACCCAATAACCTGATTTTACATGCTCTGTGCTTTCATTCAACATAATTAAAACTGATAATTGCACCATTTAATGTAACAGTGTCAAGGAATATAATTTTTTTTAAAAAAGCTCTTATTACAAAACAGAGGATTCAAATACATATCTCTGACAAATCCCTCAGGTGCGGTGTTGCTAGAAGAAAGTAGAAGCAGCTGACTTCATTAATGCCTCCTTTGTGGCTTTTTCACTCTCAGGCAGAGAGGAATCAGGCCAGGAAGAAGACAAGTTTGATTTTTATTCTGGAGTAGGTGGCCTGGGCATCTATAACATTTTTCCACTGGGAAAGTTTTAAAGTAGTGAACTGCCACCTTGGAGTAAACTTCGTCAAGGTTACAAATATAGAATTAATAAAGAGAGTTTGTTAGACTCAATATTACATTTAGACAGACTCGCTGATTTCCACCGGTCACGTTTTCGCCACTGCAGCGACACAAAAATATATGGTCTAAAGAGGTTTGCAAAAAATAAAAAATAAAAAAATAAGAGGTTTGCATAAGGTTGATTTATTTATTTAAAAGAATGGACTTTTTTAGAGGATATGTTTGTTCTTTTTTTTGAGGTCAAAATATAATCTAAAATGAAGTGATGCAGATAATAAATGGCAGTTTTCTTTTTTATAGCTTGGCAACATTTAAAAATTGCAGTTCTATTGGTTCCAGAATTATTTTGAAAATCTGGATTGATCCACAAAGTCCAGAAGACTGGGAACACCATTGATGTCATCTACCTCTTATTTGTTTAACCAACAAATATTTTGAGAGCCTATGATGTGCTAAGAGAAAGGAGTACAAATAAGAAAATGACTGCACTGTCCTTTCTGCTCATCGTGAGAAAGGAACATATTTAATCCATAGTTACTAAGAAGTTAAGTAGTGCTTGGTCTTCCGGGAGCAGGTCTGAGGGAAAGCCTGTTTGTCTGGGGACTCAATCTCTTACTGAAAGAAGAAATGAGGCTGAAAAGTCTTGAAAATGCACAGGTTTTGCTTGCTGCTGAGAGAAAAGGAATGAAGGGAAGAGAAAACTGTTTAGGGTTGGGAATTTTATTTATTTTTAAGATTTTATTCGAGAGAGAAAGAAAGAGGGAGAGCTTGGGGGGGGTGGGCAGAGGGAGAAGCCAACTCCTTGCTTGTTGAGCAGGAAGCCCCTATCCCAGACCCTGGGATCATGACCTCAGCCAAAGGCAGACCCTTAACCGACTGAGCCACCCAGGCGCCCCCAGGGTAGGGAATTTTATTTTATTATTGTTTTTAAAAGATTTTATTTATTTCTTTGAGAGAGAGAGAGAGCACAAGCAGGGGGAATGGCAGGCAGAGGGAGAGGGAGAAGCAGGCTCCCTGCTCTTCGGGGATGCAGGGCTCAATCCCAGGACCCTGGGACCATGACCCAAGTTGAAGGCAGACTAGGGTAGGGGATTCCCCGGGATAGGGAATTTTCTACAGGAGTTGGGGGACCTGGTAAAGGCCAAGGCATGGTGATGATGAAAGGGGATGAGCAGGGACACATAAGTTTTTTTTTGTTGTTGGCTTGGCAATGGATTTTGACTTTGTTAAATTGTGGTAAAAAACAAACAAAAAACCAAAGCATGAGGATCTCAGGGTCTCGGGACTGAGCCCCTGTCCAGCTCCTTGCTCCGTGGGGAGTCTGCTTATCCTTCCCCCCAACCCCACCCATGCTCTTTCTCTCGAATAAATACAATCTTTAAGAGCCCCCCTCCCCCCAAAAAAAATCAAACCATAAAATTTACCTCTTTACCATTCTTAAGTGCACAATTCAGTAAAGTCTATTCGTATTGTTCTAAAATAATGACTTTATGCTGCAGGCACCTTAGATTAAGAGAACTGAAAGGTTTCAGAACAGGACTGGAGATTTAGGAAGAGTATTTGAGATGGTGGGAGAGTAGAGGGTAGGAGACCTCGCATCCCTTCGTCTCCTTGGGCTGGGTGGGACCCTTGGAGGGTGTAGGAGGACTGAAAGGGGTCACAGGATTTAAAGGTCTGTGGGGCCTTGAGTGGGCCCCTGTTTCTGGCTGGTGCGGGGCTCTCGCCAGGCGGGGGGCAGTTTAGACCAGAACTCCAGGACCGTGACTGAGTACCACGCGGGGACGGGCCAGGGGATGGCCCTTTCCAGGGGCTGCGCCACTTGGCGTTTACGAGCCACATCTGATCAGGACGTGTTGTGCTAAAGCCCTACAATCAAAAACAAATTTTTTTTTTTTTTTGCATCACCTGCAAAAAATGAAAAAATTTGGCGATTTCCAGCTCTTCTTGAAAAATTAAAATATCTGGGACAGCGGACTCCTAGTCCCCCGAGGAAACCATCACAGTAACTTGCATCAACGTATAATATAAGCGTCTGGAAACGCACGCGTGTGACCGGACGCTCACAAGGGAACGTTCCCCACTAGCCAGCGGCCCCCACATCAGCGTGCACACACTAGCATCTCTACGGTCATACTCACTCAATCCTACTAGTCACCTGATGAGGCAGGTACAGATTATATCACAATCTCCTTTTTAAATACGAGGAAACTGAAGCACAGACAAGTCACGGGGCTAGATACTGGCGCTGGCATTTGAAACTGGACCTGCTGCCCGACTCCACACCCCACACTCTCCACAAGAAACAGGTGAATCGCTAAGTTCGTTGTCCATAACGCGGGGGGGGCGGCCGCCTGCCACGGAAACTTCCTTCCCGGCGTCAGAGCCGCGGAAACCAACGCACCCGGAGCCCGCGCCACAGGCCGCCCCGCCCCTCCCCGCCCCGCCAGGCCCCCGGACGGCCGAACGCGCCGCGCCGTCTCCACACACGCGAGGGCGCTGTCGCAGCTACCGTCGCAGTTCCTGTTTCTGTTGTCGCGATATTCTTGACGCCGGAAAAACGCAAGATCGAAGGTCACGTAGATGGCACGCCTCTCCCAGGACGCCTAAGTTCTCGCGTGAGTTGCACTTCCGCCCTTTTGGCTCCCGCAGCAGCGCCATGGCGGTCGGCAAGAACAAGCGCCTTACGAAAGGCGGCAAAAAGGGAGCCAAGAAGAAAGTGTAAGTGGCTCCTCTCCTGGCGCCCAGCCTTCTGCGGCTACGCTGGGCTCGGCGGGCGGGCTCTAGACGGCAGCGGGGGCCGGATGGCGAGGATGCCCGATGGATTGTGAGGGCCGTGCAGGGTTGGCAAACCCGGCGCTGCGCCCTGACGGGACGGGGCTGCGCCGGCGCGGGCCGCCTTCTGGTCTTTGGCGCTCTGGGTCTTGTGCGCGTCTTTTCGGAGCTAAACTTGACGCTGCACGGGGCAGGCGCGTTCCGTATTGTGGGCTCCCGGGCTTTGCAGACCTCACGAGCAACCGGTGGTACTGCTCCCAAGGCTGGGGTTGAGCAGGTCCCTCTCGTCCACCCAGGACCTCGCACCCCGTCGTCTCCCTGGGCTGGGTGGGACCCTTGGAGATCCTAATGAGCTCGGGTGGGTCCCTGAAGAGCCTGGGTTACCAGACGCGTTTGCTGCCCCAGTAAAGTTCAAGAGACGTGCGTGTTCTTCGGAGGCCGTGCTGCTTGTGCACGGCCAGTCCCGGAGCCGACGCGGCGGGGAGCTGTGTGCGTTCGGAGCGTCCGGGTGGGACGGTGAAGCGGACACCGTGGGCAAGAGCTGGGTTCGCACACGGTCCCTCACGTCACTGGGAGGAGCAGGTTCTTCCCCAGGTTCCGGTTGCTAACGTGCCAGTTAGCTTTTCAAAATCATTAGAATGAGGAAAGTTTTCTTTTTTAATTTTTTTTTTTTTTTTTTAGAACGAGGAAAGTTTTAAAATTTCAGTAAGAATAACGTGATCTACGATAAAACTCACATAAGTGTTTTGTGAATACAGGGTTGATCCATTTTCTAAGAAAGATTGGTATGATGTGAAAGCGCCAGCTATGTTCAATATAAGAAATATTGGAAAAACACTAGTCACAAGAACTCAAGGAACCAGTGAGTATTCTTGTTTTGTATTTTTCATAAATTAAGGTCTACTGGTGGTTCTGTGGTGGAAGAATTAAGAAAATACCTCTTGGTTGCAGCTTTGGCTACTGTGATGCTTAATATCTGGTAAAAACACTTGTAGAGAAAAGGTGGGGCCTTAGATGTACTAAGAAAATGTGCAAAGGCTCTTAGTTTCTAGTGAGCACTGTCTGTCATCGGTGTCTAGATGGATTTGATTAACAAAAGTTAGGGTCTTGATAACTTACCATTAACTTTCTAAGTTCGACTTTAGCATAAATGTTCTTTGTTGGCTTGGCTTTGTGTGGTTCTTACTGTTAATAAGACAATTCTTGTTTTATAGAAATTGCGTCTGATGGTCTCAAGGGTCGCGTTTTTGAAGTTAGCCTTGCTGATCTGCAGAATGATGAAGTTGCATTTAGGAAATTCAAGCTAATCACTGAGGATGTGCAGGGCAAAAACTGCCTGACTAATTTCCATGGCATGGATCTTACCCGTGACAAAATGTGCTCCATGGTCAAAAAATGGCAGGTGAGAACAAAAGTTCCTTAGGATGGTGCTTTGGCGTGAGTGGCCAAGGACGGCCTGTTATGACAAGAAAGGAGCATGTGTGTTTGAAGCGCATTGCATTTTAAATCCTTGATGTTTGCTTTTACTGAGTGCTGACTCTGGGATTGGCACTCTTGAAATTGATTGAGTAAAGGAGTAAGCAAGCCATGATCCTCCCCATTTAAGTGGAGTTTAAGACTTGTTTATTTACTTGTCTATGTTCTTGC
Organism: Vulpes vulpes; assembly: GCF_048418805.1. Classification (NCBI taxonomy): domain Eukaryota; kingdom Metazoa; phylum Chordata; class Mammalia; order Carnivora; family Canidae; genus Vulpes; species Vulpes vulpes. Next base: position 86,615,379 of record NC_132789.1, read on the forward strand.
AAGTTTTAAAGTTGGGTTTTCAGAGTTAGAGTGGCAGAGCTCCTGGTGTGAGGTTGGAATCTTGGCTCCATTTCCCAATTGTGTTCTCTTTGGCAAGTAACTTACAGCTTGCTAATAATAAAGCCCCTTGATGCCTTTATCTAAAATGGTGGGTATCACCTCTTAGAGTTATGAAGATGAAATAAGAGCCAGGTAAACATGTTTAAGTACAGCTTGACACAAAGCCTTTAGAAAGCATTGTTCTAGGAAATAATGACATTGGTTCAGATGCGTCTGGCTAAACCATTCGGTTTGGGGATGGGGATGTCATGTATATGGGAATGAGTGATGACAAAATGTTTCGGTCCCAAATGATACATATTGATTATACCGCTACATTTACTTCTGACATTCCCTAAGATTTTTATGGTTGAATTTCTGGAAATATTTTAAGGTCCTTTTGCTGTAAGCGTACTACTCGTTTTTTAAACTGAAGTATACAATTTATAAAATACAGAGGTATTTCAGTTTTTGTTGCTACCCAAGAGTAGTAGTCATTTTTTAACTTTAGGCAATAATATAAGTAGTTGCGGATTTTTTATTACATTTTAGCTGTGAAAATGATTATTTACTCGTCATCAGGCTTTAGTTTGGAGCATGAAGGACATTTAAAAATAGTGCATTTAGTGTTAGAGCGATATTTCACCTATTCAGACATATTTTAAAAAGGAATAAGTTTATGTAGAGTCTCTTAACTGTTTCTCACATAGAGTCATACAGTTGATGGGTGGGAAGGATAGGCTATTAAAGGCTGGCGTGTAAAATCTGGGGCTCGGTGCTGTTGAGATGGGGATAGAAGTGTTAACCTAGAGAAGAAGAGTTGAAGGGAGTGTGTTTATTTGATTAGATATGAAAGATAGTAAGATTTGGAGTAGTTGTTGCTAGCTTCACTTCAAGGAGGTGCTGTGAATTAGGCATGTAGTTTATATTATACTTTATATTGTATGATGAGTACTTTTTCTAGCTTTTTTGTATTAGAATTTGAGGGCTATAAATTGATAACATTAAAACCTGGTATATCTGACAATATCTTTTTTTCACTAGACCATGATTGAAGCTCATGTTGATGTAAAGACTACCGATGGTTATTTGCTTCGTCTATTTTGTGTTGGTTTTACTAAAAAACGCAATAATCAGATTCGGAAGACCTCTTACGCTCAGCACCAACAGGTCCGCCAAATCCGGAAAAAGATGATGGAAATCATGACCCGAGAGGTGCAAACAAATGACTTGAAAGAAGTGGTCAATAAATTGTAAGTGTTTCTTTTCCTCATACCATATAACTCTGAATCTCTGATTATCCCTGAGCTGAAGGAAAGTGTATGAAACAAGGTGGAAGTCAGACCTGTGTTTAAATCTTGTCTGTGAGACTGTTAGGTATATCTCTTGAAATGAAAGCATGTTGAGTGCTCAGTAAATGTGATTTGGTTTCTTTATTTGGTTGAAGCAGTCTGAAGGCAGACCGCTTGTGAGACTTGAAGCATAGGAAATGATTTTGTCTTAATTAGAAAATATACTGAATAGGCAAAACTTGCCTCCGTGAATAATGTATGGGAATAGATGATGACAAAATGTTTCGGTCCCAGATGACAACCACTGATAAAACTTAACATTTTTCTGATGTTCCCATGCAGTTGGCTAAGAGGGTGGAATAGAAAAGGCAGAATGCTCAAATGCTTACTCTCCTACTAACTACCTGTATAATTCGGATCATTTAACCTCCAGCTGTAAAAGTGCAATAAAAGATTGTCTAATGTGAAGATTTGAGTGGATTAAATAAGGCAGGTATTGATATTTATAAGTTTATCCTTTTCTGTCATTACTGGTTTACAGGATTCCAGACAGCATCGGAAAAGATATAGAAAAAGCTTGTCAGTCTATTTATCCACTCCATGATGTTTTTGTTAGAAAAGTAAAAATGCTGAAGAAGCCCAAGTTTGAATGTAAGTGAAAAGTCTTAGATTGGGGGTGGGGGGGAGGGGAGTATGGCCAGATACATTTGAGGGTTTTTTTTTCTTTTTGGGGGGGGCAGATGATGGCTTTTCTGTCACTTTATGGTATTGAAGGCCATTGTCTTAAGACAGTGGTGTGCTATAACTTTTTTTTTTTCCTTTCTTTTAGTGGGAAAACTCATGGAGCTTCATGGTGAAGGTAGTAGTTCTGGAAAAGCTACGGGGGATGAGACCGGTGCTAAAGTTGAACGAGCTGATGGATATGAACCACCAGTCCAAGAATCTGTTTAAAATTCAGACATTTAATGGTGACAAATAAAAACATTTGTGATGTTTAATTTCTTATCATTCTTTTTAAATAATCAGGCTCGGTGAAGCAGATGTTCTGAACTGACAGTGCGAACTTTTCAGAACTGTTGTATGGATCTTATACATTGCTCTTGGCTACTAAATAGCTGCAAAAGGGTAGTGACCTGGATGGAAGTGTTCTAGATGGTTAATAAAAGGAAACTTTTTTTTAACATGCATGTTTTCAGCTGGTTCTTAAACCATCTGGAAGGCTTGTTAAAATAGAAAAGGTAGATCTATATACCCCCCCCCCCCTTTGGGCAATAAGCGGTGTTTTTTAAAGATTTTATTTATTTATTTATTCATGAGAGAGGCAGAGGGAGAAGCAGGCTCCCTGCAGGGAGCCTGATGTGGGAGTCGATCCCCACCACCCCACCACCGGAGGATCACCACCTGAACCAAAGGCAACACTCAACCACTGAGGCACCCAGGCGTCCTCATTGAGATCACTTTGGAGCAAGCCACTATTATTACCACCTGGACTATTAGCTGCCTACCTGGTTCCCTTAGGTACCACCTTAAGGTAATAAGAGGTCAGAAGCAAGATTACATGGGCCTTGACTGAATGGCCCAGGTGATCTTGCCTCTGACCTCCTATTACTGTACCCCTAATGTTTCTAGCCAGGTTGTCCTTACTATTCTGGGTGGGCTAGGTATGTTCTAAGGCTTGTTTTCTCTGCGTATGGAATACTGTTCCCTTAAATGCCACAGTGCTTGTTCCTGTACCTCAAAGTCTCAGTAGATCCTAATGATGGGCTTGGCTTATTAAAAATTGTACCCTGTCCTCCAGCATTCCCAATTCCCATTATTTTTCTATAGTTTTCACTTGTATCTACTAGAATACTCCATGAAGTGTGGGGTACCTTCTACTCAGGTCATGATCCTGGAGTCCCTGGCATTGGGCCCCCCAGCTCAGCAGGAAGTCTGCTTCTCCCTGTCTGCCCTTCACCTCAATCTGCTTTTTCAATAAAAAATTTTAAAAAGTATCCCTAGAATATTGTACGAGGATTGCTGTATCTCCATTGCCTAGAAGTGCAGTGTTTGTTGAATTAAAGGAATGAATGATATTCCCTACTAATAATACCCCATAGTGAAGCAAATGTTTTCAATAAAACAATTGTACATTTGGATCTCAAATGACAGGGACTTTCCAGGGTAGATGGAAGTTGGGTCTAAAGAGGCCTCATTGAGGGGTAGGTGCCATCAATTGGGTTAAATGTTTTATCTTTGTGCTGGACATCATTTAAATAAAATCAGTAGCCAAGCTCCAATCTGCTACATCTGCACAGGTCTTGGCACAGCTCTTTTATCTTTTTTTTTTTTTTTAAAGATTTTATTTATTCGAGAGAGGCAGAGACAGGCAGAGGGAGAAGCAGGCTCTTCACAGGGAGCCTGATGTGGAACCGTATTCCAGGACCAGGATTATGCCCTGAGCCGAAGGCAGACACTCAACTGCTGAGCCACCCAGGCAACCCAGCTCTTTTAACAAAGGTTCATTTGAAAATGGTTTGGCCCGTTTGATGGTGGGTTTACTCAAGTTCTCTTCTAAGCCAACTTGAAGGTGGGTGACATCCGTCCAGTGGAAGCTCCTCTAAAGGGTAATTGTTTCCTGTTTCCCGTAGTAAGTATCCTACAAACTTAATACATAGAATACATGTGGCTTTTGTCTATTAATTGGAACAGTTTTACTTTGGTCTTAGAAAACAACTGTTGTTACCAGGGATACAGGAATCTTCAAAAATTGGTTACTGAAGGTAACCGAAGACCTTTGTGTTAGGGCATGATCGGATCGGGCAGCAAAACTAACACTTGATCTGAAAGCTGGCTTTTGCTTTTTGTTTTTTTAAATTGGCTTTGCTTCTTGAATGTGTACATCTGAGTAGTACTACTCATTTGGAAGCGTGTACTAACGTGACAGACCACACTGGTCACTTCACAGGAAGATGTGGTACAATGCAACTGCAGTGACATAACGACTCACTGTTTTGCATCACCCATCTGAAAAGACCCCTTCAAAGATGCGATACATAAAATCTCATTACAAATCAGTGCTAATAGGTGAACATTTGCAGTTGATGATGGGGACTGCTGACTTGAACACTAATTAAGGGAGATGTCATCCTCGACTCCAAAAGAAAGACTTGTATTATTAAAGAAAAATTACTCAACTGTTACAGTTTCAACTTTGTTAATAAAAATTTTGTGGAGATTTTGTTTCTGCTCCTCATGCCTACACAGTATCCTTAAATTTGCACATTGGCCTTTTACAGATAAAGCTTATTGACACCTGCTATAAATATGGAAACAGCATTCAAATTAACTGGTAGAGTTTGGGCAGAACTTGCAATGAAATTAACTTAAGTATTTTCTAAATAAACAGTGTGTGCGCGCACGTGCCTGTGCCTCTGGGTCAGTCTAGTGTACTACTACATATCCTGCTGCTAAGCCTGAGATCTATCCCATTCAGAGCACTGCTACTTCTAGAAAAGTTAATAGGACAAGCTCCCTGCCATTGCCTACCAGCAGGTGGGCCAGGATTTAACACAGGGGCCTCAACCCTTTGATGGCCAGTATTTTCACTATATAGATATCCCATTAGCTGGATAGTCCGAACCCTCAGTCTCCTAGGCCTTGACTGGTTTTTATCACCCAATAGGGATGTTTCCCAACTCTTGGATGCTTTGGGTATTGGAGACAGCATAGGTCTCAGTAATTGGGCCTTCCTGGTCAAGTAAAAATTGCAGCAGCTTTAGCATCTTCATTTTGCATGAAGCACTAATAGTTACTCCGGAAACCATGCCTCCCACCCCATGGCCTGAAGCACAGCTGCTGGCTCATCAGGGCTCTCACTTCATAGAGATCCCCTAAATACACCATCTCAATCACTGGTGGCTCAGCTAAGTTGAAAGCTGATGGTATTCTTTATGCTGTGCAGAACTGAAGTGAGTGTGGTCACTGCTCAGTGGGCTGAACTCAAGGCGGTTCTCAGATCTGCCAATTCCTCCCTTGATGAACAGTCCCCTTTGCTGACTTTGCCCGTGGCTCAGCCATCTGGTTTGCCACTTGAAAGACTTGTTCAGGCAGATAAAAAATAAATGCATGTAAATAAATGCCTCTGGTAAAGTCCAGCTCTGACATGAGCTAGTAGAATCAAACTACTGATCAAGCCTGCACCACCCAGACTGCCCCCCTCCACCTGGCCACACGTTCACTGTTGGGGCTGTGCACACAGTAAATAAACTCTCTCGTGTATGCCAGACTTGTGCCTCCTGCCAAAAGTTGGCTCATTTGTTTCGAGGTAAATGAAGGCACAGACTGATAGACTGCCTACATTGCCACTGCTCAGAGCGACTGATGGTGTCTCAGCACTGTTGACACATTTTTAGGTTATGATGTTGCTGGTCCAATCTGATCAACTGACCAAACAACTGTAGCCCTTGAATCTAATATCATATGTACCATGTTCTTGGTCTGGAAAACCAAGAGTAGCAAAGAGTATCTGATGGATATTTCATGGCTTTCTACTACCCACAAATATCTAGCACTGTTGAGAATTGAGAACAGGTTTCTGATTCCACCACCCTCACCTTTACCTGTCCTACATACCTGAGTAAGGTAGTTGGGGTTACAGAATATGGCAATCCTGAGGAAAGCATCGTCTCCTCTGTGCTGCCTCCTGGGTGATAATCAGGACAAAAGGTCTGCGTGAGAGTGGGGATGACTGGAGAAAAGATGAAATTATAAGTATCTTTCCCCAGCACCGAAGGAGAAAACAGGCCCTAGGACGGAGGGAGGGGCAGCGATTAAGGTACTCTTTGTTACCTAGGTCATTCTGTCGTGGCACTATTAGTATTTTAGGCCGGATAACTCAATGTTGTGAGGGGCTGTTCTGTGCATTGTGGGGTGTTTAGCAGTACCACTGACCTCTACCCACTAGCTGCCAGTAGCACCTTTCCCCTAGCTGTGACAAAAGGGTCTTTGGGCATTGCCAAATGTCCCCTGGGAGGAGAAATTGCTCCCAGCTGAGAATGGCTAACCTTAATCCGAAATTGTTACTTAGGGACGCCTGGGTGGCTCAGCGGTTGAGCGTCGGCCTTCAGCTCAGGGTGTGACCCTGGGGTCCCAGGACTGAGTCCCACATCAGGCTCCCTGCAGGGAGCCTCTCTCTCTCTGTCTCTCTGTGTCCCTCATGAATAAATAAATACTTAAAAAAACAGAAACAAAACCCAAAACTGTTACCTAAATCATGTGGCAGTTGCAGCGAACAGTCTGACCTGCTGCTGGGTTTGTCATGTGTCCATGTGCTATGAAAACAAGAAACCTCATCTAGACATAGTTGGTTCTGAACTATTCTGCTACTCCTGATGCCGTCAACGGTAGCTCCCAGATGCAAACGTGCACAAGCTCAAAGATCAACACAACCTTCATTCAGTCTGATCACATGGCAAAAATGGCAAGTGGGGCTGCAACTATTTGGTGACACTGTCCATGTGACTTAAACCAATGTGATGATGATTCAAATCAGGTTTAACAAATTCTGAAGTGAAGGGACTTCTGTCCTTTTGGTCATATTTTTGGATGGGAAAAAAAAATGAGTCATGAGATGACTCCCCACCAGGGGCAAGGGTTGCTTTTTCGCCCATCTACTGCCCCTCTAATTATTGCCAATGACACCAAAGATCAGCGGGTCAGCTGAAGCTCACTTGCACGGTTCATAATGAATAATGGCCTGGCCTTGGATCGCATCGTGGCTGCCTCAAAGAAGAGCTACTGCTACCCTCTACTCTAGGGCTTCCTACACAGCTGGCTAAGTGTGGAATCCTGGAGAGAATGAGGTCAGTACCACACGCTGGCTTCGTCTGTTGCTTCAAGTCTTATGGATAATAGTCGTAGTTACACATGCTGTGCGATTCTAACCTCTTAATTAATCAGAGTGGTTGGTGGAACACATTCGTGTAAAAAGTCCAATCTGGCCAAGGACGCGCGTGTCGCACTGAGCAGTGATTTGGGAGGCACCTGCCACAGAGCCCGCGTGTCCCTGCGTGCCCTCGGGGAGTACGCTAAGAATACAGTTCTCTGTCTGCTCTTTACGGGGCCGTTTCTCAGGTTTGGTTTGCATCCCTGTGAGCAATCTTGAGGGGTGATGTGGTATCTCCCCCTGGACAAGGAGCAGGCTTGCTCCTGCTTAGTACACAAGAGCTAAGCCTCAGTGCTCCTCTTCTGTAACCCAGCCCCCTGGATCATGGGCCCTTTGCGTTACGTCTGTGGGATCTGAGGAGCCTGGGAACTGGAACAAATGAACATGAGGCTTCGGCTGTTGGTTTGCTGTGAGTAACAGAGTCCTTTAATTTCTGACCCAGGAGTCTCATGTCTTTTGCCAGCATCCCTGAGACTGTGACAGGCCAACTTCCCAGCTTATAAGTTGGGTAAAATGTCAAAACACCGCACAGCTCTTGACACGTTCTCAATTATTCTGAAGCAAATTTTAGATATTAAATGTAAATGATTCCTTAAAAAGAAAACATAACCACAATCCTATTAATATACTTCTAAATTTCAATAACTTAATAGTATTAAATATCTAGTCACGCCAATTTAATTGATTAATCCTCTATTGGATATAACACTGATAGCAATGCAAGTGTGAAAGCAAGTGTAGTGAGCTTCCACTTGCTAAGACCACTCATGAAGTCAAGGCTAAGAAATTATTGCAGGGGACGCCTGGGTGGCTCAGTGGTTCAGTTAGTTAAACATCTGCCTTTTGGCTCAGTCATGATGTCAGGGTCCTAGGTTTGAGCCCCATGTCTGGCTCTCTGCTCATCAGAAAGTCTGCTTCTTCCTCTCCCTCTGCTCTTTCCCCCTGCTTGCATGCTCTCTTTCTTGCTCTTTCACTCTCTCAAAATAAATAATAAAACCTTCAACAACAACAAAAAAAGGACAAACCAAATGCTGGTTAAGGAGTGCAGTAACTAGAACTCTTAAATATCATTAATGGAGTGTAAAATAGTACACTTTGGAAAACAACCAGTTTCTTAATTTTAAGATTTATTTTAATGAGCCAGTGAGTGAGCATGAGTGGAGGGAGGGGCAGGGGAGAGAGAATCTTAAACAGACTCCCTGCTGAGCAGGGCTCAATCCCAGGACCCTGAGATCATGACCTGAGTTGAAATCAAGAGTTGGCCACTTAACCAACCGAGTGACCCAAGTGCCCCAAACAGGCAGCTTTTTAAGAAAATATGTCTATTTCACTCCATAACAATTTAACTATGTTATTTCATTTTTATGATAATCTAGAGCAGGCAAAATGAATCTTTGGTGATGGAAATCAGAACAGTGATTGTCTGCTGGGGGAAGGAGGTGGAGGAGGAGGGCGGGATGTGATGATGACTGACTGGAAAGAGGCATGAGAAAATTTCGATGGTGATGGAAATGTTCTATGTATTTATTGATTATTGATACTTATGAGTATACAGAATTGTCAAAACTCACAGACTTGTATACTTAATATCTATACATTTTATGCAAATTATGCTCTAATTTAAAAAAAAATGGATCTAACCAACTAGGTCATGGACATGTGGCATTTTAGTGTCTGTCCCATTCTGGGATATGCCTCCCACACTATGAACTTACTCCTTCCTACCTACTTAGGTCTGGAACAAAATCTAAACATACCTCTCTGTCGTGGGCTTCTTGGCTGCCATGGTATTCAGGACTTTGGCTCCATGTATGGCTCTGCATGGTGGCTTGGGCACCACCCCCAGGAAATCACATGGCTAGATCTGATCGTACTGTCCGACATTCCAGTGGTTATGGTTATTATTGCCATCTATGGCTTGATGCCAGTGGTCCTTATTACCAAATCCTAAAGAAGAAAACCTTACTTTCTGCAGTTGGGCACCAGCTTGAGTGACTTGGCTGCTGGCTTGTAGGGATCATCAGTATTGAGGTCTGCCTGGCAGCCCTATTTGTGAGAGTAATTCTGAGTTTCATCTTTCCAGGGGTACTCAGTTTCTTTGATCTTATCATTTGCCCTTCTTCTCTTTATCAAGCAGTCCCTCCTTGTGTCCATCAAATACAATGTGCTTTAGCAGCCATCCATCTCTATCTAGCGGGAACAGCCCTGACACACTTGCATAGGGGCAATCCTCCCACTGGGTAGTTAGCCTTCTAGAGGCCTGGTGCTTTAGTGCTCTATAATCTGTTGCTCTTGGACCTTGCCCCAAACTCTCTCATGGTAATGGACAACGAGCCTTCTCATAGTTCAGCCAAACCCCTCTGACCACCAGCAATGATGAAGGCCTCTGCTCACTAATATTTATTTCCCCCTAGAGTGTTCTGTATATATAAACAGATTGGATAATTTTTTCATCACTGTGTATTTATTTAATAGCTTTGACATTTCATATGTCTAAAGAGAAGACACCACAGTCTCCTCGGTACAGGCATAACTCATTTTATTGCATTCCATTGCACTATGCAGAAACTCTTTTTGGGTTTTTTTGTTGTTTTTACAAATTGAAGGTCTGTGGCAACCCTGCATGAAGTAAGCCTATCAGTGCCATTTTTCCAATAGTATTTGCTCAGCGTGTGTCTTTGTGCCACATTTTGGTAATTCTTGCAATATTTCAAACTTTTTCATTATTATTATATTTATAATGTTATCTGTGATCAGCGATCTTTGATATTATTATCATTGTTTCCCCGAGGCCAATAATGTTGAAATTAGGCCAATTAATAATCCTACAATGGCCTCTAAGTGCTCAAGTGAAAGGAAGAGTTGCATCTCTCTCACTTTAATCAAAAGCTAGAAATGATTATGTTTAGTGAAGGAGGCATGTAGAAAGCTGAGATGGGCCAAAAGCTAAGCCTCTTGCATGAAAGTTAGCCAAATTGTGAATTCAAAGGTAATTCCTGAAGAAAAGGGAAGGTGCTACTCCAGTAAACACATGAATTGTAAGAAAGTGAAACAGCCTTACTGGTGACACAGAGAAGTTTGAGTGTCTGGATAGAAGCTCAGACCATCTGCAATATTCCCTTATGCCAAAGCCTAATCCAGAGAAGGCCTGAACTTCTTCAATTCTATGATGGCTGAGAGAGGTGAGGGAGCTTCAGAAGACAAGTCTGGAGCTAGCAGAAGCTAATTCATGAGGGTTAAGGCAAAAAGCCATCTTTATAACATCAAAGTGCAAGGTGAAACACCAAGTGCTGATGGAGAAGTTGCAGCAAGTTATCCGGAAGATCCAGCTAATATAATTCATTAAAGTAGCTACACTTTACTGAACAAAAGATATTCAATGTAGATGAAAAAAAGTGTATGTTGGAAGAAGACACCAACCACCTAGGACTTTCATAGCTAGAGAGGAGAAGTCAATGTCTGGCTTCAGAACTTAAAAGGACAGGCTGACTCTTGTTGTAGCAGGTGACTTTAAGTTGAAGCCAGTGTTCATTTATCATTCCTCAAATCCTAGGCCCTTACAAGTTCTGGTAAATCTACTCTGGTTGTGCTCTATTAGTGGGACAATGAAGCCTGGAAGACAACTCATCTGTTTACAACATGGTTTATTGAACATTTTAAGCTCACTGTTGAGCCCTACTGCTCAGAGAAGAAGATTCCTTTTGAAATATGACTGCTCACTGACAATGCATCTGGTCACCCAAAAACTCTGATGGAGGTGGACGTCAATGTTTTTCATGCCTGCTCTCACACGTCCATTCTGTGGCCCATGGATCAAGGAATAATTTCAACTTTTGAGTGTTCTTATTTAAGAAATACATTTCATAAGGCTACAACTGCCATAGATATAGCTTATTCCTCTATTGGATCTGGTCAAAGTAAATTGAAAATCTTCTGAAAGGATCCACCATTCTAGATGCCATTAAGAACAGTTATGATTCATGAGAAGATGTCAGAATATCAACATGAACAGGAGTTTGGAAGAAGTTGATTCCAATCTTGAAGGATGACTTTGAGGAGTTCAAGACTTCAGTGGAGGAAGTCACCGCAGATGTGGTGGGAAAAGCAAGAGAACTAGAACTAGAGGTGGAGCCTGAATTGCTGTGATCTCATGGTAAAACTTAGAGGGATGAGAAGTTGCTTCTCATGGATGAGCAAAGAAAGTGATTTCTAGAGATGAAATCCACCCCTGGTGAGGATATTGTGAAGACTGTTGAAATGACAACAAAGGATTTAGAATATTCTGTAAATTTAGAATTTATTCTAAATTGATAAAGCAGCAGCAGGGTTTGAGGACTGGCTCCAATTTTGAAAGAAGTTCTACTGTGGATAAAATGCTATTAATTGGCATCACATTACAGAGAAATTGTTCATGAAAGGAAGAGTCAATTAGTGTGGCACAGTTCACTGTTGTCCTATTTTAAGAAACTGCCACAGCCACCCCCAGCCCTTAGCATCACCTTCCTGGTCAGTCAACAGCCATCAACATTGAGGCCACACCCTCTGTCAGCAAAAAGATTACAACTTGCCGAAAGCTCAGATATGGTTAGCATTTTTTGGCAATAAAGTATTTTAAAGTTAAGGTATGTAAATTTTTTTTTGACATGATGCTACTGCACACTTGATAGCCTACGGTATAGTGTACACAGAACTTCTATTTGTACTGGGAAACCAAAATATTCATCTGACTTGCTTTATTGTGATATTCACTTTATTGCAGTGGTCTAGAACTGAATCCCCAATATCACTGAGGTGTGTCTGTACAAAGCAATCCTTGAGTACTGCATTGAATGCTTAGTTACATGCTCTGATGCTGTTTGGAATTAACAACTCTGCTCTTCAGTCATAGGCTACCTGGGATTGGGAAACAATGTGGTGGGCCTCCGTGGTCCTCTGAGTCAGGGCTCTATTGAATAAAAAAAACTTAGGTATGGGATCCCTGGGTGGCGCAGCGGTTTGGCGCCTGCCTTTGGCCCAGGGCACGATCCTGGAGACCCGGGATTGAATCCCACATCTGGCTCCCGGTGCATGGAGCCTGCTTCCCCCTCTGCCTGTGTCTCTGCCTCTCTCTCTCTTTCTGTCTGTCTGTCTCTCTCTCTCTCATTAATAAATAAATAAAATCTTTAAAAAACAAACACACTTAGGTATGATTGAAGAAATAAATGTCGCTGTCCTTTTAATTGTAAAGAAGAACTAAATATGGGTATTTTGGTATTAAGAGTCTCAGTTGATTTCTGTTAAAAGAGGACAGATAATTAATAGGTGATTTTCCTTTCTAAATTATGAATTTGAATCGATACTTCTCCTGAAAAATACTTCATTGAGTTATTGCCTAATTTACAGTATTTGAAGAAAAATAAATAACCCAGGGCTTACATACAGATTCTTTTTTTAAAAAAAGTTCAGGATATATCCCAGACTCTGAAATATAAATTTATTACCTTAACACTGCCTGAGTTAATCTATTAGACTCCAAAGTACTAAAAAAAAAACAAACAGTGTTTTGCACTATATGTGTATGAAAACCTAGAGTTAGGAATTTTTTGCTCCTACCAAGAACACAGCCCTACAGACAGACTTTTTCATGACCTAATGTTTCAAGCATTCATAAATTCCCTATTAAGCAAAAAGGAATCCCCATCAATAGATCAGTTCATGTTTGAGTTTCTAGGTAATCAATCAATATACAAATTGCCTACATAAAACTGAGAAACTAAGCAGGAATTTTTTTCTTGAAGAGAAAGAAATTTAAGGCTCTAATTAATTCTCTGCAATTCATTCTAACCACAAGTATTATACCTGAGAAGTTATGTTTACAGAACAATAAATCAGATCAAATCTACTTGTTTAATTGCTAAAGAGAAATGTTTCACTTTAGCATCACAAACGGAAAAAGGTACTCAATTGGGAATCAGTAGAGCCAGCTAGGTTTTGCTCCGCCGTCCCTGTATGACCTTAGGCAAATAAATCATTTAACCTGTGCAGGTTGAGTGCTGGTCTGCAGACCCTTCCGTCATTTAACAGGATGAGCTTGCAATTAGGAGAGAGGCCCCTAGATGGTGCTGTTGTTCTGACTTAGGCTTTGTATTTTTTTCCTCCACTAAAATTACAGTGAAGTAAAAAGGCATAGGTTAGAAATGATTTCCTATTAGTTTGAAAAAATTCACTATTAAGTGTTCAAAGTGGCATTGAATTATGAATCATATGGGCCACATGCATCTGGCATTAATTAAAAGGGATAAACCATTAATGACTATAACAATGACTTACTCAGTTAAGAAACTGAATAAATAAAAAAATTATTGTTAAGAGTACTGATGTGTAACAGATACCATAGGAAAATATTTTGGTTTTTTTCAAATGTTAGTTCTAACAATAAATCTTGATAAATACACTGATTGTTTTTCACTATGAATGTTTCAGGCTATATGTAAAACCTATGATTTCCAGGAGCACAATGACAGATATATTACATTACCTGCCCCTCACATAAACAAGGACATCTTTTAAAAATATACTTTAAGTTTTTCAAAAGGATGAGAATGATGTATTAAATGACTTCCCTTGTTTCAACTTACTAAAGGAAAAGGATCCCAAGATTCTAGTTTGAGAAAGCTTGGACGCACAATATCAAGTTTCACCTAAAATTATGGAAAGGAAAAAGAATACATTCCTATTTCTCCCCTATGAAATTCACTGAGTATAAAAATTACATTCAATCAATACAGAGAACAAGGAGGTACCTATGAAAACCCATACTGAGCAACATCGTGGCCTTTTATCAGTTGAGTGGGTAATAAGCAGCAAGCAAAAAATATAGTCATGAAGGAATGAAATGATACAAAACTGTGAATTTTGTCTCAATAAAGATTTTCGTCAGCAAGTTAAAGAGGGGGAATCCCTGGGTGACTCAGCATTTATCGCCTGCCTTCGGCCCAGGGCATGATCCTGGAGTCCCAGTATTGACTGAATCCTGCATCGGGCTTCCTGCATGGAGCATGTTTCTCCCTCTGCCTTGTCTCTGTCTTTGTCTATCACTCTGTGTTTCTCATGAATGAATAAATAAAATCTTAAAAAAAAAAGTTAAAGAGCAAAGATATTGGATCTTTGGGGATTCAAGACAGTATTGCTACGCGTGAAAGCTTTCCATCCAACCAATCAATCATCCAACCCCCACCAACCAACAAACCAACCTTTATTGAGCTTATATGGTGCAAAGGACTGGAGATACAAAGGTACCATCTCCATTCTCAAAAAACTCAGTGTAGTATGAGAAAAGGACTTTGAAAAGTTCAGTTCAGTTTATTATAGTGTCAAGTAGATTTACAACTATTGCACTTATCATTCTGCTAACACAAGGCCGAAATTTAAGAGGGATTTTTTTTCTCCAATAAAGCTAGGCTTTCATGATCTTTGATAAATGATGTCAAAATTCCAGGCAAAATAATATACCTCATGTCCTATTCCACACACATCCTCCACTTCTTGCCATTGTGCACCCCGCTGCAAATAAGGATGTAGTTGAGATAATGCTCATTAATTCCTCATGAAATTACTCTTAAGTGAGATTTGACAAGAGTTTTCTTTATACTGTCCTCTTTAGCCAAAATGTAAAACAAAACAAGCCCAGCTCCCATACTCCAAAATCAATTAACCATATAACTGGAAGATGAACTTCCCTCAAAGACAAAGGGAACATCTCCTCCTTTACAGAACCCCACATGGCATTCACATAATGACAACTGGTGCCTAACTTTCTGGACAGTGGCAAACAATATGACAAAAGCTAAAAAGTGGCCAAGCATACAAAACTCTTCTCAAAAACAGAAGAAAATTGTGAAGGTTGTTGGGGAAGTGTTTTACATTTCCAATGAAATGCTATTCCATTGATCTGCTTGGAAGATTGTCTTCGACCTATTTGGGTTAAGCCCATAAACTGTAATTGATTCAGTCACATGAAGAACCACTTTCATCTTAAGTCTGGAATGTATAACAAATGGATAGGAGGAAAGTGGTTTTTTTATTTACCCTAGTAATTTCTGCAGGAATGAGGTGGAGAAAAAAACCCAAAGAAGTATCAGCCTTCAGTCTTCCTAAATTATTTTTCATTCTGATTACAGTGGGAAGAAATGAGCTGTGGGGGTTTGGTGTTTTCTGTTTTAACAGTTGCTTTGTATTCGGAGATATATGTGATTCATAATGTACCACTCTAACAAGATACAGTTTTTATATATTACTGGGGTAACACAAAGAAAATGAATGTTTCTTTGGGCACCAGTAATTGTCAAAAGAATGATTGCAGATTCAGGAGATGTGCTTTATAATAACCCCGTTAACATAAAGTATACATGGAAGAAAGAAGGTATGGCAGGTATGTGAAAGGGTTAGTTGTATTAGCATGGCATTTCAGGATGGTTTTGGCTCTTTTGACTAAGATACATCAAATTTTAAGCCCCTTTAAAGTCCTTGGACAAAGGGAAAATACTTTTAACACAAGGAGCATTTGATGAGCACAAGCAGATTCACCAAGTGCTTATAAAGGCTCCCACTATTTAATAAAGTGCCCCCACCTGAAGCAAAGATTTGCCCTGGTAATAATGATAATGAGCTTAAATGGTTAGAATTCATTTGAATGTCAAAAATGAAATTTAGATGACCAAACATATCCTGATAGTTACAGCATGGAGAATATTAAATGTCCTCTTTTTAAACTACAGTAAAAAATGAAGAAGCATGGTTAATTTCCTTATGCTGATGCAAAGATGTCCAAGTGCAACTTCTGCCTGTAAGCCTCCCCATGCTCCCATGTCGCCTGATACTTTCCCTGCGGGAAGTGGGTATCTGCCCTGCTAATGCTGCCTGATGTTCTCCTTGGGAGGATACCGAGGGTTGCTCATGGGTTTCCATGTGTATGTTTCTACTGTGAATGAAAGCTGACTACAAAATCTAGACGTATTCTGTTTTCAGAAAATTCTAGTGTACCATGGACAGCATAGATATTTCTTTCAGTTTAAAAAAATAGTGCAAAAACATATCTGATAGTCAAAGTGATATTCAAGTGAGTTCTTGTGCCAAAGAACACCGTCAAGCTTCACCTTTAGCTGACTTGTAAAAACTGAACATAGTTTTTGGGAAATATTCCAGATTTTCCCATTAGTTCTCCACTCATCCAGTCATCATCTACAGATTCCAGCTCTGTTATGATGTCTCCAGCCTGTCCGAAGACAAAAATTGGAAATAATCATTATTTTTCTGTTGAGAATAAGCATGGTAAACAGCCTACCCAGACAGGCATCTTTCTTGATGTAACTCTCTGATCTTGATTTGCCCAGGGGATTAAATGATATGCCACACATATGATCTATGATTTATGACACCATTTGCTTGGATGCCTTTTCTCCTCTGAGCCCATTCCTTGGCACCCTCACAGCACTTTTATTTTCCTGCTCGTATTTTGTGCCCCCCAAATTCACTACTCCTAATTAAAATTCTTTAATAACAGTACTAGATATATGTTATATATGTATCTTTTCACATAACAATTATTTAGAGCACCCAATATGTGTCAGACACTGTTGAGTATTACGGATACAGCAAGGAATAAAGACCTCATCTTAGAGTAGGGAGGCAAATAATCAAGCTAGTCCAGGAGGACAGAAAGTGTGGGGTAGCCATCTCATTTGTTCTAGGCAGGCAGTGCCCCACTGAAGGGGACACGTAAGCAAACCCTTGAAGGTAAGAGAGTCCATGTGTTTACTATATACAGGTAGTCCTACTTTATGCACTTTATAGGAATTAACTTACTTGAACAACACTGTAGTCTTAGAGGTGGGTACTCTTATTTTGCCGTTTTAGAGAGAGATTTTTATAGACTTCTTTATTTTAAAAAGAAGGAACCTGAAGCTCGGAAGAGATTAAATAGCTTCCTCAGGGCTGTGTGTCTAGTTAGTGGTAGGGACAGAATCCCAATCTAGTTCGATTTCAGGGCTGGTTTTGCTAACCATTGGGAACATGGCTACTATGTTTTATAGTGGACTTTTTACTTAGAGAGGCTTTTACTGTAATTGCCTTTTTCCCAACATCCTGAGCATTTTGTACTCTACATTTATTCTTCCACATAATGGTATCCTCCTCTACCATTTGGTTTATTCCATGCTTCTATGGCTTCACAGTCAAATTTACATTCATTCCGGTCTTAAAAGAGCTTCTCCCTGACTCAGAACATCTGATTTACCCTCATCAGGTTAGTCAAAGGGACTGTGTGTCTTATTCATGTGTGAATTATAATTCCTCAACAGACAAAGACATAATTTTTAAAATTATCTCCTGAAACTATTTTGTTCTTTATGGATTCTAACCATTTCTTAGAATCTGGGTTTAAGATTCTATAATGGTTCAGGATGACCCTGGCTACTTTTAAGAATATCAGGCTAAATGGATTTTATTTATAGCACTAGTACATTGCCCTCTGGAAAAATGGTTTGATTTAAGGCCTTTCTTTATGGAAAATGGAAAGGAAAAATGCTGACTATCAAATGTCATTAATTTACTTTACTCTGCCAAAATCCGTAAAAACTCTGGCTGTTCAAAGTTTCTATTATAAATAAGTTCCTTCTGGTTCCTAAATTATAACATAATAGTTGAATGAAACTTTGTTTTTTTGGCTCTGGTCCATATGTACATACTATGTCAGTTTTCTGATGGCTAGGACAATTTTTTCAAAAAAAAAAAAAAAGTCCTACTAATATTCTGTGAACATTTAGTAAAATATTAATGATTAACAATACTGACAGCAGTGCAGAATCCTCTAACTAAAAAACTCTAGACCTATCTTGTCTGTAGTCATTTATAAAACGAAGACAACCTATTTTCTGGAGAATATGAGTATGATTTTGTTATTTACACCAACATAACTTAAACGAAAGCCAAAATAACATCCAAAAAGTTTGAATCCAGATTGCTCACTTGCAGTCACATTTTATGTAAAGATAAAAAGGAATGAATTTTGAGCCACTGATTTCCATGATGAGAAGGACTAGAGCAACCGTTTCTAAGCATTTGGATTTTGAGAACCAAGAAATTAAGAGGAAGAAAAAGAAACTGATACAGAATTACAAATTATAATTCTGCTTAAGAAATATCGTTTACTAACAGCATTTTATAAAAGAAATGACATTTTCATTTGAAAAGGAAGAAATTATCAGAAAAATGTAGAACTCCACAACAAAATAGGAAAGTCAGCAACTTTATATTGCTTTACTCTGCATGCCCCTTACTCTGTGACTTCCTAATATCACCTTCATTTCCCTCATTTTGTTTCAGACAGGCGCTGGGGCACCCACTGTTTTAAGTCTCATCTTCTCAAGTCACTCCCTAATGCTTTAATTCTTTCTATGGCACCCCTGCCTCTGCCTGAGTTTCTGATGATGGGGAATTTTCCAGTGTCTGGAGCAGGCTGTTCTGATGGCAACTGCTACTAAACCCACCCTCCTTCTTCTTGGAACAGTCCCAAAGTATTGTCGTGAGTGCCTTCCTCTGACCATGGTCCAACTGCAGGCTGGAGAGACAGGATCATGCAAATATTCTACTTTTACTCAAAAAACAAACAAAAAAGAAGATGGACTTCTTCGGTAAAGTAAGATTAAATTTTAGGCTTCTAAAAAGAAAAAAAAAAGCCTTTGCAGGGGTGCCTTGCTGGCTCAGTCAGAGGAGCATGCAACTCTTATTAATCTCTGGGTCGTGAGTTCAAGCTCCATGTTGGGCGTATAGATGACTTAAATAAATAAATAAATCTTTGCATAGGAGCTTAACCTTTTGAAATCATTTCCCCAAATTCTAGTCAGTATCTTTGTGGACAAGACTCCAGTGCTTTATGAACACTGCTGCAGTGCCCAATTGTAGTAGGTACCATTTGATTTCTCCATTGGTTTCAAAGACATGACAGTAGCAGTTTGCAAAGTCCACGTAGAGAATTACCCTTTACTAGGTTTACCAACAAAAATTCCAATATTGTTGAGATTGGATGTTACAAGGCCTAGGATAAGGAATTTGTTTGATGATTGTGTGGCTATCAAGCCAGTAAAGTTTTAAGTACTTAAATGCCTTGCTGATAATTTAATTGTGCCCTATTCAGCTTCTCTAATCTCATCCATTAGAGTTAGGGTCTGAGATCTGTTCATTCTTGGCTAATGATCAATATTCCACCCAAATGTTCTATTCTTCAGTGGAAGACCCTTCACAATTTATAGTTGTTTAATGCAGTTACAAAAAGATACACATTCTGACCTTGAAGGAAAGCTCATCTTCATTCTCTCCGTGGAAATCATATAAAGCTTTGGCCTTCTTCCCCTTCAGTGCTAAAGCAGACGTACTTTTTGCCTCAGCTGTGAAGACACCAAAAATTCAAATATATATAGAAAGGTAATGGACTAAAACACATACATTTTAGGAACCATGCCTCCCCACATGCCCCTTTCCATTCCCAGGACAAAATAATTTCAATTAATTTTGAAATTTTTTAACCTGCAAAAAGATGGTATTTTCTTAGCAGGACAAAAAAAAAACAAAACATACAGAATACATTTAGTAGACAAAATTAGCCATTATTAAGTGAAGGCGTTTTTGTCTTTATTTTCCCCCATACAGCCAACAAAGCATATGAGGAGACTTTGCACAAACTTATGAATCAACTCTTTCAAATGAAGGCAAACAAATTTGAGCATGACCAGAGAGAAAAGGAATATATATCATTTCAAAGGTCTTGGGATCCACTTCAAGAGTAACAGTCATGGGATGCCTGGGTGGCTCAGCGGTTTGGCACCTGCCTTCAGCCCAGGGCGTGATTCTGGGGTCCCAGGATAGAGTCCCACATCGGGCTCCCTGCATGGAGCCTGCTTCTCCCTCTGCCCGTGTCTCTGCCTCTCTCTCTCTCTGTGTCTCTCATGAATAAATAAATAAATATTTAAAAAAAAGTAACAGTCATTTTTGTAGTTGCCATACCTGGGCAGGGCCGCACGAAGACTGCTGGGAAGATCCCCTCCCTGTCCCCCAGTCTGCCCTTGTACCAGTCGGAGTCCACGTGCTCAAGGATCAGGATCCGATCTCCCCTCTTGAAGGATAAGTCATCATTGGTCTCTGCTGTGAAACTGTGAAGAGCTTCACACCATTCTCCAGAAAGACTACTATCCTGTTACAAATCAGAAGTTTGGTAAGAAATGTGGAATTTTTACCTGACATTGATTTATACGAAGCTTAAAAAGTAGAGGGAAAAAAAGCAAAGGGGTCAAAGATTTCAAAGCCTGAAGCCTTCTTTAAATCACCCAATACTTTATGTTGCTACCAACTTTCAGAAAGAAAAGTTTCCAATAACCTTTTTCTTAAAATATTATTCTAAATGGCAGATATTATGAGATTTGTAGCTTTTCTGCTTTTAAGGTATACACAATACTTAAGCAAAAAATTTTTTCTAATTGTGATCTTAACATCTGTAACATTAGTTACATTAAAAACATTATTAGGTAAAAGCACATGGTATTTATGACACTATGAAAAAAATTCTGGTGAAGCACATAATTTTCAGTGAAGCTCTTCTTTACCTAGAATAGGATAGATCAGAATGGGCAGTCTGTTCACTCCAGGTCTTTTTTTTTTTTTTTTTTTTTTAAGATTTTATTTATTTATTCATGGGAGACAGAGAGAAAGAGAGGCAGAGACACAGGCAAAGGGAGAAGCAGGCTCCATGCAGGGAGCTGGACGTGGGACTCCATCCCAGGTCTCCAGGATCTGAAGGTGGCGCTAAACTGCTGAGTCACCTGGGGTTCCTGTTCATTCCAGGTCTTTGCCTGATTCAGAGACTACCAGATTCCATAGCATGAGACTTCAAGACTACATTAACTCACACTTTTAATTTCATGAGGCATGGTTAGCTCTAATGCTGGTAGGGTAATGACCCAAACATGATAGGCTTGTATTATAGAATGCTCCAACAAGAATGCTTTTTACCCCACACACATCAGAGGAAGGTTTTGATCTGCAAGAAGGTGTCTCTGCAAGGTCAGGATGGGAACCCCATGATTGAGGAGCTCAAGTAGGGAGGACAGGAAAATGTGAAGGCAAAGCCTTGGGGACAGACAGGCCTGGGTTCTAGACTTAGCTTCAGACTCATGTTAGTGTTGCTAAGTGTGGTTGTGAGGACTGAATGGGATAATGCATGTAGCACAGCTGGCACAGTGCCTAGCATATCTTAAGTTCACAACAACGGATGGCTTATAATACAAAAACAAAAAAATAAGCAAACAAAACCTCCTCCTGTTCCTGCACTTGGGTAACCAGTCTTAAAGAATGGTACTTTCACTACCAAGAAATGTAGGCACCAATGTGAACATTTCCTTTTGGAGAACTGTAGTCACCTTCTTTCCTGTTTGACTTTATCAGTAGGTGGGAGTAAAAGAATTCAGAGACACACAGCCCAATTACCAGTGACATTTTGATAAACAATGACCCCATCAGGCTCACTCTTCTAAAATATGTCATTAAAAACAATGGAAGTCATACACATTTCTACTCCATTTAAACACTTCTGGAGTCATGCTATACAGTGTAAAATTTTTAATCCATTTTTCTCTCTCCCATTATAAAAATAATACAAATGTTCCCAAACATTTGGCAAGTTAGAAAATGTATGAAGAAAAAGGGGGAAAAACCCAGCCCACTATAATCAAAATGTTATTTCAAACATTTGCTCCATGAATTAAAAAATGGTTTATAATATTTTCTCGTGGTAATTAGGATTTTACTATTTCTCCCAGAGTTGAAACCTGGTTTTTACTACAGTTGCCCATTCAAGCAGCCTACCTGAGAATTTGCACCAGAATATTCTTTTTTGGTCTTGGGTGGTACCTTTGTGCCTACATTAAAGGAAAAAAAAAAGTTAAAACTCTAGGTGTAAAGGCCCATGTATTAGTATTGGAGAAAAACTGCAGAGAGGGAATAAAAAGTCTGGGACTCTAGACCAGTTTCTTCACTGTAAAGTGCAGGAGGATACAAATAAGTTATACTAGATGGTCCACTTCTGTTTAAAAGTCTATGATTTCTTGCCATTTCTGATATGAAGCTATTGCTAATTACCTAAAACACCAAAACCAGACGTTTGAGAGATTACCACCACAATAATGGCTATCCTAATAGGTACTATTATCATTTAAAAATATTTTTTCTTTCTACTTTAAAAAATATGACTTACTTAAGGAGCTTAAGAATTATCCTAAAATTTGGCTTAGTTGAATTAGGATAGGATATAATAAAAAACATATTCTCTATACTCACTTAAAATACTTGCACCAGAGGTGGGATGATCCTCCACAAGTTCCACAAAGTTAAGGGGGAAAATCCCAGTTTTGTCTCGAAGTTCTCCTCTGGCCCATTCTTCATTCACATACTCCTTGAGAATAATAATTTCTCCCTCCGAGAAACTTAACTCATCCTTCTGGTCTCCAATATATTCAAACCGAGTGATACATCTTGGGCCTCTGAACAAAGAAGATCATGTTTGTGAGTCAAACTATAGAGTACTAACAAAAAATGCTTTTCAAACCTTCATTCGGTCTTTCAATAAATATTTATTCTGTGTTTACTATGGAACAAGATACAATAGGCATAATTTAAAATTTTCCATGAAAAGGAATGCCTGTGGCTGAGCGGTTGAGTGCCTGCCTTCAGCTCTGGGCATGATCCTGGGGACCTGGGATCGAGTCCCACATCGGGCTCCCTGCATGGAGCCTGCTTCTCCCCTCTGCCTGTGTCTCTGCTTCTCTCTGTGTCTCTCATGAATAAATAAATAAAATCTTTAATAAAATTTTAAAAGTTTAAAAAATAAAATTTTCCATGAAAAGAAAAAGCTACAATTCTAAAGGATAGCTCTTACTTTTTAGATACGAACCTATTCACTCAAAACAGGCTAAAGAAAAGAAAAAGGCTAAAGTCAAGGTAGCAGAGTACATGCAGAATTCCAAATGAGCACCTGGGTGGCTACTCTACATTAGTACTTGTTTTGATCACCTTTACTTCATTACATGTCTTTATATGCTTGGGCCACAGAAATCCATGGCTGAATCTGAACCTTTCAATCATGATTGCACTGAATTTAGGAGTGCCAACCCTGAGAATCTCAGGGCAAGACAGGAAACTTCTGTGCCAGAATGCAATGGGCATCAGCTGGGCAGAGGAGATGCTCAATATATGTTGAATCATCAGTGAGTTGTCTATATAGATACATGGTCTTCACAACTAGAAAGTTTGAAGAAAACAGAAACTGAGCAAATTATAACAATCTTATACCTAACACTGTTATTTTAAAGATGATTTCTGTAATCTCCTTTAAAAAGGCCTCACTTCTAAGAATGAAAACAATCCTCTAATGATCTGCAATTGTGACTGAAAATAAGATAGAAGAAGTAGAGATAAAACTGTGTCTCTAGAAGGCATGATTTAATACCAAACCTTCGATTTAAGGCTTTAGAAAGAAGTCTCAGTGGCAACAGTTGAAGGAGATGCAACTGCCTGAAGAGAAAAAAGGTTGGTACTGGCACCATTCAAAGTCTGATTTAAGTCAGGTCAATGGATCAAAGGCTGTGAAAGCCCATTTTGAATTCAACCTGCTGACACAGTAAACACTGCTTAAAAATAGGAGAGAAATTGAACCTGAAATAGAATTCAACTATTGTGACATCAGAAGTTTTCTTATTTGTGGTAACCTTTGCATTTATTTTCTGAAGTCCTCGGGGAGCATCTCCTTATGTCTGACCTATTCAAAGACAGGTTTACAGTCTTCAGCAGGTAGTGAATTCTACTAATTTGCTCATTTAACTGGAATATAAAGTTGCATTGTGGCAGAGTTTTAAATCACAAAGGAGTTACAGTGGTGCATAAAAAGGGTATATAAATTCATGGAAAGGTCTTCAGACATAAAGGAAGACCCCTCCAACTTAACCCTTTCTTAGCAGTTTTTGTAGGGGTTCTATTTCCATAAGATTAAAATATTTTCTCAGACAAAAATATCTGAACCTTCTAAATATCTGTTGGTAGATAAATAACAGAAGGCCAAAACAAAATGCACTGGATAATGAAACTGTCTCTGCTAAGCTCAGGCCAGGCTGTGTGTGGGAAATCCCAGGAGAGTTAGCTTCTGGCTATCTATATGTCCTATAATACATGGAGTATTGCTATTGCTCACACCAGCTTCTAACAGCATGTTGTATTTATCAGAATTTACTCCACTAAAAGCTTTTTTTATTTATTCATTTAATTTCCAAAAAGTTTTTATTTTTAAGTAATCTCTACACTCAACATGGGGCTTGAACATACAACTCTGAGATCAAGAGCCACATGCTCTTCCAACTGAGCCAGCCAGGTGCCCCCGACTAAGGCTTTTTAAACAAGTAAAGTTTTCCTCATAATTACAAAGACACACTGAGAGTATGAACAGTCACACGAATGAAGTGTTTTAAGTTTGGTAATTCTTGGGATCCCTGGGTGGCGCAGCGGTTTAGCGCCTGCCTTTGGCCCAGGGCGCGATCCTGGAGACCCGGGATCAGATCCCACGTCGGGCTCCCGGTGCATGGAGCCTGCTTCTCCCTCTGCCTATGTCTCTGCCTGTCTCTCTCTCTCTCTCTCTCTCTCTCTCTCTCTCTCATAAATAAATAAAAATTAAAAAAAAATGTTTGGTAATTCTTTATGGTATAAATGCTTGCCTCCTTTGCCTTCAGTGCAAAAGAACACAAATAAAACTTACTTAACACAATGAGATGAAATGGATTCTCTTTTCCCATTTCCTCCTTCTGGAACATCAATCTGTAAAGACAAAGTCAAGACAATAATCTTATGTTTTCAGATTCTAGTAAGATAAATTTAAGGCTAAGTAATTAGGAAATATGTGATTGAAATTAAACAGTTTAGGTAGGTATTAAGCTGATGAAGTAGTGCCATAGGTGCAAAAACGGTAAGAAATCCAGAATTTGAGATTTGAAAAAAAAAAATGTAACCTGGAATATAGCCTTTCTTGAATAGCCAATCAATCCTCCTATTTGCTGGAATAAGTACATTAATGTTGTTCTGCCCCAGACTGAGTTTTCATTCTCCTATAATCTCTAAGTTGAAAACTTCAGATGAGGGGGACTTAAGATAGAAACTAGGCGGCTGACTCTCATGCACTACCACACCTATTCATTTTTTAAAAAAATATTTTATTTATTTATTCATGAGAGACACACAGAGAAAGAGAGGCAGAGACATAGGCAGAGGGAGAAGCAGGCTCCATGCAGGGAGCCCCATGTGGGGCTTGATCCCGAGGCTCCAGGATCATGACCTGAGTGGAGGGCATACGCCTAAGCGCTGAGCCACCCAGGCGTCCCTACCACACCTATCAAAGCGTTCAAAGAATTCTGCAATACTCTCCTGACCCCCAAATAAAACATTTCAATAAAACTTATGGATTCTATTTTAGTAACTCCAGAAATTTGATTTTCCTTCAGTGTGAACAGGAAAGGAAGAAAGGAATTAGTACTCAGTGAACATCTATTAAGTGGCAGGCACCTTATAGAATACCTTACTTACAAGGCTCAGTAGAGCTGAGTTGTAATAAAATATTTGACCATAATGCACTAAATTGGAAAACTACTTAAGGTTTTGAGGTTTATATTAAATAAATCAGTAGCCTTCCTGATACATTCCAAAAGTTTTAAAACAATTTTTTAAACTTGTAGGCTTAGAAATGGCACTTATACCAATAATGTGGCGGATTCAGTGTGATGGATTTCAGTGTGGTAATTGTGCTTTTTAAAGTACTGCTACATTGGGCAGAAGAAAAATGAGGAAGAGTGCTAAAACTAACATTATTCTTAATATTAATTAGAGAATGTGGTTAGATTTCTCTAAAAAATCAGGGCATATATATACTGGACAATTTTTAAGACCCACATTTTAAAATTCAAGAGACTCAAATTCATCTATATTTGAAAAATACAGATTTTATGTTGTTTTGTTTCCAATGTTTCTGATGTAATGGAAAATCACCACCCTTTTTCTCCCCCAAATAAGCTGTTAATGCTCAACAATTTAAGCTAGCTTTATTGATATTTTCCAGTATCAATAAATTATAGCAGAGACTGAGTCATACTCTTCCTATTGATATAAATGTTCAAGTGGCATTCTGATTTCATCTCCATGTTTCACAGCTACTGGGTTTAGCACTGAGGGCTCTATAGTATGGGCTCACATATTGTAGGCTGTGAGGGCATAAAAAATTCTGATACTTTAATATAATTTTTCCCAATCAGATTTGAAGTCATTATGTGAAAAATGATGAATGGATGACTACCTCCAATGAAAGTCCTATAATAGTCTCAAATCTTTATTTTTTTTTTAAGATGGAAATAAATAGGAATAGAAAGGATGGAAGAAACCAAAAGTGGATTATACTCCAAAGAAAATAGGTAGCACCATAACCTCAGCGAACATTCCTTTGGGACTATCTAGTACCATTCAATTATTGTTTACTAAATGTTTAATTAATTAATTAGAATTAATATATATATTTTAGTGCCTACCCGCTCTTCCGAGTTGGCTCACCAGCTGACCTGCAGTCATTTTTCACTTTAGGACTTCAGATAGCATTTAGGCATTAAGTTCTAATACTGCATATAATTTACTAATAACTAATCATTATCTAGTTGAATATACCTTTAGTTTTTTAATTTTCCAAAAACTGAATGAATCAATGGAAGAGAGTAAATGAGAATATAAGAATCTAGGCTTCTGTTTTTTCCAAACTACAAGTTACATAGAGCCCACTGAATATATGATGACTTTAAATATGCACTACACACTTACAATTACTTTGACGTAGTTCGCAGGAAATATGCCAGTCTGGTTTCTACATCTCCCTCTATACCAATCTGAGTCTATTTTTTCCAGAAGATAAACAATTTCTCCAGAAGTGAGGTGCAAATCATCAGCTTGCTCTGTAACATAAAATTATAATTATGTATATGATGAATTCCCTTGGCTGCAGATTTGATTAAAGTAGAGCACAAAGTAACATTTAGTTCTGTCCACTGAGGCAGTATGTTCTACTGATTCTGAGAACAGATTACATCAGTCAAATTGACTTAAAAAATACATTCTTTTTTTTTGGGGGGGGGATATTGTTATTATGAGCTTCCTTTTTAAAAGCCAAATTGGATGCATTTACCATGCAGTGATTGATAGGAAATGGTTAAACAAAAATATTGTGCTGGTCAATGGTTCCTACTCGGCCAATATAAACCCTTTGCTGAATACATATTGAACAATGAAATATTTTATAGACATGGTATAATATTCTTATTATTCTCAATCATGCTTAAAAATCATTTTAATCTCAAAATATTAACTAAGGGACTACTACAGCTCTTTAGCAAGTAAATGTACTCACACTAAAATAAAATAAAAATCACTCTACCAAGTAGACCAAAAGAGGCTTTAAATAAATCAGGAGTTTATTTATAGTCTTGTAATCTTGGATATAAAAAGTATTTAAAAATTATTACCAAAAAATGTATACTTTCATCTCTTATAAGCTATGTGTGGTTTTGCAATTCTTAGGAGACAATTATTTCACTTATGAAAACAGAATATCATTATAATTGTTAATTGGTACGCATGGTTTTTAAAGAGTTAAAAGTCTGCAATTGCTACGCAATTGGCTATTTGTTCACTATAAGGGAATCCTCCGCACCTCCCCCCCCCCCCCCCCACCTTTTCTGCCTCCCCTCATTCTTTCTCTCTCACGGGGAATTTCAAAGGCAAGGTAATGCTGCTAAGCTCTCTGGAATGGCTGAGTACAATCAACCCTTCCTGAAGGCAGCATAAAATGACCTTTCCAATCCAGAACTCCATTGGCACAGAAAATGAAGATGTCATTGAGAGGCCAACTCAGGGAAGATGACTGCTCGGGGATCCTAAAGCTCTACCACTTAATCATTTATGGGCTTACCTGCTGGGAAATCATGAAGAACAGCAGCATGAGGGGCACTACTGTCAACGGGCTTCTGAGCATGGTTTGGATCCTTAGGGGGGAAAACAGGGCCATGAGTGAAGCATGCAGGATGGATGCTGGATGTGCTATTCACTCTGAGACTTTTTTTTTTTTCTCCTTAGAATCCTCTTGACATAATTACATTCTGAGTATACAAGATGCAAAGCACACAGTAGAGCCAAACAAGGGAATCACTATCAAGTTGAAAAGGTATGTGTACTTGCCAAGGGAGGACAGAAATGACTCTCAATTGTAATGTCCTCCCACCACTTTTTTTTTTTAACCAAGAGAGTAACATAAATGGGAATATCTTTTTTATTTTAAGGTCATTATTTTTAAAACTGGTACCATTCTACTCTGAAGTAGTGGTTTTTGACCTGTGTACCTTGCCAAGGTTGCTTTTTCCTTAAATTATGATCAGTACTACATCTCAAGAACAGAGCCTTAAAAGTTGAGTCTTCATTAAAATGGTAGAAGAAAGCTCTGCAATTTATACTCCGCCTTTCATAAATGGAAAGAGCTAATGACTTCCACAAAAGTATAATTCACAAAAAGTAAAATCTGTTTCATTTATTACCATTTAGCTGAATGCTTTCTCTAATTTGAAGGCCAAAAACACTACTTCCCATGTCTTGCCTGAATTTTCTATTTAATCTAAATGGTTTATTCAACAGTAATTCTAAGTAAATTAGCAAAGAGAATTCAATATTCTCTACCCATGTAGCAGCTTCCTAGATTGGCTAGGGGAGAGGGTAAAGTTGAACAGTGACCTTTTCTCATTGACAAGCAGTTGTTTTTTTTTTTTTTTTAATTTTTATTTATTTATGATAGTCACAGAGAGAGAGAGAGGCAGAGACACAGGCAGAGGGAGAAGCAGGCTCCATGCACCGGGAGCCCGACGTGGGATTCGATCCCGGGTCTCCAGGATCGCGCCCTGGGGCAAAGGCAGGCGCTAAACCGCTGCGCCACCCAGGGATCCCCTGACAAGCAGTTGTTATTCTTAGTTTAATACAAACAGATAGGCTTATCCACATTATCATCATCATCATCATCTAATCTGATTAAAAGATGTTATTTGAAATTATAACTTAAAACTCTTCAACACTGGCAAACCTGTGAACTAAATGAAGGCAAATTTATTACCTCATCTTTCAAACAAAATGCACCTGCAAAAACATGCTGTATTTTCTCAAGTTAGGTAAACAAATACTAATTTAGGCCAAGACAGTAATAGTTAATGGCAGCTCACTACACAAGCTTACCAAAGTAACCCTGATATTTTCTTGGAAGCTGCTCAGTGCTTTTCTTTAAGTAAATGAGCATGATGGGAATTTCAGGAATTGTGGAAAGGAGCCGTGAGATATTTGCAGTCTGGGGGGGGGCCTTAAAATTTTTTCACATAAGTTATTATATGTGTGTATGTGTGACTTTCATTTTTTTCTGATTTATATCTGTGGGAAATGGAATGACTCTTCAGTAAATGGTGTTAGGCTAGATGGCTATCCATTTGGAAAAAATGAAGTCAGAGGCTTACCCTACACCAGACACAAACAAGAATCTACAAAGGGCCCAACAATATGAACATAACCAAGCCTCAGAGGCTTGAAGAGGTGGGACAATACCTTGAACCGCCTAATTAGTTTCCCTTCTCTGTCTTGAATGCTTGGATACCCCCACCCCCTATGCTGCTCATCAACCCCGCCTGGCAGCTGAAGGGTAAGAGCAACAGGCTACACAGGGTTGGCCACAAGGGGTCAGTACAACTCAGACCATGCCATTAAGGTGGGTGTCTGGTAGGTAAACTGAATATATTCCAAAGCTCTTTCTAATAGGACTATCACTGCTGATACAAATGAGTAATAAGAAATGTTAATATTCATTGTTTACTCACTATGTACTACTCACCAAGCTAAACACCTTATATTGCATTAAGTAGCTCTTCTAAGTTTTTAAACATCTTTGAGATATAATTCACATGCCATAAAATCCACCCATTTCAGGTATACATAGTTTTAGCAAATTCACAGAATTGTGCGACTCTCACCACAATCTAAGTTTAGACCATTTTTATCACTCCCCAAAGAAACCCCCTCCCCGGGACGCCTGGGTGGTTAAGCATCTGCCTTTGGCCCAGAGTGTGATCCTGGAGTCCCGGGATGGAGTCCCACATCTGGCTCCCAGCATGAAGCCTGCTTCTCCCTCTGCCTGTGTCTCTGCCTCTCTCTCTGTGTATCTCTCATGATTTTATTCTGATAAAATCTTTTAAAAAAAGAAAAAGAAACCCTCTCTCCATTAGCAGTCTTCCCCCTGTACCCTTCCCGTAGCCTTACACAACCACTAATCTACTTTCTGGATTTACTTCTTGTGGACTTTTATATAAATGCAATCACACAATAAATCAGTTCTAAAAAAAAAAAATTAAAAACCTCGTGGAGTTGGTTATCACTATTTCCCACCTTAAAAAAATGAAGTTTAAAGATGTGAAAGAATCATCTAGTGCAATGTACTGTGACCCAAAACCCAACTCCCTGGAACATAAATCTGTGCTCACAATCAGGCACCAGGTAACCATCCCCCACTTCTCCCCTGATCTCAGACGTTCAGCCTCAATTGATAATGTTCACTATTTTCTGTTTACTAAGGTAGGGGAGAGTAGAACTCATTTTTAGAAATCTTTACCTTAAAACGAGGCTTACAAATAGTAAGTTTTATTTCTCTGAAAAATGTAATGCGAACCATGAACCCAGAATGAAGGAGGCTTCATTTTGGTTTCACTAGGAATTGGCCACCAGGAATTGGCCAGGTGTCTTTAAGTCTACTTACACGGGGAGGAAGGTAATGTTTAAAGTAGAAAAAACCTTTGAACTGTTATAAAAGAATAACTTCTAATTTTTTTAGTGTCTATTTTTCATCGAGAAAAGCTTTTTGGCATTACAACTCCCACCATTACCCATCAGTGTGTTTTGAGCAAGGGACAGCGGTGACAGATGGATAACGATCTACCAAAACAAAGAGAATATGAGCAATGGAAGAATGTTCCCCTTGTGGACTACAGTTAGAATTTCAGTATCTTGCCTGTGCCTAGTTTAACACATTATCTTCTCTGCTCTTCAAAATACCAATATTTAAGTTTCTTAGCAAACTTCAGAAGATAAACTGCCTTCAAAGAAGAAAACAATTGGACTAGATTTTGAAAACTAGGACAAATGGCAAACCAAACACTTCACTTGCATAAAGTGATAGGTGGGTATTCTTTTTCACATTTGCCACAGTAACAGCAAAAATTTAACTGGTTAACTTAGAAGTTCTTTTACAAATATACCTCTGTAAATCATTCGATGCTATTTTTTCTTGCTAAACAAATGACCTTCAATAATCATTGCATTCTCATAGGCTCCACAAATTTGTTAGGCCTACACTGTGACTTTAGGTTGTTGGATTACATTTCATTTCATTATTTTGAGCTATGATCAGAGAAATGAGGTTTATTCTAAGCTTAAATCTTAAAGGGAAGTGCTTCTTAATGTCAGACTTAGCATTTATAGGACTCCCTTAAAAATAATTATCCATTCTGGTAGGAAACTGATCTCCAGCACTTTGATAAACATGTTTACATTATTTCAAAAATAAATAGCTCTCACAGTTGAAAGTTAATGACTGAGTGCTCTGGTTGCTCTAAGTCAGCATGAGATGAAGAAGGCAAAACACATGGTAGTCATTCTGTGTATCAAAGTGATTAGCATGGCAGTGGCGAGTCTTTTAGAAGTAATTTATTCTTAAAATGAAATAAAACGCTACTGTAATTTTTACTCTGGTTAAAATAAACGTGCTAATAAGAACCTGAGGATGAGATATAATTAATAGTTCTACGAAATGTGCTGCCATGTGTGATATGAGGGCTGTACAATATTAATTCCTTACGTTTGGTCTGCTTCTAAGATGTTCATCAAGTGGGGTGATAATCTTTATCTGAGACAGGTGAACTCTGCCAATATCTTGTCCCTTTTGGCATTCCAAGTAATTATTTTCTGCCTGCTTCAGCATCACAAGTACGTCCCCACGCTGTAAGGCACAATACCACACTCTGAAGCAATTATTATTTAATAAAACATTATTACTTTTTTCACATTTTAATCTTCAGAGCCTAAAGCATTTAATAATGTGTAAAGCAGTAACAGAGGCCAGTGATTTTTTATTTATTTATTTATTTTTTTTTTTTACATTAGTCAGTAAAGAAAGAGCTCTACTTTACCTTACAGGAGAGTTCTCCAGGGTTTTGGGAGACAATGTCTTCATTGGCAATTCCATGAGGCACAGACAGCTTAAACACAAACCCATAAAAGGATTATTTGCAATCAAATAACTTCCTCAGAAGCTGCTGATAATGTGGAGATTTCACATGTGTGCCTAAAGTGTAACTTCTCAAGCAGTTAAACTCTTCCTTGGGTTCCTCAGGCTCTAGACCCTGGGAGGGTGGGGGGGCTTGGGGAGGCCTGCCATTTCTCTTGGATACTCACAGTCCTTGGGGACAGGCAGGTGAGCCCGTAGGACAACGGCCCAATGTGGCCGGAAGTTCCCTTAAATGACCACAACCTGGAAGTTCTGTTCTGTAGGACAAGGCCCAAGTCTCCTGAGCATCTGAAGGATAAATGCTCAGCACCTGACCTCACAGTCTGTGGGTACATGTCTTTAATGCAGGGTCCTCAGTGGTTGTCTTCTGAAGGCTGACAGGGGAGCCCCCTCTGTAGTGCTTGATTGACTGCTTCCATTTGCCTTGAATTGCATTTTCTCCTCGTCTCTCTGATACCAAGTGTTTACTTATACCGATTTCACTGCCTGACCCCAGTCACTTCCTCGTCTACTGAGCTGATCTTAGAATTGCTTTTACATCTGCACCCCACCCTGGCCACAGGACTCTGTTCCTGCCTTGGTAAATTCTGGCTGATGAGCCTGGTCAGAGGGCCTGTAAAATATAGAAGGCATACCCAGGAAATGTGATCACACAAGCTCACTTCCAACAAGGAAAGGGAGGCTGCATGGACCCTTTTGTCACTCAGGAGCAAAGATTCAGAGTACAAGGATGTAGCCCTGAAAGGCTGGGTTGGGTGGTGCCAATTCCCAGTATCTCTGTTAAGAGTCCCAGGCTCCCAAAGCCACCAGATTCCTGATTAGCAATTTAACAAAAGGGTGGCCGTGGAAAAAAAACAAAAAAAGAGAGAGAACGAGAAATTTAAAGAATTATTTTGTAATGAGATATATGACTCTAGCACACACTATCACTTTGAATTTATTAATTTGACCTATCCAAATATTTTATTGACATTACACAGCCATGCCATTAGGAAAATATGCATCCTGAATAAGACTCTTAACATGGAACGTCCAAAGCGAGCAGAGTCTTTACAGCCAGAAACACTACTCCTGTAGTATGGCTTCACGGCTAAGAGCATGTGCTCAGAGCCAGCTGACCTATGTTCAAATCTTGGCTCTACCATTAACTGGTTTTGTGACTGAACAAATTCCTTAACCTGTGTCTTATTTTCCTCATTTGTATAATACAGATAATAACAGTATTTACTTCAAAGGGTTGGTGTGAGGAATAAATGAGCTATTTAATACATATAAAGCGTTTGAACAGTATCTGGCTCATAGTAAGTACTCAACACATCAGCCACTGTTCTTATTTATTATTTTAAAGTCAAAGAACACCCCTGGGTTTTAGCAATTAAAATGTAATCAGTTTAAATGAAAATGAAAATGAGTATACTACCTCTTTCTTACCTGTCTATACCCTCCCCTTAGGAGGATTAGAGCATCTTAAATGGCTTAAGGTGAAAACAATTTCTGGTACAATGATGGAAATGTATGACAGTGGCTCTTAATAAGGATAGCAGTTAATAATTTGATGTTGTTCTACAATTGTTTAAAAGTGCAAACAGTTCTGTTCTTAACATTTTTGTTTTGCATTTTATCAGGCTAACCTGACAAAAGTAGAGAGAGCACATCAGTTCTGTTTCAAGTGTGGGAAATGGACAAAAGTCACGTGATTTTAAAAACCCATTGAATGAGAACAAAATTAATACCTCAATCATCTCAATTATCAATTAAAATTTTCTAACTGGTGAGTGTTAAATGGGCTATGATAATTAGGTTTATAAAAGGGGAAAGTGAGGGAAAAACCATCCATCCTAATGAGGAATTCCCTTCCAGTGCATTTAAAATTTTAGTCTGTGGGCAAGGTAGCTTTAAGATATAAACTACATCAAGTTAAAAACTATAATATCTGTCAGAGCTGCTCCCATCAGTATAACCCACAGGGTCAGGTTTTTCAGTTTCTGTTTGGCCACGCCAAGTAGGTTACAATCCCTGTCTGCCCTGCTTCCTCCTCCTATATTTCTTCTAGTAACAAACCCTGCTCTAAAGACCCAGGTCTCATCACGGCCTACTTATCTAAAGCCTTCTTGACGTCAAGAGGCAATTCCACATTTATCTCATCATCTTTTCTTAAGGAATGATAGATCTTATACATACTTTAGGACAAATCTTTTGACCAGAAACATTTTTAAAAGCTGAATTTACCATGTATTTCCTGTAGAGAGGATGTCCTGGTTTGGGGCGAGGGGGCAGCACCGGATCTTGGTTTTTAAAGACTTGACTCTTGGCTTTCCAGAGTCCAGATGCCAAGTTACTTTGCTTTTTCTGAAGATCCATGTCAGAAGAAGACCGATTTAAAGGCAGTTTTTTATTTGATGCTCTGGCTGCAGAAAGTTTGGGGGGAGGTGGTCTCTCAGGGGCTCCCTTGGGAGGAGGTTGTCTAGCTGGTGTAACTCTTCCATTTACAGGTCTGAAAGTCAACGTGGTAGCTGTGATCAGTGTCTGATCGATAATAGGGTTCTGTTTAATTCTTTCTCACACACACACACACACACACACACACACAGCTTTCTGCTGGTATAATATAATTTACTAAAACATGCAGGGTATGCTATTTTTGAGCAAATGACTGCTGCATTAAACATTATATTATTAGAGGAAATGCCATGATGCTCCAGCTTCCTCTTATCTTGCACTAGAGATTCATTAGTTTCAGACAAACAAGCATTTACTATCATGAGCTCTCTAAGGCCCCATTTACTCTAAAGCACATCACGACTGCTTCAGAAGACTAAGCACTTTCTACCAAAGTCTCAGATGAGAAGCTAATAATAAGGTATCAGGTATATTTGATGGGGGTCTTATACATAATTAGAAAAGGAACATCAAACTCCACCAATACTTGTGTTATAGGAATTATTAAAACTCTAATTTAGATTAATATAAAGAAAGCTAGTTCTGAAAATGGGATAGGACAACTATTATTTTGAAAGCCTTCCCTTAATCCCAATGATAAAAATAATTTCCAACATATCTTCTGATAGCATCACAGCATTTTGTTCAAATGGCCCTGGAACTCAAGAGGGCAAGGTAATCTCTGAGCTCACAAAGCCTGTCTCCCTTTGGAGATACTTCCGAAATCCAGGCTGGTATCACATAACAGGGATTGAGAGAGAGTGAGAGAGAGAAAATG
The DNA here is from genome assembly GCF_048418805.1 of Vulpes vulpes. Taxonomy (NCBI): domain Eukaryota; kingdom Metazoa; phylum Chordata; class Mammalia; order Carnivora; family Canidae; genus Vulpes; species Vulpes vulpes. Next base: position 86,651,312 of record NC_132789.1, read on the forward strand.
TGTGTGTGAACATTCCAGAAGTGGAGTTGCTTTAGGTTCAGAAAAGAGTCTTGTTCATTTAATTGAGGAAAAGTAATAAAGATCTAGGTCTGTGCTCTGTGAATTGTTCGATTGTGTCAAAAGAAAGAAGGAGCAGAGATTCCTACAACCTGCCATGGGAAGCTGGCCACAGGCTAGTGGTCTGGGTGAATTTTTAAGTTTAATGCACGTGCCTTCAAGAGATCTAAAAGTGTTTTGTTTTTTTCTTTTTTTTTTAAGATTTTATTTATAAGAGAAAGAGAGAGAGAGAGAGAGAACATGAACAGGGCAGGGGAGAGGCAGAGGGAGAAGTAGGCTCCCTGTTGAGCAGTGAGCCCGATGCAGGGCTCCATCCCAGGACCCTGAGATAATGACCTGTGCCGAAGGCAGACGCTAACTGACTGAGCCACCCAGGGGCCCCAACACTCAATTTTGATAACAGGAAAGAGAGTCCAGTCTCTGAATCAATAGTTTTTCTCTAATTTACCATTTTTATTTTTAAAGTTTATTTATTTATTTTTAGTAATCTCTATACTCAAAGTGGGGCTTGAACTCACAACCCCAAGATCAAAAGTTGCATGCTCTTCTGGGTAAGCCAGCCAGGTGTCCATTTAATATACTTTTAAAAAGTATTCCCAAACTTACTTACCTTGGTGGCAACCTTGGGGGTCCTCGCACAGAGCCTCCTGTTTGACCCATGTGATCAGATTCCTACAATTACCAGAGAATGCTTTTTAGCAGGAGCTTGTCAAGAGGAATTATGAACAACTTTTTTTGGCTAGATCTCTAAGTGGAAATGTAGCTTAGTTACAGAAAATAGCTTAAGAATTTTTAGTCTTAAGCAACATTAACTCATTCCTTGTTCCTAAGTTCTCAAGTCCTAATATAAGTGAAAACAGAGAGAAGACCAGGGCTGTTGTGGACGGCAGCCCAACCAACAGCACTGCATGGTTATGTACCCAGTAGATTCACGAGGTGTTAAGGATGATGTTTAGATCATACGCAGTAGCGATTTAAGCAGGCACTGTGGGGAATTAAAAAGATATATAGCCTTTATCTATCCCATGACAACACATAAGATATGCATTGTTCCTAAGTTTAAACATATAGTAAGTGAGGTGGTGATTATTTTGGTTTGCTTAGAACAGGCGGCTCTCTCATCACCAGATGGTTTATACTTTGCATGGTGGCTTCTGAACTAGGAGGATGTAGAACATAAAAGAAGTTTAAGAGATGACCTGAAAGGAACGTATATGGAGAGGACGAGAAAGGCCCAAGAAAGCAGAAAGGGTAAAGGGGGAAAACTCGAAAAATAAGACAGGTACAGCAGGATGTATGAGCCTAACAGCAGAGGGGAAAAATCGGAAGTGTGAAGAATAATAAGATTTCTTGGGCAGCTCAGGTGGCTCAGCGGTTTAGTGCCGCCTTCAGCCCAGGGTGTGATCCTGGAGACCTGGGATTGAGTCCCATGTCGGGCTCTCTGCATGGAGCTTGCTTCTCCCTCTGCCTGTGTCTCTGCCTCTCTGTGTGTGTGTGTGTCTCTCATGAATAAATAAATAAAATCTTAAAAAAAAAAATTCTTTAGGGTAAAGGATTCAAACAGTGCTGTTAATTTTTTTTTTTTAAATTATGATAGTCACAGAGAGAGGGGTGGGGGAGGGCAGAGACATAGGCAGAGGGAGAAGCAGGCTCCATGCACCGGGAGCCCAACGTGGGATTCAATCCCAGGTCTCCAGGATCGCGCCCTGGGCCAAAGGCAGGCGCCAAACCGCTACGCCACCCAGGGATCCCCCTCAAACTGTGCTGTTTAAACAGGTTTAAACATGTTGTAGCCCAAGGATTGGGAAAGAAGTATAATACATGGGGAAAATACTAGCCCTTTAAATTACACTGCCTTTTTTTTTTTTTTGTAAATGAGATTTCACTGTCACTTGGGGTTCTTTGGGCTAATTCAGACTGTTTTCCTCCCTCTCACCTTATAAATGAGTTAAAACTCACTTCCACGGTATTTTAATTCAAACTGAATATTAACTTTTCCCTTAAATACCAAATGATTAATTGCCAATAACAGCGATCATTTAAGTATGTTCCAAAATCCCATTTTTAAAAACAAATTAAGCTTGCCCTTAAAACTTGGTTTCACTAATGAGTTCAGTTAATGTAGTGAGGCAAGTCACCAGCGCATAAACCCTGCAATATTCCATAGCCTAATCCATGTCTTATAAATACACTGCTGCTTATATTCCCCACCCCCACCACTGACAAATAGTGCTATGATTTTGAAAGACTCACATCTCTGGCAGTGTTTAAAATTAACAAATCAACCAACCAACCAAAAAGCAACCTAGTAGATAGGCAGGAACTCTTATTGATTTTCTCAAAATTATAGTTGTTAAGGAACTAATAATTAAGGGCAAATTATAAAAATACAGCTGTATAAATTTGACAGTTATAGGTGATGCACTTTAATAACTATACACCATATAATCCTGATCTTATACCAAGTATTAGCTGTAGTTTTCTCTCAGTGTTGTTATTTTTATGAGGATATTAAGTATCTTTTCAGTTTCTCAAGTTTTGTACAACAAGAAAAAAAAAGTCTGTAGGTAGCAGACTGCCTACATATATGGGCCAGGATTGTATGGCACACAGAAATCCTGAGAAGAGGGGACTGGCTCCCCAGGAAGCCAGTCTCCTTCTGTTTACTAAAGTCTAGGCTCGTGCACAGGTTCTGCCAACAGTCTTGGGAAGATTACTGAGTAGGGATTTCCTCCTCTTTAATATTCCACATCTAACTGGAGCCTCTCTGCATCTGCTTTTTTTAGTTTTTCTTTAGCTCTGACGTCTCTGAACTTTGGCTTTTGATGTGTTTGGATAAGCATTTCAGTTCCTGGTGAAGTTGATCTTTCTGCTTATATGTCCATGCAGGTGCCACTTTTTTGTTCATCTGCTTTGATACGGCTTCTCATATTCTAACTTCAAAACAGTTCCCCAAGTTTGTTGTTGTTGTTTTTTTTGTTTGTTTTGTTTTGTTTTTTTGCCAAATTTCAAAAGACAGATATTCTTGTCTGTTGGAATTACTGAGCACCCTCTACAGATGTTCCCTCTCTCCTTTCTCCAGGAACTCGTACCACTTCTTAGGTCCTGAATTCACTGGCCAAGCTTCTGTGCTTCAGCCTGGATTCCTTATACATACTGGGTGGCATCTCCTGTTCTCCCCTAGCACCAGCTGGCAGCCTCCTTGGGAGAAGCTTTGGAAGCCCTGAGTTCCCACGGCGAGAACAGAGCACATAGAAGCATCTGCTCCTGCTCCAGGAGCTCCTAATGTTCCTTACCCTTGTCCTTTAGGTGAAGAGAGTGAGATTTTATAACACAATGAATCATCTTGTCCTAAGATGCAAAGTTCCCTGGCTCTCAAGGCAGGAGAAATAGTACAGAGTTTTTGTCCTGTGCTTCATCAGAAGACAGTTTGGCAAAGACCATGCCTATCCTCTAGGGTAATTACACTGGTGAAATAGTCTTTCTAGAGATCCTCCCTGATACTTGAAGGCTTTATGGTATCTGTTCTAATATTCATTCAATAGTTATAATTCTCAAAGAATTATAGATTTGACTTTCTGGCCCTGGAGATTTCAGTGTGTGACTTTAGACTTTAGTCAACTCATTTCACTTGTAGTCTTATTTCTTATCTCTTCTTCCTTTAGATCCATCATGTCTCTCACAGTATGTATTTATTATAGCACAGCACAGAATGCTTTGGCCCTCCTTTGTAAACACCGTAGGACAGGATTTTCCTGTTCATGTGAGGTGCAATTATGATTATAGTACCTCTCCAGATGGTTTAGTTTATTCAAACTTCCTTTTCTTGTTTTTCTAAAATGTGGGAGTTGCTTTGTGGTCTACTTAACACCAAATGTAATAATACCTAATACTTTAATAGAATTTTATGGTTTACAAAAGCCCATTACATGACTTCATGAATGATATATATGCTTGCTCATCATCTTCTCACTCCCCTTTACAATCCTTTAGAGTAGAAACCAATAACCTTCTCAAGTAAATTTTCTTCCATGGAAATTTGGGATTTTCTGCTATTCAGCAACAGTATTATAGGGACCCTTTCATCCCCTTTTGGGCTTTCTTGGCCCAGTTTTAATAAAAATTTATTACCAAGTACTTTGAAAATGCAAATGATCACTAAATTTTAGTTCAGCCTACAGGAAAATCTCATTAACTTGATATTGGCTAATTCAATTTAATGTCTCCTTCAAAGAAATATCTTTTCACTAGATGATTAGATGGGTTTGCATGTATAATAAGCACAGTTAATGCACAGTGTAAAACTATTACGAAATTTGAACTGAAAATTTGGTTCAAAAACATTAAGAATTCATTCCTTTAAAATTTTTTTAATTTTGTTTTTTAATTTTCATTGAAGAATAATTAATATATAATATTGTATTAGTTTTTGGTATACAACATAGTGATTTGATATTTATTTATGTTATAAAATGGGCACTACAATAATTCTAGTTACCGTCTGTCACCATACTGAGTTGTTACAGTATTATTGACCATATTCCCTATGCTGCATATTACATCCCCATATCTTGTTTATAATGGGGAGATTGTACCTCTTAATCTTCTTCATCTATTTCATCCACCCTACCCCGCCAACCCTGAAACCTCCCCTCTGGCAACCATCAGTTTGTTCTATCTATGAGTCTGTTTCTATTTTGTTCTGTTTGTTTTGCTTTTTAGGTCCCATATTAGTGAAATCATATAGTACTTGTCTCTCTCTGCCTTATTTTACTTAGCTTAATGCCTTTTAGGTTTATCCACGTTGTCACAAATGGCAAGATTTCATCCTTTTTTATGACTAATATTTCATTGTATGTATATACCACATTTTCTTTACCCATTAATCTGTTGATGGACAGAGAGGTTGCTTCCATATCTTGGCTACTACAAATAATGCTGTGATGAACACAGGGTGCATATGTCTTTTTGAATTGTATTTTCACTTTTTTTAGATTAAGTATCTAGAAGTGTAATTTCTGGATCACATGGTAGTTCTGTTTTTAATTTTTTGAGGAACTTCCACACTGTCTTCCACAGTGGCTACAAAGATTTACATTCCCACCAAAAATGCAAGAGGGTTACCTTTTCCCCACATCCTTGCCAACGCTTGTTAAGGAACTGGTCTCTTTTGAAACAAACTTGAAAAGATAATCTAGCATATGGGAATTACAAACAGTATGGGGAAATGGTATTGCGGTTGAAAAAATATATATATAGCTCATTGACTACCATTGTTAACAGGTACATGGTTAAGTACTATTTTTTATATTAAAAATATTTTTTTCCTTAAATTTCACAAATTTGAGGAAAAATTTAACACATTTTTATAGTAACTATCTTAAAATTATGTCACTAGTTGGATATTTTAAATAAAAACTGATTAACTGGACTAAGTCTATTTCCACAAATATTAAAGGTTTTTAGAGATTTTTCAAGAACTTTCTCATTAGAGGCAGCCCGGGTGACTCAGCAGTTTAGCACCGCCCCCGGGTGACTTAGCAGTTTAGCACTGCCTTCAGCCAGGGCGTGATCCTGGAGATCCAGGATCAAATCCATGTCAGGCTCCCTGCATGGAGCCTGCTTCTTCCTCTGTCTCTCTCTCTCTCTCTGTGTCTCTCATGAATAAATAAATAAAATCTTAAAACAAAACAAACAAAACTTCCTCATTATTAGTGCCATTTAAAAGACAATGTCATTATGTTATTATAGGACAAACTATTTTATGATGAAGTACAATGAACTAATTCTTTTGTTCTACAGGAACTTAAAAAATATTGAACATCACATTAAATAAGTATGTGGGGCTTAGAACTGGTTTGCAGTAAAGGTCTTTATCTGAGCAATAGTAAAATCATTCAGACACCAGCTGAGTATTTAAAATCAGTGCATAGCTTGGTCTTTGATCTAAGACAATTTATAATGACCACTTACCATGTTTCTTGTTCTGTCAACATTACTGAGTTTTCCAGATACTGTACTGCAAGTGTTTCCAATAGGTTTTTCAGTAGGGAGAGGAGGTGGGCTTTGTGGATCCTCATGTAAACCTGGAAAAACAGTAGTAATTCATCAATAATTTCTGGCCTTTGGGGATTCCAGAGGATGAAATGATTGCAGCTTGGTTCCTTAAGAAAATGGCTATCATAAAAGATCCATGCAAAGAATGGACAGCTAAGTAAATGAGAAAGAGCTAGGAAACCTCAGAAAACTGATGGATTAGATGATGGATTAGACATCAGTTAGTTTTACTGAATGCTATATAGTGTAAAAATAATACTAAGTAATTACAATGCAGTCCACATTTCTGAGAACCTTCAATGAGCCAGGCATTAAGTTAAGGTATTTTGCTCACTTACATTTCTCCAGCCAATGTCCATCTATGTGCTAGATCTGCATAGTTCACTAGCTAGTCATCATATGTGATTTAAACATAAATCGTAAATAAAACTAAAAATTTAGCTCCTCAGCTGCACTAGCTACATTTCAAGTGCTCAGTAGCCATATATGGCCAGTGGGCACCATTATGGAATATTTCCATCTTTGCAGGAAGTCCTATTGGACAGCACTATGCTAAATAATACCCTACTTACTTTATAAATTAAGAAATCAAAGCTGAGAAGAAAATATATAAGCTATCCAAGGTCTTAATGCTAATAATTGGCAAATCCAGGGTTTTGAACCCTAAAGCCTATGCTCACTGTAATATGGCATGCTGCTTCCTAATAGGTTGTGTATCCAACCTTCCCCCATTCAAATAATTAAACATGTTTTCTAATTCATTAGCTCTAGATTAATGGACTTAATTGAATTCATTTTAACAAACAGTATCTTTACATCCAAACTACATCCTTAACTCAGTGATAGCATAACCCCCCCACCGACATATTTTAAAAAGAAGAAAAAGATCAGATTTAATTAGTGACAGCTAATTAAAATCTGTGTATAAAAATGCTTGGAGAGAGCATGACTGTAACATATGAAAGGAGGCTGGAGCCACTTTTACACAGGTTTAGACACTTAAAGGAGATGGGAATCTTTTTCATTCTTTCAAATGAACACTCCCTGCTCTCATTTCACATGAAACACCTATAAACAAGAGGGTGATTTGTCAGGTTCCTATTTTATCTACAGACAGGAAAACACTCTCAAAAGGAGGAAAATACCCAGGCCAGCTACTAGGAAAACAATGATGTAGAGGGAGGCAAGCATTCTTAGCTAGAGGCAGGGCTGCTCTGGAAATGAAGACACACAGGAACATTTCAACTCAGTTGCCATCGTGAAGATGCTCACTCCAGTACAGTTTTCTTTTTTTTTTTTAAAGAATTATTTATTTATTTATGATAGACATAGAGTGAGAGAGAGAGAGAGAGAGAGGCAGAGTGTGTCACAGGCAGAGGGAGAAGCAGGCTCCATGCCGGGAGCCTGACATGGGACTCGATCCCAGGACTCCAGGATCGCGCCCTGGGCCAAAGGCAGGCGCTAAACCGCTGAGCCACCCAGGGATCCCCCCATTTCCTTATAAGGAAATGATGAATCGCCTAGGATATTGAATTGTTGTGACAAACGATTAAGGATACAAAGCAATAATAATCTGAAAATAGAGAGGAGATACCTTACTGGCAAGGATGGGACATAGGGATTAAAAGTATGAATGTGTGGGTTAGGTGAAGATTTCCAATTTCCAATAATGGGGTCAGTGGAGGTCTCAATGAGAAGTGACATTTGAGCAAAGACCTGAAGGAATGTTGAAGAAGTGAGCCATGCATCTATCTGGAAAAAGGACATCCTAGTCCAAGGAAACAAGTCTTAAGGGGAAAGAGCTGACGGGCTCAAAGACCACCAAGGAGTTTGACACCACAAAGCTATTCCTTTCTTCGCTTAACCATTCTAAGTTCTTCCAACACCAAAAAACTTTTTTTCCCTCCACAGCACATATGGGTTGCTTAATAACTGTAATAATACAATTCTGGGGAAGTGGTTTTTGATATAAATAGAAATAATGCTCTAGAAATTGGCACTTTAGTTCTTTTGTGTACAGCAGTTAGAATCCAACTTTCTAACAGTTCCTGGAACTTTGTCAGAATAATAAATAAAGGTGCTTCCTCAATATATCTTTTTCAGGATTTCAGGACTATTAATCCCATTTATAAGTAAGCAGAAAAGAATAAATGTAGTAGGCCTGAGACTGCTTATCCCTAGAAAGGCCTGCTTCCAAGGCTGGTCCTTACTGGAATCTGGGAACTTGGACTTTGGGAAGGTTCCTACCATCCCCAGAACTAATAAAACAAAAGAATATGGTTTATGCTGAATACCTGCTTTCCTTCAGGGAATCTGGAATTTTGGAATGTGCCAAAATTCTAGATGTGCCTATGTGATCAACCTCTAATAAAAGCCCTAGGTGTTGAGAGTCTAATGAGTTTCCTTGGTTGACAACATTTCACCTGTGTTGTCACAACTGGTTCCTGGGGGAGTTAAGTATAGCCTTTGTGATTCCCCAGGGAGAGAACACCTAGAAGCTTGTGCCAGGTTTCATCCAGACTTTGCCCAATGCACCATTTCCCTTTGCTGATTTTGTTTTGTATACTTTTACACAAATCAAAGTTCTGACATAACTATATGCTAAGTCCTGTGAATCCTCCTAAGGATGATCAAACCTGGGGTCTTGGGGATCCTGATACAACAGGAGAATAAATTTAATTGTAAAAACTGTATTACCTAAAACCCACACAAACTTCAGGTAATATTTATTATCATTGTATTTCACTACGCCTGTTAAAAAATAGAATACATTTTAACAGCAAGCAAGCAAACAACCCAGTGAACTATCGTCTGTGATACTTATATAGTCCACTGATTTGTGGGTCACACAATGCTGTCAAGAGAAATATACCACCAGGTCTTTAATAAACTATATAACCTCCCAAGAAAGCACGAATCCACCAGAATTTGGTACCCTTGACTTTTTCTCCTCCTCGTTCTTCACAGCAACTCAGTTTAATCTTCTCACTATGTGGCTTAGAGCCATCAATTAACAAAATACTCAAAAGACCAAAACCAATATGATCTTTCTGGGTAGTTTTTGAAAGAAAAAGCAAAGCCCTGAACTAAAGAGGTTTCATGGCATTATGCCTGCAAAATAACCTGGGGATGCTACAGATAAATGAAGGATTGGAATACTTTATCTGCTACTAGGAGGAGCAGGGTCTCCTGTTAGGTAAGGCAAGGATGCATGTGGACTATGCAAAGGCACTGAATGAAATGAGAGAAGAAGCTCAGGGTAAAAGCTGTGTGATCACTCCAAGCAATGCCAGGAATGGCTATGGAAGCCACTGTACAAGCACATGCATGCACATACACACACACCTTTTAACAATCTCCAGGGTATAATATAATAAATGGGCCTGGCTCTCTTGGCTTTTCTCTTAGAGTAAATATCATAATTCTTTGCAGTCTTCATAAAAACTCATACCATTTATTGTACCATTAAAAAAATCAAGTAAGGAATAACATCAAAATGTAGTATTACATTAATTTAAAAATTTTTTAGTCATTATTATGTCTTTACAACTCTTGGTTACTGCTCTTCACACAATTCATACATTCTTATACTTAGATTATGATGGTTGGAATAAGATACTATATCCAGATAGACACATACAACTTTATTTGCTATCAGTTTCCATTAGGATTGACAATAGACATTTGAACAAAATGGGAGTCAGAGGTGCTGACACTGTTGAAAATCTACATGTACTTCTGACTCCCCCGACATGTAATTTACCTAATAGCCTGCTGATACCATAAATAGCTGATTAACACAGATTTTATATGTATTACATACTGTATTCTTATAATACATAAGCTAAAGAAAATGTTATTAAGAAAATCATAAAGAAAACACATTTATAGTAGTGTACTGTAAAAAACTGTGTTTAAGGGGACTGCAGTTCATACTCGTGTTGTTCAAGGACCAACTGTACTTTCCCACCACCTTTACCATTTACCAATAGCAAGCAACCTAAGTTTCAGTCTCCCTCTATTCTCTCTGCCTAGAGTCAATGGTATAGAGAAATGAAATCCACAATTTACCGTACCACCTGTCTAAGGAACTGTGAAAAAATAACTTGCTTTTAAATGTCCTTTGACTATAAATAATAATAAATGGCCGATTATACATAATTTCGGAAGCAGACATTGATAAATTAGTATATACTTCTCCCAGGCTTGAGGAGAAGCAAATAAAGAAGGCAGATTAGTGCTTACATTTTCCTGGTTTGGCTGGAATTCGAATCACAGTGGGCTTCCTGGTGGGAGCTGGTTGAACTGCTCGTTCTTTTGTTGGTTCTGTTTTTATGGGGAGCTGAAAGGGATCTAATGAAAAACACAGTTTATTTTGCATATTTTAGTTAACATGGACTCAAACAAAAAACCTCATTCATAATTAAAGAGTCATATTTTCATGCCCCAGGGAAAACTATTCATGGATAAACAGAATCTCAGCTTGCAGAGACAAAAACAAAGTCGGAGCTCATGAAAGGAAATAACTTGGTGCTCTGTAAATAATTCATGTGGCTTTTCTTCCTCTCTGATGAGAGATATCCAGGACAATCCTGAATTATGTAGAAGTCATCTTTCATGGGAGTACAATCATTTCATAAGTGTCGCCTGAAAACGAGGGGCAATTGAAACGAGGAGCCAATTTCCCCCCTATTGTGAAGCCTTTCAGATGCCCCAGGAAAGAAAGTCTTTTCTCCCCCCAGCCCTGTGCCTGGCCCAGGAAACTTAGGTACAAAGCTCGAGAAGGGCTCTCATCCTACCCAGCACTGTGCCTGGCACAGGGCAGGTGCTCAGCAGAGTGTTAGTTACTTTAGTAAAACCACACTTCAGTTAACATGAAAACAGAAAGTGTTTTATCCTGGAAATAAAATAAGACATCTTCCTTCAAATATTTAATTTGGGGGCAAAGATACAGGGCTTGGCATTTTTCCATCTTAACTGGTTCATTGAAAATTAACAGTATATCCTCAGAGAAAGTATTTTAAACAAAGACTTAACTACCAAACTTTTTTTTTTAAACTGAAACTAATAGTCTTTTTTGTCTTTAATGTAAATATTCTTCTCAGTAGTTTGGGAAAATAACCATAACATTTTTTAAAGAGGAGAAATCTAAAAATAAACAGATTAGCAAAAATAAAATAAATGCTGTATAATACTCTGTGTAGCACTCAGGATCCGTGGAGGCTTCCTTTGCCTTTATTCCACAAAAGGCAGAATGAGTATATGCTCTAATTCTGCACCTGTTCTACAGACTCTTAACTACAGGGACACAGTCCCTGAAAAACAATGTACACACCATAGCTCCTGTGATGAACAGCATTCATAGGCTGCCTACTATGAGCTGTAGTTCGATAAGCACCTTTTGCCGACCAGCTATTTTTCAGGACACACAAAGAGCTGAGCTAAGGCTAAGAAGGACTTTTGGCCCCGGGACACCTGGCCTTTCCTTACCCCCAGCTCCCGGGCAATCCTACTATTCATTATACACGCCACCAAAGGCATCACTCACTCACTAGCCACTTGTTCACGTGTGTATGACTACCCTGTGCCAGTAACAGCGGTGGAGGGTGGGGGGTGGGGGGGAGATGCTATGGTAAGGTACAATTCTATTTTATTATCTACCACCTAGGAATGGCTTCCTAGTGGCATGCCAGGTAAAACAATTATTACTAGGCTACTGAGACAAAAAAAAATTAGAAGACCCTTTCCTGGAAACCTATCTATTAGCTCAAAGTGAGGCAAGTCTTGTCTAAGTGCAAAAAGCCAACTCTTTCTCTGTGTCAAATAAATAAAATATTTTTTAAAAAATGAATATATAGGGATCCCTGGGTGGCGCAGCGGTTTAGCGCCTGCCTTTGGCCCAGGGCGCGATCCTGGAGACCCGGGATCGAATCCCACGTCGGGCTCCCGGTGCATGGAGCCTGCTTCTCCTCCCTCTGCCTGTGTCTCTGCCTCTCTCTCTCTCTGTGTGTGTGACTATCATAAATAAAAAAATTAAAAAAAATTTAAAAAATGAATATATAAAATCCTGTTGTTGGAAAGACAGTCGTAGAGGCACCTGGCTGGCTCGGGTGGTTAAGCATCTGCCTTCAGCTCAGGTCATGATCCTGGGGTCCTGGGATCAAACCCTGAGTTGGGCTCCCCCTCAGTGGGGAGTCTGCTTCTCCCTCCTCTCCCAGCTTGTGATCTCTCTCTCTCATGCTCTCTCTGTCAAATAACTAAAATTTTGAAAAAAGAAAAACGAGTATCAAAACAATATCAAACTTGAAAAAAAGGCTCTTGTAATCACATAAGTTTCTTCCACCATAACCTATTTCCTCACAAAACAAAGTTCCTTCTTTTAGATCTAACCAAATTCTTAAATTCTATATTTTGTTATAGCATTTTACTTTAAAAGTAGTATTTATTATAAAAATAGGGAACATTAAGAAATATATGATGGAAAGTCTTCTGTAATCCTATCCTTCCAGTAATAATTAAAGTTTGGTGTATCTACCTACAGATATTTTCCTACAGTACATGTATTCTTATGTAGGTATTTTGATAAAGAAAAAAAAGATTTTATATCTTTCTTTGTAATTCGCTTTTTCACTTTTGTTCACTCAGAATTGATTGGATGTCTGCTACAAATCAAATGCTATTCAAGGTGCTTGGAATACTTCAGTAAACAAAGCAAAGAACTCTGCTCTCACAGCACTTACATTCCAGCAGGGAGATGGAGATAATAATCAAAATAATAATAAATAGTTCACGTGGTATATTACGTGAGAAGTACTACTGGAAAATGGAAAATAGAGCATGGTGAGAAACTTCGGGTGTGGGCAGAAGGGAAGCAGGTTGTAGCATAAAACAAGAGTGCAGGGGGTGAGGGAGAGGAGTTCTTTATGACCATCTCTCCAACAACTGGATTTTATATATTCATTTTTTAAAAAGATTTTAGTTACTTGACACACACAGAGAAAACACAAGCAAGGGGAGCTGCAGAGGCAGAGGGAGGAGCAGGCTCTCCACTGAGCAAGGAGCCTAATACACAGAACTCCATCCCAGGACCCCGGGGGCATGACCTGAGTCAATGCTTAACTGACTGAGCTACTCAGGTGCCCCCGGACTTTACATATTCTAATAGTTCTTCCAACTTGAGTAATATATATCTGGTCTCTGGGAAACAGCAGTGCCAATGGATAAAAAGTGGTACTGTTCTTGCATTAAAGCGATTATTGCAAAAAAAGGGGGGGGGGGGAAACGTGCCTGGGTGGCTCAGAGGTTGAGCTTCTGCCATTGGCTCAGGTCATGATCCTGGGGTCCTAGGATCGAGTTCCACATCAGGCCCTCTGTGGAAAGCCTGCTTCTCCCCTCTGCCTATGTCTCTGCCTCTCTGTGTGTCTCTCACGAATAAATAAAATCTTAAAAAAAAAAAGCCAATTATTGCAAATATTACCAGAATGTGAACTCCCTGAATGGTTCTTCTATTCTGAGTAATACTATAGTAGGTAAAGCGAAGGAATCTGAAGACCCTATGTCAATCCCAGCATGCATTTTATTCAAACACAAAACACCGTACCTTTCCTTTGTGCTTATTTTTCCTTTCTATTCATTTCTCTTCCTACTATTTCCTTTGCTCTGTCTCCATGGCTCTTGTTGGAACCCACTGACTTCCAAGGACCCACCTTCCTTCCCCCAGCTGCGGTAGAGATCTGATCCTTTAGAGACTTGACTGTTCCCCCTGCCCCCAATCTTGATTGTCACATCCCATTCTTTCAGGGCTCTGTTTTATGTTGGGAAAAGGACCAAACATTCAAGAAAAAGATTAAGGCTGGTAACTGTTCACTGTGTTCTACCTTTCAAGTGGTATTTCTGCTTTAATAGCTGCTTCTGCTATCTATAATCTTTTGGTTATTAGTATAGACCTTTAGTTGATGGTTTTGGGGTGGGTGTGAAAGGGGAAGAAAATCTTGAGCATGGCATAACTTCAATTATTTCCAACTCATATTATATCCTGAGCCTATACTCTCTCACATTCTAGAAGGGAGGGCATGAATGAGGGAAAAAGATACCCACTGATGCCTTGAGGGGTGAAGCACAGGGGCATCCAAATTATGCCTGCTGGTGGAGGATTGGCCTTAAGATACCTGCTGCCCCAAATCCTGCATACTGCAGACCTCACCTATTGCATGGAAGGGCCCAGTTATTATCATTTTTTTAAACCTAAAGGATTTAAATTGAAGTGGTATAGATACAATTTATATAACAAAGTATTCAAAGTGTCCTAGTTACCTACTCTTTTGGTCTTCATTTTTAATATCATCAGCTACTATTTCATAATACTACTTAGATCACGTAAAATTATTCTACTACATATGTCTCTGGAAAAAAAATACTTCTTAATACAGGGAAGCAAAGATGTCTGAAGTGTTCCAGTACTGCAGGCTGTTGGGCAGGAGTGGGTCTGTTTAATGACCTGCCCCAGCTGTGCTCACAGAGTCAGTGAGCTCAGCACCTGCCTGTCTGTCTGCATGCTGTCCAGGGCTCTAATCCAGACGAGGTGTGCAGATTAGAGGGGAGGATGAACAGCATCACTTCAATAGGGAGGTAGAACCAGAGGCCTGTTTTTCATCTTGATGATGGTGTGCAAATCTTTTTAGCTACACAGTATGGAGTTTACATTTTATCTGTTCATGAGTAGGGTTTTTTTTTTTTCTGACAGAAATATAAGCGGGCAGCATATAAAGCAAGCACGGCATCTCATGTTTGGGAACTCTAGGCACTGCCAAGAGGGAAGCTGGATCACTGGTACTGTGAAAATGCTTAATGTTCATAACCTTTGACACAGTAGCCTCACTTCTGGAAATTTATTCTTCATCTTCAGAAATAAAAGCATCAGTAGGAAAGACAATGTTTATAATAGTGTTTACTGTAGCATTTTCTGTAGGGGAAAAGGAAATCCAAAAAAATTAAGAGCAACGTCCATGAATAAATAGGTGAAATATTGAATCAACTGATAAACTCACACTAAGAAATATTAGGCAGGTATAAGGAAGGAGTTAGACCAACTGGACTGAAAAGAAGTCCATAAATTTCACTATTAAATTAAAAAAAGGCAAGGTATAATATGATAAAAATGTAAAAAGTAAGGAAAAGTACATGTATGTATGTTTGTAAGCTTTGGTTTGAAGCGTCCAAGGGCATGGAAAGTTACATAGAACATTGTTCAAGCTGGTTACTCTTGAGGATATGGATGGACTAGAGGGAGGTAAATTTTCTTTTTCCTTTTAGTAAATTTTGTATTGTGTGACTTGTTACAGCAAGTACGTGCTACTTTGTAACTGAAAAAAATCCAATAAAATAAACTCAATCACAAGAAGAAAGTTATAAGATTAAGCTTAAATAATTGCCCTGTCAAACAAACCAAACCTAAAACCACTTAAAAAATAAGGGGGAAAAAAAGAAAATTCTTATCACTTTACTTGCTTTTTAAAGGCAATAATGGCCATAAAATTGTCCATAAGGTAATTAGAAAAATTAAAACCTTTCTGGAAAATTAAAACTCTTTTTTGATTCTATTTAATAGGATTTAAGGCACATGTATGTTTTTGAATGTCTTATTTACACATATGCAGTTCAAAATAATTAGCTTTTACTTATCATCTTGAATAATATAGCAATTTAGAAAAATATATTAATTATTTAAAAAATTTCTACTCAAGATAAGACTGAGGATCAGTGTGGGAAGCAGCTCTCTATGGCAAAGATGACAAGAGCTAACTCTCCCACTTTTTCATCCTAATTCTCTCTGTGGTTAGATATTTGAAAACCAGGTTCCTCATCTTCTCCTGCCAACCCAGTTCCCTCATAAAGACTACCTTTGTTACTAACTTTTTATACATCTTTCCAAAGATACTACACATGTTTTAACACAAACAGTAGCTAAAATACTATGGAAAAAAAAAAAAGAAAAAAAAGAAAAGAAAAAGAAAAAAGAAATAAAAATAAAATACCATGAATACGAACTATACCTTACAGTTTTTCACTTAATAATATCTTGGGGATTGTCCATGGTAGGAGGTAACAGGGGGTGTGCCTCCTTTTTAATTAGCATGGGATCCTCCATTGTATGGATGTACCATTATTTAAGCAGTTCACTGGAGGCTATTGCAATATTCTATAGTAGAAGTCCTTCATTTGGGGTTGAAGAATGGGCTGTTGAGGCTCTGGAAATTGTGCATACATGAGCTGAAGGGCTATTTTCAAGGGAGATAAAAGATTCGAAGGATAATCTGATTCTGAGTTCTGTGATTCCCAGAAGGGGTTAAGGACCACAGTGCCACAACTGTATCACAGAGTTTTTGCTCTTCCTTCTACAGAAAAAATACAAAGCATCTCAAAAAATATCTCCTGTCCAAACCTACGTCAAGTCCGTGGCATTTTTCTCTACCTTTATTTGCAGATTTATTCTGCTCTCCTTCTAGCACCCCACATCAAACCAATATTCTATACCTGCTGCCACAGAAGCAGGCCCCTTTACACCTCTATCCGCATGGTCTTCATTACTGGGGTAGAAAAACACTGATGGTAATGTAGTTTTCTGCCTATTACCTGTCTCTAATAATATGCTTGTCATCATAATTAGTTTCACCATCCTTGGCTTGCTTTTCTGTCATTTCTTTCCCTTGAGTTCTGTTAATAGCAGAAATTGGCTGCTAAACTATTATTCTGGTCTGTGTAATGGGGCTGACAGCAGAAGCATTCTGCTTTTTTTTTTTTTTTTTTTTTTTTTTTTGACAACTGGGTATGATTTGTAAAGGTGTGAAGAGGAATTGCTAATACTTCTCAGCTCCATTACATTAACCTGGAAGGCATTCTACCCAAGAAACGAATCCAATATTAAATTGCTTGTTTTATGAGTTTTCCTTTAATAATTTTTCTAATCTTTACAATGTTTTCACAGCTTTGGTATTCTCTGATCTCTACTTCCTGAGATTAATATGGCAACCTCATTTTATGAAAGCCAGTTTATTAGATTTTTCCTTATTTCTGAGGGAAGGAAAACGAGGAAAGGTATATTTGTGCGTTCCTCTCCTTTCTCTTGCGTTCCTCTCTGTTTCTGGCAAATGCCAAGATGAATAAGGTTTCACAAAGAGACCATAATCCTTTATTTACAAAGACAATGCTATTGATATACATCAAAAAGTCACAAAACCCCAAATCAACAAACAAACAAAAATCTCTCTACATGTTGAGGAATTCAGAGGTGATCCTAAAGACCTCTGGAAGACACTAAGCGGGGAAGGACGAGGTCCAAGGTACACTCTAGCCACAATATGGAGGATGATGGGTTTGAGGCAGAAGTAGGAGCTCAATTTAGGAGATTATACAGTAATCTGGCATAAAGGCCTAATGTGCAACAGTACAGGGGGATGTTTGAAAGGAGAGGAGGATTCAAGAACTACTTAGAAAGTTAAACCAGGAGTTGGTAACTAATTGGATGTGAAGATCAAGAAGTAACAATAATTACTACTTAATGAGCACATACAATGTTTCAGACAATGGGGCAGGGCTTTCCTGCATAATCACATTTAATCCTTGCATTGCCTCCATGAGGAGTATTATTACCATGTTTTATAGATGAGGAAACCAAGGCACAGTGGGGTTAAATAAATTGCCCAAAGTCACATGGCAATGAAGTGAGACTGTGGCCTGTCTGACTCCATGTCCAAACAGCCATGGTGTCACAGGTAGGGAGACTCAGAGGTGATCTCCAGGATTCTCTAAGGAAGGCTGGGTATATGATGGTGCTATTAAGTGAGGTGTACGGAAAACAGGAGGAGAGGCAGGTTTAGAAAGATGATAGAGTAAGCATTCAGTGTAACCCCACCATCGAGAGCCATGGTTAAAGTCAGGTAGGGCAAGCAAATTACACATTTTGCTAAGAGATTGCCTAAGTAATTAAATGTTGTGCAACGAAGTGGTAGAAATCAAGGAACAGAAAAGGCTGAGTACGGGGCATAAGACTATATTCATGTTGAATGTATACCGTTGACCTTCTTTTTGGAGGATGACTGTAATTATGTTTGATGACAGGGAATTTATTCTCAGCAGTTATTATAACCATGTTGCCATCCCCACAGAAATCTAGCAGTTTCTACAAAAGGTGGTGTTTCCTTGGCCTGTGCTAGTTCCACCCCTTCAGAGCTCGCTGTTGTTGGATTGACCCATCCCTGTCTCACCTTGAGCCTTGCAACACCAACAAGGTTTAAATGAGAAAATGACATAACAAAGACTTGAAAAGTTTTCCAAGTGTTAACCTAGTCTAAGGATTCATACAAATGTCGAGTAGCATTGTAATACAATGAAAAATACACTAGACCTAGAGTAAAAAGATGGAGCGTAAATCATGCCTTGGAAACTGTTAGTGCTATGACACTGGGTAAGTAACCCACTGATTTCTCTCCATCTCATTTTCTTCTTCTGCAGACGGAGGCCAACAATACCTGGCAGAGGGTTACTGTAAGTATTAAACTAACGATGTATGTCTGGGTATCTAGCAGAAGGTTTGGAACACTGCAGAAGCTCAGCATATTCTAATGTCTTTCCTTGTAGCCCTTATAGACAAGAGGCATGCTCTAGCCACTTAAATGTTGTATGTGGGATATTTAATAATGTTTGTTATCATTTAAAATACACTTGTACTGTGCAGAATTTGGTTTCCAATCACAGAGCTTATATCATTTTGATGCATGTTAAGCATTTATAAGATGACACCTAACCTTTTGAAAATACTATTAAGCTTATATGTTCACAAATGCTACCCAAATAAGTAAACAGCAGTAAAAGGAATCATCAATGACAAGTAAAGCAGCTTATTTTGACAAATTAAAGATAAGCTCTACCATCGTACCCTCCATCAGAGCAGTGTGAGGAAAGAAAACATACTCTCTGGATTTCCTCTTGAGAAACTTAATTGTCCTGATCTTGGCAGGAAGTGTACAGCTGTTGTATTTTATTTATAAAACTTTGCATTCCCAAGGGAAGATGTTCTGTGAAGATTAGTGAAAAAAATTTGGCTACATATGGCTGAATCTTCATTCCTGGCTTTGCTCTTGCCGGAGTTCTCTCTAGGGCTGGCCCCTCTCCTGGCACTCCCAGTGGGGCTGGTTTAATCTGAGGAGCCCTTCTGCAGCCACCCCATGACTTCCCATCTATGAGAAATTTTCCCTGAATCTCACTGATGCTTGACTTGCCACCTGCTGGAGTAAAGAATCCA
This sequence comes from Vulpes vulpes, assembly GCF_048418805.1. Taxonomy (NCBI): domain Eukaryota; kingdom Metazoa; phylum Chordata; class Mammalia; order Carnivora; family Canidae; genus Vulpes; species Vulpes vulpes. The sequence continues at coordinate 86,670,726 of NC_132789.1, forward strand.
ACTTCATAGCAAGTTTAGTTGCTAGGCCCAGTCTGATTATTCCTGGCTTATGCGGTAGTCATCAACATGTCTCCCTCTTTCTCTGTCTCCATCTCCCCCATTCCATACTTCCCTGTCCTTCTCTATGTCCATCTCCTACCCAGCTCCATGTTTCTTAATCTCTTTGTGCTTCTGTCTCTGTACACACAGGCATGTGCACACGTGCGTGCACACACATGCACACACACATCCCACTATAAATTGTGTCCTAGAAACTAAAACAGCAAGTGCCAGTCAAGATACCCTGTGATAAGTTTACATTCCCACTCCACTTCTCATTTTTACTCACCCAGAACCATCTCTGAACCAACAGATTCTTCAACCAGGTTCCCAGCTGGGGTGGGTAAAACATCATCATCAAAACTGATGAGGTCAATGTCCCCCGGAGGCTTGCTTTGCACAGCTGGAGCTGGGGAGTTGCCTGGGGGCCCTTCTCCCAGTGACCTGAATGCTTTGGCCTGTGATGCCACTGAGAGTCGGGGAGGAACGGTGACTGGTTTCAGCAAAGTTGTAGGGTTGGGGTTTTCCAAGGAAACTGATTTCTTCGGCAACAAAGGCCGGGGAGCAGGAGTTGGGACTTTCTTCCCGCCGTCAGGGCTCTCAGCCATGGGCCCTCCTCCCAGAATTTCATGATTAACACTTCGTATAAGGCCAGCATTTGGTTTCTTTGGCAATACAGGTTTGGTTACTGGGATGCTCCCTACTTCTTGCGGTGGAGAGTGTGGAGTGAGTCCTTCCCTAGAGGCCACCTTGAGTCTGTTTTCAGCCCAGGAGTCCCATTCTCCAGAAGCTCTGTTGGCAGCTGGCTTGGGAGCCACTGAAGGTTTCCCTGAGGGAGCAGCAGGCCTTGGGGGGAGTGTGCGGGGTGCAATTTCTGGTTTTGCGGGGAGTCCCGAGGTTTCTTTATTTGTCTGACCCTCAAATGCTTTAATTCTTGAAACGACAGTATTTTGGCTTCGTTCTGTGTTCATAATGTTCATCACTGCCTGACTATCCAAGTTGTTGGTACTGTCCAACAGAGACTGGGGCTGGCTCAGAGAGGATTCCTTTTCTGTAGCCACAGGGCTGGTTTTGGGGTGATTTTGCTCTCTAAGGTGACTATCTCTGGCTATTGGTCTGAGGTTGGCTTTTGATCTTGGTCTTGGCACCGGACATCTTGTAGCACTGGAGTTCTCTGGGCAATTCTGTTCTTCAGAATTATCAAAGACTATTAAAGGTGCCACATTTGTTGGAAGATCACTGGCTGAGACTTCCGGGAAAGGCTGGAGAGGCTTAAGAGGTGCCTGTAGTGCTGACAAGACCAAAACCCACAGAAAGAAGTTGCAATATTATAATTTAAAAGAAAAAAATAGAGATACACAGACTGTTTAAATATACATGCAGAATATCAAGAGATTTTGGTTTCTTTAATTAGTAAAAAGTAACTCCAAAATCAATGGGGGAAATGTTTACACTCAGCTTCTCACAGGAGTGTTCTCCAAGTTATACTTATTCATGAGAGAAATATTCATTACATAATATTTTAAAACACCATTAAATTCTTGATTCCCAGTAGACTTATCACATGAATCCTTTCCTTCTCATCAGAATTCCAACACTGTTTGTTTTACTTTTCCAAAGTAACTTACTCTCATCTCTGTTATTTGAATACAATGCTTTCTAAAGCCTCATAGGACAACCACCTATTTACACCTTATCAAGTTTAGGTTGCTAAATATAAAATCCTTCTCAATGGGAATAAAGGGGATCCGCAGTAATACAACCATGAGTTAAAAGGATGATGTTTTTGTGATATGAACTGGGGTGAGCCCCAGAGATTGGGGCTGCAGCTCATGAGAATGATCTATTGTAATAATCACACCAAGCCAAAATAAAGGAAGCACACAGTGATCATACTGACTGGGAGGCAGAGCTCAATGAATTATGCACAAGTTGCAAATTATTTTAAAGGCTGGAAGCCTCCTGATTACTTCTCTAGGACTAGGTCAGAATTAGGGAAGATGGATTACTTGCACCACTTTGAGGCAGGTGGTTGTCTATTTCTTCTGAAAAGTCAGTCTGAGTTGCAGAAGTAATTGTGTGCCTTGGAAGGGCAGCAGCATTATTATTATTCGTAGTATTAACTTGAACTTGGTTGATTTCTTTTATGACTTGTTCATAAGATGGTGGGAGCTGCAAGACAAAGAATGAAGAGTTTAAACATTTGTGGACAAGAGACAAAGGGTTAACAGTCTCATTCTTCTCATCTTTGAGCTTACTTTTAAAAAATAAAATGCAAAAATAAAATAAAATAAAATAAATAAAAAATAAAATGCAAACAGATAATGTGATATTATTTACCTCAGCAGGAACCAGCTCACTGGGCCTCCACGGGCCTGCTGCAGAAGATGGGGGATACCCCAGGCCCGGGGGTGGGGCTCCTGGAAACCACGAGGCCGGCCTCAGCGGCTCAGCTGCCACAATGGTGATCTCTGGGCGCCTAGCAGACAAGATCTCAGTGAGAGTTTGCAGGCTGGTAACAAGCTACCGCCTATCTGCAAATACTCAAAGATTGGTGAAAACAACCACTGCCCCCAAAAAGTTACATTAGAACGACCATAGTCCTAGAGATGATCTGTCTGGCCTGGACTCTCAAGGGAGCAAATGACAGTCATCCTTCTAGGACTCTGGGGCTCAAAGTTAAAGATGTACCCTGAGCACACTTAGCTCTGCCTTGGTTGATAAGGACTAAGGTAGGCCCACATAATCTCTTCATTCCAGAGTTCTGCTATCCAGCCTATACCACGAATATAAATAATACATGGTAAGGTAGAAAGTATACTGGACACGTAGAATTGCTTATTTTCCTGCCATTATAAATAATATACTCTGACATGATACCATATAAAAAGAATATCCTTTTCCTTCTCATCCAACCTCTGTGCCAATTCAAAGTCATCTCTAGATGATTATCTCTAAATAGAGTTTGCATATTCACTTCTAGCCCTTGATAAGTGTGTCTGTGCTCCTGGTCAGTTTGATATATGAATCTGATAATTAAACTTTAATATTGCGGAGGCACAGGGATTCAGGCACAGCTCCTTTCATCATTTTCTTAATCTGATTCTACATTCTCATGTTCAAATTTTATAATCAACCTCATTTCCTAACAAATGCCAACTGTGTGACCCTGAGGAAATAATCAACCTCTCTGAGCCTCAGTTTTCTCATCTAACAAATAGGGATGATGATATCTGCCCTGCTTTTCTCTAGAACTCTGTAGAAATAAAAATAAAAAAGCACCGATGTTATCAAAACTGGGCATATTCATGCATTCTTGTACTAGCTAGCTCATGAAACAGTAGAACCTGCTTACTGATTACATTTGAATTGCATTACCTAAAACCCTCTGCTTATAGCTTTTGTCTAACTAAATAATAAGAGTTACCAGCTAATAAATATTAAGCACTATGCATGCAGTAATTCTTATGACAGCCTTGAGATATGTATGACCAGCAACATTTTTTTTTAAGATTTTATTTTTAAGTAATCTTTGTATCTAATATGGGGCTCGAATTTACAACCCCGAGATTAAGAATCATGTATTGTACTTACTGAGCTAGCCAGGTGCCCCTGATTAGCAACATTTTAAAGATAAGCATCTTTTAAAAAGTTAAGCATCTGCCTTTGGCTTTTAAAGTTAAGCATCTGCCTTCTGCTCAGGTCATGATCCCAGGGTGCTGGGATGAGTCCCCCATGGGGCTCCTTGCTCTGCAAGGAGTCTGCTTCTCCCTGTCTCTCTCTTTGCCTGCCACTCCTGCTTATGCTCTCTTTCTCTGTGTCAAATAATTAAATTAAATTAAATTAAAAAAAGATGGGGATACAGAAGCTAAGAAAAGGTTAAACAGCTTGCTTAAGGCCATATAGTGAGGATGTAGTGAAGTCAAAATTTGAACTCAGTTATGTATGATTCTAAAATCCTCATTCTTCACTATTCTATGCTATCCAGTAAGAAATTTGAAATCAGGGACCCTGACTTATAAAAATCCATCCAACTATTTATCCACCTATCCATATTTCCATCCATTCTTCCATCTGTCTGTCTACTGGTCCTTCCTTCTACCTATCCATTGACTCTCCCCCCACTCCTCTCCAACCAGACATTAAGCCGTTTACCCACTCAGCTATCCATTCAACCTCTTTTCCTCTCCTTATTCTTCCATTCAATTTTCTATCGTGTCATCCGTTTATTTATGCCACATTTACCAAGTAGCTAAAAGGTAAAAAACATTTCTTTGAGCAATTCTTTGAAGCAGTCATAACAGTGTTTAACATATAGCAGTTGCTTAATAAACATTTAAAAAATTAACTTCAGTAAATAATTATTGCCACAGGAACATTTCTGAGGCTTGTACTACTGCTTCTTCTCCCACCAAAATTTTCTTTCTTTCTTTCTTTTTTTTTTTTTAAGATTTATTTATTTATTTATGAGAGAGAGAGAGAGAGAGAGAGAGAGAGAGAGGCAGAGACACAGGAGGAGGGAGAAGCAGGCTCCATGCTGGGAGCCCGACGTGGGACTCGATCCCGGGACTCCAGGATTGTGCCCTGGGCCAAAGGCAGGCGCCAAACTGCTGAGCCATCCAGGGATCCCCCTCCCACCAAAATTTTCATCATTCATACATATAGATTAATCCAGGAAATGTACTGAACACTGCTTATGTAATACATTGCTTATGCAAGAGAAATATTTAACTTGCTAACTGATAACATACTTTGACTTCATTATTAGCAGAATATATGACCTCTGTTATTACCATACCTCCTTTCTCGATGAAGCTCACTCTGAAAAGAAGTCCGAGAAGCTAAAGAAGAAAGAATAAACTGGTATAGTACAAAATCAGTACATTCAATAAAGATTTAAATTTTTTATAGGGTATGTTATTGGAAAAAGTTAGCTTATACTTGAAATCATAGAGGTTGTATGCATTTTAACATCCATAAGTAGAAAAGCAAATCAAAATGATCTTTTTATATGGCATAAAATTAATTTTAGTTATATATTTGAATTGCACAAGAAAAAATAGACTTCAAAAATTCCCCAAAGCACATTCCATGGTTCTGAAAATAATTTGAAGAATTAAAAGAGAAAAGAAGATAGCTATTAAATACAAATTGCCTGGTAAGAGCATTACGACAAAGACACAAAATTGCAAAGGGCAGAAAAAATTTTAAGTATCTATTTTAATCCATATGACTGCTTTCACCATGTTTGTTTACAACTCTATTGTAAAGAAAGTGAGAGGGGTCACATTTTTATCTATTTGCTATTTTTTTTTTCTGGAATTTTACAACCTTTAAGTTGTTTTATTAAGTTCAAAGATAACGACAAATGCCAAAACTGTTCACAACACTTTTATAAACATGTTTATAGCACATATTACTGTATTTGCAGTGCTGACTCTTCCTTCAAGCCTCAAACTCAAAAGGCTAAATAGTTCAAACTTTTTCCAAATTTATTTTTAAATTAAATCAAATCTTAATTATAAGATCTGGAAAATGTCACATGTGGTGTCACATATTATATATATGTGTAATGGAGAATATCATTCCTGTTTTTAAGAAGCACATTCTAACAATAATTTTAAGAAAATATTCAAGTACTATACTGTAAAGAAATACATACAAAGAGGAATTTATTTCAGATATAAACTACTTCTACCAGTCGCCTTCAGATCTTTTTAGTACTCTTTCAGTTCTTCTGACTTGTAAAGGCTGACAGTATGAATCTTTTCTTTCTTCCTCTTATTAACTTCTGATTCTCTCTAAACAAGCTGGGATGCAGGGGTGGAGGTGGGAGGTGGCAATGGCATCTAGGCTGGAGTTGGAGCTGCGACAATTGAACCTGTGCTAGGCTGGCATAACTGTATCACGAGTCTTATATTCATACTATTTGCTGATTTGTAACATTTTTATCATGAGCTAAACCAAGCTGAGGTGCATTTTGTGTACTGGAATAAAAGAGGACTGAGAGGCTCAAGCTCTGAGCAGTGCATCTGATTCGTAAGAATGGTTTCATTATGTCAGAGAGAGGCTCACCAAGTGTGCTACAATCACATCACCACCATCACGAAAGCCAGAATCAGCAGACACAAACACTATTAAAAGATATCATGTTATTGTCACAAACATACCTCTTCCACGGGGCATTTTTGCTGTGCACTATTCATGAGTGCTAAGGGAAAAAAAGAAGGGGTTATAGAAGAAGAAAGGGAGGGGAAAAAAAAGAGTGAACCAGTTGCCTATGCTTTAAAAGGAATTCAGGAACAAGACTGTTCTGCAATGCCACTGTTTTCACCCAATCTGCACACTTTGACAGAAAAGGAAAGTTGATGCACCACACAGTTTCAGAGAGTAAAGAAATAGGTTGCGGCAAAGATATATCTGTACAGACCCGGACATTCACCCACATAGCCCCAGTAAAAACAAATCTACCTATAGTTTCTCACAACATTGCAAACTACCCCCCAAACCTAAAAACCATTTTGCAAAATCAATTCGCTACTTAATAGGGATTAATTTTAAAGTATGAATACAGGAGTTAAAAGGTAATCTGGTAGTCAATTTACATTCTCTTAAATCACTGGCTTTCACACTTGATTCTGCCCCTTAACACCAGAGGCGGTTAGTAACAAGAGTGTCCTGGTTAGCAGAGGGGTACTCCTGCTTTCGAAGTAGTAGAATGAGGGAGAGAGGGTCTCCCAACCTTACTTGTGGATCTCCTCCATGTCCTTTGAGAATCACTGCTTTCCTGTCTCCTGCTTTTTTCCCCTCACATTCTCTCATCTATGAAATCTCTTTTCTTTCTTGATCTTTATAGAATAACTGGCTCTTTCTGGGAGTATTAAGCAAGTTTAGTAGCTAGAAACACATTAGATTTTCATACAGCATCTCATACTCTTCCTGCTAATTTCTCAACTATCTATTACTCTCATTCTTACTTTCCCAGAACAGATTCAGTGTGGGTGTTGTCGTGACAATCGAATTTGCCACTGATGCTCATACAGACCAACATGTTCCTTTTAACCCCTGCCACAAATTGCTAGCTAGTCCTTTGTGCATTTTGGACTAAGGCCACAATTAAAGTTATCCTATCATTCCACAGAATTATCCTCAAACTTTTCTAGTTCATGTGGTTAAATTCTAAGTACATAATAAATTCATAATCAGCTGTTCATAAGAGACTGAGATCTGGATTTGCAATATTAGCACTAATAAAGAATCCTCCTAAATTCCAACAGGATCATAAGCACCGAAGGACCCTCAGTGATCATCTTACTCCAACATTATAGATGAAGAGGCTGGGACACAGAGCTGGATGTTAATCCTGATTCTAAATAACTCAAAATTATTGATTAAATGATGATCACAAGAAATAAACATACAGAAGGATTACTGTATTCTCCGCATCTTTGCTAGAGTATCACCTTGCCAATGAAAATCACAATAATAAAAATAACTCACTAACATCTGCTTGAGACTGGGTATGAGTTAGACATGTTTGACATAACAAGAACATCCGTGGAGTTGAAAGCTCAATGACCTTGTAGTCAGGCAGTCTAGAGTCACATCCTACATCTACCTTGTGAAGCCATTTAATCTGAGACTCAGTGACCCTACCATCTGTAAAATGGGGTTAACATCTACCAGGCAGAGAGCACTGTTTTATAATGTGTGTGAACAGTTGCTGACTCACAATAGGAGGCAATGAGTATTAGCTGACCCTGAATTTCAGAGAATAATTTTCTCTTGAAAAGTTAATGAAAGGAAAAGCATGAAATTCCAGATATAATCCCATTATAATACCTTCAAGATCTTTACCCATAATAGTTGGGGCTCACGAGAATGACTGCAAAAAGAAGGACCTCAAGGCTTGATAGGAACCAGTATCATTATGGAAGAATTTAAAATGCAACCAGTAAAGGAATATTGCTTTTAAAATGTGATGAAGTCTTTCTCCTTCCTGGAGAAAGATGACTAAGTATGGGATAGTAAAACAAACATTTCACTGGGTTACGTAGGTGAAAAATTGTTTACAACTTTCTTTTTTTTTTAACAGAATGGACAAAAAGTGTAAAACAGAAGGGGATAACACAATTATTCTTCATTCTGTATTTACACAGCATCACATGAGATCTTTGGCCTTCTTGCCTAAATGGACAGGAATAAAACAACTAACAAATATTTCTTTGAGTGTACACAAAGTAACTGATATTTAAGAATTAAAAGACAACTTAGTTTTTGTTTTTTTGAAAAAGATACCTCAAAGCAAGTTTTCCCTTTGTTTCATCTCCTTCCTCTCAGCTAGGGCCCTATTTCAGCAATTTCCTCTTTTTATGTGCTAGTCTGATCCCCCTATACACATTCCTTCCCTGCTGTCTACAAACGTCTCCAAGCTTCCTCAACCTGGACAGTCTAAGAGTATGTCAAATCTCTCTGCTTGATACTCCTCAGCCCTTCCTTCTTCTGTTTATCATCAAATGTCATAAAAGAGTAGCCAACCCAGCTGTCCCAACTTCCACAAATTCCATTCATGTCTCAAATTGACATGTGGCTTCCAGAGTCAATGTTCTACTGCAACTGCTCTCTCAGAGGTCAGCACTGGCCTCCTGAAGGCCACGTACAATAACCTATTCTCAGCCATCTTTGGATTGTCCTTGCTGCAGCATTTAGAGCTATTTGTGGTTCACTTATTCTTTTTAAAAAAACCTCCCCTCCCTTAACCTCTAACACGCAGCTGTCTCCTGGTTTTTCTAGTTTTCTGATCATTATTTTTCAGCCTTTCTTTTTTGTTCACTCCACCTTAGCTGCCTTCTCCTTAAAGCCTTGAGTAGATGGCACCGGTAAAGTAAACAAGTTCCATCCTAGAGGATATGTGGGAAATCAGGTACAAATTACAATCCCCCACAAAGAGGTCCTAAAATCCAAGAAGGCAGCTGACAGGACTCAGTCTCTTCTCCTTAGCAGGGCAGGGGTGTTTTGGGGGTCATTTATCTTTTGCCCTATAGTACCTTAAAGGCAGAGCTTAGCCTCAGGCATCAGTATTTCCCAAGATTCTGTCCTTTGTCATCTTCTCTGGCTTTACGTTTTCTCTATAAATGTTTAGCTACTTCCGGGTTTTGCCTATAACCTTGACCACCCCAAATTATATTTCCAGCAAAAAATTCTTGCCTAAATTCCAGATCCTAATCTTCTTTTTAAATTTTCTCTGTGTCCCCCCCTCTTATCACATACCACCCCTACTTCAAAGGGTTCTAAGGCATGAATTTTCCATTTTCATGTCTGAATTTTCTTCAACACACACTGTGGAAATCCCACAGCTTTATAATCCATGACCAACAGAAATAAAATGTGGGAAATGTGGAATATCCTTCTGTATTGCCACCTTACAAAATCTTCACTGCAATGGCCCAAATGCATGTTCTTCACAACCTGTAGATACCCTAAATTTATTCTAATATATTGAATTATGTTTCTAAAAATAGGATACCTTGTCCTCAGGGTGTTGACCTTGGCTCAAATACTACAAAGAACATCTACAATCTCTTCCTTTTCAAAAACTTCATTTAAAAAACAAAACAAAACCAAACCCTAAAACTTCATTTTGAATGGAGCTGAGAGGCTGGCAGGGAGAGCTCTCACACTACCACTTGTAGCCAATTGCAAATCCAACAGGAAGGGATGGACTTCAGCAGATACTGTGTTACTATCCCATGAGGAGGAAGATGGGCTTTCCTTCTCCCGGAGCAAAATCCCAGCCAGTGAGAGACCATTACAACCCAGCCAGTGAGAAGCCACTATATTTTGAACTCCCCAGTTTACTCCAGTGGGCTTTTTGTTTATAACAGCCTTCCCAATGCCTGGCTTTTCTAAAAGAATGCTTTCCTCTCTTTTGTTCTGCAGACTTGCCTATGGTTTTGCTGTGGCTTGCTTGTCTTAGACAGCAATTCTCTGCTATTCTTGAACAAATCCATCTTTGCTGGTTTAAAAAAAAATCCCCTCCTTATCGTAGTTTAAAACAGGTAATCCATGTGCTATTTAGTTTGTCTAAAACTAAACGGAATTTTGCAGAGGCTTTTGTTAAAAAAAAGAAGTTAAAATTCTGCACCTAGAACAAGTTTTAACCAAGAGGCGAGGTTGAAACTATGCACCATTTTGTAGAGAATTCTATTAAGGCACTTGTATGTGGAAGTGAGCCAATTTCCACAGGCATTTATACAGTTAAATAAAAATACTGTGGAGGAAAATGAATCAAAGAGAGTAGGGTACCCATCAGATGTCTCTACCTATAGAAAATGGTTATATAAATTTATATTGAATCATAAAAGTTGACCAGATAATCCACATTTTTAAAAATAATTTAGTTCTGTAAGAGAAAAATATTATTCTTAGGAATGAGCTTATCAATAAATGAAAATTGAAAAGAAAGTTGAAAAACTAACTGCTTGTCTGAAATGGTTTATTATTCCTTAGGAGAAAAAAGAAGGTACTTTTGTTGGATTATTTGTAAGATTCATCAAACACAATCATTTGCTGGAAATCTAAACCATCATTTAAAATATCACAGAGGAGGAAAAAACAAACTTACATCTCTTGATTACCGCTCTAATGGATGACAAGGGTCCTTGGCTAGAAAAAGAAAGAAAGAAAACATTATTGTATTCATTATCCTTTTGAAGAAGAATCTTTCAAAATGCCAGGTCATTTCTGGGACTCAATATGGCACCAAGCAGCAAGTTTGACATATTAGTTACTGGTTTATCCTCTTTACTACACATAAATTTAAAAAGTTTTTAAATTGCCTTTGATATAAAATGTTTTATGGGAAATGAGAAGGCTGGTGAAGTATATCTGCAGTTAAATTAAAATCTGCCTTAAAATTGCTTTCATAGTTACCTACACACAGAGTCTTCCAGTGATGTTTCAGATGGTGCTTGAAATCCAGCAGCAATTGCATGGTAATCAAAAGAATTCTGATGTCCCTATGTCTCTTTTGTGTTTGACATGGGAATTCCTGTTTTCTTAGTTAGTTTGACCTAAGGACTAACAGCATTTCTTCCCAAGATTAGAACTTAAAACATCACCACCTAAAAATAAAAGTCCTCTGGTTGCTTTGAGTTTTGTTCAATGGCTGATTGGTACTGGGTTTTCCTGACTGCGTGACCTTGGACAAGTCACAGAAATGCTTCTGAGCCACCGTTCACTCACTGGTCAAACCATCTAGCTGCAAAGGTTTATAACCACCAGTTAGTAAGGCTGTTTGTTCGTTTTATCTTTATTCAAACCAGTTGGACTAATTGTTTTTGGATTCATTTAGAAAAACATACAAACCTAAAACTTTTTTAATGATATGATTTAGGAAAAAAAGTCTTCTTATTTATAAAACTCTTCATTTTTTTCTGAATGCTCTTAAAATTTATACTTATTTTTTCCTTATTAAATTTATGCTGCTGTTACCTTTGGGAAGGAGGATATTGTACTGACTGAGGAGGAACATGGGATTGTTTGGGTTGAACTGTCCCCCTTCCAAAAAAGATACATTGAAATCCTAAGCTCAGTACCTCAGAATGTGACCCTTTTTTGGAAATAGGGTCATTACAGATATAATTACTTAAAATGAAGTCCTACTGGAGTAGGGTGGTCCCCTAAGGCAAGCTGACTGGTGTCCTTAGAAGAAAAACCATGTGAAGATAGACACAGAGAAGAAAGGTACCATGTGACCATGAGGCAGAGACTGGAGTGATACAGCTGCAAGCCAAGGAATGCCAGATTGCCTACAAACCACTAGAAGCTAGCAAGAGGCCAGGAAGGATTCCTCTATGGATTCCAGAGGAGTGTGGCCCTGATGACACCTTGCTTTCAGACTTCTAGCCTCCAGAACTGCGAGACAATAAATTTCTGTTGTTTCAAGCCACCTAGTTTGTGGCACTTTGTTATGGCAGCCCTAGGAAGCGTGTGTGTGTGTGTGTGGCAAGGGGAGTCTTCTGGGTGTTGAGTAGATGTGATAATTCATTGAGCTGCATACTTTGTACATATAGGTTACACCTCAGTAGAAAGTTGAGGAGGATAGGAGGGTGGTAGAGGCCTTGGCACAAAACAGAATTTAAAAAAAAAAAAGATTTTCTTTATTTATTCATGAGAGAGACACACACACACAGAGAGAGAGAGAGAGAGGCACAGACACAGGCAGAGGGAGAAGCAGGCTCCATGCAGGGAGCCCGATGTGGGACTCTATCCTGGGTTTCCAGGATCACACCCTGGGCTGAAGGCAGGCACCAAATCGCTGAGCCACCCGGGTTGCCCACAAAATAGAATTTTGATTAAGGTCAGCCCAAGTTCTACAATTCTCAAGCTTTACAGCATCATTATGTTTAGGCTAGCTCTATAAACCAACCAGCCAAACAACCAACCAACAAATCAATACCTTATGTCAAAAACAGTAATTTCCAAACTCTAAAGTTTAAAGTTCTCCTTCTAGGTTCTCTCTTCTAGGTTAACAGGTTCTGTGGTAGGGAAAATAAAAAAGGAGGCCTATGGTCAAATACACCTCCATGGGAAGCAGTTTTAGGAGATGCTGGTGTTGTCTCCTGGCTCTGCAGTACATATAATTTCGGTATCTCAAATGTAGCTATGGATGCAAAAGATGACCCTTTTTTTCCTCCATCTGTATGCAGAACAAAGCCTATAGGTGAAGATTCTGCTCTGTATGTTTTTAAAAGATTTTATCTATTTATTCATGAGAGACAGAGAGAAGAGGCAGAGACCTAGAGAGAGGGAGAAGCAGGCTCCCACCGGAGCCTGATGCAGGACTCGATCCCAGGACCCCGGGATGACACCCTGAGTCGAAGGCAGACGCTCAACCACTTAGCCACCCAGGTGTCCCCAAAGATTTTACTTATTTATACTTAGTTTGGCAGCACATATATTATTTCAAAGAGACACAGAGCGTGAGCAGGGAGAGCAGGTTCCCCGCTGAGCAGGAAGCCTGAAGTAGGGCTCAATCCCAGGACCCTAGCATCATGACCTGAGCCCAAGACAGACACTTAATGGATTGAGCCACTCAGTTGCCCCTCCACTCTGCAGTCTTAAGAGAAACCCTCATGGAAATTCTCCATCAGCATGACCTCAGGTTCTTGTCCTAGCTGGGCACCTCCAGGAAGGATGGTCACTGTGGGACAGAAGGCATGGCCACAGAACCACTGATCAGAGGAGGAAGCAGTAGAGTTGGGTGGTTCAGAGAGCTAGTTCTAAAATCCAATTGTTCATTTGTACTCCTGGTGCCTCCACTTGCTAGCTAGTGTGATTTTGTGCAAATTACTTAGCTTCTCTTCTTGTTTCCTCATGTATAAAATACATGTACTTAACCTAGTCCTTGCCCTCAGCAGAGCTGATCCAGAGATTCTGCCCTTCAAGTTTTGCTGCCTCTATTATTGGATGCCCTTGTTTTTGGTGGGAGAGATAAAACCACTCCTGACATGTGACAAAGACCCTTCTAGGAGGGAAATGGAGGGTTATGGGACACAGCTTTCAGATTCTGAAAAGTACCAAAAGCTGAGGTCAAGACAGAATAGTGTCAGGACTAATTTCTGATGATTTCTCTTCCTCCAGGACTCTGGGGGCACTCCCTAGCTATTCAGAGTCCCCTTCTATCCTTTTGTTCCCCACTTTTACAATAAGCCCTTTTCAAGTCTGTGTAGTAGAGTCACTGTCTACTACTGCTTTTACACATAGCCTTAGTATTATTAAGGTGTTTTTTTTTTTTTTTAATTTATTTATGATAGTCACAGAGAGAGAGAGAGAGGCAGAGATACAGGCAGAGGGAGAAGCAGGCTCCATGCACCGGGAGCCTGATGTGGGATTCGATCCCGGGTCTCCAGGATCGCGCCCTGGGCCAAAGGCAGGCGCCAAACCGCTGCGCCACCCAGGGATCCTTATTAAGGTGTTTTTAAGAAAGAAAATTGTATCTGAAAAGAGCTTCCTAACCTAATGAAATGAATTTCTAATATGGTTTCAACAATGAAGATGATGATGAAAACCACTTATTATTATATGCGCCAAACACACGATCTTTTTTACAAATGAAGAAAATAAGGCGTAGAGGTTAGGTATCCTGTCTACAGTCACATAGCTGGTAAGTGGCAGAACCACATGTGAATTTACAGTCCAGAAGTCCATGATTCATGCTTGAGTGGATGGGTAAAAGTTTCTAGATGCTTTACAAAGTTCAAAATACAGGCAAGTACCCTCAAGCATAAAGCTAATCCAAAAAAATTTCAAATTGGAGTCTCATCCAGACTCTGTAGATGCAGGAGAAAACAATAAATGTTGCTAGGTATGACATTTTGATATTGTCAAAAACAACAAAGCAAACCATAATGGTTACTCTTAATCTCACCTAAGAAAACCCAACCTCTCTTTTTTATTTTGAATCATGATTTATTTATCATAATGAAACATTCTAAAAAACATTTATACAACTTTCAAAGCAACAGGTTATTTCCAGGTTTTAAATAATTTCCCTGCCTCCTCTCTTTGGTGAAGAAAAACTATTTCCAAAACCAGTAAATGAAATTGCTGGATTTGGCAAATTTGGTGTACAACACCTACAAGTGCCCGTCATAATCACATCTGGTTTGGGAGTTCCTTCTCTGCACAGAGGCAACTGAATATATTGTCAAAAATACATTCTTTGGAAAAACACTTGATTAAAACCATGGGCACATCATTAAAGTACTAGTCAGTGAAGTCAGCATTAGCTTAACTTTTTGTTAAGCTAATGAAACCTAAAGGCGTAGCCCTCTGATCAAGCTGGTAAACGGGCCAGTGAGCATAAAGTTTATCTCTTTGTACCATTTTCTCCAAAGACTCTCAATATTTGGACTGATTCATCTCCATTTCCTAGCAGAAAAGTTTAGCCAGATTTGTGTAATTTTTGCAGGCTGGAAGAGGTATTTTGTTTCATCCATTCTCATATAACCAATGCTTACTACATATATAATATGTAATATTACACATCGATCCATTCATACATACATACATGCATACAAGGCACTAGGAATGCCCTGAAAGCACTAGACTCTGCTGTCAGTAAGAAAGACAAATATTGCAACTGCCTTTCTATTAATAGTATGTAGGTGTAGGCACAAGGTGCTATGGATGTAAAGAAGGTATATCACTCGATGTTGGGGTCTTAAGGAAAGGTTTCCAAAATGTGGCATGTGTATTGACTGAGACTGAAGAATGTGAAGGAGGAGAGGTTCTGAATAGGGGGTGTCAAGCAGCATGTGCAACAGAAGATTAGGAATGAGAGAGACAGCTGAACATGGTTTGAACACAGCATATAAGGAAGCTATGGGGGGATCCCTGGGGTGGCGCAGCGGTTTGGCGCCTGCCTTTGGCTCAGGGCGCGATCCTGAAGACCCAGGATCGAATCCCACGTCAGGCTCCCAGTGCATTGAGCCTGCTTCTCCCTCTGCCTGTGTCTCTGCCTCTGTGTGTGTGTGTGTGTGTGTGTGTGACTATCGTAAATAAATAAAAATTAAAAAAAAAAAAAAGGAAGCTATGGTAAGACAGAAGGGACTGGAACTCAAATGCCATGCCAAAGTAAGAACATGCTATAAAGGAAAGTGCTGATGCCAGGTATCATCAGCCAGGTTAAATACTCAGAATCTATGCGTCAAGGATATGACAGCAAAGTGTCTCAAAAGTAAGTAAGAATTTATCTGGGACATCTCCCTAAAACAAGCATTGCTGACTGTAGCTGGTCTGTTTGTACCAACCATGGTATTTGTGGCATGCCTGCTTTTAAAAAGAGCATTTATGAATAAACACTGGAGTGTCAGTATTCTGTCTTAAAACTGTGGGCAGATCCACATTTTTAGGAACTAAATATATTGATGATAGGATTCATATACTAATATTTTGATGAGATAAAAAGTGTGGAGATGGGGAAGATAGAAGTAGGCAAGAGGAGGTTTCTGGAAGTGCCAGAAGGCAATGGAGAAGTCTATTTAATAAAAATATTAAAATATTTTTTAGAATGTTTCATTATGATAAATAAATCATGATTCAAAATAAAAAAGAGAGGTTGGGTTTTCTTAGGTGAGATTAAGAGTAGCCATTATGGTTTGCTTTGTTGTTTTTGACAATATCAAAATGTCATACCTAGCAACATTTATGTTGTCTTATTTATGCATGTAATTATTCATCTATGGAGCTCTCACTGTGTACCTGACATTACACCGTAAATTAGGGACACTGATATGAATATACAACCTCTGCCCTCAAGAAGTATTCAGTCATGTTGATAAGATCAATAAAGAAAAGGCTAAAAAATGTGGAAAAATATTATATAAGGTATTATAAAAGCTTGGAAGAGGGGTATCTAAATTTAGCTGAAGAAATTGAGTTGAAGAAAACATACAGCTGATCCTTAAACAGAGCTAATACAAGTTCTCCTCCTTGGCACTACTGACATTTGTTAGAGATGAGGGGTAGTCCTATTCATTACAGGATGATTGGCAGCATCCCTGGCCTCTACTTACTGGATACCAAAAGCATAATTCTTTCCAACTCTGCCAGCCGTGATAACCCAACATGCCAAAAGTCCTCTGGGTGGGCAGTGGGAAGGGAAGAATCATCATCACCTGAGAATCACTAGGTTAGCGGCAATAAAACAGAGTGATAGGATTTACATGGATGGGAAAAAAACTGACTTTGCCATTTCTGGTTGCCAAGTTGATGGTGGCAGTAGGATAAAATTGAGGGCTGGATGTGAAAGATAGGACAAAAACAATGAGAAGGAGAGAAGATAAAAGTAAAAGAAATTTCTAGCACCAAGAACAGTTTTAGAAAAGTGGCACTCTGGTTATACAAGGTGAAAAAAAATGAGTCTTTCTATGATGGAACATAGAAAGCCAGTCATTTTATGAAAACAAAAGAAAACAAAATAAAAAACAACCCCTTAAGGCCAGGTGTTTATAAATCAAGGATTGCCTGCACTTAAAAAAAATGATACTTATTTCAGGACTACAAAAAGCAAAAGTCCTTGACTTGCTCCATTAAAAAACAAAAAACAAAAAGCAAAACCAAAATCCAAAAAATCTTACATGTACTTTTATAAACAAAGCCTCGGGCCAACCTCAATCTGTTTCTCAAAATAGAAAGCAAAAATGTTATATCATAACAAATACTTGTGTTTTCATTTTTTTTTTTATCAAACTTTTGCCATCCTATGTTACCTGCTAGAATAAGGTAACATTATGTAATAGGAGAAAGTATTGTAAATACTATGCTACTGAGAAATAATGCCATTTTAATAATGTCTAAGTTAATATCATCATCACAATATGTAAAGCCATATCTGATAAATTGTAGGGAATGGAAGAGTGTATTAAACACAAATTACTTGTTAGTTCTCTAAGCTTCATAGTTTGAAGTTTGGGTATATAGCAAGGGAGTGAATTCCTTTTTTTTTTTTTTTTAAGATTTTATTTATTTGACAGAGGGAGGGAGAGAGAGAAAATGGGTGAACAAGCAGGGGGAGCAGCAGAGGGAAAGGGAGAAGCAGGCTCCCCCACTGAGCAGGAAGCCCAACGTGGAGCTTCATTCCAGGGCCGTGGGATCAGGACCTGAGCCCAAAGCAGATGCTTAACTGACTGAACCACCCAGGTGTCCCCATGGGGTGAATTCCTTCTGAAGAATTAGAGAATAAAGATTAGTAAAGAAAAATAACTGAGATTCAACCAGAACGGCTTTTGCTAAAGGTAAAAACTAGCACAAAACTACAAAATATTTCTATTAATACTCTGAAAGCTTTAGGGAAAAAGTTATAGGAATTCTGATTCACTTTTTCATCACCATTGACAGCTCAATTATAGTAATTAAGATCTATAATACAATATCAAGTTACACTGGGTATTTTTCTACTTAATCTTTTTCAAAGACAAGCAAATCATATGTGCAACCTTTATTTACATAGTTTCAGGACAAATAAAGCCAATACATATTTAAATGAGTTTTCATTAACACACTCTACCCATTATAAATTTGTAAAATGAGTTCTATTAACAGTTATATCTGTGAGCATAAAGAATATGGAGGAGGACAGAGAAAAAGCAAATAGGATGCACAATGTACCTACTGGGGCATCATGACTAGTGAGAAGAATACAGAATGTAAAGCCAGCCAGAGACCTGCTTTCATATTTCCAATTTACTTATTTGCTGGAATTGTTTTCTTTGTAATATGAGGATATTAATGTCTATCTTTTGACTTGTTATTATGACTCAATGAAAAAAATTACATAAAGCACACAGCACAGTGCACTTGGCACATTAGAATCTCAAAAAACGTTACTTGCATTTCCTACCCTATTTTCCAACACAATTTTGTCTAATCCATAATTATATGAGGCTGAAATTTTGGGTGCTATCCAGCCAACACCAGTTGAGTTACCCTGTGGTTATCATAACACTACCTTATAAATTCAAATAACTGACCATTTGCATTTCAGTTGCGATTATTATTCACTACTTACAACCTTCTGAGTTTCACAATGCATGCTTCTCATATACCTAATCTCCTACCAGGCCAAAGCAATAACAAAGCCAAGAGAACAAAACAGACTGACAAGCTTTGGTGAGCGTTGTATTATCCCTACTGAGAACACAGCTCTCTGTTCCTTTCTGTCACCTTTTCCATGTTTTTCACAAAACTGACAAGGTGATCAGTAGCTCTAAAGAGTTTCATATTTCTTTAGCTCTATTAGAAAAAAAAACCCCACAAGTGTTCAAAGATCCTGGAAGAAGCTATCAACTCTACTATTAATAACTACAGTACATTTAAAATTAGAATATGTTGCCCTGTCCTTCTCAATTCTTTAAGTTGTTTTCTCTGGGTTCTTTTTTTCCCCCTACACACGAATGTCTTGACTTCCTAATTAGACTGCCAACTTCTCAAGGAGACTGTCTTTTACTTATTTTTATGGTGCAACTCAGTGGAACTTTATCATGTGCTCACTGAACTCATGTGAATTCAATCCTATTCAGAGAGAAAAATAAACGTAATTTAAATAGCAGAGCTGATCCCACCTACAATAAGCAAATCGCCTTCCCTACTCCCCCAAATAATTTTGCTGGCTTTTTTCTGTTGGTTTCTCCTCCCAGTTACATCTTGTTGTATGCTCAGCTTGCTAAGAGTATCTGGGTCTAGTATTTAAATTTTTCATGCAAAATGTCACCTTGATGAGCATCTGGTACTTGTACTTAATAGATGGGAAACTGGCCAGGTTTACCTTATTAAGAAATGGTATATTACACTCCAACATAGCACACATAGCACAGATTAGGCAACAAATATTGTACCTCAAGTGTCAGTTAATGAAATTTCGGGGGTAAATCTGCCTAATCACACTTTTTCATTGTACTCTATCTTTAGAATCTGTCTCTTTATTATTTAAGCCTCTGGTAATTCCCAACTAACAAGCCGCACAAACTCTTCACTAGTGTGCTCAATTTCAAACCATGTATAATATACAATAACATACAGTGATATTAATCAGAATGTATCTGACTGGGCTATTTTATATGATGTAGAACATATACAACTTATTTTGAGAAGAGATACAGGCATAATGCTTACTCAGCACCTAAAAAAGGTGGTATTTACTGTAACATGCAACAATAGAATCTTTATCCTCATCAAACGTGAACACAAAAAAGGTTGAAAACTAATGGTCTGAAGTACAATTGTGTTCAATAAACACCTACTGAATAGATGAAGGAATTAATAACCAAAATATATTTTTTCTAGGGTTATATCTTTCCTTCACAGCCTACTAAAGTGATCTGTAGAAACAGTTTAACAGAAAACCTAGAAAGACAAAAAGGGCTAAAATCTAATCCTTTTTTTCTGGGCATACAGTGATATATAGTAGGTTCAAATTTTATGATTAAAAATTATTTGTTAGTAAAAGGCAAAAAAGGGATACCATAGTTCTAAAGGGGTATCCATTGTATGCCAGGAAAAAAGTGAGGGGAATAAGAAAATATTGGACAAGTGTAAGGCAGTTGCAGTTTGAAACATCCAATAACATCCAGAGATTGATTTTTCAAATTTTTTTTCATTAGCTGGTTATTTCTGTATTTTTTTTATTTCTGTATTTTTGACCAAAAGACAGGCATTCACTTAACTGTTAAGAGTAAATATTAATTTTCAAGAAATTTAATGCTTATGCTATTCCAGGTATTATGCTAAATACCACGGAAACAAGATCAACTAGGACACGAATTCTGCCCATAAGATGCTCATACTTTAGTCAGAAGCCTATAAATAAGAAGAGTTTATGTTTTGCATGTATTTGTTTTTCTTAAAATCAGGACTTTAATATACTTTTTATTTTGTATTAGAAGTATTCTGCAGTATTCTGGTCATTTCCTCCACTAGACTATAAAGTCCTGCTCAGGCAAAGCACATTTTAGAATGATGTTAAACCTTAAATTAAAAAAATAATAATTATGGCAAATTTTAAAAATTACAGCGACTTTTAAAGTCATCTTGGCATATTCGGATTCCATCCCGTATAATATTTTAGATTATACGTAAAGAATAAGTCTTTTATAAAAACAACTGACTCATCCAATTATACCCTATTTAACAATGACTTTTCAAGAATATAGAGAAGAGTACTAAAAAAATAAAAGAAGAATAGAAAATCCACACCCTTCTCTAAAACCTGTCATCTCCTCGTTTCCATAACTGTATGCATCAGAGTTTCTACCTAAAAAGGTTGATACATCCCTGGTCATACTACAGAAGGAAAAATTAAGAGCAGATGTTTCCTACATCACAGTCCATATATGGAGTCCTAGCACCTATATAATAAGAAACAAACATCAAGTAAAAAGCCTTTGTCCAAAGATGAAAAAATACGCAAGGAGAAAAAAAGGGGGGAAAGTATCTCAAAACCTACTAGTTTATCACCTATCTGGAAAAATCTGCTTGGTTTTTTTTGTTTGTTTGTTTGTTTTTACTAAATTATACATAAATATTCCAATATGTTATTTTGCATCAAAACAACAGTACTTTTGTCTGCAAAAGTAGAC
Organism: Vulpes vulpes; assembly: GCF_048418805.1. Lineage (NCBI taxonomy): Eukaryota > Metazoa > Chordata > Mammalia > Carnivora > Canidae > Vulpes > Vulpes vulpes. Next base: position 86,691,905 of record NC_132789.1, read on the forward strand.
AAGAGGATAAATGGTTCTATGATGCAAAAGGATAGAAGATAGTAGGATGTAGAAAGTGGTAACAATATCGCCTCCCACACTTGCTGCTGTAAACTCAGAGGCATACCTGGTAACACTCTGTTGATGAGTTATGGAGAAGAGCTCTATAATTCTTACACTTCTGGCTATAATTTTTAGGTATTTTTTTTACTTTCTTAATGCATGAACAAACCTAATACTTTAAAAATAACCTGAGATTAACTCTATTCTTTTAGAGACACTGAAAATCAAAGGAACATATATATGAGTAACTGACAATATCTGATTAATAAATTATTTTAGGGCAGCCTCGGTGGCTCAGTGGTTGAGTATCTGTCTTTGGCTCAGGTCATGATCCCAGGGTCCTGAGATCCAGTCCCAAATCAGGCTCCCTGCAGGGAGCCTGCTTCTCCCTCTGCCTATGTCTCTCTCTCTATCTCTCATGAATAAATAAATAAAATCTTTTAAAAATTATTTTAATTTTAGGTCATACAAAGGATACAGGAAAGGTAGGAAGGATGGAAAGACAAAAAGTGGAATTAGACTCCATGTACAACCTGATAAAGCTATCAAAATAAAAGTTGGGGGATTATTTAGTGGAGATACACAAGTAGTATAGACAATATATTTACGTTTTGTTTTGACATCATTCCTAACTTATTTTGAATCATTTGGCATTAAAACCTAGAAGGCATAACTGCATAGCACAGGTGGCTGGTCTTTCTTGATGATGTGGCAATCAAAATCAGCACCAAACTCAAAAGTTGTAGAAGCAGCTGATATTTGGAGCTGAGTTAGCAACAAAATCTGTTAAAAACAAATGAGTGTGCATGCATATGAATATCTGGGAAGATGTCTTAACCTTAGCATTCCAATGAGACCAACCATCTCAATTAACCAGTATAATATTCTCTTATTAAAAAAAAACCTTACTATTAATAAAAACATATGCAAAATCAGAGGATTTAGAAGGCAGCAGAGAAATATAAAAGGTGAGAAACAGGATTTTGTGTTTCTCCATTCTTTATGGGATTAAAATAACACTGCCTCAGGGATAGTTCACTGTTTTTCATTGAAAAAAAATACATATTTTAAGCATCTGAAACTGATCAAAATATTAATTGATGCTTCCAACAAGTTAGAAAGAAATTAGGTCAGTTTGAAATCCTGACTTTTAAATCTAAAAAAAAGTATTACTTCTAAAATGTTAGCTCCATTTCTTATTTAAAATATTGAGGCAGACAGTTTTAAAAGCTAGATTTAAATGCTACTAATAAAAGTACTAAATTATTTAAGCTAAGGGTGCTACAGGATTTTCCAAACTAATAATTTAAGTATCTTTTAAAAGAGAGTGCCATAGCCACCCATTTCTTACCTTTGTAATCTCTTGATCAAAGGTATTACATTAGCTAAGCCCTTCCTTTTGCCCTTTGTAAAATGCATTACATTTCTATTTTTTCACCAAATCTTAGTAACATCAAAAGCACAACAGACTTAATCAGTGGTAGAGGAAATAACAATAAAGCAATAAACATATATACAAAGGAGCAAAACCTAATCAGTGTAATTTCATATATTAAAGGCCTTAAAAAAGGCCTTTATTTTACTAATAAAAACAAATAATTTTTCCAAGTTTTTACTCAAATTCCAGTTAGTTAACATACAGTGTAATATTGTTGCAAGTGTACAATACAGTGATTCAGCACTTGCACACAACACCTGGTGCTCATCACAGCAAGTGCCCTCCTTAATCCCCATCACCTATTTCACCCATCCCCCACCGACCTCCCCTCTGGTAACCATCAGTTGTTCTCCATAGTTAAGAGTCTGTTTTTTGATTTGCCTCTTTCTTTTTCCCCTCTGCTAGTTTATTTTCTTTCTTAAATTCCACATATAAATGAAATAATGTGGTATTTGTCTTTTTCTGACTGACGTACTGAACTTCATGTAATACTCTTTAGCTCCAATCATATCATCGCAAATGGCAAGAATTCATTTTTTATGGTTGAGAAATATTCCACTGCACGTCTATACATCATCTTTTTGCTTTCTCAGATCTAGGGTTAGTTATTAGGGCTAGGATTAGGATTAGGGTTAGATAAGACCAGGGTGAGGGGACTGCCTCCAACTTGCAGGTTGGAGACAACTCCAGAGGGTTGGGGTTAGGGTTAGGGTTCAGGTTAGGGTTTGGGGTTAGCGGTTAGGGCTCTTATTTGTGTGGAACCCTGCAGTTCAGAGACCTTTTCAGGAAATAAAACCAGGCTTTGCTGGAGTGAGAATACACATGGCAGCATCTACTGAGCTGAGGCAAGGGGGGAACTTGGGGCTCTAAAAACTCTTCTTTAAATAGAAGCAAATTTTTAAAAATTCATTGAACCGAGTCCTTCAAAAACAAGCAGTTCTTAAAGTTTCTGTTAAAGCCAAAGGCTTTGACCAAGAACGTAAAACAGAACACAGAAACAGCTGAGTTCATTCTAACAACACATGAATTCGTTCCCGGGAATTGGAACAAAAGCTTCAACAGTGAGTAGGCATGAAAACTTTTACTGCAAATATTCAACAACTTCTCCATTATATAAGGAGTGCAAGCAATGTGCACATAAGCTAATATCTATTTTTTTGCAAAGCCACTGGAAAACTTTACCACTGGATAACAAGAACATATGTGGCAGCTAAAATTTTTTAAAATTATGGCTACCAATAGTTACATGAAATTACCCAACAGTTATAGTGATAGGCAGGCATAGCCTGGGGGGCAGAAAAGCAGATTTTAGGATACATAATATGTATTTGAGGATACCTTCATTTAAGGCTATATCTTCATTAAGACTCTAGGCACTGAGTCCAACTGCCTTCAAACAAGTAGTTCTTTATTCACAGGATCCAAAAAAGACTCACAGAGAGTAAAATCTGCCTCCTATAAGCATCAGAAGGAAGTAGAAAGGAGGGGAGCAAGAAGATACAAAAGAGGAAGTAAAAGAGAATCACGGGTATGAGATCCAGCTGACCAATGATGGATCAAATAAATAAATAAAATCTTAAAAAAATAAAATCTTACTTAAAAAAATCTTATATATGTATATATACAAACACATATACATACACACATATATACACAAATATGTACTATATATAAATTTATGTATTTTTATATTTTGTATTTTTATAAGAAAAATTAAAACATATCTACCCAGTGCAGTGCTATAGACAACTTATTCTGGCTTATGAGAGCTAACACATTACATTTTCAGAAGTTCTGCAGGCCAGTTGTTAGAGCTATTATTAAAAATGATATAAACTTACATAAGTTACATGAACTTACAATTAACAAATCACAGAAAAACAAAGGTAATAAATACTCAAAATTTATTTCCTAATTATTTTATTACTATCTATGCTCTTGAGGTTATTGGTGCCCATTATGTCTGTATGGTGGAAATACTACATAATGATGTGCTACTGAGCAACTATTTCCAATCACCATCAGTGGTGTCATACTTGCAGCTTGAAATTGGCTATAGTTGGAGTATTTACACACAAAAATTTGCAAACCAGGGCTTAATTTATCATTTTGTTGATTGTTTAGATTTAAGAAAATGATGAAGAAAATCTTAATGAAGATTCAACATAAAAGCATGTGTTTATAGATGTTACATTATGAATAACACAAAACACTGAGGACGCATTCTTCCAATACTTGAATACTATGATCTGAATCAGCAAATAAGTTGCTCAGGTCATCAACCAAACAGAGAATTCTGATACACGTTTTGGTTGTTTCACTTTCATCTTACTCATCAATATAAACAAAAATATCAACCAACATTGATATTGGAATTACATTCAAAGAGCTAGTTGTTAGGCATTTATCAGCACACCACTGCATATGCCCAAAATGTTAACTACTACAGTTGTCTCTGAAACGTATAGAATTATGATTTGCTATCTACCTATTTTTCTGTATTTTCCAAGTTTTATATACTGAACATTATTATTTTTGTAAGTTATCTTTAAAAAAGATTTGCTGTAGCAAAAAAACGAAACAAAAAGTAATAGATTCATGGGGGGTACCTGGCTGATCAGTCAGTGGAGCATATAATTCCTGATCTCAGGATTGTGGGTTTGACCCCACACTAGGCATAGATATTATTTTTATTTATTTTATTTATTTTTAGATATTATTTTTAAAAATTAAAAGTAAAGTTTAAAAAAAGTAATAGGTTCATGTAAAATTTATGACTTTTGAAAAATTAAAACTGCATTCAAGCCATCAGATAATCACTCATCCTCTGCAAACAGCAGGCAGAGATCAAATCAAGATGTCATGACAGGGGTAAAAATCCTAGCAGAGAATCCTACCGCAAGGGGTGCTCAATGATTGAGCTCAGGTCATGATCCCAGGGTCCTGGGATTGAGTCCCACATCAGCCTCCCTGCAGAGAGTCTGCTTCTCCATCTGCCTATATCTCTGCCTCTCTCTCTGTGTCTCTCATGAATAAATAAAATCTTAAAAAAAAAAAAAGAGACAGTACTAGCACAAACAGCACACCTATAACTTCAAAACAATTTACAAAAAGAAAACCATATATTTCACAAATCCATAGTGCTCTAGCATAAAATAAAAAACCAAGGAGTTAATAATCAAATTAAGCAAACATAAACATTTAGAATCTAAAAATCATTGATGTAACTATTATTTTCTTAGTATATTCTATGTTCCAGGGATTCTCCTAGGTGCTGGGGAACTAGGGTAAAAAACATGAGCCCCTGGTCCAGTTAAGAGGAGAAGACAGGAAAATACGCAATTTATCTTTAAATGGGTAATTTTATTTTATTTTTATTTTTTTTAATTTTTATTTATTTATGATAGTCACAGAGAGAGAGAGAGAGAGGCAGAGACATAGGCAGAGGGAGAAGCAGGCTCCATGCACCGGGAGCCCAACATGGGATTTGATCCTGGGTCTCCAGGATCGCGCCCTGGGCCAAAGGCAGGCGCTAAACCGCTGCACCACCCAGGGATCCCTAAATGGGTAACTTTAATACAGATTAGGAAATGTGGAAACATCCAAAGACATCTGGAATTTTTAAAATATATATCTCAGATATAGAACTAATCATGAATGTCCATTCAAATGAAATACAATTGACACAGAGAGTAAACTATAACTGAGTTTTAAAAAATAGATTCTCAGTGGCAAGACTGTGCAGGTATGAATAACATTTATCTCCTTACAGCACCCAAAGCTAGAATCCCTCCTCAAACTCCCACAGCTCATTCAGTGTTGGCATTTTTAGAGCTGGCTTGGCATGATGGTCCAGTCTTGGACCAAACTTCTAGTGGCACTCAAGATCATCCTCCTCACATCTATAACCCCTGGCTGTTGCCTTAAGAATGTCTGTAAGATATACAAGTTGTTTCTGGGTCACAGCTTTTCCTGTTATGAGAATTCCCAAGAATGAAAATGAATTGAAATTAATGTGTATATGGATAGATGGATGGGCAGGAAAGCAGGTGGACAGATGGATAAACTTTTTCTTAACAATTGTACTTTCAAAGAAGATAGATTATTTAGTAATTTGTACTACATGTAGATCCCACCTATCTAGGTAGTAAATATGTTTCCTATTTTATTGATGGAGTGGCAAAGAGATGAAAGCCTCTCCAAACACATGAAGCTGGTGCCATAAAGTTACACACTTTGCTTCCAGACAGATACCCTGTTAAAACTGGGGCCACAATTTTCCTAGGAGAGATTTACAGCTATTTCGGGGTGAGCTGAACCCAGCCTGATGATATTTGAGATTCCTTGTAGAATTCGGAGACAAGAGAGTAAAGAGAAACATAGCTGTTGGTGGTAGGGTTGAGTCTAAGACCTGCTTCCAAACTCTACTTCAAATTCTACTTCATTTGCACAACCCACAACCCTGACTGGGTGGAATTCCCATAAAGGATAGTCAACAACAGCAGCCACAGTTCCCCTACCACAGCCACCAGCAATGTAAGAACAATCCTGACAAGTGGGGTAGGGTAGCAGGGCTACCAGAGGATTTCAGCAGCCTGAGAAGACAACAGTATATGAAGGTAACCAACACACAAAGACAAATCAGAAAGATTTTCTCTAGCTCATTTATTTTTTCAAATAGCCTCAAAAAGGAATACATTTCTTGAACTCTTCAGATTTCTAGTTGTTTCTACTTCTTCTCTCAAACCAGAAAACATTAACTCATCATCTGTTCTGTATCAAACCTGAAGATACAAAGATGAACAACCATCTTCAGGTGGGGTGCTAGACTTATAAAGTACAAGATGATTTGTGCTCCAGCTAGAATTATGCTAAAGTAATTAGGAAGGGATCTTCAATTTGTTCATTTTTATCCTTATGATATCAAAATGTTTTAAACAGTAATTTTGGTCCTGATTTAAAAGCTTAACATAAAGACTGTACTTGTATTTCCTTTTAACTCTAACACTTCCTAAGTGTTTTCAACCTAGGACTTTATATAGGAACAATGACTTTTCCCTAATTGAAGTAATTTAGCTTTGATCATTTCATCTTATACTACATGGTGAAGCAGAATGAAAGCTGCTCGCTTTGCTAATACTGAACCAATGCAACTTATTTTTTTAATAGTAATTTTGTATTTTGGGGGGGAGAAGAACTTTTTAAAATTGTAAAATTTTGTAGTAGTTTTAGACTTAAGGGAATGTTGAATTTCCTTATACCCCATATGTACCTTCCTTCCCCTACTGTTCACATATTATGTTAATATGTGACATCTGTTACAATTATGTATGTGTTTTTTAAACACTCTGATCATGTAAACTCTACTTTTCCATGTTTTATTTGTAAGAGATTATAGAAAGATCTCCTACCGGAATTGGTGGAACACGGACCTATAAACACCAAGTGACAGCATTGTTCCCCAGAACAACAAAATATCGTCAAAACCCAACATTTCTCCTCAGGGTGAAGTCATGTCCAAACTGAGGTAAGGTCAAGCAGGCCTATTCATGGGGCTTGCCACTTTGACTAGCTCCATATAAAGATAGATTATTTGGGGTGGTGTTTTATGAAGAAGAAAATTTACTAGTAAAAGGAAGAAAATTCAAGAGACATGAAGACTGCTACCATTTATAAAGTAAATCAGGGTGGGGTAAAATCTCTGTAGGTTTATTTTTTAGGGTTCCAATTCCCTAGATTTAGCATAAACTTAGTGCCTAGCAAAGTGCCTATCACACACAACTATTTGTTGAATGTAAGTGAATCCCACATTCAAATGTCATTGTATATAAACCCCCAATACATCTGTTTGGTATCAAATCAGTATTCCTTAATATTGCAAGGAGATGTTATTTTTTTAAGTCACGATTCTTCCAACATCGGGCCTAACAAAAGTGGAAATTGTGATCTTGCCTCCGGCCTAAGCAGGTCAAATCTACAGGAGATCTGAAAGCTATAGTTTCAACAATCACTATTTAAAAATAATATAGGGTAGCATTTTATTTAAATACTGAGATCCACGGATGTCTGAGTGGCTCAGCAGTTAAGCATCTCCCTTTGGTTCACGGTGTGATCCCAGGATCCATGATTGAGTCCCACAGCAGGCTCCCTGAAAGGAGCCTGCTTCTCCCTCTACTTGTGTCTCTGCCTCTCTCTCTCTGTGTCTTTCAGGAATGAATAAATAAATCTTTAAAAATACATACATACTGAGATCCAATCTCTTCTTTATGCAAATAGAAGGTCAGGGAGAAGAGGGAAGAGTAACTCTCTCTCGTACAGAGACCAGCTATTGCATTAAGGCTACAAGTAAATTCATGAAGAATGAAGGACTTAGGATCAAGGATCCCTTTAATAGGGGTCAGACACAGTGAGTGAACTGTGCGAGGGGTCTGGAGGTGTGAAGTCTAGTTTCAGTCCTGCTACTACTCACTAGTGAGCATAATTGCATCACTTGATGCAAGTTTCCTCATCTAAAATATGGCATTACTGGGCTAGATAATCTCTTCTACCTACTATACAACTTTTTAATATCAAACTTGAAAAGCTCTAAGATCCCAATTTAAATTCTACTTAATGAGAATCACTTAATCCAAATGAAGTGAAGGAATTGGACTTGATAACAGATCCATTCTGATAACAACAGCTAACGTAACCGAACACTGTTTTAATACCTCACATCTTTCAAATCACTTGATCCACATACCCACCCTTAGAAGTAGGTACTATTATGGAAAAAAAGTTTATGTAATTTAAATGACCCAGGCCTCACAACTTGTGAATGATGAAGCCAAGATTTGATCTGAACTGGCTCCAGAACCTGAGTTCTTAGCTACTATGCTTCACTGTCTAACACAAAGATCACCTACAGCCAAATGTTGAGAGGAAAACACATACACAAAACACTTAACGTGAGAATTGTGGATTAATTACTAAGGAACCTTGAGAATTTGCCTTCTTTCACCGAATATCCCATGGCTGGAAGATTTAAATCAGAAGCTATAGTGGAAGAAGGGAGAAGATGTCTTGAAAAGTATTAGAAAATGATTTAAGACTTCCATCACCTCTGGGATTTATTCATAATATATAATATGTCAAGGAATATATGCAAACAAATGTCTGGAAATTCATGGATCTGGGTGTATTCTGTGTTGTTTTAGGAGATCCCATATCAGAGAATTTTTTTCCTTTGTTTTTCCTTTTGCTGATGGAAGAAGACGAAAATAACAGAGGCCTCTATTACTAAGGCACAGATCTGATGCCAGTGTTCATAAGACAAGCAATACATTTCCCTCTTCACACAACATATTATATGGGATTTGGTTTGTGCATAAATACTTTAAAGTACTACTCTGCTCTACTTTTAAAAATATATTCATGGTACCCTAACCTATGTGGAAATAAATCCTAAAATCAAGGCTATAGTCTGGGATAGTCCTAAAGCCAATGTATGTTAACTATGTAATTTTCATTTCTAAGTTACACTATTGTTATGGTTATTTCTTCTAAGGATATTAGATTATCCTGTGAGGTTAAAAGAAACCGAACTGCCTTTAAACTCAAATAAAGAGGTTTTAAATAAGAGAACATAGGGTATCCCGGGAATTCCCATTAACAGGAAGTAGAGGGATCCCTGGGTGGCTCAGCGGTTTAGTGCCTGCCTTTGGCCCAGGGCGCGATCCTGGAGTCCCAGGATCGAGTCCTGCATCGGGCTCCCGGCGTGGAGCCTGCTTCTCCCTCTGCCTCTCTATGTCTATCATGAATAAATAAATAAAATCTTTAACAACAACAACAAAAAAGGTAATTCGTTTCTCTAGGCTTTAAAAAAAAAAAAAAAAAACAGGCAGTAGAGCTGAACTTCAAAGGACACTGGAAACATGGCAGTTTCTTGAACAAGTTCTCATTCTTCCTTACTTTCTCTCGAGACCACACCATCTCTGCTTTACTCTTCAAATCTCCTGCTACAGCTGGACTCTCACTACTTGTTCATCAGCCTACATGCCAGCACTCGTCAGTTTATATGTCCCACCAAGCCCAAATCTAAGTGATTTTCAAGGTCCAGAAATCTTGGCTTTCAGCTCTGTCTTTAGTCTAAAAGTTCAAGAGAAACAACTTGATTATCACAGTATACAGGTCAAAAGCCCATTGGCTATGGCCAAATGGGGCAGGGTTATGTGGAAACAAGATCACAGGTGTCTATCCTTCATCTGGGAGGCAGTTCTCAGAGGGGCACGTAGGCGCGGGCTGGTTGTACTGCACACACCTTATGCTGCATTATCACCCCATTGTGTTAGGAGCAGATACTGTCCAAGCCAGGGTGTTCATCAGATGCCAGTTTATATTCCTATGTAGAATCCTGCCATGACCAGACACCCTGGCTCCAGCAGAAAGAAGAACCCTTTAGGATCATGAATAATACAACACAGTTACTTAGGACAAAACAGATCAATTGTATCAAAAAGATCTATCAGAAAGAACTTCTGGGTTAACGACACTTGAAGAGCACTGATCTTGAAAAGCAGAAAGAACAATGAAACTCCTCCATCTGCTTAACTGAAGTCCAGAGCAACCGTGATGGCTAATTTTATGTGTCAGCTACACTAGGTTACGGTCCTCGTTTATTCAAACATTAATTTATGTGTTGCGGTGTAGGTACAGTGTAGACGTGGTTAAATGTCATAATCAGTTGACTTTAAGTATGGGGAAATTATCCTAGATAATCTGAGTGGGCCTGATTCAGCTGAAGAGTCCTTTAGAGCAAAATAGAGGCTTCTCTGAAGAAAAACTCTTGCCTGTGGATAGCAGCGTCAGTGCATGTACCTAAGTTCTAGCCTGCCCTTTAGGGTGATCTGCTCTAAGGATTTCTGACCTGCCTAGCCAGCCTCCATAATCACAAACTCAATTATGGGCAATTAATCTCTTAATATACATCTCCTGCTGGTTCTGTGTCTTTGATTGAACCCTAAGTGAGATAGCAACTAAATAATCATCATAAAAATAAATAAATAAATAAATAAATAAATAAACAAACAAACAAACATCATAATAACCCTAAGCAGGTACTATTATGAGACTCAGGAATAGATGAGAAAACGGAGTACAAGAAAAAAAGAAACTGCCCAAGGGAACCCAGCTCCTAGGTGGTGAAGCTGGATTCTAATTCAGACGGAACCCATGTGTGAACCCATATATATTACTTTCTATTCTACAGCCTTTCTGAATGATTCTGCCAGTATGAACAGAGCCTAAACAACTAAAAAGGTATATTTAAAAGTTCACTTTTGGGATCACTGGGTGGCTCAGTGGTTGAGCATCTGCCTTCAGCTCAGAGCATGATCCTGGGGTCCCCGGATCAAGTCCCACATTGGGTTCCCTGCATGGAGCCTGCTTCTCCCTCTGCCTGTGTCTCTCATGAATAAATAAAATCTTAAAAAAATAATAAAATAAAAAATAAAAGTTCACTTTGGAGTACCCTAAAATGTTCCTCAAACTTGAGCACGGACAGTCCGAAAGTCAAATACAGGCTCAAGGGATATGAACTGATGTCTAAGACTCAAATCCAGGTAATCAGAGTCCTGAATGTCCTTGGATGGGCCTCCAAAAGTCTCTGGGTAAGGGACTCTCCAGAGGCTGTGGATTAGTGTAAGACTCCTTTGGAAAGTGTTGTTTGGAGCCTAAAATAAAGTTCGCAGAAATGGGTCATGGTTAACAAAACCTGAATATCCTAACATAAAAATGAGTTAAATTGAAAGAAGCAAAATTCTTATTGTTTATTTTCTTCTGATTTATCCACAACAATGCAGGGCCAGAGAAGATTTTTTTTTTTTTTAAAGATTTTATTTATTTAGTTATGAGAAACAGAGAGAAGAGAGAGACAGAGGCACAGGCAGATTTTTTTTTTTTTAAAAGATTTTATTTATTTAGTTATGAGAAACAGAGAGAAGAGAGAGACAGAGGCACAGGCAGAGAAGCAGGCTCCATGCAGGGAGCCTGACGTGGGACTCGATCCCGGGTCTCCAGGATCACGCCCTGGGCTGAAGGCGGTGCTAAACCGCTGAGCCACCCGGGCTGCCCCAGAGAAGATCTTTAACCCTGGTGAGAATGCAATCTTTTACTGAGCAATCTGGTTAGTACATATGAAAAATCTTAAAATATTTTTTTGATCCATTAATTTTGATCTATTAATTCCACTGCTAGGAATTTATCACAAGGAGTTAATCATTGATAGTCCATAAGAATGTAAGTTTAAGAATCTTATCACAGCATTGTTGATGATAGTAAGAAATTAGAAAGAACCAAAACATCTCACAATAGAAAATACCTACCTGATGGAATACCATTAAAAATATCCTAGAAAAATTTTTATAAACTATTGTTTTGGAACAAGCACTATGCACAGTATTATTACAATTATATATATATTTTTAAAAATCACATATGCACAGAAAATGACTGAACCATCAATTTACCAAGTTAGCATTCAGTGGTTGGATTATGAGTAATTTTTTCTTTTCTAAAATAAACTTTCTATAATAAAAACATATTACCTTGAGGTATAAGTTTTGATCATAATTTATAAGTTTAATGAAATGGGAAAAGTTCATGACAATGTTAAATAAAAATGATTTTAATCAGTGTATTCATGAGCCTCTGTGTTAAAATTATAGTGTCTGTCTGAAAATATACAAACTAGAAAAAAATATATCAAAATGTAATAGTGATTATGAGGTGAGATTATAGGTGATTTTTTCTTTTATATACTTATTTTTTTTCCAAATTTTCTATCATGAACCTATTCTGCTTTATAATCAGAACAAATGAATGCAGTTTCATTAGAAAAAAAAGCAATGGTGTTAAAGATTGGAATTCACCATATGGAAAAATTCTGAAGAGTACAGTTCAGCTCATAAGGATTTTTTTCTACTTGGAACGTTTCTTCAGAATCTGTAACCAAAGAGAAACTACAGGTAATAGCGAGGGATAAACTTCACGTCCTGCATCCCTAGTAACATCCCTGGACTGACTGCCTGGGTAAGGCAGTGTGCCAGGGACGATATTATCTACAGGGAACCCGTTTACTTTTGAGGGGATGTTTGTATTTTAGAAACACTCTGAACCATTCAGACAATCAGACAAACAACATCTTCTTTTTATTCTTTTATTTTCTTAATTTCCAAAGGGTACTTTCCAAAAGGACAGACACACACGAGTCCTTCTTGGACATGCCTGCTTTATTTTTGCTGCATTTAGTTAGAAGTGTTGCACAAAGGTAGGCAAACTCACTCTGCATCTTTGCAGAGCTCCTCTATGACTAGAAAAAGATCAAAAGTGACAAAAACTTGATTTATTACCCGATTTATTGTCTTGAGGAGAACGGCATCAAAAGGGAAGCCCCCAACCTTGAAATTATATTTTTTGAACCAGGACTGATTTCTGGTTTGAGAATGAATTTTGATCAACAGCAGTTAACCGTTAACAAGACAGGAGGTGACTGGGCTATGAGTGGTTGTTTAGCTATTCTGTGCACGCTAAGATCTACCAGGAATTAGTTTACTTTTGTGGTTTATAATCCTAATCAATGCTCTTGAAGAATGTGATATATATCGTGCCACTAAGGGAAAACATTTAAATTAAAAACTGAAGTCCAGCTGTATGAGGATATTTATTAGCCAGGATAAAACCATAACCTAGGAACAGACAGATCCACAGACATATATAAAGTTCACTCAGCTAAAGGCCATTTGTTATAGATGCTGTAGAACTATGTAAATAACTACTTCTAAATTATACTGCAGAAAAATAAAGAACTAATATAAATATAACTAACCCAAGGGAAAGAGAGAAATGAATTAGAATGAAAAATTTAACGGCTAGGCATTTCATATGCTCCTTGGAGTGCTGAGAAATGGGTGGCCACACATGCCCATCCTGAGAAAAAGTAATGAATACAGGACTAGCAGCTGTTCCAAAGTTAACTACCTGCTGTTAGTTTAATTTGAAACAACCTCAGAGAAGCCCCCATACTACGTACTAGGGCAGTGGTAGGCCAGCTGATAAAACTTTTCAATTACCCAACTGATAAACCATATAAATGCTTCATTTTCATTCTCATCACACTGGGGGTAAATGCTAAGCCCCAGTCACATTTCTTAAAACCCCAACAACATAATAAATATACACTCTCTGTAGAATGGCATAAAATGTTAATAATCCTTTCAGATCTCCCATTGCAAAAGGATTTTTTCCCCCATAAAACCTGCATACACTTTAATTCTTCACCTTGTTTATAACATTACAGATGCTACAACCAAAGTGATGCTTCTCTTATAGCTTAGAAAACATAATGGCACAAGGTAATTACACAAGCTATAGTTTATAGATGTACAGGAATCAAAACATATGGGCAGGGAAATGCTATAGAATTATAGTAGTTAAACTAAGCCCAGTAGAGCACGACATTTTAACAAACATATTTAGAAAGGAAAAGATCAAAAAGAAGTTAAGACTTTTGCTTCTAGCTAATCTATTTAAGCCATAATGTGATGATGGTAAAGTGTCAAACAAAAAAAATCCTCAACATCTCTGTAAACCAACAAAAGGGTACCAATGTACAGAACAAAGACTCTTTCAAATTCTTAGTAATAAAGTGGTTGCTGATTTTTTCAACATTAATTCTGAGTGTACTGACCTATATGCTACAAATATACTGCATGCTGAGTTTAAGTCTTTCCCTGTGTCGAGTGACATTTCAGACCATATTATGTGGAACAGGGATTGAGATGAGCCCAACTGAACCTGGAGTGATACCAAACCATCATGAAGCAATCTGAGATTAGGGAAGAAAAATAGAAATGCAAGGTATGTAAAATTTCAAAACTTGAGATAATTATGAACGAGAATAAGAGTTCAACAGAAACTTGAGAAAAAAAAACTACCTTAAACAAGGACACCTGGGTGGCTCAGTGGTTGAGCGTGATCCTGGGTCTGGGGATCGAGTCCCCACATCGGGTTCCCTGCATGGAGCCTGCTTCTCCCTCTGCCTGTGTCTCTGCCCCTCTCTCTCATGAATAAAATAAAATCTTAAAACAAAAAAATCCAAAGGCTTTCTTATACATGTATACACAGATATGAACATAAAGATATTTGATGTAGGGTGCCTTGGTGGCTCAACTGGTTAACCATCTGCCTCCAGCTCAGGTCCTGGGATGGAGCCCCATATTGGGCTCCTGGTTCTGTGGGGAGCCTGCTTGCCCCGCCCCTCCCCCTCGTTCATGCTTGTTCTCTCTCAAATAAATAAATAAAATCTTAAAAAAAAAAAGATGTTTATTGAAGCAGCACTCCTGCTATGCTACTGGTAAACAACCCAAATGCTATCCATAAAGGACTGGCTAAATAAGTAATAATATAATTACATAAGAAAATTTTATGTAGCAGTTCAAAAAAAAATGAGTGGGAAGTGACATGGTAAAACTTCCTAAAATATAAGTGAAAAGGGCAAGCTTTGCATAAATATATATATGAATATATACATATATATGTACTATAGGCACACACCTGTTTTTTCTAAATATAATTTGTATACATATGTATACATGTACATACATGCATAGAAAGTAGAGTAGGATAAATACTAAACCACTAGACTCATTTTTTATTTATATTTTTGGTTTGGGTTATTTTTTTTCAAAGATTTTATTTATTCATGAGAGATACAGAGAGAGGGAGAGGCAGAGACACAGGCAGAGGGAGAAGCAGGGTCCCTACAGGAGCCAAATGTGGGACTCAAACCCGGGTCTCCAGGATCACGCCCTGGGCGGAAGGCAGGCGCCAAACCGCTGAGCCACCCAAGCGTCCCTAGACTCATTTTTTAAAAAAAAGATTTACTTATTTACTTGAGAGACACAGAGAGAGAGAGACAGAGACAGAGGGGGAGAGACTGAGAGAGCGCATGCACAAGGGGCAGCACAGGGAGAGGGAAAAAGAATGTTAAGCAGACTCCTTACTGGGCTCAAGCCCAACTGGGACTCGATTCCACAGCCCTGAGATCATGACCTGCACCTAAATCAAGTGTCAGATACTCAACCAACTGTACCACTCAGGCAGTTCTGAACTATTAGACTCTTAATAATAATTGCCTATGGAATAAAGGCAGATACCACGTTTCTGTAGTACTAAAAAAATGTTTTCATGTATTACTTATATAACTCTTAAGTGACTAAAAGTGAGATAAAAATCCACAAATCAATAAATGAGGTTTCAAGTAAAGGAGCTATAGGAGGGCACCTGGATGGCTCAGTCACTTAAGTGGTTAAGCATCTGTCTTTGGTCTGGTCAAGATCCCGGGGTTCTGGGACTGATGTGGTATCAGGCTCCCTGCTCAGTGGGGAGTTTGCTTCTCCCTCTCCTTCTGCCACTCCTCTTGCTTGTTCATGTGCATGAGTTCTCTCTCTCTCTCTAATAAATAAAATCTAAAAATGTAAAAAAAAAAAAAAAAGGAGCTATAGGAGTTGGACTACGAGTAGAGGTAATATGGGAAACCATGGTTGCCATTTTTTTTCTGAACATCCTAATTTCCTTGTTATTTTCCTCTTTCAGAAATAACTGTAGAAAATTTCACTCAATTTTATGCTCATGTATTGTGAAAGCATATTTGTGCCATAGGATTCAAGGTCCCCTTGAAGGCCTTTTTAATTAATTATGGAAATTTTGAGGACTTTTTTAAAAGTATAGATAATACTGCAAAGCTCATTACTGAGCTTAAGGAATAAGCAATATAAATAGACTGGAAGCTCCTTGTGTACCTTTCCCTGATCCATTCCTTTGATAACCAATACCCTAAACTAACATTTCCAAGCATCTTTTGATACTTTTAGGAAAAAAATACATACATACTATACATATAAAAATACATACACATTTATATGCAGCCATAAGAAATACACAAGAGACAACATGCTGTTTGTGCTTTGCCTGTGATAAAGGAAGTCTGCAAACTTTATCATAAAGGCTCAGATAGTAAATATTTTCAGCTTTGAAGTCCATATGATTTCTGCTGTAGTCAACTCTGTTGTAATGCAAAAGCAGCCATACACAATATGTAAACAAATGGGCATGGCTAAGTTCCTGTAAAACTATTTATAAAAACAAGTGGCAGGCCAGATTTGGTCCATTTGCTGACCTCCACCTCATATAAATAGGATCATACTTTATCTACCTTTCTACAACTTACCTTTTATCTTCCAAAATTATGTTTCTAAGATTTACCTACATTGCCATATATAGCTGTAGTTCCCTTAATTCAAACACTGCTACTCCCAACATTCTTGTGCATGGTTCCTCTGGCACACGTGAAAGAATTTTCCCCAGGGCATGTTATAACTACTGGTTTGTAGGGTATGGGCATTTTCAGCTTCATCAGATATTGCTCAATTGCTCTCTAAATATGATATGCCAAATTTTCACATACATACCTGCTATCACTTTTTTGAGATTTCTGTGCCAACCTGATAGAAGTGAAATGGTATCTCATTATTGTGTCACAGGAACATCTTTTTTTATTTTTTTTTAAGATTTTATTTATTCATGAGAGACAGAGAGAGAGAGAGAGGGAGAGAAAGAGAGAGAGAGAAAATGAGAGGCTGAGGCACAGGCAGAAGGAGAAGCAGGCTCCATGCAGGAAACCTGACATGGGACTCGATCCAGGGTCTCCAGGATCATGCCCTGGGCTAAAGGCAGCGCTGAACCGCTGAGCCACCAAGGCTGCCCTCACTGGTACATCTTCTTAATATCAGCAAGGTAAATAAGGTTTTCAATAATTAGTTGGCTACTTAGGTTTCATATTTTTTGTGAGTTCCCTACCCATATTGACTGTCTTTTTTGTGCTGATGTGTAGTTTCTTATTCATGGACATATTTATTTTATTTATTGACATCAACCTTTGTTGCCTGTGTGCACTGCACCGCCATGACTTGTCTTGTCACATGCTTTTGGTGTCCTCACATACATAAGGTTTAAATTTTCACAAAGTTTAATTCACCAATCCTCTTCTTTGTGGTCTATACTTGTTGAGACTTAAGAACTCATTCTCTACCCTAAAGTCATAAAGATATTATTATATGTTTCTTCAAAATATTTCAGTTTCATTTTCGGAATTCTATGTATTTAGATTCTACCTCCTATGATAAAACAAATTCCATTTGAACTTTTATGAATACGGATTGTCAATTGTTCCATGACCATTTTTGGACACGTCCATCTTCCCCCCTCATCTGAATGCTGCCTCTAGAACTGTGTGTATCTGCCTTATGTCTGTTGTGGACTCTATTCTGTTCCCTTGCCCTGTTCTGTTTCCTGACAAAACACTGTCTTAATTATTCACAAGAGTCCACCTCCTTCTCTTGAACTTCAAAACTGTCTTGGTTATTCTTGTTCTTCCTTAAAAATTTCAGTCATTTTGCTGAGTTCAAACAATTTTTTGGTGATTTTTCCGAAATTTCATTGAATTTTATGAATAAGTATCAAAGGGGAATTATAACAGATGTTTTCAGAAGGCTTTAGGAAAACGAAGATTCAAGTGATAATTTTTGAGAAGCTTAAGGTTCTTGTTTCAATGCCGCCTTCTTTTTTTTTTTTCCTGCTGTAAATTATTTCCTTGTAGTAGGTTAAAACATTTAAGACAAAGTAGCTGGTTTTTTCAGCCCCCATAAGTCATTGGAATCTATTATTCAGAGCTGGTAGGGTGGTAAAAAGAGCTTCTAATTTCCCATTTTCCTGGCACTGGTTGCCACAGGGCTTAACTTTCTTTATTATCTTTATTTAGCTCCTACTCCCTTCTCAATTAGTTTCCCAAACTGTCATTTCATGGCACATTTTTCTATGTGTTATTAATAGCTATGTCTGGGAAAGGAAGTTAAAAATTCAAACAAATTTTTAAAATCCTGTATAGCAAATCTCCCATTTGGAGTTTTATAATGCACTTTAGTGTATCAAAGACTCTTAGTGGAATCATCACAAAGAAATGTGTCTAATTTTGCTTTAACTTACCATTTCACGAGCTTTTTGCGCACGAATATTTATTTCTTATATACTGATTAATATCCTACAGAAGAATGTTCCATGGGACATCAATTTGGTAAATGGTATATTTAAACTAACAAGCCAAAGGCAAGAAGAATTCAGATATTTCTGACTTCAACAGAGGTCAATCAGCAATAAGCAAATTTTTTAATGCCAACTCTCAAAACCAACTAACCAAAAAGTACCCAGCAAATCTCTTACAGATGCTTACACGGTATTTTTTGGCTTGAGGTCTTCAAGTTGACTTACACCTGATAAAAACTCTAACTTGACAAGAGTTATGCTTTCCTTCTTTCAGCACTGAAATGAAAGGTAGACATCCCAGATTTATTCACTTCTCACAGGGAAAGCTATAGGAGTGTTTAGCTTTAGAAAAACACAAACAAAAGAAATGCATCTCTTATCCTTACTGAGCACTGAGCCCATCATTCTTGCTGCTGAGTGAGTGGCCTGAGGAGAACCAACAAACATACAAAAATTAAGTGACTTTTGTTTATATTCTCTTCTTTCTGCTCTGTTGACGCAGCAGGTATTAAATCTGCCTGATGCACTACAGGCCTGGTGGGGTAGCCCTGCTTGGCTGAGAAGGGCAGGAGAACAGGTCACTGCCAATCTCAGCAGACACTGTATACAGAAAACAATGGCCTTTCCTGCAAAAACGTTTCTCCTTTCTTATTAGGGCATTACTCCTTGCTACACTTGTAACAAACATAGTCAATAACAGTTAAAGGCCAACTTCTGAGAGATTCCTCCCAAATTGCAAAGGAAAAACACTGGCATTTCCTTTATCTCTTTGAACTATAATTGGCATTTATTCAATAAACATTTATGAAGTGCTTATCACGAACCAGGCACTATACCAACTGCTGAGGTTCCGAAGACTAATAGCACAGGCCTTGAGAATCTGACAGTATAAATTAGAGGTCAAAGAAAATACTTTCTGAATACCCTCAAGAGTACCACAAGCCTTGCCTGAAGTAGAATGAGGATGACCTGGAACCTGACTTTAGAATAAACAGGCTCTCTGAGATTGGGAGTGAAAATCCCTAACAACAAGGCACTCTATGCTCCATGCCGTTGAAGACTTTCTTGTGTTCTATGGTACCTTGAGCCTAGATTAGGGCCTCTCAACACTTATTAGCTACTGAATGAGCAAGGGGCAGGAACCATCTAGAGTAATAATTTAGCAATGTATGAATCTTTTTATTCTCAGCACTAGCCTATGTAGCTTTTCCTTGACAATGCTCCCTTACAGAGTAACCGATTCCATCTTTGACCAGCTAGTCAGGCACTTCCTCCTCACATTGTGCAGAAATGCAACCCCCTCAGCTTCCACCCACAGGTGCACACTCTGCCCTCCAGGACTCTAGGGAACACAGAACATTTCTTTCCATTGCTATTTACTTCGCACATTTCAAGTCTGTAGAGAAGTTGAGGGAACAGCACAATCAATGCCCATATGCTTTTCATCTACTCACCAATTAATATTTTCCTATATTTGCGGTTTTACCTCTTTTTTTCTTCATGAATCATTTGAGAATTATTTTGCAAACATAAGACTACATCACTTCTAACACTTTTGTGTATTATCTCTTAAGAATAAGAACGTTCTCCCACATGACATGACAGCATTCCTATTTATATACCTAAAAAAAGTTTCAGTAACAAAATATTATCTAAAATAAAATTCATATTTAAATTTTCCTACTTATCCCCAAAGTGCATTTTTTTTAAAATCTGGATTTTAAAATTCCAGATTAAACAAAAATTCAGTCTTTTTTAATCTAAAAAATTTTTAAGACTTTGTATTTTTATTACATTATCTGTTTTTGCCAAGACTTCTATGTGTATTATACTTGATGGAGGCACATACCGTCGGGATGTCTCACTAGTGATGACATATAACTTGACCACCTGATTAAGACTGAGATCACCGGGGCACTTGGGAGGCTCAGTGGGTTAAGTGTCCGCCATCAGCTGAGGTCATGATCCAAGTCCTGGGATGGAGCCCTGCTTCAGACTCCCTGCCAAGCAGGGAGCTTGCTTCTTTCTCTCCCTGTATCACTTCCCCTGCCTATGCTTTCTCTCTCTCTCTCAAATAAAAAATAATAAAACATTTTAAAAAAAAGAATGAGATCACCAGATCTATTCACTGAAAAATTACATTTCCCCTTTTGTAATTAAAAACTCAAAGGGGTACCTGGGTGGCTCAGTGGTTGAGTGTCTGCCCTTGGCTCACGTCGTGATCCTGGGGTCCCAGGATCAAGTCTAACATCAGGCTCTCCACAGGGAGCCTGCTTCTCTCTCTGCCTGTCTCTGCCTCTGTGTGTATGTGTGTCTCATGAAAAAATAAAATCTTTAAGAAAAAAACAAAACAAAACTGGGGCTCCTGGGTGGCCCAGTCTGTTAAGTGTCTGCCTTCCACTCAGGTCATGATCTCAGGGTTCTGAGACCGAGCTCCACATCAATCTGCTTAAGACTCTCTCTCCCTTTCCCCATTTCTCCCCACTGCTCTCTCTCTCTCTCTCTCTCTCTCAAATAAATCGGTAAATCTTATAATTAACTAATTAAAAAATATAAACTTAAAAATACTTAAGCCAGTGTGAATATTTGTCCCTCCAATAACTTTTTTGCCCAACTTTTTGTAGCCACTGATGATCCTTGCCTGAATCAACTATTATACTAAGAATTATAAAATGATGATTTTCTGATTCTATGAGCTCTTCTGCACGGATTTTTAAAAATCCAATGCATTAGAATTTATTATCACTTTAAAATTTTTTTGATATTCAAATTGTCCCAAATTTGGCCAGTAGATGGTTTTTGATACTGCCTCCTAGGCCTTTTTGACATGAACCATTAGTAAGCATTTCCTATCTTTCTGTCACACCATGAGCCCAGCCTCACCTATATACTATCCTCTCCCCAGACCCTGAATTAGCCATTTCTCCAAGGATCTCTGGTTTCTGGTGGTGGACACTAGCCTTTAGGAGGAACAAGTCTGCTAGTGTCTTCTACATACCAGCCCTTCAAGTGCTCAAAGCCAGTTACTTCTGTCCCATATACCTCCCCAAACCTCTACACCTAGGCTAAATTCACCAAACTCCTTACACAAGTCTTGCTGTAACTTAACTTTGATTTCTAAACTACTCTTCTCTTTCATATTCCTTGTCCCAACTCGGTGCGGTCTTATATTCCAGTGGTTCCCAACCTAGCTATACATCAAAATCACTAAAGGACTTCTTTACTATAGAGATTCCCAGGATCAACTCACTCCAAAGTTACTAAATAAGAATCTCTGGGGTGAAGCATGGGACTCTGTTTTTAAGTTCCTCAAGTGATATCAATATAGCCAGTCCACTGCATACTTCAATTTTTCAAGACCTTGTGAATCCCAAATTGGATACATTATCAAGAAAAGAAAACCATAGCTGGGGGCATCACAATGCCAGATTTCAGGTTGTACTACAAAGCTGTGGTCATCAAGACAGTGTGGTACTGGCACAAAAACAGACACATAGATCAATGGAACAGAATAGAGAACCCAGAAGTGGACCCTGAAATGTATGGTCATCTAATATTCGATAAAGGAGGAAAGACTATCCATTGGAAGAAAGACAGTCTCTTCAATAAATGGTGTTGGGAAAATTGGACATCCACATGCAGAAGAATGAAACTGGACCACTCTCTTTCACCATACACAAAGATAAACTCAAAATGGATGAGAGATCTAAATGTGAGACAAGAGTCCATCAAAATCATAGAAGAGAACACAGGCAACACCCTTTTTGAACTCGGCCACAGTAACTTCTTGCAAGATACATCCACAAAGGCAAAAGAAACAAAAGCAAAAATGAACTATTGGGACTTCATCAAGATAAGAAGCTTTTGCACAGCAAAGGATACAGTCAACAAAATTAAAAGACAACCTACAGAATGGGAGAAGATATTTGCAAATGACGTATCAGATAAAGGGCTAGTTTCCAAGATCTATAAAGAACTTCTTAAACTCAACAGCAAAGAAACAAACAATCCAATCATGAAATGGGCAAAAGACATGAAGAGAAATCTCACAGAGGAAGACATGGACATGGCCAACATGCACATGAGAAAATGCTCTGCATCACTTGCCATCAGGGAAATACAAATTAAAACCACAATGAGATACCACCTCACACCAGTGAGGATGGGGAAAATGAACAAGGCAGGAAACCACAAATGTTGGAGAGGATGTGGAGAAAGGGGAACCCTCTTGTACTGTTGGTGGGAATGTGAACTGGTGCAGCCACTCTGGAAAACTGTGTGGAGGTTCCTCAAAGAGTTAAAAATAGACCTGCCCTAAGACCCAGCAAATGCACTGTTGGGGATTTACCCCAAAGATTCAGATGCAATGAAACGTCGGGACACCTGCACCCCGATGTTTCTATCAGCAATGGCCACAATAGCCAAACTGTGGAAGGAGCCTCGGTGTCCATCGAAAGATGAATGGATAAAGAAGATGTGGTTTATGTATACAATGGAGTATTACTCAGCAATTAGAAACGACAAATACCCACCATTTGCTTCAACGTGGATGGAACTGGAGGTAGTATTATGCTGAGTGAAATAAGTCAATCGGAGAAGGACAAACAGTGTATGTTCTCATTCATTTGGGGAATATAAATAATAGTGAAAAGGAATATAAAGGAAGGGAGAAGAAATGTTGGGAAATATCAGGAAGGGAGACAGAACATAAAGACTCCTAACTCGGGGAAACGAACTAGGGGTGGTGGAAGGGGGGAGGAGGGCGGGTGTTGGAGGGGAATGGGTGATGGGCATTGAGGTGGACACTTGACGGGATGAGCACTGGGTGTTTTTCTATATGTTGGTAAATTGAACACCAATAAAAATTAATTAAAAAAAAAAGAAGTATGGTCTAGAGCTATGACTTTTCTTGGACATTCTATTTCTTTTAGTATAAATTGTTGCCGACATTTTTCTGGAAGGTGGAGACAATGGCATAAAATTTCTGACTTATGACAAATTTATGAAGAACTAAATCCTCAACACTTTTCCAAACATATTGTTAAGTTACAACTCCCTTATCTCCTTATGTGCCATTGGTCTTTCAGGCCTAAGTGTAAGGACTTACATTTATTCCAATTAAAACTTATATTGCTTGATTTATCAAACCTTCAGGGTCTTATGGATCCCGATTTTATCACACAAAGTGTTTTTTACCATTCCAACTTTATGCCATTCACAGTTAAACATGCTATCAAACTCTTCTTACATTGCCTTTTTAAAAAATTATTAAAACAAATCTTATAGACTTTTCTTATAGAATTTTCTACAGTGGTGGTGGTGGTGACATAACTGTATGTATTCACAAACACTCACAGAAGCATACATCAAGAAGAATGAATTTTAACGTAGGTGAATTATACCTTAAAAAAGATCAGCCTTACATTCCAAATAACCCACTGTATTTTTCTTCTAGATTAGGTCTCACTAACATATTTTGATTGACAATCTCTGCAAAATGGAGGAATAACTAATGGAGTTTTCATAGACTTTGTATTTTTATTCAGTTGATGTCAATGTATTCTAGGTTTGATGCTTTGAAAAAGCATCAGGGTTTGGTTTACCAGGCCAGTCAACCCAGTCGATGCATTATTACCATTTTATCAGTTACCACAAGACAAAATGCAAAGAAGTGATGGGCTGTGAAATAAGGTTAAAATAATATTAAAGGAATTACAATTCTTCATAGAACTAGGCTAAAAAAAAAAAAAATCAAAACTCAAACACAGGCCTGTCACTCTTGCATAGGAGTAGAAGTTAGAACATTTCCACCTGTAAGTTTGACAAGGATTTTAAAAAATACTCTTCAGTGCTGGTGAAGGTCTTGTGAAATACGTGCTCAGACAGTGTAAGTGAGGGGCTTAAGTGAAATAGCCTTCCTGCCTTAGATAGATAGAATCTATCTAACAAGAACTTAAAGAATTAAACTTAAAGAATACATATGTACTGAGAAAAACTAGAAAGATTACACCAAACTTTAAGCAGGAACCAGCCATCTCCAGCTAATGGAAGATAGACTGTTTTGTTTTTTAATGTTTTATATTAAAAAATGTTTAAAAAATTTCTACAGTGAGCCCATGTTAGTTTTATAATTAGGAAAAAAGAAATACATATTTATAAAAAAGATCAAAGAAAGGGGAAGAAAACAAACCACAAAGAAAGTAAATATGGAAAAAATAATTTTTTTTGGTAAAGATTTACCTGTCACTGATAGGAATTCTCAAGAAAAATATGCCTTTCAGGTAGTCAATAATTTCATAAAGAATTTTTGTTCAGAAAATGAACAATTTTCCTTTGTGAAGCTTATGTGAATGCCACAGAAGATTCAAATATACAGTAACTCTGTAAGGGATACTTGAACTGCCTCCAAATTTTTTCCAAATGAGAAGTGTTATACCGAATTATTAAAAACTATAAACTCATACCTTGAAGAACGGTGCTCTGGTTTATTTCGTTCGTTGCGATCTGTAAAGAAGGAAGACAGTTACATGTCAAAATTCTCTTCAGAAGCCCTGGAAAAGAAGTTCTTAAATACCAGCTGCCATACTATAGATTTCACAAAGGACTGTTCAAAGGTTGCTGTGTCTTACCCTGTATGAGGCTCTTTATCAGAGTTGAAAGGATTTGTCTGACATAAGAGGTAAAAGGATACAAAGCTAGGCAGGCATGTAAAGTTTTTAAGGTTTGTTAAAATCATCTACTTGGAAAGTGTATCATTACACATATTATTTCATTTTCAAAGATCTTTGCTGTTTTAAACACTTTATTAAACCCAAACAAATTTAGCTAAGGAAAGAAAGTAAGGAAACTGAAAAGCCACAGATTACTCAGCTCAAAAAAATTATTCCATGAATCATGGTTGGCAAAAGCTTCCAACAGGATAGGGAGGGGGAGAAAAATGAGCAGTCAGCTACAGCAGCATCTGCAAACACCCTAAGACCTCATCCTTAACTCTCTATTGCTGAGAACTTTTCAAAAGTTGGATTTCAACGTTCCACTGATAATTAGGCCTAATGTGCTATATAGAGGGCGGTGGTTCTTGACCAGGAGCAATCCGCCTCCCAAGCCCCAAGAGACACTTGACAATGCCTGAAGACACTTTTAATTGTCACAACTGGGGAAGAAGGAACTACTGGTACCTAGTAGGTAAAGAGACCAGTGATGCATAAAATGTCCTACAATGCACTCTACAACAAAGAATTATGTCACCCAAAGTGTCAATAGCGCTGACATTGAGAAACTTTGCTATAGGGTAAGAGATAGGGCTGCTTGAAGTTTTCCCAGGTGCCTCTTTGGGCTGCTGTAAAATGCTGTTAATCAACCAGAAGACTATTATATATATGAGAAAGAACTACAAAATCCACAGGTCATCTTTTTTTGACTCCAAGTAACAATTTTTTTCAGTACATGCTTAAGAATAAACAAAGTGAAAGTCTCAGTTATGGAAAAACTAACAACAGAAATCAATGTGTAAGCCAAAATAAAATCCTATGCAATAGCTTTTTAAAAATCCTGTGCAATCTTATTAAAATATAGTTTTCTAAAGTATCTTCTGAATGAATACTAACGATATAGAATTTAATGGCAAAACAAAGATTGGACAAGAATTCTTTATTTCCCCCCTTAATTTTATTGCTCCTGGAGTAGCAAAAAGATACTAAAAATATACTATAAAACTTCTGGAGAGAGGTATGGAAGAAGTATAGGATTTACACAGTTAAATGTATTTATCAGTTCTTTCTGAATAGGTTCATAATGAAAAAGAAATGTTTCTTTAAACCAGGGAGTTAGTACACAGGAAGTATGTTCTCTGAGAGACTAACTAGTAGGAAGATTCACAATAAAACATATTTGTTTAGATAAAATGCTCTCCAAAATGCACAATATTACTATGCTTTTGGTTCGTGTTTCTCTACATAGTGACTTAGTATTACTGCCACTTTTAAAACTTTTGTTTTAATTTAACTTAGTTTTACAGTCCCTCAAATAAAAACATCATGGTTTTTCACTTGTGGAGCACTAAAACTTTCAAAGTCTAGCAATAGAGCACACATTTAATCATTTTTTTGAATCGTTCCTCTTCAGCTTTAGGCTGCTAGTTTTATTTCCAAAAGTAAAATACCTCAAAGCAGAGCTGAAAACTGGACGCAGATCAGCTATCTTCAGTATTAACAAAGCAACAATTCTTACCTGTGGCTAACGATGAGCTAAAAATCTGCCCAGGATGCCATTTGACGTGGCTGTGATCTTAGTTTCGTAGAGTTTATTTAGGCATGTAATAGCGAATTCCCCCGCAAATCTGTCTAGTGGTACAACACACGGGAGGAGGGGAGAAACAGAGTCACAACGCACGTAAACAAGACTCAGCATCTGAGGGCTTCCCTCCAGGGCCTGTTCTGATTGGCAGATGTGCTATGACCAATCTGCACAGCTGGAATGTGTCCACTCGGGAAGCAAATGGCTCATAGCTCTCCTTCATTCTTGGTTAAAACAGGAAATTCTACAGTTGTTTTATACTTTGTGCTCTAAGGAGATATAAATGCCTCCCCACAGTACTTCTCTAATGAACGAGCTGATAATCTGCTGGAAGACATTTTAAACATTCCCTCCCAAATTCTCGGTGTTATATTCCTATGTAAATATACATACACAACGATTATAACATGTCACTCCTAAGACCCATATATTTGATGATTTGAGGGTAAGGGGTAAATTATCCATTGCTTGCAATATCCCCTGTCCCCCAGCTTGTGACAATGGAAAACAAATTAAAACACATGTTCTTGTCTTATTTTTTTTTCTCAGAGCATACAAAGAACTGGATTTCACATTTTGCCCTAAGCCATCTTTTAGCTTAAATACATATATGTTTAGTATGTGTCTGTTGTGTGTGTCTACAAAAATTTTTACATGCTTATTTTAAGCTAAGAAATCTCCATGACAGCCAAGACAATTGTGCAATTGTCAAGAAATAACATTAGTGGCGATGCTGAAGTTTTGGCAAATTAATAAATGGTTATTATTTTGGTCCAAAATCTAAGACTGAACAAAACAAAGCACCGAGGGCAGATTTGGGATCTGGATCTCGCCAACAATAATAAAACATTTGGATAAAAGTCCCTTAAGAAAAATGAGAACATAGCCATAGCAAATATGGAAATTTCATCTTGACTATAGTGCCTTAAGCATATGGATTTTATTTGTTTCAAATCAAATACTCTTTGGCCTATATCCCCCCAATTTTTTTCAGAGTTTCTAATTTTTAAGTAACTAGGAGAAAATATATTTGCAAGGCTTCTTGAGCTTTTGCATACTTAAGAATCATAGAAATAACTTACTATACCAAAGTCTCACCATTTATATGAAAAAAAAGGGGTTATTAAAAATAAGAATGTTCTAACCCTAAAATTTAGTTGCCAAATGCTGCACATTTGTTGTAGATAATGCACTAACCCCAGGGGCCCACCGGGCTGTGTTATGATTTAGGTCAAAGATCAGGAGTACACTCTTAACATGAAGGTCAGCATGGCTGTAGAGCTACGTAAAAGTCTGTTGGGTTTATTTTGTTTTTTAAGATCTTATTTATTTATTCATGAGAGACACACAGAGAGAGAGAGAGAGGCAAAGACACAGGCAGAGGGAGAAGCAGGCTCCCTGTGAGGAGTCTGATGCAGGACTTGATCCCAGGACCCTGGGTTCACGCCTGGAGCCTAAGGCAGACGCTCAAACCACTGAGCCACCCAGGCATCCCAAGTCTGTTGATTTTGTAGGCATATGTCTGTCTGTCTGTCTCTTTCTCTCTCTCTCTCTTTCTCTCTCTCTCTCTCTCTCTCTCACACACACACACACACACACACACTGGAGTGGGAGAGAGAAAGAGAAAACCTGCTTGCATTCCCTGTTCTTACTCATCCATGTCTCCTGTTAATAAAGCTAATTGAGGAAATGGAAGAAAACCCCACAGGCAGAACAAAAGCAACATGAGGCAGAACTGGTGCCAAGGGTGCTGTTGGCTATGTGAGTACAAATGTTATTGGGAGATGTAAAGGAGGCAATGGGGGAACCCACGGCCCCTCAAGGAGACTGAGATCAGGAGAGCGATAGGAAGCTCTCACGGGCTGGTGACTCTGTAGGAGAATTCCAGTTCACCCAAATCTTCCTGCCATGACAACTTCTGATTCTAAGTAATCTGGACAGGCATGAATCCAATGTTTATGTACATAGGTGATATTCCACTTAGGTAGAAATGGGCCTCTGTTCTGGCAGGGACGGCATACTAGGAATGGCTGGGCAGAGTCTACTGATGTGTGACCATTCAGGGTGATTCTGAATCTAATAATACGACAAAACACTTTGAAATGAAGATGACAAGAATGCAAATATCATCTTTTGCTTTGATTAAAACTATGAAGAATGGCCAACTTAGAACTTATTAGAATCCATGGTAAGACATTCAGGCTTTGAGGATTTGGCTTTGATCACTTAACTAGACAGAAAATCAAACCCTATTGCATAGGGAACTTAGACTACTAACTCAAGTTGGCAGTGGAAAGTCCTAAATCGTTCTTTGAAATTAGTGGGAAGACTCAAGTCTACGTGAATGAATACACACAGCCACACTCAGAGCAGGAAGTGGTATAATGGAACCTGCCTTGTACCTCACACTGGAGTATTAAAATGAGTATTTAAAGTATTTAAAATGAGTATCTTTAAAGTTAGTATTATCTATGAAGGGATTCTGTACTATATTCCCAAGTCAAATTTCAGCTTGGGAGTATATACTCTATGTTATGTTTAAAAAATGGACCAATCCTATATAAATGCTTTGTATCATTCAGTACTAATTAAAGGATCCACACATTCTAAAAAAGAACTCCCTGCAACAATATCATTACCTCTTTACTTATAAGCAGAATAAATAATATATCCTTCCATTAGAAGAAGGAAGATATTCAAGATCATGAATCTTAGTTTGATGACTCTTTGAAAGATTGGGAAAGGAGTTCCACTCAAATAATCCTATGGATAGAATTGTACATATATGAGATTGGAGTTTAGTAGTCTTTATATAAGGTTCTTTTATTTAGGCAAAGAAAACTGAAAATTTATGTCTACTTGAAAAGAAGCTAGGTTCATCCTACAAAGTTACTGATGTTAATGCTTATTTACCACCTCCTTCTAGCTCCATGTCACTACTGTCACCACTCTTAAGTATGTCTTCAAATTGATTTCTAGTCATTTTTGAGACTCCCACAGTAAATAGTTTAAAATAAATAAATTGAAGTATTTTAAAAGATTGTATTTGAGAGAGAGGTAGTATGTATGCATGCACAAGTGTACGTAAGCACAAGCAAGGCTCTATCACCAGCCTGAGATCATGACCTAAACTGAAATCAAGAGTTAGATGCCTAACTGACTGAGCCATCCGGGTGCCCCAGTATATTGCTCTTTTAAATGATAGGCTTTCAGGGACACCTGGGTGGCTCAGTGGTTGAGCATCTACCTTCAGCTCAGGATGTGATCCCGGGGTCCTGGGATCAAATCCGACATCAGGCTCCCTGCAGGGAGCCCACTTCTACCTCTATGTCTCTGCCTCTGTGTCTCTTCTGAATAAACAAAATCTTGAAAAAAAATTTTTTTAAATGATAGGCTTTCAATAAATATATATTTGCTGTTGTCGAACTTAAGAAAGTTACTCCTAAACACCAAGAAATTAAAGACAATCTCTGTGAGTTACCACTGCAGGAGGCGTATTACAGAGTTTACATGATTGCTACCCACGCTTCTATGGGTAAGTGGAGAAGTTTAGTCTACAGCATTGTCAATACTGACACCTGTCATTAGTTCTAATTATCAAATGCCTAAACTCATTAAAATGCAGCACCCTAATCACACAGGGAGGGAGAAACTAGAGATGGAGGGAAGTTTTTTTTATAAGAGAGTTATATTTCAACAGAGTAGATTGCCTCTGGAGTCTTTTCTACTTCCCATGCCTACTGTGTTTTCCTGTATTTTATGTTTTCATCAGCACTTGTCAGGACTGTTGCGTCTTGACTGGATTTTCTGGTTCTAGTCTCTTTTCTTCCAGTTCTGCCTTCTTGCTGGCCAAATTCATACCTCAGAAAATTACAAACCTTAAGAGTCTGAAGAGAGATAATGACATTCCATGAGATAATGACAGTGACATCCTCAGCACTTTGCCTATGCAAAGTAAGCACTCAATAAATGTCATCAGCTGCCATCTTGCTAAAAGGCCAGCTATTTACTAGTGGTAGTGACTGGTCCTGCCTGTGGTGATTGCACAAGTTACTTGGTCTCTCTAAATCTTGGTTTTTCTCAGTACACAAGAGGAAAGAATGCTATCCTGAGAGATTTTGTGAGGATAAATTAATGAAAGGGTATAAAGAACTTAGCTTCACACCCGGAACATAAACTCGATGACCCTGTTACAACTCCTCCTTACCATCTTTAGTGCCTGGCTCAAACACACCACCTTCCTCATGAAACTGTCTCTGACTCCTTTTTCTTTTCTGCATCCTTGTATTCAGTTTCCTATTGCTGCTGTAACAAAATATCATGAACATAGGGGCTTATAACAAAAATTGACTATTTTATAGTTCTGGGGGCCAGTAGTCAAAGTAGGTCTCTTTAGGCTAGAAGTCAAGGTATTTGCAGGGCCACATTCCTTCTGGGAGCTCAAAGTAAGAAGCTGTTTCCTTGCCTTTTCTACCTTCTCAAGGTCACTAGCATTCCTTGGGTGGTGGCCCCTTCCTCCAACCATGTGGCATCTTTACTTCTTTCTCTCACTCTGACTTCCTCTTCTGCTTCTCTTTTCCACTTAAAGGGCCTTTAGGATTATACTGGGCCCACCAGGATTATCCAAAATTATCTGCTTGTGTCAAGGTCTGTTGATTAGCAACTTTAATTCCTCTCCACTATGCAATATAACATCTTCTCAGGTTCCAGGCTTTAAGACGTGGACATCTTTGAGGGGGCAACATTATTCTGCCTACCACATCCTATCTGAATTCTCATATCATCTATATCACTCACATGACACTTAGCATATGTGTCTTATTATTTAAAGTTTTAGGTATGTGTCTATCGCCTTATCTAATCAGTGTGTCTGATAAAGGCAGGACTCTTTTTTTTTTTTTTCAAGATTTTATTTATTTATTCATGAGAGCTATACACAGAGAGAGGCAGAGACACAGGCAGAGGGAGAAGCAGGCTGCCTTAGGGGAGCCTGATGTGGGACTCAATCTCAGGACCCCAGGGTCACGCCCTGAGCCAAAGGCAGACACTCAACCACTGAGCCACCCAGGCGCGCCCCCACCTTCTTTTTAAAGGAAGCTCTATGCCCAATGCAGGGGCTTGAACTCATGACCCCAAGATTAAGAGTAGCATGCTATACCAACTGAGCCAGCCAGCCACCCTGGCAGGACTTTATCTTAACTCTGCTTCACAGTCAGCCTTCTGTAAACATCTGTTGATAATGGTAATATCCAATGCCCTTTCGTTCCCCTTTCTGCCTTTCTGCCTTGTCATTTAGGCTGGAGTCGGTTCAATGATTATCTTTACTGGTGAAAAAGTTGTCCTAAGAATGCCCATACATATTTTTACTTTTTATAAACACAGTAGTGATTCAAGAGTCACCTCTGCCCTAGAATGACCCACATTTGGTCTATTCTTGTCTCAAAGTAGTTCTCACCAAACCAAACCATACATCGGAGGAAAAAACCAAAGCACAAGTGAATCCCAGGAAGAATCACCTATTTGGCAACAGACGCTGCTTCCAAAATAATTTTTCTTTAATAATTTTTCTTTAACCACCTTAAAGAATCATTTTGATGACTGAGTTCAACTTGCTATTGAATCCGGCTTAAAGAATCATTTTGATGACTGAGTTCAACTCGCTATTGAATCCGGCTTTTTATGTTAGTAGTTTCAGAGATGAAAAATCAGAGCCACCATCTACATCGCCCCTCTTCCCCACAGGGTGCATCTGATAAAATTCAGGAAGACGGACAGTTTTACCAGTGCCTCTCAAGTCCTGCAGCAGAAATGGAAACAGGCTGAGGAACAGCCTTGGTGTTCCTTCCTCAGGCTCCCTAATGATTCTCTTAATAATTACTTTCAGGCCTTTTTGTTGTTGTTCTTGTTACAAAATAACACTTTTTAAGCAAGTGAGATTCCTGATTCAAGGAGGGATAAAAAGACCTTTCAGTTAAATTTAAATCTCTAATCCCCCAACTACCAAATTAAAAATATTATACCCATATTCAAAATATTAGGTCATTCCTAAGAGTTTTTCTAAAGGAGTCATAAATTTTACCTAGAATCAGGTATTCTAGAAGAAAGGAAACCTGAGAAAGTGACCCAAGGCATTTCTTTCAAAGTTTTCCAAATTATGACAACTTCTAGGATAGTCACAAAGCATATTAGTATCTTAAAGGTTCTGAGAAACCCTGCAACTAAAAAAAATTAACTTTGTTTAACACAGTATTTCCCAAACTAATCTGAAGATGAAACATTTCTCACAAAATCATAATCGGTATCTGGTAGCCTGGCACACAGTGTGATCATCACCATCTACTCCTCTGGAAATCCAAAGTCCTTTACCCAGAGCTTGGTGTTTGTATCTTCATGGCCAGCACCATGCCTGACGTGTAGGTGGCACTTCTCCAATGAACTCAACTCCGATTGGTGTAGGGCCAGGTACAGGATTCAAATACAAAGGGGAGTAGGAACCTCCATTCCAATCCTATCAGGTCAAGCCCTGGTCTTTTAAGATGATTGCATTTCCCTCACTTATTTATCTTTGATTTTGTCGTTGTTTAGGTTAATTTGTACATCTCAAGAATGACGTGTTCCATAAAGATGAGTATACTTAGCGACTCCAGGTATCTACTACTGGGTCATATCCACGATGGCAAATTAATAAATATTTCAGTTTGACAACCCAGACAGAGGTTAATAAGTGCAGGCACCTGAGGTCAGATAGCCTTGTTTTGAGTTCTTGCTTCATTAGTAAATGGCCTCAATGTCCTTAACAAGATATTTACGTTCTGTAAGTCTCAGTATCCACATCTGTGAAAGACGATAATAGTGGTACCCACCTCATCAAGTTGAACAGGGAGTAAGTGAAGAAATGCATATAAAGGACAGTATGCTTGCTGACTAAGACAAATGCCTCGTAAATGTTTACTATTATGATGATAATATTAGGGAAGCAGATTAATCATAGAGTTCATAGTACTGTGGCTACAATTATTTAAAAAGGTTAATTATCCTTTGTCCAGTATAGATTTTTTAATTCTGCAGGATTTTTTCTTTTGCTTATTACTGGACAAGAGGACAGAGCTGTACTAATAAATAATTTCCACATCGTCTCTTATCCAATCACTCCAGCCTCCTATCCTTTTGAACCAAGGGCTAACTATAAAAAATTAATAAATCTGGACTTTCACTTTTCTTCATTTTCCCATTGCAGCCTCTGACAGAAGTGATA
This sequence comes from Vulpes vulpes, assembly GCF_048418805.1. Classification (NCBI taxonomy): domain Eukaryota; kingdom Metazoa; phylum Chordata; class Mammalia; order Carnivora; family Canidae; genus Vulpes; species Vulpes vulpes. The sequence continues at coordinate 86,726,071 of NC_132789.1, forward strand.
AATAAGCCCTAAAAGTAAGCAGCAGGAAGGAGAAAAAGAACTCAACTCAAAGGCAGACAGAGGCAGTTCCTTCAGGATGAAAACTGTACCAAGCATGGATCACCACCTCTCCCATTCCTAGTTCATCCTGCAGGTATTAAGCCTTCGTAGTCACTTTCTGAGACCCAAGAATTTTAAAATAAGTTTCCTGAGTAGGATTAATGAGTGATACAAAGAAAGAAAACTAAATAGATAAAATATTTCTATTAAAATATATATTATGTATATATCTATATATTTATAAAATTACTGAAATGTGCCTCCGTATCTTAGGATACTATGGATTTCTTTTACAAGAATTCAGAGAACGAGGATTAAAATTGTTATTTCAGGTGTTAAAGGATAGATAACATCTCTAACCACAGGTTGCTTTTTCAGCTGTTAGGGTAAAAATAATAAAGATCATTTTTTTCTTTAAAGGGCAAAAGGCTCATTCTTATGGTCTCCTCGTCCTTTAGTTTTGATTAATTCACAGATGTTGCAGCAACGTTTTACCTCTTTACACCTGTCTCTGCAAAACATGCAAATATCAGAAACCATTCTAACCAAGAGACTGCTTCATTTGCAGGGAAGCAGGAAAAAAAATGGAAGATCACGTTTTTCCAATTACCATACACATCTCACTCTGATGTAAGATTATTAGGCTGTGCAAATCTTTCCTAAACAGAAAAAGGATTTTTCTGATCTGAGTCTTCAAACAGATTTTTATCCACAGTGGGGCAGTCTTGGTCTCTAATCTAGAATGACGAATTTTTTTGTTCCTTTTAATGAAGAAAAGGTAAAGTCACATCCAGCCTTGCTACATTACCTTACGTAGGGATAGAGAATGTATTCTCTGTACACCACACACATTGCTTCTTGCAAATTCAGCCCACCAATCTCCTTCCTCTCCACTCTATTAAACTCCCATCCACATGACCACGTTCAAAAGGCTACTGGGACACAAGCAAGGAGAATGCCCAATTGTCTCATTCTATTCTTCAACCATACAGAATGCCTCTAAAGTAAGTGTGCAGTTCTGATTTTTCACAGTTGTAAAGACACACAGGATCTTTAAGAGGAGACCTAAGAGACATCTGCAATCTCAGCTTTGAAGCCTTATTTGACTCCCCACAGGCAAAAACAATGCTTCCCCACCTGCACCACCACATAGTGCCTAGCACCCGTATCAGCACTGACCACATTTTGAATCACCTTATAATTCTCGTTATCTATGTCTTATTGCTTCTACTTTATAGTTCCTTCAAGACAAGGCCTTTATACACTTTGTAATGGCTGGCAGAGCACCTTACACACAGTAGGTACAACCTAAGAATCTACTGTAGAATATACTGGTATGAGTCCTCTCTAACACCTCTGCAAACTGGAAATTAGCTGAGCTTAAAAAGCCTTTGTATTGTCTGGTGTTTCTTTTGGGGGTGTGAGGGAGCAGTTGTTATTAATTCATGGAGAAGACAGATTGCACATTACCATGCAAAAGCTTCAAATAATTTTGATTCAGAATGAAAGCATTTTGTGCAGCTTCAGAGTTGCAGAATTAACAAAACACTATATTTGTGTAATGAAAAATGGACAGTTTAAGGGGAGGAAAAAGCAATAGAATTATTACAAAGAAGCACAGGAAGCTACACAAAGGATTCACTCTGTGGCTCTCAGGTCACAAAACAGTTGAAATAAATTCAAGAATTGGCTATCAGCATAACAACAACGACAACGATGAACAGATATTATTCATCAAGTCTTTACTACGTTAGAGGCATTCTAATGTGGTCCCATTTAATCTTCATGGGATTCCCATGATGCAAGTCTTTTCCACTTTATTGATGAGAAAGCAGTCTCAGAGAAGCTAGTTTAAAAACAAAGGAGTATGAATTTTCAAACCTGGATCTGAAGAATCTCAAAGCCCCTGCTCTTTCCATTGTATCAGAGGGCTGGAGGTCCCACTCGTTTGATAAACTACAAGGGTAAAAGTGTAGAAATTATGTTCGCCACAAGCCACACTTATATTTCAGTATCTGATGGTGTGTTTTTTAGAGACTGAATCCAGGGCCTCAAATTCCTTCCAACGGTCTCTGAGGTTTTCTTCAGCATCACAAAACAAACACCCTCTCATAAATTCCTAAGAATACAGAAGATTTTGCCTTGGGCATCTTATGACAAGATACCTGTGCTGGGAGAATAGCTCCAATTCACTACCTTGTGCCATCAACAATCTTATGTTACTAACATTTAATCTATGGGTTCAACAGAGTATGGACACAGATGCATGATGATAGGGACAATTCATTATAAAATTAAACAGATTACAAGACAGGTTTGAATTCTGCTTGGACTATTGCTTGTTAATTCCTGTATTTTCAGAGTGAAAATTTTAGGAAAAAAAAAATGACCTTAAATAATTAAGTTTTTATACAACAGCAATCTGGGTCTTGGTGATTTTCTTTTCAAATATAATTAGCCATCTTTTTAATTGCAACACAAAATGCACTATTAATAATGATAGTTAAACACACACAAAAACTGGGCAGTGAGGAGGAAGAAATATTAGCCACATATCAGAAATTGGCTCGGGGGGCAGCCTGGGTGGCTCAGCGGTTTAGCACCACCGCCTTCAGTCCAGGGCCTGATCCTGGGGACCTGGGATTGAGTCCCACGTCAGGCTTCCTGCGTGGAGCCTGCTTCTCCCTCTGCCTGCTTCTCCGCCTCTCTCTCTCTCTCTCTCTCTCTCTCTCTGTGTCTCAGGAGTAAATAAATAAAATTTTTTAAAATATTAAATAAAAATTAAATAAAAAAGAAAGAAAGAAATTGGTTCTGGGGCAGCTTATGTGTCATTTATGCAAACCAGACTTTGAGATATCTTGGGTTTGCCAGTCATCATTATCTAAGATTTCCACACCACTCCACACCCATACCCATTGACACGTTTGAAATATGTTTGTTTGCATCATTCCTGGGTTAACCCATGCACCACAAGCAATTAGAAAATAGGTCTGAGAAACAGCGGATACTTCCAGTAATCTGGAGATGAAATACAAATCCAATTGTACTTTATCATACTGGAGATGAAATACAGATCCAATTGTACTTTATCAGAAACCCACATGAGGTGTTGTATGCTTTCTTCCCACGGAGCTGTGGTGTTGTTGCCATGAATGCAACACCTGCAGATGCAGGGGAGTGAGATCAACCTTAGCCATCCTCCGGCTCAGTGAGCTCAGGTACAGACCACTCTGATCGACCTGGCTCTGGTCCAGAGAAAAAAGAATCAAAGATAATGCTGACTGTCTTGGAGGATAAGAGACTGTGAAATACTCTTGGTACACAACAAAAGCTGCATTCAACAAACTACAATCTTTGTTGAGACACAAGAGCAAATAATTTCTAATGCACACTGTGAGTACAAAAAAAATGCAGAAGAACCCTAACATTGTTAACTGATGTCATGAGAATTTTAAGAATCCACAAAATCTTTAACAAAAATACTTGCATGAATTTCCAGATTTGCACAAACTCTCAAATAATTTCACCAAAATCATATTTCCTGTGCATATCTATATAGCATGAGTTAACTCTATTTGCAACTTTCATGGCAGTTTTATCATTCACTTGGACTGGTGTACTTGCCTTACAGCAGGAATAAAAAATTCCTACATCAGCTGTTCCTGATGTTCCTACATCAGGGATTTCAGTGAATAATCAAATGGTGAGTATTAAATAAATGAATGCCCAAGAGCTACTAAAATATAGGATTATAAGAGAAGGTTTAGTTGTGACTAAGAAATCTTCAAGGCTTGCCAGAATAGATAGCATTTGGTTTGAGCATAACTTTAAGTTGGCAAAATTTGAGAAGTAAATACGGGAAGAAAGGCATCTAAGTTTAGGAGAACTATGTACTACATAATAGTAGTGGAAGCACAAAGAACTGAGGGATAGTACTGAGTAATCCAGTTGAAGGTAGATTCCAAAGTGTGAGGAAAATATACTGGGAGATATTACAACATTACTTCAGGATCATTTAGAACAATTCATGAATGTTATATACTAGCATTTGTACTTTTCTGTAGGCAATGGAGAAAGGGTAGCCTGATGGAATGGACTGCTGGTGGAGGGGTGGATGAAAGAAGAGAGATCACTAACAACAGTATAAACCAGGTAGAAAGCTTGATGTAAGGAAAGAATACGAGGAAATAAAAGTGGGAGGGTTGAGCAGAAACACAGGATTAGGAACGAACAATACGTGTTGAGGGAGGAAGCAGGAATAAGGATATGAGTGCACGGTATATGCTACCAATAACAAGTTAGGAACTAAGCAAGATGAGACAATGGGTAGGAATATATCATGTGTAGGGTAATATTCACTAGCTAGTACCATCAATAAGCTTATGCTACTAACATTTACGAGTTCAACAGAGAATGGATACAGGTCTGAAGCTTTTAAGTGAAAAATCATATGAAAATGTTTACTTGACTCATTCAAGCTGAGTAGTTACATCCACCTCCCCTCCCTATAAATTGAAATGATAAAATAAAAAATAAAAACCATTTGAATGGAACCACAATAACACTAAGAACAAAGCAAGAATGAGAGTCATCAATGGATCAGACATCCTAAGAAATTTGAAACCAAGGTCAAAGACATCAGAGATTAAACAAGAGTTCTCTCTAACAAGCTCCTTCTGAGTCAGAGAATAAAAACTGGCTCCTTGGACAGTCATGAAGACAGTTAATTAGAGCTATCGTCAGATCACCAGATTCAGCTCTTCAGTACTGTTCAGCCTGTCTCACAACCAATTACACCGAGAAGCCAGTTAAGGCTTCCCTTTTGAGCTAAAGTCAGAAAATTGCTATCCACATAAAGTTAGTGACCTGCCTGGGAGAGTCCCACTTGGGAAACAGAAAAAGAGCACATAGTTTAGGGTAATTTAGTATTTAAATTCATTTTAGACTCAGAAATTGTTGGGAAACCGAGAGAAAAGATAGATCCTACAGGTAAAATACAGTAAACCATTCCAGTTCTAGATACATCTCATTTGCTTAGCCTTGAGTAACAGCTTCCTTACTTTGGCAATTTTAAAGGTCTGAGCTTGCCTTCCAACTCCCTTACAGGAAAAGCCACCAACAGTATAATGCCATTAATAACCACCAACAGTTAATTAATATAACTGACATAGTTATGTCATTCAGAGGAAAGCATTTCTGGAGAAATAAAACCACGATGTATATCAGCCAATTTAGCATTTTATTCATAAACATGTACCTACAACCAATGCTAAGCAAACATCTAAGGAAAAATCAATGGTATAAAAGGGAAAGACCTACAGGAATGATCAATTCTGGATCAAAAAGAATTTAGAGAATAGAAGAGAATGCTTGAAGTATTTTGAGGGGGTGCCTGGGTGGTTCAGTTGGTTGAGTATCTGACGTCGGCTCAGGTCTTGATCTCAGGGTCCTGGGATCAAGCCCCACATTGGGCTCCCTACTCAGTGGGGAGTCTGTTTCTCCTCCTGCTTCTTCCCACTGCACTCATACTCTCTCAAATAAATAAATATAATCTTAAAAAATATGTAAAGTCTTAAAATTTTTTTGAATAAAATAAAACATTCTGAGGGGTGCTTGGGTGGCTCAGTCAGTTAAGTGCCTGACTCTTAGTTTCCACTCAGGTCATGACCTCAGGATGGTGAGATTGAGCCTTTGCCCTGGCTCCATACTAGGAGGGAGTCTGCTTGAAATTCTCTTCCTCTGCCCCTTCCCCGCTCCCCACCTCCTAAAAATAAATAAATAAATCTTAAAAAAAAAAAAAGGAAACATATTTATGAATTTCACATACTTGGCCTGCCAACCTGATCTATGCCAAACTGAAGAGTAATGGTAATAATTAGAGCTGCACTTCCATTCTGTGTGCCATGTGCATCAACTAACCATAGCCCTGAAATTATTCCCATTTTAAAATGTGGAGACAGAGGTTCCCCAAGGTTAAGTAATTGGCCCAGGGTCACAAGACCAAAAAGGGGAGATCTGGGACTGGAACTCAGCTCACTCTGACTCTGATCCCACACTCAACACAGCTTTTCACAAAAGCACATTCTTTTTTCTTTATTCCCCTAAAGATTTTATTTATCTGAGAGACAGAAAGTGTGTACAAGTGGGGAGGAGGGACAGAAGGAGAGGGAGAAGCAGGCTTCCCCCTAAGCTCCCTGATGTGGGACTCGATCCCAGGGCCTTGAGATCATGACCTGAGCTGAAGGCAGACTCTCAATTCAACTAAGTCTGCCACCTGGATGCTCCACAAGAGTAAATTCTTGATGTGCTTTTTAAATAAACAGTGAAAGAAAGTAAAAACATCATATCTCTATTAAGAAGTTAGAGCTTTGTTTGTAAAAAGGAAAAAGTGCAATGGAATAGAAAGGAGAAGGCCTATTTAGAAATATAGGTTTTATATGACTTTATATAGTTCTTTATATCCCTGGGTGACAGTTGATTGGGAAATTAATGACAATATTCTAAGACATAGAGCCTCCAGTGTGAGGGCTTCATTGATAAAGGGGGTTGTATTTAACTAGGACTATATGATTCTTAATCCCTAACTACGATATATGGGAAATAAAAAAGATAAATGCTCTTTCAATAAAAAGCTGTAAGTTTCCCAGGTACAGATAAGAAGCTAAACACAGATTTGGCACTGATAGTACAACTAACAAAGCTGTAGGAATCAAGAGGGAAAACAGAATAAGCAGAAAAAATTTCCCAATAATAATTCCATGGAATAGACACACTGATAACTAGGAATATTCCTATTAGACAAACTATAAGAAGACTCAAAAGATAACATAATACCCCCAAAATTCTCTTCCTCTCTTCCATTTCCCCAGAAACAGACAGCAATGCAAAAAAGGAAAGAACTCTCAGTTATCTGTCCTTAATCTTTGTGATGCTGATCAATTAAGAGCAAATAAACCTACAATCAAGAATTTGCATACTTCCTAAGTAATCTGTGCCCAGTCATAAAAAATCATTTAATATCTAAGTTAACAGCATACTGTTATGTGCAAATTAAAAAGTATAATAAATAGTAAATAAAAAGGTAAGACTTTATACTATAAAAGGAAAAAGTATATTGGAGAAAGAGAAAAAGAAAAAAGGAAAAAGCAATGTCATGTTTCTATTTCCCTCCACGAATACCATCAAGATGTGGGAGCCAAATTGTATAAGCTGATGTCACAGGCCCTCAAAACAAACATGGGGGGTAAAGTGATTCCTGTGTCTAGTAAGGATGTCACTGACAACAGTAAGTTCTCAACTGTTTTAGGCATCCATATTATGTTGCCTACTGGCAGAAATTAAGTCATATAAGGACAAGATATTAACAAACGAACAGTAATCATTACTGTTATTATTTCTGAAAGACTGAAACAAAGGGTGAGATGTCAGATCTATCCTCTATGTTCCAAGGTTATCCCTAAGTCGATGCAGGACAACTGCTGGAGAAAAGCTGAACACTCAAAAATTTTTAATCTGTTATTCTTTTCCTGAGCACTAAGGAAAGCAGCTTTTCACTGATACAAGCTCAAGGAAAACAGTGATGTGGTTTGAGAATAGCTGCTAAAAAGGAGGCAAGCCATAAACAGGTTTTCAAATCCTTGCTAGAGCAAGAACTGAACAGGTTGTATATATCCAGATATGTCCTCTCCAAGGAGTGAAAAACTCAACGGATTTTCTTTTCTTTTTTTTTTTTAATTTTTTTTAATTTTTATTTATTTATGATAGTCACAGAGAGAGAGAGAGAGAGGCAGAGACACAGGCAGAGGGAGAAGCAGGCTCCATGCACCAGGAGCCCGATGTGGGATTTGATCCCGGGTCTCCAGGATCGCGCCCTGGGCCAAAGGCAAGCGCCAAACCACTGCGCCACCCAGGGATCCCCTCAACGGATTTTCAAGACTTGTTTTGGAATTGAATTTCCAAGGTGTTACATATACTTCGTTAAGGCAGTAGCAGGCATTGACTGGTAGGGAGGCTAAGTGATTTTTGTGGCTCAGTGAAATAGCTATTGGCTCCTGGACTTAATAACTAGGAAACAAAAGCTGATTTGACCTTTAAGGTCTGTGGTAAACAAGATGCCACACATCTTACTGTGATGCCATGGAGTCTTTTCAGATCTCTGAAAACGAAACTGCTGAAGGATTTTCTTCAGTTCAAAGACACACTAATACATGAGTTTGGGGGAACGACACCTTTAGCTTTTACAGAAATTAGAAACCTTGACAGCATTATAGAAGGGACGCTCAACATCCAAGTTAACCTAAGGAAAACAGAATCTGCAACAAAGTCAGGGCACCTAGGTGGCTCAGTTGGTTGAGTCTGCCTTTGGCTCAGGTCATGATCTGGGGTCCTGGGACTGAGCCCTACATCAGGCTCCCTGTCTCTCTCTCTCTCTCTCTCTCTCTCCCTCACCTTTACCCCTCCCCCCCACTCAGGTTCTCATTCTGTGCTCTATTAAACAAATAAATAAATCTTAAAAAGAAAAAAGAATCTGCAACAAAGTCAAGAAAGGAAGATGCTAATATCTGATTCTACGTTGTTTCTTTCAACATCTAAGGATCATAGGAATGGCTTTTTTCTCAGAATTATCTAAAAAAAAAAAGATTAAAAATGAGATTTACACAGAAATCCAATGCTTATTTTTAAAAGGTTTGATAAGACCATGTTATAGTCAGAGACCATAGGATAGACACATCAAGTGAAATGTGCATTCAGGGAAAGTATAAGACATAAGTGGTCATCAGAATTGTGGTAGTCTCTTAGTTTTGCCATCCAATTGAAAATAACTACTCTGTACAGAAAAACTGTCTCCGGTGTTGAATTGAAATGTTAACCAAGTGTGTGTCAATAGGTGTGGCTATCTCCAAAACATAGCCGTAACAAAACTGACAGGTTAAATGGGAACCATCTGTACTGTAGAGAATCCAAATGTATTTAAGAATAATTAAATTGCTAAGCAGTTTTAACACTGTTGACCTTTCTGATTTAGTCTTCAAACTCACTAGTATATTAATTTGTTCAAGTCTTGAATAAATAGTGTAATAAGACATAGTCCCCTAGTAATTTGTTTTTTTAGGGGAAAAGAGGATATCGCAGTTTGGTTAAGATTTCAGGTGAATTCTTTAATACAGAGAAAGGGAATCTTCCCTTAGCAGTGTCAAGCCTTCATAGAACAAATCCAGGACACAGATGGGTTATTTCCACCTGTCCAGTTTTTAGTGGTGACCACACCCAGAGCCCTTTTAGATACTGAGGCAGACATACCCCTTCTCTGTCAAAGATCATAATATTTCCTAGTATGCTCTAGCTGAAAAGTCATCTAAATCCAAATTCAATTGAATGGATTTGCATTGTCCCAATTTGACTTGTGAGTCTTTCACTAGGACTTGACTCATTCTCACTTCCCAAAGAATTTAAAGATTAGGATGAATTTCACTGGACAAGGAACAATAAAGAGAAAAAGTGGAAAGATCTATGACTTTATAACCATCTTGAAGACAAAGAAAAAAAGGGCTGCAAATACTTTTTCCCTGGTGGCATTTGTTTTGGGTTATTTTTTAACCGATGTTTTTAGGAAAATTCCTCCATCAGATTAAGTAGCTTGAAGCAAAGTTACAAAAGACAAATATCCTTACATCACATAAAATTTGAATGTGAAAAGGAAATCATCCTCAGCTCAACTGCTGAGCCACCCAGGCATCCCTAAATTTTTTTATTTATATTATATTAAATTATTTCTAAGAAATTAATGTGGTGCTATGTAAAAGTGGCATAATTTTCTTATAGCTCATTGAAGTTACCTGGTATTTATGGAAAAAACATACCATATGATTGTTCTTATTTTCCTATGTTCAGTAAATTGAAACTGCCATAAACGTGTATTCTTAAATGCCCCAATGGCAGTCAAGCAATAGGAAGCAAATACTAATGTATGATCACAGTAACCACCCTGCCTCCAGACACAAATTATTTTTTAATTTCTTCTTAAAATTTTTCCTAATGAAAGTATGGGGGAAAAAATCTAGCTATTTCTGAACTGGACAAAATGTTTTTCTCATAATGTTCAAGACTTTAGTGTTAAGAATTAAGCCCAGCTGACTAGACATCCAGCCAATATATTTTTAATTAGCATTGAAGAGTGATTTCTCTCATTAGGAAGCATTAGTGTCATTTGATTATTGATCCTTGCTTCAAAGTTCTCCCCATATAATAGGGAACATTAAGTATAAGATTAAACTTAATTTAAGAAGAAAATATTTTTACATGTTCAAACATGTATAATCCAGTCAGTAGCATATTTAGATCTGAGACTAGGAAAAACTGCTTTGAACACTAAGAATTTCTTCCAGTGATAAAGGTCAACAGAAGACTCTTGGAGAAGCAGAAATAGCACTGACGTTGGAACTATAAACATGGGTTCAAATCCTTCTCCTTCTTCTTCCCTCTTTCTCCCCTTCCCCTCTGCCAGACCTTACAAAAGCAGAAAACAAGGCAAATCACAAGCAAGACTGCACTGGAAACACAGTCCCAAGTTTTCTTAAAGTGAATATATATATATATACACACACACACACACAAAACTTTAACTCAGGAACTAAATAAAGTAAGTAAATTAAGTTGCTTCCCTGTTAACTTAATATCCTTGTTGGCCATCTGTTACTTTTCTATCATCTTCTCCTCAAAGACATAAAGTGAGCCTCAAAAACATTTAAGTGGAAAAAAAAAAACATTTAAGTGGGTATTACAAGATTGTTTTGAGTTTTAACCAGATGTGTATTTATGTGAAAGCCCAACTATAAAGCACTCAAGGATATGTAATTATTGTGCTGACAAGTACGAATTCACAATGAAGTTATCTAAAACATACATATACTCACACATATTTGCAGTCTGTATATATTCTTTATCTTAGGTATATACTCATATCCATAAAATTTTAAAATATTTTCTTAGTTAAATAAGAGAAAAAGAATTTTACTTAGCTCTTCTAGTTTCATACCTAAAACTTGTTTTTAAATGTTCCTCTGAAAAAATTATCAGTTAATAAGGCATCAATAATAAATGCCTTTTGGGCAGCCCCGGTGGCTCAGCAGTTTAGCACCGCCTTCCACCCAGGGCATGATCCTGGAGACCCGGTATCGAGTCCCACGTCGGGCTCCCTGCATGGAGTCTGCTTCTCCCTCTGCCTGTGTCTCTGCCTCTCTTTCTCTGTGTCTCTCATGAATAAATAAATAAAATCTTTTAAAAAAATAATAGTAAATGACTTTTAACTGAAGGGAGATAATAAATATAAAATTCTATATAGAATAAGCATGAGAAAGTGAAAAAGCAGTACTAAATCTATACTGTTACATCCTAAATATGTATTATTAGATATTTCCTTCCAAAAAAGGACAGAATTTCAACATCTGAAAACTTGACCAAACAGAATAAAATAAAACTTCATACAAAATTTCTTTCCAATTTAATTACCACAAACACAGAATTAAACTCAGATAAAATCCAGGATCTATGACTTACAAGGGTTTACCAGAGAACTCAAAATCTTTATAAACCTGCTGTGTAAAAAAAAATAAAAGAAGATCGAAGATAACATTTTTGGGAACAAAAGAGAAATCAAGTCTGCTCTTTTATTATGATGGCTTCTGTTCCTCTACAGCCTTGCCTCTGACTGCTTTCCTCTTTAAAGATTTAGTTAAGGCCTTCTGTGTTTTAGCTAAATCTTAGAATTTGGAGAAACACTAATATTCCATCCTCTGCATAAGGAGTAAGAATGAAATATTTCCTATTTTTCTTCTTCCTACATTTCAGTTATTTCCTCCAAATTAGTATAATATTGTTTGGTGAAAATGTTTTCTCCTAATAGTACTATCAGATGAGCTACTATGGAGGGGTTGAGGAAATAAAAAGTATGAATGAGGAGGTGGCAAAAGGGATGCTCTCAATCACTATACATTGGTACTGTCTTCGTAGAGAACAATTTGGCAACAAGATCAGACTTAAAACATGAGGTAATTTTTCATTAGTAATTCCATGTAAGAGCAATTCATGTCAAATCAAGTACAGGGGTACACAAGAATACAGATATTCTTTAACATATTCTACAGCATAATTTATAATAGCAGAGAATAAAAATTAAGTTTCCATCAACATGGACATGACTTTTTTTTTTTTTTTTTTTGAACATGACTTTAGAGTTATCCTACACTTCTGTACCGTGTAACGTTATATAGCTGTGCTGAAGAAAAATCTTTGGCTCAATCACACATACACACAGATATGTATGTACAGAACCCACACAAATATACATGTATGTATAGGCAGAAATAGAAGGAAAGATGTCTGGAATGATGCTCAAAAAACAACCCAAGAGGTGCTAGTAGTAGAGAGGGTGAGGAGGGAAACTTTCTATTTTATTTCCTATCTTCATTTCTCTACCATTTAAATTTTTTCAATAATAGTAAAGAAAAAACCCCACCATACATTATACCTAGCATGCAGCAGAAGAGGGAGCCAGGCCTAGTAATATTTTAATATTAACTATTAACTCTAGATTTCTTTCCATCTGCCAGCCTGGAGAAAAAGTGCATTCTGCTCTAGTCACAGGTGCACTAGAACTAACACAGTCCCCAGTGATGGTTTTACGAACCAAATGGAAAACTCAAATTTCTGTGGCCCTCCAGCCTGGGGTCTTGGTGTTTAGATCCATATCCTGAAAGACTCAGAGAAAATGAAAGAATTGGGAGCCACAAGCCTCTGCGTGCTCCTGATAAGTCTCCCCAACACCTCTCTACTATATGCTACCATCAGGACTAAATGATCTATCACCTGACCTCAGATGCTACCCGCCCCCCCCCCCCCATGATCTTCCCCGGCCTTCTTATCGCCAATAACTGCACCTTCTCTGTGACCTCAACTTTCAGCATCTTACTTTGCCAGCACACTTACTCTCTATCCTGTACTCCTTAGAGTAAGAATGCCAATTCCAATCATTTTCAACACCATTAGGATTGATAATCCACCGATTTTTGCCTTCCTTTACTCTCTGCAGTCCTCTCATTCCTTACTTCCCTCTTTTCCAGCTTTGGCTCATGATTCATCATTATCATCACTCCCTTGCCTGCCCCGTTCATCATACCCACTTCAGAAAAACCTCAACCTGGTTATAGCCACCACTCCGCCCTCTCTATGCCTCCACCCATGTTGCTGACCATTGCCTGCGAGCAACACAATTCTGCCAATTTCACTTCAAATTCAAGTGGATGCTTTCTGCTGCCCAGCAGCCACACGATCATTTCTCTGGTCCATTCATCTCCCACAATCATACATGACCAGTTCACTCCTTCTTAAGTCCGCAATACGTCCCTTACCATCCTCATTCTCAATAGATGATTTCTATTCCAGTGAGGAAATAGGAACAGCAGAGAACTTCTACCACCTTACCTCCTACCAACTGGCATCTGTATTCACATACTTACTTTTATTCCTGCGGTATGAAAGACCTGTCTGTGCTCCAATCTAAGCATCCTCACGCCTCAACTAATGCATTAGGGTCAGTCTCCTCCTGTCTGCTCAAGGATGCTTCAGCAATTCTCCTGCTTTCTCTCCTGCATCAATTTCCCCTCTTCCAGATAATTCCAATAGCACACAAACATGAAATAATTTTTCCCATCTTAAAACAAGAACAAAAACCTGCACCACCCAGGCTCTTCTGCCAACCGTTTCTCAATTTCTCTTAACAGTAAAACTACTTTTTAAAAATTGCCTTATTTGTTGCCTCCAATGATTCCCCTTTCTCTTTTGAACTTGTTGGTTTGCAACCACCTTGGGAGCTTCCCAGGTGTATTTCAAAACAGAGGGTAGGGAGAGACCAAAGAAAGAAGCAGGCCACTCTAGATTTGTAGTTGGCAGGTTTAGTGAGGAAGGGAATTTACATGAGGCTTGTCTTGGGCAGCCACCAAGACAAGTGGATCTCTATACCCACCTGCCAAATCTTAAAACTAGAGAGAGGCTTTAACGGGGCTAGTCACATGGACTGTCTGGATGGTCTCAATACCACATCACTATCTCAAGGCTATCCTTGGAGCAGCCTCTAGGAGTATGAAAGGCAAACAGAATTCACACTCCAAGGACAGAGGAGGGAGTAAGGAGCCTCTGAATCCCCAGGTTGCTTATAGGCCAACCAATAATCATGCCTACTTGATAATCTCCTTCAAGAGAATCCATTCCATGATGCTAAATCCAATGGTCAGTTCTTCACTGTCTGCAGCATTTGGCAGCCAATCACTTCTTCCTCCTTGAAACACTTTCTTCACTTGGTTGACTGTCAGTTTTCTGCCTAATTCCTGCCATCCTCTCAAGTCTCTTATTGGTTCCTGTTTATGCCATTTAAACTTTTGGTGTGGTCAATCCTTAAAATTCACAGGATTAGACTTTATTTGGACTTTATTTCTACTCATTCTCTAGGTGATCTTATCTCATTTCATGGCTTTAAATACTTTGACATGCTAGTGACACCCTAATCCAGCCCTTCAGCTTGTGGCAACCTAGTGATTCCATATTCATATATTCAATTGGCTACTGGACATTTCCAGTTGGACATCTATCAAGCATCTTAAACTTAACATGCTCATAAATGAATTTCTTATCTACTCCCCAAAAATTCTGCTCTTCGTATATGTGCTCTATCTTAGTAAATGGTTATTTCATACTTCTAGGGGCCCAGGCCAAAAACATTTGGGTCATTATGAACTCCTCTCTTTCTCTCATGCCCATGTCCAATTTAGCAAGTCCCATTAGTTCTACCTTCAAAATGCAACCAGAATCTACCATTTCTTATCAATTTTGGCCCCACAGCTCTAGTTCAAAGTCATCATCACCTCCTGCCCAAATTACTGCAATAGTTCTATAGCTGGTTTCCCTGCTTCTTCCCCTGACCATTCTCATTCCAGTAGTTACTGTGATCCATTTAAAACTTTAAGTCAAGGACACCTGGGTGGCTCAGTGGTTGAGCGTCTGCCTTGGGCTCAGGGCATGATCCCCAGTCAGGGGATCAAGTCCCTCACCGGGGTCCCTGTAAGGAGCCTGCTTCTCCCTCTATGTCTCTGCCTCTCTCTGTGTGTCTCTCATGAATAAATAAATAAATCTTAAAAAAAAAAAAAAAAAAAACCTTAAGTCAGATCAAAATCATCCCATTCCACCAAGAATAAAAGCCAAAGTCCTCACAGTAGCCCATGAGAACCTACATGGTCTGACTTCATTTCCTATTGCTGGCACCCCTCCTTCACTCTGCTCTAACTTTAGTGTTTCTCAAATGTCTAAATATACTGCTGCCTTAGGGGCTTAGTACTATATCATTTGTGCTTCAACACCTCTTCCCTCAGTTAACCCCCTCACTCAATGCCTCTATTTCCTCTAAATACCTGCTCAGAAATTACCTCAGTGATGTCTTCCCTAAGCACCATATTTAAAAGTCACATCCCACCACTGCATTCCTTTCCTGTCTTATTTTTCTACAAAGCACTTATCATGATCTAAAACATAGTATAAGCTCAATGAGGACAGAGGCTTTTTCTATGTTGTCACTCCTATTCTAGAACAGGGTCTGGCATGAGCAATGAGAAAATGATCACTGAATTAAATAAACGATGTCTCCTAGACTTGGGAGGCTGCTGTAGCATGGAGGGAAAGGTTACTAGATGAGGAGTCAGGAGATCTGGATTTGAATCTGATTACAGTAGTACCCCCTCATCCACAGTTTCGCTTTTTACAGTTTCCCTACCTCTGGTTTCAGTTACCCCTGGTCCACTGTGGTCCAAAAGCAGATGATCTTCCCCTGACATATCATCAGAAGGTCTGTACCAACCTAACCACACTAGGTCACAATGTCTATGTTACTCACTTTACCTATCACACAGGCATTTTATCATCTCTCTCTTTAAAAAAAAAAAAAGATTTATTTATTTGAGAGAGAGATCAATCACAGCAGGGAGGGGGAAGAGCAAAGGGAGAAGCAGACTCCCTGCTGAGCAGGGAGCCCGATGTGGGACTCAATCCCAGGACCCCAGATCATGAACTGAGCCAAAGGCAGACACTTAAACAGCTGAGCACCCAGGCACCCAGCAATTTTATCATCTCACAGCATCACAAGAAGAAGGTGGGTACAGTACAATAAGGTATTTTGAGAGAGAGAAGCCACACTCTCATAACTTTCATTATAGCATAGTGTTATAATTGTTCTATTTATTATTAGGTATTGTGGGTAATCTCCTACTGTGCCTAATGTATAAACTAAACTTTATCCTAGGAATGTATGTATAGGAAAAAACAGTGCATATATGGTTTGGTACTATCTGTGGTTTCAGGTCTCCAATGGGGATCTCAAAACACATCCCCCAGGGTAAAGGAGGAGGACTACTATAGTAGACTAGGAAACAGAAGCAATTCCCAGTTTTGCTAGTGCACAGTAATACAAATAATTAAGTCATTTAACCTCCAAGGTCCCCAGTTTCCTCATCTATGAAACTGAAATGAAAACCCTCACAGTCATTGTGTGGAGGAAAATGTTATGCAAATGTAAAATACTGTCAAGCTTCTATAACTGATCACACGCGAAACTATTTAGAAATTAACATTTCTAGACAATAGTTTATTCTCTTTGTAAACTAGAAGGACAACTTGAATTATAACAAAGACTCTAAACTGCCCTTCTCTCTAGAGTTTGTACTCTGTCTACATTATTAATTATACATATTAGCATCCTAATTTAGTATCTGAATTCTGGGTATTATGGCTAAAATAATTTTTGCTTTCTATCCATTTCACCCAGGGCCAGGCACCCAAGGTACCAGACTTCAAAAGCTCAGCTCTAAGACCCAGGGGGGTTGGGGCTTGAGACATCCCCTGCCTCTCCCGCACCCCACAGGCAGAAACCCCAGACAACAGGGAGGAGAGAAGTTGTCTGGGGTTTCTGCCGTGAGGTGGGGGATCGGCAGGCTTTATCCATTCCCTTCTAAAGAGGAGAGATGAGACTTTGTATGTAGAGATCTTTGGTACTTCTATTCAGTTTTGGAATTGTGTCGTGCTTCCCCACCCCCCCTTGCCCTCCTCCAGCCCATAACTAAACAAAGCTGAGACAGGCTCTCAGAGGCAGAAATGCAAGCTGGGTTCCTTAGTCAGGAAAATAAAATGTCAATAAATGTCAAGACAATCTGAAGGGTGTCTAGAAAATATAGACCTCACCAAAGCACAGCTGGAAAAACTGGTACATGAAAGAAAGACGCATCTTCTCCAAATTCTACTTTTGTTTCAAGTTACATAACAAGAAGTATAAATAATTCATTTAAGTTAGTTTAGTTCTTCACAGAAATGCCTTAGTCCTGATTCAAAAGGATGGCATTAGCACGTATTCAGAGAATATAAAAACCAACGTGTGTTTCTCAATCCTCTAGCAAACTGCTTGTTACATTTGCCCCCGTACTTTCTATCATATTATAACAAACTCACTGGATTTATTGCCAAGAGGGAAGAAGTTACCTCCTGACTAAAGAGCTTGCTTATTATGCTTATTAATATGCTTCAGATGACATGAGTTATGTAGCTCATCCTTTTTTCTTTGGTCTCTAGAAAGTTTCAAGTTAAATTAATTCTCAATTTTAACAATCCCATTCTTGATTTTTTAGAAGTATAATCTTCCCCCGATTTCCATAAGGCCTTCTAATCCTGCTCATTTTTATTGTACCCATGATGCCTTCCTGTGCCAAGTACCAGCTCTGGAATTAAAGGATCTTAATAATTTTGTCATGGTCATCAGTATCATCATCCTCACCACGCTATTTTAAAAACAGCAACCAACATTTGCTCAGCACTGGGTTATGTGCCTTATCCACGTTCATTTAGATTTCAGAGGCGCCTGCTCCCATTTTTTAATGAACAGGACACCAATCATTAACAAAAAGCTCCTGAGTTATTTCCTTATTCCACTTCTCTCCATCTAGATTGCCAACAACTTGAAGGCAGGCAGCCCCCATAATTCATGCTTCTTTATAGATTCTGCTCTACATTTAGCACAATACCTTGTACACGATCAAGAGCTAATAAATATTTGCTGACTGAGGAAGGCAAAGGGCAAATTACAACAGGAAGAGAGTGACACAAAGAAGGGAGAGACAGAGTAGAAAATACTGGTCAGCTAACTGACAGACTTATTTCCTCTCCTTTATTTTCTCTCATCAGTTCTGTCACTGTTCAAGAGGCCAAGGACTTAGGGCACAGACAGCCCTTTGAGACTGAAGCTCAGGGATGTTCCCCGGGTTGGTTCACCTTTGGCCAGGGAATAATTATATGAGAGCAACTAGGGCAAGTCCCTGAGACGTGGCAGGCTGGACAGAGGGAGGACTGTGAACCCGGCCTTGTCTCACACCGAGGTCACTGCACTGCCTGAGCCCAGCCGGCCAGCTCTCCAGCACAGCAGGGGGCGCCTCTGGCCCCAGCTCCTCCCTGCTGGGTCCTGCAGCTGCACTTTGGAAGCCTGGTCCCTTCAGTGTCTGGCCTGTGTGAAAACCAAAGGAGAGGAGGGGTTGAATCAGCAGAGGAAACCATCCAGGTGAAGCTGGTCCTGCCCCCCCTTCCCCAGCTGCTCCCCAGCCAGCCCCTCCTTAGAAGCCTGAGTTCAGAAAGAAAAGTGGTGATTCTGAGGAAAAAGACATGGGCGCTGCTGGTTATATCTTCTTGCTGCCCCTTCTGCTGGGGACCTCAGGTGTGTTCCTGGGGTGAGGAGAATCCTGGGGGTGGGGGGGCTCCAGCCCAGGAGAAGCTGCACAGGGCATGGGCCGTGGCCCTCCTTCAGCAACAAGAACTCACGTGGGTGTCTCCACATACCCCCTTTTCTCTCCCTAGGCACCAATGAGGGGGAACCAGAGACTCTCCTGAACTCAAGTAAGAGGCTCCAGCCAGGGCAGCATGCCTGCATGGACCAACGGAAGGGAATTTGTGTCAAGTTGAAGAGAGGACATCAGTTTGAGAAATAAGCACGAGGGGAGGGGGCAGAGGGGCAGGTTTCCGGGCACATCTCCCATGTCTTTCTCTTCTTTGTTGGCAGTCTGTGGGCGGCCCGCAGTCTCATCTGGCATTGCCTCTGGCAGGGAGGCCAACGTGGGGCAGTGGCCCTGGCAGGTCAGCATCCGCAAGGGCTTGCTGCACATCTGTGCAGCCACCCTCATCTCAGAGCAGTGGGTGCTCACAGTGGCAAGCTGCTTCCGGTGAGTGCTGGCCTTGCTTCAGGGAGACCCATCAGGGGACTCGGGTGACTGGAACCCCTGGGCTACGGTTGAACAGGAGTCTATCTTGCATTGCCGGATACAGTACACTGTGCCTTAGAAGTGGGTCCAAATGTTTCCTGCCCTAGCTCTCAGTTCAATGCAACTACTCATAAGATTTCAGGCATCTTCATATTTGACAATCATCTTGATTGAAATGGATGCCTGAAAAGTTATTCCCCTGTCCTCCTCAAATAAGTCTCTACCCAAGGAGATATTCCCCAGGGAGGGCCCCTCCCTTTAGAGCATGCCACATCTTCAGACCACTCTGGATGCACAATCTTGAGCCCTTGTTGCTCTCCCCAGATGACCTCATCCTCTTCTATGATTTAAAATGTCATATATTTGCTGGTAACACCCGCCTTTACATCACTAGCCCCAAACTCTAGTTCTGCTGCATTTCTAGGTGGAAGTCTCACGGTACCTCAAAGGTAACATGATCAAAACAAAGCTACAATTTCACCACCACCATCAACATCCCCAAACCTACTTCTATCTTCCCTGCCTCGCCCAACAACATAAGCAGTTGCTCAAGCCATACTCAGAAGTATGAAGCCCCGCTCTCCCTCATCCTCCGTATCTACTGCATATACCGATTCTGTCAGTTTTACTTCCAAAGTATACTCTGACTCGAGCGTAGCTGTCCCCAGACCACTGCAATGGTAGGCTTTGCTACTTTCATATACATTACAAAGTGATTTTTCAAAAAGAGGTGAGATCATGTCACTCCCTCCTTAAAATCCTTCAGTGGCTGCCCAGGCAACCTGTAATAAAAACCAGATCGCTCACTGTGGCCTATAAGCTATACATCACCAGTTATCTGCTTATTTTTCCCACCTTATCCCATTCTACTCCAGGTTTATTTCAATTCCTAAAAACTGCCAAGCTCTTTCTCACCTTCAAGGCTTTGCATAGTCTGTTCCCTCTATCTGAAATGCTCTTCCTGATAGCTTTTCTCCTGGCAGACTCTTCTCATTTGGGACTCTGTTGAGAATGTATCTCTTCTGTGAGATCTTTCCTGATTGCTCAATCTAAAAACTCTTTTCCTATCCTTAACTCTTTAACCTAAAAATCCTGCTTTATTCATAGTATTCATCACAGTTTAAAATGCTGTACTTGTTAAATTCTGTTGCCTGTCTTCTTTCCTTCCCTTCCTCAGCGACCCCTCCCCCCCCCCCCCCAACATACATTCACGGTGCACACAAACACGCCGATGCATGTACACAACCCAAACGCCCTATGAGGGCCAGATCATGTCTAAGTCTCATTTGTGTTCTCAGAAAATGCTCAATGCTTAGTGAAGGAACAGATGCTTAAGAGTCAGAGGGAAAATGCAACCTCCACTACTACAGACCCTGCTGTGGCACTCCGTGAGAGTCAGGAGAAACTCATGCTCCCTAACTCTGCTTCTCTTCTCAGGTCCAAGGACACCAGAAAATACAGTGTATTGGTGGGGTCACTTCAGGTCTCTGGCCGCCCAGCCTCCAAAATGACGATAATTCCTGTGTCCAGGATTATCCCTTACTCTGACTTCCAGGGAAACACGACTAGTGCCATCGCTGTGGCCGAACTGGCCCACCCAGTGTCTTTTACCCCTGTTGTCCTGCCCATCTGCCTTCCCTCGTCTGCAGTCCAGCTCAAAAACTCAACCTCCTGCTGGGTGACTGGATGGGGCTATTCTGGAGTACACCAACGTGAGGATAAGTAGAGTTTCTGAGCTCTGTTTCCTTAACTGATATTCTCTGCCCCCGCGCTCTATCCCAGCCCTGATACCAGATTTATTGACCTCTCCAGGCAATTAAGCTGAGATGCCACAGACAAATTCTCCTTGACCTTACGGCTTCCCCTTTGCTTTCACACTTCCGCTATAATCTCTCTTGCTTATTTCTAGCTGCTTTTGCTCTTGTTTAGCAATAGTGCTAAGATCTTAAAAGTGAGAAGGACAAGACAATGAGCTTAGAGAGAAGGTAGCTCTCCATCTGAGATGTAATCTAAGCTCTCCCTCTGTACCTGGGTGTGAGTGTGGTTAGATGGAGAGGGGACGCAGGCATGAAGATGTATTCAAAAAGGTAAGGCTGGTCAGGAAGTCTCAAGTCAGATGAGGAGAGTATTCCTGAGCCAAAAGTCTTTATTCTTCAGAGTACGTTAGATCTACCTCTTCATTGTCTATAGACGATCACAGGATAGTGCAAGCCTTGCAAACAAGTGAATTCTGGCTGCATCACTCATTGTTTTGGGTTTTCCTGAATCACAAGATTTTCTGTTATTTGTGGCATCTGAGTGGGAGCAAATGCCTCCGGCCTTGTTCAGACCCAGAGTGCTCGGCCCTTAGGCTGTTTCCCAAACTGGAAAGCAGAGTGCCATCTGATCCGGAGGCAGAATATTTAAAATCACAGCTATACCCGAAAATGAGAAGCCTGAAATCTGTATCCCTAGCTGAAAGTTGCTTCCTAGTATCTTAAGACGGCTCTGATTCTTTTTGATCTTACAGATATGAAGCCATCTTATATACTGAGGGAGCTGAAAGTGCCCCTTATTGATCTCCAGACATGCAGTGACTACTTTCAGAAAGCAAACTTCTATGGAATCAAGCCCAACATCAGTGAAGCCATGATCTGCTCTGAGCTCCCAGTGGGGCAGAAGGATCAGTGTATTGTAAGAATCCATCCTGTAGGCACCTTCCAGAGCCTTTCCCTTTCCCACATGATTATTCCACGTCTCTTTTATCTTCAGAATCCCTGGGTCAATTTAGCAGTGCCTGGACAGGCCCTAACTCCACAGTTGTCAACTAAACTACTGGGAGTTATTCTTTTTGCCCTGTGCTTGGCCTAGTCATCTTTCTTCTCTCCACAGGGCAGTAGAGGAGATCCCCTGACGTGTAGAGTGGAAGATTTCTGGGTCCTGGCAGGAGTGATCAGCTGGGGCTCAAACTGCATTCTAACCAGTGAGCCTGGAATATATACAAACATCAGTTTCTACAAATCTTGGATTGAGAAGTCAGCCATTTCACATACTGACTTTTCTGCTGTCCTCAGACCAGACTTCTCTGGGCTCCTTCTTATAATGCTTCTACCTCTCATTTTCCTGGGGCTATCCTAACTGGCTGAGGTTAGTATGACCAGAGTTAAGTAACAATTAAGAATGAGAAAAAAAAAAGGGGGATCCCTGGGTGGCTCAGCAGTTTAGCGCCTGCCTTTGGCCCAGGGCGCAATCCTGGAGTCCTGGGATCTAGTCCCACGTCGGGCTCCTGGCATGGAGCCTGCTTCTGTCTCTGCCTCTCTCTCTCTTTCTATCATGAATAAATAAATAAAATCTAAAAAAAAAAAAAAATGAGAAAAAAAGAAAAGGAGGAAATTCTATAAGTTGATGGCTTTTGTTTTTTGTTTTTTAAGTAGGTTCCATGCCCAGTATGGAGCCTAAAACAGGGCTTGAACTCATGACTCTGAATCAAGACATGAGCTGAGATCAAGAGTTAGACACTCAACCAACCGATAGAGCCACTCAGATGCCCCTAGAAGTTGATGATTTTGATGAGAGATTTTGAAGATTTAGTAAGACAGATGCAATTCTGCTACTTTTGGCTAATCACCATAAGCCTCATCTGTCTGTTGTTTTTTATCCACAAGTCAACTTGGAAAGATCTCCAGTGTTAATAAAGTTTGGTTGATTCCAACTGTTATTTCTCATATTCATTCTTTTGATGAAACTGGAGACAGTGCCTGGGGAAATCCAAAAGCACAGAACTTTAGGGCTGAAAAAGATCTGGAAATCACCTGGCCCAACCAATCCCACATTCTACAGATGAAGAAACTGTGGAGTCCAAAGAGGTTAATAATTTTGCTCTTGCTGAATTCCAGATGAAAATCATCCAATATGGGCCTAGACTGGGTTCTGAAGAAAAAGCAAGGACTCAAAAGATTAGGTTTTAGTTGAAACACAGCAAGAGAGAGGAGCTAAGGGCAGTGTATTAGTTATTTCTGTGCAACAAATCACCCCAAAACTTAAGAGCTGAAAAAACTTAAACACTGATTATCTCACAGCTTCTGGGGTCAGTAATCAGGGAGGGCTTAGCCAAGTAGTTCTGGCTCAGGGTTTTTTGAGGGGCAGGTGCTGTATCAGCTGCAGTCATCTCAAAGCTCAATTAGAAAAGGAGCTGCTGTCAAGCTCATTCACTGGTCTGTGGTAGGCTTCAGAGGATCTGCTTCTAAGGTCACTCACACAGGCCTCTCTGTAGGGCTGCTTCATGGCAGCTGGCTTCCCCCAGAGTGAATGAGCCAAGATAAAGTAAAAGAGAGCACCCAAGATGGAAGTCATGGTCTTTTCACAACCTAATCTTAAAACTGACATCTCATTACTTCTACTGTATTCTAGCCTTTATTTTTTTTTAAATTTCTCTATACCCAATGTGGAATCCAATGAGAGATCTGAACTCATGCTCTGAGATCAAGACCTGAGCTGAGATCAAGAGTTCAATGTTCAATGGACTAAGCCACACGGGTGCTCCTGTCATATTCTAGTCTTTAAAACAGTGAGTCCCAAGTTATGAATATCAGGAGGCAAGGATCACTGGGGCCATGGATCTTAAAGGTTGCCTTCTATAGGTAGAGTCAGGGAAGGGTGTGGGCTAAGGAGCAAGGAAGCTAAAACTGACTAACGTTTAGTAGTCAAGGATTAAATAAATGGATGGATGGGGAGTTTAAATAGAGATATTCAGAGGGAATGCCTTCTGAGTCTCCGGTTAACTCCACCCACTGAAAGCCCCTCATAGTTGTAGTCTTAGGTGTAGTGGGGTTAAGGGAATGTGTTTATTAGAGAGATAGCCAAGTCACAGTTTCCTGACTAAAGAGTGGCCTAAGAACATGACTCAGGTAATTAATGTATGGTTGCTTTATCCCTGCCTTTTCCTGGGCAGGTATACAAAGAGTGGTTAAGAACATGGAATCTGACACTGGCCAATGCTGAGTTAATGTATGGATTTCATAAGAAATTGATTAAAATAATTACAGGATCCTCTGTATTACTAGGCAAATAATAGTAAAAAAAAATTTTTTTTGAAGAAGTTTTGGCAAGACAGTGGAATGAACAACAGCAAAGTGGACACCCCTTGACCAAATTTCAATAAATACCAATAAAATAATATAAAAGGAAGATATTCATTAATAACTGCAAAGATAATTACATAAAAATAAGGAAATCAAATCTGGGGCATTAGAAAGCTTCCCATACATATGAAAATGGTAAGAACTTTGAAAAAATTAATCTCCTAAATGTAAAAATGATATGAAATATAAGCAGGATTCAAAGAATTATTACAATTTATTCTCAAAGGGACACTATTCATGTTAACAAGCTTTCCTCAAGAGATCTTTTAGATGACACCACTACAGAATGGCAAACAAGGACATATTAATATAACAAAATTAACAAAAGATAAACTCAATAAACATGTGAGATTCTAAATAAGTAAAAAAAGATAACTGTGAGAAAAGATGATGGATCCAGATACTAGAGCCAAGAAATCCAACAAGGAGATAAAAGGTTTCAGAATCCTGAAATAAAATAGTTGAAAAGTACCTTACAATTATCTAATTCAACTCTCAAATCAAGCCATAATAAGCCTGCTTATTTAACAGACCCAGTGGATCCTTATACTTCTTCACACAGCAGCAGAGGAATGGACAATGGTTTTCACCATAGGGCACCATCTCACCCCATTTTTTTTTAGAATCCTCTAAAACTGAAACTTAACAGGAAAACCTACATATAATGCATGAGATGGAGTGAGATAATTATTTGTAAAAAGAATCCCCCAAAGTTTCAGCAAATACATGCCTTTATGTATTTTAGGAATAAGGTGAACTTGGAGATCTATGTATAATCTCAAAGCAACATAAGAGGCATGAAATCATAAATGAGAAGTTTAAATCTAATCAAAAGCATTAGCCACTGACTGAAGGGAATCTGTACTCGAAAGGGGTAAGGTCAGCATGGAATCCAAGGAAGCAAAGGCCAAATAACTACACATGTTCATCAGGCCCTAAGCTGTCAAAGGGAAAGAGACTCTGAATCTGATGAATATAAATGTCACATTTATTTAGAAAAATAAGTTTTGTTATGGAGAAGTGCTCTTTCACCCAGTTTTTGTAAAGAAGGGATATTTCACTCTAATAAGTGGAATGCTCACAGAGATTAACCACTTCCATTTACTCAGATCTTAAGTGTCTTCAAACCATCACCCATTTACTAATCTGTCCTTACTCAAAATCAAGAAGATATGCCCTGATTGGGAAAAATGAAAATTCCAAATAATGGAAGTGAATAGTCCTCAATGCAAATAAGCATGTTGGCTCATACACACGTCTCTTAAAATTTAGTGAGTCAGTCTCTTGAATTTGACGTAGTATCAGTGCTCTGAGAAACCTTAAATTTATGAAGCTAAAAAGCTAAAGGCCCAGAGCCTAAATTGAGAGGACTTGCCTGGGAAAGATCTGCCTTAGTGGACTCTCTGGGTGACATGACATCTTTATCTCATCTCTGTAGCAGGAATTTATATATTTACTTTCTGCCTCCTCTGTATTGGCTAATATGCTGATCATTTTATATTTTTTGAAGATTTATTCATTTTAGAGAGACAGAGCAAGTGTGATGGGGGAGGTGGGGAGGTGGGAGGGGGCAGAGGGAGAGGAAGAGGGAGTCCCAAGCAGACTCTGTGCTGAGCATGAGCCTGACTCGGGGCTTGCTATCTCATGACCCCAAGATTGCAACCTAAACTGAAGCCAAGAGTCAGACATTTAATTGTCTATGTCACCCAGGTACCCTCTGATCACTTTAAATATTATCTTACTTAGTCCTAACAATTTAAGAAGGGATTATTTATCCTGTTTTCACAAATAAAAATACACACACAAAAAAACCCACAACTGAGGCTGAGAGAGGTTAAGTAACTTGCCAAAGATCACACAGCTAATATTTGATTAAAAAGATTTACCTGACTCAAAAGATCTGGCTCTTTCCACCATACCAGATTACCTCTACTCACTGTTAGAAGGCTCAACACTAAAGGTTCATCTTTATACTATGCCAAAGTAACACTGCTCTTTGGTTCTAGTTATTGGTACTTTTTAAACTCCTAGTTCCATTTGTAATTATTTGGGTATACACAGCTTTACTTCTTCTGAATAGATCAGAACAGCCTTGAGAACAGAAACAGCTATCCTGTTCATCTTCTTGACCTTCTAGCAGCATCTAACAGAGTGACTTACAAACAGAAAGGATCAAATTTTATTTTCTGAGAAACAAAATGAGAGCTTTAGACTATAGAAAACCAGTTGTTAAAACCACGGGAAGAATTCCTTTAGTATGAGTGCAAGTAAACAAATAGAAAAAGGGAATTTTTTTTCTCTTAGTTATCAAAAGAACAAGACCAGCTCTTGCAAAGAAGGACTGGCTGATCAGCAAGCAATAGGGTCCTGCACAAGTGGGATGGAGCTCAGAGCAGGATCTGTCCCTGTGGAGAAGGTGAGTGCAGGAAACTACAGATTACTAGCCAATAAGGCAAAGAGCTGGGAAGAGGAAAAGGTATCTCTAAAAGGCTGTTCCGGGCTTGGCCCTGACATAATGGATGCCAAGTACATGGATTAGTTCTAGGACATACTGGTTAGTGGAACTAAAGTGGGACTAAAAATGTCTTGTGAAGTCCAAGAACTAAGACCATAGGCCTTGGTCTATTGTTGCAAGGTGACAGAAAAGGCAGAGTGCCAGAGTAATCAATTATTCTTTTTTTTTTCAATTATTCTTTAAAAGATTGTTTTATAAGGGGATTGATTCATTTTCCAACATAATAAATGGGTTGAATTAGAAAAGAAACAATGGAATCCATCTGCCCTTGCTGGAAATACAGACAAAAAGCTACAAAACTTGCAAATCTACTGCTGTCCCTATTTTATTCTTAGGGTGCTTAAGTGAAGACTGCATCCCTGAAGGGGCATTCTTGCTCTACAGCAGTGGTTCTCAACTGAGGGTCATTCTGCTCCCCAGGGGACATTTGGTAATGTCTGGAGACAATCTTGTTTGTCCCAACTGGAGATGGGTAGTTCTCCTGACATCCAGTAAAATAAAGGCCAGAGATGCTGCTTAACATCCTGTAATACACAGGATAGCACCTCACAATAAATAATCAGATGGCCCAAAACACCAACAGAGCCAATGCTGAGAAATTCTTATCTATAGGCACCATCGACATTAATCTAAGCCGTCACCAAGATGACCTATTTGTCCAGAATTAAGTTAATACTTAAAATAGAGATATTAGTTCAATAACAATAACAAAAACACCAGCTACCATTTATTATTGCATCCTTAAATAAGCCAAATCCAAGCTAAGTACTTTCACTTTATCTCATTTCATTTTTACAAAAATCTTGTAGGGTATTACTACTCTCATTTTGCAAAGATGGAAAAGTTCTAAGTTGGCCACAGCCACAGGACAAGTAATAAAGTTCCTACCACTACTACCACATTGTCATTTTCCAAACTAACAGTCATTGTGTAGAACAGAGGTATTTACAGATTTTAATGGGGTATTAGAATCTAAGACCTAAAGACAGCATGATAAGAAAGGCAGGAAGCTAAAAGAGCTGTCTTCAGGAAAGTCTCTGGAGTGCCACTATCACCTACTCTCTTGCTTCCAATTCCTTGGCACTTCCTTATCTTCGGAGAAGAAAGGGAGCAGTAAAAAGCAAACCAACATGTTTCTTGATTGCTACACCAAAAATAAGAAAATATTTATAGAGGGATAACTGGGGCATACACAAAGGTAAATAAATGAAGAGAAATAGATAAATAGGCAATGCATAATTCAATGTTACATCTGTAAAGAATTTGAGATCAGGGGATCCCTGGGTTGCTCAGTGGTTTAGCGCCTGCCTTCGGCCCAGGGTATGATCCTGGAGTCCCGGGATTCGAGTCTCACGTCGGGCTCCCTGCATGGAGCCTGCTTCTCCCTCTGCCTTTGTCTCTCTCTGCCTTTCTCTCTTTCTCTGTGTCTTTCATGAATGAATAAATAAAAATCTTTAAAAAAAAAAAAAAAAAGGATTTGAGATCAACTGAGTCCAATGCCTTCACAGAACAGTAAATAAAACACAGGCCTTAGGAGAAAAGTGACTTACTTAAGATCATATACCCATCCCCATGAAAACAACAGAATAGTACTGTGGGTTGAAAACCAAAGAAGATTTCTCCAATATGTTTTTTAAAAATTAGCTTAGATTTAAGAAGGGCTCCTAAGTTCCAACTGTTTAAAAATGAGCATTTTTCTGGAGAGGGTACAAGATGTCAGTGTTGAACAATTCTAAAATCATCTCCTCCCATGGACACCACAGATTTATAGCTACAAGATACAAATCATTTCCCTCTAAAAAAGATCTGAAAACTAGATAAACTGCTCTTTACAACACTGGCTAAAAAGGAGCACATAAAGATATGTAGAGATGCAGAGACACGGTCTCTAAACAAACAAAACAAAACAAAACAAAACCCACCCCTGGCATCGTGACAGACAATAGGGAGGGATCTCACCAATAGTTACTTCTCCCAGGGGGAGGAAAAGGTTGGTGCCCCTGGTGCCCCACACTAGGCAACATAGCCCCTGGTATCCACACGGGAAACAGAAGCCTCCAAAACCAATGAGGCTGCTGTCTAGGATTCCCAAAATGTTACAGGAAACTGAGATTCCCCTTTCAGAGGGCTCATACATAGTCCTGTTGGCCTTGGTGACCAAAGAGGACTGGTGTTCCAAAGCTCCATGTAACTGTAACAACTGGAAAGGCAGTTTTGGCATGCTGTGAACCCCAGGGCACAGCAGACTAAAACACAACCCCAGTCTTCATGTGAATAAAACCTATTCACTTAGCCTGGAGCTTCAGCCTGAAGGATAGGCTTCAGGTTTCCCTCACATATAGAGGTTAAGCAGTGGTCCTAGGGAATGTAAGCAGGGAGACACCATCCTTGTGCACCCTGTTGGCTTCACTACAGTCAATGAGATTTCCCAGAAAGGAGCTTATACACTCATCTGGAGCCCCTTTTTTGCAACTGTCACCCATGGGACCCCTCCAAATCTGGTCTAAAGACCAGCAGGGATTACATCTGTGGTCCCATAGGACCATATATATTTGTGTACATTAAGCTGCTGCCTGAGAGTCTGGATTCCAATCAGCATAAAACTAGATGCTAAATGATATTCTTCCCCTTGGATCACTGATAGGTCTTGACACACTCTCAACAATAGGAGAATATAAAAAATAATTCAGGCAGCTTAGATAATAACAAAGGTTCAAGAGACAGCCAATAACTAAAGCAAGATTGAATGAGAAGGATCATACCTACATAAGGCCATTCCTTCAAGACTGAGATAGCTGTTTTGCCCACTATACAGAAACAAACACAGATAGTCAAATAAAGTGAGGAAACAGAGAAATATGTTCCAAATGAGACAACAAGACAACACTTCAGAAAAGATCTTATTGATATGGAGATAAGTAATCTACCTGGTAAGAGAATTTAACATAATGGTCATAAAGATGCCTGCCTAACTCAAGGGAAGAATAGATGAACACAGTGAGAACTTTATTTATTTATTTATTTTTTTAAAAAAGATTTTGTTTACTTATTAATGAGACACACACAGAGAGAGAAGCAGAGACACAGGCAGAGGGAGAAGCAGGTTCCATGCAGGGAGCCGGACGTGGGACTCGATCCTGGGTCTCCAGGATCACGCCCTGGGCTAAAGGCGGCGCTAAACCGCTGAGCCACCCAGGCTGCCCCACAGTGAGAACTTTAAAACAAACAAACAAACAAACAAACAAACAAACAAAAAAAAAACAGAAAACATTAAGTATCAAACAGGGGTGCCTGAGTGGCTCTGTTGGTTGGGTGTCTGACTCAGGGTCCTGGGATCAAGCCCCACATCAGGCTCTGCACTCAATGCAGAGTCGGCTTGGGATTCTCTCTCTCTCTCTTCCTTTTCCCCACCTCCCACTTGCAGTGTGTCTTTCTCTAAAATAAATAAATAAAACCTTTTAAAAAAGTACCAAAGAGAAGTCACAGAGCCAAATACAATAACTGAACTGAAGAATATACTAACGGGTCAATAGCAGACTGGACGAACAGATCAACAAGCTGGAAGATGAAACAATGGAACTCACCCAGAGTGACAAAAGAAAAAAGAGTAATAAAGAGAACTTAAGGGACTTCTAGGACAACACCAAGCAGAATAACATCCACATTAGGGGTCCTAACAGGAAAACAGAGAGAGAAAGGGACAGAAAACTTATCTGAAGAAAATAATGGCTAAAAACTTCCTTAGAAAAAGAAAGAGAAAAAAAAAAAGAAAAAAAAGAAAAAGAAAGAGACATGAAGATCCAGGAAGCCCAGAGTTACAAATAAAATGGACCCAAAGAGAACCAAACCAAGACACATTATAATTAAACTGTGAAAAGCTAAAGAGAGACTATTAAAAGTAGGAAAGGAAAACAAAACATAGAGAAACTCCGTAAACCTATCAGTAGATTTCTCAGCAGAAATCTTGCAAGTCAAGAAATTTTGCAAGTCAGAAGGGAGTGGCATGACATATTCAAAGTGCTGAAAGGAAAAAACTTCCTGGCAAGGTAGATTATACTCAGATTTGAAGGAGATAAAGAATCGTCCGGATAAGCAAAAGCTAAAGAAGCTCATAACTACTAAACCTGTCTTACAAGAAATATTAAAAGGTTTAAGCTGATCAGACATGGCATTAATTAGTAACAAAAAAAAACATACAAAAGTAAAAATCTTACTGGAAAGGCAAATATATAGTAAAGGTAGTAGACTGATCACTTACAAAGCTACTAATAAGATTGAAAGGCAAAAGTAGTAAAATTAACTACAATAATTGATTAAGGAATACATAAAATAAAAAGATGTAAAAGTGACATCAAAAACATAAAATATAGGGCAGATGGGGAGTAAAAATATAGTTTTGGAATGTGTTAAAATATAAATTGCTATCAATTTAAAATATACTGTTACACATACAGGACTACATATGTGACCCTCAAGGTAACCACAAAGCAAAAACTTAAGAGTAAACACACAAACGAAAACGAGAAAAGAATCTAAATATAACACTAAGGAAAATCATCAAACCACAGAAAGAGAAGAAATAGAAACTACAAAAACAACCAGAAACAGTTAACAAAATGGCAATAAATACGTATATATCAATAATTACTTTAAATGTAAATGGGCTGGGAATCCCTGGGTGGCTCAGCAGTTTGGTATCTGCCTTTGGCCCAGGGCATGATCCTGGAGTCCCAGGATCGAGTCCTATGTTGGGCTCCTTGTATGGGGTTCCTTCTCCCTCTGCCTGTGTCTCTGCATCTCACTATCTCTCTCTCTGTGTCTCTCGTGAATTAAAATCTTTAAAAAAAAATGTAAATGGGCTAAAATCTCCAATCAAAAGACAGAGATGAGCTGAATGCTTTTTTTTTTTTTTTAAGATTTTAAAAATTTATTTATTCATGAGAGACAGAGAGAGAGAGAGAGAGAGAGAGAGGCAGAGACACAGGCAGAGGGAGAAGCAGACTCCATGCAGGGTGCCTGACGTGGGACTCGATGCAGGATCACACCCTAGGCTGAAGGCGGTGCTAACCGCTGAGCCACCTGGGCTGCCCCCAAATAAACTTTAAAACAAAGACTGTAACAAGACAAAAAAGAGCACTTCATAATGATATCCAGTTAGAAAATATAACATTTAAAAATATATACATAATCAATACAGGAGCACCAAAATACATAAAGCAAATTATTAATAGACCTAAAGGGAAAAATTGTCCACTCTCATCACTTTCATTCAACATAGTATTGAAGTCCAATAGCAATCAGACCAAAAAATTTTAAAAAATGAAAGAAAAGGCATCCAAATTAGTAAAGAAGTAAAACTGCCACTATTTGCAGATGATGTGATTGTGATACTATATATAGGAAGCCCTAAAAACTCAACCAAAAACCTGCTAAAATAAATATAGTAAAATTGGAGGATAGAAAATTAACATACAAAAATTTGTTGTGTTCTTATACACTAATAACAAACTATCCTAAATAGAAATCAAGAAAATAATCCCATTTACAATCCCATCAGAAAGTATAATATCTAGGAATAAATTTAACCTAGTAAGTGAAAGACCTGGAAACTGAAAAACTCTAAGACATTGATGAAATAAAGTGAAGACACAAACAAATGAAAAGATATTCTGTGTTCATGGATTGAAAGACTTGATGTTACTAAAATGTTCATACAACTCAAAGCAATCTACAGATTCAATGCAATCTCTATCAAAAATTCCAATGGCAGGGATCCCTGGGTGGCTCAGCGGTTTGGCGCCTGCCTTTGGCCCAGGGCGCGATCCTGGAGTCCCGGGATCAAGTCCCGCGTCGGGCTCCCAGCATGGAGGCTGCTTCTCCCTCCTCCTGTGTCTCTGCCTCTGTGTGTGTGTGTGTCTATCATAAATAAATAAATAAATAAATCTATCTTAAAAAAAAATTCCAATGGCATCTCTTGCAAAAATAGAATAATTCTAAAATGGGTATGTAACCACAAAAGATCCCCAAATAACCAAAACAATCTCGAGAAAGAAGACCAAAGCCAGAGGTATCACACTCTCTGATTTTATTTTATTTTATTTTATTTTTTTTTTACACTCTCTGATTTTAAACTATTCTATAAAGCTAAGGTAATCAAAATTAATGCTATTGGTATAAAAAGACACAGATCAATCGAACAGAATAGAAAGCCCAGAAATAAACCCATGTATATATGGTCATTTACAAAGGAGGCACAAATGTATAAAGAGGAAGGAACAGTCTCTTCAATACACAGCACTAGGCAAACTGGACAACTACATGCAACAGAATAAAAGTGAACCATTATCTTATACCATATGCAAAAAAATTAACTCGAAATGGATTAGAGACTTCAAGTAAGACCTGAAATCATAAAACTCCTAGAAGAAAACATAGACAGTAGGCTCCTTGACAACAGTTTTAGCAATATTTTTTTTTTTGGATCTAACTTCAAAGGCAAGGGAAACAAAAACAAGTAAGACTACATCAAAGTAAAATGCTTCTCCATAGTAAGGGAAAACCATCAGCAAAACAAAAAAGCAACCTACTGAATAGGAGGAGATATTTACAAATCATGTATGCGATAAAGGGTCAATATCCAAAATATATAAAGAACAGAGGCAACTCGGCAGTAAAAACAACAAAACCCCAAACAATCCAATTTAAAAATTGGCAGAAGACCTGAACATTTTTCCGAAGACATACAGCCAGCCAACAGGCACATGAAGAGATGCTCAACATCACTCATGATCATGGAAATGCAAATCACAACCACAATGAGCTATCTAGAATAACTAGTATCAAAAAGAGAAAATACAACAATTGCTGGTGCAGACGTGAAAAGGGAACTCTTGGGTACCGTTGGTGGGAATGTAAACCGGTGTCGTTACTATGGAAGACAGCATGGAGGTCCCTCAAAAAATTAAAAATACAGCTACCATATGATTCAGCAATTCTGCTACTGAGTAGCTTGAAGAAAACAAAAACATTAATTTGAAAAGACATAGACACCCCTATGTTCACATCAACATTATTAACAGCAGCCAAGATATGGAAACAGCCTAAGTGTTCAGCAATGGATAAACAGATAAAGCAGATGTGGTATGTATTTTTGTATTTACCTACCTACCTACGTATCTACCTATCTATGCAGCCATAAAAGGAATGAAATCCTGCCATTTATGACAAAATGGATTAACCCTGAAGGTATTATCCTGATAACTCAAAGACAAATACCACATAATTTCACAGGGGCACCTGGGTGGCTCAGTCAGTTAAATGTCTGCCTTTGGCTCAGGTCATGATTCTGGAGTCCTGACATCGAGCCCCACGTTGGGCTCCCTGATCAGTGGGGAGTCTGCTTTTCCCTCTGCCTCTGCCCCTTCCCCTGCTCATGCTCGCTCTCAAGTAAATAAAATCTTTTTTAAAAAAATAAATTAAAAAATAAAATATAAACATACAAGTTAAACAAAACTAAATCTACACTCAAAGATACAAAAAACTGATTGGTGGCAATCAGAAGGAGGGTTTGGGTGAGGAGGGAGCAAAATGAGTGAAAAAGATTAAGAAGTACAAACTTCCAGACACAAAAATAAATGACAGGGATATAACACATAGAGCAAGGAACGCAGTCAATAATAATTGTGTTAACTTTGTAAGTTGACAGATAGTAACCAGACTAACTGTAGTGACTGTTCTGCGATGTATAAAAATGTCAGTTTGTTGTACACCTGAAACTAAGAGTGCATTTCAATTATATCTGATTTTTTTAAAAAAAAATAACAACACAGAGAAAAAATGAAAAAGAGGAAATTTTCTTAAATAACTCAATGCCATTATCACACCTATCAAGACTAGTAGTAACTCCTTGATACCATCTAATACCCAGTTCATCATCAAATGTCTTTGAATCAAAATGTGGTTTTAGAGTTGGTTACAAACCAAACAAGGGCCACCCGTACTTACACCTCTTAAGTTTCTTTTCACCTAGAAGAACTTCCATTCCTTTTTACTCTCATACCATTAGCTTATTACAGAAACCACATCAGTTGTCTTATAAAATGTCCCACATCCTGTACTTGACTATAAAGTTGTATTATAATCAAAATTATTATTTATCCTCTGTATGTAAGTGGAAGTAGCTTTAGAGACTCGGGTTTCACTTTTTTGATACAAATACTTCACTGGATATTGCTATGTACTTTGTCACATCAAGAGACACATGTCTGTCTGCCTTTTTCTACTTTTCATGATGCTAAGATTGATCAGAGGGTTTGGATGGTAACAACCTGAGCATCTAGCAACCTCTCATCTAAAACTTTGACTACCGGGATCCCTGGGTGGCGCAGCGGTTTGGCGCCTGCCTTTGGCTCAGGGCGCGATCCTGGAGACCTGGGATCGAATCCCACGTCAGGCTCCCGGTGCATGGAGCCTGCTTCTCCCTCTGCCTATGTCTCTGCCTCTCTCTCTCTCTCTTTCTCTCTCTCTCTCTCTCTGTATGACTACATAAATAAATAAAAAAAAATTATAAAAAATAAAAAATAAAAAATAAATAAAACTTTGACTACTGGTAACCATCCCCTGAACCATCCCATCAATTATCTCATGAGGGGCTGCGAGTGGTGTTTTTCAAAATCCATCAGTCCAAGAACATTTATTAACTGGAATTCTTCCCTCTCATCAACTAAGCTCCCGCCCCCCCTCCCCCCCACCAAACCCCAACCTTTAACTCTTGGACAGGAAAAGCAATACTTCCCTTTTAATACTTCCCTTTTACTTCTAATTTTCAGAGGAAGGAGCTGGTGTCTTTGTTAGCTTACTTCTAACTACATTAGAACCAAAATACATATTTTTTATGAAACAGTGAAACAAAAGGAAAAAGAAGAGATCTATAAGCTATCGAACTAATTTTAAAGAGTTAGCCAGCGACTTCAGATTTATCCAGGGATATAAAAGTCCAAAAATCTAGGACAACCACAAGACTCTCAAAGGAAAAAGAGTATCTGGTTAAATTGTTGTTCCTTTGATATATCAACAAAAAGACCTGTCCAGAGCTTTGGTGTCTTTGCAAAATGACTACCTTTATTCCAATCATGACTTGAAGGCAAACCTCAAGCTGAGATCTTTTTAAAAGCTATACTTAAATAAGCTGACTAAATAGTAAAGTTTCCTGTGAACACCACAAATTAATCGGAATACCCTGAGATATAGTGAATCTGGCATGTGCCCCATGACAACA
This sequence comes from Vulpes vulpes, assembly GCF_048418805.1. Taxonomy (NCBI): domain Eukaryota; kingdom Metazoa; phylum Chordata; class Mammalia; order Carnivora; family Canidae; genus Vulpes; species Vulpes vulpes. Next base: position 86,762,356 of record NC_132789.1, read on the forward strand.
GTCTCTTCTGCTTAGCTGGCATTTCTGCATCCTCATCTTCCTACATGCATAATTAGGGCTCTTACACCAAAGACAATAAATCCAGAGCCATGGAACTATGCCCTGGTTAGACAAGCTAATCTGTTCAAATCCTTGGGAATTTGAACTGAAAATAAGGAAAACCTTGGGCAGTTTATAGTGGATAGAAAGAAGAGGCATGGACTATGGTTGAGCCATACTAATGGCAGAGGACCAAGGTAAAGATCCTAAACTCTCCCAATGAGTTCTTGAGTTATCGTGAATCCAGAGCTCCTTTCCTGCTATGGTTTCCAGGTCTGTCCTATGATAGCTCCAGATGTCCTTGTTACTCTGTTCTCCTTATCATTCCACAGATAGCTGCATTTGTTTGCTAGGGCTGCCATAACGAAGTACCACAGACTGGGTGGCTTAAAAAACAAATTTTCTTTCTCACGGTTCTAGAGGTGAGAAGTCTGAAATCAGGTGTCAGCATGGTTGGATCCCCCTAAATGACATTCCAAGCTTCCTTGGCTTGCAGATAGCCATATTCCCCCTTTGTACATATCTGTGTCCAAATTTCCCCTTTGTAAAAGGACGTCAATCATATTGGATTAAGGCCCACCCTAATGACCTCATTTTACCTTAATTACTTCTTTAAAGACACTATCTCCAATGGTTGTAATCTGAAGTACAAGGGGTTAGGACTTTAATGTATGAATTCTGGGGGATACACATTTAAGTCCATAACTTTATCTTGAAAGTGATCCCCTCTTTGCTTAAGCTAGTCTTGTTGGTAACTGAATAAACCTAATAATAGCTATATTTTCTGGTCTTCTATTATTTAATTATTTCTGTGTTTCTTTCAAAGCTCCCAGTAGTTTGAGCTGTAAGAGAGTAGTAACATGCTTTAACAGTTCAGTGAATTATATGTCCACAGACCTAGGACCCTACAAACAACTGGTACCAAAAACATAAAGGGCACAGAGAATTCTGTAGAAGATGCTGTGCTGTGGCACCCAAGATCTTCCCTTTCAGGACTGAAATATTCATTCTGCTTACAACCAGGAATGTTGGCTGCTGTTAGTTCACAGCTAAGTCCGATCCCAAGATTTGTCAAAAGTCACTTCACCCAAGATAATGCCCATTCCTTGCAGGCAGCCTACACCTAATCATGCAGAAGTCCAAAGGCCCAGCCTTCTTGTCTCCATTTAGGAGATCTCTGAAGAGCCACCTCAGCTCCAGAGCAGCTTGTGGGATTGGCTGTGGCCCATATGCAAATGAATTCAGTTCAACTCTCCCTCTGCCCAATCCTGCTTCCACCCCCACCCCCCCCCACCAAAGCACTGATGCTGAGACTACTCTCCAATAAACTTCTGGCACACAAATTTCTTTATCTATTTCCCAGAAAATCTGACTTGCCCTATACTCTATGGCTAACACTATTAACAAAGATGAAAACAAAAAAAATCAGGAAAAATTAGCCAGTTACTAGGTTAATTTCCTCTTTTCCATTTCTTGCTTTTGAAGAATGCTGTTCATCTTCTACTTCCTTGCTAGAGAAAGGGCCCTGTTCTTTCCAATCCCCTCTAACCTGCCCTGTGCAGACAGCTACTGCATAATCCCCCCTCCCATCCTCTAATCCCCAAGCAGGAACCCCAGACATCCTGTTTTCCCTGAACAGTAGGGGGAGCCTCAGGCTCCAGCTCCTCCCCCTGGGTCCTGCCACTGCATTTCTGAAGTCTGGCCCCTTCAGTGCCTGGCCCTGTGGTGAAAAACCAAAGGAGAGGAGGGGGTGAACCAGAGGAATCCATCCAGGAGGAGAAGCTGGTCCTGTCGCCCTTCTCTGGCTGCTCCCCAGCCGGCCTCTCCTTGGAAGCCTGAGTTCAGGAAACAAGAAGTACTGATTCTGAGGACCAAGACATGGGCCCTGTGGGCAGTGCCCTCCTACTGTCTCTTCTACTGGGTGAGCCTCTGTGGTAGGAGGGTAGGGGAAGGGAAGAGGCAGAGGTTTTTGGCTGAAGAAGTTATCATATAGAATAATGTAACACTTCACCTATGGGACATTACTTATGAATAGTGTGTCCTGGGGAAGTCCTGTATGGGGATACTGTATGTGAAACAGTAAACAAAAAAAAAAAAACCTGCCCTCGGGGGGGCTTATAATCACTGCACGTATTAAATATATAGATTTTTAAAGCAGGTTAGAAAGTCCTAAATGTTATGAGAGGAAAGGGGCAGGAGATGTATTGTAATTTTAAATAAAGTAGTCAAGAAAGTTTCACTAAGGAGTCATCTGAGCAAAGCCCAAAAGGAGGTAAGTGACTTAGCTACAAAGATCTAGGAAAAGAGTGTTTCAAGCTAAGGGAACTGAAAGTATAAATACTGTAGAGTGATTTCAGGTATAAGCTTGTTCATTTACTTTTCTGACCCACGATGATTTAAAAGCAGGGTAGGCTGAGAGCAGCAAAAGGATAACAAGTAGCAAAAAAGATACAAATACTGCAAAATGCCAATTCAGATAAAGAAAACAGCTCATAAACCTCAAAAGTACCTGAAGGCATCACTGTGTTTACAACCTAATATACTTGATATTCCTATTCCTGATGACAATACTGAATCTTTAAGTGAAAGTTAAATTGCATTCCATGTATGCTGCTAAAGAAGGCAGGTAAGTATGTAATTTTCAAGATTCCCACTAACTGGTAGACATTTATAAAAATTTGGCCTGTAATGCAAATCTGAGAAATTTAAATATGTGGAAAGCCTCTCTATTCAGTGAATCTAGACATAAGATGCATTATTGTATAGTAATGATATGGTGTCTGTCTTAGGGTCTTGCCCAAGCTCTTCTCCCAGAAACAAACATCTGCAATCAGGTTAGTGGTCTCCACCTGGACCGATGGGTTTGGAACTGGGATGGGAGGGAGGATGGAGGATGGAGAGGACTCGGTTCCTAGGAATGAATGGGAATTTGAGAATGATGAGAAGATGAAGACCAGAGGAACAGGACACCAAGAGTTATACATGCCCCTCTCTCTTCTTTCTCTAGTGTGTGGACGACCTGTATACTCAGGCCGTGTGGTGGGTGGCCAGGATGCTGTTGCAGGGCGCTGGCCTTGGCAAGTCAGCTTGTACTTTGGCCAGACCCAGGTCTGTGGAGGGTCTCTCATCAGTGACAGGTGGATACTGACAGCAGCACACTGCTTAAAAGGGTGAGTCCTAGCTGGTGGCTAGCACACAGATAGGTTCTCAGTAAATACTTGAATGATTTCAGGAATGAACCAACAGAAAAATGAAAGTGGTAAGGAGGGTCAGGGCGCCTGGGGTGGCTAAATCAGTTAAGCATCTGACTCTTGATTTATACTGCTCAGGTCATGATCATGAGACTGAGGCCTGCCTTGGCCTCCATGCTCAGAATAGAGTCTGCTTGAAATTCTTTCTCTCCCTCTGCTCTTTCTCTCCCTCCATGCCCTCTCTCTCTCTCTCTCTAGAATAAATGAGTAAATAAAATCTTTTTAAAAAGAAAAGTGGTAAGAGAGGTAGGCAGAAAAAAACCCTACACCCCCTTGGACTAGGACAGGACGCAGAGGTAGAAAAAGAAATGACAGAGATAGGCGCTATATTAGAAACTTCTCTCACTTTGTGCCAAATGATTTGCTAAACATCAGGAATTTGATCTTAAGCTTTTCTGGATCAGAAACACAATCTAAGCTCTCTCTCAGAGCTACTGCTGTCAGACAAGCAACATGCCATGTGGTGGGTAGTCCTAAAGAGAAGCCCATGTGAAACTAATGTCTCCAGCCAACAGCTAGGGAAGGTTTGGAAACACCCTCCCGGAGTCAAATCTTGAAGTCACTGCAGCCCAACTTGATTGTAGCTTCATGAGAGATGAATCAGAGGCACCCAATTAAGGTCACGCCTGATACCTGACCCACAGAAACTGTGAGATAAATGTTTGTTTTTTTAAGCCTCTAAGCTTTGTGGTAACTTCTTATGCAACCACAGGTAACCAATATATATAGAAATCAAAACAGCAGGACTTTTCAATAACAATGCTGTAAGCTCAAAGAAAACAGTAAGAACTCCAAAATACTGGGAGAAAATTATTCTATTATTCCCACGTGCAATTATTGATCAAGTGTGGGATAGAAGCAAGACACTTTCAAATATACAAAGCAGCAAAAATAATACTCCTCATGCACATTTTCTAGGGAAGCCATAAGAGAATGGGCTTCACTAAAATAAAGGAAAACAAGAAAACATGGAATCAAGAAAAAAGAGGATATAACAGAATCCCCAAGCAAATGGGAGAAACAAAACTCTGGCCATAAGCATGTAAGAGGAGACTACAAAGACAGGAGACAAAAGAAAGAGTGGTTAGGGAGAGAGGAAAGGAGAAATAGTAACAAACCAACCCTAGCCCCAGTTGGAAGTAGCTTGGTTAATTCTAGGTCTGTTGCCATCCTTTCTTGCTTAGAGATTCAGTGCTACACATAGGCAGCTTGTTCTCACCCAGCTGTAGCACCTAAACATGTTCCACTTTTTTTTTCTCCCCTTCCTATTCCCCTTAGGAGCTGGATTCCTTTTTTATATACTGTACGGCTGGGATCGATTAAGAATGACCAATCAAGTCAAAGTGTGAATCATCGTGTGTTCAAAATTATCACCCATCCCCAAATTCAACACACATCTGCAGACATTGCCTTGCTGAAACTGGTCTCTAGAGTCACCTTTACTTCCTTCATCCTGCCCATCTGCCTGCCCAGTATCACAAAGCAGTTGAAAATTCCAGCCTCTTGCTGGGTGACTGGATGGGGAACTGTTAAGGAAAGTGAAGGTGAGAATGGGTAGACAAAGGGGTATTATCCATCATCCTCTTTGTAGCACTCCAGAACGTTTGCATTCTAGACATACGATTACTATGGCAAATATTTTTAAATAAACCCCAACCTATTGATATTACCTATAAGCTATCTATAAGCTATAACCTATCAATTCTATCTAAATGTCTTTTTTCACACTTATGTTTATTTTATTCACTCATATCCTGCCTAGAGTCTAAACAAGAGCAGACACAACTTGAACACATAATTACTTCTCTGAAAGCAAAGGTTAACAAATCTGATCTAAAGTCTGGAAGAATCTAGTGTTTTTGAAAATCTCTTTTTAGGGCAGCCCGGGTGGCTCAGCGGTTTAGCACCGCCTTCAGCCCAGGACGTGACCCTGGGGACCCAGGATCAAGTCCCACATCGGGGTCCCTGAGAGGAGCCTGCTTCTCCCTTTGCCTGTCTCTGCCTCTTTCGCTCTCTCTCATGAATAAATAAATTTTTTAAAAATCTAAAAAAAAGGAAAGAAAAGAAAATCTGTTTTTAAAGTGTTGCATCAACTCTTTCCCCGGAGGAATAAAGGCAAGACAAGAAATGATCTGGAAGCAGAAAAATAGGAAAGGAAGAAGTTTTAGAGTACTTCAAATACATCTTTACTGAATCAAACTGTATCAGAATTTCTATTTATTTAGAACATTAGAATACCCACACTGGCACATTAGAAATACCTTAAAACAAATAGAAAAAATTCTGAATTATCCATTGTATTAGACTAACTGTACCAAAATAAACAAAAAAAAATTGCATTAGCAAATACGATTTGAAAGTGACTGTATTCTGCTTTCTGCTTTTGGATTGCCAGAGATTTCTGCAAATCATGACTGAATGCTGTCCTTGCAACTTTCCAGAAAGCTTTTCCTTTCATTCTTGTCTGTCTTTACAGATAGTGATTACCCCTCCATCCTCCAGGAAGCAGAAATACCCATCTTTAACCAGCAGGCCTGTGAAAAATTCTACAACCCAGTTGGTTCCGCACTGCCAGAATTAGAGTCAGTCATCCAAGACGACGAGATATGTGCTGGTGATATACCCAATAAGAAGGACAGCTGCAAGGTTAGGGTTTGCCCTTGAGTTTGTTTGGTTTGTTTTTTAATATGAAACTTTAATTTAGATTCGGGTTTTCTTGTATATAAACAATAGTAGTAGATCAGGAATCAGGAGACCAAAGTTCTTACAATAATTCTTGCATCATGCTGAATTGCTGATGACTTAAAGCTCTTCAACTTTTGATCTAGAGAAATGCTAACCATTGGTTACTGGGTTTTCCACAGACTTGTATATTTTTATAAATATATTAAGAGGTTAACACAGAATTTCCAACTTTATTTTTTCAAGTAAGTACATTTCACTCTATAAGTACAAGATGTCATTCCACTGTCTGCTGATCATAACCGTCCAGTGAAAAATCATTCATCATTTTGTCTTCCTTCACTGATTATATGTTGTTTTACTCCAGCTATTTTCAATATAACAACTTTCATATTTGATTGTCAGAAGTTTGAATGTGATGGGGCACCTGGTAGCTCAGTAAGTTGAGCTCTTGACTCTTGGTTTCAGCTCAGGTCATGATCTCAGGGTGATGGGACAGGCTCTGTGCTCGGTGGGGAGTCAGCTTGGGATTCTTCCTCTCCCTCTGCCCCACCCCACTCCCCTTCTCTCTCTCTCTCTAAAATAAATGAATAAATCTTTAAAAAGAAAAAATTTTGGATCCCTGGGTGGTTCAGCAGTTTAGTGCCTGCCTTCGGCCCAGGGCATGATCCTAAAGACCTGGGATCAAGTCCCACATCGGGCTCCCTATATGGAGCCTGCTTCTCCCTCTGCCTGTGTCTCTGCCTCTTTCTCTCTCTCTCTCTCTCTCTCTCTCATGAATAAATAAAATATTAAAAATTTGAATGCAACGTGCTAAGTGTGATTTTCTTCGTATTTATCCTATTTAGGATTCACTGATTTTTTTGTTTTTAAAATCTGTTCATCTTTAATCAAAACTTGAGAATTTTTTCATTCATGACTTCTTCAAATATTCTGCTTCCTCTCTCTTCCTCTTCGGGTTGAAACGGAAAATGTAGGTCACACTTTTTGATATTTTCACACAGTCTCTAATAATGTTTTATTTTTACCTGTCTGCTCTTCAAATTGGATACTTATAGATTAACCAATATTTAAGATCCTTGCCTCTCTCCTGCCATCTACATTGTAGTGTTAAGTTCACCAAATGAAAGTTTTCTATCACATATTTTATTTTTTAGTCCTAGAATGGCCACTTGGTTTTATTTCCTTTCCTTCTCTCTCCCTTTCATTCTCTCCCTCCCCCTTCTTCCTTCACTCTCTTCTCTCTCTCACACACACACACACACACAAACTTTTCTCTAACTCTGCCATGATGTCCTATCTGTATATTCATTATTTGCAAATCAAACAACAATGGAACATGATTTCACACCCACCAGGATGGCTATTATCAAGGGAGATAATAACTAGGGTTGATGAGGATGTGGATAAATTGAAACCTTCATATACCTACTGGAAATGAAAAATGGTACAGTTGCTTTGGAATTATCTAGCAATTCTTCAAAGGGTATATAGAGAGTTACCATATTACCCAGGAATTCCACTCTAGGTATACACCCAAGAGAAATAAAAACATGTCCACAGAAAAAATTATGCATTAATATTCATAGCAGCATTATTCATAATAGCCAAAAAGTGAAAATAATCCAAATGCCTACCAACTGATGACTAGATAAGCAAAATGTGGTATATCTATGTAACAGAATAACATTCAGCCATAAAAAGAAATGGAGCATGGATATATGCTACAAGGATGAACCTTGAAAAGAGTATGCTAAGTGAAAGCCAGACACAAAAGATCATATGTCATATGGTTCCATTTATATACAGTATGTCCAGAATACACAAATCCATTGAGGCAGAAAGCAGATTACCAGTTGGCCTAGGGCTAAGAGGAAATGATGGTGACTGTTAATGGGTATAGGGTTTCTTCTACAACAGGTGATGAAAATTTGGTGATGGTTGAACGACATTATGAATATACGAAAAACCACTGAATTGTACACTGTAGATGGGTGAATTGTATAGTATATGAATTATATCTCAATAAAATTGTTAGAAAAAGAGACAGCAAGATTGAAAGACATCAATTACTGTCACTATTATTTTACATAACAGGATTATTTTAACATTTAAAAAAGTCAATAAGAACCTAAGAATAGAAAAATAAGGAAACTTCGTTCAACTCAAGTAAATTTACCTTTAAGGGAAAAAAAATCATCACATTCATTTTTTTATCACAGATGAGTATTTTGAAACTACTGATATATTTAGCTAAGGTCTCTGCCAATTTCAAATTATGTAATTCTAGAATTCCCATGATCTTCCCCTAATGCGATAAGAAGTCTAGCTCACTGTCCCATCCTAAGGACCTCTTCACCTCCTATGACCACTTTCTTCTTCAAGGTCCTTTTTCACTACACTCATGACCTTTATCTTTCCTCAGGGTGATTCTGGAGGACCTTTGTCATGTCATATTAATGGTGTATGGATCCAGATAGGACTGGTAAGCTGGGGAATAGGCTGTGCTGAAAGTCTCCCTGGAGTCTACACCAGTGTGATCTACTATCAAAAATGGATTAAGACCACTATCTCAAGAGCTGAGATTTTAGGTACCAAAAATCTGGATTTAACTGAATTCCTGTACCTTACTGTTCTGCTCTCTCTGGCTGTCCTGGGACCCTTCTGTGCCTTTGGGCCTAACATTTTACCAGGAGAATAGATAATATAGCTAAAGCCACTGGCCAAGTTCAGGGTTAGGGTGGGAATACATAGAGATTAAGCCCCAGGAGCAGAGAATGCACAGGAGAGTCACTGGGAACTCTGGATTACTTTATTAATTAGAAATGATTTTGTTTTTGAGGTTATTTATTCTGAAAGTATGTTTTAGTGGTTCAAATGTGAATAGCTGAGAAATAAGGCTGCTGCTTCTGTGCATAGCATTCTTTGTCCCTAACTATGAATCTTGCAAGGCAAGAAAGGTACCTTCTATGAATAAGTATGTATGAACACAATAAAATGGCTACTGGAGAAGCAGGGAAGAAAAGAAATATCTGTAAAGGCAAAGAGAAAGTCCTCAAGGAAATATATTAAGAGTTTACTCATAGGGCCCATGGTTTGCATTATGGGCTTCTTACCTGGTCTATATATTCCTACACTGCCTCATAGCAAAGAGTCAAATAAAAAATGCATATATATAATTCAGCTCTGTATTTTTCTGAAATTTTTACTTTTTGAAATACCAATGTGACCTACGACCGAAAAATGGATTAATGCCATGATCTCAAGAGCTGTAGTCTTGGGTTTCCATAACCTGGACCTGTCCAGATTGTTTAATGCTACCTCAATAATAGGGTACTGAAATGTTTAATAAGGACAGGACTAAAATGTTTAATAAGGACAGGACTAAATAATGCTTAACTAGCGTGCTTCTTTTTGTTAATCCATCCCATGACCTACTATTTCCTACTTTACCTAGGCTTCCAGGAGCTCAGAGCTAAGTTATACATTCAATTTCGGTCATTACCTTTATCCTAGATATCTAGTATAATTCCATTCACATCCCTTTTTATTTAAATCATCCTTCATTTCTCAACTTGAAAGAACTTAAGTTTTATTGAATCTGTGTCTTTCATGGTAAGTCAACTTTCAAAAAATTTTTTGGATAAACAAATACCTTTAATAGGAAATGAAGGTAGGTTTGGAAACTTAAAAACTTTGTCAACCCCCTCTCTCTTCTGGGTTTGCCATTACAGCCACTACTGCCACTAAAGCCCACGTCCTTTCCCTCACTTACACCTATGCTCAACTCCATTTATTATCCACAGCATACAGACCAGTATTTTAAAAATAAAAGATTTTTTCATACTTTTCTCCCTCCATTCTTCCTGCTTATAGCACTTCAAAGACATCTCACTGCTCATGCGATAAAGACCAAAGTCTTTATGAGGGCTTACAAAGCCCTGCAGGTTCTGACCCCTATCTACTTCTTCAGCCTCACTGCACCCTGTTCTCCATGCTTTCAATTCTTCAAATGTTCCAAATCCCTTCTCAGCACCAGACTTTTGCATTTGCTATTCCTTCTCCCCTACTGCTTTTGCCTAGTTAATTCTTACTGTGCCTCAAATCTCCACTCACTTTTTACTTCCTCAAGGAAGCCGTCCTCAACTCTCCCGACCAGAACAAATCCCCCAATATATATTTTTGTAGGCCTTATGGAGCCCTCCTTCATAGGACTCAGCACAGCTATATTATTCGTTTGCGTAATTGTCTAGTTAATGTATTAGTCTTACCAAAATGTAAGAGTTTTTGTGCCAACCACTGTATCCTACTTTCAATAATACTTGAGGAAAAAACAAAAAAAAAAAACTTGTTGAGCAAATGAATGAATAACAACCAACTTCTTTGTCTCCCCAACTGAGAACCTGGGTATTTTGTGTCAGATTCTGGGCTACCTCCATTAACAATGTCTTATACAAAGTAGACTTTCAAATATAAGTTAAATAAAAGAATGAAAGAGTGTTTCAGCCTCATTCTCTCCAGTCATAACAAAGGAGAGAAAAGAGCATGTAAAACAGGTAAATTGGAAAGTTTCTGGAGGCAAGAATTTAAGCTAGGCAACTGCTGGAACGACATAGAGGGAAAAGCAAAATGGCAACTGAGAAAAAAGAATGAGAGAGAAAAAAGAGGCAAGAAGGAAAATAGAGGGGGATCCCTGGGTGGCTCCGCGATTTGGCGCCTGCCTTTGGCTCAGGGCGTGATCCTAGAGTCCCGGATCGAGTCCCACATCGGGTTCCCTGCATGGAGCCTGCTTCTCCCTCTGCCTGTGTCTCTGCCCCCCTCTCTCTCTCTTTCATGAATAAATAAATAAAATCTTTAAAAAAAAAAAAAGGAAAATAGAGGAGAAAGGACAGACTAAAATCAAAATTAAAATAGAAACAAAAAGGAAGAGAAAGTACAAAAAAGTATGAGCCAGGACAAGACACAAGAAAGCCAAAATACTGCTTTCTATCATTTCTCCAGACTCTTAGGAAGCACCTGTTCTGCAGCATGGGATCTGGCAAAATTTTTCTCACGAACCAAGAAGTGAAACTTAGAACTTTTGGAGGGACCAGACCATTGAAGGGGAATGAAAGGGGTACTGAAAGAAGACGACCACATGACCTCACTGTCCTGACCACTATTAGTTGGATGTACTAGGGTAGGGATAAGCACCCGATGTAACAGCTGCCCAGAGGTGATGAGGCAGTTGGCCTAAAATCTTACCTGACAGATATACTCAATATGAACAACACAACAGATCCCTTCTGGGAAGTGTGAATATGCATCATATATAGCATTCAGCATGTGCTCAACAGTATTAAGTGCTCACTGTGTTCTAGGCACTGAGGATACTGCAGGACATTCAAAACATTGAGCCTGCCTTCGAGTTTAATTCCAGTGGGGTAGAGGCACAATAATCAAATACAAAATAAATGTTTATTATGATGTCATGTATAGGAAAGTTTGATAAAAATAAAAGAGAAGAAGCAGACAGAGTATCAAGGTGGGGGATTCCATTTTAGATAGGGTGGTCAGGGAAATTTCTCTAAGAAGATGACATTATACAGAGGCTTGCATAAAGGAAGATATTAAAAAAAAAAAAACTGAGAAAGAACACTCCAGGTGGAGTAAATAGCAAGTACAAAGGTTCTGAGTTGGAAGTATGTTAGGTATGTGTGCGAGGAAGAACAAAGAAGTCAGTGCAATGCTAGAACACTCAGAGCAAAGAGGGAGAAGGGTATGAACTGAGATCAGAGAGGGTGCCCTGCCTGTAGGGCAGGTCCTACAGAGCCCGGAAGGCCCTAGTACGGACTCTGAATTTTATTCTCAGTGCAATGAGAAGGCACTGGAGGGCTAAGAGCAGGGGAGTGATGAAAGGATAGAACAGAGAATCCCATACCATATCTCATGGGAGTACACAGAGGCCATAAGGGGGTTAGAATGATAGAGGGTAGTCAGATGGCAGCAGAGTTAGACAAGCAGCAGAGAGAATAAGAATCTGATACCAATGTACTAATGAGCAAAACACAGGGGCTATATACAGTAACCTGGAACATCAGTGAGGAAGGTGTGATTCCATAAGGCTGTGTGTTGTCTACCCTACTTCCCATCTGCACTACTCTTGGAATAGGGCCCCACTAACCAAGGTGAAGAAAAGCACAAGCCCAGGTTTCTTACCATCTACTTTATAATTCATCATTAAGACACCTACCTGATTTCCTATTTTTCTTTCTTTCTTCTTACCCAGACCAATGTTCTTATTCCTCCATCCCCTTCTACCTCCAGACCTTATTTTATCTGCCCTCTCTTCCTGAAATATCCTTCTCTCATAAACCTCAACCCACGTATTTCTATTTATTGATTAAGAAAAAGAGATAGTGAATATCTAAAAAGCAGATTGAAAGGATCCTAGGAAATGCTTTTAAAAATTAACAGGAAAGAGGGGATCCCTGGGTGGCTCAGCGGTTTAGCGCCTGCCTTTGGCCCAGGGCGTGATCCTGGAGTCCCGGGATCGAGTCCCGGGATCGAGTCCCGCATCGGGCTCCCGGCGTGGAGCCTGCTTCTCCCTCCTCCTGTGTCTCTGCCTCTCTCTCTCTCTCTCTCTCTCTCATAAATAAATAAATAAATCTTTTTAAAAAATTAACAGGAAAGTTAATTTTTAATCCTTTAATTTAAAAAAAAAAATTAACAGGAAAGAGATGTGTGGGTGGCTCAAAGAGAATGATTGAGCATTCACCTTCAGCTCAGGGCATGATCCTGGGATCCTGGGATCAAGTCCTACATCGGGCTCCTCGTGGAGATCCTGCTTCTCCCTCTGCCTATGTCTCTCTTTGTCTCTCATGAGTAAATACAATCTTTTTCCAAAAAAATTTTTTTAAGTTAACAGGAAATGAGTGAACTATATACACCCTATAGTGTATAGCCCTATGAATTCTATCTCAATAAAGCCATTTTTTAAAAATGAACAGGGAAACGTTTGTCCTATTTAAATTAAGCAAAAATGACTAGTCTGTATTGTATTTAGGACTCTCTAATCTTCTAAATAATTCTTCTGACTGTATTTCAAAAAAAGGTTCAAACTAATGACAGACATTTTCTATTTCAAATGCTAACACACAAAATGTAAAGCTTAACCCAATATATGATATAGCACCTGGGACACATTACCAAGGAGGGAAAAAAAATCAATAAACGTTTGCATTCACACAACCAAAATACCAAGTACTTATTGGTAACAAATTTAGTCAATGACACCACAAATGACCAAATGGGGAAGAAATAAATAGGGACATCTTTACACACTATTTTGGAGGGGGTGGGGGGCTCAGCAGCATTTCTGCTTTAAAAGTCAATTTTAATTTGTAAAATACTTTATTCCTTGGAATGTCTAATTTAATATGCTCCAATTTTCACTTTCACATCTTGAGAAATTTAACTAAGGTGGGATTTGCTAAGGTAACATTTAACAAATAAAGCTGTACACTAAGGCTGCTGAAAATCCAATCAGCAATTTTCTTCTCCTAAAAGTGGGGGAAATATTATATAGCTATTTCCAAATCTTCTATTAATATAACAAATGGATTATTTCAAGTAATCACTATTTTTCCCCTATTTCACTAAATTGTAGTCACCCCAAAAATGTGGGGACATTATGGAAAAAGAATTCAAAATGATAAAAGGTGGAGGTTGTTTTTTCATGCTATTTCAACAGTGGCTATTTTCTTTTCAGATTCTTGACTTCACTCTGAAGCTGTTAACTATTCTCACCCCCACATCTGACTGTATAGTTCATTTACATACTAGAAATCAGCTACCTGAAAATTTTATTAAACATATTCCTTCTTTAGGAAAGGGAGGAAAAGGAGTCACTCAAAATAACCAGAGGTTAGATTAATTATATTCTCTACTATCAACATTAAGAGAAAATGTTCACTATCTTAAGAATAAAAAAGACTGAAATAATTAATAGGAAATTCTAATTGTTGTTCAGGACAATCACCCTCGACTGACCCAAATTCTCTCAATGGCATCTTCTACCATGTAAGTGTTCACTTCCCCTCTCCATGTGATTGGAATAGAGTGACTAGGGTCTAGTGCTGTGGCACTTTGTGCCACTTTTATGACACCTACCCCACCCTACCTTGTACTATAATTAACTATGAACACCCAGGAATAAAAAGAATAAGATAGGATGAGGGCCTAGGGCTCCAAAATGCTTCTGATATTAGTGGAAATCAGTGAGAAGAGGATAGATACTAGATGCAGTTGAATAAAACGGAGATAATACTTTCATTGGATTTAGATACGATAAGATAGACTGGATGTGGATGATGAGAACGAGGTTGGTAATTGGGATAGAAAAATGGGAAAGAGAAGAACCTGAAAAGAGAAATCAAGAATGACTCCTAGGTGACTGGCCTCAGAATAGTCATACTATTAAATGAAATGAGGAAGGCTAGAAGAAGAACAGAAATGACAGGCTACTTAATCCAGTGGTGGGCTGACTTCCCCCAAGGATGTCAATGTTGCAATCCCCAGAACCTGGGACTATGTTAACTTATCTGGTAAAAGGGATTTTGCAGACATAATTAAGTTAAACATTTTGAGATGGAAAGATTATGCTGGATTATCTGGGTGAGCCCTATAGAGTCACAAATTTTCTTGTAAAAGGAATGCAGGAGAGTCAGAGTCTGAGGTGTTTATGAGACTATGCAGAAGACATAAGGCCTGAAGCAGAAGGGACAGAGGGAAAAAAATGCTATGCTGCTGGATCTGAAGATGGAGCAAGGCGCGACAAGCCAACGAGTGCAGACAGCCTCTAGAAGTTAATAAAGGCAAAACCATGATTGTCCCCTAGAGCGTACAGATGAAATGCAACCCTACCACATCCTGAGCTCAGCCCAGTGAAACTGATTTCAGACTTTTGGCCTCCAGAACTGTGAGGCAATAGAGTCATGCTGTTTGAAGGCACTAGAGTTGTGCTAACTTGTTACAGCAGCAATAGGAAAGGAAAACATTCACCTTAGATTTGAGATGCCTATTAGATACCCAACTAAAAATGCCAAGGAGGCAGTTTGGAGCTCACAGAGGAGAAAACTAAGAAAAAGTTTCACAAGAATCTGTTTGAATTATGGACTCTTTTCTCCACATCACTCTAACCCTGCACCCCAAAGAAAACACTTACCTGTGACATACATTTTTTCATGTACTTTCAAGATGTTTGAGGATCCCTATATTTATTCATAGAACCTGAAGAATATTATAAGTAACCTCAAGGCAACCTGTTCTAACCCTGAAAAGAAGACTGTTCCCTCCTTCTGGAGGAGGAAACCAAGTATCTCTTCATTAAAAAAAAAAAAAAAATTAAATAATGTTTTCCTCAATACTGCTTATTAAAAAAAAAATAGAGAGGTGCCTGGGTGGCTCAGTAAGCATCTCTTTATTTTGACTCAGGTATTGACCTCAGGGTTTTGAGTTCAGGCCAAGCATAGTAATGTTACAGAAATATCTAACACAGAAAGTTCAAATCCCGTACATAATAATAACCATTGTGTTAATCACTACCACCTTTTACAGTCCTCATGCTTAAGGATGTGGTCAAAATGCCTCTGACTCCTTTTTTTAACTGTTTATACAGATGTACAGTTGTGTTTTTTTTTAACCTTACCTTTTAAAAAGTTAAGCTTGCTTTTTAAAAGTAGCTTATGATAACACAAAGCTGTGGTTACAACATCTGCAAAGCTTCAGAGTTGAGAGACATTTGATGCATTTTATTAATAATTCCATATAACTAGGCTACATAAAAAGAAAGGATAAGTTAGTTGATCAAAGAAATTTTGTGTCAATTTTTTAAATAATGAAAACATTTGGCTTTAAAAACTAAAATCACTAGATCATCTTCAAAGGCAGGTATTTGGATGTTAGGAGAAATCTATCCCTCTATGAGTTCAATAAAGCTATTTTTACTTCTGAAACAGAGACCTAACATGAAAGACCTCGAGGAGATAGTATTTTAAAAATGTATTTTTTTCACATTATTTTTGTCCAGAAGCTGAGTTGGTTTCACAAGGAAAAATATGTTAGCTCACTAAAAGAGGCCAAATAAATGACTAGTTCCAAAATGGGCACATTTTAAACTTCTAAAAGCAGGTCACAGAGAAAGCAAAACAAAATCAATGTCAACCTACCTTTCTTTGCAGCTCATCAGCCTTAACCAAGCTCTTCCAAATAAGAACAATCCATTGACCATCAAGATAGAATCACCCTTGCTGTTGGACCTTGCTCAAAACCACACAGTGGGGCAAGTGGGTGGCTCAATCCGTTAAGCTTCAGACTCTTGATTTCAGCTCAGGTCATGATCTCAGGATAATAAGATCAAGAGCCATGTTGAGCTCTGGGAAGAATCTGTTTGTCCCTCTCCCTTCCCCTCTGCCCCTCCCCCATTTGTGCAGGGCTTTCAAATAAACAAATCTTAAAAAAAAAAAAAAAAAAAAACTATACACAGTCAGCTTTGCACAATATTTTTCATCAAGTGTTTGAATCTCTACAAGTAGAAAACATCTACCAAATATTGTGAATTCATAAAATAGGGTCTTGAAAATATTTCTTGAACAAAACCCATATTTTTCCGGTCATAAAAATAAGCTAAGCATTCCCAGGGTAGATCTGGGAATCCCCAAGGAAAAAAGGAACAACACCACATTAAGAAATGTGAGCTTTAAGAGGAGGATACAATGTACAAGACACTGAAAGATTTTAATGCTGGGGAATAACATGATCAATTAGCATTTTAGAAAAATCACTCTGATGGATGTATAGAGAATGAATTATGGGAAAAGCAACTCTGTAGAGCAGCTAGGTCCAGGTCACTGCTGTGAATTGTGAGAGGTATCTGGACAAGGATGGTAGCAATGAAGATGGAGAGAAGAGGACAGAGTCAAGGGCTACATATGAGTATATGTTCAATAGAACTTGGTAACTGATGATCAAGTAATCATGGTGAGGAACTTTACCCAGGTTTCAGGGTAAGAAATCTAGGTTAAAGACATCACGAGTCTATTAAAAAAAAAAAAAAAAAGGAAGAAAGAAATCCAAACAGACACTTTACATTCTTACATTGAGAATTTATTAAATAAGCAAACTTATTTAGAGATTTATAATACATTCCAAAAGCTCAACAGGCCCATTTCTAGTTACTCATTAGTAACAGAAAGTTCATGAAAAATAACAAAGAACCCTAAAACCCAAGTTTTTGCCATGGTTCCAGTTTGTTCACACTAGCAAACCTTTTAAGGAGGCAACAGTAGGTGATGTTGCTCCCAATGACTCACTGCCCTCCCTGGAGGACTATCCACCCACTCGAGGTGCCAGGTGATTTGCAGGGCCTCACGTAGAAAGATTACACTTCCCCATACCACCAACATTGTTGGCCAAAGAAATGTGAGTGGAAGTAATATAAGCTACCTCTGAATAGAAGTTTTAGAAGGTGGCACATGATCTGTCCATTGTTCTTCATCCCAGATCCCAGTTAGGGATTGCTCCTTCAGCCAGGTCCCAGAATGAAGAAGATAAGTGAGGCTGAGCTATATATAGCTCACTAGTTGAATATAACTGTTATAAGATACTGAGCTTTAGAGGTTGTTTGTAACCACAGCATTAACAACAAAATATGACAGATTTATGACAGATATAGGTGTCTAATAAATAGCAATATATATATGAGATTTGTTTGCCTCTTTCGTTTGAATTTTTCTGTTGATCTGCTAAGAAGCAATCTGATGGTAAGAAAAAGAAAAAAAAAGTTGGCCCAAGTATCCCAAAACTAAAAGAACTTTTAAACTGGAAGGAAACTTGATAGTCTGTTGCAGCAAACTTTTTCCATACAGGGCAAATATTTTAGGCTCTTGGGCCACATGACTCTTTTAGAACTACTCAACTCTGCAGATATAGCACAAAAGCAGCCACAGATAATATGTAAATGAATGGGCATGGCTGTGTTGCAACAAAACTTTATTTACAAAAACAGTGAGTCAGATTTGGCCCACAGGATTACAGTTTCCAGATCCCTGGCCTAAATCCTTCATCTTGTCAATGGGGAATTTGAGATTCAGACGCCAACATCATACAACTGACAAGTTGCAATTTGAGCATTAAAATGCAGGTCTCCTGAGTCTCATCCTCTAGAAAAGGTTCCATTGGGCAGGATGGAAATGAGATATACAGGAAAGTACAAAGCACAGAATGCTAAGGGTAGGTTTTGATTATATTAAATAGCTTTCAACAGTTTGATTATAAATGAGGATTTGCTTTTCAAGTGATTATGGTTTTCATAAAAACAAATGAATATAGTAAGATCAAATAGGTGAACAAATGATAAATTAGTCCATGCTTGAAAAATGATCTTCACAGGAAACACAATTATATACCTCCTTCCTATTATCATGTCCTCACTTTATTATTTCTTTTATCAACATGACAGCATTTGCTATGATTACTGCAATAACTAATCTTAAGGCAATTCTTATAAAAAGAGCATTATTATGAGCAACAAATACACTAGACCAGTAGGCAATTATTTTACATGGTATTTTAAATTTATTTCTTAAAGCAATATTCATCGGAGGAAACTCAAACAATACAGAAATATATAAAGTGGCACACTATGCCCTCATCAATTCCACTCCCCAGAGTGTTAACACATGACTGATTTATATCAATCACAACAGTGCAATAGAGCTACTTTCTCTTTTAACAAGAGGAATAGAGTTCCCCTGGCCAGATACCCCTTAGAAATAATGTTTTTTTAAAAAAGCAACAGAGATTAAGGATTGTCTATGGCCTGGAATTGAGAAAAGCATGCTGCCTCTGCAGAGTTAAAATGGAGGGTCTTGACCCCAGCACTGTAACCAAATGAGCTGGACTCCTGAAATACTTTGATAATGCTACTGTAAGATACACAAACACTTCAGAATGAGTAAGAATGTCCACATCTTCTCTTTTGGTATTTACTGGGAAAACTTGGGCTAACTTGCTCATTAAAAGACTGACAATATTAATCAGATTTTTAAAAATCCATAGTTGAGTAACATCAGTGAAAATGTCAGAGTAAAGAGCTCCAAAAGTCTGTCCCCTATAAAATCAATTTTAAAAACTAGCAGAAAAATAAATAAATAAATAAATAAATACAAAAAATAAATAAATAAATACATACATACATACATACATACATACAAACTAGCAGAAACTGGCAGAACTGATTTTTGGGGGGGGAACTCTGGAAACTAACCAAAAGCTTGCAGTAACCTCTTATTGCACTTAAGTCTAGGGAAATGTTTAAAAACAATCTAAATTTTGGTTAAAGTAATGGGCTTTGTAACATTTTAACTTATCCTGGCTCCATCCCTCATTCTTCAGCTCAGTGGTAGCCTTGAAAATAGCTTGCTTTCCTAGTCCCACTATCAAAAGGGGGGGGGGGGTAGAAGAGAATTCCCTCATAAATGGTAATACAGTGGAACAACATGAGGGTTAAGGATGCCAACCCTCAACGTAGTCGAAAATCTACACAGAACTTTTGATTCTCCCAAAATTTAACTATTAAAAGCCTGCTGACTAGAAACCTTACTGATAATACAGTCTATTAACACATATATTGTATGTTACATGTATTATACACTGTACTCTTAAAGTAAGCTAAAGAAAAGAATATATTATTGAGAAGATACATTTATAGTACTATACTGATCCAAAAAAAAAAAAAAACTGTGTTAAGTGGACCCACACAGTTCACACCTGTGTTGTTCAAAGGCCAACTATAATTTGTTTTAACCTGCTGGGTGAGTGCCTTGAAAGACGAGCAAAAAAGACTTGCCTTTATCTTAATTCAGAACTCTCCAAGTGCTAAAAAGTAGGTAGCTGGAGAAAGTTGTTGAAAATATTTTGTTGAAAATATTTACCGGCGAATAAATACATTCATTGCTGCTACAAGAGACACTGGATAACAGCTAGGGAAAACAATAGACTAACCAAAGTCATTGGGAAGAGAGCCTGGAGAAATAAGGGCTTTGAAAAGCTCACACATACTCCTGGGAATCTAGAAAGCCATATGTATTCCCAGGATGGACGCATGCTCAGAAAAGATCTGAAAAGGCCCTAAACTCTCATCTCTGGCTGATCTTCTGGCTCTGCACAAGCAGGAAGTGAAGGCTAAACAAAGTTGTATACTGCCTGGCTGGGCCTTGAAGGTGTGCTGTGATACACACACACAGCCCACTGCAAAGATGGGAGATTGTGGGAGCAGGGGCTCTAGACATTCAAGGAAAACTTTCCAATGACTAACTAACCACTAAGGTAATGAAACTGACACTTCAGTACCAGACATCACAAAGAATACATATTTCACAAAATTAGTTCAGAAAAAGTCATTAAACAGGGGCACCTGGGTGGCTTCGTGGTTGAGAAGCTGCCTTTGGCTCAGGTCATGATCCTGGGGTCCTAGGATAGAGTCCCGCATAGAGATCCCCACAGGGAGCCTGATTCTCCCTCTGCCTATGTCTCTGCCTCTGTCTCTGGGTCTCTCATGAATAAATAATATCTTTTTTTAAAAAAAAGAAAAGTCACTAAACAATATCTCAAATAAGCAGTAATAATAAACCTTGGAGTGGGAGAAGAATCTGATTTCCAGAGTTGCTACATTTTCATATTCAAAATGTCCAGTTTTCAACAAAGAATTATGAGAGATGGGCAGCTCGGGTGGCTCAGCGGTTTAGCACTACCTTCGGCCAGGACCTAATCCTGGAGACCTGGGATCGAGCCCCATGTTGGACTCCCTGCATGGAGCCTACTTCTCCCTCTACCTATATCTCTGCCTCTCTCTCTCTCTCTCTCTCTCTCTCTCTGTCTCTCCTGAATAAATACATTCTTAAAAAAAAAAAAAAAAAGAATTATGAGAGGTGCAAAGAAACAAGAAAGCATGGCCCACACACAGGGGTAAAAAAAGCAATCAATAAAAAAGGTTCCTGTGGAAGCACAGACACTTTAGATCTCACATCTAGCAAAAGACTTGAACACAGAATATACGAAAAACTCTAAAAACTCCAAAATATGAAAACAACCAACCTAATTTTAAAATGTGCAAAGATGATATAGGGGTATCAATTACCACATAAAAAGATGCTCAACATTATGGACATGCACATTAAAGCCACAATGAAATATTACTACACATCTACCAGAACAGTGAATACAAAAAAACCCTGCCAATACCAAGTGCTGATGAGGATGTAGAACAGAACTCTCATAATATGGTGATAATGCAAAATGGTACAGCACCACTCTGGAAAATAGTCTGGCAATTTCTTATAAAGTTAAAAACATACAGTTACTATATGACACAGCAAACTGATATCTAGGTCTTTAAACTAAAGAGATAAAAATTTATATTTACATAAAAACCTATATATGGATATTTATAGCGGTTTATTCATAATCTCCAAAAACTGAAATCAACCTAAGTATCCTTCATCAGGTAAATGGATAAACAAACTGTGGTATATTCACAGAACACAATTCTACTCACAGTAAAATGCAACAAACTATTGATACAATGTAACAATATGAATGAGTCTCCAAAGAAGCCAGTCTCAAAGGTCAGGTTCTTTATGATTCCATTTATACCATATTCTGGTAAAGATAAAACGACAGAGTCAAAATATAGATCAGTTGTTGCCAGGCGTTAAGGGTGTAGGGAAAGTTTGACCCTAAGTGGAGGCACAGGAATTTCAAGTTCATAGAAGTATATTTATTTTACTATATATACATTTTTTTTAAGATTTTGAGAGAGAGAGAGCACACGTGTGCACTTGAGCCTGCCAGAGAGAGGGGGAGGGATACAGGGAGCAGCAGATTCCCCACAAAGCAGAGCCCCCAGGCAGGGCTCCATCCCTGAGCCCTGGGATCCTGAGCTGATGGTAGACTCTTAGACTGAGCCACACTGGTGCCACAGTGTATAAGTTTGTAAACTAAAGGAGAAAAAAAGACTGCGGGAGTTCAAAGCTTAGTTCCATTTCATTTCTTTGCCTCATTTTTCTCATCTGAAAAACAGAATCTGACTTTGTGTCATTAGGGGTATTACATGAGTTCTTGACGTGTATTAAGAAGCACTAAACAAGTGATTGATAAATGTTTGTTCAAACATGCCAAAAAGTTGGTACTTTTTAAAAACCTATTACAGGAGTAAGAAATCCAGCTTTCAATTAAATAAGCAAAGAATTAAAGAATACTGGTGTGAGGGATGACACCTGGGTGGCCCAGGTCATGATCCTGGAGACCCAAGATCCAGTCCCACATCAGGCTTCCTGCATGGGGCCTGCTTATCCCTCGGCCTGTGTGTCCGCCTCTCTCTGTCTCGTGTATAAATAAATAAAGTCTTTTTTTTTTTTTTTTAATAAAGTCTTTAAAAAAGATTTTAAAACCAAAACATTGGGGATACCTGGGTGGCGCAGTGGTTTGGCGCCTGCCTTTGGCCTAGGATGCGATCCTGGAGACCCGGGATCGAATCCGACGTCGGGCTCCCGGTGCATGGAGCCTGCTTCTCCCTCTGTGTCTCTGCCTCTCTCTCTGTGTGACTATCATAAATAAATAAAGAAAAAAAAATTAAAACCAAAACATTATTTGGAAACCTATGAAGTGACATGACCATAATACCTTCTGCAAAGCGTGAACCTGTGTAAAACCTCTGAACATGGAGCGGCTCTATTTTAGGGACTACAACTTTATCCTGTTTTTTTTTTTTTTATCCTGTTTTTTGAAACCGTTAACTACACTGGACTACTGAACTGGGCACAAGGATGTGCCTGGGCACAAGGCTGTTACAGCTGTACTTTTTTTTTTTTTTTTAAGATTTTTATTTATTTATTCATGAGAGACAAAGAGAAAGAGAGAGAGAAGCAGGCTTCATGCAGGGAGCCCGACGTGGGACTCGATCCCGGGTCTCCAGGATCAGGCCCTGGGCTGAAGGCGGCGCTAACCGCTGAACCACCCAGGGATCCCTACAGCTATACTCTTGATAGAAAACTGGACACTGCAGAAAATATTTCCTTAATAATTAAGAAATAATCAGAATACTAATTAATCACTATGTTCTCAGAAAACCAATTAATTATAAAATGTAATTATTCCTTCCAATCATTTTTGGAAAACAGCTTGTTTAAATTTCCTGATATTTCCCCACATTAGTAATAAAGACCCGCGGCTCTTACTCCTCAACGGGACAGTCTGGGTTGCTACCCGATACCACGCTGCCTGAACTGCAGTTCTAAGACCCCAAATCTTACTTTATTTGTTTATATTTTATATCTTATTTTATTATTTTATTTATATTTTATTTCATTTTATATTTTATTCTTATTTATATTTTATATTTTATATTTTATTTTTATATTTATTTTATTTTTTATTTTTAAATTTATTTTATTTTAATTTCATTTTTTAATATTTTATTTAATTTTATTTTTAAATTTAATTTAATTATTTATTCCATCCCATTCCACCCCATCCCAGCGCTTCCTCGGGCCTCGGGGGACACGTGCACAGACTCCCGCGCCCAATGGCCCCGGCCGGTCCGCTCCCGGCGCTGCGGCCGCGCATGCGCCGTCACACCGACAGGACAGAACGGCTGCGGCCGCGCCGTGCCGCGTCGCCCGAGGAGCTGCGGGAGCAGCCTCCCTTTCCCACGTGGGGTCCGGTCGGCGGCGCCGGCCTGGTCACCTGCGTTGACGCCCCACATCCCCACCTGCCACCTGCCGAGTCCATCCTTCCTCGGAGACATCTCACCGTCCCCCTCGGCTGCATTTCCTACACATCCGGGGCTTGGGGGCGTTTAAGAACCAGCGGCTGCCGCTCACCTTCCCTGTTAATCAGCCTCCTTTCCGTGACCAGGCGTCTCCACCCGCGGCTCCTCAGGGCCCAAGATGGCGGCGCCCAGCCGAGAGCCCAGCGCCGTCTACGGTGGCCGCGCGAGTCCCAGGCCCTGCCGCGCCCCTGCCAGCGCTCCCGGCCCGGCCTTGACCCGCGCTGCCCTTTCAGGCCAAAGCCTGGCACCGGCTGCGCTGATGACACCAGGTGGCAAACGCCCCAGGCTCGCGGGACGAAAGACGGAACGGGAAAGCTGACGCTCCTTAGGGTGCGAGCCTGTTCTCAGCAGGGTCACCCACGAAAAATGTGCTTTCCGTCACTGTGTACTTAAGGATTCGGGTCAAAATATAAAACGTGAATAATAGAGACTACATTAAACGTCTCCTAGAAGCTCGATTCTGTTCTATTTGGCAGGTACGTTCTGAACGTGCGGGCCGGGCCGGAGGAACTCCCTCGTGGAACTCATTACCAGACGTCCAAGTGCTCAGGTCGTGCATGCAGCCTACCGATTTTTTTTTAATTGTTCTTTTTCAAGATTGTATTTATTCGTGAGAGGCAGAGATATACGCAGAGGGGGAAGAAGCTCCCTCTAGGGAGCCCAAGACCAACTGGATCCCAGGACCCGGGGGTCACGACCTGAGCCCAGCAGAAGCTCAACCAGGCTACTGGAGTCTGCCAATTTAATCCTCTGCTTCTAATAAAGCTCATAACATTTGAGAGAAGCAGCTGCAGGTGGTTCTCACTGCCCTATGCAAGTACCCCAGGCCCCTTCCACACTCCCCCAAGAGATCTGGGATAGGTCCAAAAAGGTAGCTATCTATAGTTTGTCCTTAGCCTCTGAGGTACACTGGCCTCAGAACCCTGCCCAAAGGGGTGCAGGACAGTAGCTGGCCGCCCTACTTAGAGCCTCTGTCTTGGAGAGGCTGACTGTGGGGAAGACAAGAGAGCCAATCCTTCAGGACTTCAGAAGCCATGGAGGCAGACAGGCGTCAACAAAGTCACAAAAATGGTGATGTCTCTGACATGTGAGTCGCAGTTATCTCAACTTACAGAAATGTTCTCTGGAGTGGCTATTTGCTGGCAGTTTCCAGGGCAGCTCTTATTTCCAAGTGACTTTTGAGGCTATTTCCTGTGTGTCCTTATAATAAGCCTCCATCAGCTGAGGTTAGCCAAACAGACCTCTACCTCTTGCACTATCGCATACATTGCTTTCCAGTTATTTCAATCAGAGTGCCTTACAACATTCTTTATGTGCAGCCTTTTTTTATGCTACAAGAGAGAGATTAAATAAAAATCCCTGTATAAAATGCATGGTGGATTCAGTTTATTCCTTCTGTTTGACTACAAGTCATCACAATATGAATTACTTATGATGAAAGTACATACCTATTCAAATGACAAGAAATCACACTGAAACCACTCGACATCACATTTTTTAATAGGACACTAAACCAGTGAGTCTCATCTCACATGGAAGTTCAAAAATTCAGCTCCCCAGCAACTATTCCAGAGGAAATTAATCAAGAAATCTGAAGAAGGGGTCAGGAACATATGTCTTTTTTAAAGCTCTGCACCTGATTCCGATGCCTAGCCAGTGTTGAGAACCCTGGCATGGAGGTATAGACGTAACTGTAAGGCATTGTGGCCCAAGGGCCGCTGTCCACATCAGCACCTGGAGCTTGTCAGAAACACTGACTCAGACTCCACCCCACACCTATTAAATTAGGGATCACATTCTTATAAGATCCCCAGGTGATCTGTAGATATATGAAGGTTTGAGAAACACTGTTTAGAGCTCCCATAGTTACAGAAATGTGAAAAATATCACACACCATGTTATGAAGTTTCATATCAAGAAATTTTTTTTTTTTAAGATTTTATTTATTTGGCAGAGAGACAGCGCGTGCACAGGAGCAGGGAGAAGGACAGAGGAAGAGGGAAAAGCAGGGAGCCTGAAGCTGGGCTGGATCCCAAGACCCCTGAGATCATGACCTGAGCTGAAGGCAGACACTAAACCAAGTGAGCCACCCAGGTGCTCCTCTCAAGAAATTTTCCAAGAAGAAATAGGAATAGAACAGTATAAGAGGTAAAATGTTTGTGATATTAGGCATTTCACATTATTAAGCATCTAATAAAAGTAATATTCAAATGCAATTCTATTCCAAATGAATTCTTACAAACCACACCCTCCACTGGCAATAGTTAAACCTCACCTGAGTAACACAAATGTACTTTAGAATCCTAGATAGCTCCAGTTATCTCCACTGAGCTAGTGTGTGTTGAGGGGGAGTCCTTGTGGGAAAATAAAGAAATAATGGGTGTAGTGACAAGAAGGGATCATGTACATGCATGGCTCCATGCTGGGGGCCTTCCAGTTTTTTGTGAACATCTCAAGTTCCAAAATTCTGTACTAGTTCTGTACTAGTTCCAAAGGACTGTTTGGAAATGATGATTTGTATTGCTAGAAAAACTAATTCTCCACATGTTACGCAAACCTTTTCTTCTGTGCCCTTTGTCCCTGGCCAGCTCTCAGAGAAAAAAGCATTTACTTATCTTTCAGTATAGTGATTCCTTGACTAATATATCTTCAAGAAACAATGCTCCAGTACAATAAAGGCAGCCATATCCAACACAAATGACCTCTGAATCCTAAGCAGCAGCCCAGGATGATGAGCCCCATTATAGGGCTCATCAGCAATGCAACTGTTAATCTGCTCATATGCATCAGAGTAGGGACAAAATTACCTCCTGTCACAACTTCCATTTATTTATTCTTTGAGAAATACTCTGACCTGGCAATAAGCAAAATGACAAAATCAGACAATTGTTTTCAGATTCTACAGGTTTCCTTTTCAGGACCCTTGTCCTAGGAGGGGATCATGACCCTCTTGAAGAACTATACATCACACAAGGGAAATTGGAAGTTCAAGGCACATTCCTTATGATAAACTTAAAAAGTAGTTAGAGAATGAATAATTCCCTTTCAAAAGTTGCAAAGGGGGGGTGCTCTATGATTTTTCAGTGGTCACATTATAATAAAGAACAAAACAGCAAGAAGAATCTAGGTATCCTAAGGTAACCTCATGTTTTCAAAATGCCTTATTAAGCTTGGTGTAAGGAGAATAAGATCAAGTTAGAATTTGTATCAGTCAGGAATTGCGTTTGGCTGCTGCTTGTACAGACCTAAGATAATGATGGCTTTAACCAGTCTGTTTTCTCAAATACAGGCAATCAAAACCTCCTATGACGACTCTGTTGTCACTGGGAACTAAGGTGCCATCTATTCTTCTGCTCCACCATTCTCAGTGCATGGCTTCCAACCCCAAGGTAACCTCATGGCCTAGGATGGCTGCTGTGAGCTAAACCTCCCTCCTCCCGATAGGAGATGGAAGGAAGGGCAAAAGGATATTCTGTGCAGCTGAGTCCCCTCTTTAAAGAAAGCACTTTCCTAGAAGCTCCACTCAACTTTTTTTTTGCATCTCATTAGTGGGTTGGCAGAAGTAGTTTCATAGGTGGGTACACTGCCACATGACTAAGGAAAAAAGGGAGGAATACTGAGTAGGCAACACTTCCTAGCTGTGTGATCTTGTGTAGATTCTTTACCCCTTCTAGGCCTCGTGTTCCTCAACTGTAAAAATTAAGGAATCGTCACACCTACCTCATAGGATTGGCACAAGGACTAAATGTAAAACAATTACAACACTACTGGTACCCACTGCACAATAAATATTAACTTGTTATTATTTGGTAATCCTAGTCCAGTGCTTTCCCAATTTCCTCTCCTACTCTAACTTCCTCTCCATATCCAAAACTGAAACAACTCATATTAGTCCTTTGTACCTGCTGATACTCTAGAATGAATGAGTTTTAATAAGAGGACACCTCAATCAGACCTATGTATTTCATGCTTTTCCTTTCTAATTATGAAATGAAAGTATGTGCTTGATATTAGCACACACCAGACATTTTGGACAGAATTAGGATTCAGGGATTGAACTCACGTCCCCCCAAAGGCAGAATCTAAAGACAACCCCAAAGCACATGTTTAGACATCCTTAAAAAATGAAGGCCACAGTAAAAAAGAATGGAATCTCCCATGCAGAGGGATTCCAAAAAAATTATGTAGATATCCTTCCCTCAAGAAGTTAGAGCATTAATTCCTTCCTCCTTAAGTGTAGGCTATGCATGATGATTTCCTTAACTTCCTACGGTATGGAAAGGGGTCTGGGGGTGGGTAGTTACCTTGAAGTAGAGAAACCTGACAAAATACTAACTCAGCTAAACAATCAGAATCAACATCAACAATGATAAATGATACTAATATTATGTACACTTAATATGCAATAAAAACGTGGCAAACATTTATACCTTCCCCAAACACTACACTCTAAACATGAGAAAAACATCAGACAAAATGCAAGAGTGACATCCTACAAAAATATCTGACCTGTAACCCTCAACACTGTCAAGGCCATCAAAAACAAGGAAAATCTTTGAAACCATCAGAGCCAAAGGGGAGCCTAAGAAGATACAATAACTACATGTAACATGGTATTTTAGATGAGATCCTCCAAAACGAGAAGGAATTAGGTAAACACTATAAGAAAATCTGAATAAAGTATGGATTTTAGTTAATATCAATATTGCTTAAGATGTAAATAATAGGGGAAACTGGATGTGGGTATATAGGAACTCTGTAGTATGTTTACAATTTTTCTATGAATCTAAACCTATCCTGGTGGCTCAGCGGTTTAGCGCCGCCTTCAGCCCGGGGTGTGATCCTGGGGACCCGGGATCGAGTCCCACGCCGGGCTCCCTGCTTCTCCCTCTGCCTGTGTCTCTGCCCCTCTCTCTGTGTGTCTCTCATGAATAAATAAATAAAATCTTTTTTTAAAAAATCTAAACCTATCCTAAAAAAAAAATAAAAATAAAAACAAAAAATAAATAAATAAACTTATCCTAAAAACCAAAATTCATTAAAAAAAAAAAAAAAAATGGGGAAGCACCTGGGTAGCTCAGTTGGTTGGGCATCTGAATCTTGATTTCAGCTCAGGTCATGATCTCAGGCTTGTGGGATCAAGCACTGCATCAGGCTCCGCACTCTGCAGGGAATCTCTTTAGGATTCTCTCCCTCTGCCCCTCCCCCTGCTTGTGCTTGCACATGTGTGCGTGCTCTCTCTCAAATAAATAAATCTAAAAATCAAAAAAAGATAAGATGGTCTACAGCCTATACCCCCAATGCTCTCCCATACACCCATTCCCTCCCCGCCCCCCCAACCCAAAGGCAAGCTTAGAGCTCCTAAAGATGAGGCCTACAGTTAATGAGGGACAGGAACTGATTTCTACCTCCTTGTAAAACAAGAGGGCAGGCTATATCCACTTCCTTCCCAACCTTAACCCTTCTCTATGCCTGAAGCTACTAAACATACATTTTCATCTTATACTTAATTACTAACATTCCCATCACACCTATGTTCCTTACTATAAATTCCCTAGAACACATCTCCATGTTTTCCATTGCCGAAGTGGATCATCGCTTTTTCACTGAAGCTCCTATCTTGAGCCTACAGGACAACTGAAGCTAGTGTAACTGCTCTCCCCAGGTGAGGCAATGTCTTGAGCTTTGCACTTTTGGCTTCTCCCTCATCAATAGAGCACTTCACAACAAGCCCAGGGAAACTGACCCAAGATCTTATCTCATGCTCTGGCAAACTTCTATAAACCAAGTCAGAAGTTATTTTTCTTCCTATCTCCTAGAATCATAAAATGTAAAGTTGGAAGCCTCATCCTTTCAATTAAAAAAGTCAAAACCAAGGCCCAGAGAAATGCTGTAAATTGCCAGAGGCTAAAAACTAATGGAGAGAGACTTGATTAAAAACCAAGTGTTCAGAGGATTAGTTTCAAAGTATCACTGAATGCAAAGCTGAAATAATCTAAGGGAAAACAAAGTATGTCGCACCCAGAATATAATGTGCCAGTGAAGTTAGAAGCACTGATGAAGAGTGTCAAAATTAAAAAAAAAAAAAATGAAGAGATGCCCCCTGGTTAAAAATAGGATTTAAGGGGCACCTGGGTGGCTCTGTGGTTGAGCATCTGTCTTTGGTTCAGGTCATGATCCCAGGGTCCTCAGATCGAGTCCTGCATCGGGCTCCCTGCAGGGAGCCTGCTTCTCCCTCTGCCTATGTCTCTGCCTCTCTCATGAATAAATAAATAACATCTTAAAAAAAAAAAAAAGATGTAAGATCACCAACTTACTCTGATGTGCCGAAATCATTTTGAAAAGAATGAGCTTTTCATTTGTAATGATGAATAAAAGGCAAAGGGCACTACATGTTAAAAATAGTCTGTATAGGGCAAGGAATGCCAAATGAAGAACTCTGCTCAGTCTTTGGGAGTCTTGTAAAACTGATGTATTTCTAAAAGATACATGAACTCCAAAGCAAAGCAACTACACTGGATTATGAAATGCTGAAGATGCAGGTTTACCTACTTTTTCTCCACCAACTGAAACCCCACAACTTCTCCCAAATGAAGAAAAATGTGGACTCAGGTACGTGTCAGCTGTTTTAACAATAACAAAAGTATATGTAAATTAACACTAATAACTTTATAGGTATTTACTATTTGCCTAGCCATGTTCTAAGGGTATTGTCTATACTAATTTATTTAATCTTCAAACCCTATGCAATAGGTTTTATTAATTTTCCCATTTTACAAATAAGGAATGGAAGCACAGAGAGGTTAGGTAACTTGTTCAAGGTCACACAGTCAGTGAGAGGTGAGCCAAAAAATGAACCATGACAGTTTGGTTCTCTTGCTGAACTCCACTTGGTAGTCATCATGCACTACTTTATATTCTCATATATCTTCATTAAAGTGTATTAGCCTAGAAGACACAGATAAATTCCTAAAAATATATAACCTCCCCAACCTGAAGCAGGAAGAAATAGAAGATTTGAACAGACTGATTACTAGCAATGAATTTGAATCAGTAACCAAAAAACTCCCAACAAACAAAAGTCCAGGACCAGAAGTCTTCACAGGTGAATTCTATCAAACATTTAAAGAGAAGGTAAGTGGCGTCTGAGTGGTTCTCAGCCATTGGTTTAGCGTCTGCCTTCAGCTCAGGTCATGACCTCGGGGTTCTGGCACAGAGCCCTGCATTGGGGGCTACCTGCATTGGGCTCCCTGTTCTGCAAGGAGCCTGCTTGTCCTTCTCCCTTTGCCCCTCACCCTCACTCATGTTGTCTCTCTCTTGCTCTGCTTTCTCTCTCAAATAAAATCTTTTTTAAAAAATTAAAAATGAGGAGTTAATACCTCTTCTTCTCAACCGATTCCAAAAAAACAGAAGAGGAAGGAAAGCCTCTAAATCCATCCTATGAGGCCAGCATTACCCTTATACCAAAACCAGATCAAAACAAAAACAAATACCACTAAAGATGCCGAAATCCTCAAAAAAATATTAGCAAACCAAATCCCACAATACATTAAAAAATATCATTCACTATCATCAAGTGGGATTTATTCCCGGATGTGAGGTGGTTCAATATTTACAAGTCAATCAATGCGATATATCACATTCACAAGAGAAAGGATAAAAATCACATAATCATTTCAATAGATGCAGAAAAAGCATTTGACAAAGCACAACATCCATTCATAATAAAAATCTTCCACAAAGTAGTTTAGAGAGAATATATCTCAACATAATAAAGGCCATATATGAAAAACCCACAGCCAACATAATACTCAGTGGGGGAAAAAAACAACTTGCCTCCCCAAGATTAAGAACAAAGAGAGGTTGTCCACTCTCACTACTTGTATTCAACGTAGTACTGGAAGTCCTGGTCACAGCAATCAGATAACAAAAATAAATAAACAAACAAATAAATAAATGGCATCCAAATTGGTAAGGAAGAAATAAAACTTCCTTACCATAAGGAAGGTATAAGACATGCATAAGACATGATACTGTATATAGAAAACCCTAAAGAATCCACCAAAAAACTACTAGAACTGATAAATCAATTTAGTAAGGTCATAAAATATAAAATCAAATTACAAGAATTTGTTGTATTTCTATACATTAATAATGAAGTAGCAGAAAGAGAAATTAGGAAAACAATCTCATTTATAATTACACCAAAAATAATAAAATATCTAGGAAAAAAAATTAAATAAATAAAATAAAATATCTAGGAATAAACTTAATACAAGAGGTGAAAGACTTGTATTTTAAGAACTATAAAACGCTGATGAAAGAATCTAAAGATGATCCAAATGGAAAGATATTCCATGCTCATGGATTAGAAGAACAAATACTGTTAAAACGTCTATATTAGGGGTGTCTGAGCAGCCCAGTTGGTTAAGTATCTGACTCTTGATCTTGGCTCAGGTTATGATCTCAGGGTTGTGCCAACCAGCCCCACAATTGGCCCCATGCCCAGTGGGGAATCTCTCTCCCTATGCCCCCCCCACCTCATACATATTCTTAATCTCTTTCTCTCTCAAATAAATAAATTTTTTAAGTCCATATTACCCAAAGCAATCTACAGATGAATGCTATCCCTATGAAAATACCAAGAGCATTTTTCACAGAACGAGAACAAATGATCCTAAAATTTGTATGGAACCACAAAAGAACCCAAACAGCCAAAGCAATCCTAGAAAAAGAAGAACAAAACTGGAGGTATCGCAATCCCAGATTTCAAGATATGCTACAAAGCTGTAGTAATCAAAATAGTATGGTATTGGCACAAACACACACACACACAAAAAAACAGATCAATGGAACAGAATAGAGAGCCTGCATATAAACCCAGGATTACATGGTCAATTAATCTACAACAAAGGAGGCAAGAATACACAATGGGAAAAAGACAGTCTTTTCAACAAATAGTGGTGGGAAAAGTGGACAGCTACATTAAAAAAAAAAAAAGTGAAACTGGACCACTTTCTTACACTATACATAAAAAATAAACTCAAAGTGGATTAAAGACTTAAATATAAGAACTGAAACCATAAAAATCCTAGAAGAGAGCACAAGCAGTCATTTTTCTGACAGTGGCCATATAGCATCATGTTTCTAGATATGCCTCCTGGGGTAAGGGAAAGCAAAACAAAAACAAAAACAAAAAACAAACAAAAAAAAAAAAAAACCCCACAAAAACAAACAAAAAGCATACCCATGCCCCACCCCCCACCCCAAACTATTGGGACTACATCAAAATAAAAAGCTTCTGTACAGCAAAGGAACAATCAACAAAACTAAAAGGCAACCTACTGAATGGGAGGAGATACTTGCAAATGACCTATTCAATAAAGGGCTAGTATCCAAAATATATAAAGAACTTATACAACTTAACACCATAAAACAAAAATAATCCAATTAAAAACAGGCAGAAGACATGAATAAGCATTTCTCCAAAGAAGACCTACAGATGGCCAACAGACATATGAAAAGATGCTCAACATCACTCATCACCAGGGATATAGAAATCAAAACCACAATGAGATACCACCTCACACCTGTCAGAATAGCCAAAATCAACAGCACAAGAAACAAGTGTTGATAAGGACGCAGAGATGGAATCCTCTTGCACTGTTGGTGGGAATGCAAACTGGTGCAGCCACTGTGGCAAAGAGTATAAAGGTTTCTTTAAAAATTAAAAATAGAATCACCATATGATTCAGTAATTCCACTACTGGATATTTACCCAAAGGATACTAGAACACTAATTCAAAGGGATGCGTGCCGCTAATGTTGACTGCAGAATTATTTCCAAGATATGGAAGCAGCTCAAGTGTCCACTGATGATGAATGGATAAAGACATGGTGTATAATACAATAAAATATTATTCAGCCATAAAAAAAGAATGAAATCTTGCCAATTGCAATGACATGGATGGCACTAGAAAGTATAATACTAAGTGAAATAAGTCAAAGAAATATTGTATGATTCCACTCATGTGTGGAATTCCTGAAACAAAACAAGGGAACAAAGAGACAAACAAAAAAAGACTCTTAGATATAGAGAACAACAAAAAATTAGTGAACAAACTGATGGTTACCAGAAGGGAAGTGGGAGGAGAGGATGGGTGAAACAGATGATGGGGATTAGGGGAGGGCACTTGTCATGATGATCACTGCATAATACATAGAATTGTCAAATCACCCTATTGTACACCTGCAACTAATATAATACCATATTAATTATACTGGAATTATTTTAAACAAAATAAAGTGTATCAGCCTTATCTTCCCTAATTCTATGACATATTCTTTTAAAGCTGAGATCCTATTTTATAACTCTTTATATTTCCTGTATTTTCTATACAATTTTGCATATATTATGGTGATGAGGATAACTAGGCAGGACTTTTTTTTTTTTTTTAAGATTTTATTTGAGAGAGTGAGAGACAGAGCATATGAGTGGGAAGAGGAGGAACTGAGGGAGAGGAAGAGGGATAAGCAGACTCCCCACTGAGCCCAACTTAGGGCTCTATCCCAGGACCCTGAGATCATGACCTGAGGCGAAGTCAGATGCTTAACGGACTAAGCCACCCAGGCGCCTATAGATGAGACTTCTTAAAGAATTTGGTGAACCCAGGATCTTTAAACAACATATAAATGTATCTGTAGTTTCCACAGGACTTAAAAGAAGTCTCTTCAACTTTTTAGATAACTGCAAAGTCTAGGCCATATGACCTGGTTATGTCCCATGAATCAACTCAAAAAAAACTATAGTTTATGACTTGAAACACAAAACAGAGGTAACTGAAAAGCAGCTGTACCTACTACTTGTGTTATTTCAGATCAAGTCTTCTAGCATTTCTGTGTTTCAGTTTACTTGTCTTTAAAATGGAAATAACAGGGATCATGATCTGAGCCACTTAAGTGAGCCACCCAGACGCCCCTGTTACTCCCTCCCTCTCCCCCTGCTGCCACTCTGACTTGTGCATGCGCTCTGTCTCTGTAAAATAAATAAATATAATATATATTTTTAAAATAAGAATAACAAAACATACTCTTTCCCCTCAGGTTGTTTGTAGGAATCAAGTTAAATGAGGCACTTCAAATAAACGTAAAGTATTTGTAAAATATAACAAGCAACATGCAGGTATTAATGGGGAGATTAATAGCAAGTGACTCTTATTAGCAGCCAGTGGGATAGCCTGGAAAAACATGAACTTTCAGGTCAAAAAGATGTGGATTCAAGTCTCCATTCTACTATTTACTAGCTAATGGATCCTGGATCCTGGGCAAGTTGCTTAAATATTTTTGAGCTTCAATCTTTTCAATTATAAAATGGAGAAAATAATACTGATCTCACAGGAAATAAAAAACACCTGATTCGTGTTGAAGTTGAATTTTATTCTGTGCCCTTCTACTGACAATATTAGTTATTTTACTCAGAACACATGGGAAAAGTTATTGCAGTCCTTCCAGAGTTTACCATAAAGACATCAACATATTGAAAGAATAAATTTATATAGTATTTAATAAACACTACTAAATGCCTACCACTCTTCCCAGTGATCAGGAGAGATCTCAGAATTATGTATTCCCTGCCCTTTGGAGAAACAATATAAAAATGTTATAAGTGAGCCAGAGGGTTTCAAACCCATTTGAGAGTCTGATGAAAGCTATGGCATCTCTCCCTAAAGAAAGCTAAAAAAACTGTTAGGAAACAATCCAGGAGAGATAAGGAGAGTATCTTCATGACCTTGGGGTAGGGTAAGTATTCTTAACCAAAGGAGACAGCAAGGGGAAGAGGGACACTAACTACAAAGAAAGATTCAAAAACACAACTATGTTAAAATTAAGAATTTCCACATTAAAAGAAACCATAAAGAAAATTAAAAAAAAATAGGCCCAAGTGGAAGAAGATATTTGCAACACAAGCAACCAACAAAAGTTAAGATTCCTTTGTAAGAACTCCAACAAATCAATAAAAAATGACAGCCAAAAAGGGTGAGATATTTTTGCAATGAAAATAAACTGCATATAACAATATGGATACATCTTAAAAACAATACCGAATGAGAAAAATATAACACTAAAAAATACATACCGGATGGTACCTCTTATGAAGTTTTAAAACTGGTCACTAAAGAATATTGTATAGGGATGCATATGCATGCAGGTAAGACTGTACATAAAAGCAAGGAAAAAATAATCACAAGAGTCAAGAAAGTAGTTCCCTCAAGGAGAAGGAAGAGGCCATGACCAAGAGGGATCAGAGTTGGCTTCTAGAGAACTGACAATATTCTATTTCTTGACTTGGATACAGGTTACAAGAGTTTCACTTTGTAATTTATAGGTTTTATACACTCTTCTTCTGAATGTACACTGCAAAAATAAACAAACACACCTTCACAACCACACCTACATCTAGCAGGAAGAGGAGGAGTTCAGACTCCCTCAGTCCACAAACCCTAAATGTATAGTATCAAGTCAGGTGAGATCAAAGGGAAAAAAATCTAGATGTAAAATCGTGGGAGAAGAAGGAAGCAGTGAGCACCGGAGAGGTGAAAGATTAGAAAGACAGCTGGTAAGCAGAAGAAACACTAAGCTTCTAGGTCAGTTCACACGCTCACTTGGACAGGGAACAACATCTAGCACAAACATAGCTAACAAATGCCCAAGCTTGGTAAGGAATGCGATGGTGTCTGAAAAACACTTAAATGAATGAGGCAAAGGAGGAGCACAGCTGGTAAAGAAATGTGAACGATTAAATAATGTATCCCCAAAGAAAGAAGGCCAGTTGTTGCAAGTTTAACCCTCTGCCCACTCCATAATATTTCTGCGTCTAACCCTTCAGTGGAGACGGGGCATATTACAGGGTTAGAAACCGTAAACACTAATTTGAGTGAAACATACACAATGTCCTGTCTAGTGAAGTATTATCACAGAACCTAGGAGAGTTTCTGCCAGCCATGGGATAAATACACCTATTGCAACTGACTGATGAACATATAATTGGATCAAATCTAGTGTAACCTCCAGTACTCTTCACAGTACAGGCCGTTGTAAGAGAAAGAGAAGCTTTTTGCCGAATAGGAATCCAAGGCGGCCTACACTGTTTAAATCACCAGTTTAAAGGACGTACATCTTTGGGAAGTTTTTCCACTGTGTTCTTGCAAGAAATATTAATTCATATCCTGCAATTCCCCCATCCTATCACTAGTCTGGATTACACTAAACAAAACCATCAATTATTTTCAAAAAGACTGGTATTCACACAGAAAGTCAAAAGGCTTCATTTTGATGGAAAGTCCAGTGATGGGCATCAAGAATTATTTTTAAGGTTCCAAGATCCTGCCAAAGGCCAAGGGGCATTAAATTGACTATTTCTTTACATCCCACTAAATTCCTTCCTTTCATCTCATTTTGTATCCCTCATTGGTTCCCCCACAGACTTGTTATCTTCTCTTAATTCTCCAACTTTCAGGTTAAGGGAGCCACACAGAGAGGCTTCTCCATGATTTGAGGGAATGTTTACTAAGGTCCATTTTCTAAAGAGGCTTTGATATCTCTAAATCTTTCTCAGTTCTCTCTCTCTCTCATCTCCCTAAATTTGTTCTTCCCTCCAGTTTGCAGAAACTTGGCTAATCCAGCTGGAACCAAAGGCCAAAGAATTTCCTCTCCATTAGGTCTGACTGAAAAGCTGCCCCAGGAACAGAGAAGGGGTGTGGACCCACACTCAGACTGCGGATCAAACTATTGATCCGGGCCGCCTCCGTGCGCCCAAAACCGCAAGACCATAAATGTGCCTCTAGACCCAGGAAGGAGTCTCGGTCCACAGGAGCTGCCTTCAGGCAAGCTACATCCTGGACGGGGGTGGGGGGTCACGAAATAACTACCGCGAGCGCTACCGAGGGGTGGGGAGCCGGGGCGGGGGGGGGGGGCAGAATCCAAGGTCGGAGGTTCAGGAGACACGAAACCAGACTCGACCCGCACGAGGTCCGAGCTGGCGGCGGCCGCGCAGGCAAACCGCGGGGAGGCGTCGCGCTCCGACCCCGCAGGGCCCCGAGATCGCGCCCGGGCCTCCGGCTCCCCTAGGGCCGGTCACCGCGGCCGCCGCCCCCGCCAGGCTCCCGACTTCGCGCGTTCGCCACGTCCGTGGTCGGCTCCAGGGCCACTAGCAGGTGGAGCTCCAGCCGCCAGCGTGGGGGTCCCGGGGCGCGGCCCGCGAGCCAGGGTGGCCGCCGAGAGCCGCGCAAAGACGCCGGAGCCGGCCGGGGGGCGCTAGGGCGCTGGGGCGCTGGGGCGCTGGGGGCGCGGCTGCCGCCCGGGCAGGACCCGCGCCGCCCCGGGGCGCCCGACCCCCCGACCCCCCCCCCCCCGCGCCCCCACCTGCCGCCGGGTGGCCCGACAGCGCGCAGCCCCGGGGCGCCCCCCCCGCCTCCTCACCTGCCCCCCCCCGCCTCCTCACCTGCCGCCCTCGCCTGCCCCCCCGCCTGCCCCCTCCCCGCGCCCCTCACCTGCCCCCCCCCTGGCCTGCCCCCCGCGCCCCTCACCTGCAGCGGGGTGGCCCGACAGCGCGCGGCCCCGGGCACGGCGCGGGCCCCCGAACTCGCGGCGCTCGCGCAGCTCCTCCTCCTCGTCCTCCCGCCGCCGGCCCTCAGCCATGGACGAGGCGCGGCGGCGCGGCCCCGGGGCGGCGGGGGAGCCGCGGGCCTCGGCGCGGGTCCGCGAGCACCGGGCGCCCCAGGCCAGCGCCCTCGGGCCGGGCGGCGGCGGCGCCTCCGGACTCCACCTGCAGCCCGCGGGCAGCGGCCTGGCTCGGGCCGGGCGGGCCTCCCCGCCTCCGCGCCGCGCACCAGCGGCCTCCGGCTCCCGCCCCCGCCCCGGCTCCGGCTCCCGCCCCGGCTCCCGCTCCCGCTCCCGCCCCGGCCCCCGCTCCCGGCTCGCCCTCTCGCGTCTCCCCTCCCCGCCCCGCGGAGCCGCGGCCCGGCCCGGCCGGGGCGGGGAGCGCGCGGGCCTCGCCCCCTGGGGAGGGGTCACGGCCTGGGGCCGCCCCGCAGCCGCCGCCGCCGCCGCCGCCGCCCGCCCGACCCCGACCCGCGCGCACGGAGTAAATCAATGGGAGAGGAAGCGGGGAGAGACGAGGCGGCCGGGCCCTTCCTGCCCCTTCCCGGTATCCCGGCGTCAACAGGAAACCCATTTGCCCGACCCTGAAACAAAGGAGGGGGAGGAGCAGCCTCCCCGCGGCTGGACCGGGCCCCGCGGTCAGCGCGAGCCCCGCCTCGGGCGCACACCTGCAGGCCCCAGCCCTGGGCTGCAGCCTGCTCCTCTTCCTCCCACATCACCCTTGGAAATGGAGCCTCCCAGGACGCCGGATTTTAGGGCAGTGACATGATTCTGTACGACATTTTAACGGTGAATACAGGTCAATATGCATTTGTCCAAACTCATAGCATATACAACACCCACGGAACCCCAATGGGAACTGTAGGGTTGGGGTGATGGTGACGTGTCAGGTGAGGTTCCCCAGCTGGAACAGATGGGTCACTCCTAGATGATGGGAGAGGCTGTGCAATGGGGTTGTGAAACCCCAGTCTTCAGCTCAATTTTGCTGTGAATTAAAATATAAAGTCTAATTCTTTAAAAAAAAAAAAATTATTTCAGCCTCGCTGGATTCTAGTTACCTTAGGGTTAGAAAGTGGCCACCATCCCTAGAAGGAAATGTATTTAAGAGCCATGGACCTGATTATCTGGAGAGAAATGATTTGATGAAGTGGCAGGAGCACTGGTGCTGGAATGAGAAACTATAATTTGAAGCACTTAGCTATGAGATCTACCCTGTGAACGGTTTTTTCAAAAGTGAAATGTACGTGTGAGAAAGTGATTATGTGTATCTGTAGAGTGCACATCTTCCGTTCAGGACTTGTACATACACAGGTCCTCATAGAGATCCTGGAATCTCAGAAAAATACCCAAGCGACAAGCAGGAACATTGTCTGGACATGAACCTGTAGGAAACTCCCTGGTGGGATGAACAGGCCTTCATCTCCAGCCTCTCTGCTCTATTTCTGAGAGATCGTGAGAGTTCGTGATGTTCAGCATGTGAGAGAAAAAGAAAGAGAGAAAAGGGTCACTGAAAATAGAATTGCCTGCCGGACCTGAGTGCTGTGTCTTTGCCTTTTCAACAGTGGTTGTGGCTGCCTGAGAAAACCTTTCTGCTTCTGGGCAGATAAGAACCACAATCGATTTTGTGGAATTGAGGTCAAATCCACAAGTTAAAATTTTATTATTGCATAAGCCGTTAAATAAGTAGACATCTGGAGAATTTGAAATTAAACTAGGGGTGGGTAAAAAAAGTTCTGGCCTATTGAGTTGTTCTAAGAGTTTGAGTTCACTGTCAGGGAAAGCCCATTTGTCACTTACCTTCAAAGATGAGGAATCACTCCAAGGTCCCTATTCTGATAACACAAACTTCACTAAAGCTGTTGAAGTCAGTCGCCGCTGTTATTCAGATTCTTAGTGTAAAAAGGCCTGCAGTTGTTCTGGATCTTCCATCCAATCAGAGTCTTCAAAACCCACCTCCTGCTTTTGGGAGTACAGGCTCACTTTACATTCAGCAAACATTCATGGGAACTATTGGGTGCCCAAAAACCTCACTAGGTGCTGTGGGGAGCCTCAAAAGAAGAAAAGAAGTATTTACTTTCAGGCCTTGTGGTAGGCGTTTTTCATATAGGTTTTCTCGTTTTATTTAAAAAAAATTTTTTAACATAGAATATCCTGTCTTAACCAGTTGCTTTTTTTTTTTTTTTTTTTTTTGGTAGGCTTGACACCCAATGTGGGGCTTGAACTCATGACCCAGAGATCAAGAGTTGCATGCTCCGCTGACTAAGCCAGCCAAGGTGCCCTGATTTTTCTCATTTTAAATGAACAAAACTAATCCCTGTTCTCCAATGACAGAGAAAGATTTATCCAGTTTACCACAAAATTAGCCAAACTTTGTTCAATTCTATAGTTGAGATATGACCTTAGATAAGGTTGCCAAGATACTTCATTGGAGAAGGAATTATCTTTACAACTGGATATTCATGTGCTAAAGAATGAATTTGAACCCCTACTTCATACCATATCAAAAATTAAACAGAATCATAGATCTAAATGTAAGACCTAAAACTATAAAGCTCCTCAGAGAAAACATGGGATTGAATCTCTGTGACCCTGGCTTTGGCAATCATTTCTTAGGGGGACACCAAAACGTATAAATGACAAAACTAAAAGTAAGTTGGATCACTCTGAAATTAAAAACTTGTGCTTCAAAGGATATCAATTAAGAGACTAAGAAGACACCCCTCAGAATGTGAGAAAATGTTTGAAAATCATATATATGAAAAGGGGCTTGTGTTCAGAATATATAAAGAACTTACAACTCAACAGTTTTTGTTTTTTTTTAATTAGCCCAATTTAAAAATGGACATTCTTGCAGTGCCTGGGTGGCTCAGTCAGTTGAGGAGCCAACTCTTGATCTCAGCTCAGTCTTTTATTTTATTTTATTTTATTTTATTTTATTTTATTTTAAGATTTATTTGAGACAGAGCGAGAGAACAAGCAGGGAGAGGTGCAGAGGGAGAGAAACAGCCTCTCCACTAAGCAGGGAGCCTGATGTGGGGCTCAATCCCAGGACCCTGGGATCATGACCTGAGCAAAAGGCAGACACTTAACTGACTGAGCCACCCAGGCACCCCTCAGCTCAGGTTTTGAGCTCAGGGTTGTGAGTTCAAGTACTGCATTGGGCTTCACACTGGGCATGGCACCTAGTTAAATAAATAAATGGACATTCTTCAAAGAAGATATACAAATGGCCAATAAGATCATGAAAGACATTCAACATCAGGGGATCCCTGGGTGGCTCAGCAGTTTAGTGCCTGCCTTGGGCCCAGGGCGTGATCCTGGAGTCCCAGGATCGAGTCCCACATCGAGCTCCCTGCATGGAGCCCACGTCTTCCTCTTCCTGTGTCTCTGCCTCTGTGTGTGTGTGTGTCTCTCACGAATGAATAAATAAAATCTTTAAAAGGAAAAAAGAAAGGCTTTCAACATCATTAGTCATTAGGGAAATGTAAGTCAAAGCCTTAATGAAGCATCACTTCACATCTCCCAGGATGGCTAAGATAAAGATATAGACAATAGTAAGTGTTGATAAGGATGTGAAGAAATTACAACTCTCACATGTAGCTGGTGGAAATGTAAAATGGTACAGCCACTTTGTAAAATATTATGACAGTTCTTCAAAAAGTTAAACATAGGGTTACCATTTAATGTAGCAGTTCTACTTGTCAGTGTATACCCAAAAGAAATGCAAACACGTTCACACAAAAATTTGTGCACAAAAGCTGAGAGTGGCATTATTCATAATAGCACAAAAGTGAATACAAATGTTCATCAGTTGGGCACCTGGGTGGTTCAGTGGCTGAGCACCTGCCTTTGGCCTGGGTCGTGATCCTGAGGTCCTGGGATCCAGTTCTGCATTGGGCTCCCCACGGGGAGCCTACTTCTCCCTCTGCCTATGTCTCTGCCTCTCTGTGTCTCTCATGAATAAATAAATAAAATCTTAACAAAAAACAAATGTTCACCATTTGTTTGGTGAACACCAACTGTTCACCACCAGTGTGGAATATTCATTTAATGCAATATTATATAGCCATAAAAAGGAATGAAGTACTGCTACATGCTACAACATGGATTAACCTTGAAAATATTATGCTAAGTTAAAGAAACCAGAGACAAAAGACTGCTATGATATATGTATGATTCTGTTTATATAAGATGTCCAGAGTAGATTAAGCCATAGACACAAAGTACATCAGGGGTTGCTGGGGGCAAAGGAGAATGGGGAATCGCAGCTAATAAGTACAGGATTTCTTCTTGAGGTCAAGATAATACTATAAAATCAGATAGTGGCCAAGGTTGCACAGCTCTGTGAATGTACTAAGAGATGAATTTTATGGTATGTAAAATATATGTCAATAAAACTGTTGTTTAAATATTTATGTATAAATATGCATATAGAACCACCATAAAAGCACAGAAAACAAAGAGCAGTGAGAGGACTGCACTCTGAAGTCATCATATTAAAGTAGAGAAACCAGATAGGACTTACAAGCAATAACAATTTAATCATATGAAAGAAAATCAAAGGTGTAGCCAACTAGCAACTAAATAAA
This sequence comes from Vulpes vulpes, assembly GCF_048418805.1. Lineage (NCBI taxonomy): Eukaryota > Metazoa > Chordata > Mammalia > Carnivora > Canidae > Vulpes > Vulpes vulpes. Next base: position 86,805,444 of record NC_132789.1, read on the forward strand.
CATGCTGAAACATCCTACCCACCCGAGTAACACAAGAGCCAAACCCATAGAAGGACAATGTTAAGAAACTTGGAATGAAAACTTACAGACTAAGAGAGCAAGATTCACCATCAAAGCTTTAAGGTGCTAAAAAAATTTGTTTTTTTGTAAGAGAGAACCCGATTTATAAAGAAAATGTTCTTCTCACTTTAGATATATAGCTTGTAACAAAATGGTAAATTAAATAAAATGCTACCAAAGAAAAGAATATGCTATATCAATACATATGTAGTACAGTGCTTGGCAAATAGATGACACAATAAATATTTGTTTAAGGGACACATGAATATAATTCCTTTTTTTCCTGCTGAATCACTAGAAGGCATAGCCTGAAGTCCTTTAACTTAAATAAAAAGTATTTGGAATTTAAAATGCACAGCTGAAGACCTCAAAAAAGAAAAAGCAAGGATGGACAGAGATGTATACAGTATCTTCAAAATTTCATGTCTTAAAATATCTGAACCAAGTGTGTCAGAATTTTAAGATTTATTAAAGTATGATGGTGGGTTTATGAGTGTGAATTGTATTACTCTCCACACATTCTGTGTGTTTTTAGATTTTCACTATATTAAAAGAATTAAAGAGCAAAAAGCACAATATAGACTGTCTAGACTGACAGCTAGAGTTCATATTTTCCAGCACACTTCGTTGTAGGGCATTCTCCTACTGATCGATAGCTTGCTAAAATGTCCCCATTTCTTTGCCTCTCTCTCTCCCAATACTTTTTAATATGACTTTGTATCTCATTCAGCAAAAGGTGGTTCCATACCCTATGAAGGTTGGGCCGACTTTGGGATTTGCTTTGGCCAAAAGAATATGGCAAAAATGACACTGTGTGAATTCCACGCCTGGACCTCAAGAGGCCCTGCTTTCTTCAGCTTGTTCTCTTGAAAGCCTTCTACCACCATCGGAGCAAGCCAAGGTGAGCCGACTAGAGATAGAGACAAGCTGAAGGAGGGAAAGACCAGTTGTCCCAGCAGAGACCCATAGCCAACAACCCTTAAACCTGTGAGAGAAGGCCATCGTGATCGGCAGAGCTGCTCATCTGCACCGCAGCTGACTGCAGACACATAAGTGACCCAGCTGAGACCAAAACTGTTGCCCAGCTCACCTATAACCTCATAAGCACTAAGAAATGCTTAATATTTCATGTTACTGAGGTTTTTTGGTGCATTGTTGTGCAGCATGTGATGGCTTGGGATCTCCTGAAATCAGTCACTGAAATAGAATTAGAGGTGCAAAAATTTTATTAGAGAGCAGGGAAGACAAATACTGGCCAAGGAGAACTGTCATATTGCTACACAGACCTGACAAAGCCTCTGCTGGTCCAGGCGTGTAAGTGGCAAGGCCCTCACTCAGTCACTGGCTGAGGCTGCTTGAAAGCTGGTGCAGACACTGAAGAAGCTGTTCACCTACCACTTCTTTGTACCTGAGCAGCAAGAACTTTCTCGAAAGAAGCTGCACCTCTGTGCGTCTGTCGTTGTCCAGTCCTTGCACCACGCAAATCCACTTCTCCATACTTGTCCAGGGAGTAGCTCAGGGTAACCTCCATCACTGCACTTGTTTTTAGAGCCTGCACCAGCTGTCCTAGCCTGTCTTCATGATCCATTCCGAGTCCTTCTTGCCCTTAGCTACCACCTCTTCTGGTCTTGGTGGCTTACCTAGTGGTAGTAGGACCCAAACTTTCATCATCAGGGTGTCTTAACCCCTAGTGATCATATCCTTCTCAGGCTGGGGTTGCTTCACTTGTCATTCACAATTACGTTTGACCAAAGGAGAATCAAGAACCAAGAAGATAACCAAGTGGGTCTTATGAGTTCCAAACATATGCTTCTCTGTTCCCATTGTGTAAAATTAGCCTTACTTCCCATTGCTGATCAGAGTTAATTATCCCTGCAAACATGGTCACTATTCTCAATTCCTGGTCCCTGGCCACAAGAGGTTGAAAGTATCCAGATGGCAGTCATAGTTTGTAATTCAGCTGGATCCTCACTGTATCCTCTGGTGAAAGCATGGCTCTATTGACAAACAGAACCTCTAACCCTGTAGACTCCGAGAAGCATGACTCAGTAGATCATTGGGAAAGATGGTAAGTGAGGCCAGTCCTGTTCCCATCCCCTCATTTCCAGATCCACATAATCTTCTGATTGGAGACACAGTACCATAAAAAGAGAGATCTCTAGTATTACGTGTATGCTGCATTCTGGAGGGTTAAGCCACCTCTTCACAGGGTATTGCCTCCAACTTTGCACTTCAGCTATGACTTCTTCCCTCAGGGGAATACATATACCCATACATGTACATATACATATATATGTATGAAACTAGAAGTAAGAAGTGTAATGCATAATAGCTTTTTAAAATAAGTACCATTGCATCCATCAGAAACAAATCCATAAAGCATGTGAGCATAAAATCTAAATCTCTCAAAGTCTTATTCATGGAACAAGTGATCATTATTAGTCCCCATCTTCCAATAAAAATGAAGTGTCTATTGCAAGATCAAGACCGGGGCTCTCAGGGGCCATAGCTTCAGATTCAAAACATAATAAAATACCTGGAAGTGTCAGAAATGAGAGTTCACTTCCTGACAGAAGGATATTTTTATTCAAACTCTTGACACCTCTGAAAAAGAGCAATGTTAGCGGTTTATATACAGTGACCTAGAGCTTCTAATATCCTTTGGCCAAGTCAAATTTTAATCCGTTTCCTGTGCCACTGCTTTCTATTTATTCCTGCCTACATTCTAACCGTTCAAAAATTTCTTCTTTCCCTCCTACCACCTTCTTTCCTTCACTTTGTCCATATCTCTTTCACTGTATTTTCCTTTGGCACTCCCTTTGGTTTTCTAAACTGCTGTGTGCCTCAGTTTCCTCATCTGTAAAATAGGGATAATAATAGTGGTTATCTCACAAGGGAGTTGTGAGGATTAAAATGAGTTAATATATTAGTTGTTGGGGCTGTTGTAATAAACTACCATAAACTGAGTGGCTTAAACAACAGAAAGTTATTGTCTCCCAGTTCTGGAGTCTGGAAGTCCAAGACAAATGGGTTGGGTTCTCTGAAGTTTCTAGGGAACAATCTGTTCCAGGCCTCTTCCCTTGCCTCACGTAGTTCTTGGCTTGTGACTGCATCACTCCAGTTGGTGGTCTTCCTATGTATATATTGCTGTGTCCAAATTTCCCCTTTTCATAAGAACACTAGTCCTATTGGGTTAGAGGCTTACCCTACACCATCATGACCCCATTTTAACTAATTATATCAGCAGCTACTCTATATCCAAATAAGGCCACATTCTGAGGTAGTGGGACTTTAACACAGGAATTGGGGTGGTGGGGAGCGGGAGTGACACAATTCAACTCATAACACATATGTAAAGAACCTAGAACAGTTCCTGGCGCATAAAAGGCACTATGTGAATATTTGCTATTGATAGAGTGCATACTATGTGTGGAGCACTGTGCTAGGTACTGAGGATTTAACAGTGAAGTAGACACTGCTCTATTCCTCAAGGATCTCATAGTCTGATAAGATCTAAGGTAGAGATGACATAGGGTGACTATCATTCCAGTTTGCTTATCAATGACTAGGGGCTGGAGGGGGAGGTGGGAAGGGGTGGCTGGGACATAGAACTTTCAGTGCAAACACCCAGAAAGTTCAGGGCAAATCAGGCCAAGTCATTAACTCTGGCAGTGAGCAAGATGGGAGGATATAGGCTCTAAGAGGAAAATAAGAGAGGTATAGTGGCAGGAACTGCTTATTTCCCCCAATATCTGTTATCTCCTTGGCATTTGATCATCAAGAATAAAGACAACAGGGATGCCTGGGTGGCTCAGTGACTGAGCATCTGCCTTTGGCTCAGGAAGTGATCCTCAAGTCCCAGAATCGAGTCCTAAATGGGGCTCCCGGCATGGAGCCTGCTTCTCCCTCTTCCTATGTCTCTGCCTCTCTCTCTCTCTCTCTCTTTGTGTGTTTGTGTGTGTCTCATGAATAAATAAATTCTAAAAATCTTAAAAGAAAAAAAAAAGAATAAAGACTACATTCTCCAGTGTACCATGACCTCAGGCATGGCCATGTAACTAAATTCTGGCCAATGGAAAATGATGTGTACAACTTCAGAGAAATGTTTTAAAAGGAAGTGCCATGCCCTTCTTCACCTCCTTTGTTACTAGAATTTGAGTATAATGGTTGAAATTAGAACAGTCATCTTTAACCACAAGATGGAAGCCAAATACTAACTGGGAGGGGATCCCTGGGTGGCGCAGCGGTTCGGCGCCTGCCTTTGGCCCAGGGCGCGATCCTGGAGATCCGGGATCGAATCCCACATCGGGCTCCCGGTACATGGAGCCTGCTTCTCCCTCTGCCTGTGTCTCTGCCTCTCTCTCTCTCTCTCTCTGTGACTATCATAAATAAATAATAATAAAAAAAATATTAAAAAAAAAAACAAATACTAACTGGGAGCCTGGACCTCTGTTGATTATGGAGAAGGCATACCTATCAGACCTCATACATCTACACTTCATTTATGTGAGAAATAAACTACTTTTTAATGCTGTGATTATTTGGGCTTTTCTGTCACACAGTTAACATAATTCAATATACTACACATATTAACCTCTGTCTTAAACAGTCATGAGAAGAGCTAAGAGGGAAAGAAAGAATTCTACACAGAAGAAAAGTCATATTTCATATCTGCTAAAGGCTTAATATCCAACATATAAAAGAACTTATAAAACCGAACACACACACACACACACACACACACACATACAAAATAATCCAGCTAAAAATGAGCAGAAGACATGAATAGACATTTTTCCAAAGAAGACATACAGACGGCCAGCAGACACATGAAAAGATGCTCAACATCCCTCAACGTCGGGGAAATACAATCAAAACTACGGTGAGATATCACCTCATATCTGTCAGAATGGCTAAAGTTAATAATACAGGAAACAACTGGTGTTGGTGAGAATGTGGAGAAAGGGGAACCCTCCTACACTGTTGGTGGGAATGCAAATTTGTGCATCCACTCTGGAAAACATAATGGAGGTTCCTCGAAATAGTTAAAAATAGAACTACCCTATCAACCCAGCAATTGCACTTCTAGTATTCACCCAAAGGATACAAAAATACTGGTTTGAAGGAATACATACACCCTACTGTTTATAGCAGCATTTATCAACAATAGCCAAATTATGGAAAGAACCTAAGTGTCCATTGACTGATGAATAGATAAAGAAGAATATATCTGTGATATATATATATATATATATACACACACATATATACATATATATATATATAAAACAGGAATATTACTTGACCATCAGAAAGAATGAAACCTTGCCATTTGTAGTGACATGGATGGAAGTAAAGAGTATTATGCTAAGTGAAATAAATCAGTCAGAGAAAGACAAATATCACATGATTTCACTTGTATGTGGAATTTAAGAAACAAAACAAATGAACATATGGGAAGGAGGCAAACCAGGAAGCAGACTGTTAACCACAGAGAACAAACTGTGGGTTATTGGGGGGGAGGTGGGTTGGGGATGGGTTACATAGGTGATGGGGATTAAGGAGGGCACTTGTGATGAGCCCTAAATAACTGGAGTTTAAATAAAAACAATGGAAAAAATAGAAAAAGGTCATGTTTAAAGGCTTGCAAGCAAGAGAGTCTGAAATAATTTCAGATTTCATGAAAGTGGACTAAATAATCAGGAAAAGACCTCTCTGTTAAGTAATAACAGAAATTCTATTCCCAGTTCTAATGTGTGTGGGTTTTCCTAGACTATCAAGCAGCTCTTGGATACCACCTGGGTGTCCTATAATTCTGGCACTACCTACTAAGGAATAGCATGAGATAGGAGGTACCAATGACTTTTCTTCCGGTTTAATTAATTTGCTAGAGCAGCTCACAGAATTCAGAGGAACATTTTCCTTACTAGATTACCAGTTTATTATGAAAGGATATAATTCAGGAACGGCAAGATAGAAGAGATGCATAGAACAGGGTATGGGAAAAGGGCATGGAGCTACCATGCCCTCTCTGATCATGCCAGTCTCTCCAAATCTCCATGTGTTCATCAACCTGGAAGGTCTCTAAACCCAGTCCTTGTGGGGCTTTGTGGAAGCTTCATTGCAAAGGCGTGACTGGTTAAATCACTGATCATTGACAACTCATATAACCTCCCTCACTTCTCCCTTTCCTGGAGGTCAGTGAAAGGACTGAAAGTTTCAACCCTCTAATCATGTGATCCACTTTACCAGCAACCATCCCTATCCTGTGGTGTGGTACAAAAGATACCCATTAACATAACAAAATATAACTTTTCCTCTCTCTTCATGTGAAGTTCCAAAGGTTTTAGGAGCTCTTTGCCAGAAGGAGGAAGACCAAATCTATGTTTCTTATTATAAATTATAATGTCATTTCCCTAATAGAGTAAGGGAAATCTCCAAAGACTAAAAATGAGGAAGGAACTATAACCAGAGTGGTAATAATAGTTGACACACATACAAGATACATTTTAAATATATCTTGACTCACTTAATCCTAACAACTAGGTACTATTTTGTTAGGTACTATTTTGTTAAAAAGAAACAGGTCCAAAACGGAGTCACTCATACTAAGCCCCATGCTATGTCTTGTGTAAACCAAGAGTTAATACCTAAACTAATTGCAGTTTCAGCCTCTCCCATGAATATCTTAAGCAGTCAGTCTGGAATTTCCTAGTCAGCACTACTGAGGCTATCCACCTGATAGACTGCTTTCATTCCCTAAAAGATGGTGACCTTGCCTGAAATAATCCACTCTTGTTCCCCTTCTGCCTCCCATTTCATACAGCTCCTGGGAGCTCCTTTATGTTTGCTAGATGAAATGGTGTCCAGTTTATGAACCATTGAAATGGATCAGTTAGATCTTTTAATTCACACAGTTGATTGTTTTTAACAGATTTAGTGGCAGAGATGGAATCCAAAGTGAACTTCTAGTAGCATTCAGAGACAATGAGAACCAGAAATGGTACCCTCAAATCCTTTGAGTTCTGTCTTTATCACTATTTCTGAGGGCCATGAGTAAGTTCCTCTCAGTTCTGAGCTCCCTTGTCTTTGCATCAAGCTCCTGATCTAATTGGCTTTCTAGTCAGTTCCATACTGGGAGCTGCTGGTAGTTCAGATTGCAATTATCATGTAATTGATGGAAACTTTCAGCCTTTGATTCTGTCCTAAGATCCAGGTGGGAACTGCTGGTGGGAGTTCACAGTTCCCCATTTATGTAGAACCCCACCCCCCACCCCCCACCCGACCCTAGTCCCCAGTCCCTATTTGTTGAGGTATGCTGGCTCAATTCTTCTCACATTCCAACTTCCAAGGTGGGAATTTTTGGTGTTGTACATGGGATCTTCTGTTGGCAAGAATGTATTAACATTTCTTGGTTACTGCCAGTATATTAAGGTGTACATGTTTGTCTTATTTTGTGTAGATAAAGGCCATTGCTAGTGGGAATCTTGGAAGCAGCCACAAAATTGGCAGGCACAGACCAAACATTTAAAAGCTGTGAGAGGGATCCCTGGGTGGCGCAGCAGTTTGGCGCCTGCCTTAGGCCCAGGGCGGGATCCTGGAGACCCGGGATCGGATCCCACATCGGGCTCCTGGTGCATGGAGCCTGCTTCTCCCTCTGCCTGTGTCTCTGCCTCTCTCTCTCTTTCTCTCTCTCTCTCTCTCTCTGTGACTATCATAAATAAATAAAAATTAAAAAAAAAATAAATAAAAGCTGTGAGAGTGCTTACCACCAAACCCAAAGACCTCTGTGTTAGAGTAAGTCGGTCATAGAATAGGTCAGATTGACACTGGGTCGTTCATCAACCTCAAGAAAATTTCCATGCAGTGAGATACATTGTAAAACATCACACATTTTCCAACCCAGTGCCATATCCTTATCAGGCATTATATCCAAGAAACCCAAAGGTTTAGATAGATAGATCCTTAAAGAACCAAGTGTGCCGGGATCCCTGGGTGGCGCAGCGGTTTAGCGCCTGCCTTTGGCCCAGGGCGCGATCCTGGAGACCCGGGATCGAATCCCACGTCGGGCTCCCGGTGCATGGAGCCTGCTTCTCCCTCTGCCTGTGTTTCTGCCTCTCTCTCTCTCTCTCTGACTATCATAAAAAAAAAAAAAAAAAAAAAGAACCAAGTGTGCCACCTTCTTGCATACTTGATTATTTTATGTTTAAGTACTATATAGTCCCCAAAGTGATAAATATCTACAAAAGTGGCAAAATCTTACTAAAAACAAAACTATTACATGACAATTATGCAGAACATTCCAATTAGACAATATCATCCATTTAAGAAGAGCAGTAGAAAGTAAGGGTTCTCAAGTTAAACGAACAGAATGATACACCTATTTTAATTGGTATGCAGAACTTTCAAAAAGACTGTGATTCCAAAATAACTTCATTAAAAAATTTGTTACAAAAGGCTAATGAAAAGCTAAAGATAGGAGAGATACCTAAACCAAGATGGTAAGACTGACTGACATGATTCCTATTGAATCCTTCTATCCTTCCTTACCTGAATACTCATGCTTTATTAACTCTTTGTCTGAATTGACTTTCCACTCTGAAGAGGCTCCTAAACAGCTACCTTTAATAATAAAACTTCTTGAGATTACAGGAGATCCTCCTCATATCTTTTACTCCTGGTCAAATACCAAACTAAGGGCCATGGTTAAAGAATTTCCTAAGCCCAGGAAGGGTCCTCAAAAGTTTTCTGAAGAATTTAGAGTCATTATCAGGGCCTATGACTCTGGGCTGTGAGATCTTTATCAGTTTCTGCACATGCTAGGAAGACCTGGGGGAGTCCAAAAATGGATGCAGGAAGCAGGATGGTATAACCCAGAGGATGATATCTGAGAATCTTGACCTTCAACATGGTCCCCTCATGGACCAGAAAAAGCTCACAAAATAGCAACTCATCTTTAAAAGTCATTCCTAGAGTCTTACCTGCTCACATTGATTGGTCTATTATTCAAACATTCAAAAAAAGGAATATGATGAATCTGTGGCAGACTGAAAAGCCCAAATGGGGGCTCTCTTCCTATGGCATTCCAGGTTCCATACAATAGGTGAGGTCACCCAATCTGCTCTAGCTGCTCTGTTTGTAAATGGATTATCTCCTCAGGTTAGTGGATTGATAAAAAAGCAACAAATAGGATGGGAGGTTACCAGTTTGAGTGAACTTGTGACATAGTTGAGTACTTTGAAAGGACTTTGGAACAAGACTAAAGTTCATCAAGCGTTAGAACAGCTCCCAGACTATGTGCCTAAAATAACACTTGGACCTCCCTCATTGCACACATCTAAGGGTCAACCATCAAAATGATGGCCTAAGGGTCAATGTTTCATTTGCAATCAACTGGCACACTGGGGGAAAAGGTGTCTTCTGAGACTCCTACGCAAATTCTTCAACATCAACTCCGATGAAGTAGCTCTGTAGTCAGAAGCTGATAATCAGAACCTGATTTAAGTTGCAACTCAAGTCTTTGAGGCATTACAAATCTTTACAAAACTAGAAAAACAGCTTAGATTCAAAATTTTTTTATAACTAGTGAGTTCTGTACTGATTCATGGCAGTAATTCTAAAATGAAAGCTACAAGGTCTTTCTTTCACTTCCCCGCCCATATATGTGTGTGTGTGTGTGTGTGTGTGTGTATGTATGTATGTACACACATACATACACTGTAGATGTAAAGTAATTTTCTACCTCTGGATGGTATTGCCAAATTTAATTTTTATAAGAGCTCTATTTAAGTGGCTCAAAGACAATTGTTTATACAAATTAAATTCTCAGAAATAGAATAGAAACTAACCCAAATGAATTTTGAGTTCACATAATCTAGGAAAATATATGATATTAAAGCTAATTTAAAGTTTATTGACTTAATTAAAATAGACATGTCTTCAGATTATCAACATTAAAAAAATACAAATACACAATTTTTATTCTACATATGCTTGTGTTTTTTTTTTAAGATTTTATTTATTCATGAGAGACACAGAGAGAGGCAAAGACATAGGCAGAGGGAGAAGCAGGCTCCTCATACGGAGCCTGATGTAGGACTTGATCACAGGACTCCAGGATCACACCCTGAGCCAAAGGCAGATGCTCAACCACTGAGCCACTTAGGCGTCCCTCTACATATGTGTATTAAAGGTCAAAATGAGTTCATGTTATCTCATACAAAATTTGTCAATAAGAAAAATAGCTGAGGATGATAAATGGTTTTGTTTAATGTCTCATTAAGTTTTTATTAGGATAAAGATTTTTAAGTGAACTTTCAAGATACTTTCCCAAATCTTTTGGGTAACTTGAAACCTTAAATTATTGCTAAGTTAAATGATGAGTTAAGTTAAATTCATTGAATATCCAGATCATTGTATGTATCTATTTCCAAATAAGATACTGAAACATTAATTACTGAACATAAGTTTATCCACTTTTTGCTTCCTTTTACAGTAGAACTAAAGGTATTTGTGCCTATGAATAAACATGCTCTATGCCCTGCTGAAAAATTTATTATGAGAAACCATATATTCCTAGAAATTATATAATATATTTATAAATTTGCAAACCCACAGAATGCTAATGTGAAAGACAGTCCATGATTGTTTACTTCTCTTTTTTTTTAAAAAAAGATTTTATTTATTTATTTATTTGAGAGAGAGCATGAGCAGGAGAGCAGCAGAGAGAGGGGGACATGATGCTCAACTGACTGAGCTATCCAGGTGCCCCAATTGTTTACTTCTTTCTTTTTTCCACTAGGAATAAGGTTTCTAAGGGTTAAGAATTTTAATATACATAACTAAAACTAGTAGAAGTAAAGGAACCATCTCTGTATGCAAGGAAAGTACGGTGCACTTTTTCAGTAAAAGAAAGTATGAGGAGGGTGCCTGGGTGGTTCAGTTGGTTAGGCAGCTGCCTTCAGCTTGGGTCATGATCTCAGGGTCCTGGGATTGAGCCCCATGTCAGGTTCCCTGCTCAGCGGGCAGTCTGCTTCTCTCTCTGCCTTCCCCCTCCCTTTTTCATTCTCTCTCTCTCTCAAATGGATAAATAAAATTTTAAAAAAGAAAAAAAAAGGAAAGAAAGTACAAAGAATGAAAAAAATATTTTTATTGAGGGAAAAGAAAGTAATTTTGTTCTAAGAGAGGCTGGTTATTTCAGAATGGCAAAGAGGAAAACATAGGACAAACCATAGAAAGTTCATGGAAGAAAGAATTTTGAGATAGGAATTTTATATATGCCAAGCTGGGTAAGATTGCACGAATTTATTACAAGTGTTTAAAAAATAAGCTATAATAGGAGCACCTGGCTGCTGAGTTGATTGGGCAGCCAACTCAATTTTAGCTGAGGTCATGATCTCAGGGTCCTGGGATTGAACCACCGCACCAGGCTCTGTGCTCAGTGGAGAGTGCTTCAGGATTCTTTTTCTCCCTCTGTGCCTCCCCCTGCTTACTCTTTCTCTCTCTCAAATCAATAAATAAATCTTCAAAAAAAAAAAAAAAGCTATGGGGGCACCTGGGTGGTTCAGTGGTTGAGCGTCTGCCTTCAGCTCAGAGCATGACCCCGTGGTCCTAGGATCAAGTCCCACATTGGGCTCCCCACAGGGAGCCTGCTTCTCCCTCTGCCTATGTTTCTGCCTCTCTCTGTGTGTGTCTCTCATGAATAAATAAATAAAATCTTTTAAAAAAAGCTTTATTATAAATGGTATACTTATGTAAAACTAAATCTTAACATTCTTTCATCTGCTAAAAGGACAAACTTTCTTAGATTATTGGTCTGCTCTTAATAAGAAACTGCACAACTGTTTGACTTTCTGTATTTGCCAATGGAGTCGTTAATTGTCAGCATGGTTAAATGGATAACTAAATATTATTTCACAGTGACTACGATCCTATAGACCTTTTTGAGATTTTTGACAAACTCCCCAACATCAAAGTCTAAATGAAGTCTTTTTGACTTCACACTAACTTTGGGATTTTTAAAGAGGATACATGGAACATCTAAAAAGACTTCCTCTCTTCTTACAAAAAGGAAGATGTTGAAGTACTTAGATATATTTGCCATGTTAAATTATAGGGGGAACATTGTCAAATGGGAAGTAATACTAAGCATTCTTTATGTTGTATTTATATAGGTCTAAGGTATAAATGTTCCAAAAATTGTGTGAAACTCCTGGCAATCTGATACGTCCTGATAGAATGTTGTCAATCGTAATTCCAGTTATTATTATAAAATATTATGTCTCACAAAAATAACCAAGTTTCCTTATCAGCTCCATTATAATGAACTCTCATCAGATCTTTATAATGGGAATTTTGAAGTCTTTTGTTAGTTGCAGAAAATTACTGTTTTACTCTGATGCTTTGCAAAAGTAGAAGTGCTTCATCTTCAAGAACATTTGTGGAAAAGACTCTGGCAAACACAAGGTTCTGATAACTTTATGATCATAAAACTGAACTAGGTAAGAATTTCTAGAACAAATATAAAAAAACTGGACTCAAGCAGAACAAAAATAAATAAGATGGGATTGAGTGAACTGAGGAATATGATTGTAATTTTTATGACTTCTTGTTTGAAACAGCTCTGGTTAATGTGTTGTTTTCCAGATTTGAGGAAACTTTAAGTTATCCATGACTCACAGCAATTTAGTAAAGTGTGCTATTGTAAACAAAGATGAAACATTTATTTTTTTCTCTATGCTTGCCCCCTTCAGAATTTAGAAACTCTTGAGCATTTTTTTTGTAGTAAACTTGTTATTTACACAAATTCAGTAAGAATCTAAACTTGGAAACATTAGTTATATTACCAAAGCTTTGATTGGAATGTCATATTTGAGATAGAAGGGCATAGACTCATATATGATCAGACAGTTTTAAGGAACTAAAGTTGACTTTACAGAGCCAATAAGGCCCCTTAATAAAAATAGACTTGGTACCTTGCTTACAAGATTCCAACAAAGTAAGCTTAAGAAGTGCTTATATGGGGCCATGGTCCTGGGAAATTCATGGGTAATGGCACTGTTACTCACAGTCAGATGGTAGCACAGTGCTAAGCACACATTGTGCCTTAGCAACAGTAGTGGAGACATTCCTGCCATTATAACCCCCGTGCTGGTGCAACCACCCTCGCTCCCTCTCTGTTCTTCCTCCCTTCACTCACACTGTAACTGATCAGCTGAAGGAAGGACAGATTGCTGACTTCAAGGAAATTTCTCCCTATTAGACAAAGATGGCGACGACACCATCACAACAAAGAACTTGGAACTCTCATGAAGTCACTGGGTCAGAACCCAAAAGAAGCAAAATTATAGGATATGACCAACAAGTTGGATGTTGATGGTAATGGCACCACTGATTTCCCAGAATTTTCGACTATGATGGCTAAAAGACATGAAAGATACAAACAATAAAGAAAAGATTCATGAAACATTTTGAGTCTTTGACAAGGATGGAAATGGTTACATCGGTGCAGTAGAACTACGTCACGTCATGACAAACTCAGGAGAAAAACTAACAGATGAAGAAGTAGATGAAATGATCAAAGAAGCAGATACTGATGGAGATGGACGAGTCAACTATGAAGAATTTGTACAGATGGTGACTGCAAAATAAAGACCTACTTTCAACTCCTTCCCCCTACCCTTAGAAGAATCAAATTGAATATTTTACTTATCTCTAGAAAAAAAAAGTTGTTTTCCTCATTCTATTTATGTATAGAAAAAACAAGTGCTTATATGGTCAATCACTATTCTTGCTGCACTTATGTAAATGATCAGACTAAGTCCAATGCAAACAACCTAACTTTGCTATGATTATCCTTGGAAAAAAGAAATGGAGATAATTGTAGAGAAAAAAATTTTGTTTGTACCTTTGTAGATATTAGATTCTAATTCTGTTAATTATCTTTGAGGTTTTGTTTTATACCTTCAAATTGGATTGGATCCTGGATTTTTTTTTTTTTTTCACAGGTAGGCTCCATGCTCCATGTGCAGCCCTTTGTGGGCCTCAAACTCACAACCCTGAGATCAAGACCTGAGCTGAGATCAAGAGTCAGATGTTTAACTGATTGTGCCATCGGGTGCCCTGGATCCTAAATTCTTCTAGCTTTTTCAAATATTTGGCTACAACTCTCCAAACTAACATTTACAATTTTTTCCCCGCCCTTCTAATTTGAAATCACTAAGAACAAAGACTTCCCTTGAATTTCTTTGCAAGAGAATATCTTAGGTCCTCCTCACTACGTAGATGGTAGCCAAACTTTGGGGACTTGGGCACACATCTCACAGCTAAAGAAGCCTCTCCCTGACATTTTGTTGTGTGCAGACACTGGAGACCTTTAAATCAAATCGACTAGGAAGAAAAGTTTCTAACATTGGTGTAGACTGTTTCCACCCAAGACACTGGATCAAGACTTCATATTTTAACTAAACATGAAACACTTTCTTCTTCCCTTTCTTTCCTTTACTCTGGCACTGGCCTTGAAAGGTAATGCCATCATCTGTATCTCCCAGGCCATTGCTAATGGGGCAATCTTTCCGACTGCCTCACCCATTTCCTTGTCTCTGGTTAAGAACCCTAAACCTAGGGAAACTTGTATCCAGGTTCTGGACAAAAAAGTTTTTTTTTAATTTTTAAAAAAGGGACACAAGGCAACCAGAATAGAACTGCCTATGTGGACTACAGGGCCTTAACATTTTATTGGCTTCCATGACTGTCACCTTTCTAGGCCTGACTCACAAATTCCAATGGGAATTATCAGGAGGCATTCATGATTCGGGATTGGTTTCCTTTATCAGGGTCCTACTTCCCTGGTCAGTAGTGAGTACATATAAGATTATGATTAAGAATTTCTCTTTAGGGGATCCCTGGGTGGCTCAGCGGTTTGGTGCCTGCCTTTGGCCCAGGGCGCAATCCTGGAGTCCCGGGATCGAGTCCCACGTCAGGCTCCTGGCATGGAGCCTGCTTTTCCCTCTGCCTGTGTTTCTGCCTCTCTCTCTCTCTGTCTATCATGAATGAATAAATAAATAAATAAATAAATAAATAAATAAATAAGAATTTCTCTTTAACTCTTGAAATATTACAGAATCTGCTGCTAAAACTGTAGTTGCCCAACAAAAATCCTTTGACTCTCTGGCCAAAATTGCTCTTGATAATAGGATATCCCTTGATAATCTTTTAGTTGAGCAGAAGATATCTGTGCTATGGCCAACATCATCTGCCGTAACTGGATTAATACTTTGGGGGAAGTTGAAACTCAGTTACATAAGATCACTGAGAAAATCACTTGGCTTAAAAAGTATCTCCTTTAATGGGGTCTTTCTTTGACTTATTTGATTTTGATTGCTTTGGGTCTTGGACACCATGGCTTTTAGGTATACTCGAGACATCGGGAATTATCCTGCTTATAATAATCATAGAAATCTCCCTGGTGCATTGTATTGTCTTAAGATATTTAAATATATATTTGCAGCCACTAACCACCAAGCAAATGATCTCCCTAAGACAGGAACATCAGAAAAGGAACAAAGAGAATGACCAAAAAAGTTGTGAACCAGAAGACATGGCCTGTGAATATCACAGCAATTTAGATAAAACATCACAACCTGTGAATACCATACATAGGATCAACAAAGACTGTGAGAACTTCACAGAGTGATAGCTGAGAGTGATGCTAATGACTTAAATTTTGATGTCTCTCAGTTAAACTGACACTCTGATCAAAAGGGGTTAATTTTTAGAAGGACAGGCAAATCCCAAATGGAGTCACTCTGCTAAGCTTCATGTCAGCAAACCAAGACTTAATGCCTGACCCAATCAGCCTCTCCCAGGAATGTAACCTTAACCAGTCAGTCTGGAATTTCCTGGTCAGAACTAGTGAGTTAATCCACCCTATAGACCCTTTTGTCCCCTAAAGGAAGTTCACTTTACCTGAACCAATCCACTGTCTTCCCCCTTCTGTCTATAAAAGCTTTCTGTTTTGTTCTACTCCTTGGAGCTCCTTTTTATTTGTTTGGATGCTGCCTGATTTATGGATCATTGAATAAAGACAATTTGACCTTTAAATTTACTCAGTTGAATTTTGTTTTTAACAGTTTGTTGCCTCATTTTATAGATAAGGACACTAACTCACATAAAGGTTATCGGAGACATAAGGTACATGGTACAAGGTACGTGGATGTCAAACCAGAATCCTAGAAGAGAAAAAACACTTGAGGAAAGACAACTTTTGAAAAGATAATGACTGAATATTTTCCAGGATTAATAAAAATCATGAATCTTCAGATTAATGAAGCACACCAAATCCCAAACAGATCTCTAAAACAATACTAATACAAAAAATAATAACTAACATTTATTGAGTATTTAAGAATTAGGCACTATTCTAAGTGAATTATATAAATTATATCATTAACCTTGACAACAATCTTATGAGATAGTCTCTGCCATTATTCCCAGTTTGCACATAAGGAAACTGAGACAGAGAGGTCAAGTGACCCGCCCAAGATTATAGCTGGAGCCAGGAATGAAACTCAACTATTTGATTCCGAAGAATACAACTTTCACACCAAGAAAAGAAAGTTTTTTTTTTGGTTTGTTTGTTTTTGTTTTGTTTTTTAAGGTTTTATTTATTTGACAGAGAGAGCGAGCACAAGCAGGGGGGCTGGTAGGCAGAAGGAGGGGGAGAAACAGGCTCCTTGCTCAGCAGGGCTCCATCCCAGGACTCGGGGATCATGACCTGAGCCGAAGGCAGACACTTAATCAACTGAGCCACTCAGGCACCCCAAGAAAAAATGTTAATATTTTTTAATATTTAAGACGTACTTTATGCCCTATGTCTTAATATTACATCTTAATAGTCTATGCTCTTACTACAAAGTGTGGTTCATAGACTAGTGGCATCAGCATTACATGGCATTATGTTTAAATACAGAATATCAGCTCCTCTCTAGACCTACTGAATCAGAAGCTGTGTTTTAATAAGATCCCCGGGTGACTCACATACAGAGCTTGAGAAGCACCATTCTGCAAGCCCAATTCTCTTGCAATATACTAATAAAAATGTCTAACTTTAGCCCTTTGATGTAATTGCTTGTAGTTTTCTGGTATTATACTGCAAAGTCTCCCAGAGCAGAAACTGTGTCTCCCTGGGCTATAACTGTGTCCTTAGTGTCTCACAACAAACTGGGCACATATTGCATCCTTGATCACCACTTTGATTAGATAAGTAAATAAATATTGTCAAAAAATGGATAGATTTTTTTATGGGAACAAGAAAATATGGTATTGAAATGACCTCTCTTTCCTTGCTTTAATCTAAGTCACATTTTAAAAATATATCAAATTAGTTGATATTGGTAATATTCTTGAATTGTTCTGAGTTGAAACTCAATGCTATTTCTCTTATATTAAAATCAATGCTAACCATATTATTAAAATAATTGGCAGAAATTAATTTTCATTTTTCCCCCCAGAAGAGTATGAATAGCATTCAGCCCTTTCAGCTTAAAATATATAATTCTGGGGTGCCTGAGTGGCTCAGTCAGTTAAGCATCTGCCTTTGGTTCAGGTCATGATCCCAGGGTCCTGAGGTCCTGGGATCCTGGGATAGAGCCCTGCATCAGGCTCCCTGCTCAGTGGGAATCTGCTCCTCTCCCTGTGCCCCCCACAGCCTGCTCATGATCTCATTCATGCTCTCTCTCTCTTTCAAGTAAATAAATAAATTCTTTTAAAAAGTGAAGTATATGTGCGGTGCCTGGGTGGTTCAATTGGCTAAATGTCTGCCTTCGGCTCAGGTCATAATCCCAGGGTCCTGGGGATCAAGCCCCACATGGGGCTCCCTACTCCATGGGGAACCTGCTTCTCCCTTTTCCTCTGCCTGTCACTTCCCCAGCTTGTGCTCTCTCTGTCAAATACATAAATAAAATCTTTTAAAAAATAAAGTATGTGATGATTTCAAGAGTATACTAGAAATTAAAGGAAATTTTCTTATTTCTACTTCTCAAATAAAGAAGTCATATAATGATAAAAAGAAATGCCCCCACATGTAAGCATTCCAACCATCTAGGGTAGATAGCAGATGAATTTTCTGTGAAGACTTGGACTCAGTCAATTTCATTTCCTGAAGTTGCTCTGCAAATTGGTGTTTATTGGTGCAAAACATATTATGTATAGAATCTTAATTCACTGTGCTTCCTTCTGATTTTGTTTTCAGAAGACAAATATTTTTGCTTTTCTTTGCTTATGTTGCATCTCCATAGCAATTGTCAGAACTCTTCCTCAGCAACAAACCCACCACATTGACCTCAGCAAGACCAAAAATGTCTTACACAGAGCTTGTCTTATTTTGTACACCCCAAAGGGAATGTTCTGGTTCAGCAGTTCTTAGAGCTAAATATCATGAACAAATTAGTGGGACTGACATATTTTATGAACTTTAGTACTTGGAAGCCCTTCACAGACTGTGACCAGCCTTTACTGCTTACTGCCCCCCTCTACCCTCCATGCTTCAATCACTCTCAACTTGTTCCCAATACACCCTTCTCTTTAATGTTTCTACCTTAAGACATGATGTTACTTCTGCTGGGACTATGGAGAAAACAGGAATGTAGAGAGAACATAGGCTTTAGTGAAACTCAGATTCATTTTTTCATTCTGTGATTTTGAGTAAGTTAACTACTCTGATCAGAGTATTATTGATCAGAAAAACAGCAATATATAGGGGTTAGGGCTGTTGTAAAAACTGAGTGAAATCACAGGAACAGTTAACATTTAATGAGTATTTATTATGTGGCATTATTGTGCCAAGTGCCTATATTATTTGAATTAATTTTTGTATCAACAGGATACCTACCCTTTTGGTAGCTCTTCCTGTATTGTGAAATGATGAGTTTTTTAAATGTACTTGTCTTGTACACTAAATTGTTAGTTCCTCAAGGACTAGGACATTATCTCCTCATTGCTCTTGGAATCAAGCAAACATCATGCCTGACACAAAGTAGGAACCTAGTGAATGTCTGTTTAATGGATTGGTAGTATGGCATTGCTGATAGTTCAGCTCTTTCTGCACTGTCATCTTTCCTCTCCAAGTCTCAGATGTTCATCTACTAAAAATCATACCTTGCAGAGTTATTTTGAAGATTAAAAATAATAATGTGCCACAAAAGACATGGAGGAAACCTGAATGCATATTGCTAAGCGAAAGTAGCCAATCTGAGAAGGCTACATATTCTTTGATTCCAATTCTATAACATTCTAGAGAAGGCAAAATTATGGAGACAGTAAAAAGATCACTGGTTGTAAAGGGTTGCAGGTGGGGGGATGATTAGGTGGAGTATAGAGGATTTTTAGGGCAGTGAAATTATTACATGTGATACAAATGTAATCCATTGTTAAAATCCATGGACTGTATAACACAAAATGTGAGCCCTAATGTAAACTACAGACTTTAGCTAATAATAGTCTAGCAGTTTTGGTTCATCATTTGTAACAAATGTACCACATTAATGTAAGATGTAAATGATAAGAGAAACTAGGTTGGGGAATGAGGGGATATGTGATAACTTTGTACTTTCTGCTCGATTTTACTGTAAAAATTAAGTCTATGAATTATTTTTTAAAGAAAAAATAGGGGCACCTGGGTGGCTCAGTCAATTAAGCATCGACCTTCGGTTCAGGTCATGATCCCAAGGTTCTGGGATCTAGCCCCACCATCAGGCTCTCTGCTCACTGGGCAGTATGTTTCTCCTTGCTCTGCCTGTTGCTCTGCCTACTTGTGTGTGCATGTACTCTCTCTCTCTGTCAATTAAATAAATAAAACCTTTAAAAAAAGAAAAAGGGGCACCTGGGTGGCTCAGTGGTTGAGAGTCTGCTTTTGGTTCAGGTGTGTGATCCTGGGGTCCTGGGATCAAGTCCTGCATTTGGCTCCCCACAAAGAGCCTGCTTCTCCTTCTGCTTGTTGTGTCTCTGCCTCTCTGTGTGTCTCTCATGAATAAATAAATAAAATCTTAAAAATAAGTAAATAATAAAAATAAAATACTTTTAAAAATAAAAAAATAATAATATGAACATAATATATTTTTAAAGATTTATTTATTTATTATTTATGATAGATACAGAGAGAGTGAGAGAGGCAGAGACACAGGAGGAGGGAGAAGCAGGCTCCACGCCGGGAGCCCCACGCGGGACTCGATCCCCGGACTCCAGGATCGCGCCCTGGGCCAAAGGCAGGTGCCAAACCGCTGAGCCACCCAGGGATCCTCTAAACATAATATTTATATATAGGTTAGGCTTTTTAAGAATTAACATTCAACCAATAGTTATTGGATGCCTACTTTGTACAAGGCATAGTACTGGACACTGGAGTTGCTTACCTGGGAGACCTTGTCCCTGTCTTCAAGGGATTTAAATCTAATGAAAGACACAGATATATAAAGAGATACTTTTCAATACAATGTGACATGCATAAGTAAGCACAAAGGAAGCATATCTAACCCAGTCTGGCGAGGACAGGTGGCTAGGGTGGGGAAGTCTTACTAGAGGAAGCTATACCGGAATTGAGTCTTGACAAGAAGTAGATATCAACCAGACAAAGAAGAAGGGAGTGTGTAAGAAGAGACCTCCAGTCATGATCAAAATAGAGGAGGGAACACAATATTCAGGGAATTGTAAGTTGTTGAATATTGCTGTGGGCAAGAGGAAAAAGGCTGTAGGGACTACATATGAAGCTGGCAACATAGGGAGAGGTGAAATTAAAAAGAGCCTTTTTATGCCATGCTAAGGGACCCACTGATGGGCCAACAGGGATTCCCCATGAGGATTTAAGCAGCAGAGAGACGAGGTATCCAGGAGGAAGATCAAGACGGGCCAGTCTTCTAGACTCAACTCTTTTGTCTTATCAATCCTCTAGTACCTGGGCAGCACTGTTGCTACCTACCACTTGGATAGTTTGTTTCCCTGGAAAGGCTCTAGGTGCTGGCAGCAGGTGAAGATTTGAAATTGAAGATTCTGACAGTCAAATGGAGATGATGTGGGGCATGAAATGGAAGCAGAGAAGATGGATGTTTTCTCTGGCTGCTCATGACCCATTGAGGCTGCTTTTGTATGACGCAGACACTTTCCACTTCAATCTCCTACTTGTTGGCTCAATCTTCAGGATACATCTCCAAAATCC
Organism: Vulpes vulpes; assembly: GCF_048418805.1. Lineage (NCBI taxonomy): Eukaryota > Metazoa > Chordata > Mammalia > Carnivora > Canidae > Vulpes > Vulpes vulpes. Next base: position 86,826,712 of record NC_132789.1, read on the forward strand.
CAGGAGAGGAAGTCATTGAGATAGTTAAGGAATAGCACTATCATCCTTTTTTTTCTCAGATATTTTATCAACCACTATATGTGGTTTATATAAAAACTGAGCACCTGGGTGCCTGGCTGGCTCAGTTGGAAGAGCATGAGACTCTTAACCTCAGGGTTGTGAATTTGAGCCCCATGCTGGGTGTAGAGATTACTTAAATAAATAAATAAAAACTAATATATATATATATATATTATACTTATATATAAATATATATACTAATATACAATATAATATATAATATATTATTTATATATTATATAATTATATATATCTTATATCATATATATATATATATATATATATATAGACACACACACACATATATCTCCATCAACCGAGCAGCAAGCAGAAGCCCAGGTGTGTGGGAAAAGGCATGAAGGCCCTATTAGATGATCTCAAAGAAGATAAACTGAACAGAATTTCTAGCCCATAGTCTGACTTCAACCTCCATGAAGTGTATGAAAGGCATTTCTGGAGAAATCAGTAGGCAAGGTCATGAGTGAGACCTGGTTTGAAACATGCAACTTCATAAACTGGGACCACTGGTAGTGGCCTAGATACAGGACATCTGGCAAGACTATGGTGGGGGTGGGGCAGAGGGCTGCTCTTTATTTTTTTGCTTTTAAGTTCACCAAAGCTCATCTCCAGACCTGGAGTAGGGCAAGTAGAAAATTTCTGTAGGGTTTAATGAGTGTCCTCAGCTTACCTGGGCAGAAGGTTATAGTGGGGTGGAGCGATAGGTGGGCAGGAGAACAGAAACTCCATCAAAGCATGGATAAGGCAAAGCAAATACAAATAACAACCTGGGTCAGGCTCATTTAGGCATTCCATTCGCAGCGTTTAAGAAGTGGTATAATGGCAGTTGACATCTTAATGATAACCTCTTTCAATGCATCTTTTCTCTTGAGTTACTGTGCTCCAATTTGTACTTATCGCCCTCCATGTCTTGTTTACTCTTAAAGCCCTCCATGTCTGGTATACAGCTAATACACCATCATCTTGAGGACTCACTTCACCTATATCCTTCCTTGGGTATCCTATAATCCATACCTTCTTCTTTTTTGGCTTACTCTTTTTCTCTTTGTGATTTAGCATGTCCTCCCTCCCTTAGCTTCTTAAGAAGGTTTGCATGGAAGGTAAGGTTTTAAAGAATTTATGTATATTCTACCTTTATTCTTTTCCTGTCTGTCTGTCTGTCTCTGTATTTCTGTCTTTCAGAACAAAGCAGTTTATTAAAGCAAAAGTACACTCTCAAAGTGTGAGAGTGGTTAGCTTCCACGAGTTGGAATCAACCCCTTTATTCTTTGGTTAGTTTGTCTGGGTATAGAATTCTAAGTAGGAGGGATCCCTGGGTGGCACAGCGGTTTGGCGCCTGCCTTTGGCCCAGGGCGCGATCCTGGAGACCCAGGATCGAGTCCCACATCAGGCTCCCGGTGCATGGAGCCTGCTTCTCCCTCTGCCTGTGTCTCTGCCTCTCTCTCTCTCTCTGTGACTATCATAAATAAATAAAAAAAAAATTTAAAAAAAAAAAAGAATTCTAAGTAGGAAATCATTTTCCTTCAGAGGGAAAATAAATAAATAATAAAATTATTAATTTGGAGGCGTTGCTCTATTGTCCTCAGAATACAGGGTTCAGCGTTGCTGTTGAGAAGTCATGCTGATTCCTTTTCCTTTGTATATGGTTTTTCTGTTCAAAAGTTTGGAGAATTTTGTCTTTGTGCTTGGTGTTCTAAAATTTCATGATGGTATTGTTGGTATGGGTCTGTTGCCATTCATTGATCTAGGTCCTTGGTGGGCCCCTTCAATATGGCAATTTACGTCCTGAGCTTACCTTTCACATTAATGGATTTCCTCCTCTGGTAATCCTCATTGCTCACTCATATTTAAGGATGGGATAGCAAAGGGCTGGTTAGAAGCTCTGTGCTTTGGAAAAGACCTAACAAGCATGAACATTGCTGGAAGGTAGTATAAGTAGGTTCTTTGTCAGAGAATTCTATCCCAACCGATCCCATTCAACATCCCATTCCACATCGTTATCTTTAAGAATTTTTTCCCTTGGGCTAGTCATATTCCTTAGAGAAATCTTTGTCCCATCTTATGCCTGAAAGGTAAGCTTTGATTTCCAGCATATGAAGAATTGGGAGAGGATGTGAGGATATAGCATGCCTATATTAATTAATCTGTTTTCTTACGAGAGTCTTTAGCTGATACAGCTAAAGGATAAGATAAGTGGATAAGATAACCAATAAGAAGTGATAAGCTTCCACTGCAGTTAGGGTAGGAAGAGAGGCTGTCACCCAGGGGAATAAATCAGAGGAGAGGATATAAAAGTGGTGCTACTTCTCAAGTAGCTTCCAACTTCCAAGTGAGACAGGAAACTAAAGGGATTCCAGGAAAAACTACTTTTTTTCAGTCTCTTTCTTGCTTTTTTTTTTTTTTTTTGGCTAGGACCTACACCTTGCCCCCTAGCCAAACAGATGCCTTATAGAACAGATAATGTATGTCCTCCGTGTAAAGGTCAAAGATTTAATGATTTCTTTGGAGTCTTCCAGCACAATAGATAGCATCTAAGGAGTGACTGGGCAGAGTCATCATGAATATGTTTTCAAAGACCACTGACTCATTAAGACCCATGGCTCCAGGCATAAGTGACTTATGGAGGACACCTAAACACTCAGCACCTGGATTACTGAGAAGACATTACGAATCAAACCAGCATCCTTAATAAAAGCCCCAGGCCCCAAGTAGAGGAGACTGCCTCTTCTCTCCTTTCTGAGTCTCCCAGACACTGTCTATATCTGCACTTTCTCCATATCTTCAATGGCTTCTTTTTTTCAAAGATTTTTTTTAAAAATTTTAAGTCATCCCTACACTCAATATGAGGCTTGAACTTAAACAACTCTGAGATCAAAAGTTGCATGCTCTACTAAGTCAGCCAAGTGCCCCTCTCCCTGTGTCTTCAATAAATGCTGCTGTCACTTCCTCTTTGCTCATGTTTAATTTCTGTCCTGAAAAAGTCAAGTATCCTCTTGGCTGGTCCTGTGGCACCCCCTCTGGGTCCTCCAAGCCAACTATCCTGCATCACAACCATTTCCCTCATTTTAGTCCTCTTGCATCTTCACTCCATATCCAGAGGATTTTGCAATGCCAGTAATTTTTAAGCATTTGGTTTTGTCAGGTGTGCCAAACCCTTTATCACTGCTTTCTAGCCTCCAACATTCTGTTGCTATTGCTGCTTCTCCTTCTTTCCCCATCCTTATGAGTTTTAGTGGAGTTTTAGAAGGAGTTAGATTAGATATGTCTGTTCAATTTATCACTTCTACCTGAAATTGTCAAACATTATAAAAAACTAAGATACATTTGTCTAACAAATATTGAGTGCCTACAATATTTTGGACACTTTGATAAATGCTGGAGATGAGCTATGATTTATCATCCATCTTGATGATTGATGGTGTAAAGTAATGGTTAGAGAGGAAAAGGTCCCTTTCCTTGCCCTGAAGTCAGAGTTTTATTTTATGAGGATTATTCTATGCTGGGTTTACTTGGTCAGCTTCATAACCAATTCTGACTTTTTAAAAAGATTTATTTATTTATTTATTTATTTATTTATTTATTTATTTTAGATAGAAAGAGAGAGTGTGTGCTTATGTGCAAGGAGAGGGAGGAGCCGAGGGGGAGGTGGGGAAAGAGTCTCAAGTAGACTCCATGCCAAGTCTATTGGACTCGGAGCCAGACCCAGGGCTGATCTCACAACCCCAAGACTGTGACCTGAGCCAAGACCAAGAGTGTTGCTTAACCAACTGAGCCATCCAGATGTGCTATGTAACTGATTCTGATTTGAAAATACATCTAGAATCCTTGGATCATTTCTGATGTCACCCACCCATTCCCCATTCATCCCCCAACCCAAACTCATGTTTCTGAGTGTCTATAGGTTAATTTCCCTAATGCTTAATCCCAAGACCACATGTGGTGCCAGCGCTGATTTGCCTGAAAGACCAAAGTGCATCCTGAATATTACTTGGGCAAAAATCAGGTGCCTCAGGTGCTGATTGAAGGACACATGTGCAGTTGTTTTAGCAGAATCCTTACATACCTTCAATTGTGTCTCTGTTCCTGGTGGCAATTTGTTCTGGATCTTGTCTTCAAAGTTTGGCAATAAGCTTTGAGGATAACAATGGTAGAAGGATGCTAGGAGGCAGGTATGACATTTATTGAGTGCCTACTATGTGCGGGCAGTGGTCTTGGTACTTCACATTTAGTAACTGATTTAATTTAATGCTAGTCCATAATAAATCAATGAATATGGCACAGTTCTCCTGGAACAAAGCAAATTAATGCAAATATTTGACATTCTCTTCACTCTCCTCACTCAGAATTTCTGCTCCTGTTCCGCATTTCGGTGTTCTATTTTACAAAATGTCTCAAAACCAGATATATTTACACAAATCACATGCATATGAGAATGTGGATATGTTAATAACCTTAGTCCACCTCACTTTTGTATTTCCAAGAGATGAACTGCATACATCTAGCAGCCCAGTCCACTGCTTTGATTGCAGGTTGGGGACCCTGTGGAATAGGAAGAGGTCCCATTAGGACCAATCTCCAGGAGCTCAACAGGTAGCTGCTGTTTTTGCCTGACACACCAGTGTCTACACATGAAAGATTTTATTGGAGAAAACTTTCTTTTAGTCCCCAAACTTTGTCCTGATACTGAAAGGATGCATAGCCTTGTTTGAATGGATTGTATCATTTGATATTTCTGGCCTTGCTTATGATGAATTGGAAAAGAAAGAAAACTATCTCCGCTTGTTACTGGTATCTTACACAGACAAGGAACTGAAAGATCTCTAGAATTCTTTTTTTTTTTTAAGATTTTATTTATTTATTCATGAGAGACACACAGAGAGAAGCAGAGACATAGGCAGAGGGAGAAGCAGGCTCCTTGTGGGGAGCTCAATGCAGGACTTGATACCAGGACCCCAGGATCACGACCGAGGCAGATGTTCAACCACTGAGCCACCCAGGTGTCCCAGATCTCTAGAATTCTTAATTTTGTGCCTTGGTTGGGAAAATCACACATTTAGGACAGCTATCAGTAATGATGATATTAATGTCTTATTTTTGCATAGTATTCAGAGATTACAGAAGATTGTTACACATCCTTTAAATAGCCTTGAATTTGGTTTTATTATTGTGTGATTCATAAATTACTCTATAAATGTATTAATGACTAACACAGTAAACATGTTTTGTCAACCAACAATTTCCTAATCTCAATTTAAAGGTTATAGCTTCCATACTTTTATATCCCCCATCCTCCTTCTTCCTGATATAATAGCACCTGAAAAAAATCTGTAGAACAAGGAGCTGTGGCAAACAAGCTGTTTGAAACTTAAAAGCAGTGCCTTAAAACAGAATCATAAAAATCTCAATGAGGGAAGAAACCATGAAGGTCAGTAGATTTAACCTATGTCTAATCCTGTTCTACAGTCAAATATCCAAACCCCAGGGGAGGGCTTTGTTCTCTCCAGAAAACATTTTGCATTTCCTAGAAAGTGGATTGTGTCTGGGGCCAGAGGGAAATTTACTATAGGAGGTGGGAGAGTAGGAGGCAGTAAATGGGTTGGAAGAAGAGGAGAAAAGTTTGAGAAATAGGAACTGCCTTAGGGAGAAAAGACGGAAGACATTGACCACCAGCCTAGCACAGTTGGTATTGTGGGATACATGGAGGGAAAAAAGGAGGGAAAAAAATAGACTTCACCCTTAAGGAGCTTGCCTCAGAGGACAGGAGGAAGAGACTTTCACTTGAAACAGTTAAATGTAGGGTGTGCCAGTGAGTCAGCCCTTGAATTCTGCAAAGCTGACTAATAAAAAAATATGGTGACACTGGATACAAGTACTTTAAAGGGACCAAGCACCTAGTAGGCCAAGTGTGAGTTGTCTTTCTTACCTAAGCAAGAAATTTATTAACCAATCAAAGGGGGTTGCAAGTTAAGATCCAAAAAGTAAGTGCAAGTGGGTCTTGGGCTCCTAATCCCATTCTAAGGAGACACCCAAATTCAGCAAGCAGGTAAGTTCCCAGTTGGGGAGAGGGCCTCACAGGGGCCTGGAAGTTCTGTACCCAGGACTACCCAGCACCCTTTGCTCTGAGTTTGCCCTTAACAACAACCTTGCGTGTTGTCCTTGCTGTTGAGGGTGCGCCTCCTCCCTGAAGTTCCCCTGAGCATGGTCCCCCACCTTCTAGATAGACTTAATCACTCCCTCATCTTGTTCCCCAAAACTAGGTTTGTCTCTTGGTAGATAGGTGAGCCAAGAGACACCACCAAGCCAGAGAATGAGTAAGAGAAGGATTTGACTTACAGTAAGTGAAGGAGAACATTGGGGATCTTTCCCAAAGCAGTGTCTCCTCAACCATAAAATGGGGCAAGTTTTAAGCTAAGGGTGCATGTGTATTCATGAAGGGGCTTGTGCAATGGAGAATACAGCAGGGAATTGAGGCAAAAGTCCTCTGAAGGTGACTTAGTCCAGACCAAAGTCATCAGGGCTGGCAAGGGTGAGCGTCATCAATTCTCTGGCTCCTGTTGGTCTGGCATCTGAGTGCTCAAAGGGGTTTAGATCCTGCAGAGATAACTCAAGAGTGTGCATCAGTCCAATCTTCACTTTTGAATATGATTAGGTTATCTCTGGGCCTGATTATGACTGTTCTTCCGTTCTTTCATAAGATGGCTGGAGGCCTAAAATGACTTTTCTCAGATTGAGAAAACTATGTCTGTCTTTGTTTTTTTTGGGGGGACTCCTAACGTTTCTGCTTACAAGGTCCTCTCTTGAGATATTTCATTCCTCATTCTTGAGGGGTCCTGGGCAGAGGTCAGTCTTCTATAACTGCTTCCTGCTGAGATTGGGGTTAAAGGAGTGAAATTCTCCTGCTGCTCAAGCTAGATAAGCTTTTATTACCCCCTGGAGTGTTCCTTAAAGCTTGTTTAAAGAACAATTTGAAGTTGAATTTGCTACAATCGAAGTGGCCAAGTTTACTAGGAGTTTGGGGATGCAGGGGCCATGAATAAGAGTACATCATTCTCAGTACTTCGGGGCAAGTTACATTGGACTCTTCTCGGGAATTTAATCCCCTCTGGTTAACTGGATTTTCTGAAGAGGAGCTTGAGATTGACACCAGTTGACAGCTGTCATCTTGTTCCCTTCTTTGTTGCCTGAGAGTGGTCCAGCCGCCTTTTTTACTCTGGAATGGTGGATACAAGGTGTTATTCCCTGCAATGGAAAGAAGAGTGGGTGGTTAACACTAAGGCCCATTCCATAAGGGCCGTAGTTGATCTGAGCGGGTACCCATTTTCTGTGTCTTTAGACACACCCAGTCTCCTGGTCCACGATGGTGACTTCTTGTTTCTGTGGGGGCCTGAAAGCTTAGGTTAGCACAGTGGCTCAGACCAGTCACCACTTTCCCTACCTGTATCTTATGTTTAATAGTGTTTTTTGTTTCCTTGTCTCCTTCAGCTGGGGCCCCACCCATCCCCTGGGAAAGGATTCCCAGGCCTACATCATTTCAAAAGGGCTGAGTCTTATACCTTCCTTTGGGGGCTGCCCTCAGGCAGGTTAGAGCTATGGGCAGCAGATTTAGTCATTGTTACTATGATTCTTGGCATAAATTTGGCAAATGTCTTTTTTTAAGGTCTGGTTAGCTGGCTCTGTTTTTTCCTGAAGACTGGGACTTCCAGACAGCACGTAGTTTCCATTTATACCTAAGGAGCAAAAAACTTTAACCATCACTTTGGAGGTAAAGGCTGGTCCATTGTCACTTTGAACTGTTCAGAATAGCCCAAAACTAGGATTAATATTCTATAGAAGGGCTTTAACTACTTCTGTTTTTTTTTTTTCTGTTTTGCAATGAAAAGCTTCAATCCAGCCAGTGAAAGTGTCAGCTAGGACCCGGAGATTCTCTCTCTCTCTCTGTCTCTCTCTCTCTTTTTTAAAGATTTTATTTATTTGAAAGAGAGAGAGACTACATGTGTGCACATGAGGGTGGAGGGGTGGAGGAAGAGAATCTCTAGCAGACTCCCTGTGGAGTCTGGAGGTTGACATGGGGCTGGATCCCATGACCCATGAGATGATGACCTGAGCCAGAACCAAGAGTTGGACGCTCACCTGGCTAAGTCATTCAGCCACCCCAGGACCAGGAGATTCTTAAAGCCATCTGATATAGAGGCATCACAGTAAAAATCTATTTGTCAGTCCTCCCCCTGTTGGGTGCCCCTAAGTAAAACAGCTTGATTTTGGTGGGAAGGCATAAGGCTTGGTATTAGTCTTGGTTTTTTGGCAAAATGCACATTAGCTCATGACTTTTTCAATTAGTTGTCTAATGTCCAGCCAAGCTGGGTGTGCTAATTATTCTCATCAGTCAGTTTTACACTGTCTCTTTTCCATCATGAGTGGAGTCGTGGGCACTTTTAATAATTACCCATCCCAGACTTAGAGGCACCTGTGTTTTGCTGGCCTTATTTTTCAGCCACGCTTAAGATTGAAGTCCTCTTATTGCCCTTTGATCATGTCTTTCATGGTCCTCAGGGGAGTAGTCTGGTCTAAATCTACATGGGGAACTGAGGGAATAAGTGGGCATTCTAAGGCTTCCCCCTCTCAGCTGTGCTTTTGGCAGTTGTGTTTACCAGGCTCTTGACTTTGACCTCTTTACTTTCTCCCTTTTGGTGCCTCCTCAGTGAATCACAGCTATTTCCTTGGGTTTGGAGATGGCTTCTAGGGACCAGAGAGTCTCTTTGCTACATTTGATTTCTTTATTAGCAGCTGAGAATAGACCTTTCTCTTTCCAAATAGTCCCATGAATGTGTATTACTGAGAAGGCATATGTTGAATCAATGTATGTATTAATAGCCTTTCCTTCCTCTTGCTCTGAGGCTCGGGTTAGGGCTATTAGCTAAGCCTTCTGAGCTGAAATTCCTGGGGAACAGGCTTTTGGCCTCTATCTCTTTATGCAGGGAGACCACAGCATAACCAGCCTCATGTTTGCCTCTCTCCATAAATCTACTTTCCCCACAAACCATTCTTCATCAGTATTAGGTGAAAATTTACTTCTTAGGTCTTTTCTACTGGAATATACCACATCAATGATTTTATTACAGTTAATTGGCAAGTAGCCCCTGGGAGGATGGCAGCAAAGTGGCAGGATTCAAAGCTTGATATGACTTGATAAGCAGGCCTGGGGGATCTAGCATCAGGGCTTGAAATTGGCCTAGTTTCCCATCTGTTAGCCAATTATGGCCTTTGGCATTTAGAATTTGTCTCACTTGATGAGGGGCTCATACTGTTAAAGCTGCATAGTAAGTTTTTCTGCCCCTTTTATTAATAAGCAAGTAGCCACCACTGCCTTCAGGCAGGGTGGCCATCTGTTTTGAAAAGTCTGTTATGACTCTTCATATGTCCCAACATTTGGGTGACAACTCCTAAGGCCAGTCCCTCCCTCTCATGGATGCATGCTTCAAGCGACTTTGAAAGGTCAGGAGGGCTCAAAGTAGGGGTGCTAAGAAGTAGTTCTTTTAGTTTTTAAAAAGCTTGATCATTTTGGCCATCCCATGCAAAAGGGGCAGTTTCCAGTCCCCACAATTCTTAATGAAGGGGCTTTGCAAATTAACCAAAGTTGGGAATTCATATCTAGTAAAATCCCACCATTCCCAAAAAGTCTCTCAACTGCTTTTTGTCGGTGTATGGCTTGCCTTCTGTACTCTGGGAGTCTCTTGTGTCCTTCAGAGATCAAGCTTCCTAGTATCTGATCTCTATCTTCGATATCTGGGCCTTTTTCTTTGAGACTTTCTATCCCTTTTCTGCTAGACAGTTTAGAACCTCTTTTGTATGTTGATCTGAGTCCTCCCTTGTCGGGCTGGCTATAGGAATATCATCAACATATTGGGGGAATGTCCTCCTTTCAGATCTTGACTCAAAAACTCTTCAAACAAATGGGAGAGCTTTTAAACCCTTGGGGGCAGAACAGTCTAGCAATACTGCTGCTTTTGATAAAAGTGAACATCTTCCTATTCAAAAGCAAATGGTTCTTTTGAGCCCTCATCTAGGACTCTAGAGAAAAAAGGCATCTTTAAGGTCCAGGATGATATAAAACCTGCTATCGATCAGGAGGCAAGTGAGCAGAGTACAGGGTTCAGATCAAGAATAGATATCCTGAATAGCCTCATTTATTGCCCTAAGACCTTGGACAAATCAATTTTCTTCTGATCCTAGTTTTTTTTTTTTTTTTTTTAATAGGTAACATTAGGGTGTTACAAGGAGATTGGCAGGGTTTTATCAAACCTTCATATAGCAATCTATTTATTACGAGTCCTATTTCCTTCTTTGCCTTCAATCTAAGGGGGTATTGTTTTACTTTTGGCCAGCAACCCATCACATTTCTGAAAACCTTTACACGTTGGAAATTCATAGCCCAGCCTATTTTCTCTCCCGCCTAACTTCTGGTCTCATTTGATCAAGTCTGTGGGCAGGAGTAGGTTCTAGCGCAGGAGGATCCTCATTAAGGAGTACCAAAAGTGTAGACCACTATGAATTGGGCACATTTATCTCAATTCAACTTTGGTTTAGATGTATAGTGGTTCCCAACTTGACCAGCAGATCTTTCCTTAACAGAAGGGTCAGGCCTTCTGGAACATATAAGGAGTGTTTCAAAGTTTTTGAACCTATTTCATAGGTCAAGGCTCAAAAAGTTTTCTTGTATTTCCCTTTACTGACACTCCCTTGATGTTGCATTCTCTATTGGATGTTGCTTTCTCTACCCCTTGTGGGTAGCCAACACTGAGAATGTAGCACCAGTATCCAGCAAAAACTCAATTGCCTCTCCCACTTTATCTAAGGTGACCTGGGGCTCTTAGAGGCCATAGAGATGGTGCTTTGAGAAACCAGCTGGCGAGCTCACCAGCCCTGTCAATATTCTTCTTCAGTCACCAGGAATTGAAAGAAAGAGGGTTTAGTGTGGGCCTTTCCTATCTGGGGACAGTCAGGGCATCTCCTCTTCCAATATATCTCCTTTTTACAGTATGCAGATTGGTTGGGTCCCAGCTCTGCTGGTGGCTCATGTGTCCCGTGTTGGGGGGAGGGGCATTCACTCGTGGTGTCTTCTTATTTTCTTCTCTTGGGTCACCTGGGCTGATCTGCAGTGTCACTGCCAACAGGGCAGTCAGTTTCTTCATCTTAGTGTCTTCTTTTTATTCCTCTACCATATCTTGGTTTTTGAAGACCCTAAAGGCCACCTCAACCAGTTGGGAGGTGGGGGTGTTAGGTCCTACTGCAGTCTTTTGAAGTTTTTGGTAAATATCTGGAGCATTCTGAGATATGAGACAAGTGTTTACTACTGTAGTGTTTCTTGTATCCTCAGAGTCCAGTCTATTGCCTAAAGCATTCACTAATTCTTTCCAAAAAGGCAGAGGAATTTTCATCCTTTCCTCATTGTATGTTCCTTACCTTGCCTCCATTAACTGGTTGAGGCACTGCAGCCTTCATACTTTTGAGGAGTAGGTACTTATAATGTTCCAGCTTTTCCCTGTCCCCCCAGGCACTTGAGTCCCAGTGAGGGTCAGTGGTTGGCACTGGCTGCTCAGCAGGTTTCCAAATAACACTGTCTGGCTGGGTGTCAGGCTGCTTGTCTGCTTCTTCCTTAGCTTTCAGCAGGGGAATGGTCTTCTCTTCCCCTGTAAGCAGGATAGTTAACAGGCTTTGAATGTCTTGCTAAATGGGGTATGGTTCGCAAAAATGGTATTCATCAGGTTAACAAACCCCTCCAGGTCGATCTGAATCCTTGAGTGTTTTGCTCCCAATCGTACAGGTTAGCCTCAGAGGGCATACATTCTTAGTCTGATAAGAATGACTACTCCTAGTGGTGGTGGGGATGAGCACTGGGAGACCATTATTTGGTTCTCCTTTTCCTGAGTAGGGTGAAGGTGGTTTAGATAGGTCAGGAGAGTAAACAGGGAGTAGATTGAGCAATGACTTGGGATCTGGAGGGGATGTACTTGCAAGTGGGGCTGAGAGCTGGGGACCTATTCCAAATCCCTGGGGCAAAGGGAGCTCTAAGGGGTCATCAAGGGGTTCCTCCCAAACAGGAGCATGGTCTCAGTCCCTGGACTAGATGAATATGCTTAAGTCTGTATTTCTTCTGTAATTCTTTACTCTGGCAGAGGGCCATAAAGCTTTGTACATAAGGGATCCCATCCCATTTTTCTTCCTTCTTACAAAACAGGTTTAATTGGAATATGGTATTATAATTTAACAAGACATTTTCTGGCCATTTTTCCTGGTCTTCTAGCTGGTATTGTGGCCAAGCAGTATTACAAAAGGAAACAAGTTGTTTCTTTGTCGTCGAGGTGTACCCAAAAAGCTTCTAATGACTCAGGATGTACCTTAATGGGTGACTGAAGGGATTGGCATCCAATTCCCCATATCCTTAGACCTCTGTTAAAGATTTGACTCTAACTACCAAGAGGTCTGCAGGGAAGGTTAGTAGAGACACAGATTTGGCTAGTCTTAGCTCACTGAAAATTTGCTTCTCTAGAGAGCTGGTAAGTAAGTGCTTTGAATTGATCATTTAGAAGTGCACATTCAGGTTGTTCAAGTGTACCAAACTGGCACCTCTCTACAGACAATCTCTAGGCAGATAATCTCTAGAATCTAAGATTTATCTCAGTGAGACCTTCAAGGATCAGGCAACCTTGAGCAGCTTCCAGGATTTGGGAAGACAAGTATGTCTTACAAACCCTCAGCTGCTTTTTTTTTTTTTTTAATATATTTTTTTAAATTTTTATTTATCTATGATGGTCATACAGAGAGAGAGAGAGAGAGAGAGAGAGAGGCAGAGGCATAGGCAGAGGGAGAAGCAGGCTCCATGCACCGGGAGCCCGATGTGGGATTCGATCCCGGGTCTACCAGGATCGCGCCCTGGGCCAAAGGCAGGCGCCAAACCGCTGCGCCACCCAGGGATCCCACAAACCCTCAGCTTCTCCAGATGTACCAGACCAGATAGCTATGCAGACCCTGAAGCCTTCCGTTACCCACTTGAGATAGGGGCAGAGCCCTAAAATCAATTTGTGGGGGTAACTGCCACTCATATTTCTGCAGGAACTCTCTAATTAAAATGTCTGGAGCGGCCGCTGAGACTGTTCAGTGAGTCTAGATGCACAGATCTGACAAATCAGGCTCCAAGAGGGATTCTCTTCTGACCTCCTCTGCAGGTTCCCTAACAACACAGATGAGTTTGCATAGCTGAGCTCCCACTGCCACTGCCTGCTGCGTTGCCTGTGGGAGCTGGAGAAACTCAAAGGATTTAGGCAAGAGGTTCCATCTGGGTTGCCAAATTTGTAACCCAAAACTGCGTTCACCTCTTGGTGGGTGTCGAGCCAAAAGAAACAACCATGCCAAAGAATAGGAAAAGGAAGGGTTTATTTGTAACAGTAAAGAAGAACACCAGGGATCTTTCCCAAAGTAGTGTCTCCCCAGCAACAAAATCAGGGAAGTTTTAAGCTAAGGCTGCATATGTATTCATGAAGGCACTTGTGCAATGGAGAATACAGCAGGGAATTGGGGCAAAAGTCCTCTGAAGGTGACTTAGGCCAGACCAAAGTCATCAGGGCTGGCAAGGATGAGCATCATCACTTCTCTGGCTCCTGGTAGTCTGGCATCTGAGCGCTCAAACGGGTTTGTTTAGATCCTGTAGCGAGAACTCAAGAGTGTGCATCAGTCCAAGCTTTACTTTTGAATATGATTAGGTTATCTCCGGAACCTGATAGTGGCTGTTCTTCCATTCCTTCACAAGATGGCTTTTCTTATGTCGGGAAAGCTATGCCTGTCTTTGTTTTTCCGGGGACCCCCTAACTCCTTGCTTGCACCCTGTCCCCACATTATTGTGCACATACCTCTCTTATGGACAATCGTATTTGTAGCACTCAATTTACACCCATGTTTCTCTCACCATATTGGAAGACAAGGAGCCATTCTTTGACATTTTTGCCTCAGTGCCTCTCACCAATGGATGTTCTGCCAATATTCGAGTGGCAAGATGAGCAAGCGAATGAACGAAGGGCTGGATAAATATTGAATACTTGAAAAGACTTAATATGAGCAAAGATTTCAGGTCAACAGAGGACCCAGTGAACGAGGTGAGAACGACCTGCATGAGGCATGTATGAGAAGAACCAAAAGTAAATGGGCTCATGAGTCAGGCCAGGTAATGGAGGGCCTTGAGTGGCAAAGGACATTTATCTGTTTATTCATTTTGTTCAACAAAAATTTGCTCTAAACTCTTTTGGGTAGCGTGGACAATATAAAACTACAGTCTCTAGCCAAAGGTATTGCACAATTGAGGGGGGAAGACTGCCCTCCCAAGAGCTAAATTGAAAGGCAGACAGGGCAAGGGTGAGCAGAGAGCTATGACCAAGGAGCCTAGGATTTCAGGGATCAGTAAGTCACTTCTGGTTGTGCTGATGGAAAAGCATCTGCCCTGGTTTTCAAGGTAAGAGGACCAGCAGAAGGCATGACATCACCCAGGAAGCAGAGACAGGACTATGCAGGCATTGAGGGGAAGCTGCTCCCCGAGGCTGAAGCAAATGAGGAGACAGGCATGAGGTAGAAGATGAAGATGTAAGGAGAGGGAGGGTGAGGTTGTGTAGGGCGTTTGTTAGGTTAAGACGGTTACAGTCTACTCCACAGGAATTGAGGAATGTGTGGTGACTTGCTGCATGTGAGGGTAGGGCTAATTACCATGAGTACAGAGAACTGTCAGCCCAGCCCTGGATAAAAAGCTGAGGCAAATCTTTTCGACAGGCCTACCTGATTTTTTTGAAAATTTTTTACTCTATAATTAAGTGTCAAATGCTAAGATAGTTTCTGAGGTTTTTACATGGTGTATGGTAAGTGCTGGAAGGCTGGTTTGTACAAGCACACCCTGAGTGCCCCCGTTAATCACTATCTTGAGAATATAGAGATCCTGTCCTCCCTCTATATTCACATCAAGCAGGGTATATAGAAAAAAATACGTTATTCAACATTGGAGGTCAGGGACTCCAAGGGTGGCCAAGCCAGAGCATCTCCTTGGTAACAAAGAATGTCTGGATGACAGGCCTGATCTCCTTGGAATGCTGGGTCATTCAAGGAGGGAAAAGGCTCCAGATAGTTGCTAGGCTGGTGGCTGCACTATAAAAGCTTGCAGCGGATGCCTTGTCCAGTCTGCTGCTCCTGGACTCCCTGTACGTAAGTTCCCCAATAAACCCATGTCTCACTTGTTGGTTCTGGGTCATTTCTTTGGTTTCATTTCTTTGGTCCCTCAGCCACCCTTGACTTAGAGTCTGCCAGGGTGCAGCTATGCAACTGTGTAACTGAGGGGGTGCATTTTAAGTTGACCTTTGTGTGGGGAGTGATAGCTCATGCAAGCTCTTGAGTAAGTTCCCTAGACTTAAGAAGAGGCATCTGAGGGGTGCCTGGTGGCTCAGTTGGTGGAGCATCCGACTCTTGGTTTAGGCTCAGGTCATGATCTCAGGGTCATGAGATCGAGCTCCCAATCATCTCCATGCTCAGCGTGGAGTCTGTTTGAGATTCTCTCTCTCTCCCTCTGCCTCTGTAGCTCTCCCTGCTTTCTCTCTCTCAAATAAATAAATAAAATCTAAAAAAAAGAAGAAGAAGAAAAGAAAAAAGAGACATCAGAGCGGGAAATTCTGACTTGGCTATTAAAGTCCTCCTGACATACAGGAGGGATGGCCTGTATGTCAGATGCTTGTGGACTGTTACATGAGTACGGGGATGCCCTGAAAACACCAGCTGGCCTAATGTACTTGTTGGAGGAACTGTGCTCTGTGGCAAGGAAGAGAAGCACACAGTAGCCACAGTGTACGGGCCTCTCCCATGGGTGGTTTGTCTGGCCACCAAGGCTCTACTGACTGAAGGCTAAAGTTTGTGTCTAGAATTTACAGGATGAGCTCAGATTAGAAAAGGACATGAAAATATACACTAGCCTGATGATTTTGGGGCTGGTGGGCAAGATAGGAGAACAGGATAGGTTAGAGGATTTAGCATGCTGTGTTGCAAAGTTAGGAGGGCACAAGATGTCACGGATTGAGATCTGGGCACTTGTAACAAAGCCTGGTTAGGACGCTAAAAAGTGGAAGCTCCAAGAAGTGATGGGGTAATTGATGAAAAAACAGACAAAATGCTCCGTGTTTTCTAATCCCTAATAAAAAGAAACATTTTATTTTAATTTTTTAAAGATTTTATGTAGGGGATCCCTGGGTGGCGCAGCGGTTTGGCGCCTGCCTTTGGCCCAGGGCGCGATCCTGGAGACCCGGAATCGAATCCCACATCGGGCTCCCGGTGCATGGAGCCTGCTTCTCCCTCTGCCTGTGTCTCTGCCTCTCTCTCTCTCTCTTTGACTATCATAAATAAATAAAAATTAAAAAAAAGAATAAAAAAAAATAAAGATTTTATGTATTTATTCATGAGAGACACACAGAGAGAAGCAGAGACACAGGCAGAGGGAGAAGCAGGTTCACTGTGGGGAGCCCCATGTGGGACTTGATCCCAGGACCTGAACTAAAAGTAGACACTCAACCACTGAGCCACCCAGGTGCCCCAAGAAACATTTTAAATGGAATATCTCCCAAACTCCTAGGAGAAAACTTAAATTCTTTCTCTGCCCCTGGAGTTGGAAATCTTACCATGTCTTTAAGATATAAATATTCCAGGAGATAACCAAAACAATGCCCATAGAGATTGAGGGGAAAAAAAGAGGGAGGAGGCTTTTTATAATATAGACTTCTAGAAATGATAAGGAAAGCAGGGCTGTGTGTAGGGAAGTAGGAGATGTGTTAAAAGGCATGAAGAATGAGAGTACATTTTTGTTAAGGAAAAATAAAATAATTTGTCCTGAAATGAGACTAGTTGTTTAGAAAGTGAGAACTTAGGACAAATTCTAAATGAAAAGAAAGTTGTAGAAGGTTTGTGAAGGAGAATCTTTGGAAAAGAATTTTATGCAGGGTCAGGAATTGACTAAGCATAGAATAAACACATTTTGAAAGCACACTGGTATAAGATTGGGATTAGGTTTTCCTCTCTTTCAAAAAGACAAAGTTTTCTTGAATTGTGGGTCCGTGCTTGATAAGAAATTATAAACAAAGTTTTTTTTTTTAATTTGTCCAGAAAAATAAAGTTTCTGTTTTAGCTTTACCAGGTCTATATGAAACTCATCAGATCTTTAACTATGGCCATTTTAAAGTCTTTCATTATTATTATTTAAAGATTTTATTTATTTGAGAGAGAGAGAGAGAGCATGAGCGGCGGTGGGGAGAGGTAGAAGGAGAGGGAGCCTGATGTGGGGCTTAATGGGGGACTTGATCCCAGGACTCTGATACCATGACCTGAGCAGAAGGCAGACGTAACCGACTGAGCCACCCAGGCACCTCAAGTCTCTTATTATTTATAGAGTTACTGTTTTACTCTTGGCAAAAAAGTGTTCCTGCCAAAGAGCTTCATTTTCCAGGAGATTTGTGGAAAAGACTTTGAAAAGCACAGGTTTTTGATAACTCAGATCAATTTGCCTTCACATCAGAAGGACAATGATAAGCCTTTTAAGCGTCCCCCAAAGCCACCTGCAGAGCCCCATAATATGTCATGCCCCCAATAGCTGGGGACCTCTCCCTGTTCTCCTTCTCTGCATCAGTGACGTGGGTCCACTGCACTGAGGATATAATGTTAACCTGTGAAGACTGTCTCTGTTGCAAGGCATCCTGCAGGATTTGCCAGAGCATCTACAAGGGAGAGGACGGACAATGAACCCATAGAAAGTTCAGGGCCCTGGCTTATCAGTCAAGTACTGGGGTGCTATCTGCTTGGGTAAGACAAAAGGTGTTCCTGTGGTGGTCACTGATAAAATATGGGCATACCTATGCCCCGCCAATGCAGTTGCAAACTTTCCTAAGTTTCTTAGGGTATTGCATCCTTTTACCCCTCACCTGGTTTAATTGCTTTGGCCCTTTAAAGATTGGTAAAAGAAAAAAAAGGGAGCCTATGGGACTGGTTCTCAAAGGAAAGCAAAGATTTGAACAAGCCAAGGTAGCTGTTAAACAGATTCAGGCCTTGGGCATTCTTGTACAGGGATAACCACGTGAATCGGAGGCAGCCAGTTACCAAGAAGGGTTTGGATGGGGCTGTGGCAACCGCAGCAGCACAAACGAGTACTGCTGGTTTCAGGTCATCATTATGGAAAGGAGCTGAGACGTGCATAGTGTTTTAAGAACAACAGCTGTTGTTCCCTACTATGCCTTATAGCAAGTAGAAGACATAACTGAAGTGATCCCAGTAACTATTCCCACTCTGTATCCTATAGTGGGGTGGGGAAAAGATACATTCCAAAAGCCAAAGTCAGGCAGTGCCAGACCCACGCTATAGCCAAATGGCATGTGTCTGTGCAACAATGTAGTACTCGACAAACAGCCCCCTTAGAGAGGAGCTGCATTCCATTCTTGGCTCTGTAACGTACCTCACTGCTGAAGAACACCCATTAACTGAGGCAGCAGAGCCTCCGCAGCTGCCATCCTTTGTACAGGAAGGAGACAGACCAATCCCTGAGCGTGCCTGGTACACTGATGGCTCAGCCAGGGGCAAACCTTGCACCTGGATGGCCATTGCCATCCAACCCTCAACTGGAAATATCTGGATAGAGTCTGGCAGTGGACTAGAGTACAATGGCTTGAGCTTTGAGCAGCATGAATGGTGCTACTCCATGAGCCTGACCCCATTGTTATATGTACAAATAGATGGACTGTTTACAAAGACTTGACTGTGTCACTTCTCCAGTGGAAGGCCCAGGACTGGATGATGGCAGGGCACCCACTCTAGAGCAATGGCATGTAGAAGGACATACCCTAGCACATACGAGACATGAATATCACTATTGATCACGTAGATGCACACACAGCATGCACCCCACCTGCTAATCGATGAGTTGGCCCACATCTGCCTCCTGGAAGATATGATAACAGAAGGCACTGCAACCTAGTAACACAAGAAGATGTGACACTGAGGACAACAGACCTTGTGGGCCATTGCTAATAACGAGGGCTTACTGTGGCATTACGAAGACACTGTAACCGTCTGCTAACAATGCTCAACCTGTGCCCAGGAACAACCATGACCTTTGTAGAGTGACACTAGACGGATAACAAGAGAGTGGCACCCCGTTCAGAGATGGCAGATTGACTACATTGATTCTCTGTCCCTCTCCAATGGCTTCTGTTATACTTTGATATGTATTGACACTTATTCAGACAGGACTCCTGCAAGCCTACCCCAGTAAACATGCTAACTAAAAAGCTACCATCCTCAGTCTGGAATAGCTGTGGCTGCTTATGGGGTACCACCGACACTGGCAGTGACCAAGGCTCCCACTGTACAGGACATGAAGCACAAGAGTGGGCCAGCACTCAAAGCATCCATTGGCATTTCCATCTACCGTATAATCCCACTGCAGCTGGGTTGATAGAATGCATGAAACGACTGTTGAAACAATTGGGACAAGGAATTCCTCACTGGCCTTTTGGACAAGCTGCCTATTAATAAGACATTAAAAGAACAGGTACATTCTCATCAGTCCAGTGCCTATACTCTACTCACTCAAGGACCTGATGTCCCCCTTAGAATACACATAGAGAGCATGCAGGAAGGATGTTCTCTGCTGCAAGTAGAGGCACAGGGTAACCTTTTATTGTCCTTGCCATAGGAGGTGGGGCAAGATGGCAGAAGAGTAGGGTCCCCAAGTCACCTGTCCCCACGAACTTATTGTCCTTGCCACAAGATCCATCTAACAGGGAAAATATAGTTAAATGGCTCTGGAAATGACAAAGAAGTCCATGACTGTTTGGGTTTTTGGCCTGATGGGGAATAGGAATAGAACAGGACTAATCGTCACCACATTTCTTCACCCCACTCCATTGAAGACAATGAGGATATACAACCCCAGGTCTCATTAGAAAAAAAAAGACACTATCATAGTCATCTTACGGGGCATTGTTATACTCCCACTACCCTTTTCAGCTTTGCCTCACTGTGTAAAGAAGGGAGGCCAATGATTGGTTACTATAAACCTGGAGCTCAACCACACTCAGGTGGTGTGATCCCAGAATAACATCACCTCCTGCATTTTATTAGACAATCATGACTTGTCTTTTGTGGTGCCTACCAAACAGCTTACATTTTGCCTTTAGATTCTGTATGGGACACACATTCCCCCATTGGGTCCTGACCATGGCTTCTATGCAGAGTAAGACCAGCTGTTGGATGTGCAGTGAATTTTCCCATCAGTGACTACAGGCCTCCTCTGGCAAATCTACATTGCCAACCTTGGCACTTGGAGATGCTTCTACACTTGGTATAACCCCTCCTTGCTCTTACCTGGACTGATGCATGTCCCCCAGATATCCAGGCTCCTCCTCCCCAAAGATGTAAGGAGGAAAATTTTCCAGTTGGTAGAGAGCAGGTAAATAAAGACTACCAATAGAATATGCCATTTAGGATGGCCTAGGATACTTAACTGCAACCCAGGTACAAATTATGATAGTAGCCTCATCATGTGTAGAGTAGCAAAACAGGGCCATAAATGCTACAGGTCATAATGTGGGGCGGATAGCCATACAACAATGCAATCACACTATATTCATTACTGCTGATATCTGGCTAAGGAGACAAAAGGTGCCTTCCCTTCTCCGTGGGGATGGTTATGGGCATGTGGTACCCATGGCTAGCTCTACTTACTCCATAACTGAGCTGACACTGCATCTGGGGGCACTCCTATCTACCAGGCTATCTACTCACCTACTTAGAGGAGAAATCTATCAGTTGGGATGTGGTCAGGCCCTAACACAGAGCTAAAAGAACATCTTGGTGTTTCTGTCCCCTCTCTGTTTTCTTCCTTTTTGCGACCACCATTAATGTAGAGTGGCAGATAGAGGCTCTAGCCAAACACACAGTTGCCGCCTTTAATTTCACCTGTAATGCAATCACTCTTCTTATTGAGGAGAGTGCCCAAATAAGACGGATAATTCTGCAGAATAGAGTGGCTCTTGATGTGTTAATTGCAGAACAAGGAGGGACGCGTGCTCTCATCAAGACAGAATGCTGTGTGTATATACTGGCTATTCCCACAGCATTTTCCAAGCCAGAGCTAATGTAAACACACACATTAAATGTATTGATTCCCTGACTACTGACCCTGATAGAACACAGTTAAATCACTTGTCTTCTCTCTGGCAAAATATTTTCTATAGTTTCTTAGCCATTTGTGTTTTCCTATTATTTGGATGTTGTGGCTTGTACTGCTGCTGTGAGATTTGGTTGAAGTGCACCTTGCCAAACTGGCCCCAGGGATGTTTTGGAAGAGGGGTATGTAGAGAATGTATAGGCCATTCAGGGTATGCTGGTATGGAGAGTATGGTACATGCTGGAAGGTTGGTTTGTACAAGCACAACTTGAATGCCCCCAGTAACCACTGTCTTGAGAATATACAGATCCCACCCTTCCTCTATATTCCCATCAAGTAGGATATGTAGAAAAAACATGTTCAGGGGATCCCTGGGTGGCTCAGCGGTTTGGCGCCTGCCTTTGGCCCCGGGCGTGATCCTGGAGTCCCGGGATCGAGTCCCACGTGGGGCTCCCAGCATGGAGCCTGCTTCTCCCTCCTCCTGTGTCTCTGCCTCTGTCTCTCTGTCTCTCTATCATGAATGAATATATAAATTTAAAAAATTAAAAAGAAAAAACATGTTCAGTATTTGAGGTCAGGGGCTTCAGTGGTGGCCAAATTGTAGCATCTCTTTGGTAATGAAGAATGTCTGGGGGTGCCTGGCTGTCTCTGTTGGTAGAACATGAGAATCCTGATCTTGGGGTTGTGAATTTGAGCTCTACATTAGGTGTAGAGATTTCTTTAAAAATTAAAAATTAAAAAAAAAAACAAAACAAAAGAATATCTGGATGACAAGCCTTGATCTCCTTGGAACACTGGTCATGCAAGAAGGGAAGAGGCTCCAGACAGTTGCTAGGGTAGTTGCTACACATTCAAAGCTTGCTGCGTATAGATTCCAGCAGCAAATGCTTTGTCTAGCCTGCTGCTCCTGGACTCTGTGTGTAAGTCTCCCCACTAAACCTACGTCTCATGTGCTGCTTCTGGGTCTTTTTTTGGTCTTGCTGGGCCATCATCCATCCTTGGCTTAGAGTCTGTGGGAGTACGGGCACACAGCTGGTAACCCATTCTTCACAGGCTACCCTTTCACTGCACCAGATACTGTCATTATCATTGCTTAGTGTTCTAAGGCAGATCTCAACTGAGACAGATAACCACAAACTGGGAACACGGTAGGTTCTTGCTCTCCTTGTTATACTGGATCATGGGGTCAATGCAGTTGCTAGCAAAAGTACTATGGAAATTTTCAGTTTGAGTTAATAGTGTCTTAAACTTCTGAAGCCCTTCTGAAACCCTCACCTCTTAGCCATGAATGGCTTTATTCAACTATGAGAAAAATATTAGATTTTCTACAGTGCTGGAACAGAACCCAGGCATATTTCTTAAGACTCTTTTGGTTATAAGTGAAAGAATGCCAAAAGTAGCTTAGTCTTTTTTTTTTTTTAAGATCTTATTTATTTATTCATGAAAGACACAGAGAGAGAGAGAGAGAGTGAGGCAGAGACACAGGCAGAGGGAGAACCAGGCTCCATGCAGGGAGCCCGATGTGGGACACGATCTCAGGTCTCCAGGATCATGCCCTGGGCCAAAGGCAGATGCTCAACTGCTGAGCTACCCAGGGATCCCAAAAGTAGCTTAGTCTTAACATTAGATTTATTGGATATTTACTTGAGTAGCTCACAGAGCTGAAGAAAAAAAAGGCCGGGGGTGGGGGGCGGGGAAGGCAAAATCAACAAAGGATTCGGAGACGGTGGTACAGTAGGAAACACCAGGAGTCTGTTTCCCTGTCCAGAGAACAATTATGTTCGTAGGATTTGTCTGATGCAACTATTTTGGAACTCTGGAGTCTATTGAAGGCTTAAAGACTTGGTTGGTAAATCGTGGTCAAGTTCAGCTCTTAGCACTCTGGAGGTCACCTGTCCTCCACCTCCAGTCCCATGGCAGGCAGCTGTGCTTGTGCTTGGGAGCAGTATGCACATGGCTTTTGGGAGCCAGAGTGGGCAAAAAGGACTTTGTCTTCCAAGCATCAGTGATCTGTGCTCTAATTGTTGATGCTGCTCTAATCTTAGAGATGTAGACAAAGAGGCAGGCTGCAGTAGTTGTATCTCCCCTCATTGTTGTAAGCCCCTCTAGCTCCAACTGAAGTAACTTCTAGGAAATTTAAAGGGCCGGTGCCCTACCCTCCTTCATTTTTCTTTTTTTTTTTTTCCCTTTTACGAGCTAGACATTAAAGAGTAGAACCTTCAAAAACAGCAACTAATGTGAGAGAAACACATGCCCAGGGAAGGGTGTAGGCTCAGAAAAGAACTGATAAGACTTTAAATTTACATCTCAGGCTGATTCTTGGCACAGAGACAGCCTACAACAATAAAAAAACAAAAACAAAAAAAACCCAAAACCAAAAACAACAACAAAATACCCCAGCAAACCCTGGGGAAGGAAGAGAATGTGATTTCCAGAGTTAACGCATTATTGATTCAAATGTCCAATTTTCAGCCACAACAACAAAAATCACAAGGCATACAAAGAAATAAGAAAGTATGCCAATTTAAAGGAAAGAAATAGATCAACAGAAATTGTTCCTGAAAAAAAGCTGATGGCAAATCCATGAGACAAAGATTTCAAAACAACTGTTGTAAAAATGCTCAAAGAACTAATAAAAAAGGCATAGAGAAACTTAAGAAAAGGATGTCTGAACGAAATGGAAATAAAACAAAGAGATAGAAAACCTAAAAGGAAACAAATGAAATTCTGGAATGGAAAAGTACAATAACTGAAATAAAAAATTCACTAGAAGCATTCAAAGGCAGAGTTGAGAGGCCAGAAGAATCAGTGAACTTGAAGATAGGGTAATGGAAATTATTGTGTCTGAAAAACAGAAAGAAGAAAGATTGAGAAAAATGAATAGGACTTAAGGGACCTGTGGGACCCCCACAAGCAGACCAATGTACACATTATAAGAGTTTCAGAGAGAGGGGAAGTCTTCCCCTCTTGAGAGGGGAAGGGGCAAAGAGAATATTTGAAGAAATAATAACTGAGAACTTCCCAAATTTGGTGAAAGGGAAAAAGGGGCAAAGAGAATATTTGAAGAAATAATAACTGAGAACTTCCCAAATTTGGTGAAAGACATAAACATAAACATTTAAGAAACTCAGCGAACTACAATATAAACTCAAAAAGACTCACACCAATACACATTACACCAAGCTTTTCCAAGACAGAGACAAAGAAAATCATGAAAGCAGCAAGAAAAGTTGCTAGTCACATACAAGGGATTCTCAGTAAGATTATCAGCAGGTTTCTCACTAGAAACTTTGGGGAAGGGGCACCTGGGTGGCTCAGTTGTTTGGGTGGCCAGCTTTTGGTTTTGGCTCAGGTCGTATTCTCAGGGTCTTGAGATTGAGCCCCATGTCAGCTCTGCACTCAGCAGGGAGTCTGCTCAAAATTCTCTCTCTCTGTCTCTGCTCTACCTCTCCCCCATGCATGTACATGTGCACACACACATTCTCTCTTTCAAATAAATAAATCTTAAAAAAAAAAAAAAAGAACTTTGGAGGCTAGGAGGTAGTGAGTTGATACATTCAAAAAGGAAAAAATGAAAAAAAAAAAAAAGGAATAAATGTCAACCAAGAATCCTGTATCAGGCAAAACCATCCTTCGAAAGTGAGGGAGAAATTAAGACATTCCCAGATAAACAAAAATGGAGGGAATTAATTACCATTAGGCCTGCTCTGCAAAAAATGCTAAAGGGAGTCCTGTAGGTTGAAATGAAAGGACACTAGACAACAACTTGAAACTGTATGAAGTAAAGCTAAATACATGTTAAGATAAATACATGGGCAATTATAAAAGTTAGCATTATTTTAACAATAGTTTGTAATTTCACTTTTTGCTTTCTATATGATAAGAGGTTAATAGATACAATAAAATTATCAGTCTAAAAACTAGTGTTGTTGTAATTTTGGTTTCTAACTTCACATTTGTTTTCTACATAACTATCGCTTCTCGGCCTTTTGGCTAAGATCAAGTGTTTTCTACATAACTGAAGAGACCAATGTATTGACTGATTGACTGAATGATTGATTGATTTAAAGGTTTTTTTTTTTAAGATTTCATTTTTTTTTTTTTTTTGAGAAAAAGAATAAGAGAGAGAGACAGAGAGAGCACAAGTGGGGAAAGTGGCAGAAGGAGAGGCAGACTCCCCACTGAGCAGGGAGTCTGATGTGGGGCTGGATCCCAGGACCCGAGAATCATGACATGAGCTAAAGGCAGGTGCTTAATTGACTGAGCCACCCAGGTACCCTGAGACTAATGCATTTAAAAGAATTTTAGCTTATGTTTTGGGGCACACAATGTATAAAGATGTAATTTTATGACATCAATAGCTATAAGGGTGGGGATGAAGCTGTAAAGGAACAGAATTTTTTGTATGTTGCTGAAGTTAAGGTGACAGAAATTCAAATTAGAATGTTTTAACTTTAGGATATTGTGTAATCCCCATGGTGACCACAAAGAAAATAGCTGCAGAGTATACATAAAATGAAATGAAGAAAAAATTAGGATATTTTACTACAAAAAATAAACACAAAAAAAGTAATGTAGGAAATGAAGGACAAAAAAACCTATAAGATATGAAAACAAAGAGAAAAATGACATAAGTACCTTTTCAGTAATTACTTTACACGTAAATGGGTTAAGTTTTCCAATCAAGACAAAGGTTAAGAGATTAATAAAACATAATCAGTCAAACCAACTAAACAAACAAACAAATAAACATACATATGACCAACTGTATGTTATCTGCAAGTCACTCACTTTAGGAGAAAATATTTTCAAATCATATATCTAATAAAGAATTAATATCCAGAATATATAGGGAATTCCTACAACTTAATAAATATAACAAAAAATAAACAATGATTCACAAATGGCAAAGGACTTGAATAGACACTTCTTCAAAAAGATATGCAAATAGCCAAAAAGCCCATGAAAAGATATTCAACATTACTAATCATTAGGGAAATGCAAACTACACTGAGATACCATTTCACACCTGTTAGGCTGACTATCAAAAAACTGAGGAAATAACAGTGTTGCAAGGATGTGGAGAAATTACAATCCTTGTGCACTAATAGTTGGTGGGAATGTAAAATGGTACAGCTGCTATAGAAAACAGCGTGGTGGTTCCTTAAAAAACTAGAAGTAGAATTACCAGATACTCCAGCAATTCCACTTTTAAAAAAATATTTTATTTATTTATTCATGAGAGACATAGAGAGAGGCACAGGGAGGAGAAGCCAGCTCTGTGCAAGGAGCCCAATGTGGGACTTGATCCCGGGATTCTGGTATCATGCCCTGAACCAAAGGCAGATGCTCAACCACTGAGCCACCCAGGTGTCCCGCAATTCCACTTTTGAGTATATTCCCAAAAGAATTGAAAGCAGGGTCTCAAAGAGATATTTGTACACCCATGTTAATAGCAACATTATTCACAATAGCCAAAAAGTGGAAGCAACCTACGTGTCCTTCAACAGATGAATGGATAAACAAAATGTGGTATATACATACAATGGAATATTATTCAGTCTTAAAAAGGAAGGAAATTCTGGCATATGTACAATATGGATAAACCTTGGGGACATAATTCCAAGTGAAATAAGCCAGCCACAAAAAGATAAGTACTCTCTATTTCCACTTATATGAAGTATAGAGAGTAGTCAAAAATCATAGAGACAGAAAGTAGAATGATGGTTGCCCAGGGCTGGGAGGCAGGAAGGAATGGAGAGGTATTCTTTTATGGACATAGTGTTTTACTTCTACAAGGTGAAAAGAGCTCGAAGGTGGATGGTAGTGATGGTAGCACAACATTATGATGTTGTCTAATACCAGTGAATTGCACACTTAAAAATGGTTAAGATGGTAGATTTTATATTATGTATATTTTACCACAATAGAAACAATTTGGGGGAGAAAAAGGAATGAAGTGCTGACATGTTACAACATGGATGAACTTGAAAATATGCCAAGTGAAATAATCCAGTCATAAAAGGGCAAATATTATATGATTCCACTTACATGAAGTACCTAAGTAGTCAAATTCATAAAGATAGTAGAATAGAGGCTACCTGGGGCTTAGAGGGAAAGGTGGTAATGGGAAGTTGTTTAATGGGTACAGAATTTCAGTTAGGGAAGATGAGAATGTTCTGGGGATGAATGGTGATGATGGTTTCACAACAAGGTGAATACACTTAATACCATTCAACTGCACACTTAAAAACTATGTTATGTATGTTCTACTCACACACAAAAGTTCACCACTCTCATAAGCTATGAACCCACTGGCAGCTCCAAACTTAGAGACTTACTTAGGTCGTCTTCTCCCTAATTATAGGAGAGAAGGGAAAGCCCCTGCAAGAGAAACTGTTTCCTTTGAATGCCTGTCGGTTTCCTCTGGTATCCTTGCAGGACATCCCTTGCCTTAGTTAGGGAAGCAGACTTGAAAACAATTTTAAAACAGTGTGGGAGAACAGTAAAAATGTCTGGAAAAGGCAAAATCCACACAGCCAGAAAGCAAACTGATGGTTGCCAGAGACTGGGGAAGGGGGAATGGGCAGTGAGTGT
Organism: Vulpes vulpes; assembly: GCF_048418805.1. Classification (NCBI taxonomy): domain Eukaryota; kingdom Metazoa; phylum Chordata; class Mammalia; order Carnivora; family Canidae; genus Vulpes; species Vulpes vulpes. The sequence goes on from NC_132789.1 coordinate 86,854,616, forward strand.
TAATGGGGATGGGGGTGTCTTTTTGGTGTGATGAAAGTGTTCTAAAGTTAGATACTGGGCAGCCCCAGTGGCTCAGCAGTTTAGCGCCTCCTTTAGCCCAGGGCCTGATCCTGGAGACCTGGGATCGAGTCCCACATCAGGCTCCATGCATGGAGCCTGCTTCTCCCTCTGCCTGTGTCTCTGCCTCTCTCTCTCTCTCTCTCTCTGTCTCTCATGAATAAATAAATAAAATCTTTAAAAAAAAATAAAGTTAGATACTGGCAAAGGTCGTATGGTCTTTTTTCCCCCTTAAGATTTATTTATTTATTTGAGAGAGAGAGAGAGAGAGAGTAAAAGAGCACATGCACCAGTGCGGGCACGTGTACAAGTGGGAGGAGGGGCAAAGGGAGAGAGAGAGAATCAGAATCCCCATGCAGACTCCCTGCTGAGTGGGGAGCCCAACATGAGGCTTAATCCCAGGACCCTGAGATCATGACCTGAGCTAGAATCAAGAATTGGGGACTCAACCAACTGAGCCACCCAGGTGCTCAGGTGTTTTTAAACCATTGAACGGTATGCTTTGAATGGGTGAATTTTATGGTTTATCTTCATTATACCTCAATCATAATAAAGCTATTATTAAAAAAACAATTAAAACTAAAATAAAAAGAAAAGCTAGAACCAGGTGCAACTCTGGGTTTTTGGAGATTCTAATGGGTCTCAAGGCCACCAGGACTTATTATTTTATCCTTCTGTCCTTTACCCTGTTGGTAGGGAACATGGCTTCTGACAGCTTGAGATTTACATCCTTCCTGCATGTGACCCAAAAGGCAAGAGTGAACTTCCTCCCTAAAATTTCAGTAGAAAATTCTGGGTAGGGACTTGGAATGACTTTGTTTGATTCGCCTGTGCATCCTGGTCTGTCACTGAAATGGGGTGGATGGTGGGGTTGGGGATGATCAACCCAGCCTGGGTTACACGGGTTCCTCTGGGGGCAGGGGGCCTGAGGCTTTTGCCAGAAAGTGTTGAATAGCACAGGACAAACACAACAGCTGTTATCCAAAGGCAAAAATTCTCCTGTAGATGCTCATTTGATTTTGGTTAGAACTCTGAGGATTTCTTCATGTAAGCTTCAAAGGCTTAAATATATGATTGGGTTCCATTTTAATGTGTGGGAATTAACTCTGTCCCTACGCTACAGTGCACCTTAATTATGTCTTAATTACTTCTGGGTCACTGGCACATAGTCTAAGTCCTTCAAAATGTTTACTTTAAAATGTGTTGGTGTTCCTTTTTACCTCTAGTATCTTTTTTTTTTTTTTTTTTTTAAGATATCTGTTTTAATGTCCTTAACTCAGAAGAAGCAATTACAATATCTAGAGACTGGACTTGTGCTTTAAAAGGCACCCACAAAAAACAACAACAACAACAAAAACAAAAAATAAAAAATAAAAGGCACCCACAGTAGATCTGTGTTAGTTCCCCTGGAGGCCAGGTAGTGACTTCGTCGTTGACTCATCAGCTGCTAAAATGTAGCAGTCCCACCAGTGTCTAAACTTGGAGTGGGGGATCTTGTGTCAGTTCTGCTGGGTCAGGGCCGAAGAAGAGGATGGAAGGAGGATTTAATTGTTCACTTGTAAGCATCCAATACAATTTAGATCCTGTTATGGGTGGAATTATGTCAATAAAATTCGTATGTTGAAATTCTAACCCGCAGGACCTCAGAATGTGACCTTATTCAGAGAGCGGGTCTTTACAGATGATATCAAGTTGATGAATCGTTAGATCAAATTTGGAGACAAACATTCACACAGGGAGAATGCCACGTAAAGTTGAAGCGGAGATCAGGGTGATGGTTCTGTATAGGCCAAGAACACGAAAGGTTTCCAACAAACCACCAGAAACTAGGGGACAGATATGGAACAGATTTTTCCCCAGAGTCCAGAGAGGGAGGCAACTCTGCTAACACCTTGTCTCAGACTTCTAGTCTGCAGGATTGTGAGAAAATAAATTAGTTGTTTTAGCCATCTGGCCTGTGGTCCTTTGATATGGTATCCCTAGCAAACTAATATAGTCCTTTGTAACATGGTGCAAATTTAAGTAACAGCCCCAGGGATGGAGAAGATAACTCTCTCTTTGCCTCCTTGACCTAGAAGCGTGCCTCTCTGCCTAGTTTAGGCTGTACATCTTTACCTCCTCCAGCCTTACTCCCCTCCTATTTTACCTTCCAGTCCTAATCCCCTTTGGCCTACCCTGTAATCCCACTGTTAGACTCTGACATCTGTTCTAGATCCTCCCTTATTACCAATCCCCACAGTAACCCACCCTGTGTCACATCCTAATAGATTAAAGTGTAATTTGGAAGTCATCCTATTCCTGGTGTGGGCTGAATGCAGGTTTTCTAACACACTCCCGGAAGACACTTAAAGGAAGACCTCCTTGAAGGAGCAGTGATGGGATGACATTCCCAAAGCTACAGTGAGCAAGATTTAACCCCAAGTGAGAGAGTACTTCATGTCACAGCCACTATCACTCCTTTGCAAAAACCACAGTGGGGCCAATGAAGCCACCTCTCTGGGATTTTTGGATAATTTATTTCTTCTTCTGGCTTTGGTTTACTTATTATAGGAGTAAAAATAAATGGTTTAAACACAGGACTTGAGATCAGAAAGATCTGGGTTCTGGAGGTAGCTATGGCACATTCTGTTCATGTGACCTTGTGGAAGCTCCTTAACCTCCGTGAGCTTCATCAGTAAAAGAGGAATAATAATTTATATGTCCAGGGGTAGTTATGTGGATAAAATAAGATAGTAATAATTATTGAAAGTTTTGAAAGCTAACACATCTGTACATGATACCATGCTGCATGAGCCATCTCATTTAAAAATGCTTTCAAGGATCTAGGTATACAGTAAAAGCTTCTAGTATGGCAGTATAGGAGAGTTGCTGGAAACATTTCTTTCCCCTATTCAGATGTTACAAATAAAAGCCTCGTATATCAAATCTACTTGGTTAAGATGGACAAATTATAACAAAATTTAAGGATTTGTTCAATTTTTTAATACTCTAATTATGTTGTGTTTTATATTTCTTGAAATAAAAATGAGTCTCTGTTGGAAATATTTCAGTTCCAATCAATTTTTATATAGTTGCACTTTGTTTTTTTTTTTAAATTAATTTTTATTGGTGTTCAATTTACCAACATACAGAAAAACACCCAGTGCTCATCCCGTCAAGTGCCCCCCTCAGTGCCCGTCACCCATTCCCCTCCAACACCCGCCCTCCTCCCCTTCCACCACCCCTAGTTCGTTTCCCCGAGTTAGGAGTCTTTATGTTCTGTCTCCCTTCCTGATATTTCCCAACATTTCTTTTCCCTTCCTTTATATTCCCTTTCACTATTATTCATATTCCCCAAATGAATGAGAACATACACTGTTTGTCTATAGTTGCACTTTGTAGTGGATTGTGCCTGTGTACATATAGTGCGTCCAGACCTTAATTCAAGTAATTCATTCAACATTACTCTACATCAGTGCTTCTCAACCAGAGACAATTTTTCCCACTAGGGAACATTTGGAAATGTCTGGAGACATTTTTGGTTGTCGGGATAGCACAGTCTCTCACAACAAAGAACTATCATACCTGAAATGTTAAGAAAGCTGAGGTTGAAAAACCCTTTCTCCTCCCGCCACCCTCTCTCTCTAACATATTTATATAAAACAAATATATAAAAAGGGTTTATATACAACACATATAACAAATATGTAGAGATTTTAAAAATTTAAATACATATGACATGCAAATGTACAGTCATCAAAGAAACAGAGTGAAAATGAGCTACATGGTTAAAAAGAACTTTTCCAAAGAAAATGCTGATGAGGAGGGGAGGTGGTAAGGTTGGACTGTGTGTCAGAAGAGTGTGTCTGTGGAGGCTGGAGATGATCAGGACAGTCAGGTTCCTGAGCCAGTCAGCCAACTCGCCAATCCCTCTGCCAAGAGCATAGCCCAGTTCTGCCTCAGCCGAGTGACCCATCTGTGAGCCTTGGCCACTGGAGACAAAAGTGTTGCTATCTCTTGGTGGAGCTGGGCACAATTGCAGAGCAATACACACTAGCATTTTTGTTAGGAGTTGGCAAGTTCACAATTAGCCCAATTGTTTCAGAAAGTGTGCGAGTGCACTATTGCTTCATGTCATTAATGTCTGCAGTGTGCTAGGAATAAAAGGATGGCTGGGGGAGGGGCACGTAAGTTTTAATTATTCAAATACATGCAGAATTATACAGCCTTAAAGACTCCATTTCTGAGGCTCCTTCCTGCATCGACACAATGAGTTAGCTTCTACCAAGTACACAGAACAACTCCCTTGCTTAGAATTAGGAATTGAAAAGAGGTCCATTAATTCTTTTGGGCTACCAGGTGATCATCTGGTCATTCCTGCTGTGGGGGGAAAAAGAAAGGAAGAAAGAAAGAAAGAAAAGGAAAATATCAAGAATGCAAGACTGGACTGATAAAATTCTCTTGGTCTATACCACCTCTTTATTTTATTTTTTAAGATTTTATTTATTTATTCATGAGAGACAGAGAGAGAGAGAGACAGAGACAGAGACACAGGCAGACGGAGAAGCAGGCTCCATGCAGGGAGCCCGACATGGGACTCGATCCCAGGTCTCCAGGATCAGGCCGTGGGCTGAAGGCGGCACCAAACCGCTGAGCCACCTGGGCTGCCCTACACCACCTCTTTAAAAAAAGTTGTTTTTTTTTTTTTATTACATTGCATCATATCAGAGGCTGTCTCTCAGATAAGTCCTACAATTTGTGCAGACATGTTTATCAACTGCTATTGTCATTGCTTTCTCTCTTTCGTCTTCTTTTTTTTTTTTTTTTAGCTAAAATAAATATTCGGGGCCCTATTGTCCCAGTATCAAAAGACTCACTTTGTGACGGGCTAAGCTGTTATATCTTCAGAGAAAGATAATAATGTTGGGCCACGAAGATGCTGTCTTGTATTGAGTTTCTAGGTCAAGCAGTGAATTGAAATAGAATGCTGCTTAGTCCTGTGTAGTAACCAGCAAATATTTAATAAGTATTACTGGTACTCAGCATGGTGTTAGGTGTCATGAGATACATAAATATGTTATAGACCTATAAATATAGAAGTAATTATAAATACACAATGATAAGTATCAGATTTTTTTTTACTTGAGGGGTCAGAGGTAGCATTTATGGTGAAAAGAGTAGGTCAAAAGACTATTCTCTAGCAGCCAGTTAATGCTTTCAGGCTTTCAGGATATTATAATCTAGTTAGGAAGATGAATTACATTGATAGTAGAGAATTAATGATTGCTAAACAGTTTAGTCTTAATTATCAGTGCACTGTTTATTTTATTTTATTTTGTTAAGATTTATTTATTTATTTATTTATTTATTTATTTATTTATTTATTTATTCATGAAAGACACAGAAGGAGAGAGAGGCAGAGATACAGGCAGAGGGAAAAGCAGGCTCCATGCAAGGAGCCCGATGTGGGACTCGATCCCAGGTCTCCAAGATCATGCCCAGGGCTGAAGGCGGCGCTAAACTGCTGAGCCACTGGGGCTGCCCAGTGCACTAAGTTTATAAAAGGAAAAACGATTGGCTTGAGTAAGTGGTTTATTCTATGAAGCAATTAGAAATAAGATGGGATGAATAATTCATATTATAGAAAACTAGTTAAACTAAGGAGACTGAAGTTGATATCACATACACACAACACACACACACACACACACACACACACACACACACGACACACACACCCTCTGAAACAATTCCCCTATCAAGGGAATGACAATCAGTCAAGAGCCATAATATGTGCGGGCGGCACTGTGTCAGATATTGGGGCAAGAGCTCTTGCTTTGATGGAACTCACAAAAAAGCATTTAAGGAATTGATTTAGTTGCAGCCCACAGGACAGACAGAAATGGGGACAGTCTAGAATCAAAGAGACCAGCTATGGGGCACCTGGGTGGCTCAGTTGGTTGAGCATCAAACTCTTGATCTCAGCTCTGGTCTTGATCTTGGGATTGTGGATTCAGGACCCACACTTTTTTTTTTTTTTAAGAGAGAGACCAGCCATAAGGATGTGTAGGGAGATGATGAGAGCCTGGGCTGGTGTGGTGGTCTTCAAGAGAGCAGATAGCAGTGAGTCTTGAAGGCATTAGAATACTTGGAGCTTGGAAAACAGATTTGCAACAGAGGGAAGTAATAGTGAAGGTGGGGACATAGGAACAATGGCAGCACCATCAACTGAAACTGGGCATTTGCAAAGGCAGCCAAATTGGAATAGTGGAGATTATGAATTTTTGAAGATATTGAAAATGAGGTAGTGTCAGCATGTACATGTCAAAATAACATGGAAGGTGGAACTATGGACTGATGCAAGATAGATAAGAATGAGTGAATTTTACAAAAACTGAGGAGAGAGAGAGAGAAAGAGACAGAGACAGAGGGGGTGGGGATTAGAGTTCTGGGTGAGTCATCCTCAAAGTTAGGAGTTGGAAGGAAAGAGGGGGGAATCAAAAGTAGTTGAAAAAGTCAAGAAGCAGTAGGGAAATGTAGTGTCACTGACTCTAAGGGAGGAAAGAATTTGAAGGAGTGGGTTGCCAGGGTGGTTAAATGCCACTGAAAGGCCAAAGAGAATGAAAACCAAGATAAAGCCATTTATTGTATAAGATTGCACTCTATAAAACAGGCTGTGGGCTTTTTGTCCTAAAATTAAATAAAGGGCGCCTGGGTGGCTCAGTCAGTTAAGCATCTGACTTTGACTCACGTTATGTTCTCAGGATCCTAGGATTGAGCCCTGTGGTGGGCTCCACGCTAAGTGGGGAGTCTGCTTCTCCCTCTCCCTCTCCCTCTCTCACCTTGCCCTCTCATGCTTACTCTCTCAAATAAATAAATAAAATATTTTTAAAAATTAAAGAAAAATTACCAGATATTTATAAGCTCTGAAACAAAACATATGTGTGAAGCGACAACATCTAAGATTCAGTGACCTGTAGGGCTGAGATAACAGCACATTATTATCACACAGCATTTTGTTTTCAAAGTACCTTCAAATACATTATTTCTTTTTTTCTTTTTCTTCTTTTTTTTTTCAAATACAGTATTTCAACTGATCTTTTACCACATTTCTGGGATGATTATAGCTTTAAAAGAGTCGTTTCTTGTTTTTACCATTTACTTGCTCAATTACAGTTTGCATTTGTACAGCTATCAATACTTCTAACAATAAATAACTATTCAGGAACTTTGCTGGTAGAAAATGAAAGATGATGATCATAATGATGATACCCATATTCATGGTACCCAACATTTTTATGCATAAAGAGATTTCACCTATGTGATTTCATTTTACCTTTAACAGCTGTGTGAAATAAGTCTTGTTATCTCCATTTTGTTTGTGTGGGTAGCTTTTAAAGACTCATGCCAGAAGCAAATACAGGCATATTTGACTCATTGCACTTCACTTTACTGTGCTTCACACATAGTGCATTTTTTTTATAAATTGAAGGTTTGTGGCTATCTTGCCTTGAGCAAATCTATTGGGACCATTTTTCTTTTTTTTCTTTTTTTTAATAATAAATTTATTTTTTATTGGTGTTCAATTTACCAACATACAGAGTAACACCCAGTGCTCATCCCGTCAAGTGACCCCCTCAGTGCCCGTCACCCATTCACCCCCACCCCCCGCCCTCCTCCCCTTCCACCACCCCTAGTTCGTTTCCCAGAGTTAGGAGTCTTCATGTTCTGTCTCTCTTTCTGATATTTCCCACACATTTCTTCTCCTTTCCCTTATATTCCCTTTCACTATTATTTATATTCCCCAAATGAATGAGAACATACACTGTTTGTCCTTCTCCGATTGACTTATTTCACTCAGCATAATACCCTCCAGTTCCATCCACGTTGAAGCAAATGGTGGGTATTTGTCGTTTCTAATGGCTGAGGAATATTCCGTTGTATACAAAAACCACATCTTCTTTATCCATTCATCTTTCGATGGACACCGAGGCTCCTTCCACAGTTTGGCTATTGTGGACATTGCTGCTAGAAACATCGGGGTGCAGGTGTCCCGGCGTTTCATTGCATCTGAATCTTTGGGGTAAATCCCCAGCAGTGCAATTGCTGGGTCGTAGGGCAGGTCTATTTTTAACTCTTTGAGGAACCTCCACACAGTTTTCCAGAGTGGCTGCACCAGTTCACATTCCCACCAACAGTGCAGGAGGGTTCCCCTTTCTCCGCATCCTCTCCAACATTTGTGGTTTCCTGCCTTGTTCATTTTCCCCATTCTCACTGGTGTGAGGTGGTATCTCATTGTGGTTTTGATTTGTATTTCCCTGATGGCAAGTGATGCAGAGCATTTTCTCATTTTCACACATGAGAAAATGACATGAGAAAAAGACCTAGAAGGCCATGTCTAGGTCTTCCTCCGTGAGATTTCTCTTCATGTCTTTTGCCCATTTCATGATTGGATTGTTTGTTTCTTTGGTGTTGAGTTTAATAAGTTCTTTATAGATCTTGGAAACTGGCCCTTTATCTGATATGTCATTTGCAAATATCTTCTCCCATTCTGTAGGTTGTCTTGTAGTTTTGTTGACTGTATCCTTTGCTGTGCAAAAGCTTCTTACCTTGATGAAGCCCCAATAGTTCATTTTTGCTTTTGTTTCTTTTGCCTTCGTGGATGTATCTTGCAAGAAGTTACTGTGGCTGAGTTTAAAAAGGGTGTTGCCTGTGTTCTCCTCTAGGATTTTGATGGAGTCTTGTCTCACATTTAGATCTTTCATCCATTTTGAGTTTATCTTTGTGTCTAGTGCAAGAGAGTGGTCTAGTTTCATTCTTCTGCATGTGGATGTTCAATTTTCCCAGCACCATTTATTGAAGAGACTGTCTTTCTTCCCGTGGATAGTCTTTCCTCCTTTATCAAATATTAGTTGACCATAAAGTTCAGGGTCCACTTCTGGGTTCTCTATTCTGTTCCATTGATCTATGTGTCTGTTTTTGTGCCAGTACCACACTGTCTTGATGACCACAGCTTTGTAGTACAACCTGAAATCTGGCATTGTGATGCCCCTAGATATGGTTTTCATTTTTAAAATTCCCCTGGCTATTCGGGGTCTTTTCTGATTCCACACAAATCTTAAAATAATTTGTTCTAACTCTCTGAAGAAAGTCCCTGGTATTTTGATAGGGATTGCATTAAACATGTAAATTGCCCTGGGTAACATTGACATTTTCACAATATTAATTCTGCCAATCCATGAGCATGGAATATTTTTCCATCTCTTTGTGTCTTCCTCAATTTCTTTCAGAAGTGTTCTGTAGTTTTTAGGGTATAGATCCTTTACCTCTTTGGTTAGGTTTATTCTTAGGTATCTTATGCTTTTGGGTGCAATTGTAAATGGGATTGACTCCTTAATTTCTCTTTCTTCAGTCTCATTTTTAGTGTATAGAAATGCCATTGATTTCTGGGCATTGATTTTGTATCCTGCCACGCTACCAAATTGCTGTATGAGTTCTAGCAATCTTGGGGTGGAGGCTTTTGGGTTTTCTAGGTAGAGTATCATGTCATCGGCGAAGAGGGAGAGTTTGACTTCTTCTTTGCCAATTTGAATGCCTTTAATGTCTTTTTGTTGTCTGATTGCTGAGGCGAGGACTTCCAGTACTATGTTGAATAGCAGTGGTGAGAGTGGACATCCCTGTCTTGTTCCTGATCTTAGGGGAAAGGCTCCCAGTGCTTCCCCATTGAGAATGGTATTTGCTGTGGGCTTTTCGTAGATGGCTTTTAAGATGTTGAGGAATGTTCCCTCTATCCCTACACTCTGAAGAGTTTTGATCAGGAATGGATGCTGTATTTTGTCAAATGCTTTCTCTGCATCTAATGAGAGGATCATATCGTTCTTGGTTTTTCTCTTGCTGATATGATGAATCACATTGATTGTTTTACGAGTGTTGAACCAGACTTGTGTCCCGGGGATAAATCCTACTTGGTCATGGTGAATAATTTTCTTAATGTACTGTTGTGGGACCATTTTTCCAACAGCATTGGCTCACTTTGTGTTTCTGCCACATTTTGGTAATTCTTACAATATTTTAAATGTTTTCATCATTATTTTATTTGTTGTCGTGATCTGTGATCACCGATCTTTGATGTTACTACTGCAATTGTTGTGGGGTGCCACAAGCTGCACCCATGTACAATGGTGAACTTAATAAATATGTGTGTTCTGACCACTCCACTGATTGGCTGTTCCCCCATCTCCCTTCCTCTCCCTATTCCCTGACACACAACAATATTGAAATTAGGCCAATTAATAACCTTACAATATAGCCTCTAGTGTTCAAGTGAAAAGGAGGAGTTGCATATCTTTCACTTTTAGTCAAAGCTATAAATGATTAAGCTTAGTGAGAAAGGCATGTCAAAAGCCAAGATAGACTTAAATCAAGGCCTCTTGTGTTAACCAGTTAGCCAAGTTATGAGTGCAAAAGCAAAGTTCTTGAAGGAGATGAAAAGTGCTACTCCAGTGAACATACAAATAATAAGAAAGTGAAATAGTCTTATTGTTGATAAAGAGAAAGTCTGAGTGGTCTGGATAAAAATCACACCAGCCACAATATTCTCTTAAGCCAAAGCCTAATCCAGAGCAAGGCCTTAAGTCTCCTCAATACTGTGAGGGCTGAGAGTAGGGAGGAAGTTGCAGAAAAAGAGCTGGAAGCCAGCACAGGTTGGTTTATGAGGCTTACAGAAAGAGGCCATCTCCTTAACATCAAAGCGTGGGATGAAGCAGCAGGTGCTAACGGAGAAGCTGCAGGAAGTTATCTAGAAGACCCAGGTAAGACAATTCATGAAGGTGGCACACCAAAGAACAGATTTTCAAATTGATGAAACAGACTTCTATTGGAAGAAAATGCCATCTAGGACTTTCATAGCTAGAGAGGAAAAGTCAGTGCCTGGCTTCAAAGCTTCCAAGGACAGGCTGACTCTCCTGTTGGGGGCAAATGCAACTGGTGACATTAAGCTGAAGCTAATACTCATTTGCCATTCCCCAAATCCTAGAACCCTTAAAAATTATGGTAAATCTACTCTGCCTATGTTCTATAAAGGAAATAACAAAGCTTGGGTGACAGCACATCTGTTTATAAGATGATTTGCCAAGTATTTTAAGCCCACTGTGAGCCGTACTGCTTAGAGAAGATTCCTTTCAAAATATGACTACTCATTGACAATGCACCTGTCACCCAAGAGCCCTGACAGAGAAATACAAGATTAATGTTGTTTTCATGTGTGCTAACACAACATTCATTCTGCGGCCCTTGGATCAAGTAGTAATCTTAACTTTCAAGTCTTATATTTAAGAAATACATTGTGAGGCAACTGGGTGGCTCAGTGGTTGAGTGTCTGCTTTCAGGTCAGGGTGTGATCCCGAGGTCCTGGGATCGAGTCCCACATCAGGCTTCCCTGCAGGGAGCCTGCTTCTCCCTCTGCCTACATCTTTGCCTCTGTGTGTGTGTGTGTGTGTGTGTGTGTGTGTATGTCTCTCATGAATAAATAAATAACATATTTTAAAAAGAAATACATTGCATAAGGGTATGGTAACCATAGATAGTAATTCCTCTGATGAATCTGGGCAAAGCAAGTTGAAAGCCTTTTGAAAGGATTCACCATTCTAGATGGCATTAAGAACATCTGTAATTTATGGGATAAGGTCAAATATCAACATAAAACAAGAGTTCAGAAGAAGTTGACTCCAACCTTGAAGGATGACTTTGAGGAGTTCAATATTGCAGAGGAGGAAATAATTACAGATGTGGTGGGAAGAGCAAGAGAACCAGAATTAGAAGCAGAGCCTGAAGGTGGGGCTGAAATGCTATAATCCCATGGTAAAACTTTAACAGATGAGGAATTGCTTCTTATGGATGAGCAAAGAAAGTAGTTTCTTGGGATGGAATATATTCCTGGTGAACATGCTGTGAAGATTGCTGAAATGGCCACAAAGAATTTGGATTATTATACAAACTTAGTTAATAAAGCAGGGGCAGAGTTTGAGAGAATTGACTCCAGTTTTGAAAGAAGTTCTACTGTGGGTAAAATGCTATCAAACAGCATCACATACTATAGACATATCGTTCATGAAAGGAAGAATCAATTGATGTGACAAACTTCATTGTTGTCTTATTTTAAGAAATCGCCCCAGACACCCTGACCTTCAGCAACCACCACGATGGTCAGCAGCCATTAACATCAAGGTAAAACCCTCTACCAGCAAAAAAAAATTATGACTTGCTGAAAACTCAGATGATGGTTAGCATTTTTTAGCAATCAAGTATTTTTAAATTAAACTCTGTACATCATTTTTAAAGACAATGTTTTGCACACTTAATAGACTACAGGATAGTGTAAACATAACTTTTATATGCGCTAGGAAACCAAAAACTTCATTTGACTTGTTGTATTCACTTTATTATAGTGGTCTGGAACTGAACACTCAATATCTCCAAAGTATGCCTGTACATTGAACAAGGCTTACCTAGACCAAATAAATGGGCTTCTCATGTCTAGCAAACTTAAGCTCTGCTGAGAACAATGAAGGAAATCTTATCATAGGACAGGAAAAAAGCCTCTATCAGGATACATCAATTTATGTAAGTAGACAAAGTATAAAGCTGCTTATCTCATTTACTTATTTATTTTAAAAATATTTTATTATTTATTTGAAACAGAAGCACAAGCAGGGGGAGCAGCAGGCAGAGGGAGAGGGAGAAGCAGGCTCCTTGCTGAGCAGGGAGCACCATGTGGGGCTCAATCCCAGAACCCTGGGATCATGACCTGAGCAGAAGGCAGATGCTTAACTGACAGAGCCACCCAGACACCCCTGCTTATCTCATTAAAAGCCTCATAAATTTCTACAAGTTAGAAATGTTTTGGTTGCAAAAGACAAAAATCACTTCAAAGTCATCTAGGGAAAAAGTAGTGACGGGGGATTTTATTGGCTCAATAATTTAAAAGTCCAAGGGGAAAAAATAAATAAAAATAAAAAATAAAAGCCCAAGGGTAGAATTTCAGTCTAAAATTTCAGATGTGAATGAGTCCAAATTAAACTTAAGCTGAAAAAGAGCAACTTCAGAGCTTGGAGGGGCTGTTTATGCATATATGACGTGTGCATGTGTGTGCGTGTGTTTGGGGGTACTTGATGAAAATCAGCCCTACCTCAACTGCAAGATCTGGAGTAGGGAAGGGGTGGTTTCCAAAGGAAAACCAACATGCTTCTATTAATAGAAGAATGGATATTGGGTAGGCAAAACCAACAGATCTCTAAAATTACTTCTTCCACAAATAGTGTTCCATGAACTCATTTGAAATTCTTATCATTATTTCTCATTGTTTAAGACTTTAGGGGATGCCTGGGTAGCTCGGTCCGTTAAGCTTCTGTCTTTAGCTCAGGTCATGATCCCAGGGTTGTAGGATTGAGTCCCGGCATTAGGCTCCCTGCCCAGTGGAGAGTCTGTTTCCCCCTCTGCCTCTCCCCTGCTTATGCTCTCTCTGTCAAATAAATAAATAAAATCTTTTTTAAAAAGTAAGATTTTAGGACTCAAGAGTTTGGTACAGATACTTTGAGGCAAAGTATTAGAATCATGGGGGTGACCAAAAAATGCTTTTGAAATATACACATCTGACCCTAACCTTTCAGGTGAGGTCAGATATCTCAAGCTTTGTCCATGCATTAAGTGATTGGAAGGAATAACAAACCATACAAGGTTAATAGCAGTAGGTAACAGTTCCTCATCCCGTATCCTTCCCCCGTTTTTCTCCACCTAAGCTAACAGTGAGGACTCTTGGAGTAGGAACCCCATTAATATTGGCAGAATTAAAAACGGTGGAACCGAAGGAGAGGATACACTATAGTATCCCATGTTGGTCATGTGCATGCTCAAGCACCCCCTGGGCCCGTATGGGAGAAATTACTGTTCAGAGCTGGTGGGGGTTCTAGGCACCAATCAGCAATCAGTCCCAGCCTAGGGAATCAAAAGAAGCCCACATTTTCAGGGGAGATTAGAAGTCAGGTCTGGAAAGGGGATTTGGGGTTTGCTTGGTATATGTCAAGTCCAGTAAGCAAAAGGAAGCCTGACCCTTTTGGGGACTTGAGAGTGGTTCCTTAGGGCTGAAGCTAGAGAAAAGAGCAGGGGAGGTAAGTGCTAAGTTTATTTTTATTCAAGTGTCCAGGGCTCTAAAGAAGTGTTTATTGCAGACCCAAGTCCCACACATTCTATCATTTTGCGCTTGGGAGTTTTCTCTTTGTGAACTGAAGGAAACAATTGCAGTCTTAAACTGGATGCAAAAAAAATCAGCTCGGAAATGAATCCAGAAGGCCCCCTTGAACCCACTGCGCTTCGGTGGCTGCGGCGCGGCGGGCGGCCACAGGGGCGCAGTGCAGCTCAGCTCAGCGGCGAAGGGACGCCCGATCCTCCCCACAACAGCAAATGCGGCTCCCCCAGCTAGGCGCAGCCCCGATCCCACTTCTATGCCTCCTAGCTTCCTGCTCCTCCATCGCCCTCCTTCTGCCAAAAAAAACAAAACAAAACAAAACAAAACCCCAAAAGCCCCCAGTCATATGTGTGTAGAGCACAAAAATACAGGGCTTGCTTATAGGTCCCGTCTCTCAGTAAACACTGGGCTTGCCTTGTAAAAAAATTGGAAATAACCCAGTGTCCAATGCTCAGAGGCTGACTAAATGCCTCAGGGAATATTCATACAAATAAATGCAATGCGGCCATTAGAAGGTAGGAGAAATTATCATGAGAAAATGTTAAGTGAAAAAAGCAAAATCGATTCAAACAATATAGGGACACCAGAGTGGCTCAGGGGTTGAGCCCCTGCCTTGGGCCCAGGTCATGATCCTGGGGCTGTCGGATAGAGTTTTGCATGGGCCCCCACCAGGGAGCCTCTGTCTCTGTCTCTCATGAATAAATAAGTAAAATCTTAAAAAAAAAAATCCAAACTATACATAATGAGATCCTAATTTTATTAGAATGTTTATACAACATATATTTACATAGAATAAAACCCTGGAAGTTATTTGTGATAAACTCTAAATGGTAGAATTACTGTTGATTTGTATTTTCTTCTTTATAGTGTTCTATATTTCACAAAATAATGAATGTGCTTTTCTATTTGGAACAAAATTAATGAAGGAAATTCCAAAACAAATAAGTAAATATCCATCCCACTATATAGAAAAGGATGAAAAATTTCATGATGTCATTACAACTACCTGAGTAGTCCCTGATGGCTCAGGGACTGATTCCATGACTGGGTATGAACACCATCTTCCGCTGATACAGACCTGAGACTGGGAAACACACTCACAAGTCCTTGAAAGAACAATGGAATACAAGAACATATTAGTAGTGACTATAGATAATTGCTATTTTCCGAATACTTTCCTGTGTTTTCAAATTTTCTGCAGAGACATGTATAGATTTTTTTTTTAAGATTTTATTTATTTATTCATGAGAGACACACAGAGAGAGGCAGACAGGCAGAAGGAGAAGCAGGCCCCATACAGGGAGCCCGATGTGGGACTCGATCCTGGGACCCCAGGACCACGCCCTGGGCCAAAGGCTGGCGCCAAACCGCTAAGCCACCCAGGGATCACCGACACCGATTTTATTTAACAGTATAAAACATCAAAGCAGGTGCAGATTGACTAGAAAAGGGAAAGCAAACACAATGAAATGAAGGGGAAGAGAGAATCTAAGATTTGAACATCTGTCTTAACAGTTTAGAGAATTCCTCCTCCTTCAGTTTGAAACAGGATTTAACTTGTCAGATGTAATTTGAGGCACACATCATTTTTTTTCCACACGAAAGTCTATTTTGATAGATACATCTTCCTAATAAAATTTCAAAAATTTTAAACATTAGAACAATTTTTTAAATCACAAAAGTATTATGCATTTTTTTTGTGTGTGTGTGAAAAATAATGGGTATCTGTAAGGTGGTAATTTCTTCACTAAGAACTGTGATTATTTTGTTATATAGTCTTTCAGATATATAAATAGGTTTTTTTTTAAAGATTTATTTATTCATGATAGACATAGAGAGAGAGAGAGAGAGAGAGAGAGAGAGGCAGAGGGAGAAGCAGGCCCCATGCCGGGAGCCCGACGCGGGACTCGATCTCCTGACTCCAGGATCGTGCTCCGGGCCAAAGGCAGGCGCTAAACCGCTGAGCCACCCAGGGATCCCATAAATAGGTATTTTTAAATAAAGCAGGAACCTATTGTTTTGTGACCTGCTAAATTCACATAATTATATATGCTACACTTTTCTCCATGCCATTAAATACATGAGTTTTAGTGGCTGGGATGCATACTTATTTTAACATAAGTGTGTGCCATAATTTATTCAAGTAGTCTCCTATTCTTAAATATCTGTTAATTTTCTAGCTTTTAGCCAACTAAGAAAAATGATGATTTTACTATCAGTGTTCTTGTTCATCTTTGATGATTTTTTTTTTTTTTTTTTTTTAGGTAGAAATTGCTAGAACTGAATCGTTGGGTAAAGGACTTCAGTCATTTGCCAAATGATACAAAGAAAGAGTGCTTCAATCTGCACTCCCCTCAGTAGTATCTATTCTGAATATTATAGTGTTATAATGAATCTTAAAATTAGGTAGGGTTAGTTATCCAAATTTGTTCTTCTTTTTCAAGTTCATTTTGGCTGTTATGGATCTTTTGCATCTCCATGTAAATTTTAGAATCACTTGTCAGTTTCTACCAAGAACCAAACCAAACCAAAACAAAAACAGCTGGGTTTTCATTGAGATGGCATTGAATTCAGAAATCAATTTGGGGAGGACTGACGTGGTTTATTTAATTGTAAATCTATGTAAGTTAATTTTTTAAATTAATAGCCTTTTTAGTGCAGTGTATATAGGAAAATTGATGGGAAAGTACAGAGAGTTCCCACATACCCTCTCCACCTCCCAATTTACCATATTATTTACATTACATGAGTTACTGTGGTACATCTGTTATAGTTGTTGAATCAATATTTATACATTATTATTAACTAAAGTCTATAGTTTATGGTTCAGAGGAGTCACTCTTTGTGCGGTATATTCCATGGGTTTTAAGATTATATCCACCATTACAGTATCATACAGATTGGTTTCACACTATGGCTTTTGTATATTGATTTTGTATCCTACAGCCTTGCTAAGCTCACTTGTTCTAGTGGCTTTTGTATACATTATATTGGATTTTATCCATAGACAATCATTTTGTCTGAAAATAAGAACTATTTTACTTCTTCCTTTCCAGAACTTCTAGTACAAGGTTGAGAAGTGTTGATCCACACTTGGCTCCTGATCTTAGGGGGTAATGCAGTCAATCTGTCACAGTTGAGTATGATGTTAGCTGGAGATTTTTCATGAATATCCTTTATAAGGTTGGGGAAGTTCCCCAGTTTGCTGAGAAAATGGATGTTGGATTTTGTCAAATGCCTTTCTGCACCCATACAGATGATCATGATTTTTCTTTTATAGCTTAAGGTGGGTGAATTACGTTGATTCATTTTCTAATGATACTTTGTCTTCCTATGCTATATCATAAAATATATATACCTTAACAAACTCAAGTGGATATTTTAGTAATAACAAACAGCTATTGAATGCCCACTATGTGTTTGACATTATTTAAAATGCTTTTTAATCTATTAATTACTCATAACAACCCCAGGAAGTAGGTGCCAGTATTATCTAACTTCACAGCTGAGAATTTAGGTAGTTAAGAAATTTGCTTCAGTGTCACAGAACTTAGTGTCTGGCTGAGCCAGAATTTGAATCCAGGCTGTCTGAGACTAGAACCTGCTTTTTTTTTTTTTTTTTTTTTTAACATTACACATACTTCCAGAAACATAGACCATACCATCTTAGCTTAATGTTCAGAACCTAGTGTAATGAATGGGGCATTCATTTTTTAAAAAAGATTTTATTTATTCATTTGACAGAGCAAGAGCACAAGCAAGGGGAGCTGCTGGCAGAGGCAGAGGGAGAAACAGACTCCACGCTGAGCACGCTCAGACTCCACGCTCCTGATGTGGGGCTCAATCCCAGGACCCCGGGATCATGACCTGAGCTGAAGATGGATGCTTAACCGACTGAGCCACACAGACACACCCCTGAAGGTGCATTCAAACATCTAACAAAAAACAATTTGGGGATAAGGAAAAAGGGTGCAGTGAAGGTGGAGTCTAATCTGCATTTGGTTTGCTTCCACCAGGCATAGAAGCCACATTTTATCTAAAATACCTCAAAGCACCTGTTCTAGCCATATTCACAGGCATTTATATTTAGATCACTAAAGCATGAGCCTCCATATGAAATTTGGAGGAAGAATTTGGCTTCTCAATACTATTTTTTAGATTAAAACAGGGTTTGGAGTCAGGTTGAGTTCTGTTCGAAGCACATGAAAAATAGATACTAAAACTTTAATGGTATTTTTTAATCCCTTCTACCCCCAAAACTTTCTTTCTCTTTTTATTTTTTATTTTATTTTACTTCCAAATTTTTATTTAAATTCTAGTTAGTTAACATATAGTGTAATATTGGTTTTAGGAGTAGAATTTAGTGATTCATCACTAACATATAACACCCAGTGCTCTTCATGACAAGTGCCCTCCTTAGTATCCATCACCATCTAGCCCTTTCCCCCCACCTCCCTCCATCAGTCCTCAGTTTGTTCTCTACTGTTAAGAGTCTCTTTTTTTTTAATTTTTTAAATTTTTATTTATTTATGATAGTCAGAGAGAGAGAGAGAGAGAGAGAGAGAGAGGCAGAGACATAGGCAGAGGGAGAAGCAGGCTCCATGCACCAGAAGCCCGACGTGGGATTCGATCCCGGGTCTCCAGGATCGCGCCCTGGGCCAAAGGCAGGCGCCAAACCGCTGCGCCACCCAGGGATCCCTGTTAAGGGTCTCTTAAGGTTTGCTTCTCCTCTTTCCTTTTTTTCCCCTCCCCACATGTTCATCTGTTTTGTTTCTTAAGTTCTACATATGCTTGAAATCATGCGGTGTTTATCTTTCTGTGACTAACTTATTTCACTTAGTTAGCATAATACACTCTAACTCCATCCACATTGCTGCAAATAACAGGATTTCATTCTTTTTGATGGCTGAGTAATATCCCATTGCATATGGAATATACCACTTCTTTATCCTTTCATCAGTCGGTGGACACTTGGGCTCTTTCCACAGTTTAGTTATCATTGATAATGCTGCTATATACATTGGGGTGCATGTACCCCTTTGAATCTGTATTTTTGTATCGTTTGGGTAAGTACCTAATAGTGCAATTGCTGGATCATAGGATAGTTCTATTTTTAACTTTTTGAGGAACCCCTATACTGTTTTCCAGAGTGGCTGCACCATTTTGCATTCTTACCAATGGCATAAGAGGGGTTCCCTTTTCTCCACACCCTGGCCAGTATTTGTGGTTTCCTGTGTTGTTAGCTTTAGCCATTCTGACAGGCATGAGGTGGTATCTCAACATGGTTTTGATTTGTATTTCCCTGATGATGAGTGATGTTGAGCATCTTTTCATGTGTCTGTTGGCCATCTGTGTGTCATCTTTGGCGAAATGTCTATTCATGTCTTCTGTCCATTTTTTAAAAAGATTTTATTTATTCATTCATGACAGGGGTGGTGGGGGCAGAGAGGCAGAGACACAGGAAGAGGGAGAAGCAGGCTCCAGGCAGGGAGCCCGACACAGGACCCAATCCCGAGAATCCAGGAGCTGAAGGCAGGTGCTAAACCGCTGAGCCACCCAGGGATCCCCTTCTGTCCATTTTTTAACTGGATTATTTGTTTTGTGAGTGTTGAGTTTGATAAGTTCTTTATAGATTTTGGAGGTAAACCTTTACCAGATATGTCATTTGCAATATCTTCTTCCATTCTGTAGGCTGCCTTTTAGTTTTGTTGACTGTTTCCTTTGTGGCAGAGAAGCTTTTTATCTTGAGGTACCAACAGTTCATTTTTGTTTCCCTTGCCTCCTTGCCATGCGTTTAGTAAAAAGTTGCTATAGCCAGGCCAAAGGGATTGCTACCTGCATTTTCCTCTAGGAATTTGATAGTTTTATGTCTCACATTTAGATCTCTCATCCATTTTGAGCTCATTTTTGTTTATGGTGCAAGAAAATGGTCTAGTTTCATTCTTCTGAATGTTGCTGTCCAGTTTTCCCATCATTTGTTGAAGAGACTGTCTGCTTTCCATTGGATATTCTATCCTGCTTTGTTGAAGATTAGTTGACCATATAGCTGTAGGTCTGTTTCTGGGTTTTCTATTCTGTTTCATTTTTGTGCCAGTACCATATTGTCTTCATGACTACAGCTTTCTAATATAGCTTGAAGTCTGGAATCGTGATGCCTCCTGCTTGGCTTTTCTTTTTCAGGATTGCTTTGGCTATTTGGGGTCTTTTGTGGTTCCATACAAATTTTAGGATTTTTTGTTCTCTGTGAAAAATGCTCATGGTATTTTGATCAGGATTGCATTTAGTGTGTAGATTGCTCTGGGTAAGATTTTTAACAATGTTTGTTTTTTCAATCCATGAGCCTGGAATCCCCACCCCCCATTTCTTTGTGTTATCTTCAATTTCTTTCCTAAGTGTTCTATAGTTTTCAGAGTATAGATCTTTTTTTTTTTTATCTGGTTAGGTTTATTCCTAGATAACTTATTTTTTGGATACAATTGTAAATGGGATCGATTCCTTGATTTCTTTTTCTACTGCTTCATTATTGATATATAACAACAGATTTCTGTACATTGATTTCATATCCTGCAAATTTGCTGAATTCGTGTATTATTTCTAGCAATTTCTTTGGTGGGGCCTTTTGTTTTTTTCTACAGAGTATCATGTCATCTCCAAAGAGTGAAAATTTATCTTCTTCCTTGCCAATTTAGATGCCCTTTATTTCTTTTTGTTGTCTGATTGCTGAGGCTAAGACTTCCAGTACTATGTTGAACAACAGTGGTGAGAGTGGACATCCCTGCTATTTTCCTGACTGTAGAAAAAAAGCTCTCAGTTTTTCCCATTGAGGATATTAACTGTGGGTTTTTCACATATGACTTTTATGATGTTGAGGTATGTTCCCTCTATACTTAATTTGTTGAGGATTTTTATCAAGAATGGGTGCTGTATTTTGTTAAATGCTTTTTTTCTGCATTTATTGAGAGAATCATATGGCTCTTATTATTTAATTAATGTGATATATCACATTGGTAGATTTATGGATGGATATTGAACCACCCCTGCAACCCATGAATAAATCCCACTTGATAATGGTGAATAGTTCTTTTAATATGCTGCTAGATTCAATTTGCTTGAGATTCTCAATCTTCTTGAGAATTTTTGCAACCATTTTCATCAGAGATATTGGTCTGTAATGCTCCTTTTTAGTGGGGTTTTAGTCTGGCTTTGGAATCAAGATAACGCTGGCCTTATAGAATGAGTTTGGGTTTTCTTCCCATTTCTATTTTTAGAAACAGTTTGAGAAGAATACATATTTACTCTTCTTTATTTTTTTTAAAGATTTATTTATTTATTCATGAGAAACACACACAGAAAGAGACAGAGACATAGGTAGAGGGAGAAGCAGGCTCCCCACAGGGAGCCTGATGTGGTGTGGAACTCCATCCCGGATCCCGGGTCATACCCTGGGCCGAAGGCAGTTGTTCAACTGCTGAGCCATCCAGGCGTCCCATTTTCACTCTTCCTTAAATGTCTGATAGAATTCCCCTGAGAAGCTATCTGGCCCTGGACTTTTGTTTTTTGGGACATTTTTGATTACTGATCCAATTTCTGTGCTGGTTATGGGTATATTCAAATTTTCTATTTCTTCCTGTTTCAGGTAGTTTGTATGTTTCTAGGAATTTATCCATTTCTTCCAGATTGCCCAATTTGTTGACATACAATTTTTCATAATATTCTCTCATAATTGTATTTCTATGGTGTTGGTTGTGACCTCTCATCTTCCATTCATAATTTTATTTATTTCAGTCCTTTCTTTTTTTGATAAATCTGGCTAAGGGTTTTAAAACTTTATTTTATTTTTTAAAGATTTATTTATTTATTTGATGGAGAGAGAGAGAGCAATCACAAGCAGGGGGAGTGGCAGGCAGAGGGAGAGGGAGAAGCAGGCTCCCCACACAGCAGGGAGTCCAATGTGGGCCTCACTCCCAGGACTCCAGGATCATGACCTGTGTCAAAAGCAGACACTTAACCCATTGAGTCACCCAGGTGCCCCAATTAATCTAATTTGTCTGATATAAATAGGGTTACTCTGGGTTTCTTTTGGCATCCATTAACATGACAGATGGTTTTCCATCCCCTCTTTCAATTAGCAGATGCTTTTAGGTCTAAAATGAGTCTCTTATAGGCAGTATATAGTGGGGTCTTATTATTTTTTTTTTTTGCCCATTTTTATACCCTATCTTTTGATTTGGACATTTAGTCCACTTATATTCAGAGTGATTATTGAAAGATATGAATTTAGTGCCACTGTGCTACCTATTGAGTTTGTGTTTCTGGTTATGTTCTCTGTTCCTTTCTAATCTTTGTTGCTTTTTGTCTTTTTTTCCCCCCCACTCAGAGTCCCTTTTAATATTTCTTGCAGGTGCAATTTAGTGGTCTTGAGCTCCTTTAGTTTTTGTCTTGGAAACTCTTTATCTCTCCTTCTATTCTGAATGACAGCCTCACCGGATAAAGTATTCTTGTCTGCATATTTTTCCCATTCAGTATATTGAATATATCGTGTCACATCTTCTGGGCTGCCTAGTTTCTGTGGACTGATCTGCTGCAAACCTGATCTATCTTCCCTTGTAGGTTAAAGTCTTTTTTCCCCCCCGCTGCTCTCAGGATTCTTTCCTTGTCTTTGTGTTTTGTGGATTTGACTAAGACATGCTTGGTGATGGCTGGCTTTTGTGGAATTTAATGGGAGGTTGCTGTACTTCTTGGATTTCAAGGTCTGTTTCCTTCCCCAGCTTAGGGAAGTTTTCAGCTATAATTTGCTCAAATAAACCTTTGCTTTTTCTTTCTTTTCTTCTTCTGGGACTTCTATATAACACATGAATGTTATTACTCTTCAAGGAGTCATTGAATTCAAGAAGTCTATGTTCATGATCCAATGCCTTTCTTTCCCCTTTTTCAATTTTGTTATTTTCCATACTTTTGTCTTCTGTATCATGGATTTATTCCTTTGCTCTGTCCATCCTCATTCCTATTGCATCCATCCAGTTTTACATCTTGGTTATAGCATTTTTTGTTTTGGTCTGAATAGTTTTTAGTTTGTTTGTCTCTGTAGTAAGGTATTCTCTAGTGTCTCCAATGCTTTTCTCAAGCCCAGCTATACGATTATTTATGATTATTATCTTTACGATTATTGTTTTAAATTCTGGTTCAACTCTTTCATCTCTCTATACTGATTAAGTCTCTGGCCATGAATTCTTCCTGTTCTTTCTTTTGGGGTGAATTCCTCCTTCTTGTCATTATTTCTGGGTCACGGGGTTTTTTAAATTTAAATTTTATTTTATTTTATTTATTCATGAGCGACAGAGAGAGAGAGAGAGAGGCAGAGACACAGGCCGAGAGAGAAGCAGGCTCCATGCAGGGAGACCGACTAGGGACTCGATCTCGGGTCTCCAGGACCACGCCCTGGGCCGAAGGCGGAGCTAAACCCCTGAGCCACCAGGGCTGCCAGGGTCACTGGTTTTTTTGTATGTTTGTGTGATTATTAGGAAAACCTGTTGCACTCTTGCTCCTGAGAGTAATGGCTATAGTAAGAAGAGGTTAAAAAAAAAAAAAAAGCTAGATCCTATTTCCCCTACAGCTGAAGGTTTGGAGCCCTCTATGATCAGTAGACTTGGTTCATGGGAGGGATCTGTGCTGTGTTCTGGGAGAGGAGCCTGCTGCTCTGATTCTCAGGCGGACTTGCCCTAGTAGAGAGGCACCTACAGGGTGCAGGGGGTGAGGGTGCTGTAAGGGGGTCCAGCCTCCACTGGGTGATGCTATTTTGCTCCCTGAAGTCAGTCAGTGCTGATGGGGTGGGGGAAACGGCCCACTCTCTTGTGCCTGGAGTGGGGACCTTGCCCCTGCCACTCTTTAGGAAGCCCTCACAGAAGAACAATCAACTCTCTTGTGTCCCCAGTTTCTGCCAGGTCCCTGCCGTCACCCTGCCTGCATTCACACTGACCACCTACCAGGCAGCATAGCACTCTTGTGCTTTATCTTTGGCATGTGGCTGGGTTTCAAAACTCCAAATTTCAAAGATCCTCATAGTGGATCCATGCTGATCCTCTGGGGGAAGGTCTTGCTGCACTAAGTGTAGTGCCAGTTTGTCCCAGAAATTGGTTGCACAGTAGCACAGCAGGGGGTTTCTGGTAAAGTATAGCTAAAAGCTGGCACTAAGGTTTGCTGCCCTCAGCCAGGGTCTTTGTTTTTGTGGTATGGGACAGGGCGGCATGCTGGCGCCACTGGAGAGGCTGTGATGTCACTCCCAAATGCACTACAAGCAGGAGAACTTCTCCCTGTGCAACCCAGGGGATGCCCAGACCATGCTGCCCACTCCCAGGTCTCTGCTCTCCTTCCCCACCAGAGCACTGCCAAGCCCACCAGGCACGGCCCTGGTGATGGTATGGACCTCCAAGCTTTATTTTTTTATTTTTATTTTCTAAAAATATTTATTTATTCATGAGAGACACACAGAGAGAGGTAGAGACACAGGCAGAGGGAGAAGCAGGCTCTCTGCAGGGAGCCTGACATGGGACTTGATCCCAGGTCTCCAGGATCAGGCCCTGGGCCAAAGGCAGGCGCTAAACTGCTGAGCCACCCAGGGATCCCTGACCTCTAAGATTTAGACTCTTACCCATTGTTTATAAAAACTTGCAGTATTCAGCCCCTCTCCCTTTCCCAGTCAATGGTTTTGGGGAGAGTTTTTCTTGTGTAAACGTGCACATTTTCCTGTGAGCACTTTCATTCTTTTCTTTTTCTCTCATTCCTCTCCCTGAGATCAGGGCTCCCTCCTCTTCGCAGCACCAGATTATTAGAAATGCAAAAAGTAGAGCCTACTCCAAACCTAAAGAATCATTTTAACAAAATCCCAGGTGATTTGTAAACACATTAAAGTTTAAGAAGCAGAATGGGACCACCTGATGTGCATCACTTCCCTAGAAAACTTCCTGTATCAGGAGGCATGTACAAAAATGTTCAGACTAGAGATGCTAAACATTTTGCAAAGAAGCTCTACTTCTGATGGAAAATCAGTAACTTAGAACATTTCTGAAAAGCAAAGCTGACATCCAGTGGGATGCAGAGTCAACTGGCACATGAACACAAGTCCAAAAAAATTGTTTGCACCCCTCAAAGCATTTTTGCTTAGATTCAGTTACTTAGATCTCGAAATCAATAGCTCGCTTTTTTGTTTAAAAAGGTTTGTCTATCATAAGTAAATAAATAAATCTTTAAAAAAATAAAAATTAAAATTAAAAATAAAAAGGTCTATGTCAGGGTAGCCCCGGTGGCGCAGCGGTTTAGTGCTGCCTGCAGCCCGGGGTGTGATCCTGGAGACCCGGGATCAAGTCCCCCGTCGGGATGCCTGCATGGAGCCTGCTTCTCCCTCTGCCTGTGTCTCTGTCTCTGTCTCAATAAATAAATAAATAAATAAATAAATAAATCTAAAAAAAAAAAGGTTTGTGTTGGATTTTGTGTACATGCAATGAAAAAGCCATAGGAAGAGGGAGTCAGATCATACTGTGAAGAGTCTTAGAGGTTAGGCTGAGGAAATGAACAGATACTCCCAACTAATGGTCTCTGAATGGATGACTGAAGTGCCGAGAGGTCATCCTTTCAGCCTTTCGGTAAACATGGAGCCTAAGATGACCAGAGACCCCAGCTGATCAACTCTGGCCTTGAAATACTTTGCTCATTTACTCTGGTGTGCTAGTGATCATCTCTGTGTGTACCATGGTGAAAAAAATACTGGAAATTATTGTTGTCAGCAATAGGTTAGTTGGCTTGTTTGTTTTATTTTAGACTGTAGTAAATACACATAACATTAAATTGCCATTTTAACCCCCTTTAGGGGTATTGCTCAGTAGTGTTAAGTACATTCACATTGTTGTACAACTGATCTCCAGAACTCTTTTCTTCTTGCAAAATTAAACCCTGTATTAGTTCAACAACATTCCCCCAGCCCCCACCCCACCCTCCCGCCAGCCCCTGACAGCCACTATTCTACTTTCTGTCTCTATGAATTTGATGACTGTAGATACCTCATATGAGTGGAATCATATAGGAGTTGTACTTTGGGGACACCTGGGTGGCTCAGTGGTTGAGCGTCTGCCTTCAGCTCAGGACGTGATTCCGAGATCCCAGGTCGAGTCCCATATCCGGCTCCTTGCAGGGAGACTGCTTCTCCCTCTGCCTGCCTCTCTGCCTCTCTCTGTGTCTCTCATGAATAAATAAATAAAATCTTAAAAAACAAAAAAGAGTTGTACTTTTTGACTGGCTTATTTCACTTAGTATAATGTCTTCAAGATTCATCCATTCTGTAGCATGTGTCAGAGCTGTTATAAATGATTTTTTTTTTTAAAGGAAAGGATTAAAGCTTCCCTCCTAAAAAATAATTCACACTGAGCAGCATCCTTATGTGAGCAGAACTTATCTGTTTGGAAGACGCAGAAGATTAGGATGAACTCTGTGCCTGACACGATGCATTTCCCAAGGGGGAATTTACCTTGCTTGTTTTCACTGAACCCAGGAGCCTCCAAATTGATACAATAGTAAGTAATCATTTTTTTTTTTTACAAGAAACTTCAATCTTGTAGTTCTATTCAACTCAAGTTGAAATTTCCTGATAGTTTCAGTGAAAAAGCCTGCAAAAACTGCTTAACCAGAAGACCATCAGGTGTCCAATTTGTCCTGCTCACTGGCTTCTGTATTTGATAGGACATGGTAACTGTATGAATCAAAACTGGATAACTCAAAATACAGAAGAGGGTTTGATTCAGAATCCAAGTTCCTTTATTTGGTTCATATTGTTTATGACACTTGGCAACCTTACCCTTTCAAAATTTGAATTGCATTAATTTTCACCCATCAGAGAGCTAGTTTTATTTCCCCTTTCATCATTAAGAGAATAGACTTTTTCTCAAGTAAGTATTCACAGTTAATGTGTATATTTCTAGAGCCTTACAGTTACCTGTGATTGATTATTAATGAGATGGTCTTGAAAGCATAGGTTGTTAATTTTTTTTCCCTTTTGTTGATTGGCTGGTTGGTTGTTACTCTACTGTACAGTGGCAGGATAAGGGAATATATTTCCCTGGAAATTCTTCCCATTGGCTTGGCCATTATCTTCAAGTTCTTATATGTTTATTCTTCTTCCCAGTCATACAATACATTACAAGTATCTACCACGAATGAAAAATGTTTTAAGAAATAGTTTGCTAAACTATTCACTAAGGTATTACCAGTTATTAGAAAAAAATTGAATAGAATTCAATGCTCCAAAAGTACTTACTGCGATTCATGCCACCTTTTTTGGAAACTTATAATTATTTTATCATTTATGAAATAATTAAACTTGATAAATTTCAGTGTGCATTAGAGCATTAGAGCATATTCAGTTCAAACCATAATAAGAGATACAGCTTTACATTTGCAGCTCTGAATGAGTATTTTAACTTTTGTCCCTAATGTTCATTAATTACTATAATTTTTGGCACCTTTCCTTTCATTTAAACATTTCCTAAGGTCCTGGAATTTGTAAGGGAAAAATATTAAGAAAAAATCCTTTCCCAATATAAATTTTTAAAATAGTCCTATCCAGAATCTTTATATGTAATGACTCATAATTAAACTAGAAATTTTAACTTCTTAGGTATAATTGGTAAAGGTACCAAGTTAAGCATTTCATGATACTTTTTCCCCAAGTTTCATTATTCAGTTGCTTCTAAATCTTTTGTGAAAGCAGGAGCACAGTGTAAACCTAAAATATTTTTAAGCTTTTGTATAGCACAGGAAACAAAGCAATAGAGCTTTACATTGTATAGTGTTTTCATGGAACAAGTAATGAGGATTTATTAGGAAACCTCAAAATAATTTCAAAACATTTCTTGTTGAGTTCATTGCTGTTCAAAGATATGTAGCATTTGCCAAATGTATAGTAAGAATTTTTGGACCCTAGAAAGGGTCCAAAATGCCCCCCAAAATGAAAAACATAAAACTTAACAAGAGTTTTCGAGGCAATGGACATTAGATAATAACGGAGAATGATCCCTGGAAAATGGGGAGTGAGCAAGGGAAGCCCTGTGATTGCAGCAGCTTCCTGCTTTGGGAGAGGTTCTGGCCACAGTGCAGGGAGCAAGAATCCAGGCAGAGTCCAGGGAACTTTCTAAGCTGGGATGGAGCTGAGAGTCTAGGGTAACCAAAATGGTTAGCATCCATAGGATAGAGTACAAGAGAAGAAAGAGCTGCACAGAGAGAAAATGCTGGAGAGATACAGAGGGCCCCCATGAGTATTCAACAGAGTATTGATAAGTGCATGTGTGTGTCTTGGGCACAATTATTTGAAAGGCACAAATTACCAAGTTCACTTGAGAATTACTTCAATACCCCATATATCCATTAACAAAATTGAATATATAAAGAACTTTCCCCAAAAGAAAATTCCAGACCCAGATGCTTTACTTGTAAATGCTATGAAACAATCAAGGAAGAAATAATACCATTTATAGACAAACTTTGCAGAAATTTTAAGAGAAGGAATTACTTTGATTCATTCCATCAGGGCAGCATTCCCCATCCCCCACACCAAAACCAGACAAACACATTACAAGAAAACTATAGGGGATTATCAATCATTAATGAGATCCAAAAAAGTCTAAACAAAATCCAACAATATATAAAAAGGATAAATCATCATGACCATGTAGGCTTTAGCCTAAGAATGCAAAGGACATTGTTTTATATAATAAATGTGAAATGGTTCCCAGGATAAATTGGATGTTTCTATACAATTAAATACTATTCAGTAGTTTAGATCAGTGGTTCTCACTTTAGTGTGCATCTGAATCACCTGGAGGATTTGTTAAACAATGGGTTGCTGGGTTTACCCCTGAGTTTCTGATTGGTTGGGTGAGGAACAAAACCCTAGAATTTGCATTCTACCAAATTCCTATGCTCCTGCCCCTGGTCCATGACTACACTTTGAGATCACTAGTTTATGTGGGGGTTTTTAAACACTGGCAGTATTGGCATTTTAGACCAGAAAATTCTTTCTTGTAGGGAGCTGTCCCCTGCATTGTAGTGTATTTAGTAGCATCTTTGGCCTTTAGCCATTTGATGCCAGTAGCATTTCTTTATCCTTTCACATTGTGACAACCAAAAATATCTCCAGAAATTGCCAAATGTCCCTTAGGGAGGCAAAATTGCCTCTGCTGAGAACGACTGGTTTAGAAGAATGAACTAGTTATATATGAACCAATCTTAAAAATATAGTTTTTCTTTAAAATAGCAGGCTGCAAAAAAGACATACAGGTAGTATCCATTAATATAAAATTTAGAAACACATATACAACGTATTTTTATAGATACAAATGTATGTATTAAAATGATCAAAAATATGGAATGGAAAGACATACAGCAAAATTGTGAAAATGTTGCTGATGGGGAGATAGGAAAAGCCATGGGCCTGGGGCTGGATATTCTTTTTAAATTTTTTATTTAAATTCAGTTAATTAGCATATAATGTATTATTGGTTTCAGAGGTAGAGGTCAGTGATTTATCAGTCTTATATAATACCCAGTGCTCATTTCATCACGTGCCCTCCTTAATGCCCATCACCCAGTTACTCCCCCCCCACACACACACACCTCCCCTCCAGAGACTCTCAGTTTGTTTTCTATAGTTAAGAGTTCCTTTTGGGGGATGCCTGGGTGGCTCAGCAGTTGAGCATCTGCCTTTGGCTCAGGGCGTAATCCCAGTCTGGGGATCCAGTCCCACATCAGGCTCCCTATAGGGAGCCTGCTTCTCCCTCTGCCTATGTCTCTGCCTCTCTCTCTGTGTCTCATGAATGAATAAATAAAATCTAAAAAAAAAAAATTCTCTAATAGTTCATCTCCCCCTCTGATTTCGTCTTGTTTTATTTTTTTCTCCCTTCCCTTATCATCCTGTTTTGTTTCTTATGTTTCACAAATAAGTGAGACCATATGATAATTGTTTTTCTCTGATTGACTTATTTCACTTAGCATAATATCCTCTAGTTCCATCGACATCATTGCAAATGGCAAGATTTCTTTTTTTTTTTTGATGGCTGTGTGGTATACTATGTATATATATATATATATATATATACACACACACACACACCTATATATACATATATACACATATATACATACATATATATAAATAACACATTTTCTTTATCCATCCATCTGTTGATGGACATCTGGGTTCTTCCAACAGTTTGGCTATTGTGGACATTGCTGCTATAAACCTTGGGGTGCAGGTGTCCCTTTGGATCGAAACATTTGTATCTTTGGAATAAATACCCAGTAGTGCAATTGCTGAGTCATAGAGTATTTTCAACTTTTTGGGGAAACTCCATACTGTTTTCCAGGATGGCTGCAACAGCAGGGTTGGGTATTCTTTTTTTTTTTTTTTAATTTTTTTTTTAATTTTTATTTATTTATGATAGTCAGAGAGAGAGAGGCAGAGACACAGGCAGAGGGAGAAGCAGGCTGCATGCACCGGAAGCCCGACGTGGAACTCGATTCCGGGTCTCCAGGATCGTGCCCTGGGCCAAAGGCAGGCGCCAAACCGCTGCGCCACCCAGGGATCCCTTTTTTTTTTTTTTTTTTTTTTTTTAATTTTTTTTTTAATAGGGTTGGGTATTCTAACCATAATGTTAGAGTATAGTGTTTTATTATTCAAATACTTTTAAAAATCAGGAGCTTATTTGACAACCTAATCATTCTTGTTAATTGTGAGTAATAGGTATGTGGAAATTTATTATACTACTGTATTTCCCCATATTTAGAGCATTTTTTTTTCCAAATTAAATAGAACAAATATTTTGTAAGTAAAGAGACCATTCACCTTACCATTTGTGTTACCCATGTACGGATTGAAAGTATTGGTTTTAGGGTCAGAGAAACTAGAGCTCAAATCCTAATCCCACCAATGACGAGTTTATGACTTCTCCAAACCTGTTTTCCTATTTACAGAGATGATTATGGTACAATTCTTGTTATAAGCATTGACTGAAATAATGGATTTATTGTGTGAAGGCAGGGCCTGCAAGAAGCAGGATGAAAGATGCAAGGATTACCTTTTAGATTTGCACCTGTGAGAGAAGATAGAGAAGGAGCTGGAAAGGGCAGGGAGAGCCATCAAATCACAATGCTGGTCTGACCATCAGTGACATGGAGAAGAAGGCGGATTGGGTGGAAGCGTTCTAGATTATCATGCAAACTATGTATGCGTTGGGAAGGCTGCTGGAGAGCCTCAAGCCACTGAGTTACTTGTCAGAGGAGTTGGGTATCTCCAAGACTGAGAGTTTGCCTTAACATCTCTACCAATGCTCAGGCACAGGCTGGGAATAGCCCAGGGGAAGCCTGGGCCAAAAAGGACATAGTTTCAGAGCCTAATAGCGAAGGCCAGTAGACTGATGGGGTTGGAGGTTTGAGAGGAGCATCTGAGCTGCCATGAGTGGGGAGCATTGTACCAAGCTCATAGTGAACACTCTGTGTTGGGTGTTATTAATAACAGGACTAATATACTAATAACAATAATACTGTTTTGAGTTTGCCTTGTACTCAGAACATAAATGAGCATCTCTCCCACAGTTTAACCATTCATTAGTCAATAGACATTTTGGTTGCTTCCTCCTCTTGACAATAGTGAATAATGCTACTATGAACATGGGGTACAATATCTTTTCTAGGTCCTGTTTTCAATTCTGTTGGGTATATACTTGGAAGTGGAATTGCTAGATCATATGGCAATTCTAATTTAAAGTTTTTGAGGAAATACCACACTGTTTTCTATAGCAGCTGCACCATTTTACATTCCCACCAACAGGATTCCAGTTATTCTATAACCTCACCAATATTCTTTCTTTTCTTTTTCTTTTTTCTTTTTAAAGTAATAGCTAGCTATACTAATGAATGTGAGGTGGTTTTGATTTTCAGTTCTCTAATGATGAGTGATGTTGAGCATCTTTTCATGTGCTTGTTGGCCAACTTGTATATCTTTGGAGAAACAGAAAGGTTTAGTCATGACCTCTGCCCATTTTTAAATTAGGTTATTTGTTTCTTTGTTGTTGGATTGTAGGAGTTATTTTGCTATTCTGGATATTGACCCTTATTAGATATATGATTTGCAAATATTTCCTCCCATTCCTCCCATGATGTTCTTTGATGCATGAAAGTTTCAATTTGATGTAGTCCAATTGTTGCTTGTGCTTTTGATGTCATATTCAGGATGTCACTGCCAAATCCACTGTCATGAAGCTTTCCCCCTATGCTTTCTTTTAAGAGTTTTATATTCAGCTCTTATGTTTAGGTCTTTGATCCATTTTGAATTAGTTTTTGTATAGACACTGAGAGTTCTTGAAAAAAATGGAATGTGCAAAATGGTCATGAGCTACGGATTTTGCAACTAGTAATAATCACTAGATGCCTCATGCACATCCTCAGAGTCCATGTCTAGTTTAACCATGCCGAATATCATCCTTTCTGTAATTGGGCCTTGATCAACTTAAACAGTGGTCTTCAAATTTGACTGCCCTAGGATTGCCTGGAGAAATTCTAAATACTGATATCTGGCTTCTAACCCCAGAGATTTTTTGTTTAATTGTTCTGGGATACAGTCTGGGCATTCATTGGTACTTAAAATAGCTCCCTGGGTGATTCTAATATGCAACCAAGGATGAGAATCACTGTGCTAGAGAGATTTCCACCATTATAAAATTAAGCAATAGTTCACTGCATGATGATCATTGTTTATTTGCTTTATTTATTACAGTAAAAGACAACTTGTAGGTTTAACAAAAAGGAAAAATAGGCATTCTAATATCTAAAAATATATTGCTTTCCCCAATATTTAGTGATATTAGAAAGAACTCCAACTTCAAGGACTGATACATTTTTAAAGAAGATTTATTTATTTGAGAGAAAGAACATGTGCATGAGCAGGGGGAGGGAGAGAGAGAGAGAGAGAATGCTCAAGCAGGCTCCCTGCTGAACGGGAGCCTGTTGTGGGGCCTGATCCCAGGACTCTGACATCAAGACCTAAGCTGAAGAGATGGATGCTCAAGCCACCCAGGCACCCCGGGACTGATACATTTTTAAAGAGCTCTCAAATGATCAACTGCCTATGCTCTTATTTTTAAGATAAAATAATCGCAATTATTTTATCTTAATGGCATCATACTCTAACTCCATGAAACACATTCAAAAGGAAAAATATTTGTAAATTGAATATGCTGAGGAACTGTAAACAAGCTTAGAATTAAAAAAATGTGACTCTTTATATTGCAGAACTACAATCCAGGCTACAGACAAGGCTCTTTATTTTTTTCTAAAGCTACTTAGCTTTGGAAAGTTCAATGTTTATCAACTATATTTTCACAAATTCTGAGAAACAATTAGAAATTGAAATTCATTGTCAAAGCCTGTGGCCCACAGAGAATCCTAAAGGGGATTAGGGAGCAGTAAAGGATAAAGGGAGGGTAAGAAGAGCTGAGTGTTTTATGTCGCAGGGTTAGGGTCTGATGACTGAGATAGAGAACAGCAAACATAATATGCTTAGATCAGGAATTATTTTGATAACAGGGTGTCATACATGCCCTTTTTAATGCTAGGTCTTATAGCTTTCACTTTGAAAAATCAGGGATAAGCTGCGGATGGCCAAATCTCAGGGCTATTTAAAATTACAGGAATATAAATTACGTATGATGAAGAGTTGCCCTTCAAATATTTTCCCCCTGTGTTTTATACTAGCAGTTCTCAAACTTTACCATGCATCAGAACCACCTGGCAGGCTTAAAACATGAATTTTAAAACACAAATTCTAAGGCCCTAATCCTGAAGTTTCTGATTAGTAGGTGTAGGGCGGGAGGGAAGATAAAGCATTTCCAGGTCTACCAAGTTCACAGGTGATACTGAGGCTGGTATAGGAGGGGAGGATGTACACTTGGAACCACTGTTTTACGCTGGGCAAAGGTGTCTCCTGTTAGTCCTTATTCTTGAGTTTCCAGCATATCTTTTGAACCAAGTTTTATATTCATGGAAACACTGCTTTAAAAAATGTTTTTCTTGAACATGGTTTCAATCTGATACTTGCTTTTATTTTTCAAAAGTCCTACTGAGTAATTCCTAGAACTCGCCTATTTGGATACCTGGCTGTGTTCTAATGTGAGTCCTCATAATCCTCCTTATGGCTATATTTGATTTATAAACAATAATCTCTTTGCTAACTAAAACAGTGAATTTTATAGTCCTACCACCTTTCCAAATCTTGGATGATTATAGAGTTGCAAATTCAATGGGAATTTAGGCAAAGAGAATGGGTTAGAGTGTGAATGTGTCCCTCCAAAATTCTTAGGTTGAAACCTAACCCCTAAGGTAATGGTGTTTGGAGGTGGGGCCTTTGAGAGGTGATTAGGTCTTGAAGGTGGAGTCCCCATGAATGGGATTAGTGCTCTGATAAAAGACCGCTGAGCACGTTAAGTTCCTTGACCCACCACAGGAGGATGCAGTAAGTCCATAACCCAGAAGAAGGCTTTCAGAACTGTGAGAAATGGATTTCTGTTGTTTATAAGCTACCTTGTGTGTGGTGTTTTGTTAAAGCAGCCTGAATGGACAAAGATGGAAGTTGATTTTATTAGGGTAACCTGTGGATTTCAACTATTCATAAACTTTTATGAATAATCATGAGTTCACTGCGACTATACTTTCCTGTTGAATTTTTCCTTTTTTAAAAGCTCCACACAGCTGCTTAATTGTAATCTCTCCCTGCTTATTCAGAGAAAGCTCTTGAAACTGATGTAGGTTTCCTAAGTATCTGAGAGTTTAATGTGTCATTTTGTAGGCTAGGACCAAACGTAAAGCATCCAGTGTGAAATGTATGTAATGGGGCACAAAGAGAATACAGTTCTTGAGAAGTGTAAAGCATAAATGGCAAGCATTTTTCAGACTATGGCAATAGACAAAAGAGCGTAAGAACAAAAGGAAGAGATGACTTGGAAAATGCTAGGTTTTCACGTCTATTTTTTTTTTTTTCACCTCTTTTTGAGAAAGAGGTTTATCACTGACTGGTTAGAGTGGGTGACTTGTGTGAATAGAGGAGAAAAAAAATCAGATGTCACGAAAACTTGAAGAATATGTTAGAAAAAATTGGGCCAATTCATATCAGGCTAAAAGGGAACCTTTAAAAAATATTCATGGACCTAAGAATCTTCTTCCCTCAATGAGAAAGAGAGGACAGGGCTTTGTGGCTGTCATGTAAGAAATGTGACTATAAAATGAAATATTCCACATGTCACACATAAAACCCCATCTTACAAGTTTACATAAATTCAGCCCAAGACATGAAGACAATACCACATATATAGTTTGGCATTCCTAATCTACAGCTTTCCAGCTCCAAGTTATTGTTGATATTCTTCTCTTCATAGGAAATATTTGATCAGTTTTTACTTACTGAAAATCTACAAACTCCATCAAGGTTTTGGTCAAATACCGTTAAATTTTTTAAATTGAGGTATAATCAATATATAACATTATATTAGTTTCAGATGTATGGTGTAATCATTCAACATTTGTATATATTGTGAAATAATCCACCTCAATAAGTCTAGTTAACACCCATCACCATACATAGTTACAAATTTTTTTCTTGCCGTGAGAACTTTTAGGGTCTATTCTCTTAGCAACTTTCAAATATGCAATACAGTATTATTAACTGTAGTTACCACGCCATCTCCATGACTTCTTTTTTTTTTAATTTTTAAAAGATTTTATTTATTTATTCATGAGAGACACGCAGAGAGGCAGAGACACAGGCAGAGGGAGAAGAAGGCCCCCCACGGGGAGCCCGATGTGGGACTCAATCCCAGGACCCTGGGGTCATGCCCTGAGCCAAAGGTAGACACTCAACCACTGAGCCACCCAGGCATTCCCCCATGACTTGTTTTATAACTGGAAGTTTGTAGCTCTTTACCCCATTCTCCCAGTTTGCCCATACCCACCTCTGGCAAACACCAGTCTGTTCTCTGTCTATAAGAGCTTCTGTTTAGGTTTCACATATAAGTGAGATCATAAGGTATAGTCTTTCTCTGTCTGAGTTACTTCACTTAGCATAATGTCCTCAAGGCCCATCCATGTTTTGACAAATGGCAAGATTTCCTTTTTTTTAAATGGCTGAATAATAGTCTATAGTGGATATATACCACATTTTATCTGTTCATCCTTTGATACACACTTAGGTTGTTTCCATATCTTCGCTATTGTAAATAATGCTGCAATGAACATGAGAGTGCAGATATTTCTTTGAGATCCTGTTTTTGTTTCCTTCAGATATATACCCAGAATTGGAATTGGTAAATCATATAGTAGTTCTATTTTTAATTTTTTTAAAGTAGGCTCCATACTGGGTGTGGGACTTGAACTCATGACTCTGAGATCAAGACTGGAGCTGAAAGCAAGAGTTGGATGCTTAACCAACTTAGCCACCCAGGCACTCTTTTTAATTTTTTGAGAAAACTTCATACTGTTTATTATATTGGCTGAACCAATTTACATTCCCACCAATAATGCGCAAGGATTCCCTTTATTCCATTTCCTCACCAACACTTGCTATTTCTTGTCTTTCTGATAATAACAGTTCTAACAGGATCAAGGTGATATCTTATGGTTTTGATTTGCATTTTCCTGATGTTGAACACCTTTTTATGTACTGTCGGCCCTCTGTATATCTTCTCTGGAAAAATATTTATTCAGATTCTCTGTCCATTTTTTAATCAGAGGTATTTATTTATGTTGTTGTTGTTGTTGTTGTTGTTGCTTAATTGGTCTGCCTAGGATTTCCAATACTATGTTTAATAAAAGTGATGAGAATGAGCATCCTTGTCTTGTTCCTTATCTTAAAGTAAAAGCTTTCATCTTTTTACCATTGAGCACGATATTAGCTGTGGGCTTGTCATAATATGACCTTTATTATGTTGAGGTATGTTCCCTTTAAATATATTTTATTGGGATCCCTGGGTGGTGCAGTGGTTTAGCGCCTGCCTTTGGCCCAGGGCGCGATCCTGGAGAACCGGGATTGAATCCCACGTCGGGCTCCCGGTATATGGAGCCTGCTTCTCCATCTGCCTATGTCTCTGCCTCTCTCTCTCTCTGTGACTATCATAAATAAATAAAAATTAAAAAAAAATAAAATAAATATATTTTATTGAGAGTTTTTTAATCATAAATGGATGTTGAATTTTGTCAGATGCTTTTTCTGTGTTTATTGAGATGATTATTTGATTTTTATCCTTCCATGTGTTAATGTGGCATATCACATTGGTTGATTTGTAGTTGATGAAACATCCTTACATCTTTGGGATAAATCCAACTTGATCCTGGAGTATGATCCTTTTAATGTATTGTTGAATTTGGTCTGCTAATATTTTGTTGAGTATCTTTGTATCTATGTTCATCAGGGATATAACTTTTTTGTGGCATCCCTGTGGCTTATGCAAGTCCATAAAATGAGTTTGGAGGTATCCCTCCTCTTCTAGTTTTTTGGGAGTTTCAGAAGGATTGGTTTTAATTCCTTAAATGTTTGAAGAAATCACCAGTGAAGCTGTCTGATTCTGGACTTCAGTTTGTTAGGAGACTTTTTTTTTATTATTATTGATTCAATATCCTTACTAGTAATGAGTCTGCTCAGATTTTCTATTTCTTCATGATTCATTCTTGGTAGCTTGTATATTTCTAGAACTTTATCCATTTCTTATAGGTCATCCAATTTGGGGCACATATTGGTTTATAATCTCATAATCCTTTATATTTTTGTGGGATTGATTGTAATGTCTCCTCTTCTTTGATTTTGAGTCCTTATTCTTTTGTAATTTTATTTATTTGACAGAGAGAGAGAGAGAGAGAGAGAGAGAGAACAAGCAGGGGGAGCAGCGGGCAGAGGGAGGGGGAGAAGCAGGATTTCCACTGAGCAGAGAGCCCAATGTGGGGCTCAATCCCAGGATTCCAGGATCATGACCTGTGCCAAAGGCAGATGCTTAACCAACTGAGCCACTCAGGCTCCCGGAATCCTTATTTATTCATTTATTTTTTGATGACTCTAAAGATTTATCAATTTTCTCTTGTTAAAGAATCAACTCTTAGTTTTATTGAATCTTTTCTATTGTCTTTTTAGTGTCTATTTCATTTATACCACTCTGATATTTGTTATTTTCTTCCTTCTACTAACTTTGGGCTTTGTTTGTTCTTCTTTTTCTAGTTCCTTGAAGTGTAAAGTTAGGTTGTTTGAAATTTTTGTTGTTTCTTGATATAGACATTTATCACTATGAATTTTGTTTTAGAACCACTTTTGCAGGGATCCCTGGGTGGCTCAGCGGTTTAGTGTGCCTGCCTTTGGCCCAGGGTGTCATCTTGGAGTCCCGGGATCAAGTCCCACATCACATTAGGCTCCCTGCATGGGGCCTGCTTCTCCCTCTGCCTGTGTCTCTGCCTCTCTCTCTGTGTCTCTCATGAATAAATAAATAAATAAATAAATAAATAAATAAATAAATAAAATCTTAAAAAAAAAAAAAAAAGAACTGCTTTTGCTGCACCCCATAAGTTTTGGTATGCTGTTTCCATTGTCATCGTCCCAAGGTATTTTTTTATTTCACTTTTGATTTCTTTGATCAATTGGTTCAGTAGCATGTTGCTTTATCTTCACATATTTATACATTTTCCACTTTTCTTCCGGTAATTCATTGCTAGTTTCATGCCATTGCAATCAGAAGAGATGCTTGGCATTATTTCAGTGTTCTTAAATTTACATTTGAAATAATTATTGATAGATTTGTATTTATTGGCAATTTGTTACTTGTATTCTGGCTGTTTTGTAGTTCCTTTATTTTCTTCTTTTGTGATTTGGTGATTTTCTGCTCTGGCATGCTTAGATTCCTTTGTCATTATCTTTTATCTACTGTTGGTTTTTGCTTTAAGATTATCATGATACTTAAATATAACAATTTATTTTTATAAATCTCTTTTTAGTTGATAACAAATTTAGATGTATCATGAAAATCTACATCCCTCTACCCTATGTTTTATGTTTTTGAGGTGACATTTTACATCTTTTTACCTTGTGTATCCCTTAACAAATTATTGTAGATATATTTCTAGTACTTTTGCTTTTTAATCTTCATATTAGCTTATAAGTAATGATCCACAACCTTATCAGTGTTAGATTATTCTGAATTTTTCTATATATTTACCTTTACCTTTACCAGTGAGAGTTATACCTTCATATGTTTTCCTAATTAGGACTCTTTTGTTTTTAACATTCCTTAGGCCAGTCTAGTGTTGATGAATTCCTTTAGTTTTTACTGTCTGGAAAACTGTATCTCCTTTAATTCTGAATGACAACTTTGCTGGATTGAGGATTCATACAGTAAGTTTTTTTTCTTTTTCTTTCAGCTCTTTGAATATATCGTGCCATTCCCTTTTCTACAAAGTTTCTGCTGAAAAATCTGTGGATAGTCATAATGGGGTTCCCTTGTATATAACCAGGTGTTTTCCTCTTGCTGCTTTTAAGATTCTCTCCTTGTGTTTAACATTTGACATTTTTTAAATTAAGTTTTTAATTTTAATTCCAGTATAGTTAATATACACTGTTATATTAGTTTCAGGTGTGTGATATAGTGATTCAACAATTCTATTCATTTATCAGTGCTCTTCATGATAAGTGTATTTTTTAATCCCATCCCCTATTTCACCCATGCCCCCTGCCCACCACCCCTCTGGTAGCCATCAAATTTGTTCTCTATAGTTAAGAGTCCATTTCTTGGTTTGTCTCTCTTTTTTCTTCCTTTGCTTGTTTTGTTTCTTAAATTCCACATGGGAGTGAAATCATATGGCATTTGTCTTTCTCTGACTTATTTTAGCATTATATGCTCTAGTTCCACCCATGTTGTTGCAAATGGAAAGATTCCGCTGTCTTTAATGGCTGAATAATATTCCATTATACATATATACCATATCTTTATCCATTCATCAATTGATGGCCATGTGGGCTGCTTCCATAATTTGGATTTTGTAAATAATGCTTCAATAAACATAGGGATACACGTATCCCTTTGAATTAGTGTTTTGGTTTTTTGGGGGAAAATACTCAGTAGTTTGATTACTGGATCATAGAGTAACTCTATTTTTAACTTTCTGAGGAGCCTCCAAACTGTCTTCTACAGTGGCTGCATCAGTTTGTATTCCCACCAACCATACAACCTTTTTTTCCACATCCTTGCCAATACTTGTTGTTTCTTGTGTTGCCAATTTTAGCTATTGTGACAGGTGTGAGGTGGTATCTCATTTTGGTTTTGATTTCTATTTCCCTGATGATGAGTGATGTTAAGTATCTTTTCATGTGACTGTTAGCTATCTGACTGTCTTCTTTTGACAAATGTCTGTTCATGTCTTCTGCCCATTTCTTAGCTGAATTACTTGTTTTTTGGATGTTGTGTTGTCTCAATTCTTTTTTTTTTTTTTTTTAAAGATTTCATTTATTCATGAGAGACAGAGAGAGAGAGGCAAAGACACAGGCAGAGAGAAAAGCAGGCTCCATTCAAGGAGCCTGAGGTGGGACTCGATCCTCGGTCTCCAGGATCATGCCCTGGGCTGAAGGTGGCGCTAAACTGCTGAGCCACCCGGGCTGCTCCCATCTCAGTTCTTTATGGATTTAAGATACTAACCCTTTATTGGATATGTCATTTGCAAATATCTCCTCCTATTCAATAGGTTGCCTTTTAGTTTTGTTGATTGTTTCTTTTGCTGTATAGAAACTTTTTATTTTGATATAGTCCCAGTAGTTTATTTTTGCTTTTATTTCCCTTGCCTCAGGAGACACCTAGAAAAATGTGGCTATGGTGTCAGATAAATTACTGCCTGTACTCATTTCAAGGATTTTTATGGTTTCAGGTCTCACATTTAGACTTTTAATTCATTTTGAGTTTATTTTTATGTACAGTGAAAGAAAGTGATCCAGATTCATTCTTTTGAATGCCGCATGTTGCTGTCCAGTTTTTTCAACACCATTTGTTGAAGAGACTGTTTCTCATTGGCTAGTCTTGCCTTGTTGCCAAACTTCAATTGACTATATAATCATGTGTTTATTTCTGGGTTTTCTATTCTGTTCCTTTGATCTACATGTCTGCTTTTATGCCAGTAGCATACTGTTTTGATTACTATAGCTTTATAATATAACCTGCAGTCTGCAATTATAATACTTCATTTTATTTTTCAAGATTATTTTGGCTATTCAGGGTCTTCTGTGGTTCCTACAAATTTTAGGATTATTTGTTCTAATTTTGTGAAAAATGCTTTTAGTATTTTGATAGGGATTGCATTAAATCTGTAGATTGCTTTGGGTGGGAGTATAGACATTTTTTTTTTTTTTTAATTTATGATAGTCACAGAGAGAGAGAGAGAGGCAGAGACACAGGCAGAGGAAGAAGCAGGCTCCATGCACCGGGAGCCTGACGTGGGATTTGATCCTGGGTCTCCAGGATCGCGCCCTGGGCCAAAGGCAGGCGCCAAACCGCTGCGCCACCCAGGGATCCCGAGTATAGACATTTTAACAATATTTGTTCTTTTGTACTTGGGACGTCTGGGTGGCTCAGCGGTTAAGTGTCTGTGTTGGTCCAGGGTATGATCCTGGAGTCCCAGGATTGAGTCCCATATCCGGTTCCCTGCATGGGGCCTGCTTCTCCCTCTGCCTGTGTCTCTGCCTCTCTTTCTCCATGTCTCTTATGAATAAATAAATGAGATCTTAAAAAAAAAAAAAAAGACTTCCAGAATGTCTTCCTATAAAAACAACAACAGCAACAACAAAACAATATTTGTTCTTCCAGCCCATGACCATAGAATGTCTTGCCATTTCTGTGTGTCATTTTCAGTTTCTTTCATCATTATTTTATAGTTTTCATAGTATAGGTCTTTCACCTCTTTCATTAAGTTTATTCCTAGGTATTTATTATTTTTGGTGCAATTGTTTTTTGTTTTGTTTTTCATCTGTTGTAGGATGGAATGTCCTGAATATATCTGTTAAATCCATCTAGTCTAGTATGTCATTCAAAGCTATAGTTTCCTTGTTGATTCTCTGTTTGGATAATCTGTCTGCTGATGTAAGTAGGATGCTAAAGTCCCTACTATTATTGTATTATTATCAATTTTTATTTTTTTGTTTCCAAAAAACAGTTAATACTGTGTTGTTGTTGTTGTTTGCTTTTTGGGTGCTCCCATGTTAAATGCATAAATATTTATAATTATGATTTCCTTTTGTTGGATTGTCCCTTTTATTTATTTATATAGTGTCCTTCTTTGTCTCTTATTACAGTCTTTGTTTTAAAGTTTATTTGTCTGATACAAGTAGTGCTACCCCAGTTTTTTGTTTTCGTTTTTGTTTTTTTTAAGAGAGAGAGGGTACACATGCACTCATGTGAGTAGTGGGGAGGGGCAGAGAAAGGGGTAAGAGAATCTTAAGCAGACTCAGTGCTGATCACAGAGCCTGACATGAGGCTTGATCTCATAATCCTGAGATCATGACCGAGCTGAAATCAAGAGTCAGATGTTTACCTGACTGAGGCACCCAGGCGCCACCACCCAGCTTTTTTTTGACACCCATTTGCATCCTGGGGATAAATCCCACTTGGTCATGGTGAATAATCTTCTTAATGTACTCTTGGATCCTATTGGCTAGTATCTTGTTGAGAATTTTTGCATCTGTGTTCATCAGGCATATTGGTCTATAATTCTCCTTTTTGGTGGGGTCTTTGTCTGGTTTTGGAATTAAGGTGATGCTGGCCTCATAGAACAAATTTGGAAGTACTCCATCTCTTTCTATCTTTCCAAACAGCTTTAGTAGAATAGGTATGGTTTCTTCTTTAAACGTTTCATAGAATTCCCCTGGGAAGCCATCTGGCCCTGGACTTTTGTGTCTTGGGAGGTTTTTGATCACTGCTTCAATTTCCCCCCTGGTTATTGGCCTGTTCAGGTTTTCTATTTCTTCCTGTTCCAGTTTTGGTAGTTTGTGGTTTTCCAGAAATGCGTCCATTTCTTCTAGATTGCCTAATTTATTGGCATATAGCTGCTCATGATATGTTTTTAATATCGTTTGTATTTCCTTGGTATTGGTTGTGATCTCTCCTTTTTCATTTGTGATTTTATTAGAGTCTTCTCTCTTTTGTTTTTAATAAGGCTGGCTAATGGTTTATCTATCTTATTAATTCTTTCAAAGAACCAACTCCTGGTTTTGTTGATCTGTTCTACAGTTCTTCTGGTCTCTAATTGAGTTCTTCTCAAATCTTTACTAACTCTCTTCTTCTGGTTGGTGTAGGTTTTATTTGCTGTTCTTTCTCCAGTTCCTTTAGGTGCAAGGTTAGGTTGTGTATTTGAGTTTTTTCCAACTTTTTGAGGGATGCTTGTATTGCGATGTATTTCCCTCTCAGGACTGCTTTTGCTGTGTCCCAAAGATTTTGAACAGTTGTATTTTCATTCTCATTAGTTTCCATGAATCTTTTTAATTCTTCTCTAATTTCCTGGTTGACCCATTCATCATTTAGCAGGATGCTCTTTAACCTCCATGTGTTTGAGTTTCTTCCAAATTTCTTCTTGTTATTGAGTTCTAGTTTCAACGCATTATGGTCTGAAAATATGCAGGGGACAATCCAAATCTTTTGGTATTGATTGAGACCTGATTTGTGATCCAGTATGTGGTCTATTCTGGACAATTTCCATGTGCACTTGAGAAGAATGTGTATGCAGTTGCGTTT
Source organism: Vulpes vulpes (assembly GCF_048418805.1). Taxonomy (NCBI): domain Eukaryota; kingdom Metazoa; phylum Chordata; class Mammalia; order Carnivora; family Canidae; genus Vulpes; species Vulpes vulpes. Next base: position 86,898,725 of record NC_132789.1, read on the forward strand.
GGATGTAAAGTTCTGTAAATATCTGTGAAATCCATCTGGTCCAGTGTATCATTTAAAACTCTTGTTTCTTTGGAGATGTTGTGCTTAGAATATCTGTCATTTGCAGAAAGCGCCATGTTGAAGTCTCCCAGTATTAGTGTATTATTATCTAAGTATGTCTTTACTTTGGTTATTAATTGATTTATATACTTGGCAGCTCCCACATTAGGGGCATAAATATTCATGATTGTTAGGTCCTCTTGTTGGATAGATCCTTTAAGTATGATATAGTGTCCCTCTTCATCTCTTACTACAGTCTTTGGGATAAGCTTTAATTTATCTGATATGAGGATTGCTACCCCAGCTTTCTTTTGAGGACCATTGAATAGTAAATGGTTCTCCAACCTTTCATTTTCAGGCAGTAGATCCCTTAGGTCTAAAATGAGTCTCCTGTAGACAGCAAATAGATAGGTCTTGCTTTTTTATCCAGTCTGAAACCCTGCATCTTTTGATGGAGTCATTAAACCCATTCACATTTAGAATTACTATTGAAAGATATGAATTTAGTGTCATCATAATACCTATTCAGTCCCTGTTTTTGTGGCTTATTTCTTTGGGTGTCCTCATTCTTTTACAGAGTCCCCCTTAATATTTCTTGCAGAGCTGGTTTGGTGGTCACATATTCTTTCAGTTTCTGCCTATCTTGGACACTCTTTATCTCTCCTTCTATTTTGAATGAGAGCCTTGCTGGATAAAGTATTCTTAGCTTCTTCTCATTTATGTTCTTGTTCTTCTCATTTATGACCCTGAATATATCCTGCCAGCCCTTTCTGGCCTGCCATGTCTCTGTGGAGAGGTCTGCATTAATCTAATATTTCTCTCCATATAAGTTAGGGATATCTTGCCTCTTGTTGCTTTAAGGATTTTCTCTTTATCTTTGGAATTTGCAAGTTTCACTATTAAATGTTGGCGTGTTGAATGGTTTTTATTGATTTTGGGGGGACCTTTCTATCTCCTGGATTTGAATGCCTGTTTCCCTCCCCAAATTAGGGACGTTCTCAGCTACGATTTGTTCAAATATGCTTTCTGGTCCTCTGTCCCTCTCAGCGCCCTCTGGAACCCCAATTAAATATAGATTTATCCTTCTGAGGCTATTTATTTTCCTTAACCTTTTCTCATGGTCTTTTAATTATTTTTCTCTTTTTTCCTCAGGTTCCTTCCTTGACATCAACTTGTCTTCTATGTCACTCACTCTTTCTTCTACCTCATTAGCCCTCCTCATTAGGATCTCCAGTTTGGATTGCATCTCATTTAATTGATTTTTAATTTTGGCCTGATTAGATCTAAATTCTGCAGTCATGAAGTCTCTTGAATCCTTTATGCTTTTTTCCAGAGCCACCAGTAGCTTTATAATTGTGCTTCTGAATTGGCTTTCTGATATCAGATTGTAATCTAAATTCTGTAACTCTGTGGCAGAGAGTACTTTCTGATTCTTTTGTGATGAGTTCTTCTTTCTAGTCATTTTGCTCAGTGCAGAGTGGCTAAAAACAAGTTGTACTGGAAAAAAGAAGAAAAAAAGGGAAAAAAAAGGAGGGGTACCCTTTGGTTCTATATACTGTAAGTCCCTCGACTTCCCCTGGAGCTTTACAGCGCTGCTTGGTCAAGAACTTGCTCTTCCCGGGATCCCTGGGTGGCGCAGCGGTTTGGCGCCTGCCTTTGGCCCAGGGCGCGATCCTGGAGGCCCGGGATCGAATCCCACGTCAGGCTCCCGGTGCATGGAGCCTGCTTCTCCCTCTGCCTGTATCTCTGCCTCTCTCTCTCTCTGTGTGTGACTATCATAAATAAATAAAAATTAAAAAAAAAAAAAAAAAAAAAGAACTTGCTCTTCCCCTGTCCTTCCAGCTGGTCTTCTGGGGGAGGGGCCTGCTGTGCTGATTCTCAGGTATGTGCACCTGGGGGAGCTGCCCTGCCCCCCTGCCAGGTGCACAGCTCAGTGGGAGCTGTTTATCCTGTGAGGCCCTGTTCCCTGGTGGCCCCCATTCGTCCCAGGCACAGGGTGACACCAGGAGGAACAATACGGGCAGCGGCCAGCTCTCCAGCCCTGGAGTGAGCTCCCACAGTAACTACCGCAGTCTCCCCTCTGCACTGGCCTAGATGCTCCAGGGGCGGGGGGCGCTGATCTGCACAGCTGGTGGGGGTGCCCCGCCGCAGGAGCATCCTTGCTCTCCTGGGCCCTCCCCGCTTCCATCTGTCTGGGGGTGGGGCAGCACAGGATCCTGGGCTGTGTCCCCCGGGGCCCTGGGCTCCAGGGCCTGCGCTGCTGGAATCGTGCTCCCAGGGCTGAGCAGGCTCCTCCACGCAGAGCACCCCCTGAACTGCTCCCATGGCCCCACTGGGCGTGCAGTCCAGGCTCCAGCCCTTTCCCGTGCTCTCCTCCGGGCACCCCTCCTCTGTTAGTGACTCCGGGAGCCTGGGGGCTCCACGGCCCCTCCTGGGATCCTGCCCGAGCTCCCTGCCAGCGCCTCTCCATCCGGGAAAATGGTAAAGTTCCCACTTCTCCAGGTTGGGGCCTTTCTGTCCCGAGGCTCCCGCTGCCCCCACCTCCCCCTTAGCCCGTCTCCTCGCGGGGCCCCTCCCCCACTGGATGCTTCCTGCCCCCCTGCCTTCCTACCTTGTTAGAAGAGCAAACTCTTCTTTCTGTAGCCTTCTGGCTGTTCCCTCTTTAAATCTCAAGCCGATTTTGTAGGTTTTCAGGATGATTTGAAAGTTATCTAGGTGAGTTGGTGGAGCCGGGTGACTTGGGGACCCTACTCCTCTGCCATCTTGCCCCCCCCCTCCCCAAGTTGAACCCATTCTTACTCCCCCAGCCCCATATTAGGTGTATGGTGTTAAATTTTACATGGTTTTATTTTATGAATCCTTTGATTTTTTTTTTAATGGAAATACTTATTTTTACTGCTTTTGTGTTTTTTACTTTTTATACTCTCACTTATGGCATTTCCTTTCCACTGAAAGAGTCCCCCTTAATATGTCTGGTAGGGCTGGTGTAGTCCTCATGAACTTCTTTAGTTTTTGTTTGTCTGAAAGACTCTTTATCTCCCCTCCTATTCTGAATGATAGCCTTGCTGGATAGAGTATTCTTGGCTGCAGATTTTTCCCTTTCAGTACTTTGAATATATCATGTCACTTTCTTCTGGCCTACATAGTTTCTGCTGAAAAGCTGCTGAGAGCTGTACAGGGTTTCCCTTATATATAATTGTCTTCTTCCCTCTTGTTGCTTTAATTTTTTTTTTTCTTTATCACTCCTCAGCTTCCTAATGCTCCATCTCTTCCAGAGTCAAACCCATGGATTTAAAATATTCCAGGCTTTAAGTCCTGCTGGTTGTAAGAACTCATGACATTTGCCCCTCTCACTTTTAGAGACAAATATTATGGATATTCATCTTCCCTGTGAGGGCTCCCCAGCGTGAAAGTCTGTTTTTCACCCTTCACCCTTCTCCATACCACCAGCTCCCTTCCCACCATGGACAGCCAAGGCCCATTTTGCTTCTAACTGCGTCTTTGTTTTTGCTACCTCTTCAATGTGCCTTCTTCTCTATCTTTAGTCTTCAAATCATTTTCCGGATTATTTACACTGATGTGAGTGTTACCTAGTTGTGTCTGTGGGATGAGATGAGCTTAGGGTTCTCCAACTGTGCCATCCTCTCAGCTTCTGTCCAACCTTTGACATTTTAGTTACAATATGTTTTGGTGTGGATTTTTTGGAGTTCATCTTTTTTTTTTTTTTTTTGTACTCACTGAAATTCCTGGATCTGGATGTTTGTTTCCCTCCCTAGGTTAAGGAAGTTTTCATCCATTATTTTTCAAAGAGGTTTTCTGCCCTGTTTTGTCTCTTCTCCTTCTGACACCCCTGTAATGCAGATGTTGCTTCATGAGGCCCCAAACTATCTTCAGTTTTTTTTCACTCTTTTTGCTGCTCTGATGGAGTGTGAGTTCCACTGCCTTCTCTTTAAGGTCACCGATCCTTTCTTCTGCTTCATTTAATTTGATGTTGAATCCCTCCAGTGCATTTTCCAGTTTGGTTATTGTATTTTTCAGCTCTGTGACTTCTTTTTGGTAGTTCTGTATTTTCTATCTTTATTAAGGTTTTTACTGTGTTCATCTATTTTTTTACCTATGTTCAGTGAAACTCTTCATGACCATTATTTTGAACTCTTTATCAAGTAAGTCACTTATCTGTTTCCTTAAGGACTTTTTTTTTTTTTTTTTTTGGAAGTTTTAGCATGTTCTTCGATTGGGAACACATTCCTCTGTATCTTATTCTTCTTGTTTTTTTTTTTTTTTTTTTGACTCTGGGTAGGTTTCTATATATTAGATAAAACAGCTACCTTTCCCAGCCTTGGTGGAGTGACCTTGTGTGGGAGATGAAACGTATTGTTCAACTTTGCCCTGGCTCTAGGGTATCTCTCAAATCTTTGAGGTTACCCAAGCATCTATTTTATTTTTAGTGGCCCTCAGTAGTTGAGGGTATGCCAAGACTTGTCAGTTTTCCAAAGGTGGAGGATCTCAATCAGCACCTAGGTTTAGGCCAGGCCTTTAAGCAGCAGCTTTTAAAGTATGAAAGCATATATGGTCCTATGGGACTGCAAGCATTAAGTCCCACTGGCTCTTAGAACCAGGTGATCTAGAGGTGTCCACTGGTGACAGCTATAAGAATTGGGGTACAAGAGGAGGGTACTTGCTCCTTTCCAAGAGATATGGGGAGTTGGAGTGAGGCAGAAGGAGAGGGCAGATGGTGCATGCCAGCCTCTGTCCCTAGAGAGTACCCAGGTGGGTTCCTTGATATGTATTAAATTAGATGCCTGCACTTCAGAGTGGTGCTTAAGATAATCAAATAAGCATTGTTCACATAAAGTCTGGGTTCCTCTAAATTGACTGCCTCTGCACTGGTCCCTGTGATGGGTGAGTTTGAGTGTGAGAGCTCTTTAAGAGCTATTTCTCAGTTCTCTATAGCTTTTTGGTTTGGGGACATGAGCTGCATTGGTTTTCAAAACTTGGCATTTTGGGGGCTTGTCACTCAGGTACAGGTGTTGAACACTCTTGTGCCCAATGTGGAGTTCAAACCCTTGGCTCCTCAGAGAGAAGCTCCAGGTTTTGATTGCCTTCCTGATTTTGCATCAGTGTGTCAGGAGTTGAGTTTGATGAGATTGTCTCAGCCACTCCTTAAACCCACTTTATTATTTTTTAAAGTTTTTATTTATTTATTCATGAGAGACACACAGATAGAGGCAGAGATACAGGCAGAGAGAAGCAGGCTCCATGCAGGGAGCCCCACGTAGGACTCAATCCCAGGACTCCAGGATCACGCCCTGAACTGAAGGCAGGAGCTAAACCACTAAGCCACCCAGGCGTCCCTTAAACCCACTTTAATATGCATCCCTCCCCCCATTTGTTTGATGTATAGGATTTGCTCAGCTAGTTTGTGGTTTTTGTTTTGTTTTTGTTTTTCTCCAGAGGAAATTATTTCATATATAGCCGTTGATTCAGTGTATTCACGGCAGAAGGTGAGGTCAGGATCTTCCTACATTACCATGCTGAGCTAGAACTTCTAAGTACCATTCTATTAGTTTCTAGGCAGTCCCAACTAAAGTTAATTCCATTTAAAAAATTTCCTCAAAAAAAAAATTTCCTCTAACTCTAATCATGTTATACCTTGGAATAGTGATAGGCACAGGCAGTTTATTTTCTTTTCTGGATTACTGTGGTGAGATGGTGTTATGTTCATTTTTATGGTTCCCTTTAGGACTAATAGCAGGTTTGGGGTTTGGTAGGTTCTTAATGTGTGTACTACATTGAAGGGAAGGAAGAAAATAAATATATATGTATATATACACACATGGTGTATTCCTTATCCTTAAGATATGCATGTGTACTTACATAAATATATTTGCAGTGATGTTTCATGCATTAAACCAAAGATTTCTGGTTCTAGATAAGATCATGAACTGAGCATGACTGCTGGGTCCTTCTCATACACAACCATTCTGGAGATGCCAGAAAGGAGATATTTATAGCAACCTAGAATCTAAGGAAAAAATTTCAATCTAACAATGGACACTAACCAAAAATCTATAGTAAACATCCTACTTAGCAAAATTTTAGATGCTGCATTGCTTAGGAAGTTGTTTCCTGTATGTAAAAGAAACCAACACAATAGTGGTAAGCACACGAGGGATTGGTTTTTCCTCATAGCAGAAAGCCCAGAGGTGGGCAGTACAGTTCTGTTACATGTCCTCACAAAGCTTCAGTGTTTAGGCCCCTTCTAGTTTTCTGATCATCCTTTCACACATCGAGCTTTCCCCCCCTCATCCTTTCAAGGTGGTTTTTGCTTCTCTGGTAACCATAATCTAGGCAGGAAGAAGGGAGAGTGGAGAGAAGGGCAAAGAGATGTGGAACCTAGCCAGCTACGCTTTCTGAAAGCTCACACAGGGGCATTGTCTAACATTCCACTGGCTTGACTGTTACATGACCACTTTTAGTTACAAGGACAGCTGCACTTTTGCCTCTATAAAAAAAATTGGGTTCTGGTGGAAAGGAAAAAAATAGAGACTTGAGGTTGGGTAGACCAACCGAAAGCATCTGCTTTGTATTCTGTTGAGGTTTGAGAATAGCATCATGATCTCCACTGTGACCACTACCTTTCAAGTTAGTGGCTGATGTCTTGGCTATTGCAAAAAGACAACAATAAATGTAAAAATAACTTGGTCAGTTCTGCTAAAATTGGCAAAAACCATATCTAGCTTATTAACTAAATTATTGAACAATACTAGGTAGCTTGCTGAGCCTATAAAATCGGCAACAAATACAAATTTGGAAACTATAGAACTAGGAACTGTACCCAAATCATACCAAAGATCAGCTGTAGTGGATATAACCATTGTTACCACTCTTTGGCAGAGACACTACCATGGGTCCGGCCAACTCTACCAATCTGAGCATTGGGTACTCGTGCAGGAATCTCTGCCGCCACCCAATCTCCGTTTTCTTTCTTTCAGGTTGACTCTGAACAGTGATTTCTTCTCACTTCATTAATGTCCCTTTTAAAATCTGTGTTCTCTCTGCATAGGAGTCTGAAAAAAGCAAGTTTTTGTCTTTATTATGGGTGTTGGGGACTTAACAAGAAAGAAACCTCTTGTAATCCCCAAGAATGATGTTTAGAGATGCTAGAGGACTGGAAAGAATGATGAATACATTACAACATATCACAACATATTGCTTTCAGATGTTGATAATTTATATAAATCCTCTTCAAATTCAACCAACCTTTAGAACCAAAAAGAGAGTACAGCAAAACAGCCAGGTACATGATAAACATATAAAAACAAACTTCATACCTCCATATTAACAATGACAGAGTAGAATTGCAACAAAACCATATGACATACAGAAATTGAGCTATTAAAGAATATAAAAATAATTATGGAATAAATTGTACAACTTCATTAAAGGATATTTTAAAAATATCTGAATAAATGAAACAAAATATCACGGCAATAGATGGGATCTGTTAACATTTTGAAGATTTAATTCCTCAAAAATTAATATATAAATGCAGTATAATTAAAAAGAATCCCAGAAGGATTTTTAGAGATAAATCAATAAAATGGTTTTAAAATGTATTTGGTGAATATATAAAGGACAGTTTTGAAAAATAAGCCAAAGTAATTGAAATAGTGTAAGAGGATCAAATCTTTAAGCTAAGAGGTCAGGGTAGAAAGTCAAGAAACAGACCTGTGAATATATGGGAATTTGCTATGGAGAAATAAAATCAATAAAGAAATATTGGATTATTTAGTAAATGGTACTGAGAAAATTAGCTCACTCTAAGGAGAAAAATACTATCAAATCCCTAACTTATCTAAAAATAAACTCTAAATGTATTATAAAGGATTAAATATAAAATTGAAGAAGAAAATATAGTAGAATACCAGGAAAGGAAAAGATTTCTTTAATAAGAGTTCCAGGTTGAGTCTTCCAGGAAACAGACCTTAAGATAGAGTTTTGCATTTGGGGAGATTAGTGGGCTATGGTCTCAGGGTCAACACCTATGGAGGAGCCAAGGAAGCAGGATCCTGCAGAGTGAGAAGTTGAACTGTGGTAGTCTTAGTTTGATCCCATGGGAAGCTCCAGAGCTGAGACAGTTCTTCTGATTTGGACTGAGTGGACCCAAACTTTATTCCTTGTATAGACCAGTTACTGTCCCCAGGAAGTAGGCACAACTTTGGGTAAGATAGTTAGGCAGGGGCAATGCCAGAGTCTCCCACCTTTTCCTCTTGGCAATTGTGAATAATGCTGCTATGAACATGCTGTGTAAATATCTCTTCAAGATCCCACTTTCAGTTCTTTTGACTATATATAAGAAATGGATTGCTGGATCAGATGATAATTATATTTTTAACTTTTTGAGGAAGTAGTTGTACCAATTTGCATTCCCACCAACAGTGCACAGGGATTTCCCCTTTCTTTCCATATCCTTGCCAGCACTTTTCTGGGTGTGTGTGTGTGTGTGTGTGTGTGCACACGCCTGCATTTTTTTGGTAGTGGGTGTCCTAATGTGTGTGGGGGATTATCCTGTAGCCTTGATGTGCATTTTTTAGTTTTTTGAAAGTAAAATTTATTATCTTATAATCATAAAAGGAACATATATAGGTTGTAGAAGGTTGGGAAAACAGAAAATTATAATGAAGAAAATATCTTTTAGTCTTGGTACTTCAAGATAATCAATGTTAAAACTTTGGTTTGTGTGATTCAATCTTTTTTTCTGTCCATATTTACACATGGGTGATGCTAGCTTATATTACCCCTTTAGGCAAGTCTAAAAAGTTCTCCTGTTCTCTGGGTGAATGCAGCCCTGTAGCAGGGTGATGCAGCTTGATAAGCAGAATGCAGCTAGATTTCAGATTTCACTTGCCTCGAGGGCAGGTACCCTGTGTAGTGAACAACTTGGGCAACCATAAGTCATAGTTCTGAATGTACACATGGGTTTTATTTTAGATTTTTTATGAAACTGATATCATCTATATGATAGACTATGTTTGGATAGAACAAAATTTATTTTGGTTCATTCCTGTTTGAGAAATTGTTTGCAAAATGTTGATATTATAAATTCTTGCTGGTATGATAATATACTTTTAGTATTATTTTCTTGGGATAAATTCCAAAAAATTGCCTTGATAATTAATTAAACCTGAGTGCTTATCAGATGCACTACGCTGTGCTCAGAGAGATATAATCATCATCACACACCAATGATTTAGGTACTATGATTCTCTCTTTTTAGAGAGAAAACTGAGGCACAACAAGAAATGAAGTGACTTAGTTACTTGATCCAAGTCATACAGCTGGAAGTATAGATTTGGGATATGAACACACTCTGTCAGCTGCATCTACTCCAGAGCCTAAGCCATGAACATGTTACCACTGATTCACTTAAAAGGACAAGATAGATGGATGATGGAAGAGTTTTATGATAAAAAAGACTTGCATCATCAGTGGAGTAGACCACTGATAATTTCTACAGGAGATGAGACCATTCACAAGCATTGGCTTATTATTATTATTATTAATAATGTATTTGTTAGAAGAATTTTTTGACAGAATTATTAATATTTGAACAAGACACACATTGTTCATTTCTAAGCTCTTTTTAAGAGAAGCAACTTAAGATAATTTAAATTTAGATTTAATCTGACTATAAATGATAATGTCTTTGTGTCGTTTTTAGTTTAGGTTCCAAGATATCTGGGTCAATGAAGGGATCGTTTTGACATCCTCATCTCAGACTGCTCACTTCCCTATTCTGCACCTGAACTTCTATTTTTGTTAATCAGAGGTGATAGTCTTTGTTCACTTCCTCACAGAGATGTAAAGTCCCATGAGTTATGTGAAAGAAGAGTCCCATGAGTTATGTGAAAGAAGAGTGTTTGCAAGTACTAACTAGATATTGTTCTTCCTTTTTTCATATAATCATGTTTTAATATTTTAAAAATTTTTGGGGAAATATATAATTCAATTTAAAATACAAATACATTTTTAAAGCAGGAATAAAGGAGGTAAGAAAAGAAGGGAGTCTTCTGTGTTAAAGAAATTTAATATGAATACTTGGACATAATGTGTATAACAAGCTAGAGAAGGTCAGAATAAATGAGACAAATTAATGAAAAATATAATCTAGACAGGTTGAAATTATATTACTAGCATATGCACTCACAACATTGCCTTTCTTTTTCTTTCTTTTTCTTTCTTTCTTTCTTTCTTTCTTTCTTTCTTTCTTTCTTTCTTTCTCTTTCTTTCTTTCTTTCTTTCTTTCTTTCTTTCTTTCTTTCTTTCTTTCTTTCTTTCTTTCTCTTTCATTTTCCTCTTCCTTTTCCTTTTCCCTTTTCTTTTTTCTTTTCATAGGCTCCACACACTTGAACTTACAACAGATCGAGACCTGAACTGAGATCAAGAGTTAGATGCTTCCCTGACTAAGCCATCCAGGCACCCTCCAATGTGCTTATTTCTAATTTTTTAAAGTTATTTTGTTATTTAAATTCAATTAATTATTATGGATTATTCAATTATTATTATGGATTCAGAGGTAGAGGTCAGTGATTCATCAGTCTCCGATAATACCCAGTCTGCATTTCATCATGTGCCCTCCTTAATGCCCATCACTCAGTTACTCTGTCCCCCCACTCCTCTTCTCTCCAGCAACCCTCAGTTTGTTTCATGATTAAGAGTCTCTTTTGGTTTGTCTTCCTCTCTGATTACATCTTGTTTTATTTTTCCCTCCCTTCCTCTAATGCTCTTCTATTTTGTTTATTAAATTCCACATAAGAGTGAGATCATAATTGTCTCTGATTGACTTATTTTGCTTAGTATAATACCCTCTAGTTCCATCCATGTCATTGCAAATGGCAAGATTTCTTTTTCTTTCTTTTTTTTTTTTTTTTTTTTTTTTTATATATTTTTTTAATTTTTATTTATGATAGTCACACACAGAGAGAGAGAGAGGCAGAGACATAGGCAGAGGGAGAAGCAGGCTCCATGCACCAGGAGCCCGACGTGGGATTCGATCCCAGGTCTCCAGGATCGCGCCCTGGGCCAAAGGCAGGCGCCAAACCGCTGCGCCACCCAGGGATCCCTTCTTTCTTTTTTTGATGGCTGAGTATACAAGATATTCCCTTGTATGTATATATACCACATCTTCTTTATCCACTCATCTGTTGATGGACATTGGGGCTCTTTCCATAGTTTGGGTATTGTGGACATTGCTACTATAAACACTGGGGTGCAGGTGCCCCTTTGGATCACTACATTTGTATCTATGGGGTAAATTCCTAGTAGGGCAATTGCTGGGTTGTAGGGTAGCTCTATTTTTAACTTTTTGAGGAACCTCCATACTGTTTTCCAGAGTGGCTGCATCAGCTTGCACTCCCAGCTTATTTCTAACTTCACTTAATCATTTCAACTTCTAAAGTAGTAGAGTTCAAATCAATGGCTGTCACTGGATACATCATGTTAAAAATGCATTGCTTCAAACTAAAACTTTTAAATATTGCCAGTGGCAGTGTAAATTGGTATAACCACCTTGGGAAAACTTTGATGGTATCCACTAAATCTCATTATGTATACAGCCTATCATCCCCCCAGAGAATGTGACACTATCTTATGGCAGAAAATGTGGAAATAGAGAAAACAAAGAGAATAAAAAGAGGTCAACTTAATATAGAAATAACCTAATAAAAAGAGGGCAACCTAATATAGAGATTTTTAAGGATAATCCTACTTTAATATTGTTTTGTAGTAGGCTTATTTTATATAATAATGTATTGTGAACCATTTTCATTTAATATTCATTAATATTTTTAAAAGTCTGCCTATACTCTTATAATATGGCTTCACATGGCTTCACTCTTATAACATGGCTTCTTATAACATTATGATAAGTACTAATACTTAGTACTTATCATAATTCTGTCTTGTTGGATACTTAGAATATTTCTTTTCACTACACTTAAATGACCTGTGATGGACATTCTTATATATAAAGTTTTAGCAAATATTTGAATATTAGATAAATTTCTAGAAGTAAGATTTGTTTGAAAAGTATAAACATTTTGAATATTTAGATCTACATTTCTAAAAATTGCTGTGACTTCCTTCAGTATGGTATGATATTGTCCAACATCCAACAATATTATTTCTATGATTTTTCTGATCTTGCCAAATTTATAAGTAAAAAATAATTGTTTCTCATTGGCCATTTGTGCCTTTTAAAATTTTATTTTTTAGAATTCTCTGTTATTTTGACTATTTTTCTACTGATACATCTCATTTGAAATAATTTTTTATAAGGGGTAGCAACAAAAATTCTTTGCTTATTACATATGCTGTATTTTTTTGTTTTATTACAAACTTTTCATATTTTAAACTCCTTTCTCAAATTAGTAAACTCTGATACCTTGGTTTGTCTCCTTAAGGAAGTAGATAGAACTCGGGAGAAACTACTATAACATGGATTTGATGTTTAGATATATTGTAAAATAATCACAATAGGTCTAGTTATCATTTATCACCATGCAAAATTAATAGAATATTATTGACTGCATTTCCCTGGCTGTATAATACTTCCCTATGACTTATTTGTTTTATAACTGGATGTTTGGACCTCTTGTTCTCTTTCACCCATTTTATCCCCCATCTCTATGCCCTGCTCCTCTGGCAACTATCAGTCTGTTCTCTATATCCATGAGTCTGATTTTTTTTTTTTAAGAGTTTATTTTAGAGAGACTGTGAGTGGGGAGGGGCAGAGCAGGGAGGAAGACTCTGAATCAGACTTTGCACTGAGCATAGAGCCCGACATGGCACTTGATGCTACCACTGACCTGAGCTGAAATCAAGAGCTGGAGGCTTATCCAACTGAGCCACCCAGGCGTCCCTGTTTTGTTTTTTTTAAATTCCCCATGTAAGTGAAATCATATGGTATTTGCATTTCTCTGACTTATTTCACATAGTATAATACTCTCAAGGTTCATCTGTGTTGTCACAAGTGGCAAGATTTCATTCTTTTTTTATGACTAATAATCCATTGTTTTTATATTTTTATTTCATGCCCTTTCTTTCCTGTTTTCATTTCCTTCTCCTTTACTTTTAGTAAGACTTATTTCCTCTAAAACAGTGACTCTGTTTCCTCCCCAGAGGGCATAGTGGATAGGTATGAAACTCGTTTTTGTAGAGAGGGAGTTAACATTCTTAACCATTGCTGTTTATCAGGTACTGTGCTAGACACTTCACTGCATTAATTCATGTTATCCTTAACACAACTCTAATGAGGTAAGTATTTCCTTCATTTGATAAAGTGAGGAACTTGAAGATTGTTCAAATTATGTGTTCTTTCTTTTCTGTTTTCCCTTTGGCCTTCTTTTTTTTTCCACATTAACATTTTTAGTTTATTAATCCTCTCATGAAAAATCTGCACAATCACTACAGATAAGGCCACTGCAGAATCTTTACTCCTTCTGTTGTCCAGTCTCCAGCTCACTTTTTGCCAGCACCAACGTTGGCTTTTGCAGATCCCCTTTCTTCATTCTGTTTTTGCATTCTTTGCGCTGTTTTCTTGAAGTCTTTTTCTTCTCATACAGGCCATGTCTTGCAAGTCTATGTTTGGGTTCATTTTTCTTTGCATAATCCAAGGAATCATAAATCATGCCAAAGCCAGTTGTCTTGCCACCACCAAAATGGGTTCTGAATCCAAATACAAATATGACATCTGGTGTGGTCTTGTACATTTTGGCTAGTTTTTCCCGAATTTCTGTCTTAGGTACTGTTGCCTTCCCGGGGTGAAGAACATCAATGACCATCTGTTTCCGCTGAAGCAGTCGTTTGGTCATGAACTTCCTGGTCCAGATAGTTACTGTGTCATTCATGATGGCGGCCGAGCTTCAAGCATCTGAGGAGAAAAGCCTCTCTGGCCTTCTTGATTTTTATACCCAGTCTGTTCCTTTTGAAGTCTTCTCCTTTATTCTGGCAATTCCATCCTTCCAGCTGCTCAGGCTCAAAACCTCAGAGTCTTTCTTGTTTTCTTTCCTTCATGCTTCACATTCAATCTGTGAAGAGGCCCTGTCAGTTTGTCACCTCCAGTCCTATCTCCCTAGTCAGAGCCACTATCCTCTTGCTCTTGGATTATTTCAATAGCCTTCTAACTAGTCTCTGCTACCCACTCCTGTCTATACTCAGCCTAGAAGTCAGAGTGCTCCTATGTGTCAGAAGATGTCATTTTTCTACCCTAAACCCTCCAATGGCTCCCAACTCACTCAGAGTAAAAGCCTTACCCGAACTGTACCACCCCAACTCTTCCTGTCTTTACCTTCTCCATTCGGCCACTCTGGTTTCTTGGTTGTTCCTAGTGCACCCAGGCATGTTCCTGCCTCAGGGCTTTGGTACTTGCTGTGCTTTCTGCCTTGGAAGTTGCCTGTCCAGATATCTCACTCCTTAACCTCCTGTAGGCCTTTGCTCAAATGTTACCTCCTCCAGAGGTGTTCCTTGATCATCTTATTTGAAAGAGTACCTGTCATACTCCTTATGTCTCCACCCTGTTTAATTTTCCTCCGGAGCATTTCTATTTTTTTTCTATATTTTTTAAAGATTTTATTTATTGATTCATGATAGACGTAGAGAGAGAGGCAGAGGGAGAAGCAGGCTCCATGCCGGGAGTCCAATGTGGGATTCGATCCCGGGACTCCAGGATCGCGCTCTGGGCCAAAGGCAGGTGCTAAACCACTGAGCCACCCAGGGATCCCCATCATCTGGAGCATTTCTAATCAGTCAGCAGTCCACAGGTTTATAGTTGGTCTCTCTCATCTGGAAAGTAAGCTCCATTAGGGTTACTAGCATTTTTATGTGTTGGTTCTCCCCTGTGACCCTAACACCTGGAAGAATGCCTAGCATGAAAAAAACCACTAAATGAACAGTGATTAAGTGAATGATTCCCCCATGTTCCATTCATTAGAGCCGTCCAAGGTGATCTGCCCAGTGGAACTTCCTGTTTTCTTGTCCTTCCCAGCTTTTACGTAAGGGACTTTGTCTACACTTGTTTCAGGTGAAACGCTGGTGAATCCTGAGAGGAATCACAGCAAGGGCAACCGTCTTCCTGCTGCTGTTCGGGAGCCACAGCAGTGGTGGTAGACGGCCTTAGAAGGAAGTGTGAAATTTGTATCATCCCATTACCGTGGTTGCAAGAGAGAACTGGAAACTGGAGATACCTGATTTTGGTTCTCTCCCGATGTCATTCATTGAGAACGAAGGGAGGAAGATGCTTCCTCCAAAGGGGAATTTGGTAAGGTGCCAGCAGGATGCTGCTGAGGTGGAAAATTCTCCACATCAGCCTTTGTAAGCTGTGGTGTGGCCCAACCTGCTCAGGTTTTGGCTTACCTCAGGTTTCAACCACGCCAACCACAGAGCCAAGAAGGCCTCGACTGAAGCATTTGATTCCTCCTCCTGGATTTAAAGTCCAGAAAGCAAAGCACTGACTATGCTGCCCAAGCACGCAGGGGGTGTGGGAGATAGAGGAATGGGGAGGGAAGGCGGCCCTTCCCAGTCTGGCAGGGACACAGGCCCAAGTGTCTAATGAAGGGCAGACGGCAAAGGAGGGCCAGGCTGTGCAGGGGCCTCCCCTGGGGAGGTCTGGGCTCTGGGAAGGATGTTGACACCGGGGCAGTGCTAAAGGCCAACACCTCTGTCCACCCCACCTCACCCTGCCCCAGTGTGTGTGTGTGGCCTGGGGGGGGTGGATTCTGGACCTGCCTTCCCGTTGTCCTGGGAGTCTCCAGCTGGGGATGGTTCCTTTCAGCTGTAGAACTGCCCAAATTACGAAGCCCTCATTTAGGGGGTGAAGCCCTCATTTAGGGGGTGTGGTTCGCCAGTGACCGTGCCCCACGCGCACACATGCTCACAAACAACTGCATTAACACTGACTCATCTTAAAAAAAAAAAAAAAAAAAAAAAAAGCACCACCTGCTCCCCCCCAGCCTCCCACCCCTGGCTGCCCCAAGCGAATCTCCCCCTGCCCACTGGGTAGAATATGCCAGAAAAGCCGGCGGACGTTTCCGTCACCGGATTCAGCTCTCTTGGGACTCTATGAACATCTTAAAATTCAAACCTCAGGGACAAAAGGAAGGCTTCAGGGAAAGAAATTGGGGTGGGAGAGGGCGCCGCCGGCCGCGGTCACGGCCCTGGAAGGCCAGAAACCTCAAGGTCGGCGGCGCGGCCCGACCTCCCCGCTCCGCGGCACCCAGGAAACGAGCCCCCCGCTGGCTCATAAATGCGGGTTCATTTTCTCGTCTGGGGGGTGTGCGTGAGCGCGGCCGTGCGTGAAGGGACGCGGTTCTGGCAATAGACGAGCCCCCGAGGCCGGGTGTCCTTCACGCCGCCCGGGTTAAGTTTCGGTGGAAAGTTTCCCTCCGAGGCTCCTCCCCCTTCACCCTGGAAACCAGGGCCCCGCGCACCTGGCGGCGGCGCGGGGCGGGGGCGGGGCCGGCGGCGATGGGGGCGGGGCCGGCGGCGGGGGCGGGGGCGGGGCCAGGCAGCGCGCTCCGCGGGGCCGCCGGGCAGGTTGGGCCCCGCCCCGCAGGTTAGGCCCCGCCCCGCAGGTTAGGCCCCGCCCCGCCCGCCCCGCCCCGCCCCCGCTCCCGCGAGCAGAGCTGGGAGGGGTGAGTGGTGCGGAGCCCGGGATCCGCGCGGCTCAGCCGCCCGCTGACGCACCGTCGAAAAGTTGCGCTCAGCCCTCCTCCTCCTCCTCCTCGTCTCCTCCCAGGGCCTGGCGGGCTGCGGAGTTGGAGCCGCGCGGGGAGCAGCCGGCCCCCCCCTCCCCTCTCGGTGCCCCGCGCGCGGGGGGCGGCTCCGCGGCCGGTGCCTTCAGGACGGCGGCACAAACTTTCCCGACTGTTTGCGGACACCGTCCCGAGAGCCCCGCACGGCTGGGAGGAGGAGCCAGGTCTGCGGACAGGTACGTGGCATCCAGCTCTGAGCCGTGCGCTTGCGGGATTCCTGTACTTGGGGGGCCCGAGGGAGGCGGGGAGGGCAGACGGGCCTCTCCCCTGCACCCCGGGTGGCGGGAGGCGCGGCGGTGGGGTGGGGGTGGGGGTTGCGCTGGGAACACCCCGAACGGGATCGCGGCGGGGAGGAGGCGCTGCCGGAGCCGCGGGACCCGGCGTTACCCGGCGTTACCCGGCGACTGACCTCGGGGGACAGCCAGCGGCTTGTTTTGACGGAGGGAGATGTCCTCAGGCCTCGCTGTCTCTTTCCCTGGTCCCTGAGGCCAGAGAGCGGGGGTCCCGTGGGAGGGACGGGCAGAGGCGAGGAGCTGCGGGGCGCAGCCTTCCCGCCCCAGCCACCGCGCTCGCCCGGGGACCGAGGAGGTGCCGCTCCGAGGGCTGCAGCGCTCTGCGGGTGTGGGGACGGACTCGCTGGGTGGCTGTTGCTCAATTTCCTCAGGTGCCCGTGAGACTGCGTTCGCGTCGTGGTGGTTAGTGATGTTGTGCCTGCTTGTCCGTCCGTCTCCCCCGCCCCGACTCTAACAAAGCTTCCTTGTTAACCCTGTTTCTGCTGGAGAGTGGAACTAGCTGCCGTCCTGTTTCGAGCCCGGCCGGGGAGAGGTGTTGGTAGCAGCTGTAGTCTTGTTTGCTTGGAACTTTGGGAACCACGTGAGCCCTGGTTCACCCACCTGGATCCACCGATTCTTAACAGATCCAGCTTCCACCATTCAGCAAGCGGTGCAGACCTCAGCCCTCCGGGGGCAGGGAGATATCTCCTTTAGAGGAAGGAGCCCCAAACAGAGGACAGACAGCCCTGAGGAGTAATAGTAAGGCGACAGATTGGGCCCACCCACCGGGTTCTCTGGAAGAGCTCTGCTATCAAATTCATCTTATTAGGAAGTCATCTGCTCTCTGCTAATAGCCAGAGCAGCCCTGATGAAATTATGTAGGTCATTGAAAAATAATTCCTGCTTAATCACCTTTATCCTGTTGATTAATGAGAGAAAAGATTTCCTCTCCTTAATGTACCATGCCTGCTTGGAGGGGTCACCTGCCTGACCTCAAGTTCACTTGTACACCTGGCACTAGACATGATGTTGTCCCTGCCCGAAGCTAGCATACCCCAGCTGAAGTCTACACTTGGAGAATGTTAGTGGTCACCTCTGGACAGATATCACGCAGGAGATTCAGTCCATAAATTTTAATGCTGCATACTTGTTGGCTTTAGATAACTTTTCAGATAATTAAAAACGGATTTCTTTTAGCTGTGGTTAATCCCTTTCCACAGAGCTCATAAGAATTGTGCCCATGCTTGTCTTGAAACGCATGAGACTTTGGGGTCCTGTTTTTTGTTTGTCCTGTAGCCTCAGGAACAGGATTAAATTGTGTGGGGTGGATGAAAATGGCAAAAACCCCCCAAAAACGGGGCATCGGTGAGCTGGATTCAGAGAGAGGTTTAGAGTGGTCTAATGATGTAGGCCCAACTACCTAGCTAGCTTCCTTCTTGCCTCTACATAGAGACACTGTAGGTTGTATTGCATGTAATGTAGGCCTTTGAAGACTAGAAGTCAAAAGACTGTTCGGAGTAATGTGTCACTGGACAGTTCTGCATGATGATATGCCAAGTTTGGCTCAAAACACTTTTCCTGCAGTTTGTTCTACCGTGATAGGAAGCCAGTAGATAGTGTCTGCAGATCAAAAAGCAGATGTACAAACAAATCATGTAGAAAGAGAGAGGTACATATTAGAAGAAACAGGAGTTGCCTGAGAAGGGACTTTTGAAATTTCGTTCTTGTATTACTTAAAATTTTGATAAGGAAGCTTCCCCTCTCTGCAAATAAGAAACAGAATTGCTTTCCCAGATCCATGCTTCAATGCTTGATCTTTACTCTCTGTACAGGTTTCATAGAGCAATGCATGGGCCCTTTGAAGAATTGGGCACTCACATTCTGGCCTTGAAACACAATTTCTATCTACTTCACTATCTTTCTCAGCAACTTCCAGCTTTTAGCCTCGGTAGAGGAACGGTGCTCAAGAGGGACCAATAACGTCAGGGATTTCATTTGTAGGGATCTGATCTCTTAGTAAAGACAAATACCGAAAGTAACATTTCTATAGTGTTTTATGATCAGCAAAGTGTGTTGACATGTACCACATTTTTGCTTTGTGGTTTAACCATTTTGTAGTGGGTGCTGTTCTAATTAGGCTACATAGGAGGAAAACAGAAGATTCTGAGAAAATAAGGAACTTTTAGGTACATACTTCTGTTACCCTTTTAAAAGGAAAAGGCTTAAAAAAAGGAAAAGGAAAGTAATTCAACCAGCAAAATTGAGTTTATTCAGAAGCGGCAGAGGAATTGCAGTTCAGGACAGGCAAGTGATGGTGAACCATGGGCAACCTGGGAGAACAAAAGAGGAGTGTGCTTTTATAGAGGAGGTTGGGAGGGGTTTGTCTTGAACAAAAGTTCTTTGGAGGAGAAATGAGAGAAGTTCTGAGTGGTGGCAGCTTCTCACTGGCTGTAGGCGAGGGCAGCTTGCTGTTGCTGGGCTGAGAGGAAATCTTCCTTCTGGATTGTGCAGGCTGTGACCACGAGTGGTATGTGTGTGTGTGTGTGGAGCTGTGGCTTCTCAGCTCCAATTTTGAGTTAGATTTCTTTAACACATTTTTATGTTTCCCTCTTTTGGTCAAGATGTTTCTTTAAAAGCATCACTGACCCAGAGTTGGGTCATCTGTTCCTTATAGGAAAAGTTTCTGTCCCTTGATGTGAGGAAGGACCTTTTCTGGGTGTCATGGCCCATGTCAAAGGAAGTGCCCAGATTGGAAACTGTTGAGGCCACATTTGAGTAACAAGGGAGGGTAGAAGGGAGAAATCTCAGGCATTTCTCACCTAAAGTCTATATCAAGGTTGTAAGCACTGATGTTAATCTTGATGCCCAGAGTCAGCAACACCTTATTTGGTACATTGTTCCCTTTTTAATTTTTTTTTAAATTTATTTATGATACACACACACACACACACAGAGAGAGAGAGAGAGAGAGAGGCGGAGACATAGGCAGAGGGAGAAGCAGGCTCCATGCACTGGGAGCCCGACGTGGGATTTGATCCTGGGTCTCCAGGATCGCGCCCTGGGCCAAAGGCAGGCGCTAAACCGCTGTGCCACCCAGGGATCTCCTGGTACATTGTTCCTACAAAGGTTTGACAGGCACCAGGTGCAGAGCTTAAAAATGATTTTATAAAATAAAATGAGAGGAACAGAATAATGACCCCAGTTTGTATCATAGTCTAAAGCCAGTAGCCTAAACCTGAAGGCAACTAGCCAAAGAAATCAAGGACCATGGATTGTCATGTGGAACATTTTTTAAAATCTATTTTATTTAAATTCAGTTTGCCAACATATAGTGTAACACCTAGTGCTCATCTCCTCGTGTGCCCTCCTTAATGTCCATCATCAGGTTACGCTATCCCTCCACTCACCTCCCCTTCTGCAATCCTTTGTTTCCCAGAGTTAGGAGTCTCTCATGGTTTGTCTTCCTTTCTACTTTTTCCCCAATCAGCTCCCCTCCTTTCCCTTTGGTCGTGAGGAATTTGTGGTAGCAAATATGCTTGTTCCCTAATTTTATGTATTTGGCTTTCTACTTCTCCAGAGGAGTTTATTCATGTGTGTCAGGTGTTTGCTATCACACAAATACCTCCTTATTTAGCAAGTAGGTGATCAAGGATTACGTGATTGTCCAAAACTACATTAACCAGTGAGTCAAGTAATTGTTATTGGATGACTGTTGTCTTCAGAGTGGAATTGGAGAGGTTTTCTGACTTCAGAGAGAGCTTTCTAATAATTTGTTCATTGGTGTGAGTACCTACAATAGGGATAAGTGCCCTTCCAATAGAGGCAAATCCAGAGTTCTATATACCTCCTGGGAGTTCCTGGTTACAGCAGCAGTAAAGGTTTAGTGGAGAATACCAATGAAAGGTTTCAGATTTATTGTTAGAAATTCTAGTAAGCAGTGGCCTCCAATCTGCCAGCTGTCTAAATATTCATAGGCCCATTGAGAGGCCCATTCTTCACAAAGGTAAAATCAGGTGGTGCATATAAGATTCCTGCTAGGGCTTGATTATTAATGGTGCTGTTAATTGGGATGATTTAGTTGGTCCTTTCAAGCCAAGGGTCAGTGGTGTTTGAGGAATAATTGGGGTGAAAGCAATCTTATTCTGTGGACTTTGTTCTTAAAAGGCCGTATAGAGAGGGGTTGTTTTGCTAGGGCAAGGAGACCTAAGGCAGTAATGAGAATGGGCAACCATATGGGTGGAATAGGTACAATTATTTATTTTGAGAGTTATGACAGGGGAGAGATCAAAGCAAGGTACTGGAAAACCTGGTTGTAGAAATTTGACTTAGTGACAGATATCCAGAGAGGTGCAGGTAGAGTTAGTGGTTGCAGTGGAGGTGGAGAAGATTTGCTGTGAGGAAGAGTCATGACTGTCTTGGACAGATCCAACAGAATCTGAACCATCAGAAAGGTTTCCCCCTTTTGTGAGGAATTGGAAAATGTGGGGGAGGGCATTGTCTTTCCAGGACAGCAAAGGAGAAAACAGAGTAAGAGAAAGCAGAAAGAATATTGGCCTGATTCCATCATATTGAGGAAAGCTGTCTGCTTCTGTTGTTGTCTGCTTTAATTCCTAGAAATCTTCAGTTTGAGGTTATACAGTTGGTGTACAGATCCAGTCAGGTTTTGAGGCTTTCTTCATAGAAGACACGTGGATCCAGGAGTCCACTCCTTGGATTTTGGCTGCACAAGGATTGGTCATTAACACTTGATAAGGGCCCTTCCATTGTGGTTGAAGAGTCTTTTTGGAGAGGTCTTTCCAATAAACAAAATTCCCATGTTGCAGGGTGTGGTATTTGAGGTCTTTGTCTCCTGGGAGTGCACTGTGAAAAGATTGCTCTACTACTAGAGCATGATTATTTTCAAGGGAGGTAATTAGACATTTGCAAGACTGAAGTGTATCTCCTTTTATTAGGTGCAGATAAAAAGGGGTGGAAGCTAGATTTATGAGGCGCCCAGTAAATATCTCAAAGGGTGAGAGTTTATGAGTTCCAAAGGGGATGGATCTAGATTTAGAAGAACCAACCACCATAGTATTTGCAGAGTTTCCACAAATTTTGCCAGTTGAGTTTTGATGATGTTGTTGGTTCATTTGACTCATCCTGAGGACTGAGGATGATAAGCACAGTGAAAATGTTGTAAAACTGGCCAAACAGCACAGACTTGCCATAATATTTGGCCAGTTAAATGGATTTTCTGGTTGCTGTGGAGATCAAGAGGGGTTCCTGATGTATGGATGATCCTTCCAGTAGGATTTTAGCTTTGGAAGAGGCAAAATCCTTGATCCAGTGGAAAACCATACAAATCATTACAAAAACATATTTATACCCATGAGACGGAAGTAGCTGAGTAAAGTCCATTTGCCAAACTTTGAATGGTTCAGTAGGCAATATAAAGTGCCAGGAGCTGTACAGATAGCTCTCCCTGAATTTTATTTTGAGCAGATGGGACAAGTAGGCACTTTCTAAAGCCTTGTTAATATTTCCTTACCAGTACTGATTCATAAACATTACCATTTTATCTATAGGCAAGTGGTTTAATGCATGTACAGTGGTCAAAAGCGGGAATTTTAGAATTTCTTGTAGGACCGGCTTCTTATTTGGTCCACTAGAGGTTTTTCTTCTTACCATACCAACAACCATCTGATTGTCAATATTGTTTTTCCTTTCTGGTGCTGATTGTTGGATGTCTCTAGGCAGTTTCTCCACATTATCATCTGGAGGTGAGTTCCTTTGGACCATGACAGAGGTTTTGACCTCTGAACCTTTGGAGGGCAATGCATTTTGCAGACAGGTCAGCAAGGTGATTTCCTTTAGCTTTCTGAGAGTCAAGCTCAGAATGTTCTGGAATTGTGGTGATAGACAAAGCAGGAGGTAAAAGTGTGGTGTCCAATAATTTCTGGGGGAAAAAAAGATCCATTTTTAATTTTGTCTGCTGGAATTAAGGAAGCGACATTGTTGCCCTAACATTTCAAAGTCCTGAACCCCTCCAAAGGTCTGTCTACTGTTCATATAAATGTTGGCAGTCCTCCCATTGGTTAGGATAGAGGCCCCAGAGTGTGTAGTTGGGCTTGTTGGGCTCAAGTAGCCAAAGTTAAAGGTGCTACTTGAGTTACTTCCAAAGGGTTTGATAGTGCATACTCGGCAAAACATTTACCATCTTCATTTTCCACATAAGATCCATCAGTGAACCCTGAGGAGTCATGGTTATTGAAAGGAGTTTTTTTTAAGTCATCACAGGGAGTCAGGGGTCATCTGTTGGTATTGAGCAGTCGTGGGGGGCTTCATCAGTGTGGGAAGGGGAAAGAGTAGCAGGGCTAAGGTTTTTACTGTGAATTATTACAGTGATAGAAGGGGCAGTTTACAGGAGCATTTCATAGGAAGTGAGACAGTTTACTAAAAGATGTTATGATGAGAATTAAGAGTTCAACTGCACGTTCCACAAAGATGGTTAATAAGGATCCCAGGGCCGTTTCCTCAGTGGCCTTTACAAAAAGGGCAGTAGCCGACATAGCCCTGAGGCCTGGGGGTTATCCACAGGCTATAGGATCTAGTTGTTGGCTGTAGTATCCTATGGGCTGGTGATGATCATCATGCTTTTGGGTGAGTGCTCCAAGGACAGTCCCTTCTTTTCATATACAAAGGAAGAAAAGGAGTTGATAATTGGGGTGTCCAAGGGCAGGATTATTTTTATTTTTTTTTTAACTTTAAGATTTATAAAGTTATGTTATCCGAACCTTTCAGTTGATAGGGTCAGGTTTAGTAGTTTTTAACAAGGTGTATAAACGTTGGGCCATAGGAGAAAAGTTTAGGGTCCAGTTGCTACAATAGCCTGCCAGTACAAGCAAACCTCACAGTCGATGTTCGATTTTAGGCTTTGGGAAGTTCAGGGTGCCACAAAGCCTGTCTGGATCTAGATGTAAGTCTTTTTTCTGAGATTAGATCTTCTAAATATCATACTTGAGTTTATACAGATTGTAATTTTTTCTTAGAGAATTTATATCCCTTCTTGGCCAGGAGTTTAGCAAATGGATGTTATCTTCTTGTGAGGAGGCTTGAGATAGGGAGCGGAGAAGTAAGTCATTCTCCTATCATGTTCAAGTAGGGACTCCAGGGAACTTGATATCATCTAGGTCAGCCCTCAAAACTTATAAGAAATAAGGGCTTTCAGTGAAACCCTGGGGCATTACTATCCAGGTGTTTCGCTGTCCTTCCCAAGTTAAAGGGGGAAGGTATTGACTTATTTTATGTACTGGGATACTAGAGAAAGCACTACATATATTAAATCACAGAAAAAAAATTGCTCTCAGTAGGGAATGCAGGCTAATAAAGTGTGGGGATTGGGGGCGACTGGTGATAACATGGCTCAGAGGTCACAGGAAAGCTTCCATTGTGGCCATTTACTTTCACAGGTAACACAGGAGTGTTGTAGGGACTGGTGTAAGGGATATTGAGACCCTGGGCCTTACACTCTTCTATTACTGGGTTAATGCCTTGAAGGTTCTCTTTATTTATATGGTACTGATTAATTCAGGGGAGAGGTTTTAGGGGATCAATTTGGATCTTAATAGGAGATACATTATGGATTTTGTCAATATTAGTAGAGGATTTTGACCTTAAGGAGTGTGGTAGCTGATCTAATAGGGACAGATAATTAGTGTCTTTTGGTATAAGTTCCAGTGCTTCCAGGGATGGAGCAAATAAAAGATGCTAAAGGGTCATTTGATTCACTTAGTTGGCTATTTTGGTTGCTGTTTTTAAATTCTAGAATTGTTTCCCCTTTTCAAGAATATAACAGTTTTCTAAGGAACTGTGGCTCAAAAAATGAATAGTGGTGGAGGAACTGCGGAGAAAAGGGTGGCCATCTCTTAAAGGGCCTGAGAAAAGGGGATATGTGTAGAGACAGGAACCTATTGAGGTTTATTAGAGACCCCCACCGTCTGAACTGCTTTTAGTACTTGGAGGCAGGGGCTATTTAATGGTAATGGAGATGAACACTGAGAATGTAGCTCTGGTGTCAGTAAGTACGGAGAAAGGTTTATCCCCAATCTGGAGCATGGTTTCTCGATGAAGGGGAAAGCTTTTCCCAAAGCCCTTAGAGTTTCTTGGAGTCCTGTCATTTGGGATTAGGACATTGGAAAGGTTGGTTAGAGGGGTGAAGGCGCCTGGGAGCATTTAAGTTTGTAGCAGTCTTTCTTGCAGTATCCTGGCTTTTTGCAGTAATGACAGAGATCAGGAGGCATTTGATTTTGTTTAGAGGCCCCATTTGTTGGGGTTGAAAATGAAGAATTTCAGTGGTCTTTCTTCTTAGTTGAATCATCTTGGGTATGGGAGCTGGTTAGCTAAATTAAATAAATCTGGAGTTGACACAGGCTCCCATTTCATCCTTGTCCTTTTTAGCAGAAGAGAAATATCCCACTTCAGCCCAATAATGAACAGAATTAAAGCCTACCCGAGTGGATTTAACATCCAAAGGAAGACCAGAATTTTCTTTAAAAACAATTTGGAGCCAGCTAAAATAATCATGGGCTCATTGAACTTTTGGGCACAAGCCTGAATCTTATTCTAATTGACTGGGAAAATCCTGGGAATTGCCAAATGAAGTAGTTTGGTTATTCCTTGAGCCTGATCATAAAATTAGGCAGTAGGGGTTTCTCTGTTCCCAGTTGTCATTCTAAAGACTTTTGGGGATCATTCCACTTGGCAGTTTCATCCAGCATTGGGCCTGGCCTTCACTGACAGGCATATGGACTATCTGATAAGTTGGAGAAGCCAGGTTGATAAATTTGAATGACTTTCTGAAATTCCTCAGCAAATCTGTGGGGATCCTTAGTTACTTTGGGAAAAATCTTTGACCATGGCTTATAGTTCAGCTTTGGTCCAGAGAACATGAGAAATTAAGGACTTTGTATTTGTATCCTCAGAGGGTCTGATGGTTTGTGGGAGGAGGAATTGGGGAGAGGACTGGCAAAATGGGGAAGTGGTGAGAGGATTTGAATTAGGAAAGTAGAGAGTATTGAAGAGAGAAGGACAGTACAGAAGAGAAACAGGAAGCCAGCACTGGAGACAAGGGGGATAAGGGAGAAGAAAAAAGCCTCAGAAGGTTTTCTGTCTTCTTTGGCTTGTTTGTTCACCTCAGTTAATTTAGATTTTTTTTTTTTTTTTTGTAAAAAGGCAATTTTAGAATCTTGGATATGTTTAGAAGCCTCCAGGTACCAACTAAAATAGGAATCCCATTCAGTCTATTTAATTTTAGAGCAGTCTTCTAATTTAGTTGTGAAAAAAGCAGGTAAGGGGAGGTTGAAAGTTTCTCATAATGGCCATTGGCGTTCTAAATTATCTTTGGATAGGTTAGTCCATTTAGTTAAGAATGTGTATGAGGAGGGACCATAGTTTTTGAACATAAAACCAATCAGGGTTACAGAAAGGGGACCTCTTGAGAGGATTTAGAGGATTGGGATTCCATACTTCAGAACCAGAGGTTCAGGGACCTCCTGTGTTGTTCAGTTGGTTAAGTGGCCGACTCTTGGTTTCAGCTCAGGTCATGATCTCATGGGTCGTGGGATGGAGACCCCCAAGTCAGGCTCCTCCCTCAACGAGGAGTCTGCCTGAAAGATTCTCTCCCTCTGTTCCCCCCCGCCCCAATAAATAAATCTTAAAAACCAAACCAAACCAGAGGTTCAGAAAACAAATGAGTACTCATCAAAAAGATGATATCTTTAAGAAAACAGATCAACCAAAAGAAGAGAACTTGAATCCAAGAGGAGACTTACTGAATTAACTGAAAGGAAGAAGACAACTCATGGAATTGGAGAGTACCAGGGGCTCAAGTGGGCTCCAAACATGGTTCTGGGGGGCATTAGTTTCTCAGGGGTTCCTCTCCTTCAGTTTCCACTTCTGACACCATGAAATGTCAGCCTTTTAAAAGAAAAAAGGTAAACTTCCGAGCCAGCAAAATTGAGCTTATTTGGGAATAGCAGAAAAATTTCAATTTAGGACAAACTATGGTGTACCACAGGCAAGCCCAGACAACAAAGGAGAAGAGCATCCTTTTTTTTTTTTTTTTAAAGCAGGAGGGGCATTGGGGCAGAGAGGGGATCTTAAGCAGGTCTCATGCCCAGCACAGCACAGAGCCCAGCTCAGGGCTCAGTCTCACAACCTTGAGATCATGACCTGAGCTGAAACCAAGAGTTGATGGGCTCTCAACTGACTAGGCCACTCAGGCGCCCCCAAGCATCCTTTTATAAAGGAAAGGAGGAAGTTGGGAAGGGCTTGTTTTGAACAAAAGTTTTGTTTAAAGTAGTTGCAACTTCTCATTGGCTGCAGGCAAGGGCAGCTTGCTGTTGGGCTCAGAGGAAACCTTCCTTTTTCTGGACTATACAAGCTGTGACTGCGAGTGGTATGTGTGTCAGAGCCCTCCTTTCATGGCTTCCCAACTCCAATTTTGAATTCGGTTTCCTTAACACATTTTCATACTTTCCTCCTGTGTGTGGTGGACTTAGACCTAAATCCAGGATATCTCCCTGCCTCCCTCCTCCCTCCCTCCCTTCTTCTTCTCTCTCTCTCTTTCTTTCTTTCTATTTATTTTTGAGTGACACAGAGGCAAAGACATAAGCAGAGGGAGAAGCAGACTCCCTTTGGGGAGCCTGATGCGGGACTTGATCCCAGGACCCTGGGATCACGACCTAAGCCAAAGACAGACACTCAGCCACTGAGCCACCCAGGTGCCCCCAAATCCAGGAATTCTAATACAGAGGCCAAGCTTTTAATTTTTTTGCCCACTACATTTTGTGAAGTGTTTGGATGTGAAATGAGATCTTATTTATTAACCAAAACATGACCTCACTGGGAACAGGACAGTGTGTAAATATGTACACACATATATGTGTTTAGAATTTTTATATGTTTGCATGTCAACAGTGTGACTATACCTGGGGAAGAGGGGTGGGTGAATAAATGCCCCAACAGATTGAGAACAGAACTGTTGATCATCTAAAATTGAAAAAAATCAGGAAATACTAATATAAGTGTGTGATATACAAACATGGAAGTCATTACCAGAAGAAACATCTTCAAGAATTGAAGGAGCTTCTTTGGAAGAATGGAATTCATGGATGGAGAGGAGCCAGACTTTCTGCTGCTGTCCCTTACTGCTGCTTTCGGCTATGTCCCTTACAACTATATACCTTATGTTCTGTGATGTATAAGTACATAATTAAAAATCCTTTGGCAAGGATAGCTAAAAGATGTGTTTTCAGAATTGTAGAGCTCAAAGGACTACAGAGATTGTTTATGCCCAGGTTTTTCATTTTGCAGGTGAGGAAACTGAGGTATGGCAGTTCAGATGTTTGTCAAGGTCCCATGAGTATAGAGACAAACCTCTCCAAATGCAAGGTCATATCCCTCCCCAAGCAGGTGGAAGATTCCCCCGTGCTTATTATTTCTCAGTTACCTTTCTTGGCAATTCTCTTTTCTGTTTTTTTTTTTTTTTTCCCCGAGTCTAGTTTTTACAGTGTTCAAATAGGTTACAAAACCGTGCATCCAAGAGTAGTTCTCTCAAGTCCTCATATTTTCCTGTATGAAAAAGCTTCAATATCTTTAGAGTCTGCAGACTGTACCTTTTTTGTTAATTCTGTAATAACTTTTGATTAGAATTAGAGATACTTAAGGCATTTTGTCTGCAACTATTCAGAAATTTAGTTGTATTTGATAAATACTAGAATTTGGGCTGAACTTTTATCCTGAGAAGCTCTGACTAACTCAGGGGGCTTTTCCAGTATCTGTGTGTTGCTTAATTTTGAAGTTTGAGAATAAGGATGAAACCTTTCCAAAAGAGAGGGAGAAATGGATGTGAATTTTAGAGCAGTTATCGAAAAATTTTGGGGCGCCTGGGTGGCACAGTTTGTTGACCGTCTGGCTCTTGGTTTCTGGTCAGGTAGTGATCTCAGCGTCATGAGATTGAGCCCCAAGTGGGTCTTTGTTTTCTGAGTGTAGAGTTGTAGATTTTCTCTCCCTCTGCCCCTCTGCCTCATTCTCTATTTCACTCTCTCAAATAAATCTTAAAGTTTTTTTAAACCCTATGTTTTCTCTTTATCCTAGGTTTTTCTACTTCCCTTGAAGTATATCAGTAACATAAAATAAACCTTTTTCTGGTTATACACATAATATGTATTATTCTATGTTCAAACATTATAGGAATATGTCATGGTGAAATTTAAAGTGCCCTGTAGTATTACATTCTAGAGAAACTGCTCTAAATATGTATATGGTTTTTCCTCCAAATTTACCTCCATATTACAATATTACTGTGATTGTTAATCACTACTGGGGTATTACTAAACAACTTTCAACTTGGTTTTTATTTTTAGCTTAATAGATCTTAAGGGTATTTCTGTGACTATACATACAGAACATTCTGGCTGTATAATATTACATCACAGGTTATTTAAACAGCTTCCTATTGTTGGAAATTTGGGTTGTTTCCCATTTTACTATATTAAGAACAGTGCTTTAGAGAACATACTTAAAGTACACTTGTGTGTTTTCTGTAGGAGAATTTTGTGAAAGTTAAAGACATGAAAATATTAAATTTCTCTAATTTACACTTCTCGTAATAGTATACCTCCATTTAAAATTATATTAATACCTTTTTTCTTAATGTGTAAGACTAAAGATAGAAATGATTAATATGTGACCAGACACTGAAATGGGAGGTCATGGTAGCAAAGGCTCTGAGCTTTTAGGTGGGTCTTGCCTCATTTCCTCACATTTCAGGTTCTTTTTGGTTTTAGTATTTTCCCCCAAGAGAACATAGTAATTGATAACAGCTATAAAAATACTCTGCAGTTGGTGGATGAGCTGCTAATTAGTTTTTATGGAGCATAGTTTTTTTTTTTTCCCCAAACATTTTCTTAAGAACATTATTCTAGGACATGCCTTTAAGGAGTTCAGAGAATCCTCTAGGTTTTGCAGACTACAGAGTGAGTGTATTTTGGCTCTGCTTGTGGTGTTAAACTTTTACCTCTGTGGAGTGGCGCCTAGAAGTGTCTGACTTCGGCTCAGGTCATGATTCTGGGGTCCTGGGATTGGCCCCCTCATTGGGTTCCCTGCTCAGCTGGGGAGCCTGCCTCTCCCTCTCCCTCTCCCTCTGCCCCTCCCTCTGACTTGTGCTCACTCTCAAATAAATAAATAGAATCTTAAAAAAAATTTACTTCTGTTGAAATATTGATAATGGGTCAATTTTAAGATCTTTAGATTTATAGAAAGTGCCAGCAATGGATTTTACTTTTCTGTGTGTAAAAAATGTGAAATAAGATACTTTGGCTAAATTTCATAACTCAGGGTCATTGAAGCTGGAACATTTCAGGAATTCCTGTGGCGAGGTTTTTATTGACTATCTTAGAGATTAGATTAATATTTTCATTGAGTCCAAGCTTTGTTCATAACCATTAAATTAGAAGATTATGTGTCATTCTTCAAAATGAGTGCCTTCTGTTTGGTTTCTGTTCATGCAACTTATACTTGGAGTTCCAATCACTTAGGATTTTCTTTGTAATATATCAAAATGAGTATACGAAAAATATATAAATCTACATAGACACATATGTGTGTATACATATGTTTATACATTCATGTATTCATGTGTAAGTATATAGTGATATAAGCTGAATTTTAAAAATGCCTTTAATAGATCTGTTAACATGGATATTTTGTGAATCTTCAAAATGAAGATGATGTCTGTCCATATTGTTTTATTAGGGGAACTGTTTCTTGATATTTTTTTCTATGAAAAATTTTCTTAATAAAACTATTTCTGGGACGCCTGGGTGGCTCAGTGGTTGAGCATCTGCCTTTGGTTCAGATCATGATCCCAGGGTCCTGGGCTCCCTGTATGGAGCCTGCTTCTCCCTCTGCCTGTGTCTCTGGCTCTCTCTCTCTCTCTGTGTCTCATGAATAAATAAATAAAAAATCTTAAAAAATAAACCAAACTATTTCTTAGTATATGGAGAACTTAATAGTTTGGATATGCTTTTAGTTTGATCTTTTGTGGGAAGACGCAGCCTGTCTAATGTATTCTTGATTATTGTCTATTCTGTACCATGAAGTCAGTTTTTTAAGTTGAGTAAAGTCTCTCCTACTCGTGTGTATTACAAAATGTTGATATTTTTGCTTATTCTCAGCAAGATGTAGTCATTTAAATGCATATGAAAAAATCTGACAGTGGAGTTTTGTTGACCTTGATTTGCTTCACGAAACACTATTTACCTGAGTAGTAGTAAATGCTTAAATGGTTAATGCAGTTTTTTTTCTGGATTGTATTTATTTATTTGACAGCAGGGAGAGTGACAGGTAGAGGGAGAGGGAGAGGCAGGCTCCCCATGGAGCGGGGAGCCAGATGCAGGACTCGATCCTAGGACCCCAGGATCACGACCTGAGCTGAAGGTAGATGCTTAACCCACTGAGCCACCCAGGCACCCCAGTGATTGCAAATTTCTTATCAGTCTGATTAAATTTGATCTCTGAATTTCCTGCTGGTACTTCTCCACTGTATGACTGTTTGGGACCTTGCACATCCTATTTGAAAAGCAGACCCTGGAGTTTCTACAGATGAATCTGCTGATAACTTGTATTTAGGTGGTCTGGGCCCCCTCTTTTCCCCTTAAAGTAATCCTACCTCTTGATCATGTTTTAGGGTTAGTTTGTCACTGAGGAGTGGTCATTCCTTCCCGGTGAATCACAAAATGAGTAGGTTTGATGAGGCTTCCTGACTCAAGTCTGACTGACTCAACCTGCTGTCCTCCAAGCTTGTTAGTATAGGCATGGTGGGGGTGGGGGGCAAACTCTCAACTTGGCTCTCTTCCTTCTGTGGATAATTTGTAAATCTGCATCTTCCTTGTTGACCTTTGGAACCTTAGGCTTGCTCCTCCAATTCTTGCCAGAGAGATCTACATTTGGATCCAGATGTCAAATTAAATACAGGGTGGCACTTCAGAGTAACTTCCATGTTAATCGCCAGCAGAGTACCTCATATTGAATAGAATTCGACACGTGTTTATTTGTAGATGATCTACCTCTTACTATCAGTCAATTACAATATTTTAAATCTTATTTTTGTTTCCAGGTTTTCTTTCTCTAATCCATTTTCATGCCATAGTCAGTTTGATTTTGTAAAGTACAGCTTTGCCCATGTCACTAATCACGGTCCTTTGTAGTCTACTGGTAATGACTCAACTCAAAATGGGATGATTAATTTTATGTGCCAAATTGACTGGGCCACAGGGTGCCCAGATATTTGGTTAAATAGTATTTTGGGCATGTCTGTGAGGATGTTTTTGGATGAGGTTAACATCTGAGTCAGTATATTGAGTAAAGCAGATTGCCTTTGTCAGTGTGGGTGGGCCTCATTCAATCTGTTGAAGACCCAAATTGAAGAAAAAGACCAAGTAAGGAAGAATTCACACTCTTTGCCTGACAGTCTTTGAGCTAGGCCATCCATCAACTCAAACGTGGACTTGAACTTGAGCTATATTATTGGCTCTTCTGCTTCTCCAGTTTGCTGACTGTAGATTGTGAGATTTCTCAGCCTTCATAATTGCATAACCAATTCCTTATAATATCTTTCCTTGTAATAAATATCTCTCTCTGTCTGGGATGTGTGTGTGTGTGTGTGTGTGTGTGTGTGTGTGTGTGTGTATAGAATCTTCTATTGATTCTGTTTCTATGGAGAATACTGAGAGATAGGCAAGGCATCCATCTGTGATCTGGTGCCCTATGCAGATCCTATGTCCTGGTTGCCATACTGGTCTGTTCTCATTTGTGAGCGCATCCAACCTATTCTTTTCTGTCCACCTCCACTGGGAGTAGCCCTTCCTCTTTCTAGTTATTTCAATGATATACATTCTTCAAAGCCCAATTCAGAGCCTGTGTCCTGCATTATGACTTTAGAGGCTATCTTTGGCTATACCAATTAACTGGCATGTGAATCTCTGGACTGAAATTTTACAGGCTGAGTCATTTGATGCCTTGTAATGTTACTTTTTATACATAATACCTTCTTCTAGATTATAATTCCTTTAGGATCCGGATTAAGGTCTCTACTTCCAAATCCTCCACTGTTCTTGACCTTATCTTTTACTTAGTAGGTGGCCAGTGATTGTTCACTGTTCTTTTTGTTTGTTTGTTTGTTTTGTTTTTTTTAAAAACACTAAGATCTACTTAGGGAAGTAAAGGCTAATGTGGGGCTTGCGTGTCCACACTCTGTCATGAGCCCATGGAAGAAATGTGTAATTCATTTTCCACAGGACCCAGAAGTCTTTATCAATGCACTACTCCAGTGAGATACTGCCAGTTTGGGGTTGTTACCAGAAATGAAACCTATATATCATCCTTGAACTTTTCCTAAGAAAAAAACTGAGTCCTAAAGTCCCATTGAATTAGCCCATTCCTGAGGTGCTGGTTTGTAAATACTCTTGCTGTTCCCTGCTTGGCTCTTGTCTCTTATTATTCCCTTTGCTGTGCTTCTGGCTAAGTCTTTTTATATCTTCCTCTGTAAATATGCTATATAGCACATTTTGTCAATAATTTTGAACAAGGGTGAAGGAGAAGAAATATGAAAATGAGCTGTATGTTCCTAGGCAATTTGGATTTATCAAATTTTATGCAAATTTTATTCAAGCAGAGTATGATTTTCTTCATTTTACCTGCAGTTGAATGCAGTTTTTGAGGAACACCATTGGAAATCTGACCTCCTTCTGTTCTTTGGTTCATCCTTTAAGCTGAAAATATTGGAAAACCTACACACTTTCTATCTCCCTTACCCTGCTCTCCTGCAGGTATCTTCTAAAATATTAGAATTTACTTATTCTGTGTTTTGTTTATTGACTTTCTCCCTGAGTAAGATTATTGAGCTCTATTAAGTACAAGGATTTTTGGCTATGTTACTATTGGTGTTCTTTGGCCATGTATCCCAAGACATAGACCTGTACCAGGTCTATGGTCTAAAAAGAAGTATTTGTTGAAATGAGTAGGAGTTTGCTCCTTTGGAGCTCCTTACCCCCACCATTTGTTGTTTTGTTGCTTAGCCTTTCTCTTATGTCCTCTGAAAGGTCTCCCTTCTTTCCTTCCTGTTACTGAAGATCACCTTTCTCCAGACCGGGTTAGTTCTTCCAAACCATACAACTACCTATTCCCCAGGTCTGTTCCTCTGTAATAATCACATCATAACAGGAGGGATTTGTCATCCCCTAGCTGTTCATGGTTTACAAAGCACTTCTACATATATGATTTCACTTGAGGCATCCCTGAGTCTGTAACAGCTTTGCATTCTTCAGGGGCTTTCACCAAAGTATGCAAGTGAGCAAAATCTTGTCCTAC
This sequence comes from Vulpes vulpes, assembly GCF_048418805.1. Lineage (NCBI taxonomy): Eukaryota > Metazoa > Chordata > Mammalia > Carnivora > Canidae > Vulpes > Vulpes vulpes. The sequence continues at coordinate 86,933,256 of NC_132789.1, forward strand.
CAGGAGATGCATTCTCCATTATGTGCCAGGTATACCTCCCCTAAGCTGTGTGGTTGCAAAATTACATGTGACAAGCATGCCTCTTTGATATCTTCTGGCCTTTTAGTTAGGGACAATCATTCTGTTCCCAGAAGAGCGATTATGTGGTATAAAGTCCTCAAGGAAAGTGATAAAAGTGAGAAAGGGTAAAAAAAGAAACTACATAAACATACATTTATGGGAATCTCTTCAGTGGAGGGTACTTGGCTAGATGCTGAAAAACTGTTGCCTCAAAGTTAATTTGCTAGCAAGAGCTACACCTGTCTGGAGGGAATTAGGAGATACAAGCTTGAACCTGAGGAAGGTGGCCTGAAGGATGTGCAGATGATGTAGGGATGAGAACTGGTGGCTTCCGGATTCTCCACTAGGAAGTTGCCTTTACTGTCTTGGCCTCTCTCCTTCTTAGCTGTGAAGATGAAACAAACCATTTTCTTCCTAAAGGCCCTCTGTTCTTGCCTCCAAGCCATGGGAGTGCTCAATAACTATTAGCATCTAATGATGACACAGGAATATTCCTCTGAGCAATTGGAGAGCTGTAGGCGTGTCACACATTGACAGGTACTCACAAATCTCTTTTCGCTGTTTTGAAATATCACTGCCAGGGGAGTTGTATACAACTTGTTCTGACAGAGTGGTCTTAAATATTCATTCCTTTCACCTATTACTTTAAGAGAAATGCCAGCATTTAGTCTTCAGGCTGCCAGTAGCAATTTTGGCAAAATTGTATTATAACTTTTTTAAGATACTTATTTTCAGATAACTCATTTATGTAAACATTGATATGTTAATGTTATTTTTAATGATGGAAGAAAATGCACTTTAAAAAGGTTAGTGGAAACTCGGAGGTTAAATGGAAGTCTCTGATCATTTATGTGCTCTCTGGTAGTTTAAGTAGCAAGGATTTATAATTGTGGGAGGCAGGATGGCAATTTAAATCCAAATCTGGTTCAGATCTCTGCCCTGCCATTTAGTGAATGTGTGACTTTGGACAAGTTATTTTCCTTTGATGAACCTTAGCTTCCTCATTGTTAAGTGGAGATAAGCATGCCAATCCCATGGACTTTCCCAGAGAATGCAAAATAACAGTTGTGAAGTGCTTAACATGGGAGTAAAAATCAATGCACGGTAGTTGTTATTTATGTGCCAACAGGCTCTATTAGCACCGTTCTGGGGACTGTTGGGGCGGTCAAGAGGTGTATAAAATCTATGTCTGCAAGGCCACAAAAGATGGCAACAGGTATTTAATTGACACATAAAGAATCAGGACAGTAGGTAATGAAGTGTTATTTGTACAGAAAGTAAGTATAAGAAACAAGAAAGGCAGAGGTCACTGTGGTTAGTCTTCCAAGAATCATGGTGGCGATTGTATTAGGATTTCTTTGGTCATAAATTATAGAAATGAAACTGTACAGAAAGGGAATTTATTGGCTCACGTGGCCAAAGTATGGGACAAGTGAGGCGAATCTCAGAAGCCCAAACTGAAAATTTCTGTAGTACCAAGACTCTTTGTCTCTTATCTCTCCTTCTCTTGAGGTCAGTTCCCTCTGCCAGGCTGGGGCAAGGCTGCTAGTTAGCCAAAAGATCACCCAGATAGGGGGGCCTGACATTTTCCCTTAGTCCAAATCTCAGAATCCCAGGGATGGCTCTGGTTGATCTCTCTTGGGTGACATCCTTGTCCTTACGTCCGGCAGCACAAATTATCTGGTAATTGAGAGCCCCAGTTAGAAATACATAGTTGCGGTGGGGAAGAGGCACAGTTTCCTAAAAGGATTGTGCTTTTCTCGGAAGAAAGGAGGTGTGATGGACAGCCAGAGCAGGAGGTGTTTTTTTTTTTTAATAAATTAATTTTTTATTGGTGTTCAATTTACCAACATACAGAATAACACCCAGTGCTCGTCCCGTCAAGTGTCCCCCTCAGTGCCCATCACCCACTCACCCCCACCCCCCGCCCTCCTCCCCTTCCACCACCCCTAGTTCGTTTCCCAGAGTTAGGAGTCTTTATGTTCTGTCTGCAGGAGGTGTTTTTACTTCTGGAGGGGGAAGAGGACAGCTTTAGCGGGTTGCGGGGAGAGAGACAGATATGAAGAACACTGAACCAGAGGCACAGAGTGTAGAATGAGAAGGCGATTTGTATTAGTGAAATAGGATAAAGTTGTCTCAGAATGAATGGTTCGTAGTGGTTAGTTGAGTTTGGAATGATCTGATAGGGCATACATCCTAAGAACTGACATAAGATTGATGTGTTCTATTGGGTCCTGGCTTTTATTTAAAAATAGGTTTTATATTGTAGGCCAAGTATTTGAACTGGTAGCTTGAGAACGAAGTTGAGTGTGGTTGGAAAGTTGCACTCATTGAGTGTAGGTAGACAAGGTGGTCTTTGTAGTCAAATACTTTGTTGTGTTCATCCTGGCACTCCCTTACAGATTGATGTTATCAAGCATTTATATACCTTTCCCGTAAGAAAAAAAAAAAAGCCAAAAAACTGTATTTCAGAGTAACCAAATAGTTTCAAAAATATCATGTTTTTAGAAGAATTCTAGCTAATAAATGCAGGAGAAATGATACAAATAAAATATAACCATTTTGTTACCCCTAATGACATAATAATAGACCTAGGGAACGGTCACCAGTGACCAAGGGTCAAAGGGTGATGGCAAACTTTATAATTGATGGATTAGGCTACTAACCCCTGACCCACTGATCAATCTTAAAGTTATAAAAAGAACGAAATAGATACTATAGGCCTCCTAATTTGATATGATAGGAAATATACAGAATCTTCCATGAAGTTTTTTGTCAAAAAAAAAACAATGTAATTCTGATCAAACCATTATTATATTTAACTACTAGTTTATAAGAAGCACAGGAAAAAGAAGACCATGCAAAACAATACCATACAGAGAAAATCAGCCAAATCCAGGATGTAGAAATTTTTGTAGCACAAATTACTCCATTTGTTCAATTAATAAGTGACTGGAAAAACAGAGAGGGAAGAGAAGCTATCATTAGGAGACTTGAGATACATATCCATTATGTTTGGATCTTGATTTGGATAAATTAATAAGTTAAAAATTATAAATAGAAAATTATGAGACTATTTGGTCAATTTAAACTCTGGATATTGGATAAATTAGAGGACTTTTAAAAAGGAATAATAGCAGCTCCTGGGTGGTTCAGTCGAGTGTCTGGCTTTTGGATTCAGTTGGGTCATGATTTCAGGGTCATGAGCTCAAGCCAAGCCCTGCATTGGGCTCCAGGCTCAGTGTGGAGTCTCTTTGCCCCTCTCCCTCCCTCTCCCCCTCATGCTTGTGCATGAGTGCACACTCTCTCTAAAATTAAAAAGAAAAAAGGAATAATAGTGGTATTATTTTAAAAGAGTCTTTGTTTCTTAAAGATGCATGCTAATTTTTTTTTTCAGTTTGTATGGTATGGTATTAGTTTCCTATGGCTACTTTAGCAAATCACCATCTCCTAGGTGGATTAAACAAGAGAAATTGATTCTCTCATAATTGTGGGGGCCAGAATTCTAAACTGAAGGTGTTGGCAGGCCATGTTCCTCTGAAGTTCTAGGGGAGGTGGCTTCTGGTAGCTGTCCTTGGCTTGTGGCTGCACCTCACTGCTTAGTCTCCCATCCTCTTCTCTGTGTACATCTGTGTCTGACCTCCTGCTGCTCCTCCTGAGAACACGTCATTGCATTTAGAGTCTCTTCGGGTAAATGAAGATAAATTCCTCCTTAAAACCCTAAATTACAATCACACCTTTTGCTATATAAGGTAGTATCCACAGCTTTTGGGGATTAGGAAGTGATCTACCGTTGGGGACCATTTATTCTGCTTACCTTAGATATATATGGCATTTGCTTTGGCTTTCAAACAACCCAGCAGAGGCACGGGGTGCAAGTGAGAGGTAATGACTGGCTGAATTAGGATTGGCCATAAATTGTTAATTTTTAAGCAGAGCAATGGCGGTTCATTGTACTGTTCTCACTACTTTGTATGTGTTTGAAAATTACCATAATAAAAAGTAAAAACAAGAAAGATAAACTCTCAGGGCAGGATTCCTTAGTGATCAGTTACTCTCAGCATCCAGACAATATATATCACATTAACCTCTGATTAACACAAACCTTAATTTTTTTCTGTCAGTGAAAATTAGGTATGGGATTTCTAATATCCTGGTTAATCCTTCAACTTTTCACTACCTTTTTAGACATTTCTTTGTGCTTCTCAAGAAAATTAAAGGATGAATGAAAATCTGTTTACTTGGAATCCTAAATTGTAAGATGTAAGATGGTTCAGCTAAGATAAGTCCTTTTTCTTTTCTGCACTAAAATCTGAGTGATTGTGAGAAGTGGCATGGTTGTCTGTGGAGACTCATGGGCGAAGTAACTTACTGTATTATGACGTCTTTCTCAAGCAGATGAAATTATAAAAGGGGTAGCATTTTTATGTTAGAACCTAACTTTCAGCTGTGTTTTCATGTGGTCATAAAATGTTTCAATGACCCACAACTTGGGATATACGGTATATTCCCTGGTATAACTCTGTAGCAATTAATATTTTTTATGATTTACTCTTTTAGGTAGTACTACAGTATAATAAGGCTGGAGAAATCTATTTTATTGTTTTTCCCCCCAGATAATGAGATTTTTCATGATTGCTACCCCTCCTGTGCTGGAAAGATTTCAAATTATACATTTAAAAATAATCACATGAGTGGTGCCTGGGTGGGTCAGTTGGTTAAGTGTTTGCCTTTGGCTTAGGTATGATCCCAGGGTCTTGGATTGAGCCCTGAGTTCCCAGAGTCGTGCTCCCTGTTCAGTGGGGGAGTCTGCTTTTCCCTCTCCCTCTCCCCCCTGCTCATACTTGCTCTCTCACTCTCTCTAATAAAAATTTAAAACCCCCGTAAGATGATATAGAGCACAGCACTTCTCAAAGAGCTATTGTGGCATCTCAAAAATATGGTGTTTCTCAAAACACTGTTATGTGTCCAATTCAGCCTTAAGTGTATGTGTATAAATGATAATGGCTAATAGGACACTGTTTTAGACTATTCAAGTTAGTTTACATATACTTGAGTACCTTAATGGTTTTTTTTTTCTTTTCTTTTCTTTTTTTTTTAGGGAAGGAAAACAAATTCATATGCAGAATCTCTGATCAAATAATGCCTGGGTCATGACTTCAGTTGCCAAAAACATCATGTTTAAAAGTGCATTTAACCTTTAGAAGTCAGTTTATTGACAAACCATGGTTTTTTTTATTCTTTCCTTGGTGTTTTTCATATTGGATTTTTTCTTTCCCAAGTTAAAAGCTGCATTTTGAAGGGTTGGTATAAACTCTAGTTGCAAAATGTCAAAATTAGACTGTCTTTTTTTAGCTCATGGAATTAGAATTTAGCTGGTACATTTGTTGTTGATATACGAGACTACTAAAACCCAGTTCCTTCTTATATATTCATTCTGAGCCACAGTACAAATTGGTCTGTATAATTCAGACAAAAAAACCATATGGTCAAAATTAGACTTTGTTGTGGTATGTATGTTCATATAGTCTAGAAGGCTGACTACATTTTGAACTTATCATATTGCTATGACATTGTCTCCAGGCTTACAGGAAAGCTGCATTTCTTTGGAGGGCATGAACTGGAGATGGCATATTGTAACATAGATATAAAAATGATTTTTCCATGTGGGTAAAGTCATTGGTGAAAGAATAGATTTAAATCCCTGCAAGCCTCTTGGGCATTCTAGTTGCTTACTAAATGGTTTATTATAAAACTTGCTGGTGATTATTGAATTTCTCAGCCATTGCATCCTTTAAGAGTTGTAAAATCACCCAATTTATGTACCCTGCAATAAAGGAGAAGTGATATATGGAAATAATCAAGAGAACGGTTTACATTTCACTTGATGTAGTATCATGATAATCTGTTCTGCACTTTTTAGCGTATGCTTGTGTACAGGGAAGAAATATTTACTCAGTAATATTCTTTATGAAATAGATTCCCTTATTAGCTAGGTGTAGCATAATTTTTCAGGAACACATATTTTTACCTCAAATGAGATACTTCTTAAGTTTTGTTTCTCTTTTTGCTACTCTTCTTCATTTAAAAGAAGACAAACTATGATCTAGAAAGCTGATGGAAAAAGAATCCTAGCATTCGTATGATGCTTTTTAGTTTGCAAAAAATTAACGAATAAGAGATTCTTAGGCAAAACCAAAGCATCATCTTTGGCTAAATCACAGATAGAGAATACTGTCCGATCCCTTATTGAGTTGCCATCCTTGGTATCTTTCAAGTCCATTCATTTCTTTCATCTTCATTAACTCTACCATCTATTCTAGATGATTACAGTAGCATCTTAACCTGTCTTTCTGCTTCTACCCTGACTGCTCTACAACTGGTTCCTCATTCCAGCCTTAGATATCTAATCTGTATCTGAGTAACTCATGTGTGTGTGTGTGTGTGTACATACATATATATATATGTATAATATATATAATATATACATGTATGTGTATATGTATATATGTCTGCATATACACTGTGTATGTATACACTATGTGTGTATATATGTTTATTTAAAAATATTTATTTTAGGGATCCCTGGGTGGCGCAGCGGTTTAGCGCCTGCCTTTGGCCCAGGGCGCGATCCTGGAGATCCGGGATCGAATCCCACGTCGGGCTCCCAGTGCATGGAGCCTGCTTCTCCCTCTGCCTATGTCTCTGCCTCTCTCTCTCTCTCTGTGTGTGACTATCATAAATAAATAAAAATTAAAAAAAAATATTTATTTTATTAGGGAGGGAGAGTGAGGGGGAGCATGTGGTGGGAGGGGCAGAGGGAGAGGGAGAGAGAGTCCTAGGTAGACTCTGTCCTGAGCATGGAGCCTGATACGAGGCTTGATATCATGACCCTCAGATCTCAGCTCTGAGATCATGACCTGAGCTGAAAGCAAGGGTAGGATGCTTAACCGACTGCTCTCTACCCAGGCACCCCTGGCTGTAGTGATATTTAAACAAGCAGATTTCTTTTTTTTTTTTTTTTGTAAAGATTTTATTTATTTATTAATGAGAGACAGACACACACAGAGAGAGAGAGAGAGAGAGAGAGGCAGAGACCCAGGCAGAGGGAGAAGCAGGCTCCATGTAGGGAGCCTGACATTGGACTTGATCCCAGGTCTCCAGGATCAGGCCCTGGGTTGAAGGTGGCACTAAACCGCTGAGCCACCTGGCCTGCCCAACAATGCAGATTTCATGGTATCATTTTCCTTCCTCATCCTCCCTTCCATTTTAGGAGCCTTAGGGCTTCTCATTAAGGTAAAGATCCTTAATGTGTGCCAGGCTTTGAAGGGGGCCTGACTACCTTGCCAACCTATCTCACACTCTTCTCTCTTATTAGCTCACAATACTTTAGCACCACTATCTTTCTTTCAGTTCTTTCTTTCTTTCTTTCTTTCTTTCTTTCTTTCTTTCTCTTTTTTCTTTTTAAAAAATATTTTATTTATTTATTTGACAGAAAGAGAGCATGAGGAGGGGGGAAGGGGCAGAGGGGAGAAGCAGACACTCCATGGAGCAGGGAGCCCAACGTGGGACTCGATCCCAGGACCCTAAGATCATGACCTGAGCCAAAGGCAGATGCTTAACTGACTGAGCCACCTAGGCGCCCCTTTCTTTCAGTTCTTAATGTGTACCCATACTCTTTTAAGAAGCCACAGTCTTTGCATATGCTGTTCACTACTCAGAAAACCATTCCTCTCCCCCCCTACCATCTCCATACCTCTCCCTATTAGTTCCCTTTGCTTAATTAGTTAACTCCCATTTATCTTCAGCTCAAACCTGGTTTCCTCGGGGAAACCTCTTTATACTATTTGGGTCTCACTGTTATAGTGAATCTTTTTTTACATCACCATGAATCTCCCCCCACCCCCCAACCTCCATTGGACTTACTGGTTATAATTTATGTGCTTATGTAAATTGTCTTCGTAAGGACAGGTAGTGGGCCTGCTTTTGTTCACCATTATTTCCCTAGGACTTACTTAGCACAGGACCTAGCACACATTAGGTGCACCATAAATATTTACTGAATGAATGAAAAACATGAAAAAAATAGTATCAGGCATAGCTCTTACCTAACTGATGCAGCACATGCACAATGCTAATAGCAATGACATTGTAGGAAATGAAATATGCCTTTCAAAGAGGTCATCTGGGGAGGTTGCTTGCTTATTCCATAGCTGCTGCTATTGGAAAGGAATTCTGGAACAATTTTTTTTTTAAGATTTTATTTTTTGAGAGAGAGAGAGAGAGACCATGAGTAGGGGGGCAGGGCAGAGGGAGAAGCAGACTCCCCACTGAGCAGGAAGCCCAATGTGGGGCTTGATCCCAGGACTCTGAGATCCTGACCTGAGCTGAAGGCAGATGCTTAACCTACTGAGCCAGCCAGGCTCCCCTAGAACTATTTTAAGAACTGTTTTCAGAAGGAGCTTACAAGCCACTTAAGAAAAACATTTACCCTTTTGATTAAAAATACCCAACTTGATGGGACACCTGGGTGGCTTAGTTGGTTAGCATCTGACTTGATTTCTGCTCAGGTCATGATCTCGGGGTTGTGGGGTTGAGCTCTGTGCTCAGCATGGAGTCTGCTTGAGATTCTATCTCCTTCTGCCCCTACCCTCTCTAGAAATCAGTAAATAAATCTTAAAAAAAAATCCAAAAGAGAATCCAGCTTGATGATTCTAAATGTACTTCTAACCTCCAGATACCAAATTCCACTTTCAAAGAACTAAATTTGCCACAGTTAAAAATTTCAAAAGGATGTTATATACATGAAGTTAGCCTTAAGAGTTGTTCCTAAAATATGTTGAGCATTGGTGGGTATTTTTGTAATCAGTATTTAGTCTTTGAAGGGGCTAATATTCCTGTCGATTCTGCTACAGTGTGGATTCTGCTACATTTCCGTTGAAATCTTTCATGAAGTCGCTCTTCATGTTGAAAGGATGCTTCACATTTGCTTCTGGCCATGAGGCAGAAGGATGCATTTTACTGTCTTAAGTCAGTCACTTCATCTTTGTGCTTTTCATCCTCCATGGGGCAAAATGAGTCCTGCATTTTTTTTTTTTTTTAAAGCAGAAAGAGATGTAATAGAGGATTGAGGTAACTCTTATAAAGTGCTTTAAATTCCTTAGATGTTGAGTTCTGTGTCTTGCAAAAGTCCCTGTTAGTATGAAAGATCACAGAACAGGGACCATATTCTTCTGCTGCAAAGTATCTGGGATTCTTGCCAAGTTGTATTCAAGATTATTTATTCAGTATTTTCGTTGATTTAGTCACCAGCACTTCTTTCGTGCTAGGAATTGCCCTTTTTTGCCTCCTGATTTTGGAAAGAAGTTGTGTGTATTCCCTTTCTCCCCTGATAGCTTAAATCAGCATTGAGCTTGAGCAGAAATAACCGAATTAAGATGAACACACATAGGTCTATGCCTTTTAATCTGTGGGAACACTTTGGGATATACTGTACTGATAAATGCTGCTACGAGGTTTATTTTGGAGCAGAACATTTGCCATGGCTCCTTTCAGGTAACCATCAGCCCTGTACTTTTCACTTGTTTGCCTTTGGGAAAATGTACTCAACTCAGCATGATACAGATGGTTGTAGAGTAGGAGGCAGCTCTGTAAGCTAACAGTTGGGTGGTCAGTCTTAGTTGTGTGACCAGTAACAAAAGTTTTGTTGACCTTTGACTGTCAGGTGTTCTTGCTTGCACCCCTGAACAGCAGAGATTTGGCTTTCTTTAGCTTTTTGTTTGGTTTCCTACTTGCCAATAAAGGCTTATATTATCCTACTGCTTCCCTGCCCACAGTATTTACTTATGCAAATGTGTGTTTTGCACTTCCTTCTGCAAACACACCTTCTGTGCTGGGCACTAATATCAAGATTTGTGAGAGAACTAGCTTTTTGAATTTGGTCTTTTTTTAAAAAAAACAAAACGTGGTTCTGTGCTAACTGTTGTTTCTGGCAGGCCACTGCTTCTTGTTCATCAAAGCTCTTACAGAAAGACCTTTCTGTGTTTGTACAGAGGGCTCACTGGGTTTTCTGTCTGTGAATCTCAGTGATTCCTGAGTCATAACCTTGTACCTGAATCAGTGACATTCATCTGTGTGAGCCCTGGTCAACCATTCCTTGCCTCTAAAGGGAATTACTATCTCTCACAGGGATTTGAATTCTGTCCACTGCATTTTGACTAGGATGTACTTGAACATTAAGCTCTCTATTATTTTTGGTTTCTATAAATCATCCAACCTTAAGCTGGGGTCATGTTATTATGTAATGTATTTAATGGGTACAGTTCTTATGCTCAACGCGTATCTGATTGTTTTGGTGTTTCCTGTAGGGGGTGTGAAGGGAAAGAGAATTGCTCTTCCATGCAAGTTGGTTCCATCTTGGGACAGTGTTCTGCTGCAGCTCCGGGAAGTCCTAGGAATGATGGTGGTATTGTGCTCAGGTCACTGTGCTCAATGGGCCAGCACTGAAGCACCCTGAGGTCATGAAAATTTAATGGAGAATTAATACCTTGTAACCATAATCCTCTACAATTTTATGTTAAGAATTCTTTACATAAGGATCTACTCAAGTTCAGACAACATATATTAAAATATCTTAAAAATTTTTTTTATTCGAGAGAGAGAGAGAGTGAGAGAGAACATAAGCAGGGGGAGAGGCAGAGGGAGAGAGAAGGGGAGAAGCAGACTCCTCACCGAGCAGGGAGCCTGATACGGGGCTGGATCCTAGGACCCTTGGACCATGACCTGAGCCAAAGGCAGACGCTTAACCAGTTGAGCCACCCAGGCGGCCTATTAAAATATTCTAACATGAGTTGAACAATCAAAACTGGTAAAGAAGGGGTAATAAAGGATTTAGGACTGATGGTTCATTTAGCTGTGAAGTAAATAGGTTGCTTTGAGCCAGAGTGATGAGGTGAAATGGTGTGCTCAAAGCTGTGTGGGTGATCAGGCCAGAGCTGGGATCTGAACCCAGACCTTTCAGCATAGCTGGTGATCTGGACCTCCCGCCCTGCTTCCTTTCTTCTGGGAGGAAGGCATTATGTGGCATAAGAAAAAATAGACTCCTCTTACTGACAAGACAAAATCAGATCAAGAAGATAAATTAATAAATTACTTGGGCTTTTATTGAACCAGCAATTCAATTTAATAGAAGTTTATTGAGGGCCCAACATGTGTTAAGCACTGTGCCAGGAGCTAGAGACTGTATCAAGATCACTAACTGTCAGAGCCTGTAAAATATATACAAAAATAAGTTAAACAAGACAGAATTCATTTACTCAGCAGATGCTGCTTTGGCACCTCTGGTGTCCCAGGACTGGCCTAGACACGGAGAGTCATTCATCTATTTATCAGTCACGTAAGGCTTTTGGTCCCTTGCTTTGTGCCAGGCGCTGTTCTAGATGCTGGGAACACAGATGAGAACAAAACAGGCAAGGTCTGCATTCTCACTGAGTGTACGTTCCAGTGGGAAGGAGATAGACCATAAACAAGCAAGAAAAGACCTGCCGAGAGTGAAAACAGGGTGGTGTGCAGAGAGTAGCTGGGTGGCTCATTAGATCGCAAAGATAAGTAAGGTTTGATACCTGGCGTGGAGGAGACAGACGTGTCAGCAGCCCACTACAGCATGATTCAGAGTGTGTGGTGACCAATGATGTGTGAACTACATGCTCTGGGCGATGCCAGCTGTGAAGGCCTTGCGTGTTGTCACGAGAGGGCTGAGGGATCGCCACGAGCAGTGTGCTCTTAGGACCAGATGTGTGTCTAGGGTGGTAGTGGTGGAGGAGGCTCAAGTAGAGGCTCGACAGGGGAGACACTGGTGATAGATGTGGGTAATTACTGTGAGGGATGGCAGCTGTAGACAAGTGCAAGGGGAAGGAGGGAGGAGGAAGTGTTACTTCTCATCCAGAGAATTCAGGAAGCCTTCCTGAGTAAGGTGACACTTAAATTAATTCTTTAAACATGGCAGAGATGAAGGGAAGGGCATCTAATGGTTACATTACCAAGAACAAAAGTGGAAAGATCCAGCTTATTTAGGGAGTGGCTAGACTTAGGGGCTGGCTGTGGTAGACTGTGTGTGGGAGAGAGAAAGCCATTAGGCTTGATATCTGGGGTTGCTTCAGATAAGCAGAGGGAACCTGCTGAAGCCTTTTTTAGTAGATGGACATAATCACAGCCTTAGGAATATTATTCTTGCAGCAGTGTGTCAGATCAATTGGCAGGGGAGGGTGGAGAGGGAGAGGTGACCGAGTGATAATTCAGGAGGCCCGTGTGTTGGCCTTGAGCTAATGGTGATATGACCTAAGATGGTGGTCCCTGGGTCTGGCTTAGAGATAGTGGGGCCATTGTACAGGTAGGAATAGTAAGGCAGGCTACTGGCCAGATGTGGGAAGTTGGGGTAGAGAAGGAGAAACATTGATTTCAAGAATGTAAGATGAGATGACAGCAGATAGGATTTCTATGCAAATGAGAGATGACAGAAGGAAAATGTGTTTGAGAGACAGATTGCTTAGATTAAGTTTGGGATTTGTAGAGTTAATTGCCTGTTAATGTGCTTCACTGACTTTGAGGTAACAGTGTCCGATAAGTGAAGTAAGTGAAGATAAGATTTTAGCTCTGGGTTAGAATATGTAGATTGGGGTTATAATTAAGCAGCTCCAGTTGTAAGGATAGATGACATTGGCCAAGGACTGATTTATTCAAAGAGAAGAAAGGAGGTGAGGATGGAAACTTAGGAACCTGGTAATTTTGGCTATTGGTTTTTTTTTAAAGATTGTATTTATTTATTCATGAGAGAGACAGAGACATAGGCAGAGGGAGAAGCAGGCTCCCTGTGGTAAGCCTGATGCAGGACTCGATCCCAGGACCCTGGGATCATGACTTGAGCTGAAGGCAGTTACTTAACCCGGGTGCCCCTTGGCTATTGACTTTTATTTTTGTTCTTGTTCTTTAGTGCTCATAATCTCTTATACTACATTGTTGGATTCCAGCCCTGCACTCCCAGCTCAATCCAGTGTGTGGCTTGAAAAATTGTGCTCCTGGGCTATTTTATCTGGACTCCTTTGTAGAATTCAGTATTAATCAGGGACAACATAAAAAAATTCCAGCTTTGGGACCCCATTTGTTGTTGGGATAACATTGGGACATTTTTGCATCCTATCTTTTGGTGTCTCCTAGAGCATTTCTTTCAAAGTAAGTAATGGGAAGCAACTTTGTTTCCCTGGAGGGGTGCAAATGTTTGTTCCTCATGAAAATTGTAGAACTGGTCTCATTACCCTTTTTGTGTTGGCTGCTGGAAAGCACAGAAAGCACAGAATCAAATTCTTACGGTCTCCATATTTAAGTTCTATTTTTTTGAAGATTTTATTTATTCAAGAGAGACACAGAGAGAGGCAGAGACACAGGCAGAGGGAGAAGCAGACTCCCTGTGGGGAGCCTGATGCGGAACTCGATCCCAGGACCCTGGGATCACGCCCTGAGCAGAAGGCAGATGCTCAGCCAATTGAGCCACCCAGGTGCCTCTAATTTCTATTCTAATATCTCTTTTCCCAGCCATAGTCTTCATATTCTTCCCTAATTTATAGTTTCCTTTGTCATAATTTTTGGTTTTCTTCATATATGAGTTTCTCATTAGTCACCTCACATTCTTTGTGGGATGAGACGAGGGCTAAATAAATAATGCTCCTATGCTGTTTATGCACAAGTGAGATGTACTAAGAAGATATAGATCAGTCTATAAATACAAGGATGTATCCTATTTTAAGTTCATATGTTCATTGTTCTCTATGAACCTTGACTTACTTGATAATTTTTAGGGAAATGGTACATACCTACAGACTGCAGAACCAAATAAAACATGAGGCAATAGTGAGAGCCAAGTTCATGAGTAAATATTTGCACATTGACCCTACCCTCTCTACCTCTTCTTGGTCAATTATTCGTTTTCAGGTATGAATTTTTGCAGTAAGAATTCGAATTTTTTTGTCCATAATTCATAAATTTTAATATTTGGTCCACGTAGGATCTTGGAGTTGATGTTAATGATGGCTGAGGACTAATCATTGGATTTGGAACTAATGTGATCTAGTAATGCTTTTATTTCTAATCAATTTATGTAAACTGTGCTGCAGAAGACTGTGTAATGTCTGTGGGTTGTTCACTATTGAGAAATGAATAGGTCACTGGTTAGTTAACAAGAATTGACCTCATCACCAATCATTCCTAGATTCTGTTGTCTAAGGAAGATCTTTTCCATTCTTTAGAAGGAGACTTTTGCTTTCAGTGACCAGATCAGGAACTAAACATGTTTTAACAAAAATCTGTTAAATTTTTTAATTTATAGCCAAGTATAGGGATAGCTGTTATTGGATTTACTCTCCAGTAGAAATTTTCTTCTAATTTTAAACCCGAAAAAGTGTTATCCTTCCTCAAACTACTTTGTTAGTTCTTACAAAGTAAGAAGACACAAACCTATGCTGATATAAACTTGAATGGTACAAAAACCTTTGTAGAATCAAGTGAATATCATAATGAGATATTTTTTAGGAACTTTGTTTTAAAAATTGTAATTCCTAGATGTAACTCATTTTTGGTTGTTTCAGACTGATGACCTACATTCTATTTATGTGAAGTATGAACTGTTGATATCAAAATATCTTTGTGATTCAACTTGTATAAGGAAAAGTGAATTTAGTTATACAATACAGTGGCATTTACTTATTTAGACCCCATACCATTCCATAAAAAAAAAATGCAGTTATTCTAAATGTGGCGGTAATGCTGCAGTATCTTCTCTGAATGGTACAAGTATGGAATTTGTGGTCATGCTAGAGCTGAGGCCTGCTCTCTTGCCTCATCTCTGTGTTGAATTTCTTGATTTTCATTAGGTCTTCTCAGATCTACTCAAACTTATTGTTTATTGTAAAAACAAACAAACAAAAGATATACATCCTTAGGATTTTTATTACATTCAACAGAATCTTCTATCAGGAACTGTAGGTTGATTTTCTGATTTCTGTGTCAAAAAATAGTTGTTCTCTCTCTGAGCAGCTGGTTTATTTTTACCCTGTGGACACTGAATCTTATAACCGATCATGTTTCCCTCTACATGTTGGCTGCCGCTGAGCTTAGAGGCCGTGCCCACCTACTTTTCTTCTTCCCCCTCCTCCTTCTGACTCTCTTTCTGCCTTGTTGCTGTAGTCATTGGTACACTTACCTTTTCATACTAGTTTAAAAATTGTTTGGAGACAAGAATTCTACCAATTTTCCTTATATTCTTTACATTGCTATCACAGGGCCTTGCACACATTTGGCACTCAAATAATGGCTGAATTGAGCATTAGTAGGTCATTCAAAAATAGCTCCATGTTGGGCCGTCCATGGTGATAAGGACAAGGAGAAAGAAATAGGCAGTATGCCAGAGAAGGTTTTGAAATGTGCTGAGGGTCAGAGGGATTGTATGTTTGAAAATATGGCACAATGAAATGTGATGCTTCTAAGGATGAGATATTGGAACCAACATATGCTATTTTCCTCATTGTGTCATATCTAAATATACTGCTGTATCAAAATTCGGAGCCTGGCATCTCCCAGCTTTGCTCTGGTAGGAAGGATCAGTTCTCTCATCTCTCCCCTCTCAGAAAAAGGGTAAGGGGATGATATTAAGAGAGGAGCAGTCTAATCAGTGTGGATTGAGAAGTTGCTTTGAGATCTGTGCACATAACTACTGTAGTTATTGTGCCTACTGTGTAATGTAGATTGCATCACCTCTAGAATAGTTGTAATAAAATGGTTGTGAGCTGTAGCCAATGATCCATGTATTCAACTATTATTCTATATGATTAAATTCCAGTACATCTAATGAATGTAGAGTGAATTATAATAGTATGTGGCACATAGTCAAAAGTCTTTTATAGGAAAGTCCATTGAAATGAAAATGAACCTGGTTAACTGAAGGCAAAAGATCATCAACTTCAGACACATAGTTGGTAACGCTTTTTTTTTTTAAAATAATTTTACAAAAATCTATATTTGGTGTGTGTTGAGAAGGGGAATCTTTGTTTTTTAAAAAAACTTAAAAAGATGTATTTTATCAGTTATTCTACATTATCATATGTTATTGGTAAGTATCATGATTCTAATAGTGAAACTGTAAATATCAAATGCTTAGAAAATTCTAACCAGAGAAGGAACATTTTTCATTGTGTTTTCCTCTCCCTTACTCTCCACTGAAAATGTGAGATTTGTTCAATTAAAAAAAAAAAAGGACAACACAAAGAAGCCCCCACCTTGCCAGAATTTCATTTTTATTATTACTTTTATTTATTTTTATGTTTTCAGAATTTCATTTTTAAAAAACTGCTTAGGGTCTGGAAAGAGTGTCTTTGAAATAGTATGTGGTTGAAAGCAAACCTCAAGGACCCTTAATTGAATTAATAACTACCCATTATTTAGCATGATAATGATTATATTATATAGTTTCAAATTTTCTTCTAAAGCACGTTTTCCTCAGATGAATCTTAAATAGTTGCATTTTTGACATACAAGCATGTTCTAATTCTGCTAGAGCCAAATGAAAACTCGAGACCTTAGTTTCCTAATTAATGATAAAGATTATGCACTATGAGACTGTGTATAAATAATTAGAAGGGGGGTAACATGGTGTTAAAGCACGGACTGAAGTCTGCCTCATAGGGTGGTTGTGTTTATTATTCACGACAAGGAGTTAGAGGAGCATCCAGCACAAAGTAAGTGCTATATAAGTGCTGGCTGTTTCTTATTATTGCCATTATACAGCAAAACCATATACTAATGTAACCAAAAATATTTTTTATTTATTGCCTCCAATGGGGTTTGAAGCTCTTCTGAAGTGACCAAAAGAGCTTCTGTCATTAAAAGTTACAGAAAAAGCTAGAGAGTTCTGGAACTCCTCTTTGGCTCTCAGTCCTCTTTGTCTCTACGATGACTTTACCTGAGTTCTGTGGGTCTCCATTTCCTCATCTGGAAGATGACAGTTCCATGGTGGTGGGTCTCTGATGTCTCTTCAAGTCCATGCAATTCTGTGATTCTTTGATCGAACCGTCTGTGTAAACAAGAAGCTTGAGTTTATTTATGTCCAAATCCATAACCTGGAATGGCAGAATTTTAGAAGTAGGTGGGGCTTTAACCAAATAGTCCACTCTCTGGGGAACTCCTCCCTCCCTTTTCTTAGCTTCAAGTAGTGATTTTTTTTTTTAACATTGTTAAAAACATTTAGATTTTTTTTTTGAGATTAGTGCCAATCTTTATTTTTCCTTTTATATATTTCTTCCAAAGCACTTTTTACAAACTCTATGAAGTATTTACTATGTTTGTTGTTTGCCTCTATATTCCTGCTTGAATGTAAGCTTCACAAAGGCAAGGATCTTCATCTTTTTTTGTTCGAGTGTCTGGCACATCGTAGATGCCAAGTAGGGGCTCAATAAATATTGTTTGGGCAAATGAATGAATCTTTAGTTGCTGGTGGACATTTCTGTTAATGGATCATTTCTCATTCTCTTCTAAAACAACTCTCTTTCATGATTTTACTTCCACCAATGACACTGACAGCAAAACCCTAAAGGAATTGGGCACCATACAAATTAGTGCAGATTAGATGATTTTCAAGGGGATTTAGATAGTCACTGGCATCGAGGCTCTGGGTACAGAAATGATGACAGTATATTTTCACATAAGGTAGGTGGGCCTGAATCTTCTCAAATCGAACCTTTTGAGCCAGAACTGGAGGTAACTTCCTACCTGCCCAGGAAATTACTTAATGTTCCCCAAATTTATTACTAAGATTGTAGCTTCTGCGGGTTAATATTCCTGATATGCTTCATTTGTCCTGCTAGTTCTACTGGCGATTCCTTGTTGCTTCTAAACAAAGTCCCAGCTCTGCAGCCTGGCATCCAGTGAAACCCCTCACTCAGACCTTTCAGTTCCATCGCACAACTCCCTGGTCCATTGTGTACTCACCTGGGGGTCTACCCTTCATGTCTCCTAAAGGGTTGCATTCTTTTTTTAAAGCACCTCTTTTACACCATTTGTCATCCATCATGATCATGTGGTGGGGCTTCTCCTCCTTCGCCTATCCAAATTGTTTTTCTTAATCCACGAGAGAGACTTTCAACCCTTACACAAAGCCATCTGTATCATGTTTTTGGGCTCCCAAATGCTGCATTGTTCTTTAATATTCCATTTGCCTGTTTGTTGCTTTCCCGTCTTTATAATATAACCTTTTTGAGGGAAGGGGCTGATAGAATGATGAGCTGGGGGGTGAGGAAATGAATCCCAAAACACAGCTAAAGCAAAACCCACTAAACTGTGGTGCAAAAGTGACTCAATGTAAGTGTAGTTAGTAGCTTGTGATGAAGTTTTTTTTTGAGGCTTTAGGAAGTGCTAAGATCAAATTCATCCTTTTTGGTAGGGGAGGGGGCATTAAAACGTCCCTTTTAAAAATTGAATGATAATGAGGGGTGCCTGGATGGCTCTGTTGGTTAAGCGTCTGACTCTTGATCTCAGCTCCGGTCTTGATCTCAGGGTTGTGAGTTCAGGTACTGTGTGGGCTCCTCACTGGGTGTGGAGCCTACTTAAGAAAAAAAAAATCAAATATTGGTGATAGTATGTAGTAAGGGCTTCAATGAATCACCTTTACTTTGAAAAATAGAAAACTCGTATTGATGGAATATGGAATAATATGTGGGTCTCTGTGTATGTGTGTCTGAATCTGTATATGTGTGTATATGTGATTTTACTGGTTTCTGACATCAGAAAGTCTGGGAAAGACAAGACTTGGTGGCTGCTTATCATGTGAGCAGTCACACTCCAACTTTCACCTTCACCTGTGGTCATCCTGCCCCTGCTCAGCTGCATAGTATTCATTTTTCAGGGTCTTAGACGTTGGCTTGAGATTCTTATGCTGTGGTTTGACTCTGATTATCTAGGGAATGCGTGAAAGCTACCTTCCAAATATGCAAAAGGGTTCCATTCCATTTTCTGAACTTCAAAGAATATTCTTTCCTTGTTCAGCGCAGATTAATCTAGACAATGGCATTCCTTGCCCTTTCTAAGTAAATCAGGCTTTATTCATGTCATCAAAAGAGGAGTTTTACATGGCTTTCTAATTTTTCAGACTGATTGAAAAACTCCGTGAGGATACAAAAGACATTAATTTGTTCAGTTTCTTTCCAAATCTTGAGCCATTTGTTCTCTTGTTCCATATTGTAAGGCAAGTTAATATTCTCTTCCTTTTCTCAATTGTTCGCAGTTTTGAGTTTTCATTGAATACACTATATGTTTACTCTTGGATTTTGACATTTTAATTATTGGGAGTATCTGATCACATATAATCTTAATGATGTTCAACAGCACCACCCAGCTCACATTTGTGCAGGATGCTGACAGAATGACAGGCAGTGGGAGCCAATATTGTGTTCTGCACAGATGATCAGTGAAGAGAAAGGCAGACATAATGTGGTATCTCTTGGTTACTGTGCAGTTCCAATAGATACCTACTGTTTTACTCAGAGTTTTATTGGTTGCAAAGAATAGCAGCCTGCTCAGTTAACTTAAATAAAAAATTTAAAAACCTCAAAATGAGGGATTTAACAGCTGATCTTAGTGATATCAGTGGATCCATTAGGGACTAAAGCATGGGATAAAAAGTCAAGAATCAGGGGCACACTGCCTCCTCTGTTGTTCTATCTTTCTCTACCTCTCTGTTCCCTTTTCTCTTACATGGGCCAGTATGTTTATACCTATTAGCACTGATGTGACCTTTGGTTTTAGGCTCATGTTACAGCCTGTATTTTTCATAAGTCAGATTCTTGAAAGGGACAATTTGACTGGGTTAGTTCAACAGATGGATCTATTTCTCCTGGATCAGGTATCTATGCTGGGCTCACTGACCAGTCAGGGTTGGGGTCAGGGAAGATCTGGTTGAATATTGTATCTCCTGCATTGGTGCTTTGTGATCTGTTCTTTTCTATTTTCTGTTGTCTTTTCAGTACACATTTTGAAAGATTTCCTCATTTTTATCTTACATTACTTTCACTGAATGTTTATTTTGGTAATCATATTATCAAGATTATTTAAAAAGTATTTCATTAGGGCCACCTGGTTGGCTCAGTGGGCCTAATGTCTGACTCTTGGTTTCTGCTCTGGTCATGATCTCAGGGTCCTGAGACTGAGCCCCATGTAGGGGGCTCCACGCTCAGTGGAGAGTCTGTTGAGATTCTCTCCCTTGCCCTCTGTCCCTCCCCCCACTCACACGTCTCTCTCTAATAAATAAATAAAATCTTAAAAGAAAGTTCTTCATGATTCTTTAATCATTTTATTATTATTGTGTGCCATTCTTATTTAATGGTTGTAGTATCTTCTTGGAATCTTTGAGTTGAATTCGAGTGATTTCCCTTTAAAGTGCTCTTTTGTTTTCCTGAATTAACTGTTTCATCCCAGCTTTTTTCTCCCTAATGTTACCAATTTTCCTTGTAGGCTTGGTTGCCTTTAGTAATAAAGAATGAGAGACTGGGAGAGTTTGCTCTACTATTTAAAAAATATCCGTATGTAGTTTTCTTACCCCAAGCTGTATGGTTCCTCTAAGTGGCAATTCCAAATAGAGTTGAGAGGCGGGGTCTGAGTGGTCACCTGGCAGCTTTGCTTCTTCCAAAAATGCCCTAATGAGGAGGATTTACTCTGAGGACCAAAATTCATGTCAGAAGCCTTCATGAAAGCATCTCTCACTCCCTACTGTCAAAACTGGTTCATTTCCTTTAGAGATGAACCCCAGATGTTTTGTCTGTCATAATATTTGGCCAAGCTACCTGGAGACTCTGTGAGAGGGTGAGGGAGCTGGTGTGGCAGTGGGAACTGTCATCGCGTCATCCCTGTGTTTCCTGCTCTGTGTCATCCTCCTCACTCTGTGATACTTGTTGTCTCTGAGCCCAGAGTCTCCTCGGGATTCTGTGGAGCAGATTGTCTCCTTGGTGGCCCTTGGGTAGCTGCTTTCCCCTCATGCTCCATCTGTCAGCATGTTCCCATTTCCTGTTTCCTAGAATTTGTTGTAGTCTCTTGTCCATTTGAAGTTCTTTTCCAGCAAACCTTTTTTAATCTCTTAGAATTCTTCTGTTTTGTTTTTTGAAGCTTTCACTTCATTAGGAATTCAGGAAGGGCAACCAGGCCATCAACCATTTTGAAACTGAAGCCTTGCCAGGTTGTTTATTTAAAAAAAAAAATAGCATTTGGCTTTTGGCTTTTATTTTACTTTTTGAAGCGAGAGATATACATATGTACATACATATACAAGAGAATATATCAGTGTATGTATAATTTAAATAAAAATAATAGAGTGAACACTGGTGCCTACTAGATAGCTTTAAATATTATATTTTTGGTACTTATGAAACTCTTATGTGTCCTTCCTTGATTGTGTCTTCTTCATTCCCTCTACCTCCTATGGTAACCATTATCCTTTAATTTTTAGTCATTGCCTTTTTTTTTCTTAAAAAAAAGGACGTGCCTTATGTGTATTTATCTCAAACAATATATTGTTTAATTTTAGCTCCTTTTCTTTGTAGAAATGAAATATTATAACATGTATTCTTCTGTACTTTGTTGCTTTACTCAAGATTCTGTTTTTGAGACTTATCCATGTTTATTCATGAAGCTATATTTTATTTACTGCTGTACAGAATTGCATCATAAGAATACACCATATTGGGGCACCTGGGTAGCTCAGTTGGTTAAGTGTCTGACTATTGGTTAGCTCAGGTCATGATCTTGAGCCCTGGGCTCTGTGCTTAGTGGAGAGTCAGCTTGAGATTCTCTCTCTCTCTCTCTCTCTCTCTCTCTCTCCCTCACTCCCTCCCTCCTCCCTTGCCCCTCCCCCTGCTTGTATGTTATCTTTCTGATAAAAATAAAATCTTAAAAGAATATACCATATTTAATTATCTTTTCTATCTCTGAGGGACACTTGTGTTCAACTTTTTGCAATCATGAGAAAGATTGGTATGAACATAGTTCCTGTTGTATATACAGGAGAGTATTGTGTAAACCTAGGAGTGGAATTGCCAGGTCATAGAAATTATGCATGTTTAATTTTACTAGGTGATGATGACTATTTGCCAGTGGTTGTATCAGGATGTATGATGTAGCCTGTGGCTGAACAACACCTGTGATCAGATTTTTAAAAATTTTTGACTGTATGGTAGGTGTGAGATCATCTTATTGTATGTTTTAGAAATTGTATGTTGTATACATAAATTACACATAATTTACATTATTGTGACTTTAATTTTCATTTTCCTTATTAATGAGGTTAAAAATATATCTTCAAATGGCTATTAATTTTTCTGGCTTTCTTTTCTATGGAAGTTTGCCATGTTTTTCCAGTTAGTCTTCTCTTATTGACTGGTGGGTGTTTCTTCCATATCCTGGATATGTAAGTGTGTGCATGTATATCTGCATATATGTCTATAATATGTGATGGAATTTATTTTTTGGTAGGCAGAGTCCATCGCCAGGAGGAGGAGGAGGAAGTGCTCATGTCCAGTAGTCGATTTTCTGCCTGTATGATTGTGACATTCTCTCTCTCTCTCTTTCTGTTCATGATTGCTCTTGGACAAAATTGAGAAGTAAGTTTTGGCCCTTTAAACATTTTGGAATCTTTTTTTCCTTGTTTCCTCCTGATTTACCTCTATTGTGGAAAAGTTTTGGCTGACATTCAGTGCCTCAGACGTTTTCTTTGGAGTGCATACTGTGACAGTTGGAGGACGATGATTAGGATGCTGGGGACCGACAGGTCTGTTTCAGTGGTGTCACACCACAGGCTCCCCAGCACGCGGCCAGCAGGGGTTTGGGGTTATGAATACCAATCCAGATCTTTAATGTGAGACCGTTGGTATTTTTCTTGACCCTGTGGTTAACAAATTTCAGAAATTTTCTGAAATTTAATGGAAAATTAAGTTGGCTTGATATAAAATGATAGCATTAATTACTACCCAGTCTTCTCTCCATTTAACAGTGTACCCTGAGGTTAGCTTAACGGACGTTTTCTCATAAGTGATGATATTTCTATAAATAAAAACTTCATGAAATGGTTAACATGTACGTCTTAATGTGTGTTTCACCATAATGTTAATTAAAAAAAACCCAAGGCTGGAAAAAACTTTTTGGAAAATTTAGGATTCTAATAAGAATACAAAGATAATGCTGGGAAGGAACGAATCTATTTTTGAGTGCAGAGGTCTTTCAAAAGTTAATTTGAATTACTGATACATGGTAACTAGCATTACTTCTTCTTAGGTAAGCTGCTTACTCTTTGTTATGGCTGTTCCTGTAAGAAGGTTTACTTTTTTTTTTTTTTTTTGAGTTTTTGTAAATTTTGAAATGAATTTTCAAGAATTGTCTTTTCATTTGTCTTCTGTTGATAATACTATCACTTCCCCTCTGCTGTAGGCTCATGGGCCTTCTTTCATTTCCTGGAATCACCATCCTTTTTCTTCCTCAAGGCCTTCCCACAGGCTGTGTTTTTCCCCAGGCCTATTACATTTTATCTTAGTATTATTATTATTTTTTAAGCAACTTTATTTTTTTTTTTTTAATTTATGATAGGCACACAGTGAGAGAGAGAGGCAGAGACATAGGCAGAGGGAGAAGCAGGCTCCATGCACCAGGAGCCCGACGTGGGATTCGATCCCGGGTCTTCAGGATCGCGCCCTGGGCCAAAGGCGGGCGCTAAACTGCTGCGCCACCCAGGGATCCCCTCTTAGTATTATTTTTAAATGTAGTAAAATATACATGTATTGGCTAAATTCTGTCTCCCCAAATTCTTACGTCAAAGTCCTAACCTCTAGTACCTCAGAATGTGGCTGTATTTGGAGACAGGGCCTTTAAAGAGGTTATTAAATTAAAATGAGACCATTAGAATGGGCCCTACTCTAGTATGACTGGTGTCCTGGTAAGAAGAGGAAATTTAGATACAGACAGTTGCTGAAGGAAAACCATGTGAGGACACAGAGAAGATGGCCATTGACTAGCCAAGGAGAGAGGCCTCAGAGAGCCCCAACCCTACTGATACTTTGATCTCACACTTTAGCTTCTAGAATTGTGAGGAAATAAATTTCTGTTGCTTAAGCCACCTAGTCTGTAGAACTTGGTTATGGTAGCCCTAGCAATAATAATATACTAATATAGCCCTACTATAATACATATACATTTTACCATTTTTGCCATTTAAAAATGTGCAGTTCAGTGACATTAAGTTCATTCATGTTGTGTAACCATCACCATCACTCATTCCAGAACTTTGTTGTCTTGTAAAACTGAAACTCTGTACTCCCTTCTGTCTTTCTCCCATTACCTAGCAACCACCATTCTAATTTTCTATCTCTGTGAATTTGACTGCTCCAGGTACCTCATATACATGAAATCCTAGTTTTCTTTTGTGATTGATTTATTATACTTCACGTAATATCACAAGGTTCATCCATGTTGTAGCATGTGTCAGAATTTCTTTCCTTTTTTTTTTTTTTAAGATTTTATTTATCATGAGAGCACAGAGAGAGAGAGAGAGAGAGAGAGGTAGAGACACAGGCAGAGGGAGAAGCAGGCTCCATGCCGGAAGCCCGATGTGGGAATTGACCCTGGGACCCAGGGATCATGCCCTGAGCCAAAGGCAGATGCTCAACCGCTGAGCCACCCGGGCATCCCAGAATTTCCTTTCTTTTAATGACAGACTATTCCATTGTGTGTGTATATCTATATCATCTCTGTATCTCTATATCTGTGCGTGTGTACATATCTATATACACACATCACATTTTGTTTATTGATTCATCCATTGATGGACATTTGGGTTGCTTCTACCTTTTGGCTATTGTGAATAATACTGCTGTGAACATTGATGTACAGATGTATCTTCAAGATCCTGCTTTCAGTTCTTTTGGGTATGTATCTAGAATTGGGATTGCCGAATCATGTAGTAATTCTATTAATTAATGCTTAATTTTTTAAGGAAGCACCATACTGGCTTTCATAGCAGCTGTACTAGTTTACATTCCCACCAGTAGTGCACAGGTGTCAGTTTCTTCACATCCTTGCCAACACTTGTTTTTAGTTTGTTTTTGTTTTTGACAGCAGAGATGGTATTTCTGGGTATCAAGCTTTCAGGTATAATGTAGTGCCCTCTTGATTTTGTGGTAGGAAGGTAGTGATAAACTATGACCTTTTAATTATCACTAGGTTAATTAAAAAAATTTGATTCTCACAAGGCTCTGATGTGGCCTCTTTATGCCTCTTGATTCAGGCATATCATCTTGGAGTTATGGGTGTGTAAGACTGGCAGCCATTTTTTGTTCTATTTGGGCCAAGAACTCTGCTGCTGTAGGTAACTTTGGGGTCTGCTTGTAGAATATGGGACCAGCTATGGCAAAATGCAGGCATTTCTCACTGCAAAGACTGGAATAGCACTTTTGCAAAACTGAAAAGGGTAGTAAGTTTGTTACTCTCCCCACCCCCCAAACCCTAGCAGATTTTCATTTTTCCTAAGTGTTTACAGCTGTGTTTGTTTAAAACACTCATATACCTAACAGTTACATTCCAGTGAAGAAAGTGGAGTTAGGCAAATTAGACCTCAGAAATCTCAAGCAGAGGTGGTCATAGGACACAAGAATCCCAAGAGATGCGCTGATGCTTCCTGAAAGGCATTTTTGAAATCGTGGAAGAGTGATGTTTGACCATAAATGTTCATTCAACTGCCTGAAAGATTAAAGTCAAAGAGGTTGAATTAGGAATATTTATAAACACACCCTTTAGCTTTAATTTGTGTGTAAAAATGAAACATTTGATGTGGGGTTACCCCAACGCAATTCTTGGTGGCTTACCGTGGCAAAACAGGAATCATCCTTTTACTGTGGTTTGGGACAGACGAAGCCACCCAGTCTCACTGGGAGGTCAAATTCCCGTCCCATCCCTCCCCTTGCCATCCTCAACTCATCCCTCCCCTTGCCATCCTCAACTCGTTTGTATAGATGATAATTTGACTCGGAAGCAGCAGCTCAGTTTAGCAATTCCAAATTCACAGTGTTAATGATTAATAGTAGCTTCCCAGCACTGGTGGGATTAATTTTACACGCACACTCCTATTTTTCCTTGCACATTTGTACACCCACCAGTTTGAGAATTCACAGTAAATATAATTAAAGCTGTTGAAGCCAAAGAACATAAGGACGTTGCCTCTATGATCAGCCAGTCTTCAGCGTCACTGTAATAACGCTGCTTTGTCTAAGAACCCTGAAGCCTCTGCTAGTGCCTCACAGCCTTTGTCAACTGAGATCTCCACCGCTGTCGTGGGAGGTGGGTAGGTCATCCCCCAGAAGGGATCAGCTGCTGCCTCTTGCTGTTTGCTGATGGAATTCTGTATGGATTAGTAAAGCTGGACTAGGAGTCCGCAGCTAACATCACCTGACTTT
Source organism: Vulpes vulpes (assembly GCF_048418805.1). Classification (NCBI taxonomy): domain Eukaryota; kingdom Metazoa; phylum Chordata; class Mammalia; order Carnivora; family Canidae; genus Vulpes; species Vulpes vulpes. The sequence goes on from NC_132789.1 coordinate 86,959,838, forward strand.
CCCTAGGCTGATGCAGGAGCTGGCGGGGATTTCATTGCTCTCTTGGGATGTGGCACCCCCAGGTCTGTTCTCTTACTTTGGGAGTCCAGGGCTGACTCAGGGGGAAGCTGCAGCTTCCTCTTGGGCTTTGTGGCTTTTCTGAAAGCCTTCACCTCAGCAGCCCTGATCTTGGTCGCGGGGACCACATCTCAGTCTTCATTGTTACACATGAGACAGTGCTGCTTCTAAAGGCAAAGAAGCAGGAGGCTAGGTTTACCCTTCTGTTAATTAATTGGCTGATGAGTAATTTCATTTATGTTTAACAAATTGATATCAGAAGTCTGCTGTGTCAAGAGGGCCATGCCCAACTCAGTAGAAGTCTATAAAACAAATGGAAAATGTAGTTCCGACTGAAGGTAGCCTGGAGTAGAGGACTAGAGAATGCATCCAGCTGGCAGCAGAAAGGTCCCGAGCTTTGTGTGGTATAGAGTGTCAGTGCTCTGGAACTCTGGGGAGGAGAGGTGGTCATTAAACTTCTCGGAGGAGGTAATGAAGGCAAAGCAAAAGACTACCTGGTGGAGAGCTGCTTTCTGCACATTGACTTTTGACTCCTTAAGGGATGCAGCCCCTTCAAAGATATACCCTGATCCTCAGTAGTAGTCAGGTGTAGTATTGTTAAAATATATAAATAAATACTTTTCATCTGATAATGAAAGAAATAATATTTTTATAGAGCAGAAGGCTTGGAAAACACACACATACACAAGGAAGAAAACACCCTGTGTAATCCATTCCTCTGGAAATAATCACTGTTAACGTTGTGGAGCATGCCCTCCTTTTTTCTTTCTGTGTAAATTACTTTAATTATATTTACTTTGGATTCTCAGACCAGAGGGTGTGCACATTCCATAAAGAATAAATAAGAGTTGGATTCATATAAGATCATTGTGTTTGTTTTGGTGATGGTCATTTTGACCTTGTCTACCTTTTATTTTGTAGTTATTTTGAAAAGTTTTGCAAACCTTGAAAGAAGCCCGTTTGTTTTCATTTTAGAGTTGAACAGTCTGGAGGTTAGGGAGTGCCAGCCCTCTGCCCAGTCAAGAATCTGTGTATAACTTTTGACTCCCCTAGAACTTTACTAGTAATAGTGGGCTGTTGGCCAGAAACCTTATCAGTAACATAAACAGTTGATTAATACACATTTTGTATGTTATATGTATTATATACTGTGGTCTTATAATCGAATAAGCTAGAGATAAGAAAATGTTATTAAGAAATCCATAAGAGAGAGTACATTTACAGTACTATAAAAAAATCTGTATAAGTGGACCTGTGCAGTTCAAACCCATCTCATCTCGTTCAAGAGTCAACTGTATTTTGAAGCAAACGATCTTGTTTTAAAGAGAATGTATTCAATGGATAGCCTCTCGGGAATGATAGGAGAGAGAGAGAGACTTTTTTAAAAATAAAAAGAATTGGGATCCCTGGGTGGCGCAACGGTTTGACGCCTGCCTTTGGCCCAGGGCGTGATCCTGGAGACCCGGGATCGAATCCCACATCGGGCTCCCGGTGCATGGAGCCTGCTTCTCCCTCTGCCTATGTCTCTGCCTCTCTCTCTCTCTGTGACTATCATAAAAAAAAAAAAAAGAATTATGGTTATTTAATTTTATACCAATCTCTATCTTTAGAGTCTTACAGGGTTTAATTTTTTTGTACCTTGTACAGTGTATTTTTTTCCTCTGAAATGAAGTATGTTATTAAGGTAGATGTTACTTGTATCTTTTTATCATTACTGGAAAATCTTTATGGGCTAAGTTAACAAGAAAAGAAAAAATATTAAATGTCAGGCAACTTAACTTTTTGATATGTACAAAGCTATAGGTGAATTTAAGACCTTGACCTCTGACAAGTGCATTTGGAACAAGAAATTGCCTGGGTAATGGCTTTCTGCACTTTAGGAAGAGCCTGGCTTTTGATGTATGTTTTCTGATCTGCTGGTATTATGTTTGCTCTGTCCATTTTGTTCCAGACCAGCAAAGCTAACAGTGGGATTCTGTGTTTTAGAAGAACCTCACAAATTCTCCATGTTTTGGAAGTTGTTACTGACCATAAAACTACAAAGTAGAATTTATTCGTTTTTCCCCACCTGTCACCTATGTGCCTTTTGACTGATAGGTCTTAACCTTTTTGGAAATCGGTGACTCCTTGCTCTGGTTTTTAAAAGGGCATTGTTTTTAGAATAACGTCTAGCTACCCTAATTCTGTGATGTTTTTGTTTAAAAAAAAAATTCCCATGTACCTCTGAGGCCTTTAGTTTGGAAAGAGAGAGATGAGTATCACAAACTTAGGGACCAGACAGGTACTATAATGACAATATAAGATTTTAAGGGCAAGTGATGAGGACTGTGCCCGGCTGGAGAATGCTTATCCCTCCAAAGGTAATAAATAAACCAAGCAAAATATATTGTGACAGCCAGATAAAGTTCAAATTTGGTCTGAAGGCTACCAGTTTATGTCATTTGTCCCTGTAGTAATAACAATAGTTGGGTACTAATATAATGATAAACATAGCTAACATTTCTTGAGAGCTTACTCTGTGCCAGGGATTATATCATTCTGTCTTCACCATAAAGGGAAATGCTCTTATTATCCCCATCTTAGAGATAAAATTGAAACTTAGAGGTTATTTGTCCATGTCACAGAGATGGTAAGGAGCAGAGGCAAAGCCAGGTTTGTGTAGCTCTGGATCTCAGGCTTTGTGATGCTTTGGTTTTAGGCCTCAGAACTTTGAATTACATTGAATGGGAAGAAAATTGTCAGTGGTGAAGCTACCCAACGTTAAGCTTCTGGCTTGCTTTTTGGCCTCAGAGGAAAGTGGCAGGCCTAGGAGAAAGGGGTGGTGGTCTTGGTCCTAGAAGAAAACGCAAAAGCCGGATCAGGTCTGCTGTGGTGTGGACAGGTACTAGAAGAGTCTTCACTAGGTGCCTGGGGAGTTGGTTACCTTGCTTGGGGATAAAGTAATAGTTCCTGTGAGGTGCAGAAGATGGGTGTGGGGTTGGAATGAGTGCAGCATATAGGAGTGGAAAATCAGACCAAATGGAAGTTTGGTAGGAGCTTGTAATGTAGGTTTTGGCAGATGTGAGTAAGGTCCACTGGGATGTTTTGCACTGTTGGGTTTAACTGTGTATGAGCTGTAGAATAAAGAACTAAAATGTATAGGGTCTGAGATTTAATTCAGGTTACAGTGTACTTTAAAACCAAATGAGGTCCTCCCTGCCCCCCCCCCAGCATTGGGTAGGGGAATGGGGGTGAGGGGGGTGGGGACAGACTCAGCTGCCAGGTGTCCTGTTTGGTTATCTCAGCAGGGCCCCACTTGTGCCTCAGAGTGGCATTTCTGGGGCATAGCGGATCTGTATCAGGATCACTGGCATTTCCTGTGATATTTAGTAGCAAGAGAGTAATAAAGAAGGTCTCCTGACAAACCTTTGGTTGCTGAATTAACCAGCACGATCAAAATATTCGGCTGTGAACATAGCACCTTAAAACAAACAAGTCACTGACTGGTTGCACATTGTAGCTCTCAAAGCCTCTCTGTCTAAGTGACTTTAACTCAAGGAAATGAAAAGTAAAGCCAAGCTATTCCTAACCGGCAGCATGTGAACACGAACCCTAGCAAACACAGCAGCCTCTGTGAGAGGCCTGTCTGGATCAACAGAGCCTTAAAGAGAATTAAAAAATTATATATATACACACACACAAATGAAAGGACTGTGTCTTGACTTTATTTCCCCCAAAATGTGAATATACCACAAAAATCTGTGAGAAGGTAAGATTGATCAATGGAATTTGCCTTCTGCAGCCTGAAGACTTTTAAATAGATACTGAAGCAGGAGGAAGCAGCCTTAGTTGGGAGAAACCTAATACTGCTAGAAGAAGGGTGGGGGCAGGGGTGGGACCAGAAATAGAGCCGAATGGGTCTAGGGAAGCCCTTCTGTTGAATCATGTCCCTGGTTTAAAGTGATCGCTTTCCTAGAAGCAACCAGAAAAACTGGTCCAGTTTGTTTTTAGAGTTGGACGAAAATACTCATGTAAGCAGCTTCTGCCTTTGCAGCGTTTCCATCTGGAATATCATTTCAGAATGTGGCCAGATCGCAAGTGATTTATGTTCAGTAAACAAGATTATCTTCAGCTTCCTATCACGAAAGAGCAAATGGTTTGGGGGTTTACTTGCTGCTTTTCAGCCTTGTTTAATTGCTTGTTCAAGGTAACACTGCATTAATCTCCGTTATGTATCTCTAGTGTCAGGTTTACGGCAGTAGTTTCTGAAGCAAGAAACCAGATGAGGGGTTGAAGTATTAAAGACCCTTTTTGTGGAGCTACCAGGACTAGAACCGTTGCTTTAAGGGTGGCGATGGTGGGGTGAGAATGAAGATGATGGGACAATCAGTTTCTTTCATTTTTTTGTATTATAGGACGGTCGCTCTTAATTTTATGGGCAAGTGAAATAAAGGGAATCTCAAGCATTTTGAATGCTTAGGATTTTTCATGTTTTAAGAATTTACTTTTTCTCTGCTATGGGAAACCCTTTTTTATTGAAATTACGCGTATTCAGCGGAAAACAGCATTTCTTTTTGATTGTCTGAGGATACATGTGAACATGTGAATGGTTTTTTTCAAACGTGTATAAAGATTTTAATGTATTCTGTTTAATTAAAATGAAAAAAAAAAGATTTATTTATTTATGTATTTGAGTGGCGGGAGAGGGGGAGAGAGTACCAAGCAGACTCTAAGCTGAGTGCAGAGCCTGCCTGGCACAGGGCTCAATTTCATGACCTTTCGATCACAACTCGAGCTGAAACCAAGAGTTAGACATTCAACTGACTGCCTCCTAGGTGCCTCTTAATGTATTACATTTAAATGACATAGTTTTTATAGGTATCCTGTTACTCTTCTGATTATTAGGTTTAAATATCTATGTGAGAGAGGTGTAAGCATTTTAGCAAAGGAATGATCATTTTGTCCTCAAGACAAAAAAAATATATTTAGTGCATAAAGTTTAGGAAAATGGTGTGTTATGTATTTCATATTCACTGCATATAAAAATAGTTGCACGTAGTCAGTAAGTCTAATGCTCTAGTAATCTGCTCCAACACCTCTTTGTAAATCTTGAATTGAAGGTCTCTTCCTAAACTGGTATCTTAATATTTTGAGTTCCATACCTTGCACACAGTGCAAACCAAGCAAAAGATAAAACGTGTAAAAGGTCGCTCTGCCTTTCAGATTGTATCAGCTATGTTGAACCTAATTCTTAAACTGTTCATGATGCCTTGGCAGCAAGCCATGTGCTTGTCATTTTATCTCATTAGAGTTAAGTCTAGTCCTGTCAAGAGCAGGTTTACTAGTCTTTTTTAATTGCCTGCTTAAAATTTCTCATTTCCAAAATCAGCTGAGGAATTTAAGATGGTGATAAGTGTGGGCCGAGGTCAAGTAAAAGTTCTGAGCAGATCAGAAGTTTACCACAGGAGGAAAATGCTGAGAGGCATGATTTCAGGCTGTCACGGAGGAGTGGCAGGTTGCTGAAGCATATTTGTGTCCAGAAGAATGGGGCAGGGTTTGAATTGTGTAGTTGCATGAAAAGTACACAGTGTTTATGGGACAAGTATATACGGGTTTTTTGGGGGTGGCATTTTTGCATTTTGCATTTCATTGCATTATTCCAGGGAATCAGAGGATGGGAAGGTTGACAGTAAACATGAAGGTGAGGTGGAATCTGGAGGGGACAAGAGAGAGGGATGTGGTGAGCTGAAAATAATATGATGAAGGAGGGGAAATTAGTCACAGAGGGAGTCTGCTGAGGGGCAGCAGTAGCAGAATCTACAGTAGGACAGAGAAGAGAGGCTACAATAAAAGGTGAGGTGAAGAGGCTGGCAGAGAGTGCTTTGTTTTCTGAGAAACCACTTGTTGTTGCCTGGAATAAGATATACCCGTGCCTATGAGAATCGGAGAGAGCCAGCTTTGCCAGCAGTTGTCAGGCTTTGTTGATGCTTCCCAGAAGAGTCTGAAGGGTGGTTGCTGTGGCACCCATTCTTCCCATGATGGGAGGACAACAGAAATGGAAAAAGATGCGGGGGACTGTAGTAGTCTCCAGGGCTATGTTTGGAGCCATATGAGTTGGTGTGACCTGGAAGGCATGAGCAGTTGGGACCATGTAATGGATTGGGTAGTCTAGTTGGGTCAAATCAGAGTAGCCTCACAGACCCATCATTTTTTCTTGAAACATTTCTCATCTGGAGGACTTTGGGAATGGGATTTCTCTGTAGTGTATGAGAGTAGGACTTACTGTGAAGAACTTTGGATATATGTTATAGTCTTCTCTTGCTTCCTTCAGTCCTCTTCTTAGGGTATACCATGGGTTCACATTGTTCCCTGACAGGCCCAATTTGTTGAACATCTTCTGGGTCTTTCTTGATTTTCTTTTCACTTACCAACATTTACCTGTTCACTCTGGTATCTCTGGTCTCTCCAAATAACTGGAACTCATTTGGTAAAAACATTCATTCTCTTGTGTAGGAATAATGTTTGCATTCAAGGGGAGGATTCACGGTGTGTTGACTCAAAGAAATGGTGGCATTTGGGGCATGCTTTTGAGTAAATATTAAGATAGTGATATTACAGCAAGGTCATTATATGCATATTTTACCCATGGGAATTAAACTAATGCACTTTGCTGAAAGAAAAAAAAAGGTCAAGAAACAATTGAAATATGTTGAATATAGGTCCTAGAGTGAACGTGAGAGACAGGAGCCTGCTGTTTTAGGGAGATTTCATTTCCTCCCAGAGAGAGAGCGAGCAATTGGGTTTAACCCCATGGCCTGTAAAATGCAGGCCGAGTACTTCCTTTGGAGTTTACCTGAAAAGGTAATAGTCTTTCCTAGAGGGCGGGGAAAAATTGGTTATCTTGAACTTAGGGTTGTACAGCATCGTATTGTATTTTATGAGGAATTACAGGGAATTTTCAAGGATAGTTTTGATTTTAATTTAATTACTTTGACTTTGGACTCTAACCTAGTTCTCTGTGCAATTAGATATGACTTTATGGTGTTGGGTGGCTGAGGGTAGGTCCCTGTGAGCTCCTTTGGATTTGGGACTGTGTAATATTCATCATTGCCAGAGGAGCTCAGAAAACATTTTTGCTGAGTGAAATCAGGAATGCACAGCTCCTCTGCTTGATGCTGCCTCCCCTCCTCCGCCCCACCATGGTCCCTAGAACAGATATAAATGGGGACATTTCTGGTTGCCTTGGTTTAGAAGAGATGAGTTTTACTGAGTGGTTTAGATTTTCTGTTGGAATTGGTTTATAAGTTACTGACCTATTGAGACAAACTCTTTCTTCCTACTTCTAAGGTGCTACCCTAGCCAAAGAAGGTAGCAAAGGGGAATTTGTTGAAAGTAGGATGATGGCATGTGTTTGAGATCCTATTATCTTTCTTTTTAATGCTGAACTCATATCTCCCATTCTGCAACAGGCCACCCTTGTCGTTAGAGATAGCTTTGGCATCCTGGGAATGAATGGCTCCATTTATTCATTTGCCCCTCAGAGGTGATTTTGAACACCGGGATTATGGATGACTCACATGTGAAAGTGTAATAAAAAGAAATGTTGTCCATCTCCCCCAAACTATCATCCTCCCATCCACTTGTGCCCTTTCTGTCTCTTCAGCTGTGGTCCACTTGTGGACTCAGTGATGATCCTGGTGCTTTATGCATAACTTGCCTAGTAGCTTACAAATAAGTGTCACGAAGAAAAGCTTTTGCTGGTTTAGTACATGGCTTTGTTGATAACGATCCTGAGTATGTGGCATCTTGCTCTGTGCCTCATGGTATCACCATGGTACTTAACCGAAAAGACCCTGGCTTCTACAAGGTGTCTTCTTGACAGGGCAAGTTTAAGTAGAGATAATTACCACGGGAGTTGGTCTGTTTTTCATATTCCATTTATGGAAGCTCATTTGCTGCTCTCAGTAAATTTAGAAGCTCCTGTGTATGACTTCTAGACCTTCATACCAGGCACAAGTGTGATCTGACTGCTAACCCACTCATTCTGATGCTAGTTTTTTTTTTTTTTTTTTTTTTTTTGGTATTTTTGTCAGCCTTATGGATGGCCCAGTTGTATATTTTTATTTTTATAATGTGCCAATTAACCTTTGATTGTTGTATTCAATAAAATTATAGAAATGGAGGGACTCTTAGAGGTCATGAAATCCAGTATTCTTTAAACTTTTCTTTACCTCAAAGGGACAGAACCACTAATAAATGAAATTTATGCCAATATGTATGTGTATCAGAGAAAAACTGAACTTCAGAGAGGGACTCAAATGGGAGGCCAAAAGCTTCTTTGATTTCTCTACTCCCTTCCTCTCCAACCCTTGAGGTATATGAATATAGCATCTGGGCCTCTGTGGAGCTCAATATGAAAACCACAGCTCTGGAGGTAATGGGTGTTTGGCTAAGTCTTAAATATTCCTAGCGCCAGTTTGCCATTTATTGCTTCCTGAGGGTACAGTTTTAAAACAGAATGGCTCAAAGTTCTTTCTTGGCAGGAAGTAGTGTGAATTACTTATAGATACTCACCAGTTATCAAGAAGTTTATTGGATGTTGTTCAGCCCAACCGGTGGGCCCCGTTAGGTAGCACAGGCCAGAGCTGACCTGAGTGAAGGAGCGGTACTGATTTTTCTATTTGATGACATGTATGACCTATGGATGAGACTATTCATGTGGTAAAGAAGTTGGGATGTCTTCTGTGGGACAGGCTCTAACTGTGTTGATCAGTGATTCTCAAAGTTTGGTCCCCTGGGCTAGTGGCAGCAGCCCCTATCACTTGTTAGAATGAAATTCTTGGCCTCTGCCCAGGCCTGCTGAATGAGAAACTTTGAAGATGGGGCCCAGCAACTGGTATTTCACAGGCTTTCTGCATGTTTCTGCTCCAAGAGTGAAGATTGAGAACCACTACGTTTGGAGCAGTGATGGTGCCTGGGATGGCATGGGGGTATTTTAACACTGTTTCTCCTGTCCCCCTGCCTTCTAAAGTGATCTTTCTTGCTTTGCTGTGGACATTTGATGTTTTCTCCATCTTATACAAAATCCTCAGTAACTTTGTCTTCAAAACAAATACCATAGCTCTGGCTTCCAGTTAGGTAACTTTTACATGGAAATAGTTGAAGCAGCCACTAGATGTGTATGAGCATTATGTTTTAGGCGTTACTAGGAAACCTGGTTGCTTATGAAAGGAAGTGGTCTTCTGCTGGACCAATCAGGGTCTCATTCATCTGGATATAGCTGTGATCATTCAGGCATTTTAGCTTCATGTCTCCAGTGAGGGTCTGTTGAAGGATTCCCAATGCAACACTTACATAACCATGATCATCTTATGTGCCTTAGCATTGCAAATTTGTTCCTTTTCTCTTGTGTCTCTCTGATTGACTTGGCAGTCATTCAGCAGCCCATAGTTGGGGATTCCTAATGTAAAATCCAAGAACCATGCCTCATATCAGAAAAGTATGACTTGCTTATATGTATGGATATGATTTCTGGTGGGTAGAGAGTCTGTAGCTTTCATCAGATTCTGGAAAGGATCTATGTTCTTCCCCACAGCCTCTCCTCCATTCCCCAATACTGATAAACTATTACTTTAGCTGCTTTGGGATAGTAGTTGTAAGAAGTCTTCACAAGATGTGTAGCCATTTGAGGTAGACAAGGTCTCAGGGGGATTGGCAATCCTAGTGTAGCCTGCCTTGTGGTCTCCTCAAGTGTTAATGTTAATTCAGCGGAGTAAGACTGGTTCTTTTCCATTTCTGGGCAGGAGGCAGGGTGCACACTTGTTGTAATCAGTAACATGCTAATTCAGTAGTAGCAGGTATAGTTTCTTTAAAAACTTGATCCTGTGAGGTATATAGAATAGAAAGATTAAAAAAAAATTTTTTTTTGTTTATTTGAGAGAGAGAAAGAAAGAGAGAGATAGCGAGCACGAGTAGAGGGGAGCAGTAGAGGGAGAAGCAGACTTCCTGCTGAGCAGGGAGCCTGATTTGGGACTCGATCCCAGAACCCCGGGATCATGACCTGAGTTGAAGGCAGATGCTTAACTGACTGAGCCCCCAGGCGTCCCTAGAACAGGAAGATATTATCCCTGTTTATAGTTGATGACCCTAAGGCTTAGAGAAAAGCGTGAAATTATCACTAGGTTTACCCGTTGTCTCCAGACATTGGGCACACCCACTGGCTCCTGCTCTGGTTACTTCTGAATAGGCTTAGATGATGCCTAGACTAGTCACAAAAGCTCATTGTGGATGAAAGACTTATTGTTTAAGTGCACCTAGAATCATTATTCTTTCTCTAAAGAAAATGAATCATGTTAAAATTGTGGATTTCTTTTTTGCTGTTCCTTATTTAAAAAAAATTTTTTTTTATAGATCTCATCTCCCCACTTCACAGTCAAATATAAGCTGGCCCCAGCCCCTCTTCTTTTCTCCTTCATAAAGATCATAGAAAATCCCACCTGATCTCATCTTTTTAGCATGTTGGGTCAGGAGAGGGCAAGTTATTGGCAGCTGGTAACATCACCTCCTTTTCATTAGATTGTTCTCTGGTTTTCAAAGACTAGTGACCTTGTAACTTATATTACACAGCCTTAAAATTGCACATAAAAGTTTGCTGTGGAAGAGTAGCAAATGTAAGATAAATTGAGAAGGTTAAGGGGAAAACTGTGCTAAGAGCTTCTCATAAATGAATTCTCATCTTAAAAGCACAGTGATTTCTCCAAGTGACAAATTAACTTGAGAGATTGTGCTTTGCATTTTTAAGTAATTTGTGGTAGGGTAATTCCATTTGTGTTTAAGCTAGAGGCCAGAGCCTCACTTATTCTACTTGTGCTTTTTGTCTAATAGTGTAGAAAAGAAAGCTGTATATGTGGATATTTAATTTACTTCTATTTTTTAAGAGCAGTGTGTCTGTGATTCAGTCGGTAATGAGATTCAGTGTGTTAAGGCACGCTGGCATGTAAAAGGTGTCTGTACTGAGGGCTTAGGGCCAGAGCATTTTTTGAAAAGGAATATTTGTGCTTTGAAAACTTCTTGTAAAGATTCTTGTTCTATCTTGAATTACTCTTTCACTTCAGTAGGGTCACTGCAAAGGACATCAAGATGTCAGTAATTTCAGTTCCCTGGCATCAGGTGGGTTTAAAAAGCATTAGTGAGTGACGTGGTGGTTCGTTCTATCAAAGTTAGAGGTTTGATTATGACAATTAACTTTCAGTAGGTGACTCCCTATTTCTATCAGGAATATGCCTATTAATGTCATTTAGACTTTCACTTTGAGCAAATGACTCCATATTTCTATCACAAATATGCATATTGTCATTTAGACCCTTTTGTTATTTAACATCCCTGTTGATTTTAGGGTTATACATCTGTGATTTGTTGAATAGCGGTGAGAATACAGAGAAGAGAATACAGAGAAGAATGCCTACCATTCTTGTAGTTTGTCTAGTGATCATGGAAAGTTCTTCATTCTTCAAGTCACTGATGTTGGTAGTAGGGGTTTGGACTTGGTAATTAAGAGTAGTATCTTTGCCCTCTGCATCTGTCTATTGAGCTTTTCATTTTCCTCCTTTGGCCTGTTGCCATATTGCATTTTTGCTCTAGGATCTTATTTTGTTGGACAGAGACAGTGGGCATGATATTACCTAATTGCCTTAGATGCTGGCTGGCGTAGACTTCACTTTTCAAAGTCAGAACACAATACAGAAAATCACCTTAAATGAGATTTTTCAGTGTCTTAACCTAAGGGGACTCAATGAGTGCAATTAGAGGAGATGAGGGGCAGGTGATAGGTTCAGGAGCTCCGGGCCATGTTCTAAATAGGTGGACTTTACATTTCTTGGAAGAAGGAGAAGACATTGAAGTCCTTGCAGATAGGCAGGCATCTGGATTTCCCTGAATTTCCTTTTACCTCAGATTCTAATAATAATAATAATAATAATAATAATAATAATAATAATAATAATAATAAAAAGCCCAGCACTCTGAATCTGTGCTTCCCACAGTGGAACCTAGTATTACAGACTCTGTTTTCATCAACATAAAGAAGGTAAATGAGTTTCAATAGCCTGCCCGTCACCTGACCCAGAAACCATGTGTAACTTGATGAGTATTTTGAGGTTGTGTATTCACCTATCTGGACAGTTAGGGACTCTGGACATATGTAGGGTTAGGAAATACTTGTGTGATTTTAAAGGCTTACTGTTTATTGTAAAACATATTACACTTATGTTAGAGTCCATGACCTAGCTTCTGACTTCAAAATAGCTTTGCCTTAGGAACAGATGCCATGTGATTTCTCTCCTATGAAATTTAAGAAACAAATGACCAAAGGAAAGAAAGAGACAAAGCAAGAAACAGACTCAACTATAGAGAACACACTGATGGTCACCAAAAGGGTGGTGGTGGTGGGGCAGATGGGTGAAATAGGTGATGGGGATCACAGAGTGCACTTGTGATGCGCACCCAGTGTCGTATGGAAGTGTTGAATCATTATATTATACACTTGAAACTAATGTCACACTGTATATTAATGAAACTGGAAAACAAATTAAAATAAAGCTTTGCCTTAATAATTGAGACAAGCCTTTTCCTTGCCAGTTGGCTTTTAATGTGTCTTTGAGGTCAGGATCTTTTGGTACTGTTTTAATAGAGGTAAATTTTACATAATACAAATCCTGTGAATATTTCTTGTCAAGAGAATTTAAGAAAGGTTAATTGACTCAACAGTTGGTTCATTTATTTGAATTCAGTGGCTGATAGGCCAGGCTGATATAAAGCCAGGTCCTTGCCTTCAAGGAGATCATAACCTCCCAGGAGGATAAAAACATAAACAAATATTAAGAGAGGCATGTACAAGGTGCCCTGTGGCTGCGAAGGATGTTTATTGCACTTGCCTTTTTGAGCCTGCCTCTGAAAATGGTGGAATCTTTTCCTCTTGCTCAATTATTTTAGTCACCTGTCTCACTTTGTTGTCTTAATGTTTTGTGTTAGGGATTTCATATTAAGGTTAGAATCTTGTCAGCTTTTTCATTCTTAACTCTTCTTGCTTCTGAGACGCAAAGGAGGAAGCGTGAGTGGTGATGCCCTGTGTTGGTTTGTTTTCTAGGAACCATAAAGCATGTGCTTGATAGAACTTGATGTAAAAGTTGATACAAAAAAGGATATTTTTGAATGCTGGAGTATAAACTGAGATCCTACCAAGCTTATTTTTCCTGTAAGAAAATCGAGATCTGTTTGCTTATTTAAGCCAGTCCTATATTATATATGTTTCTGTCTCTATTGTATGTTCCAGCCACATCTCCTCCCCAAACGCCAAGCCAAAAGAGTCTATTTCCTGTCTTCTTTTCTTTGAAGTTTCCTCAAACTTTATATCTCTTACTCTTTCCTTGTTGTTGTTGCTAAAATGTCTCATGTTTGCAAATGGTAATAACAGTATCTTCTACTTTGAGTGAGGGATTAAGTGGACAATACTTATAAAGATCTCTAAAATGCTTAAAGAAAGGACTAAATAAAATGAAATAGTACTATGCAAGGTGAATAAATTATTTTCTTATATTCGGCTGAGTTTTATGAAGGTGCATTTTTCTCAGTGCTAATCTCTCTCTTTTTAAGTTTAATACTGTGGCTTCTCTTTCTATGGTTATGCTTTTTAGACTCCCTCACTTCTCTATTCTAAGGCATTTCTGAAGTGCAATTGTCATTTTTTTCCCTTAATTTTATAAAGTACGGTATCTTTTAAATGTTACTTTAAAAAATTCTTTCATGCCTCTTTCTTGGTCCATGAAACATAAAAAAATGACTTCATGTGACTTCACTTTCATAATCTTACTTTATTAAAATCTTGCAACATGTTGGTCAAGTGCTAGCATATAATTTTCATAGTTAAATTTTAAACCTTAACCAGAGCTGTATTTTGCTTTTCTCTTTGTGAGTTGCTTAAAGGGCAAACTTATCTGGTTATACTTGCCAGTTTCACAGAAAGGTCCTTTCCTCCTTTCACTATCTGGACAGCCAAGAAAAGCAAGGGAACAATCAACAGACTGGTTTAAGAGAGCAAAAATTTGTCCAGTGCACTGGAATTTGCTTCCTCTCTGGTGTGAAAGCTTGTATTTGTGGTCTACAGAGTGATGTTGTGTAAAAATGTGAAGGACAGATGTTTACTTTGGCCTTGACCAAGGTGAGAATTCGAGGTGGGAGATTCGAGCCCCACATCAGAGGTGATTTGGAACATGATCAGTCTGCCAGTTTTGTTAGCCATCATTGAAGCAGAGACTAAGTGAAGGAGATATAATTTCACAACTCATAATATAACTCTAAAATCTTTTTCCTTTTGCTTGATGTATTTTAAGCAGTTGAATACATTTTCCATAAATTTTACTGCCTTCCATTTATCTTTGAATAGAAGCCAATGAGAGAAATATTTAGGAGGTTATGAGCAACAATAGAATGAACTGTTAGAAAAAGTCCTTTTGTGGCATTCCTCAAGTGTGTGCTCGTGGAAAAATTACTGTAATTTGATAGTGAAATGTTGGAAAATGATTTTATTTACTATTTAGGAATAACATAAACGATCCTTGCTTTTTAAATTCGCAGGTTCAAAACATTTAGTTATGCCTCACTAGCTCAATCTTTGCTCATTATGCTTTACATTGATGGAATTAAATGCGACATATTGCAAGGTTGGATCAGCTTCACAGTTCTAAAATACAGAATTTGGCTGACTTCTGAAAAAAAATTTAAGATACTCTTTAATATCAAAAATGGAGATTTGTGAAATTTTGTTTTTGGCCTAAAGTTGGTTCAAGGAAGTATCCCAGTGATAGAGGAGGGAATAGACTTGAAGAATATCTACCTGTAAATTGCCTTAAAACCAAAAAAGACTTTTGAAAGAGCAAATAATTTTTCAAAGCCACGTCCCTGGTGTCTGTACGGGCCCGTAAGGCGGCTAGTCTGTGGGGTGAGTGCACTTCTAGTACTTGTATCTGCCAGCACCAGTAGTAAACACATGTTTAATGGTATTATTCGGCCCCGAAGCATCCAGTTTTATCTTCTGGATATCCAAGGACGTATGTGGACGAAGGTCAGAACTTCAGGATGCTTGCTGTGTGAGGTTCATAGGTGTTGAGAGAGGAGAGCTGCCCTAATAGAATGCTGATAGTTTTCTTTATTTTAAAATTTAAATTCAATTAATTAACATATAGTGCATTATTAGTTTCAGAGGTAAAGGTCAGTGATTCATCAGTCTTGTATAATACCCAGTGCTCATTACATCACGTGCCCTCCTTAATGCCCATTATTCACCCCATCTCTGCATCCTGCTCCACTCTAGCAACTCTGTTTTCTAGAGTTAAGAGTCGCTTATGATTTGCCTCCTTCTCTGATTACAGCTTGTTTTATTTTTCCCTCCTTTCCTCTATGTTCCTCTGTTTTGTTTCTTAAATTCCACATATGAGTGAAATTAGATTATTTTCTTTCTCTGATTGACTTATTTCACTTAGCATAATACCCTCCAGTTCCATTCATGTTATTGCAATTGCAAGATTTCATTTTTTTTGATGGCTGAGTAGTATTCCCTTGTGTGTGTGTGTGTGTGTGTGTGTGTGTGTGTGTGTGTATCCCACATCTTTATCTATTCATTTGTCGATGGACATCTGGGCTCTTTCCATAGTTTGGCTATTGTGGACATTGCTGCTATAGACATTGGGGTGCACGTGCCCCCTCGGATCACTACCTTTGTATCTGTGGGGTAAATCTCTAGTAGTGCAATTGCTGGATCATAGGGTAGCTCTACTTTTAACTTTCTGAGGAACCTCCATATTGTTTTCCAGAGTGGCTGTACCAGCTTCTATTCCCACCAACAGTGTAAGAGAGTCCCCCTTTTTCAGTTCATAGTTTTTAAGGAATTCTCTGGAGGCTATCTCCTGATTCTTTTGCTTATCTTATACAGGGACCATCTATGGTTTTCCTCTTTCAGTGGCATCAGTAACTTGTGCTTTAGTGTTCATAAGATTATATGAGCATTCTCTATGTCCTAAAATCACCTGTCATTTGTTTTAATGTTTAAGGGTAGGGAATTAAATCTCTTTAAACTTCAGTTGTCTCATCTATCAAATGGATATTCATGGGGTGCCTGGCTGGCTCAGTCAGTGGAGCATGCTATTCTTGATCTCAGAGTTGTGAGTTTGGGACCCACGTTGGGTGTAGAGATTACTTTAAAAAATGGGTATTCATTCATTCATGTGGTCATTTGTTCAACAGATATTAAGTAGGATCTGTGTGCCAGGGAAGTGCTGGGAAGTGCTTCTTAGTGCTGGGAAGTAAGCAGTGATCAAAGCAGACAAAACCCCTGCATTTGGTGAGTTTATATTCTATAGGGAGAAATGGAATATAAATTAGTAGAAATGAAATATAATGTATTTTAGATAGAAACAGTTGCTCCAAAGAAAAATGAAACAGGGTTGGCGTAGAATGACACAATTAGAAGGTGTTTTCTTTCTGTTTTGTTTGAGGTGGATAGGGAAGGCCTCTGTACTGAGGTGACATGTAAGCAGAGACATAAATGGAGAGAGATGTTATATGAAGGTATCTGGGGATAGGGGATATCAGGGAGCTGCAGGTCTGCCTGGCACTATACTAGTGCTTGCTCAGCCTGAGGTGAGAGCAAGCATGGTATGTTTGAGGAGCAGTGGGGAGGAGAGCAGAGGTACAGTGAGTGAGGGCTAGGGCAGCCATGATAGCAGTACCCATCTTGTAGGGCTGCTTTGAGAAAACACTCACTCAATTTAGTATGTACTTTGCACACATTAAAAGAATAATATACCATAACGTATAAGGATTGTTTTAGGAATGCAAGAAGGACTCAGTAGTATGACATTCATTATCTCATTAAATATCAATAACAAAAATCATATCATTTTTATAGAAAATCCATCTGATAAAATTCAATATTTATTGATCTAAAACCCCCTCAAAATAGAGTAGGAAAACATCCATAGCGAAAATAAGGTATGTCTATCTCAATCCAAAAAACATCTTAGGGGTAATAGGAAATTTGAGAACATCCCCATGGAAGTCAGGAACAAAATAAGAATGCCCACTATTTTTACTGTTTATTAATGGTATTTTGGAATCACAAGTCAAGATAGTTGGACAAGAGAAAGAAAATAAAGTTATAAAGGTATAAAACCCAGAAAGGTAATAAATGAATATTCTTTGCAAATGATAGGAATATATGACTAGAATAAAAACTAATTATAAAGATAATATATGAATATGCCTGGATACAAGGTAATATGTCAACATTTATAGCTTTCATATATACCAACAATAATTGATTTGAATATATAGTGAAAGAAAAGACCAATAGCATAAAAAGAAAAACTATCTCAGAATAAACTTAAATATATATGATATATATGAAGGCACTTAATCCTCCTGAGGGATACAGAAAAGATATGAAATGGCCTGTCATATTCTTGGATATAAAGATACCAGTTCTCCTTAAATTAATGTGTATGTTTGATGTAGTTCCAGTGATGTAGTTCCAATATATATATATTTTGGTGGAGGTTAGTAAAGAAGTTTATTCTATGTTCACACAGAAAAATAAGTACAAATAGCTAGGACAATTCTGAAAAAGACATTTTAACATATTGTAAGGTGTTGCACCTAAGTGGCTCAGTCTGTTAAGCATCCTACTCTTGGTCTCAGCTCAGGTCTTGATCTCAGGGTTGTGAATTCAAGCCCTGCTTTGGGCTCCATGCTGGTGTGGAGCCTGCTTAACAGAACAAAACATATTGTAAGGCTACAATAATTGAAACATTGGTATTACCAAATACCATATTTATCATATGATAAAGATGGCCTTTCAGATTGATTGGAGAAAGATGCTCGATTCAATAAATAGTAGTGGGATAAGCAGGTAACTATTTTAGAGCGGTACCTCAAATGTTAAGCCAAAATCTATATAAAACAGAAATTAAAAACATAAGTTCTAGAAGACAGCATGAGAAACTTATTTTATAATCTTGAAGTACATAGGGCCTTTTTAAATATGACAGAAAATTGAGAAGCCATAAAGGAGATAGATCAACTATATCATATTACCACCCCCCCCTAAAAAAAAAAAAAACTAACTGAAAAAATCAGCATAAGGAAACGCAGAGAACAAGAAAATTGGGGAAAATGTTTGCTTTTCGTATCACAAAGTGGGACTAATTTTTCTAATACAGAGCCCCTGCAAATTCCTAAGAAAAAGTCCAGCCATTCAGTAGAAAATGGACAGAGGCTACAAAGTCTTCTGCAGAGAAATGACAGTGGCTTCTACTCATATGAGAGGATGCTTAATCCACTCATTAAAGGAGATTTGCATGTGACAACCATGTGGAAGTACCATTTACCACTATGAGATGGGTTCATAACCCACACTGTAGAGAGTATGAATGCAACACAATAGCCTCTTTAGTGGGGCAGTTTGGCAAAATCTGTCATAAGAAGAATCTTGTATCTTTTGGCTAGAAACTTCAGTTCTAGAAATTTATCCTAGAGGGGGCGCCTGGGTGACTCAGTCAGTTAAGTGCTTTTGGCTCATATCATGATCTCAGGGTCCTGGGATCTAGCCTTGTGTTGCGTGTGTGTGTGTGTGTGTGTGTGTGTGTGTGTGTGTGTGTGTGTGTGTCAGGGGGGTGGAGTAGGGGTGGGGGTGAGGGTCGTTGCTCAGCGGGGAGTCTGCTTCTCCCTCTTCCTCTGTCCCTCCTCCCTGTTTGTACTTTCTTTCTCATTCTGTCTCAAATAAATAAATAAAATCTTAAAAAAAGAAATTTATCCTTGATATGAATGTGTTTTCTGTGATCTACTATGTGTTCGTGCATACTACGATTATATCTTATGTGTACATACATATTGCATGCATGAAAAGATGATTTATGTACAAGATAATTATTGTAGGAGATAAAGATTGGAAGCAGCCAAAATGTTCATCCACGGCAACTGAATAAATACATTGTTACATCTGTATGTTGGAAATTGTGCCATCAAAAAATTCCAGGGAATCTTTATGTATTGTTTTGGAAAAATTGCCAGCGTATGTTTAGTGAAAAATGTAAGGTACAGAACAGTGTATATCATATGTTTATTTGTGTTGAAGTGTTTCGCTTGTTTATGAATAGTTACAGCCTCTGGGGAGGGTAATTTGAATTTGAAGACACCACCCTTCTCAAAAAAAAAAAAATTGCATTTAGAGCACAGTGCCTTACATTTAGCACTTACTGCATGTTGGTGGTGGTGACTTTCATTTTAATTATAGGGCTCCTTTATCTCATGAATTGATTTTTAACAGTTGGGTCTGGAAGAGGAAACCCATCTTGCTATAAATGCTGCTTAATAAGGATCATACTCATGTTATTCATCACAAATGCTAAATGTGCTTCCTGAAGTATGTTTCTTGGAGGATGTCAGTACAAATTCTGCAACCGAAGATGTCAAATATGATTGGGGAACGTTGGATTAAAACTAACCAGGCTTCTTTCCTGTAGGTTTTCTTTTAGCCTTAATACACATAATGTGCTTTGTGAATATTCCAGAAGGATATTTAGAAGGCAGTGTTTTCCAAATTTATTTGAGTGCAGAGCTTTAA
The DNA here is from genome assembly GCF_048418805.1 of Vulpes vulpes. NCBI lineage: Eukaryota > Metazoa > Chordata > Mammalia > Carnivora > Canidae > Vulpes > Vulpes vulpes. Next base: position 86,979,546 of record NC_132789.1, read on the forward strand.
ACAGCAATGGTTACTACTTTTTTTTTTTCTTTAAGAAGCATCTTTTGAGTAGTTGTCATTTTGGGAAACAGCACTTTAATACTTAGATTTTTGTTTTGTTCACCTTCATTGTTCATTTTAATAAACTTCTATTTTTGATTCATTTCTAAGATGCCTGTCGTCTCTCCTGGCCTGCTTTTCCTTCTCTGTGAGGTACTACAACTCTCAAATTTGTTTCCTGGTTGAGATCTTCCCAAAGTCATTCAACTTACACTGGGTTTTCTTGGAGTAAAGAAGAGACTCTATATAACTGGTGTAAAATCTCAGGGATTGATTGAATGGAAATTGAAGATTGCAGCTTGATTTGATTCCAGTTTTCCCAAAGCTTCAAAAGTTTTGCTGTTCAGGGGAAGGAATAAAATCAACTTAATGGGTAAAAGAGTTGAGGAATTGTGAGCTTAATGTGGAGAAGATAATATCACTGTGGGTCAGAAGATATGGGATCTTTTTCATTTTCCAGCTATTTACTTTTTTTTTTTTAAGATTTTATTTATTTATTCGTGAGAGACAGAGAGAGAGGCAGAGACATGGACAGAGGGCAAAGCAGGCTCACCATAGGGAGCCTGATACGGGACTTGATCCCAGGACCCTGGGATCACAACCTGAGCCAAAGGCAGACGCTCAACCACTGAGCCACCCAGGAGCCCTTCCAGCTATTTACTTTTGAACAGGCCTCTTAGCTTTTTGTGCTTCATTTTTATCATCTGTGAAATTCAGGGATTGCGTTTAAGTTCATTTTAAGGCTGAGTTATTATATGCTAAATGGAATCAGTGAAGATTGTAGGACCATGTAGAGTATGTTTTTCTACTCTACAGTTTTCACATGTGAATGTAATTTATCTCAGGTCAGCTCTTTTGGAGAATGAAATTATTCAGTAATTAGCACATAGTCAGTTGCATGTATTTGAGTGAACTTGTTGAACTTTTTTGAGACTTCTATTTTGATTGATTGATTTAATTACCCTCTAGGAAAGCACTTGATTATAACAGAGGCCAATTAATACAGTGCTATGGATAAATCCACACCTCCTGTGTAAATCCCTGCATCTGTTTTACTGATTATAGGGAGAAATTTATGATGTAGATATTAATTATCCCCCCTCCCCAGTGTTCATTTGGTGGTTTTGCCATGTTTTTTGTGTACTCCTGCTTATTAGCAGATTTCTGAACTCAGCATAGCTGAAGTCTAAATTCATTGAATTTATGCCATCTGGAAATGAGCTTTAAAATTTGTTCTTCTGTTGAAATTAGGGATGTGACATAGCTTTTACATAGGAGTGTAAGCCTGAATTTGATTTTATTATATGGAGGTAGGATATTTTGTTAGAAGTAGAGCACTTGCCTGAGCAGAGATTGAGTGTGACTGAGTTGTTAACTGCCAACTTCCCCTGCCTTTTTAGTAGGAGAAATATTTTGTTTTTAAATGAGATGACAACCAAGAGAATTATCAAGACTCCGTGAATTTTTAAAAAGTCCTTTCAATCTACTCGAGTTCTGTTTAACCTTGCTTTCGATGTCATTCTTGCATTACTGTCAAAGGACTCGGCTTCCTTTGAAGTTCCAAAGTGTTGCTGCTGGCGGAATCATGATGGTGAAATATAAGTGGTTCTCAGTACAAGCCCTTACTGATACACAGCAATGCCTTATTACCTAAGTAAAAGCATATGAGTGAGTGCTTAAAAATGTTGCGTGTAAGGAGAGAATATATGATAATGGACACTAAGATGGGAGAAGTATTTCTCATGAATTAGAGATGGCCTTTCATAATTCAACAGTCACAGGATGAAGAAAGGCTTGAAATCACCTGAAAAGCGTCTGGAAGCAATCTGTAATTCTTAAGAGGCAAGTAGAAGAGCCTGTATCTCACCAGTACATGATGATAAAATGCTGGGTTTCTGGAAAAAGTAGCATTCCATTCCTTGTCAAACCTTTTGCAATTAAATGCCCAAGATTTGGTTATAAATTTAACTGTGTTGTTCCAGATGCTTAACAAATGATTAATTGATTAGAGTGAAGAAGACAGATTTGAAGGTACTGAAGATTGATTGATTAATTGCTTGATTTTAGAGAGAGAGTTTGTGCACGAGATCCCAGGATGGGGGTGTGGGGTGAGAGGCAGAGGGAAAGGGAATGAGAGAGAGGATCTTAAGCAGGCTTCACGCCCAGCACGGAGCCTGATGTGGGGTTGATCTCATGGTCCTGAGGTCATGACCCCAGCCCAAATTAAGAGTTGGATACTCAACTGACTGAGTCACCTAGACATCCCCAAATTTTGATATTTTTAAACAGCAGAAATTCAACTGAATAAATTTAAAGACCAAATTGGCCTTTTTCAACTGATTTATGAATTGGGCAGCATCCCATCTAGCAATCGAAAGGAACTTCACAGTGCTGTAGAAGAAGAAAGGTTTTTAAAGGCAGAAAAGGGGGGCAGGAAAAGGAAATTATTAACAAAGAATACATTGTTTCAGGCAATATTGTCTTCCTAAGGGAGATGGAAGGGGTCTGTTAGGTGGATTATCTCACTAGTGCTGTTCAGCTAATTCCATATTGACTGGTTGAAGGTTACATTCCTGGGGGGATGGTGAGGGGTTGAAATGTAATTAGGTTAGGTATTAAGTCTTGTTTGCTGACATGGGATTTAGCACAAGTGATTCCATTTATGGGCCTGCCGTCTCCTTTTTAAGGATATGAAGAATTTGTTTATTTGCATATAAAATGTTACCTTTTATTCTTCATGTCTCATGCTCACTCTTCTTGTGCCTGGTCACTACACTACCACTCTGCCCAGTTTCAAAGATTTAGGCCATACTGAGGTCTCCCTTCCATGATCCCCCATTTTTTCCCCTTTCATTAAGCATTTTTTTTTTTATAAGAAAAGGTATTACATTTTAAGTCTTTGAGGCATTTGTAGGTCATACTCACACACAACCTCTAACAGTGACTTCTGGAAAACCATCTTTTAATATATTGGAATGTTGGAGAAAAATTCTTGCATTAATACATGGCTCATCTTTGTTACACAGAGATTTTGAAAAGATGTATTTGTTATACTAGACTTTGACTTGAATTACCTTAACTCGTCTAAGTTGGGAACGTAGTTTACTTAATATTTATAACTATATCGGAACAAATTGCATTTTATTTTTTGCTTTTGCATAAGTAGTTGTGATCATATGTAATTATAACATTGTACTCTACTTTTTCTTTAAATAAGAAGTGATATTTTCCATTTTATTATGAACTCATGAAAGTTTTTACTGGCTGACAAAATCATGGTTAAGTAAATCATGTGTGTCAAATTTCTTAACTCTCCCCCAGTTGTTGGGCATTTAAATGTTTTCCATACTTTAAATTGCAGTGTGTGTGTGTGTGTCTTTTTCATTTTAATTCCAGTTTAGTTATCGTACAGTGTTATATTAGTTGCATGTGTTCAGTATAGTGATTCAACATGCCATATAATACCTTATGCTCATCAGGACAAGTGTCCCTCTTAATCCCCATTGGTGTGGTTTAAAGTTGTGGCTGGGGGGTGCGGTGTCTGGGTGGCTCAGTTGGCTGAGCATGCGACTCTTGATTTTGGTTCAGGTCGTGATCTTGGGGTCATGGGATCGGGCCCCATGTCCAACTCCAAGCTCAACAGGGGGAGTCTGCTTGGGATTCTCTCTTCTCCTCTGCCCTCAATCTCTCTAAAATAAATAAATCAATCTTAAAAAAAAAGAAGGAAGTGGTGGGGTTCAGAGCCAACAGCCAAGAAAGAATTCTTGAGACATCTTTGGTGCAAAAAGTTGGCTATTATTATAATAATAGCCTTATTAAAGGGTGGAGACAGGACTTTTTGCTTATAATTTCCTTTATGATTGATAAAGGTAAGTGCAGTCTGAGGAGAATCCACTTCAGTGTACTACAAATGGTGGTGAAAGGGAGGGAGAAGACTAGAGAATCTTAATCTGGGTTTTGTAATTTATTAATGATTGCAGGACATTTTTTATTCCTTTCTATAGATTTTGAAAGTCTTCTGGGAGTTTCCAGCAGTGCCAAGAGTTGGAGAAATCTTTTCTGTTCCTTTGATACAGTGAAGTGAGCAAATACAGCCCAGCAGTAGGCTACTGAAGAGAGCAATCACGGGTAATGTCTTATTACTATTGAGATGAGTTTAGTGATATTCAATAACATGCTTTAAAAAAAAGCCTACTTGAACTCACATGTCCAAGTGAACATTATTTTGTTCAAAGTAGTTTATCTAAGAAGCTGTCCTCTGCTCAAAACATTAAAATTCATGTGTTTATTTTTTGGAACAACATCTTGATCCTCTGGTCTCATTTTCTGTAGTGGCAAATCTCAACCCTGGAGGTGGGTATATTTGGGAAGTAGTCTAAACTCCTTTAGAGGTAGGGTGATGAATTTGGGGGCTCTAATATTGATTAAAAACCAGAAGGTGCAATAATACAATGAAAACAATTTTCCTTTCTGTAATTTGTGTATTTGAAAGCTTATACACTGTATTGAAAGTTAATTCTAAAAAGAGATGACTCTAGGTTTCAAACAATGGTAGTATTGTTAAAATAGGCAATAGGGTTTGGAGCTTACAGAGAGAAGCATGTGCTATTTATTTGGCTATGTAAATGTTGGCACTCTTTCTTATTAGAATCAGTCAATCTGTCCTCACTGTAGAAAGGGCTCCTGTACAGATTAGGTTAAATAAGATGAGATCTAAACTTCCTTATAAGGCATATCTCTGAGCCATTGTAATTTGCATCTTACTGGTGGTGTGTTTTGCGCTATTACTTCAAGTGTTATTAGAGTGCTTGTTAAAGATGCACTTTAAAATTCAAATTATTAGGCCCCAATCTAATGGGTCAGAATCAGAACTGTACGGAGAAGAAGGTTTGGGAATCTGCATTTTACAAGTACCATCAATGACTGACACTCTCAACGTAGTAAAATCCTACTTCTATCTCATCTCATCTTTGTATTTTTTTATGTAAAGGTGTTGCATAGTTATTTCCTTGATTTTTGCTTTGAATAAAACAACACAGGACTATGTTCTCAAGTTGCTTATTATTAGATCAAATTGAGAATGTAATTGAATAAAACTGTACTTTGAACTTTATGTCTAAATTCAAAACAGATATATTTTTTTCCTTAGATGCAGATGGATAAATCTGTTTTTGACATCTAAATGCCAAATACTAAATTTTATGAAATACCTGCTGTTCAAATTTGCTAATAAGTTGTACCTTAGCTCTCTTACTCAAATGTGGATGGTTAAGAGGAGTGGGTGGGCATCAGAGGTCCCTGGAATCTATGCTACACTCACTTGGCATCCAGCCCAGCATTTTCCTTTCTTCTTTTTTTAAAGATTTATTTATTTTTTGTTTTAGAGAGAGAGTGCTCGAGACAGTGGGAAGTGGGGAAGAAAGAGAGTGAGAGAGAAAATCCCAAGCACACTCCCCGCTGAGTGTGGAACCTGTTGCAGGGCTTGACCCAGGGCTTGATCTCACAATCCTGAGGTCATGACCTGAGCTGAAATCAAGAGTTGGATGCCCAACTGACTGGGCCCAACCCAGCATTTTTCAGGAAACATCATGTGGAAAGTGTTGCTGTGTAATTTGTGATTCAAACAGAAAAAATACTTTGTAGTGTCCTGAGATTTTGTGAAGCTCTTTGAACCCCTCAAATGAAAGGGAATATTAACATGAAATGAAATAGTAGCCTTTGATATGAAGTTATTTTCATTACCATGGATATTCTTTAGTAATGGTTCCTATAAATTCATTAATTTTAGGGAATGCGAGCCTTGTGTATAAAGTGTCATTTTTTAGTTATTTTCAAGTGTACAGATTATACCTTTACTTTAAAAGATACACACAACTATTCTGTGCATGTTGATATTGAGAGATAATGCACTTTATGTAAAATAAAAACATGACTGTAGATTTCTAAGTAAAGGCTATTAACCTTGAGAGGATTGTTTCTTAATTTATTAATTTATTTAATAAATATATTTAATTTATTGGTATGAAGTCTTCCATTAAGTTTATGCTTAAAAACTGTGTTAAAATGCACAACATAAAATTTACTGTTTTTACCATTTTTAAGTACATAGTTCAGTATTGTTAAGTATGTTCATGTTGTTGTACAGCTGATCTCCAGAATGTTTTCATCTTGCAAAACTGACGCTATACTGAACAGTAACTCCCCATTTACCCCTTCCGTCAGCCCTTGGAACGACCATTTTACTTTCTCTCTATGAATTTAACTCTTGTAGATACCTCCTGTATGTGGAATCCTACTGCGGTTGTCTTTTTGTTACTGGCTTATTTCATTTAGAATAACATTCACCGTGTTGTAGCATGTGTCAGAACTTCCTTATTTCTTGAGGCTGAGTACTATTTTACCACATTTTGTTTATCCATTCATCAGTTGATGGACTTTTGGGTAGCTTCAACATTTTTTTTCTTAAGATTTTATTTATTTATTCATGAGAGACATGGAGAAAGAGGCAGAGACATAGGCAGAGGGAGAGAAGCAGGCTCCCTGTGGGGAGCCCAATGCAGGACTTGATTCCTGGACCCTGGGATCATGACCTGAGCCAAAGGCAATCGTGCAACCATGGAACCACCCAGGTGTCCTGAGTAGCTTCAACTTTTTGGCTATTGCGAATAATGTTGCTGTGTACATGGTGTATAAATATGTGTGAGTCCCTGATTTCAGTTATTTTGGCTGTCTATATCTAGAAGTAGAATTGCAGGATCAAATGGTAATTCCATTTTTGATTTTTTTGAAGCCCTGTTTTTCACAGCAACTACATCATTTTACATTCTCACAGTTCTAGTTTCTTTACATCTTCACCTACACTGGGTTGTTGTTTTGTTTGGTGGTTTTTGATAGCAGTCATCCTGATGGATTTGAGGTGGGATCTTGTGGTTTTGATTTTCATTTCCCTAATGATTAGTGATGTTAAAGATCTTTCATATGCTTGTTGGCCATATGTGTATCTTTTTTGGAGGAATATTTAGTTATTTGTCCATTTTTTAATTGAGTCATTTGTCTTTTTGTTGTTGAGTTATAGTTTTTTTAAAACATATTCTGATATTAACCCTTTATACAATATATGACTTACACATATTTTTTCCCATTCTGTGGGCTGCCTTTTCACTCTTTTTTTTTTTTTAAGATTTTATCTATTTATTCACGAGAGACACAGTGAGAGAGGCACAGACACAGGCAGAGGGAGAAGCAGGCTCCCTGTGGAGAGCCCGATGTGGGACTCGATCCCAGGACCTCAGGACCACAACCTGAGCCAAAGGCAGACACTCAACCACTTAGCCACCTGAGCATCCCTCAGTCTGTCCTTTGATGCACAGAAGTTTTAAATTCTGTTGTAATTCAGTATGTCTATTTTCACTTTAATTGCCTCTGCAAATCAGTGTCATGAAGCTTTCCTTCTCCCTGTGTTTTCTTCTAAGAGTTTTCTAGCTTTAGCTGTTATTTTAGGTCTTTGATCCATTTGAGTTAATTTTTGTATATGGTGTAAAGTAAGGGTCTAACTTCATTCCTTTGCATGTATCTGATTTTCCCAACACTATTTGTTGAAGTAAAGTTTATACTTTTTTTTTTAAAAAAAGATTTTATCTATTTATTTGAGAGCAATAGTGAGCATGAGTGGGGCAAGAGACAGAAGCAGACTTCCTGTTAAGCAGGGAGTCTACTCGGGGCTCAGTCCCAGGACCCTGAGATCACAACCAGAGTGAAGGCAGCCATTTAACTGACTGAGCAACCCAGGTGCCCCAGCAAAGTTTATACTTTTAATTAATCAATAAATTAATTTTAATTTTAAAGATTTTATTTCTTTGAGAAAGAGAGTAGAGCAAGAGAGAATATAAGCCGGGGGAAGGGCAAAGGGAGAGGGAGAAGCAGACTCCCCACTGAGCAGGGAGTCCAATGCTGAGCTCAATCCCAGGACCTCAAGATCATGACCTGAGCCAAAAATAGACTTTAACTATCTGAGCCACCAGGCACCCCAAAGTTTATACTTTTAAAGACAGTTTAAGGAGGTTAAGGAAAAGAAAAGCAGAAGATTATAAATGGCTGTGTTGTATCTATGTAGGAATTCCCAGAAAGTCCTCTGTTTGTAATTAAGAAGACATTTGAGAAACAAAAGGGCACTGCATAGATTTGAAGCCCACTTCAGACTGAGATTTAATAAATATAGGTTGGCATAGAGCCTGTGTTTAAATTTTGCTTGTTAATTGGTAGGCGGTGACTTCTTATATTTGGGCTTTGATTACTGTAAACTCTGAGTTTTGGTTTTTAGGTATGGGTGTGTATGTGTATGTGACCTATTACAGAGTTTTTCCCAATTAACTCTGGCCAATGAGGGATCTTCTCATGTTTTAGGGAGCTTTGGTTTCAAGATAATGAACAGCATCAACTTTTTCGTGGTAAAGAATAACCAGTACTGAATCCTGGGAAAAACCTTTAACCAGCACAAACCATTCACCTGTCTGTGTAGCGGAAGTTATTTGGAACCTGTTTTTGCCTCTTAGCTGTAAAAAGCAGTATATGTGTTGACAGAATGATATTTACACTGGTTTTGAAAAGGTCAAAACCCGGATATTGTATCGTTAGAAGTGAGGTTATTTTTGGGAGGTGAGGAGGGTATTGGGCGCCAAGTGGGAAGAATATAAAAGCAAATATATGGGACTGAGAGGAAAGCCTGGGCCAGAGTACTTAGAAAGTAGAGGGAGCAGCTAGGTGGGTGTAGGAGTCACATGGCTAATGAAAGGACACTTAGGTGTAGGTGTATTACTTTCTTTGGAGGAAATGATAGCAGATACTAAAGGTAGCACAGCAAGTACCACAAATGAAATGAGTTTGAAAGGAGTTGGAGACAATATGATATAAAATGTGTCTGATGGTCCTGAGGAGATGCTGTCGTTGGAATTCATCTGGAATTTGGATTTTGAATGTGTTCTCAGAACAGCGCGAGACAAATAGCAGGTAGATAGAGGCAATTATAGATATCCTGAGCTGTTGAGAGAATTACATATTTGAATATAGTATTTCAGGGTTAAGACTTAAATCTACATGAGAAAAGAGTAGCAGGTAGAGCAGCACTAGAATGTTATCTTTCTGATGTAATACCGGATATCTGAGTCATGCAGGATTGGGGCAATGACTGAAGAATGTTTCTCTGTGGCTCCCATGGCTTTGTGTGGGACCAGTGGGAAACCATTTTCAAAAGTGGTTTTGAATTAAAAAAAAAAAAATCTAGCCTCAAAACTGATTTGGGACTAGATTTCCTGAGTAACCAAAACAAAGAGATACCTAAGATGACTTATAGTCAGATAATCAAACCAGCTGTCTAATGTTATCATTCTGAAATGTGTTTATTTTGCATGTACTTTTTCTTAATTTATAGATTTAAAAATCATGATCTACCTTTACCTTCTTTGTGAATTTAGAAATTTTATTTATTCAGTAATTTTTTATTTCTTCACATGTTCCATGACCCTTGTAATTTCATTCTAGCTTAGTTTGGATCTTTCCCAGCTCTGTATGTGTCTTGTAGTTTACCAGAATGGTTTAGAACAAATGTATGTAATTTATATTTGGTCATGTTTTCTATTTCATTTCAACATCGTTCCTGAAACACATTACATTTACTTGGTCTTTAAGGGTACAGACAGGGCTGCAGTGAATTGTACACAGAGACAAGTCTCTAATGACTCTAGTGCAGACCAGAAGTTGTTGACATGTGGTCCCCAGATGAACAGCAGCAGCTTCACCTGGTCACTTGTTAGAAATGTAAATTCTTGGGTTGAATCAGAAACTCTGAAGGTAGAGCTCAGGTATTTATATTTAACAAAATCCTCAAATGATTCTGATGCATATTAAAATTTGAGAATTGCTGTAGACACTCTCATTAGCTATGTACTATTGTCCAAGTCATTCATATTCTTTAGCTCTTGGTTTCCTGATCAGATAAATCAAGGGTTAAGGGTTCTTTTTTTTAAAGATTTGTTTGTTTGTTTGTTTGTTTATTTATTTATTTATTTATTTATTTATTTATTTATTCTTGATAGACACACACACACAGAGAGAGAGAGAGAGAGAGAGAGAGAGAGAGAAGCAGGCTCCATGCCGGGAGCCCGACATGGGACTCAATCCTGGGACTCCAGGATCGCGCCCTGGGCCAAAGGCAGGCGCCAAACCGCTGAGCCACCCAGGGATCCCCGGGTTAAGGGTTCTTGAATATTAGTGTGCACATGAATTATCTGGTGAGCTTATTTTAAAAATTTCAAAAACCGGTAAATTTTTTCTAACCTCATACCCTGACATTCTGATTCAGATCTTGGACGACTCCACTATCTGCTTTTTAGCAAGTTCTTATATCTATGATCTGAACCAGTGGATATCTCTGAGTTTCCTTCAAGTCCCAAAGTAATAAGATTTAAAGTGGCTTTTTTTTTTTTTTAAATTTTATTTATTTATGATAGTCACAGAGAGAGAGAGGCAGAGACACAGGCGGAGGGAGAAGCAGGCTCCATGCACCGGGAGCCTGATATGGGATTCGATCCCGGGTCTCCAGGATCGCGCCCTGGGCCAAAGGCAGGCGCCAAACCGCTGAGCCACCCAGGGATCCCTAAAGTGGCTTTTTTGGGGGGGTTCAATAACTGAAGGCTTGGGAGCCAGAACTTTTTTTTTAAAAAAAAGTTTTTATTTATTTGACAGAGAGAGGGTATGTGAGCATGAGAGGGCAGAGAGTCAGAGGCACAGGAAGAAGCAGACTCCCTGTTGATCAGGGAGCCTGATGATCACCCAGGGCTTGATCCCAGGACCCTGAGATTATGACCTGAGCTGAAGGCAGAGGCTTAACCTGCTGAGCTACCCGGATGCCCTGGCCAGAACTTTATTTGCAAAATACAGTTTGGATTATTTTTCACTGAAGCCATTATGCTCTGACTTCTTTCCTTGAAAAGCCTTATTCTTTCTTGTTTACTTAGATTACTATAGGAGATTTTTCTGAGGCTTATCCTCATAGGAAAGGCAGTTTGCTCACTGAAAGAGCTTTCTGACTCTTGTAGACTTGGAGATTTTATTATGTGGTTCTTTTAGATAATTTATAAAAATAATTAATAAACTCTAAATGCTGGCTCTCAGGCAATACTGTTATTTATTCAGATCTTTTTGTCCCTACTCCTTATTTCTAATCTCTGAGCTTATTCCGTAGGTGTGATACACTTCCCTCTTCTGATTTTTTTTTGCTATTCTCTTGCTGAAATATCCTTTTTTTTAAAAAATATTTATTCATGAGAGACAGAGAGAGAGAGAGAGAGAGAGAAAGAGAAAGAGGCAGAGACACAGGCAGAGGGAGAAGCAGGCTCCATGCAGGGAGCCCGATGTGGGGCTCGATCCTCTGTCTCCAGGATCATGCCCTGGGCTGAAGGTGGCCCTAAACTGCTGAGCCATCCGGGTTGCCCTCTCTCTTCTGATTTTTGAAGGAGTTCAGATCAAGCCTCCCTAAAATGTGCCACTTTGGCATATGGGTTACTTTGAGCTGGATTCAGTCAAGGCCCAAGAAGACTCCCCCCTAAGCTGCCTAAAAGAATTTATATAAAGGGCTTGGTCCAGGAAGAGAACTGTCACCAGAGATAACTACAAGGAATATGGTCTACGTGTGGTAAGCTGTGGGGAAGGCCTGGAGATCAAGTTTCTTTCTGTGTCCCACTTTCTTTGCATGGCATGGAAAACATTTGTTTACCAAACATTAGCTCTTCCCTCTTTCTATAAATTATCTTTTTCCCCTTTGAAGTCTCAGACCCCTGCCCCCTTCTCCTTAGCTCAGAATGGTATAGAAGCCTCAAATACTCAACTGCCTGTGGGTCACATGTTTTATGGGGCTTCTGAATATATTTAATGAAATTTGTTTTTGTCCTGTTAATCAGTCTTATGTCAATTTATTACTAGACCAGCCAAAAGAATCTAGAAGGGTGGAGGAAAAATTTTTTCTTCCTTTGAGTGTCATTCATACTTTTGTTTCTTCAATTTTTATGTACAATCTTTTTTTTTTTTTTTTAGGTTATTTATTTGAGAGAGAGAGAGACAGAACATGAGGGGGGCAGGGGCTGAGGGAGAGGGAGACACAGACTCCCCACCCAGCCTGACACAGGGCTGGATCCCAGGCCTCTGGGATCATGATTTGAGTTGAAGGCAAACGCTTAACTGACCGAGCCACCCAGGCGGCCCATGGTACAACCTTATTAGAATTATTTTTTGTGACTCTTGCTCTTGGCTTAGTGGCTGCTCCTTCTCAGTCTTTTTTCCTTTATCCCCTGAATGTTGGTGTTCCCTAGGGACTGTGCAGGTGCTTTCCTTTCCTCCTCATCTTACCTACATGCTCTCCCCTCAAGGCCCTCATCTCTGTGCTTGCCAGACCTTGCTCAAGTGTCCCCTTAATACCTCCCTTTCCAGAGTTCCCCCCTCTGAGCTTTAGCCCATACAATCAGTGGCCTCCTGGATGTCCCCCAGGCATATCAGGTGAAAGTATCTGATATGGAACTCCTCTTTCTACTCCCTCGAAATCTGTGCCTCCCCTCGTGTTCGCTGTCTTAGTGAATGGCATCATCATCATCATCCTTTATGTAGCTACCATTTATCCAGCATTCCCTACATTGTTCTAAGAACTTTTATGTAACTCTCACAAAATCCTTTGAGATAGATTCTACTGTTTTCCCTTGATACTAATGTGGAAACCGAAGCACTCGGCACTTAAGTAACTTCCCCAAGGTCCCAGAACTGCTAATTGGTGGGGATGGAGTCCCAGAGTATGTAGTCTTGGTCATTGTCTTCTGCTGCCTTCCTCTGCCAGTAGCCCAACCCTCTAGGATTACCCTTACTGCACCCTCTTTCCTCCAGCATGTCGGCTCAGTCCTCTTAAGCCCACCTATTAAATCTCTCTCAAAAGCACACATCCACTTCTCTGTTTTCTATTGTAGGTATTCTGGTCCTGGCCTCCATCATCTCTCACCCCTGCTATTGTAACCTGTGTCGTCTTCCCATCCATTTCTTTATATTGTTGCTAGCGTATTATTCTTCCCTGTAGTAAATCTGATTCTGACACTCCTGCACTCACCAGCCTAACCCCTCCGTGATCATTCAACTAGTGTTGGGTGAATCCTCTGTTATTCCACTTTGCTGTTGAGTAAGCCCCAGCAGTTCTAAGAAATTTGAAGAATCCTTAAACATTTGAAGAATTTCACCATAGGGCAGAGAGTTCGAAAGGTGCAGGTAATATCTGGATGGTGCTTGACATTTGGAGAGTTAGAAAACAAAAGATAAATGATGTCTTTGTTTTTGCCTCTCTTGGTCCTTAATTTCTATTTATAGCAATAAAAGAACAATAAAAAAAAAACCCTTGGAGTCTAGTCTGGCACAGAAAGAGTTGGCATCTGTAATTTTGGTGGTTCCTAGGAAGAGTGCTTTCCTCACTCCCACTCTAATTCTGTGCTCTAGCCTAGTAGATTGTTGATACTCCCCACATTATGGCATGTTCCCTCTTTTTCCTCTGGGCCTTTGTATATGCTCTTCGCTCCACCTGGAATACTCTTCCCTCAGTGCTCCATTTGCCTGGCTGACACTACCATTTCCATTTTCAAGTCTCAGCTTAAATTACAGATCATTTGGAAAGCCACCTCTGATCTCTTTTACCATTCAACAGTTTGAGTTAAACACTTCTTATCTGCTCCTGTAGCATACCATTCCTTCCCTACCATGTGGTTCATCACACGGTGTTTTAATTGTCTGTTCAGTTGCTTCTTTTAGACTGTAAGACACATTTTTTACTTCTGTGTTTCCATTTCACAGTGTATTTCTTCAGTAGATATTGATTGTGGGCATGAGTAAACAAGTATTTAAATGAGCTAACTGATTCCTGCCAGTTCCATCTACTTACCTTTTTAAAAATAACTCTAGAAGTTGATATGTCAGTTAGGGTTATGTTCACCTATAAGTAACTACCAGCATTAGTGACTCAAACAAATTAGGGGGTTATTTTTCTTCTACAAAAGGTAAGTCCAGCAGTAGGCTGTCCAGGCTTAGTAGAGTAGTTTCTTGATTATCAGAGACTTAGGTCCTTCTGTCTTATTGTTTCACTCTCCTGGGTGTGATCCTTGCCCCCATGTTGCCATCTCCAGGTGGGTATCAGAAGTCTAGCCATCTGTAGGTCCTCATTCTAGGAAAGAAGGGAAAGGTCAAAATGCAAGAGGGAGCTTGCCAGCAGTCTGCCTCTTGCCCCCACCTCCTTTAGGGGCTTTCCTGAAAGGCCTTCCATGGATTTACCCTTATACTCATTGGTCGGATGGTATCACAGTATCACCTTTGGCTGCAACGGAAGCTAGGAGATAAGAGTTTTTGCCTCAGATCTTGATTACTTGCTATAAAATTTGGATTCTGTTAATAAGAAAGCAGAGAAGGAGAAAGGGGTACCTGGGTGGCTCAATTGGTCAAGCATTGGACTCTCTTTTTGGCTCAGGTCATGATCTCAGCGTAGTGAGATTGAGCTCTGGATGGGGCTCCTCACTCAGCACAGAGTCTGCTTGTCCCTCTCCCTCCTCCTCTGTCCATTCCCCTTTCCCCTTCCCTGCAAGTGTGCGCTCTCTCGCTCTCGCTGTCTCTCTCAAACAAAATTTTTTTAAAAAATGAGGAAAGAGAATTAGCAATCTTTTGAGATACTTTGTGAGATTTAACTCACATGTAACATCTGAACTATTACTTTTTCTGGGTATTTACACTTAATGACTTGAGAATACCTTTTAAAGTCTCATAGAGATGTGTCCCTATTTTTTGTTGGGAGAAGAATACTTAAGCAAAAGATTTGGCAAGGGATATTAAGAAGTAAGGAATTTCTATTTTTAATCTCCTTCTCTTCACTTTTCTATTAATCTATAATCTAAATTCTATAAATTGGATAATTTTGATAAATTAATGATGTGGGAAAATTCTCAGGATATAATATTAAAGGGAAAGAGCAGGAATCAAGATTTGATCCCAAGTCATTAAGTTCATTTTTAAAAAAGTTTGGTTTGGGATGTCTGGGTGGCTCAGTGGTTGAGCATCTGCCTTTGGCTCAGGTCGTGATCCTGGGGTTGTGGTATTGAGTTTCGCATTGGGCTTTCTGTGGGGAGCCTGCTTCTCCTTCTGCCTATGTCTCTGCCTCTCTCATGAATAAATAAATAAAATCTTTTTAAAAAATCCAATTTAAACAGTTGTCCTTCATTCCACTTCAAGGATGTTCCATTTATATTTAATCCTTCTCTTATTTTTGAATACAGCTTGTTTTAATTTTTCACTATTAGAAATACTCTTTGAAAAAAAAAGGAAATACTCTTTGATGAAAGACTTAGGACATTTGTAATAGATTTCTGAGAGATTTCTTGTAGATTTATAGAAGAATGAACAGAAGAGTTTAAAGATATAGATCTTTCATTTGTTGATATTTGTTGCCAATTCTTTTGCCAAATGTGTACATAAATACTTATGCTTCTGATTTTGTAAAATTTATGAAATTATTAGAAAGAATAGGAAAAAGACTAGAAGGAAAGACATTAAAGCTTTAAAAATAGTTTATCTCTTGTGCTTTCAGTGACTTTTACTATCTTTATATTTCTTATACTTTCTTTGCAATGACAACATCTTGTTTTTATGATTTTAAAAAGGAATTCAGTTGAATATAAAGAATATGTCTTCTCTTGATGATCAACTGCTGCTTTGCTATTTAGGGTCTCAGCATCAAAGGTGAAGTTGTATATTGATGTTTTAATCAAAGAAGAGTAAACAATGGCAGATGTATACTATAGAGTTTGTGGTTTACATATTAGACATGTTTTTCTAAATGTATTTTTTTAAAGATAGCTAGCTAGCTAGCTAGCTAGATTTATTTATTTATTATTTATTTGTTTATTTATTTATGAGAGAGAAAGAGAGAGATAGTGAGTGAGAGGGAGCATTAGCAGGCCAGGGGAGAGGGAGAAGCAGGCATCCTGCCAAACAGGAAGCCCAACTCAGGACTCAATACCAGGGCCCTGAGATAATGACCTGAGCCACAGGGAGATGCTTAAATGACTGAGCCATCCAGGCACCCCCTCTAAATTTGTTTAGAGATCCTATCTCTATTTTTCCTAATAATTTAGACCTTACTTAATGAAAACTAGTAAATTGAGAAAACAGAAGTTGCTGGGTCTTTTTATTTTCCCCTGTGGCATTGTTGTAGTTGTTAAAAACAAAAGTGCCACAAAACTTAAATTCTCACATTTAGTAGCTGGATTGGAGTATAACTTGTGTGTAGTCCTAGGGTCCTTTTGAACTTGTCATGATTTCCAGGGCAATTCTATAGTATATGAGTATATGTTTGTTTCTAGAGGCAAAAATGAGACGATTGTGGAACATATGGGTTCATGTGAGTGACCCGTAAGCAAATAAGGTGTCCCAGTGACCTCTTTCATATTCACAGACTCTGTAGCAAGGAATAAATTAATTTTAGAGGTGCATTCCAGAATGTTAGGTAAGAAGAGGGTGTATGAAAAACATGTTAAATGCAAATCAAAGTAGTGTCAGTTAAAAAACGACAAGAACAAACCTCCAAATCAACACTATGTAGTTGGGGATTTGGGGACCTAGGAATAGATTATGTTTGGTGGGGAAAGAGCAGATTTGTGGGAATGTTTTTTGGATGGCTTTCTACAGACTGTTGAGAATGAGCATAATTTTCTAATGTAAAAACAGTCTGTGGGCTGCTAAAGATTTTGCTCCTAATTCTCTTTCCCTCAATTGAGAAAATGTTAATTATTTTATATTCATACTTTTAAGTAAATTGATATTTTATTAAATATAATACTACCTATATGTATTTGAAAAGGTAATAGTTAAAGTAGAGTTTGGCACACAGTGGCCCATGGACCAAATCTGGCCTGCTACCTGTTTTTGGTTTTGTTTTTTTAAATAATCTACCTGCTGAGAATAGTTTATGCATTTTTAAATGGTTGGAAAAAAAAAGAGGGGATGCCTGGGAGGCTCAGTCGATTAAGTGTCCAACTCTTTATTTCAGCTCAGATCAGGATCTCAGGCATGTGAGACTGAACCCCCATTCGGGTTCTGTGCTGGGCATGGAGCCTGCTTAAGATTCTCTCTCTCCCTCTATACCTGCACGGCCCACCCCATCATGCACACTCTTTCTCTCTTCAAAAAAAAACACATGAAAACAGGATTTTGTATAAAAACCAGTTGACCCATGAACAATGTAGGGGGTTAGGGGCACAGATCTCTCTGCTCAGGATTTTCTAACCCATGGGTAACTTTTGACTCCCTGAAACTTTAACTACTAATAGCCTCCTATTGACCAGAAGCCTTACTGATAACATAAACAGATGATTAGCACACATTTTGTATGTTATATGTATTATATACTGTGTTCTTAAAGTAAGAGAAAAGAAACTTACTAAGAAACGATAAGGAAGAGAAAATACAGTCATAGTGCTATATTTATTGGAAAAGAAAACCACATATAAGTTGACCCATGTAGTTCAAACCTATGTTGTTCAAGAATCAACTGTGTATGTATCCTATAGGACCTAAAATATTTATATTTAATATAAACAGCCAACCCTTGGTCTAAAGCAGTAGTTTCAACCAGAGGCAGTTTTGTCACCAGGGGATATTTGGCAATGTCCTAAGACATTTTTGGTGGTCACAACTATGGGGGGTGTGGATGCTATTGGCAATTAGTGAGTAGAGGCCAGAGATGTTGCTAAACATCCTACAATGCACAGAATGGTCCCTCAAGACAAAGGATTGACTGATCCAAAATGTTGACAAAGACACTCTTCTTGCCTAAACTTTAGTTAGGCTCCTCTGAGCCTTGTTGACTAGGTCTCCACCTTGCTTGGCTCCAAGCCTGTTTTTGGCCTGCCTAAGTCATTTTTGGCAAGAATTCTGCTGAGTCAGTTTAGTGAAAATTCCCCCGTCCTTAATATCTGATCACCCCTGATTCCTGATCAAATTCCATACCCCCGCCCCACCCCTGATATCTAATCACTCTGATCTATGTTCAGCAAGAAAAAATCCTGTTAGATCAGTTTAGTAAGAATCCTCCATCCTTGATATCTTGTCTTAGTAATTTCCCATCTGCTGAATCCCTCACTCTGCTTGTGGGTTGATAGAAATTCCCACTTGTCTTTTCTGAATTTGGGGTTGACCCTGATTTCTCTCTCCTTTTTTTTTTTTTTTTAAAGATTTTATTTATTTATTAGAAACAGAGAGAGAGAGAGAGAGAGAGAGAGAGAGAGAGAGAGAGAGATAGGCCAAAACACAGGCAGAGGGAGAAGCAGGCTCCATGCAGGGAGCCTGACATGGGACTGGATCCCAGGCCTCCAGGGTCACACCCTGGGCCGAAGGTGGCTCTAAACCGCTAAGCCATCGGGGCTGCCCTGATTTCTCTCTCCTATTTCTATAACCCTGAAACCTTTTGGTCATAGTCCTAAGTAAAATCTTCCTTACTGGTTTGCCACGTGTCAGAATATTTTCTCTTTAACAATATCAGTAGTCTTGAGGTTTAGAAACCCTGGGCTGCAGTAGTGTTTGGTATATATATGAATTTAGAGACCACCTCTGCAGAATGATTGCAGCAAGCCCCTTTTTCCGTGGGATTCCTGTTTTATAGGGAGGAAGGACCTACCAGAATTTAGGGAATAGTTGCTTCAGGACTTGGAAGAGTCCAGTTGTAAAGATATTTTACCCCAACCTCATTTCCAGCAAAGAAGAGGGCAGTCTGGATAGGCGTGGCCATGCTGTTTGGCCTTGGCTCTATTCCTTGAGTATCCTTGAGAATGAAATAAGGTTGACTCGGTCTAGGGGGATTTCACTATTTACTTCTCTTTGTCTTCAATATTTTTCTACACATTGGAATCTTCATGAAAAGATAAAACCTTGTAATCTTCAATTCAAAGTAAAATGCTGAAAAGCAAATGTATGAACTTGTTAAAACAAGTTTAGAAAACTATTAAGCAGTAAGTAGAAGTGATTATTATATCCTTCCTGGTTCTCACTGAGAAGTGTAGATGAAGAGAACAACAGTGCACAGAGGGTCTGAAGATGTGTTTTTGTATTGGGGCAGAGGTTATGAAGCTTTCTAACCTCCTTTGGTGAGTGCAAGGCAAGGGAAAGTGAAAGACTGTAACTTGACTTTTTCTGTATATATGAGTCCCAGTCCCCGTTTTCTTTTGCTTGTTTATTCCTTAAGAACTGGAGTCCTGGCACCTGTTCTATCCATGTGGCTTTGCTGCCTTCTCTGGGTGGAAATCCTGGGTCCTGTGGCTTACCTACTGATTTGAACTTCTCTCTTTTCTGCATGAAGCCAATTCTGCCCAGTACAAGTCCAGCCAGCTGAATGGAACCCGTCCAGCTGATGGTTCAGATTATTCTACATCTTTCGTTTTCTTTAACAACCTCATTTTCCTTGACCACGTTATTCCTGACTGAGTTTTGATATATGACTTCATAAAGTAAATGTAGTTATAAAATGGCCACAAAGCCCTGATGCATGCCAGTTAGAAATACATGCATTTCCCTCCGTTCTCCACCCAGATTCTACTTCCCTCTCCCCATTTTCTTCTGGAAATCTTTCATTTTGATGATTGGAAGTCACAGAGCAGACCCTGCTACTGTTTATAGGTCTTTAGCT
This sequence comes from Vulpes vulpes, assembly GCF_048418805.1. Taxonomy (NCBI): domain Eukaryota; kingdom Metazoa; phylum Chordata; class Mammalia; order Carnivora; family Canidae; genus Vulpes; species Vulpes vulpes. The sequence goes on from NC_132789.1 coordinate 86,999,326, forward strand.
ATTGTCTGGAAGAATCTTTATGTAGAGACTTTATGGATACTATCAGGACATTATCAGAGACTGTTTTAATGACTTGTAATTGCCAACATAGAAGATGTCCAGGAGGACATGGGTAACCTTTAAAATTTGTGCAGAGAGAAGAGGGAAGCATATAGAGATTGCCGATTAGCATCCTCATGGACTTTGTGCCACTCTTTATTTTTTCTGGGCCCCACGAGGACCATTTTGATGTGCTAGCAACTCAGTAAAAGAAGGCAATCATCAGGTAAATCGTGAGACGGAACCTCCTCATTTTTATTTGTTCATAGATGTAGAAAAATCTCCTTTTTCCCCCCTGGACTAGATCAAGATCAGCTATTCTCTTCACATAAAATCTACCTATTAAAAAAATTAAATCTGCTAATCTATCCGAAGAAATGCTGTGTAATCTAACCTGAAGAATACTGATTTTGGAGACAGCCTGCCTGGGTTGAATCGGCTCTGCTCCTTGTCACCTGGGGCAAGTCACTTCATCTCTCCCTGCCTCAGTTTCCTTGGCTGTGAGATAGGGAGAATAATAGTATGCCTATCCCGCAGAGTTGTTGTAAGGACTATTCAGACATAGCTCGTTTAATTGTGCTTCATTTTATTGCTCTTCACAGGTAACTGTGTTATTTACAAATTGAAGATTTGTGGCAACCTTGCCAGCAAGCAAGTCTGTCAGCACCATTTTTCCAAAGGTATTTGGTCGCTTCATATCTCTGTGTCCCATTTTGTAATTCTCACAGTATTTCAGACTTTCTCATTATTTGTTACAATGATCTGTGATCAGTGATGATGACCCACTGGAAGCTCAGATGATGGTTAGCATTTTTTAGTAATAAAGTATTTTTAAATTAAGATATGCACATTGATTCTTTTAGATGTAATCTATTGCACACTTAAAATACTACAGTATACTGTAAATATAACTTTTATATGCATTGGGAAACCAAGAAGTTCATTTGACTCGCTTTATTGTGACAGAAACTTGAATGCAGTGGTTTGGAACTGAATCCACAACGTTCCTGAGGTATGCCTTTACTAGTTTATATATAAGGTACTTAAAACCGTGCAGGCCACATTGTACGTGCTATTGAAGCCTTAGCTATTATTAGTAGTATTTATTGTGGTCTTGTAATTAATGGCCTCATCCAGTCAAATACATTTTTAGGGAATTCAAAGGAAAATATGTTTAGAAAGAAAAGTCTAAGCATTCTTCTTTGAAATACCTTAAATCAGAGAAACTTAGATGAAACAGTTGGTAGTGTTAAATTGTATATTTTTCAAATAAGTTACTCACCATAGATATAGTAATGTATAGCTTTTATGTTTAAGGTATCTTTAGCGGACCAAAGTTGCTGAGGTACTGAAAAGTACTGCGGCTGCCCCCTGGGTATTTGTTATGGATACTGGTTCTAATGGCACTTGGCTAAATAAGTATCTCTGTGCAAATATTGATTTTCTGAAGCACATAGGAATGAAGATTCGTATGGAGTTTAGTTTTAGAAGGGATAGCAAAATATGTGAAATTTGAATCTGGGTGATACTACCAGTAATAAAGGCAGTAAAAACACACAGATTTAGGGCATTGACAGAATAAATTGGCTACTTATGGAGGGCATAATTTTTCCTTCATTTTGTTCAGGAAATAGGAGTTCAGAAGATTAGACATTTTTTATAAGTATAGTTATTTTATTTGGATGTACAGAAATATTTGCTAATGAAATTTGCTTTCCTAAAACACCGCAGGAAATTCCCGAGCTTTTATCTTTGTATCTTATGGCACTAGCCTAAATTTTTTTAATATGTGTTTACAATCAAGTACACCTGTGTTAATAGGTCTTGTACATATATAAAAAAGGATGTGATAATGGTATAGGAAACAAATTTAGGAGATTACAGATTTATTTTTTCAATTGAAAATATATCTCCTGTTTCTGAAAATGGTTTTCTTTAGGCATATCAGAAAATCTGAGTAGCATTCTGCTAGTTGTTTTTTTTTTTTTTTTTAAAGGATGAAACAGATGCTCCATTGATTCTCCGATATGGTTATTTATGTGGCTGGTTTTCTACACGAAGGGAAAAAAAAGTTTGATTAATTACCATTAACTGTGACATATCCCGTGGGTAATGAATTTCTTTTGTGTGTATCTGTTTCTTCCCTTTTTCAAATAAATTGGTGGCTATGTAATAGGTTCCGGTAAAGCAGTCTGCCAGAATGCTTAGTGGAAGATAAATGCAGTTTCTGCAAAAGCATAGGATGGCAGTGTTGTCAAGTACTTAGGTGGTGCCTGAGAGGTGCGGTGCCTGCTACTGTCTGTAGGATCTGAATCTTTAAGTCATTTTTCTGGGAGTTTGTTAAGGTCCTGGAGGTGCCTGAGCATCCTCTGGGTGCCTGCTTAGGCTGGGAGCTATAGTCTATTGCCATGAATAACACGGTGAATTTGACGCCTATCCAAGAGCAAACCTGTGGCTCTAATTTTGGTAACTCCTGCCGTTGACCTTTGTCATTCGGAGTATCATTGTTGCTGTTCATTCAATTAGTGCTTTCTAATTTGAAGTAACGATATAATTTGATGTGGTTGTGCACATTTTTTCTCATTCGATTTATTACTATACAGTAGATAGGCAGGTGTCAATTATGATAAAGTATGATTCAGTGATTTGCCCAATGATGTTAAATAGCATGTGACAGATTGAATCTCATATCCAGGCCTTCTGAGCCCAAGCTTGTTGCTTATCCTTCTGCACCACATGCTTTTTTATAGATTGTTGAACTTGATTTGCTAATATTGTGTTGAGGATTTTTGTATCTCTATTCATTAGAGATACTGGTCTACAGTTTTTCTTTCTTGTAATGTCTTTGTCTGGTTTTTAATACTAGAATGAGTTAAGGAGTATTCTCTACTTTTATTTTCTGGAAGAGATTATAGAGAATTTATATAATTTCTTCCTTAAATGTTTGGTAGAATCCACCAGCGAACCCATCTGGGCCTGGCGTATCTGTTTTGGAAGATTATTGATTCAATTTCTTTAATGGATATAGGCCTATTCAGACAATCTATTTCTCTTTGAGTTTTGGTTAGATTGTGTCTTTCAGGATCTTGGTCCATTTCATCTAGGTTATTCAGTCTGTGGACCTAGTTCACAGTATTCCTTTATTATCCTCAGTGTCCTGGGATCAGTAGTGATGACCCCTTTTTCATTCTAATGTCACTAATCTGTGTCCTCTTTTTTCTTAATCTGGCTAAGAGTTTCTGAATTTTTGAAATGTCAGTAAGGAACCAGCTTTTTTTTTCTTTTTAAGATTTTATTTATTCATGAGAGACAGACAGAGAGAGAGAGAGAGAGAGAGACGCAGAGACACAGAGGGAGAAGCAGGCTCCATGCCGGGAGCCTGACATGGGACTCAATCCTGGGTCTTCAGGATCACGCCCTGGGCTGAAGGTGGTGCTAAACCGCTGAGCCACCGGGGCTGCCCCCAGCTTTTGATTTCATTAATTTTCTCTGTTGATTTTCTGTTTCTTTTTAAAGATTTTATTTATTTATTCATGAGGGACATACAGAGACAGGCAGAGACATAGAGGGAGAAGCAGACTCCCTACAGGGACTGAATTGCAGGATCCCAGGATCACAACCTGAGCCAAAGGCAGTTGCTCAACCACTAAGCTACTCCAGCATCCCTAGAAGTGTTGTTTAATCTCATCACGTTCTTTTTTTGTTCTTCAGCACTATTGTACATCTCTTAAGATACAGCTTGAGATGATTGTGCCCATTGATTAAAAAGTTGTACACATTGAGCAGAATTCTAATGGTGATGCAGGAAGCTGGGTTGGAAAGGGAGAAAGGAAAGAAGTAATGACCATTGAATTATTCTTTCTTTGGTTAACTTTGCTTATTTTCAAAATGAATTTGTAGCTGACAATAAAACCATTATAAGGATAAAAGTATATGATAAAATGGAGAAGTCAGTTAGTTATACCAGAGACTAGTTCTCTTACAAGTATTAGTAATTTCCCCCAGTCTGGGCAGTAGATAACCTTAGATTAAAGTTTCTCATAAGTGCTGTCATTTCAAATGATGGATTGAAAAATGAGATATCTCATAAGGAAAGTTAAAGAATTTGGGGATCCCTGGGTGGCTCAGCGGTTTGGCACCTGCCTTTGGCCCAGAGCGCGATCCTGGAGTCCCAGGATCGAGTCCCACGTTGGGCTCCCGGCATGGAGCCTGCTTCTCCCTCCGCCTGTGTCTCTGCCTCACTCTCTCTCTATGTCTATCATAAATAAATAAGTCTTAAAAAAAAAAAAGAGGAAAGTTGAAGAATTTATCTTAAATATTATTACTCAAATGGAGGGTCTGCATAGAAGGGGATTGCAGTTATATGTATAGATAGATTTGCTCCATCCATCCTTCCTTCCTCCCTCCCTCCCTCCTTTTTTTCCTTTCTTCCTTGATTGCTTACTTTCCATACAGATCGGTAACATGACACTCATTTTCCTATTATTTATATTCCACTTTGTCCTTAAAAAAATGGGTGTTTAGTAGAAATAGGATACAAAAGAAAGATAAAATTGTGAAGGTGAAAGTCAGGGACCACTACAAGTTGAAGCCCATAGAAGTGCATGAACCAGTACTTCTATTATAGAATATGAACCATAAATTCACATCTGAGCTTCCTGGGTACAGCTGGCTCAACTTAAGGGGTGCCACAAGTTGAAACACAACATTGATTTCAGAGCAAGTGTCCTGCCAGGGCTGAGCGTCTCTGAGACCCAAGTTGGCTGGGGGTCCAGAGTGTTTGCAGGCCTGAGCTACAGGAGTTTGAGGACCTTCACCACAGTCTTCTGCCATCAGTGTGCTGGTGGTGTTTGCTTTTTCTCATTTCTCTTTTTTTTCTCCTGGTTCAGACACTTGAGAAGATCTAAAGACTTGCTGCCTACTCTGGAGATTTGTCAGAAGGTGATATGAGTGGAACAGGTTCCCTTAAACACCTCTAGTGCAATCATGTCAAGCGACACAGTGTCTATAAAGTTTAAAAACCTACTATTTATCCAGGAGCCTTTTTAGGAATGGAGGCCTGAGTGGAAATACGCTGTGGGTTCGTGTGAAGAGGGCACTGTGTGACAGGGAAGCCAGCATCCTATGGACATTTTTCCAATGGCTACAATAATGATTTTCACACAGCGAGTACTTGTAATGTTACTCAGTTCACGCCAAATACATAATGCCAGAGTACAATTTAGTAGAAGTGATTCTATTGGGTGATTAAAGCAGTGAAGTTGAAGTATGAAGCTCTGATGCTTAGGGTTGATTAAGGGCCATAATTTAAACACAGTAGAAGTTTTTTTCTTCTTTAAATTGAGGTGAAATTCACACAACATGCAGTTTACCATTTCAAAGCATATGATTTGGTGGCATTTAGAATATTCACAGTGTTGTCGACCACCACCTAGAGTTTAAAAGTATTCATCACCCCAGAAGAACACATCATAACTATTATGTAATCAGCCCCATTCCCTCTTCTCTCCCTGGCAACCACAGATCTGCTTTGTGTGTGGGGGATCTGTCTGTTCTGGATATTTTGCATGAAATAAAACATACAACAAATGACCTTTTGTGCCTTGTTTCTTTCATTTAGCATAGTGTTTTTGAATCACATTCAAATTATAGGATGTGTCAGTACTCCTTTCCTTTTCATGGCTCAATAATATTCCATTGTATATACATATCACAGTTTGTTTATCCATTCATATGTTCCTAGATATTTGGGATGTTTTTACCTTTTAGCTATTATGAATTGTGCTGCTGTAAGCATTTGTGAACAAGCATTTGAGTACCTGTTTTTAAAATTCTTTTGGATATATACCTAAGAGTGCAATTGCTAGGTTATATGGTAATTCTATTTTACCCTTTGAGGAACCACAGATCTCTTTTTACATTTCCCAGTGGAATTTATGAGGGTTTCCATTTCTCCACATCCTCAACAGCACTTATTATTTTCTGTTTTTTTTTTTAATTTAAATCTTTTTATTATAACCTGGTGAGTGTGGAATGGCATCTTGATGTGGTTCCCATATGTGTTTCCTTGATAACCAATGATGTTGGACATCTTTTTCACATGCTAATTGACCAGTTGTATATCTACTTTGAAGAAATATCTCTTCAGGATCCTTTACCCATTTTCAAATTGGGCTGTTTGTCCTTTTGTCAAGTTTTAAGAGTTCTTTACATTTTTTGAATATGAAACCCTTATCCAGTTCTCAACTGGATGTCCAGTTCTCAACAAAAAATGACAAAACATACAAAGAAACAGCAAAGTATGACCTATTTATAGGAAGAAAAAAATTGACAGAAACCACCCACAAGGAAGCCCAGGCATTAGACTTATTAGGCAAAGGCTTTACATTAACTGTGTTAAACATGCTGGGAGAGTGGAAAGAAATAGATAAATATAACTAAAGGAAATCAGGAGAGTGATGTATGACCAAGTAGGGAATACCAATACAGAGATAGGAATTGTAAAAAGGAATGAAATAGATATTCTGGAGCTGAAAGTTACAATAGCTGAAATGAAAAAAAAAATCACTACAAGGATTAGGCAGAAGATTTGAACAGAAGAAAGAATCAGCAAATGTGAAGATATGGCTCTAGTCTGAGAATCAGAAAGTGAAGCAGTAGCAGCAGCTGCAGCAACAGCGCCTTAGGGACCTAGAGAACACCATCAAGCTTAGCAATATATGCATTATTGGGAATCCTAAAAGAAGAGAGAAAGAAAGGGGCAGAAAGATTATTTGAAGAAATAAATGCCCGAAAACTTGCCAAAATTTATGAAAGGTGTGATTGTATGTATACATCCAAGAAGCTCAAAAAACTCAAAGCAGGGTAGATCCAAAGAGATCCACACCTAGACACATTATAATCAAACTGTTGGAAGACAAAGACAAAGAGAGAACTTGGTATACACCACAAGAGAAAATTGACTAGTCACAAACAAGGGGTCCTCAGTAAGATGAACAGCCAATTTCTCACCAAGACCATAGAGGCCATGGGAGGGTACATTTTAAGTGTTGAAAGAAAAAAAATTGTTATCCAATAGTTCTGTATTTGGCAAAACTATCCTTCAAAAATGAGGGTGAAATGAAGGGATTCTCAGATAAACAACAGCTAAGGGAGTTCATTGCTAGTAGACCAGCCCTGCAAGGAATGCTAAAGAGTCCTTCAGGCTGAAATGAAAGGATACTAGATGGTAACGTGAAACCATATGAAGAAATAAAGATCATTGATAAAGATAACTATAGGTAAATATAAAACTAGTATTATTGTAATTTTAGTTTGTAATCTCTTTGTCTTTCCCATCTGTTTTAAAAGACTGGGGATCCCTGGGTGGCTCAGCGGTTTGGCACCTGCCTTTGGCCCAGGGCGTGATCCTGGAGTCCCGGGATCGAGTCCTGTGTTGGGCTCCCGGCATGGAGCCTGCTTCTCCCTCCTCCTGTGTCTCTGCTTCTCTCTCTCTCTCTCTCTCTCTCTCTCTCTCTCTCATAAATAAATAAATAGATAAATCTTTAAAAAAATAAATAAAAGACTAATGTCTAAAACAATGATTATAAACCTATGTTAACAGATGTGCAATGTATAAAGATGTAATTTGACAATAACAACATAAAGGGACTAGAAATAGATATAATGCATATTATTGAAGTTAAGTTATCAAATCAAATAGGTTTGTTATAAGCAGAGGATAGTAACTGTAATCCCCAATGTAACCACTAAGTAATCAATATAATATACCACATTAATAGAACAAAGGGAAAAAAACACATAATCATCTCTAGAGATGCAGAAAGAGTGTTTGACAATATTCAACACTATTTCATAACAAAAAGACTCAGAAAACTAGGAGAAGGGAACATGATAAAGGCATGACAAAGGCATTTATAAAAATTCCCTAGCTAACATCATACTTGGTGGTAAAGGACTGAAGGCTTTCTCCCTGAGATCAGGAACAGGACAAGGATGTCTGCTTTCACCGTTATTATTCAACATTTTTACTGGAAGTCCTAATCAGAGCATTCAGGCTAGGAAGACAAATAAAGAGTGTCTAAATTGGAAAGGAAGAAATAAACTATTTCTACTTTTGCAGATGATGTCATTCCATATATAGAAAACCCCAAATAATGCATACACACACATACACAAAAACTGCTTGAACTAACAAAGACATTCAGCAGAATTACAGGGTATAGGATCAATACACAAAAAATCAGTTGTGTTTCTGCACCAGCAATGAACAATTCTAAAAGGAAGTTAAGAAAGCAAAAAAATAAAGTAGGAATAAATTTAAGGAGGTGAAAGACTGATACACTGGAAACTATAAAATATTGCTGAAGCAAATTAAGACCTGAATAAATGGAAAGACCTCCATTTTTATTGACTGGAAGACTTAATATTGTTAAAATGACAATATTCCTCAAAGTCACCTGCAGATTCAAAGCAATACTTGTCAAAATAGAAATGGATTTTTCCCCCTAGAAATAGAAAAGCAAATCCTCAGATTCATGTGAAACTTCAAAAGGCCCTGATTAGTTAAACAATCTTGTAACAGAACAAAGTCTGAGGACTTATACTTGCTGATTTAAAAAGTTACTACAATACTAGTAATCAAAGCAGTGTGGTACTTGCATCAGGACAGACATTTAGACCAATGGAATAGATTTGAAGATCCAGGAATAAACGCAATCATCTATGGCCAGTTAATTTTCAACGAAGTTCAAAAGACCATTAATTTAGTGGGGATGAGAGAGAATAGTTTCTTCAAAAAATGGTACTGAGACAACTGGATAACCACATGCAAAAGAATGAATATTGAGCTCTGTGGAAATTAACTCAAAAGAATAGGATTTAAATGTTAAGAGTTACAACTATAAACCTATAAGAAGAAGCTATGGGGTAAATCTTCGTGATCTTGGGTTTTGCAGTAGATTCTTAGGTTTGACATGAAAAGAATGAGCAGCAAAAGAAAAAGTAAATTGGACTTCATAAAAATGAAACATTTTTTGTTAAACAATATTATTGAGAAAGTGAAAAGACAACCTACAAAATGGGAGAGTATATTTGTAAGTTTTATGCCTGATAAAGCACAAGTTCACAAGTTTTCTTAATTGACCTTTGCTTCACCATATTTCAGGATTCAGCTTCTAAAGAAATAGAAAAGCATCATGACTGCTGTCCACAGCATGCTGAATTACGGTAGCAGCCTGCTGGCTACTTAGATAGACCTGTGCACTTGTACTTCCTCTAGTTGCATTTTATGTTTACCATGAGCCAGCTGTGTGTATGTTTGTGCAAATTTGACTTAATGTATTAATTTAAATATTAGATAAACATTAAAGCAAAAAGAGATCTCTAAGAAAACAAATATTAATGCTTTGGAAAAACTTGATGAGAATAAGTCAAAAATTGCTTTTAAATTTTGTATAAGTGAAACAACTAGATTTTTGTGAAAAAATTGTAGCAACTCCATGTGGATTCTGCATTCAGATTACTTAGCAAGTACCTTTATTAATTTAGATGAAAAAACCCACTGGAAAGGTGTAAGTACACATTATGGAGGTGGTTTATGTAAGAAACAAGGTATGTAATACCAATCAGCAGATTCCTGTACACAAAGAAAACTCCTTGGTCTGTCCTATATATAGAGAGATTGGTGAATGAATGTCTATTCATGTTTAAATGAAAATAATATTTATGTAATTTTTATGATTTTTGTCACTTAACCAACTCTTGACAATTAACTGTCTCAATTTTTTTCATCCTGGATAAAGGAGAATTTTTGCTGTATCTGTTACTCCAAATATAGAACACTGCACTTCCAAATCCATTTAACTGCAAGGAATTTTGTTTATCCCTCCTAACAGATATCTCTATGGTAGATTTTAGAGCTCGTTGACTTGGCAGCTCTCTAGTGCCATCAGTGAACTATCTTTTCCACCATCTTCAATGTGTTTGACTTTGGGTTGCTCCTTTCTAGATTGTGAGGTGGTTGCAATATTATCCAAAAGAAGAAAGAGTTCTGGCTATTCTTCTGTTTTCCTTATAGGAACAAGGAAGCCTACCCCAGAAACTTCATAGCAGACTCCCCCCATGTCTCATTGGCTAGAAGTGGGTCACCTGCCTACCCTTAAACCAGCCCTAGCAGGGAGCATGAGAGAATATTATGACTGGCTTAGAATTGAACTGATCCCACTTTAACCCTGAAGGAGGAGTTAACTGTGAATCAGATGGAATCAGGGTAGATATCCAAACAAAGTTAAATTCTACCAACAACAACAAAAGGCAAAAGTGGCAGTTGGAAAGGTTACATAGGAACAGCAGATCCTTTATGCAGTCTTTCCTGAATGTTAAACTTCCTACAACTAAGCTTTTGATAAGAGCTGAACAGTAGAGAATTCAAGATTATTCTCCTTTTTAAATGATCATCCAGAGTTGAGCTATTCAAGCTGTTGATCAAGAATATATTCATATGCTTCTCCATGGTCATCTGAGTGAGTGGCAGGTTTCTGTCTCTCTTAAGATGTGTAAGAAGTCTGGGAATCACACTTGAGTAGATGGCCACCTCATCTTTGCATGGAAGAGGTCATTGGTAGACTCCACCAGCTAATGATTATGGTTGCCCTGAATGTTTTTCTCTCATTGCCCTTTTGGTCATAGCAGCCCTTTCCATGTGGAGATTTCTTTCCCACTTTATATGATTTTGCTCAGGATAACAATCATGTTGATTCTTGTCTCCATTCCCTGCCTCCCATTCCTCACCACAAAAGTAAGCATGATCTGAGGCCTGGCCAATTAGAGATCCCCATCTCATAGGTTGTGACCACTTTCAGGCTATGGTGATGTTTAGGGAAAGGCATATGACCTAATCAGGCAAATGAGAGTTCTCCCCAGGACTTTTGTGGATAAATGAGAGCCTGGAGTTTATTTCCTGGGTGACATGGAAGACACAAAGGAAGGAAGCCATTAGGCAAGGAGATACAGAGATAGGCAGAGATTTGGTAAGGTGTGTGGTAGTGAGTTTCCTGATACTGCTGAGCCCTGACTCCTGCTTTCCTCAGTTCTCAGTGCTATCTAAAATTTCTTTCTGGCTCATTAAGCTTATATGTCCTTTGTTTGGCTTAAGCAGACTTGAGATGGGTTTCTATCACGTGTTATTTTAAACATCCCAATTAACACTGATTAAGGAAGAATCTGAGGAAAGAGTCTTGCTTTTTCTTAGAATAGTCACCCTAATACCTGGCTTAATGAACCACTGAGGCCCCAGTGTTCCATGGTGAAGGGCACACTCATGTTAAATCTTCCAAAGCTAGATTACTGTTAGTCGTGACCATAGGGAAAAACAGTCTCAACTTAGAAATAGTTACTGGCCAATTTTAAGTACTGTAGCTTGTTTCCAATAAATGTTTTAGAATATGTGAGTTGCAGAGGTTTTCCCTAAGACATATTATTCCAGTTAAATGTGGGAAGATATAGACTTAAAACATATTTGGAAAGAAGCACTGAGCTAAATGAATTAGTTTTAGAAGTGTTGACCGTGACTTACTTTTGGTAAGGCTAATTTGATATCAGAAGTTGTCTATCTTGGCTGTTCATAGTTTGTAGAAACATAACCATATAAGCAGTTCGGAGAATATTCATTTTTAGTTTCTTTATAGCTGGGATCCATGTGCCCAGAGACATTCCTATTGTTCTGAATTCAAAACAAATGAGAGTGGAATTCTAATTAGTAAGGAGAGAGGATGAAAACTGATCTGATGGGAAATCTGAGGACCAAGGGTATGAGGTTAAGATCTGCCAAAAGGTGGTCCATATTGTGGAGAAATCCTGGTGCCATCACCCTAAAACAGGCCTTTGGAACTTAGCATGTCCTGATACACTTGGGAGGAAGCACTGAACTAAATGGAACCTGGAAAGAGTAAGAATGCCAGAAGGATCTAGCATTTTCCTGTCTGTAGGATTGCAGTAGAGTTAGAACTTGTGCTTATTTTCTCAAAGACAAAGAAGGGACAAGTGTAGAGAAACAAAATGGACACACAGTCCAATTTCAGAACAAGAATATGAAGTTAATGTAGTAAAACAAATGTTTCAGTATGGCAGTTGCTTAAACTCTGTAACTGTATTGAAAACATGGGCTGGCATTGCTCCCATAATGACTGTGGGAGATGGGGAAATGACCCAATTCCAGCACTGGCTGGTATGCACTGGTGGATTGTTTTTAGTCTCCTGGCATGCTGTGGATTGACAACAAAATTACATGTTGTTCAAGGCCATTAATAATAAACTGAGTGGCCACAAACAAAAATCTTCTGAATAATTTGGGGTTTCTAAAAATGCAAAACAGTCGAATAATCTCCTGAGCTCCGGACCATCTGCAGACCAATTTCATTTATGTAGAGCTAGATATTGAAAGAATTAGTAGTCAGACTTGAAAAAGCTTTCTTAATAAATTAGGACAGATTATCCTATACCCAAGAGACTGATAGTCTGCCAAGATTTGGTCAGTAACTTTTATTTAAAGGTGTTTTACCATATGGTTTTCTCAGAGAGCTAAAGATCAGATTCTAGCACATTTGCATTAATAAATCGCATTCTTAAGTGAGGGGAAACATGGCCTGTATTTTGGGGATAGAATTCAAATGGAGTTCTGGAAAATGGGGGAAAGGAATTGACCTGGGTGGTGAGTGTGTAGAGAGGATGATTTTTTGGGCAGGATAGTTAATAAAATATTTACTATGACTGTAAGGCTCTACTGAGTCTTCCATGACCTTTACCAGGGAAATATTTCCACTAAAACAAAACACCTATCTTAAAAGAGTGCTGAATTTCATAACATAAAAATATGAAACCAGTTACATAATACGGGAAGAGATTAGAACTATGGCAATAATTTCATAAATTTATTTATAAACCAAGTTTGTTACTTGGGACAGAGGATGAATCTTCTTTTACAAATGAGAAATTCTCTTGGGTGAGGCTATGCCTCTGCCTCTCCTACCCTTTGCAATGTGTCTCTTTTGTTGTGGAGGTTCTGTTCACCTAGTTCTCAGAGGAAAATTAATCCATAAGTAGCTGTAAATTTGTTGTGTCCATGGAAGGAGGTGAGTTCAGGGTCATCTTATGCCAGCATCTCAACCCTCTCCCCCTTAATTATTTATCTTCAAAGTTGTAATGACCTACAGAAAAGCTCCCATTGCTCTTACTGCTGCCCCTCTCTCCCTACTCATTAATTTAAACATTTTGAGAACCACAGTATTGAATCTAGAGAGAGAGATGGAGACATTTACAGGGATAGAGGGGGGGCGGGCAGGAGCTGAAAAGGATGATATGGGCTGGTGAGATATATATTATTCAAACAGTGAAGGTAAATGTTGCTGATCTCTGTAGTGTTGAAGTTAGTCTCTTTCCTGAGGCATTTCTGGTCTGCAGGATTCACGAGAAGGCAGAGAATATAGAATGAAAACGGGAGGCGTCATTTCAAGGTGAAGACCAGAGGCAGGCCGAGCAGTTAAGCGTGGCCAAGCAGATTTATGAAACGGTTTAGAAGAGGCAACAAGGTGGAGCTAGGGAGATAGAGTAGGGGTTATGTAATAGGATCGCAGAATTTTATGTGGCTTTGTGCTTGGAGTAAGTCAATTTTTATTTAATCTTAGACTGTCTCAGGGAGGTACAATGTTTACAAATGAAGAATAACCTCTTGGGAACTTGAGATCTAGGAAACACTGAGGCAGGCATGGTAATTGAGGAGAGAAAGACTCTTAGGTTCTGCTTTCCTGTGCATCTGGAAGTGTTAAGTGCACTGAGATCTGATTGATGGCTAGCACTGTCTCTTTAGGTTACTGGCTCTGGAATTGTTAGCTTTTTGCCTTGAGGTCGGATCTGGCTGATCTAGAGGTTCCTCATCAGAGCACAGGAACTAAGAATTAGTAAATGGCTGTGTGTGGCCCCAGGCTGGGGCTAGAGGTGAAAGTATGAGGGGTGAGAAAGAACAAGCTGCTTTCAGCTTGCCCTCTCAGTGAACAGCAGCACACCATTGGTCCACTGTCATTGGTTGAACCAAAAATTCAGCAGTGTACTTGCATAGTAAGGATGTTAGTATCATAATTTGACTTGTTACATTCATAAGGCTTAGAAATATAGGCTAAACAAAAATTGGTATTTTGGAATTGGAACCTTCTGAATCTGGAACCAGATAGGGCCAGTCTCTCAGGATTGTCTGGATCCTGGCAGAGACAGAGCAGAGCCAACAGGCAGCTCAAAGATCAGAAAAGCTGTTTTTCCTACCTGTCAGGACATATACTCTTCCTCTCCCCAGCCAGCCTTCCCTAAAAACTTCCTGTAACTTTGAAGGAATATCCCTCTTAAAACTTCTGCCCCAAGATAAATCCAGGAAACCCTTAAAACAATGATTTTTTTCTTCCAGTTGGATTTGGATGAAAATCCTCCCTGTGGCAAAAACAGACATTATTTGGGAGGAATACAAACAGCCTCTAGCATGGGACAACCCTTGGACAAGTAACTACTAAATAAATAGTATGTGAGGAGAGTAAGCGAGATGGAAAGCAAACTCTTTCAGCCATTGGCACCACTGGAAACATTCATTAAACTCTTTACCTTCATGGGGCACTGAGCCAGGCATGGTACAAAATACATTGGCAGATGTGACTTCTGCCCTTGGAGACTGAAAGCACCATTTGTGAGCTTATTCTTGTGTGAAATTTACCTCTGTTGTCATTCTCAACTGACAAACAAGTAAATAGCAGTTGGGGCAAGCAATAATGGTGGCCAACAGCAGGCTAGCATTGAGGTAGACTGCATTCTAGTCCTTTTTTGTTTATTCCATATTGTTTTCCCACTGAGTTGCTGAAAGTACTTTTTAAATATTGTAATTGGCACAGTTACTCCTTATGTTTTATGTAGGTATAAATATATTTAAAGAGAACCCCTAACCCCTGCCCGCCCCGGATTTATATCTTTCTCTTGACAAGTTGTGATTTGGATTGGAAATGTCAGTTTGATCAATTGATTTCTCTCTCTACTAATTTAAAAATAATTTTAGATTCATAGAAAAGTTGCACAAATAATATGAAGAATTCCCCAGTCTCTTTGAGGATGTGTGTGTGTGTGTGTGTGTGTGTGTGTACACACAGATCCACACATTCATATGTGTGTGTGTATATTTTTCCTTTTTTGGGGGGGTAAATGCCTAGGAGTAGAATGATTTGGTTTTAATGTAGATGTTTGCCTTTATAAGAAACTGACAAAGCTATCTCCAAAGTGGTTGTACTGGGGATCCCTGGTGGCTCAGTGGTTTAGCGCCTGCCTTCAGCTCAGGGTGTGATCCTGGAGTCCCAGGATCGAGTCCCACATCGGGCCCCCTGCATGGAGCCTGCTTCTCCCTCTGCATGTGTCTCTGCCTCTCTCTTTCTCTCTCTGTATCTCTCATGAATAAATAAATAAAATCTTTAAAACAACAACAACAACAAAAAACCCAAAGTGTTTGTACTAATTTATATTTCCACCAGTAATATATATGAATTCCTATTGCTCCCCATCTTTATGTTTGTCAGTCTTTTTAATTTTAGCCATTTAGGTTAGTGTATAGTGGTATCATGATGTTGGGCACTTTTTTGCATGCTTATTGGCCAATTGCTATCTTCTTTTGTGAAGAGTCTCTTTATATATTTTGTCCATTTAAAAAATTGTATCATCTCTTTAATATTGAGTTGTTGGGGTTCTTTATATATTTGGGCACCAATCCTTTGTCAGATAGACATCTTGAAGGTCTTTACTTCCAGTCTGTGACTTACCTATTCATTTTCTCTTAACTTTGATGAGAATTTCTAACTTTAGACAAAGTCATATTTATTATTTTCCCTTTATTATTGTATTCTGTGATCTGAGAAACCTTTGTGCACCCTGAAGACTATCATGATGATAGTCTATATTTTTCTCTAAAAGCTTCATGGTTTTAGCTTTGACATTTGTATCTGTATTACATTGCAAATCAGTTTGCGTGAGTGATCTTAGATGTAGGGGTCAAGTTGATATTTTTCCATATAGATATCCACTTATTTCAGCATCATTTGTGGAAAAGATTCTTTGTTGGATTGCTTTGGTACATTTGTTGAAAATCATGTCTGTATATGTGGGCCTTTGCTTCTGGGGTCTCTGTTCTGTTCCACTGATCTACTTTGACTATTCTTGTGCCATAATTAATAGTTGTATATTTCATAGATGTCCATAATTATGTGGAATCATTTTGCTGTTGTTGGACCTTTAAAAGTTTATAATTTTTGCTGTTAGAAACAATGCCGTGATGCATATTACTTACATTGTTTAATTTTTAATTATTTAAGTTATAAGTGGTAGAAATAATTTATAAACAAAAATTCAGGGCAAACATGTACAAATATAATGTTATTGCTTAGCTTTACATATATTCTAACTTTTGGTTCTGTGACAATGAGAGTGCCTGCTATTGGTAAAAACGTAGAGTGAGTATTGTGACCAGCAGCCATTAAGTGCCTGTCAGCTGGGAGAAGATTCTCCTTGCTTCTAAATGTCATCAATAGGTGGCTTCCATTATATTATCAACCAAAGGTATTGGAGTAGAGAGAAGTATAAAGGCTAAAAACTTCAGAAGGTCTTTCTGAGAACTTACCATTCTCCACGGGTCCCATAATATATTGTAAACATGTATTTGCATGCATGTCAAGTGATTGAGACTGAGAGGCAGACTTTTGACCAATTGTCTAAAGGCATTCACTCAATTACGGAAATAGAACAGCAGTCATAACTCATGTCTTATATACTGTCAGATGTGAGAGGTTATCTGTCGTGAGCTTTTTTATATGATAATCAGTGAGGCATTTAGTTGTGTAAATGATCCCCAAGGTGAATGTTTTTATTTTATGTGGGTATATAAATAAAATTATACCACTGTGTGAAGTGTTTGTAAATGCTTAGCTTCCTTACTTGATAATTTATCTACTTCCAGGAGCAATTTGAGGTGGATAGGTCACCCTAGACATCCTTTTAAGTATTTGTGATGCTTTTTTTTTTTTGGTTATGATAGATTTTAAAGGAAAAACAGTTATTGGGTGCAAATTTAATATATTTTGTGTGTTCTCAAAACTTAGCTTTTCCCCCATCTGGACAGTGAATTAATTGCACATCATGATCTTTTAAGAGGTTTTGATGTGTTTACAATAACAAAAATTTATATCTGTGATGGAAAGACTACTGTACTGGAAAACTGCAGTTCTCATAAATTATTAAGTTATCTCTGCAGTCTAATCAAAGTTTGATAGCTGCAGCTTGGGGCAGGCTAGATTTTGGCAAAGCAGAATGACAGCAGACAATATGTACAATGGTATCATAGGAACTCTGTATAAGAATGGGTTCTTTGCATTTTTATGTATGCCTTTTAATTTGTCAGTAAAGTGGAGATGTCGGCTATTTTTTTTTTTAAGATTTTATTTATTCATGAGAGACACACAGAGAGAGGCAGAGACATAGGCAGAGGGGGAAACAGGCTCCTTTTGGGGAGCCTGATGCAAGACTTGATCCTGGGGTCCCACCTGAGCCAAAGGCAGATGCTCAACCATTTTTAGTGAAATAGAAACTTGTCTATGTGAAGCTTTCACTATCAAACTATGGTTAATTATGAAAAATTAGAATCTTTCAGAGGGCTACTGCCTTTTTCTCTTTTTCTGAGGGGCACAGGGAAGAACATGACAAAGTGAGTCAAAAAGCCATTCAGCCTCTATTCCAGCCCCAGTGTTGATTCCAGCCTTCACTGCTGATACTACTGTTACAGGTCACTGTGGACATAAGGCATGGCGACCACTCCAACCCAGCCATAGCCTGAACTCAACTCACAAGTGGTTGGAGATAGAATTGTTGGTTTCAGCTGTATTGGTTTTGAGGTGTGAGGTGTGTCCCAGAGTGAATTGCAGGAGTTTTGTCCTGAACTCGGTCTCTGGTTATTCTTAACAAAAGGATCTCTCTGAGTTCTCACAGAACCAGATGGATGTTCTCAGTGGTTCTCTGCTCAGGAATCTGCCCTGGGAAGTCAGTGGAGATTGAAGCAGGTTGAGTGAGAGGGCGGTCACAGTTGGCTGCTGGCGGCAGCACATTTCCTTCAGCATCCAATTTTCCAGTCCCCTGCCTATTCTCCTAATGAGAAATAAGCCAGAAAATGGGACGGAACAAAAACCAAAACCAAACCCATAAAACCAGTTTAAGATGAATTTCATCCTTTGGCTTTCTGATCTTCTCATGGAATCAGCCTGTGTTCAGTAACTTTTGATAATGTGTGTTTTATGTTTAAAATTGATTTATGTGTTTTCTTTGCCTTAAAAAAAAAAAAGAGCTGGGAGATTTGTTTGCTTGTATAATTCTAAAGTGGAAGCTTAAAATTAAGAACATTTTGTTCTCCTTCCTTCCCTTTGTGCTGTGATTTTTAACATCACCCACCAAGGTGTGTGTGTTTGGTTTGTGATCAATTTAGCTGTCGGGTGTTTGTGGTTTTCTCAAGCTGACTCTTGCTGCTAATGAACATGATCATTTATACAGTGTCACTGTAGTATAGGCATGTTAAATAATTGATTGGGCCATGGCAGGTAGAGAACGGCAAATGTAGTCTCTTTGTTGCTATGGAAATACATTTGGTTTAAGGAGACTGTCATTTGGACCACATGGATCTGGGGCATGTGACATAATTGCCTGTGGTTGAGGCAGTTGGAGGGGAAAATCAACTTAAGAGGAGATGGCATTTTGAAGCAAATTAATATATATTTCAGAGAGTTCTTGGACTTACCATTGTAGAGTGACTTATTCCTTTTTATTAAAAGGCTCATTCTTAGCTAATGCATCAGCACAGAGAATGAGTCAAGTGACAGATTTGTTTACTTGCTAACACGGTGAGATCTGATCATTTATTGTGTAAAATGGTTATTGTGTGAGGTTTACATTCTTCCCTCTATTATCCCTAGGAGGGCTCCCTGTAAGTAAAATTGATGCCATATTTATTAACGATGCTGAAGAGAAAGGAGAACATGTTTTTTTCTCTTTTATTCTCCATTAAAAAAACCCTTAAGTCCTTAAATGCAGGGGCTATATTTATGTATTCTTTCAACATACATTTATTGCGCACTCAGCTTGGTGCTCTTAGGGTTTGGAAGTATAGTATGAGCAGAGCAAATGTGGTCTCTCCCCTCAGTGGTGAGATGCTAGCAGACCATGTCCACTTATCTTTGGGTCCCCCGTTAGCACTATCCTTTGCCTTGTGGAAACTTGTCTCGGTAGACACTTGATAAACTTTTAGAATAATTCCTTCCTTCTTCCTTCCCAGTTCAGTCTCTCAAAAATATGTATTTTTTCCCAATGGTGTAATAATATAATCTGTTAACAAGCAACGGAAAGGTAACGGAGGCTTAAGTAACATAAAAGCACATGTCTTTCTGTTGATCCTATGTCTTCCTATCTTTCATGGCTTAACCCAAGTTCTACCTCTGCCATGATGCCAGCCAAGCCAATAGCAATCTCTTTCCAGATACTGAACTCAGCAATGTGACATATTTTGTCTTGTTCTCTTCCATCATTAGTTAATTTTTCTCATGTTCTTGTCATACCTTTAGATGTGTTGGGGCAGAAAAAAAGCTAACATCCAGTGGTCAAGTCCCCCTGTATTTCTTTTGTAGAGAGGAATCAGGCCTATAGAAATTAAAAGATAACTAGTTAATAGAGGAATCACAACTGGTGTCCAAGTGTCCAGACTCCGAGATCTCTTCCCTTTGCTTTGAGAAGTCTTCTTTGAGAAGACTCTTTACTCCTCTCTGAGTGGAAGCATCAGCAAGTGCCACGCTCTCAACTTGGAGTGGGAGTCTTGTGACCATGGGTGATGAACAAGATTGCTGGCTTCTGGGCTGTGAGCTTAGTTAGGTGTGTCGGGTTAGAACAGTGGCTGGATAATGCATAGCTAACAGATACACCATTGGGTGTTTTAATTTGACATGTCAAACCGTGAAGAAGCTTAACATGAGCCTATTAACATTCAAGGGAAGATGCAGAAGATACTTGCTGCTGTGTGTTAGTATGGTTGGGATCAGGGAGGACAGCAAGAAATGACCTTGGAAGGGAAGTGCTGCCCACTTGACACATAGAAAATTGAGGTTTTTTGATTTTGAACTAAGATGCAACAATAAATACATGAGAAAAAAAGGAATCCGATTCTCAAATGGCATGTCAGCTCAATCTCTTTTGATCAAAGATTTTCTGACTCTGAATTTTGATGATTATTTTATTTTTACTTCCTGAGGGTTCAATCTAATATTACTTAACCCCCATTCCATGCTCTGGCCCTAGCCCTGATTGAAATAGGTTGAAATTAAGAGAAACTTCTACTTGATTAAGCAAAAAGAGAAATTTCTTGAAAGGTTCTGATACCTCGAGGAACTACATCCAGCTCAGCCTGTGCTCAGACCAGGAATTGGAATGCTGGCTCAGCATTCATTCTATCCTATTTTCTTTCTTCCTCTTAATAAACTGGCTTTCATTCCACCTGGCTCAACTGGGCTGCTTTATGCCTCCTGGTTTTTTGTTCCAGTTATTGAAGCAACTAGAAAAACGCATTTAGCATTTTCCAATTCTGATGTAAATTCCTGGGGCTGAGGGGATTTGATTGGTTCAGCCTGGTTTTGCAGTCAATGCAGCCGGGGTGGGAGGCAGAGAGGCCAGGCTCCTATGGTGCCAAAATAGCCGCCAGTTCCCACCCTTGAATTTAACTCTTCCTTATGCCAGTAGTGGGGAAAGAGAAGAGAACCTGTTCAGATATTACGCATAAATTAAAATCCCCACTTAAAGTTGCCCAGATTCCTGAAAAGTTATCCGCTGTGTGTGGCATAAACGTTCTGAAATTTCTTTCTAGCATAATGAGTTAAATTTGTTTGGTCCATTTTTATCAATTTTATTATATAAAAATAATTGCAGAACCCTAGCTTTACCTTGAAACTGGTCGTTTTGCTGCTCTCCTGTCTGCACTTTTTAAACTCTGATGGAAAATGAGGTGTTTGGTCTTTTGGGTAATATGGCAGGGAAGTTAAAGGTCTCCAGTGCTCTCGCACGATGTCTTGACAATTAAAATATAAATTTTTGTGCATTAAGAAGTTTTGTTCACTACAGACCACATTTCTTTTGATTGTGTTTATATCCTTCCCAGAGAGGTTTAGAAATGAATAACCTTGAGCTGTTCAGACCTCAGAAGGTTTACTGGCTTCAGAGATTCTGATTTTATTTATAGGCTGCAAGAAAACACTCAATGAAGTTTGTTGTGATTCACTGCTTATCACCTTGAGCTATTGCCACTCAGTGCCGGGAAGGCACTGAATCTTGTACAGTAAGACGACAGAATAAAACCGTGTAGCTCGAAACAGAAGCCCTAAGTGTCATTATCTCAGGCATTTCTCATAACATATTGAATGGACCCAGGCCAGTGGCTTTAGATCTGATTTTTTCTGCTTACCCCCACCCCGGTGAGAAGTGAATACTTTGTCAAAACAGCAGCTGCTTTGGGCCTGGTCATTCTGGTGGCCGAAGGAAGAGCTAGCAGGAATGACAGTTTTCAGGCTCAGCTGAGTAGTGGTCTGAGGAGAAGTAAATCGAGATAAATTATGCTTTGGCTTGTTAGAGTACCCCTGACTCCTTCCCCAGGTTTGATTTGTGCAGAAGTGCTTGTCTGCTGCCTCTTTTAAATATACAGCAAACACATTTTCTGTGCTCTATGCAGATTTGAGAGACGCACTGAAGCAGGTAGCTGTGAAATGGACATCAGGAGTGTGTGCTGAAACCCATTGTCCGTTCTGTTGAAATACAGAACTCACATATTTAAACCAGAAACATGAAGTGGAACAAATTGGATTGCAAGCCAGATAATAAAATAGATGATAAATGGAAAGAGACCCCAAAGGTGCTCCCGAAAAGCTGGCACGGGATTGGAGGCCAGGCCTGGAGGCGGTGGCTGGAGGGAAAGGCTCCGTGGAGTGGCTCCTGCATGATGGATGCAGCTAGTTATTTTGACTGTCATTTTCTAAATTATGTATTTGGGAGGAGGGAAGGGGGAGGCTTTGCTTTTGTTGTTGTTGTTTTGGTTTTTGTTTTGCGAGGGCTTGGATGGTCTCTTTTGTTTTTTCATCCCTTAATGAAAACTTAAAGAGAAAACCAGCAGCATTTATCTTTGTTTCAGTCTCGAGAAGTGTTAGAGTATTATTTTTCTGTCAAAAGAGGCTGTAAATGGCAGCAAAGATAGGAGGGCTCTTGTACTTGGTGTTTACCTTCATGGAACTTCTTAAGATATGGTATACTTGTTATCCTAACAAGGGTGTCCGTTCCCCTGAGCTGGGTCCCTAAAGGGTGTGCTGAGCCTTCCTTTGCTGGATGGACCGTGTCCTTGCTCCTTCCTGCTCTTGTCAGCAGGGTCCTACCAAGCAGCCTGGTGAAGGAGTCTGTGCCCCGTGTGCCTGTTGCACAGGTGGGTGTAGGCTGCAGAGAGCAGCCAGACGCATGCTCTGTGGCTTCGGACCCACAAAGCTTGTTGTTAGGTTGTAGGAAAAGGAAACAGCCAGGCTCTGGGAAGGGCCAGGCAGGGGCTAAGGAGAACTGGAGGTTGCCCTCAGAAGGCTGCTCGGGTCCCTGAGTTCTGGGGGTGTCTGCCGAGGGGTTGTGGGGTGTCATTCTGGGGGCCTGCCCCCCTCCCTCTTGACCCAGCTCCTCTCCAGGTTGCTGGTCTCTCTTGGGGCCTGCTTCGTTGCCTGCTACCACCTGGCTTTACTTTCTCATTCAAAACTCGGAGAGAATTTGAATAGTTGAGCTAACGAACTGTCATCTCTGACATTAAACCACATCACAGGTGATGACCAGCCTGGGGATTAGGGGCTTCTGGATCAGGGTCCCAGGCTTGTTCATGTTAGCTTCTGTTCCACGTGCCTAGGAGGTTGATGGTGTGGGGTGTGTGTGTGTTTTAGTAAGAATATCACTGCCTAAGCCTGCCCTCATGAATTGGCTGGGAATATTACCAACTTCCTTCCTTTTGAAGGAAGGAAGGGTAGGGTGAAGAGCATGTACACTTTTGCATAATGCCCACAAGATACCACTAAGGTGGAGCTTTTTTTTTTTTTTTAGATTTTGTTTATTTATTCATGAGAGAGACAGGCAGAAGGAGAAGCAGGCTCCCCATGGGGGGCCGGATGTGGGACTCAATCCCAGGATCTTGGGATCATGCCCTGAGCCGAATGCAGATGCTCAACAACTGAGACACCCAAGGTGCCCCAAGGTGGGGGGTTTTTTATCCCTGTTTTGACACTGAGGATGTTGAGACCAAAAGAGGTTAAGTACTTTGCTTAAAGTTATAGACTTGGCAGGTGGGATTTGAAAAATGCCCGATTTATTTGACTCCATAGGCCACACTATGTTTTTTCCTTTCGAGTTCTTCAAAGATGAGGCAAGGCCATGCTGAAACTTGGAATAGTGCCGGCTCTTTCTTGTTCTTGGACGGGCTGTGGCTGTGAGCCTTTTTCCTAGTGCTTGATAGCCAGGATAGCTTCTCATTTTTTTCCATCTCAAGGAAAAGACCTTATAAAAAAGAATGTGTGTTTTCAGTTATTGAAAAGAAATGGTTATAACTCAGTGCTTTGAAGTCTGTCAGACTGTTCTCCCTCTATTACACTGAATGAGGGGTGGGGTGGAGGGGACGTTCTCAAACTGAGAAGTCTTGGTCTGAATTGAGGAACACTAGAAGTCAATGTTACTAGAGTAGATCCTGTCAGTCCTGCTTATTCCCCCTTCACAGGTTCTTTTCCTTTTTTTTTTTTTTTTTAAAAGATTTTATTTATTTATTCATGAGAGACACATAGAGAGACAGACACATAGGCAGAGGGAGAAGCTGATTCCTCACAGGGACCCTGATGTGGGACTTGATCCCAGGACTCCGGGATCACAACCTGAGCTAAAAGACGCTCAGCCACTGAGCCACCCCGGCGTCCTGGTTCTGTTCATCATACAGGGGTTTGGGAGTCCTCTCCGGCCAGAGACCAGACCAGGGCTGGAGCTTGACAGCTGGCACACAGTACACGTATAATACAGTTTGTTGGGTACTTGTGGCTCTACCACCTGTCCTCAGGTCTCAGATCGCCTCCTTCTTGATAAATCACTTTTTCCTCCTGCTACAACCTTACCATTTCTCTTGCTGTGGGAGAGAGGGCGGGTTTTCTGATACCTGTTTAGGGAATTGTTTGGAATTCTCTGGCTTCTCTAATGGTTCAGCTTTAACTTCTGTGTTTCTAATGGTTTTCTAATACACCGGACTTTGGGAAAATACAGATGTTTGCATTTGCCGACTCCTTTTCTTTCCTGCTCCCATCCCCTCCTTTGACATTACCTCTTTGGTGGCTATGGAGCAATTAAGAGCATCAATATTGGAGCCAGACAGATGGGGGATTCAATTCCCTGCTCCAACATGCCCTGGTGGGATGACCTTTCACAAGTTGTTCAGTCTTTCTGAACTTGGGGCAAGTGAAAAAACAAAACAAAACAAAACAACAGTACAGTGCATGGCACATGGTAATGACTCAAGAAAAGTTACCTGCTGCTAATATTATAATGATAATCATGATAATTGTTGCATTTTCTTCTCAGGACTGTTAATGCTCATTCTTCCCAAAGGAGGGAGCTCTTAACTTTGAGCTGCTGCAGCAGCATAGTAATGGACAGGAGCCTTAATGCAGAGCCTTTTTGTTTATAATCTGTTGTCATACTCGGCTTGAAGCATTTCAAGTGTTATAAAGCAAATTTTGTATGAAGATAATTATCGTGTTTCTAATGTAGTTGGGAGTTGAGGTGTTTTAATTAATGATGTGCCCGCAACCCTTTCAATAAGGTGAAGTGTGATTTTTAAAATTTTTTTTAAAGGCCTTCATCTACTTGGTCATAATTAGGGACATTTGGAACGCTCAGGCATATATTTGCTGATTTGTACACTTTCATTAAGCAATTAGGACTGAATGACCTAGTGACCAGACTTTCAGGGGATCAGGTTCCAGTTTTTGAGGAGGAGGAGATGGTTATGCTCTCTCTCCTTCTCCTTGCTCATTTTTGCCTGTAACCTTTAATCACATTCACTGTTCATCTAAAACAGTGCTGCTGTACATTTTTTTGAGGACTTAATTTTTATAGATTCTCTCTACTGTATTCCCCCCCCCCCTTTTTTTTGTCTTGTAAGCCAATCTGGCTAAATCCTTATGGTAGAGAATGAAATTTTAGGGGAAAGAGGGAGAAAACTAAAGTAGAAAACTTGAAAACTTTAAGGATTGTTGATTTCCTATCTAACCATCATTTTTATAGATTGAACTCCCGAAGAAACAGGTACCATGCTTGACTCATTCTGTCTCGTATTCCTGTACTCAGCACTGAACCTGGTGCAGAGTAGAATTTATTGAATGACTTATGGAGAAAATAGAAGCTCATTGTTCCATATGGAAACTACATTGAATCCATGGGGAGCCTGGGTCAGAATCTGAGTCTCCAGGACTCAGCGAGAGAAGCCTAAAGAACAGAATGAGGTAAAGAAGGCAAGAGTTATTTTTTTTTAATCAACATAAGAACATATTAAGAATGTCTAAGAAAGTTACAAAATAGGAAATGAACGTTTCACTTGCTGGTAATTCATGTGGAGGGAACAGAAGAGCATGTGGATGTGTAGGGTTGCAGAATTTGATGCTACTATTTGATCTTCCAAAAGCAGAGGGTGAGCAGCTGCTTAGCAGTTTTGCTATTGTTTGGTTTATATCTTTTCTTGATTTTGTTCTTTTATTGCTTAAACTAGGATGACTTTTCAAACTCAGAGACTCATCAGTTTTTCCATTTTCCACCGTAGGTTTATAGTTGCTGTGTTGAATTACCATTAATTTCAGAACTTTTTTCCTTGCTGCTAATGCAGATGGTGCAATTTTGAATCCATTTTCATTTGTCAGATCCTTTATACAGCAAGGGAATCTAAGGCTAGTATGAGTATAACAGATATCTCCATTCAATGGGATTTTGAGTTTAAAGCCAGTACTCTAGAGTACTCTAGACATGCCCTCAGTTGTGCAGATTTCATGAACCAGGTCCTTTTCTTTTCCCCACTGCATATGGAGGTACCACAGGAGCCTGCCTCCTGGAGCAATGTGGGTAAATGCTCCTTAAGCCCTGGGGCACTCTCAGCCAGCATCATGGGTAGAGTCTCCTGCTTTCACAGCATGCAGCTAGGTAAGGATTGTAATTTCGGATTAGGTCAAAGGGCAGGTCAGTGGTGGTGGCTTTCTAGGATAAGGGTGAGGTGGAGGGACAGATATTTCCTGAAGAGTAGGAGAGCATGGATTGACCACCAACCTACTCCCATTCTTCCTTTTTCAGCTTAGGGGTATGTACTGGTAGTTGTGGTGTGCGGTGAGTAGAGGTGTCCTTAGAGGACGAGGTGAGGACCATCCATCTCTCCTTGTTAGGAAGCATCTGTCACTGTTTCACCTTGGTAATATTTTCTCAGGTGATTGCAACATTGCTGACTGCCAGATAATAACTGTAGCCCCAAAGAGAGATCATTAGCCCCAATGGGGAGAGATCATTACCAACCATTCCGGGAGCTGTGGGGCTGGGGTGAATGTTTGAGGGAAACCGTGTAGGGGCATATAGGAAACAGTTTGGGTGGCATATAGGATGTATTTCCTTTAGCTCACTGGAACACACATTGTAGTTTCCAATATGGAGGCACCTAGAGAAATTAGTTTTGAAACTCTCTGACGTACGCCCGTAGACCTATTTACCAATTCATTTGTAATTACTTATTGATCACATACCATGTGACTAGGCCTGGCCAGCCCCTGCTCAGATAGAATAGTAAAAGTTGGTCCAGGGTATTTGAACTGTCATTCTGTTTGTGATTTAGGTTATTAGGGAAAGCCCAATTACCCTGAAAGCGAGATAGATAGCCTTTGGGAGTTCTGAGTGGAAATTCATCTGTTTCTGCTGTCATTTGGAGAAGGTAGTGCACTTGTACCATCAGCAGTGGATTATGCACAATCAGTGGTGATGAATAGATGAGCATTTTTAATTAGTCTTCATGCCCTCTGTCGAATGCAATCAGAAACCCTCTATCAGAGGAGAGATTTATAATCAATCATTTCATCATCTTCTGAGGTGGATAGAAACCCATTTGCTTTTAGCCTGCAACTTAAAATATCTGCTTTAGAGAATTATTATTTAACCAGGCAGATATCTATAAACCAAGTATATTTTGAGCATGTAGACTTAACTCTCAAATTGCAGATTGCTCTGATTAAGCGTAATTGTGTGAATTAAGGTGTCTCTAAGCCTTCACTCTGTGCAGAGAAAGCCTAGTGTTAGAGCAAAAGTATCAGCCTGGCATCAAGGAGATGTGAGTTCCAGGCCTAACTTTGCGAACCTCAGGTTCCTCATCTGCAAAAATAAGAAAGGATTGAGTGGGGGCAGCCCCTGTGGCCCAGAGGTTTAGCGCTGCCTTCAGCCCAGGGTGTGATCCTGGAGACTCAGGATCGAGTCCCACGTCGGGCTCCCTGCATGGAGCCTGCTTCTCCCTCGGCCTGTGTCTCTGCCTCTCTCTCTCTCTCTCTCTCTCTCTCTCTCTCTCTCTCTCTCTCTCTGTCTCTCATGAATAAATAAATAAAATCCTTGAAAAAAAGGAAGGATTGAGATAGCTGGTATTTCAGTTCTTTACGTGTGTTGAGCCCTGGTCTACTCTATTGCACCCGACAGTGGGTGTGTGAAGCTGGCATCATCTCATTTATTTCCACATTCCCTAGGAGGCAGTTACTATGAGAAGGCCACCTCTGTCTTAGCCTGGGAGTTCTTGGTGGAAAGGCTGATCTCTGTAGCTTAAGATTTGGAGATGTCAGGTCTGAATCCACAATAAGTATCTACCTCAAGATCATTGATTGAATAAAGAGTCCTAACCAGGTGATCTTTTGTTTGCTTTAGAGGGTTTGACCAATTTCTGCAATGAAAGTGGAATTGACAAAATAAAATTTCTAATTTAACTGACAGCCGCATAATTCCTCTGTTGTGATCTGCTGTGAAGGTGATTTTTTTTCTTCCCAAAAGTGAAGTTCTAGAGAATCTAAGAATAAGTTAATCTTTATTGTTAGTCAGTGGCATTAGTGAGCACGTAGAAACCAGGTCACTTTCATTGTCATTGTAGTTGTTGGGAGTGTAGACCTGTACAGTACAGTTCTTTGGGAGCCCATTTATACCAAAAGCCTTCCAGTGTGTGTACCCTTTGTGGTGACATTTCTATTTCTGGGATTTTTTTTCTTTTTCAAAGATTTATTTATTTATTTATGATAGAGAGAGGGGGTGGGGCCAGAGACACAGGCAGAGGGAGAAGCAGGCTCCATGCCGGGAGCCCGGCGCGGGACTGGATCCCGGGACTCCAGGATCGTGCCCTGGGCCAAAGGCAGGCGCCAAACCGCTGAGCCACCCAGGGATCCTCTATTTCTGGGATTTTAATGGAAGGACAAAACTGAGGATATGCTCAAATGTGTGGTAAAAAGAATGTCCATTGTCTACTGTTTATGACACTAGGTATCCAGACATTAGTAGATTGGTTAAATATACATACTTAATGTTAAAGTATGTGATTAAAGTGGCATGTATCGTTAACCCCCAAAAATGACGATTTAAAAAGCAGTTTGTGCTATGTGAGCCCAGCCTAGGGTGGTAAGCACATGAACTGGCAAATATGTACACATAGATGCAAGTTTAAAGTTTATATCTGGAGTTTGAAATAGTTCCTTTTGTCTGGTTGAGTGATGTGTTTTTCACATCTGCGTTAAATTTTTTTTTGTCATTAATCTGCATTGTTTCTCTGATAAAAAGAAATTAGCAAAAGCAAATAATCCAAACCTCCTGAAATAGAAAGCCCAGCTCAATCCAAGGGCTAGAAATTGCCTACAAACCTGAATTTGCGAGGAAATGTAATTGTTTTGGATGTAGGTCATTCTTATCTTGAGGTAATCCAGTTTGGTGAGCTTGCCTTGATTCACATTGACAATTGTGGAGGTCTTTGAGTTCTTTGAAACAGGATTTAGAAAAATTTCACTCTAATTTCACCCTGATGGAAATCAAAAGAAAGTAAAAATAAAAAAGAAAGACAAAGACACTCTCTGGGGACCAGCCTTGGTTCCTTCAATAGTTAAAATCAGTATCAGTGGAACTTGTTAATTGTAGAAATTTAGAATATTCAGACTGATAAGCAAAACAAATAAAATTAAACACACACACAATCTCACTTTCCAGAAATAACCACTATTTACATTTTGGATTATGTCCTTCCTGAACTTATATTATATATGCATATTTATGTGTGTGTGTGTGTGTGTGTGTGTATTTGTAATCACACAAAGAGATGTAAGTACAGTGGTTTCTTACCAGGAGAGGACAGTCCTCCAGACTGTATAAATTAATGAGCACAGAGACTGTGCTTTGTTGGGCAGGTCAGAGTTTAGAGTGCCAAAGCAGTGCCTGGCACTTCGGAGGAATTGAATGAATATTCATGGAACAACCACCTGCATCCTGTCTTTCCGGGCCACCTGTGTTACTCCCGAAGGTTATTTTGATGACTGGCTAAAATCTCATCATGTGGACATGCCACAGTATTTGTTTCTAGCCTTCAAGAAAGCACTGCTGCAATAAATGCTCTTGTAACTAAATGTTTGATATGTCCTGAATTATTCACTCAGATTAATAACCTAATGATTTTATCGTTGGACCAAAGGGAATGTATGTGTTTCTCACTTTTGATAGCCTCAGCAGATGTCCTCCAGAAAGGGTGTGCCTTTTACATTCCCAGTGAAAGAACACGGTGCTTGATTTCACCTACACGCTTGGGATCATGGACTTTATTTTAATTGACTTTTTTTTTTTTTTTTTTTTAGATAATTGTAAATTCACATGCTGCTGTAAGAGATAATGCAGAGAAAGTCCTTGTACCCTTTGGCCAGTTTCCCCCAATGGAAAGAGCTTGCAAAACTATAATATAAAATTAAAGCCAGGGTATTGACATTGGTACAATCCACAGATCTTCCCTAGTTTGATTCGTACTCATTTGTGTGTGATTGTATTACACACAATGTAATCTGTCCTCCATTCGTAAAATTTTTCATTTCAAAAATGTTATATAGAAGCAATTGTATAGTATGCATCCTTTTTCATTCAGTGTAACTCCCTGGAATTTACCCAAGCTGTTGTTGTTATCAATAGTTTGTTACTTTTTACTGCTGAGTAATATTTCATGGTATGGATATAGTACAGTTTTTTTAACCATTCACCTGTTGGACATCTGGACTGATTATTTGTGACTATTATAAGATAAAGCTATTATGATCCTTTGTGTGCAGGGTTTTGTGTAAATGTTAAGTTTCGTTGCTTTGTGATGAATACCCAGTAGGCCAATTGCTGGGTTGTATGGCAGTTACATGTTACAGAAACAGCTCAGCTGTGTTCCAGAGTGGCTGTACCATTTTTCGTTCCCACCAGCCATGTATGAGTGATACCGTTTCTCTGCATCCTCGTCAACATTTAGTATTGTCGCTTTTTAAAATTTTAGCTTATTTTGATAGGTATATAGTGATACATCATTGTGGTTTTAATTTGTATTTCCCTAACAGCTAATAATGTTGAACATCTTTTCATGTGCTTAATTGCCTCTGTATGTCCTCCTTGGTGAAATGTCTGTACACATCTTTTGCCCATTTTTAAATTGGATTATTTGTTTTTACTCTTGAGTTTTGAGAGTTCTTTGATATTCTAGACACTTTGCTGGATGTGTAGTTTGCAGATTTTTTTTTTTTTTGCCACTTTTTGTTTTGTCTTTTCATCTTCTTCACGTAGCCTTTTATAGAACAAAAGTTTTAAAATTTTGATGGGGTTCAATTTATCAGTTTTTCCTTTTATGGATCATTCTCTTGGTGTCAAGTCTCAGAACTCTTTGTCTAGCCGGCATGGCCTTTTGATTCATTCCTCAGAGACCCTCTAAGATTGATCATAATTTTTCAGCTTGGGGTAACTGTAGGAATTGGGTTGGAATATTTTTAGCTTTATTAATAACTGGGCTATTGTCTTTCTCATATCTTTAGTTGGGAGAATATAAGGACTCCCTTTCATTTCATGCTGTCAAGAGCTTTCACAAGATGTTACAATCCTGCTTCAGAATGGGGCGGGGGGGAAGCACCCGAGTCTGATCATTCATCCTATTCACAGTCTCTTTTTCCAGTTCTACAGTTTCTTGAATTGTAACAAGCCAAAGAAACTCTTTATTTTTTACGTTGAAGGGTGGTGATGAATGTGAAAATGGGCATTCTTGGGCCTAGTGTGCCCCCCTAATGGGGCTTTTGCTGAGTCAGAAGCTGCAGGCCTTTAGGAGTTTGTATTTTATGACTTACAGCTCCCCTTAGGCCAAACTAGTACTGTGTAGTATAGGCGGGTGGTTGACAGTGAGCTCCTTAGCAAAATGGCCTAGTTTTCCCATCTTGGCTCTTCCCCTCACTAGCTGAGTCAGCAGAGGCATGCTTTTGAATCTCTCCCTTCTTGTTTCCTCATTCGTCAAAATGGGGATAATAAGGATCTTTACCTCGTGGGGGGTGTTCCAAGGATTAAGTCATTACATAGAAAGTGCTTGGAGCATGGCCTGAGGAGGACTTCAGGTTGTTGTTCATATTTTTATTATTGTACCTCTTGCATCAGTGTAATACAAGTAAGTACCATCGGTGCTTATTATAATGCAGATTCTTGGATCTCCACTCTTAGACCTACAGATTCAGAATCTGAAGGATTAGGGCTCCAAGGAATCTATGTTTTTTGCAAGGCTCTCACATGGTTCTTATGAAGGCTAAAGTTTTTGAACAGTTACTCAGTCATTTCGATCTGTCTGTGGTAAGTGAGTGCTCTGCTCTTTCTTGAGTGGTGTGGTTGGGTTCTTCTGCCAAGGCAATTGCCTTCTCTCTGAGAGCACTCCTAGTGTTACCAGGGACGAACCAAAGTGTCTATACAGAATCCAGGTACCCTGGAACTATACTATACTATATCCAACTGATTCAGTAGCCTTCCCACTGGGATGAGGCAGGTATGAGGCCATAGGGAGTGACGGAGTCTGTGGCAAACAGGGACTCGAATAGCGTACCTGCAAATCTCCAAATGAAAATAACGGTAATAAAAAAAAAATAAGTCAGTGTACTGGATTCAATATGCTGACTGCCAGTTGTAATAGTCTTGTGTAGGTATGGAGCAGCATCTTTTGTGTGTGTGTGTAGGGGTGGGGCGGTGTGTGGTGTGGGAGGCATTATTTGCAATCTCTATGTCAGGTTTTTCTCTACCAGCCCGTAGTTTTTCCACTGAGTTGTGTATTAGGAATTATTGTCCAGAGTAACTACTGGAAACTAAACTCTGGGATAACCTTAGGCTATATAGATAGCAGTACATGCTTCCTTTCTCAAAAAGAACCACTCTGTAGCGTTTCTCCCACAAGGGATGCCGAGAAAGACACAGAAGTTCCCTCCCTGAGAGACTTAACTGACATTTTCTCTAAACAAGACATAACTTTGCCTGGAGATACCCTTTTAAGCTAGAGGCTAGCTCTTGAAAACACAACTGGCTTCTTGTCATGTATCAGGAGTTCTCTTAACCTATCTCAGTGGTTCCCTGGGCCTCCAGTTCTTTCTGTTCTCTCTGGAAACCATGCTGCCCATTCTGGTTCTGTCTTGTGGACTACTTGCAGCGTGTTTGGGAGGTCCGGACTTCTCCCTCCCACTGCTGAGTTGTGTGCGTTGTTACAGTAATTATGTAACTTCATTGAAAAACGTGCACACTGATAAAATGTGTGTGTGAAAAGAAAGTTGTTTCTATGAAGTTGAATTTTTTTTGTGAAGGCCAAATATGGGCAAGTTGCTATAAGACATCACTGTCAAATCAGATGGGGAAGAGGTAACTCTTAAAGACTGGGAAGATGTTTAAAAGATGAAAAGATTCCACACTTTAATTCACACTGAGATTTTTCTCATCTTCCAGTAGCCACACTGGAAATTATATATTATACATTATGAGCATGGTTCATGCAAGAAAGACAACTTTGAACTTCAGTCAGTACTTGAAGAAATAGCTTGCAATGTGAAAATATTGGCAAACAAATTTACTTTTGTATGGTTCATGATAAAAGGATTTAAAAATGTGTCTGTATGTCATTTTTAATGATTCTCTGCCTTAAATGACATTTTCTGTTAACCTACCAACTATCGTCTTAATTGCAGTAGAATTTCTGCAGTTCCGTCCTGTAGAGCTATGTGCTAATAAAATTGAGTAGTTGACTGAGACTGGTGTGCAGCCAGGTGGGGGACAGTTTCTCTTTTCAGAGAAAACAGTGCTCTAAAAGCTGAAGTAGGGATGCCTGGGTGGCTCAGTGGATGAGCGTCTGCCTTCAGCTCAGGGCATGATCCTGGTCCTGGGATCGGGTCCCACATTGGGCTCCCCGCATGGAGCCTGCTTCTCCCTCTTCCTGTGTCTCTGCCTCTCTCTATGTGTCTCTCATGAATAGATAAATAAAATCTTAAAAAAAAAAAAAGCTGAAGTAGCTATAAAAATACCTTTCAAAACAATTCTTACTGAAAACGAAAGTTAGATGTGTTTATATTTTATCATAGCTCTGTTTAGTTTTAGTTTTTCAGATACCTAAATATCAATAATTATACATTTGGTAAAAATCAACATTTTGTTTTCTGTTCCTGTGAAAAATTTCTCATGTAAATGATGTTCACTATTCAATATCAGGTGAAACAAAGGGATTCATTTTTCAAGTTCAAGGGTATTCAAAATAGACTCTAAGCAGGAAAATTGGGTGTAATAAATTATCCTTCAGACATGAACTGATAAATTGTTTTTATATAAGATATTCATGGTAAAAATAAGTCTAGAAAATAAAAAATAATAGCAGTCGCTTATACAACTGAATCTGTCTGTTCCTACTGTATCCCCTGAGTGTGTCCAGTGTGCCCACATCAGGCAGGCTACTCGGATCACAGCCAGCCAACCCAGGGCTGCAAGAGTGTGAGCTGCTTTTGGCTTCCTGGACCAAGGGTCCTTCTAAGCAGTGATGTTGAATGTAGAAGGGGCAAGATGACTTGGTTAAATAACTATGTACATTTTTCCTCATGCTGACTTTGGCCAGAGTCCAGAAGAAAGACACAGTTGAGTAATACCTTTCCTTTTTTTTTTTTTTTTTTTTTTTTAAGATTTTATTTATTTATTCATGAGAGACCCAGAGAGAGAGAGAGAGAGAGAGAGAGAGTCAGAGATATAGGCAGAGGGAGAAGCAGGCTCCATGCAGGGAGCCCGATGCAAGACTCGATCCTGGGACCCTGGGATCACGCCCTGAGCCAGAGGCAGACGCTCGACCACTGAGCCACCCTGGTGCCCCAGAAAATACCTTTCCTGAAGAAGAAGACTTGCTTTTTGGAAATATGTCTACTGCCTGATTGTAACCAGAGAGTCACTGCCCCTTGTGACCTGTACCCTATTAGGTGAGGCTAGTGTCACTTTTCTCTAGATGGTTCATCTCTTCTTATGAAGGTTTGGTGGTGGTGGTTGTTGTTGTTTGTGCATCAAACTGGCTTTTAGCAACAAGACTAGATAGAGATAATCATTTATTACCTACACATGGTAAGCACCCACTAGATTGGTTGAAAGAATGAATGATTTTGCCGGACTCAACAGATACCGCCTATATTTCCTAATAACCTAGAGTGAAGATGGGCATGATCGTTAGGTTAATAAACCATTCAAGTCGAGAGCAGGAATGTTAATGCAGGGGGACTGTAGTAAAATTGCCTGGCCTGAGCTGCGAATTGGACTTTGGCCACAGCATACACATTTTTGCAGTCCTTGATGTTTCTTCCTCTTTTCCACCATGAGAGCTCTTTCTTTGGAGACTCCGGTCTGTGTCATCACCATCCAATAATATTCATTAAGCTCCTGCATGCTGAGTACCACTGGCTTTTGTCCCTTTTAATGAGCGTGAACGTTTAAGTTGAAGGATGGGCTTTTATGCGACGCTGCTTTGTCCTGCAAGAACTAGTCTATGAGTACACACGATTTTGGCACGCTGTTTTCCTCAGTTCAGTAAGCTAATTAGATCAATCACATATTTTTGTTGGCAAGCTCTGGCGGCCTCTTAAAAACAAGGGACAAATCAGCTCGTCTTTGTCCTGGGAGATGTTATCAGACCCGGGCCCTTTGTCAGCATTAGCCATTAGTGGTTTCTTTATCTTGATTTGGTAAACTTCCTTTACACAATAAATAGATGCTTATGCTCTATGATTCCTGCTAATCACTTTTGTCACTTAACTACAGTACACCTCTGCATTGCTGGTGCAGACTAAGGTGTTGTAGGGTGCTTTGTTTTGGGCTACTCTCAGTTAGGTTTTTCAGAAAAGTGTTTTATGAATAAGTAATTGCACTAAACGTTTCGCTAAATTTACTGCGATCAAAATAAAAGGAAACGCTTGGCGTTGTGGGATGTGACTTGTTTTGTCCTTGTTTTTTTGCTCCCAGCATGTAGTGTCTCTAAGTTCTCTTAATTTTTTTCCTTCAAAGCAGCTTATTTTTTGAATTGTAAAAATTTGCTCAGCTCTGTTTTCTCCTTGTCCTCTCACCTGGCCCAGTCCCTCATCCTCACACCAGCTGCTTTGTGTATAATTCTCTCTCTCTCTCTCTCTCTCTCTCTCTCTCTCTCTCTCAAAACCCTCATTCCAACATTACCCATGTTTATGTACCAGGCTAATTTCCTGTGTTATTCTTTTGTCCTGTAACTAACTGCTTTGCTCAGAAATCTTTATTAGTTCCTAATTGCCTAATGAACTAGAGCTTTAATTCACTTGTCTGGCTTTCATTATCCAGTTTCATGCACTCTGTCGGTGGTGGTTCCTGGACTCTTCAAAAGTCCGTTGTCTGCTCAGGGTAAGCTTGTTTACTGCGCGGTAGGGAATGGTGTTATGGTTAAGAGCGTGGGTTCTAGGGTCACATTATTGTGGGATCTGACACTGATTTAGCCACTTACTTTGGGCAGTTAATCTTTTAGGTATTTCATTTATAAATTGGGGATAATGATAATCCTTCCTTCAAGGAGGTGTGAGATATGAGTTGTGTATCTGACACAAAGCAAGAGTTCAGCCAAAGGATGAATTCTTAATGTATTATGCATATGTAGTCTAAAATGCCCTTCTAATAATTATCTCAGTACTTACATATTGCTTACTATGTGTCAGACGCTACCCTGAAACTCTTATATGAATTTGTTTGATCCTCACAAGAACTCTGTGAAGAAAGAAATGATAGTAGCCCCATTTTATAGAGGAGAAAACTAAGTCTGAGAGTTTGACTGACTTGCTTGAACTCACACAGTTGATACATGGCAGGGCTAGGATTTGAATCTTGGCAATCCAGCTCTGGAGTCAATGCTCTTAAGCACTATTCTTTTTTTTTGAGACAGACTTTTTGGTTTTTGCGTGTTTTTTTTTTTTTTTTAAGATTTTTAAATTTATTCATGAGAGATACAGCAAGCAGCAGAGACATAGGCAGAGGAAGAAGCAGGCCCCCTGTTGGGATCCCGATGTGGGGCTCAATCCCAGATCCCAGGATCACTACCTGAGCCAAAGGCAGATGCTCAACCACTGAGGCACCCAGGTGCCCCTCTTTAGCACTATTCTATAAACCTAACTTCTACTTGTGAATATGCTTGGTCCACCCCAGCCTCTAGTATGTCTCTCTGTCTGAACTCCTAATGCATATAATAGGGAGAATGAGTTAGTAATTGCTTGAGTCCTCATTTTTTTGTATTCTGGAGCCCTGTACATATACTAAAAATTTGATTATAAAGTTATCACATATGAAAATAGAGATTTTGTAATATGGAAACATCAAAGAAGAAAATAAAATACACCCTGCTATTCACATGTTATCTATCCTCTTAGTCTGATTTATTAATATTACACATATATACCTGACAATATAGAGCATATTTATACATTACATTACAATTATGGTCATGCCAAGTGTATAATTTTGTATCCTGCTTTCCTTGCTTAACATTATATATGTTTGCATCTGTCATTAAATATTCTAAATTACCATTATCATGAGTTCAGTTTGTTTATGTAATTTGTCTGCAGTAGACCTGTTTACATCCAGTTTTTAAATGACTAATAAACATTTCTATAATAAGTGGGTCATAGGTCCTGGCTTTATTTATTTTTTTAAAGATTTTGTTCATTTATTCATGATAGACATAGAGAGAGAGAGAGGCAGAGACACAGGCAGAGGGAGATGCAGGCTCCATGCTGGGAGCCTGACATAGGATTCGATCCCGGGACTCCAGGATTGCACCTTGGGCCAAAGGCAGGAGCTAAACCGCTGAGCAACCCAGGGATCCCCAGGTCCTGGCTTTAAAGCTAGGACTTTGGTACAGAAGCAAAATTACCTTTCAAGAGATTGTCCCAATTTATTACTTCATTGTCATGGGAAACTCCAGGTGTTTCACTGCCCTCATTGACTATTTGTTCACTGTTCTTGTTGACCAATAACATTTTAGCTCATCATCGCTAATGTGATGGATGATCCAGGGCAAAGGGTCATGGCTCAAATTGCACCAAAGCCAAAGCACATGATGTTCCATGAGTAATTATTTGGTTGATTTTTCAGTAGAGATATGATGGGCTCTGTAGAATTCTAGGATTGAGAACCTGGAGGAGAGTGTACAAACCACTTAATCCATGTTTTGAAAGTAAAGAAAGTGAGAGAGAGGTTAAGCAACTTGCCTAAGTTCCTAGACCTGATTAGGAGCAGAATGAGTCTTGATCTGGTTTTCAGACTCATTGATTTTTCATTATGTCACACTGTTTGTCATTTACCTTAATTATTCATCTACGCCTGTCCATCTGGCTTCCCAGACATAGCTGACCAAATTTGGAGGTACTGCTTAGAGAAAAAAGAATCAATGTTTGCAACTCTTTGGGGCGGAGGTAAAAGGATTCTAGTTAAGCTAAGCAGATGGTCCAGCTTTGGCACTATGCAGTCCCTCCTTTCCCCACCTCAAACCTCCTAGTGCCAGTGTTTAACTCTGATAAAATGGAAAAAGTGTAAAGATGGGGACTTGAATAATGAACCATCCTTGAAAGGCAGAGAGGAGTCTCAGACTCTGTTAGATTGTTTATGTTTTGTGCTTGGAAAGCAGTTTCCTGAGTAGTGTGGGCTTTGGTGGTACTCACAATGTCTGGCTGTGTGGCTGTCTCTTCTGCTATGGTGTTGAGAAAGGCTATGGTGTGGGACTAATCCACGGAGGCTGACTCTGTCTGACTACACAGAACCTGCCCTGGAACCTGGTCCTTAGAACCATCATTTTAATGTAGCCTTGCTCTGCAGGTTCAGAAGTGTGTAAGTTAAAAAAAAAAATGTGTAAGTCCTCACTGCTCTCACTCTCTTTGCATTTCTCTGAAGGGCACTTGGTTTCCCGGGAAGATCTGGGTAGCACAGATTAGTATTTCTGTGTATCAGCATTGCGAGATGAGAAGTAAATGTAATGAATTTGTGCAGTTCAGATCTTTTTTGATACTGTGATGATTAAGCTGTAAAAAGGTTAGCAGCTTCAAGGCTGGAAACGCACGTTAAATTCATCTCTCTCCTTTACTGTCAATAAGATTGACTAAAATGACCAAGATATGTCCTCACTTTTCTTAGTCTCAGAATAACCTGCCTTAATCACCCTGTCCTTAAACCAAGAGCATAGGGTGTTATTAATTGATGACAACTATTTTGATGGATTAAAACTTTCCTGTAAAAATAATAATAAAAAAAAAGAAATCTGTTCTGAAAGGCCTCTGGCCTTTGGGAAACGGTGAATGCCTAAATCCTATTTTATATGGCTTTGCATGATAAGTTTAGAAAAGGAACTTTTTAAAGATAATTATGCCCATTTTCTCTCAGGAACATATTTCTGGTTGTTTAAACATCATGGAAATGATAGGTAAAACTGGGCTTCAATCTTTGGCACCACAACCCTCTTTCCCTTTCTTTTACTTATTCATTAATTCACTCAACAGATGCTTGTTAAGGGCCCCTTACATGACATGTGTTGGGTAAGGTATAAAAGGAGATGCTAACAGGGAGCAAGCAAGCCTAGCTAAGAGAATCTCTTCTAGGGTAGGGTTGGGCGGCCATCAGGGAGGAGGCGCTTACGTGAGTACTCACTGGAGGAATTATGAATTTCTTGAATTTGCAAACTAGCCCACGGGCCCTCAGCCTGGATTTAGCTTCCTCCTCGCAGTGGCACCCTGATCACCCACACCCTTCACTTTGAAAGGAGGTGGTTCAGTTTAAGAAGCCTCAATCCCTCATTTGCATATCGGCCCAACCAACCCCAGTTAACCCAACTTGAATCCCCTAGAGGGCCTGCATGAAAACTACACTCCTAACTTTTCACCTTTAGAATTCTGCCCCTCTTTGTTTTCCTTGGAACACAATTCAGGTAGAAACCTGAGTGTGTCCCCCTGAGTTGCAGTTCCAATCAGCCAAATCAATGCTTGTTAAAAAAATTTTTTCAGTGAGTTCTTTCCTGGTCAAGAAAGGCATTGGGGCTATAGCAGTGAGCAAAATACAGATCTTGCTTTCATGACATTTATAGTCTTGTGGGGCAAAAGGTCAAGTCCTTCTGGGAAGACTTCCTAGTGGTGGAGACAGGGTGAGATCTGAAGAGTGAGAAGACCTCTTAGTCACCCAGGACTGAAGACTATGCCTGCTATGAATAGTCCTGGAAATGTGGGGTTGTACATTTGACGCATTAAAGAAGGAGGGCCATGAACATACTCAGGCTTAATTACAGTCTTCATCTCAGTAACAGAAACTACTGTTATTTTGGCAGTTTATTGTTTCTCTAGGTGGCCAGGTTCATGGCCAGAGGGAAAGGCCAAGTCTCCAGTTACAACCGCAAAGACCTTCTCTTTGATCCTACTTCAGAGATGCAGCAGCTCCAGTGCCTTGCCAATTGTTCCCTTAGTTGGAAAACTATGTGGTCATTCTTTCTCTAGATTGGCAGTTGGGGTTGGAATGGATTACTTCTACCCAGAAACCAGAACAAAATAATTGTGATGTGCTTTTGTGCCGTGGTGCCATTGATTGGCCTTGTCTTGTCCCCTGAAGAGTGTCACGAAGAATACAGGCCATTGGTGGCATCCGACATCGTGTAAGAAGTAGTCCAAGTACCTGCAGCGATGTGGTGCTGTAGATACAGTACAAAGACAGTGTGTCTGAACTGGGACTTGCTTCTCTGTTTATGTGTAAATGGCAGCTCTAAGAGAAAAGCTGCCCTTTGGATAGGCCACAGACTCACAGAAAAGTGAAGGCAAAAACTCCAAGATCTTGGAACTTTCTTAGACTTTTTTTTCCCCCCAACCAAATCTTCTGGAAATCTGGAATATAAATCTGATAAAAGCAATGAGTTGACACC
The DNA here is from genome assembly GCF_048418805.1 of Vulpes vulpes. Classification (NCBI taxonomy): domain Eukaryota; kingdom Metazoa; phylum Chordata; class Mammalia; order Carnivora; family Canidae; genus Vulpes; species Vulpes vulpes. Next base: position 87,040,004 of record NC_132789.1, read on the forward strand.
TTAGAGAGTTTGAATATTCATTATTTTTTAAATGGCTAAGTACCGCTTCTTCCCAGAGCTCTTGGGTCCTGGCAGGCACATGCTGAAAAATAGCTCATCATAGTAGCTCATAGAGTGCTTGCAACAAGTGAGACGCTGCCGAGCACTTATTGTAGTGTCGCGTTCACTCTCCTGGCGGCCCTGTGACATAGACATCATCATGGTCATCTGTTTTACACATGAGGGGTCATTAGGCTTAGTGAGCTTTTAATGAATGCCCTGCCTAAGGTTGCATGCTAGAAAGTGGTGGGAGTTTGACTTGAACCCGGGGCTCCATGACTAACTGGTCAATGTCCTTAGTTACTAATCTACTGGGACCTCAGCACTAGATATCATAGGCTGTTGTCCAGACTTCCTGAGATTACATTTGTGGTCAGTGTCAGTGTCAGGACCAGGACCCAGAAATTCTGACCCTGGTCCAGTGTTCTTCATGCTGTACCACAGTGACAGCTGCTTTGAAACTATCAGGGGGATGTTTCATAGATCAGATAGTGTCCCCAGGAGAACAGTTCCCTTAAACAAAATGTAGTATAGGACACATATCCTTCTTTTCACATAGCATAAGAAGTGTTTCTTTGAAAAGGAGATGAGTGTGTGTTAGAGGGGAGAATCTTCCTCCTCTTTTTTAAAAAAGATTTTATTTATTCATGAGAGAGAGAGAGAGAGAGAGAGAGAGAGAGAGAGGCAGAGACACAGGCAGAGGGAGAAGCAGGCTCCATGCAGGGAGCCCGATGTGGGACTCCACCCTGGGACTCCAGGATCACACCCTGGGCTGAAGGCGGCGCTAAACCGCTGAGCCACCTGGGCTGCCCTCCTTTCTCCTCTTGCCTCTCTTTTTGTCTTTTCTGTAACCAGATAAGTCAAAAAATCTCTGAAAAGGTTTTATTTTTAAAAGAAAAAATTAGTAGCTGGGTTAATTTATTTGTATTGTTCTCCAGGTTGTTGGTATTTATTTTAAATGAACACAATCACCTAACATTAGGGATACATATATTTTAGGTGGTGATATAAGCACATAGAGTAAAAACTAACACTTTCTGCTTTAGTTCTTAAGATTGGTTTGGGAATCATTTAGAACTATAATAGACTAAATATTGGGAAATATTGACTGAGTTTATTGAAGCAGCTTTGGTATTGTCTTTATTATTTTGCCTAGCAAAGGTTATGTTCTTTCCCTATTTGAAGGCTTTAACATTTTAGAGAGTTTTTGTTTTTTAAGGAAATGGGATTTTCTTTCTTTCTTTCATTACCTCTCCTTCCTTCCCCTCCCTTCCCCTCCTCCATTCCCTTCCCCTCCCTTCCCCTCTCCTCTCCTCAATAGCCATGGATATGTCCATAACTTCTTGTACTTGACTGAGAGTGAGGGTGGTTGTTTCAGTGGTCCTGGGGTGTGGACTCTGAGATGCAGATGTCACATGCAGGAATTGGTTAGGGTGTGCTCTTTGAGCCAATACCTGTGGGGAGAGGAGGAAGCAGGACTGGGCAGAGAGAAGGGATAAAGGACTGTCACAAAATCTAATCAAAGGCCCGGGTGGACCCTACAGAGGGCTCTGGAGCTGTCCTGAGTGGGGGTGAGAGGGTCGCTTCCTCTCCTAGTCCAGGCAGCGATGCAGCTGCCTTCAAAGAGGAGTCACCTTGGGTAAAGTGGCTGTCTTCAGCAGAGGGCAGTTTCTAGAGAAGGCTGACAGCCTGGAACACTCCTAGTGTCTAGTACAGTGCTGTTAACTCTTAAAATGCAGTAGAAGCATAGCAAAAGGTAGAGAGAAGGTTATCAGGTAATCTTTGTGTGATGAATATGGTTTTAAGCTAAATGGGTAGTTGTAACAGATGCAATCTGTTAACAAATCTAGCCTTCCATTGTGTGTATGAGTATGTGTATTAAGAAAGTTTGATGTATAACTCCTCCATAAAAAGATTATTTTTCATATAGAGTATCTTTGGTATAGAATTTACCTCATTCATTGTGTGATTTATTATAGTATTAAATTCCAAATCTGGCTAAGTCACAGATTTTTCTGTTGCTCACACAGGAATGTGCTTTGTATTGTAATTATCTGAAGAAAAGTCTGGAACCATGCTGCATGGAGATGAGCATGGTCTATAGAAATTTTATGTAACCAGGAGCTAGATTGCAGAAACTGATCCACAGGGGGGATTTAATGTAAGGATTAATGACCTGAATTTTTATTTAAAATATTGCATGGTTTTATAATTCATAAACAATTATACAAAACACGTGTAGTTACATCTTAATTTGCTAATTTAAATTGTATACAAAAAATTGCAGTAGAATATACAACTAAATTTATGAGCCATTTCTTGCATTGATTGGTATATGCTATATGAAAAAGCAAACACAAAAATGTTTTGAATCAGTATTTTGGGTAATGTATCTTTCGAAATATCTCCCCTTTTAGAACTGAAGTGATAAATTGGGATATATTAAATGGCTAATGTTCCCTGTTTTTTTTTTTTTAATTGTTAGGATAATCAGTTTTGTTCATCTAACATGCACTGGAATTACAAACCAGTTGGATTTCATTTGCTTAGGTAGACCTCGTGTAAGCAGGGAAATGCAACAGCATCTTCAGTGACTGAAACCCCAGGCTTCCTAGACTGTTGGAGTGATAGAATGTGACAGCAGCAATGACTGGTTGACTAGTGGTTATAGCTTCTTCAAGCCATTATTTTACTTATTAGCAAACTATTAATCTAAGAGTTGGATTTGTGATGGGTACACATTTCATGACACTGTTTCTTGAACATTGTGGTCAAATAACAAATGGAGATAGCTCATTAGGAACCAGAATGCTGGGAATCACATCGTATTTCTATCAACATACTTCTTATTTGCTTAGATACATTCCTGTGCATACATGGTATGAGTGAAAGAGCCCCTCTTTGGTGAAATCAGTCTCACTCCCTTTCCTGACCATGGCTGCAGGTGGACTCCCCTTCTCTCATCTCGTCCTTTGGCCTTTGTTCTTTGTCAGCCACGTGACCATTCACTTTTCTGTAAGCTTCATTCCTTCTGTGATAAAATGGTTTTGACGATCCCCACCTCACTGAGAATTTGTGTGAATGACATAGACTATTTAATGTGATGCCTGGCACAGAGTAAGTGCCCCTAAATGGCTGTCCTTCCCAGGGCTGTGACCTCCCTCTGTGGTGAGCTGCTTGTTCCCCTGGGCCTCAGACTGGATCTCACTCCCATGCTCCACACTGTGCATCTTGGGTGCTTGGTGCTTCTTGAGTCACCTGTGAATAAGATAAGATGTGATCCCTACCCTCAAGGAGACCAGCGTCTGGTTCTGCAACAACAATTATAACACAAAATGGAAACTACATTGCCATAGGGAGATGTAATTGAGAGGTTTAGAGAAGTGATTTATTAAAGACAGGTTAAAGGCAGGCACTTAGGAGGTATTCAGCATAATGTTTTTGACCCTGGCAACCAGAGGTTTTGGGGTGCTAGAATTTTTTTTAAGATTTTATTCATTTGAGAGAGAGAGAAAGAGGGGACAAATGGGAGAAGGGGCAAAGGGAGAAGGAGAAGCAGACTCCCCACTGAGTAGGGAGCCCAACATGGGACTTGATCCCAGGACCCTGGGATTATGACCTGAGCCACAGGCAGGTGCTTAATCAACTGAGCCACCCAGGCATCCCAGGATGCTAAATTTTACTGGGCATATTACATTTTTGCTTTGAATGCTACCTCCTCAACTTTTAATAACAGCTTGTTCTTTGAACCTTACATGTGACAGGGATGGAAAGAGTGGTTTTCTCTTTTTAGCCCAAGCAGGTGGAATTAGATCTGAGAGCATCTGTTAAATGCATCTAGGTCTTTCTGACACTTCTGTAACCATTTACCCAATGTATCTACCATTATTTATACTGGGTGTGCTGTTACTCTGAGCATATGCTCATTTCATATGCTTGGTGGTAGTTTGTAGATAATTTGAACATTTCTGATTTTTAAAATTTGCATTATACAGTTATTTCTATTTAATGACTTTGAAAAGATTCTTTCTCCGGTGAGAGAGCAGAATTAATGATTTTTTAATCACTTTTTTTTTTGGCTAGCATGTTCTGCTTTGTGTTTTTACCACACCACCCCCCCCAAACACCCCGCACCCCAAACACATAAGCTAGATTTAGGAGAAAAATCATGGGGGGATCTGTTCAGACAGTTACCTCTTTGATTCCCCCAGAGGCACTGGCTCTTAGATCTTCTACTAGTGTAGCTCCTCTGATCTTTTATTCTGTAAGGTGTTTGTGTCTCTGTATGATGGATGTTTCACTGACCCAAGTAAATGGAAGAAAATTTTTCTCCAGCCTTTAAATGTATTGCTTTCCTTGTTCTTTCAAAAACACACTTTTCTTGGGTAAGAACATTTTAGAGGCATTTGGCATCAAATCAACAGAATTGTGGCCTTTAATGGAATTTGAAGCACTGAGAGGTGGTTTGATTGGTAAGAATCCATTTTTGTTTCTTTCTCCTTGGCTATACCTTCTTCACACAATAAAGAAACAACTCTCCTCCTCCTCCTCCCCTTGTTTTTTGAAACAAGAGTGTCTGATTTTATTGAATTTTGTACTTTGGCTTTTATTGTCACTTTTCTTTTTCCCTTGAAGGGGAGGAAAAACTCTCAAGTTGTGTACAGAGTAAATTAAATTATGAGGAAAGTAGTCCACGGAGTTAAACAAGATGAACTGAGGACTTGGAACTGTTTCTAAGCATTGCCATGATGCTGCAGATAGTCTAATCTATGATTCAGAAACTTATTAGTCATTTTGATATACTGTTGATTTGACTAATTACCCTGAAGGCTGGCTGGCAGACTGAATTGCCCAAGTCACCTAGTAATTTCGATCAAATCAACGAGTAATTATAGTTTTGTGCAGGCAACAAATATAGAATACTGATCATGATAGACGAAAGAAGATGTTATTGTGATATAATCATATAAAATACTTAATTCTAGCCTTCTAGCAGTCCTTACCTTTTTCGTATTTCAGTGCTGAAATTGTCAGCGCACAATAGAGAAAGGCTGTGGCAACTGTCTGGAGAGAATCATTTTATTCTTTCAATATAAGCATGTGAAAGATTTTCTAGTGGTAAGGTAAATACTTATATCTTAAATGTCCTTTAATTGTAATAAGCATGGTTTTGGAAGCCCTCCGAACAACATATGGTCAAATCTGCAGCTCTCTTAGATTTCTCACAGGAAGAACCTAGAAATGAGCAAAGTTATTGCGACTAATTTCACTTATCAGTTCATTAGATTCATACTAATATTAGCACAATCAGACCTCCCTGAAATCCAGATACTGACATTTGTTTGGTTTCCACTCTGTCATCATTTCCCCCCTCACTTTGGCGGGGGGGGGGGGTGCGCCGGAATCCTCCAGAGTATGGTGTTTATTACTGCATTTGTCATTGGCAGTGTTTATATGCTATTTTTGTGGGTATAAATATAAAATATTTTAGAAACAGAGCCATATTTACTGAATGGAAAAATCTGTCTTTCATTTTACTTGAGTTGTCTCCTGGATGGTTTACCTCTGTTCCTTTTCTGTGAAAGCAGGAAATAACAATTTCCTTGGAATTAGTGCAGATTTGCTGTATAATTAATGTTTGTGAAGCTCCTCCAGGGGAGTTATTCTGAAGAAAGCCCCTGTGTTTTGTAGTAACTTCATATGCACTTGACCAAAAAGAAAAAAAAAATCAGAGAGAGAGAACAATAATTTAAAAATTTCAGATATTTTGAGTTTGTTCTTGAGGAATTAGATATATATTCCTGCCATTTTCTTGCTCGGTCTTAGTTTCTGCCTCCCTGTCACAGTGTGAAGATCTCAGTGTGCTGGAAGTCGTTCTTGCATTTGAAGATACATGATATTTTTTGGTACAACCTGACCCCAAACTACTACTGCTTTGTTGGGATACTCAGCTATTTCTCCAGCTTAATAAGAAACAGTTTGTTGATTTCCAATAAGTACTTTGCTAAGGGATGTCCATAGTAATTTTGAGTATTTGCACATTTTGCCTTGTGCACTGACACTAGAGACTAATCTACAGATAAGTTGCAATTTTGTTCCAATAGTATTTAGTCAGCTCATCGATTTTTTGGTAATCCCCCAGGGTTTAGAACAGAAGTGAATTATTATGCATATATATGTTAATATTATATAAAATTATTCTTCCAAAAAAAGGAACTCCTTTGCTTCCATATCCTTTTCACAGCTCCTTTGATTTTAGAAGTTAATTAGCTCTCAAGTTCATGATGCTTTGAGGGGAAAGTAGGGACTCTTGTCTACTCTTTTTTTCTCATCGTTTTCTACCTGAAGCACTAACTCTAGGGAGAAATAGTGCCAATTGCAAAATTTATCTCAAGCAAAACTTAATTTAAAACATCGTCTTTGATTTTTCTTTTCTTGCTTTTGTTTCCTCTTTCTTTACCCCCTTACAAAAGACATGGATACCCACATGTTAATTTAGTGGAGAAAAGCTTTAATTAAAGAAGTATGGATAGCCTGAAACCATTCAAATCTGTGCCAGTCACTCTAGAGGCAAGTGTAGATGAATTGAAGCAGAATATGGGAGACTTGCGATCTACCCAGTTGCTTCTGGAGGCTTATAGATAAATTAATGCCTTCCTCCCCATGAGGACAGCCTCTCTGCAGGTCCGCTTAGGGGGCTGGCAGCCATCCAGTCAATAAGCCATCCTTGCTGCAGCAGCAGAACTGCTTAATATGAGTCGCTTTAGCTTTTACTTTTATTTGTTGAAAAGGCATCACAGCAAGCCTAAACTCTGGACCCCCCAAGCAGAAATTAGAGCCTCCATTACCCTTTGTGTGTTAATTGCAAATTACATAGGGCTTTTCTACTGTAGTGTCTCTGAAGAGGCAGGAACTAATGAATAGTATTTACATCCGTGTGCAGAGCTACACTTGTGTGTGTGCAGCAAGAGAAAGAAGCAGAATGTACCTCGCATTGAGGTAAAGCACTGCTCTGTTCAGGGGTAACCAGTGCTTACCAAGTTCTGCCTGTAGTAAAATGGACGCTTTAGAGTAGTGAGATCTGCTGTTAATGAGAGCAACATTTTAATTTTTATTTATTAATTTATTTTTAAAGCTTTTATTTCCTTGAGAGAGAGCCAAGAGAGAGAACATGAGCAGGGGGAGGGGCAGAAGGAGAGGGAGAAGCAGACTGAGCAGGGATTCTGATGTGGGGCTCAATCCCAGGACCCTGAGATGATGACCTGATCCGAAGGCAGACACTTAACTGACTGAGCCACCCAGGTGCCCCAAGTGCAATGATTTTATTTTATTTTATTTTATTTTATTTTATTTTATTTTATTTTATTTTATTTTATTTTATTTTATTTATTTTTTTTAAAGATTTATTTATTTATTTATCATAGACAGAGAGAGAGAGAGAGAGAGGCAGGCAGAGACACAGGAGGAGGGAGAAGCAGGCTCCATGCCGGGAGCCCGACGTGGGACTCGATCCCGGGACTCCAGGATCGCGCCCTGGGCCAAAGGCAGGCGCCAAACCGCTGAGCCACCCAGGGATCCCCTAATTTTAAGACAGAAAGTTTAAGAAATTTGTAGGTGCATCTTGATCTTTGGTTTTCATGGCAAGTATTAGTTTGAAAGATTGGGGTTTGTACAAGTAGAAAAAAAATCTTATAAAACAAAGATAATTTAAAAAGTTTTACTGCATGGTGATGAAATTGCCCAAGTATAACTTCAACAAACTGCAATACTGAAAGCTTTTCTAAATATGAGAGACCTTCATAGTGAGCTGAATTTCCTTTGACTGCTTTTGTTTTTTTTCTATATAAAAAAAAAAGAGGTTCTTAAAAAATTGAGAACTGTGGAGAGCCCAGGATTCCTCCAACTACATTTGGAGAACCAGTGATTTAGACTGACAAAAATTGTGGCAGAGCTTTAACCTTTCATATTCCCAGAGTATGAACCCCATACGGAGAGGTAAACTATGTAGATTTAACCAATAAATATTATTGTACAATAATACTAAACTTTAGAAAAGTGGTCCTTAAGAAAAAGACTGCCACTCTTCTGAATTCTTTGTGCTTTCTTTATGTGTCATTTTCATCCATATTTATTCTGTTGGAAGTTAACAACTCATAACTACAGAAGTAGTTGTTTTTTCTTTGTGTGTTTTCTGTTGAATGTTTCAAACATTTTGTGGTCCTTATAATTGATTCAAATAGCATATTATGGGGATGTCTGGGTGGCTCGGCGGTTGAGCATCTGCCTTTGACTCGGGTTGTGATGCCAGGGTCCCGGGATCAAGTCCCGCATCAGGCTCTCTGTGAGGAGCCTACTTCTCCCTCTGCCTATGTCTCTGCCTCTCTCTGTGTGTCTCTCATGAATAAATAAATGAAATCTTTAAAAAAAAAACCCAAAGCAAATAGCATATTATGTTAGGATACTCTTTTATTCCTACTCATACCTGTCAGGCTATAATTACTGCAGGACACCTTTCCTGCTGAGATGAAGAAGAGACTTCCAGCCCAGTGTAATTGCCATACAAAGCTGGACTTGTGTATGTTCCTTAGGTGTGGGATGTTCATTGGCGTGTATTTTATTATTTATATATTTATTTTAAAGACATTTATTTATTCATGAGAGACACACAGAGAGAGGCAGAGACATAGGCAGAGGGAGAAGCAGGATCCCTGAAGGGAGCCCAATGTGGGACTCGATCCCAGGATGCCGGGATCATGACCTGAGCCAAAGGCAGATGCCCAATCACTGAGCCACCCAGGCGTCCCTTGGCATGTATTTTAAATTTAAAAATGTTTTTGCTAAGTAGTACATGAACATGGTACCAAATTCAAAAAGTGAAGAAAGGTACACAGTGAAAAGAAGTCTCCTTGCCTTCCCTGTCCCCGGCCACACCATGCCCCTTTGCTCAGGCACCTGCCTCAGATGTCGTCTTGGGTGCCTGCACAGATGGTCTGTGCATTTACAGGCATATAGAGTAACATATTCCTTTTTTTTCTTATACAAATGGAGGCATACTGTACTTGATGTTCTGTACATATCCCGACAGCCTTTTGATATCAGTACATTCAGAGCTGCCTCCTTTTTTAAAAAAATTGTGACATAGTATTCCATTTTATAGAAGTGCCTGACTTAAATAACCGGACCATTGCTGGTGAATATTGAGGATCTTTCCACTTGTTTACTATGTAAATAATTCTCCAAAGGACATCACTGTAGTTAGAGAGGTGTTAGTGGGTAAGAGGCTGTGTCTGGGTCAAATCCCAGAATATCTGTTTGACCTTGATTAAACCAGTTCCTTTACCTCTTCGTGACTCAGTTTCGTTATCTATGAAAGAAGAGAGTATAATTCACAGGATTGTTGAGAAGATATAATGGTGTGATGTATTTCAAATTACCCTGGCAAAGAGAAATGCACAATATGTGTCAACTCTTACCGTTAACCAGTCTGCCATTTGCAAGGTGAAAGTGTCTTCCTAAGATAAATTCACAGAAGTGGTTTTCCTGACCAAATTAAATTTTGAAGACTGTTGCCAAATAGTTCTCTGTAGGTAGAAGACCAGTTTATGCTCTCACCTGAGGTATAGGAGGTATGCTCATTTTTATTTCTCGTACGTCACCTCTTGATACGTGTAAATCCGGACTGTGATTGTATATTCCTGAGGTCCAAATTGGAGTTGCTCAAGAGGGAGAGATTTCAAGTTAAAAAGTTTTTCTTCCTGAAAATTTTCAGGACTTCTAGAAGGTCTTGCTTTTTACTCTTATCAATATGACATCTTCTCTTAAATCTTAATGATAAACTGATTGTGGCAATAATCAATGTTTGAGTGGTAGACTACTTCAAGCCAGTAGGTTTTTATTATGTACTTAGAGTCCTTTACGTACTCATGGATGAGAAAATGTGGCCTTTTAAATATTCAGAAAACAGTGGTACCATTTGTTAGAGGGATTATTATATTTCCATGTAAGGAAGTCTTACATTTTTATGTTCATAAAAAATAAATGTGAAATTAGAACTTCATAGTCCTTTGGCTATCATGTGGGTGCTACTACTATTCCACTTACTTGAAGGTAAGATACCAGTCTCCATTAGCTCAACACCAGTGGTTTACTCATTTATAGTATACGAAAGGCACCCAACTCTGTGGCCCATTTCATAGACTAGTAAAGAAGAATGCTTTGCCCCAGTCAGCATAGGCTTGTGTTCTGGGAGACAAGCAGATTTTTGGTTCTGAGCCTTTGCTGACATTATAATAAATGCTAATCATTTTGTACCTCTGATGCCTCACCTTGTAGTGTTTTGGGTAGGAGTGGAAGTGCCTAGCCAGCCATGAAATTTGTAGGGCACCAAGGCCTGAACTGATTATTTTTCAAGGGCATGGTTACTCATGGGCTGAAATAACCCCCACAGTGCTGAAACAGAACTTTTAGTTACAGTTCAAGTCACAAAAGTTCTACAACTCTCTTCAGTAGACCTTCAGTATTGGAGCTGGCTGTTAGCATCTGTTTTGGAACTCTTCATGGTTTTACCATGAATGCTTCTTTAACGTGGCTTTTAAACTTTTTTGAAGGAGGGCGATTCATTGACCCTTTTTAGAATTGGCTGAAGACTATAGCCACCTCTCTCCAGAAAAGGGATGCTAACAATTTATGAGATTCCTAGATATATAGGGAATGTTATTGGTACTTCACTTGTTGCCCTTAGTGTGTCTTATGCCATGCACAGATGAAGGATGTTTTTGGAAAGGAGGCTTTTCATGTTGTTATTTCCAAAGGCAATCATTACCTCACCTTGGTTATACTATAGGTTACATATCTGCAAGTTTTCACTGAAAGCATTTGGAAAGCTCCTGGGAGGGAACTAATTCTAAGTATAGAGTAAACAGCACATCCTCGTAAAGTACCCACTTTTCCAAAGAAAATGACCAAGACATGTTGGTCAAAAACTTAAATATTGTTTTTTTCTAGGAACATTTCTTGAGAAGAACTTCATTAGTATGAGAAGGTTCTTTGATTCAGAGCACTCATCCCAAATCTCTGCTTTAGAATATTGTTCCATAGAAGTTGTTGGATCATCTTGTTACTGCATTTACCTTAGTTAAATTTTAGGGCTTTGTGCCAGAAATCTTGACTGAATTGTCCCTTGATAGCTTTCAACAAAGTAGTGCATACTACCAAGACTATAGTGACTAACAACCTTGAGTAGACCAATTCCTTTACCTCTTTGTGACTCAGTTTCCTTATCTATTAAAGAAGAGAGTATAGTTCACAAGATTGTTGAGAAGATTTAATGGTGTAATATATTTCAAATTGCCCTGGCAAAGAGACATGCTCATGTTTGAACAAATCACTCCATGTGTACAAGAAACTTCTGTTCAGTCACCAGTGAGCTGATGTCTCAACACTTGCTATAATTTTCAAAAGGTGTAGTTTTTACATTCCAAATCCTTGCCAGTAGTGGTTTCATTTCTTAAATAGCCTTAAAAATTAAGTCCCCAAACAAATTTCAGGTATAAATATGAATTTTAATTTTAATTTTTCTTCTCCATTTTTTCTGCTTATCAGTTTCATGGCACTTTGGTATGACCTAGTTGGCAGCCCGTTCTAGTGAAATTAAAATGTAAAACATGGTGAAATTATTTCAAGGAATTATTGGCAGTTTTCTGCAGTCTCATAACTAGTTTGAAGTATGCATTTATTAAAGTCTGAAACTATTTGGAATGTATGTATGGAGAGAATTTTCTTTGTGTGCATTCTATGTGTTAACTGGTGACCTACAACTTGGTAGGACAAAACATGATTGTATTTTACTGAATAATGGACAGTAATAAATGAATGAGCCAGAGTCAAAAACTATGGCAAGTTGAGGGAGCCTTAAGACAAGGTCTGGGAGAGTCAGATATTGGATGCTTTATTTTTCACAGTCCAGCATTGCTATGTGATATGAGAGCGAGAGAGAAGGAAACTGGGCCAGAGGATTACAGCACAGGGAGGATTTAGGTTTAATAGGATTTTATTAGGCTCCAGGTAGAGGTTGTCTGAGGTAGCCTGACCCAAAATGAATTCCCCTCCCCCTACTGCTATTACTTATAATTGAGGGCACAAATTTCCTCTCTTCGGGTGTTCCCAGTATTTGAAGAGTCTTCACCCCAGATGGAATTTTACATGATAAGCACATTTACAGTAATAGACTTTTTATGTATTTAGTAGCAGCCAATTCAGGGCATTCCAAAGTGCATTCTAAAACAATGAGTTAAAAAAAAAAACACAAAAAAAAACAATGAGTTCTTCGACCGGTAATTGCCCAGGAAGAAAAACACAAACAAACTGTGAATTATATTAGAGATGGTTGATTCTTGTGCTTTGGGTTCTTGGAGTGAAATATGCTTTAATTGTTACAAAGAAGACAGGATCCATTTATAACTAGAATTCCTACAAAAATTTTTGTACAATGAGTTTTCTTCTTCAAAGCTTGTCTTCTTACCCCTCCCCAGTTAGCATAACGGTTGGAATAAAGTACAGAAAATAATAACTTTTTGAGCTAGAGGAGACCTAAGAAATCATCATGTAGTCTTAACTCACCTAAGTGAGGTTCCAAACCAAGATCCCTGTTTTTCATTCAAGGTCTCACAGCTGGTTAGAATCCTGGGGCCATTTCCCCATTTAGAGCTCAGGTCCCCAAGAGGCAACTAGATGTTTTCTGACTTCCATACTTGGACAACTGAATTAAAAGCTCTTAGCCTTTGCCCTTTGTTCCCCACTTTAAATCCACCCAATCTCTCTAACCATTTCCACAAACCAACCGTAGAAACAGGAGAGAAGAAGGAGAAAAATAGAAAGGGAGCCTGCCCTGTCTTTTCATCAAGTTCAGGAGATTGCTTCTGATTTGGCAACTTGCTATGGAAAGACTCCACATGGCTTCTCTTTTATTTCTAGGCCTCTCATTGCTGTGTGGTTGATGTTGCCTTTCTTCTGCTCCTGTTGCTCTATCAAAATGCCTAAAATAAACAAACCAACAAACATACACACACACACACACACACACACACACACACACACATACACATACATACATTGTTTCCTTCTCACTAGGCCTGCAAATATACTCACCTTTTCCTTAATAAAAGTGTTCCCTGGGCTCTGTGTCCCTTTAAGGTGACCACCATTTCTTTCCCTTAAATAATTTTTTATAATCCATTATTAGAGGTTATTATATTTAAATACATAAAGGAAGGATGGCATGAGATCATATATCATTAAATGCCAAAATGTTTACATTATAATTTCAGTATGACAGTGAAAGAGGGGTATATTAAAATACAGTCATTAGCAGTTCAGGGGGAAAATGTGATTTTCACACATTTATAGCTTTCCTAAGTATTGTAGTTTTCAAAGGAGGCTGAAATTAGATAAAGATGTCTGTCTATTTGGAAATGAGATTGAAGGAATTTTTACAGTTGAAAGAGGTATAACATAGATGACTAAAATCTAAGCTTTTATGATTATATAGTATATTTTATAACTCTCTGATATGGAAACATATGCTTGTGCTTTTTGTCATAGTCAAATAAAAGATATCATGTACCTTCCAAAAAAGGCAAATAAGAATACATGTAATTCTTTGTCAGTTTTCTCTCTCTCATACAATGATTTAATAACGTTTTTCTTTCCTTACTGATGAAAAATATTTTTGTACATAATATTAATGACATATATAAACTCAATTACTCAATAATGTCTTTGGAAATAATATAGTCAGTTCTGCCTTTGCAGTGTAGAGTCTGTGCTGGTATAGGCATGTATGTTGATAGCTGACCTTCACCCCATGCCCAAAAAACTCAACAACCATGCCACAAAACCACATGCAACCACTGTTGGACAAAGAGTCCTTTGGGTATTTTTTGGTGTTGGTGGTTCATTTGAAGGAAGTACAAAATCACTCTGAATGGTTTATAGAGCTCTTTCTCAGGCATGAAATTTGAGTTGATGTGCATGTGGGTATTTATAGGAAGAACAAGCTGAATCTGTGGCAAGAGTGTTCCTCTGCACAGTGTCAGTGCCAGGTCTGATAGGCTGGAGAGGGCAGAGAGCAAGAATGTGGGGAGATATCCAGCAGTGCCATACTCATGATACAAGCACACATTCTGGAGACTTCAGCCTCTTTTAACCACTTCTGGCTTTTTTTGCTAAGTTTTGTCCTGCTCTGTTCTTGGGACTTTTATTTATTTATTTTTAATTTTTAAAAAGATTTTATTTATTTATTCATTAGAGAGAGAGAGAGAGAGAGAGGCAGAGACATAGGCAGAGGGAGAGAAGCCGGCTCCATGCAAGGAGCCCGATGTGGGACTCGGTCCGAGGACCCCGGGATCACAACCTGAGCCAAAGGCAGATGCCCAACCACTGAGCCACCCAGACATCCTTTACTTGGGACTTTTAGCTGTGCTCTCAGAATTAAATAAAAAGCTTGGAATGGAGAAATGCAAAAAGGAAAAGAGTAAAGCCCAAGAATAGGCAAATGCAGAAATATATTGAAAACCTTGGCGCTTGAGGAAATACGCCCTTATATGTCTCGCATAAATATGGAGCCATCTCTCACTTTTAGTTTTATATTGCCCTGGGGAAGTGCTAGTGCTTTAATATTCTATCATGGGAATAAGAGAGAAAGAGAGTGGAAATATCCAGCTCTTTTGTCTCTGGGTGTATTCGGAAGTATTTTCATTTATAGAATTTTCTGGCATAGTGTTTCCTTCTTAAATGCAGCTTGCTTGACTTGCCTGTGTTTAGAGTCTTCAGGCATCTGCTTCAAAAGTATGATTGGATAAGCATCATCCAAGTGAGATGCACTTTTCTCAGAGAAGAGAGAGCTTCCTTAAGGGAATAGGGCCAGGGATTACAGCCAGGAGAAAGGAGAATATAGATTTCTAGAAAGAACTCTGGACTGGGAATCAAGAGACTTACTTTTGATTTCCATCCAAACTAACTTGTAGTTTATGATTTTAGCTAAGATATTGATCTCATCTGTAATTCAGTCTTGCTATCTGAAAAGATTCCATGCAAAGTCCCTTTGAGAATGAACTTAACAGACCTTTGAGAGCATGTTTCTAATTTCAATTTAGAAGCAATTGGTATGTTGAATGTTCGTCTCATATATTTGAAGACAAATCTGAGAACCCTGGAGCTGGAAGGAGTTTCAAGGAGTTGTACTTTTCGAACCTCTGGGATAAACCAAAATGCTCTGATTTTCCTGTTATTATCATTACATCATCTGAAGAAAGGACATTTTCACAGAAATATTATGTTTAAGACAATGAGGGAGTTGAATAAGAACTTCTTTCATGTCTTATCACTTAAAACAGGTCTGGACATTGAATTGTTACCTCTGAGGACCAGCCTGGTAACCAAAAGTGAGGTGAAGAGGCCGACACTAGGATCTTAGGGAAGAGTGGGGACATGTACTCTGTGTGTGTAGGGAGGGCACTCCTGGTTTTTAAAATACCAGATGGGCCCAATAAAACATGCCTCTCAGTGGTAAAGAGCATTGTTGGCAGTGGGCAATGTCTTAATTGAAAATAAATTTGGAGCAGTTGGATAGCTCAGTGGTTGAGGCTATCAGTTCATGATCCTGGGTCCTGGGATCGAGTCCCTGCAGGGAGCCTGCTTCTCCCTTTGCCTATGTCTCTGCCTCTCTCTCTCTGTGTCTCTCATGAATAAATAAATAAAATATTTAAAAAAGAAAACAAATTTGTATTAATAGGAATTACATGTTGGAGAATTCACTAATTTGAATAATAAAATGTAGTCCTAGATGATACACACAAGCTGTTTCCCTCAGGTATATAATTTCTGTGCGCCTTCCTCAAATAGGCCTTCCTCTTTCTGCATACTTTAATCCTCTTCCATTCTCCTTGAACAATGTTTCCTTTCCTCAGAATGATCAACTCTAGCAAGTTTTCTGTTCTTATGTCCATACATTTTTTTTTCAAGATATGAATGTTGAATGGTTAGCCTCCTGCCCCCAACAGAAGCACTTGTTTTGAATATTCCTTAACTATTTTCTAGTGTTCAATTCCACCCCTCACAAAGATCCTGACCCTAGGCCTAACTCAAATCCTCGCCTCCAGCCCCCTTTCTCCCATTTTATTGTTTGTAGAACAAACAGTTGACCAGTGTTCTCCTTGTAATATCCTTCGTATTACTCAGTTGAAAGTCGCTGTTTGTTGGCACAAGTCTGCAAATTTAATCATGGATTTTGTTTTCCAGTGCACTTATAATTATAGTGTAATCACTTTACCCAAAAAATAGTATTTGGAACTGTACCCAGTCCTTTTTGTGGGGTGATCAAACTGGTGAGATACTGACATCATCTTACTGCTTCTTTCTGCGAGTTAGCCCCACACAACTGGATCATGCTCTCTGACCTCAATGTCTTTTTCCTCCCAACTGGCTCTGCAGTAGTCAGACTTTCTTCATATTTTAGCCACATAATTAATTTTTCATTTGTAGGTGTGCTACCTTGTACTCACACTGAGTAAGCACTATCTTGTTTTTGATGGATCATTTCTATCTCTGATTTGTCAAGGTTACTTGGAATTCTATTATTTTTCAGAAAAGCCAGAAAATTTAACTTGTTTTATAGCTATGAAATGACTGAGAATGCTTTCAATTCCATTATGACAGCCATTGATTAAAAAAAATTCAATCATATTGGATCTACGAATTTGGGTGCTATTTTACAACTACCCCAGGTTGCATCAGGGTATTTATTTCTGTCACTATTAACTAATGGCTTTCCTGTTCTGGATATTTTTAAATTCCACAGACAATGGTATCATACATAGTTTCTTGCTCAGTTATAGAAATTAGATTTGAATGATTAGAATTATTATCTAGGGGTTTGTGGTTGAAGATAGTAGAGAAAATAAACCCAATCATTGTTTAATTTATGCATGTAGTTTTGGTACCATCATTATTTTATACTTTCAATAGCAAGGTAAGAGAAAATAGGGGAGCCTATAGATTGGGTAGAAATGTCTATTTTGTAGATATTTTTGTTCTGTGTTGGACTTTGAAAATGTCTATGCTTTGATTTAAATTTAATGGCCAGTGTCCTATTAAATAATGAGATGCATTTTTGTTATTGTCATTACAGGTTTCAGAAGATGACAGTGAAATGTGATGAAGTTACATTTCTTATATGATACTTGAAAGTCAGTGACTGTTTGCCAAATTTTCCCAAAAATTAACTATGACTTAGAAGCACTGATTTACGAAGGTTTATGATGTCATCGGTTACTACAGAGAACAAATTCCAGCAGGCTGTGAGCCTGCAGGGAGTTGACCCAGAAACATGCATGATTGTATTTAAAAACCACTGGGCGCAGGTAATGTATGAGTTGCACTTTTTTTGCTGGTATAGATTGCCTTCGAGGCCTCTATCAACATTGAACCACCTACCTCTGTGATAGGTGTCTAGGCCTCCCAGAAATATAGGAAGCTGAACTCTTGCAGGTAGGAAGAAAAGCAACTTTCTATTTTTTTTTTTTTTGCTTTCCTAGATTAGATATCTGTTTGAAAACCATGGTTTCCATCAAAGCAATTAGGGAACATACATATTCCTCAGGTATTTTTGGAAGAACAGCCATTGGCCTTACAGTGACTTTTACGTCACTCTGCAATAGACTTGACCATGATTACAGACTCTGTTTCCCTCCTCCCTGCTGATTTCCATCTAGTCCTTACACTCTAACAGTGCTAAAGTACACATGTATTAAATATTTACCAAGTGCTGTGCTGAGTACTTCAAAAGCGTTACGTCATTTGCTCTTCTCCACAAACCCGTTAGTGTTAGTTTCCTCATTTTATAGATGAGGGAATGGAAGATTAGAGATGCAGAGGAACTTGCTTGAGGTTCTATAGGCAGTGAGCTTCTAAGCAAGTATGTAGACCTTGGTCCCTCGACTCTGTACTTGACCTCTGTGCTCTACCGTTTTTCGGGCTGGTGGTCTCTGTGTAATTTAAGGAAAGAGGATGCCTGGCAGTATCTGAATTCATTACAAAGCTGATTATAAAAGTTTTTTGATCATTCAGTTTGACTTCTCTGTAGCTCAGATCTGCTTGTATAGACAATTAAGGGTTGAATGTTTAGAAAATTTATCAGCTCACTACTTTCCTCAGGGAGTTTACAAGTAGTAAAATAAATAAAATTGGTCTTCTTTACTACTTGTCCAACATTATACTCCCTAGGTGAGCCGGTAAGTGGCTATTTATGTGACAGTTTTTTAATGACTACCCAGTTCCTTTCTGTGGCCGGAAATAGCACAGGGGTTAAAGCACTGAGCCTGCAAATCACAGCAATTATGGGGGACACAGTTTAGATCAAAAACAAAATCAATTCTGCTTCTGGGTCTTTTACACTTTGTAGCTTCTTGTCACTAGTATAAAGCTTCCAAGATTTTTTATGCATTTCCCATTCTCTGACTTTTTGCTATTAGAATCTTAATGGATTTGCTCTGGATTTAGCAAAGGGAGGAAAATAATTCAGGAGTTTTCCAGATAGAGCAATTATCTTTGACTTTGCACTTTTATAAGTAGTTTAACGTGCCGACTCCAAGTGAGGTTGTGAACCCTAAGGGATGTGCCCGTTAGTCCACTCGATGTGGGAAGAGTATTTTAGGAGGCCTATTTTTATCTTTATCTTTGAAAAATTTCTATTTTGTGTTTATAAAGTACATAATATGGTCACATATTAGTATGTGCACATTTATAAGTGTATCTAATAATGATTCGCTCTCATTTTTTTAGCTGGTAGGAGTGCACAGATGTTTTATATTGAGAATATTTCCAGCCTCAGTAATTTCATTTGGCTGAAAAAGCCTATCATTCTAATACATAGTCTTGTCTCTGCGCCCATTTCGTGTATTTGTGTAAAAAATACTGTGTAAAAATTGTAAGCATTCCTTGTGGAGGATCTGTGATGTGATCCATTTAGCATTCTGTGCCACTCAAAGACATGACCTATCATCACCCTCTTGATTTTATGTGGATGGATCATTTGCCCTGTCAAATTCCATTCCGGGCAAGCTTTCTCCAAGCTGCTAGAGTACTGCTGGAGAG
Source organism: Vulpes vulpes (assembly GCF_048418805.1). NCBI lineage: Eukaryota > Metazoa > Chordata > Mammalia > Carnivora > Canidae > Vulpes > Vulpes vulpes. Next base: position 87,059,192 of record NC_132789.1, read on the forward strand.
TCTTAATTCAGGAATGTGTAAATATTCTTTCACATTGCTGAAGGAGTACATATTGGTCCTAGAATCATATTACTCATTCCCATATTTGATATGAATGATTTCAGCATTATCAAACATTTTGGGTTATCTGAAGCATGGTACCCTTTTTGAGTACAGAAAAAGGTAGAGCTGAGGGTAAGGATAACTTTGTCAGAGGGAATGGTGGTTAGTTATTAAATGCTTCCTTTTGTAAAATGGGGACGCTCTGGTCTTACTCTTGTTTCAACCATTCCTTTAACTAGCTTAACCTCTTTAGACTTGACTTTTCCTTTTAAGTAAATCTGTAAAGTGCCCACAGCCTCTGTCTACTTCCAAGAAAGGCTCTTGAGGGCCTTTTTGTTACCTTTATGAATAAAAACATGGCTCAAAGAAATGCATGGGGATGTCAACACAATTATTGCTAAGTGGAGATTTACTAGCCCCAACTATGGATACATCATTGTAGGGTAAACAGGTAGCCATGATATGGGCTTTTAACGAATATATGGATGACATATATTGACGCATATATGACGCTAATTTGGATGACAAGGTGAGATACATTATTAGAAAATGAATAGCAATGATTACATGAATTAAGTCAAAGGACAGGACTATTACATGTGAAAATGGCTTGGGAAGTAGAGAAAGTGAGATTTTGCTAGCCTGACTGTAGGAAAGGAAGGTTTTGATGACAAATGAAAAGAACATGTTAGAGAAGGGGTACTGGGAAGAAATGCTCAGCTTTGGCTCTTTGGTGGTACAAAAAAGGGTGAAAAGTCAGGACAAAACAGATAAAGGGCTCTGTGAGAGGTAAGGCATGAGACTTTCAGTTGATAGGAATAAATGATACTCACTGTTTGGGAGTTTCATACATTAGCACTTTGCTGAGAGTTGTGCTGGCTGGGGGTGCATGCAGAACGGTTGAGAGGACTGGGAAGTAAGCTAAAGTCTGATATAAACTCCTATGACTCCTGTGAGGACAGCCCCTGGGTTCCCCTGAGGCAACCCAAGGAAACCTGTAAGGCTGGCAAGAGATGTGGCCTCATCAGAACTGAGTGACAGCATTGTCTTTACTGAAGGGTTCCATTAGCTGGCAAGCACCATGCTTTTTATGTGTTAAATTAGGGAAAATGAAGTCAACAGAAGTCTGTGGTATCAGAGTTCTTCTGTTTGTTAGGGTACTTCAGTACAAATTCAGCACAATTAACATATATTTGACAGGTTTTGTTCCACTGTTTACTAGTAGCTTCTGTTCCAGACCTTGACTTAAAAAGCAAACTTTGATGGAGGAGGATATCCGCTTGCCCACCTACACCTTGCAGCCTGTCAGGGACAGCTTGTTACACAAGCAGCCATCATCCAAGGCAGTCTGTGATTTGGGAGGCATGCCAGTGGAGAGACCTGAAATGGCCCAGTCTTGCACTTGAGTTTCCAAATTGGTCCCTGGGTCCTGTGATCTCATGACATCTCCAGAAGAGTTCTCTAGTGGACATTCAGGAATAGTTACATTCCTCACGGCAACCCTGGAGAATCCAGGCTATTGGAAGCAGCCCTTGGCCTATACTTCCTCTTACTTTCTGAGATGCCATCTCAGCAAGTTGCTCTCTGCCCGTATCATTTTTCTAGTTGGACATTTCAGTGGCATCAGGGCACCTACAGGCCAGGATGGCACACAGGGTCATTATAGTCTGACCTCATTTCACTCCTTGTCTCTGATTTTGTCTCCAGAGATGCAGCATTACTTGGAGTTCCTAACCACCCCCACTCTTAGGCAGTATGCGTCAGGCTATTTCAGGCTTCTCTGCCTTAGGCATTTCCTCTTCTTCCTGCCTGGAATATCCTACCCCCTGGTTAAATGCCTCTCCCTCTTAAGAGCTCTTTGGGGACATCAGTTCTTTTAGGAAACCTTCCGTGTACCTTCCATGCTCTTTGATGCTTCCACTCTAAGCTCCAACAGCATCCTGAGTGCTCTTTTGCTGTTATGCCAACCATGTTTTATTAAAATTACATGTACAGTAGCTTCTTCCCAAAGTCATTTCAAGCTCCTCATGATCAGAGACCATTTGTAGTTTACCTACATTTCCAGTGCCAAGAACAAGGTAAGCCTATTGTAGATGTTCAATAAATTGTTGAACTGAGGGACAACAAATGTGAAATACAACTTCAGAAGAGCTAGGTGATATAGGAAACAGCTTTGAGCATACACTAATACACTGAGCATACACTCCCTGCTCAGCCGGGAGTCTGCTTCTACCTCTGCCCCTCTACTCACTCTAATAAATAAATTAAAAAAAAAAAAACTATTCAACTATATTGCCTTGTGAATTAAGCCACCACTTGTTTTTCATAATGGCACAGTTGTACTTTGTGAAGCTTCACGGACCTTGCTCTATTCATTCTCTTGTCCTCTCTTTTCAAGCATCCTATCAGTCAGTATTGGTTATATACTCAATGGTGTCTACTCTTAGAGCCAGGAAGACAGAGGTGATGGGATAAAAGTTAAGATCAATGGGGGATGCCTGGGTGGCTCAGTTGGTTAAGCATCTGACTCTTGATTTTGGTTCAGGTCATGATCTCAGGGTCCTGAGATGGAGCTCTGTTTCGGGCTCCATGCTCAGTGAGGAGTCTGCTTGAGATTCTCTCTCTCTCTCATTGCCGTTTCCCCCTACTCAAATAAAAATAAATAAATCTTAAAAAAAAAAATCAAGTGGAAATGCATATTTCTGGATGCTTCTGGTTAGTCAGTAGCCCAAAGCTGCTCCTCACCACCCTCAGCCTCCAAAAATAAGTGGTTATACAATTTTTAAGCTAAGACAATTTCAGAGCTCAACTAGAGTAATGGTGGTTGATGAAGTAAAGCTAGTGTGTCTAGTAGCCTTTCTCTTCTTGATGGGGTTGGGGATAGGAAAAACAGTTAAGTCAAATGTCTTCCCATAATAATGTAAGATAAGTACTGTGTTTTAAGTATAGTATCATGTGTAGAGCTTCAAGTAGCCTGATTCTATTAAAGCAGTGTAGAGCACTTATATATGGATTTGAGATGTGCATTTTGACCTGTTCCCTGTGAAAACAATTTTCTCCTTCCATTCATCTTCATTCTTTTGGTCTTTGCCTTGTCATAGACTAAACGATAGAAATAAATGAAGTCTTTGAGAGATGAAGAGTTGGGAAATATTAGAGAACCTGATCTTAATATCTTAGTCAAGTGATGTTTGTTAACATTTAAAAAATTTATGTTTCAGCTTTTCAAGTACTCTAAACTTGACAGTAGACAGTAAAGCAGAACAAAAGCTACGTTTCGTTAGAGGGCCGAGGCATTAACTTGTGCTTCTATTGGACTTTAAAGTGGTTGAACATGTGAAAATGTCAGCAACTCACCCACTGTATGCTCAGTGATAAGTCTGTTTTTGCCATGGAATGGAATATTATTACATAGATCATTACTTTCAAATCCTTTCCCTAATACCTAAATTTAAAAAACATACACAAGTGAAGGATTAGCTTATTGTGTTATTTTATTGATTGACGGTCCTACCATGTTTCTTTGTTGCACTAGTGCTAGACCATCTTTGGTCCCAAGGACGTATGGTATATAGATACTTTACCCTGTTTTGTCCCAGATTGAGGTATGCCTCTGGAGTTTGGGACAGGAGCTGAAATAAACCAAATTGTACAAACATGTGTGTATTATTGGGCTGTTATCTTAATATAAAATAAACGACTCAGTACATGTCTCTCAGGGCAATAGGTGTACCAGGAATGTGTCAGATTGAAAGACATGGCTGTTAAGTGATGATCAAGGACTGGATGGAAACTCACTTTTGTTGTAGTTATTTGGTACATTAAGTGGAAATCGGCTTAAGATCGCAAAAGCCTGCCCTCCTTCTGTGTGATGGAAAATGTTGCTTAGTAACTTGGTTTTTTCCACGGTGCCACTTTAAATTAGCATTCCAAAGGATTTTGAAGTATGGGTTGTATTCATGTGACTTTCTTGAAATAACTAGGCTCTAACCAAAGTGGCACAAGTAATCATCTCTTAATACATGCATGTATGCAAGACATAAAACAATATTAAGATGGAGTCAAAGCTAATCTGACAGGTAAATACTTGTGTTTACCATGAAGAATAATCATTTGTTAGCTGGAGGAGTGATTATGTGGATCTTTCATTCTGAAAGCTTTGAGCTTCCTATTTAGAATTTGTGAATATTTGGAATTCAGGCCTGTTATTACTGACTGATGGGAACCATCTTTAGAGCTAAGGATAGAAGTAATTGATAGGATATCCTTAATGAAAGAAATATGCTCTTTGTTAATTTCATTTACCCCTAATAACCTTCATACTTACCAGGCAAATGACTTTGAAGTTAGGTTAAAATTTAGCTGTATTGGTCAGATGATAATTTGCGTACCATTGTTCACACTGTCGATTTTTTCATGTATTTGTTACTTTTTAGAATTTTGATCATTTATGTGAGGATCTATGTGATCCAGGCTCATGATTCACACACATATATATATACCAGCTTGTATTTATTAAAGTTTATAGACCAACAAATGCCTAGCTACGATTGGTGAAACATTTAGAATGCTATTTCCAATCTTAGCTGGCTTTCTTAATGAGCTTGGGCTTTATCAGGGACTGATTGCTTTATTAAATAGCATCTTCAACCCAAAGAAGTGAACTTGTAAAGGAAATCTTTGCACAGCATGTTTTGCTTGCTTTCCCTCTCATCTGTCCTTGGGTCTCTCCAGCTTCTTTAGTGGTATTTTTTTACCCTGAACTGAATCCCCTAGACAGTATACAGCTAAGAAGCCAGGGCTGGGAGAGCTGTGGCAAGGTTGAATGCCTAAGTTAGAGGATACTCAGGGGAATGTGCTTGGCCTGGGGAAGCCACGGGGAGCAGCATGGGACCATAGGTCCATAGTACTGGGAGGTCAGAGTAGATAAACGGGTGAAAGTAGATAGCAGGGAGAAGTCAGGACACAGGAATATTGGGGTTTGGTGGAAGTGATGAGACGACAGCACTAAAGGAAAGAGTAAGGAAAAGTCCAGGTCACATCAGGAATCCATCACTGTGCAGCAGACTTGGGACGTCAGAGGGTCTTTGGTGTTTCAGTGCATAGTGTGCTCTAGCCAAGAAGCTTCTTAGGCGTTCCCTGTCAGGTTGGGCACCAGGCCCTGGGTATGGGCCCCGAGAGCCCACTTGTAAAAGCAGGTCGTGGGTGTGTCTGTCGGGAAGGGAAGGGGAGGTGGCCTGGGCGAGTCCTGACACCCAAGGAGAGAGGTTAAGGATATGTGTCAGCAGGCTAATTAGCGTTGTGCTGAGCTGTGGATTCCGTGACTCACAGGCCTTGCTGTAACACACCCTCTTCCAGGCAGTGACACCGCCCGGCCAGGGCTGCGAATGAGTGAGGGCTCTTACTATGTCTACTCCATTCCAGAAGATCAACAAACCTTCTACCTCTGTGGGTTATTATAGCTCTGTTCTCACCTTTCTCTGCCCATTGACCCATGAGGCGGTGTAGAGGAGCTTACAACTATAAAGAGGGCAAAGATGCTTCAATTTAACAGTGGCTAAATTGCTTGCATTCTGTATAAAAACCTCTGTTCTCTTTTAAAAAGATTTTTCATAACAACAAAAAAGTAGGTCTGTTTGCAAAGGAATATGGTTGAAAATTAATATAAATGACAATAAATTTTGAGAAGAATGTACTTTGTGCCCACGTACATAGATTTTCCATATATAGCTTACACACATTTAGATATGTAAGAAATACTTGGAGGCATGCATGTAGTACAGGTACGTATACACATGTGTAAATTTATATGGCTTAGGAATTTCAGCGAATTAGATTTCAATTATTTTTAACTCAGTAAAAGACATTAGTACAAGATTACTTTGTCTACTTTTATTTTTATTTATATTATGAAATTAGATCAATTTACGGGGGAAGAACTACTTAACTATAAAATCCCATTTATATCTTTTTTAGACTCACTTCTGATCATGTGTCTATTTGTCAGTCAGTATATTAGTTTTTAACTTAAACGATTTCATATATACTTTTGCATGTAATAATTTAGTAATGATTCACTTAGTGTTTATTTTTAATAGCTTTATTGTAGGGTGATATAATATTTTGATAATTCTCTTATTGTTGATTGGGTCAATGGTATTTTTATTTTTTAATTATTGAAAATATCATTGACATGAACATTTCTTAACAAATTATTTTTGGATCATTTCCTTGGGGCATTTTCCCCAAAGTGAGATTAACAAGTCAAAGGGCAGTAACAATTTTATGGCTTCTGTTGGATATTGCCAAATTGTTTTCCAGAAGGATTGAGCTAATTTGCCCCACCACCAACAGTGTATAAAGCACAGTTTCAATTCTAGACAGTTTAGACAGTCTGAGCACATGAGAAGTATAATTACATTTCTACCCCGAGGCCCACCTGTATAGATAGCTCTCATAACTAAACTCAATATGTGGACTTTGAAATTATAGAACCAACAAAGTGTGTTGCTAATTTATTCTTCAGAATGTGGAGCCCTAAAGTCAGAGCTTTTGGGGCTGGAGAACATGCATGTCGAGGTGGAGACCCCTTTTGGACAAGTGCAGTACTGTGGTCCTGTGTCGTGTGAGGTTGCCAAGGCCAGAGCAGAGGGAAAGACCAGCCAGGCCCTAGCATTTCTGCCAGTGAGGTTGTCAGGCCTCAGAGGAATTCTGGAGGACTTCTGGGAGATTGGGGGAGGCTGGGGGGGTGGGGTGAGATTTTGGAGTCTGGCATATGGCAAAGGAGAGGGGATGTCCAGTGAAGACACCAAGGACACCACTCACTGAGCCATGTACCACCCAGGTAGCTGCTAACTGAAGGCCTTTCTCATTGCAAATGTCAAGTCGGGTGTTGGAATGATTTTTTTCCTTTGTGATAGCATTATTAATTGTATAATGGAGGTTGATAGAGATTACAGATTCTGTAGAGATCTAGTCATTCTGTAAGGATACACTTGCCTGGTCTGTAAAGGCTCCATTGCCTTGTTTCTGACAGGGGAAAAACTTAAACCTTTCCCCGAGAAATAAATTTTTCTCATTGCTCATGCATGCTGACATAGCATTGTATCTTTGCCAGCTTCCCCAGTGACTTGCAAAAATTCTTTAACCTAAATATAGAACATGTAACAGCATGTTATAGAACTGGGTCAGGAGGGTACTGCAGAAGACAAACATAATCCCCATAGCATGCAGTTTAGGAAGGCAGAAGGGAACAAAGATAAAGTCATTGATAAGGCTTTGGGTTGTCTAAAAATTATGTGTATACATTTTAAAGGAAGTAGATTGAGTGGGATATTATAAAAATTCTAAGTCAGACAGTTACATGGGAGTTGGGATAAAAGAATTCTTTTTTTTTTAAAGATTTATTTATTCATTCATGATAGACATAAAGAGAGAGAGAGAGAGACAGAGACATAGGCAGAGGGAGAAGCAGGCTCCATGCAGGGAACCCGGTGCGGGACTCGATCCTGGATCTCCAGGATCACGCCCTGAGCCGAAGGCAGACGCTTTAACCGCTGAGCAACCCAGGCGTCCCAAGGATAAAAGAATTCTTTTAATTTCTAGGTCCCAAAGTAGAAGTAAGTCTCGACAGGTGGAGAGAGGTAGGAAGCATTCATTAGCCAGCAGTGGTAAGGGAGAGAAACACCAGGACTGTCACATGACCTAATTGGAGCTTTACTTATATTTTACCATCAATCGATTTTTGCTTTTGGTGGTAAAACATGTATAACAAAGATTGCCATCATAACCTGTTCTAAATGTACAGTTCAATGCCATTAACTACTTTTACAGTGTTGTGCAACCATCACCACTGTTTCCAAAACTTTTTTATCACCTCAAACAGAAACTTGCTATGTTAGGGATTTATTTTGTAATTAGTCATTTCAGAGCTTTTTCTGGTTTCAAACAACACAAGGTTCAAAATCTTCATTTAAAAATTTTTTTTAAAATTATTTTTTTTGGTTGCAGCATATGCCATAGGCTAAGGTTGATTCTGCTAGGTATGTGTCTGTTGTTCATCGGTTTCCTTTCATCCTTCCTAAACTTGCATGATTGGTGGAAGAGGGTGCCCATCCAAGTAGAGGAGGGAGGAATGTTCTGTCGAGGGCATGTGAGGAGCTGTGTTTCCCTGTTGGAACCTCCGAATCAACTCTATTTGTAGAAGAACATGCACAGGCTGTCTTACTTCATGTATTTTAAAATTAAAAAGCAATATTATATTCTTGACAGTTCAGAAAAAGAATTGAGGACTTGTCATCACTTTGAATGCGAAAATGACTATTGACATAGTTGGTAATGATGGATCTAAAAATATATAAATAACTTTTCATCTATTGTATCACAATTTTTCATTTTGCTCAATAGTTCTCATAATAATAGGCTTATGAATGGATGTAGCTTAATTTTTATAACCATACTATCTTCTTTGACGTTTAGATTGCCAAAATTGATAACTTTTCTAAATGAGCACCTTCAAACATATGCTTTCTGTAGTTTAACTGCTTCATTTTATTCTCATGAGAGAGACACACAGCGTTCATATTTATCTTTTCTCTTTTAAATTTTTATTTATTTATTTGAGAGAGAGTGTGAAAGACCACGAGCAGGGGGGAGGGGCAGAGGGAGAGGAACAAGCAGACACCCTGCCGAGCAGGGAGCCCAATGCAGGGCTCAACCCTGGGATCATGACCTGAGCTGAAGTCAGATGCTTAACTGAACCATCCAGGTACCCCTTCATTATTTACCTTACTGTGACCATGGCTTCTGCATTTTCCATGAAGGTATGACACAGTCAGTGGTGGTGTGTTTTTGTAATTATGGTAAACAATAGATAGATGACAGATGTTGGAATTGGTTACAGGTTGTGAAGATCTTAGAGAAGCATGACCCCTTGAAGAACACCCAGGCAAAATATGGATCCATCCCTCCAGATGAGGCCAGTGCTGTACAGAATTATGTAGAACACATGCTCTTCTTGCTCATTGAAGAGCAAGCCAAGGATGCTGCGATGGGGCCAATTCTGGAGTTTGTGGTCTCAGAGAACATCATGGAGAAACTCTTCCTTTGGAGTTTGCGGAGGGAATTTACCGACGAGACTAAAATGGAGCAGCTAAAGATGTATGAGATGTTGGTCACGCAGTCACACCAGCCTCTGCTGCACCACAAACCCATCCTAAAGCCCCTGATGATGTTGCTGAGCTCTTGTTCGGGAACAACCACCCCTGCTGTGGAGGGAAAGTTGGTAGTCCTGCTCAATCAGCTTTGTTCCATCCTGGCCAAAGATCCATCAATTCTGGAACTCTTCTTCCACACTAGTGAGGACCAAGGGGCAGCCAACTTCCTCATCTTCTCCCTTCTGATTCCCTTCATTCACCGAGAGGGGACAGTAGGGCAGCAGGCCCGAGATGCTTTGCTGTTCATCATGTCTCTGTCTGCTGAGAACAACATGGTGGCCCGTCACATCGTGGAGAACACCTACTTTTGTCCAGTAAGTCCCTCTCATTGGCATGCCTGCCACCCACTCTTTTCCTCTACTGTGCTACTGGTAAATGTTTTTTTTTTTTAAATTCCTTTCTTTTCAGCAAGTTGTACTTGGCACCTTCTAAGGAAAGATGCTTGGAGGAAATCTTTAGGAGGGAGCAGAGAAATCTTAAGTTGAGATGCTATTTGGCTGAGCATTGTCAGCTCAAAACAAGCCAGCAGAGGAAACTATATGTGTTGCCATTTCTTGTGTCATTTCTGTTGAGTTAGGAACTATTTTAGTTTTTTTATAAGAGCACATCCTGAGTGACTGGTAAGACCTGCACTTTCTATATTCTTAGCTTTTCAAGTTGATTTCGCACCATAGAATCGTGGCGTGTAGTGAGCCTGCTCAGCTCGTTTCACAAATTAATTTGTTTCTCAGCAAGATAATGACCATAATTGTAGATACAATGTGCTGGTTTTATTTTAAAAAATAAATATGTATTTACAGTTTGAGGGAGCAGGAATCTGCTCATCGGCATGGTGAGAAGGAAAGTATGAGGTCCTTTGCAGATGTTGCACTGGTCCAACCACAGTCACAGGTCTGGGACCCTGAAGATTCTTTAGGGCTCTGATTATTTTTTTTTGTAGTCAGTGTTTGTCGGAGATGTTGGGCAACAGCTCTTTCTGTGTTCCCAGCTCAGTGAACACTTCTGGTCTATTTCCATTGTCTGTTCTTTCTACGGGTCACCTCATTACACTTCTTGATAAACTATATTGTCTTAAGTATGCCTGATGCTGCTGGAATAGTAAGACCATTAATGAATTTTATTGGAACAGGCCAGGCAAGTTGCCATAAGTAGATTAGATTCATTATTAACGAATGCTATATGTTTTATTTTATTTTATTTATTATTTTATGGGTGGTTCTTGACCAGGGGAGAGGGCAATGAGGAATGTCTTTGGGGCACGCTTTGCTATTATAGGGACATGAGGTGGCCGGGGAGGGAGGTCAACTGGCATTTAGTGTGTAGGGGCCAGGGATGCTTCATGTCTGATAGTTTGTGGAACATTCTTGCACAGTAAAAAACTAACTTGCCCAAAATGCTAATAGCAACTCTAGTGAATAATGCACTATGTTTGGTTTGAGGTTCAAAAGCAGTAATCTTCTTTATGCTACTAAATTCTTATTTTTGCTGGTGAATATTTATTTGGGAGCAAACAAATGGGTAAAAATTTTGAAAACTAGAACTTCAGTGAAGAAATTCTGGGTACCGTGTGCCTCTTCTGGGTTCTGATGAGTGGAATTAGAAATTGTACAAAGATTGATAGTCAGATGGGAAGTAAAGAGTTGATCCCCTTCATCTGGGCCAACGTATTAAATGTCCTTTTCTTATTGCCTTCAATAGTGTACTTTCTTACGAATTCTTTTTCAAGAATATGTCATAGGTAAGAATGGGACTTCTTGCTAAATCTAAGCATCTTTGGAGTACATTGCTGTATTACTTTTCTGTTTCTGCTGCAACAAATTACCAAAACCTGGTGGCTTTATGTAAGACAGATTCATTATCTTACAGTAGGTTAGAAGTCCCTCAGGTCTCACTGAGCTGAAATTGAGACGTCAGCAATGCTGTGCTCCTCTCTGGAGGCTCTCGTGGTGAGTGCATCTCCTTGCCTTCTCCAGCTTCTAGAGGCCTCCCTCATCCCTGGACTCATGGCCCCTTCCTCCCCTTCCATGATCAGCAGTATGACAACTCTCTGACCATCCTTTTATACTCACGCCTCTGCCTGAATGTGCTCTGTTGTCTCTCTCTTCCACTTTTAAGGACCCTTGTGATCACATTGGGTTTACCTGGATCATCTGGGATAATCTCCTTATTTAATGGTCAGCTGACAGGCAACTTTAATTCCCCTTTGCCATGTAACCTAACATATTCACAGGTTCAGGGATTAGGAACAGACAGTGTGTGTGTGTGGCGGGGAGGCACTAGTCTGCCTACTATACTTGCTATATCCACTGCAGAGAGCTCTTGAAGAAACTTGAGCCATAACACAGTAGAACCAGAATTCTTTTAGGAGTTGAATCTGACTGTGTAGGATGGGTGAGTTTGCTCACGATGGGGAGATGCCCAGGGGGTCGGGAGTTACATTAGGGTCTAGAAACAAGAGTGATAGGGATGAGAATGGAAGGAAGAGGCTGGATATGAGCAATGCTGTGGAGGCAGAAGCTTACTAAAATCAGTTTTGTTAGGGAGCTCTACAGAGGTTTGAGTTTGGGCTTATTTGAATTGTTTTGGATAGTTCTGTTAAAGGAGTGCAGGTGTCGAAATAAATCATCAAAATATTCGGGTGGTTCTCCTCAGTATGCAAAAGGCAATTAGAAAAGATGTCATTTACAAATGCAACACAATTCTAAGGTATCTTGAATAAATCTAACAAATATATGAAAGACCTTTACAAAGGAAGTTATAAAATCTTACTGAGGGGCATGAAAGAATACCTAAATGAATGGAAAGCTGTTTAGTTTATAGGTATCGTGTGGATGACACTTCCCTGCAGATCAGTCCATAAAGTTAATGCCATATATGTTTTACAACTTTTTATTATGGGAGAGAAAAAGTAACATACAGAAAACTTGGAAGAATACTGAAATGAATACCATATACCCACCACTAACATTCAAGATTGTTACTATTTGTGTTTATCATCTACACTTTTTGTTGGTGCTGTACCATTTGAAGTGAAGATACAGACATTTGGAATTAAGTCATAGACATCAAGTACTTCAGTACGTGTCTCTTACAAACAAGAACTCTCCTACATAATCATACCATTATTACACCTCAGAAAATTACATAATAATTCCATAATATGATCTAATATCCAGTTTCTCAGTCGTGCCCCTAGTGATTTTTATAGGTTTTTTTTTTTTCCAAACCATAGTCCAATACAAGGTACGTTTCTGACTATCAAATCTCTAAGTAACTACTGATCTATAACAGCCTGCCACTTTCTTCCTCCATGGCACTGACTTTTTAACAAAGCAGCTATTGTCCAATGCCCCACCTACTTTGGGTTTGCTTCTGATGTGGTTTTACTTGTCTCTACCCCCGGTATATCCTGCAAATTGGAAATTTGGTTTAAGCACTTGATTAAATTCAGGTTTGAGTTTGTAAGACTATTTTATAGGTGACGTGGTACACTTCATTATGAGCATTATGTGATGCTGTTAGCTTGTCTCACTTTTGTGATGCTACACTTGCTCACCTGATTGGTTTAGGTGATGACCACTATATCTCTCCACATAAAGATACCATTTTCCCTTTGCAGTTGTAAGGTGTAATTTATAAGGTGTTAATGTGAATTAAATCAAAATCCCAATAGGTTTCTTCATGAAACACAACAAATCAATGCTAAAAATCATATAAATGTATGTAAAAGACCAGGAATAACAGATAATTATGAATAATAGTAATAGTAATATATTTGTTGAGAATGTACTATATGCCTGATACCATTCTTAGTGCTTTACCTGTAATAAATCATCTCATCCTCACAACTGTAGGTATGAGTGTTATACCCTTTTCATAGATAAAGAAATTGAGGCACAGTGATATTGAGTAAATCTATACAAGGGCACATGGCTAGTAAGAGATAAAATCAGGATCTGAACCTGGGCAGCCTGGCTCAAGGACCCATGTGCTAACCACCACTTTGTACATTGGTAATAAAATATCAAGGTATCCTATAACACATGAACCATAAAGAAATGACTGGAATTAAGAACAGAAACATGGATTGGGAGAAGATAGTTGCAACACACATAACTATAAATGGTTGGTACCCAAAGTACATAGAACTATTTGTAATGCTACAAATTAATAAGCTAATGATGAAGCAACCCATTAGAAAACCGGGCAAAGGATAAGAATGGACAATTCCCAGAAGACGCCCAAAGCCAATAAACATGAAAATGTGCTCATCTTTGCTAGATCGGGAAGTGCAGATTGAACCCACAGTGGGACACCAGATAATGCTCATCAGGGTGGCTAACTGTTGGGTCTCTGATAACACCAATAGTTGTCAAGGGCGAGGAAAAACAGGAACTCGTGAGTATATAAAGTGGTATGATAACTCAGGAAAGCTATGACAGTTGGCAATTTTTAATACAATGGAATATGATCCTGCATCTTCATTTCTAGATGTTTGCTCTAGGGAAATTTGGCACATGTTTACAAGGATACACACAAAAAGATTCAATAGAATAGTGATTTGAGGAAGAGCAGAATAGAAATATATTAAAGATATATGAACTAGCTCATTCTATACCAGTGGAATAACTACTCAGGATTCAAAATGAATTATCAGGGATGCCTGGGTGGCTCAGTGGTTGAGCACCTGCCTTCAGCCCAGGGCATGATCCTGAAGTCCCAGGATCAAGTCCCACATCAGGCTTCCTGCATGGAGCCTGTTTCTCTCCCTGCTTATATCTCTGCCTCTCTCTCTCTGTCTCTCATAAATAAGTAAATAAAACCTTTAAAAAAAACCCAATGAATTATCACATATATTAATTAGCATGTAACTACATCTACATCTATGAACACCAATAATCTAAAAACATGTTGAATAGAAAAAGTAGCAAAAGGTTTCATACAGTATATTAGTATTTATATAAATTTACATATAGTTTTAACTCACAAAATCTTAGTGTATACTGTTTTTTTTTTTTTTTTTTGGATACATATGTATACAGCAAAAGTACAAAACCATGCACAGGAATAATATGCACTAAGGTCAATGAAGGAAGGAGAAGAGATGGTAATGGGATTGGAGAAGGGTTTAGCTCTATTTGTAATGTGCTTTTATTTTTTTTGGAAAAAAAGAGTACTCTAAGGAAATTATGGCAAATTATTAAAATCTATTAAATCTCGGAGGTTTTCCATTCTGTTTTATATGTTTCATACATCAAAATTTAAATGTATTAGCAGAATGAAGCATGTTTTTAATGTTAGGATATCCATTTATTGTGCTATAAGCATATTTCACTGAGTAATTGTTGCTTTTATAAAAATGTGTTTTAGGGGCACCTGGGAGGCTCAGTCAGTTAAGCATCAGACTCTTGGTTTCAGCTCAGGTCGTGATCTCAGGGTTCAAGCCACTGCATTGGGCTCCATGCTGGGTGTGGAGCCTACTTAAAAACAAACACACAAACACCTGTTTTAAAACACCATGCAGTTCATTAAAATTGGAGGGAAAACAACAACTCCAGCTGACCTTATTTGCTAGAATGGAACACAGAGATTCCTTGTGGTAAGTTGCCCCTTAGGATAGATCCTGTAATCTCATTTGTACCCAGTTTTCTATAATTACATCTGACAACATAATTAAAAAAAAAAAAAGAACTCTCTATGTTGAAGATAAAAGTGTACTCTGTTAGCTATCCAGCTAAGGACCACAATTGACAAAAAGCTTTCTCTAATTAGTATGGTTGTCAAAGTGTGTTAGCATCAGGCTTTGAGAAGAGTAATGAGTCCTTCTGGAGACTGGACCACTTTTGGAAACTTTCATTGGTGTAGTTGATAGGAGGGCCTTGTTTCGCTGCCTCTACAGCCAAGACCAGCTCTTCTGAGAGAAAAAAAGAAGGAGATCGAGAATACTCTGGGGAACAATTTGGCCGCAACAAATGATTGCCAACTGTATATGATCCTGTCACTTTGGATTTTTTTTGGCCAAATATTGATGATTATGCCCCCATCACTTGTTAACATGTTGACAAAAGTAGAAAGCAGCCTATAAATAAATCAAGAAATGAAAATTTAAGTGAGCAACCTGTAGGTATACAGCCATTGATAGAAAGTTATTTATCCCATACCCAGAATTTATGAGGTTTTTTTATTTTGGTGAGTTGCATCAAATGATCCCCACCAGCTGCTTTGCTGCTAGCTTCCGACGAAAGCCATCTGCTGAAAATCTTTTTCTTTTGCTAAAATTAACCGGGTACCATTAGATGTTTCAAGTTAAAGATGGACCTTCCCTGAAGTGTTTAGCCCTCCGTGCATGTCCTCTTTCCTCCCTCCCCTGGAGACACTGCTGTGTGTGAGCCATGATGCCCGTCTCTGTCCATGTGTTATTTTCTTTGTTCTTGCATCAGCTCACTGGAGAAACTGAACCCTAGAAACCTCTGTGAAGGGCAGAGTTGGGTTTGAAACCCTGTTAGTCTGATTCTAAAATCCATGGCCTCAACCAGTACCATACAAATCTGCTGTCAGGAAAGTGGTTTTGAACTGTTGTTATCCTTATGGTTTTATATGGTGATTAGTTTTCTTTTAAGGAGACCCTTGAGAGAAGATAAATTGGAAATATTGAGTTAATACTTAATGCACAGGGAATAAATATAATGTTTTACAATTACTTTTTTTTGTGATCAGGATCAATAAAAGGCTAAAGTAGTGGATGGATGTGTTATTTTCAACTAGCTGTTCAGTGTCTCTAGATTTTGAAAAATTTCGGTTAAAAACAAAGTTCTTTTCCTTTCTTAAAGATTTTGTTTATTCATGAGAAACAGAGAGAGAGAGAGGCAGAGACACAGGCAGAGGGAGAAGCAGCCTCCCTGCAGGGGATCACGACCTGAGCTGAAGGCAGACGCTCAACCACTGAACCACCCAGGTGCCCCCAAAATGAAGTTTTTTAAAAGTAAATACATTGTGCCATTAAACTGCTGGGAAAAATGATCCACAAACCTGTTGCAGCTTCTCTTTTTGCCTTGTCCTGTGCCCGCAGCACCCTCTGTGTCCCTCCATGGAGCAGTGGGCCTCCCAGGCGTCTTTATTAGCTTAGCGGCTCTTTTGTCCAGCTCACCTGGTGTGACTTGTTCTCTGCTCTTTCCCCAGCATCAGCCTTGCATAGGCCCACAGTCAATGTTCTAGAAATATTTGTGGGTTGGGTGAATGGATCAACTCCGAGCATCGGAGTCTTGGGAAGGACGATATAAATATTTAGCCATAAAAATTCATAATCAGATTCTCAAAACTATGTAATACTCTATTATTCTGCAGACTCTTTTCTTCCATATTTCTCTGCTGCCCAGAAGAGGACAGCACAGGCAATCCTCTAGCTCCGCTTTCTTAGAGGCAGGACTCCGTGTCCGGCTGTCACACGGCACTGTCCTTCTGTACAGGCAGGCTTCCGCTTGCATCTCAGCTGTGCCCTTTTCAGAATACTCTTAAAAAAGTGAATATTAGGTGTGTATTATTTTTAATTATTGTCAGTGATGTATGTAATTTGAAAATTAATGTTGCTGTAATTATATTGATATACTGAATAGTTATTCCCAGCTTTTTAGTCAGACAAATTAAGCCTGTCTTTATGAATTCATCTTCAAAGCCTCAAAGTGGTTCAGGAATCGGGAGTATGCAGAATTAAAGCTTTTGTACTGCGGCTAATTTAGCATGAGTTAGCAAACGTAATTGATTTTTAAAACGTGACATCAAGATTAGATTTCCCTGCAAGGAGAGCTCTCGGTCTCTGTTCTCTCTTGCCGGAGGTTCCACATTCATAAACCGGCAACTCACTGGGGTCACATTCAAAACTGGAATTAAAATGAGTTGTTTGGGTGCATTGACAAGGAGTTAAATACTTTAAACAGGAGACATTCTTCTCTGGGACCACAGATGCCCCGATTTTGAAAAAGAGATAAATGCACCATCTTGTTCACTGTTCATTTCCTGCACTTTAACGTAGTATCTGGCCTGCAGGCATTCCGTTTGCTTCGAGTGAGTGAATGAACGCGTGGGTAAAGGTCACTAGCAAACACAGGAATGGATGTCGGTGATTTTGACTCCTCCTGTATGGAAATGGCTTGTCTGTCTTTCTCACGGCCCCTCACACTCCACCGTGGGCCTCTATTCCACATTGGGTGCCCCCCCCATCATTAGCTGGTTCCTCTACAGGAAGACCTCCAGATTCTCAGGCCCCAGGCCTGTGCTCTGTGGCTGAGCCGGATGTGTTGTTACCCACGGCAAGTACTGTTGGCATCTGGTACTCGGCATACCTGACCCGACAGATCGTCCACACCTCCAGTGTGGACTAGAATGAATGAGTCAGACCAGGTGAGCTGGAGAAGATGGCCAACAAACTAACAAATGCAAGAAAGCCCACCGCTCCACAGAGGGACACAGGGTGTTGTGGGCACAGGACAAGGGAAAAGGAGAGGCAGCAGTGAGCTTGCAGAGAATTTTTCCAAGGTCCGCGGGGCCGTTTCCACACTTCCTTCTGACTTTCTCTTGCTGATGCCAGACGTGGTGGATTATTTTGTCTTATCTCATCTGTTCGAGCCTCCCTGCCTTCCTTCTCTCTGGTCCCTATGGCTTGAGATACCATGTGCATCTGAATGGCTCCAGAGCTCCACCTCTAGTCCGGATCCCTCTCCTAGGTATAAGGTGCACACATCTGTCTACTGGGCTCCCCATTGCGGTGTCCTTTCCCTGGTCTACAAAACCCTGCAGGAACTGACTCCTGCTTACCCTGCCTCTACTCCTATGTGCCGATAATCCTGCCTTTCTCTTAGTTCCCGGCAGATGCCATCATTTTTTTACTCCTTTGAGCTTTTGTACCTCCTCTGCTTGGAACGGTCCTCCTTCCAAGGATCTTTTCTGGGCTAACTACCATTAATTCTTCAGCAGCTTGGACATCACTTCTGAGAACATTTCCTGCTCCCAGCCCCCTAAGTCTGGGGTCAGGGCCTTTTGTATATCCACAGCACCCTTATATTTTTTTATTGGAGTTTGATAAAACATAGCTCATAACATATGTTATGAGCATAACACCCAGTGCTCATCCTGTCAAGTGCCCCCCTCAGTGCCCGTCACCCAGTCACCCCATCCACCCATCCGCCTCCCCTTCCACTACCCCTTGTTCATTTCCCAGAGTTAGGACTTTCATATTTGTCACCCTCTCTGATTTTTCCCACTCATTTTCTCTCCTTTCCCCTATAATCTCTTTAACTATTTTTTATATTCCCCATATGAGTGAAACCATATAATGTTTGTCCTTCTCCGATTGACTTATTTCACTCTGCATAATACCCTCCAGTTCCGTCCACATCAAAGCAAATGGTGGGGTGGGTATTTGTCATTTCTAATGGCTGAGTAATATTCCACTATATACATAGACCACATCTTCTTTATCCATTCATCTCTCGGACACCGAGGCTCCTTCCACAGTTTGGCTATTGTGGACATGGCTGCTATAAATATTGGGGTGCAGGTGTCCCGGCATTTCATTGCATCTGTATCTTTGGGGTAAATCCCCAACAGTGCAATTGCTGGGTTGTAGGGCAGGTCTATGTTTATCTCTTTGAGGAACCTCCACACAGTTTCCCAGAGTGGCTGCACCAGTTCACATTCCCACCAACAGTGCAGGAGGGTTCCCCTCTCTCTACATCCTCTCCAACATTTGTTGTTTCCTGTCTTGTTAATTTCCCCCATTCTCACTGGTGTGAGGTGGTATCTCATTGTGGTTTTGATTTGTATTTCCCTGATGGCCAGTGATGTGGAGCATGTTTTCATGTGCTTGTTGGCCATTTGTATGTTTTCTTTGGAGAAATGTCTGTTCATGTCTTTTGCCCATTTCATGATTGGATTGTTGGCTTCTTTGCTGTTAAGTTTAATAAGTTCTTTATAGATCTTGGATACTAGCCCTTTATCTGATATATCATTGGCAAATACCTTCTCCCATCTTGTAGGTTGTCTTTTACCTCTTATTAGATGGTGTGAGATCAGTGAATGCTTCACTCTTTCTTTTCTGGGCTTAACTCAGGATTGAATGTTGCCCTGAATGTTTCATTCTGATTTGAGTTCCTCATAACCTTAGGGTTTATCCTGGGGCAGCGCCTTTTATAGAGAACTTTCTCACATCCGTCTGTGCCACTTCTGCCCACTTGCGGCCTGGCTGCCAGGTTGGCATCTCTAAGCGGCTATATGGCTGGCGTCACTTCCCAGCTGGGAGGCTTGCGGTACCGTGAAATTCATGGTTTCCCTTGGTCATAGACTCTGAAAGTGTGCTTCTTTCCTACATTTCTGTGTCTGTGAAAGGCATCACCCTTTTCTTTAAGACATGCTGGACCACCTGACAGAGATGTGAATTCTCAGTCACCCTCAACTTTCTCAGCCTGACTTGAGAAGTTCCGTGTTAGCACCGAGGGAGGGAAGTAGAGGCCACGAGCTTTGGATTGATACTGGATCGGAGAGGCCTAGCTGGGGCTCCCTCACAGCCACCTCACACATGATGCTCGACTTCACTTCCTCCTTGTCTTCACTTCCTCTTGTCTTATTGCTGATGCCTCGGCTCTGACCCAGCAGCCACCGTCACACCTGACCCGTGATCCCCAAGTCTTCTTACTCTAGCTTGTGGAGATCAGATCGAGGCGCCGTCCAGACTGTAGCCACGTGCCTATTGGTCACGCCCTTTAGTGGGGCTGCAGGAGCCTTTCTCATAGAGCTGGTCACGGCCTCTGCCCAGGAGACCTCGGGCTGGGCCTTCCCCGCCTGTGCGGCCCCCCTTCATGGGTCTGCCTCTCTCCCAAATGCCGGGGGGTGTGTGTGTGCAGAATCAAGGCTGCCTTCGTCCCTGCATGAGTCTCCCGCACCCCTGGCCGCCCCAGCCGGCCGAGAGGTTCTGGACATCTTGCGGCCTAAGAGCGCTGGGCAAGTGCTTCTCTGTATCTCCCAACACAGGTCCTTGCAACCGGGCTCAGCGGGCTCTACTCTTCGCTGCCCACGAAGCTGGAGGAGAAGGGCGAGGACTGGCACTGCCTGCTGGAGGACGACTGGCTGCTGCTCCCCTCTCTCGTCCAGTTCATGAACTCCCTGGAGTTCTGCAACGCCGTCATCCAGGTACGTCATCCAGGTACGCGGCCCCGGGGCAAGCACTGGGCGAGGCAGGGTTGTAAGCGTCCTTGTGAAACATCTTGCTGTCCGTGAGTATCAGTGCTCTCTTTTAAGCACACTGAACGTCCTTGAATGAACGAAAATGTTAGTTTATAGGTTTGGGGGAAGTTTCAAGTGAGAAAAGAAATGAGTGGGTTTTCTTGATCTTCCTTATAAAAAGTGCTAATTCCGTTTTGATTATCCACTTAACCATCAAAAATAAGTTCAATGCTTGACTCATTAAATAGATATTTTTAGGCTTCTAAGTACACCAAATTATACCACTCTTCCTTCAAGGTCTTCTTGGGAGTATACAAAGGAAAACACTTTATTTTGCCTAATGGTGCATGCTACATAAAGAATATTGTTATCCCAATTGAATTTAGACGAAGTTAAGCATCTTCTTAGCAACACAAATTAAATCTGTGCTTTGAAATTGGTCTGCTTCGGGGGAAAAAAAACAGCCACTGAACTCTAGTATATTTGGCTTCTTGATTAGATTTTTACCTTCAGACTTCTTGTTACTGTTTTCAGTAAAAATCAGATTTTATATATATTTAAGGATGTAGTGGCTTTTCATAAAAATGTTTTATTTCTATACAACATACATATTACCTTCATATTGGATTTATTAAGAAATCAAATTTTCTTTATGTTGATTGTAAGGTGAAAAATGTTAGTTGTAATCTGTTTATCTACCAAATAAGGAAATAGCTTTTGGAAGAAAATGCAAGTAAATTACTTTAGTTTCTATCTCATTTTTATTGCCAAGTCAAAGCAAGTTTTATTTATATATGAGATAAATGGATTATATCTTAAGATCCCCCCTCCCTTTAATATTACAGTCTATCAACATTTCTTGCAGAAGTGTGTGGAAATAAAAAAGATGAAACTATTAGTTCCTTCCCAAATGTACACACAGAGAGAGATTATCAGTAATTTAAAGATCTAGCTTTACTTCCCTAGAAATTGCTTTTCACTTTATTGTTTGATTTTATTATTATTATTGTTTTTTTAAGAAAGAGAAGTAAAACTAACAGGCATGGTTAAAGGCAGAGAAATGATATACTTCACACTATCTTTTGAAATCAAGGCCATATACTTTAAAGATTTTCTTGTTTGAGGGTACTACTGAAAAGATTACTCACAAAAGATATTAAGTGAAGGGTTATCCATGCTAAATATATTTCAAAAATCAAATATAGGAAGTGTTATACCTTTGGTAATGTTTTCTGCTTTTGAATGGAATCTTATTTTTTATGAAAAGATTTTCTAAATGTCTTCCTTCTCAGTATAAATGATTGGTAGAAAATGCATCTTCAACACAAATTCTTTTTGCTAGCAAAATAAATGTATTGAATTGTCTACTTTGACAGTTATATTCTTGTTTTTAATTAGGCACAAGTTGATTGGGACACCGGTGAAATTATGGGGTAAAATTATATATTACAGTTTGTTATTTTAATTAGAGTCCCTTTACATATTCAGTCTAGTAATTATCTGCTTTTTTTAAAGTTAAAACTTAAAATTACCAGTTTTTATTTATTTACTTAATTTATTTTTTAAATTACCAATTTTCAGATTTCAAATCCAAGCTCTTAATACTGGAATAAACCATCTGAAAAAATTACACGGTGATTCGGAGTCTGAATTATTTTTTAACCGTGGAATATATGGCCAGAACTTGAATTTCCTCTTTTGAATTTAGGATGTTCACAGAAACATGTGATTTTAAGAAGACCTAAAGACTCAACTCTTTTTCGTGACTGCCTCTTTCTCTCTTAGGTGGCTCACCCCTTGATTCGCAATCAGCTTGTGAATTATATTTATAACGGATTCTTGGTCCCAGTCTTGGCTCCTGCGCTCCATAAGGTCAGTGATTGACTAATGTAATCTTACCTGTTTATGGTACAACTGACAGAAACCAAGGAAGGTGAACGGTGTAATTGACTCGATGCTGACTTCAACCTAATTTTTCTTCTCCTCCAGTTCCTACGCCTCGGCAATATGAAAGATGGGTCTTAACAATAGCGACAGCTTAAATCTGTTGGGATCCAGTTGGTGTCATAGAACATGGCATTGTGAGTGCCAAGTAGGGTAGTTTACATGAGGTTGGCAAACGACTCTGACTCTTGTGTTCACCTCCGAACTCTGTTAAGCTGTCCTCTGAGGCCAAGTCTGTCAGAGAGCGAGCAGCGTTTACTGTGGTGGGGAAAGGGGTAGTGGTAGCACAAGTGCCATGGATTTGCCATCTCTTTAACAGAAAATAATTTTTTATAACAATTTTGTGACAGCAAAAATTAAAGTGAAGCAAGTTAAGGTCCCAGCAAAGGTTGGCTGTCTCATTAGCACCTCTCTGAATTCCTTATGATGCTCTCATTTTGTATAATAAATCAACTGATAGCTTTTCCATTGTGAGCTGTCAGGAGATACTCATAGACCTAGAATTCTAATTATAAGTAGTTTTTCTTCACTGAGTAGAGAGACACATAGAGTGTTTAGTTCAGAGAATCTTTGTCGAGTCATTAGGGTTGCTTTGCTTCTTAGGGAGACAAGCAAGAAACAACTTACCACATGGTGTTTTGATGGAATACCCACCCTTCTCCATCTGGAAGTACCATTGTCTGGACTCTCATTTTACAGATTCAAAGAATGCCTCATTGTGGGAACTTTAAAGCTGTGGTAATGGGGTTTCGGGTTGAGAGCAACAGGTCTTACGCGGCAGTGTTCGTCTTTTACTATTTAGAACCTTCGGCATGTAGTGGCAGTATTTTCCAAAACAAATGGCAGTTTTGATCTACCAGTGTTCTTTGTGTTACTTCTAGGTTCAAGAGGTAATCTCAGATGTGGTTTAAACATCAAAATATTGATATTTCTAGATGATTTTAGTGGTTTATAGGCACAGGGAGACCAGGTGTTCAAAATTAAATCTGTCTTGGAAAATACAGGACATATCTTTGGAGAACATGAACCTCGTGTTTGTTTCCTTCTATTAGTGTCTTGCCGTACCAGAGGTGAGGCGGATGTCTATTCCGGGAGGTCTCTAAGCCTCCGCATGGAAGGATTCTTCTTTATGAAGAAACATGACATTGCTCCTGAAATTCTTTGGCAGTCATTGTCCATATACTCGCTCACACATTTAGGCTTTCTTCCTCATTTACTTCCATGCTTTTCCTCATTGACCAGTTGATATGAAATGATTTCCCAAGTCGTTATTCTAATAGTGATAATTATAATTATTATTTGTTCAGGATATTTTACATTATTATAATTAGCATACCTTAATGTTACAAATACTGATGATGACTCTTTACCCATGACTGAGGATGAGATCCACCTCAGAGACTGTTACAAGGATCTGACTGGTCACTCTGCCCTACTTCCTCATAGCACTTACCACAAGTAGAATCAAATCATTAAATGTGCAATAACCTGTTTAATAGCTGTCTCCACAGTGGTTTGCCTGCTTCTTGTGGGCAAGGTTCACACCAGCTGTGTTCACTGGGGTCTCCAGTGCCAAGGACAGAGCCTTGGACTTGGGACACGGAGTAAACAGCACACAGATGGAATGAGGTTTGTCAAAGTGCCAAGTAGAGTGCTGGCACGTGATGCATTCCCGGGCAGTAGTTCGCAGAGAATACTAATAGCGCTTTACATATATGAACTAATGTTGTTCTCTATTATGCCTCTCATTGAAATATGAGGTTTTTTTTTAAAATCACGAAGTTAGGAATACATACTTATTGTGGGAAAAAAATACAGTCAATGCTGAATACATAAAATACAAAGGGAACTTTTACTATATTAGTTTTGAATTTCCAATCCCTAATTAAAATTCCCTAACTTGTAGGCAATCTCTCCAAGGGCTAGTTAGAGACTTAGGGAGAATATTTCCTCCCTAATTTACTTTTCTCCTTGCTCCCCAATCTTTGTTTGTGTTTTTAACTTATCAGAATAAAAAGGTTTAGGAAGGAGACAGGACAAGGGGGAGGGTGAGCAGCTTCTCCTTTGTGGCTGTTCAGTGGTTGATGAAGAAAGGAACCTCCCATGAGACGCCCGGGTGGCTCAGCAGTTGAGTGTTTGCCTTCAGCTCAGGGCATGATCCTGGGATCTGGGATTGAGTCCCTTATTGGGCTCCCCCCAGGGAGCCTGCTCTCCCTCTGCCTGTGTCTCTGCCTCTGTCTCTCTGTGTCTCTCATGAATAAATAAATAAAATCTTAAAAAGAATAAAAAGATACGAGCCTCCAATGAGTGGCAGGACAGGGGCCCTGAGGCAGATGAGGAGAAAAATCAGAATTGGCTGTTTCTGGAACAGAACAGGCTCCCTAGTGGGAGCCCTCTCCTCCTCTGGCCTGGGCCCTCTCATTGATAGGGAAAGGGATATCTGGAAGTCTACTTTTGGGGCTCCTGTCTATATTTTTCATATTTTGTGCCCCTTCCCCTGGCAGAGGGCCTAATTTAGTATCCTAAATAAATTTCTATTGTGTGCTCTCTCAGCTCCCAATTTATGCATGGCATTTTAGTTACTGGCCATCCCATCAAGGTAGGCAGTTTGCAGAGGTGAACTCATTCTCTCTGTCTCATAAATAATAGAAATAAATTCATACTTAAACATATGCCTACATCACAATCAATTCTCATGAACTATATTTCCACAGCAGTTCCTAACCAGAGATGAAGTCATTACAAAGGGTTGTGGGTAATGAGAGGTGGGTGTGGGTGCCTGACAAGCAGGGTTGTCTCTACCTCGCCTCTCCCAGTCTGTATGCGCACAATGAAATGCTCCCTATGTGAGTCGTTCTACTATGCGCTTTCTTCGTCCTACGCTGTGTCATGGCCAGTCCTTCTTCTATGTTAGCAGAAAGTCGTATTTTATTTTCTTTAAAAGGCTGCACCGTTTTCTCTATGTGGATATACTGGTCCATAGTCCCTTATCCACAACTCGGAAATTCACAAAATTTATTATTTATATTGAAGCACAACCTAACCTTTGCTGAACTCATTTGGTGACAAACCCTTACCTGAATTGTCTTGAGGCTGTTTTTATTCACACTTGTGTTAATATTTGTATGTTTTGTGGAAGAAATACTAATGAATTTGGGTATAGGGTGCTGCCTCGGACCCGCTACGTTGGTCAGATGTGGCGTTACTTTTCTAAACTACGAAAAGTTTGAATCCCAAGGTCTGCATGTTCTCCAGGGTTTAGAAGGAGGAACTGGAAGCCTGTTTTGGACATTTGGAAAAGGATCAAGTTTTGGAGATAGGTTTAAAAATCAGACTTTGTAAAAGTCATACTAGAAAAAAATGATACCGTGTTAATATGGCTCATTTAGGAATTAGATCTAGGCATAGGTGTGGACATCCCGTCATACAAAACTGGTTATTTATGACTTTAGACAACCCTGAGCCAGCAACAGCTAGTTCTATTGTCTCTGTATGTTTAATTTATTAAAGCTGAATTTTCAAGGCTGAATATTCATTGGTATGATTGTATTAGTCTGGATTCTCAGAGAAGCAGATGCCAACATAAGATTAAACATGCAAGGATTTTATTAGGGGAAATACTTGTGAGAGAGAAAATAGGGAGCAAAGTGGGGAAGGGTGGGAGTCATTGGACTGCAGTGCAAATGTGACCCCAAGTGAAGGAGAGGGAGAGGTTGGCTGGGAGTGTCCTGGAGTGCTGTGCAGTCTGAGAAAGGCCATCAGAGGAGGCCTGTGTCTCCCAGGGAGATGGCCTGTGGGACGTGTGGTGAGGATTTCAGAATGTAGTAGCAGGGGTCCTTGGTCACTTTCACTCCCTGTAGTTGGAGGTCTAAGAGGTGGGTTGCCATGGTTCCAAATGGTTGACTGACTTCAATGGCTTTCCTGAATATAGATGTAAAAACAATGGACCTGTGTAGCTGCTTCCTTGTGTGCAGAATATTCAGGAGTTCAAATGGTCCCCACAGGCAAGGAGTCATTTTGGTCAGGGTTAGCTTGACGAAGGAGTTTATTGTGCCAGTCATGATGAGTATGCTGCGGTTACAAGCAACACCAGGTTGTCGGGCTTCAGGTAGTTGGACTCCTTTATATTTGTTGGAGGCTTAAGAGATAGGAAGTAGGAGCTGTAGTCTGGAAACTACAACAGTGTCATTCCTAGTATATTTTATTATTCATTCTAGTCAAAAAGCCCACCCTCTTTCAAGGGGAGAGAACATAGACCCTTGATATTAGGAGTGTCAAAGACTTGGTGGGTAGGATTACGTCCCTAAGACTGAATGTGTTTGTAAAGGAACAGAGAGCTATATGGAGAGGGACACCTGAGTAGAACCAGGAATTTCAGGTATGGGTCACAACACACCTGAGACAATGCCTTCAGAGAAGGAGGCAAGGGAAGAAATAGCCAATTTCATTCTCCTCCCTTCCTCCAGTCTCCTGCTGGACTCTCTTTGCATGAACCCAAATGTAAACCAGATGGCAAGGAACTGAGGAAAAACGTGGTCCATATAGTCATCTGGGGGCTCAGAGCAGGGTGGAAAAGCTAGAGAGAGGCAAGTAGAGGTGATCCAGCACACTTATATGCTAGTATCAGCATTTTAGAGTGTTAGTAAGTACAGATGGCACATGTAGCGTGTATTTAGATTTAGTGCTTAAGTAAGATGTGGTTTAAGATTTTATAGAAACATGTAAGAAAGTCCACTTTTTATAATTTATAGTTCCTGCCTAATTCTGTGTATTGACCCTTGTTCTCTAGAACCCGAAATCATAGTTAGATTTTAATGTGACAGGCAGATATGCTAACATACTAGATAGAAGTAAACAATGAAGAAGAAACATTTAAAGTACAGGTAACAATCACCAGGTCAGGCTTGTTACTACACAGTTCACGCAGAAGCAGGGTGTGTGGTGGAAGAGTACTAGATGGTGAATCAGAAGATCTAAGTTCTAGTCCTGGCTCTTGCATTTGCTGCTGTGTGACCTTGTGCAAAGCTTTCAGCCTCACTGAGTCTGTTTCCTCAGCTGCACAGTGCAGATAGTAAACTCCTTTTTTCTCCTTATGGTGAATGGAGATCAAACATGAGAGCATTCTGAAAATCACATGCTGTCACGTGCAAAGGTGTTAACCACAGTTATTCCCGGACAAATTCTACCATTTCATATACAATAAAAGGATAATATCGTTTGTTCAAAGGCACTGAGGCAGAGCTCTTTATCGGACCCTGTGGGAAAATGAAGTTGCCTGAAAACCCTCTCGTCTCCAAGGAGCTTATAATCTGAGACCCAGGAGAGTGACATGGTGACCACAAATGTGAAGCAAGGACCAACATATGTGCTGTCGTGGAGCAGGAGGCCAGGGTGGGTAGGGTGGAAAGGTGTAGGGCAGACATGGAGGGTGGGTATGACAACGAGAGGGACTTGAGTGACCCTGGAACGTGAGCAGGTAGGGAAGGACGTACAGGGAGTGAGCTCCAGGCCGAGTCTAGGCTCGGAGGACTGCATTTCGATAAGAGTACACCACGAGTGCTGTGGTGTGCACAGGGGGCAGGTGGAATGAGGACTAGGAAAAACCCGAACCTTAGTCCCAAGGCAGGTGAACATTTGCATCCAGAGTGAGCAGTGTCAATGCAGAGGGGTGTCGGGGATAAGGGCTCAGGACCAGTCTGGTGATGACCAGAGAAGGCAGCAGGCATGAATGGCGTTATGGGAAGTGTGGTGAAGTGAAAGAAAGCAGAAAGGAAGGGGGTTCGGGAGAAGGGAAGAGGCTGAAGAGAATAGGAATACAAGGAACAGGGATCCTAAGGAGAAGGTATTATCCCACTGCCCACTCATAAAGCCCTTCCAAACTACCTGAAAGAGATGACTGCTTTTCTTTTTTTCTTGTATACCTGCCAGCTTTTCCCCTCCTGGGTCATTAAATGCACTTAAACATTGTTGAAAAATGTTGGGACTTTCAAGAATTGCTTTATTAACAAACCTGAGACTTCTGACTCCCTGGTTACCTCCTTTCCCCCTTTGACATCCACTCTGCAGACTCCTGGTTCTCCTATACAGCCTGTGGGCAACATGGACTTGACTTTCCCCTTTCCTTTCCTAAATATGGGTGTATGGAGTCTTGGTCTTCTGCTGATCAACTCCCATGATCCTTAGCTCTCGCAGAGGGCCTGAGAATCCTCCACCACCAGCAGGATTTCTTGGCCTGAGCCACCTGCCGTGCTCCTCAAATTGAGAGTATCAAAAGCTAGGCTCTACGCTCTCACCCCAGGCTAGCTTAGCATGTCCTCTGCACGGCATTTTCTCCCCCCTGGTTACCTGGCCTAGGTGCCTGATTGTTCTAGAATCTTTCCTCTTACGCTCTCCTTCTATATGCCTAAGCTTTTTTCATCAGTTTCTTTAGTCTGATCCTTGTCTTTCTTCTCCCAGCATGGTCATCGTCTCCACCTACCTTGACCACGGATAGTTTTTGCTCACACGTCTTGCTGCTACAACTTCTTTGCTCAGATTGTCTCACATGTATGGCTGCATTAAGCTCCTCAACCAGTCTTTACAGACATCATCCACCCTCTGAAACTTCAAATGGCTCCCTTTTCTGTGGTGTCCTCATGCCTCCCTCCACAGGGCTTCCTCCTCCTTGCCTCAGAGCCTCTACTATCTTTAGTTTGTTTCCTTTGGAAATTTCTCTACCTTCCTCTTCTCTCTTGTCATATCCTACTCTCTTTGAGGATCAGCTGAAATCCACTCCCTTCCATGACTGTCCCTGACTTTGCAGGTTTCAGGGATCTCTCTTTTCTAGAATTTGTAGCTTAGTGCCTGTGTGGGTCCTCTAGCACCGAGCATACGCTCCTTTCTATTGTTTGATGTGTTCTTGGTATTTGGTATTTGATTCTGTTTCCCCACCTCTATCCTGAAACCCCTGGAAGAGTCGGTACCTGCAGTTCTCAAACAGTGTGCCAGGGTTCAGCGAGATACTCTCAATTTATGCGGGAAGGACAGTGACCCCGGGACGCCTGGCTGGCTCAGTGGTTGAGCGTCTCTGCCTTTGGCTCAGGTCGTGATCCCAGAGTCTCTGGATGAGTCCCACATCGGGCTCCCTGCACAGAGCCTGCTTCTCCCTCTGCCTATGTCTCTGCCTCTCTATGTCCTCATGAATGAATAAATAAAATCTTAAAAAAAGAATAGTGACACCCGTCAGCTATCACATGAATTAATAGCTTGAAATTGTTGAGTTTCAGCATAGAATATCCATTCCTTTCAATATGGTCACGCTTTTGCGAAACAGTTTTTGGAGGGTGCCGTGCACCATATCAAGTATCACATGAAAATCAGTGTGGAGCAGGGAAGGAGGTTGGCATTGGCTAGTCTGATCCCAAGGTTCCCACCAGGGAATTAAGTAGTGAGGACTTCAGTACGTATTAAGTTGTTTGAATTCAAATACTTCATAAATGGGATGGTTGTGTATTTCTTTTACTTAGACGTTCAGTGAAAAAGCTCCTCATACACTGAAGGTGCTGTGGACTGAGAGTTTTACAACCTCTGTGTTGTATGCTTTTTTTTATGTCCTTAGAGCAAGGTTTGGCAAACTATGATCTATGGGCCAAATCCGGCCCGTGGCCCTGTTTTTGTATATCCTGAGAGTTAAGAATGGTTTTCATATCTGCCTACAGATGAATGGATAAATCAAATATGGAAAAAAATATACAGTGGAATGTTATTCGGCCTTAGGACATTCCATACATGCCACCACATACATGGGCTTGAGGACAGTATGCTAAGTGACATCAATGAGTCTTAAAAAGACAAATGCTCTATGATTCTACACATGTGGGATACCTGGAGTCATCAGACTTGTAGATACAGCAGTTGGAAAGGTTGGTGGCTGGGGAGGGGAACATGGAGAGTTGTTTATTGGTATGGAGTTCCAGTTTTGCAAGATGAAAAGAACTCTAGAGATAGATGGCACAACACTGAGAATGTACTTAACTCTCTTGAACTCTATACTTAAACACAGGATGGCAAATTTATATGTATTTTACCACAAATTTTTAAAAGAATATTTAAAAAAATCTTTTTTCATGGATTTTTTTTTTTTTAAAGGAGTATATGACCGAGACTGTCACTTACAGTCTCGGTCATATAGACTTACAAAGCCTAAAATAGACTCACAAAGCCTAAAATATTTACTCTCTGGCCCTTGACAGAAAAAGTTTGCTGGAGCGCCTGGGTAGCTCAGTGGTTGAGTGTCTGCCTTTGGCTTGGGTCGTGATCCTGGGGTCCTGGGATTGAGTCCCACATCAGGCTTACCACAGGGAGCCTGCTTCTCCCTCTGCCTATGTCTCTGCCTCTCTCTCTGTGACTTTTATGAATAAATAAATAAAATCTTTTTTTTTTTTTAAAAGAAAGAGTTTCTAACTCTGGGGTGGGGGTTGCAGCATGGTATCCCATGTATCTTTGAACTTGATGCTAATACTGGCAGAAAGGCCCTGGGTAGAGAGAGATGGCCTAGTGAGAGGATGATCAAGTCCCTTTGTTGGTGGTGGCGGTGGTTTTTTGAATGTGGTGATAGGGCTGTGGAGTAGCAGATAAAGATGGGAGTGAGGGAGGCCAATTGACCTTGTCAGAATCAGCTTAGAAGACTGTGCAGGTGTGTTGTTTAGGGCTCCTGGGCGGGCAGGAGACTGGCAGACGGTTGGCAGTAGCCGCCAAAGACGGTTTCGGTGCCTACCCTGGCTGCAGCAGGGTTAGAAAGAGGAGACCAGCAAGGCGTTTGGAGGGGAAAGGGTGCATGAATAGCATCCTGGGCTCAGTCATAGGATTTTGGTCAAATGTCTTGTGAACTAGTATGTTCTTCTGTTTTGTGGCTTCCTTGGCTCCTTTATTTGCAGACCATAAGGAAATTAGGGCAGAAGTTTGGGACTATCTGTAGTAGTTGGAGGTGGAGATGCTGAGCGGGGACTGTGCTGAAGGAGGGGAGGGAGCGCAGGAAGAAGAATTAATTACATACCATCCTTTTCTGCAGGCAGCTCACAGGCATTTGCAGTGATACCTGTGACCTCAAAGAAAGCCTGTGCCTTCGGTTTTTGTGAAGAGCAGCCAGCTGTTTTCACTCAACTTATTCCACACAAGGATGCTTGGAAAAACAGAAGCAAAAAATCTACCAGAAAACCCAATTTCCCTACCATCTCTTGTGTGCTCAAACCACGCTTGAACAGTAGACACAGATAGAATGATTCCAGCCATTTCCTTAAAGGCATGTGCGCTGGCTTCCTATAAGCCACCGTGGAGCCCATTTGTTTTACAATCTTGTCTTCTAAACACACACATACATATTCATGATCTGTATTCTGTGAGCTCAATAATTCATGGCTTATTGACTTAGGTTGATGGATGGAAGTTTTTTGGGGGACTGGAGAAGATGGAAATTTTGAGAGGCCAGGAGCAGCCACGTTTGTGAGTCACCCTTTCACTGTGACTGTGTCTGGGCTAGGTGGGCTGGGACCCTCTAGGGCCCAGTTGGGCTCTCACTAGCTAGGGATGTTTTTGACTTTTATGCTCAGTAAAACTTGTGACTGAAGGTTCTTTTTTTTTTTTTTTCTTTGTGACTAAAGGTTCTAAGGGCAATTAAAAACCATCTTCAAATGATCACCATTAATAAACATTAAGGAGCTATAATTGGGTGCTGAGTTGATGGGAGGCGTGTGCCGACCTCTTAGGGCATGCTGTTTCTGGTCCCCAGGGCGAAGTGGGCAGAGCAGTCTGTCACTTAACTGTCCCTTTGCTCCACTTCTCCTGTCCACTCTTCTTCATGCATCTCTAGTCTGGGAGATGGTGGAGGGGGTTCTAGAGGCCAGAGCGTAGAGAAAAGCCCCCTGCTTATTCTTCTGGCAGCCTTCCCGTTGCCTTCCTGGATGCCCGGCACGTCACTTTGCTGTCATCTGCATCACTTCCTGATGGAAAACACCTTGAAGTTTTATGTCTGGTTCCAGTAATGCTAATAAAACTTCGCTGATCAGGCTGTTCCTTTCAGTGGAAAATTGGAAAAAAGAATCAGAAGCATGGAGTTAGGGTGCCCTCTTGGCCCTGGATTTTGAGATTTTTATTTTTCAGATTTGGTGGTCCCTTGCTAAGTCTTTTATAGTTTTTCTGGGGTTATGGAGCTCCGAATTAGGCTCCAGCTCTGGGGTGAACCATATGAAAACCTGTAGTGGGATAATATTTTGGTCTCTCCATGTCATATTTCTACTTATGCAGTTCAGTAATTTGCTTTTTAAAACCCATTCTCTACATTATTGACCCAAGTATCCAATCCCTAATGGCTCTGGAATATTATCCTGCCCCCCCTGCCCCCTGCCGTTTTTTCCCCCTAGCTTCTTATTCCCCCTCTTTTAATGATGTTGAGCTGTACCTATTCATATGGAACTTTGTTTCGTACCGTGTCCGAAGTAAACCAGTTACTTAAAATGGTTCTGTCCTCCACCATGCCGAAAGCATACCTGTGTGCTCACCTGGCCCACACACCGCCGGTCTGGTATAAAGTGGGGGGTCTCAGGGATGTCGTAGAGAAATGAGGTCACTCCTAGAAGCTGCCACTCTTGCCTCACAGCCTGAGGCAGGCTCCAGTGACTTCAGGGCAGGGAGGCAGGTAGGTATTCCCTTTAGGGCCATCTGGCAGCTGGGGAAGCCGTGGTCTGCGGATGCTTGAGCTCAGCAGGAGAGCCTGATGCACCTGGTGCCATCTCAAGCTTGTATTATAGTGTTGTGGTCTCTGCCTAATGCTGGAGATCCCGTTGTGACTGGGATGGCAGTGGCAGGGGCCCGGACAATCCTTCTGTCTCCTCAGTCACCCTGAAGTTAAACAGAAGAGAACCGCGGAAGCCGAGAGGCCAGATGTAGGGATCACTGTGGTCTCTCAGGAGTGGCAGTTGAATGAGGTAATTAAAAAGGCCCATCGTGTCGTGGGCCTGCAGCTATGTGACACGGATCGGCAGTAGTGCCATGGAACGTGGATTGAAGAAATCCCGTTAAGCAGGCCCGCTGCAGATAGCCTCAGTTACTAATTGCTCTATCCAACGAGAAGCAGCCATTAAATAGGCCTGGAAGATTTCAGTGACACTTACAAGAGGCTTTGATTTGGAAATACTTGATTTGTTAATTGAACACTGAAGGTGAGTGTGTGCCATCTATTTCATTCAATTAATGCATTATATTTGGTTAATACAATTCGGGGAAGCAGTCTAGCTTGACCTACCAAAAAATGGGTTTTGAGGCCAGAGAGACCTTAGTTTGAGATCTGGCTCTTTGCTCTTTAATTAGCAATGTGACGGTGGCAAGTACCTTCGTCTGTGTGTACATATTAGGTATGGATAAAACAGTACCTACCTTATTGGGCTCTTGGGAAGAGTAAGTGCGGCATTGCATTTAAAGTGCTTATTGTCTCTGGCACTTAGTACTAAACACGTATCACCTGTTAACTCAACCAGCTGGATCTCTGAAATGAGACATCCTTCACATGCCACTGTGATACTGGACAGTGAATCTGGTACCATTTTTAGTCACTGGTATCTTGATTTTAGATAATATGCTTATTGTCCCTTCACACGTTTTCATCTCATCTCATTGACAGCCGACCTTCGATTTACCCTTTCCTTATTTCCCTCAGAATGTGATGCCAACACAGTTGTACCTAGAATTTTTTTCCTGCTTTTTCTGATTCTCAGTGCCAGAGGTTCCCAAGCTTAAATGTGCAAAGGCAGTCACCTGGGAACTTCTTACTCTCCAACTCCAGAGTAGCAGGATCTGATTTAATAGATGGGGCTGACGCTTTCCCTGTTTGCCAGCAGCCAGATGCTCAATGGACCACACTGGGTGACTGTACGAATCTCTGCTCTTCTGCTGGCCCATTGGCTACTGATGCTCCTTCACTGGGCTAGGATTCAGAAGACATGGGTCCCAGTTTTATGTATGATCTCAAGGTGCTTCCCCTGGTTAAGGATACAGTTTTTTCATCCATGGTAATCCCCATGTTGTGAGCCTTCCAGGACTGGTGAGCATCAGATGAGGAGGTCTCTACAGTGCTTTGGGAAGCCATGAAGCCTTTCCCAAATGAGGAGGGCATTAGAAAGGGGATATGGTCTACCTACATCCTTCTGGTGCTATTTTAGCCATCGAGGCAGATAGCGTAAGTCAAAATACTTGCATCATTTACAAACTTAGTAGTAGCATTTAAAGGTGAGTAGGAGGAAAGGATGTTGTTGAGTTCTTATGTTTTGGTTCTAAGGATGCTTTTCTGCTCCCTGGTGTGTGTCTAGTGTTTGTGAGAAGTCCCTCCCGTAGTTCAGGATGCTGGATAAGTGCCGTAACTTATACTGTGAAATCAACTCTGCTCTCCAGGGTAATACTATGAAGATATGTGTACAGTGATGTCAGTACCACAAAAACTCCTTCACAGTGGAAATGTCAGCCTGGCAGTAGGAAAACTGGCCACACACTGGTGTCATGTATTATCAGAGTATATTGTAAAGTGTCATCGTTGTACTGCCGACTGGGTCCCCCCAGACACCTTGGGGCTGTGGGCAGAAAGGGGAAGTGAGTACTCCTTGTAACTACAGGTTACACATTTGAGAGGGGGTTGGCAGATTTTCTTCATTTCACTGTAACCATTATTACTTTTTTTCACTTCCCGTATTCCAGGTTATTAAGTGGAAAGATGATGCGCACAGGCGTTTAGATCCGTATACAAATATACTTTTCCCTTCATCCATATATAGAAAAGCCTAAGAGAATAGATTGTTTATCCCAGAGATCTCCCTTGTGGAACAACTGTGGAACATAATGAAATGTCTAGTATTTATTGTGGAAAGCCTCTGAGAATGTAGAAATAGACTATAATAGAAGCTATTGGAACATTCGCTTTTCTTTTTTTTCAGAAGAAAATCTTATAATTAATATCTAAGGTCTAGTGCTAGGTTTCCAGCCTGTGGAACCACTGTATCCTTGAAAATTTTGTAGATGTGGAGGCTCCAGGTAGGTCACATGGTAAGCTGAGACTAAGGCATACTGTTAGGTAGATAGAAACCCAAATCTTTCCTCTTGTTTTGCATATTCACAGAGCTACTAGTGAACTGGCCATGGATCCCATGGCCCAAAGCCATCCTCATGGTGTCTTGGGGGCATACGTACGTGTCTTTATAATTCTGTGTCTGATGCATACGAAAACAAAACAAAAAAACAAAAAACAAAAAAACCAAAAAAAACAAAAAAACAAAAACGCTGGCCAGAGTAAACAGACTTAAAATAGAGAGCAAAGAGGAAGGCACATTTATTCATTAAAATAAACCTAGAGATAGTGATATCCAGTGAAAAAGTTCTTTGCGAAGGATTTAATACGCTGTGAGCTCTAGAGTTAGGCTGCCAGGGTAGATAACCCAGCTCCACCACCTGCTAGCTCTGTGCCCTTGGACGGCACTTTTGACTTCCCTGAGCTGGTTTCCTCCTTTGTAAAATGGGGATGACTTAATATTGCTTATCTGACAGGACCTGTGGGGATTAAATGAGTTGATATTTTACAGTGTTGCCTGGCACAGAGTTAGTGCTTTGTATGTGTTAGTTGTTATTACTTTTTTAGTTCTTATTCACTTTTTGGAGAACCATAGTTTTAGATCACCAGGTAAATCTTTCATTAATTTGTAAATTATAAAATGTGGCATATTTCCAGGAGGGAATAGGTAGAGAGCCATAGGCATCAAAGTACTAGGAAAAATTACTCCGAGGCTAGATTTCATAGAGCCCAGCTATTTGAATCTTTTCCCAGGCTAACCCTGAACTTCCTCTCGTCTCCCTCTCCATAGACTGATGACTCCACCCATCTTGGACTATGTCCTGTACATCGAGTATGAACTGGATTTCCAGTTATTGCCTGTGCTTATGCCTTTCCTCTGCTTGAGATGCCTTTCTCTTCCACCTGTACTTATCTAGATTTTTCTCATCCTCCAATGTCCCAACCACATGCCATCTCCTTCCAAAAGCCTTCCTGATCAAGCCAGGCCTAGGCGATCACTCTTCACATCTTTGGAATCTTGTTGGTATCACTCATGTGGCACTTAAAGGTTACCTTGTGTGGTCATGGGTTTACTGTGTCTTACCTCTCCTCCCAGGTGACAGACTTCACGAGAGTAGAGACTATATGTATTTATTTATATGTCCATTTATTATATGAATATTACAGCAGCGTATCTAGCACACTGCCTTGTCTGTACAGGTATTTTGCTGTTTTTTTGAGTAAGTGAATGTGTGAACATAGATATGGTGACTAGGTAGTGATATGTGTTTGGAGCGAATGTGAGGAAGGAAGAGGGAGGAGACAGGTAAGGAGAGATTAAGTAGCAGGAGTTGTTGGGGGTCTCATCAGGTTGATGAATTGTTTGGCTGACAGCTGATGCTCTAGGGTGGCATGGAGTGGAAAAAGAGTGAGGTGCTTGAGGGAGAGGGTGTTCAGAGTTGGCTAAATGTGGCTTTTGCTGAACGTGAGATCTCTCTTCTTTGTTGTGGAAGTCCATGATGGAAATGACCAGATTTGAGACAGATATTGCTGGAACAATATAAAGGAAGATATGGAATTTTCTAGAAAGAAGCAGAAGGAAAATGAATAAAAAATATTACTCAAGAATCAGTGATGGCTCTCAGGTTCATATTTAAAATGTACTCTCCACAACTAGAAATGATATTGTCCGTAATGGGAGAAATTTTCTTTATTGTTTTTGGCTTGAGTTGCCTAGGAGATATCTATCAAGTTAAAAATAATTGGCAATATATCATTTTCATGGTTATTTATCAAGACATTCAACTCTCTGGGTAAGCATGTGTGAAATTTACATTTATGATACCTGCTTTAATAGGAACTAGTAGATTTAGCTGTCTCGTTTTTTTCATTGAAGATAGCATTCTCTCTGTTAGAATTTATGAAGTTTATGGCTTTGAAATGTGTTAGATTTCAATTTTATAGAGGAGGTCTATGTGGAGCAAAGGTGAAGAGCTCCTTTGTTCCATGTCCTTATTCCCTGGCACAGATATCAGCCCAGTGCTTGGCACCCAGTAGGCATTCTAAAAATATCTGTCAGTAAACGAATTAATAAGAACACCTCAGTTGAAACTAATTTCACAGACTGGATGGATTTCATGAGGCATATTCTTTGTGTGTGAAGTTCTTCCCAAATCTAAGTGGAGAGAGATTGTATTGGAGATAGGAACATAGTATGCTCCGTATGCTCATAGAATTTAGTACGAGATATAATTCCAGAGATTGTCTAGTCCCAAATCCTCATTTTTCAGATAAAGACATCGAAGACCAGAGAGGTTAAATGACTTGCTCAGGCTGACACAGCTGATTACTGGCCGAGCTTGGACCAAACCCAGAACTGCAGGTCTAGAAACTTCAGTATCATCATCTCTTTCCATTATCCCCCTTGGAAGTAAATCTTAGTTCCATGATTCCTTCCTTGGCGTAAATTAACTCCTGAGCTCCCAGTGCAGAATGTAGAAAAAATTCTCCGTATGTTTTTGTTAATTGCAAGATAGATTTTCTTTGAGAGCAAATCCCCTTTTTCTCAAGGCTCCTATGTAATCAGGGGCTGCTTGGGGACACCCATGTTCATTTTTGATGTCCTGCTTGAGTTTCTCCTCCGGGTAAGTCTGCTCTAAAAGGAGAGCTTGCACCATCTAGTGGATCTAAGAAGAGGCTCTCGGGTTTAATTTTTTGGTGGCCCTACTTTAAGAGGAAGAGAGGAACAATATTTTTAGCTAATCTGCAGACTCTCACATGGAGCCCTTTGTTCATATCATGAGTGAGGTTAGCAGCCCAGAATGATGTTAGGATCGCTGTGTACCTCACAGTGCTAAAAGTAGGCCATGCTATTGACCATGCTGCTGCTTCCTTTTTTTAATGGTGGAGGGAGGGTAAGGAAGTGGGCATTTTATCAGCTGTTTTTGTTTTTTTTCCCAACTGGTGCTTGGATTCTTCTCCTTATTAATTCAAAACATTAACTCTTCTAGAATGGGTCTTCCCATAATAGTTGGGAATTAGTTAAATCCTGCTTTTATTCTTGGGAAATTCTCTAGTACTCATTTGGACAGTTAACAAATTTAGTAATGTACAATATTCTATCCAGTAGGA
This sequence comes from Vulpes vulpes, assembly GCF_048418805.1. Classification (NCBI taxonomy): domain Eukaryota; kingdom Metazoa; phylum Chordata; class Mammalia; order Carnivora; family Canidae; genus Vulpes; species Vulpes vulpes. The sequence continues at coordinate 87,097,805 of NC_132789.1, forward strand.
TAATGGAAGTTTTTGGAAGATTCCAAATTACTCCTTTGTTTCCTCTAAGAAGTCTTAAATCTTTTCTCAAGCTTTGCACAGTACTTACTTCATGTGGCCAGTGGCAGAAGATAGCATCGACCAAACAGGATAATTTGGTGACTGTGTGGGTGACACAGGGTGAGGGTCTCACCGCTGACTTGCCCTGTGATCTGAAATGCTCACTTACCTCCTGGGCCTGAGTTTGCTTAGGAAAGAATGTGATTGTTATCCTTATATTTACAGAGTACTGCTCAGCAAAAACCTGGTGTTTTTTTGTTGCTGATTTTATTTGTTTTTGTTTTATTTTGATTTTACTTTTGTTACTCCATCAGCTGAAATGTCTTAAATGGCATCTTAGCACCAACGTAGTATAAGGCATCCTTGGGACAGTGGTCCTCACCCTGATGCACATCAGAATCAACAAGGGAGGCCTGGTCCCACCTCTGGAGATTCTGATTTATTTAGACCCAGATGAAGGGTGAACTTGGGTTTTTCTTAAAAGCTCCCCAGGTGATGATTCTCACATAGATTCAGGGTGGAGGACCACTGCTGTATGATGTCCTTGAAAATGTGTTTGAATCATTGGATTCCAAGTCAAGTTGAACACTGGAGATCTGTATCTGAAAACCATTGTTCTCCTTGGGACCAGAAGTTGTCCTGCATTGGGATTGTAATGAGGTCATCACTACGTCTAAAAGATTCCATTTCTCCATCCCTGGTTGTTGCTGGTGGAGTCAGCTTTGGTGTCTGACCGAGATCTGAGGAATGGTACTTTCTGGGATAGCGAGGAACAGTGAGGGCCAGAGGTTAATGCTTTTGTGAGTGGCAGTTTAATGTAGTATTATAATTGGCCTCGTCTTAGGCGTTGATTCTGTGTTGTTGGCAGGTGTCCAGTGATAGTAGGAAAATTGGTGTTTCATATTACATCCTTTTTTTTTTTTTTTTTCCTCTTAAGAGCATTTCCTCCCCCTCCTGCTGGCTCAGTGATCAATTTTAGCCCTTTTGGTGGTTCTCAGGAGTAAGATGCTCAGTGAGTTTTTTGGAGAAGCTGCTTTCTAGAGTTGAGTCCCGACCTGTTACTGGTTTCTGAGAAATGTAACTGAATTAGTTGGAGGAGGGATGGAGTGGTAAAAAGGCAGGGAAGGGTATAAATCCTCCAAAATGCTCAACTCTTGTAATGGGAGATAGTGTCTTTGACCTTAATCAGCCCACGTAGTTGACACAACTATTCAATTTCAAAGTATTTTTGCTCGGTTTTCAGAGGGCAGAGGACAAGAATGCCAAGGAATTGTTAGAATTCTTATCTCAAATTCTCCTCAAGATAGTACAAAGAATATGAAATTTGTTATGAGGCAGACCTGATCTCTGGTGAATCCGGTCTCTGCCACCTACTGTGTACTTTTGGGGCAAGTTTATGGGCCTCACTTTTCTTTGAAATGAGGACCCTAACACCTACTTTGCAAGGCCAAATTGAATGAACTGCAGTGACATATAAGAAGCACCATTGTGCATGACACAGGGCTGGGACTCTGCAAATGGTAGCTATTTCTGGAAATACTATTAATAATAGTCATGATGAATGATAATTATAAAAATAAACCATTTTTTTCCTCCTTTGGACATGGCACTTGAGATATAAGAAGCTCATGGCCTGTGTGTCCAGTTGTCCTTCTAGTGGGCTGAGAGGAGTGGGACAGTAAGGGGGTGTTGACAGAGGCCCCCCTGGGAAAGGTGTACTCAGAATTTTCATCCTCACCTAATCAACATATGATAATTTAGTCTCATCACATACTAATCTCTTAAAATGTAGTTGCTCCCTAGAAGAGTTAATTTCACTGATCATTCATCTTGTGTCTAGCTTGCTTGTTTACCTCCGAGAGGATAGAATATAGATCTTTAAACAGTGTGGAAGGGGGGTCAGGAGGGAAGAAGGGGGAGATGTGTTTATGGGGATTACTTGAGTGTCAGTCACACCTGCTGCCCTGGGGCTTTGTGGGCTTCGGATGTACAGAGAGGGCTGGGCCATTGGGAAGCGGAGAAGAGGAGATGCCGGGGATGCCTGGATGGCTCAGCAGTTGGGCGTCTGACTTCGGGTCAGGGTGTGATCCCGGGAGCAGGGGGGAGCAGGATCGAGTCCCGCATGGGGCTCCCTGCAGGGAGCCTGCTTCTCCCTCTGCCTGTGTCTCTGCCTCTCTCTCTGTGTTTCTCATGAAGAAATCAATAAAATCTATAAAAAAATTTTTTTCTTTTGAATTTCTGCTCCCTGTTAGGACTGCCTGTGTATTGCCATAGCTTTGTTGTGGTGTCACCTGTGTCATTTGCCATAGGTCGGCAGTGCCTGGAGGTGCAGCGCCTTTTCACTGAAGCACTGGCCCTGGAATCTAAAGCATTTACACGAATTAGTGGACCTGACTGCATAGCTGACGTCATGCAGTTTCAGAAAAGTCCATTTGGTCTCACTGAGGTGTAAAGGAATTTCCTTCCCTTCTGAGTTCTGACAAGTTAAGAAATACGAGTGAGGGAATCAGAAGATCAGAATAGGGCCTTGATTGTCCATAAAAGCGATGCTGGAACATGGGGTTTATACCTGTGGGTGAGTTTGCGCTAGGTCATGGCACCTGGGTGGCACAGTCCATTAAGTGGCCAAGGCCAAGGCCAAGGTTGGTTTCGGCTCAGGTCAGAGTCCCAGGGTCTTGAGATCGAGCTCTGCCTCCAGCTCTGCTCTGGGCATCGAGCCCCACTTGAGGGTCTCTCCTTTCTCTCTTCTCTTCCCTCTGTGTCTCCTGATCGTGCTTACTCTCTAAAACAAATCTTAAAAAAAAAAAAAAAGATTTCCTAATATCAACCCCTGGGATTGGGCGGACTTGCAGGACACACCGTGGAACCTGGGGCGGGAGGAGCAGAGAGGAACACGTGCTTCCTGCTGGCAGTCTGGCTCCCAGAAGTAAAGAGAGGAAGGGACAAGCCTCATCAGAGTGACCAGTGACTCCTCCTGTCCTGGGGGAGATGGTGGTGAGGGAGGCAGAGAGGCCAGGGTACTCTGCTGGGCGACCCTGTGTGTGGGGTGAAACATTCGGACCAGCTTTCTCTGTCAGGTTTGCAGAAATTCAACCTTCCTAAATTCTAGAGATTTGGAAGTAGTAATTCACATCACAAAAACAGAGGTGGCTTAGGTGTCCTCGCCACGTTGAAGAGCCCATAATGGGGGCCTGTTACCTGCAGAAGATAATCCAGACTAACCTCCCTGGTATCTGAAAACCCGTCGTGATCTGTCCCCCTCCCGCCTGTGAACCTGCCGTCCCCTGGGATGCTCAAGTGCAGGCCCGAGGTCAGAGCGATGCCTTCGTTGTCCTCTACTCTTATTACCGAGTTCCTGCTGGATTATTCTTTCTACTTCCCCCGTGTCTGTGCAGAATGCGTTCGCCCGTTAAGTCCCAGCCCCAGCCCGCGTCGGGGCGGAAGCCCTGCCCCGGCCACACGGCGACTTCCCGCGTCTCTGAGCTCCCGCGTGCAGCCCCCGGGCTCACCAGGTGCCAGGTGCGTTTCACCAGCCAACTGCTGGCCGTGCCGCGGGGACAGGACGCGGCCTGTGCTGCTGCTGCGCACCCTCAGCTGCTAGTTTCCTGCACACACGAAGAGCACCCAGTGGATATGCAAGTTGGTTGAATAAATGTCTCAAAAGCACGTGCCTCGCCCCCTTGTCGCCGCATTCGAGGAGGTTTCTCATCAGTTATGCCGGGAGGTAAAATACCAAGGCACAGGCCAGAAGTTAGGTCTTGTCTCATGACCCTGACGTGAAATCCAGGAATCTCAGGGTTTTGGAACTGAGAGGCTAGATCATCTGGTTCAATGCCATCATTTCACAGCTGAGCACACTAACTCTCATGATGTGAAAAGAAATATTCAGAGACTGTGAGCTTAATATTTGCAAAGGGAAGAGAGGATATGAAATAGGTGATTTTTTTTCAGTGCCTTAACATTAGATTATCCACAGAAGGCTTATGTGGTGGCTTTGTATTTACATTAGGGAGTCCTCTAAGTGTTCCAAAGTGCTTTTCTATTATCTTGTAGAGCCTCACCTTATGTGCTCACTAAAATCTGTGGAGGAAGGCACTTTTCTCAGAGGCTTTCACCACATCTCCTCATTGGCCTCCTTCACCGACACCTGCAAACTTGCTATGCTGGATTACATTGCAGGTCAAGGGCACCGTGCTTGCTTTATAGCTAGAGCAGTTGAGGTGCCGAAAGATTGCTTGGCTTGCCCAAGGTCACCAGATTCCAAGGATTAAAATGCAAGTGTTTTACATTCCCACTGCGGTCCATTTTCTACTTCCCCATGCTGCCTTTTGCTTCCTTAAATTATTATCTGTAGACTTTGAGAATTCCAGCTTAGCAAGGAAGTGCATTTTTGATTCCCTTATTAGCTAAGAGAAAGAACAGCCAACACAAATACTTAACCACCCAGACTAGACAGTTTGGAGAAAGGACAGGCCTGGTGGGTGCTGAGAGAGGACACTACCATTTGCCAGCATGAAATGGAAAGCAGGAGTGGGTATAGGAGGAGGACAGGTCAACTAGCCAGCTCTCAATACCTGCTGGGTCCTAGGTAGATTTTCCCAGTACAGATTCAATATTTGCTTTATGTCGTAGAGACCCCAAGACATCAGCAATAGTATTTAACAGTTGTATAAAAATGTCAAACAAAATAAGCACAAGGTTTTGGTTTTTTTCTACTACTGTTTCTTTCTATGAAATTTTTAATATTTTAGATTTTTTATTAAAAAATCAAATTTTAGTGTTGGCTCTTATTTATTAACAGAAAAATGAACAGATGTGTGTGTGTGTGTGTGTGTGTGTGTGTATATTTTAAAGAGTTTTCAAACACTGAGTCTTGTCATGGTAATGAGCCACAAATTCGGTTTGGTTGGTTGCAATTAGCACTTAAAAGACAATAAAATAGAAAATATCAGAGTGCATTGTACTTAGTAATGGTAAATACTGTATGTTATTGTAAAATACTGTTCTTATGATGATAGGTCCTGGTTAAGAAAATTTTGAAAAATGCTGTTCTCACGCTTGGGAGGATTATGGGCTAGGAGATTGGTCTCGACACTGTATTTAGCCTTGGGCTGCAAGTGTTAGATGGTTTTCTTTTGGTATAAAACATTCATTATTAATTCATTCACTCAACAAATATATTTTGAACACCCAGTATATGCGAGGTGCCTTTCTAAATGCTGGCAGGAGGTCGCTGTAGCAATTTACTTACAAAGCAACTCATCTTATTTTCAGAGAAAACACTGTATCAGTTTGCATAAGGTTTAGCTGTAGATAACAGAAAACTCCCTTTAATAATCCCTTTTTTATTCCATATACCAGTTCTGTTCACACCTTACTGGCTGGCCAAGACAGGCACAGACCCAGATGCAAAGGAAGGAGGGAACTAGAGTTTTTCAGCTATGGATTTAAAGTTGCTTCCTAAGGAAGAAGAAAGGGAGATTGAATATTGGGGGCGAGGGACAATTAGAAGTGCCTGCCACAAACCTCACAGTTTCTTATGTGTTAACAAAATTCAGTTTCTGTGGACACTGAGCTAGAGCTTTGTTATTATTCTGCAGAAAAAGCACAGGCTGGGCAGTTGTAGGGCTTCACCTGTCATTGAATGTGCCCTGCTGGGGATGGGGGGGCAGGGGAGGTGTGCAGGATCGGAGAGATGGAGTTGGGAGGAGCCAGAAGTTAGGAGACTAAACCGCATTTGTTGTCTTAGCATGCACACGGGTACGCACACAGTGAGATTTTAGGGTCTGAGGCAGGGGAAGATCCTGTAAGGCCTCCTCCTTTCCATGGAGGCTCTCTGTGGTCCATGTCACTTCTCTGCCACTGTAGGAGATGAGAGTTAGAGTTATAAATGAAGCTTGCGTTCACTTTTGATTTGAAATGGGAAATCAGATTTCTTTCTTTCTTCCTTTTGAATTTCAACAAGCGCACAAGGGAGATAATGCTATACTGGAGGATTCTGTTCTTAAGCATCAGAATTAGGGAAAGATAGGAAGGGTCCCACCCTCCCGACAACAATGCAGAGAACCACAGAAAGTAGCTTGTGCAAAGCCCCGCCTTATCTAAGGCAGCCAGGAGGTATTTGTCTTGGAAACAGTCGTGGGGAGGGGAAGGAGGGTCTGGTCTGTAGATTGGTGTGAATCTTGTATTCTTTCCCTGCATCATCCTAGGAGAACATTAAACATTTATCAGCAACAAATGCCCTGCAAGTGTTTCAAGTTCTCATAAGAAAACCAAAAAGTAAGGAAAACAGAAAGGAAATTTACAGTCTGCTTGTTTTACCTTCTTGGCCTACTTTCCTTTGGCATCACGCTAACATTTTCCTGCTCTCCCCCACCACCCCTTTCTTATGTGTGACTCGCGTTTCAGGTGAGGTAGAGCCAGAATCGCTCGGGAGGGTGTGCCCCTGTGTGCCTCACCCTGTGATTATCCAGTGCCAGGTGATGAGCAGGTTGGGGATAACAGAGAAGAAGGACCAGAAAGACTAGAATTATTGAATTCATTTGGGCAGATGCCTGTGTGTTTTCTCAATCTTCCATTGTGTCGAAGACTTTCCATCTCATGGCAAATGAGCCAGGAGTGAAATCTGTCTTTTGTCATCAGGGCTTGCCTTTGTTAAAAGTATTTGGTGTCTAGGGAAATTGGCCCATGTATAACACTCTGGTCCAAATAATACCTTTAACCCAGCAGGCAGATTGAATGAGGAGGGAGGCGGCCGGCCTTCTCATAATTGTTCTCAAATACTTCATTCTAAAGAAGCTGCTGGTTGAGACTCTGGCCCAAACTATTCCCGCTCTGCTGTTGGGTTTTAAAGTCAGTCTCATTAGAATTCAGTAGTACTGTCTGATTAATCAGGGAGAGAAATTAGGGGGAAAACCGAGGAAGCATTTCTTTTTTCCCCAATGGATCACTTTTTGAGGTTGCTGTAATTCAAGAGCATGGCATGAATTGGGCTCTGTAGTTTCAATGAAATGTTATTTGCTATAAAAGGAAAATATCCTCTTCTTTTCGTGCATTGTCAAATTAATCTGAACCACCTGGCTAATGAAGGCATCCCCAACGTGGGCTATAAAAACCGTGTGCTTTTATTAGTACCAAGGCTGCTGATTTCCATCTCGACACATTTATTGATTACCCTCCGAGTCCCTGCCTTGTGTACCAGGTGCTTTGAGAATTCACCTTGTAGGTCAGACACGGTCGTTTCTGCAGTAAGTGTGCAATCCTAAAGGATGGGAGAGTGTATCAAGAAAACCGAGAAAGGAAATGGACTTAGCCTGGGAGAGAAGGAAGGCGGGGGTTTAAAACAAGGATCCCTGAACAGGAAGGACAGCGGAGTTTGGAGAGAGAGCTTTTTCTTATCACTCCCGCCCCCAGGCCCCCTCTTAACGTGAGCACAGGTGCTTAAATGACAGGGGGTGGAATCTTCCTTTACAGTGAGGAATGCTTTCTGGTCGAAAGAGCTGAGCTGTGCTGCAAAAGGAGGCAGTGTCCTCCCTGCCCGAGTTCAGAAGAGGGGAGAGGGGTTCTCTGTGTTTTGGCTGCACAGTGGCCGAGCCCCTTCTTCTCTGAGCCTGCTTCTCCAGCCTTCTGGTGACTGCCTAGAGGACCGCAGGGTCCTTTCCTTCAGGAGGTGTCATTTTGCTTGGGCACAGTCCTCATGAGGTTGTGTGGACTCCAAGTGCTGAAGCAAGAGGCTGAGAATACATTACACAGTGGGTGCTCGGAGACTGACCGACGATGACGATGATGTGTTCATGCAAAATTCCATATTGCAGCCATGAAGAATCTTTCTGAAGCAACCAGCGAAGAGCCAAGGGAAGGATTGAGCGATCTTGGGGATACCCTTCAGATCTTTGCTTCTGAGCTGAAACATCCCAGAGTTCTTCTGCTAATTCTGACTTCAGAACCAAACTCTGAAATAGTCAAAATACCTTTACGTGCTATTTGGAGTATTTCAGTAACTAAAATCTATCGGAAGAAGTTCAAATATAATGGATCATAGGCTGAATTACAGTTATAATGGTAGTCGTAGGCTACAGTAAGTTAATTGTAGCTGATAAGTTATAAGTAAGTTACAATGGTTGTAGGTTTATGGTAGGTAAGTTATAATGTAGTAGTAGGATACAGATTATGCACACACAGCACAGGAAGGAGGCTTTAGAAATAATTTGCTGACTGCCCCTTGGAGAGGTTTATGATTATGATAGGCAAGAGGAAGTGTATTATATTTAATGAATGAATTGATATTTGATTATTATATTTACTGTATTTATAGATACACCAAAAAAAAAAAAGAGTAAAGGGGAGACACTGGTTTTATTTTTAACATTTTTCCTTAAGGTGTGTTGCTGATGTCCTCATAGCCAGCATTTTAATTTCTTCCTTCTTCAGGTATTTTAGGAAAAAGTAGCCAAACTTACTGACTTTGGATGTCACCTCCACTGACTTCCCTGGCCTGCCTCTGGCAGAGTCAGTGACAGGTGTGGCTTAGGGGTGGAGGAGCAGAAGGGAGGCATGAGGGACCAGGAGGGAGGGAGCCTAACTTCTCAACTGCAGACTCTTTATAGACTTGGAATCACCAAACGTCTTCTGTCCTGAATTTTTGGCTGAAGCAGTGGGACTGCTCACTGAGAAGCAGGCTGTCTGTCTCCCCTTCCGTACTTGAATGTTCTTTGCACTCTGTGTCCTGGGAGGGAGGAAGATGGCTGTGGAGCCCCCCCCTCCCCCACCCCCGGCTGCTGCCCCTGGCTGCCCTCGGGTGGACCTGCCCCCTGCCCGGCCACTAGCTTGTGTGGCAGCAGCAGGCAGGGCCTTAGCCTGTGTTCCCTGTGGAGGCTCCTTCATGCCTGTCCCAGAGGACCCGGCCTCAGTGTTCCTTTCCTTCCTGCTGTTCTCACTGGGAGGGGTTTGGCCCAGGTCTGTTTCCTCAGCCTCCACTTAGGGCCGCTGGGTCTGAGGGCTCATAGGTGACCTGGGGGAGACCCTGCTTAGCTACTTTTCTCTAGTATGTGGAAGGAAACGCCAAGGAAAGGTGGCTTCTGACTTGGAGAGGATGCAACAGTCACCTGACCCCACTGCCTGCCACCTGCCCAAGCGACAGAAGGTAGGACCCATCTGTTTGTTCCAATGTGACTGGATCACAAAAAAACAATTAGCAGGTGGGAAATTTGTTTTTCAGGACATACACATAAACCTGCCATTACAGGGAGGACTCTGGTGCTAATTTAGATGCAAATGGAATTGCCCAACTAGAGCTGATTACAGAAAGGTCAGAATGTCTATATGCTCAATTTCACTCCTACGCTACGCATTAAGTTAATGTGCTGCCTCGATTGTGGGCATGATGACTGGACTTGGTTGTGGCCTTCATTTTTGAGAGTTTTGAATTACAGCAGCAGAATGTGACACATGGCATCAACTCCTCCCTTCCTGCTGATCCCCCCCCCCCCCTTTTAAAGGAAAACAAACTCTATTCTGTCTATTTCTGAGAAGTTTGAGATTTAATAAAAAAAATACCTGGCTGGAGCTCTTACGCTAAGATAGAAAGGAGATTGACCGTAAATTCAGCTGCTGTCCCATTCAGAGAATTGATCTCACCTGTATATGCACATCTTGCAGACCCGGAGCACGCTGGGCTGTAGCCTGGAGTGCAGGACCAGTGACTGGAACCAGGGGGTGTGAGAGGATGGCCGAAAGGTTTGTGGGTTTGTCTGGTTATTGCAGTGTACCGTAGTGCTCTCCAGATGTTCTGACTGTAAGACATGGCCAGAAATTTACCTTATGCGTTTGAGCGTGTGCATCTGTATTTTTTACTGACTAGATAACAAGGCACATGCCTATGGAATGTATCTCATTACATATAGTTTGAAAAAAAACAAAACAAAACAGGCACACACAAGTTTTACAAAACAGTACCTACTACATGCTGCGTGCCCTGATATCATCTGTTTGACCCTGGTCTAAACCACAAGTGAACCAGTGAATTGGTTTCACTGTCCACCTTTTGGCGTCAGACTCTAGTCTGAAAACACAAGCACTCGGCACGGAGGGGGACCCAGGTGAGGGCTGGTGGAGGGTGGAGGAGGTGGGTGAAAAAAGGGCTTGATTTCAAAGGTTCGACTAAACTGGTCTTGATAAAAGTAAAATTAAGTCCCCGAGTCAGGGCTCCGGTTCCTTCTAAAATGGGGGCTGAAAAATCACACACACAGACATGGGATGTCTCAGCTCATACATTGTATGGATTCTGGTTGTGTTTATCTTGTCAAGGATAATTATTTGCTTGTGGGAAAGGGTTTTCCTTGGGTTATTGCTGTCATTGTGGTCTGCCTTTAGTGAAAATTCACATTCCTAGGCTTTAGCATCTTTCAATTTTTCTTGTGTGTTATATGGTAGTAAAGTAGAACCTCATTTACTACTTCTATTGGTATTTCTTCCTTTTTAAAAAAATTATTTATTTATTTATGATAGTCACAGAGAGAGAGGCAGAGACATAGGCAGAGGGAGAAGCAGGCTCCATGCACCAGGAGCCTGACGTGGGATTCGATCCCGGGTCTCCAGGATCGCGCCCTGGGCCAAAGGCAGGCACTAAACCACTGTGCCACCCAGGGTTCCCCTGGTATTCCTTCCTAAATTGGTAGCTACCTGCAGTTCCTTCCAGAACCAGAGAAATGGACAGCGACAGTCATCTGGAAGGCAGAAGGTCTTACGTACGTCCACGACTGATTGTCCTTCATAGCCTGACCAGGAAGAGGATGCTACTGTCCTGTTTGGCTAAGCCTTCCTTTTTGGGGCATGAATGGCAGCTTCGGTTTTGCATTCCACGCGGCAGAGCTGCTTTTCCCCCTGGTGGTTCAGCGTTAGCTTTCAAGTGATCACATTTAGGCTCTAGTCTCATCCTCGTTAAGGAGGTTGTCTATTTGGGGGATTAGAGGAAGATTCTGAAAAATAAGATAATGGGGCAGGAAAAGATTTTCTGGGATAAAAGTCTGCTGAGGGCTCTTTGAATATGGAGGAGGGAAGAGACAGAAAGGGAAGGGAACCAGATCTTCTTGCCTTGGATCTTAGCTTGAGGTGAGTGTGACCTCAATTTATAAAGAGGTTGCAACTCGATGCTTAATAGAATTGGGTTTTGGGTATTCATACCACGTTATGTAAATGCTGCCCCTCCAAATATTTTCTTAAATCCTCTTAGCTTATAAATGACAGGCTTTGATTGCTAATAATAATAATAATAATAATAATAATAATATCTTTCATTTATGCAGCCTGAGAGTAGTAAACAATAGATGCTTAATGCCCTGCTTTCATGTCCGCCCCCAAAGACTGAGATTTCTATTCTTAAGGGTTTATGGCTGTGCTTTTGAGCTTATTAAGGTCATGTGTAACTTAAGGGGGGAAAAGCTGATGGTGCATTGTTGGTGCAAAGGCAGCTCCTGGAATTCTGCAGGACATGTCAGCTCAGCAGTGCTCAGTAAATAAGCTTGAAAATGCAGTATTGCAGAGACTCCATGCATGCATGGCCCATTTGAAATGACTAGTGCTTCTTTTTTTCTAGCAATCAAGATTGTTAGGGAATTAGACTTTGCACCCATGATTTTGGATTAAGTTTCTTTTGCTAAAGGACCTTGAGGTTGCGGTGGCAGAACAGGTGTGAGCTAATGGAGCTTGTGTGTTTGGTGGTGTTGTGAATCATTTCCCCCTTAGGCTGTAGTTGGTGACATCAGTTATTTTATAGGTTTTTATAAAAAATGTCCCCAGTCTCTGGGGCCCTCAGAACAGAGGGCCAGAGAAGAGAGAAGAATTAAAGATTAAGCTCAGCTCTGGCAAATGTAAATCACTGGGACCTTGGGGGCTGTCATTTATTCAGGAAACGTTACATTCAGTACCTCCTGTGTGCCAAACTCTGCGCATTGCACCAGAGTAATAAAAAAGCCATAGCGTGTGTCCCAGGACGGCCGTAAGAGTGCCACGAACGTGGGTCTGGAGAAGAGCAGGAAACACAAGGGTAGGAGCAGTGGGTTTCAGGAGCAGGGGCAGCCTGTGAGGGGCACTCTTCTTTGGGAAATATATTACCAAGTGGTTGAGGCTTACCTCTTTCCTTTGTGATATTTGGGCCACAGAGAGCCCTTTAAAGTCGGTCGGATGCCACAGTGTGTGTCGAATGCTTTGAGGGCGCGCAGCGTGGGTGCTAAGCAGGAGGGGGAGGATGCTTGTACTCTGATGCGTGCCATGCTTAGGTCACTCAGTGAGTTGTCAACAGATCCTGAGAGGGTCCATTCACATGTACTGGATAGGCCTGCCCTGCTTAGAATAAAGAAAATAGACAAAACTGATTTGGTCAGGTCTTACTCACCTGGACTCCTCCCTCTACCTGGAACATACCTAGGAACCAAGAAAGTTTATAAATATAATTTAAGCCTTTATATACAGATGTACCCACATGGGGCCTATCTATACTGACACGGCAGATCAGGAGCTCAGAATTTCCAAACTGATTTGTAGATTCTGAAGGCAGACAATAACGAGGAGGAGAGGAGTATAATATAAAAGGAATGACCAGTAACAGTGTGATAAAGTGACAGCTAACGCTTTGGAAGGAGGGAAGAAGGAAGTGAAAAAACTGGGAAAGAGAAGATGTCATCCCTCAAAAAACATCGCCATCTGTTTCATTTAGCATCAAGTACATTACACTCATGGCAGGGGAGATTTCCAAGATTTCTAGGGGATAGAGTTGGAATCTGAGATATGGAACTGTTTACCTAGTGATTTTCATACATCTCAGTTTGGGTATTTCTATTCTACAGACAGTAGGGAAATTGATGATCCCCGTTCATCAAGAGGTGTTATGGTTTGCTTTTAGGAGGACAGGTGTATACGAGTTCTCAAAATATTCTTTATCAAAATGTTTAAAATTTGGATGCTTTAAGTACCAAATACTGGGCTTTCTAATTAATCCTTTACCGACCATGTAGATACTTTCCATTATCTCTTTTTTCCCCTTTGTGGTTACACACTAAAATCTTTATGGTATTTGAACTGCATTTGATGATTAGAGTTGTCAGAACACTTGAATTGCTTTTTTTATGTCTTTGCTTTTCCCTTACTGAATTAAAGGGCGGAAGCAGCATGAGGTATTGTGGAATGTGAATAGGTTATAGGCTTCAGATGAAGCTCTGAAGCGTGTTCTTGTGGTTGGCATGTCCTTGCCTTGATGGGGTCACTGTGGTGAGGCCAGGGGCCTTTGGGGAAGCATGTATCACAGCATCGAAAGGATGCTCACCTGTTCTCACTCTGTCGTTGGTCCCAGGTGACTGTGGAGGAGGTTATGACCACAACTGCGTATCTGGACCTTTTTCTGCGTAGTATCTCCGAGCCAGCGCTACTTGAGATCTTCCTCCGTTTTATCCTCTTGCATCAGCACGAGAATGTCCACATCCTAGATACTCTCACGAGCCGAATCAACACCCCATTTCGGGTAAGGAGAGCTCCAGAGGAAGGGACTTTATAACTCAGAACAAATTTCAGGAGAGTTTGTTTTGGGAATAAATGATGAATATTCTTTTTTCTATCCCCACGCCCTTTGTCTTGTAGCTATTATTATTATGACACCATTCTGAATTCCATTGAACAGGTTTTAAGTCCATCCTGCCTAGAAGACAGACTAGCACTTCTTCACTGGTGCAAAAAAATACTTAAGTGGTCTGATGGAATGATTAAAGCTTATTCCCCAAAGGGCACACTGGTCTTACAATACACCTTGGGTTATCTTGCCTGTTTGGCTGTTTATCTTTCCTTTTTGGATATTAGATATTGAAAGAATTCTTTTTTTTTTTTTTTAAGATTTTATTTATTCATGAGACACACACACAGAGGCAGAGACACAGGCAGAGGGAGAAGCAGGCTCCATGCAGGGAGCCCGACGTGGGACTCGATCCCAGGTCTCCAGGATCACACCCTGTACTGAAGGCAGCAATAAACTACTGAGCCACCAGGGCTGCCCAGAATTTTTGTTTTTGATTGAACTTTTTAGAAAAGTATATTGTCACATCCTCAGCTCTCCTGGAAATGGAACCAAGGAAAATGTTTGCCCCAAAGCCAAGAGACACACCAAAAGGAGCTGCAGCATGGGGCTAAGGGCCCTAGAGGGGGGCTGGCCAGGGTATATGTGATTTACTGTTAGCCCTGTCTTGTGTCATGTTTGAAAATAACTTGGGAAAATAAGTGCCAAGCAGATTGTGTGTGTGTGTGTGTGTGTGTGTGTGTATTGGAGAGTTCTAGGGGCACGTTTATGTGGATCTTTAAAAGTTGGAAATAAGAGCATAGGCATTTTGTAGGAGGGTAATTCTGCGTAATGGCATAATTCTAGGCATAGGCTTTCAATCAAATCCTGTAGGAGAACTAAAAACCTTAATACACATTCTCTCTGGCAGCAGCATGTTTTTATCAAAGCTGCTAAAAAAAGAGGCCATTTTATTTTGTAATTCTGATTTATTTTCCATCTGTGGGGAGTAGAGCTATCCTTCCAATATCTGAAATAGAATGTGTGTTTATTGCTTCCCAGCTCTGTGTGGTGTCCCTGGCATTATTTAGAACTCTCATTGGTTTACATTGTGAAGATGTGATGTTACAACTAGTTCTAAGGTAAGTTGCCATCTTTTGTTCTCTTTAAAGGAAAACTCAATCTATACTATTGCTATTCTATTTCTCTTTGGGTAATATGAACTTAGGGGCCATGCTTCTAAGGAAAAAAATTATCAACAATATCAGTCCAATTTCTGTATTATTTCCCAAGGTTGATTTTAGTTTCACTATTTTTTAGGGGGCTAAATACATTGTACTATAAATATGCTCCTGGAAATAATAGGTTGTTTGGAAATTTACAGATTCTGAAAGCTCCTCTGGTCTGTGGCGGAATGTCCTTCTCCTGATGTACATTTTTAGGGGCTTGTGGTATTTGAAACAACTTTCCCAATTTCGAAATGCTATTGATACAGAACTCCTACGACGCTTGCTTTCCTAATGGTACACCTACAGCGTGCACTTGCTGACCTCCAAGTATGTTTCAATTAAACTCAGTAAATATTTAATGAGTACTTCCTGGGTACAATTCAGAAGAGAGTAGGGCACGGGGTAGACAGATTGAGAAGGACTTACAAACAAGGTAGAAAAGGTAGGACTTTCAGGAGCACGGGGGAGAAAGGTTTCGGCAAGTGGCTGGTGTTTGAAGACAGGTGTCAGGAATCAAAGTGGACCACTGTTAGGATGACAGTAATTTGGCCGTTTGGCAGGGGGCTCAGGAACGCTGACTCTTGCCCGGGTCCAGCTCTGCCTCTTCTTCTGGGATCCCCCAGGGAAGCATCTGCTTTTGTAAAGGAAGAGAGGGAGGGTTGGCTAGGGCTTGTGCTCCTACATTCCCTTCTGGTGGTGTGGAAGCAAAGAGGAAAAGCCAACCCGGGTTGCCTGGCACACGCTCCCCTCCACTCTTTCCTTTGCTCTGACTTGTCCTTTGACCTCTCCTTGGGAATAAGGGCAGAGAAGCCAAGGACTGGGGGAAGGGGAAGAGCCTTGGACTGGTCACCACTGGGGTTTTGATACGATGTGAGTAGAATTACTGAGGAGATGGCATTCCAAGTGAATGACAGCATTTCCAGCGTGGTAGCTGAGGAAAAGTAGGGGGGTGGCGAAGCGAGGGTGGGAGCAGGAGCACGGGCCTCATCCAGGGACATGTTAGAAACGTGCTCTCTTGGTCTCCTACCAGATGTGGCGACTCTGACTCTGGGGGTGGGAGGTGCCCAGCGAGCTGTGTTTTGCCGAGCTCTCCAGGGGACTCTGATGCCTGGCTAATTTTGAGAGTGACTGGTTTAAGGAAGGGTACAGTACAGAGAGGGCACCCTGCGAATGGAGTGACTAAAAAAAAGCCGGGCTGGGAAAGGTGGTGGTGGTAGTGGTGGCGTCGTGGCGGAGGCCTTGGGGAGTTACCGTTGTATGGGAGGGCGTCACCTGTTAATTCTCTTAGTTTAAGAAGAGGTTTTGGGCTCTCCAAGGGTTCACGTTAGGTCATTAGTAACTGATCTTCAGGCAAAGGACTAATCTAGTCATGAAGAGATGACCTCGGTAGTCTGGCCAGAACATTTTAGGTGGAACATCCCATCGTCAAAGGATAGCTCTAGTGTCCTGTCAAGTCTTCGCTGACGTGACAGATGCTTTAGGGAGGCCTGAACATCATCCATCATGGAGACTTGATAAAGCCTTTTTTATTGCCAAAACCAGACTTTGCCTCCAACAAGGATAAAACCTGATTATATTTAAACGTTAAATTCTTAAACACCACTGCTTTGGTGCCGCTGTCTTTTCCAGCGAACCTGGAAGCCTGGCCCTGCTTGGGGGGTGCAGGGCCGCGCCCCTCTGAGCACCATGCCCGATGTAGGCCTGCAGCTGGCAGCTGGTGCCCTTCACGCGGGGAGCGAACACTCATCACCTTTCGTCTGCTCCTAGAGCGGCGCTCATTCAGCTCCAAGCCGTCCGCAGAAGCGTGCTAGCTTCTTTTGAGGCCCAGGCATGGACCACGTGAAGGGGAAGACGTCCGCTCATGGTTGAGACATTTCTGTGTCTGAGTCGGGGCTACTCATTGCCAGGGTGATTAGGGACTAGTCATCTCCTGGCAGGGCGCCCGAAGGGTACGTAATCACATCACAGCTTCTGTGTAGGGTCACGGAAGCCCCATCCCACGTAACCACCTGCTCGTAGGCTCTCTCAGCCCGAGTGCCTTCCTTGTGCCTTTGGTGAGGATGATGGTGATGCTCTCGTGATGCTGGTGGCCCCTTATTTAATACTTTATTTCTAATTCCACCTCACTGCCTGGGGGAGTCCAGGAGAGGAGCAAGGGAGGGGACGTACGTACATGGAAGTCAGGAATGAGGTGGACTCGCAGGAAGCCTCTGCTTCCTGGTCTCTCTCCTCTGAAGTGCAGGGTCTTCTCCCCTCACATTTTAAATGATTTTTAATTGTTGAACATGCAGATAATATAAAATTCAGCATCGTAACCGTATAGTCCAGTAGTATTAAATACATTCACACTGTGGTGCAGCCAGTGCACCATCCCAGGGTGCTCCCGGGACACGAGCACCCTGTACCCAGCACCCACCCACTCACCATGGCTTCTCCCTCCTCCGGCCCCTGAAAGCCACTTTTCTGCTTTCTGTCTCTACACCTTTCGCTACTCTAGGTACCTCATTTAAGTGGGGTCAGACCCTGTTTGTGCCTGAATGATTTCTCTTAGCGTAGCATCTTCACATTGTTGCCTGTATCAGAATTTGCTTGCTTTTTTTTTTTTTTTTTTTTAAGATTTTATTTACTTATTAGAAACAGAGAGAGACAGAGAGGCAGAGACACAGGAAGAGGGAGAAGCAGGCTCCATGCAGGAAGCCTGATGTGGGACTTGATCCGGGTCTCCAGGATCATGCCCCTGGGCTGAAGGCCGTTCTAAACCACTAAGCCACCGGGGCTGCCCAGAATTTACTTGTTTTTTTTTTTTTTTTTAAGGTTTTTTTTATTTACTCACGAGAGACAGAGAGAGAGGCAGAGACACAGGCCCCATGCAGGAGCCCGACGTGGGACTAGATCCCGGGTCTCCAGGATCATGCCCCTGGCCGAAGGTGGTGCTAAATCGCTGAGCCACCTGGGCTGCCCAATTTACTTGCTTTTTAAGGCTGAATCACTTCCATTGTTTACACACTTTTTTTTTTTTAAAGATTTCATTTTTTCCTTCCTTTCTTTTCTTTCTTTCCTTTCTTTTCTTTCCTTCTTCTTTCTTTCATTCGAGATACACAGAGGCAGAGACACAGGCAGAGGGAAAAGCAGACTCCTCGTAGGGAACCTGATATGGGACTTGATCCTCGGACCCAGGATCATGCCCTGAGCTGTAGGCAGACACGCTCAACTGCTGAGCAACCCAGGCATCCCTACACCACGTTTTGTTTGTCCATTTATCTGTTGATGGATCTTTTGGGTTGCTTCTGCTTCGTAGCTGCTGTAAACATAAGAGTATAGATACCTGTCTTCATCACCCCACTTTCAGTTCTTTTGGGTGATTTACCCAGAAGTGGGATTGCTAAATCATATGGTAAGTCTATTTTACATGTTTTCTGTTTTCCATGATAGATGCACCATTTTATGTGCCCACAGTAGGGCACAAGGACTCCAGTTTCTCCATATCTTTGCCAACCAACACTTCTTACTTTCTGCTAAAGAAATGGTATTTTAATAATCATAGAAAAATGACAGGCAGATTTAAATAACTGACCAGAGCTCTTAGAAGTAAAAACTATTTCAATGAAGAATCAATGGTTTGGGTAAATAGCATGTAAGACATAGATTAAAAGAGAATTAATGAACTAGGAGATAGATTGAAGAAGTTACTAAATATGCAGCAAAAAGAGATAAAGAGATTAAAAATATGAAAAGGCAATGTCGATGGTGGTTAATATGATAAAGTGTAGCATATCCCATTGGAGCAAGAGTGAACTGCTGGCTCAACTTGACCTATTGTGGTTTTCGAGTTTCTGTCTCATAATAAGGTGTTTGGGAGAATCAGTTGTGGTGGTTATCTGTGAAAAATGTTTTAAACACTGTAAAGTACTATACAAATTTAAGGGAAGAGGATTTCCTGGAAAATACATTTTAAACTAATGAAAACATTGTCTTTCCTGATTTAGAATCTGTACACAAGCAAGGACAGTGAAAAATCCTTGTTCTTCTAGTCATTTAAACTTTATCTGAAGGGACATGAAAAAACCAGGCTTGTGATCTATCCTTTCTGTTGTTGCCACCGTGGTGGTTCGAATGTGCATGATAAACCTGTAGCTCTAGAGGCAGCAGAGCAGTCAGGATTCTGTGAGTCCGTTTAATGAAGTTATTTGTTAGGTGATAAATCATCACTGTATGTCAATTTTTGTTGCAATCCAAATACTCTTAAATATTGATATTTCAAAGTGATAAACCATTTGTAACTGATAATGTTTCTTTCAGTTAACAGAATATCAGGAAATGTAAGTTGAAATAAGGAACCCAAAAAGAGAGGCTGTTTTAGTCGGTGAAAGCCAAGGAGAGCCTCTCTGCCTCCAGGGATGTGAGGTACGACCGGCCAAAGGCAGGCAGGAGATGCCGAGAAGTGGGAAAGTGACAGATCACCCCCATGTTTTTGGCACTTGCCGGTTTAGGCAAAAAAAAACATTTTTTTTAAGATTTATTTTATTTTTTGTGGGGGGGAGGGGCAGAAGGAGAGAGAATCTCAAGCAGACTTTGTGCTGCGTGCTGAGTCTGACACGGGGCTCTCTCTCACAACCATGAGATCATGACCTGAGCTGAAATCAAGAGTTGGATGCTTAGCTGACTGTACCACACAAGCTTCTTGAAGCAAAATTTAAATTGCTTTATACCTCGAGTGCCATTTCTGAATATTGTGGTTGTGGTTAGGGCATTTTTTTTTTTTTTTCCCCTAGAAGTCCTGGTCCATTGTCAGATTTTTGAATTGCATTGCATGTTGTGTTCAGATAGAGGATGTTTTGCTCCAAGAGAAGCTACGCATCTACTTCAGGAACATTTCCACCTTTATGGGAGTTAGTAGTCTGGAGGAGTGTGCAAAAGGAAAAAAGAAAAAAAAAAAGAAAAAAAGAAAAACCAAAAGGCAGGCCAGCCTAGGTTAAGATGAATAGGAGAAATATGGTCAGAATATCTTTGAAAAACAATCTTTTGAAATTTATTGATGTTGCTCTGTAGAATTTTGCCTGTTGGTGCATTCCTGAGGTTCTCACTATCTCCTAGAAGTACTTCTCTTACTTCATTGTACTTACCTCACTGCTTTGTTTCCCTTGTGTTGCCTGTCAGCGTAGCAGTAGGCAATATGTGTGCTTCCCTATTGATTACCTGTCATTGAACAATTTCAGAAGTGATGATGATTTACTTCGATGAGTGACATCCAGGAAAATAGACAGTAGGCCCAGGGCTACTGAGGGTTGGTTGGGGAGGTAATGGCAGAAGGGAGGACAGTGCACAATATCATTGTTTCCTGCTGTATTGTAGGATGGCTTTGAGTAATCTGGATCTCTAAAAGTAGACATTGATTTGTTTCTGATTGTTTTTACTGCTTCCCGAATTTAAATAAAACCCTCAAACAGAGTAAGTGTAGTATAAACTAATAGATGGTTTGATGACAAACACCTCTACTAAATTCCTGAGTGGTTTTTCTGCAATCGACAGCCACTTCATTTTGATATTTGACATTAGGGCAGCTTCTGACGTTCATTCTGTTCCTAATCTTTCCCTGTAAATGTTGGGAAGACAGAAGGTCAATGCATGGTTTTCTCCCTCTTCCCTCTGGGATAATCCTTCTTTACCGAGGCACACTAGAAGTACTGCTGTGAATATAAGGTGGCGGGGGTGGGGGGAGATTATCTGTCTGAACCGACTCCCCATTTTCAATTTGATAGAACCTCTCCTTTAACCTATAGGGAAACTCTGTTTATTTGTTACTCAGAAGAAGATCCTTAGTTTCTCCTGAAAACATGTGTTGGCAAAGTGGCAGATTCCCTCTAACTCTTTATTCTAGTCTGATTTCAAGCTGCTCACTGGTGGTATTTGATAAATAGCTTTATTAGGTTTGATCCAGTGTTCCATTTTAAAAAATACTTCAAACAGGGCAGCGTGGGTGGCTCAGCAGTTTAGCGCCGCCTTCAGCCTGATGTGTGATCCTGGGGTCTCGGGATCGAGTCCCACGGGCTCCCTGCATGGGGCCTGCTTCTCCCGCTACCTCTGTCTCTGCCTCTCTCTCTCTCTCTCTCTCTCTCTCTCTCTGTCTCTCATGAATAAATAAATAAAATATTTTAAAAAAATACTTCAAACAAAGAGGAGACACCTATGTATATCAACTTAAATCCTGGAACGTGCTTGGTTTGAGCTGTAGGTCGCCGAGTTCCTGCGGTCTGCAAAAGCACGGAAGCAGTTTATTTTTCAAATAATGATCGGAGTAAGGAGACAGTGAATCGTGCATAACCTGAGTCTCCCTGGGCCCCGCCAGCCTGTGGGAGCAGGACAGTTCATATCAACCACCACCCAGTAATTTCTCCTGACCCCTACCCCTCAGCTGAGAGCTTGGTCTTAAGGAGGGGTCCTACTGCGCAGTCATGAACCATCTGTCACCCCCTCCGGCAGGCCCCCGGGGTTGGCACTGGCTCCCTCTGCCCCAACCGTGCCCTCAGGGCGGGAGCTGTGCTGTGTGCAGACAGGCTGGAGCCTCTCTCCTCTGTATCGTTCCCTGTCACCAAAGCCTGTCACCAAAGCGTCTCTGCTCACAGAGACCCTTGTAGGGGGAGCTCCTTCATCTTCTACCTACAGCTTCTGTTTCTTCTCTACTAGCGTTCGGATGGAAGACCCCAAGGCTGGGCCAGGGATGACCTCAGACCTGCCCCCCCTTCCCATACTGTCCTCTCCTCTCCTCTCTCTCTCTTTTTTTTTTTTTTTTATGACCTTTGCTTTCCAGGCACCCCAGCTTCTGAAAGTAGAGGCCATTGCATCAGATGAGCGGGGTCTGTTGCCTCTTGGCCGGAGCAGGTTCAGGCCTCAGGTGTGTGTGGACCGTGTGCCTGTGGGTGGGGGGAGGGGAGAGGAGGCCCTGACGGTCCTTGAAGAATGGCGCGATTATTATTAGTATTTTTAAGATTTTATTTATTTATTCATAGAGAATAATAGAGAGAGAGAGATAGAGAGAGAGAGGAGACACAGAGAGATAGAGAGAGGCAGAGACCCAGGCAGAGGGAGAAGCAGGCTCCATGCAGGAAGCCTGACGCGGGACTCGATCCAGGGTCTCCAGGATCACACCCTGGGCTGCAGGCGACGCTAAACCACTGGGCCACCAGGGCTGCCCTATTTTTTTTCTTTTTTTTTTTTTTTTTTTTTTGAGAATGGAAGGGGGTGAGCGGTGAGTTTGTCATTTCATACCTTGAAAGTTATTGAGACCTTTAGGGTAAAGCACCCCAAAAAGAATTCAGTCTTTTTTTCTGCCTTGACTCAGGCTCTGGCAGTCGGGCAGCCATTTGTGTCTATGTAGGTTTTCCTTGTGTGGAGCAACAGGGGACGTGCAGCAGTTGTTTCCAAGCCTCCAGACATGCCCTGAAAGTGGTACCTTTATCTTTCTCACCGAATCCTTCGTCATAGCTGGTTTCATCTGCACTGCCTCTTTCTCAGGAGCTAAAAACAAACAAAAACGTTCTGGTTTATTGTGGTGGTTCGTAGAAGGGCTCTGGGTCTTCTGGAATTGGCTTCTGCACACACGTGACACTTGGCCCTGGTGCGACACCTCCATCCCCTTTGTTCCATCTGTGTTTAGAGAAACCGTATAGCCTTGCTCCCTGTTAAGAAAGTAAGCTGTTAAACCAATGTTTTTCTACCCATGAAGCCCACTGACGTGCCCCGGCAGTGTCAGGGACGATTGCCCACATTTTCTTGTCTCTAGGTTCAGAGCGATCCTGAGATATTTTTGATCACCAACTAAGAGTGGTTTGTGTGAAATGGGGCCCAGTGCTCCTTGGTGAGTCCTTGGCCACTGTGATATTGTGATTTATAAAATAAACACATATTTGGTCTACGTCCTGTGTCTGGCACAGAGCTCCTGAAACCCTTGGCATTTCCTAAGTGGTGAGAGGAACGAAGGTGTTTGGTAAGTTAATGAGGCAACTCTAGGACCCAAATCCAAGGATGGAAGCTGGTTGCCAGGAGACCCAACCCTGCGATTGGAGGGTTAGAGCTCAGTCCCACTCCCCTGACCTCTAGGGAGGGGAGAGAGGCTGGAGGTTAAATCAGTCACCAGGGGCCAGTGACTTAATCAACCATGTCTCTGTAGTGAAGCCTCTATAAAAATCGAAAAGGGTTGGGTTCAGAAGCCTTCCGGGTTGTTGAACACGTGGAGCTGTGGGGAGAATGGCACACGTGGAGGAAGCACGGAAGCTCGGGGCCCTCCCCGAAGCCGCACCCTTCCCTGCGCATCCCCTCCGACCCTTCCTGAGTTCTATCCTTTTATAATAAATAAAAGGTTTATTTATCCCATAAATAAAAGGTTTCTCTGAGGTCCCTGAGCCACTGCAGCCTATTAATTGATAGCCAGGGAGGTTGTTGGATCCTCCGATTTGCAGCAGGTAGAAGTACAGGTGATAACCGGGGCTTGCGGTTGTCCTCTGAAGCGTGCGCACGTGGGGGACGGTCCCGTGGCGCTGAACCCTTAACCTGTGGGGCCACCCGGTATCTCCAGGTAAATAGAGTCAGCACCGAGGTTGCACTGGGGGGCCTCCTGCCCGTGTCTGGAGCGCTGTCCCCCCACTGTCCCTGACCCCACGTCGGCAGTGGCGGCCAGGGCGCCTGTAGCCACCACGTGCCCCCCTCCCCCCCCCCCCCCCCCCCGGGCAGCTGTGAGGCCGGGAGGTTGGCGCTGGGGGCAGGTCTCTGCGGCCCCCCCGGGCCCCAGGCGCGGCGTCTCTGGGCGCCTAGACCGAAGGTGCTCCCGGGGGGCCTGCTGTGGAGCACGGCCTGCGCAGGAGGCAGACGCCGGGGTAACGGTGGCCCTGGTGGCACTGCCTCGGCAGGGGCCGGAGTGTGACGCTGAAGCAAGGCTTTGTGGGATGACGAGGCCGTGAGGCGGGGAGCGGGGAACAAGCCCCGGGAGGCAGAGGCAGGGAGGAGGCGCCGAAGAGGGCCCCTGAGCCCCTGACGGGTGTTAGGGTGAAGGGTGAAGGCCGCCCCCGTCCTTCCAGGTACCTGATCCCTTGCAACCACATGATGCTGAGCCAGCGGTGGGCCGTGAAGGAGAGGGACTGCTACTCCGTGTCCGCGGCCAAGCTGCTGGCCCTGACCCCCGTCTGCTGCTCCAGCGGGATCACCCTGACGCTCGGCAGCCAGGAGAGGGATTACATCCTCTGGTCAAAGTGCACGCACGGCAGTCCAGGTAAAGGGGCTCGCTGGCGGGTCACCGGCGGGCGCAGGGAGGGCAGAGGCCGTTCCTCCTGCGGCTCCGGGTCTCCTCGGGCAGGCAGGGACTGACGTCGGGCATCCCATTTCTCTTAGGGGTGGCGGGTGGCGGGGTGGCGGTCGTCTCCTGCTTCGTCAGGAGTTTCGGACACTTTGTGACCCGTGCAGTAAAATGCCCACCAGTCACCCGGCTGTGTGCCCGGACCCTTATTTTTAAGTAGGCTTTCTCGGAGTACCTATGTGAAAACGCGCACCAGTGTGTCTTTTTTTTTTTTTTTTTTTTTTTTAAGATTTTATTTATTTATTCATGAGATACAGGGAGAGAAAGAGAGAGAGAGAGAAGCAGGCTGCATGCAGGGAGCCCGATGTGGGACTGGATCCCGGGTCTCCAGGATCATGCTCTGGGCCGAAGGCGGCGCCAAACCACTGAGCCACCCGGGCTGCCCCCCAGTGTGTCTTTTTAAGCAAAATGGGGTTGGGGGTGTGCAGGTGGTTATAGCAAAGACAGGATTGGCCCTTACTTTAATTTCTGAAATGACTCATCTGTGGATGCTTGCCTGCCGATAATATATCATGGTGAAACTTGAAATTTGTGGTACGGTAGCAGGATCTGATTCATTTGATTGGCCTACTGAGGATTTTTTTAAAAATAAATATTCTGGTTTTTTTTTTTTTTTTTAATAGGTGTCAGAGTGCTTGTGCCGTTTGCCAGCTACAGTTGATCTTACACAAGTAGAATGTAAATGGTCCCCTATATCAGCCGTGGCCCTCTGGCAGGCAGCTGAACAGGGGCCGTTTGTTCATCTTTGGTGGTCAGAAGGCTGTTTCACCCCAGGGAGCTTCTGGTTGACCTGTGACCACTAGGAAAGAGTCTAGCCCTGGGACTGACCCTGGGATTTCCTATGCAGATTCTGATAGCTCTTCCCAAACGATGTCATTCTGTCTACCCAGGTACCATCCTGTTAGATCAAGTATATTTTGTCTAAGAGCTGGGCTTCTTGACTAAGAAAATATCAGGGCGTCTGATGTAATTGCTAGAAATTAAGGTTGTTGTGTTGATTCTTTAACTAAAGATATGGTGTATCATGGAAATTAGTAATTTATGTGGCAGGAGAACATGTATTTTAAAAATACTTTCCTATTAGGTAAACCACTCTGGCTATGTTCTGTTTTCCTACCAAGAGTGATTTTTTTAGAACCTCTTTGAAAATTGATGTCTTTTTTATTTACTGAGAAAGTTGTTCCAGGAATGTTTCTGTGGCTGACCTTGCTGCAGAATTCAAAATTTAAGTTGAATAAATGATTGCCCAGTGCCCGCAATGTGCCACGTTCTTTCCCCGTTATTACATATAATCCTCTGAAGAAGCTAGTATTTCCGTTTTACAGGTGAGGAAATGTCCTCAGAGGAATTGACTTGTTCAGGGTTACACAGCTCTGGTAAAGATCCTCTGATCCCAAATTCCACATTCTTTCCACTCTTCTGCTCTAGGGCCACTAGGAAAGAGCGTGGCCCTGGGACCGACCCTGGGGTTTCCAGTCCGTATTCTTCTATCTCCCTGCAAACAACGTTATCCTGTCTACCTGGGTACCATAGGGGTTGCCTTACAGGGGACAGGTGCCCTAGTGGAGGGACGGTTGCATAGGCAGGTGATGCAATCTCCAGTTCTGGCCTGGCCTGGTAGAAATTGAGATGAGGAAGAGACAAAGAGGCTTGCAAAGGTGTGGCACTGAATGAAGTAAGAAGAGGTTGACAGCAGATAGCCTGTGCTCGGGTTGTGGCTCTGCCATTGACCAATTGGGTAATCTTTTGTCTCTGAGCCTCAATTTCTTTGTCTGTAAACCAAGAAGATGCTATCTGCCATTTAGGGCTGCTGGGAGGAGTAATTAGATCGTGTTGATTAAACACCTGCCGTAGAAGATCTCTGTTTAAGAAATGGTGGCGTTCTAGGGCTCCTCTGTCTATGGTTCCATTCCTTCTATGAGGGTAGAGTTTCTGTTCTTAGCATTCCCCCCCCCCTTTTTTAAAGATTATTAATTTATTTAGAGAGAGCATGAGTAGGTCAGGGGGAAAGGCAGAGGGAGATCAAGAGAGAGAGACCCTCAAGCAGATCCTGGGACCTGGGAGCAGGACTTGAGTTGAAATCTAGTCTGACCACTAGTCAGTCTAACCCACTGAGCTACCCAGGCACCCCCTAGAGTTCCTTCTTAAAATCTAACCTTTTTTTTTTTTTTTAAATACTATTATTCAGAGATCACTGAATCAGAAATGATTAGAACCAAAGTAGCTGGGGAGACAAAAATCTTAGCACCCCAGTGTGTCACATCCGTGTCCATCACATTTGTCCCTCCCTCACCCCTTGTAAGGGTTAGAAAGGGGCTTGTTCTGACTCATTTCTGCTTCCAGTGGCAGGGACCACGGAGCAGCCCCTGCCCGAGGCGTTCTCCCCGTCGGCCTGCATCGTGGAGTATGGCAAAGCCCTGGACATCAGCTACCTGCAGTACCTGTGGGAGGCCCACACCAACATCCTCCGCTGCATGAGGGACTGCCGAGTCTGGTCTGCCCTGTATGACGGAGACTCCCCTGACCCTGAGATATTTCTCCAGAGTCTGACAGAGGACAGTGCTGTCCACTCGGCCTGTCCTGTGCTCGGGTTCCCGCAGCAGCTCCCCAGGAAGACAGGCCCTGCGCTGGCTTCAAGAAAGGAGAAGAGCCAGACAGAGCTGGAGTGGGATGACAGCTATGACACGGGCATCTCCTCGGGGGCAGACGTGGGCTCCCCGGGGCCTTACGATGATCTGGAGAATTCGGGCCCACCCGCACCGGTTGATCCCCCCAAACACATCCAAGAGATGAAGAAGAATGCCATCCTGCTCTTTAAAGGGTCCTACATTGAAGAGTCTGACTTTCAGGATGACGTGATGGTGTACAGGCTGTGTGCTGAGAAGGACTCGGAGGACGCCAGGAGCTCCCAGGACGGAAGCGCAGGGCCCTCTGCCCCAGCCAAGATTCAGGGCCCCCCGCTGAGCAACGGCCCCCTGCCTGGCAGCCCTCAGTCAGAAACCGACTCAGAGGAGGAACAGGATAGGGGCAGCTCGGGCCTGTTTGAAAATGTGGCTGAGGAACCCCACCAAGAAGATGAGCCGGAAGTAGCCCTAGGATCAAGCTGTGAGCTAGCACCTTCCCTCTCTGAGGAAGAACATAAGTCAGACCTGGCAGTCGGTAACCCGGGGGGTGAGGATTTCATCGCCCAGTATGACCAGATCATCAAAGAGCTGGATTCTGGCACCGAGGGCTTCATAGAACAGAGCTTCCCCTCAGCCGATGTCTTGCATCTTCCAGAAGAGCAAGGAGGAAAGGAAGAAGAGAGTGAAGGAGAAAAGGAGGCAGAGCCGGGGAGGAAGGCCCCCGAAGAGGAGGAGGACGACTTCGATTCGTTTATAGCAGAAACCCCGACCGCGGACACTGTGCCATCCCCGTTTGGGGCGAGAGATGAGACTGCCTTTGCCAGGCACCATCCCGTGAGGACTCAGAGCACCCCATTCACAGGTGATGGTCTTGAACTGCTTTCTGATTTCTGCTCTTGAAAGTATGTGCAGGAGAGTGAGGTAGGTGGAGGTAAGGAGCATTGCCAGTGTGCTAGCAGACGGGCAAAAGTGTTTTTGTAAAGAGCAGAGAGGAGTGGTTTCATTTTTCATTTTATCTTGTCATTCTAGCAGTCTTTTTTTTTTTCCAGCCAATCAGAGGATACATTTCACAGCTGACTACTTCCTTTGCTACATGTGTGATAAAGTAATAGGGCTGATGAAACCACACCAAAAAATCCAGTCTCATTATTTAATAGCCTCATTTCCTTTAGTCTAATTACTTTTTCTCCATAGCATGTGTTTTTAAGTGTATTGAAAAAAATGATGGTTTCCCCCATGAGAACATATGGTCTGCGAGGGCACTGGCGTTGGATTGTTCTCTGCTCTTCCCCAGCAGCGGAACGGTGAATGGAGCGCTAGGTGGGTGCTCAGAATGGCCGATGCATCGATGTAACCGTGTAGGCACACACAGAAGAGGCCCCGGGCGTTAGTTACGTCTTTGCTTGGGAGCTTGGTTCAGATAATCACAGAATCTTTATCTGCATAGAAGTAGAATAGACCCACATAAACCTGTAACTCTGCCAGAGAGTGGGTGTGCCCCAGGGATACACCCCTAAACAGGTAGAAATCTCGTAAGAGCCAAAGGGGGAGGATGGGATATTACATAAGTGGATGGAGTTGAGGAATTATGGTAGAAAATATCAATGAATATTGGCCAGTAAAATTGGAATCTGTCAGTTGTGGTAGAGGAAACTGGCACAGGGTGCTGGTCAAAGTCAGGGGAGTCTGGGCTGGGACCCCTGAACTGTGTTCAGGCAGCAAGGGGAGGGCCCGTTAGAAGCTGGCTTCACAGAGGGTCCTTGAGTCAGGCCGGGGGGGGGGGCGGGGGGGGGGGCATCCTGGCTCTAGCACGTCCAGCTGTGAGGTCCTCCACTGTCGCTTGCCTCTGTGAGGACCGAGTGAAATACTGGGCATGGGGTGTGTGTGTGTGTGTGTGTGTGTGTGTGCGCGCACGTGCTGTTACTATGGGCAGCCCCCCACCGCCCCACTCCCGCAGCCTCAGCTGAGCCTTGCCCTTCTCTGGCAGATAGGGCACAGTGTGGGGAGTCTAGGCCACGCTCCACCTGCTTGGGGTCACCCGAAATAGAAGAAACCACATTATCTCCTGGTCCAGCCCAGTTGGCTTAATGTGATTTCAAGTAGCTCTTCCACCCTCCTCCAGGATTTATTCAGCTATTTACTGATGCCTGACAATTTATTTAAAAAGGGAGAAAGCTTTTAATTCCACAATTAAAAGGCTTGAGGTTCTAGTTGAGGTAACGTTTCAGTGTGAATGGGTTTTAATTAAAATTCAATCAGTCGGTCAATCATAAGTAAGGATTAGATAATCTCAAATTTTCCCAGGTGATAAGGGGCGGGGAGGGGAGGGAGCACGAGGGCCCCGGCTGCCTTGCAGGAGGGCCAGAGAGCTCAGTGGAGGGAAAGCACCAGTATCCTGGCATGCACCGCACCCCCGTTTGGCCCGGGGCCTGCCCCGTTGACTCTGACCAGCTGGAAATCCCAACTTTGCAGGGTTCTCCTGGATGGGAGGCCACCCAGGGCTGATGCGGTGGCTCTTTAGAATGCCAGCTTTCTTGTAAAGGAGCCTCATCCCTGGGAAATATGTAGATTGAGGAAACAAAGTATAGCTTAGGGCAGAAGTAAATGCCAATACAGCACCTTATTTAATAATATCAGTATTTTGCATAAGATACACCTGAGAACCAACAAAATGTAATGTTGGGCTTTTTGATACATATAGGTAATTTTAACTAAAACCTTGCTTTTTTCCCTTCCTTTGAAATTTGTACCCGGCTTCAGGAAGCATTTTCCTCTCTCTGTGTATATAGACCTTGTAGTTCCCAAACTTGTGTGTTCTGAAGCGGTTGGCTTGACGTCGCCTCCCCGTGGAATCCCGCTTCCATGAATGCATCTGCTTCGCGGCGGAACCCAAGCCCAAGCGTTCCCTCTCGTTGATCTAATTAACGTCATTTGTGCCTTTGGTAACGTTTGCTTGATCTCCTAATTTTTGATAGGTTCTAGGCCAGATACTAAGGACAGACAAAGGAAGGAATTCAGACTTTCAGGGGAGACATCAACAGGGTTGTGCTCACTTAGTGACTGCATGCGGTGGCCCGGCAGGGGGAGCGGGGGGCGGGCACAGACGGTGGCCGGAAGCCACCAGGTAAGTGGCCGAGAAGGGTGGCCCAGGCCGAGGAAACAACGGGCAGAAGGCAAAGAAGCCTGACAGCACGTGTGTGTGTGTGTGTGTGTGTGTGAGTGAGTGACAGGGCACCAGTCGTGTGAGGCAGTGGAGTGTTTGAGGCGGGAGCCAGAGAGCTTGCTTGGTGCCACCTTCTGGGGGGTGGGGGGCAGCCTTGGGTTAAGCTGAGGAACAGGAGCCTTGTGCTGCTGGCGCCGAGGAAGCCCCGGAGTGTTTGGTTGGCAGGCGATGGGGGGCTGCGTCCCGTAGGCCGGCCTGGAGGAGCGCGGGGGGGCTCGGCGGGGCAGGCCGCTGCCCCAGAGCAGCCTCCCTCGGTCCCGAACTGAAAGCGCACTAGTGCTTTGAGCCCTAATCCCGTTCCCGGGAGCGGTTCACCGGCTGTGTCCACCCCACCCGCGTACCAGGAGGCGCCAAGATGTTCACCGCCGTGTTGTTTACAATAGAGAAAGGTCGGAAACAACCCAGGCGGCCGGTAGTGGGAGGCCCTTTGGCCCTTTTGCTGAGGTGGTGCCCAAGGTGGTAGCTTCGGGCCTTGAGGTGAGGGAGGCAGCTCTTCACGTGTCGGCGCGGGGCGCGGGCAGGACGCTGTGCGGAGAACGTGGGGCAAAACAACAACAAAAACGGCCACCAGAAAACCAGCCAGGACACGGACACACACACACACACGGAGGCAAGACATTGTGTTGGGTGAGAACAGCAGCCCTGGAAACAGACGGGCTCCATGGTGGCTGCGACTTAGCGCCCGCCTCCCTGTGACGGGGGGAGAAGCAACGACCGCCGCAGGGCCCTGTGGAACAGCCAAGTCCGAGGACACGTGACAAGTGTCGAACACTTAGAACATTGCCAGGCACGTGGTAGGTGATTCGTGGTTGCTTTTAACAACAATCCCGCTCCTGTTTTGTTACATATGTAAAGCGCTTCTGGAAGATGCGCCCCAGTCAGTCAAGGGGGGTTGCCCCCCGGGAGGCAGCCTGTTCTTTATCTTGCGCTTCTGTACCGTTTGAAGAAAATTAAAGATCACTTTAGTCTTTGCTGAAATAGAAAGACTGTCGCCAGAGCCCAGACACAAGGATGGGACACGGAGGCAGAGCTGGCGGGGAGGCGGAGGGGAAGGTCACCGGTCAGGAGGGGACTGCAGGCGGGACGGCCTGGAGCTGAGGCACCCGACGGACGGTGGCAGTTCGTTCTTGGCGTCAGGAAGGAGGCAGGAAACTCAGGAGGAGCGGGCGGGGAGACTGAGGCAGGGGAAGTGGCTGGGAGAGAAGAGCATGACACACTGTCCTAGTTAATCTGAGAAATTCCTACTCTCTGAGTGCGGAGTCGGCCTGTCCCCAAGAAGAGAGGAAGGAGCAATCCGCTCTCCCGCCCTGGACACCTGTGGCTCTGAAGGGCCGCGGAGTTTTTTTCTGGTCTTCAGCTACGTATGAGTTTCCCCTAGCAACTGTTTGTTGCTAAGCAGTTTTTTTTTTTAAATGCCAGAGATCAACTAAGAGTAAAAGAGGAATTTGAAAGGGTCCAATGCGTGTTTCTTGTTGTATATTCTTAAGGTGTTGGAGTTGACGCCATTAGTGGATCACCGGTCGCCGGCCTTGACCTAATGTTGCGTCATTCGGGGGAGCTGGCGACGCCGCTCGCTCCACACACAGGTCGGGGCTCGTTGGCCTTCCCTTCCTGAAGCAGCGTGGGCTGTTGCTGGGCTGCCCTGGCTCGGGGTGCCCAGCAGCCTTCAGGTGCGCAGGACGGCCGGGCAGGCCCTAGAGCATCTGGCCGGGGAGGGCAGCTGTGGGCTAACGTTAGGATCCTGTGTTTCGAGGGGAGTCTGCCCCCCTAAAGTGACTTAACTCCCCTGTCTTTGTTCCTTGTGGAGGGAGGTAGCTGCTGAGCTAGGAACTGCAGGGGAGAGGGGGCAGGGATGGGGTACGGGACGGGAAGGAGGGGAGGGAGGGAAAGACCAGCCAAGGTGAGGCCGAAGAGGGAGCCGCCTTCTCCTGGCACATCTGCCGGGCCAGCTAGACGTGCGCTGTGATGCCTCAGGAGGAGTTACCAGGCACACTCCTGGGTCCTTGATGAAGCCCCATTACGTTGCTTTCTACGTGGGATCCTAACCCAGTTTCTGAATGTGTCTGACAAACTCTGCCAGCTGTGGTTTGTGAGTAGGGCCTCTGGGAAGGCTCTCTGCGGGAGGTCGTGGGGTACCCACCTGCGCTCTGCGAAGTGAACTGAGGCGCTCTGTCCGCAGCCCAGAGGTGGGGAAGTTGAGGCTAATCTAAACACGCGACGGCATGGAGCCTTTATCTTCAAGGCCCCCGTGGAAACATCCTCTGTCGCGCTAGCAACGGGAATAGCACCGTTGTCCATCGCTTGCTTGCGTGGGTGAAGGCTCTGCGCCCATCACGTTTCTCGCAGATGGCTTCTGTTCCCTTGTTGAAGGGTTTTACTCTCCTACGCCACTGAGGCTTCTGAATGAAGCGTCTTGCGGTAAAGCATGTTTTTGTTAAACTCCTATGAATGTTGGTGACATCTTCACAAGCCACGCTTATTCATCAAGGGTTATGTGCTTTTGTTATAAATATGCCGTGGTTTCGAGGCAGCATCAGTAGCTCCCCTGGGGGAAATACAGAATTCTCATTCATTTTGCCTATTGGGCCACTTTTATGGTAAACATGGAGAACATCTTCAGGTAGTTTTATGAATGCCAGATTAATGTTCTGGATTTTCACCGTCTTCAGGGAATTCCAGCACAAAGCATATCTAGTGATCCAAATTAGTCGAAGCTCCTTTTTGCCTAATTATCTATGAGTGACTTGTAGTTCTATAGATTTTTTTCTTGAGGAACCTGTGACACCTCAAACTGTACGGCCCTAAATCCACTAAAGTGACAGCCCAGACTTCGTTCGCCCCTCTTTTTCCTCTTCCTTTGGTCCTTCCACACTGTGATATTTGAGGAATGACAGCATTTTCCTGCTGGTGCCCATGGGGGTAGACGGTCCCTGTCTACAGTGTTGCTACTCGCTAAACATAGTTTGTACTTGTTTGGTGTTCACTAACACAAAGGATTTTTTTGTTACTAAAATTTACAATGGTCTCTGGTGTTTGCAGGAAGCACCCCAGTTATACACCTTCCTGGGGTGGGGAACCCCATGTTTTTGAGCCCTGGCAGTCCCAGGAAATACAGTAGCAGTATGGAGAAGTAGATCTTAATTTTAAAATTAAATTATTTGTCCTCTGACCTTTTTCAAGGGCTGTGAGAATTTCCAGAGGATCAGAACTGCTCATGGAGTCAAAATATTAGGTCCCATGCACGTATTTCTGCTTTCTTTTGTTGGCGGTGGTTCCTTTTGCGTTCTGGTTTGAGTCGGGAGAAGAGGCCCTGGCACTTCTGGCTGCGGCTGTGTTTGATTTGCGCCTGGCCGGCCTGCAGTTGGGAGCTGTGGCTCCAGCGGCTCCGTAGTTCCCAAGGAATGATGTCCCCTGTGCTGAGCCAGCCCTGAAGCCTTGTGCTCTTCCTACAGGCCCCTTCATCAGCGTGGTCCTGTCAAAGCTGGAGAACATGCTGGAGAACTCTCTACATGTTAATTTGCTGCTTATTGGGATCATTACTCAGCTAGCCAGCTATCCCCAGCCCCTCCTGCGCTCCTTTCTGCTCAACACCAACATGGTCTTCCAGCCAAGCGTCCGTTCTCTGTATCAGGTACGTTTGCTGAGCCCATATCCGTACCTGTCGGCATGGGTGCTCAGCAGCACGGCTGCTTCTCTCTTCTTCTTTGTTGTTTGGTTGTTTTTTCGAATTTTTCCCTCTGTTCTAATTCACTTGCTCTCTTTTCCCGTCCTATTATGCTAGTTGTGTAGATTATTCTAGACAAATTGCAAAGCTTCATTCAGTTGGAGGTTTCAAGAGTGTCCTACCAAGAACACCCGGGGAGTCAAAAACAAGCAGATGCCTAGTATCATAAAAGTTCCTGCAACGAGGGCTGTACCTGAAAGAGATACTGATAACTGAGGGTGGAATTCCATTGTGAAGCCTTAACGTCATGGAGTGTGGTTTCTGACAGGTCCTCGCGTCGGTGAAAAACAAGATCGAGCAGTTTGCTTCTGTGGAGAGAGACTTCCCAGGGCTCCTCATACAAGCCCAGCAATACCTGCTTTTGCGAGTGGACACGTCCGACTTGAGCCCTGAGGCGCTAACCAAAGGTAAGCCCTTGACCGTCTCCCCTGGGTCGGTTCTCCTGCTGCCTCGCCACTTCCCCAGCCTCCTTCCTGATTCTGGTTCACAGATGCCCTGCTGGCTCCTGGGCCCTAGTAGCATCTAAATACATTCTCATGTTCCCCCAAGCTACGGGAGGGGCTTCCTCTTAGTTTCTGAAACGTAAAGAAAGGTCTCCCTGCCCGCCTGGCCTGTTCTCAGCTGGGAGGGCTTAGTAGGGCATTTGTTGCCCTGCCTGACGGTGGTTCAGGGAGGGAGCGCTGTTGTGTTGCTGTTCGCCTAGAATAAATAACTTGCAAGGAAGAGGCATTATGTGCACACTCTGAACCGTATTTTGGCCAGTCTTACCCTGAGGAGGGCATCCGTTCTCCTTATTATGTTTTCAGAGACTCCAAGCCCTAAATAAATGTGCTTGAGGGCTCTAGAAGGTAAAGCCTATTCATTTGGACTGGGAGAAGTTTGGTTTATGCTCAGCCTAAAATTTCTGAGCGTGCCTTTTGGTCAGCTCTGGAGGTGCCGGGCTGGGAGAGGGTGGTGGTCCACGCAGAGCAGGAGAGCCCCGGATGGTCCTGCAGGCTGGCCAGGCCTTGGGAGCACCTCGCTTTGCTTCATGTAAACTCGGGCCGGCTGGCCTTGGTGACTAGCGTCTTTGAGCCATGATCTAGGCCACGGTGAGCGCAAACTAGGGAATGCCCCATATTGTGCTAGCCTTTGCGTGTCTCCATACAGACAAATCAGCCTTGTGGCAGGCGAACAGTGAGGAGTGTGGGGCTCTTGGTCCCATGCTAAAGGCATGTGGTCAGAGACAAGATTGAGATTGAGAGGCAGGAATAGAACTCAGGGCAAGTTTTAAACCTTATAGGAAGCTAAAAAGATCCCAGAACTCTGATGGCTTGACCTTATCTCTGTGTAGCTGTTTGATCTTGGTCACTGGGCCTCAATGGGCCTCCTGTTCCTTGACTTTTAAATGAGGGATTTGTTTTCCATCTCAAGTCCTTTCTGGCTGTGAAGAGCCTTCGGGGCATTGCAAGGCAGATTTCTGCAAGAAAGGTGTGCCTGTGCCACTGGGAGGTGAGGGGGCAGACTTTAAGCTTTGGCCCCGAGAAGAGCCCGCCAGGCCAGGCCAGGCCCTTCATGGCGGGGAGTATTCCCCACCCCCATCCCTGTGGAGAAGTGGGCCGTGGGCCCCACATGGCCTCTTCTAGCTCGTAGACAGCTGGTCTGTTAGCTGTGTTACTCCTGAACCTGTAGTGACTGCTGTCACTCACCCTGGGAGAGTTAGCCTTGGTGCATAACTAACCAGTAACTCAGGGGCCCAAAGAAAGCCATTTATGAGTGCCCATGGGTGTGCGTGCTTGGTTATCCGGGTGTTCTGATCAAGCGCAGGCTTGGTGGATTTTGGCTGCACTGTGTGTTGCTGTCGGTGGGTGGCTGAGATGGCTTCACACATGGGTGGTAGCCGGCTGGGGTGATGGGGATGGTGGGAGTCTGTACTTCCTCTTAGCCAGGAGGTTAGCCCTGGCTTGTCAGCCTCCTGGCTGTGGGGTTGCAAGAGTGAGAGCAGGACTGTACCAGATCTTTTGAGGCTCTGTCTTGGGACCCAAATCAGGTCAATTTTGCCACATTCTTCTGGCCAAAGCAGGTCATTGGGCCAGCTCAGGTTCAAGGGTGGCAGACACTGTCCACCTCTCGATGGGAAGAACTCTAAGAATTATGCCATTTTTGCAATCTGTAGACAGAAGGTGCCTTGAGTGTCTTTACATTACACTCCACGCTCGGTGCTCTTCATTTCTATTTTTCAGTTTGTTCAGTGCTTTCCCAATTGTGTTTTCAAACAGCTCTGTGAAATGGGCAAGAAAGGTCCTGTTGGCTTCGTTTTCATACCAGGCAGCTGAAACTAGAGGCCCAGAGTGGTCGGCCAGGGTCACAAGGCTCAAGTGCCTGAGGCTGTCCTGCCCAGGGTGTGGAGCTGAGGGCACAGACGCTGACCGGCTTCCCAGGCCTTCCCTGACCCACACGTTCTGGTGGGGGTCACTCATACCTTATGCTTTGTCCCGGCTGCAGACTGCTTCATGGCAGTGGCCGCCAGGTGTGTGTCCAGGGGAACTTGATCCCACCATATCGGTTATCAAATTAGCCACGCTTGATGCTTTCTAAGGTCTGTGACGTTCGGGAGGCTTTGACGTGCAGGAAGCTTCCCTCAGGGAAGAAGACTCTCCTTTAACAGAGTTGTTCAGATGAACTCCCCAGCTTCTTTCAGATCCCAAAGTGACACCCTCCTCTCAACTTTCAAAATCTCTAAGCTCATAGAATGAGACATGGTCTTGTCCCCTCGCGCAGCCCTGACTCCTGACGCATTGAGTGTGACGTGATCGCCTACAAATAAATGAGTTGAATCCGGGAGTGTGAGGGTCCCGACAGCGGGCCAAACATTGGGGTTTGCGGCGTCGGCGTGCTGTGGACAGGGAATGAGTCTGGAATGGATTTCTCGCCTAACTTTGAGATCTTTTCAGACCCAGAGCAACATTTTACTTTTTTTTTTTTTTAATTTTATTTATTTATGATAGGCACACAGTGAGAGAGAGAGAGAGAGGCAGAGACACAGGCAGAGGGAGAAGCAGGCTCCATGCACCGGGAGCCTGACGTGGGATTCGATCCTGGGTCTCCAGGATCGCGCCCTGGGCCAAAGGCAGGCGCTAAACCACTGCGCCACCCAGGGATCCCCCAGAGCAACATTTTAGAAAACCACTCCTGAGTCTGACATTTATTTGTACTTCTCTTCTTCCCTCCTTTTCCTTCAGGTGCCTGGGTGCTTGTTAGGATGGGTGGAACCGGGTGCCTGGAGCCAGAGTTGCTCGGTCACGCAGGCCCTGCAGTCCCTTGGCCTCCAGGCAGCCCTGGTGAGAAATGAGCCTCCTCACTAATGCTGCACACAGAAGCGAAGGTCCACGTGGGCAGACTTCCTGTGCCAGCTGTCACACGGTCCTCCTTGAGACTATTGATTTCTGGGCTCAGCCACTTCCCCTCAAATACTTTCCAAACCATAGAGGTTGTATTTACTTGTATTTAGTTATCTTCAGAGTCCTTTCAGATCTCTAGTTCTGGAAGGGAGGTTGGGTCAGTGGTATTTTCTTTATTTTATTCATGAGAGACACACAGAGAGAGGCAGAGACACAGGAAGAGGGAGAAGCAGGCTCCATGCAGGGAGCCTGACATGGGACTCGATCCCAGGTCTCCAGGATCACACCCTGGGCCGAAGGCAGGCACTAAACCGCTGAGCCACCCAGGGATCCCTTTATTTTTTTAAATTTTAAATATTTATTTATTTATTTAAATTTAGTATTTTCATTTTATAGAAAAGGAAGTGGAGACACTGTACAATAAGCTAGTTGCCAGGTAGGAACTATAACTTGGGTCTTCTTGCTGTTGAGCTGAGGGCCTGGTGGTGCTTTGTGACACCCCGAGGCCACTCCCACGCTGATAGCACCGCCCTCTGTAAGGGTTTCCCTGTGAGTCCTCATGGGCATGCTCCTGCCTTCATTAGTGAAGACAGTTTTTTGTTTTTTGTTTTAAAGATTCGATTTATTTATTTGAGAGAGAGAGATAGCAAGAGACAGAGCACAAGCAGTGGAGAGGGAGGAAACAGACTCCCCACTGAGCAGGGAGCTGGATGTGGGGCTCAGTCCTGGGACCCCGGGGATCATGACCTGAGCCAAAGGCAGCCACTTAATTAAGCCACCCAGGCGTCCCAGTGAAGACACTTTTGG
Organism: Vulpes vulpes; assembly: GCF_048418805.1. Classification (NCBI taxonomy): domain Eukaryota; kingdom Metazoa; phylum Chordata; class Mammalia; order Carnivora; family Canidae; genus Vulpes; species Vulpes vulpes. Next base: position 87,135,714 of record NC_132789.1, read on the forward strand.
TTCTTGGATTCAAGTGGGTCAATGAGCCTTAGTAATGACACTTTTTTTTTTTTCTTAAGTGATAACACATATTGGAATTCATGATCAAGCTAGATAAATGAGTCACAAAAACCCTTTTTGGGGAAAAGAGGAGTGAATGTGAAAGAGAAAGATGGAGATGAGGAATGTGCACCAGTTCCAGGGAGATCAGGTGTGGGGAAGACCTGATGTTGGGCAGCTCCTTCCCTCCTTCATTCAGTGAATGTTTATTAGCTTCTATGAATAAGGAAGTGTGCTGGGGGCTGTGCAGGCCACATCACCCATGGGCTCGGCTCTCAGAAATCTCAGTCTGGGAGAGGACTGAAAACGTAAGATCACGAGGCTGGAGGGCAATGCAGGCCTTAGCTGGTTAATAAAATAAGGTGGGAGACTAGAGCAGAGAATGGCCTCTGGGCCAGGAAGCGGAAGTCTCTGTGGAGTCAGGGGCAGCGACGTGATGGATGACCCTGCCTCTGTATACGTTACACATATTGACTCACTGGTTTGTTTGTTTTTTTTTTTTTAACCTCCTTTTTGTTCATTTATTAAGGTATAATTAACATACGATGTTATATTACTTTTAGGTGTACGACATTGAATCAACAATTCCGTGCATTTCTCCGTGCTCACTACCCTAAGTGTGGTTACCATCTGTCACCACACATTCTTGCAGTGGTAGTAACTATATTCCTCACGCTTTACTTTTCATCTCTGGGACTTACTTATTTTATAACTAGAAATTCGCACCTTTTAATCCCCTTCATCTATCTCCCCCCATCCTGCTGCCATCTCTCCCGGGGCAACCACCAGTTTGTTCTCTGTTTCAGTCTATTTTGTCTTTCTTTGTTCATTTTGTTTCTTAAATTCCACATATAAGTGAATCATATGGTATCGTTTTCTGTCTGACTTATTTCACTTAGTCTAATGCCCTCTAGGTTCATCCATGTTGTAACAAAGGGCAAGATTTCATTCTTTTTTATGGCTAATGCTCCATTACACACACACACCACTAGATCTTTATTCATTCCTCCATCAGCGGACATTTAAGTTAACTTCTATATCTTGGTTATTGTAATGCTGCAGTGAACATAGGGTTGCACAAATCTTTTCAAATTAGTGTTTTTTTTCTTTGAGCAAATACTCTGAAGTGAAATTATGCATCATATGATAATTTTTTTTAAAACTTTTTGAGGAAAGCCCATACTGTTTTCCACAGAGGCTGCACCAGTTTGCATTCCCACCAACAGTGCAAGAGGCTTCCTTTCTCTCCACCTCCTCGCCAACGCTTGTTATGTCTTGTCTTTTTGATTCTAGTCCTTCTGACAGGTGTAAAGTGGTGTTTCATTGTGGTCTCATTATTCAGGTCTTCTGCCAACATTTAATTGGATTGTGTTTTGGTATTGAGTTGCGTATTGACTCATTTAATCCTCAGAGCAACTTTTGACCTGTGAGGACATCAAAGTACAGAGAGGTAAAGCCACCTCCTTGATGCCGCTCAGTCCATAAGTGGCAGAGTCTGTGCTCTTCTTAACCACTGCCCGGTGTCTCTTGGGACTAGTAAGAGTTAGAGGTGTGGAGAGCTATGGGGAAGGGAATTCCATGAACAAAGTCTTGGCCTGGAATCACCGCCCACGAGTCCCACTCCTCACTGTGGTCCAGGCCAGCTTCCCTAATGAGCTTTCCTGGGCCCTTTGTAGAGCTTCGGTGCTGAAGGACTGGCGTGGGGGTGCCAGTGGGTGGTCTCCCAAGGTCTCCCAGTGTGCTTCAGGGATGTCAGCGCTTTTGTCCTCTATTGTCAGGACATGTTGTGTGTTTCTGCCAAAAGGTAGCAGCAGACTGATTTTCAGCAACTTTTCCAGTTCTTTATGGCATGAACTGTGATAAACTTTAATCTAAAAGATATTTAAAGCAGTAAAGCAGAGGATTTTTTTTTAACACTAAAGACTATAGTAGTGAGATGTGGAAAGTACTATAAATGTCAAGAATTTTTAGTGCTGTAGTTATGCGACACTCAGAGTGTTGAAAAATGGGACTGAATTCTAAAAAGCAGCCAAAATAATGAAGAACTTGAATGTAATGATTTATAAAGAGTAGTGAGACTGTGAGTAGGGGCAGAAGGAGGCATAAATAACCCCTATATATATATATGAAGACTGAAGACATTTAAGAATTAAGTAGTCAGGAAAGTTGAACCATTTTAATTAGTAAAACTGATTTGATATGGAAATGCAAATCATTTGAATATGTTAAAGTTTGGGCTCAGCCCAGACCCCTGTTATTGAAACTGAGACGGAAACCCCTGGAAACCTTTCCTAAAGGGAGGCTTCCAAGCCACTTACTGCCACTGGATGTCCATGGTTGTGGGAAGTTGCTGGTCTGGTTGGTCTTAGCGGCACCCAACTTCCTCTCCCTTATTTCCAACCTTGCAAAAGCTTTTTCCATTCTGTTCTCCAAAGACGGCTGGAGGTCCCGGCCGCAAGCAGCTGAGGGTCCTGAGGGAGCCCTTGAGGCCCGAGCTGCACTGGGAATGGCTTGTGTAGTCCAGCATGTCTCCTGCGGCAACGTTATGTGATCGGGCCTACTTGGTAACGGTAGAGTAGTTCCCCCCAGTACCAGGAGGCTGGGGAGAGCAAGTGGAGCCTCTGGACTCCCCCAGGTAACACGCGGTTAGCTGAGTCTTCACCTGGTTGATGCAGTGGCTTCATTTTTTCCCTTTGCCATGTCCTGGGCATAGAAGGTTCCTGATCAACCTATTTTCTTGCTACGCTTTCTGCCTACATTTCCTTACACAGGATTTGGGATAAAACTCTTGTATCACGTGCCCTCTGCTGGAGGTTATCTGCTGTGCAAATATGCGAGCCACAGGGTGGACATGGTGTGTGTTCAAGGGCTGTGTCTTCAGATTTGTTATAGGAACTGAAGCCACGACTGGTTCCCTCAGACGCCACCCCTCAAACACACATACTTCACTTAATGAGAGGATGGACGTAAAGGACTATGGAGGGGCACCATGTGACCGTTTTCTTTCTGGTTTCAGATCCCATTCAAGATGCTTCCAGGACAGGAATTGGCAAGAACCTTTTGGATGGTCCCCCAAGAGTGCTTCAGCCCTTCCTGACAAACAGAGCCAAGGTGGCTGGGGTGCCGCCAAGCCTGCCCCTGCCCGTGAGGAACACCATGCTGGCCGCTGCCCTCTTCCCCGAGTTCCTGAAGGAACTGGCTGCCTTGGCCCAGGAACACTCCATTCTGTGCTACAAGATCCTCGGTGACTTTGAGGACTCCTGTTGTTAGCTTTTTTTTTTTTTTTTTTTCTAAATAGAGGTTCTTGTTTTTTAAGGTTTTAGTGTCTTGACTGAATGTTAAATGCAAAGCTGCTTACAGAAATTTCTACTTTGATATTTCCTGACAATACTTGATTTGTGGGGAGGGCAATTTTCTGTATACCTCCTCTTTCTCTAGCCGGGTCTTTCCACCTTATATAGAATGTAAGTCTCATAAGCTGGTGGCTCCTTTGGCAGGTTTTCCTTCTTCCTCCTCCAGTTTTTCGGTTGTTTAATTCTCCCATCCCTTTGAGTCACTCATCTTGCAGCTTAGGTCACAGTAAGCCAATCCTGGGGTTCAGTGATTTCTGTAGGTGCCCCGGGTCAGAAGGCTGAGCTGTTCAACACACACGAGGAGTGCACATCTGCTCTGCTGCCTTCTGTGTTCTGGCTCCATTTCACAAAAGGGAAGAATAAAGATGGAGCCCCTCTTGCCTCCGTCATGCAAGCACACATCTTATGTCCCTTTGCATTTTACTTCCAAGATTTGCACTCTGCCCAAACCGTGTTGCCTTATGATACGGGCAAATCCACCAGTCTCAGCTCTCTGCCTGGGAAGTCAGATGTAGTGGTGGAGAATTTGGAATGCAGGGAAATTTTCTTGTTGCTTGAGAGCTTTCTTTAATCAGTATATCAATACCTAAACACTGGAAATGGCCTTATTTTAGTAAGATTTGCACAAAATGAAATATACAAACTGTTACATTGGGTTTTAGGACTTTGATCTGATGAAGCAAGCAGGGTATCATACACTTCTGTATCGTTATTTTTTAAGTGTTTTATGAAAGGCAAACAATTTGTGAAGCTATGTCACAGTGGGTTTTTTGGGGTTAAGGGGAAGTATGGAGTGGGGTGGTGGGAGGAAGGATAAAGGTAAACTAAATGCAGCCTGTAAAAAATACTGGCCACTGTTTTAGATTCTGTGTGCTTTCTCTAATATGTTGCACTTTGCAGAGAAACAGGAACTATACAGCCTCTTTGGGACACGGGATGGAAGTGTGAACAGGTCACGGGGAGCCCTGCAAAGCCAAGTGCCTGCTGGTGACTCACTGCACACAGAAATGCTGCCTTCTGAGTAATGGGGTTCATTAGAAGGCCCCAACATGATGTATTAGCGCCTCTGTGCTGCTTTGCAGCCTGCTCCAGGAGGCGTAATTATACCTAGCGCCAGTCTCCTTAAACCACCAAGAGGGAGAAACACACACAATAATTGTGCATTAAAAATGAGACCATAAACAGCTGATATTTGTGGATATCCAATTCCCGCCCCCACCCCTTATTTTGTGCAGGTGAGAAGCACATAACAGGGGCGGGCCTCCCTGTCTGGAGGGAAATTGGAAGTCCCAGCTCTCCTTGTTTTCTGTGTGGGCATCGCTGCTGGACCCTGGGGGCAGCCACAGGTCTGGCCATCATGCCTCTGGAGAATGGGTATGGGCTTAATCAGGCCCCTGGCAGAGGAGAGCAGTGGGGGGACAGAGTCACAGCTGAGACCCTGCAGAGCAGAGGCTGCTTTTTTGTGCTTCTTGGATCTTGTCGCAGCTTTGTATTGAGAGAGCGCCAGCCCAAGGAAATGAAGATCCCAGGAGATCTGGTCTGGGCTAGGAGGCTCTTAGCAGCCCGTCTCACAGTGTTTCCCAGTCTAAACAAGAAACCAAAGATACCAACCTATTGTCTGTTTCTGACTTCACATCCATCTGTCTTGGAAAAGGGTTTGCCCAGCTGTGGTACAGCAGTGGGAACGTATGAGGCCTGGCAGACTGGCCTGCTCGGGGCTTCCTGGCACTCACTGGTATAGGCAAACTCCCGGGTCTCCAATGGAAAAGAACTTGGCTTAAGGTAGAGAAAAAAGAACAGGAAGATGGGATTTAAGCTGTAATTTATTATCCTCTAGCGTTGTTTTGCACAAGTATTTATCTTCTGGTTTGGACTTATACCTAAAATGTTAAAGTTGTATCTGGAAAGTATATTCCTCAGCTTTTTGGTTTGATGTACTCTTCTCTCCATTATCCAGTGTTGGTGTCTATTCTTCTTCAGTCCATGTTGCTTTATTAGAGTACACCACAGGCCCGCATAGAAGGTGCCCTTTTAGGAAAGAGATTGCTTTTGTGCCTCCTAGCGTTTTTAAAAATAGGTATTGAACTAGACTAACCTTAAAGGAGGAGAGAGATGACCCAGTGTCTGGGGTGGGAGGCAGGAAAATTAACTCCTATAATGGGGTGCTGGTAGCAAACTCCCATGATGACCCTACTTGGAATTGGAAACTGGCTCATCTGTCTGAATCCGATATAGGCCTCCTCCAGAGTATTGTGTCCAGGGGTTTTCAAAATGAAGTCAGAAATTTGATCTGGAAATACATTATAGAGAACTGGAGAACACACACGGTTGAGGGAAACAGCCAGGTTCAGAGAATGGTGTAGACATAACAGAGGAGAAACAGCAGAATCCCGAGGCTACAAAAAAGAGCAAATCCTGAAGGGTTTGGAGGAATGACCCTCCATCTAGGCCAATATGAAGACACTGTGCAGCAGGTGGGTGATGATGGGAATTCCTTGGTGGGCAAAATCATGGTAATGTAGAGTATTCAATCAAAGTAACGGATGAAGCCCTTAGAAATGTGTATTTTGTAATGTGTTTGAGAAAAATTTGTAAAGATACTGGCATGCTTTAAAATGTCCCAGAGCGTGGTCACTTTTCCATGTGACAGGCTCCCAGACACTGTGCTATTTGCTGGAAGGCACAGGGGGCACAGACCCTTACCTGCAGCCCCAAGGTTGGCGTCACTGTGTCTAGCCTGATGATCCTGGGCAGTGAAAGCCACTGCAGGGTTCCTGGAACCTCACACATAATTTCTCCATTCATAATGCAGGGTCTGAGGTAAAGTTCTAGATGGGGTGAATTTTATGATTCAAAATATAGGCTGAGCACTAGGGTATTTAAAATAGATTTTTAGAAATGACCAAGTAAATGTTTTTAAAAATTTAAACAAAGAAATTCCAGGTGAGTTTAGCCTAAAATACAGTTTCTTGGGGGGTGGGTGGGTAAATTACAATTTCCCAGCCATGAAATGGAGACTCTGGAATAACCAATTACAGAGATGTGATTTTCGTGATCAGTAGATATACTTCCTTTCCCTGGTATTTAGAGGAATCGTGAAATTGCCCCCCTTTTATCTAGTACTGTCTTGGAAAATACTTTGATGTACTGATGGACTGGAACTGAGGTCTGTGTCACGTGTAGGGAGGATGCATCCAGTTCTTTTTTGGGTCCTCAGGAGTACCTTTTCCTTAGCAAGTGGCTTTAAGTCAGATGTAGTTGTTGATTTTCAATCCACTGAGACATCATGGAGCCATGGTGTTGTCAGGAGAACATCCTCTTACACATAGAATCCAGAGACAGGATATGAGACTGTTCGGGTTGCCTGTTCAGGTTGGGCAGCCAGTGGTACTCAGGGTGGAAAGATGTTTCGACATCTCTGAATCGGCATGGTTGCCATGGTTACATGGGTTGACTTCTAGATCTGTTTAGAGGTTCAGGAGTGTATAAGGGCTGCTCATTCTAAATCTGGATCAGCGTGCCTAGGTCGTTTTCACGGGAGAAGCGCTGCCCTGGCCGGGGTAGGCCAAGTCATCGGCGTGATGTGAAATGTGTGCAGCATAAGCTCCAGTTCTCATTTAAGGGCAGTTCAGTTTAATTGCTAATTACCAGTCCTGTATTTACTGAAATGGCTGTCAAGCTTGCCATTTTTATGAAACACTTTATTGCAGGACAGCTATTATTGCACGTGCTACTTCAAGTCACTGGCCCAAGCCAGTGTAATTTGTGGCTTGCTGTGAATCTCGGCCAGCTCTGCAGTGTTAGCTTTTCCTGGAACCAGCAGTCGGTCCTCTGGTGGCTGGGGCCACCCAGCTCTCAGTCATTAAGAAGGTATTCTCAGGCCCCTTCTCGCTTCAACCATCATTCTATAAATCACACAGCACTAATTCTCCATCAGATCACAGCTTAAAACAGAACTCTGTCGAACTGGTTTATACTCCATCCTTAAATCACATCACTGACGAAACATTTTAAGAAAATGGAGTGGACGTTTTTCCTTTTTTGAATGACCATCATAAACCTAATGCTTTAGAAAGAGCTCTTGGAAGACTAAGAATTGTTTTCAGGATAATTTTGCCTCAGTAAATCCTCTCTACATTCAGGCATTTATTAGGCCATTACTTGTTTTGGAGGACAGATTATCCTGGCAGCTCATTAACTGGATAAACGGGTTTAGTGTAAGATTTTTGGTGAGGTCCTACAGGGAAGAGGACAGGAGGAAAAGTGGGGGGAAGCCTTTAGTTCTTTGGTGTCTGCACTTGGGATCCTAAGACAGAGGATGATTTTAGCTAGGACTGACCCTTCCCATCAGGTCACTGTGAATTCCTTTCCCGTCTCACGACATGTGAGTAAACCTCACTCTCAGCCACACAGGTTACAAGGCTGCCAATAGGCACCATCGCTATGCATTCGATATGTAGTTCAGGCATCTTTTGGGGAGCTTAGATTTACTATGTCATTTCAGAACCTGACAAGGGTGATGGAAGCTCTTAGGCCAGATTATAAATTTCATGCAGCTGAGGCTGCAGAAGTCTGTGCTTCCTTGTAGGTCTGTTGACTTTTTATTGGGACAAGTCTGCAAAAGACCTGTAACGAGGCCCCTTTTTGCCCTGGAGATATTTTTAAGAGGGAATTTGATCTTACTTAAATGATTTTTGCTAATTTGTTTGGCTAAGGGAGGCAATGGGAGAGGATTTCAGTCAGATTCTGTCCATCTCCTGCTTTAGGGTCAACTGTGTTCACAAATAATCCATGGATACATTAGTCTAAAACCTGCCAGGGAAGCATGGTAGCCATTGCCATGCTGCTTTTGGTAATGGTTTATAAATAACAATGGCCTTTGAGAGAGATTCAGTGTGTGTTTTTCCACCAATAGTCACTATGCAGAACCCTTGAAAGGCTGCAGCACATCCAGTAGAAATGAGAAACACAGTGTGAACTGTGTAGGTCATTCCCATAAGCTGTGTATTGAATTAACTAACTCAAAGCTCTAGGAGGGTGTGTACTTTCAAAAATTCCCTAGCCTGCCTTCTTCCAGATAAGCAATAATTACAAAAGTGTGTGTGTGTGTGTGTGTGTAAGCTCAGCTAAAACATGCCAAACTTGGTATAAATAACAATTAGCTTCCTTTTCCTGGGGCATGTATACTTTGAACGATAGGAACAGAAGTTCACCATGTTGCAGAAGCCTGGACAGAGTCAAGTAGCTCCTTCCTAGACCCAGATGTCCAGGATTTAAAAGCCTACTGGTTGGCAGCACCAACCTCCCATACCAAAAGGCCCCACAGAAAGCTGTCCACTAATTTTATTATATAAATTCAATCACTGTTCACTGAAGTTATTCTGTGCCACATTGTGTGCCAAGTGTTGAGGCTGATGTTAACCTCCCGCCAGAACCAACCAACCAACTCATTTTCAACTAATAGAACACATGGTTTGGGCCATGGTTTATGGCTAGGTAGAGCTGGGTCATGCCGACCTGAAGAAGAGCCGGTTTTCCAATACACCCCCACCCCCAGCCTATAGGTGTGTGGGTTCCAATGAAAGATGGCAATGGCTTTACCTGTGGCACCAACTCATACATTTTAATGAGATTTTCATCAGAACAGCAAACAACCAGACTAACTTCTCACTCATGGAAAGACTATGAGCAGAGCCATACTTGTGAATTTCTGACACTGTTGTGCAAGCACATCTTTTGACTGTATGGTCAGGTTCCAAGTAACATACCTGAGCTGTGCTTTGACTTTTTCTATTACCAGTTACAACAACACACCTGTCCAATTTTCAGGATGTCAGAAGTGGGCATGCAAGATCATGGGGCAATTGTCAGAGGTTGACAGTCATCGATGTAAAGATCAGATGTTCTCATGATGGCATTTTTCTCTGGAAATGATCCATACTACAGTTTACACTGGATGTAACAGGTTGGGTAAATGTCTTCATGCAGCTGCCCCCAAAGCCTTGATTTAAAATGGCCTGGAAAGCTCCCCGAGTGTCTTCTGTAGAGTTTGATGTCCAAGAGCCAGAATTTTGGTGAAAAAGGAATTTGTAAAACCAAGCTGAACCATGTTATTTCTAACAGTGATCCTGCCAGAATCGGTCTTTGATTGCCTTTGCCCTTCTGTAATTCAGACTTGCAAGGCGAGGGGAGGGAATGGACGCTGCCTTTTTTCTCTCAAAAAGAAAAATACTTTACTCCGAGGTCCAGTAGTTTTCAGTATTGGAACAGAATGCGTGAGGGGCACACAGCCTCCTGGGTGAGGTGACACAGTCCCTAACAATCCTAAGTTTTTTTTTTTTAAACCTTACCTCTTCATGCTTGTCTGGAATAAAGCACACAGCTGGTCTCCTTTCTGTCCCTGCCTTCTCGACGCTTCTGTCACACTCTTAGGGAAGTCCTGAGTAACTGCCAGCTGCTGGAGCACCATCTGTTGCCACGCTGGCCACAGGGAGGGTCTGCTCTTCTCCAGTCTCCCAGCTGCCCCTGCGGCACTACTCGTGATGACAATGCCCGGACTCTTCTTAGTAGGCTAGGGGAATTCAGTGTAAACACGGAGACTCCAGAGTCTGGTCTGTTCCTTATGCCACGGTGTGACATGTGCTTTTAAAAAGGAGCATTTGAGAAATTGGTCTTTAAGCACTCTGAGCCAGAGGTAACAGGCATGCAGTGCACGGAGGGGCGCTCCAGTGCGGTAGACAGATGGCATTACTGTCCCCAGCACAGGGGCAAGGGCAACCCAGGCTTCATGAAGATGTTAACCGCACCGGAATTACTGGTAAAGGTCAAGATTTTGATGTACTAGTTGATAATCTTATTCTTCCCAGGCAAAACAAATCAGTTTAATGTTACAGCTTTTTTCCTTTTTATCCTTTTTCTGGCCTGGGCAGTGGGGCGGAAGAGTTATCAACTGCACAATCTTTGAAGTGTAAGTTAATTTTTTATGTGATATTTCAGTATATATTTTATTCATTAAATTTATTTGAAAACTTCTGTGTGTTTGTTTGGTTTTTTTTTTTCCCCTCTTAGTCCACAGATTGGAGAAAGGCTAGCAAGACCAAACCCTCCTCCCCATCTTCAGAGGCCTCCCGAGATAACCATGTGTTTACAGCATGTCGATTCTGCTGTGGTTTTTAGTCCCACTCATCTACTTTCAGGTCTCAAATACTGCGTCTCAACCATGGTCTCTCTTGACCACTGCTCATTCCTGGCACCCAGAGCAGTGCTTGGTTTTTGGGACTTACTCAGAAATATTTGTTAACGAACTGCAGAATGAGGCGTTTTCTTAGAATGGTGACATCATCTGAAATGGTGCCTCCTTTAGTTCAGAATCACTGAGCACTGGAACGTGCTATTTGCTAACCACTCCTGTGGTTGGAGCCATTTCGAGGTCCATGAAGCAACCGGGCTGTCACTACTGGTCTGTGTGAGGGGCATCCTGGGGCTCCAGTTGGAGCCAGGGCCTGGGAGGCACCAGCTCTGTCGAGCCCCTGGATGTCAGGTGTCCCAGGCTCTGGTTCTCAGTCACGGCTGCCCACTCTCCCTCAGGGACCCAGAATGGCTCACGATGACAGCTTCTTCTCCAGGATCTCCTTTATCACAGTTGGGTCTGCTCGGCTGAGAGTTGCTTTTCGGACCAACCCAATCAGTTTGTTTATAGCTCTGGGGTTTCCCCTCTTCATGGCCAGTACCTTTAAAGACAGAAATTGTTTTACAGGAGAAGATAATGACGTGCATACTTAAAAATACTAAATTAAGGTTTATGTTTACTGGAATTTAGATTGTTTCTCTTCTGTTAGCATTAGATATTAAATGAGAAAAGGAAGAGGGGTGGGTGAGCTCCTGGGGTGGTTTCTGGGCTCCTGTCACAGGGCATGTTTGTCACTCTGCTGTTTGATGAAAGTGGACAAGAGGGCTGTGATGCATCATGACTGTTTGCCCACAGAGAGAGCAGGTGCACAGGAACAAGGCCGTGCTCCTGGGTGCCACAGTGACAGGAGGACATGGAGCTTCTCAGTCTTGGGGGTGAGTAACCTCTCTAAAAGGAATGATCTAGTCTAGTCAGAGCGAGGTCCTTCTCTAATCCTCCAGTGGTGTTCAGCAGGCACTGAAATGCACAGCTTTCCTCCCCCTCTCTTAACCCCCTGCCAGGAAGACATGTTTATCAGAAAACAAATCCACAGAATGGCAACTCTCCCAGAGCATTTGGGTTGGGGGGTGCGCTGTGGTGGGCAAGATGGGGACTATGGAAGCAGGAGGCTCCAGATTCCTATTAAACAGCCATGGGCTGCCAGGGCCACCCACTCTGACCTCCTGCTCGGCAGCATCTTGATGGGTAATAACGTGTGAGTGTCTGCACTTGGTGCCGGAGAACGAGTCCAAAACAGAGAGTGTGTCTTAATCAGTCACTACAGATGAGGCAGGAAGATGGAGATTGCCCAGACGCAGTGCAAGCTCATTTTCCTTATCGAGAGCTCTATTCAGAGCTGTTAGTGTTCCTGGCAAGCCGATGGGTGGGTGGGTATTATTCTGAAAGCGATGCTAGCAATTTTTTACCCACTAAAAAATCTCTAGACAATGTGATTAGACTTGGGGAGGGAGGGATGGTGGTACTCTAGCTTTTTTTTTTATTTTATTTTGTTCTATGCTCAGAACACAAAAGGACTTGGTTTTCAGGTATGCTCCTGTCAAGGATTTTCTCCATAATTTACAAATAATTTTCCTTTCTGCCTTTCTACCCACCTTTCAAAGGCAGGGAGCTAACGGGTCTGCCTTTCTTTCCTTTCTGCAGTCATGCCTGCTGGTTTATTAGTGAGAGGTCTCCTTATAAAGCAGAGCTAGCTAGAACACATTCAAAGTGCATCATGCTGGCAGGTCAAAACTTGGACCTAGGGAGCTTGATAAACACCCCTGTAAACCAAACTCCAGGAGATTAAACCCCAGAAATGGATATTCCTTATAGGAAAAGTTGTCTTTTTCTGACATTCGCCTAATTTGAGCTCTTGACCTTAGCTAAAAACAGATAAAATGTATCAGGGGCTTCCTGATGCAACTGGGCCAGCCCTTATCAGGAGGGGTCTCAGGGCCACGAAAGGGAGCGGTGGAGAGGCTGTCGCCGGGTCCGCAGGCCGCCACGGGGACCCCTCACCCTGCAGGCCGTCCTTACCACTTGCGGGTGCTCCTCCATCACAGCGAGGCAGACCTGGTCCAGTGCCTCCCCATCCTGCATCAGTTCCAGCTGCTTTTCTGAAACAATCTGCGATGGAGTCTTCCCTTTACTCCTCCATAATTCCTCAAACACCTATGGGCCAGAGTGGGGGGGAGAGGGGGCATAGACATGAGCGCTTGCCTGGCTCTCCAGGCTGCACCCGGGGCGGGGGGGCGGCAGGGACACACCCAGAATGAGGCCGCTGCAGGGAGCCCCTGGCCAGGCTGAGCTGCAGGCTGGGAACAGAGCAGGCCGCGGGGGGGCCCTTGGCACCGGTGGGGTCGGTGCACGGCAGGGGGCTGGAGGAGCTGCACCCCGAGGCCGAGCCAGCAGCAGCTGGGCCCACGCCACCGGCACCTGCACGGAGGGAGGCCGTGTTGACGAGGGCAGCACGGCCGAGGGAGGTAACCGCTGCACCGAAATGAATGAAGTCCCCAAAAACGTCTGCTGGGAATTATGATCTTAGGGGGGCAAGAGAGGGGTCCCATAATGAAGCTACAAAATGGAAAATAACTAAAAACATAAATCCTAATCCGCAGGGGCCTGTGCCACGCCACATTTATCCCCTACTGGTAGAGCTAGACCCGAATCTGGCTAGGATAATTAAGTTAATGGTGTATTTTTTTTTTTTTTTTGAAGCAGTAACAAATCCCCAAACTTATCAAAGTAAGGGAAAAAGGAATACATTTTTAAAGAAGGCCTAGCCTAGGGGAGTCCTCCTCCTCCCTCTTTTTTTCTGGGGTGACCTGGAAGGGGTGGGGTGTGGGTCCCCGGTTAGTCTCCGGTGCCCCCTGCATCTCCGCCTGCAGCCAGGACCGGGCACAGAATGCGCCTTACGGATGTTCCGGCTGAAAATGGGCCAGCCAGGAGCCCCTCCTCCCAGACACGCAGGGCTTGTCAATAATTAGCACACGCAGCGGAACAAACGAAGGGGAAGATGCCGGGAATCTCCGTAGGGCTCAAAGTGTTCCCCTATGGACGGAAATAACCATGAATACTTGTCACAGCTACAAGGTCCGCGCCTCCTCGGCTCAGCCATCAGGATGCCCCCCGCGACTGTGGCCCGGCGAGGTCCTGGGTGGGCCGTCCCGTGGGCTCCCCCGCAGGGCGCCCTCCGGCTCCAGCACTGCAGCCCTGGCTGCTTCTAGAAAACCTGCCCCTGCTCTTAGAAAAACACTGAATGTATAAGCCTCTAATCAATTTTGCAACTACTTTTCTACCAGAAAAATGGGTAAGGCACTGAGGGCGAGGGCCACAAAGGCACGTAAGAATGTTCCATGCCTTCAACAAACATATAATGGCGTGCTGGCAGCACTGGAACTGGAGGGCGGAACGATGTGTGACGTAGATCATACCCAGGGAGCTGCCGAAAGCAAGTCTGAAGAGTTTCTCTGACCTCTTTCCCTGATACATTTTTCTTAAACAGACTTAGAATACTGTTGTAACCGTTCTAAGAGTACAGGGTAGGGCTGTAGGATCAAAGTGGCAGGGCAAGAGGATCCTGAACTTGCCTCGTCCCGCGGACCTGCCAGCTCTACGGCCACACACAGAGCAGCCCTTGCTGACGACAACCCGGGGACCAGCAGAGCAGCACTTCCACAACTAAAGATCGAATGGAAGAGCCACGCGGAGATGGGCAGGAGGGGCAGAGATGTGGTCTAGTCAGGACCCATGAGCCTGCTGTGGGCCTCCACGAGCAGGACGGATACCACAAATGCTCCTTCCTGAGGAGCATGGGGTTCAGGCCCCACATCAGGCACCCTTGCCTTGGGGACTATACCCCAAAGATGAGCACCCCTCCTCCCCAATAATGTCTGCCTTTAAAAATCAGCAGGGAGAGCAGGAGGGCTATAGGAAACAGCCTGCACTTCAAGGGCTGGCACATAAACTCACTCTGACACCCAACTCAGAGGCAGCAGTTTGCAAAGTGCTTGGACCACAAATGAAGATTTATTGGCTAATCTTAGAGTATGTGCCAGAGGTGCCTGGATCTGCGGGAACTTTCTTGGGCAAAGGAAGCACTGATAGGCGCCATTTCTGAGACTTTCCATCTACCTTGTTAGCACTGCTGAACCCACTCAGATGTTCCCCTACAAACCCACCCTGCCTGGCAGGGACCTCTCCAACAGTTTCTGTGTACCACATGTGGGAAGTAGCTGGGGCTGGCACTACCCCAAAGTGGCTCCTGCTCTGCTGCACCCAGTGGGTGGACTTGGCTGGTCCTCACGAGCATAACCTACAACAGTCACAGCCATGCATTATAGACAGCTGGGTTGGGGGCCGCCCAAGCTCCCCGGTGTGCCTGGAGCATTAATGGTCAAGTACAACAAAATAGTGCATGCAACCCACAGAGGGAACACCCCTGGAGTACTTGGTTCTAGTGACCAGGAGAGGCTGTGTTGCTGGGACCCACAGGACACCTACAGAAGGTTATTCTTTCAAGACTGGGACATGTAGCTGATCTGCTTAATACATAGAAACAAATACAGAGAGGCAAAACGAAGAGACAGAGGGATACGTTCCAAACAAAAGAACAAGACAGAATTTCAAAATAATGAACTAAACAAAATGGAGATACACAATATACCCAATACGGAGTTCAAAGTAACAGTCATGAAGATGCTTGCCAAACTCGGGAGAAGAGTGGATGGACACGGAACTACAACAAAGAGAAAATATGAAAAAGAACCAATCAGAGCTGGGGGATACAGTAACTGAAATGAAAAATACAGAACAAGGAATCCATAGGAAATGAGAGGATGCAGAAGAATGGATCGGGCTCTGAAAGATGGTAGAGGAAATCTTCAAAGACGAAAAGCAAAAAGAAAAAGAAAGAGAATCTTAAAAGCAGCAAAAGGAAAGCAACTAGTTATGTACAAGGGAAACCCCAGAGGACTCTAAGCTGATTTTCCCACAGAAGTCTTGCAGATCAGAAGACAATGGCATGATATATTCAAAGTGCCAAAAGGAAAAAACCTACAATCATTAATACTACACCTGGCAAGATTATCATTTAGAATCAAAGGAGAGAGTTTCCCAGAAAGAAAAGCTAAAGGATTCCCCACTAAACCAGCCTTAGAAGAAATGTTACAGGGGGTAACGCCTGGGTGACTCCTCGGTTAAGCGTCTGCCTTCGGCTGAGGGCTTGGTCCTGGAGTCCTGGGATGGACTCCACATCGGGCTCCCTGCATGGAGCCTGCTTCTCCCTCTCCCTATGTCTCTGCCTCTCTCTCTCTGTGTCTCTCATGAATAAACAAATAAAATCTTAAAAGAGAGAGAGAGAGAGAGAGGGAGAGAGAGAAAGAGAAAGAGAAATGCTACAGGGACTTCTGTAAGTGAAAAGGAAAGCCACAATCAAAAGTAAGAAAATTGTGAAAGACAAAAAAATCTCTGATAAAAGCACACATACAGTAAAGGTAGAATGAAGGCTGAAAGACAAAAGTAGTAAAACCAACTCTACAAAAATCAGTTAATACACAAAATAAAAAGATCTAAAATATGATCTCCAAAACACAATGGGAAGGGGAGGAAAAATGTAATCCTTTTAGAATGTGTTTGAACTTAAGTGATCAACTTAAAAAAGGCTGCGGTATACGTAGGGTATTATATTCTGAACCTCATGGTAACCACAAACCAAAGAACTAATAATAGACACACACAAGATAAAGAAAAAAGAAATCCAAACATAACACTAAAATTCATCAAACCACAAGGGAAGAGAGTAAGAGAAGAAAGGAACAGAGATGAGCTACAACAACCAGGAAACAATGGGCAAAATGATAACAAGTACATACCTACCAATTACTTTAAATGTAAATGAACTGAATGCTCCACTCAAAAGATACAGGGTGGCTGAATGGATAAAAGAAACAAGACTCCAAAATGCTGCCTTACAAGAGACTCCTTTCAGATATAAACACACACAAAGACTAAAGTGAAGGGATGAAAAAAGATATTCTATGTAAATGGAAATGAAAAGAAAGCTGAGTTGCCAATAATTGTATCAGACAAAATAGATTTTTAAAACAAAGACTGTAAAACAAGACAAAGGGCACTACGTATTGATAACGGGATCAATCCAACAAGAAGATAGGACAATTGTATCTATGCAGGAGGACTTAAATACACAAGGCAAATATTAACATAAAGGGGGTAACTAACAAAAATACATTTCGCTCTTGAACAACATGGAAGTTAGGGGTGCTGATTGGCTGTGCAGTCAGAAACCATACAGAACTTTTGATTCTCCCAAAACTTAAGTACTAACAGCCTACTGTAGACCAGAAGCCTGATAACACATCAGTCGATGAACACATATTTTGTAGTTATATGTATGAGATACTGCATCTTTATAATAAACTAGAAGAAATAAAATATTAAGAAAATTGTAAGAGAAATACATTTCTATACTGTACTTATCAATACTGTAAGTTGTCTGCTCACAAGAATCATGTCAGTACCTACATCAATCTTGTCTTACACAAAACACTGTTAGATGCCTTACAAGAAAAATAAGACAAAGTGAAAGAAATTCTTTGTTTACAAAACAAAAACTTTCTAATGTATATTGAAAAAAATTATATATATAAGTGGATTTGTGCAGCTCAAACCTGTATTGTTCAAGGGTCAAGTGTACAATAATAGTAGGGGACGATAACACCTCACTTACATCAATGGATAGATCATCCAGATGGAAAATCAATAAGGAAACAGTGGTCTTAAATGACACACTAGACCAGACGGACTTAATAGATAAACACAGAGCCTACCACCTCAAAACAGCAGAATAGATATTTTTTTTTCAAGCGCACATGGAACATCTCCAGGAGAGATCACATGTTAGGCCACAAAACAAGTCTCAATAAATTTAAGAGGACTGATATCAAGCATCTTTTCTGACCACAATAATGTGAAACTAGATATGATTTCAAGGAAAAAAAAAAACCAAAACACTGGAAAGCACACAAACATGTGGAGGCTAAACATGCTACTGAATAAACAATGGGTCAAAGAAATTAAATTTGAAATTAAAAAAAAATTCCCTTGAAACAACTGAAAATGGAAACATAGCATTCCGAAATCTATGGAATGCAGCACAGGCAAATGTTCTAATAGGTAAGTTTACAGCAATACAGGCCTACCTCAAGAAACAAGAAAAGTCTCAAACAATCTAAACTTACACCTAAAGAAACTAGAAAAAGAAGAACAATGCCCAAACTTAGTAAGAGGAAGGAAATAACAAAGATCAGAGTAGACATAAAACAAATACACACACAAAATTTAATGAAACCAAGAGCTGCCTCTTTCAAAAGATAATCCAAATTGGTAAACTTTTAGTCAGACTCATCAAGAAAAAAATAGGTCCCAAATAAATTTGGCAATGAAATGGAAGTTATAACTGATACCAGAGAAATGCAAAAGATACTCTGAAAGCCTATATATATGCCAACAAACTGAACGATCTAAATAAAATGGATCAATTCTTAGAACTGATTTGAATGAGGAAGAAGTCGAAAATCTGAAAATACCAATTGTTAATAATGAAATTGAATCAGTAATCAAAATTTCCTAACAAACAAAAAGTTCAGGCCTAGATAGTTTCACAGGTAAATTCTACCAAACATTTTAAAAAAGAGTTAATCCCTATATTTCTCAAAGGATTCTAAAAAATTGAAGAGGAAGGAACACTCAAATTCATTGTACAAGACCAGCATTACCTTGATAACAAAACTGAGGACACTCCAAAAAAAAAAAAAAAAAAAAAAAAAAAAAAAAATCATAGGCCAATGTCCATGTTTAACAATAGATGCAAAAATTTTCAACCAAATATTAACAAATTGAACTTAAAAATACATTAAAAGGATCATACACCATGATCAAGTGGGATTTACTTCAGGGATGCAAGGATGGGTCAATATCCACAAATCAATCAACATGATACACTACATTAACAAAATGAGGATAAAAATCCTGTGATAATCTCAAAAGATGCAGAAAAACTTTTTTTTTCAGAAAACCTTTTTTGACAAAATTCATCTGTTTATGATGAAGATTTACAACAAAGTAGGTATAGAGGGAACACACTTCACCATAATAGAAGCCATACATGATAAACCCAAAGCTAACATACTCAATGATAAAAACTGAAAGCTTTTCCTCCATCATCAGGAACAAGACAAGGATGCTCACTCTGGCCACTATCTTCAGCATAGTACTAGAAGTCCTAGCTTAGTCCTAGCAATCAGACAAGAAATAAAAGGCATCCAAATGGGTAAGGAGAAGTAAAACGATTACTATTTGTAAATGATATGCTATTACACAGAGAAGACCCTAAAGACTCCACCAAAAAACTTTTAGAATAAACAAATTTGGTTGCAGGATATAAAATTAATATAAAGAAGCTGGTTGTGTTTTTATAATAATGAAATACCAGAAAGAGAATATCAGAAAACAATCCCATTTATCATGGCATCAAAAAGAGTAACATACCTAGGAATAAATGTAATCACGGAAAGAAAGACCTACACTCTGAGAACTATAAAATATTAATGGAATAAACTAAAAATGATAGAAATAAATGGAATAATATTCCACGCTCATTGACTGGAAGAATTCATATTGTTAAAACGTCCATACTATCTAAAGAAATCGATAGATTCAATACAATCCCCATTAAAATATCAATGTTATTTTTCACAGAACTAGAACAAATAATCCTAAAATTTGTATGGAACCACAAAGACCCTGACTAGCCAATGCAAGCTTGAGAAAGAATAAAGCTGTCATGTTCCCTGATTTCAAACAATACTCCAAAGCTGCAGTAGTCATAGTAGTATGATACTGACACAAAAACAGACACTAGGTCAACAGAATAGAATACAGAGCCCAGAAATAAACCTACACTGATATGGCCAATCTATGATAGAGGTGGCAAGAAATAAAATGCAGAGACTATACGCTTTTCAATAAATGGTGCTGGGAAAACTGGACAGCTACATGCAAAAGAATGAAACTGGACCACTTACTTATACCACTTCCAAAAACTAGCTCAAAATGGATTAAAGACCTAGATGTAAGACCTGAAATCATAAAACTCTGAAAAGAAAATAAATGGTAAAATCTTGGGACACTGGTCTTAGCTATGTTATTTTGAATTTGTCTCTTCAGGCAAGGGAAATGAAAGCAAAAATAAACAAATGGGATTACATTAAACCAAAAAGCTTTTGTACAGTCAAGGACACCACCAATGAAATGAAAAAGCAAGCTGCTGAATGGGAGAAGATATTTGCAAGTGATATATCTGGTAGGGGGTTAATACCAAAAATATATAAAGAACTACAACTCAACACCAACACCCCCCAATAATCTTTTTTTAAAAAAAGATTTTATCTATCTATCTATCTACCTACCTACCTACCTACCTACCTACCTACCTACCTAATCTAATCATTTATGAGAGACACAGAGGCAGAGACACAGGCAGAGGGAGAAACAGGTTCCCTGTGGGAAGCCGGATGCAGGATTCTATCATCCCAGGACCCCAGGATCACGACCTGAGCCAAAGGCAGATGCTCAACCACTGAGCCACCCAAGGGTTTCCCACCCAGGTGTTTCCCTCCCCTCCCCCCACCCTAAAAATCTAATTTAAAAATGGGCAGAGGGCCTGAACAGATATTTTTCTAAAGAAGATATACAGGTGGACAACAGGCACATGAAAGGATGTTCAATATCACTAATCTGAAGGGAAATGGAAATCAAAACCACAATGCGATACCTTCTGTCAGAATGGCTAAAATAAAAACACAAGAAACAAGTGTTGACAAGGACGTGGAGAAAATGGAACCCTCGTGAACTGTTGGTAGCAATGTAAACCGGTGCAACCACTGTGGAAGACAGTATGGAGGGACCTCAAAAAATTAAAAATAGGGACGCCTGGGTGGCTCAGCAGTTGAGCGCCTGCCTTCAGCTCAGGGCGTGATCCTGGGGTCCCGGGATCAAGTCCCACATCGGGCTCCCTGCATGGGGCCTGCTTCTCCCTCTGCCTGTGTCTCTGCCTCTATGTCTCTAATGAATTAAAAAAAAAAATTAAAAATAGAACTACCATATGATCCAGTAATCCCACTTCTGGGTATTTATCCAAAGACAATGAAAACATCTATTCAAAAAGATATATACACCCCTATGTCCACTGCAACACTATTTGCAATAGTCAAGATATGGAAGCAACCCAAATGTCTACTGATAGATGAATAAAGATGATGTCACATATACACACACACACAAAAAAATATTAATCATAAAAAAGAAAATCTTGCTACTTGTGACAACACAGATGGACCTAGAACGTATTATGCTAAGTGAAATAAGTCAGAGATAAAAATACCATATGAGTTCGTTACATATGTAGAATCTAAAAACAAACTGACTCACGGATGCAGAGAGAACAAAATGGTGTTGTGTGTGTGGGTAATATATCAAAGGGATTAAGAGGTATAAACCTACAGTATAAAACAAATCACAGGGATTCAAAGTACAGCATAGTGAGCACAGTCAGTAATACTGTAGTAACTTTGGTAACAGACGGTAATTTGAGTTATGGTGATCATTTTATAATGTAGATAAATATTGAATCACTAAGTTATATACCTGAAATTAATGCCAATACTGTGTGCAACCTATACTTCACTTAAAAAGTCAATACACGTTCACTGTAGAAAATAAGGAAATCTAAATGATAAAAAGACATCACACCTACACTTTCCATTCCCTCAAGATAACAAATGTATTTTAGTGTTTTCCTTCCCATATTTTTGTTTTGTAACATAGTTGCAGTTATAACATATGGACAGTTTGTGACCTGCTTTTGTTTTACTTTTGACAGAACTACTTTTATATATCAATAAAAAATTTAATATCAGGTGTATTTATCATAATGTAATTAAATTATCCCTCTGGTAGGTATTTAGACTTTGACTAGTGTTTATTTTGTTCCTCTGCATGGTCTCCTAAAAATGTGCATTTAACATGTTCAACATTCAGGAAGAGAATGTAGAAATCTCAAGAGGGATCCAGATCTGCTGGCTCAAAATGGAAATCACCTGTGAGGACTTGCCTACCAAGAATCTATGCAGTGACTCTTTACAGGAAAATGAGGTGGGAAGCCCAGAGACCTGGAAACAGGCACGCCTGGCAAACACAGGAGGCCGCTCCCGGGCCTGCACCATTTCTCCTGGCCTGCAACGGCCACCCCGGCTCACAGCACAGAGCGGATCCACGCAGAATGACCCGGAGGTCAGCCTTTCCTGGCACCTAACACAGTGGGACCCGACAAGGCTGGATTTGCCCGGGCCAAAAGCACCAGAATAGAGGTGGTGTGAGGCAGCCCGGGGATCACTGCCAAACCACGGCATTCAGGAGGAAAAGCAGGACAATGCTACGATGGATACTTTTAAACGCAGAGAGCTGGCCGCTCCCTGAGAAAGTAGGGCGAGGTAGGGCAGGGGTACAAAGGAGTGACGCTAGGGAACATTTCAGCAGCCTCCAGGAACAAAAGGGAGCTGTGTCTGGAGTGTTCTCCACCCCCAGTTGGAACACATCAGCCTATTGACTTTTCCAATCAGTCAAGTGGCCACTGCAGCCCAGCCCCAGCCCCCGGGGACGACGCAGTAGACTAATCCTGTGCTCCGTCCTGTTTCAGACCCAGACTATGCACTCCTGGCTGAAGCCCAGCAGCAGGGGAGCCCGAGGGGGCCGCCGGCCTCCAGGCCAGCCTCTGCAGGGCTCCCTGGCCCTCTTGCCGCAAACGTAATGGCCTCTGGGGTTGCCAGTTTTGTGCTGCAGCATAAATCCTCAGTTTTTGTCTGTGTTTAATCACCACCCTGGGAAGTACTATCAAAGTGCAATTGTTCCTGGCTATGCGGGCAGCTCCCAGGCCCTGCTGCTGCCCACCCAGGACAGGCATCTGTAGCAAGGGGTTCCGGGGGTAGTGCAAGCCATCTGTGTTAAGTGGCCACTGAAGGCATGGGGTCATGCAAGCTGGGAGGCCCCAGTCACTCGCTGACCACAGAGCCAGTTCTGACACCTGGGGCAGAAACTCAGCCTTCAGCTCCTGAGGGACGGAATTCACACATCCTTTCAACTACCACCTGACTGTTTCTCTAGCTAGTACCATTTTTAAAGTATCTGGAAGGAAGGATGGAAGGAAAGCAGGCAGGCCCCTTGCCTGTCCAGAGGTTTCCAGAGTCAGGGTGTGGAGGAAAGGCCTGTTCAAGGGAGAAGGCAGGGAGGGGGCTGACAGTTACAGAAAGGGAGGTCCCCTCTGCTCAAAGGCAAGTGAGCCTTGTGAAAGGTCATTCTTCCAGAAAGGCACAAACGACAACCCAAGCCCTTAAGAGAAGCAGGGCACAGGAACTGAAGCGCTGGAAGGGAGAAGACAACATCTAATCATTTTGTAACAGTTTTACTAAAGAACATATGGGCTTGGTGATTTCTCTTTAAAGCAGACCCCAATGGAATATTACTCAGCCATTAGAAACGACAAATACCCACCATTTGCTTCAACGTGGATGGAACTGGAGGGTATTATGCTGAGTGAAGTAAGTCAATCGGAGAGGGACAAACATTATATGGTCTCAGTCATTTGGGGAATATAAAAATATAGTGAAAGGGAATAAAGGGGAAAGGAGAGAAAATGAGTGGGAAATATCAGTGAGGGAGACAGAACATGAGAGACTCCTAACTCTGGGAAATGAACAAGGGGTAGTGGAAGGGGAGGTGGGTGGGGGGTTGGGGTGACTGGGTGATGGGCACTGAGGGGGGCACTTGACGGGATGAGCACTAGGTGTTATGCCATATGTTGGCAAATTGAACTCCAATAAAAAAAATACCAAAAAAAATTTGCCAAAAAAAAAATCATATTACAGATTATATTGAGTAGTTTTTCAAAGTTTCCTATTTGATATAGGCAAATCTTTTAAAATTCAATGAAATGACTTTATTTTATGGCAAATAAATAAATAAATAAAGCAGACCCCAAAGTAGACAAGAGGAAATGGGTTAAGTGGCACACCTATATGTTAAAATTCAATTTCCATCTCTATGGAATCCCAAGCCAGCTCGGTTTCACTAGAAATGCTAACTGGACAATCCCCAGGAGACCGTGGATCATCCACATCTATTTCAGGCGTGCCCAAAGCGGAAACATTCTGTGCGCTTTCTCCTGGGGCTGTGGCTGGCCAGCAGTCTGGAAGGCACCCAGGGCCTCTGAGTCACAAGAGGCTCAGGACCCTGGGATGCTGTCCTGTAGGGGAACTGCCATTCTGACGGCCCTCTCCTTGGTGAGGGAAGGAGAGGGGGCTGCTAGCCACGACTTCCACAGGTAGAACTGGATCCCGTGACAGAAATCCAGAGGATTCCGTCTACAGTTACCAGGAGGTTGCTCATGATGATAAATCATCTTTTTCCATTTCTGGAAAATAGAGGTGCTTCGTGGTAGCAACCCCTGGCCTCTAGAGTGCCAAAGGGATGAGGTTTGTAAATCTCAGAAGCATTGCCAGAACACCTGCGAGGAAGGAGCAGTGAAGGGTGTAAGGGATGAAATAATGGGGGACAATGTAAAGGAGAGAGATGGATTAATAAGTTAGACAAAGTGGGAAATTCTTTGGAATTCAGAATTTCTTAAAAAGATTTTTATTTATTTATTTGAGAGAGAAAGAGAATATGCGTGCACAAGCAGGGATTGCAGCAGATGCAGAGGGAGAAGCAGGCTCTCTGCTGAGCAGAGAGCTCGACTCAGGGCTTGACCCCAGGACCCCAGGATCGCAACCCAAGCTAAAGGCAGATGCTCACAGGCTAAGCCACCCAGGTGCCCCAGAATTCAGAATGTTCTAAGGACAGGATGATTCTTTCTATGAATGTGTCATCCTTAGGAGTCAGTTACTTGGTCAACTTTTTTCCTCATCTCCTGGTCATCTAATCACTACCGGAACCTCTTCCAGTTCTGTCAGAGGGAAACACCCATAAGGAGTGGAAGCAGAGAATTTTTCTGCTCTGCTTGAGTACCCTCTGGCTCACAGGGTTTCTCAAACCCAAGGCCTACTTGGATTCTTTTGTTAAATTTAGTAAAAATTAACTGTAATGTTTTTCTTTTAAGAAGAGTACACTATAGAAGACACAAGAAGATGCTCAATGTAGTTAGTCATTAGGGAAATGCAAATCAAGTCCACAGTGAGATACACTTTACACCTACTAGGATGGCGAGGATATGGGGAAATTGGAACTCTCGTACATTGCTGGTGGGAATGTTAGTGGTGGGTGCAGCCAGTTTGGAAAATGGGCAGCTCCTCAAAACGTTCAATGTATAATTACCATATGACCCAGAAATTCCATTCTCTATACCCAAGAACCTTGAAAACATATGCTCAAACCAAAACATCTGAACACAAATGTTCAAAGCAGCATCTTCATAAGAGCCAAAAACTAGGGATGCCCAGGTGGCCGAGTGGTTGAGCACCTGCCTTCGGCCCAGGGCATGATCCTGAAGTCCTGGGATCGAGTCCCACATCAGGCTCCCTGTGTGGAGCGTGCTTCTCCCTCTGCCTCTCTCTGTGTCTTTCATGAATAAATAAATAAATAAAATCTTACAAAAAAAATAGAGCCAAAAGCTAGAAACAACTCAAATGTCCATTTACTGACGAATGGATAGACAAAATGTGGCATCTATTTACAATGGAATATTCTTTAGCCTAAAATAGAAATGAAGTACTGGCATGAGCTACAATATGGATGGATTTTGAAAGTATCACATTAAGTAAAGAGGCCAGACATAAAGGGCTACATGTTGTAGAAGTTCATTTACATCAAATGGTCAGCAAATCCAAAGAGACAGAAAGTAGATTAGTGGTAACCAAGGGAATGGAGTTAGTGGGGAGTGACTGCTAACGGCTTATTTTTCGATGTGATGAGAATGTTCTGGAATTAGACAGTAGTGATGGCTGCACAGCTTTGTGAATATACTAAAAACAATGAACTGTCCACTTCATAAAGAAATAAACTTAAAAAAAGGGGGGACTATAACCTCTTACTTTCTAACGTCTTCATTTCTAACCTCGTGTCTGTCCGTCTCATCAATCTATTCTTCTAATTACACGTGCGTGAAGGATACCTGTGATGGTGTTCACCCGGTATTAATGGTAGTGCTTTCAAGGTGGTAGGATCTGAAGATGTTTGTAGTTTTCTGCACTAAATTCTTTATAATGAATAAGACTTTTTTTTTTTTCCACCAGAAAATCAGTAAGTGATTTTCTTAAAAACAGGAAACAAAGTAGAAAAGTTAAAAAAGCAAAACTCCCAAGGGAATAGTGTAAACAGGAGCTTTATGCCGGCATACATCGGCATAACATGCTGGAAGTTGATAGAACCCAAAGGTGGCCCTAGCTATATATGAACCAGCTGTCAGCATTAATTACCTAGTATTTTCCATTTCTTCCCATTGAACCAATCATATTCACTGTACTAGGCTTCCTTCCTCCTTCCTCCTTCCTTCCTTTTTTTTTTTTTTTTTTTTTTTTTACAGTAGAAAGAGCTTTTATTTTAGAGATAACAAAAAACCCATATACACATAACACCTATGGGACTTCAGAGGTGCAATCTCAGATTTTTTTTAAAAGATTTATTTATTCATGAGAGACACAGAGAGAGAGAGAGAGAGAGAGGCCGAGACATAGGCAGAAGGAGCAGCAGGTTCCATGCAGGAAGCCCGATGTGGGATTCGATCCCAGGATTCTGGAATCATACCCTGAGTCAAAGGTAGAGGCTCAACCGCTGAGCCACCCAGGCATCCCTCATATTTCTTTTTTCCCACATTCTTTCACCTGACATTCAGAGCCCCAGACAACCCACAGCATTGTTTTGTCCACAGAAAAAGGGACAGCTGAATGTCTTTTGCCAGCTGTTAAGACAATTTCTCTTTTGGACTGCCTGGGTGGCTCAGTTGATTAAGTGTCTGCCTTTGGCTCAGGTCGTGACTCTCGGTTCCTGGGATCAAGCCCCACATCAGGCTCCCTGCTTGGTAGAGAGTCAGCTTCTCCCTCTGCTCCTCCCTTATGCTTCTGCATACATGCTCTCTGTCTTACTTTCTCAAATAAATAAAAATCTTTTAAAAAGTTAAAATTAAAAAAAATTTTTAAAGATAATTTCTCTTTGTGTCACAGAATCATAACTAAACTGAAAGCAATACTTCAGAAACAAAACTAGAAACAACCTAGCATACCAGTGAGCTCCCTCTAGTTTGTAATTTCTTTTTAAAAAACTCTAACACCTGGGCAGCCCTGGTGGCTCAGCGGTTTAGCGCCGTCTTCAGCCCAGGGCCTGATCCTGAAGACCCAGGATCGAGTCCCATGTCGGGCTCCCTGCATGGAGCCTGCTTCTCCCTCTGCCTGTGTCTCTGCCTCTCTCTCTCTCTCTCTCTCTCTGTTTCTCATGAATAAATAAATAAAATCTTTAAAAAAAATAAAAATAAAAAACTCTAACACCTTAGGACAATCAACCCCTATTTCTAATACTTTACTCCTTCCTTCCTTCCTTCCTTCCTTCTCCTCCCTTTCCTTCCTTCCTTCCTTCCTTCCTTCCTTCCTTCCTTCCTTCTTTCCTTCCTCTCTCCCTCCCTCTGTCCATCCTTCCCTGTCTCCTCCCACTCCCTGGTGGGGCAGGAGGAGTGAGAAAGAGAAATTTTTTCCCCTTTCATTTCAAATGCTACAATTCATTTACTCTTATGTATATATAGAGAGAGCTTTCTTCTGCCCTCAGGCCATCTAATGTTTCTGTTACTGCCGAGCACTGTCATAAACATTTGTATTCTGACATCCAAGCAACCAAAATCCTCTCCTACATATGCCAAGGTCCCTGCATCCGAAAGCCTCACTGGGTGGCGGGTAAACAGAACCTTTGTTCGTTCTGTCTCCAGTTTCACTGTGCAGAGCTGGGTTCACACTCCATAGTGCCTTATAATTAGCCAAAAGCAGCTGCTTTTCCAAAGTCTCACTTCGTACCAGTCATTACTGTTGATGTGCATAAATATTAAATGCAAAAGGCACCATTAAAGGCACATTACGTTTCTGGCTGAAGCACTGATGGCTTCAATATCCAAAGCTGAGATCAGGCAGCCGGCTTAGTGTTCTTTATCCCTCTGGTACTTGTTTCTAAGAGTTTTCTGGATTCCAAGAGTCTCTTGCCCACCTCCGACTCTCAGGTGGAGGGAGATGAAGCAGAGGCCACCTCTGAAGCCACTGCTGTTTTTCTCAGTGTACAGACACTGCGCAAGAGGAGGACACTGTATCTGTCGAATGACCGTATCCTCCTTGCCAGGAGACTGAATTTTAGGAGGCAATCAGGCAACGAAGAGCAGTAAACCCCTAGCACTGGCTGTGAGGCTGTGGAGGATGGAGGAGGACCAGAGGGTCAGGGAGCGCCACCAAAGCTGCCCCCAGTCTTGGCTTTGAGGGTGCAGGGGCCGTGCACATGCTCTCACGCCCCCACAAGCTGCAGTCCTGCCTTTTACATAAATACGTGTTTGGAAAACATTCCAGGCGAAACCAAGCAGTAACTACTCCCCTGGTTATTAGCAAGATGAGAAGCATATAACCTAGACTGCACATACCAACTTTTTCCCTTTGCTAAATGAAATGTTTCTACCTTTTCAGTAGAAAAACAGCACATGCAAGCATTTAATTCTTCAGTTATGAAATTCACTTAGTGATGGCAATTGGCATAAAACATTTATTGGGAGAGCAGAGCAGACGGAAACTTTAGGAAGTGTGGACATACCTGTTTAGCTGCTGATGAAGAGATTGCTTTTCTGTCCAGCAAGTTGAGAAGCTCAGCCAGCGCAGAAGGTGTGACAGGACTAGCAGCCCCCAAAAGGAGAGAAAATAAATTTACATTTCACACTGTCAGCATACCCATTTATGGTTAGTCAGAAGCAGAGCACTTGATTTTGTAGGTTTAAATAATTAAACCCACACCCAGGAATGGAACTAATATGCCAACTGGGCTCTATTTTATTTATTTATTTTGTATTTTAGGATATAACAAATTTCGGTGACTAGTGTTGTTTTTCTTTATTTTACTACTCAACAATAATGGCTGTTTGGCAGAAGTTGTAGCAACAGACAACTGCTCAGTTTAATTAGTCAGAAAAAGGAGTGGCTGCAAAATTCATGAACCATGACAAGAAAAAACAAAAACAAAAACAAAAACAAAACAACCCAGTAATTAAATATTTTCAACTGCAAGATCAGCCTAAAAATTACTTCAAACAAAAGAGCTAACAAAGCTACTTTTCTGAGTGTTTTTATGCAAATATAAATTCTTTTTAATCGTAAGAGCTTTTCTTTAAGGGAATGGGATAACTGCCATCCCCGTCCTTAACTCTCCTCATGGGCATCTGCACAGACACTGTTCTCTCCAGGCTTACAACGGAAGGGCCCAGGATTCATCATATCCACGTTTCTAGGATGTGACTTATTTGCCAAGATCCCATGATAAAAAAAAAAAAAAAAAAAAAGGCCAAGGAGCAACCAAACCCAAAGTGTCACTGATTCACATTCAGGGGTAGGAATGTGTTTGCATGGGGGGAGTGCCTAGATGAGTGAAAAGACAACACTGAATTAGACACTATTTTTTTTTTTAAATATGCAATTTTGCTACTTTTAAATACATACAGCAACTAGACTAATAAAATGCTGTTTATCTGGGGCCATTAGGGGACTAGTTTTAAATAGATAGGAATGACTTATAAATAGCACATTAGTGTGAATGAAAGCTTCTGAAATGTCTAATGCCAAGTGAAAACACCTTCTGTTTATGTCTTAGTTCTCATCCATCACAATTAATTTCTTTGTAAGCTCTTAGATAATAAAAAGGAAACTGCCACATAACCCTCATCCAGTTTCCGTGAATTCCAAACCCAGTGAGTGCAAGTTCACCAGCTCTGACTTACTGGACTCTGGTTCAAGTACAGCGAAACCTCATTACGACTGTTCATTCAAAGCAGCTGACACACAAAGACACACCATCATCCTTAAAGTCTTGGTTTATCCCAAAGTATGGATAAGAGGTAATTCCGAGAGGAAAATAAGTTTGGAGACTATCTGGTGTTATTAAGTTGGTATTTGGAACATCTGTGAACCACTCTGATTAAATCTCAACAGGAAGAAGGGCAGAGAGCTGGAAAAAAAACCGATAAACCCCTTTCCCAACCTTCCACATTACTGACAAGTAATAAAGAGTCAGGTTGTTTGAAAAATAATGGTTCCTTGGGTGTTCTGCAATCCTAGAAAATACAGTGGCTAATTAGAGTGCAGACAGTATGTAGAGCCCATAATAAGCACTGACGTTGAACTGGATTTCTAGAGCATGCAGCAAAGAAAAGGTCCCTTCTCCCACATGAGTTGATATCAGGGATGTGGAGACAGAGAAGAACAGAAATAGAACATAACTAAAAATACTTTGCCTTTCATCTAATGACCTTAATTCACTAGTTAGGCCATCAATGTACGCTATAAAATATTTCCACTGACCTACCAGCACAGGAGATTTCTCACTCACCTTTCTGTCCCCACAAATGCTTGACACATAGTCAGTAATATTGGTGTCACAGAGCTCTTCCCAACAGGGACAGCTATCCGGTATATGGCATACATTAAATTTAGAAATGTCAGGGCTAACTAAAGATCAGTACCTGCCATGCTGTGGGTAGAAGACCCCACTCATCAGTTAAATAAACAAACTGCAGATCTGCAACATAATGGCAGCCGAAGCACAAGCTACGGATTTGCTGCTGTCAGATAATGCTGGTTCTGTGACAGTGAATGTGTCTCCACCAAAAAAGAATCTGACAGTGAAAGGCTTAAGCTTTGCGTGCCAGCCTCCAATCCCCGGAGGCCCATGCATGTACAGAGGGATCTTCCCCATCTGCCAACTTCCTCCAGCTGCCTAGAGCTCTTTTGGGATCACGACTCCATCCCCAGCATGGATTCTGGGAGCAGACACTGCCACCTGTACAGCCACACACACCCAGCCCCTTCCCCTCATCTGAGAAATGTGTGGCTCATCTCAATCCCCACACTCATTTCTGGCCCAAAGTCGGCCTGTCCTGCTTCTGTTAAGTGGGCCCTGGACACCAGGTGGCTCTTGGAACTCAATAATCCTTGTGTCCATCCTGATGGCTTCCCTGCACCCCTACTGGGTGCCCCAACCCAAGCACCTGTTCCAGACGGTCTCCTTCTTGGCACATGCCCTCACCTCTCACCTCATAAGGTCATCAGCTGTTGCAAGACTCAGAATTTTCTAGTGTGTCCTCTTCCTCTTCTTCCATCAAACAAACCCCTCGACTCATGCTTTTAGTTCCATGACTTTCCACTCTTATGGATCCCACTTGCATGTCTGTTTCCTCTCTCCTGGGGCTTTAATCATGCACCTTCACGAATGCTCAGATCTTCCCTCCCTTGAAAATGTCTGCAGGTGATCTTGCAGTCACTTGCTTCTGCCTGGTTTCTTACCTCACCTTTACCAATAAACATCCAGCACCAGTAGCTACTATCTACCCTTGTAAGCACAGTCATTTGGATACTAACTTTAGCCCTCTCCAGAAGCTGTTCTCTTTAAAAAAAAAAAAAAAAAAAAAAAAAAAAATCACATCCCCATTATGTGCCAAGCATAACAACTTTTCCCCATTATGCTGCACCCCAATCCTGGGCTACATTTAAAGGCTCTTGTGAAAACCCCTTTCCTTGGACCTCCACATTCTCTTCTTTATCCTTGATCGTCCCTTGTGCACTCCTGGCCTACTAATGAGGAGGAGCCAGCGCTCTTTTCCATATGATTATCTGCCTCCGCCTCAGGCCGGCAGAGGACGGAAGCACATCTGTTCCCAAGACAGCCACTGCTTCTTCAGGGTCCAGTTCTCTCTACCACTGGATTCAACTGCCTCTCACCAAACATGTTCTAAACAAGGGGTCAGCAAACTTCTTCAGGGAAGTGCCAGAGGCCAAATCCTTAAGGCTTTGTGGGCCACATATGGTCTCTGTCACACAGTTTCTGTTTTGGTTTATGAGATAATAACCACTGTTCGCTCAGGGGCTGCCAGAATGATCTTTAACAGGCTCCAAACCTGCAGCCCCACTCTTGTCCCCACATGTCACACTGGACTTCTCTTCCTTCACCGTCAGGCACTCTTGGCTCAAAGGCCTGCCCTGGTTTGCTAGCGCCTCAGGAACTGCTGCCCCTTGGCTGACCTACAAGTTGGGGGTACTTGACTGGACTGGACAACTGGGCAGTGGCCCTTGCCTGATTTCACCATGAAACGCTTGGTCAAGGGATCTGTAATTTCCACTTTCTTAACTCAATCAAACCCGTTATTAATAGCAATTTAGAATGAGTTAGCAGAAAAACAACTTTCGAACCTATGCTCCAAATAATTGAAGAGCCAAGTTCAACAAGAGCTTTTCTGGTTGGACCCTTTAAACACCAGTCTTCTGACAGGTCTTTAAAGATGAATGCTAATTTGCAAAATCACTTCTTGCCAACTTGACCTCTAGAGTGTTCCCTGTCAGTGTTATCGTAAGACTACTGCTAGCTCCATAGCTACTGCCGTTCTAAGCTTTGAAAATGTTCACTGCAGTGGCTGATGATGCTCATTAATTAATGTTTGTTCCAAGGCGAGGCTGGTGTCTCCAGTCCAGCTAACAATGGTTCTATGGACTGTGTAGGAAGAGAGCTACTACAGCTTACTTTTGGATCCTCAGTTCTTGTTCTATATAAATTGTGTAACAGAATTATTAACTGTTACGTAAACTCCCTCTTTACCTGCTTTTCGAACAACTCCATACATGTTTATTCAGAATTGGGTACCCTTTGGGTTCTTAAAACTCTGGTGCTTATGAATTGTTTGGGTAAAGACGAGGAGCTCCAAGTTCACTCAACAAGCTCATTTATCAGCCTCAGCACCTGTAGCAGCTACCAACGTGGTTGATAAGTAAACCCTGTAATTTCAGACTGACATCTAAAGATGCTAGTCTGAAAGTCAGGGGACTTGGTTCCTGGTCTCAGGGGTTGTGCAACCTGAGGTATGTCCCCTTACTAATCAGGGCCTAGACTTCCTCGTTTGCTAAAGGAGAGAGTTGAACCAGAAGTTGTCTGAGGTCTCTGCCAAGACTAAAATTCAGTGACTCTAGGCCAACATCATCAATCATAGCCAATGACATGGAAAACCATAAATTTAAAGATCAGATTTACAACTCCTCCAAAAGCTCAAACCACATCATGGAGCCTTCCTGGCTTCTTCTGGCCAACATGAGTTTCCCTCTTCTCTGCTCCCATCGTACTGTGTCTACAACAGAAGCACCCCCTTCTGCCTCGGATTAAAATACTGACACATGAGTCTAGTCCTCCCCAGGAGATGGCGAGCTCCGTGAGGGGCAGGATGGGGTCCTCCTTGTCCTACCACATGCACTGTATAGAGTTGTGCCCTACTGCATTTACTGGATTTGTGGCTATCCTCCCCTATGACCCTTCCACAGCCTCATACTCCAGCCCTGCTTCAATCATACAGTCAGCTGTGCTTTCCTGCCATTTCCCACCCTCTGCTCCTACAAGTTATGTTCCTCCTTGGTCTAAAAACATATAGTCCATTGTCATTCCCAGCCTTGGCTCTCTACAGGTGTTGCCCACACCTCGGCCTCACCAAATCCTCTCCATTCTTTAAGGCTTTGGTACAGTTGTCTCTCCTCCATAAACTTTTCTAGATGGCTCCAGCCTTTGCTGAATGGCCACAATATTTTATGTGTAAAGAGTGGAGTGTCTGAAGAGAAGTCAATCCTAAAAGGTCAGGAATGAAAAACAGAGAGGCAACAGATGCCAAAGCAGTTTAGGGGGCTGAGGGTGGCTATTGTTTTGGTACTTAAAATACCAACCAGGCAAAGAGAAGGGAACTAACACCGAGGGCCTGCTACGTGCCAGGCACTGTGTATATTCTGCTCAAAAACCTTCAGAGGCAGGTATTGCCATTTTTGTTTTATAGTGAAGAAATGGAGGGTCAGGGAAGGGAACTTGTCCAAGGTCACTGCTGGTGAGGAGCCAAGTAAGGCAGTGAACTTGTGGCCAACTGGCTGCATTACTGCAGCATATACACACTGAAAAGGCTGAAAGTGAAGTTGGCACTGTACAGCGTGACCTTCTCTGAGCCAACAATGTTTTGGAATCATGTACCAATGTACGTTTGTCCCCCTCCCCCACTCTCCACGGCCATGGGATGCTGCGGAGACAATGGCACACCTGCTGCCATGGGGTTCCACTTCCCTCTGGGACCTAGCCGGGTAGGGCCCGGTTGTCTGCCCAGGGTTCCTCATCCTCTCTCTCTCCTTCACTCCCTATACTTCAATCTGCTGCTTACTCTTCCCTTCTGCAAACTTTCCTTTCCTTTGGCTTCTGTGACACTCTGTCCTAGATTTCCTCCTCTCTGCCATTTCTTTTCCTCTGCCGTCTTCTCTGCCCACGCTTCTCACTTAGAGTCTAGAGGATCTCCAGCTCCTTCCTCAGCTACCCGATGAGGCCACACCCTCCTGGATTCTCTTCTGTTTCAACAACTTCAAGAACTATCTTTAAGCCCCTAAGTCCAAGTTCCACCTCTACTGGACTATGTACTTGTGTTCCCAGATATGTGATGCCCAGACTCACCTCAAGATTTTTACACGTGCTATTCCCTATCCTGGAACACTTTTACCTCTTGGATTTTGCCGGCCTAACCTTACTCATCCTTCCCTCAGGCCTTAGCTTAGTTGTTACCTTCTCCTTCTCAGAGCACCTGAGCTCACTGCTTTTAAATCACCAGCTTCTAGACTGTCAGCTCTGAGAGGAGAGACTACATCTGTTGTGCTGACTGGTCTTCCCCATGTTTAGCCCAGTGCTTTGCACAGAGCGGAGTCTAAATAAACATGTGCTGAATAATGAACAAATGAGAACTCTAGGATTGATACCTCCCAGATAGCTCTTGTCAGCGGTAGATCATATATCTGCCTGCCTCCTGGGTATCCCCACGAGGGGGACGTCTGTCCTACAGGCAGCCCAACTCAGCACGTCCAAAATGGAACATGGCATCCTGCCCCACCCCGTCCCTGTGAACTTATTCCTCCCCCTCTAGCTCTTTCTTGCTAGACTG
This sequence comes from Vulpes vulpes, assembly GCF_048418805.1. NCBI lineage: Eukaryota > Metazoa > Chordata > Mammalia > Carnivora > Canidae > Vulpes > Vulpes vulpes. The sequence continues at coordinate 87,170,566 of NC_132789.1, forward strand.
AAAAACGCTGCCCTTCATTTCACTCCACTGTCCAAGTAAGAACTGGAAGTTGTGCAATGTGAGATAATTGCTCCCCATTTACCTCGGCTCAGGCCCTTGGCATTTCTCACTGGCACTCCAGCAACAGGCTCCTTGCTTCTAGTCTGTTCCTCCAACTCCACTCCCTCAAAGTGACACTGGAGTGGACCGGAGATCTATGGCTTTGAGAGCTGCTGACAGAAGTGCATGGTAGCCTCTGTGGCTTTCTCCTGAGCTTTCTTGCTTGCCTCCTTGGCACCCCAGAGTTTCTGGGTTTCCTGATCCTATACACCTGCTTGCCTCTGAGTGTCCAATGGCTACTCTCTTGCCTGGAATGCCCTTGCCCCTCATCACCTGGCAGCTCCCACTAGTCTTCAGAGCCTACCTCCAGCATCCCCTTCTGAGGGAAACCTTGTTCACCTTCCGGCTTTGGGTCAGGCCCACTTTGTGTCCACTGAGGGCACCCCATGCACCTCTGGCCTAACAGGATCACACTTAGGTGACTGCCTGTTTTCTTACAGGCCTATATGCCACCCCCCCCCCCCCCCCCCAGCTTGTATTCTCTTGTCTTACTCATCTTTAGGCCCACAGCTCCAGCGCAGTACAAAGGACAGCACGGACAAAAATTTGAACAAATAAATGAAATTTCAGATACGATAGAGGACAGCTTTAGAATTTGGAATTCACAGGGGGTGCGTGTGTCTTGTCAGGAGATCCTGAGCGGCAAGAGGGAGAACAAAACACTGGCCCTGCCCTACTTCAACTGTTTCTGGATACAGAGTTCATCATAAAGGAAGAAAGAATTCCCAGACCCCACTCACCTCTCATTGACAGCAAGGTTCTGTTGCTTTAAAAAACCCAGAAAATTGTTGAGGATCCAACTAGTTACTTTTTTTGGCTCTGCCCTAGTTTCTTTTATCACATTCTGGAAGAACTCCAGTAGGCCAACTTCATTCTGTTAAGAAAAAAAAAAAACAAAATATATACACACACACACACACACACACACACACACACACACCAAAAAATGAAAGCTCAGCATTCTGAAGGCAAATCTGAAACCATCACCCTCTGCCTCCTCTGGGACATCTACTTGAACTTTCTTAAACACAAATGGCACCAGGAGATTCTGATCACTTTCAGTAAACAGCAAGTATTCAACTTCTACTACTGTCACTGTGCATTTTTCTAATCTAGCATTTTCTCACAAGAATGAACATATTTCAGAGAAGCTGGCTTGCTGAACCAGAGAAGGGTGATGCCCACTCTCACCCAAACTCACCAGCCCTCTCACCGTCAGCCTTGTGTGCCCTACGACCTTTACCCTCGAGCTGCATCCTTTATCCTCTGGCCCACGATGTTTGGCCTGAGTTGACTGTCCTTTCTCATTGCAGGTCTCTCCTCTGCTGGAAGTCCCCGGGATTGCGAGAGTAAGAAGGCAGGAGAGGAAGCAAATCAAGAAGGAAAAGAGAATATTCTATTTCTAAAAAAAATCAAAAGTGGATCATAACTGTATTTATCTTCACATCGTCCCAAGAAGTGATAGAAATGGTTTTCAAATGTTTTCAAAATGAGAAAAAACTCAGGCACATGTGATCCACTCAGACCACATGACCAATGGAGGCAGCAGTGGCTTCCAGGTCTTCTGAGCCAACACAGCGTATCCCTGCCTATCCTCTTGCTCTGTGAAAACAGTCTTCAAAGGGACTTGAAGAAGATTCTACTGTCTTCCCCTCTGAAGTGTCAGCTCTGGCAGGCGGGGTCACCCTGTCCTGTTCACTCTACAACTAGAGCTAAGTCAGTGCTGGGACATGGCAGCTATGTGGTAAGCACCTGTGAATGGAATCGATGCCTGCCATTGCCATGTGCATTTTTAAGAAAATCACAAGTGAATGCTCCTTCTGTATCATGCCATGTTCACCTTTAAATATCAGAACTGCCACAATCATGCCTAAGAGTAACCCCAAGGCACTCATCAAGTGCCTTAACTACTATGGCACTTAACTGCCAGCTCATTTCAGTTTGGCAGAACCAAAAAATTTGGCTAAGTCCATCCTTTGTTTTCCAATAAGAAAAATGAAAATATGTGCTTCTCACATATAAGAAGCCAAAACTTCCAAATACAGAGGGAACACATGCTTAGTAGATTTCCCTTACCTGCTGCAATTCAAACCAAACCATGCTTTCTTTGAAATAATCTTTTTAACTTTATACTATGGGTAAGGCTCTCACCCTTGCCCCTTTCAGAAAACCTTCGTTAAGCAAAGGAACTTTTGGAAAAATAAGATACTGGGAAGAAGCAAGACATACTAACAAAAGTGCTCTGAAAGTTCAGCTGTTATAGATGCTGTAAAATACACAAAGGCATACGGTTGCTAAATTCCATAATAAAAAATAATCTACGTGCCCTTTGTAACAGATAAATTCTCTGGTGACAAGCCTACTGAATAATCCCATAATCATCTCTTGAATCTCTTTTCAAGCCAACGTTACTATTCTGCTCATGCTAAACCAGGGCAAAGGCCACCTCAGCAGCCAAGGCTTGACTGCAGATAAAGGCAAATGCAGGCAGAACGAAGAGGTTCTGCTTAACTTATGGAAAAGTATTCAAACTTCCGCAAACCTCTGGGGAAGGAGAAAACCGCTATCCGGCCCAAATCAGACAAGCAGAAGTCCCTTTGTTCTAACCCAGACAGGCTGGCCCACTGGTGAAAAGAGCTGTCAGAACGAGAACTCTTTGCTTTGCCAAGGGAAGGTTTTCTAAATCCACCCAGAAATATTGCGCTTGAACTCCCAGGCTTGGCTGAGTTGCTGGGACGTGATGAATATCTATTCTCCTACCCTTGGGTGGTTTTTTTATTGGATGGATAACATGGCAAGTCAGATTTCTGTTTGTCTTTTTGTGTCAGGGCTGTGATGAAGCCTCTCCGAGCTGGAACTGTTCTTCACTGGGGGATGCGCGGTTTCAGCACGCAACTGCAAGCGCACAGGAGCATCTGCGATGGGGATGGCAGCAGGGCTGCAGACGGCCGAGCCGCTGCCGACCAGAGCATGACGGATCAATACAAAGTCATGCTTCGGCTGCCCGCTCTGGCTCTTTAGATCAGAACCCCACGTTTCAAGGAAAAAACCCCACAGCATTCTAGATAAGGTTTTCTTAGTTTTTCTATGAGATCAGCAACTGCTAATAAGCTCGGCACAAATATCACAAGTCCCTGGTGAACATGGCAGTGTTTTCTCAGGAAAACACTGGGCTGGTGACTCCCTTACCTAAAAACCATAATAAGAGCGACGCAAGAAGGCCACCGCATCAGGGAACCCCTAGCTTCCTTCTCAAAGGCAACAACATGCAAGTGTCTGGCTCAGCACTAACCTATCCTACGTCAGACAGAGCTGACACCATAGCTACACAGCGCCTCAAGTCGCCCGGCCAAATGTCACACTAATTGTTCCTTCAGCCACAGCTAACACAGCAGTGACAACTGGGCCCGTCCTTGGTGTCACACTGGACACCCTATACAGCTCTATGACCGGGAAGCGTCCTTTTCACATTTTAATCAAATTTCCCCGGAGCATTCAATTACACCAGAGCCAATGCCAGGACAGCCCCTTAGACGCTAATAAGAACCCTCCGCTGCAAATGGATCTGTCAGTCGGTCAGTGCAGGTGTGAGGCGAGGCACAGGGATCACCTCACTTCGCGGCCTGGTCTGGGAAGGAACCCCGATCTACCCTTGCATCAGTTCCCAGAAGCAGTATCTTTTCGCATTCTACTGTCTTTTTGTAAAGCTGTCTTTTAAGTTCTACCCTCGGGGATGACAAAACGTCGGAAGACTAGAAGTTGGAATAGGATGAAGGCTGATTTCTCAACCACCATTCCCGTTCTAAGTCCCACGCCCTTTGAACCTGATGAGAGGGCAGAAATTAGCTGGACTATATTTAGAAGGAGGATGAAACCTGAGAGAGACAGCTGCCCAGTGGCAGCCCCAGAGAAGAAAAAGCCCACAAAGTACAAGTTGAGGAACAGCTGATTATGCGGCAGGGAGTGACCTGGCAGCTAAAGGAACCCCAGATTAGCAATCCGGGGCTAGTTAAAAAGCTTTCAGGACTATTTCCAGAATGGCCCTTAGACACAGAGAAGGGCAGCCAGCCCTAGCGGGGAGCTTCACGTGGCTGCTGCTCCTGCTGATGCTACCAACACTTTTTAACAACAACAATAATAGGTGCGGGGCACTGTTCTAAGTGGTCTCTATATTCACTCATTTTATTCCTAATGACAACTATTAATGGATACTAGTAGAACTCTCTCTTACAGATGAGGACACCGAGGCATTAACTTGCTTGAAGTTACACAGCAAGAAAGCAGCAGAACGGAGATCTGAACCTCTGTGGTCTGTGCTCTTAATCTCCATGTTACACTGCCTCTGCTGAAAAAATATCATGTTCCTGCCTTCCCGGGGACTGAGACTGAGCACCTACCAGTGCCAGGCACAATGTGAAGCAACTAGCTCATTAGAAGAATGCACTTTCCCACCACTCCCATTATTTTATTTGGTACCTGCCAGCTGTTCAAAGGTTCTTCACATATTAAAAATGTTGCAGAGGCCCTTAGCAATTAACTTACAAATTAGGAGAAAATGGCAGGTTCTCTTTCTCCCTCTGCCAACATACACCTATACCACCTGGCACACTCTACTGTGGCAGGACACACACCTGCTCCCAGATCAGGAAGGCGGTGCGCGCGCACACACACACACACACACACCCTCACCCTCTGCCCCAAGCTGTACAGAGCTCCTGGGGGACAGGAGGGTGGCCAGAGTTCCCTGGGGTCTCTTCTGCATCCCTTCCACACCTTCTCCTCACAGAAGTTACAGTGAGTATGCCTCAAACAAGACACTGCCCAATTCTGAGGCACCTTCTGACGTTAGAAGACCACTCCCATAATTGCTCACACAGTTCTGGTACCAAGCATACTGCATCTTACTGCCTACTAACTTTTCTGATCTGGGGACTTTGTGCACCAGTTTATACCTAACTGGGCAGACCACTCCTGTGGTGGGAGCAGCTGACTGCACGGCAGACCCTGCCTCTGTGGACTGAATGACTGTGGCCTCAACTAGGTGAGGGGCTCACAGGTCATGACATCTCATCCTGTGGAGGTACAGATAGGAACTATCTGGCACCTGGCAGGGGTGCCGGGGTGAGCAGCGACTGAGCATTTCTGCCAACACTGTAAGAAGGCCCAGCGTCTGTATCGGTGGGGACACTGTGGTTCCCTCTTAATTCCTATGGATTTGGTCATGCTTACAAAGTGAGAAAAACAGAATGCAGACCCACCACCTTGTGAAAATTGGCCCTAAAAATAACATTGAATGCTAGTGTTGGGATGGAAATGGAAATTAGACTGTGTGTGGCAGTTCTAGGGAAAGAAAGCAGAAGTTATGGCAAGATTAAGGACTGACACATTCAGTAGGGTGGAGGCTTGGATCGATGATATGAATGAGCCTTCCCTCTGCTTTTCATGGAAACAAGAAATAGCTGTGGAAATCTTACAGTGGGGGAGGGGTGGGAAGAAAGACTTATCCAGTGGAGTCGTCAGTGGGGGAAAAACTAAAGGTAGTTAATTGGTGGTGTGAGACTAGGATAGGAAACCTTACTTTCACTGGAGTATGTCAGGAGGAAGCCAGAATCCTGAGCCATCATGGTCACTTTGAAGCGTATGGAAATCTGGAGAAGTTTGGAAATCGACCCAGAAACACCAAGACAAATTCTCTAATCGGTCTCAGAAAATACACAACTAGAAAAGTCTACAGTCCTATTTTGGTCCTGGGTCATGTTCCCAGTGGGCCTGGAAGCCTAAAATCTGAGCAAAACTCTGGTCCCAAGAATTTCACTTGTGCTTCGTTCCTAGCAAAGTTGGGAAGTATACGTCTGAGTTTAACTCAGGATAATGGTTCCACTCAGAGAGGGTTCACACCTACGTTTGGCTTCGACTTATGTGAAAATGAGTTTACATTCTCCGAGATACATGAGCTCTAGGCAGGATGAGCAGAATCTAATTTGGCAATAAGACTTTCTTTGGATAAACAAAATCCAAATAATTCAAGTAATAAAAGTTGACAGCAGACTGGCGTAATTAGAAAACCATATCTTCTAGAATGGGCCACAGATAGTATGCTGTCAAGAAATCAATTCTGATCATAATCACATTTTCAATGTGCCTAAAGCCACCATTGTCAAATGGGCCCCACAAAGAGGAAACCTGTGTTGGTCAACAGCAGCTTTCTGGATGCTGTTAAAAATAGCAACAAAGGTTCCAGGTAGTGTTTGCTCATTTGTTCCAAGATCTGACTGAAACCTGAAATAGTGTATTTTAATTGTCCCCAAAAGGAAATCATTTCATAAATAGGAAACCCAGCTCTAGGACAGATGAAAAGAGTCCCTGTGAATCCCCAAGGCTGGGCACTCAGGACTTCACTCCTCCCTGCACTTTTGCTCCAATGGGCAGGTCCCTGAGGGGGTCAAATGAATCTGAGTTCAAAGGATCCTCATCTCTGAAAGTCCTCTGTCACTTGCATCTGAAATAAATGAATTGTTGGTTTTTCAGGAGTAAAGTTAGAAGATGCATCTTTTATTCAGTTTTACCAGAACAAAATATCGGTTATGTTTCTAGTGCACAAAGTAACTATAAAAGCACCCGTAAGCTGGCAAACACTGGGTGCAATTTTATAAAACGAAGAATAAAATCAATTTCGAAAATTACATGGAGCTGAAATATGGTGAGCGACGATGCTGACCAAATGGATTTTCCTTCAGCAGTAGTTAGAAGGCCAGGGCTGCGCTCCTCAGTACACCTAAACAGTCTAAAACTGGTCACTATAGTTCCAGATGCCTTTTTAAAGTATTAGTTTTAAAGTACTATTACCTACTGGCATACAGATATTTATCATGGGAAATTATTTTATAGACAGTTGATCCAAAAAGAAAACCAAGCCATATCTCGGCTACTAGAAACTCAAAGCAAAATTCTTTGGGAAACAACCCATTTAACAATCAACCCTAGTCATATTTTTCCTGCCTCTCTGTCCCTGGAGACACCTTACCCTTTTTCATGGTGTCAGAAACAAAGGATTATGACTTCAAATGGAGAAAAAGCACCTGAAGAAAATGAGGTTGCTGAAATGAGACTACACATCTTGAGGTTGAATACAAGGACAGACAGACATGTATGGCAGCACGGGCCACTAATCTAGAGGTTCACAATCACATTTTCCTACAGTCTCACTGGGGCCATGTTGGAGTTTTCTTAAAAGTTCGCTTGCACAGCTCTCAATGTGTTAGCGGCTATTTGGGGCCAGTGCTCTTGTCCCCGGCAACTTATTCTAGGGAGTCTGCTTGGCTGTATTTAGATTCAGTGAAGATTCTGCTGTGTCACTCATCTTCAGGGGAAGTGAATCATTCCATTCCCTCTTTCAGCTGGGGAGGATAACAGTGCCAGTTACTTTTGCAGAGCCCTCCCGGCTCCCAGGTGTCAGAGGTGAGATCTGAAATCAAGACTGTCTCTCTCTCTGTGTTTCAACCCATTGCCCTGCAGGGCTACTTGGGAGAGTTAAAAGCGACATGGAAAAGATAAAGCTCTTTAACCTGAAAACAGCACAGGGAGCTGTGGTGAGTACAGCAGGCCCTCAAGAAACACTGAATTGGGAATGCTACGCCATTCCTCTGCTGAAATCTTGATCAGACTCACATCTTTCCATCTACTGAATTCGTACACGGCCAGCCGCCCTGCGAGCTCATACCTGGTCCTTACCGTGTGCCTACCGTGTACGGGACTGCGTGACATGAGGCAACAGGCAAAATCATCCCACAAACCTCACCAACCACCCCCCCCCAATTCTGCCCTCTGTGGAGACCTTTTCAATGATTCATTCAGAAGGAGCCAAGAACCTGAGGTAGCAAGTTTGAGAAGGAAAATAAAGTTGCAGAGGAGAGCTGACATCTCTTTTTTGTGACTTAAATTTTCTACTTGGAAAATGGATAGAATTTCTGTTTTTCATTGGAGTTGATGGATTCTCACTAAATTTAGGAGAGCGCACTACTTCTTTATTTATGAGGCAGTCTGACATCTTAAAAACCAAGGAGAGTGGTCAGAAGTTTTAAATGAACCAATGGTCTGTGACTGTTTCACGAAGCATTAGTGGGACTGTATGAAACATTAGAATTAACAAAAGTAAAAACTCTATTTTCTCTGTCAAGTGATCTAAAATAGCAATGAACTTGAACCATCATTGCTGTTTGGAATTGTGGCACATTACATGTGTGGGCAGGCAGCAGACCTTGGACATGTAAATAAAGCGTGGGCCCTGAAGTCACTGCAGACCACTGAACCTGGCCCCCCAGAGGCTTGGCTAAGTTACTCAATGTCTTACACTCTACCGCAGTTTGTTTCCTTATCCATAAAATGGGGACAACAACAATATTTATCAGAGCGCTGTTGTAAAGGTAAATTAAAAAGTGACCCGTGGGGTGTCTGGGTGGCTCAGTTGGTTCAGTATGTGACTCTTGATTTCAGAGTGGTTGAGAGTTCAAGCCCCCACCTCCCCCAGTTAGGCTCCATGCTGGGCCTGGAGCCTACTTCACAACAAAGTGACCTGCTATAAACTGCAGAACCTGCTGTCAGGGAGCAGTGATTTTCTTGTCCTGCTTAAGCAAATGACTACAATTTGTTTGCATTCTGAGTCAGGTAAGGCAGATACCTGTGGGGATATCTCTTCCTAAAACATCACCCTGGGATTATCTGCTAAGAAAAATGCACATGCATATCATCTACATCATTCTCATAATTACTCTTGGGATATACTGACTCAGAGAAGGACTTGCTATGCTATTAGAATCTCTCATTTTTCAGGATCCTAATACCTGGATCTCAGTTTCTACATTTCTATTCCTTAATCCTTATAAATGAGGTCAGCAATCAAGGCAATTTGACATAAGAAAGGGAAGCAAGGTGAACTAAATAGGTTGAAGTTTCAGGTGGAGCAACATACTTTTAATGTGACTGGAGGAAAAAACAGTACTACAGGTTTTCTGTTGGGAGGGGACTGTCAGGAGGGTTTAAGAGAGAAAACCAGGATGTAGACTGGATTTAATATCATAAAAGGACCAGTTCAGAAAACAAGAGTCAGAGAGGCCAAGTGACTTGCATCTGGACACAGTACAGAGGGATGGTTAAAGTGGTGATCCAGGTCCTTCTCACCCAGAGTTCAGTGAGACTGGTATCATCCCATGATTTGCTAGGGAGTCAAGAGCAGTTTATGGATCTGACCTTTAGAAACAAGGATGCTTTTATCAGAAATGCTGGTGCTTCTAGGACTTTCATGAGTATTGTAACAGTATCATTTGTCCATTCACTGAATGCCTACTATGTACCAGACACTGTTGTAGATGCTAAAATATTAGAGTTCTGTAAATATCAAGCATAAATCATAAGCCAGTGCTTACCACATAATAAAATGACCAGATAAATTAAAGACTAGAGTTAAATTCTGAAGTGTTTCTTATTTGTGGGTGAGGCATGTGTGTGAGGGTGGATATGTGCTTAAATGCTTAACTGAATAAGCAATCTGAAGGTACAGAGCATGGAATCAAGGCTCTGCAAAGCACACCTCCACCACTATTTATTTAATGAATACTCCTGGGCACTCTTTAAATTGAAAGATGGTTCATTAGATTTGTGCATCTGCCCTTCTCAGCAATCTGTTGTGTTTCTGATGAAGGCAGGAAAAAACCTGAATATATCATTTTCAGGTCTCAGTAACTCAGCTTTCAATGATTACAAAGTCGTAAAGAGCTGAGGATGCCCACTTTCAGGAAAACAATTTGTCTGAATCACTCTCTTTCCACTGCTATTAAATTGTCTTTCCACTCATCCTTGAAAATCCAAGTACTAGCCCTTTAAAACACACACACACACACACACACGCATTTTTTTGTACCTAATACATTACCTGCAAGCTATAAAAATAGGCATATTTTTTAAGATATTAAAAGGTAAGTCCCTTCAAAACTGACTCAAAAATCACCTCCTTCTTTTAGTTTTTCCCTTTCATCCCAATCAAGGTAATCACTGCCTCTCTGGGTTCGCATCACACATTATGCATCTATCTCTTGCAATCTGACCCAGGGGCTGGTTAGCTGCATCATGTGTGTCTATGTATATAAATAAACTCTTGGAAAGCAAAGAAACTTTTTTTCCCCCAAATCTTCGTCCCTGAGTACCTGCTACATAGGAGATGCAAAATAAAAGTCGTGGACTGAACAGATGAAAGACAGGTTCCCCTCAACAGGACCTTAAACCATGACCCACTCATGGGGCACCCTCGGCAAACATTTATGCAAGGCCTCCTGTGAAGGACAGGTGAGGGTGCCTGGGACACAAACACGAGCATGAGAATGTCCTTGCCCTCAGAGGACTGGCTTTCCTTGAGGAGACAGATGCTCCCCACCATCACTCATATGCTTGTCGGAGGCCAAGTATGACAGTGCTAGAGTTATGCTCTCTGAAGGGAGCATATGTTTACAGACAGTGCCTTGGAGAGAAATAGCCATATTCTTGAGAGGAGTTGCTCAAAGGTCTGTTTGCCTCTCTTGCAAAGAAAGTTAATATACAAAGAAGAGCTTTTAACATCATATTTAGTGGATTCTTTTCTGAAATCACAGTCATGAGCAAAGAAATGGCCAAGAAACCTGGGTTTTCTTCACTTGCTGTCTCTGTTCACCTGGTGGAAGGCCAAATGAAGGCAGGTAAGTCACAATTTGGAAGATAAGTCCCAGCAGGTTCTGTCCCAGGCCCTCCAACCCCTGTGTAATCTGGCAGTTATCAAATGCAGGACTGGAATTTAGCATTGAGAATTCAGTTTGGGATTTGTTTCCAGTGGGCTGGAAATTCATCAGACGTAGGGAAGATAGATAGGATGAAAACTCAGTTGGGTTAAATCAGCCTAGGGAAAATGCTGGAGTCGTAAGAGGCTTCAGGTTAAAAGGTGTTCTGTCCGAAATGATGACTGACTCGCACAGTCGAAGATTTGGTGTTAAGCGCTGCTGCTGTGCCAGCCCATGCTGAGGGACAGCGAGCTAGAAGGTGACACAGTGCTTGCCTGCCAAGTGCTGAACAAGTCACACTAAGAAAGGATTAAAATCTAGCCATGTAACCATCAGACAGATATGACTAGGTGTGACGGCAGCCCATAGGAGGCAGTATGAAAACACATCTGCGCGTGCCTCATCATTACTGGTAGGAAAAGAGGAGTTTTCATAGGACACTCTCTGAAGAGTTTTCCCATTAGCTGATTTATAAAGAGAAAATCTTTCATTCTACAAATATTTGCTTGCTGACCGTGGACCAGCAATGGCAGGGCTGCTGTCACTGAAGTATATCAGTATGTACGTTCTCACATCCCTATACAGTCATTATTAATCAATTAAAATACAAAAATCCAGAGTGTGCACAGACTCTGCTGCTCCAGAAGATAAGTGCGACATTCACCCAATCCCTGAAACAGGCAGCAGCAAAACTCTCTACTTCCTCCCTAACAGACAAGCAGAAGACAACTGTGACAAAACCCTACCCTCACTGATGCTGCAGCACTTTAAAGTTGCCATGACAAAGAGAACTGCAAAGCCCTGAGCAGCTTTGAAAAGAATGGAAAATCCCTAAGCAGGTCTCAGTGGTGTCAGATTCTCTAACCGCCCCTTAAGATGCATCCTCAAGCCTCAAAGGACCGGTACTTTTAGTCAGAGTTTTCAACATTTTGTGCGGAATAAATGTTTTTCTTCTACAGTTGGAGAAACAGCTGGCTGGCTTTTGAGAACCGAACTTCCTGCCAGACCCTGTCATGGTTCAATACTGCTAGACATCTAGAAGCCCTATACATTGATTTTCTCTTGTCCTGCAGACACATGGGAAAACATTCATCCATAGCATTTGGACTGTCTTCCAGAAGCCTCCATGGCTGCTGTGAACAGCTGTTCACTTCTGCACACAAGAAATGACTGACATGAGACTCTGCTTCATGTTCTGGTTTCATGAGGAGTATTTACCATAAAGGGTAGTGAGCAAAGGTTATCACAGCTGCTGCTTCTCCGAAACATCTATAGTACAACCTGAAGCAGCTGCCTTCTCTACTCAGAGCTCACGTGGAGCAGTACCCAAACTGCTGAGCTGGGGCTGTCCGAGCCTCTGATTAATACCTACCAGTATGGTGAAGCTGTGTTCTGGTAGCATCCCATACTGTTGAACGAGCTGCTCCCGGGTCTCACTGGGGAGCTCAGGGAGCTGCTCCCGAATCCTGTCAATGTTGATCACTTGCTGTGGGTCTGCGCCAGGAGGCAAAGACGCAGTGTCATAGAGCAGCAAGGGAGGCAGGTTGGGTTCGGGCATAAACCTAGGCAGAGAGGGAATATGGTGTATGACTCAGAAGAATTAGGTTTAATAGGAAAAAAAAAAATCCAAAACAAAACCCTATCCTTGATATGAAAGTTTTGTCTCTAGATGTCACATTAAAATTCCAAATATTTTCTGGGGCGCCTGGGTGGCTCAGCTGGTTAAGTGTCTGACTTGGGCTTAGGTCATGATCTCAGGGTCCTAGGACTGAGCTCCGTGTTAGACTCCCTACTCAACAGGGAGTTTGCTTGTCCCTCTCCTTCTACCACCCCCCACCCACACTCATGCTTGCTCATGCACTGTCTCTCAATAAATAAAATCTAAAAAATAAAAATATAAGAAAGTCCAAATATTTTCTAATGTCCCAGAATATCAATTCTTCCTGTTTCTCAGGAATGAGTCTTTGTACAAGTGTACACAGCAGGTCAGGCGATCGATCACCAGACCTGCCCCTCTCTGTGCTTATAAACTATGGTGAGTGAAAAAGGTGTAACACAGGGTTGATGCTACACTGTGATTTATAACCGTGGAGAAAGTATATATTCACAAAGACATAGGCTGGGAAAATTAGGATCAAATGAGAACAATTTACTTATTAGGTAGAAAAATGACTTTTCCCCATTTAAAAATTCTTACCATTCTTAGCAGTATTTGTGAAAATAAATGAAAAGTCAAAGAAAATGAAAACTTTCTTTCTTGAGAAGTGGAATAAATAGATTTTGCCTTAAAACTATAGAGTCAAAGAGGGAAGGATGAGTAAGTGGAGCACAGGGGCTTTTTAAGACAGGGATACTACTGCCTATGACACTGTAATGGAAGATGCGTGTCATCATCCATTTGGTCAAAACTTCCAGAATGTACAACATAAAGGGTGAGCCCTGATGTAAATTATGGACTTTAGTCAATAATAAAATCTCAATTTTAGTTCGATTGTAACAAATGTACCACACTCTTTGTGGCATGTTTGTGATACATGCATTTAGTTTGAGTTTTCAACATTTCTTGGGTAATAAATGCAAATCACACAGCAGTGCAAGATGTTATTAGGGGTGCTGTGGGGGGAGGTGCAGCATCTGGTATATACCAAGGAGTACATGGGAACTCTCTGCTGTCCCACTGCATGTAATGACTTTCCCTCTGCTCCATTCCAGCATCTAACATTTCCTTTCCACTTCTACTTGTCAAAGGGCTTATGCAAAAGCAGGATAATGCAGAACAAATGGTAGCACCAAGGTGAGAGATCAGATGTACAAACAACCCAACACCTCAATTCCGAATCTGTGCTGTGAATCAGTCTGACTTCTGAGGGCATGAGAACACCAAAGGGAGGGTTCCTGAATCCTGCCTATTTATTCCATGCTGAGTAAGAAAGCAGCATAAAAGGAGTAGGGGGGCAACACTGGAGACCAAAGATGTTCTTGGGAAGAACAAACTGAACCTAGAATATTATAGTGATTAAAAGAGTCTTGACTTTGACACTCAAGAGGAGCCCTTCAGGGGAGGTTCACACTAAGGATTTAGAAGCTTCTTTCCTACATCACAATGCTACATTTGTTCCTCAGTGACAGCAAGAGCTGTGCTTTGCAAAGGAACCTGAACCGTGGGCTAATCTCAACAACTTTGTTGCTTACAACTTCAGTCTTTACAATCTGCAAAATTCAATGGGGAACAAACAAAAGGCTTAATTTACTTTAAGCCTATTCTTATTATTTGCTTTACTTCTAGATCTCATAGTAAGTCCAACTTGTTTAATTTATTGATTAAATAGTATCACCCGAGGTGTGAAGGGAAATGGCATTAACATGTGCATCTCTTTTTTCTTTCCTCTCAAGGATCTTTAGTGTGTTACTGAATTTGTAACTGAATATAAATATTCTAGGCCCCTTCTTAGCTCAATTATAACAACTCTCATGCAGGAGTGAGTCAACAATGTCTTCCAACAGCTGAAGGCACTCTGAAGTTACCAAACCAAGAAAACATTCTTTCTCTCAGGATACATGTAAAATAGGAAGTCTAGGCTTTCCGTCATGCAACAATACAAACAGAAAGTGGTTTCTAAACACTATCCAGGTCATTATGTTACTCTGCAAGTGGATTTGAAATTTGCCCCAAACCCAAAAACATAATGGTATTTTGACAAAAGGAATAACCACCTGTAGTCTTGTTTTCCTTCTTTGTCCCTCATCGGGATGGTGCACCTATGATAGTTAAACAGGAAAACGTTAAGCAAACATAGCATGCAGCATTGCCCAGCATATGTGCAAAGGGAAGTTTCCCCTACCAATAAGGGACACAGGCAAATTCAAGCTCTTCGACCTTGGAGAGATATTCACATGACTACATCAAAAAATATTAATGCAAAAGAAATATTCAGAATGATTTTTTTTTTTTTTTTAAGAGAAGAAATTGCTTCAATGTTTCTGGCTTCTAACCAGCTCAAACTCTAGTCTTTTGAGCTTCTTTCAGTTTTCTGCTAAAAGCACAAAATCCTCAAAACTCAGAGTCAGAATATTAGAGTCAAAGTTATCAAAACAAACATAAAAGGGTAACTCTATAACCACCTCTATGCTTTCTTTACCTCTAGCTTGAACTGGTAGAGCTTAAGTCTGATAGAATTTAAGGAAGTAAAAATTCTGGCCACAACGTGGTAAACTGGAAGCTATACTGGAAGTATTTATGCACAAGTCTAGTTCGGTTTTAACCTCTTACCAGCCCTTCAGGGTATAATATCCTGCGGCGTACGGTATTTTCTTCACTGTACTAGTGAGGAAAGCTTTAGTGCAGAGGAGTGAGGTACTTGCTTCAAGGTCACGTGGCGGGTGTGAGGTGAACCCAAACTGGAGCCCCACCCACCTGTGTGCAAGACGCTTGTCAATGCAAACTCACCCCAGCTTGCAGTCAAATGAGCGAGTTTCATTCAGAATTTCACGTCCGTTCTCAAGTTCGTTGATTTGTCTCTCAATTTCAGAGTCTAAGACAAACAATAATTTTGGATCATATTTTGATTTCTTTCATCCAATCAAGCAATAATTAGAACTCTTTCTCAATCTTTAAAAAAAAAAAAAAAACAAGGAAAAAAAGAGTTGTTTATAACAATCCTTCCTTTATGTGCTATCTTCTCTTCTCACTGCTGTCATAGGACAATGGTACCGGAAAGGGCCTTTTAGGAAGCTCTGCTCCCTCACTTTCTGAGAAAGCTCAGATTCACAGTGACCCAGTCCAGTTTACAGCTCTTAGCAGCAGGAGGGCTAGGAAAATATCTAGGCCAACTAACTCCAGATATAGAGTTGCTGCCTATCAAGATTTCCTATCCAGGGATGAAGGATATACTTCAAGGGGTCTGGTACCTCCTGAAATTATAAACAAAATGTGAGTGTGTGCATTTGTACATTTTTTGGAGGCAGAGTCCAGAATTTTCGTAGGGATCTATGACCCCAAATGATTAAGAGCCACTGCTTTATGCCATGTTCCCTCATTACCCAAAAAGGCACACTATGGTAATCAAAACACAGACACAACTGTTAAGCTGCTGAGAGCTGCTTTAGCCTCCCCCCAAAACTCCTCACCCCAGCATGTACCACCTTCCCTCACCCAAATCCATACTCTTTTATCCGAGCTTACAAGAAGTAGAAACACCAAAATGTGTCTTCCATCCCACCTCTCAACTCCAATGCTCTCTTTGATTGAAATCGGATAATGGCTACTAGGCATGATGTAGGGAGAAAAACAAGATAGAAAGATCATGGGCTTGGAGAATTAAGCCCATCATAGTAAATCTGTGGTTCTTCCTGTCTGAGTCAGGACACAGGAAGAATTCTGTCTTGGGGGGGGGGGGTCCTCCTTCATAAATCATTAAGAATAAATTTACTTAAAATCTTGCTGCTTTTTTTATTTTTTAAAGGTTATCATCACCAGCTATTGGAATAATGAATTCCAGAATACTTACTAACCACAGGGTGAAGTGGAACTTTCTTCCATTTGTTCCAAGCTTCTACTTCACAAAACTGGGCTGTAAGGGTATCCTTGACCCAAATCTTTCATGGCTTCATAAGCATGGACCATATCTCCTTTTACAGACAGAAGAGTCCATCGTCTTTGGTCCATTTATAGGTGGAGACCTGCCCTTACACCCCTTTCCCTTATGTAAGTTATCCTCGTGACCATGTTAGTGCCCTCTTCCTGAAAATTTGTAGACTCAAAGCATCTTCATTGAGGCTGATCATTGCAGGTTCGGGATAAGGTTTTATGTAAGACCAGAGAATCTTTTCTGCATTGTTTCCAATACTTTTCTCAACAGACCCAGCACTCTACTAAACACACAGCAATGCATTCAGCTGTCTTGTGCTCTGTGCATCCTTAAATGGTACACTTGAAACTCTATCCCATCCCTATATTCTCTCTTCCTCTCCAGACACTTTTGGTTTTAAAGAATATTTTTAGTCTTCTGAGATGTCTTCATAGTCAGCAATCTCTATGGGACTGCGTGGATGTTTATCTTGCTCAACTGTTCTATTTTAATTATTATATTTGTCAACACCTAAGTACCCCCAGCATGTACTCCAATAAGACCCAAACTCAAGGGGTGTCTAGATGGCTCAGTGGTTGAGTGTCTGACTTTGGCTCAGGTCGTGATCCCAGGGTCCAGGGATCAAGTCTGGCATCAGGCTTGAGTCCTGCTTCTCCCTCTGCCTTTGTCTCTGCTTTTCTCTGTGTCTCTCATGAGTAAATAAATAAAATCTTTTAAAAAAAAAAAGACTCAAACTTGATGATATAGCACAAAGAATCTATTAGTAAAAACAGCAAAAAGCAGAAAAACATTCTAACCAATTAAGTCAAACTATGGCCAATCTATAATAAATAAACATGATTTGATAAAGTTCACACTGGTCAGAAAGAATGTGGTAAATGGAAAAATAGAGCTACAGCATTTTGTAGATCCTCCCATTAAGAGATGGAGCCTATTTCTCCTCACCTTGAATTTGCTCTAAATCCAATTCACTTTGAATAGAACGTGTTGGGAGAGACACTAGGAGAGTTCTAGAGCTCTGGACTCGAGAAGCCTTGAGGCCTCTGCCTTCATCCCCCTGGAATGCCCCTTGGCCAAACAAGAAGGCCCAGGGTAGGCAAGCAAATGAAGAAGGACAACGTGGAGAGAAACCTAGATGACCTCTAGCACCAAGGCCTCAACTTGTGAGTTAGGTCATCATCTTAGACCTTTTGTTTCCAGTTAAGCTACCAGCTTCCAAAGCACATGAATGAGTGGAGGCAGGATCTAATCAGTAGAACTGCAAAAGCTAAAATGGTTAACAAGCCACCCCAAGCCACTGAGGTATGGGGTGGCTTATTACAAAGCAATAGGTAACTGCTACAAAAAAGGATATTAAAAGTTAACAGCTGACATTCACCTATTGCTCTGGCCAAGAACCTGGCGCTGTTCAGATTCTTCACTTCAGTTCGAACACCCAAAGGCTCTCCAGGATGATGAACAGATATATTAGCATCCACTCTCAACTGGCCCTCTGGAAGAAGAGAAAAAATACAACTCTTTAGAAATTCTTTGAGGCAACATGGTTTCTAGGCAAGCAATATCCACTTTCACTTGCTGTGGAATGTGGTCCCGAAGCACATGGCTGGTACTTCAGTCCACTTAAGAGAATTATAGTACTACGGGATCTGAGATGTGAATATATGTGTGTGCACATGTGTGTGCAGCTGCGCACATGCAGGAGAGAGGAGAAACTCTGGATATACCAGCTGGAGAAATCTAATTTCTTTTGTGCCAAATTAGAAAAACAACACTGTTAAAATGGAGAATTACTCTGTAGTTTTAGCCTGAGTTTTTATTCAGAGTGTCAGAGCTGAGCTGGGCGGGAAGGCATCAGAAATGATCATCGGATAACCCTACATAGCTCTCCAATGGAGAGTGGATTTCCAATAGTGATCCCAGGAGATCCATGAGAGTCCTTGAGAATTTGCAACTCAAGGGCAAGAGCCGGAAACCTGGGTTTGTCTCTTCCTCTTTCCTCTGGGTACTATATTAATTTCTTCCTTCTACAAGCAGGACTCTGAATCCTTCTTGATTGCTATAAGGATCTGCTGCTGCAGACAGCGCTGTTATGAAGGGGTGAGTCTGTGGAAGAACTCAGAGGGGGCCACCCCCATTCGGGGAGGATCTTCTCTGACCCAGAAAGCCCCTTTAGATTAGGAACAATAACCCCTAAGGAGACAGGTGGTTTGTGGAGAGGACTAAGAGGCTCTTGAGAGGAGAGAGAAGCAAAATCCTAAAAGACAACTAAGGAGATGAAGATAAAAAACAATCACATTTACACCCCACAAAGTAAAGTTTAAATTCTCTACGCTCCGATTTCATTTACAATTTCCAAACGGAGCAGAAGGAGAAGACAAAATGTTGGACTTTTATTTTCCTAGGTGAGTTTTTACATTTAAAAAGAACCTGCCAAACCTAAGAGTTCTGACAGGCTGAATAAATTCATTTTCCAAGATTCCACAGCAAAATCATATTAAAATAATGAAACAGGAAATTCCATGCCAAGAAAGTCCATGGTTCTGGTATCTGTTGCTCCCTATCCAAACACTTAGCTGTGGGGCTCGACCTCCTCCAAGCTTGAGACTGCTGGTCGCCACTGTCTGTCCTACTGTCTCCACTTGTTCCCTCAGAACAAAGGATGAGCTCCCCCACTGTGCAGCCCCAACGCCACCCATGCTGACTGTCAGGGCAAAGGTGCTTCCAGCTTAGAAGTTACTCTATGTCTCTAGCACGGACTCCTCAACATTTTTGACAATTTATGCTTCCCTGAATTTCAAGAAGTCCCAACTATTCCTGACATCATTAGATTCTTAGTCTGAGAAACCGGAAGTCATCTGCCCTGTTTTCTTTCCCCTCTATATCCAAACAGACAACTGGACCCTGTCAGTTCTTCTCTTCTAATGCCCCTCCTATTTGTCACCGCCTCTCTACATCCACGGCTGCCGCCCTTTCCAGAGGACTCAGAATTTCAGACCAAGTTACAGAACTGCACCCTGACTTCTACCAAAGCAACCCCTCCTTGTCCATTTAGCCAGAATATTGCTGTGACTTTCGTCCGGCTCCAATATGGTTTTCATCTTTCTCTTTTTTTGCTCAAGTGCAGGGCCGGCTCCAACTGGACCATCTCATCTCCTCCGCCTGGTATTGAAGAGCTCTCACCCGGATTTGGTTGACATGACCCACAATTTCCCACTACTCATTCCATGAGAGAACCTTCCTGCAATCAGGGGAAGGCTCTGATTTCTCTATACGAGTCCCTGCCCAGTCTGCTGGCTCCAGCACATCCTCTTCATGAGTATTACTGTCTCTTCTTCAGCCTCTGCTCATCCTTCAGGGTCCTACTGTAGTGTTACGACCTTCCCCCCAAGAAGCTCTCATCAATAAGCCTCTCTCCACTGGTGGCTCCTCTGAACTATGAGAAGAGACACAGTCAATACCACAGAATTTAACACATGACTACAGTCTATTTTGAATTAATCTTACCCTTAAGACCAGAATGGAAGGGTATGGAGGGGTGCACCCAGGTTTCCAACCTCACCCATCTTCCTGCCCCAGAGCATCATTCTTTCAGCTAATCCTCTCTCCCACATCCATCATCAACCTCACTTTCTCCACAGTACTTCCAGTAGAGACACATGCAAAAGTACCTCTCACGAAAAAAACGAAAACCCCAAACCCTAGTCCCTTGAGCCCCATTCTTCCTCCATCAGTTACTAAGCTATGGTCAATCAGCCTTCCTTTCCAGCAAATCCTCTCGAACCCGTTTTTGCTTGCTCATGGCACAGCTTGTTTCTACTATCTCACCTCCCATTTGCTCCTAACCTCTCTTGGTTTCCATCCTTGCCTCTCTGAAAATGCCTCCTCAAAGTCACCAGTGGCCTCTCTCCCGGCTGCCAAATGCAACAGACACAGGACCTGATCTGTCTTCACCTCCTTGGACACCCAAGCCGCATGCAACATACCAACTGATCTTCAATTATCTTCTTCTCTCAGCTGCTGTGATCTTATATATTCCTGGTCTCCCCTCCTACCTCCATGGACACTCTACTTCCATCTCGTTTGCTGGTGTTTGCCTTCCCATCCACTTCAGGACCCTCTTCTTGCACTCCCTCTGTAGGGGCAAGTGGTTTTAAATGCCATCAATGTGCTGATGACTCCTGAATTTCTCTCTTCTGCTCAGACCTCTACTTAGAGTCTCATACTTACCTCCACCATCTACTTGACACCTCCACCTCACAGACGCTTCACTTTCCAGAACTAAATCCTGATTTCTTCTCCATGCAGCCATTCCTATCTTCATTTTCCTAGCTGCAGTCCATAGTGCTACCTAGCTCCTCAAGATTCTTTGAAGACATCCTTCATTTCTTCCTGCCCATTAATTTCCATACCAGCCTGTTAAAAAATCCTGTTACTTCTAAACTCTACCTCGAATCTACTCATCTTAATCTCTCCATCCTTACCAACACCACTGTGTTCAAAACAGCATCATCTTTCATCTGAACCATGGCAAAAACTTCTTAACTAGTCTCTTTGTTTCTACCACCCTTACTCAACTAAAATGCACTTTCCACAGAGCAGCCAGAGTGGTTTTCTAAAACATTAGACTATGTCAATCCCTTGCTTGAAAGCCCTTCAATGACTTCCCAGTACACTTGGGATGAAATCCAAACTTCTCACTATTACTGGCAACCTATCCCTTGTCTACTTTTTTTTCAGTCTTACTTGATGCCACACACCCCTGCCTGTTATCCTTTCCCTACAGTGGCCGTGTGTTACCTATGTTACCTCAGAATATTCTAAGCTTTTCCTCATCTCAGAGACTTTGCTTTAGCTTTTCCCGAGAGCGCTCACCCCTTAGTCCTATGCTGGCCAGGGCCTTGAGTCATCCTTTAGGTCTCAAATAAATGTCACTTCCTCTGCCAGGCCCTCACTTTCCAATGTTATTCTTTATCATGGCATCCTACTTATTTCCTTAAAGCACTTACCACTTTATTAATGTATTTTATCTCCCTCATAGATATAAATTCTATGTAGCAGGAACAATAATGTCTTTTTCACTGCTATATTCAGAGTCTAGAGCTGTATCTGGCACTGAGTAACTGTTCAATAAATTAATACCTTGTTGAACAAGTCAAAACTCTGGTATTTTCCTAAGCAAAGAGTAGGCAGATTGGTTACCATCTCACCAAAAGAGCCTGATCAGTTTTAAAGTTCTGTCTGAATAGGATTAATCTACAGCTGGAATCATCTGAAAGGCCCATTCAGCTCAAAGGAAAACTTCCAACGTATGCTGAGCTCTGCTCAACCAAATCTCAATTCTTGGGAAACAACTTTTTTTTGAACTCAGGGAACCCTGGATTGGGCCTCACTTGCTTTTAAAAATGAAACCATCATTCACAATTTAGAATTTTAACTTGGATAAGGAATAAAAGCATGAATTTCGGTCTCTCCCAGAGAAGGCCATACATACTACATAATTGAGAGGAATCATTTAGTATCCTGCAGTGTTGAAAGAGAGTCCACTAGCCTGGATTCAAATATAGTACCAAACATTAACAAAAGATATTCTACCCAGTGAAGACAAAATACCTTTTAAACAAATTAAGTTAAATTGCTTCAAGTGCACAGAAGACTTACCAGTCGGGTTTACTTCAATGCATTCTGCAACACTGAGGGAGGGCCTTCATTCACACATCATGAGAATGCTATCAAACTCAATTTCTACCCTCCAGAAGCAGAGATTTGTAACAGCAAAACTAGAAAACTATACCACTGAGCACAGTGATATGGTACAGCTACATATTTTTTTTCTAAAACACATTCACACATCAGAAATATAACATCAGGACAGAAAACTGTTTCTGTAAACAGCAGGGGCCTGAGGATTTAGAGAGGTCTGTTAAGCTATCTCATTCTGATCACTGGAAGCTCTCCAGGACTTAAACAAGTTCTGACACTGACACACACACACACACACATACCCCAAATTTTACTGAATGTATTTCACAAAGCTTATTTATCCAAAATGAGTGGAGATTCTGTAAAAGCAATACTATTTATTATTGCTAATAAAAGCAGCAAACGCTTACTGAGCACTGGCTTTTTGTCAGGGCCTGTGATAAGTTTTAGTACTTTATCACGTTCATTCCCTACGATATAGCTTTAGACAAAGCCACTTAGACATCCTTCAGGCATTTCAAACTTAACACATCCAAAATGGAATTTCAGATTTTCCCACACAAAGCCATTCCTCGCCCAGTCTTCCCCATCTCAGTACACGGTGACACCACAACCAGCTGTCCCAACTCTATCTGATTTCCTTTCCTCTTCATTTTCTTCCTTTCCTCTTCCATATATCTGGGGACTCATTTTATAAATGTGGAAAGTGAAGCTCAAAGAAATCAGAATCTCTTGCCCAGGTTCTTTGGCTAGAAGAGGGTAGGATAGGGTCCCAACCCAGGTCTGGGACTGCAGAAGCCTCAGCACCCATGCTCTGCCATCTTGCTTCTCTAAGTTGTCATCTATGGCAGTTGGGACACTGTGGTGGCTGCCACTAAGAAGCAATGTGATGTAGGGCTTACAGAAAGGGCTCCCGGACTCACACACCTGAGCTCAAATCCTAGCTCAGTCACTTCTGGTGGGTCTTGGGCAAACAAGCCAATCTCTCTAAACCTCAGCTTCTTCACCTGTACAACAGGCGTAATACCACCTACCTCCCAGGAATACTGTAAGGTTTAAAACAAGATGATAAATATTTTTTTAAAAAATGCTTAGTGAGAGTGAGGGGTGCCTAGGTGGCTCAGTCAGTTAAGCATCTGACTCTTAATTTTGGCTCAGGTCACAATCTCAGGGTCCTGGGATGGAGCCCAGCATTGGGCTCCCTGCAGTGTGGGAATTCTGCTTGTCTCCTTCTCCCTCTGCCCCTCCTCTACCTCTCTCTCTTAAATAAATGAGTCTTAGCAAATAAATAAGTCTTTAAAAAAATGCCTAGTGAACTGATGAGCACATGCTGAGTATTCCAAGTGACAGACATCATCACTGAAACACTGAGAATATCTACTCCAGTACACATTCAACTCAACAGCCGGCTTTGAGGATCTCAAGAGTGGCAAATGTCCGTTGAGCAGGAAATGACTTCTGGAACCCAGGCTCAGTTGATCCATGCTCATTAGCAAAACTATCAGGAACTCACTCAATCACAGGCCAGAGCAATTTAAACTTTATTCCAAGAGCACTCTGGGGGTCCACTGTCCCTTCTAGGGTAGTCCTCAGTTCTCAGGATGCGGTCTCCCATGCCAACACGGCGGTCCTATGGTGGTGGGACACAAGGATGAGCAAAGGGGTTGGGGATGGTAAAATGCTAACAGCACAAAAAGCTGGACCCCTGCAGACTCCAGGCAGACTTTCCCTCCCCACAGTACTTTAGAACAACCGCAGCCACTCTGTTGCTGCGCTAGGGGCAAAGCTGATGGATTTGTATTTAAAAGCAACAAAAAGTGTCACAACAAATGAGATTTAATGAATCCTCTCAGCTGTCACTGACTGATGAGTTCTTGCCATTATGGTTTATCTCTTGGCAAGGACCCAGATGGGACTATTTCTCAGCTAACAGGTGGCCTGTTTATTATTCCATAGGTTTGCGAGGAATCACAGACATTTTGAGGAAGAATGGAATAATAAAAACTTTTTTAAAGCAATAGAGAATCAACACTCAGTGCATAAGCGGATAACCATCCAACCAGCCCATACTTCACCTATGTTATTCATTATGTGTGTAAAAAAAGCAGCATGAGCCATTAATGTGAACTGGAGAGTTCTCTTACTCCACAACACAGCCTCACTTCTATATAGTAAACCTGTAGGCAGCTTTTATGCCACTCATACCCATGTGGTTGCGTTATCCCAGTCTTTTGTTTAAAGAACATAGCAAACAGGCAAGTTCTGTCTCCAAATTCAACTTGTACCAGGACTTCGATGCTACAATTTGCTGCTTGTAACGTGTCCTATGCAACAAATGTGGCATTACAATTTCAGAAGTCCTTCTGTAACACACAGATGTATTGTATGACATAAAAAGGTTGGCAATTAGTATTATAAACCAACAGGGAGATGAATCATCATCTTCAATGGTATTTACTGGCATCTATGATGACCACTTTACAATGGTTAATTTTAAAGGGTCAACTTGACAGGGTGATAAGGTGCCCAGATATTTGGTTAAACAGTCTTCTGGGTGTGTCTTAAGGGTATTTCTGGAGGAGAGCAACATCTGAATTGGTAGACTGAGTAAAGCAGACTGCCTTTGCCATTGTGGGTGGGCCTCATTCAATCTGTCGAAGGCCTGACCAGAACAAAAGGTAGAGTGGGAGGGAATTTGCTCTCTCTGCCTGCCTGCTTGTCTTCCAGCCAGGATACTAGTCTTCTTCTGCCTTTGGATTCATTTCAAACTGGAACTTGCACCACTGGCTCTACTGGTTCTCAGGCCTTCAAAATTGGGCTGGAGCTTGCTTTCTTGCAGCCTTCTCACTACAGATCATGGGACTTCTCAGCCTTCATTATCACATTAGCCAACTCCTTAGAATAAATTTCTTTATCTATATACATACATATAATTTTAACATATACATGCACATATACACACATTCTATTGGTTGTATTTCTCTGGAATATTCTAGTATACCAATGTACAGAGGTACGAATTAACAACTGCAATATGCGGAATCTGTATCTTTTCTCCATTCCTGCCTTTCTCAGCTCAAGGAATGCTCTGTGAGTGCCAAGAGTTTTTTTAAAAGCCCTGGGAACAGAAAAAAGGGGGCAATCATGGGAGAGGCTAGCTTTCAGGGACTTAAGAGTAGACAAAGGAGTGCTAGGAAGGGGCCATGAGAGTGAGCCCTTAAGAAACTGAGTTTGACCAACACTTGTAATTTTATATCCAATTTGCAAACACTTAAAATGTATAGTTTGCTTAGCCTCAATGGCACAAGTGTTTCTTTTGTTTGATTTTCTACTACATTTCTAATGAACTGAAGATATTATCTCAAAGTTAAAGTTTTGTGAAATCATAATCTTGCCTTAGACTTGATATAATTTGACTTCAGCTATAGCTGGATGAAAATTCACAAAATAAGAGAGACTCGAAGAAAAAGCACCAAGTAGCAACTAAATGCTACCTACACAAAAACTCACAAATTCAGAGCTATTCTGGATAAATATAGTGTCTTCTGAGATAGATGAAACCATTCAAACACATTATTTTACTGATCCTCACTTGGTGCAAAACACCATTTGGATATAAGAAATCAGAAGAAAATATCTAGGCCTTAGAGTGTTAAAAAATAAAAATAAAAAAGAAAGAAAAGAAAAGAAAAGAAAAGAAAAGAAAAGAAAAGAAAAGAAAAGAAAAGAAAGAAAAGAAAAGAAAAGAAAAAGACAGAAAAACAAACAACAGGCCCAAAGCAAAGTCACCTGCCCTGACTACTACAAACCAAAACTTCATGGCAGTTTCAGCCTCTCCTGGGAGCCTGACCTTTATCCAGATGACCTGGAAGTTCCCAATCAACACTAGTGAGGGTAATCTGCATAAGAGACCCTCACCTTCCTCATAAAGAAATGAGACCTTGCCTGAAACTATTCACTCTCTGCTAGAAAATGTCCCTTTTCACCCCTTCTCTCTATTAAAGCCTACCATTTTGTACAGCATCTTGGAGCGCCTTTCTACTTGCTAGATGGGAGGCTGCCTGATTCATGAATCTTTAAATAAAGCCAGTCTGATCTTCAAATTTACTCAGCCGAATTTCTTTTAACAACTCCTAATCTCATATTCCTGGGCTCAGTGCCTCTGCACTGTTGTTAGTGTGTTTAGTTTTGACCAGAGGTTCATTAAAGAATCCAAGGAAAACTCTAAGGAGAAAACAAAAACCCCAGAGGTCTGAAGGCTGACAAAACACCATAAACAACCCCAGTGTAGCTCATACAGAGAACAAACCTCCAGCAAGAAGAGATATGGGAGGTGGAAAGAGAGAAAGTAAAAGAAGGGGGACACAGCCTCTGTGGCTTCTACCTGCCATATTTGCCTGGCTAGTCCCCAGGGCTTGAAGTATCAGCTGCAGCTCCCTGACGGCTGTTGCTGCCTCTTCTCCGCAGGACATGTCAGGCTCCAGCACCACTTCCAGAAGGCCAACTCCTACCAAAGACAAGGCAGAGTTACCTGACGGCAGGTCTCCAATATGACTGGCAGATACATTAGGCTGAAGCCTCAGGAAAATCCTGAGTCACTGATGGCCTCTCAACATGGGCTCCAGCCTTTGAATGGTTTCTCCTCCCCATCACGTTTTCATTGTTAACTTTGGTTCTTTCAACATCTGCTTGAGATATCAGCTACTGAGTCTGTGACTAGGTGGCTACAATGTTCACACTTTGGGGGTAGGTCATTAGCAAACCCAAGGGTGATCACAGTCCAGTCAGCTGTGCCAATACCAACGCTGATATTTGATCGAGATCTGTCATACTCTTGGGCCTGTTTCCTCAACTGGTTTGGGAAAACTCTAGAGGGGAAGTGAGGTGGCCAGAGGGACAGGAAGAGAAAATGTCTGAGCCTACCTGCCCTGTTCAAATCAATGAGTGTCTGAGACCGCAGCTCATCATGGAGGCTTTTGCCACTGTCTTGCTCCAGCTGGATCTGCTTGATCCTCGCGGTCCTGGTGATCACCTGACTCCGCTTCTTCCCCACACAGACACTGTACTCCAAGCTCCCATTCACAGCAATCGGGAGTCTCTGTTGGGTAATTTGGTAGCCTGCCTGCAAACAACATGCGGTACACAGTCACTAGGCCATAAACATAAGCTGAAATCCAGTTCATTATTTCTTTTTATGTCACGAAACTATAGACTTACTTAAAAATACAACACAACAAAAGAGAAAGGGAAAAAGCAGAGGAAAATTAGTTTATGCAGGGGCGCCATAATTTAGCCTGGCCTCTTCTGGCTTTTCCCACCCTCTCCCTTACCTTCCCTGAACCTCCCCCACCCCCAGTAATGATGCAATAAACAACACAAATCCCATCTTCCCTACCCAAGTACCATTTTGGGGAATAACAATAATCCCATTGTCAGAGGCCTCTAAGAGAAGAATTTATTGTTTCCACTTAGCTCATTAGCCTAAACCCTGCATCTGATTACTGGGCTCTTGACAGACCCTCCTTATTAGGAAGCGCTGGCTAAGCACTCTGCCATCTACTCTCCGCACTGGCAGACAGCAGTTGCTAGTGCACTGAAGCTTGTTTTGTTCTTGCTCTTGAAGCTAACCAGTCATGCCAGCTGCCCTCCCTGACCCAACAACTTCCCCCGTTTCTCTTACTAGAAAATGCTCTGCCGCTCATTCGCAGCCAACAGAAAACACACAGTACTAAGATACCGATGGATGCTGCTAGGACTCCCTCACCTCCTTCTAAGTAGAAGACGAGTGACTTTTGAATGCCCACAGGCATCAATACCCCGTAAAGAGATGGGAGGTCTATTTGGAGAACTGGATGACACAGAGGGGCAGCCAAAGCAGCCGCAGTGCTTCTGGAGTTCTTTACACCATTTAATCCTCTTCATGACAACCCTGAGAGGGGCATGCGGGCACAGAGGGGGTTAAGTGCCTTGTCCACAGCCACAGGGTTAGTAAGTATCCATGTCAGGATTTGAACACGGATGGTCTGGCTCCAGAGTCTGTGCTCTCAGCCACCAGGCCAGCATTCTTCCAGCTTCCCTTGCATCAGAATCATCTG
The DNA here is from genome assembly GCF_048418805.1 of Vulpes vulpes. Lineage (NCBI taxonomy): Eukaryota > Metazoa > Chordata > Mammalia > Carnivora > Canidae > Vulpes > Vulpes vulpes. The sequence continues at coordinate 87,198,850 of NC_132789.1, forward strand.
GCAGGCTGGTCAAAGCAGACTGTGTGGCCCACCCAAAGAGTCTCTGATTCTGTAGATCTGGGGACAGCGCCTGAGATTTACATTTCTAACAAGCTCCCAGGAGATGCGATCCTAGTGGCATGGGGACCACACTTTGAGAACCACCCCGGTTAGGCCAATTCATTCTCTGTGCTGAAACAGCAAGTCTCAATCTGTAAAAATTAAACTCTGAACCAGGCTGCTGAATGAAACACAGGATGCTCAGTTACACTCACATTTGAATAAACTGTTTCTGCAGATAAACAAGAAATACTTTCTTAGTGTAAGTGTGTTCCACGTAATATCTGGCAACACTAACTCTGGTTATCTGAGCCACCTGGGCCAGAGAGAACAGAAAGCCATAGGTAATTAAAACATCTCATATTCATCGCATAATGCTAAGTCTCCTACCTCCACCAAACTGTTTATCATTCTCAAAAGATGGGGGAAAACGCTGCTTCATTCCCTTCATCCTACTAAGGAACAGAATTTGCTAAAGGCTGGCAGCAGAGGGGAAAAATGGTAGCAAGCAATTGGAGACATAACGTTGCGGATGCATTTTTTATTTAATTCTACTTCTGCCCTCACCCACTAAAGACCAGCTCATCCTCATCTTCAGTTCAAGGAGGGTGACGTGAAGCAGTATCATCACTATCCTTTTTCTAGATCTGAAGAAAGGGCACACTTACTCTCAGAGGCTCAGATCAAATGAAATATTATTTTGGGAAACCCACTGGACGTGACAGTTTTGGTTCAGCTCAACATCAAGAAAAACTGGCTCTAGTTCCCACTGGCCTCTCCTAAAGAAGAAATTTTATAATTATAAGGAAAAAGCAGGTTAATATTGGACCTCCTGCACAGCCAATTACTGTTGTTAGTCGAGGCTTCTGGTTCATGTTTCTGCTTACTATTGTCCACTTACTCGCTCCTTGTGAGATGACAGAAATGTCCCTGGAGGGGACAGTCCTATTATTGGTAACTTCAACTTCAAAGAGGGAAGCTATCACTCTGTCTCCAGAGCTACAGTCTGCATTCACTGTTGCATCAGCCACAGAGTTAGATGTGACCTCGCAGGCAATTAGCACCAAACACCACGGCTGGACTGAGCCTGAGAACACTGGCTTCTACTCCCTGTTCAATTATGAGGGAGCCAGCAGAAGCATGAGGCTAAGCAAGGAGTCAGCAATCAGGACAACTGCATCCAATCTAGTAAACATCGGGGGGCACCTGCCTTCATCAGGGCCAGGCAGAGCCACCCGCTGGCAGGGACAGAGCTCCAACTGAAAACATGAGAGGCACAGCCCCCTCCCCCGCACCAACGGCGCCCCCTCCCCAGCTCTGAGAACTCACAGAGGGCAGGCCACAAAGCATACTTACAGGGAGGTCTGCATAGAAGTAGTGCTTCCTGTCAAACAAAGACTTCTTGTTTATGTGGCACTTCAGTGCCAGGCCTGTCATCACCGCCGCTTCTACGCACCTCCTGTTGAGAACCTATGGAAGCACGACACACAGCTCCTCTCAGATCCAGGCTGAACAAATGCTTCTCCCACACACTGACATCCTCCCTGAATCTTCAATTTGGCCCTACAACAGGCGTTATCTCTGGTTCTCTGTGTGGGCAGCTCTGGTTCACAGGCACGCTCTGTCCGTCTGGAAGCGGGAAAACTTTATGGGAAAAAGAGAATGTGTGCAACGGTGGGTCCTACAGGGCGCTCCGCGAACTGCCGCATCGTGATGCCTTCCTCCCAGGCCCTGGCATCAACGTTAACAGGGAGGGACCTGGAAGAGCTCAGCAGAGTGGTTACTACGTGGAATACACTTAACCTCCTTCCCTGTGCGAGCAGGACAAGGAGCTGGTCGAATACAGAAGAGGTCCTGGTTCCTGAGAGGAGGGTGCGAGAGGCAGGCAGCTCACCAGGCCGCCTCAGCGAGGGGGGAAAACGCTCCCACGGAGAAAGGAGGAACTCCCAGGAACTCTGGAAAAAAAATGTTTCTGGAGAAAGGGCCATAGCCATTTCCTCACCGGCTGGGAAGTGTGGCCCGCCTGTCCCCTCGCTTTCAGTCCAGCCTGGTGAACTCGAGAGGGACAGGCCGGGAGGGCCCCGCGCCCCGACCTCCCACAGCCCTGGTCCCTCCGGGCCTGCCGGAGCTGAGGTTCCTTCTGGATCCCACCCTCCCCCGCTTGCAGGAGTGAATGACCAGGAAATGGCTAGCCAGCTTCCCCACCCAAAGGAGGTGAACAACTTTTAGGAACTTTTGGGCTGGGACGTGGAGGTCTAGAAGACGGCGGAAAACTAGAGATAAGGAGAAAGCATTGCATTCTGGAGTCAGGTTCTGCTACGGTATGTACAGCTGCGCCAGTGGAAGCCTCTGTTTGCTCAGCTGAGAAGCACGGATTTAATATCTACCTTGCGGAGCGCATAAAGGAACGGCCAGAACATCTACTCCATAGTAAGAGATTAATAACCAGCTCATTTCCCCCCTCTGCTTCGGGGAAATTTCTGAGGATGCTGTACTTGCTAACGAAACACACTTCTATTCTTTGTTAGAATATCCATGATGGGGGATCCCTGGGTGGCGCAGCGGTTTGGCGCCTGCCTTTGGCCCAGGGCGTGATCCTGGAGACCCGGGATCGAATCCCACGTCGGGCTCCCAGTGCATGGAGCCTGCTTCTCCCTCTGCCTGTGTCACTGCCTCTCTCTCTCTCTCTGTGACTATCATGAATAAATAAATAAAATCTTTAAAAAAAAAAAAAAAAAGAATATCCATGATGTTCTTTAGTATATTTGGTATACTCTTTTTTTTTTTTTTTTTTTTTACATAGGGCTTTCCAAAGCCACCATTTTATTTTAGCCTCTCACCAACACTGTAAGGAAGGAATTTGTATTATTTCTGTATTTCAGGAAAAGAAAAAACTAAGCCCCAGAGATACCAAGAAACTGGCCCAAATCACTGAGCTGGCAAATAGTAAAGTTAGCTCTAAAGTCCACACATACCCTTGCCTAGTGAGTGACAAACAGAATCCCTGTGGTTAGGGACCCGCTCTCCAGGCTGGAATGAGTGTGGCACCCCAACACAGGAATAGCTTGTTGATCAAACACAGATTTTGAAAACAAATCTGTACAACAAAATGTAAGAAGCAAAGAGGCATCTCTCCTTTTTGCAGCATACAACCCCCAGAAGACACCCCAAACAGCAAATCTCCCTCCTGGTAGCATCATCACAGGCCTTCTCTTTAGAAACCCGGCTATAAGATGGAGCCATCTCACAGCTTCTACTTGGACTTCTTCATTCTGGGCCAAGCAATATTGTCAGCTCTGCAGGAACAATGGTTCTCACGAAGACATGTGTGTGTGCGGGTGGGGACGGGGAGGGGGTGAACAGGATGCTCTCATTATTGACGTTTTCACTTGCTCACGTTTGGTGTTTTACTGGGCAGTTGTTACCACAAGACAAACGTAGCCGGCAGAGAATCCTGTCAGCTCCCAGCCTGGCGATTCGGGTCACAGCACACAACAACGCGGAGCTGGGGTCCCAGCCTGGAGCCCTGCCCCTCCTGGGCTCGGCCACAGCGTGCACTTGCTGTAAACTGCCGGTCTTGCTCATCTGTACCAGCTCTGGCTTTAGCACTCCCACTGTTTTTCCAGCCACTGTTTGCTCTCTTGTCCCTGTCTGGTCTGCCCCTCCAGGGGCCAACCTGCTTCCTCCTTCTAGGCGTGAAGAGAACCCAGGTGTGTGTTGCTTATTTCTGCACATGCGTCGCTAACAAACTCCCTGCGCCTGGCCCTGCAAGGGAGTGAGGGGTTGGGAGCGATCATAGACTCCCCCTGTGCCTGTGTGCACAAGAGGACATAGGCACTTAAGAAACCATCAATTTCCGAAGAATAAGAACTAGGAAAACACATAAACATTACAGCGATATTGAATATACTTTAATCTTTTTTTTGATGATTTAGAAGACTTGAAGTACCTCAGGGTCAGAATTATAAGCATCAATCATCACCATGCTATCGTTGCACAGAGGGGCTGGTAAATAGAGAGTGCCAGTTAAAAGAATGCCAAGAAAAAATAATTTATTATGATCTTAGTCAAGCTGCTCATGACAGATGGAGGTCCAGGTCAGCATGTTCTGAGGATGGGATGCAGAATTGGAAAATTCAACTTGGTCTATCTTTATTCTGAAAAACTTTTTAAGTGTCTATAAAGTACTATAAAGTACTAGATGTTAGGGACACAGTCCTAGGTAAATAGGACTCTGTCGCTGGCCTCCATGAATCTGCAGTGGAGACACAAACCCTCCATTGTCTCCGACATCTTTCTCAAATTCACCTTCTATACTAGGAAGATCTTGCTAAAAATGCAAGTCTTACAGCATTCTGTTGCTTAAAATCACTCAGTGGCTCCCAATGCCCAAAGACAAAGGCCAAACTTTTCAAGATCCAGTTCCCACTTCTATCTCCAATTTCATCTCGCATCACCACCACTCCCCCAACATATGGTCCATCTCCTATACAAACCAGGCTGACCTGGGGATTCTCCCCCTTCTCATTCCATTCAAAATCTACTGAGATGTCACCAAACCTGTGAAACTTTCCTTACTGTTCTTCCTGTGTACCCCTCTGATCTTCTACACCCTTCCATTTGTGCTAGTATTAACACTGGACTGAATTTATTTACATATATTTCCAATAGACTAATTTTCAGGAGGATGGGAATTATCTGTTCACCCTTGCATCCCTGAAGCCCAATACAGAACTGAAAAGTAGCAGTGCTCAATTAATGTGCGTTGAACTCAAATGAAGATGGAGGTGACGGATATCAAGGCAAAGTTTCAGAGAGGCAGTGATGTCTCAATCTCCTCTAAGGTGTTACTTGCCACCTGCTAGCCTGCAGACTTGTTTCTGAACATTTCCTAAAGCAAAAACCAATCATTTATGATGTGACCAAAGAGGTAACTTGAAAATTCAAAGACTTATTAATCTGGCCCAAAAAAAGCATGTTCCAGAATTTTCTTTGCAATTAACATAAAGTGACTATAAAGGATCTCAGGGTTAGCCACAACAGCTTTCAGGCAGAAGGAAAGCAATAGATCCCTGGAACTCACAGAGCACATCTTTCTCAACAGAGTCTTAGAGGAGGCTTCACTTTGCCTTCAGGAAATGATCAGCAGTATTTATTGCACAGCAAGTATGCTACGCACAACACATACATCTGCCATTTAACCCTCTCAGTAATCCTAAGGCAGACACTACTACAATCCTCATCTTACAAATAATGAAGGGAATCATAGAGATTAAGGAATTTGCCCAAGGTGACCCATATAATAAGTGGCAGACCCAGGAAGTCAGGCGCCCAGAACTCAGGCTCTCAATTACTACACTCTGCCTTAAATCTTCAAAGAATAAAGTATTTTACTGAAGCTATCAAAACTGCTAACATCTGGCCATAACTCTAGAGTAGCAACTCAGACCAAATTCCACTGTGGATAATAATGTAAGGCAGATATTGTTTCTAACATCTCCTTCACAGTGTCTATCTCTATCTAAGATGTTCAGCTCCTGGAGAGCAAGCACTGTGTGCTCCTCAACTTGTTAAATAATACACAGTCTCTGGCATGTGGAACATTTGATACTGAGTGGACCTAAAAGTTTTCTCCATTAGCAGGGGATGTTTTATTGACAGACTTCTGAAATCCTTAGATGTATAGTACTACTCATAAAATGATTTATAAAATAAACAAAAAGGTTCTTCTATTTAATTACAAGATAAAAGTAGAGGTAGGAGAAATGTGCATCAGACCTCCAAGGACACACTGTGCTCTGATTTGAGAAATTGTCTTTTAGTTTTAAGACTTATTTAGCTTGGGATCCCTGGGTGGCGCAGCGGTTTGGCGCCTGCCTTTGGCCCAGGGCGCGATCCTGGAGACCCGGGATCGAATCCCACATCGGGCTCCCGGTGCATGGAGCCTGCTTCTCCCTCTGCCTGTGTCTCTGCCTCTCTCTCTCTCTCTGTGTGTGTGTGTGTGACTATCATAAATAAATTAAAAAAAAAAAAAAAAAAGACTTATTTAGCTTGACCAAGCAAACATCTCCTAATCTCTGAGTACAACGGACCATCATTTAATGACAACTTCTAACACACACTCCCCTCCTCCAAAAAAAATCATCAAGCTGCACACATTCTGCTTCCTTAGTATATGTTGACTTTCTCCCCTTCCTCTCAATCCTCTGGTTTAATTCAGGCCTCTATTCAAACAGCATCCCCTTCTGCACCTAGCAACCTAGCCAGGTTTCTCTCCCTCCATTCCAGTCCTCTAAGATCTCCTTCACACACCCATTCAAGAGCCACCTTTCTAAAGGGTCTGTCCATGCATCTGCCCATGCTTAAAACCCTTCTTTACTACTTTTCATCACTAAAAGGATAAAGTCCAAGTGTTTGGTGGAGTCTTCTATGACCTTCATGATTTAGCCCCTGACTACCTTTCTGGTTTCCTCTTCTTCCACTGTCCCTAACTCCACAGACCCTCATGCCAACTTGCATTTGACATGCTTTTGTACAAACTGCTGTTTCTGCTGGTAATGACCTTTTTTCTCATCTGCTTGAGCAAGACCTTAGCCCCTGGCAAGGAATGGATGTCCACCACTACTGTGGTCTAGTTATTCCCTCTTCTGCAGCTCCCATGCACTCTGGTAAAGCACTGTCTCCTCAAGCAGAGTGAGCTCCCTGAGGACAGTCAAGTCATTTTATCTTATTCCCCTTTGCCCCACTACCTAAATCCAATACCAAGCTGATTAAACATTAACTGAGGTAATGAATAACTTAACATTCCCTTTATCAACATCCAAAAGACTGTAAGCTATGAAATAAAAGCAAAATTGTTCTATAAAATGTGTATGTCTGGAAAAAGAAACTATTCTTAGTATGTAAAACAGAATGAATTTGATACAAAGACTTTATTATACAGATGACAGGAAGAGTAGAGATGTCACAGAGGACATGTGAGGCATTTACAAGATTTTCAACAGCAGGATGCCACTCCTACCCTTTGTTGGAGGGGTGGGGTAGGAAGAAGCAACGTTACCGGAGCCAGGGCATGGGGCACCCAGAGGACCCTGGAAACATGGTGAACCTTTCTCCTGGGAGCTGGAATCAGGGACAATACCCAGCCACTACCAGACGGGTTGCCAGGAAGGGAAGAGAGAAATTCTTTATGGCTTCTTTCCTCCCACCTCTAGTCTTTCCCCCTGGCCCGGGGCATCAGGAACAAAATCACCTCTGTGATACTTAGTGGAGCAAAGGAATAATAAGGTGTGATACAGGGACATGCAGACCATACTGCACAGAAAATACATGGGTTTTTATATTCACTTCTGTGACTTTTTCTTTTGACAATAGCTAATAAATAAAAAGATGCCACTCTCAAGTCTGTCCAATCAACATAAAATTGAAAATTCTGTGGACTCCTTTTTCATATACTGGGAGCCAAAAATTATGAAATGCTAGCCAAGTTTCTAAGGAACATTTGTGACAACTTGGGTTGGAATGAACTCTAAGTCTACATTAACCATTAGGAAAGGATTTGCTAAGCAAATCAACAGAATGAAGATTACAGAACCTACTGAAGTCAATACAATATTCCCTAGAATGTTCTAGAATTCTACTAATTATCAACAAATTCATTTACTAAAGTCAGCCTCTGAGACCTATACCAGGAATATTTTGTGATGTAGTTCAAATAAATCAAACTGCCTGTCTTTCAAAACAGTCTAGAATTCACATCATTTCTCTCCCCTTCCTCCTTTATTCTTAACTAGTGAGCCCATGGTGCTATGATCCCCAAAGTTAGTCCCATAAGTATCAATACCTCCTTGAAAAATTGAGGCAACATGTACAAGACTCGTGTACTGACTGAAAATCCAGTTTTGGAGCATTAAAACAAAGACCATAAAGCAGTGTTTTATAAAAAGCCCAAATGGCAATTATTCTGTGAAACTAATGCTATCTATGACAAATCTGATGATTAAGATATAGCATTGTAAATGCTTTAATTTATGGAAGGGAAGTAATTAAGATTGATTAAGTAAAAATAAGGCAGTAAAATGGGCCTTTATCTTACTGCTAACCATAAATTTATCTCAAAGCATGAACTCCTTCTAATTCACATTCAAAGAAAAAGTTACTACACAGATAAATTTTCATTATAGTAGAGAAAATTGTTGTCCCATTTCCTCAACCCCACATCCCTTCTTACCACTGAGCTCTTTGATCATCACTCAAAACAAATACATACACTCTTGAGCTACGAAAATTAAACTTGAGAAAACTGGTTAGGTAAGATAATTTTTTAAAGTGAAATTTTAGTATCAAAAGTTACTAGCTTTATGCAGATATTAAATATTTATAGGGATACGTCCACATAAATACATGATCCTTATGCCTAAACATGGACACTGCCTAGGAGAAAGCGAATGCCATATTTTCTCTTTTGTTTATTTTTTTTCTCTTTTGTTTAAATCCCTCTTTCACATTTAATTAACATTTCATATATATATATGTGTGTGTATATATATATATATATATATATATATATATATATTCTCAAATATCCTCTTCCCAGGAAACAATTCTCATTTAAATAAAGGGTATGGTTTGGCAGTTTTCACCATTTTAAGCTCCAAGACTCGTCTTTATTCTTTTGTACCAATTCCACTCCCTAGAACTGGTCAAGATCAAAGGCAAGGATGTTGTGTTGGTCTAAGTGCCCGAAGGCCCACTCTCCTCCGCTGAGATTCCATTATCCTCTTGCCTATTGCCCATGTGGCAAGGTCAGGTGGCTAGGGCCGGTGCCCACAGTCACCACCAGCTTGGACTAGCCCAGACTACCTTGGTCTTTAGAACTGGAGCAATCTTTCTTGCTTTTCTACAGATCACTGGCACACTAAGATCTAACACTGACCTCTGGGTTGTACAAAAAAAGAAGGAAGAGACTTGGCAACTCTAGGCCTATCTCTCACCTAGTTACAAAGTTTTCACATGACACATCCTGGTTTGCTTGGGCTTCACTTTGGAGTTGAAGGCCAGTGGCCCAGCTACTATAGTGTTCATTTGTGAAGTCTCATGCTTGGCTACATTGCCAAATCAGACAAGGCTCAAGAGTGGCTGGCAGCCAGTAAAAAGCAAGATTGGGCGTGCGCATTAACTGGTTTCTGTTTCTCACAGCATTTCCAACACTTATTAATTTGGCATTACTAACTGCAATCAAACTGATCTATGAGAAGACTTTTACTAACTGACAAACTGGGACAAAACTAAGTCAGAAAGACCTGAACCTAAACCCTACTATTACTAGCTGTGTAACCTTGCACAAATTACCTAACCTCTCTCTGTTTCCTTATCTGTTAGAAGAATAGTAATTTTGCAGGATTGTTCTGTGAATTAAATAAAATTACTCAATACATGGTAGATATTTATAAAATACTAGTTTCAGAATGGAAATGTTATTAAATACAAAATGCCCATCTCAATTGACTCTTTTATGGGCAAGTTTTTCTAGGAGGCAAGGGACTCTAATGAGAAAAGGTCTAAACAGCTCCATAGATCCATTAGTCCAGATTTACAATCCAAAGTAAGGAACAACAGCTGCTGAAATTATGTATTATGTCAATATAATATTTCCCCCTTAAATGACAGCCAACACCTTTTGTGATAATTAGTGTGTTATCTCCAATGCAATGGAGATCATATTTCTTAATGCCTCAGGAAGCTTATATTACTTCATTTTCTATTTTATGGTGAAACAAAATTTTCCTGGATAACATTGTATGCTTGCCTGTGGCTGGAAAAAGCTCCCATTCTCAAATGAAAGGAACTACCTTCTAACAAGTTGTATACTTATAAATCAATTAAAAGAGCCAATTTTTACCCTCATCTCACTGATGTCCACCACACATTTGTGACTTCCTGTCTTCTACGACAGTAGATATGTCTGAAATGCAAAGACATTCTGTGGAGAAGAGATGTATGAAGGCATGAAGCAGATATAGGAATCATATTTTTTTAAGTCATTGTTCCTTTCCAACAAAACTTTGAGATGGGACCACAATCTTTAATGGAGAAAGTTCTCCCCCACTCACTTGAACTCTGAAATTTGTTTTTCTCTTGTTTATAACTTTTAAAATATATATTTTAATATCAAAAAGGCTAAAACATACAAATCCATTCATTTTAGATTGCCCTCATACAGAAACTTCCAAGTCTTTTCTAATCTTAAAATTTACTCACAAGATTCTTTTTTTTTTTTTTCCATTGAGGCATTTTATTTGCATGTATGAATTACATCCCTAGAAAAAGAATCCCAGGATTTTCCCTCCTGTGTGTTTTCGTCTTGCTTCTTCGTGGTCCATGATGCCAGCTGAGGTTGTCAGTACAATGAAACCAAACTGGCGGGATGGGAGCAGGTTATTCTGCCATTTTTCTAGATCTTTCAGTTGTACATCAAATCTGGGGCTGATCACTCCACACTTGTTTAACCTGCCTGTGAGGTTCACAACAATTTTCCCGGCTCTGTGATCATCGATGACTTCAAATTTGTCAATGTAACCATGCTTCATCATCACAGTGAGAAATCAGACAATGACTTTGGAGCATGGCCTGATAAGAACCTGGCGCTTGCCTCTCTTTTCAGCGTTGTTGATGCTCTTGAGAGCATTTGCCAGGACGTTCATGCATACCATTGTGGCAGCTCGGAGAGATGGCAGAAAGAGCTACTCACAAGATTCTATACCTGGAGAAATTCAACGGAATGACAAACTGTTTCCTATTAGTGAAACCTCAAGAGTAATCAGTAATAGGGTAAGAAACATTAATTTCACGAGTGAAAAGCTCTAATGACTCAGAATGAGATCTACTTTCATCTTTGTATAAAAGGTTAGTATCATGTTGAAAGATCTGACTTGCTAAAAATTCAAACAGCTGGCCTGAACCAACCCAACTCTAAGAAATGCTAGTTGGGTATTCACCATTGGTATGAATAGGGGCATCTGGTGGAGCAATGCCTGTGAATATCAAAAGCAAAGTCCTAGAGACACAGGTACCTGCTGTGTTCATCAGTCCCAGGCATGTCCTGAGGAGTGAGCCTTTGGAGGAGTCTATCAGGACACAGATTTTTAGGACAAAAAAATTGTCTTTCGTTTTATGTATCCAATAGGAATGCATCTCAGTAGAGGCTTCACAGCAAGCCATGAAATCATGGAGGTTAACAGATTAAAAAGGAAAAAAGTCACACTTTCATAGAGCAAAACATCCTATTTTCTTAATTATCTTTGCTTCAGGAGTAGATAATAAAAGAACTGGCCTGGACTTAAAAGAAGGGAAGGGAAAAAGGGATGCCTCGGTGGCTCAGTCGGTTAAGCATCTGTTTCTGGCTCAGGCCGTGATCCCAGGGTCCTGGGATACAGCCTCACGTTGGGGCTCCCTGCTTGGCAAGGAACCTGTTCCTCCCTCTCCCTCTGCCACTCCCCTGCTTGTGCTCTCTGGCTCTCTCTCTGTCAAATCAATCAATCAATCTTGAAAAAAAAAAAAAGAAATAAAAAGAAAAGAATGGAAGGCGGGAGGCAAAGGAGAAGGAAAAAGGAAGAAAATGAGGCTAAAGAGCCATAACAAGTAGACACAACATGTGATCTCTGAATGGATTTTGGACAGGGGAGAAGAAAACAAAGGATAATACTGAGACAACTATGGGAGCATGAATATGAACTGTGTCTCAGATGCTAATGCTGTATCAGTGTCAGCTGTCCTTAGTGTGATCGTTTTACAGTGATCCCAGAAGAGAACGTTTTTGTTCCTTGGAGATAGTTGCAGAGATATTTGGGGATGAAGTGCCATGATGTCTGCAACCTACTCGCAAGTGACTCATCCAAAGGAAAAAACAATCTAGGTGCAGGATGGAGGTTCACTGTACATTTTTTTTTTTTGTTTTTACTTTTTCAGAAGTTTGAATTTCTTCAAAATAAAAAGTGTGGAGGCGGGAGAAAGGAGTAGATAATTCTCCTCCCTGAGAGGATGGAGAGATATTATAAGCCGTAAGGGGTGGGGAGAGAGAGCCTGGAGGAGGCAGGAGCTATTTAAACTGATGTTAACTCATAAGCTGTACATGTGTATCAGAAGCCTGTATTCACCAGGGCCGAAAATCAGCTGTAGAAAGAAAACATTCTAGATATTGTATTTTTCTACAACCTTCTTGTGCCTAATTAAGTGAGATGTATCAGGGCCCTGTATAGGTGCTGAAGTATGGTGCAGCCCTCCAGGAATGTGAACAATCTGTTAACAGGGAGTTCTCTACTATCTACATATAAGTATATAAGTCCTGCATATGGGTCACACACATGTAATGGAGAATAAGAAAAGACAACTTGTTCTTTTACCTGATAGGAAAATGATCTTCCCCAATTATATACTTTCTGGTTGAAAATACTTTTAGCTTCCCCCAAACCTGTATGGGTATCTCACTTTCGGTTGATGCTTCCATTCTGTGGCTTTATTGTATAAATCAGACATGAAATTTCTCAATTTATGCATTTCTGAAAAACATCTATGATTGAGAACTTCATCTTAATTAAATGCATGCTATTGTGACATGTGCCACCTTAAGTTATTTCAGTGAGTGTTACACAAATGTTTATCACCCCCCTTTCTTAAAGGCCAACTTTACTGGCCACTAGGAAATGGAAGTATTTATATTTTTAATGATGCAAAGTTAAGAATATGAGTAGCATAATAATACCAAGAAACATTTACAGGCCACTTGAGACTTTATAAAGTGCTTTCATAGACATTAACTTCTCTGTGTTCATAGATGTAGAAATGGAAGAGAAAAAGAAATAAGGCAAATAAGGTCGCTGGCTGGCTATGACAAGTGAATACAGGTTATGAGTGAGTATGGGCATCTTAAATGTTTACAACCAGCTATAAAGGAAAAATTCCCTGTTATGTTTTGTTGCAAATGAACAATTAGCAAATCCTGCAGAAGGGAATGAAGTCTGGTACTTTATGCTAAGAATGGGAACCAGGCAACTGTCCCTTCTATTTTTAACTGGGCTCCTGACTTCCCTGTGTCCTTAGGCAAGTCAGCAAGGCCCTTCGTTTCTTCTTCTGTCGGCTGGGGTTGGAGCCCCTGACCTTGCTCACTGGGTTGGCCTATGAGTTGGCAAACATCACTGAAAATTCAAGACACTATTGACAAGCACATATCATTGCCTGTCTGCATCTTCTAAGAAAACTGCAGAGCATGACAAAGACCCTTGATTGATTGACTATGCTTATTGCTTTTACACTTGTAAAAGAAGAGTCATGCATCAAAATTTGGAACAGAATACTTTTAAGGTTCCTGGAAATGGTAACAATTTTTAATTCTCACTTTCCTTATCCCAGCAGTTCTAGGCCTTATTATAATGACGCAACCAGTGGTGGAAGGGTGGAAAACATGAAGGCTCACTAGCAATAACCTTCTTCCACAAGGAACAGAATGCTCTTCAGAGGAGCCCAGCCTGACTACACTAACTATGCCAACATCACCAAGCTGAGCGTTTGTCATCTCTGATATGCCAACAGCAAAATGACTTCCAAATTTTGCCAAGATTTTAAAAAGAGCTCAGGAAAAAAGTTCTCCGAGATGCTGCAGTATACACAGAATAGACAACTATTGCCCCTAACCCCCTGCCACCATACAAATATGAAGCTGAAAATACATATAGAAATGACCAAGTAAGAAAGACCCATCCCAATGGCCTCAGATGACAAGTATATTCACTTGTGGTATGGAGAAAGAATTCCATACAACCCATCCATAAAGAGTATTTTCATATCTACTTTCAGATACAATGCAGACACAGTAAAATTGTCTCATGCTTTTGAGGGTAGAAGTGGGCATTCTCTCTTCTCTTGCCTCCATGTTACCATGTGGCTGGATTTTGCTCTCTATTCCATACTGTTTTTGTCCCCAAAAGAGGAGTGACTTTTTTGACTAGTGACTTTGGGAAAAGATACCATGCACGTGTGGGTTGGCCCCTCTGGCTGAACATTTTTATTACAGCTCTCTAGTACAAATCATCAGAATAAAGCTATATGAACTCTTTCTAATCAGCATGCCCACAGAGATGATACATTCTGGTCCAGTGTGGACATCTGAAGTCTTCTGTAGAAACAGGCTCTTTACCTACAAGTGAAAAGCCTACAGTTCTGGGGAGCCAGTTCAACTTAAGCAGAAAGTACTAGAAGTTATTTGGCTATATGTTAGGTTGTATTTTTCAATCAAGGTATTATTGGTAATAAAGCTGATATGCTCACCTCCAACTATCTCACTTGTATGTTGATTTCTCAATCAACATACAAGTTCTGACTCAAAAGGGGAAGCTGGTCTTATTTTTAGTGACCCCCTAATATCTTCCTGGACATTTTCTTCTAATACCCATAAAACCAATCTAGAAACCTTCAGAGCATCACCAATGACTCCATAAAGCCAAGAGGGCCAGATGCCATGGATGGCCATGCATTTCCTGTGAGGGAGGAGCTTTTACATGTCTGCTGCAATTTTTTAAAGTTCTGGAACTGTCCATGGAAGAAAAATGAATGGTACCCAACTGCATGATTTCAGGCTGCATTTTTATTATAGGCTTCTAGTATAAATCACTAGAACAAAGCCTGTATGAGCTGCTGAATGTCAGAGACAAAAATAGTGTCACAGAACACTGTTAGGTAATTTTTTTTAACTACTATATATTTATATCAACAAAGGACCCCTAAGCTTTCATACTCTTGGGCATTTTTGGTAATGTGTTTATATTTTATTTTCTACACATCCCCACCTCACTTTCTAGTATGACAGACTTTTTGGTGCAGTAATGTACCAAATTCATTTTAAACAGTTATGTGTTCTAAGTATAGCACTATCTCCTCTGACAAGGGCTCGTTGTTACTGTGTGCAATCTCTCATCCAAGCACATATTTTGAGGGGAAAACAAACCAGAATAAGGAAATATGGAAATGGGAGAAAAGCCCTTTCCAAACACAATACTGAAGGTTTCTTTCTCAGGAATGAATCTCTGGGGGAGATAAGCATGCTGCCTGGAGATGTTCCCTTATCAGAAAAAAAGAAGACAGCAGAGAAATACAGCTGGGTCAGAGAGATGCTTTGCAGGCTTCAGGGGGTCACCCAGGGAAAAGGTCAGATGACGTTCCTCAAGTTTCCCAAGGCTGGGGTGGAGGGCAAAACTAAACCTTGGTTCCCTCATAGGTCTTCCACCATTGCTGGCTGAACTTTTCAATTCTATCACATTGTTTTTTGTTTTCCTTAAGAGGAATGAGATGGCATCATCATTTCCATACAAAGGTGAAGAGAATAATTCAACAGGGATAAATTCTTTTTGGAAAATGAGAACTTTTGAAGTCAATGGGTAAGTGGGTGATCAAAATGGTGGAGTAGGAGGATCCTGAACTCAACTCCTCCCACAGACACACTAAGGCTGCAACTATATACAGAGCAACTCTGAGAATGACCTGAAGACTAGCAGAACATTATTCCACAGCTAAAGATATAAACAAAAATCCACACTGAGAGTGGTAGGAGGGTTAGAGATGTGATCTTGACCCTTACCCTCAAATGTGGGACCTGCAAGTAGGAGGAATATCACAGGTATGGAGATTGTCCTTGAGGAATGAGGGGTTCAAGATCCACATCAACATCCCCTGCACTGGGAAGATGAGTCCCCATGATGTCTGGCTTTGAGAATTAGTGGAGCTTAACTCCAGGAGCTTTGAAAATGAGTGGGACTTGCCTCTAAGAGAGCGGGAGGTATGGGAAACCAAGACTCTTCTCTTAAAGGACCTGTGTACAAGCTCACTTGTTTGGGGACTGGGCCAGAGTCATAAGATGGAAAAATACCTGGTCATATGTGAAGGAGCTTCGCTGATGAGTTTCAGGACATGTACAAGAGACAAGAATCTTTAGGAATTTTCTCCAGGAACAGAAGCATGGAGAGGCACCATCTTTCCTGCCCTCCTATTACCTAGCTGGCCCACTCCTAGCCAGAGCCAGTTCTAACACTCTCTATCTACCTTGCTAGTATTGTTCACCCTGCTCCTGTGTTCCCCTGTGGACCTGCCATACCCAACCTCTGCCAACCTTGGCAAGTGTCCCTCCATAATGCTCCCACTCTTCCATACCTAATGGATAGACTCTGCCAGGACAAGCAAATCCCTAAAGCAGCTCCCATCTTGTCACAACTGGCAAGTGGCTCAGCCAAGACTGGTGCTCCCTCCAAAACTGCTCCTACCCAGCCACAACAGGCAGCCTCAGCCAGGAAGAGTGCCCCTGCACAGTAGTTCTCACCACACCACACCTGGGCAAGTGGCCTCAACTGGCACCAGGGCCCCCCTTCAAGGTCACTCTTAAGCTGGGGAGCAGCTCTGCCCCCCAGCATACCTAGAATAGTTGGGTCTTACAGCCAGCCATAACAAGGACTAGACTTCCCCAAGCATGCTTGCAGTAGCCTCCACTAGACATCTAAAATGTGCTGGGGACTAGCTCTGCCCACCAGTGAGACCACAGCAGTCACATCCCAGCTAAAACAGAAGGAGGCATACAGCCCACAGGGGATGCCCCTGGAGGTCCTGGTTCTGGTGACCAGGGGAGGACTGTGCTTCTGGGTCCCACAGGATGCTTTCTACATTAGACCACTCCTTCAAGACCAGGAGATGTAGCTGAGCTCCTTCATGCATAAAAACAAACACAGAGAGTCAGGCAAAATGAAGAGACAGAGGAATATGTTCCAAATGAAAGAACAAAACAAAACCTCAGAAAGAGAACTAAACAAAAAGAAGATAAGCAATCTACCTGATAAAGAGTTTAAAGTAATGGTCATAAAGATGCTCACTGAACTTGGAAAAATAGTCGACTACAGTAAAAACTACAACAAAGAGAAAGAAAATATAAAAAAAGAACCAATCAGAGCTGAAGAATACAATAACCAAAATGAAAAATACACGAGAGCAAATTAACAGCAGGTTAGAGAATGCAGAAGAACAGATCAGCGATCTTGATAGAGTAGAAATCACCCAGGCTCAGCAGTAAAAAGGAAAAAAAAAAAAAGATTAAAAAAAATGGGAATAGTTTACAGGACCTATAGGACAACATCAAGTGGACTAACACCTGAAATATAGGGGTCCCAAAAGGACAGAGAGAAAGGGGCAGAAATCTTATTTAAAGAAATAATAGCTAAAAAATTTCCTCACTTGGGGAAGAAAGCAGATATCCAGATCAGATCTGGGAGGCACAGAGAGCACCAAACGAGATGACCCCAAAGAGGTCCTCAGAAAAACATATAACAAAATGTCAAAAATTAAAGATAAGGAGAGAATCTTAAAAGTAGCAAGAGAAAAGCAACTAATTATGTACAAAGTGCTCTCATAAAACTATCAGCGGACTTTTCCACAGAAACCTTGCAAGTTATAAGAGAGTGGTAGGATACATTGGAAATGTTCAAAGGAAAAACCCTACAACCTAAAATATTCTACCTGGCAAGGTTATCATTCAGAATTGAAGGAGATAAAAGTTTATCAGACAAACAAAAAGTTAAAGGAGTTCATCACCACGAAATTAGCCTTACAAGAAATTTTATAGGAAATTCTTTAAGTCAAAAAGAAAAGTAAGAAAATTATGAAAGCAAAATATCTGGTAAAAGCAAACATATAGTAAAGGTAGTGGATCAGACTCTTAAAGAGCTGGCATGAAGGTGAAAAGATAAAAGTATTAAAATTAACTACATCTGTAATAACTACTTAAAAGATACACAAAACAAAAAGATGTAAAATATGAAGTCAAATGCAAAAAACACGGCAGAGAGAAAGTAAAAATAGTGTTTTCCACATTTGTTTGAATTAAGTGATCATCAACTTGATTGCTAATACCTACATTGTTATATATGAACCTCATAATATTAAAAAACCTATACTAGATACACAAAAAATAAAGAGGAAGGAATCCAAACATAACACTAAAGAAAGTCATTACAAACGAAGAGAGCAGGAGAAGGAACAGAGAGAACCACAAA
This sequence comes from Vulpes vulpes, assembly GCF_048418805.1. Lineage (NCBI taxonomy): Eukaryota > Metazoa > Chordata > Mammalia > Carnivora > Canidae > Vulpes > Vulpes vulpes. Next base: position 87,216,972 of record NC_132789.1, read on the forward strand.
CACAAACAGAAAACAACATAATGGCAATCAGTACATACCTATCCATAATTACTTTAAATGTAAATGCACTAAATCCTCCAACCAAAAGACAAAGGCAACTGAATGAATTTAAAAAACAAAAAACAAGACTCATTTATGTTGCCTACAAGAGACTCACTTCAGACCTAAAGAAACATACAGACTGAAAATGAAGGGATGGAAAAAGATATTCTATACAAATGAAAATAAAAAGAAAGTTAGGATAATAATACATTTACTAGACAAAATTGACTTCAATATAAAGACTGTAAGAAAACACAAACAAGTGTGTTATGTAATAAGAAGGTCAATCCAACAAGAGAATTACCAATTGTAAATACATACACACTTAACATAGAAGCCCCTACATATATAAGGCAAATAGTAAGAGACATAAAGGGAACAACTGACAATAATACAGTAAGAGTAGGGGACTTTAACAACCCACTTATATCAATGGATAGATCTAGGCAGAAAATCTCTGAGGAAACAGTGGCCTTAAACAATACCTTAGATCAGATGGACTTAACAAATATACACAGAACATTCAATCCAGGTACACAATACACATTCTTTTCAGTGCATGTGGAACATTTTCCAGGATAGATCATATAAGCCATAAAACAAGTCTGAAACTGGAAAAAATGCAAACATGTGAAGCCTAAACAACATGCTACTAAACAACCAATGGGTCAATGCAAGAATAAAAGCAATCTAGAATTAATCCAATCCCCATCAAAATACCAACTGCATTTTTCACAGAGCTAGAACAAAGAATTCTAAAATTCATATGGAACCACAAAAGACTCTGAATAGCCAAAGCAGCCTTGAAAAAGAAAAGCAAAGCTGGAGGAACAACTGGGTGGCTTAGTTTGTTAAGAGTCTGCCTTAGGCTCAGGTCATGAACAGTAATAAATGGAAAGATACTTCATGCTCATGGACTAGAAGTTAATATTATTAAAATGTTCATACTACCCAAAGCAATATATAGATTCAATTCAATCCCTATCAAAACACCAACAGCATTTTTCACAGAATTAGAACAAATAATCCTAAAATTTGTATGGAACCACAAAGGACTCCATATAGCCAAAGCAATCATGAGAAAGAATAGCAAAACTGGAGGTATCATGCTCCCAGACTTCAAATTATACTTCAAAATTATAGTAATCTAAACAATATGGTGTTCGCATAAGGACACCTGGATGGCTCAGCAGTTGAGCGTCTGCCTTCAGCTCAGGGTATGATCCTGGTCTGGGGGGATCAAGTCCTGCATTGGGCTCCCTGTGAGAAGTCCCTCTTTTTATGTCTCTGCCTCTCCATGTCTCTCATGAGACATAGAAATGAAATGAAATCTTAAAAGAAACAGAACAAAACAATATGATGTTGGCATAAAAACAGATTAATGGAACAGAATAGAGAGTCCAGAAATAAACCCATGCTTATATGGTCAATTAATCCATGACTAAGGAGGCAATTATGTGCAATGGGGAAAAGATAGTCTCTACAATAACTGGTGATGGGAAAACAGGGCAACCTCATAGAAAAGGATGAGACGAGGTCACTTGTATACCATATACAAAAAAGAAACTCTAATGGATTAAAGACTTAAATGTAAGATCTGAAACCATAAAACTCTTAAAAGAAAACATAAACAGTAAATTCTTGGACATTGGTCTTAGCAATACGTGTGTGTGTGTGTGTGTGTGTGTGTGTGTGTGTGTAGGACCTGTCTCCTCAGGCAAGGGCAAAAAAGCAAAAATAAACACATGGGACTATATCAAACTAAAAAGCTTTTAAGGTAGCGAAGGAAATCATCAACAAAATGAAAAGGTAAGCTATGAATGGGAGATTTCCAAATGATATATCTGATGAAGGGCTAATATCTAAAATATATAATGAATTCATACAACCCAACACCAAAAAAAAAAAAAAAAAAAAGCCCACAAATAATTCAATTAAAAAATGAGCAGGGGATCTGAATAAACATTTTTCTAAAGAAGATATACAGACTGCCAACAGGCACACAAAAAGATGCTCAACATCATTCATCTTAAGGGAAATGTAAATCATAACCATAATAAGATACTACTTCACATTTGTCAGAATGGCTAATATGAAAAAAGACAAAAAAAAAAAAAATACCAAGCACTAGTGAGGATGTGGAGAAAAAGGAACCCTCATACACTGTTGGTGAGAATATAAAATGGTGCAGCCACTATGGAAAGCAGTATAAAAAATTAAAAATAGAACTACCATACAGTTCAGCAATTCCACTGCTGGGTATTTATCTGAAGAAAATGAAAACATGAATCTGAAAAGATATATGCACTTCTATATTCACTGTAGCATTATTTACAACAGCCAAGACAGGGAAGCAATGCAAGTGTTCATCAAATGATGAATGGATAAAGAAGATGTGGTATATATAACAATGGAAAATTATTCAATCATAAAAAAGAATGAAATCTTACCATTTCATGGATAGACCTAGAAGGTATTATGGTAAGTAAAGACAGACAAAGATGAATACAGTATGATTTCACTTATATGTGGAATCTAAATCAAATGAATAAACAAAATAGAGAGTCATATACACAGAGAACACACTGGTGGGTGCTAGAGGGGAGCAGACAGGGGGATGAGTGAAATAGATGAAGGGGATCAAGAGACACAAACTTTCAGTTATAAAACAAGTAAGTCATGAGAGGAAAAGTACAGCATAGGAAATATATAGTCAATAATATTACAATAATTCTGTATGGTGACAGATGGTAACTAGACTTATTGTGGTGATCATTTCATAACGTATATAAACATTGAATCACTGCTGTACACCTGAAACTAATATTGTATATGATCTATACTTCAGTAAAAAGAAAAATAAAGGCAATGTATGAGAATTTACACCCTAGTACAACTAGGGGAAATTTGGAAGAGCTCAATCAATCAGTTGATCTGTGTCTGTGACAAAAGGACAGACAATATGAGCTTGGATGTGTACAGATCTCAGCCTTCACTGGTATAAAGAACTGCAATTAGACAGGAGAGATATCTTGGAGGCAGAAGAAAGGAAGCAGAAAGAGGTATAAAAATGCCTTCCCTGCCCCATTCTGAGTCTCTGAGTCACCCTCATTCATAGCCTTGGGTACAGCCCTAGCTCCATGGTTACAACCTCTGTTCCCTCCTATAAGATTGCAATCTTAATAAAGTCTCAGCCCAGACTTCAGATTAAAACAAAACACAAAAGTTTTCCCTAAGAATTAAGTCACAAGTCTACTCTCGGGCAGACTTGGGGTTCAAATTTATTAACTCTGTGGTCGAGGGACCCCCAAGCTAAGAGATAAACATGAAAAATGGCTTAGATCTGCAGCATCTGGCAAAAGCCAATGTAAAAGCTCTTTGGAGAGACTGGTTCTCAATGCAGCCACAAGATTCCCATTAATAAAGCCCTGTCAAACACAACTTCATAATTCAAAATTACAAAATACACAAAATCACCTAGCCAAAATCAGCAGACACACAAAAAGCAGGGCAAGATAGAACTTCAGGTAACAGAACTACTGAACACAACACAGACTGTATAAAATATGTAGATTTAAAATTACTAAAGAAATAAAGAACTAAACACATATAAAGGGAATAAGATGTTTTCAAAAAGACAGGAGACATTTAAAGGAGAAAAACAGAATTTCAATAAATAGAAGATACTCTCAGTAAAATAAAAAAAAAAACCCAATGGATATGTTAAAAAGCCAAGTAGACTTAACAGAGAATTTGTGAATCAAAAGAAAGTGTAGAGAAAATTTTCCTGGATGAAACATACAGCAAAGATCCTAAAAGAATGTTCCATTCTGATCACTATTTGCATAGTGATATGGACAGCTGAGAGCTGCCCACAGTTAGGGCTGCCTCTTAATGGTAGGTCTGGAGGAAGTCAGTCTTATTAGGTTAGGTCTCCTTTTATCCATTTCTTCTTCTGAATCAGCACTCTTCCTCTTTTCTCTCCCCCCAGATTTAGATCTCTCACCTAGTAAATGTTGTAATAAACAGTGCACACGATCAGGGTCAATGCTGAATAGTCCATGCCTATGTGTCTATCAGCACATGGATGCACATTATTTATTCATGTGAGACACACACAGAGACAGAGAGAGAGAGAGAGAGACTGAGAGGCAGAGACACAGGCAGAGGGAGAAGCAGGCTCCATGCAGGGAGCCCGACGTGGGACTCGATTCTGGGTCTCTAGGATTAGGCCCTGGGCTGAAGGCAGCGCTAAACCACTGAGCCACCCGGGCTGCCCTGGATGCACATCTATAAACATAGTACATATACATTTATCAATGGTATGTTTTGAAATATACACATACCTGCAAAATAATAGCACCTACCAGCAACTCCAATTATGGTGGAATACAGATTAGAAGCTAAACTTGAGCTCTAATCTGACTGGGACACTGAGCAACTGTGTGACTGTGGGCAAGTCACAAGAGCAGTTCTCCCATCTATAAATTAAAAGGACTAAATTGAATAATTTCCAGGATCTCTTCCTACTGCATTCTCATACTGTTTATAACTTTAAAAAGCTAACAAGATTCATACCATTTATGTAGTTTATGTTGTAGGATGGACAGGTCTCTGTGCAGAAACTTGTTCTTATTTACATTAACAAGTGATAATCAGGCTTTTTGGGCTAGAGCAGATCAGAAGTAATGATTGAGGAGTGAAAAATGAACAAGTAGGGGTTCCCTGAGCCAAATACACTGACAGTAGCTTTAAAAAGGTAAAGGGCAGATGACTGTTATTCCGTGTTATTAACACGGAAAAAGCCTATAACAGGAAACCTAAAAAGAATGGCTATTTTAGCCATTTACTGTAGGATCAGATAGATGTACACACCTTAACAGCCCTCCAAGGCAACATTATGTAACAATACTGAGCAATAATTGATGCTGCTGATAACCTTGAGTAATCAAGAAAAGGTTGGCTTGTAAGTTAGGTATGCCCTATGTGAAAGTGGGAAAGTATTAAAATGCATTTTATTAAGATTCCCCTCTTGATCTCAGGGTTGTTAGTTTGAGCACCATGTTGGGTGCAGAGATTACAAAAAAAACAAAAAACAAAAACAAAAACAAAAAACCCAAACCAAACTTTAAGGAGTGCCTCAGGCCTCAGTGGTGCAGTCAGTTCAGCATCCAACTCTTGGTTTCGGCTCAGGTTGTGATCTCAGGGCCATGAGAGTGAGCCTTGTGGTTCAGCAAGGAGTCCGCTTAGGACTCTCTCCCTCTCCCTCTCCCCACTGCCATGCATGTGTATACTCTTTCTTTCTCTCTCTCTCTCTCTCTGAAATCAATCTTAGAAAGATTCCCATAAAGAAGTTAAAAAATATTAAAAGGGTTTTAAAGACTTAGAACATTCTTTCAAGTGGACTCTTCATGTATGCGCATGTAAGTGTATGTAATTATATAGAGAAATATTTATTAAGGATGTTATATATATGTTGTATACAGGGTACTGTCAAGTGGCCCAAGGAAGATCTATAAACTGCTTTTTAGAAATTTATAATCAAACACAAAAATCCCTATAAACAATATATATAATAGGATGGTTAATCAACTGTATGAAACAAAAATATATTGATACAAAGTAGCAGCATTATTATAGTCAGATTTCATGTGGAGAATACTGCAGGCAAGACTGCCACAGAGGTGAGAGAGGTGAACACTGTTCTGGAGAGCGAAGCTCTCAAGAATCCACGGAAAGTTGGGAAAAGATCCATGGCAAGGGAAGGAGTCAAATGCTTCCCACATGAGGGGAGGTGAGGGCATGCTGCCTACTGACCATGTAAGTCCATCACCGTCAGGAGTCATCTGAGTTCACGGGAGACAGCCAGTTAATGATGTCATAAGGCAAGTCTGGACCATCAGACGAGTTTAAGAGCCAAACCTTTCCACATTTGTGTGGATGAGCTCACAGACACAGCACATTTATAGGACAAGGGTCACAGGGAAAAACCCTTCACCTGTGGAACACCCTACTTTACAAAGGAATGAAGGAAAACTATCAAAGTGACTTGGAGAGTGACTAGCAAGATTAAAGTCTGAGAATACAATGTAATTATAAGTTCTATAGATATATTATATTAAAGCAAATCACTAAAATGGAAAAAAAATTAATAGAAAACTGTCACATTTTGTCTTCTTAGTCAAATAACTAAACATCATCTAGTGTGAATGGACAGGGAGGTAAATATAGATCTGATTATAAATGTATGCATTTAAACACTTCCCTAATACTGTGTTCTTGAATTTCTATTTTGTTTAGAAGTTTTCAGTTAAAAACAAATTTTTATAATTACATTTAGAATTAAGAGTTAGCAAAGCACTTCAGCCGAATGCTCTCTAGAACAAGCATTTCTAAATCTATTACGTCCTTCAAAACAAAAGTTATTACCAATATCTGCTGTGTTCAGAGAGCCAAGATGTTGATAGCTAACTTTAAATAAAATGCCATAAGAAATTTAATAATTAAGTTAATCTCAAAGTATTTTACAAAGCATTCACATTATCATTTCTTTAAGGGGCAAGATCCCTTACAGTACAATGTGCAGACATGTTCAAATATGAATCTCTAGTATAAAGCATGGTCTCTTCATTGTTGTTAGTTTCCAGAGGGCAGGCATTATCAGATTTACTTACATCCTACTTTTCCACCTCTTCACTTCCCTCTCTCTTGCTACTAATAGTAATACAGTTAACTCTTGAACAACACAGGTTTGTACTGTGCAGGTCCACTTATACATGGAGTTTTTTTTGGATACATACAGTATTGTAAATATATTTTCTCTTCCTTATAATTTTTTAATGTTTTCTTTTCTAGAAACTTTATTATAAAAATGCAGTATATAACACACATAACCAACAAAATATGTGTTAATCGACTGTTATTGGTATGGTTTCTGGTCAACAGTGGGCTATTAGTAGGATTTTCGACTGTGTGCCTCTAACGCCTATGTTATTCAAGGGTCAACTGTACACACTCTTGTGCACAAAGAAAGGTTTCGTAAAATGTGGTAAATACTATTCCAGTTTTCATTCCATAGTTACCAGAGCCAGTTCCAAACATCTTTGATATTGTAAAACCTCAAATGCTTTTTTAGACAGGCCAATCCTAAGAAAAGAGGAGAATACTCTTGCATACACGCACGGAAAAGAGCTTTTATAAAAGCCCTTTCCCCAGCTCTGGAAACAATAGATATTCATAGTTACTAGGGGGTTCTGTGTTACGTACAGATAAGAGCTTTCAAACCAGCAAAACAAGAGCAGAGTCACTACTTTCTAATTAACCTAATTGTGGTGCAGCCTGATTATCAGAAGTGGTTATCTAGGGGCCATAGCTGAGCAACCTACCAGCTGGCATCAGCAGAGGCAACAATGTTCTCTTTGCTTTCTCCCACATAGGGACTGACATCAGGAGGGGGGGCGAGCATTTCAAATAAGAGTGAGTGAGCGTGAGTGAGTGTGTGTGTGTATGTATGATCAAGCAGGTTTGCACATGCATAAATTTCAAACAAACTTAAAAATCTCACCATTACCAGAAACATTAGCAAATTATTAAACAAACAGGTGATTTATGAAATTATGAAATGGTGAAATCTCACCACTACCAGAAACATTAACAAATTATGAAACAGACTTGTAAATTTGACATTTTATCAAACAAATATGTTTTCTTTCCTATTTTTCCTCCCATTTTACATCTCATGTGCAAAGTATTACAAGTAGAGAAATTAGAATCACACTGATAAATTGGAAATAAATTATAAGCAGATAACCTAAGATTCTGTCTAAATTCTATGGACATTATTTATTACAATTATTTAATTAGAATTACTTAATAAATTAAGGAAGATTCCATACTAGAGTAAGAGGTTTTACTAGGTCAAAGTAATGAATGAGGCTGAATCCCTGCTAATAAAAACAAAGAATGCTGTCCTTAGTTTAGTTGTAATCCTGCCTGTAAGCAAGAAAATGGGCTGACCTTTTCAGTCTGAAGATTTATGATGGGATTTCATATAATTCTAAAACTAAAGGCAAAATAAGAAAAATGCTTGTGGTCCTAAGAAACATTCAGAAGGGTCATCAATCAGAACGGGGCTGGGGGGTTTCTAACCACTGGTCAAAAACAGCAGCCTGAGTGATATACAGCTGGGGGGACAGACACTGCGAGTGGGAGGGAGAAGGGGGATGAAAACAAGTATTGTATCTATACATATACATTTAAACAAACATATAAATTTATAAACACACACACACACAGCTCAAAAGTGAGAAAGAAAATCTGGGGCCCATGGCAGTAGAGGAGCTTAAAGCTGTGGATCACCCAAGAGAAACCATAAGAGATAGGATGGTAAAGGGTTACAGTATGAACCTGGAAGCCAGACTACAGGGTTTGCATCCAGCTCCTCCACTTACTTTCCAATTGGGATGATGATGAGAATTGCCTGACATAGTTAACATGATATTAAGATAAGTTAACACATATGAAGAAAGTGCCTAGAACAGTGCCTGCCACATAGCAAGCAAGCACTCAGTAAATGTTAGTTGATTTTACTACCATTATTGTTAACCAGGCTAGGACACCAGATGTTAGCGATTTATAGCCCCACAAGGAGCAAAAGTCAAGACCGTGAGACAATTGGGAACCACAAAATCCTGGTCAAGTCAGAAAATCTTCTGCCACCAACCGGAGGAGTTGATAGGGAGGGAGCCACCTGCCTCAAGCCAAAGGTGAAAAGAGAGTCTTGAGAAATCAGAGCCCCTGGCCCTGTACCTGGCTTGGGTGTGGCACCTGAATGTTGGCACTATCCAACCTGGGTGACAGTAACATAAAAAGAGTTCATTTAATAAAGCTCAACGGGCCCTGGTAGAGGCTGCCATGAATTCATCCCAGAGAGATACTGGACAATCCAGGGTGAAAAAATCATACAGAGTACTGAGTACAAATCCACACTTAGACATGTCCTGGCTAAAGCTACCAGAGACAGAAATCTGATTACTTACAAAGGATGTGGACTCATCAGGAATAATTGATGCCCGAGGACAATGGAATCATGTCTTCAGCATGCGGAGGGGAAATAACTGTCAACTTAGAATTCTGTACTATCATTCAAGAGCTAGAAACAATTGCAGGCAAAAAAACAAAAACAAAAACAAAAACAAAAACAGAGACTGCATCACCCACAGGCCCAGAATGCAAGGGATACTGACTCAGACAAGAAAGAGCTCCAAAAAAAGAGAGACATAAGAAACGGTGTTTGCTAGGAAAGGAAAACAAATAAACAAACAAACAAACAAACAGATGGGAGCTTCCTCAACCTTCCACAACCAACCTAAAAAGTCACCTTTACCCATGGAGTGGAGGGATACATCTTTCCTGAGATTAGAGAGGAAAAGCTGTCTTTCTCCTTGTATTCTGAGGATGCCTTATTTTCTCGGGAATCTGACTCTGTCAACAGCTTCCTCCTTCTATGTTACTCCTTTAAAACTAACTTCTAATTGTTTAACAATTTATTAAAGGCAAGTATTTTGAAATTATTTATAATGAAAATCAGCAGGTCCCGCCACCCTTGTCAGCCAGTCCTGTTTCCTGGCAATGACTATCTTCAGATCTTTGAACTGTCTTGTCATATTTATCTTCCTATTTTTAAGTAATATGCAGTGCCAGGGGGCCTTTGAAAAATCCATCACGTGCTGGCCAAGGCTGCTGGCCATTTGCCATGTGAAAATCCTTCCTTAATCTGGGAAAAAGAGACTTAATAGCTGTCCCAGTGCCACAGTGTTCTTGTTTTAGAACACGGAACACCAAGACTTCACCCATTCCATTCCCAAGAGATAATTTAAGTTATAAGGCAAGATATTTTGCAAAATTTTTATCTTACTCTTCTCTTAAGAATTTACTCATGCTTGCTACTTCATTCCATTTCTGGTCAAGAACAAAACAGGTCATCATTGAGAGCAACCCCATGGTAAATGAATAACGTTCAAAAACTCAAACCAGTCACTTCGCCCCAGGGTATGAATGAAAACAAGTATTGTATCTATACATATACATTTAAACAAACATATAAATTTATAAACACCACATGTGTGGACTTGGGTATGAATAATCTAGGATGTGGAGGAGCCTATCCCTTCCAAGAGGTTGGTAAAGGTGGGAGTTACCGGTGTGGGGTGTTGGAGCCTGTCATGGTTTGGACTTTGGGAACAAAAAAGATATTTCACCAGCAGAAGGCTGAGAAACCAGTAGAGATAATATTTGATTACTTAGTATTACCTTTACATGAAATTTTTTTAAAACTTCATTGAAAATCTTTTTGACTAATAATCTGTCTCTTAAGAGCTCTAAATCTTTCACTCATTGTCTTATTTTTAAAAACTAAAAAAAAAAAAAAAAAAAAAAAAAAGTACCAACAGCCAAAAAAAAAAATCTAAAACAAAAACCAACCAACATTTCGTAGGGCCTGAAAAGGAGAAAGAGGCCTCCCCTGATCTGTGGCCAAAAATGTTACTGGAACACATTCTTACACTACTTTTTTCTTGCTTTATCAATTTAGAATGTAACTTCTGATAATGGAGGATAAGAACTGAGTTTATTTCCCAACATCCTAGCTATATCTCAGTTTTTGTTAAATCAGTAGTTGGTTCTATGTTTCTCTGCTGAGCTGTTAAGTATACTCTGATTTTTCTTTCTTGAACATTTTGCTTTTCTGGAGTTGATGGGTCTTCATTTCATCATCTGCTTCATATTTTATTACCTATTGTTTATTATTCTCAAAGACTCTATATGTAAAACCTTGTGTCTACACAAACATTAGATATCTGGGGAATACCACCCCACTACATTTTTTCTTCTTGAAACCATTCTGTTCTACAGTCATCCATCCTCTTTTCTCACCAGATTCCCCAGGCCTGTTGCAGAGCTGGCAATCTGGAACCTCTCCATTACTCCAATAGGTTCTCATGATGGTGAAAGGCCAATCTTTTGAGAAGCCAACTGTCTGAAAATATCATTATTCTACTGTCACAACTTATAGTGCTGGATACAGACTTCTAAATTAGATTTTTTTTTCCTCCTAAGTTCTTTTTAAGGCACTCTTTCATTCTCTTACAGCTTTAACTACTGCTTTTTAAGAAGTCCAATGAACTTTCCAGTCCTTTGTATATGACCTTTCTTTTCTTCTTTGTTCCAGTACCTTATCTCTATCCCCGGCATTCCTACACTTCATGATGACATGCCTGTCTATGAGACATGAGACTATTTTTGTTCCTTGCACTGGGTCCGTGGCAAGCCCTTTCCATTTGGAGATTCAGGTCCTTCAGTTCTGGGAAATTAATCTGTGTAGTTTGAGAGCTTCCCCTTGTCTACAGTCTCTCTCCTGTCTTCTGGAACTCCCAAGAATCAGATGTTGTACATCCTAGACTGAGTCTCTAATTTTCTTATTTTATCCCCCTACTGTCCAGTTCATTGTATGTGTGTACACCTTGTGGAAGATTTTCTTGACTTTATCTTCTAACTCTCGTGGATTTTTTTTTTTTTGCTATCATAATTTTAATTTCTGAGAGATTTTTGTTCTGATTCTTTATTTTTAAAAAGTGGTATCATGTTCTTATCTCAAAGATGCAGCTACCTTCTCTTAAGATATTTATAAGAACTTCTAATTTTTTAAAGTATTCTTTTTTTAAAAAAAAAATTTATTCACAAGAGATAGAGAGAGAGAGGCAGACACATAGGCAGAGGGAGAAGCAGGCTCCCTATGGGGAGCCTGATGCAGAACTTGATACCCGGACCCTAGGATCATGCCCTGAGTGAAGGCAGATGCTCAACCACAGAGCCACTCAGACACTCCTAATTTCAAAGTATTCTTTTACCCTGTGCATTAACTGTTATTTCTTATTTCTTTAGTCTTTTGATTTTGGGTTCTGTCCATTATGTTGGAGAACTTCCTCATATGTCTAGTAATTTTTGGCCATTGGTTTATATTTTGAAGTAGCTACTAAAATGCTGATTAAAAGTTCTAAATTATTTAAGTACCTAGGGCTTGTTGACTGATGGCCTCCATTCTAGGACAATCAAGTGGCCAGGCAGGTTTTTTATAGAGACCCCCCACCCAAGTGTCAGTATCTGAAGTTCTTCCCTCCAGAGACATATAATCTCCAAACAAGTTCCTGCAGATTCCTGCTTGGCAGAGGAGAGGGAGGAGAGAGATGGCCATACTAGGTCACTTGGGCTCTTAAAACAGGGTCAAAAAAAGCACTGGGCAGGTCCTAGAGTCTACAATGCAGACACTGTCTTACACTGGTGCCTTTTCTCTGCCTGGGGTCCCCAGGGGGAGTGAGTCACCAGTTGAATTTCTCCCCAAGCTACAGATTCCTATTGGAGTGGGGTAGCTGCAGAGGGTCAAGGAGAGAACCTTAAATCTAACTGCTCAGACTCCTGAATTAATCCCTTGTTTCCACCCCCCCTGGCCTTCTACAAAACCTAGGGATCCTATATCCAGATGCTTTCTGAGGCTATACAGGGCATGACATCTTATTTCTCACTAGTGGCTCTTTCTGCAGGCTATTTGTCTCTTTCTTGGCTTATAGTTAACTCTGCTCCGCTAAGTCAGTCCCTCCTCCATCTACCATCTCTCACAAACTCTGGTCTCCTATTTTCACACAGGTTTTATAAGTATTAAATTATTTTACTGTAATTTCAGTAGGGTTTCTTTGGGGTGAGAGGAAACACAGATTAAAATGCACATGTTCAAGCCTATTTATGTTTGCAGTTAATGTTCTTACTTTACAATACAATTAAAAACACTTTATTGCAGTAACAATAGTTTTTTATCTTCTTATTGGTATATCTGACAAATGGTCACCATTTTTTTGTGTACAAAAACAACCAAATGCAGAGTCAGAATACCACAGCATCAATACACCATCTTAGAGCTGAGAGGAGAGCAACTGTCTAAATGTCTCAATACATTTACAAAGGTAAAACACAGGGTTTTGAAGTGCTATGGGAGTGACAATGTTCTATTCTGGTAGTTTTGTTGTAATTTTGCTCACATACTGAAATAGGTCTTTTGAAGACAGAAACATTTTGGAACAAGAGGTAGATTAACTCTGTCGAGAGAATAACCTACTAGGCTCCTTAAATCGTGAGTGTAGTGGGCTCTGAAGAGGAAAAACAAATCCCAGCTCAAGCAAAACTGGATATCTAAACTTTGACTGTCATTTAATTAATATAAGCCAAGCTCTCAATGCTCAAATGTCCCAAACACCTTCACTGTTTTACTGCTATGCTTATCACTGGGCAAGCACCTTCTTTGGTGTATAGCAAGAAGTCTTTCAAAGTATGTTGACATTTTAGTTTTGAGTTGTCTCTAATGTTTGACCACATTTAGCCACAACCGAAAAGCCTATTTATGGAAAACATGCCTATCTGCAGATAGATCTATTTCCAAATGTGAACTATAATAAATACTTTGTTGGATACTATATTCCCAGCTGGAAAAACCTAAAAAGAACTCAGAGGTTATGTGTAGTCTCTTGATAATGAACTACCATGTGGAAAAAAAAATGTTTTTAGCTCAGAAAGAAAAAAAGGAGAGGAGTTGTGATAAACTGCTTTCCATTTCACTTGTCTGAATAGATATTACTCTACTTCTCCTATATCTGCATCTCTGCCCCAAAAAAGAACTCATACACTTGCAACTGAAAAATTGTCTCTTTCCAAACAAAAATGATTTCTCCATAGATAGAAACTCTAAGCCAGAGGGAGGGAGGGGCAGACATCCCTTTATCTGTCTTTCCCCCAGAAAGACTCAAGAGCAAACCAAAGGTGATCCTGGATAGGGTTTGCAGGTATGGGAGTCCTCCACAACAAAAAGCACAAATAAGAAAAAAATTTCCAAGATAGAGACCCTACTGCAATATAACCAAAGCCCTGGGTATAGCAGACACACTGGAGACACGGCCCCAAACCTCCTACTCTGGACAGCGACTCTGAGGAAAGTACACCGCTGCCTCAGTCAAGTCAACCAGCTTTCACTTGTATTTCAATGTTAGAAAGTATAGAAATCACCCATGACAGTCCCTCCTCCTCCCTCCCCTTCACCACCATCTATACACATTCCCTCCAAGGATGGCAGGAAATCCCACACCCAGTTGATGCTATATGTCTTGGACAGACTACAATTTATTTATTACCTCAAATATTCACATTGTTCCTTCCATCCTTTTCTTCAAAATTCAGCCAACTATATGAAATTATGGGATAATCTTGCTGATGAGTACACTAGACCTAGTCATTCCTTGAGTTTAAGTGAAAATGAGCAGATAAATGAGTGGTTAACTCAATGTATATTGTGGTTGACTTGTTCTCTCCATTATCAACCACTTAATTTCCAATAATCATAATCATTATTGACCTTACACTATAATATCATGCATCATACGCTGTCTCCTGTGACTAGACTCCTCCTCCTCCTTCATTTTCCTGCCTAACTCCTATCTGGCTTCTCCGATAGCTCAGACACCACCTCTTCCAACAAGCTTTCCAATCATACTCATACCTCAATTTATCACAATAATCCTTCTCTTACAGAATTAGGTGTTCTTCCTCTGGGTTCCAAAACCATACCTACACAGGCATACCTTCACAGGCGTAATTACACAGTACTCTACTTGTTTATAAGTAGACACTAGTACAAAACACTTCTCCCTACCTAGCCTTTAAACCCTTCAAAGAAAAGGACTGATTGTCAATCACCTTCAAGTTCCACTTCATAGCACAGTGTCTGGTATTTTGTGGACATTTTAAAATGTGCATGCAATGAGTGAATACATGTATGAACAAAGGGATGATGTTTAGACTTAGAAACAGAATTATAGAGATGGGTCTTTAGAAAACATTTAGTTCTTCTTTCACCCAAAATTCCCTAAATAAGTACTTCCTAAGAGTCATGCCAGATGTGAAAACAAGGAAATCACTACCTATGTCCAATAAAACAGAAACATTTTCTATGAAAATATGATTAAATAAAAAACCTTACCGGGAGAGTTCCAGGCAGAGATGCATCAAAAAAGGATACCAAAGAATTTGGAGGTGCTGCAAATTGGACTTGAGATCCAGAGAAGAGTTTAGAGTTGGAAGAGATCTGGGCATGAATTTCCAAACCGACCACAGCTGCCCATTTGTGTTCACTAAAGAGAAAGAATGGTTAAGAAATAGTTAGATCCACCATTATGCATGAATTTCTATGATCCTAAACCACACATGTTAATTTGCTATTTGTGTTAATTAAGATTTTCGATTCTTTTAAAAAATATGTCACATTTTATCGATTACTGAATCAAAAGTAATTCAACATGACCGTCTACAGGGCCAGCAAAATAAAATTCATTTACAACATGGCATAGGGAGAGTTCACTGTACAACGAGGAAGGTTATGAAGGACAATTTGGCATCTTGAAACAATTTAGAAATGGCTATCAAGTGATGTCTGCTTGGCTGACTTCAGTGAAAAGCAGCATTTTCTAGATTAACTGTCCTTTAGCAATTAATAACTCAGTAAATGAAAGCTGACCTTGCAAACATTTTTAGAAGTAACATAAATATCATACTTCTACTACTAGAAAAATAATGGTGTGTAGTTGTATATCCTATTTAAAAAGGAAGGGAAATTCTTTGTCATGTTTTGAATCATTTTATACCAATGGCTTCCAAGTAAAATGACCAGAGTGACCACAGATGTAACAGATCATCACTAAATCATACTCTTCCTGGGATTTGGGGCAAATGAAAACATTAAACCATCAGATTTGGCTTTTTTTTTTGGTTCCCCAAATCACTTTCAATTCCCTGGATATAGTTTCAGGTTCCTTTTTTACGCTTGATTGCTATCAAATCTAAAAAGCTGTTGAATGCTGTAAGAACCTCTCCTACTCTGTTGGGTCCGTATATGAGCATTCCACACACAGCTCTCACTCTTCGGTTCTTCTATGTGTGCTTATTCCTTCTGAAACCACATATCCTGGACAATGTCTGTTTACACACGCTCTCTCCATACTTTGTTCCTATTCTGCTCTTCTCCCTAGCAATTGTCTCTATCGTCTAGGTTTTTGTTTACACGTACTGGGTCTTGTTTCAATCATTTCAACACATGAAATTCTATGTCTATAGTACTCTGTTAGAAGATTAATTCCTTCTTTTTAAAGTTTGGAAGCACTGCCGACAATTGAGAGGAATTCAATGAAGAACTCATCAGAAATTCTGCATTCGCTAAATCATCACTCAAAACTATTTTTGTAGTTTCGTTCCATGATAGAAAAAATACTTCCCACTTACAGTCAGACAATCTAATTTATGAAAGAATAGAAGCTGAATGCTTCTGGACATTTTCCCTCTGTTGCTTCAACAGAAAAGCAAAAATAATGCCAACTCAACTCTCTCAAAGGATTAAAGGATTCCTAAAAACGTGCCTTCTGTTTCAGTACTTAAAAAGAAACTATTTAAGTCTTATAAAGTATAAACAGCTGTTTAGAGGACATCTCACAAAACAAGCAAAATTCTAATCAGGGGGAAGATCTCTTGTATTGACTGCATCCTCCTTAGAAACACGTTCAACATGAAATGCCTCCACAGACAGGTGGTGTTTTGACTAATAACATTAATTCGCCACTTGCTGGAGTCTGTAGGTAAAGGCTCCTTTTCTACTCTTAGATCACTGCTGTCCCATCGTCCAGCTAAATAACTTACTGCTTTCTGGCGTCAGCGACCCCCTGCTAGTCCTATTAGTAAGGTGACTAAATCCACTCTTTTGTGTGTGCAGTTTTACATTCAAGAAAAGATCTGCGATTTTACACTCATAAATTCCCCCCAAATACGCCTTCTTGGAGAGTGTTTTATGTGTGGAGGCGGGGCCGATAGAGAGCTAGTTTTGTGCTTTCATAGATGTTTCAGGGCTGAAGGTGATAGCCCAACACCACCCCACTCCCCATACCTCCCCGCCCACCACCGACGTCTAGACTGACGCCGGGCTGTCCTGGCCAGCACCTCCCCAGCCCCGCGGGTCCACCTCACACTTTAGAGGGCAGTAATGGTATGAAATCGTATACCCTTTCCCGGACTTCTGGGCCGTGATGAGGGGCTGCTGAGCCACGGAGCTCTGTCCCCTTTTCCCGCTGGACCTGCACCCAATCGCAGCCCCTCTTCCATGGCGAGACCCGCCGTCCACGCAGGCTAAAGCCCCACGCCTTGCAAGACAGCAGCCGCGAAGCATGGGCGCCGCCATTGCCGCACCAGGCTCCTGGTCAGGTGATAGAGGCTCCTGCCGCGAGGCTCTCTGGGGAGCGTAGTTCTAGGCCGGACTAAAACTCCTTGGGCTCGCACCGGAAGACTACAGTTCCCGGTGAGCACTGCGCCCCCAAGGCTGCCGGAACCCCGGCGTGGGGAGGCGTGGGGAGGCGGGGGAAGGGGGGAAGGAGAAGTAGAGGAGAGGTCGGGAGGTGCGACTCCTCCTAGCGGGGAGTTGGAGAGGGTTGTGGCGGGGCGCGCGAGCGCGAGCAGGTGGTGCCGGAGATCCGGCCGGGACTGTGCGCCGCGGTTAGCCTCGCCGAGCCCAAGTAAGTGAACTTGACCCGTCAGCGGAGACCACCTCGGACCTCAGGCCCGCTCGGCTGTTTGCTCCCGCTGCGCTGCCGCCCGCGTTCACGCCACGAGCCCTCGCGCGCCGGCCGCAGGTCGGGCCGGATCTTGGGCACCGAGGAGGAGCGAGCGAGGCGCGCGGGCAAGTCCACACCACGGCGTCCCTTCACGTAGTAAGCGCTGCGGAGGCGCTGGGAGACCTGCCGACCTCGAGCGCACCTCCGGGTACGTTCTGACGGAGTTTCCTCCTCGCACTTGGTCGGTTTGGGGAACGCCTTCCCGTGTAAGGGAGGAAGCCTCGCCCGCAGATGCCGTCACCCCGCTGACCCCGCTCCCGAGGCCCCGGCCTTCTCTGGAGCCCCCGCCCCCCGCCTCCGGTGCACTTGAGCGCACGATTCTGAGTAGCCACCGGCCGTTTTCTAGGATGTCGCCCTATTTTACCTCCCCACGGTCTGCTCACCACGACTCTCCGCTGTGGGTGTCTTCTGCCTCCACACGCTACTTCAGAATCTGGGGAACTTGCCTTCTTCCACCAAGTCTTACCGCAGCGCAGAGTAGGCCCCTAGAAGTACCTGTGGGATGAAGCAGGGCAGTGTGGAGAATGCGATTGACAGAGAATGGGGTGGACACCCTTGGAGGAGGGGTTGTTTAGAGAGAGATTTAGGACATAAGACCGAGGGACTTGGTGATGGCTTGAACCTGATGGTGAGACACCAGGTGGGGTCAAGGACCTCCCGAACTTCCGGCTACTGCAAATGGGTGGCTGGTGGAGTGAGTCACTGACATAAAGAAACTAGAAAATAAATTTTTTTTGGGGGGGGGGGACACACAAGCGAAGTCACGGAGGCACCAATGATGCCTAACTTTGAGTATGGAGCAGGTGAAAGAGCTGCATACTCTGCCTATCTCACACTGGTAGATTTTCAATTATTGCCCAATAACCTATTGATGGGACAGCTCTAACCTATGATCTGTTTCCATCAATATTCTTGCACAATGATGATATGCAGTTGAATCCCTCTAGGGAGGCAGTGTTAGTTGCCGTCTTTAAAATGTCATTATTTACTCTTCTGTTTTTTTTTCATCCACTGTCATCGATCCACGCACGTTGATGCACCAGAAGTGTTTTCACATAGCCAAAACATGAAAATGAGAGAAATAAGTGACCGCAAAGTAGAGGTGGAGATTTGTTCCAAAATTCATTGCTGATTATGGACCTTCGTATCAGGGTCAGATCACTCCTCAGATTCTGTATTAGTTAGTATCTTTCCTCTGAGTTTCCATATTTCCCGCCTTTACTTTGGGTAGGTTTGGTTTCTGTTTCTCATTTAGCTCCCCAGGTTTTTCTGGCTCAGACTGGGAGTCAGGAAAGTTGCCTATGATCATAGCATGGTTGCATCTTTGATGGGACTGCAGAGGAAAGGGGAATCCTGTATCTCAAGTAAGCACTGGCATCTTTTAGCCAAAAGGAAAGGGAAATCTTTGTTACCTTGCCACTGGTAATCAGCAGAGTCGGGAGGCAATTCATTCCCATGAAGTGTTGGGAGTGTTCTGAAAACCATCATAAGAGAGCAACATACCTAATGAAAACCCTCATTTTATGGGCAAAATACACATCTTTGTTTGTGAAGCAGTATTATGCAGTGATAGCATATCACTTCAAAGGCTGCTACCCTACCACTAGAGGGAGCGAAAATCCTCTGCATGTAAATGTGTTGGATTCCTTTCACAAATGGAAACCTTCTAGTTTCATGCATATTGCATAGTTAATAATTCCCTTCTCCGAGATTATCTGTCATTTCTAGAAATGCCCATTGGTTTCCTCACTCATGGTCTAGTGTCTACGAGGGCACTGTCTTCCAAGTACCCCTCCTGCCTTGCTCCCTTAGCTAGTGGGGTGCTCCCACCCAACCTCCTACCATGGGACCATTGCTCACCTTCCTCCTGCATGCCAGATCTGCTGTCAGAACTCTTACTGACAGCGCTCTAGCTGAGAAAGCTATTTTGGTTCCACCAAAAAAGTGGCTGTCATCTGGAAGGCACAGAGATTTTCATTTTCAAGAAGCTCAGAAGGTAGCAGGACAAGGTTTCTAGCAAAAACATTCTCTTAGGGAGATTTTCTCAGCTCTTATTTTATTCACATAATTGACACAGTACAAATAAGTTTAGAACAGGTTTTTAAAAAGATAGGTAATGCAGAGCAGAATTTCAAGTTGTTACTTATAAATGGCAATAGTTAGAAAGTATGCCTAAAATAACATGGTTTTGTTTAGTATTCTTCCGAGAGTTTTTGAATGTGAGAGTTGAATCAGATTAGCTTACCCCTGGGTTTGACTCAAAATCCCCAGGTGTCTGTGTAAACACATTGATTTCTGAACACAAATCACCCTCCCCCCAACTCTAAGCTGTGTTTAATTGTAATCACTCCTTTTCTCTTCCTTTCATTAGCTTGGGATGGGAAATGATGTGAAAACATGGTATTCCAGGATTTATAACTTCATCAGTTACATGGGTAAAATGTGAAAGAATGATTTTTTTTAGAATTTCAATTTAGGTTCTAATTTTTTAGAACCACTTGTATCATTTTTATAATGAAGTAAACAATTTTAACGGAAACATGGAAATTCCCAGTGAAATTAAAAGGAAATAGTTTCCACTATTCACTTTAATAATATATCATGGCAATGTACCTCAAAATCTCTTTGTGTATAATTTTGAATCTTAAAATTGTGTTAACCAACCTATTCTTTGATTTCCTGTGGAAACAAAGACAGTGCTTTAAAGACATTTTGCAGACTAATAAACAAAATGCCCTTGTTGTCTAATAGAGCTCGATGTGGATTTTTTTTTTAAGTTTATTCATTTATTTGAGAGTGAGAGAGTAGGGGGAAAGGGCAGAGGGAGAGGGCGAGAATCCCAAGCAGATTCCCTTCTGAGCATGGTGCCCAACATAGGACTCAATCTCTTGACCCTGAGATCATGACCTGAGCCAAAATCAAGAGTCAGATGCTGAAATGACTGAGCCACCAGGTGCCCCTGGATGTGGTGTTTCTTAACACAGTTGTGAGTTTAGTCCCTCTGTGGGACCATTGATAGGACCAAGTTTCTATCTGTTCTATGGCTGTAGTGCCTAGCCTGCTGTCTTAAATTTTGTGCTATGTGGTAGGGAGGAAAGGTAACTAGGTCGGCATAAATTCTCTTTTAAAAAAAGTCCACTCAGAATGATATATAAATGACAAAAATTGGCAGCATCATTTTCATGTCAGAAGAACATTGACACTTAGAGGAAGTTCTGTTTTTGAAAAAGCATTCTGAAGACATAAAATTCCTTCTTAGAAAAACCACATTTTAAGATCCAGTGAAGTGTCATTAGGGGAAGAAGAAAGACTGGGAATATGTGCATGCTAGACAATTGGGAGAATAAGATTCATTTCCTTTTATTTTACCATTAAATCTTGATTCTGATAAAATACTGATGTGGAGGGAACAATTGCTTTCTCTAGAAGATTGCTTTGAGGCAAAGAAATCTATAACTTTTTCTTCCTTTCCAAGGCAAGGAAATAGAACACCCTGTCCAATGTCTTTGTAGAGATAAAGTGCAATCTGGAGAAGATGAGGCTAGTGCATTGCTGCTATTAGGCTTGCCTGGCCCATAAACTAATCTCTCCACGTCTTTCCTTCTTTCTGGTCTCAAGGGATGGTTTGCTGGCTCCCCAGCCTTTTTCTTTTCTAGAAATCTGACTAATCCTGGAAGCAAAGAGGAATTATGTGTAAGAAAGAAGCTCCCCCTCTACATATCCCCATGACTCACCATTTACTTGAAAGAAGATACTCCTGAGTCACAAGTAATGAGAAGTAGAATATGTTAAGCTCTATGTCCCTGTAAGTTATGTGTTTCACATGTGGTCAGATTCCTGCTATGCACTAAAAAGCTCTCTCTTTTATGTTTTAGCATTGGGTATTTACCCTTCAAAGTTAGGGAGCTTGTGTACCGCCCCCCCCCACACACACACGCACATACACACACACTTCTAAGTAGTGTCTTATTTACAGATCAGACGCATATACTGGTCAATAGCTTTCAAGTTTCAAAACAGATGACTTTTTTTGTATGTCAAATGATTCTCTTGATTTTAAATCTAAAGATTTTAAGGACTAGAAGCATGACATCAAAAAACAACTCCACCAAGACACCTGAGCTTTGATGACACTTTTCCCTCAGTGAATGAAATCCTACTTGCTAATTGAAGGGAAGATGTAGCTGACTCTACCAGGATGGCACAGAAGAGAACAGAAAGGCTTATCTTACACGTGCTGCCAGGTAATGGGTGTCATTACCTGTGCATATCTGAACTGGGATCTCTATATCTAAGCTGCCCTTGAACCAAGAATGGATGGGCTGCACAAAGCAATAAAGGCTGAAATCTTCTTGGTGGCAGAGCCTTCAGGGCTCACCACAGTTTAATGTATGGCCATGAGAGGCTATTTAGTGCTCCATGAAAGGGTGCCAGATTGAATTAAAATCAGGCAGCTCAATTTAAGCACATTAGCAATCAGATGATACAACTACTGAGATAAATGCAAAGACAGAGAAAAAAAAAATCCCAGTGATTCATGAATACTAATTAAAGAGGGAAAGACCAGCATAGACATTGTTCTTATATCCTTGGAGTCTGACTCTAGATTCTAATTCACCAGTAAGATTTGATAACTTGACCCAGCAGTGATATCAAGTTGATGTTGATTCCACACGTAGACTAGCTTTGCTATTAAAAGACATTTCCCCTGCCCCACATATATAGTAAGAGTGAAAAGAAATGATGCTAAAAATGGGGCTGGATACTGTGTCTTCCAAAAGGCAAAAGAAAGTAAGATTATATAAACTGCCACTCTAGCAAATAACAAGCCTAATATTCTGTGTTGATTCTCTAAGCTGTTATCTTATTTTGGCTGCCATAGTACATTGGTACAGTACTTCTGGGAAACATTTTACAGTGATTCAGAGCCCGTGATTTTAAAAATTTTATAGAGATTTATTCAATAAATGCATTACCTGCTACTTGCCACACTGAAATTCACATAATCTGATGACATGTTCTCCCAATTTATGAGGGTCAGTTTGACATTTTACAATCTCTCAAAGTTTAGTGTCCTTAGCAGATGTCAAAATGAAGAGTCTTGAGTTTGGGAAAGAAAATAATTCGTCTTGCTTAGTTCTCTAGCCCAGCAACCATTTTAGGTGCCTGGGGCCTTTCTCTTGGGATCTATGACAAGAGGACATTAGCTGCTATGTAACAACCTCCCTTATGGCAACTTTGTTTTCTAGAATAGTAGCTCACTTCCCCCAAGGAAAACCAATATTTTGCTGTTGGCCTACATTGTTTGTTGTTTTTTTTCTAGAAACTTCAGCTAGATTTATCCTTATGCTCCTTGTGTTCTCTTTACCCAACAGAGATATAAGGTGTCACTTATTTCAAAGTGATAATATCCCTTTGCATTGGTTCTATTGTGCAATGGATCACATGAACTGTGCTTCTTGCTGTGTAAGTTAATAGTTGTCATCCATGGATGGAGTTGAAAAATAAAATTGAGTATATATATGTCTTTTGTTGGATTTCTATGGTACCATTGATTCAAATGTTGTGTTTACTCTCTCTTCTCTCAAAAATGCTGTTATTTATTTTCAATTGTCAAAAAAACAGCAAGTGTGGAAGTAATAATTTTCACTGTCTGAAATATAATGTGGCAAGAGAGGTCAAATTACGGAAAATCAATTAGTTTCTATTGCAGGAGTCATGTATCTGAGGTCCCGTTCTGTCTCTGGGTACTATAGCAGTTGTCTGCCCTTCTCTAAAATAATTTTTAGGAGAAAACAACCCAAAGATTATTTTTCTAGAGCAAAAAAAGAGTAAGACCTAGGCATTTAATCTTTGTTAATGAATATAGAGGCAGAAATAATCACTTCTCTTCCTATACTTTTAAACCACATATTCTTTTTTTAAAAATTTTATTTACGTATTCATGAGAGACAGAGACAGAGAGAGAGAGAGACATAGGTAGAGGGAGAAGCAGGCTCCATGCAGGGAGCCCAACGTGGGACTCGATCCCTGGTCTCTAGAATCAGGCCCTGGGATTAGGCGGTGCTAAACCACTGAGCCACCCGGGCTGCCCTAAACCACATACTCTCAAAAGAGAAGTTACATTTACCTCAGAAGGCCTAAAATTTCCAAATATTTCAACTTCTACATCATACGATCTGTGCCTTTTGATATAAGATAAAGCCTATAATGTTTCCCAGGCGTGTGGTTTCATACACATTTCATCCATCCCCTCAAGAATTCTTTCTTCTCTATTATCCTCTGATATAAAATAAATTAACAAGTTCAATTGGACAAACATATCTAGGCCTTAAGTCTCATTATTTCATAATGTTATTTTTTCATAGATTTACAGTTGAACATGCTTTTCTATCAGGGTAAAAGTTGCTCCCCAATTTCCTTCACTTTCTTTCATGTTTTAGGAGGATAGCTTTTGTTTCAGAGATTTATTTTGGTGTCAGATAACTTCTTATATAACATCTGGGGAAAACAAATAGCTCTAAAAACAGGAGCACCAAAGCACCAAAAATGTTGTTTAAAGGTAAACGACATTAATGACTGATTTCAGAATATTAGTGATTCCATTTTCCCCACCATAGAACAGGGCAGCCATAATCAGCAAAATCTTCAATTAACATTGACTTCCACTTAAAATAAAGCACAGATGTAGAAGAATTGTTCTAAAGAGTTGTTAAGCAACATGAAACTTGTAGTAAGCCAAGTTATAACTCTAGGGCCTACAATTAATTTTTAAAAATCAGAACACTTTTAAAAATAGCCTTGTATATTGAATTCCAGCATGGTGCTGCTTTTTGTAGAGCCATTTCTGTAAAATGCAAGTTTATTTATAGATTGCAAGTGATTCAAAGATGTTACAATATAAAAGGAAATGATACTCTAGAGTGTTTGTTCAGGGCTGTTTGGGGCTCTCTTAGAATGTTCAACTTACTCAAAGGATTGCTTTTAATCTTCTGAAGCAAAAGGAATTTCATAAATTAAAATTGTTGGCCAGATGGAATTTCCTGATTAATTTTTTAGTGTTTGGTGTTAAACACAATACTGAAAGAAAGTGCGGAGAGTAAACCCAATTAACATTTCATAAAATTTATTGCTCTAGATGGCTTACCCTTTAATTTTTACGGTTTCCCACCACTGCCTTCCTAGACAACCTGATTACCTGGGAAAACTGAGCATGGCTAACTTACTTCCCTCCTTCCCTTCCTTTCTTTTCTTCTTTATTGAACTTCCTTTTCCCCTTTATTCTCCAGGTATTCATTGAGTCCTTACAAGCCTACAGGGGTCATTCCAGGGCTCACTTTGTCCTATTCTTTATGGATCCTGGTAGAAAGAATATTTTTAACAGTCCCTAGTAGTAAGTCACTGCTGCTAGAATGGTGCGTCCCCTTGTTGTACAGGGGACTCTTAATTCCACCTGTAATCATATACACTAACTTACAGTTTTATAAAAGCTAGTCTTTGTGACATTAAAAGCAAATGTGGACATTCAGCCTGTATTTGTTTCTTTAAAATTATTTTCAGCTTTACTGAGGTTTAACAAAAAAATCATGAGATATTTAAAGTGTACAACATGAGGGTTTGCTATACACATACACTGTGACAGGATTTCCACAATTAATTAATTAACACATCACCTCACGTATTTACTTTTTTTGGTGAGGTCATTTAAGTTCTATACTCTTAGCAAATCTCAGTTATTCAATACACCATGTTATGTATTAGATCCTCAGATCTTATTTGTCTTATAACTGAAAATTTGCACCCTTCTACCAACCTCTCCCAATTCCCCATCCCACCCCTAGCTCCTGATGGTCACTTTTCTATTCTCTGTGGCTATGAGTTCACCTTTTTTTTTTTTTTACATTCCAATAGAAATGATACCATGCAGCATTTCTCTGTCTGGCTTATTACACTTAGCATAATGCCCTCCAGTTTCATCCATGTTGTTGCAGATGGTGAAATTTCATTCATTTTTTTCTTTTTTATGGTTGAATAATATTTCAATGTGTCTGTGTGACTGTGTGTGTGCACACATATACACAAACCATATTTTCTTAATTCACTCATGTACACCTGAGTTGTTTCCATACCTGTCCTACTAGACTGAGATTTTTGACTATCTCACTTGACTGATTTTTTGACATGTTTCATGTCCTTTCAGTTCTCAGAACTATGCCAGCTGTACTGGCCACCATCTACCCTCCAATCGTGGGAATTGTTTCCCCTCTCCCACCCACACCATTTATATGACTATGTTAGGAATTGCCAAGCTGAGCTAGAACTCCATGCCAGAGCTGGCTGCATAATTTGTGGCATCCAGCGCAAAATTAAAATGTAGAATCCATTGTTTTAAAATAATTAGGAATTTCTAGATGGAAAGAGCAGAGCATTAAGCCAAGCATAGGACCTAAGTACAGATCTCTATGTCACTACACGGGTTGCATGCCCATGAAGCTGGGCCTGCTCTATACACACAGCTGTGGTTTATTCATCCTGGGGAAAGGGAACATCTGACCCAAATAAGTTCAATAAGAGCCCTTTCCTGGTTTATCGGTTTGTTTGTTACAGAACTAAGAAGAGAAGTTTGTCCTAATGGGTTAAAACCAAGGATCTATCAGCGGTCTTGTTCCCAAACATGAGAAGAAAGCCATTGATGTGCTGAATACACATTCCTCTCTTCTATCTCAGACATGTGTAGGGGAATTTTGTACATATTCAAATATTATCTAAGGTCCTGATGGCTTGATATTGTCCCTGTACCCCTGCAACTTACTATCTACTAGACTTAGGGCTCAAGAGGCTGGATCACGTGACCTCTTGAACATTTTCAAGACGTATAATTCTCTGAGTCTATAATCAGATTCTATCAGACTGACCTCATCTATAACCGTAATTAGAAGAAATACAGAAAATCTCCTGATTACTCATTTTTCTCAGTCAAGGTTCATAGAAAAGCCATTTGTTTAGACCTTGGTAGTAGAGTGACCACTTAGTTAAAAAATCTTTCCTTTAAGGCTGGCCATCAGCCAAGGCAATTTTTTAGCAGGGTGATTCTGAGTGCTCCCTTAGGGTAAAATCACTTAGGTCTAAGCAAGGAAGACCTCATACCCCAGGGAATGTCTGCCTCCACGATTTCAGTCTCTTTTTCCTTTTTCCCAGTAGCACAACTCCAAAGAACTTTTTCAAAGAGGATTCATAAAACACTAGGAAATGAATAAAGATTGGCTCCTGACAGACATCTTCATGGACATTCTTCTGGGAGCCAGTTTTAAAGAGTATTTTTAGGGGCAGGGCACAGTCATCTTCCAAGGACTGGGGTCTGGGCTTTGGTTTCTCTGCATTTTTTCTATCAGTGTATTAGACTCTTCAAGGAAAGAAACAATGATCAATATTAAATGAAGGGTGTAGATGAAGCTTAAATCAAATAAAGAGTTACTTCACAAACATATACACAGAAACTTAGGGGACCCTGAGCTGGGTTTATTGTACCATCCCAACTATTTTCAAACAGAAATGTATTCAGATTGAAATCTGTTCCAATAAGAAATAAGCAATTTTTCAAATATCCCAGAATGTAAGGCCCTAAGTGCAGAGAATCTTGTTACAGAATAATACTTAAGCAAGTTGCCATTCTTAGGCAGACTTTTCTGTTTATGTCGCCTTTCATAAATTTGTAGGTGAAGATGCTAGATCCCAGCATGATAAAAACTCATATTTCACAGTATCTACCAAGATCTACCCAGACCTTTCCCCAAGCCCCCAACCATGGCTGGGTTAATATCCAGAGCCCTGCTTCTGTGCACTGCCTCAGAGGTGAGAAATTGATATGTGTCATAATGATGACTTGCTCCTACATTAATATTTTTAGTTCTTTCAGTTGAATTCAATTTAGCTTTTTATCGCTTAAGTGAAAACAGAATAAAGCTAAGGTGAAAGCCATAGGACTGGAAGTGAATGCAAGCCTACAAAGACAATCCCTAAGGGAGGGCTCTTCCACAAATGTCCAGAAGATTATGTCCATATGTCTCTCTGGAACCTTTGCCAAGATAGTCACAGGATCAAAATTACTTCTTCATGCCCATTATGCAGTGTCACATCTTACAGAGCCAAAGGAATAAATTCCAGACATGCAGAACACACATCCCTTCAGCCTCTCTCAGGCAAGCTGTCAACTCCAGCATTAATGCACAAATCAAAAAGGGCAACCAGAGCCTTAAGACTTTTCCTGCTCACCTATTCCTTACTGTCTGCCTTCCTAACGCAGTGGAGTGAGAAACCTACAACCAAGCCCTTGTCTTCCGCACTGCCCTCTCCCCTGCAGGCCTTCCTAAACTGGAAAAACAAAAATAGGGTAAGAAAGGGTTCAGGAAATAGAGGGAAGAGATTTTTGTCAGGCTGAGAAGGAGAAATAAGTCACATACTCGAGAACTCTCTCCTTTAGTACCACAAAAATATTGACTGGTGCTCCCTGTCCTTGAACTGGCTAGAGAACATGCTCCGAATTCTGCTCCCCTTCTCAGCGTGCTTCCATTTCTCTTTCTCCCTATAGTCTGTCCTCCATAGCTGAATGCTTCTGAATGTTTTCACTCTTAGAAACAGTATGATTCCTGTCAGATCACAGCTTAAACTTTTCAGAAAAGCTCTTGAGCCTTCATTTCTGCAACCAAGATCAGCAATCTGTCATGTACAGTGGCATTTCCAACAGACTGCTGGAAATCTCCACCTGGATGCCCTGGCAGCACCTTGAAACCAACACGTCCATGGTCTCAGCTCTCCTTCTGAATGTAATACTCCTTCTCTGGACTCTTTTCTGTTAATAAAAAGCACTCTCTCAGCCATTCTGGCTACAAACATTGAAATTATATGTGAACCTTGCCACTCCTGTGCTGTCACATGTGTTTGGTGACTGCCAGGTTTCTGGCATGGGTGACTGTATAGAGATGATGGCTCCATGGGAGAAGAAGCAGCTTGGAGGGGGTGATACAAAGTACAGTTAGTGACACATTGAATTTGCGATGTCCGCGAGACATTAAAATGGATGCACGCAGGGCTAGTAGAAGATACCAGTCAGAAAAACGAAGTCAACGCTGAAAATATAAATTTGGGAGTCATAAGAAGATAAATGGTGGTTAGGACCATGAAAGCTATGAA
Organism: Vulpes vulpes; assembly: GCF_048418805.1. Lineage (NCBI taxonomy): Eukaryota > Metazoa > Chordata > Mammalia > Carnivora > Canidae > Vulpes > Vulpes vulpes. Next base: position 87,245,951 of record NC_132789.1, read on the forward strand.
GTTACCTGAAGTGGAGTATATAGTATGATTTAAAAGTTGTAAATATATATATTTAATTTATATATATGTACATGTATATAAATATACATAGTCCTGAGAGCAAACATGAAATATAATTATATTTAGTTTATATGTGTGTGTGTGTGTGTGTGTGTGTGTATACATAGTCCTGAGAGCAAACATGACATTTCTGGGTCAGAAGCCATCGTTTTAACTGCATGGATTCCTCACATTGCACTCTCCCCTTTCAGGGCAATGTAATGAAAGCCAGATGTCACCCTACAGGTGCAAAAGGGTTTTTTGCATTAGGAGGAAGAATTTCAAGATTATGAATCTAGGAACCAATCACAAAGATTTTCCCATGTTTTTCTCTAGATGTTTTATAGATTTACCAAAATCTAGGTCTGTGGTATATTTTGAGTTAATTTTTGAGTCCAGTACAAGGTATGGATCAAAGTTCTTGTCTTTTTAAATGAATATTCAATTGTTTGAGCACCATTTGTGGAAAAGACTATAGTTTCTCTACTGAATTGCCTTTGCACCATTGTGAAAAAATCAGTTGTTTATATATATGTGGATCTATTTCTCGATTCTCTAGGTTTTTTTATTGATGATATCTCTTTATGCCAGTACAACACTTTATTATTATAGCTTTATAATAAAACTTGGAATGGGTGTCAACTATAAAACTTGTTCCTTTCCAAAGTTGTTTTGCCTATTCTAAGTCCTTTGTATTTCCATGTAAATTTTAGAAATCACCTTGTGAACTTCTACAAAAAACATTGCTGAGATTTTGATTGAGATTCCATTGAAGCTATAGGTTAACTTGGGGAGAGTTGACACTTAACAATATTGTCTTGTTTGATTTATTTAGTTCTTTAATTTTTCTCAACAACATTTGTGATTTTCAGTATATATGTATGGCACAATTTTATCAGATTTATCCTTAGGTAGGTTATTTTTTTTGATGTTATTATGAATGGTATTGTTTTTAAATTTAAATTTTTGATTGCCACCAGTAGATAGAAACAATGGATTTTTTGCATATTGCATTCTGCAAATTTACTAGAAATCACTTAGTAGTTTATTGGCTTTGTTGGAGATTTCATCAGATTTTCTACATGGACAATCATGTTAACTGCAAATAAAATCAGTTTCACTTTTTCCTTTTAAATCCAGATGCTCGGGATCCCTGGGTGGCGCAGCGGTTTGGCGCCTGCCTTTGGCCCAGGGCACGATCCTGGAGACCCGGGATCGAATCCCACATCGGGCTCCCGGTGCATGGAGCCTGCTTCTCCCTCTGACTGTGTCTCTGCCTCTCTCTCTCTGTGTGTGACTATCATAAATAAATAAAAAAAATTAAAAAAAATAAATAAATCCAGATGCTTGCTTATTTATTTATTTATTCATTTATTTATGCATGCTTTATTGCATCAATTAGAACCTCGAGGACAAGGTTGAATAGAAGTCATGAGAATGTATGTACTTGTTTTGTTTTCAGGAAAAATTATGTTTTATATATTTACCCATTAGCTACCAGTTCCAGCACTCCTTGCTCCTTGGTATAGATATGTATTTGCATCTGTTATCATTTTTCTTCTGCCTCAAGGACTTCCTTTACCACTGAGCTCTGCTGTTGATGAATTATTGCAGTATTTGTATGTAAACAAAAGAGCCTTTATTTTGCCTTCATTATGCAATGATTTTGTTTTCTTTCTTTCTTTCTTTCTTTCTTTTTTTTTTTTTTGGTTCAGAATTCTAGGTTGCAGTTGTTTTCTATCTCTTTACCTAAATATATTTTCTTAATGCCCCCCCCCCCAACTTCCATGGTTTCTGATAAGAAATCAGCTGTTATCCTTATCGCTCCTCTCTACCTAACGTATTTTCCCCCTCCTCTGGCTGATTTTAAGGTTTTTTTCTCTTTATCCTGGCTTTGAGCAATTTTATTTGATGGGCTTTTGTTCTTGAAATTTGTTCTGAAACCTCTGGGTTTATAGGTCTTACCAGATATGGAAAATTTTCAGCCATTTTCAATTTCAAATATTTTTTTGGTTCATTTCTTTTTCCACTTCTGTCCTTCAGGAACTCTAATTTTATTATATTAGGCTTCTCAAAGATATACCACAGCTTACTGAAGGTCTTTTTATTTTTTTAATCTTCTTTATCTCTATATATTTTTATTTGGATTGTTCCTATTACTATATCTCCAAATCATTAATATAGGTAGATGATAGATAGATAGATAGATAGATAGATAGATAGATAGATAGATATTTTGCTAATATCTCTTCTGCCATAAGTTCCAACCAGGGTATTTTTCATTCCAGACACGTCTTCAGCAATGAAGCCTATGAATCCCACCATTATTTGTCAGGTAGACATCAGGGTCCTAAAGAAGTTTTCCAAAATGGGGATCTGGCCATTCTCCTCTTTATGCATTTGCTGACCTTTCCCTCTTTCAATTCTAATTTTTATCCAAGGTACACAAAAATGGTTTAATATACAAGCTAGATATTTAAAGTATATGTGTTAGTTAGAATTAGTTTTAGCTGCATTTAGCAGAAATCTAAATGACAATGTCTTAAATATATAAGGTTTATTCTCTCATACTAAAAGCTATTTGGTGCTAGATGCTTCACAGCTTTTTTGATAACTTTGGAAACATAATTTCCTTCTAACTTTCTGTTCTCTGTCCTCAGTCACCGTAAGCTCCAGGCTTTCACATCTGCATTCCAGGCAGCAGAAAAATTTTTAAAAAGTTGTCGGGATGTGGGGGGGATGTGGGGTAGGGCAGGCAGTGGGAATAAAAGGAATGCTTACATTTCATTAGCCAGAATCAAGTCACATTGCTACATTTAGCTTGCAACAGTGATTGTAAAGCATATTATTTTATCTAGACATACTGCTTTCCTGAATAAAGTTGGGATTCTATTACCAAGGAAAAGGGGAGAATGGTAGGCAACATTTCTGTTATAATTCCTAAGAAGAGCTATATTCTCTGTGCCATCTTCCTTCTCATCCTGATTTCCATTTCCTAGAGGCAACTGTTTTCAACTATTTTATGTTCCCCCTAGCATTTGCCTTCACAGTCAGACAAAACAACATTATACTGCTAATTATTTTCTTGTTTTGGATACTATCTATTTAGAGGTGCCTGAGTGGCACAGTTAGTTTAGCTTCTGACTCTTGGTTTCTGCTTGGGCCTTGATCTTGGAGTCGGGGTCACCTCCCCCCCTGCACTGGAGTTTCTCTCCCCATCTCCTTTTGCCCCTCCCCACCTATCTCTTTTGCATGAACTCACTCTTTCTCTCTCTGCAATAAATTAATTAAAAAATACTATCTATTTATTTTACTATGGAAAATGAGAAGTTTATCTTTCTTGTACACTTAAATCTACACCACTACCACTTCCCTTCATCCATTCTTCCAACATAATTATGTCATAATTTATTCACTCTATACTCAATGTTTATATTGTTGGGGCCATGTTAATATGATTCAAAGCTGTATTATGTAGTATATTATAGTTACATATCTTTTAAAATTTTGAATTTTAACTGAATTATTTTTTCCTTTGTTTAATTCTGTATGTCCCTAACTTATTTGTAAGCTTTTAAGTGTAAATTGCATCTCAATACAGCCAAACATATATTTGTTTATCAGTTTCAACTTTGTTTTAGAGACTTGCTTCTGGAATTCCCCGTCTCCTATTGTTCTGACCTGGCTGGTTGTTCTGTGGTCCTGATACACTACTGTCTTTCTGAATAATCTTATTATCATCCCCTGGGGATTCCCTTTACCTTGTGAATGTGTTGGATCTCTATTTCCTTATCCCCCCACACTTTTTTCTTGGTTTATTTCCTTATTTTGCAAGGCACATTTTCTGCTAGTTTCTTGAGGAAGGACACATTGGCAGTAAATACTTGAGATGCACATTTAACAACATCTTTTTTCTAGCCTCATACTTAATTGATAATTTGGGTGGGCTTAAAATTCCAGGCTGGCAGTAATTTCCCCCAGATTTTTTTTTTCTTTTTCACCTACACTTTTTAAGGCACTGTTCCATTCTCACTTTCAGTGTTACCATTGAGAAATTCTATGCCATTCTGCTTCTCAGCTCTTTTATGTCACCTGTTTTTTTCTCTTTGAATGCTTCTTGGATCTTCTCTTTATTTGTAGTGTTCTGAAATTTCATAACAATGGCTCTTTATGTGGGTCTTTTTTCGTCAATTCAGCTGGGCTTTCCATTGATATCAATCTGAGAAGTTATATATTTCAGTTATGGATAAGATTTTTGAATTATTTTTCTAGTAATCCCCCTCTGTTCTCTCTTCTCAGGGCTCCTACTGTTCAGATGTTGGGCCTCCTAGATTGATCTTCTCTGTCAATATCTTTGTTATTGTGAGTTTATTATTCTCTTTTAATGAATTTTCTGTCATTTTTATATAATTTCAAGAAATAATGGTAAATGCATGTGTCCAGTCCTCTGTATTTAACTGGAACCTTCCAACTGCTTTTCAGATATTTTTATCATGGGTAGGAAAGCTGTAGTAAAAATCCATGTGGTCTCTTTGAGATGAGAGCTAGATTTCCTTTTGTGGGTCTGATTCTCCCACCTATCAAACTTTGCTTCAGGATGTTTACACAAAGTAGAAACAAAGGCAAGTGAATGAGATTAGAACGGGACCAGGTGCAAGCCCCTTGGGCATGTTATTCTCTCTCTCTCTCTCTCTCATAAGGTTTATTCATTTCAGAAATGAGAGACATTAATGCCCACCTTTTAAAGCTCAGGGTTGTTGTGATGATCAAATGAGGGCATGTAAATGAACATTGTTGGAAAGATATATCGTGGTATATTAATGTAAAAGATTATAGCTCTCAGAAAGGAACACAGAACCTCCTAATGAATAGTTAATTAGAATTTGTTGTTGTTGTTTTTGATTAGATAAAACTAAATAAAGCAAGAATAGAAAAAGCAAGACTTAGGTAAGGTCACAGAGGAATCTCTGGACAGTGGATGGAGCAGAGCCTTTGAAACAGAGAAACAGGTAGGCAGACTGAGTTCATACCCTGATTTCAGAACTTATTTGCGCCATTCATAGGTGCTTTTGTCTGCAAAATAGGAAGATAACGTCTGTCTTGTAGTGTTGCTGTATGAAACATATATATTGAGATAAAAATAAATATAAAGCATCTGGAACATATATGGCATTTAGTAAATGGTAGCAATTATCATTGTTAGGGGTTTGCTGGTTCTGGAGCCAGGCTGTCTGGGTTTTGTCTAATCTTGGCATCTATGAGTTGTGTGATTTGGGGCAAATTACTCAACCTCTCTGAACCTGTTTCCTTATCTTTAAAATACAATAGTAATAGTAACCACCTTATGAGGTGGTTATGAATATTGAATAGGTTAGTCAATGGAAAATGTCTAGAACCCTGGCATATAATCACCATTCAATAAATATTAGATATTACTATTATTGTTATTAGCTACTAAACAACAAAACAACTGTTTCAGCCATGCATTGAGTCATCATTTGGAGTCCAAATAAAGTTACAGATGTAATTTAATTTGTGTGCTAAAATAAATTTGCACATAATAAATAAATAGAGATTACTTGTCTTGGTACCAGGCAGCTCATTATCTAAAGGACTTCCAGTCGCGTCCTTGGTCCCATAGGTCCTTAAGCTCAGAGACATTCTGATGTCAGGACTCTGGGCCAAGTCCTGATTTTTCCTGAAAAGTAAAAGACCTTAACTGAGAAATATGAAGAAGGATGAATTATTTTCTGAACAGCCTTCCTTAATGGGCATCCCTGAAGAGCTTCAGATATCAGGGCCTTTCCATCTGATTTAAAACCTGAGAACTTATGGAACTTATTGAACTCTGGCCTCTTGACTTCAAATATTTCAGTACTAGTTGCCTACCCCAATCAGTGATTAGATTGACTATTGGAGACCCCTTAAGCCACTCACTGGCCCTGACTTTACCCTGGCTTGCTTTTGACTCCAAGCTGCCTCTTGCCCTGGGACTGCCCTCTTCTTGCTCTGGTATGGTTCCAAACTGTAAGGATGGGAGCATTGCCCGAATGCTCAATGAATAGCTGTTGAATGAATAACTAATCAGTGAGGGCTAATATAATAATATATCTGTATTCATATCATAGCATATAAATGAAACATAAAAATCATATGTAGCTTATATTTCTAAAGTTAATATCTAGTGTTTGCTGTCCTTCCCTAGGCTCACATACGTGTCTTATAGTGGTTTAGTGTTTGTGTCTCTAAAGACTGAATCTCTCAAAGGTGGGTGACTTACTTTTTCTCATCTGTAATATTTGAGAAATGGATGAATAAATGAATCTATCCATTCAGCAAATATTTGTTCAGCAATGATCTGGAGATACAGCAGTGCTCAAGACAGAAGTCTGTGATCTCATGGAACTTACATTTTGGAGGAGGAGACAACCCATAAATGAGTAAATGAACAAGCTAATTTCAGACAGTGAATGCAATAAACCCCTCATAAATTCCATCAATGCAAATTTCTTTGGTATTTTTTTATAAGGAAAACATAATATGTAATTTGGCCCCATATGCCTTCTCTGTGCATCAGATCTCTACAGAGGGTGGGAATATAGGCTGCAAAGATTTATCTAAATTACTATGCTGTAATGATCTAGTCTTCCAAAATGAGAGAAGCAGCAGCATTGCTTAAGTGTTTTAGCTTGGCCTGCAATTTGCTGATCAGAGGCTAAAGGTGATGTGTCATAAAACTACACAGGCTTTTAACTGATAGGTTTACAGAAGGTTCAGCAGCAAATATGTGCTCTGTAATTGGAAGTTTAAAGGCACAAATCTCAGGTCATTTAAATAAAAATCTCAATATTCCTTCCACCTTCTTCCTCTTCAAAAAATGGAAGGAAACATCGCTGTCAGAAATAATCGGATACAGATCTGTAACTTCACATGAAGAAAAAATTGGCAGCTGTTGACAACTAAGTCCTTACTCATAGCACTTTTAAGTTGTAAGTGTATATAAGAATAATTCTTTCTTTAAAACATGATATATATATTTTGAAAACACTATTCTACACATCTAAGTGATAACAGGGAAGCAAACTTAAATAGCCTAGACCAAATTTCACCCTTTGATGTACCCAGATAACTCTCGCTGAGATAATCATACAAAAACCAGGGCTGTACTTGGATCTCAGAGTAATATGAGTTTTTCCAAGAGTGGAAATTGGTCTTCAGCATGTATGCATGTGTTCTGTATCCATATGTAGTATTTATACGTGTCTAGTGTTTCTGTGTCTCTCTCCACTGCCTATGAAAAGTTTTTAGAACTGGGTAGAAATTAGGGCTAAAAGAATGAGTCCTGACCTTCCATTTTGTTAAATGATCTCTACTTGTTACTTTCAGAAAATCTTACATTTTAGGCTTTTTTAAAAAAAGATTTTATTTATTTATTCATGAGAGAGAGAGAGAGAGAGAGAGGCAGAGACACAAGCAGAAGGGAGAAGCAGGCTCCATGCAAGGAGCCCGATGTGGGACTCAATACCAGGACTCTGGGATCACACCCTGAGTCAAAGGCAGATGCTCAACCACTGAGCCACCTAGGTGCCGCATTTTAGAGTTTTATGCGTGTGTGCGCGCACACATGTGGAGATCCTCTTCTGGTCCTCTGATTAGTTAGTAATCCATAGGTGGCCGAGAGGTGGGATAAAAAGGAAGTGGGACCATGAAACAGAAATGTCACCAACCAGGATACATCCCACCAGTTCATCCCTCTACCAGTATTGCTTGGTTTTCTTTCTGATTTCTATTCTATAGACAGCTACAGTACTGGGCAGAAGGAAAATAAGACCTACTCCTTTTTTTTTCCAGCCATATTCTTCATGTTTAAATGAGGAATATTAAATATTTATTACATATTCCTCATGTTTTATATGTATTTATATTTATATATTTATATATTATATATACAAATATAACTATATTTATATCCTCATGTTTAAACATTTCTCCTGTTTTATGTAAAAATAAAGCTTCAGAATCTTGGAACAAGAAGTATTGATATTTGTGGGAAGGGGTGTACTTTTAAGTTTGTATTAAGTTGATTCTATAACATGACGAAAATAAATTACATACTTTGTTCTAGGCAAACATGAAAAAAGCAAGAATAAATTATTCCAAAGACATGACTCCTTAGAAAAGAGCTATTATACAACTTCTATTCTTGCCCTAATATTTCACTTAGATTTATATTCAGAATGTGATCAGACCACATTAATCCAAGCAAGATACTGCCCAAGAATTTTGGTTATTATTTACTTTCATTATCTAATTACACGTGCATTTACAAAGGGAGCACATGCATGCAAATAGCAGACACATGAACTTGTGATGCCATCTCATACAGTGCAATCACTTTTGACAAGCTAATTTCTGGTAGGTGCCCAGTCAATTGGTTTCACAGCTTAGCTATTCATCGACAGACAGGGTGTCTGTGTTTTCCCCCATGCACTTCCAGTTTGCAGAGTAGTGCCAGACTGGCATCTTGTCTTGTGACTTGATAACAGATTCCATTAATAGCACATCCAGTGGTACTAACATGCGGTCTCTCTCAGCTGGGGGAAATCTGGCGATCGGTGCCAGCCTGGAGATTCGTCAGGGTTGGGGTGCCCACATGCCAGTTCGTGCATAAGAGGGCGACTGTGAATTCACACCCTCTGTATGCACAGGGAATTGCAAAAGGGACGCTTTGGAACTAAAAAGATGAGGGAAAATTATGGATAAAAACTTTCCTGATATCTGCCATCCTCGTTTTGTGAAATCTGAGGTGAAACAAAATCCCCATTGTTTCACTAGGTTGGGACCAGGCCTGGCTCTGGGCTCTATTTATCCCCCAACACATTGCTGGTTCTCAGTGATTATCATTATCATTATTAATGATGGTGATAATTGACAACATGGTAAATAACTTGAAAAGAGCTAGTTTCCTGAAGGAAAAAAAAAATAAGTCACTGTAATAATGGCTCTTTTACACAGTAATAGATAGCACATTTGTGTCTTGGTATTTTAAATTATGTCTTTGTTTGCTGGGGCTGGAGGGCATAGGCTGCAGTTTTGAAATCCAATAAATGCACAAGCGAATTAGCATTAGGAGAAGGGTACATGTTAATCAAAGCCAGCCATTTGGACTTCAGGTCGTTAATTGCATGTAAATTTTCTGTTTTGCTTTTCTTTCTAATCTTGCTTTATTTCTGGATTTGTAGAGCTGACCTTACCCATAGGAGCATAAGAATGTTGCTTCCTGGGTGCCGAGGTTTTAGGCTATAACACATAAAATAACTTCTTCTGAAGGAAATACTCTGTAATCGAGGTAAAGCTTAAAATGCCAACGTACTAACAGGAAGGACTGCAAAGGACCTGGGGAGCTCCTGGTTCACCCATCATTTCTCTCTGACTTTGATCAGTCAATAGTAGGAGAAAGAAGATAGACCTGAATAATCAGTTCTTGAAAAATAGAAGGTCAATATGTGTTTTTCCTAAAGACTTGCCGAAGATACTTCTCAGTAATCTGAGAAAAATGTATGTGTTTCCTCCTAACTGTATCTTGAAACATTTTCCTGCAAGGTAAATATATTTACCTGGGTGAATAATTTCAATTAAATTGGAATTTTTAAAAAATAATGTTTCCTGCTATGTGAACTGATGGCCCAAGCCTTTTCACCTCTGCTCTTTCTGTGATTTACAATGACGTCTAATACTGGAATAAAAACTCAGACATGATCTATGGAGCTTAAAGTGCATTTCTTTTCGAAATGGTTTGGCATGAATGTATTTGTGCAACCGAACTCGTTTGTTTAAAAAGATGGCAGAGTAGATTTTACCTAGAAAACCCCTTAGAATTCCAAATATGTAGTCTTTAGGGTATGGATTTATTTTTGGAGTCTGATAGAAAAAGATAGGAATCCATTTCAACCAAGAAAGCCTTTCTTGAAATATCAGTTTGGTAGATAAAGTGTCAACTTGGTGGAAGTAATAATAATAAAGATGATAATATCTCATTGAGAAACAGATTGAGCAACATTTCATCCTCCTTTTTCCACAGAGCACCAGTGGCTGGCTGTACTGCATCTACAGATTATGAATTTACATTGTTACCTGATGCTTCATTTCCTAGGGCTCCTTTACCTAAGGCCCTACAGGATCTCACATGTACTTAGGCATGTTCTGGTCTGTTTTCAAGCTTTGTTATGGATTCCTCATTTCCTTTCCCCATATAATTGAAAAACTTGCCAGATACTCTAAGCCTGAATTCCACTCTGGTCTACCACATGCTTGGTTTCTCTTCAGAGCTATGGAACCCTTTCTGAATATGGAGGAGTCTCTTTTCTAGGTCTCCTGTATTGTTCTGAGTGAGCTGGAAACTTCATGCAACTGCCACTTCCAACCACCTCCATGCCACTCCAGTGAGTCAGAACATCCTACTCTTTGCATGAGTTAGCTCTGCTTCCCTAGACTGTGTAAATGCCCTGTTGAAGCCCTCTTCACATGGTACTTGTGATACTTTCCCCGGGCTAATGTCAAAAATCACTGCAGACTGGGTGGTTTCAAACCACAGAAACTTATCCCTGTGTAGTTCTGGAGGCTGGAAGTCCCAAATCAAGGTGTTGGCAGAGTTGATTCCCACTGGAGGTTCTGAGAGAGAATCAGTTCCATTTCTATCTCCTAGGTTCTGGTGGTTGCCAGCAATCCTTGGTTTTCCTTGGCTTGTGGCAGCAAAACTCCAATCTCTGTTTACTTCTTCACATGGTGTCATCTCCTGTGTGTGTGTTTGTGTGTATGTGTTCTTCTTCTTCTTCTTTTCTTCTTTCTTCTTCTTCTTCTTCTTCTTCTTCTTCTTCTTCTTCTTCTTCTTCTTTTCTCCTTCTCCTTCTCCTTCTCCTTCTCCTTCTCCTTCTTCTCCTCCTCCTTAAAGATTTTATTTATTTATTCATGAGAGACACACAGAGAGCGAGGCAGAGACACAGGCAGAGGGAGAAGCAGGATCCCCACAGGGAGCCTGATACGGGACTCAATCCCTGGACTGGGATCACGCCCTGAGCTGAAGGCAGAAGCTCAACCACTGAGACACTCAGGTGTCCCTCTGTGCCTCTTCTTTATAAAAGGACACCAGTCCCATTGCATTGGGGCCCACCTTACTCCAGGATGACCACATCTTAACTTGTGCAGGAAAGGAAAAAGGAAAAATAATTTCCCTCACCATTCTGAGGTCCCTTAATAAAAGACAGAGTCATAGAGAAAGACAAATAGAAGTTTATTATCATAAGACCTCATGTCTACATGGGACTTATCTAGAGAAAAATGAGTAACTCCATGAGGTGGCTTAGAATGCAGGATTAAATACCATCTTCATAGAAAAAGGAGAAGACTGATGTTGGCCTTTTAGGGAGCATAAGGGATTTTTATAGGAAAGATGAATGAGCCCTTAGAGGCATAGATGGAAGGTACGAGTTTGTGACAAAGTTTGTCTGGGTGTGATGTCCACTTTTTGTGTCTTCTCCTGTGATGAGAATCAATTTTCCCTGGTTCATGTAATTCCCAGGGAGGGGACTTGGGACAGTCAGAGTTTCTTTTGGAGAATTTGTCTTTAGGCAGATAAAGGGAACTCAGAGAAAGCCTTTCCCTGCATCTGCTGTTTTTCAACTGATTGAGGTTCAAAATAATCCATATACCAAAGTGGCATAATTTGGAGGGGCGTGTCTTGAACTCCTGTAGTCATATTTTGGGGGTGGCATATTCTGTTACCCTTCACCTGATTACATCCGCAAAGACCTTATCTCCAAATAAGCTTTCATTCTGAGCTAAGGGTGGTTAAGACTTGAGCCTTATCTTTCTGGAGGACGCATTCCACTTATAACAATATTATAATTTTTGTTCACATGACCACCTTTTCCTACTTCATTGTGAACTCTTTGAAGACAGTTCTGTGTCAGCTCTATCTATCCTAGCTTCTGTTACATTGTAACACTCAATAAATAATGACTAATAAGTAAGCAAACTTACAGACTCATAGTTTCTGGGTTGGGAATTGGGGAAATGTTGGTACTTGATAAGAAAAAAAAAATGGGCCCCTGACTCCAGCTTGGGAGTCTAGAATTCATTGTCCTGCAAAATATTGATGGGAGTGGGTACAGACACTATGGCTTCACTTTGTAAAACTACTTTCAATATTTCAATAAACCCGACAGAAATGGCACATGTGTCCACAGAAAGGCTTCACGGACTAACCGAAATGCTTCTGGGCCAAATAACACTGCAGGGTTAATTCACAGGAGCTCAGTGCTGTGTTGAGTCGTCTTGCCCAGAATCCCAAAGAGAAGATGACAGCAAGAGCTCATATTTGTCCTTGGTATTACCCTTATTATCCTTATTTATCTACAATAACTACCTCTCTCTGGTTTAAAGCTGGTCCGCTGACGCTCTCATTTTCTCTCTTTCTCTATTCCCTGCCTTATATCCTCCCCCTATGAAGCAACAGGCCTCACCAGCTTTCCTGTCAAAGGGTAAAAGGGATAGCTTCTCACCACAAAAGGAGAACTCCACGACCAACTGGCTCTTAATAAAGTGGATATTAGAGGACTTTGGAAAATCCTTTCAGTACAAATGCCTGGCTGGTAAAGCTATTGTTTTACTGCATAATCCTACTTTGCATGTTAGAAGTGAACACCACCCTATAATTCTAATCTCCCCCATGGCAGATGGACACCTTGAGTCTGCTAGTACAAAAGCAAACAGGAAAAGCTAATTAAATAATTTTCAAAATATCACTTCTAATATACTAAGTAATTACAAGTTACTCAGTGACAAGTGCCAAGAAGAAATCAGCTGGGTGGTGATATAGCAAGAGTAACTTGGTGGGGAGTTCACAGAGGGCTTTCCAGCCCATCAAACAGCTTTGAGAGGGGTTTAGGAGTTCAGAGTATGCCGTCCCAGAATACGCCACTCTGGCATAAGGATTATTTTGAGCCGAAGGCATTAAAAAAAAAAAAAAAAAGCAGACACACAGAAAACCTCTCTGCCCTCTCCCTCTCTGCCAGGAAGGTTAAGATAATTCTGAATCACTGGAGACAATTCTAGACTCTTATAAATCCTAAATCCAGAGATGGCAGGCACCGAAGGAATCTATACAACAAACCTTGCCAGAACTTTTATCTTCTGTTAGTTTTTTCATATATTTACCTTCCCACAGTTTGCTACCTATCCCTAGAAGCCTAAAGCCCTTTTCTTTGTCTTGTCACTTCTCTACAAAATTTATTGTTATAAGCCCAAGTTCTAACCACCCCACTGAGTTTCTTGTCACTGTGTACTCCCATGTATATGTGCAGTGCACATTTATAAACTTCTGCTTATTTTTCTCTTCTTAATCTGTTTCTTTTTTCAGTCTAATTCACAGGGCTCCAGCCAACAAATATAAGATGGATAAAGGAAAAAGGTTTTTTCTCCCTTATAGGAGTGAAAAACTTAGGAGAAGGGCCACAAAGAGATCATATTGTTCTCTTCAGTAAGACATGGGCCACATTTCCAACTGCCTTGGCCAGTCAACCACTTTAATTTTACTCTGTAAACTCCCCCATTTATTTCAGATTGATAAGTGTATCTCTAAGGATTTAGTCTTGGGCAGGTCTTATGATACTCTCAAATACCCTTACCTAGTGACATTTTTTTTTAATGTTTTAAGAACTTGTTATTTTCATGATGAAACATGGAGGAGGTAGGAGAAAGAATTAGAGGCTTTTGTAATGCTATAGCAATGGTTCTCAATCTTGGCTATTAGACTCACCTACAGGGCTTTAAAAAAATGTATAAGTAGTACAGCTACTGTGGAAAACAGCATGCAGGTTTCTCAAAAAATTAAAAATAGAATCATCATATGATCCAAAAATTCCACCACTGGGTATTTACCCAAAGAAATGAAACTATTTACTAATTTGAAGATATGTGCACCCCTATGTTTATGGCAGCATTGTTTACAATAGCCAAAATATGGAAACAACCTAAATGGCCATTGATAGATGAATGGATAAAGAAGGTGTTGTATATATACACGATGGAATATTAATCAGCCATAAAAAGGAATGAAATCTTGCCATTTGCAACAACATGGATGGATCTAGAGGGTATAATGCTAGGTGAAATAGTCAGAGAAAGACAAATGCTATGTGATTTCACTTATATGTGAAACTTAAGAAACAAAACAAATGAACAAAGAAAAAAGAGACAAACAAAAAATCAGACTCTTAAATATGAAGAACAAACTGGTGGGTACCAGAGGGGAGATGAATGGGAGGACGGGTGAAACAGATAAAGGGGATGAAGAGTACATTTATCACGATGAGCACTGAATAATGTATAGAATTGTTGAATCACTATTGTATACCTATAACTAATATAACACTGTACATTAATTATATTGGAATTAAAAAATAAGTAAAAGACAAAATATGTGTAAGTGTCGGTATGTAAGAGTTTGCTATTATTACTTAAGCCCTGGTTCCTGGGATAGTATGATCAAGCACTGGATTCTGGAAGAATTCCTTTTGGATTTCTGTAGTTAGGTGGTTCTGTGCTACTTCTTTTCTTTTTTTCCTTAACATTTTATTTTATTTTATTTTATTTTATTTTATTTTATTTTATTTGTTTATTTAGTGCATGTGCAGAGGAAAGGGCACAGGGAGAGGGAGAAGAATTTCAAGAAAATCTGCATTGAGCATGGAGCCCAATGCAGGGGTTCAATCTCACGATCCCAAGATTATTACCTGAGCTGAAATCAAGTCAGATGCTTAAATGGCTGAGCACCCAGGTGCAACTTCTATTCCAAGTGTTGGCATTGGCTTGTGTTCAAATGACATTTTTTAGCTGTGGTGTTCTTCATTTTCTCTTCTCAACCCTTGGCATCACAGACTTCACTTTATTTATTATTTTATTTTATTATTATTATTTTTTACAGACTTCACTTTAGCATGAGCCTGTGCTACCTCTGTAGACAGCTGGGGGCAGCTGTGTCAAGACCTGCAGTGTCATCATGGATGCCTAAGTGAGTATTGACGTCAAGATTACATGCATAGTATATGTCTTACTACAGCAGAAAGGTGTGGTGTCAGGCATGAGGTCTCAAGTTGGGGGCACTTCTCTTTATCTTTATAAAGATATCTGCTATCTCTGTGGTGTTTGGCAACATAATGCTTGTTTTTCCATTTTGCCAATGAGTGATAGAATTATGAATAAGACTATTAATCTTATTTTGGAAATTCTACAGCCTGCCTTTATTCATATTCCTCAAAATTAATAGACCAGATCATTTGGCCGGTGTAGCCCATGAAAGTTCAAAGTCTTGGTAAATGTAATTTAAGAATCCTTATTCATGGGTAAGTGAGAAGGAGCCCAACAGGAGCCAAGGTTAAGGAAGTACCTAGCAGAAAGCAGCAGGTGCAAGAGGATGTATGGAGCAGTGACTCCATCATTCATTATTTTCTTCTTTTGTTTACTGGCTCAAAAAGTATTTATTAGGTGCACCTCAAGTGTTTGAAGGTAAGAAAGTGATTTGTAGGAGGAGCTCCCCCTGAATGGCCTTGTGTTGTAGACTTCCTAACTGGTCATTTCTGTAATGAATGTGGATCAGATGCTCCTGCTCACTGATTTTTCCAGCTACCTTTTCTTCCTGGCTATTTGTTAGAATAGATGCCATTTCTGCTCACTCCTACATCCTCTCCACATAAGTCTTTGGCTTGTCAATCATGACATTCACATTTATAAATCCAGTTTTGCAACTTTAAATCTGCTAGGAAAAATTGGGATTAACTTCACTATTATTTGTAAGTGAATTACACTCTCCTTTTCTATTTGTGCCTTAATTTTTTATATACTTGTCTTTTGCTTTTTCCTAGCTTCTATTCTATCTCCACTTTTCCCCAGAGGCCATTTTTTGTGTCCATCAGAATTAAGAATGAGACCTAGTGAAAACTCTAGTTGAGAAGATTGTGATAAGGGTATCTATATTTGTTAAGGGCATTTAAAAATTTATTTTATTTTATTTTATTTTTAAGATTTTTCATTTATTTGAGAGAGAGAGAGAACAGGAGTGAGAAGGGGCAGAAGGAGAGGGAGAAGCAGATTCCCCACTGAGCAGGGAGCCCCATGCGGGGTTCAATCCCAGGATCCTGGGATCATGACCCAAGCCAATAAGAGACACTCAACCAACTGAGCCTCCAAGGTGCTCCTTAAAATCAATTTTAATTTGTACTATGCATTTTGCTGAAATGATGACAGGAAATAATTGAAATCAACTCTGTTATTACAGGGTCCTGGTCAGCCTCTTGGCCCTGGCCTCTTTCTCCTACATGCCCTGTTGGAAGGCCTGGTGTAAGGTAGGCCATTAATAAAGATTTCTTTAATGACTAGAAAGGAAACAGAGAGGCTTTTTAAAACTCAAATTAGTTCAATAGAAAAATTGGAATGGATATGGGGGAAAAGATTGAAATGGAAATGAAATTTCAGAGTTCTCTGTGGATCTTGTTTCTCATTTCTGCCTTTTCTCAATGAGCATTGATAATTGAAAGTTGACTATTTCATTTCAAATTTATTAATTGACATGCAATTTATTTTTCCTGAAAAATCAGTTTTATTCGACTACTTATCCAATAGATTTATTCAATTAATTTTTTAACTTTTGACTCATTTTATCTTACAAGCCTGTTCTATACTTCCAAATGGTTCAAATAAATTACACCTCTAAAACTACTGGAAAGTTCATAGTAAAGCTTAATGTAACAAAAATCTCAATTTATGGAACCTAATTTTCCAGGGATGTAGGCTTTACGAAATGAAAATGACTGTTTCAATCCGTAGTGTAAAATCTGCCTTCCACTCAAGGTGATGGCGGAGGCACCTGCATTAGTGTCTCAGGCAATTCCCTTCAATGAATTGTCCTTTAAACACCCTCGATTCCATGCATTCATTGGGATTTCTGTTTTGTGAGCTTGTCCATTTCATATATTTTCCTGTCCTCCTCTACTTTTTCCTCTCACACCACCAGCTGGGTATGATCACTCTGCAATTTCCTTGTCTATTCAAGTTCCCCAGCCACCATTCCCTTCCTCAGTTTCTAAGAACTGCTCTGATTGAGTTTTTCTCTTCTTTTCCTTCTTTCCTAGGTTAGGCATTTGTTGATGCATTTCCTTGGTGGTCAGCATTTGTTACCCAGTAAAAATGTCAACACCTGCAAGTTTCTTCCTAAGTCTCCCAACATTTCCTGAGACTGGCTTATTTCCATATTTATTGAATATTATTTTTAATGGAAGTCCCCCTGACCCCAACCTGTTCTACAAAAAAATGAAATTGTGCTTTATTTTCTCTCATTTTGTGCCATGTCTTGAACCTAATATTTTTATAGTTGAAAACTCTGCTTTCTAGCTTTTTTCCTTTTTGACTCATATTGATGGTTTTTACTTGGATCTTCAACTAATTTCACCATGAAAAGTAGCATAGCAAAGTGAAATCAATTGGATAAGAGATTACCACTAGTGCTGTGAACTTTTAACTATACAATCAATGAGTCTACTTTAGGTTGTGTGTCCTAATGTGAAAGATTAACCTATTGCTTAGAAATCTGGAATTCATCTAGTGAACTCATCTGGTGTCAATTATTTCCTTGTTATTTATAAATAGCTTAAAATGGTGATAGGAATGGGGGAAATAATTGGGAGTGGAGGTGGAAAAACCACTTCAGGGCACGCCTGGGTGGAGCAATGGTTGAGCGTCTGCCTTCAGCTCAGGTCCATGATCCCAGGGTCCTGAGATCGAGGTCTGCATCTGGCTCCCCTCAGGGAGCCTGCTTCTTCCTCTGCCTGTGTGTCTGCCTCTCTCTCTCTGTCTCTCATGAATAAATAAATAAAAATCTTAAAACAAAACAAAGCACTTCAGGTTCATGCTTGTCCTGAAATGAGAAAACTATTACACACTTGAACATGTATGCAGCTTCCTCTAGGAGCAACCATCAAGCCACATCTTAGCCAGACTTTTTTTGAATGTACCAATGAACTTTGACTGTCCCTCCCTTTTCCTCACCTCCACCACCCAGGAAAGGGGAATTTAATAACAGTTGCACACAACAGACTTTATTCACCCCCTGCTGATGAGGATGAGATTTCAGATCTGCTCCACAGTACACTGTGATTTCTAACTCTCAAGAAACAAGCAATGATTGTGCCTTCAATCCCTCCACTTTCACCTGTCAAAAAGTTTAAAAAGTTTGTATGTGATTGAAAGTGGTCTACATCAAATAAAAAATAAAAAAGAAAATAAGCAAGCACCCATCTGCCTAAAGTTTCTATGTGAACATTGGCTCTCCTGCACCTGCTGCTGACATGGCAACCCCTGGCTAATCCTAACCTCTCTGCCTTCCAGATGGAAATTCTGGCCCAACTCTGGTTGGCTTGAACTTGATGCAAGGTCAGTTCAGAGGACAAAAGACAAGTAAGTGCACTGCACGCCATTTTCTTGTTCCAAAAGCTAAATTTCTTTTAAAAAGGCCACACTCCTTCTCCTCAACCACTACAGTTTTCCCTGAGGATTCCTTAATAGGAGTGTGTCATAGGAAAGGACAATGTCACAAACTAATGAATACCAAATATTGGGGCTGCATGAGTAGCTGTCAGCCAACTGTAGATTCCAATGGGTGACTTTTTAGTGTTCCTTTTCTTGAATTTAAACTGTGCATCTCTCTTCCCCCATAGTCCTTTAATGGACTTTCAATACCAGTTTGATGACCTAGTGTCTCCAGGTGAAAATGTACACATATATTTATCTGAAAGTGGCCTTCTTACAGAGAATGAGTCCCTTTGGATTTGGTTGTAAGAATGACTTATTCTGCAGGAAGCCAGAGGCACCCTAGAGGGAGAAGGAGTAGTAAGTAGAACATCTTGGGGGAAACCTTTGCAGGCCAGGATGGCCCCACAAATCAGGTAGATTTGAGGCTCTGAGCAGGCTTGAGGTTAAGCAAATAAGAATGTAGTGCTTGCTCAAGCTAGAGGCAGAAGGCCAGTAAATATGAGTGTTTTAGATGAGCTTCTGTTTGCAACATTATATCTCTGTAGAACTGAGAGACATTTTAGTGTTTCTTTTGATGAAAACTCTGAAGTGATTTATGACAATTTAGAGAAACAGTTATCTGAATGGTGTTCCTTGCAGATTAATGATGATAGGAAGAAACAGTGTGCCTACATCTGTGAGGAATGAAAAGTTGTTGGAAAAATGTTTGTCCAAAGTTGTTAATGAGGAGCTCACAGAATTGTTCCTTTAGTTCTCCCCTTCCTTTTTAAAAAAAATATTTTATTTATTTAACACACAGAGGGAGGGGGAGGGAGCGTGAGTGGAGGGAAGGAGCAAAGGGAGAAGGAGAAGGACACTCCTCGCAGAGCAGGGAGCCTGACCCAGGACTTGATCCCAGGACCCTGGGATCACTACCTGCCTGAGCCAAAAAAGCAGATGCTTAGCCACTTAACCAACTGAGCCACCCAGGTGCCCCACCCCTTCCTTTTTTTTTTTTTTTTTAAACAAAGACAAACCAACATACCCCCTCCCAAACACACACACATATGCAGGCATAGAAAAAAACACCCGGAGGAGATGCATTGAAAACAGTCATAGGACTCATCTAAAATGGTGGCATCTTATTTTCTTTTTAGTGCTCATACGTATATTTTAAATTTTCTACAAAGTGCATACAATAAAATTATTAAAAATTAAACACCATTGTTTGTCTTTTAGCACTGCACCTGGTTTGAGGGCATTAATATGGAAAAACAAAACAAAACAAAACAAACAACTTTCTAGAACTCCAGGAAATTAAATGGAGCTCAGAAACAGAGTCAGATGGGAAGCTATAGCAGGTCAGTCAAACGCCTCACCCCTCCTCCCCAAGTGCCCCAGTATATAGAATTGCCATGACAGCTAACTGTGGTTCAGATAACAAACCAAAGAGAGAGAGAGGCTTTTATTTGAATTGTCAGCCTTAGCCTTGAGATACAGCGCAAGTGGTTTTAACAGCCAAATCACATCTTTGCGAACAATGTCACAAAGATAGAAAAGGAGCATTATATTTTTTATCTTGCAGATGTCCTGAATAAAGTACACTTGGTTCCAATTTCATCTTGATAGCGCATCACAGATCACAGTGACAGCCTTGCTGGAAAATCGCTGATACTGGGTTCAGCTTGGTTTTTTCCACTCTGGGTAGAGAAGCCCTGCATTTTCATTAGTGCAGATCCATGACTATTACTTACTATAAAAAAAAGGCTTCTTGGTTTTGATGGATTTCTTAGCACAGCTACTAGAATGTCCTGGCCTCCAGAGTATGCAGATGGGGCAGGTGAACTTTAGCAAGGATCCCATCTAACTAAACACACCGTGGTATCACCTACCATCTGCCACAGCATATGCTTAAAAGACACGGTTTACAAATTAAATAGATAGTAAAATTCTGGTTTCCTAGGTCCACATCATCTCCAGTACAAAACATTAGCTATATTTTCAAAGGCATCGGGAACCAAAACAATAATGATCCTCTGTCGGTCTCTAGCCCTGGGAGAGCTCATTTATTCAAAGGTCCAGGGAACTTGGAAGATGGAGCACAGCTGTTCAGAAAGGACTGCTGTACTCTCCCTTTAACCTGGTGGGAGCAGATCTCCGAGCATCTGAGTTACAGGCACCATGGAAGGCCCCACTGTCAATAATCTTAGGTTGATTCTGGAGTTTATAGGGCTGGCTCCTATTTGGTTTTGGGCTTTACCTTTACTTGGAGCCAACAACAACAACAACAACAAGATAGAAGAATGTCAGAGGCAGGACCATGCCACTTCCGAGGGGGAAGCTGTGCATAAGCAGGCGTCAGGCAGCAGACAAGAGCACAGAAACAAGGGGAGTCTCCACAGGGTTCACTATTGTCAGGAGTGTGAGTCAGCCTCTCTTTGGTGTTTGGTGCCTTGTGGGCAGGGTGGAGAGACACTGAAAGGAGGAAGAGCAGAGGAAGGAAAGAAGAGGTAGCTCTGCACACCTCCCCAGCTAGACTGGGAATTGTTGAGCATGGAAATAGTAGCCTATGACTATTGCTCATGGCTCCCAGCACAAGGAGAGAACAAGTGACTAGAGGAGATACAGAATGAACCCCCCACACTACATTGTACAGATGGAGCAGCCGAGATGTAACACCTCTGTTGACTCAGAAAACCCTTAATTCTAACACAGTTCTGGATCTTCCTAAAGAATCCACATTTCTGAGCTAATCCTCCAAAATTGTCATTAATGCCAGTGAGTTTTTGGTGGGTGATTGTTGTTGGAAATAACACTGCTTAACCAACCGAGTAGTTGGGAGAGGTATATATTTAAAGTGGCCATATGAATCTTTGGGGGTGTCCTAATCCTGTTGTCTCCCTATCTTACGTGTCTTCAAAGTATATCCAGAATCTAAGCACATTATATCATGCATGTGGCTACCCTCTTGGTCCAAGGGTGGTAGCCCTCTTCTCCTACCGACAGCATTGCCATGGCCTTCTAAATGGCCCCCTTCTTCCACTTCTGGCCTCATCTCCTATCCACCTTCCCACTCTCCAACCCAACAGCTATTCTGGACAAAGCAGCCAGTGTGATGCTCTGAAAGCTTTGGTCCTATTGCTCCCTGCTCCCTGGTTGTCCTCAGGGGGAGAAAAGCCAGAGTCATTACGGAATGCGGCCCCTACTACTTCCCCAACCTCATCCACTGCTCTCCTCTTGCTCACTCTGCTCCTGTCACATGCCAGGCAATTTTCCACCTTGGGATCTTTGCACTTGCAGCTATCTCTGCTCAGAAGGGTGTTCTCCTGGATATTGGCATCCAAGTCTTTGCTTAAATGTCTCCTTCTGGGTGAAGCCTATTCTAATTCTATTTAGAATTGCACCCAGCCCTTTCTCAGGGCTTTCCCCACTTGATTTTTCCCTATAGCACATAATAGTTATCACCTTAAAAATGTCTAATTTATTTATACTGCTCGCTGTCAGTGTACCACACCTCCACAAGAATAGAAGCTTCATTAAGTCGGGGGTTTAAAATCTATTTGGTTCACAACCGTATCCTTCAGTACCTAGAATGATGTTTCCTGCATAGTAGGTGCTCAGAAACATTTGTGAATTGAATTTGCTCAATTTTTCTAGAAGTCTTGTGGCAGTTTTCGTGTGTACAGCTTTATATATTTGAAAGGTCATGTCTGATTGGAACAAGAAAAACATTTGTAAAATCTTATACACACCATCTGGAGGCTGTTCAGCAGCCTATATATGAAATGGGTTGTAAGCGGTGGCCAAATGTCCTGTGGATAGAAATCAGCGCTAAGATTCTGCTACGGCCTGTAGTTCCTTCGTAAATGAAGTTGTAGTTCATCGGCCAGAGGGAGCGTCTAAGTCTTATCTTTATCTCGGTTGTGTCTGGCGCATGGAAAATGCCATTTCTCCCACAATGTTCCTTGCTAACGAACCACTTTGATTACCCGAAATGGTTTTAAAATAAAATAAAATAAATATAAAAGGTAGATACGCTGCCAGTTCTCTCCAAGCCCATCTGTATGCTAGTTTATTTTTCACGAGGCTTGTTTCATTAGAAACTTGGACATAAATGACAGAGGCTTGTTGGGTTGTTTTTGGTCACGTATGGCAAATAGCTGGAGTGGGACAATAACTTTAGAGGCCTTTCAAGGATATTATCCAACACTTTCAGTGATCTTGTTTACGTAGATCAGTCCTATTGGCTGAAAAGCTGTAATTATTCTCTTGACTTTTCTTTGTGAATTGATATTGCTACTGAAAATAACATCCCTGAAGACAGAGCAAGGTAATATTCATTCTTTTTAAAAGCTATCTTATTATGTTTACCTGTTAAGTATATTTCTTGCTTAGCCTGGAAGTGCTATAGTGTGACAAAATACTGTATCTTACATAATGATTGCAATTTAAAAATGAAAACCACTAGGTTATCTTTTCTTCTTTGCCTTGGTTTTGCTGGCTGTGTGATTTTTTTTTGGCTCTATCTATAAACATATATAAAATGAATAACAGTAAATGAATTACAGAGGTATAATTCCATTGAGGGTTCTGGAAACAGCTTTTAGCCTCAAGAGCCAAGCTCTTACACTCTGTGTGGGATCAGAATTGCAAGACAGAATTATAGCTCTGTTACTCAAGGTTTGCTTGTTGTTAATTTTATGGAGCACATAAAAGCTAATGTAAAGCATCTGTCGCATCCTTGACCCCTTTAAGAAACCTGTATCCATGGCAGCTGATATCAGGTAGGAGGAGGAGGCAGACCCTGAATCCTCACAGAGTATTTCAATAAAAAGAAAAGCCTTGTCCCTTGAATATCTCTTTGACGTTACATCTGTGTTGTGGTAAGGTTGGGGTCAATTGCAATGTATTCAGTTAACACATAGGTATTGAGCTCATACTATTGGCAAATCCTTTTCTGGATGTTGGGGTTACAGCGGTGAACAAATCAACCAAGAAACCCTCCTGCCCTCTTGGAGCTTACTTCTGCTACAACCAAACAAGTAGAACATAAAATATGTACACGTGACAACCCATTTCACACAAAGTTGGTTAAGGAAACATAGCTGAGGAGGGGATAGGGCCTTCAGGGCTGGAGGCAAGGGCTGTTCTTTGAAATAGAATGGATAAGAAAGACCTTGCTAATGCTGTGGCATTTGAGAAGTGATCTGAAGGGACAATGAAAGCAAGGCCTGATGCAGATGTCCGAGCGAAGAGCCTTCTGGGCAGAGAGGACAGCCTGTGCAAATGCCCTGAGATAAAGTATTGGCAGAGGGAGCAGCGATGCTAGCTAGTGTGATGGAAACCTGGTGAGGAGGAAGGGGTGCCGGGTTACATTTCAGGAGGTTCATTCTGGCTTCTCCACAGAAAATAGACAATCGGGAGGCAAGGATTTAAATAGGAGACCAGTCGGGAGGCTACTGCAGGAAGCCAGGCAGGAGATTAGTGTTTGGAGGAAGGTAGCTGGTGGAGGCAGGAAGATGTGGTCCACTTTACATTATATCTTGCAAATAAGGCCAACAGAATTTGCTGACAGACTGGAGGTGGTATCAGCCCACAGGCCTATTTCCCTGGAATTGGCGCCAAGGTACACAGAGATCTTTGAGATTCCTCCCTTTTTCTTCCTCCTGCTTTTCCTCTGATGACAAGTCTCAACACTACCCCACTGGCCATACTTGGGGGTTGCTTCTCTGCTGGTTTTTGCCCTGGGCACGTAGATAGCATGTGTTAGGGCACAAGAACACAATTTTGCTGCCCTTCCATTTTCCAGAACTCAGCTTCTTGCGGCCACTGCAAAAAGTTCTTGCTGAAGCTTCAGGAGTTCTCTTGGATTTGAGAACAAAAGTCTCCATCTTCCCTGCACCATCATTTTGTTGTGTCTGGTATTTCTCCACCGGAGTCCCAGATTCTGAGACCAGATGTCTCCTTCCTTCAAACTCTGCTCCAAGCCCTAATTGCTTCATGGTAGACTGATGTTATAATTGTCATATTGGCTTTTTTTGTTTTCTTGCTTTCAGAAAGCTGGCAGCCAGCAGCAAAACTGATCCTCGTCCAGGCTGTCTTTGTCATCCCATGGTCCCTTTCAGATTTCCCTCCTCCTTCCAATGCCCTCACCCACTGTTTCAATCTTTAAATCATTTAGCATGCTCTTTAGTAAACATTCGCATCGCATCGCATCTTTTTCATCTGCAGCATGCATTTGCGTGATTTCGGATTCACAGTGGCAAGCCACTTGGAGAACTGTGAGTGAACAAAGCAAACACAGGATCTGAACTGGGGAGAAGTTCCCCCTTTTTTCCCATATCTGCTCGTCTCTGCCCAGCACCAGAGAACAGAACATAATAAGCTTCATTGTGCTAGGGGATACCACTGGGAGGGGCAACTCTTAACTCTGGGATTCTTCATTCTTCTTCTTGGTGCAAATTAATTAACTGGTGTGTTAATTATTTATGCAAGTCACCAAATATTTCTGTTCCTCCAATGCACAAAAGAGGATTGTAGTTCTTGGCCTCTTTCTGGTTGGATGGAGCAACGTCCCCGATTCTGGCTAATGACTTGAGAGTGGAAGTAATATTTGTTGTTTCTGAGATGGTGCCTTCAACTGCCAGGAAAAGACTCTAGAGCCTTCTTTCCCTTGGGCATGATGATTGCAACTTCTAAGGTGATAGCCCAGGTTACTGATGATGGCCTGGTTTACAGAGTGACTCTGGGGGCAGAGCCTCTTGGCAACCTGTGATTGCCATACAACATGAATGAGAAACCCTTGTTTTGGCCACTGAGATTTTTGTTAATCACTACAGCATAACTTAGTCTATCCTGCTGGATTTATTCAGGCCATTTCTCTGTGAGAGTTACTTGACCACAGGACCATAGGCAAATGAAGGTGTGGATGGACATAAAGGACAAATCTAAGTTAGGTGCCAGAATGGCCTATGCTGGCCATGGGGTTTCTAAGGATGATGGTTCTAGAAAGAAGAACAGTGTTGCAAATGGAGGAAGTAGAAGGACCCTGAAGGCAAAATGGTTTGTCTCAGGTTGGTATGGTCTGCTATGGCTTCTCCAGGGTGATAGAAAAATATTTAGTGATCTCTGCCTAACACCAGCCCCATTGCCAACTGTCTTGGAGCTGGGGACCCATTTGTTCAGGAGGGAACTTTTTTTTTTTTTTTAAGATTTTTAAATTTATTTATTCATGAGAGACACACAGAGATAGGCAGAGACATGAGCAGAGGGAGAAGCAGGCTCCTCACAGGGAGCCTGATGCAGGACTCGATCCCGGGACCCCGGGATCACGACCTGAGCCAGAGGCAGAAACTCAAACACTGAGCCACCCAGGTGCCCCGAGGAGAGAACTTTGATTACACAGGACGATGGGAAGGCAAAGCCAGAGGTGTTGCTCTGTTCCATAACCTCCAGAGAGGTCAGCTAACATGACCCGTTGGCCCACGTCTATCAGGTTTATTCGACTGAGTGGTCATAGATGGACAATGCCTGTGAGGAGGTACCGCAAGGCCAGGAGAACCCAACAAGGCCCAATGCCGTTGAAGTACTACAACATGTCAAAGGAATGATTTCCAGCTTCCTGTAGGCACCATTAGCTAAATTACACTAACTGCTTCTAGTACTGCCTTTGCCAGGATCATTGTTTCTTGCTTTGAACTCTGGGGGAAGGAGGGAGAAGTAGGTGCCCTCTGCTCCCCTCCCTTTCGTGTGAAGCCTGGCAAAGGAGCCTGCTGTTTAGAAAGTTGCTTTGTTTTTAATTGGCGGGAGGAGGCCTGTGAGAGCCACTAGCTTTCTGCCTGTGTTATGATTTTGTGACAGTGTGAAGTCAATCTTAGAGCAGCTACAGCTCTCCCAAGCTGTCAGTAACTCGAGACTTCGACTCTGGTTAAAACCCACGACTGAAAAAAAATTACCGTAATCCAGTGACAGGCATGAAGAGAAAGCCATAATAATACTGATAACAATGTGCCAGTTAAGAGGCTATTATATTTACTGCTTTACTTCGGCACAGAGGAATCTCCTCAGGGTTGCCATTGATATAACCAGCGCCTTGTTAATGGATGTGACCGGGTGTGTGCAGGCCCTGCCTTAGATGCCTGCCGTGTGTATACCTGGGGGAGGAGGAGGAGGAAAGAGGTGCAACCAGTAATTTGTTTGCTCAAAGTTTGACTGGTGGCAGGAATAGGAGTGACGTGTTCTTTGCTCTGAACCAACGTGTTCAAGAGACCAGCAGGGAATGGGTCTCTCAGGTGTCAGTGCAACAATCCTGATAAATTGCCCAAACAGTTAGACCTGTCGCTTGAGGCCTCTTCCCTCTATGCCCTCAGAAACACCCCCATGTTGTCCCTTTGGCCCCCGGAACCATCCTTCCGCCCCAGATCACCCAGGACACTTCTTTGCTACCCACTCCGCCCTGACATTGTCATATCCGTGTAATATCACACACCTTGGTCTCATTTCCTTGGGGCTTTTCTAGGTGACTCCAGCTACTCAATAAGCTCATTTGAGCTAAGTTGTTAATGCTGCTAATGGTTTAGGGTGTGAGCCCTTCTAGCTCATTTATTTTTGTCTTAACAGGGACCTTTCAGCTTGAAGCCAAAGGTGTTACTACTTGGAATGTAGGACACACAACACAAGGCTGGTAGATGGGGGGATGACGTTTGGGAGCATGAATCTGTGTGGAGACACTTTGGATCACACCAGGTAAGTAGCTATTCCTTTGCATTCTGGGATTCCACATTTCTCTAGTTGTTGTTGTTGTTGTTGTTGTTGTTGTTCTTCTTCTTCTTCTTCTTCTCCTCCTCCTCCTTCTTCTTCCTTTTTAAAGATTTAATCTATTTATTCATGAGAGACACAAGAGAGAGGCAGAGACCTAGGCAGAAGGAGAAGCAGGCTCCCTGTGGGGAGCCTGATATGGGACTCAACCCCTGGACTCCAGGATCACACCCTGAGCTGAAGGCAGACGCTCAACCGCTGAGCCACCCAGGTGTCCCTCTCTAGTTCTTTAGAAGCAGATAACACGCCACCTTTTCCAGCCACCCTTCCTTTCCTAAAGTAGTATATACCGCTTGCTGGCCTTTCTGTGACTTACTGTACAGGTTCCTCACAGTCTGAACATATTTGAGGGAGGCACAGAAACCGGTTATTTAAGCAATATAGGTAGTCATGAGTCACAATGCTGCATGGCTAAAAAACAATAGTCACTCCATTATTAGGTTGGCAAGTCCCTTTGAGAAATGGTGCCATTCTTTTGGAATAAAGATTTCAAGTCTAGGGAATCTCACTACTTACCAACTATAGGTACAAATTGAACACAAAATTTTGGTTGTATTTAGCATGGAAGGAACCCTGTATGTGGTTGAGTCACAGATGTGCACACACACAAACACACACACACACAGAGCAGTCCCTAACAGAGAGTTATTTTATGTTGGAAACAAAGGACTCTGGGGTAAGGTGGGAATTGGTGCAACATTTTTGGAGGGAAATTTGACAAACAAGTATCAAAAGTCTTAATAACGTGCATATTTTTGGACTCAGCAATTCTAAACCTAAGAATTTATCCTAGGATACTAGTCAGAGATAGTCACAAAGAATTATGTATAAGGACATAGGAGGATATTAATCAGAGCACTTTCTTTTTTCTGCTATTTTGTTGGAATAGACGGAAGGAGGATACACAGGGACCTGATCCTAGGACCTAGGGCTGAACGTCCTGTCCCAAGAGCACTTGATGGAGAGTCTGGGCACAGAGCTCCAGCTGCACTGCAGTGTCTTTGGACCTAGAGGATCTAGGTATGGGGAAAAGAAGGGGGGGGGGCCTCCAAGCATTCTGAGAGAGGTGATCTCACCACCCTGGCCTCCCTCTCCTCCCCTATAAAGTGCAGGTGATGATACTATTGGTCTCACAGAGCTGTTGAGGGTCTAAAGCTTAATAAATGAGCCTCCTGTTGGGTGTCTTTTCCCTGGCTGAAGCCTGAATGTCTTGTTCAAAATCCCCCAATAGAAGAATTCATTCATTCATTCATTCCACACTCATTTATTAATCCCTCCCTCTGGGTATCCCCAGAATCAGAGCACTTTTAATTGTAAAATATTAGGAATAATTCACATGATGACAAGAGAGGATTAATAAATGACTGTAGTATTTATAAACTAAGAAACGAAATTTAGCCATTAAAATTCCTATCCTGGGAGAATATTTAATGGCATGGTAAAATGCTCACAGTATATTTTTGGGTTAAAAAAGTAGGTTACAAGAGATAGCGAGTTTAATTTAAGTTTTGCAAAATATAAATGATATAGGTATGGAAAAAAGACTACAAGCGTATAGATCTAAATGTTAACAATGGTTATCTGAGTGCTTATAGGAGTGGTTTTAAATTTCTTCTTGGTATTTCAAATTGCCAATGAGAATGATCACTTTTATAGTCAGAAATAGGTGATTAAAGAGGATAAAACTCATTTGTTCAAAAATTCATCACAGAAAACCTACTGAGGTGTCATATAGCACATTGGAAGGCTTGGCAAACTACAGCGAGCCTGGTCGAGGTTGTTGGGGAAGCTTATGAGACGAGTTCTGGTTTTGGATTCCAGCAAAACTGGTTGGGATCCTAGGTCTGCTACTTACTAGTGGCATAGTATCTAAGGCTTAATTTTCACTTCTGGGAAATGGGGACACCAAAATCCGCCCTCTGGAGTTATCCTTTAGATTAACTGGGAGCATCCAAAAATAGTAGTTATTATTTTTAGTGGCACAGTGTTACAAGATGGTCCTCCTCAACCACCTCTGCCTCATCCATCTTCATCATCTATTAGAGTCACACAGGTCGTAGGATTTGCCCACCTATTTATGTCCACAGACTATTGTTTTATTTTACAGGCTTTATTATTCTTTCGGTAAAGAAAGATTAGCAGCTTAGGAGATGACCGCCATTGAGAAGATGGCTCACAGGTCCCAAGAAGAGGGGTCTTTGATGCTACGGGGGCAGGGAGGATACAGGGAGGGACAAGCGTTAGTCAAGAGGCAGAGGAATCAGGGGAAAACCTGAGCAAGAGCCTTCACTTGGTTTCTGTGTGAAGAAAAGCAGAGCAGGGTAAGTAGCCTTGAATTGGCTAGTTTGAATGATGTCAGTGGGCTCCCTACTTGTCTGGTACCCAGCACTGGTGATTAGGGCAGGTGGAGGGCAGCCTAGAGTTCAGGAACCTGGTAAAGGAGGTAGCTGGGGTATGAGTTCTGGACTGGTTGGTTTGCATATGAAAGATATAGAATTCTTTATCCTCTATAGAAATTGGCTGTCCTAGGGAGGGACAGTTTCTCCAGGTCAGCGAGGCCCCAAGATATCAAAGCACCAAAAATACAGGATGAAAACACATGATTAGTACAGTGATAGGTAGAGACAAATGAACAATTCTCTTTTATCAGCTTTATAAGGAAAAGGGCCAGACCCTTGGCCTATCATACAACGCTTGCCAACCTCTGGTCTGCAGAATCACATGCTTTTGGGCTCTCTATTCCTATGAAATAAACCATCCCACAACCTAATGGCCTAAACCAACAACCATTTTCCTTGCTCATGATTCTGCAAGTAGGGCTGAGCCTGACAGGGTGGTTCTTTGCTGGCCTTGCCAATGCTCATTCACGTGACCACATTTAGCTGGCTATCAACTATGGGATGGGCTCAGCTGGGATGCAGGCATGCTTGGTCTCTCTCTGTCTCTCTCTCTCCCAGTCTTTTTCTCTTGTCTTGAAGGCTCAGGGCCTTACCTTTTCTGGATGTTCTCTCCAGCAGAGAAGATGGATATCTTAATAGTACCCCGGCTCCCAAGAAGGCAGAAGTTTCCATGACTTCTTAAGGCTTAGAACTGAAACAGGCACAGCACCATTTCTGCCACTTTTGTTAAAGCAAATCATAGGCCTAGCCCAGGCTCAATGGGAGGGGAGTACAAGCACATGAATTCCAGGACTTGTGTATATCAAGAGGAGAGATGATAGGTGAGGCAGGGCATTTGTTCCTGCAATCCTTCCACAGATTCTGAGACCCTTGGAGAGAGAAAAAAACCTTAGAGGTCATCGAGCCCACACTAGTGAGGAAGCCATGATCCTCTGCTGTCTGTACAGGCTGTGTGAATGTTCTGGGCTTTCTCTTAAACAAGTGACAAATTAAGCAAGTGCTCCATACTTGCTTCATGGAGAAAAAAGGTCTTGAAAAGACAGGGGCCAGTTTTCAATGAGCAGGCCTCAGGGAATGAGGGCATGTTATATTTTTAGACAAACTCTACTAGGTCACTAATGATCAAAGAGTCACCAGAATGACTTAATGAAGAGACTTTCTTGACCTCATTGGTCTCTCAAATAGTTATTTATTCTAGCTTCTGTTTTCAGCCTCTTTGTATTCGTCCTAGATCATCTTACACACTTCCATGAATTCTGCTATCATTTCCATTCTAATTACTCTACAACTTTTATTTATAAAAAGCACCGTCTCTTTTTTAAAGGCTGGAAACCTATTTTTATCAGCTCACTGAACATCTCCATGCAAATGCCCTGTGGCACCTCAAATTTAGGTGAAACTCACGATGTCCTTCACAAAATCTGCTACTCCTTTTGTGCTCCCAATCTTAATACCACCATTCTCTCAGTTCCTACCCTAAATTGGGCACTTTGAAGTTCTATTTGATGCCTACTCCTCACTTCCCAAGCCCAATACCAAAATTCTATTGATTCTAGCTCTAAAATATAAAAACAAACAACACAGACACGCACATACATACACACACACCTTTGTTTTTCTCTAGTCTAGGAACATATCATCTTTTGCTTGGGCTTCTGTAACAAAATACCATAGACTTAAATACCAGACATTGGTTTCTCATACTTCTAGAAGCTGGGAAGTCTAAGATGGTGACAGTAGAGTTGGTTCTTGGTGAGGGCCTTCTTCCGGGCTTGCCAGGTAGTCGTCTTCTTGCTGTGTGGAGAGAGAGAGCTCTGATGTCTCTTCCTCTTCTTTTAAGGACACTAATCTCATCATCAGGGCTCTAGCCTCATCTAAACACATTCAGCTCCTGAAGTGCCACCTCCCAATATACTACATTGGTGGTTGGGTACTCAACATATGAATATGGAGAGGACACAGCATTCAGGCCACACAGGCTTTTATGAGGATGTCTACTTGGTCCCCCTCACTTTCAGTTTTTCCACACGGTGTTCAGATTTATCTTCCTATAACGCATTAAGGGCACATCACTCCCTTGTGTAAAACTTTTGAATAGGTCCCCGTGTTATTTAGCCATGACATTTGCAGCAGGTCAGAACCACCTTCTATTTCAGCTGCATCTCCAATTACTCCTCCTGTCTTCTCACCTTCTCTCCTTGCTCCCCTTGCTAATACTCTTTCCTCTGGCCCCATCTGCTTGGCAAAGTGAAAACTGCTCACTCTTTGTGGCCCAGTTCAAATATAATGGCTTTTATGAAGTCTCCTCTTGAGGCAGAATTAATCATTTCCTTGTCTGGGGTTTATAGGTCAGTGGTTCTTAACTCTTGTAGCATATTTGAATCACCTAGTATATTAGGATTTCCCAGAGAGTCAGAACCAAAGTATGTATAATATCATAACACAAACACACACACACACACACAAAATTAGGAATTGGCTTACACGATCATGGAGGCTGACAAGTCCCAAGATCTGCAATTAGCAAGCTGAAGACCCTGGAGAGTCCATGGCATAGTTTCATTTTGAAGCCAGACTGGAGACCCAGTAAGAGCCACTGTTTCAGTTCATGTTCAAAGGTAGGGAGAAAAAATGATGTCTCAGCATGAAGGCAGTCAGGCAGGAAAAAGTCCCTCTTAATGGAGGCATGAGCCTTTTGTTCTATTCAGGACTTCAGTTGACTGGATGAGACCTACCCTCACAAAAACACCCAGAATATTGTTTGACCAAATATCTGGGTACCCTGAGGCCCAGTCAAGTTGACATATGAAATTTACCATCACACTTGGGGAACTGTTAATATATACTAATACTGCTGGGCCTCATTCCAGAGGTCAGGAGTAGAACTTGGGCATTGCTATATTTTAAATTTTCTCCTGCAGACTTGAGGGAGAATGTCAAGTAAGCTTTCCAGTGTCTGGCTCCTCTAATAGACTGTGGGATCCTTGAAGGCAGGGACTAGCTTTACCCATAGTTCCTTCAACACCTGCCCACATGGTATCTAGCTTCAGATGCTGAATTAATGTGTAATATGTAATCGAACCAGACCTGAGTATAACTATTATGGGTTGAGTTATGCCCCTCGAAAAAGATATGTTGGAGTCTTAATCCCTAGTACCTTAGAGTGTGACTTTGTTTGGCTTTAGGGTTGCTGTAGATACTGCTGTAGGGTAGGCTTCTAATCCAATACAGCCAGTGTCCTTGAAGAGAAGAGGCACAGCGACAGACCCACAGACAGACAGAAGCAAAGGTTAGAGTGATACAGCCACATGCCAAGGGACCCTGATGTTTGCCAGAAAGCCAGCAGAAGGAAGCCAGGAGGAGGCAAAGAAGAATTCCCCTACAGCTTTCAGAGAAACATGGCCCTTCCTGACAATACCTTAACTTCTGACTTCAAGCTTCCAAAACTTTGAGACAATAAATTTCTATTTGTACCTCGAGGTTTGTGGTACCATATTATGGTAGATCTAGGAAACAAATATAATAACCAGTTAAAGATGCATTAGGAAAATGGTCTCCTAAATTTGTGGGATGGTACAGTGGGGTGAACAAGAATGGTCTTTCTTTCAGTAGGATTTGAGGAAGGAGTGTTTTAAGAATTGCTTTCTTTTCTTTTAAGCTTTAAGATTTGAGAAACTCCAATTTTAAGTGATCCTGTGATATATAATTGAGTCTCTTGAATTGAACAACCTTCCAGAAAGAATCATCAGAACTGGCAACTTGTCTTGTTTCACAAGCCACCCCAGAGATCCATTAGAAATTAATAAGCAGGCACCTGGCTTATCAATTTATCCTTTTCCAGAGCTTGATCAATTCAGGACTCTTTCATCAGATGACATTTCTGGATCTGCAAAACTCAGGATGAGGCAGTGGGCTTGGGTGCCCCTGTCAAGGTCATTGAGAGGCACTGCCTGTCCAGCCATCTGCCCCTCACTCTTTGACGTCTCTTCAAATTAAACACCACACCCTGTGGTAAAATTG
This sequence comes from Vulpes vulpes, assembly GCF_048418805.1. NCBI lineage: Eukaryota > Metazoa > Chordata > Mammalia > Carnivora > Canidae > Vulpes > Vulpes vulpes. The sequence continues at coordinate 87,279,787 of NC_132789.1, forward strand.
TTCTTGCTCTATAAATAGCTGACTTGGCTTGAGTCGCACTGAAAATGTTACAGAGGAAGGGAAGGGTGTCAGTGAGAAGAAAAAGGAAAGGCCATAGACTCAAGGGCAAATTTCTTGGTCTGATGATTCCAGTCTCTGAGGTGTCCCCAGAACTCTCTGTGTGAAGAAGGCCCCCGGGGCCTCTTCCTCGGGCCTCCTGTCTCCCGTCTCCTGTCTCCTCTTCTGGGGGCTCACCCACCCAAGTGAACATTCCCCTTTTCCTTGACCAATTTTTTCCCTGCTTGAGTTTACTTTGGGTCAGGAAATTGCTACAAGGTTACTTTAAGAAAAGCACACCCTTTCTGGGACCTCATGGCACACTTCTCATTTCAATCACATCATTACTGGATTAAAATGGAAACTGTCCACAGGCAACACATTGTTACTGATGCTTTCTGCAGCCACATCATTATAATATCATAATATAATTTTATGACCGGTTGGCCTACGGTTTTATAGGGCTGCTACAAACCTCACATCTGCTCCCGGAGAGGGGCCCTGAGATCTTCCTAACTTCTCTCTCCTGTTCTCTGTACTGTTTTCTTTAACTTCTCTGTCCCCAGCACTGAGGGGCTGCTCTTTCTTCCTGTGGCTACCCCACTTGGGTGGGCTCCTCCCTGCCGTTACCACTCCAGTCCGTCAGTTCCTGCCAAAGCTTCTGGGCCTTTATTTATTAATTTTATTTTATTTATTTTTAAAGGGGGCACTGGACAGGGAGGGGGAGAGGGAGAGAGAATCTTCAGTAGAAGACAACGATGGGTTTGATCTCATGACCCTGAGATCATGACCTGAGCCTAAGTCAAGAGTGGGATGCTTAACTGACTGAGCCATCTAGGTGCCCCTGGGGTTATGAAAAAAAGAATGTTTGGTCTTTGCTCATTCCATGTTGTACCCACTACTCATTCTTCCCGCCCCTTCTCTCCACACACACTCACTTCCTGCCTCTACCGCACCCCGCCCCTCACCTCCACCCAGGCGCTCATTATTGGCCACATGCCAGTCTTTAAATCCAGTTCCTTCCTTGTGCCCCATGGTGTAAAGACAGAGCCCTGAGGCTGTGCCCAGAGACAAGGGTGCCCAGCTCCACTGAGAGGCTCGCATTCTGGTTCCCGACCCTTCCGTCTCTGAAAAAGCTGCACCTCAAAGCCCCTCATAATGGTGGGCGGTGGCTTTCCCTCAGTGACTCCTCTACCAGGCAGGGGCAGAATACAGAGGACCTGGGAATGGAGGCCTTTCAGGACTCTGCTTTCTCAGAAGTGGTTTTTTCCTCTCTGCTCCTTTCAATAGAGGATCCGGCTTCCAGGATCTGCAATGACTTTGAGGTTAACTCTGGTGTCTGCATAATGTACTGCTTGCTTATTTCTCATTGTTTATAGCTTCCTGTGGGTTAGAAAAGTAGGTTAGAAGGGCCAGAACACTAGAAAGCCCCTGGATATGGTTTGGGTTGTTCTCACTGTCTGTAAACCCAGGCCACCCCACTTGGGTCCTTTTTTTGTGGGCTCTGGAACAATGTTGCTTCTCAAAGCATGGTCTGGGGGTGAACAACCTTGCTATCACCAGGAAACTTGTTGCAAATGCAGACTCTTGGGCCCCACTCCAGACCTACTGAATCAGAACCTCGTTTTCACAAGATCCCCAGGTGGCTGAGTGTAGGGAGCACCACCTGGCTGAGTGTAGGGAGCTGTGGGGTGTTACACGCATGCACACAGTCACCCGGGGCAGTGGGAGCCAGTCGGCCCAGCACCCCTGGTGTGGCTGAAGAACACCCTCAAGAATGTTAGCAGCCTAAGTGCATTTAGAGGTTATCAATGTGTCAGCACAGCAACCTTTTTATGGGGATTGTTTAATTAATGTTAATTGCTCTTGGCCTATTGTGTGACTTGGGCAGGATTTACGGAAAATCACCACAATCTAAAACCCTATAAAAGAGTCATTGCTTTTAGAGGCCTTGTAACTCATGCCTGGAGATACCTTCTGATCTTTCGATGTATCTCCCAGATGCATAAATACTGCCTGCATTTGCATAAATCTCAGAGGTGGCCAGGCACTTCATTTTTAGGGGGGCAGGTGCATCCAGGTGAAGAGCAACGCTCTCCGTATGTTATGGTCTGGGTAGTCGTTGGTAGAATTTGCCTTATAAAGAGAAATGATTTATTCAGTTTTACTACCCAACTCTGTGCTTTCATGGGTTGCATGAATTTTGTTGTTATTATCACTTTCAACTCAGTGGATGTATTAAGTTGTTTCCATATCACTAGGACATCCCATCCCTCCTCCTCTCTGTGTCCCACAGGTCAGGGAGAGGAAGAGGCAGGCTTGAGATAAAAAGGGAGACAGGTGATAGCTCATGAAGGGCTGTGGCCCAGTCAGAGGAGAGCCCACAGAGCCCTTCTCAAGACAGGTGCCCCTGCAGACACCACTAATAGTTTACAAGGGAAAGGGAATCACTGGACTGGGGACCAGCCTATCTCTGTCCACCTCATGTCTAAGATCACAACCATTTGAGGAAAAGAACAAGTTTGTCTTTTTAACATTAATCTTTGGCCTCCTTGCCCTCTGCTCCCCTCCCCATCTTAATCCCTTTGTTCTCTTTTATTTAAAAAGGGGGTATTTTGGAGTCTTTCACACTCTACTTTAATCATCATTAACAGGAATTTGTGTCCCATATTTATTACTTTCCCAAGAGGAATTGGGTTTCTGAAACTTCTACTCTTCAAACTTCCAAATTCATTCCTCACAGTTAATTTTTTCCCTAAGTGAAGCGTGTCTTTCAACTTTGAAAGCAATCTTATTCATGGTTCTGAAGTTTCCTGTACCCCATGCATTCTATCCCGTTCTCAAATGCAGAATATCAATGGCTAGCTCAAGAGAAGACCAAATCCTACTCATCTTCCCTGAGTTGGCCTCGTTTTGGTTTATTTTTATCCTTGCCATTTCTTCCAATCTCCTTGAAATCCTGTGATTACTGTAAATAGGGCAACTATCATAATGCCTATTTCACAGATGAAGAAACTAAGATCAGGGAGCCTTTCTCAGGAAGCGCATCTGGGCTGGAGTGAAGACCTCTGGCTCCCTTTCCAGAGCAATCATGCCGCCCAGGACTGCCTCTGCACAGTGGCCCTGGTCCTCTGCAGGCGCTAGCTTCCAGGCCACTCTGGTGGCAGCAGCACTGTGCCACTGGCCAGCCAAGTCTCTGCTGTGTGATGGGGCCACGTTTGGTTTACCCAGGGAAGGCCAAAGTCAGGAACCCTACTGAGCCTAACGTACCCTCTTAAGCTTGGGTCTGCCACCCTGTTGTGGGCACGGGCCCCCCTCTTTGTCAGCATCTGGGTGCTGCATAATAACACCAGTCCTCACAAATCCACCCAAATTCTTCCCTGACCAGCCTGGGGGACGAAGACTCTGTTTCTATCCCATGTATCTTAGGCTGCATGGTAATTGGTCTGGGAGAGATGACCGATTTTTCTATGCTGAGCAGCATGTGCTATCTGTGGGCTCTCTCATTCAAATGATTCAAATTCTCTTAAATCCAGTTTCACTGTCACTTGTCATTTGTTCTGTGTCCCAGCTTTGCATCGTCTCTAATCAGGAGATCTGAATTTCTGTCATTTCACTCGTTCCAATCTGTGGATGAATTGATGGAGATTCAGTGATGCCCAGAAAAGAGAGCTAGAAAATGCTTCATTCACTCCCTTTCCCTTTTAATTGAGCACTTACGTTGCCTGAAGCCCAGTACTGGGTACTGGGGGACATAGAGACGGCCAAGGCTAGATGATTCCCACCTTCTAAAGCAAACATGCCATTGAACTCATTCATCCCCCAGTGAAATAGAACAAAATGGCCAAAAAAGAAGCTGCATTGAGCATTAAATCCCTTCCACACCCCACTAGAATCCAAATCCTACAGCAGGGATGATTGTTAGTCTTTTTTGCCCACAGATCTCCAGCCCCTAGAAGAGTGCCTGGCATGTATTGGTGCAAAGTATTGAACTGAATTTCAGTTTGCATTATTGGCCCGGGCTCCCCATCCTCTCTAGTCCCATCCTTGTCCTGTGACTAGGTGGCCCCTTGCTGTGGGGAAAGTATCTCCCTGCTGCTTTACTTTGGGCTGGGCCATGTGCCTTGCTTGGACCAGGGCCCTGCAGGGGAAGTCAATGATAGCCTGTGAGTTCCCAGAGGCCCCTAAGAGCTGCTGCCCATTTCAGCACTCTTTTGGCCTCTGTCACTGCCCCGAGAAGAGCATGTCCTGGCTAGTCCAGTGGCCTAAGGAGAATGAGAGGCAGTGCTAGAGATGCAGGCTGCAGACCTGCAGTGTAGCGCAAACTGGGCTAGCCTTGCCTCATATATTAGGACTCCTTCAACCCACCCACAGATGCCTGAGTGAGACCACCCAAGGTGGGAAGAAATGCTCCAGTGGGCCCAGCCCACCCACAGGTTCATACACTATAGCATTATTATTTTCAGCCAAGATTTGGGAAGATTTGTTATGCAGCATTATAGTGAACACACACACCGAAAAGCTCTCCTTGAGCTCCTGATTTCTTTTAGGGCCTGGACTTTTAAAGTATAATTTACCCTCAGAGTTGTTTCAAGACCCAGAGGAGGTTGGCAAACTTGTCTATAAAGGCTCAGATAGTAACTAATTTAGGTTTTCTAGACCTACATAGGGTCTCTGTTGCATACTCTCTCTTTCTTCATTTCTTCTTCCTCCATCCTCCCCTCCCTTCTTCCCTTCCTACTTTACTTCCCTCCACCATTCTTCCCATGTATATTTTATAAGAGGGCCTCTAGCTGACGAAAGGAGCTGTGGGAATCACTGAATCTCCGTCAATTCAACTACAGATTGCAAGGAGTGAAATGACAGAAATTCAGATCTCCAGATTAGTAGATGATGCAAAGCTGGAATGCAAAACAGATGACAAGAGACAGCAAAATTGGATTTAAGAGAATGTGAATTTGAATCATTTGGATCAGGACCTTCATTTATACTTTTGCTCTGGGCCCCAACCTTTAATTTGGAGAATATTAGGTACTGATTTTAGGATCCCTCTAGTCATTCTTTTCAACATTTTTAAATTTTTAAAAATTAATGTATTATTTTAAACATGGGTTCATATAAGTGGTACAAAAGCCAAAGGTACAAAATGGCATAGAGTAAAATTTAAGTCACCTGCTCACTCTTGTCCCTGTCTTTGTCCTCTAATTCTCTCTTTGGAGCCAACTACTGTTATTTGCATAGAGAAGCATATATATATATTTTTTTTCCTATTTAGCTTATTTATTTATTTATTTATTTATTTATTTATTATTTGTGTGTGTGTGGGGGGGAGAGAGAGAGAGAGAGAGAGAGGGGAGAGAGAGAGAGAGAGAGAATGCGTATATGAGCTGGGACAGGGGGCAGGGAAGGGCAGAGGGAGAGGGAGAGAGAGAATCCCAAGCAGTCTCCATGCTCTGTGTGGAGACTGGTGTGGGGCTCAATCTCATGATCTTGAGATCATGACCTGAGCCAAACTCAACAGTCTGATGCTTAACCAACTGAGCCACCCAGGTGCCCACAGTTTTCCTTTTTAAACACAAATGCGAGCCTACTCTATACGTGTCCCTTGGGGAGCATTTAATATCAGTACATCTAAAGCTACACCCTTCTGTTTAATGAATGCATAGCATAAATGGAAAGAATTCGGGCTTTTATTATGGAAGATATGGAAAAGGTTGGACTTCAATAGTATAAGCTATTTGGTGAAAGCCTCTCAAGAAATTTATCCCCTTCACTTCAAGTCAGAGTCAACAAAGTGTGGCCTGCTGCTTAAATATGGCCAGATATCTATTTTTATATTACTCATGAGCTGAGAATGACATTTACATCTCGAAAAAAATCAAAAGGAAAATAATATTTCATGTCACATGAAATTTCTGTGAAATTCAAATTTTAGTGTTTATAAATAAAGTTTTATTGGAACATAGCTACCTTCAGTTCTTTATGTATTGTCTGTGGCTGCTTTTGCACTATTATGGCGGATTTGGTAGGTAAATCTTAAAGTATTTACTATCTGGATCTTTACAGAAGAAGTTTGCTGACCCTTGACCTAATAATAATATAGTTCAACACTTTGATCATTTAAACTTTGGTGCCATGAGTATATGATCAATATATGTTGACCTTGTGAGAATGAGGGAATTCCCCAAAGTGTTTCACTGAAGGGAACTCTGGAATCTTTTGACTGGGCTAAATCTTCTGTAACTCTGAATCAGAAAGAAAATAGATTCTTTCATCTTATTTGAAATCCAAAAGCCAAGATGCATTAATTATCAGAAGTTATTTAAAATTTCAATCAAAATCGGACTTCCTAATGGATTGGAGTGAAGAAGTTCCTAACCTTTCTTGTAAGCATGTTCTTAATTTAGATATTAGCTGTACATTAGCAAATAAAATATGAAAGAGAGTTTGTACTAAAGGGAACTGACTTTTGGTTCCTTTCATTCTCAGAGATGAATCAGAGAGGGCAGCAACTGGCCTTTTTCAGGTTGAGAGCTGAAGTAGAATTTTCCAGAAACAGTGATTCCTTATTCATGTGTTATTTAGGGATGTATCATGGTTAACAGTATTTTTTTTCCCTAACATTTAAAAATGAAATTATTGTATATATATAAGAAATGGAGTACCCTCCTTTTTGCAATAGCAGCAATAGTAATATACATATTTATAGTTATTTGCATCCAAGAATCTCAAAGTGATCTCTCAACTTAAATAAATACTATCAGAATCTTTAAGAGAGCCAAAAGAAAAGCAAGAATCACTTCAGTCATGTGGAAGTTAATGTTTCAGGTAACACATCTATTGTAACAACAATGCAAAGCAGTAAATTAAGAAGAAAAATGTGACTAACAAGAAATACACCTTGCAAAGGAAAATTTCTGACCAGCCTCTCTCATCTTTGAGTAGCCGTCCAGAGCTTGATATAGAGCAGCAGATCAAAATTGGGAACAGTAAGGATTCTAAATAAGAGAGGACAAAAGAGTTGTAGGCATTCGGGAAAGCTGTCCATCTGTGAATTTAAGAGTTGTCAGCTATGAATTATTTCATCAAACCCGGAACGATCAATCTTTGATGTTACATGAAGTTTTAGAGGAGTAAACAATGTTAAGTGCACTTGTTCTTCTAAAGGAAAGGAAATGGAGGATTACTTGATCTGAGTTAGTGCTCAAAACTGTAACCATTCTCAGACATTTCAAAACAGTTAACCAGCAATTCAGTTTTCTTCCTCACTCATCCATCGATAGCCTCTACTGTTCAAAGGATTGAGGCAAGCAGAGTGGGACACAAAGGTGCATAAAACAAGGCCCTTGCTTACCTGGAACCTACCATTTTGGGGAAACATGGACTCCAGACCACTAGACCACTCTTGGTAATATCATCTGCAATGCTGACTGAGTGATCCTAAGAAAGACTTGTGGAAGTTGAGCATAGGAGTAGTTACTTCAATATTTTATTTCCAGTAAAGGAAGGAGAAGCACTTCTAATTGGGGGTCAATGCAGAATTAAAAGCAGAGCATATTGGTTTGGCTCTAAGTTGTTCAGGAGGTAAGCCACTCCTGTATTTCCAGAACTAGAGGAAACATCATTAGAAAACCCACTGCACTTGGATGAGCCTCCTTTGTCATTTCTCTCCCAAATCAGGAGGCTGCACAGATGGATATAGTGTGACATGTGATTTTTTTTTTCTTACAGATTGATTTCTTTTAAAAATCTTTAATCCAGTTGGAATTTAGTTGGGTGAATTGTAGATTTTTTTTCCCTTCCAAATAACCAGTGGTCTCAGCACCATTTGTTGAATGATGGGTTGTTGCTTTCTCCCACTGATTTGTGAAAATATTCAGAGTCACCATGTGCTGTGTCTGTTACATGTCACGAGCTTTGATACATTGTGTAAGGAACTTGTGCATCTTCTAGATCACTCTGGGTCAGAAGTTCCTGTGTTTGTAAATTCTCTATCTTAGGAACCTTGACCAAGGAGAGGAGCTTGCCTTGACTATAAGACTTGAAAATGCCGAGAACTTATTTTCCCGGCCTCCTCTGCACTTCAGTTAGGAACATGTGGTCGAGGCTCAACCAATCCATGAATCTGCTCAGATTTCACAACTGGATCTGTTGATTCACAGTGGGTGGAGCAAGCAAAGGCCATTGGATATGTGATGTCTACAATTCAATTCCTACATTCCAGGAGTAAATGGGGCAGTGTTAGCTGTAAGCAGCCAAGCGTTCAGTGTGGGGCTGGGAGTCTTCACATGCTCTCTGCTGCCTTAGATTTCTGCTGTTCTGGCTGCTGCCCTACCTTCTTTGGTCTCCTTTTCCCAAGCCTGACTCTTCAACCCTCCCAGAAATTTTGTAAGCAAAACAACAACCTCGAATAAATTCCTATTCTTCCCAAGTTAGCCAGAGTATGTCTCTGTAACTAAAAGCCTAGATTGATACATACAATATGTCACTTGGTTCTCAAATCCTCACACCTTTCAAGATATATCTCCTCACATCCATTAGATTTAGGTGACTAATATTTAGTAAGAGTATTAACTTGCTCAAAAGCACACAGCTAAGCAGTGGTAAAACTGGAATTCAAATCCAGGTTTGAATTTGTCTGATTTTATTTATTTATTTATTTATTTTTTTAATTTGTCTGATTTTAAAGTCCGTAACTCTTTCCATTCTATCACACAATGTTAACGTTATCATGGAATACATTACACACTTGCACACACATGAGCAGGATTTTTTTTTGTCCATGATCATGCTCTATTGGTCTAGTCATTTATTCTTGTGCCAGCACCACACTTTTTATTGCAGTTTTATATTAAGTTTAAAAATCTGGTGCATAGCATATTCTCCTTTATTCTTTTAAATCTTTTTTTGAACCCCTTCTTGAATGTTTATTTTTCTAGATGAACAATTGAACAATGTTTTGTAAAGTTTTCCAAAGACATGGAGGGACGAATGAGCAGCTTTGATTTCAGATGCTTCAACCTTAGTTATTTTTGGTTAACAAAGTTATGTGAGGTATTCATAGCTTCCACATGTGCATGTGCACACACTCACAAATATATACTTATATAAAGAATTTTTGTTTGTGAGCTTCAGCAGCTTTAGACATTTTCCAGAAGCAGAAACTGTAGCAGTGTTGGCCCAAGAAGCTTTTTCACATTAAGGCTGGCCAACAAGCTGAAAGAAGATGCCTGTGATAAAAGAGTAGCAGCAGGGAGGAGAATAGTTTGTCACAGGCTTTATTTTTTATATTGCTTTGTTCCTGCAAAAAACAGCACGGTTCACTTTGAGTCATTTTTTTTCTCCAAGCATAATTTTGATGCTATGGGAATTCTTGCCAAGTGACATCCAGCAAACAAATCCCAGAAGAATATCTGATTTGTGTTCGCACACAATTTTCCTGGTGTGGACCCTAGGTAATAGAAAGGCTAAATAATGTCCATGGTCCTGGAGAATTTCTTCAGTTTTGGAGTTGTTGAGACTCTGTTAAAGCCCAATGGTACTGAGAGTCCCCGCTTGGTCCAATGAACCAAGAGGATAATTTCCTCGTCTTTAAGTGGATGTGTATTTGATACGTATATATTCATCACAAGTTAATGAAAAGCCTGTGCTTTCGGTCCGGGAGGACACCAGGCTCTTCCTTTTCTCTTGCAGAAAAACATCCAAGTAAAAACATCCCTGTGAGAATTCCCCATAGGAAACTCCATGCATCTGCTCAGATTAAAAAGGCATCAACTTATTTATTTCCTCTAATAGAGAGGGACTTCTCTGAACACCGAGTTCTCTCCTGAAAGGCCAGCGCCTTGGTCCTGGGAATTGTGAGCTCTCGAAGATAGGACTGATGCTCTTCATAGTAGATTCTGACGGTGGACGAATGCTGATAGCCATGTGTACACGGTGCTGTGGGATCCAGCTGCCTTGGTTTCAGGCACAGACTTGACAGTGTCAGGAAATTTTGGAGACTGCACTTTTATCGCAGATTCAGGGTTCTTCTTTGGTACCATAATTCACACAGGTATTTCTAGCCTGTCTCAGAATTGTGGATAGTATCAGAAATGGAATTCGGCTTGTAGCAAGCCAGAGAGCTCACTTCTTCTTCTGAAATTAAATTAGGATTAGCTGTAGTACCTCCTATCTCTGAAAGCACTGCTGCATAATAAGGTGGAACTGAATGCTGTCCCCAGGAAATTTATGCCACATTTGCGGCAACATTTCTGATAAAAAAAAATGGGATTGATGAGCACGGAGTTAATCATGTTGTAAATGTATATAATCTCATGAACCACTGTCCATTGGAGTAATAATTAACTGTGGGTGTGTGGGGAGCTAGCTACCCGGTAATGTTTTCTACTTCGGCTTTCCACCAGCAAGACCCTGGCAACCAGGTGCAATAGCTTCTGAGGAGAACCAGTTAAAATTTGGGTTTGCCTATATAAAGCCAACACCTTTCATTTGTCCGGATTTGGAATGGAGCTGTTTTTCTAGCTAAAGTTGTGACAATGACTCAAAGCGTATTTTTCATCTAGGCGCATTCTGAAAGGTCAGTTCTGGGCATCCGTAAAGAAAAAGCTTACAAGTTAACAAAAAGGGACAAAATGATAGTTACTATAATACTACCGTCCCTGAGCAGCAGCATGTAAGCCTGCACAATTAGGAATTAATGGTACTTTCTCACACTATTGTGGTGAAAAGAAAGCTTGTTTTAGCTTCAGAGGATCCTGGTTTTACTACTAATTTGAATAAATTAAAAAATGTGCGTTTGCTCTCCTTTTGGCTTTTTGAAATTTCAGTCCTGAGTATTTTGGAACCCATACACATTTGATTCCTCCAGTGACCACAAGCTCTGGTATTAACATGTATACATAGTTCCTTAAAAATCAGCTCATAGTGCAAAGTAGCTTTTGTGTTTTGAGTGAATGACTCATGACTACAAGTTTAAATGGTAGCTATAGAGAAAAGTCATGTGAGGTTTTTTTTGATGATGTCAGTTTTTCAGGTAAAGTGTCAGAGTAGATCTTCCATTTAATTTTTCTGGGATCCAATGAAAATTGATCCCCTCATTTTTATCCTCCCTCAAGTGAACAATTAGCCACGGCTCAAGGACTAATATGACAGTCTGAAAATTTAATTGAATAAAATATGTTTCCCTCTCCTCAAATTTAAATCTCAATCCCGAATTTAAAAAAAATTGACAATCGAAATTGCTTTAAAATATTATTCGCCAAAGTTAGAAAAAAGTCCAAGTGACTCTATAAATTATTTATTCCATAAGTAAAACACATTTGGTAGTTTCACAATTTTGATGGAAGACATGTGTTGTTATAAGATGATTTCTACTAGCATGGTGAGTGTTCTCCAGGGGTGTGTGTGGGGGGTGGTCTGTCTCTCATGGGTGAAAAGAAGATAAACTCATTTCATGTCAAATGTGTGTTATAATTATGAGAACTCTCCCAAGCCCTAAAAACGTTAATTAATATCCAAATGTGGACAGTCTACTGAAACAATGCAAACTGGTCAGCCTTATGTGATTCATAAAAGGAAATGGAATGCACTCATTAATCCTAGGTGCCAAAGACCCCAGAATAGTTCTTGAGAGCTCTATTAAAACCTACTTTTTATTTAATTCCCCCATTTGAATCTTCTTTAATCTATGGAGCCCTTTAGATCGGGGTTGTATATCAAATATAGTAGCCACTAGCAACATTTGGCTATTTAAATTTAATCATACAAAATTAAAAATTCATTCCTCAGTTTGCACTAGTCTCATTTCAAGTGCTTAATATCCATGTGGGGCTGGCGGCTACTGTATTGGAAGCTCAGACACAGAACATTTTCATCATTGTAGAAAATTGTATCAGACAGTGAGGCTTTCAATAAAGGAAAAAGAAATATTTACTGATAAGTGACAATGTGATAGGCATCATATTTGATCTGTAATTTTTCTCCTTTCACGGTGAAGAAGCTTAACCTCAGAGAGCTTAAGTCACTTGCCCAAGTCACAAACGCATAGAGCAGTTAGGATACCCACCAATTTATCTTGACTCTAAGCCCAGTGCATTTCCAATATATGGCCAAGTGTTTGCTCATCCATTCATCTACCTAGTACATACTTAATGATAGAATTACTGTATATTTTAATACTTATTACAGAACAACAGGTAAAAACTGATACTGAGCAAATTAGTCCCTCTACTAAGAACCTGTGCTCATGACTGGGGCTCTAAGATGAGAAGGAAGAATACAGTTCTTGACTTCACAGCACATATAGCCCAGCAGGGGAGTTAATCATTAAATATATAATCACAGAATTAATTATCAGCCACACTTGTGTTAAGTATCAAAGAGGAAGGCCCATCTGTTTTGGGAGAGGCTTCCAAATCCCGCTAAACATCAACAACAGCAACAATAATTAGCCATAAAGCTTTAGTTTCCAAAGCCTGTAAAGTTCAAATTAGTGAGATAAATCTGTGATACTGTTGGCCTCCTGATTGATGAGTCCAGTGTAATCTGTATGCCTGGTAAACAGAGAGATCTATTTCATTCAAGGTCATCCTGGGTTGGCATGACCAACTTCAATTTCATTCCATTCTCCTTGGGTAGAAGTATTTTTGAAACGAAGAGCTGAGATCGGCTAATTTGTCAACATTACAAAGCAGGAGCCTATCGTCGTAACTCTTTTCTCTCACTGAACCTTCTCAGCAGCAGCAGCTGACATATGAACCTCGCAGATGAAGATGCTACAGCCTGGCTGTTTCTCCACCACACTGCTGAGGGTCAGATAGTCGGGAAATGCTTCTTCGTAGCCATTTCTTTATCATTTTTAACAGGGTCAAGCTCAAATACCCATAAAAGGAGATTGAGAGCCAATATGCTATACCATCAAATTTAAGAGGCTAGGGGAAAAAAAATCAAAGCCATAAACTGTTATCATTTTCAGTATTTTATTCCTTTTAATGCTAGTCTATTAGTTTCAATAAAAGGAAAACAGAATATCCATTACACGGTAACTTGACATGCCTATTATGCCAATATGATTAGTTTTTGTGAAACACTCATGTAGTGGTTATAGTTTATAGAAAAATTGATTTTACAGAATCAGAGAAATTAGGATTGGAAACATTCTATTAGGTCACTAGATACATCCCCTTGGACTAGTGAAGAATTGATCCCTAGCTCACAGTGTATTATCTGATACATTTTTCTATCAGGTTTTGATAGGTTTATATATTTATTATAGGCTGGCAATATGTACCACTAAAAATTACACCAATCCATCTGAGAAATAAAATTCTAGAAAAATAAGCATTTGCTGAGCACTAATTTTACTTTGGTGGATACATTTTTAATATACTAGATTTTATAGCCTCTCATCTTATAAGAGGCAGGGTAGTAGCACCGGATCATGGGTTGGCATTACAATCAAATAGCGAATTTGCATATCTTAAGTTGCAGAAATTTCCCCAGACATAGTTTCCCATCAGATTTCTACAAAATGTGGTATGAATGTTTGATTCCCAAGAATGGCTTATTTTCCATACAAAAAATTGAGCCCTGTACCTCAAGCAAGTGCCTGCAATCAAACACTTGGCTAGGCTGACATTCCCTTCTTTGTGGGCAATATGTGCTAAGCCCTGGCTCTTGGAGAAACATTTGCTAGAGAGTAGCAAATGGAACTCTGTACCTGAGGGCCTTGGGATGGGATGCAGCAAGCAAGCGAGCTGGTGTTCCACAAACCCCATGTGTTCTTTCTCACCATGGCTCGGGGAGGGGAAAAGAAGAGAATATGAAGAAGAAGAAGGCATCACCAGGCAAAGTGTACCTGTAATACGATCGGCCTGTAAACTCCTGGGGTCTCCCAGGTCAAAGGGGTAGGATTGCTCCTGTCTGTTCCAGTGCGACCCTTCAGTTATTCTCTTTCCCTTTAAGACCATCCTTGAAGTTCATTTTCACCTGATGCATTTATTAAATATGGAGAAAACACAGGATGTGATTTTTCTTTTCAGTCCTGCTAGGTTTTTCCTTTACCCCAGCTCCTTTATGGAGTTAGCAAGTGGGGTGTTGGATGTGGGTGAAATTGGGGAGCAAGGGAGAAGGGGAATAGGGCTATGCCATGTGGACGAGAGCAGAGAGGAAGGCACAGAAATGTAGCATTCAGCTAAATAATGTCTAGTTCCACTTGGTGTTCACGTTCTCATGTCCTGTTCAAAAGCCCAGATGAAATTCCTGTTTGTTCGGGATGCAGCTGATGAGTATTATGTCTGGAGAGCGTCCCAGAGAAGGTCTTATACATCTTTTATACACCTGCATGCTAAACGAGCAGAACACCCAGGTGCTGAGTAAGACATATGAATTTGTGGTAAATTATGCAAACAAGTAATTTTGCATGTCCAGAAAGTAGTGCTATCAGTGGTATGGTTTTCCTAAACTCTCCATAATTTAGAAGAATGCAAACCAAATGGCAGTCAAACCTCGACAGGGCCTAATTGCTCGGCACTGTGTATCTGCTTCGATAGGTGCCAGTCACCCAGAAGGCTGCTTGCCTGCTAGGGACACTTGTACAGCCCGAGTAGAAACCAGTAAAACCCTTCCAGGGGATTAATGAAGGCAGTGGGAACCTTAGCCATGATGACCCCCCCCACCCCGGATGGCAGCAGTAAAAACTGCTTTATCCAGGGGCCCCGTGGCTATGCCAAGGCAAAGATGATGCCACTAAAGAAAGAGAGACAGGGGGGCTGTGCTGTTGGAGTCAGAGACTTTCAGTAGTGATAGAGGATCTAGGCTTGCTACTCAGTGTGGCCTGGGGACCAGCAGAACCAGTGACTTGGGAACTTGTACCTACAGAGTCCTGGGCCCCACCCCAGACCTACTGAATCAGAATCTGTATTTTCACAAAATGCCAGGTGGTTTGTAAGCACATTCAGGTTTGAGAAACACCAAGCACTTGAGAAATACATGTCACCAGCTCCCCAGTGGATTTCTACAGTCACGGTCTGGACCAGCTAAGAAGGGGCACAGCTTTTCCAGCCTAGTAGGAAGTTGGTTTCATGTTCATTTCAGCAAAAGCCAATGAATGATTATGTTCCTTTCATGAATACACATTCCTCGTCATCCTCCTCCTTCTCCTCCTCCTCCTCTTCCTCCTCCTCCTCCTCCTCCTCCTTCTTCTTCTTCTTCTTCTTCTTCTTCTTCTTCTTCTTCTTCTTCTTCTTTCTTTCTTCTTCTTCTTCTTCTTCTTCTTCTTTTTTTTTTTTGCTAGCTCCCATTATTGTCTCTTGGGAAGCATTTCTTCCTAACTGCATGTGAATCTGGTAAGGCTGTACCAAGAAGTCTAGGCACCTGCCTGAGGCTGGCCAGAAATAGTTTTATTCTGGGACTGCTAAGTAGAGGGAGGGCCTTTATTCTGAGATCATAAGGTGCAAGGACAATATTGGCTTGGGACTGGCAGGGGTATCTTGCTACCACGTGTAGAGGGAATTTGCTTGAGAACGAAGCTGGGGGGTCAGACAGAGCAGAGCAGAAAGATGGGGGGGGAATCATTTGTACCCTCAGTCCAGTTGTATCCAAAGCCGCTCAACCCCTTGGAGTTCTGAGCTGTGTGAGCCAACACATTCACAGTTTAGAGCAGTTGTAGGTTGGTTTTTGGCTGTTTGTAATTAAAAGGGTGGCCCTGACCAATACATTTCTGAAACTGGATTACGAGTTTTTCCAAAATGGAAACTACACCTGACTAAGGGAAGAAATTCATTGCCACGTTCACAATTTATAAGCCGACAACTGTGAGTTTGTGTATATGTGTTTAAGTATAATCTGAGTATAATTAAATGTGGAAGGTTTAAAACTTTTAGGCACTCATGTGTCCCAAATACTGGTTATCTGTATAATTGCAGCAGGCTGTATTTATTTTCTAGATTTAGAGGCAATGCCTATTGAAATTAATATTCAAATTTATGCCAACTAATATGCAAATAAGCATAGCTTTGGTGCTTTAAAAAACAAGAGGATAGGATTGCAGCACTGGTGTTTCAATGGTGCTGATGCTTTGATGAAAGAAGACAAAGACGGCCAGAATGCAGATGAGACATGTTCCCTTGGAATACCCAATGCAAATGGGAAATTCATGGTTCTGTTAAACTGTTTTAAAACAGAAAACGATCCCTCAATCTTATATAGCACTTTAACCATTCATTAATTTACTTGGTGCAAATACCACAACTTTTCAGAAACGATGCCACTCATAAATATAATCTATGACCACAAGAGAAAATATGTACTTTTACTCCTGCCAAATGTCAAAATTTAAATCTCTGATTGTTCCAGTTGAAACAGTGTGGTCTGCCTCTCTTCTTTAACCTCTTCTATGCCTCTCTTCATAGACATATATTTCACTAGTATGTGTCTAGTACAATATTATTTATGGTGTGTGCATATGGATTTTAAAATGATCAGTTAGGATTAGGTTAAGCTATGAATGACAGAAACTTGGAAAGCAGTGGAAATTTCTTTCTTTCTTAAGCAGGAGAAGTCTGGAGGTGGACTGTCCAGAGCTTGTATGGTGTTTCCATGGTTATTGAGGACTAAAGATTTTTTCCAGCCTTTCAAAACACAGTGCCTAGGGGGTGACTCTAATCCTCTGGTTCCATAAGGCTGCTGGGTTTCTAGACATCATATCCAGTTTCCCAGCAGCAGGGTGGAGGAAAAGAGGAAGAAGGATGGGCCCTCTCTCTTTTAAGGAAACTTCCGGGAAGTCCCACAAAGTACATCGACTTATATATCATTGGTCAGAACTTAGTCTTATGCCACATGTAACTATGACGGAGGCTGGGAAATATGGCCTTATAGGTGGGAGGCCAATTGTCCAGGTAAAAAATCATTACTCTGATAATTTGAGAGAGAAACAAAAAAATACCCTAGGAGAAAACTGTCAAACTCTGCTCCAAATATTAAATGCATATTTGTTTATTGATTTATTGTATGCTTCCTGCACAAGAAGTTAGCTCCATGGGCAGCCCGGGTGGCTCAGTGTCGGGCTCCCTGCATGGAGCCTGCTTCTCCCTCTGTCTTGTGTCTGTCTCTGCCTCTCTCTCTCTGTCTCATGAATAAATAAATAAAATCTTAAAAAAAAAAAAAGAAGCTAGCTCCAGGAGGGCAAGGGCTTTATTTTGTTCATGACTATATCCTTAATGCTATTCTGTATATGTCTTTCTTGATTTTCTTTCATGAGTTTAGGAAGCTTGGCCAGCTAGAGTGCTGTGTTGGGAAAAATGCAGAAAGTCCATCCAGATTTGGTGAGAAAGAGTGCTGTGGTCAACCACGAATGTCTGCGGTGCCCAGACCACGTGGCCCAGGCCTAGAGCCTTCCCTCTAACCACTAGTTTTCAACTCAAATGTTGTGCAATGAGTGGCTACTGTGAAGCCAGTTTAAATCTATATGCCAGAAGGCCTTATTTAAATTTGTTGTTTAAAATGTTTTATTCTGAGTAGAGATTTGAGTATTTTCTGCAACTTTTTTTCTTTCTCTTATGTGGCATTCTCTTGCGCAGTTGTAAATTTTGCAGGTTTCTAGAGAGTTGCTAAAGGAATTATATGCAAATTCCAGGTTACACTTAGTTGGCATATTCTAACCAGAAAGTTGCTGGGAAAAGGGATTTTTGCTGTTCTTTAAAGAATAAAATGAAAAAACAGGTCACGAATTTTTTTGCTGTCAGAGTAGGGGTGCAGTGCCGTGGCATGTTCATCCTCTGCTTCCTTGGGAAGGCAGGAGGGCCCAGAGAGGTGATAAGGACTTTCCAAGTTCTACAGAAATGCTAGAAAGAGAAGCTTAGGCCTTTTCTTTATTTAGCTCCAATAATCTAAGCATGAGGACAAGAGGACCAGAGTTAAATTCAGCTACAATTAAAAATAGCTAAGACTATTGAGTAATGTACCAAATTGCATCTAAAAAAGTTTGTCTTTAAAAAGCTGTCACCGCAGCAACCTTCTTTTTCTGCCCCACACAACACATTTCCTCATCAGTAATGGTGACAAGACAGTAACTTGATATGGCTGAGTTTCTTTCAGAAGGAGGGAATTATGCAATATTCCATAAGGAGAAATCATAATTTCAAGGATGTTGTTTAAAAAGCCCCCTTGATTACTCTTAATGCACTTCTCCTGGGGTACATGTCCCTCTTTTCCCCTACTTTCCCAACCGTGAGTCAAGAATTACTGCCTTATTATGTTTTTTTTTAGATTTTATTTATTTATTTGAGAAAGAGAGAGAGAGCATGGGTGCAAAAGAGAGGGGTGGAGGGGAGAGGGAGATGGAGAAACAGACTCCTCACTTTGCAGGGAGCCCATGTGCACAGGGCTCCATCCCCAGACCCTGGGATCATGACCTGAGCTGAAGGCAGGTGCTTAACCAACTGGGCCACCCAGGTGTCTGGAGAATTACTGCCTTATTGGAATGACCTGCTTGTTATTTAAGTTTTGTTTTGTTTAGCTATTTCCATGAGATTAGCCATTTGTAAATAACATCTGGAAATTCTACATCTTAGTTTGGGTTCCCCCAAAGCAGAGTTTAAGAATCTTGGGAGCACGTATTTTATTAGGGAGATAGTCCCAGGGAGCAGGAAGAAAAAAAGCCAATAGATGAGTTTGTTATTGAGGTCACACTATGGGCAATAAAGGCTTGGTTTAATCAGAACCTCTGGAAAAGTAAACATATGTTAGAACTGTCGCTGTGCAGGATGAATGAGTGTAGCACTTAGCCACTGACTTCCGTTCCTATCGTTTGCAACTTACACTAGGGATATTAACACACTTCACCCTCCTACCACTCCCAGGCTGCACTTGTGTGGACTGGCTACCCCATGACATCAGAAAACCCTATCTATCCACAGTGCCCAGCAGAAAGGCCCATGGGATGGATGCTGACAGAGCAAGGTGAGTCTGAGATTACTCAGGAGTGTCCACTGTGTGTGCAGCTAAAGTCAAAGGTAGAATGAGGGGGACTGATGTTAGGGGAACGGGTGTGTGTGGCAGGCTTGTGATCTGAAGTGAGTTAATGCTTAACAGCTTGGTATTTAGACCCCATGGTTATAATCAAGGCCTTTGGTTGTGGATTTTTTTTTTTTTGAAGATTTATTTGTTTATTTGAGAGAGAAAGATCATACAGTGGGGTGGGGAAGAGGGAGAGGGTGAGAGAGGATCTCAAGCAGGCTCCCTGCTGACTGTGGAGCCAGACATGGGGCTTGATCCCAAGACCCTGAGATCATGACCTAAGCAGAAATCAAGAGCTGGATGCTCAATGACTGAGTCACCCAGGCACCCCTGTTTGTGGACTTTAATTGAAGATGACATTTAAAATCAGTAATAATCCAAGGTTATAAAGTGAAGACCAATATCACGGTAGCCATATTAACCATATACGTGTATAATTTAAGCCCTTGGATTTTTTTTTCCTCTCTCTCCTTGCTGTTTAACTTTCAAATTTCTCTTCTGTATGCTATGATCTCTACTGAAGGATAGGGTTGAGAAAACAAGGTGGTAGAAATAGAATCTGTCAAATATTTCCACTTGTTAGGAACTCTTCAAAAAGTCCTTATGGAATAAGAGGCTGAGATTATTGGCTAAAATGGGATTTGGGGATTACATGTGATTTTAATTTCTCTACACTATCCAATTTCTATAATTAATTGGGGCATGACTCACAATCCTGAGTAGCACGCCTAGAACACAGAAGAGAAAGATGTATCTTCTGCTTCTTACTTTTGGGGCTGCATTTCCCGTGTGTAACGGGCACGGTGGGTGAAGGATACAGAGATGGTATGGCGTGGTGAAAACCGCAAAGGGTTTGTAAGTCTGCCTCCTTGCAGCTATGAGACCATGCTAAGCCTCAGTTTCCACGACTCTACGAAGCTAATAAGCTTCCTTGCAGAGCTATTGCAAGGATTAAGCATTATTATGCAATGTGTTTGACATATCAAAACTGCATTGTAAAGTCAATTAATAAACAAATGAAAAATCTTGGTTCAGTTGATATCCCATTTAGACTTAGTTTCTGGGTAAAGCTTACGTTTACTGAAACAAACTGCTTTGACTCATTTAGACTGAATCTTTTAAGATAAAATCAGAAAATCCCTTGGGTTGATACTGAGCTGAAAATATAGGTGCCAAGAGGCAAACATATTCCCCATTTTATTCACCCCAAGAAAAAAGAATAGTCTCCCAGTGACCAGAATAACTGCTTCCAGACTGCAGTAAGTGGTCCCAGAGCACTCCCCACTCCTTTGGCTACTGTTCACATTATGGGCAGAAGTTGAGTGACAGGTCCCAAGTGAGACGGACAGGACAACCCTTGGTGGTCCCTCATTATCCCCAGCCATTGGATCCATCATGTGGAAGGATTTTGATTTGGTCTGCAGCCCATGGTAGATTTCTCCCAACAGCAACTGGTTTTCAAATCTGGGGTACATGAAGACTTTCCAAGAGGTACACAGCCATGCATAGATTTAAAGGAACTCATTTCCCATTCTCAACTTTCATATGTATCCTTTCTAAAATTGAGTAGAGGTGGTCTGAAAACAAGACTGTTTCTCTCTTCCTCATTCCCTTTCATAGTCTTCCTTCTCCTACTTTAGAGAAGCCTTTATTTCCTACCCATCCCAAATAACGGGATGGTTCATTGCTCAGGATGTAAAAACTTCCGTGGTGCCAAGTAAAGGGACAGTTAGAAATAAAGTCCTTTCCTAAAGGACCTTGTCTTTTCCATACTCCAGATATTGCCAAAGAAACGTTCTCTGCTGAGGGAGATCCCTGTGACCTTTGATAAGGCATGATAAAGGCAGAGTCTTATTTCATGATAAAACTGGGAATATTGTCTATCTGTAGTGGATTGTTGTCATAGAGACATGTCTCAGCATGTTTATTTTGAATTAATAAATGAAGTCAGATATGTTCGGGCAGAAAGTAAGCCTGCTTTGGCTGACTAGTTTGATACCAAGGACTATTTATATGGCAGACATTTTCCATTAATAAGTGAGTTAAGTGTATAACTCCAAAGTTGTTTTATTTTAAAATAGATTTAAAATGTGAGATAATATTAAAGCAGTTAATAAAACATATTATATTGAAAAAGATCTAGTGAAAGAAGCAGTAATTCCTGACATTTTATGTATGTATCAGGTTAAACAAAGTGCCCTTAAGTGAAAGAGTAAAATGCACAAATGACAGTCACTTGCTTAATCTTTGTAGAGAATTTTTGATATACTTCTCAACATTTCAGAAAGTGGGTGGCTGATTGGGTAACAGATCCTTTTGCAAGTTGGGTGGTTCAACTCTCTGCTTTCAGTAAAATTGAAGGAAGACCTAACTGAACTGTCAGCTCTCAGACATTAAAAATAATTTGTGGTGATAGTAAACTTTGTTATTTTTGATATAAGAATCAGAAAGATCTCAAATAAATGAGAGCAGTACTTCTAAAGCATATCTATTTGTCTTCCCTGCATGCCTATCTATGTATGTGAGCAAGGTATCTCAGCAATTACACTGAAAACAAGGGTAAGTAGAAATAGAATTGCTGCTGTAGCGTCTTACTCTAGCAAAAAGTAGTGTTCATTCATGGAGCATCAGCTAATTGAGAGAAGCAGCTTCATTTATCTCACTGAAAGACACATTTTTAATAAAATTTGATTTTTTTTGCTTGATAATTGTCAAGATTTGCAATATGTTGATATTTTGTGACTAAAGAGGTTTATATTAGTATAAAGTTCTGTGGGCAAAATAGAATGAAAATATGAGTTCAAAGAGGAAAAAGGAATCATGTAAAATATGCATCTGTAAATATGATGAATAGTTTAAATGTTAACTTAAAAATGTGTTGAGGGGGCGCATTGGTTTTCAAATTTTATTACAGGATATTCAAGTGAAAAAAACACACCATTGCAATAGGGGAGCTGCCTATAGTCCTTGGGAATAATATGTTCCTTGTTGGTGTGGGGATGAGGGAGAGAGGTGAGAGGTGCACAGTGGCTCTCGAAGCGTCTGTCTGGTGACTGGTGTCACGAGATTTTGATTTGTAGTGTAGGCTTCCTTGGAATTTGAAATTCTGGATTAATATTAGAACCAGCCTTGAGCTTTAACCTGAAATAGGCCTTCTCTGCCATTTTAAGTCCTCTCTGGTTCAGGTCTATACTTTCTTAAAGACATCTCCCTCTCTGAAGTCATTCCTGACATATATTTCTGTTGTGTGGGTTCCCATAGGTATCACTTTAATCAAGATTCTGTGAAAGCATTTATTTTGTTCATTCATTCATTCATTCATTCATTCATTCAAGAACCATGTGTGCCAGGTACTGCATAGGGAGCTGAATATGCCTTTCTGAGCAAAACAAGCATGGGCCCCATCCTCATGGAGCTGATATTTCAGTGGAAATAGAGGAACAATAAAAGTAAATAATTATACAAATAGATGATTAAAGATCATAACAAGTACTACGAATGCAAAGAACATGGTGATTAATGACAGAAAGAACAGGGAGTGCTTGGTTCTAATTGAATAAACAGGACAAATTCTTTGAGGAGGTAACAGTTACACTGAAATCAGAAGTAGGAGAGCAACCTGCCATACTAAAAATGGTGAAATGGTGTTCCAGTTAGTGAGAATAATGGGTGGGGGTGAGGTGGGAGACCAACTAGTGATGCGCAAGGACAGAAAAAAGCAGGGCCCCCCAAATATTCATAAGCTCAGATTTTATTCTCAGTGCGGTGGAAATCCATCGAAAGACTTCTAGCAAGTTTTATTTGTTTTTAAAATATAATTTGGGCTGATGTCTGAAGTCTTGACTGGAGTAGGCAAGACAGAAACAGGGAAATCATTTAAGAGGTGTATCAGCCAGATTAGGCAAGGCTATGCAGTAATGACCCCTAAATCTTTGGGGCTTATATCAACAAGATTGTATTTTTTCACTCATGCTACACATCTATTACAGGTCGCCAGGAGCCCTACTCCCCATCCACTCACTCCAGGATCTGGCCAGATGGAGCAGCCCCACCATCTTGAAAATTGCTGGTCACACAGCAGAAAAAGGAACATAGTAAACCAGGTCCTGGTTCTTAAAACATCTGCCTAGACAAGTCACCTGCCCCTTCTGCCTGTATTTTATTGTCCTTATCAAATTATATGGTCACCCCTGATTTCAACATAGATGGAATGTACCCCCTGCAGGAGGGGCACTGCGGGAAAAGAAAATGAATATCTGGTGGATGGTTTTATGAGGTACTGCTGGAGGCTGTCCAAACAAGACGAGATGGGACGTTTGATTGAAGTGATGCTAGTCAAGACAGGGACAAATGGGCAGATTTGAGGTTATTTTTGGAGTTCTTTTCTGGATATGGTAATGGCTTGACTCCAATGGAGGTTTGTTGTTGCTGTTGTTGTTGTTGTTGTTGTTTGGTCACTCTCATTAGACTGTGAACCTCATGAGGCAAGCCATGATATTCATCTCCATTTATCCAAGGCCAAGCATAGAAATGTTTACTGAATGAAGGAATGGGATTCACAGATCAAAAACCTGCCTCCTGGATATACTATGGCTTGGAATTTCCCACAGTTGGGGTGAATCTGTTCTGTAGAGGGAGGGAGAAGATTTAAAAAAAAAAAGTGTTTTACACATAAGAGAAAGCCTCACTCATTGGATTTTCTGCAGGATTGTGAGGGACATCGATTTAGGAAATGGTCCGGGCCACAGCACTGCTCCTTCCTGGGGGGAGAGCCTGACTGGGCCCGTCCTGTTCCATTCTCTCCTGGGACTGACATTTCTTCCATTTCTTCCATCTCCATCAGCTTCTGATCGCTTTGCACCCCGGGAGGGGGCGGAGGAGTGGCCATCTGCAGCGATGCCTCTGGAGAAAACAGAGTTTAGATACAGCCCATAAATCCAGCCCAATGAATGACTCCCTTAAACAAAGACAATGGCTGGTGGAGTGGGGGTAAAAAAAAAACCTGCCTAAAAGAAATCTTGAAAAAATGCAGCGAGGAGGTCTGCCCTCCAGGTTGCTGCCCCCCTGCCCCTCCTCACCCCACCCCCCATGCTGCTTGGCCCCGCGGGCCGCTGGCTGCACAAGTGACCTGTTGGGTCTCCAAGAGCAGGGCCTTCGGGGCGCCAGCTTCTCCGGGATGAGGCGGATCCCAGCCCCCCGACCCCCCCACCTCCCCCCATCCCCCCGACCGCCCCCCCCCAGCCTGCTGCGCCTTCGGGAGGCGGTGCCGGGCGCCCCAGCCTCCGCCCCCAGCTGTGGTCCTGGGGGGGCAGCCTGCGCGCTAGCACATCCCTTCCCCTCTCGGTGTGGTGGCCCTCTGTCATCTGTCACCCCGCGGGGACCAGCTCCTTCTCTAACACCTGCTCCGGAGACCCCCCCCCCCCCCGGGGTTCATGTCTGGTCCTTGCCGCATCCCGGTCCTCTTGGTTCAACATCAGGGATGGGGGTGAGGGGGGGAGGGATGGTGTTAGCCAAGGTCACTGCGTCCCGCCCCCGGGGCAGGAAAGGGTGTGCGGCTCGCGCCCCGGGGGGTGGGGGGGGCGGTGGAGGAGCCCCATCCCTGTCGGGGAGACCACAGGCCGGGAATGTGCTCCTGGCGCAGACGGTGGGTTCAGCTCCGGGTGCAGGCCTGGCCCGAGCTTCAGTCCCGGGGCTTCCAGGAGCCGGCTCCCTGGGGGGGGGGGGGGGGGGGTGCCGGGGTCCCCGGGTCTCTCTGGGTTGATTTCAGATCTGGCCGCTCCGAGGAAGAACTCTCGCATCCCCGGAGGCTAACATGCCACTGCCCGTGGTTTATTCCTCAGAGCTCTGGTCCCACCCCGGCGCCCACCCCACCGAGCCTCCTGTTGAGCACGCATCCCCCCAGAGCATGCATCCCCTCAAGCCACCGGCACCTTCCAGGAAGGGAGGCGGTTCTCGGTTAGCCGTGCCTCAGGCCCAGGGCAGGGACAGGCCGGATCAAAAGGAGAACCGGGGTCCGGAGGGAGGAGGGTCCTGAAACAAGGACGAGAGGAAGAGGAAGGGAAGGGGAGGTAGAGGCTCTCACCAAGTCTTGGGTGACGGTGACAGTGGAGGATCACCCAGGCCCCACGGTCCCGGTTTGCTGCCCCGGGCCAGGTCCCCGAGGAGCTGAAAGGAATCCCCCCCCCCCCGGGAGGGAGCCCCGAAAGTGTTTCTTAACAAACAGCCAGCTTTGGATATCCACTTTGCTGATGCGGATATTCAAATTGCTGATTTCTTTCTCTTTTTTTTCCCTCCACTGTGCCGATCTCTCCAAGCCCAGACCGGCCCGAGTCTTTCTAGTGCAGGGCCAGGTCGTGGATCTGTAGCAGAGGGGCTGCTGCCGGGGGGCAGGAAGACTGTGTCTACCTGGGAAGCCAGGGCTCGGGGAAGACACGCAGGTGCAGCAGCTGCAGGGGCCCCAAGCTTCTGGGCCTGGCCGGTGACTCTCCTGCTCAGCAGGCCTTCCGGCAAATGCACATTCAGGTCCCCATCTGCCAGCAGTCACAAGATTCAGAGAGCCACGGCCTCGACAGCCCAGCCTGCCTCACCCTCCGTCCATTCTCTGAATGGGCAAACGTCACACAGCAGCCCTCTGGCCCGGGAACCATTGCCTGATTCTCCCTGGGCACCTGTGTCCTAGAGACAGAGGGTGCTGGTGTTGGCCTGAGTCATGTTCTGGGGCACTCTGGGCAGGGCATGGAGATGTCAAGGAGGCCAGGGCCCTGCCACCCCTCTGGCTTGCTGAGAGGCCCTGAGCCGTTGGTATATGACCACTTGGATCTTCTGGGTGGCGTTATAACCCCTGAGAAATGCCCGTCGCTTTGTGGGGAGGTAACCTTAATGCAATGCTTTTCTGCATTCATGTGAGTTTAAAGTCAGCATTCTGTTGAGGAACAAACAAAAACCAAGCAAAACTTGTTTCCAGAATATTCTCCTGTCTCCTACCATCAGTATAACACCTTAATGATTTGCGATACATAAACAAGGAGTGGGATTCAACGGACATGCCAACCAACACTGCTCTCATCATCAGAGCAAGGGGAGCAGCAGATACTTTATGCCGTGGTAACTGGCTAGCTATACAGTCCCACAAGCCATAAATGCAAAATCCGCTTCTTCCTCCTCTCCCCCCCACAGTGCCCCCTGCATATTAAGTACTGAATTAATGAGTTCATCATTGGGGTCAACTCTGAACTGGGCTGACTTCTCAGCAACCAGTCTCAGGAAAAGCAGGAGGGAGTTGTCTACTCACTGACCTCAGAAGAACGTTTGATAAAAATGTTGATTCCTTTGGTTACTTATGAGTTATAACATGCATATAAATGAGCAGGTTTTATTAGTTGGTGTAGATATCAAATTCTATCTGTAGAAAACAGGCATTTTACTCTAAAAGAGGCTAAACTGGGTTAAAAATGAGCTTCACAATCCTATTAGAACTTGTGTTCATATCTGTCCCCCCAAAAGGGCACTGCCTTCCTTTGAATTGTAGGATCTAGAATTGTAGAGCTCATCAGACCGCCTTCTTTCAGAGATGAAGAGATGGAGGCTCAGAGTGCTAAAGTAGCCTGTGAGTGGCTCTCCAGCTCGGGCCGGCGGAGGGAGAACCGGTGTACAAGACTTATGCTCTTCCAGCCAGCGTTCTGTCTCTGCCATGATTCACAGGATCAGAGTTTCTACGAGCCTCCCAGGCTGGGGAATGTGACTTTTTG
Source organism: Vulpes vulpes (assembly GCF_048418805.1). Lineage (NCBI taxonomy): Eukaryota > Metazoa > Chordata > Mammalia > Carnivora > Canidae > Vulpes > Vulpes vulpes. Next base: position 87,306,588 of record NC_132789.1, read on the forward strand.
TTGTCCTCTTTAAAGCATGCTGTAATAAACAATCTACGGTGATTACTCTTCCCTATAATTCCACATGGGGATTATAAGCCATCCTGTTATTCTGTAGCTGTATCATGCTGGTTTATTATTATATTGAAATGTTTCCTTTAAATACATTAGAGTCATACAGTATTTATTTTAAATAAGAGGGAACTAGCCTCTAGGAGATGTAGTAGTTCCTAAATTAGAAGCTCAGACATTTTAAATTAGAACGAAAGGCCCTAGGTAAATCTCTGAAGTAGGCCAGCAAGCTTGGTGAACGCATGAGGGAATTTATTGCAAGGTGTCAATAGATTCACGTGTATGCGAAGAACTGATTATAGACTAAACAAATAATATTTCTCACCCATACATCTCCTATGGGTCCACAAGCTTGTATTTGAAACGTTTGGGGCTGCATATGTTTTGGAAGTTAGATATTTCAGGTTTCAGAAGTCAGGTAACAGGATGTATAAACTATATATTAATAGCATTCCCAGGAGTCTGGAACAGCACCCTATAATCAAGCACCTTAATAATTTTGCAGTTAAATATGGGAATGTTCACTACTAATGGAATAAAAAAAGACTATCAATAGCCTTATGTTAGTTCAGGTCAGGTTTTGCCCCCAAAATGAGTTTGTCATGAATGTATCAAAAAAACCCTCTATTATAAGGGGTAGTGGAAAGGGAGGCAGGAGGGGGATGGGGTGACTGGGTGATGGGCACTGAGGAGGGCACCTGACGGGATGACCACTGGGTGTTATACTATATGTTGGCAAATTGAACTTCAATTAAAAAAATATATTAAAAAAAACAAAAAAAACCCTCTATTTTTAGTGCTTTGTAAAGTCCAGGATTATGGATGAAGGATTGTAGATCTAAATTTAAATGTATGAACATACTAATCAATAAGAGATAAACTTATTAAATGAGTTTCAATATTTAATGTACCTTTTTCTCACTATGTATTTTCTCAATCGGTGGCTAGATACAAAGACAACAACATATATCACACCAGAATTCACAAAATTTTAAGGACTCTTGAGTGTCCTTGGTGGAACCCTAATCCCAATCACAGCATGGCCCCGGATTCCCACTTCATGGGACCATCTCCTTCCCTAGTGCACAGTTGGAGGGGTGGGAGGGCCAGTGAGGACCTAAGGCTGGAGCCTCATTAGGAAAATCTCTATCCTTTAGGGCAGGGATTCCCAATCTTATTAAATAGGAGGGACTCCTTTTAATTGTACGTGCTCTGGAGCTAGATTTCTGTGTCAAGACTCTTGCTCTGCTGGGACACCTGGGTGGTTCAGTGGTTGAGCATCTGCCTTCGGCTTAAGTTGTTATCCCAGGGTCTAGGGATGGAGTCCCGACTTGGGCTCCCCTGGGGAGCCCGCTTCTCCCTCTGCCTAGGTCTCTGCCTCTCTCTGTGTGTCTCTCATAAATAAATAAAATCTTAAAAAAAAAAAAAGATTCTTGCTCTGCTACTTATCTATTGTGTGAACTCAGACAAATCATTTTACGTCTTTGCACTTCAGCATTCTCCTCAGTTATAAAGGAGGAAGGAAGAGTTCCTATTTTGTAAGAATATCATAGGGACTCATTTTAAGTAAAGCTCTTAGAGGAGTACCAGACACATAGTAATCTCTCAATAAATCTTGACTATTATTATTACTACTATAGTATTAACCTACATGCCTACAGTAGGCAGGATAATGCCCCCCCCACTTCCAGATGTCTACACCCTAATTCCCATAACCTGTTACAGAATACACTGGAGCATACCAGTGTAGATGTGGTTAAGTTAAGGGCCTTCGAATGAGGACATTATCCTGGATTATCCAAGTGTTCCCAGTGTAATCTCACGAATGTGTAAAAGGGAAAGCTATTCCTGGCTGTGGTAAGAGAAAGAGATGTGACAACAGAAGCAGAGTCAGAGAGAAGCTCCATGGCTAACTTTGAAAATGAGAGAATGGGCCACAAGCAAAATGTGGTACATCCATAGAATTGAGGATTATTGGTCTGTAAAAGGAAAGAGGTACTGATGCTCGCTACGATATGGATGGACCTTGAAAACATTATGTTAAGTGAAAGAAGCCAAACACAAAAGGTCATATATTGTATGATTCCATTTATACCGAATGCCTGGAATAGGTAGATCCATAGAAACAGAGGGCAGATTGGGTGGTTCCAAGGGGCTGGCATGAGGGGGAAATGGGGCACAACTGCTGAGAGGGTGTGGGGTATTATCTTTTGACAGAGAGAAAGAGAGATGGATTTATTAGCACCAAACAAACTTTATGCCATAAATATCACAAAGTGGCAGCCACAAAAAGAAACAAAAGATGCTATTGGAGCTAAACTGGGCTCCTGATTCTGCATTTCCAACCCTCCCCTGACTCTGTCCCTCCTTCTCAATAAAAAAATTAAAAAAAAAAAAAAAAGCAAACCCACCAAAAGGAGGAAAGACACCCAACTAACGAAATCCTGAGGATTCTCATCAATATGTTCCAGCTTCAAGAGAAATAGATTGAGGGGGTGAGTCAGCAATTCCAGGAAAGTTCCAGGAAAAATTCTTGAGAGAAGCCTCAAGGCTTGGCCCTAGGGATTTATTTGTCTGAGGCAGAAAGGGATTCTGGGTTAGTGCATTGAGCTGCAGAAATGAGCTAAAGCCCAGTGGAGTGTACTACACCCTTGATTAAGTGGACTGGGCGCTAGTGAAAAGGTAGTTAGCCACATCTCAGGAGGGAGTGAAACCCTGGGCTCCAAGCAAGGACTCCAGGCCCATTCCAACTGTTCCCATTTCGCATTCTCAAACCTTCAAGCTATAGAGAAGGGGCTTGAAAATAACACTGCACCCAGAGTGGGGAAGGAAGTGTTCTCTATAAGGCAGGGAGGATGTCAAGGAAAATTCACTTATATTGTGTTCTATTGAAGCAAGAGACAGTCAGAATTGCCCATATTAAGCAGAAATAAGATGAGAAGAAATGGTATAGTCATTGTAAAAATAGACTTAAGGAAAGTAGATGCATGTTAAAGACAGATGAAAAATCCTGTCTGGAGGAAACTAAAACCAAAATAGCAAGCAGGTTCTTTGCAAGTGTATTGCACTATATAAGAACTTAATAAGGACACAAATGAAATAAAACAAAAGATCAGGGATGTCTGGGGGACTCAGCTGGTTGAGCAGCTGACTCTTGGTTTCAGCTCGTGTCCTGACCTCGGGGTCTTGAGATCAGATCTCTGTGGGGCCCCCCGCTCAGTGGGGAGTCTGCTTGAGATTCTCTCCCTCTGACCCTTCCCCTGCTTGCACTGTCATGTGCATGGGCTCTTTTAAATAAATAAATAAATAAATAAATAAATAAATAAATAAATAATCTTTAGTAAAAAATGCAAAAGATCAAAATAAGAAGATAAAACAACAAAATGAGATGAAATGGAATATTGAAGAGCTAAAGGAACAAACTAAATTTTCAAGTAACTATTAGAAATAGAGATTGTAGACATGGATAAAACTCACAATAATGACTAGTGTGGACTTGAGATAATAGCAGCAAATGTGGGGAAACAATAATTGATACTAATTACAGAGCTCAGAGCTAATTCAGTGTAAAGATTTTTGATATTCTTGGGATGCCTGGGTGGCTCAGCTGTTGGGTGTCTGCCTTCAGCTCAGGTCGTGATCCTGGAGTCCTGGGATCGAGTCCCACATTGGGCCCCCACAGGGAGCCTACTTCTCCCTCTGCCTGTGTCTCTGCCTCTATCTGTGTCTCTTATGAATAAAATCATAAAAAAACTTTAAAAAAAGTTTTTGATATTCTTGATAAAAACTCAAAAAAAAAAAAAACAGAAAAATTATTGAAAAGCATAACGCAGGAGAATTTTCCAGAAGTGACAGAAGCAATTGGCAGGTTGAAATATCACACAGGATACTAGGCAAAACTGATATAGAATGAGCAACGTTAGTCATATAATGATGAGGTTATTCAACCTCAAGGAACTTTCTCAGGCATTCTGCAGAAAAAGCTAAAAGGGGAAAAAGAAAAATCAAAGGGCCTTTAGACTTCTTATCAACTCCCAAACACTAGGGAACAGCATGGCAATGTCTATAGAGGAAAAAAATTGTGACCTAGAATACCTTCATCCTGCCAAATTGTCTTTCATGTACAAGGGCAACAAGGAGAGCATGCTAAAACATAACAGAGCTCAGGGAATAAAGCACACATACATTTTCTAGAAGAAAGTCTTTGTGGACACAGGCTCTGAAGCCAGATTGCCTGGATTTGAATTCGGGTTCGAATCCTGGCTTTGCCACTTACTAGCTGTGTAGTTTAGGCAGGTTCCTTTTTATACCAAGTCTCCTCATCTGTAAAATGGGGATCATAGTCACTATTTAATTGGGCTGTTTGTGTGGATTCAATGAATTATATATATATATATATATATATATATATATATATATATATATATATATATATAAAACTGCTTGGAATAGTGCCTAGCCCGAAGTAAATGCTCTATATACACATGTTTCCTGTAATCAATACTGTGTATCATTGTGATGAGGAAAGCCATCTCACCAAGAGATAAAGCTAAGAATGGTAAAGTACTAAATTAGTCCAAACACAAAGCTAAGATTGAACAAAAACAGCAACAATTGAGGAAAATATGGTTGCAGAACAGATTGTAAATGGATAAATTTTGACTAAGCAAACAAAAGCACTAAAAAAAAAGGGAGATAGTATGAGAAAAGTGGAGAAGAAGTACAAGTATGCTGGTCACTTACCTTTCATAAAAAACCCTTCGACTCATATTGTCTAAAATTGAAATAAGTAATTAGAAAGACATCTTCTTAATGATACTCATCTCCTTTTCTTACCCTTTAGAGCAGTCTCTTAAGAATGAGGAAAGTACTGTGAAATTCAGCATTTTCTTTACTTTCCCTTCAATTTCTTTTGTCTTCTACTAAATTCACATGAAATAAAATGTAATTTTTTTTAATCTCTAAAAGGGATATAACACAGTTCTATTCTTATGAGATTATTTTTGATGACCTAGCCATCCTTCCACCCAATTATACATTTGTGTAGAGAGAAGTCTGAATTGATGATCAACATGTGTTAACACTGGCTATTGTAGGGTAGTGGAATTTGAATAATTCATGGTTTTTCTGGTATGTTCCTTGAGTTTTAATAATATGTGTGTATAGAACCAGTAAAGTTATTATTTTAAAACTAATCAATTTAACAACCAACTAAATCAATCATCGATCATTTCACAACCCTGCAAGAAATGACTCATGCTTGTTCAAACACATTTTATTCTTAAGAAAAGACACTATGTATAATCAAAGTCAACCTCTTCATATTTTCCACTCTGTTACTTAAGCATTAGGGAACAGTTTTGTCTTGTCAACACCCAGCTAGAAATAAAAGCTTATATGTGATGAAAAATAGTGGCTGTGGGGTATGGAGTGACTCACAGGAATATGATTTCCCATGTCAGGAATAAATGATCTCCACCAAGTAAGCTGGACTTTCCTACAATGTCAAGCAAGGAAGTAGGGTTTGTAGGAGCAAAAGGCAGCTATTTCTTCCCCTACCACTCAAACACATATGATAATGATGTCCTCCTTTGACTAAGGATAACCCTGTGAATCTGCTGTAGACTGCCACAGAGCCTGGAATTCAGTTTTCAGTAATTGGCTGATCCTCTGAGCTGCCCTAGGTAGTGCTTCCTGTTCCTTTCCTTTCCTCTGCATTGTAGCTTGATCTCTCTCTACTTATGCTTCATTGTGATAGTTGGTCTGTCCCCTGTGAACTTCTGAGCTCCTTGAGGGCAGAAACTGTGTGCCTTGTTCATTACTCCACCCTAACCCTTGTGCCTGGTACAGAGCCCATCTTAGAGTGGGTGCTTGGTGGACTTTTGGTAGATGGTGAATATTGAATGAATTATCCATCCTTTGTCATCAGGTATATACACGTGTGAGAACAAAAAGCTGGGATAAAAGAATCTTTCTTCTTCTCATAATGTCATGTGAGACCAAAAACCTCTGAACATAATCAGCCCCATTACCAAGATGTAGGCATGGCTCCCCTACTATATAGCCAAATTCTTTTTTTTTTTCTTTTTTTAGAGGCAATGAAGAAACTGAAGAAGGGTTGATTAAAGGCAATTGTTCTGGAATCACTCCACAGGAGTCTTTTTGAAACAGTAGAATGCTATCTGGCCAGATTTTATTGCCTTGATACCAAATGCACCAAATGGGAGCCTCTTCATGCTGTTGCACATCCTAGAAGCCCTGTTTCTCCCTCATAATGTTATACCAGCCATTAGGGAACAGTTTAAAGGTTAATCATTTACAGAGTTACCTTGGCAAATAACAATGGACACGTCAGAGAAAGGAATATTTTGATTTTTAAATTTCCATTAGATGTAGACTCGGCCCTCTTGAAGAATAGGGCCCTTAATTCCCAGTAGGCCAGACCACAAAGAGCCGCTCATGTTGAGTATGGTTGCATGAATTGGATAAGGGCATTTAAACAGAATCTGGAGGAGAAAGTTACTTCTTATTCCACATTAGTAAGAAGCAAGAGAGACAGCAAATGGGGATCAGTGCTAAGGGTATGCACGGAAATTGGGTACATGCAAGAGCACTAGTTCTGAAAGGCCTCAGACAACATTTTCTTCCCGATATTTAAACCACAATGCAGATGCTATTGTTTGGTGAATGGAAATCACGCAAGAAAGGACAGAAAGAAGGAGAACTCTACAAAATACTAAAAACTCTTGTGTTTTCCTGACTAGTATCTGGATTGAAGTCATGAGATCTATAGGCATTTTGCCTTTGGGGAAGGTATAGTCAGGTGGTACTTTGTAACCTACTTCTAAGAAGTTTTAAGTCTATCACTCAGTGATGGACTCTCTTTCATCGAGTCTTTGGTCTTTGTTCTCTCACAGATAAGAATTTGCTGTTGCAGTGTACGCCTCGCACATTGCTAGGGGAAAAAGGTATTTTCGATTTCGGAAAGTTTCCAAAATTTTAAGAAATCTTGACAGTTTAGGCAGACCTTGGCGGGGGTGTTGGGGGAGCTCCTGACTTTTGGGCAACTTCCTGGGCAGAAGAGGATCTTTTCTTGGGGTTGTGAGAATGGTTATTACACCTACCAGCACCAGGACCTGGGGGAGAGAGGACACCTCTTCTAGCTGTTGTAAGACAATACTCACCAGCTCATAGCACCACTGGCCCACCTCCTTGACTCTGCCTTCAAAACACATCACCAATGAATTTTAAAACCCACTGTATATAGATCAGAAGGTTTCATAAATTCAAGGGTAAGACTCAGCTAGAAAACTTGTAAAAAATGCAGAGTTCTGGGCCCCACATGTCTGAGATCTGAAGTGGGGCCCCGGACTCTGCAGTTTTACAAGCTTGGCAAATATCAGAGCTGTGAGCAGCCTGACTGGAGAACGCAGCTGTAGATGCTTGCACATGTTCCCTCTGAGACAGCAACTGATGGTGCATTATTAATACCTGTGAAAAACCTTCAAGAAGTAGAGAAGCAGGAGATCTTTTGAGAGGCTGATGCATTGTGCTCTTTCAGCAACTCCCGATGTCATTTATCTGAGATGCTACTTTGTGCTGGCCTCCGTACTAGCACTTCATTTGGTATCTTTTTTTTTTTTTTTTTTTTTAAGATTTTATTTACTTGAGAGAGAGAAAGAGAGAGGGAGAGAGAGAGAGAGCATGAGCTGTGGGGAGGGATGGAGGGAGAGGGAGAAGAAGATTCCCTACTGAACAGGGAGCCTGATGCGGGGCTTGATCTCAGGGTCCCAAGATCATGACCTGAGCTGAAGGCAGATGCTTAACCAAATGAGCCACCCAAGTGCCCCTTCACCTGATATCTTTAAGCCACACAGAAATCTATAGGATATTATCTCTGTTTTGTAGAAGAAGAAGCAGAACCTCAGAAATTATGAAAATTTCCCCAGGCCTGCAAGTCCTAAGGTTAGAGCCAGAAAGCCAGGCCAGAAACCCCAAAGCCTGGAGGGGCCTCCACTCTGCTGAGCTGGCTGTCGTATCAATAGACATTGGGCAAAGAAAACCAAACAAAACACAGCAATGCCGGGCAGGACTCTCTTTTTCTTTTATTTGCTTTCAGGGATCCTCACCATCTCTCAGGGTTAATGGCATTTGCTTCAAAAGCGTTTCTTATTCTCTTTTGCCCTGTAGTGGGTCTCACAGGGAGACTCACCCCTGATTTTAGTTAGGGTACTTTGATAAAAGCTTATGGTATCCTAAGTACCCAACCTAAGTGTGAAGAAAAATAAAGCTTTGGAGGGATTCATCTAGAAAGAGCTTTAGCCTCCTCTATAGAGAGTCTTTCTGGCAATGACTACTTCTGTGTGGCCTTGAGCGCTCACAGGCGATGATGCTCCAGACCAGTGAAAAAGCTGAAGGATAGGCAGAGGCATCAGAACCTCAGTCACCAAGGAACCCTCCCTCGAGATGCAGAGATGTGACCCGGGCCATATGTCACTGATGGGCACATATAGTAAACCACTGAGCAGACTGAAGAGCAAGGAAGCCATTTGTCTGTTTCCATCCTAGGGACAATACAGCTTTTTATTCATAAAGGAAGAGACGTACGGTGGTGTGGGCCCAGTTAGGAAACAAGCCAAGGGAGCACTCAGAGACTAGTAACAGCAATGCTCTTACTAACACTGTGCCTAGTGGGACCAGAGAGGGAGTGAATTAGCTTCTGGAACCCGGGGAGGCCCTCCAGGGGGCAGGAGATGTGCCCGGTGAGAGCTGCAGCTGAAGATCCGCCTGGAGACTGCTTGCACAACATCTTCAAAGCAGCCTTTGCAGAAAAAGCATAAGAAATCTATAAATAGTCTTTTATTTTCCAAAGATAAAATAGGTTAAAGGCGGCCAATCAGAGACATTCTTTTTACTTATGTTCAGTCCATCATGAGCATTTGATCTTTGAGGGAAACCATACCTGAATGTTTATCACACTAAACGTTTGTCCCCTGCAAGCTTTCTACTCTCCTGCAAGTCACTTTCTATAAACTGCTGATGCAGTAGCCAGGATGCCTTAATTCAGGTCAGTCTCTCAATTATACCCAGTTATCTATCCCAAATTTAACTGAATTGGTTTAGGTGGACCAGCTTTTCGGAGGGTGAGCGTCTCATTACCTGTACTTTCTCATTGGCTCTGGCTCAGATTCTCTGTCCCCCCCCCCCCCCCCCCGCCCCGAAAACCTGACTTCAGTTCTGGTAATCAGTGCTCACTCTTTTTCTGTCCAGTGTCTCCCCCAAGGTTGGGGCATCATCTCCATCTCTATCCACGTTGTTATATTTGGACTAGCCATGTTCCCATAGAGGGACCCACTCACCCAGTGCATACTTTAGGTCATATCACTGAGTCAATCAGAGTCTCTCTCCTGGAAACTCAGAATTAGATACCTGTGTTTCCTCCTACGTGGTGGGATCAGTAATACGTGGACTTAGAGGTTTCTCTATAGCCATATTTTCCTACCATGTGAACCAGAAAAGCAGAGGAAGCAAGGTTACAGAGAGGAAGAGAAACATGGAGTAGAAACAAGACAGAAATGAGGAAGGAATCCCAGGTGGTTTGGTCTCGGGTTCAAGTTGTTCCTATGGCCCAGCCACATTCCTAGCTAACGTCAAACTTAGCTAGACCCGGTGGGTCTCTATAACTTGCATTCAAAAGAGTTCTCTCTATGACTCACCTTCTTTTCCTCCATGAAAATTGTCATGGTAGATGGGATTTGCCCACATGAGTTTCCCAGGATTGTCTCAGACATAGCCATGTGGGTGGGCAAAGGCATGGCATTGGCCTAAAATATCTTCGTTTATATTACAACTCATATCATAACAACAACTATCGGTATTTATGAAGCACCTGTTTACAACGTTGACTCGATTTACTGATGGCAAAGCTGAGGCTTCGGGAGGTGAAACAAGTGGTTTCAAGTTGTTAGAACAGCTAGCAGGTAAGTGGTAGCCAGGGTTCCAGAACTCTTACTTGCTCTGCTCTGTGTAGATCCAGCTTCATGGAAGAGTCATCTGACCAGTGGTTTGCACACTGGCATGATGACCCCAGTCACCCTGTTCCCACTCCAGAACTGCCTAATTAGAGAACTGGAGTGGAGACTAGAGCAAGATATGTTTTTAAAAAGGTTTTAACAGTTAAAAATTTAGGGCAGTTGTAGTGGCTCAGTCAGCTAAGAGTCTGCCTTTGGCTCAGGTCATGATCCCAAGGTCCTGGGATCGAACCCCGTGTTGGGCTCCCTGCTCGGTGGGGAGTCTGCTTCTCCCACTCCCTCTGTCCTTCCTCCTGTTTGTGCTCTCTCTCTCTCTCTCTATCTCAAATAAATAAATTTTGAAAAGTCAAAAGTTTAAAAGAACAACACATGCAGATTTATCTGACAACTATTTGCCAAGTACTCATGTATCAGAATTAGATTTGGCTGCAATAAAAAACAACACTAATCAATATATTCTTCTCATTTGAAGTAAGTCTAGAGGTAGGCAGTCTAGACCTGGTATCAAAGACTCAGATCTCACCTAGAGTGATTCCTATGAGTAAGTTTACCTTATGGACACACTATGGCTGCCGCAGCTCCAGCCACCACTTTCTAAGCAGTGGAAAAGAGGACAGACCAAGAGCAAAAAGAGTGAGCCTCCTTCAGTGTGTTTTTCAAGATGTTCCACCCCATGACTTCTGCTTTGACCTCTTTGACCACTTCTCTTGACAAGTGAGGCTGCAGATGCAGTAGTATAGCGGGGCACGACTGCTGGACCATACAGGGACTCTGAAATAAGGAAGAAGGGGAGCGTGGACGTTAGGTGAGAAACTGGCAGCCTCAGGCCCAACCCATTATGTGCCAGGGGCCATCCTCAGCTGTGGGGAGACAGCAGTGGCTTGGCTGTTTTCACGGTGCTTACATTCCAGTAGGGAGATTCATTTACAATACGTAAGCACACAATAAATATTAAAATTTTAAGTAGTAATGGATAAGGGTGGTAACTTTAAATAGGGCAAAAGGGGAAGGTGTCTCTGAGTAGAGGCCCGATTGATGTGACAGGGGCAGGAAGAGTGTTCTGGTCAGAGGGAACAGCACCCATGAAGACCTTGAGGGAGGATGATGGATATGCGCTCTGGTGGAGAACTATGGTCCAAAACCTTTCAGAGCCTCATGTGAGGCTTCGCATGAGATAAAAAAATAGTCTGGGTTACATTCATTGGAGGAGCAATGTTAGCGATTCTCATTAGTAATGTTTTATTTATTCACAAAGTACGTTTTCTTATCAATATGGTAGGTATTGACACTGCAAGTTATTAATGAATCCTGTTGATTTGATTGTAGTAATAGAAACCTCCTGTTCCCCAATCGCGTTGCCTGGGATATATCTTAGAAAGTTACAATGAATTATTGAAGCACACACTAAATATCATTATAGGATGAGGACTTCTAGTTGCATTTTAGGACTTTTCATCTTATTGATGTAATTTCGGATTCTTCCCTTTCCAGAAAGGTGCTGTCTGAGATACATTTATTCTTTAAATTCAAGCCAATTTAAGTTTTAAAATGCCATTTATAGGTATTTCAGCCTATGCCATTTCTTGAGAGGTAATGCCTTCCTTAAAGAGTGTTTGTCCTTGCTTTTCCTATCTCTCACCTTGAGTAGTGCCATCCTGCGGGGCTGGCAAAGTTTTCATTGGCCTTATCCATATCATTTATGATCTTATTGATTTCCATACACTTTCCACTTCAAACTTTGCCTTCATCTCGAAATCAGAATCTTTTAGAATTTCTTCTTGTTTGCCAGACTTTCCTCCCCCTACGCCATGCCCTTGGTCTTTTCATTGCCCCTTTCCTGATCTCTGATATCTTGCTTGATAAACTAGCCCTCAGGATTCACTTTATGTAACCATTACATTGAACAAGCAAGACCAGGGCATATAATCACGAACCGGTGCTTTGCATCCCGCTGTTCCTTTAAATCTGCTGTGTAGGCTTAGTTTTTACTCTTGCATCCAGACAAAAAATAGGCAGGTTTTCTGATCACCCAGGTAATACAAGATCTTCTAATCAATAATTTAAAGTCCAGTCCCATGTAACAGAGAACACTTTGAACTTGGTTCCGTATTAAGTTTTCTCTTCTTTCCCTGATTGTGACCTATCGCAGATGGAAGCTGGCATCAGGGAAAGGGGATGTGTTCCTTCTTCACTTTGTGCTTTTCCATCTCCCTCCTCTATCTTGTTAACTGTGATTTCTGACCCCTTCAGGGCAGAGCATGGGGAGGGAGAAGAAATACCATGGGTTAGAGAAGCTTTTCCGCACCTGGTGCTATTGTGTGCTCCGTGTTGCCCTCTCTGGGCCTGGGAAGTGTTTAAAGCTGACTCCTCTTCTCATCTGTCTCTCATGGTTGGTTGTCTGTTTGTTTGTTGACATTCCTACCACTGGAGACCTCCCACTTCTCTGTAGTTCACTGACACAGGCAACACTCTCCTCTCCAGCTTCTTGCCTACCCCTTCTCTGCCTCCTGGCATTCGTCATTATCTCTGGTTTATCTCTCTTGCTCTCTGTTCATCTCTCCAGACAGCCCTCTAGGATAAGACTACACTTGCTCCATATCTGACTCATGGAAAGCAGTCATACATCTTTTGCACTGACAAATTCTGGGAGAACAGACCACCCAACACAGCCTCCTCTCCTTGGCTGTGTGCTGGTGCCTGGCCAAATTTGCTCTTGAAATTTCTCAGGTGGGAGCCCAACACAGTTGGGTGTGTCCCACAACAGCAGGGGACATACATCATGCTCTCAGGGTGCTCCTACTGAAGGCTCTTCATTAACACAAGGGGCTGGCACCCCAATCCTGGCTCCAGGGAGAGGATTGGAAGCATCACACACCTAGAGCATTCTCTGAAAATATCCTCTCAACTTCTACTCTCTTTCTTGACTTCTCCAATCTCCTATATAGGTTAGAGGTGGGAAGTCAGCTCAGGGTTGAAATTGGCTTTCAATCCCCCACCTCCTTTTTTTTTTTTTTTAATTCCCCACCTCCTTTAAAAAACACCACCACACAACCATTTTTTGTATTTTGGAATAATTACAGGTTCACAGGAAGTTGCAAAGAAGTGTGTGGGAAGATCCCATGTAGCCTTCACCTTCAGTGTGAGCATCTTGCATAACTGTAGAGCGATAGCGGAACCAGGAAATTAACATTGGTACGATCTGCAGAGCTTATTCAGATTTCACGAGTTGTGCGTGCACTCAGCTATGTGTGTGTGTGTGTGTGTGTGTGTGTGTGTGTGTAGGGGTGTGCAACTTTAGGCAATCTTACCATCACAATCAAATACAGAACTGTACTGTCCCTACAAGCCTACCCCTCTATAGCACACTCTCTTCTCTTATCCCCACCCTGGCAACCACTGATCCGTTCTCTGTAATTATGTTATCTCACAGCATCACTCAGTACGTATCTTTTTGAGATTGTCAGTCATCTCCTTTTTACGAGTCCTTAAAAAAAACAATGGTCTTACTTTGGAATGTAACATGTACTGTTTTTGTGCTTCAATTAAAACGAAGAGTCTCATTTTAACATCCTGTTACAAATCGTTTTGTGGAGGTTTGAACATTTTTCTATTTTATGCTTTTCTGATGATTCATTTTTTTCATTCATTTAACAAATGTTTATGAAGTGTCTGGCATTTTGTTATCTCTGATGACATTGTCTTGTATTAGGGCTTTATGTTCCAAGGCAAGCAACTCCAAAACTCTTCTTTTGGCTTTATGGATAGTTCCTAGGCTTTTTAAAAAAATGTCTCTTTTATTTATTTTTTAGACTTTACTTATCTTCAATTTGCCAACATATTGTGTAACACCCAGTGGTCCTCTCATCATGTGCCCTCCTTAGTGCCCGTTACCCGGTTACCCCATCCCCTCACCAACCTCCCCGTCTACAACCCTTTGTTTCCCGAGTTAGGAGTCTCTTATGGTTTGTCTTACTCTCTAATTTTTCCCCAGTTTCCTCCTTTCCCTTATGGTCCTTTTTACTATTTCTTATATTCCACATAGGAATGAAACTATGTGATAATTGTCTTTCTTCAACTGACTTATTTCACTCAGCATTATACCCTCCAATTCCATGTATGTCGAAGTAAATGCTGGGTATTCATCCTTTCTGATGGCTGAATAATATTCCATTGTATATATTATTATGTATATATACCACATCCTAGGTTGTTATTCTACAACTTTTCATTCTTAAGGGGCTTTAACTTGAACTCTGCTCTGAAATTCTTGTACCCCTTTCTACTTAGCCTAAACAAGTTTCTATCCTGTTGACCTGCCATTTCCCTTCTCAGAATGCCTTGGGGTCATCTACATGAAAGTTTCACTATGTACCTAGGTGTTCAAATCTCTTTAAAAAATTACTCACCATGATCAGCCCTTCTTGATCTCTGAGAACTCTTACTTTTTTTTTTTTTTTGCAGAGAAATGACTCTTTTTAAAAAATCATCCTCTTTTCATATGTTGAAATTCAGTTCTTCATTCATTCCAAATAGTCCCTTAATCCTGTAGTGACTCAATCATTCTTTATTTGCCCAAGTAAGTTTTTGCTGTGGACTCTTGCCAAAGGCAATTCCAATGTCTAAAAGAGGACTCTGCCCTTTCTCCATATGCCCTCCAAGAACTCTGTTAATCAGACCTAGTTCCTCTGTATAGAACCAATCCTGCCTTTGCCTCTATGGGTTTTGCTGATCTGAGCTTCCCATAATTCTATACTTTTTGTGATGATTCTAGAGCTTGGCTAGTCTGGAAGGCAGAAACAACCAGTGGGCGATTTCCCAGGGTCCCCTCTGGAAATTGGGAATAAGGCTAACATTGGCAACCTGACTATTCTCTATCTAACATAGCAGCTGTTGCAACAACTGGTCTCACATCACAGTAGACAGCCCATGAATTCTGCCCATGAATTCATTCAAAATTCTTAGGTAGATCACATCCAGTCTGGGTGATTTATTGATATCTGTTTTGTCAGTTAAAACTAGAACATTCTGTGCATTCACTACAATTTTATTGAATGTTCTAACCTGTCCATTTCAAGGGTGCACATCTTCCGTGATAAAGGGCAAGGCAAAACATTAATACACTCTCTCTTCTATTTCTTGTTATCATCCCTTAGTGCATTCCATTGATGCCTTTCGTTTCTTGGTTTTGTTTTTGACATTCTTTGGAGTTTCTTGCAAGGTCTTCTTTAATGGATCATAGAATTTGAGAAATAAAAGGAATGTTAAAATGTAATTTGGTCCAGATGCCCCAGCCTAAAGATAAATCTAAAGTTGAAAGAAATTATGTGACTTGATCTGACTCATTTATTAGCTTATATTTCTTTTGATTGTATATACATGCTTTTTTGCCATATGTGTTAATATAAAATTTTTTAAGAATATGGGTTCCCTTTTGGCCTTAAGATGCTGTCCCTTTGTAAGCTTCCAAGGTGCTGCAATGCGAGGTATCTGATAAACGCTGCTGCATGTCCAACTGGCAGCTGGTTAGTCTTATTCTGCTATTCAGGATCCAGTGGGAGGATCCATCACTGACCTTCAGGATCTTAAGGTAGCAACCTTGTCCACCCAACCATCCGGGTTCAGGAATCCCTCTGCCTGACATTTCCCATGGCTTCTTCCTGACACCCCCTAACAGCTTGTTCATTTCTCCACAGACAAAAATTCCTGTTACAGTATGTTCCTTTTATAAAACGGCCTGCTTTCCCAAAGGCTGCTTTCTCAGAGCATCTCATTTTGCCTTCTCTATTGGGAGATCTGAGACATGACACACACAGGGTTTAAGTGGGATGGGATGAGATGGGAAGCCCTTTCATTTCTTTCTAGAGGGTGTGAAGCCAGCCAGCTTCTTTTGACTCACCATCCTGCTGCCTTATTTTTACAGCTAAAACGAGGCACAAATTGTCCTCCTTCCTTTCAGCCTTCATTCTGAACACTGCACACACATTTAGTACTGTCAAGGGGTTTTCTGTTCCCATCTGGTCCAAGTGGCCGTTTCCACTCCTGTGATGTTCACAGAGGCCCTCACCAGCCACCCTTTTGCTGGTGGCTCTGGATGCTCCGGCTTCTTTTTCTGCCTTCCATCTAGTTGGTCTATGCTAATGCTGAGAGTACCGTGGAAATAAAAACCAAACATGCCTTCTCTTTCCTCAAGATTGTCAGAGTCGGATGGACCAGAGCTTCAAGCAGGGGTCCCAGAGGCAGAGTCTAAGTTTTCTGCTTCTTTTGCAATTTCCTAGCTGCTGGGCACACAGCGAAGCCTCGGTGAGCCTGTGCCCATCATTGGATGTGTTCTGGCAAGGTCTCTCTGCTTCCACCTTGGCTCCCCAGGGTTGGTCTACTCCTCATGCAGCAGCCAGAGAGAACTTCAAAAATTGTACATCATCTTGCCTCTCCTATGCCTGATGGCCTCCTCCTCACACGCAGTGGCCACCGCATCATACTTACCAGGTAGTAGAATGAATCACTGTCCCCATTTTCACATCCCTGGAGTGTAGTGTGTTACCTCTACCCTGCCACAGCCTCACCAAGAGCAAGTTGTACTCCTGATTCCTTTGACTTAGTCAGATGTGCTCTGGCCATGGAATGGTAGTGGACCTGACCTTGTGCCTTTGGGTTTGCTTTCCCGTACCTCTGCCATCACCAGGGCAAGGACAGATCTCAGGAGCGGCGGCTGCTGCTGTAGCCCAGGCCCCAGAATAACACAAACAGAGGAGGGCAGCCACAGATGCACACTGAGAGATAGAGGCTCACTGTTGTATGCCACTCAGCTTCAGCAGCTACCATGCTGCAAGAGCTGATGGTTGCAGAATCCGAAGTCCTTACCAGAGCCCGCCTCATGGTCCTTGGCATCCTCTCAAATGGTGTTTTGGACATGCCTGCCCACATTCCCTGTGTTCCAGCAGTGTTCTCCTGCTTTAGGGCTTTGCTGTTCTCTGCTTGGGAAATAGTTCCTTCAAACATTTGATTGTATCTGCGGTAGTGATGAGGGTGGTAAAGCAGGGTAGGGGGGTAGTAAGTCTTGGCAGGTGCAGAAGGAGGCTGCTTTACAGGGTGTGTTCTGAGCAGGGGATATTTGAGCAGAGAACCAAAGAAGGTGAGAGAGGGAGCCATGAACACATCTGTCAGGCAAAAGGTGCTTTCTACACAATCGGAGTGGAGACCACATCCTTTCCAGACTCCTCAGCTTTTTAGGAGGAGGTTGGTGTCTGCTATGGCAGATGGCCCTGCGTTCTTGTGGCAACCTAGCAGACTTCCAGGTGTTTGTTGGGGAGCACCATCTTGAGTTTATAGTCACCTAGTAAAAAGAAATTAGAACAACTTATGAGAAAAAAACCCCAATATTTAGGTAGAATTTTAAAAAATGCATTCAGCAACAAAACCAACAAACCCCAAGTGGGATCATATCAAACTAAAATCATCTGCACAGCAAGGAAGCCATCAGGAAAATGAAAAGGCAACTTACTGAATGAAAGAATATATTTGCAGATATATATATATATATATATATATATATATATATATACTCAATAAGGGGTTAAAATCCAAAATATGTAAAGACCTCACAACTCTATAGCAAAAAAACTATTTGATTAGAAACTGGGCAGAGGATCTGATAGACATTTTTCCAAAGTAGACATCCAGATGGCCAACAGGTACATGAAAAGATGCTCAGCATCACTCATCATCAGGGAAATGCAAATCAAAACCACAATGAGTTATCACCTCACACCTGTCAGAACGGCTAGTATCAAAAAGACAAGCGATAAGCATTGGCAAGTCTGTGGAGAAAAGAGAACCCTGGGGCACTAATAGTGGGACTGTAAATTGGTGCGGCCACTACGGAAAATGGTATGGAGCTTCCTTAAAAAATAAAAAATAGAACTGCCAAATGATCCAGTGAATCCCACTTTTGGGTATTTATTTGAAGAAAACAAAAACACACTCACTTAGAAAGATATCTGTGCCCCTATGTTCCTAGCAGCATTATTGACACTAGCCAAGACATACAAACAACCTAAGTGTCTATCAACAGACAAATGGATAAAGAAAATATTATGTATATATGTACACATGATGTAATACTATCCATCCACAAAAAAAAAAAATGAAATCTTGCCATTTACAGCAACATGGATGGACCTTGCAGGCATTATGCTAAGTGAGATAAGTCAGATGGAGAAAGACAAATACTGTATGATCTCACTTGTATGTGGAATCTAAAAATAAAACCCCCAAAGCAAGCTCATAGATACAGAGAACAGATTGGTGGTTGTTGGGGGTGGGAGGTGAAGGGAGTCAAAAGGCTTAAACTTCCAGTTACAAAATAAATAAGTCGTGGGGATGTAATGTACAATATGGCAATTATAGTTAATAATACTCTATTGCATATTTGAAAGAGAGTAAATCTTAAAAGTTCTTACCACAAGAAAAAAAATCTTTAACTATATATGGTGATGGCTATTAACTAGATTTACTGTGGTGATTATTTTGCAAATACAAATATCAAATCATTATGTTGTGCCCCCCAAATTAATGCATGTTGTATGTCGATTTTACATTAATAAAAAAAGAAAAAACACAAACAAAAAATACCAGGGCAGCCTGGGTGGTTCAGTGGCTGAGCTCCTGCCTTCGGCCCAGGGTGTGATCCTGGGGACCCAGAATCGGGTCCCACATCAGGCTCCCTGCATGGAGCCTGCTTCTCCCTCTGCCTGTGTCTCTGCCTCTCTCTCTCTCTCTCTCTCTCTCTCTCTCTCTCTCGTCTCTCCTGAATAAATAAATAAAAATTTTTAAAAAAATACCAGTATTCAATCTGCTATTCTTCAGCTATTTTGAACACTGCTTTTGGATCCAGCTAGGCTGGTAGGGAGCTGGCTACATAGGTATGAAATCAGCTTCCCAACACTGGTGTAGAGTTGAATTGTGCTTTATTGTGATACCACCGGCCAGTGGTGAAAGTTCTTATACCTCACAGCCCAGTGACACACGATGTGGCCAAGAGCCTTCCTACTCAAAGTGTAATCTGAGGACCAGCCGCATCGCTGCATCGACATTGTGGGGGAACGTGTTAGACATTCAGAATCTCAGGCTCCACCCAGAAGGTCTGAATCGGTTCCTCCAGTGATCTGTGTGCGCCTCAAAGTCTGAGAAAACTGATCAATTCCTTCTTTCTGATATTACTCAGCATCCTCCTTATTAGGGATAAGAAGGTAATTTCCTGTTTAGTTAGTCCCAAGACAAATTGTTCTGAGCATTTTATTTGCTTTATTGCTCTTGAAGACACTACAAACTATGTATAGTTTCTCTTTCCCAGTTGGCTGCTAATCTTTATCTTCTCACTGCCTACTCTGGTGACTCATACAGAGTTGAGAAGTATTTGATGCATAAATGAATTAATCCACTCCCTGGATTATTAGCAATAAAAGACCTTCAAAGGCCTATGATGGAGTGGTAGGCTTGCATCAATGGTATCAGAGTAGCACAGAGGTTGGGCAGTGGCTTTTGCTTGCCACCAGGCCTGGGAACATGGGCCGTCCAGCAGAACAGGTGCTGACCATGGAAGAGGAGAGATGGCTTCTGTCGTTGATGGTTAGGAGGAAGCCCACACTCTCCCGTGGTTGCTTTCACACAACTGGAAGCTCTGCTCATTGTACATTGGCTCCTGTCAACCCCCCTCACATGCCCGGTTTGTCAGCTGGATAATGAGGATTTCCAGCCGTGGCGTGACAGGCAGGCCAGATGGAGCTGCCCCACCCTGCAGGTAGGGCTGTGGCCACGTAGCCCTTCCTCCTTCGCGGCACAGGGGGCTTTTGGACTGCTGGGCACTGAAACTTCTCTCACCACTTTCCAGGATGGAGACTGTGCCAGGCACAAACTCCCCTCCTCAACCAAAGCCTCTCTTGAAATCACCACTTTTTTATTCTTCTGAGTTGGCTTTGGAGAGGGAAGGTAGCCAAGCTGGCGGGCCCCTGCGTGGGTCTGCTTGCTGTGAGGCAAGAGGGCAGTAACCGGTCATCTCTCCCTCCCCAGTTTCCAGATATCAGCACCTCTCTGAATAGGCAAAGACGTCTGGGGCTTGTAGCCTTCTACCTCTGCCCCTCAGAGGTCTGCAGGAAGCTCAGGTGGCTAGGACAAAGGTGTGATTGGCAGGCCTGTGCCAGCCTTCTCCTGTCCTGTAAAGGCTGGTGTCTCTAAAGTGTCAGCAAAGTTGCCTACCTGTCTACTGGATTCCTTGGGCCAGATGAAGCAACCTCGCAGGAATCATAATTAACAATTGTGCGTGCGTGTGTGTGTGTGTGTGTGTGTGCGCGTCTACACTTATGTATATATATTTGATATGTATTTGTGTCTATATATGTACTTGTATCTGTATAGATATTCCCCCTCATTCTGGCAACTAAACTCTGTTTTAGAGCTTGTGGAAGTATATATCACACACTAAAATGCAGCTTTTCAGTAATTTTTGTATAAGAAAGTAAGGAAGTCCCTGAGTTCGGGCCTGCTAGGATTTGGAAAGCGGTCCTCCATCTAATACAGCCCTGGGGGCCAAACAGCAGAACGCAGACAACCTAGCATCTTCCAGGCCTCAGCCGTCAATGGTCAACACAGACAAGTACAGACATAAACCTTGCACGCGCAACCAAGAACAGGTCCCTACCACAGAGCAGGGACGGGAGTTCTGGAATCTGTAGCAGACCTGAGCCCGAGTTGCAGTTTGGATCACTGGTGAAGCCCATGCAACATGGGATCTCGCTTTCCTCGTCGAGGGGTATTACTCCGGGACAGTGTTTGGCTGCTGTGTCCCTTCATCCATAGCGAGTCACTCCCAGGTCTCCTTCCTCAGAGGCGGCTACAGATTCGGAGCACACAGACGTACGCTCACATCTCAGATCGCTTTTGCCAACGCACATAACCTTATGCTTATTGGAGTTAAATTTCATATGCCTTCAGGTTGCGCAATCCCCCAAAATGTTCAAACGCATCTGGAGTTTCTTGCAAACCTCCTTTGTTTTTATTAGCCCAAACAATCTAGAGGTGGTTGAAGTCTCTGGGAAGCGATTAAGTGGCGATTATGCGAGGAGGGCTCCTGGGACCTCTGACCAGGCAGCGGGAGGGGGCAGCCGGGGTGCAAGGTAGGAGGGTGCTGCCATCAGCTCTCGCCCCCCATCTCAGAGCCCTGGAGGGGCGCCAGGGAGCCTGTCCTGGGCTCTGGGGGTCCTCCTGCAAGGGGACTGTAGTGTAGCTGTGTGTGCTTCGTGGGGCCGCAGAGGCCCCCCTTGCTGGGAGCCTGGGGCGGGTGTTACATAAGGGCCTTCTGGCTGAGGGAGATGGTTTTCGGGGAGAGAAGAGGGAGCAGGAGAAGAGCTGGCAGGAAGTGAGCCAGCGAGGAGCAGCAGCCTGCTCACATACGTAAAAATACCAGGAACGTTGACTCAAGGAGAGGAGGGGGAAGAGGAGCGTGGCTGGGAGGACTTCGCCAAAGGAGCCAAGTGGTCAGCTTGGTGGAACGGACTCCACGGGCAGTGAGGCCGGGCAAGGGTGGAGGCAACTGGCCTCAAGACCCAGGAGAGAGGGGACAGTGAGTGGCCCAAACCGAGTGGGGCAGGGAAACAAGGAGCTGTTTGCAAAAACCAGATCTCCGAGCTTGGCAGGTGCCGGGCTCTTCTGTGTAGGCAGTGTCTGAGCGGATCCCAGAGTGTTTCAATGAGCTAATCTAGTCGGCTTCAAGCTGTTCCACAGACGGTGGGTGCGAACCCAAAATCATCTCCGAAGTTCAGCTTTATGTTTCTTTTCAGAAAAAGCATTGAAAAAGCACCCACGCCCAAAGAAGAAAGACCTCTTCTTTGGGTCCATCACCTGGGCAAGTATTGGGGTGATTGCAAAACATAAGGCTGATTAGGCAGGGAGCGGCCAGTTTCAGGCACCTCTTCCCTTGCGTCAAGCTTCCTTGGAAGAGCCTTCCGCTCTCTCTGCCTCAAGGTTACTCACCATTTTGATTCCATCTTTCA
The DNA here is from genome assembly GCF_048418805.1 of Vulpes vulpes. Classification (NCBI taxonomy): domain Eukaryota; kingdom Metazoa; phylum Chordata; class Mammalia; order Carnivora; family Canidae; genus Vulpes; species Vulpes vulpes. Next base: position 87,328,717 of record NC_132789.1, read on the forward strand.
AAACAGGCCAGCAGCACACAACCCCCTGTCTTCCAGACAGCTCTTTCCTCCTCGTTGGTCACTTGTTTGCAGGCTGGGTTCTTCAGCTCCATCTGCCTCAGCAGCCCAGGTATAGAAATTGGACCTTGACAGGAGTAGGTACCAACAGAAGAAAGTGATCGTGGCCACTTCCACTACCCTGCTAATGAGCCACCCACCAGGCCACTCTTGCCACATCTGGGGCTTGCCTTCTATTCCTTGCAGCCGCGAGGAAGACCTACAATTAAGAAGGAAAAACAAAGACTACCAGTGGTTGTTGTTGTTGTGGGGAGGGGGGGGTCAAATGCTAGGGCTATGGCCGGGGTTAACCCGGGCTCACACAGCCAGATCGGGAAGTGGGTCTAGGAGGGAGTCTCAGGCCAGAAATCCCACTTGGTCTATGGGTTCTTTCCTGCCAGCCTTCCTTCCTTCTGTCCTTTCTCTCTCTCTCTCTCTCTCTCTCTCTCTCTCCTTTAAGTTGTTATATTAGTTTGCTGGTGTTGCCATAGGAAAGTACCATAGATGGGGTGGCTTAAACAATAGGAATTTATTTCCTTAAAGTTCTAGAGGCTAGAAGTTAGAGAATGAGATATTAGCAGGTTTGGTTCGTTCTGGTTCCCTCTGAGATCTCCTTGTGAAGGAAATCTGTTCCAGGCTTCTTCCCTTGGCTTGTGGGTGGCCCTCTTCTCTCTGTGTCTTCACAGCATCTTCCCTCCATATGTGTCTGTGTTCACATTTCCTCCACCCATAAAGATACCAGTGATATTGGTTGAGGACCTACCCTAATGGCCTCACTGAACCCTAATTGCCTCCTTAAAGACTCTATCTCCAAATACAGTTGTAGCCTGAGGTATATATGAAATGTTGAGGGGACACTATTCTGCCCATAGCAAGAAGATAGTTCTAAAGAACAAGTTCTGACTCCTTGTCCTCTAATAGTTAAATGTAGTTTGAGCCAGAGTGGGATTTCATTTACTTCAGTGAGTATGAAGAGAGGCAGAGGCTGGTTAATGCCCCAGGGCGTTGCCAGATTCCTGACCAAACCACCAGGGATATCCCAGGGTGTGGTGGCAATTCCCAGCATATGGACTGCCCAGGGGCTTGATGTCCCGGTGCCAACCTGATCAAACCTGGCCTGCATAGTATACCCAAGTCATGTTGGAAGCAGACCAGCTCTTCATTGAGGTTCAATACTGGGGGCTATGTATTAGGTCACTGGTCAAGGAAACAGGATCATTTTTAAATTTTGCACAGAGCCACTGAGTCATGTGGATCATGCATCCAACATTAGGGAGGGGTTCTGGACTAGTAACCTGGATTCAGCCCCAAGGCCTAGGTGATGGGAAGGGAATGCTGCCGGAACCCCTCTGACTCAGGCATCTGGCACCAAGGGCTAGTCTTAGAAAGCGATCATGACTATTGCCTGAAAGAAGGAATGCTCAGAGCTATGCCCTCCAGTGGAGGCAGTTTAGCTGTGGGTACTGACTCCGCCTCCCCTACCTCCTGGCACGACACAGGCAAGGCCTCCATGTGGGGTTGCATCTGGTGGGGTTGCTAGTGCTCCAGTGAGACTCTTAACAGTACCAAAACTTCACCTAACCATAGGACCCGAGGAATGACCCTGGCCCATGGTGGCAGAGTCCAGTCTTGACCGGGTGTCTGAACTCCTGGTGGGTGACAGCAGGTAAGTGGCAAGGGGAACTGATGCAGGAGGACGTGCAGTGATCCCTTGGGATCCCTGAGAGGGAATATCTGGGAAAAGACAGATCTCATAGCATACCTCATTAGGTAGGGACTTCAGCCAACTTAATTTGGAATTAAAAAGGAAGTGTGGCTTTATTTTGAAATGGCAGCTGGGGTGGTGTGAAAGATACAGATTGCAGACATAAGGAGGAAGGAGAGGTTGACAGGGACAGGTACAGAAGGGGGCAGGCATGGAGGACAGCATGTGTGAAGCAGAGAAAAGTGAATATACTGGCCATATTTGAGGAGCTTCTAGCACAAGCTTAATTTTAACTATGAACAATAGGACATTTCCATATCACTTTACATGTCATCAAGTTTTTACAGTTTCTATCATATGTTCACAACAATTCTATGAAGTATTAGCCTTCCATATTATTTCATCTTATATTAACATTTCACAACAGAGGAAACTGAGGTTTAGCAATGTCAAGTATCGTGCCAAGGTCTAGAGCCAATAGCAGGAGGCTTATGATTCTTTTTTTTTTTTTAAGATTTTATTTATTTATGAGAGAGAGAGAGAGAGAGAGAGAGAGGGAGACAGGCAGAGGGAGAAGCAGGCTCCATGCAGGGAGCCGGACGTGGGACTCAATCCCCGGTCTTCAGGATCAGGTCCTGGGCCAAAGGTGGCGCTAAACCGCTGAGCCACCTGGGCTGCCCAGGCTTAGGATTCTAACTGGGGTTTCTAACTTCAGATCTTGAATTCTTTAAAAAAAAAAAAAAGATTTTATTTATTTATTTTAGAAAGAAAGAGAGAAAGAGTAGTGGAGGGGGGAGCAGAGGGAGAGGAAGAGAGAGACTCTCAAGCAGACTCCCTGCTGAGCGTGGACCCCGACATGGGGGCTTGATCTCACAATGCTGAGATCAAAACCTGAGCTGAAATCAAGAGTCAGGTGCTGGCAAGGTCCACAATAGCCAAACTGTGGAAGGAGCCACAATGTCCTTCGACAGATGAATTGGTAAAGAAAATGTGGAAATATATCTATATCTATATCTATATATATATGAATATTACTCAGCCATCAGAAAAGACAAATGCTCACCATCTGCTTTGATGTGGATGGAACTGGAGGGTATTATGCTGAGTGAAATAAGTCAATTGGAGAAGGACAATTACCACGTGGTTTCACTCATACAAGAAATAGTGAAAGGGATTATACAGCAAAGGAGCGGAACTGAGTGGGAAAAATTAGAGAGGGAGACAAACCACCAGAGGCTTCTAACTCTGGGAAACAAACAAAGGGTTATGGAAGGGGAGGTGGGTGGGGGGATGGGGTGACCGGGTGACAGGTACTGAGGAGGGCACTTGACGGGATGAGCACTGGGTGTTATACTATATGTCGGCAAATTGAATTTTTTTAAAAAAAGAGGTGCTTAACTGACTGAGCAACACAGGTGCCCCCAGACCTTGAATTGTTGATCACAGTGTGCTATGAGGCTCCTGTCATTTTTGTACCGTGGAACATGAAAGTAGTTCAGCCTGGCAGGGATGAGTGTTTTGTCCCTGACATTGTTTGGAATTGCCAGTTGCATGACAGTAAAACAAAGAAGACCAATTTTTAGTTGGTTCTATCATTTTTTTGTAAAAATCCCTATAGATAGTTCACCCCCTTAATTGCCTAAAGCCAGGGCAATCCTCTCCCGCCATCTTCCTTGGGTGTCCCATTGCAATAACCCTTTCTGTTGGGCTCTGGGCTGCCCAGGGCAAGGCTTTAATACTAGGGCGTTAACAACATGTTTTCAGCCAGTGTCTATCCAGAAACATGAAGAGGAGCAATAGGTAGCCCGCACTGGGTCTCAGGAGGGAAATATGACCTTTTCAGATATTATTTCTCACTGAGGTGGGGGTGTGGATCCTGATCCTGCTGAGCACTGGAGAGCCATGTGTTCCCTCCTCTAGGAAGGGAACCTGGGCCAGGGGTAAGGGGATTCTGGTCCTGCCGGAGTTCAGGCCAAATACCCTTCACAGAGAGGCTGAAGTTTCAGACTCCTCCTGGAGACAGCATGGCAGGGAGAGCCAAGATGGAGCTGTAATGTAGGTTGGCAGGATTGACAGGCACACACTTGAGGGCCGTCAACCAGGATTTTCACCTGCACTTGATTTAGAGAAGAAATAGACACCTACACTCTAAAATTGGCATTTTCTGCATGTTTGATTAAAAAAAGACAGCATTTTCCTAAGTGAAGTTACAATTTTTATGATAACCTTCCTCCCAAGCTCCTTGAAAAGACAATCTTAAAGTGAGATCATTAGTCAGGAGCTATGCATGTGTGTGTGTGTTTATCCAGGTGCCACAGCAAGATGTGCAAAATATTTTCATTCCTTGACTCTTAAGGTGAATTCTATCAGGAGGAACAGTTGGAGTCTGATATTCCAGTCAGATGTAGTATAAGCAAGTTCTTTGTACTTAGCTGGAATTTTCTATCCAGATTTGGAGCTAGAAGGTCTGCACACAACGGAGGTGTGTAGGTTGCAGACTAGTGCTTAGCTTATCTGAGTCTCCTTGGTGGCCATTCTCTTGGGGACGCTAGTCTAGGGCGTTGACTACCAGGCCACAATCAAAATTGCCTTCCTTGAACACCTATGTATACAATTAAACTCGGGGACCAGTTTAATTTCTCTTGATGTGAGAATATCACTTTATTTTTGAGAAAAAAAAATGACAAAATCAGTGCCTGTTCCTTATAAACCTAAAGTCAAACAATATAGAAGTAGGATAAACAATGAGAAGTCTCCTTAACCCCCGATTCCCATAGTTTTACTCCCTTCCCCATCCATGACCACTGTTGATAGTTGGGGATAAATCCATCCTGACCTTTTTCATGCATCATCACATGCATATATTGCATGTAGGCACGATTAGCCTGTGTATGTACATATATGTTTGTGTACTAATAGGATCTTACTACACCATATACACTATGCAGTGACTTGCTTCTTCGAATGGAGGATTTTCCCTGTGGGTCCATATAGATCTACCTTTTTCTCATAATCAATGCACACTATGTGATCCTTCTCCTAATATGGACAGTTAAATTATGGGAATGTCATACTAAAGAAGCCCATATTCCTTTCAGTCTTTTATTGATCTCAATCATTTAAGATTCCCCAAAGGGCCAGATTTGTGGCCACTGCCCTCTAGCAATTTGAGGAATGCTGAAAAGTACTCCTGACTCTTCTTTAGGCCCCACCCCAAATCACTGCTCCCCTAAAGCCTGTTAACCTTTGTGTCTTCATCTTTTGTGTTTTCATTCTTTACCACCAACATCCTCTTGTAAAATACAGAGAGCTGGGAGCAGAGAGTTGGGCTAAACCCTTGTAAGAATTCCTATGCCATGAAGACAAGGGGGCTTTGCAAAGGGTAGAGACAACCACACACACAGTATTGCTGTTATTCTTGTACGGCACCTCATAAATCATTTTGCCTTGGGTCATTCCACCTCTATACCTAACCTTCATGGGAACCCATGCACAGGCTCTTTTCTCTAGGAGCCAGAAGAGACCTGGAAGGATGAGGAGGATGGAATGTTTGGGTTGAAGGAACATTGACAGCTCACATTATCCAGCTCCAGCATTGCCTGGGGCTGACCCTGCCATCAGCCAGCATGTTTGCCTGCTGACTGGGCTCAAAAGTTAAAATTGGGTTCCTGTGGATGCTGGCCAATGACTTCCTTGCCATGGGAGCGATTCCTTTTTGCTGTGTTTGCAAGATGTGAATTCACTCTTTTTTAATATCAGTAATACACAGTAAAGAGCTTAATCCAATTTAAAAAGAAATAGGATCAGACAAAGCTTGAAAATACAATGTGCCTTTATGGTTCTAAGATGTTGATGTGGGAGGGGAAAAGCTCTCCATCACCATCATGCTTCCTATTTAGGATCATGGCACAGGAGTGACAGGCACAGGAGTGACAAGGTTGCGAAGGGCTTAGAGTTTTAGAGGTGCCTTTGGATGTTTCATTCCTGTGATATGATACAAGTAAATTGGGGTATACTCACCCTGCAAAGTATCATATTAATGCTCTTATGCATATTTGGGAATGAAGCTCTTGACCCCCTCTTAGGAAAGAATCTATTTTAAAGTCGTTCATGCATGAACAGAAATTTCATAGAGGAAGAAAGACTTAGACATGGCCAGCAAGCACATGAGAAAATGCTCCGCGTCACTGGCCATCAGGGAAATACAAATCAAAACCACAATGAGATACCACCTCACACCAGTGAGAATGGTGAAAATTAACAAGACAAGAAACAACAAATGTTGGAGAGGATGTGGAGAAAGGAGAACCCTCTTGCACTGTTGGTGGGAATGTGAACTGGTGCAGCCACTCTGGAAAACTGTGTGGAGGTTCTTCAAAGAGTTAAAAATAGATCTGCCCTATGACCCAGCAATCGCACTGCTGGGGATTTACCCCAAAGATACAGATGCAGTGAAACGCCAGACACCTGCACCCCGATGTTTCTAGCAGCAATGTCCACAATAGCCAAACTGTGGAAGGAGCCTCGGTGTCCATCGAAAGATGAATGGATAAAGAAGCTGTGGTCTATGTATACAATGGAATATTCTTCAGCCTTTAGAAATGACAAATACCCACCATTTGCTTCAATGTGGATGGAACTGGAGGGTATTATGTGGAGTGAAGTAAGTCAATCGGAGAAGGACAAACACTATATGGTCTCAGTCATTTGGGGAATATAAAAAATAGTGAAAGGCAATAAAGGAGAAAGGAGAGAAAATGAGTGGGAAATATCAGTGAGGGAGACAGAACATGAGAGACTCCTAACTGGGAAACGTACAAGGGGTGGTGGAAGGGGCGGTGGGTGGGGGTTGGGGTGATTGGGTGACGGGCACTGAGTGGGGCACTTGATGGGATGAGCACTGGGTGTTATGCTATATGTTGGCAAATTGAACTCCAATAGAAAGATATACAAAATACCCCCACAAACCTAGCAAAAATAGATGGAAACAATACAGGTGAGAGCAAAAATAAATAGCATAGGAAAAAAAGTAAAAAAAAATTTAAATAAAAATAAAGTTGTTCATGTACAAAGTATGCTGACCCACCAGCACCGCCTCTGTGAGTAGTGACACTCATTTGCTATAGACGTGACCTTATCTATGGGTACCATTTGCCTGGTTTGTGCTAATGATGTGGCTCAGAGTCACGCTGGCCTTGGTTTGTGGGAGGAATTGATAGGGAGGAAAGACTGGGAATAGGTGAGACCCTGGCTCATGAAAACTGCCACAGAGAAAAACCTATGGTCTATATGTGTATGTGCAAGGTGCACCAGCTCCAGATTTGTTTTGATACCTTGATATACTGATCTGGTAAGTGGGTGGCCAGAAGAAAGCTAGAACCCTGATGGTTAAGCAGGTAGCAGGGAAGGCTGGTCTCCCTAGTATCGCTGGGGTTCCCCATCAGGCTTTATTGCAGTCAGTTCCATACACATTTTTTGAGTATCAATTATGTGCCAGGCTTGGTGGTAGGCTCAACAATGAATAAAACTCCCATCCTCCCCATCTTGAAGAACTTACAAGATGATTTCAATATAATCTGCTGAGGTTGCTATGAGAAGAGGTATTCCACCCTGGATGGGAACTGGGGGAAGACCTTCTGTAGAAGGTGCGCTGAAATTGGGAGGATGAGTCAAATGGGGTTATATTTTTTAATGGTGGGGAGGACAGTCTAGGCAGAGGGAAGAATGAGACCATCAAAGACGTGTGGAAACAGCAGGGCTTGTTCTAGCAACTAGAGCTGCAAGAAATAAGACTGGAGAAGTAGGCAGGAGCCAGGCCATGCAAAGGTGAATGTGCCCTTGCAAGGAGCTGGGATTATATTAGTAGGTGAGAGGACCCTTTCAAAGATTTTATTTTTTTTTAATTTTTTTTTAATTTTTATTTATTTATGATAGTCACAGAGAGAGAGAGAGAGGCAGAGACACAGGCGGAGGGAGAAGCAGGCTCCATGCACCGGGAGCCTGATGTGGGATTCAATCCCGGGTCTCCAGGATCGTGCCCTGGGCCAAAGGCAGGCGCCAAACCACTGCACCACCCAGGGATCCCCCCTTTCAAAGATTTTAAACAAAACAGTGACATGGCTTAGCATGCACTTTTATAGATCATGCTGGGAGGTGTCTGGAAAATGGAATGATTCTTGAAGCCAGGAGACCAATTTGGCATCTGGGACAATAAGCCAAGGGAAGTACAAGGAGGTCTTGACCATGCATGGAATCTGATCCAGAGAAGGTGGGGAGAAAAGGGCAAGGATGCAAGGTGGAGAATTGGGAAAAGGGATTTAGCAAGGGCTGGGCAGGTTGTCAGGACCCGCATCTAAAGGAGACAAGAATTCCAAGAACAGGCCAGGGAGAAGTTGGGAATTAGGAAGAAAGGAGACAGGCAGAGAGTGTCCAGCTCTGTAAATATGTGACTGGCTATAACAGAATCCTAACTCAGGGCAGTGTGACACATCCCAGAACCTACCTTCTGGTGGGATAGGATGACAGTGGGCCTTTGAGGAGGTGAGTGGAGGAAGACCTGCAGGGAGGAGGGGATGGAGAAGGCAGTAACTAGCATAGTCTGAACCCATTGTGACCTCCCCACCTGGCCACCCTGCAGCAGTGTGTGTGCAATAGGCGGGGTCTTTGGAGCTAAGCAAACTTGAACCTTTTCTCAGGCACTTCCTGGCAGTTTGAGCAACCTCCTTAACTCCTCAGAATTCCAGTTTTCCTATCTGTAAAATACCGCTGATAGCACTCACCTCACCTGGATTTTATAAGGAGTAGTTAAATAAATCTTGTATAAAACTACTCGGCAGGAGTAGTTTCATTTATTCAACTAATTTTTCATCCTCTGTGTCCCTAATGCTGTGCCAACAACTGGCGAGCCAATTAAGAACATGACAGACAAGGTCCTTACTCTTCTGGAGCTTCCATATCAAATCCTTAGTCACTGTCGGTAATATGCAGTTTTCTTATTTCTCTCCAAGTCAACGCATATTTTGGAGTGAACACCACCATGTGCAAAGTGCCTTGCTCAGTCTCCTCAACTAAGTCACCAGTGCGCTGGTTCCCACATCTGGTTTCCACCAGCAGCATCCAGGGAGCCTTTCCAAGGAGCAGATTTCAGGCCTTATCACTGGCATGCTGTGTTAGAGCTTCCAGGGTGTTCTTTTCCGTGGAAAGCTCCCAAGGTGATCTGAAGACGATCTAGACTTGGCACTCACCACCCTGGCTCCTACAGTGAAGAGGATAACATTGGGCTTAAGATACCTACTTTACAGCAGGATAGAGACCAGACTGGGCCAATGTCAAGAATGGAAAAGAACAACAGAAAATCTGCTAACTGTGCTTTTGGGTGTACTTGTTGCCTTGAGGGAAATTTTATGGTTATTTAATTAAAACATTCCACTTTGATCAAAGGTGTTGCTTTGACTTCTCGACTATGAAATACAGGACTTGTGAGAGTCAACATCTTGTTAAACACTAACAATTTACTAAGGGCCCTAAACAAGACAAAATAGAATAAATAATATGATTTAGAAACTAAGTGTAAATGTCTGTGGAGAAACTAATTATTCCTCTTGTTATGAACATTAACCCACATTCAGTTTTCAGCCGGTGTTGTTCTAATGACGTTTGCCATTAGCCACTTCTAACTAAAGGAAAGAATGGTGGGGTGAGGGGCGTCCGCTCGTTAGTGCACAGTGGGACCCGCACTGCACGGTCGCCGCTGGATTGGAGTTTCAGATGCCACAAGTCCACTCTGTGTAGGAAGGAGAGAAGCAAGAGCTGACCCTTACGTGAGGGTGAAATATTTTGCATTTATAATGGGGCTGGTGGGCTGGGATGGCTCATTGAGACACAGAAAACAGAGGTTTCCTCTCAGATAGAGGAATCGAAGGAGAGAAACAGAGGAGCTGAAATCGGGTCACATCCTGCTCCAGAGGTGGGCGTTGGGGATGGTGGAGGGCAGCCATACCCAGACGGGCCCAGGAGAGATGAGCACAACAGCATCTTTAGGATCCTGCCAGCTCTTTGTCTATTCATTAGTTCCATTCCTTCAGCCAATGCGCAGTGAACACCTACCGTGTACCAGGCACTGTTCTGGGTCCTTGGGCTATATTGGCGACAAAACCAGACAAAGGTCCTTGTCCTTAGGGAGATTTCATGTTGGAGGAGAGAGAGTCAGACAGTAAGTCACAATGAACGGGTAAACTGTAAGATGCATGAGGAGATTATATTGAAAAAAGCAGGAATAGGGTGAGTGGGATTGAAGTGTAGGGTGGGGGCAGGCCGTGGAATTCAGAAAGGGAGGGAGGGGAGGCCTCACGGAGAAGGTGACATGAACCCGGGGGACTTCGGAGAGAGGAGCAGTCTGCACAGAGGCGTGCAGCGAGGAGTGTGCTGGGAAGTGGCAAAGAGACCTGTGTGGCCGGAGCCAAGAGAAGGGGGGAGAGAGTGAGAGGTAATGTCAGAGAGAGACAGAGCAGACCACCTCAGACCTGGTGGACTGTTTGGAGGCTTTGCTTTTACTCTGAGTGGACTGGGGCGCTCTGGCAGTGTCTGGAGCACAGTGGGCATGTGCAGGGAGGTTAGTGGCTCAGACCAGGTGGTGGCCATGGCGAGAGCGAGCTTCCAGGTGAGTAGTTGAGGCTGGCTCCATCAGGGTTTCCTGGTGGACTACAGGCAGGGTGTGAGAGGAAGAAAAAGACAGAGCTGGGAAATTGGAATGATGGAAAAGGGAACCTAAAATAAGCCACGTGCACTCACAGTCTGACATTGGGTCACACTGGAGGACGCCAGGAGGGTGGGGAGTGCACCGAGGTCACTCTGGGTAATTCGGGGTGGAGGGCTGTGCATCAGGGTGCTGTGGGAAGAGCCTGGGCTTTTGTGTCAGAAGGTCTTGGGTTCTAAATGCATTTGCTTACCCTGTGACTTTGAGGAAGTGGTTTGATCTCCCAGAAGCTCAGTTTCTTTATCTGTACTATAGGGTGACTGTGTAATAATACTCGTCCTGCAGAGTTTGTGAAGATTAAGTGAGATAATGCGTGTAGAATCCAGGGCAGCCAGCTCAGGAAACGTCAGCTGTCCCCTCTCCTTCCCCTGAGAGAGGCTGGATAAATAATCCCGACCCTGAGCTGGTGATGGGACGAGGAGAGGGCAGAGAAGCGGTATCTGGGGCAGCCCCCGTCGTAGAGACCTTCACCTCCAGGGTCACCACCCTTGCCCGAGACAGTGGGACAGCGTGCGGGGGTCTGCAGGATGCTGGCTCGAGGCCACGTCTCTGCCTGGCAGCTGTGACCTTCTGTTGGTGGACTGAGGCCAGATCGGCCTAATGAGTGATTTTTAAAAAATGCGGCGTGGAGGTCTGTAGCCACGGCAGGACGGGACCTGGTTTCTGTGGGAGCAGGAACACTCGGGGCGGATGCGGCCCTGCTGCTGGTCTAGTGGTTTAAAAGGCAGGGAGCCTGTGCCCCGAGCTCTTAGGCCTGGTCAGACCAGTGGGCTCCCGGGAATCAGGGTCGGGCCAGAGTTCCGCCCCAGGATTTATGTGGGGGAGCCTCTGCACTTTTTGATCGCTGATTTGGAACTCACAGAACAGTGAGAGCAACGTGAACACATCCGGTGTGTCAGCATTTCCATCAATCTTCAGGTCTGGCCCGGCTCATCCTGCTCTCCTTGTTTTCTTATTTCCCTTCTGTCTTAGTCTGCTCGGGCTGCCATCGTAAGGTACCATGGATTGGGGCGGCTTAAACAACAGGCATTTATTTTCTCAAAGCCTGGAAGCTAGAAGTCCCAGATCAAGGTGTTGGCAGGTTTGGTTTCTTCAGAGGCCTCTCCCCTTGACTTGCATCCCTCATCCTTCTCCTGCCCCTTCACGTGGTCATCCACCCATGCACATGTACCCCTGGTGTCTCATCCTCTTCTTCATGGAAGAGCACCAGTCATATTGGATTAGGGTCCTAGCCTAATGGCCTCACTTTAACTGAATTACCTCCTTAAAGACCTTATCTCCAAATAGGGGTATGTTCTAAAGTACTGGGGTTGGGACTTTATATATTTCAGGGGAACAAAATTCAGCCCATAATACTCCCTCTAGCTCCTGGGATTTTGTTTGTGTTTTTGCCATGGTGTGGGCTGGGCTCCAGGCTTCTTGAATGTCCCTGTTTCTATCTCTGTCATCCACTTTCCTGCTTGTGGCTCAGTCCTGCCCTAAAGAAAGATGGATCAGGGGAGCTAGAGAGGTATCTTGTCTGAAGCCCTGGAGCCTGGCGCTTCAGCCTTTCTGGGTGCCATGACGCAGTGTCTACTGTCCTGTGCCTAACAGCCTCCTGGCAGTGATACCCATTCCTACAGATCTGAGGCACCTGAGCCAGGCCCTCCTTGGGGAAACTTTCTACCATTTTTCCTCCAGAAGCCTGTCATGTGTCAATCACAAGTTTCGATATCTAAATTCAAATTTTATATACATTGGATTCCTACAAGCTTCCAGACATTGTTGCTTCCACGTCTATTAACCATCGTAACCAGTGCAATTGTGATTTAATTTAGGAAGGGTGATGGGATTTGGACCTGCACATTTTAAAAGTGTAAGCCATGATATAATTCTAAAACATCTCCTATGGGTCTAATGACATATACACTAGGAAGCAAAACACTGATATTCAATTTTTTTTTATTGTCAATGTGGTTGATGCATTTGCTGGGTTCATTCAGATGGCAGTTAAACACCAGGGCTGGCTGTAAGAATTCATAAAGAAACTGGGAAGATAGAAACTTCAGATGGCCCCAGTGATGCTTGGGAAGAGCCTTCAACGCACCTATAAGCGTGTTCAGGCTCTCTGCCCCATGGCAGCTGGCCATATCCTAGAACTGTGGAAGCGGGCAGGCTCTGTGGACCCAAGCTCCACCTATGAGGCCCTCAGTTACTGTGCCCTTGCTTTTGCAAGCTCAGCAGCTCCTGTAGAAAACGGAGCCTCCCACTGTGTAGTCTGAGTTCAAAGTCCCTGAGAGAAGTTGTGATGGATTCAGCCCTATTTGGTCCATTTTTCCCACCAGGCCACCTCTTAAGCCTTGGCCAGCGTCTAGGGCGGGGACCTGTCTACACTGCTGCAATATGGTGGGATCATATAGCGCTCCGAGGAGTTTTTCTGCAGGGGGCAGGATGACTGGCTTGTCGGGTGCAATGGACCAAAGTAACCTGGTGGCGGAGCACTGTGGGTAGAGCACTCTAGTGGACCTCAGAAGGTCATCTGCTCATGTCTGCCGTGGCCTTTTATGGGAATTACCTTAGTTTCTTCATCTACAAATGGAGGAGTGGGTGGAAACCTCTTACCTTGACTTAAGAGCTGTGTAAGATTAGGTAGAAAGACAGAAAAGCAGCAGGTATTCTATAATTGTGGAACAGCCTGGGTATTAGAAACCCAGCCAATAAGACCTAATCAATTCAGCAGAAGACATCATTAGCACTTGGCTACAAGGCTACCAGTGAGAAAACAAGCTGGTGGTTTTTTATTATATTATATATGAACTGCTGATGTTCTTCCTGCTGGTAGGAGCCTGCACTGGAGTCGTTCAAAATTACTTGTCAAGCTGGGCTCTTTGGGGGATGGGAGGAAAAACAGAGCTGAGGGCATTCTCTGCTGCGAATAACCATAAAATCCACCTTGAAAAGCCGTGCAAAGTTGCAACAGAGATAAGGTGGCCGCAAATTGGCTTTGGCTTGCTCAGAAAAAAATAGAGAAGGGGATCCCATTCTAAGAGGCTGAGTGGCGGAAACATCTCTTCAGGAAGCCAGAGCCATTCCCAACAGGTTCTGCTCGGGGCAGTGGAGCGGCCAGGTGGCTGGAAGAAGAGAGGGTGCCCGGCTGCACTCCGTAGAGCTTCTTCCTGCCAGGACCAGGGGAAAGGAAGGGGTCTGATGCACAAATGCAGCGGAGGAGCATGTCTCAAATCTGGCTGCTACAAAATGGCCAAAGCCAAGGGCTATGATGAGCTTGGTTGCTTCAAGGACACCAGAAGCATGGTATCTGGGGGGTCAGAGGCAGAACCCAGGCCCTAAGGGAGAAAACTGACCAGAATGATGGAAAGCACGAAGAGCTTAGATATATAATCTTAGAAGAGTCAGAAGAGATATGAAATCAAGAGCCTCCAAAATGGTCCACCACAGGACCTAGGGAACATGTCACTCTGGGGGGCCCATGAGGACTCGGGGTCAAGTCTGTGCTGGGGGAGTTTGGCTGTGGCTGCCATGAAGGGAACTGGGGAGGGGTGAGGGCAGCTGTCCTAGCTAGTTGCTGGGACTTGGCTTGGACATGAGCCTAAGTCCTGGCCCTACTTAAGCTTTGGTGACTCAAGAAAAGTAATGACCAATTGAGGATTCCATCTTCTTCCCTGGAGAACAGAGCTCCTTGGGAAAGGAGATGGGGAGACAGGGAGAGAAAGAGTGTTGTGGGAAGGACTGGAAGTTTGTGAGCAGCCTGGACACCCACGGCCAAAGGTGCCTTGGATGTAGCAATTGGAATAGGGCCTCCGGAAGCTGTAAAGTGAATAAGCAGGCAATTCTTTGGCTCCAAATTAAGAAATGGATCCAAACTGAGCAGCATAAAGTTGCACAAAAGAAGCAGAGCCTGGGAAATGTTGTCTTTTCTGTCCTTTGTCACTTGCTTTTTGAACATCTGTACCTTTATCAATCCAGAAGTCTCTGTGGGCCTGTCACATCTGGGAGAGCAGGCTCTCTGACCGAGGTAGGCCACTGCAAACCCAGGACAGCACTGGGGGTGCGATCTATCACTCAGGCCTTGCCAGGAAGAACCTATTCAGAAGTCAGGCTCTTAACAGGCAAGGAACAGTGTTAATAAAAGTTCTTTTTACTTGAAAGGGCACAGGAAAAAAAAAACAATAAAGCTGAGCTCAGCTCTTTAAAGAAAAGGTTGATAAAACTGACAAAAAATAAAGCAGTAGTTTATCGTGGTTCTAAAGGAAAAATGAGGGTTTTCCTTTCTCTTTTTTAAAAGCAGAGTTAATTAATCCACCACCACCAGCTTGCGCTCTGAATGGAATGCTAGCTCCGGCTCTGGGGGTGGGCAAGTCCTCGGGACCCTCAATATGCTTTCATTAGAGCAAAAGTGTTTAAAACAGTGAATTTAAATTCATCTACTGGACAGAATAAGGCAGGAGAGGTAGAGAAGAAAGCAAAATGATGAGAGTTCCCTTAAGAAGCAATTCTTGAGGGAAGAAATACAATTCCTTAAGCTTCCCTTAGGGGTAAGACGGTAGTAATATTAGGATGACTGTAGTGGTATTGATGACCCTGGCTTAGTCTCCTTCCTCTGCCTTTCTCAAATCCTCACAGCGAAATCCGTGGGGTGTCTATACCCTCAGGCTCTACACCCCCATTTTACTTCCTGAGCAAGCATGAGAAAAGGAGGCTGTCCCTTCTCACTCTCCAACTAGTGGGGCCCAGGGACCAGCCAGGACAGCTCCTGCTGCCCCTCCCAGGTCCCTTCACTATAGCCAGAACCAAAGGCTAACTTCCCAAGTGCAGGCCTGAACCCACAAGGGCGACATGTCCCCTATGTCCTGGGACGGACCACTTGGGAGGTTCTTGATTTATTATCTAGCCTTACTCTTCTAGGGCTGCATATATGAGGAAGTGTCAATGGCTTCCATCCTTCTGGCCAGTTTCCTCCCTTAGAACTGATGCTGCTCTTGACCCCAGAGTAGTGTCCTGTCAAATGTGGGCAGATTTTGTGAAAGTAGGACCGGAGCCTGACTGAGCACTTGACTGACATCTGAATTCTTTGCTGCTATGGCCACTTCCTGTTCA
The DNA here is from genome assembly GCF_048418805.1 of Vulpes vulpes. Lineage (NCBI taxonomy): Eukaryota > Metazoa > Chordata > Mammalia > Carnivora > Canidae > Vulpes > Vulpes vulpes. Next base: position 87,344,307 of record NC_132789.1, read on the forward strand.
GATGCCCAGGAGAGCCCAGAGTTCCCTGCCACCTTGGATGCTGGCTCTGTCCACTTTTCCATACTCTTGCTTGTCGGGGCCTGGCTTTCTCTCAGGCCTTCTCACCCGGGTTGTTGAGGTGGTAGCATGGCCCGTTCAACCAGCAACCTGGAGCGAGCCATGGAATCCTGTGGAAGATCTGCGGGAAGAGAATGGATATGTTGCAATCACAGTGGAAGCTCTACGATGTGTGCAGGTTAGCCCAGACCTCAGATATAGTTAAGTTTGGGATTAAATTCATTCACTGATTCATTCATCCACTAAAAAAGTTATTGAGAGCTTATTACTCATCAAATCTTGTTCTGGATGCTCAAGATATAGTAGTAAATGCAAAAAAACTGGCCCTTATGAAAGTTATGATCTAGTAGGGAAGATAGACAATAAGCAAAGTTAAGTGAGAAAAAATATATAAATGCTATGGAGAGAAATGAAGCAGGAAAGAGGACAGGGAATATAGGGTAACTCTTGTGATTTTTGGATAGAGTTAGGGAAGGCCTCATTGAGAGGCTGACATTGAATAGAGACCTAACGGATGATAAGGAGTGAGCCAGGCCACGTAGGTACCTGGAAGAGAGCATTCTAGACAAAAGAACAGCCGACGCCAAGGCCCTGAAGTAGGACTATGCCTGGTGTGTCTAGAAGGCCAATGGGCTGAAACAGAGAAAGTGAGGGGGGAGATTAAATAGGGAATCATTTAAGCCTGTGGGCCATTTGGATGTTGGCCTGTGAAATGAGTGTTTTAGCCTGGGCTGCTAGAGCAAAATACCATAGATGGGTGGCTTAAAAAAAAAAAAAAAAGACATTTATTTCTTATATTTCTGCAGCTGGAAATTCAGATGGGAATGCCAGCATGGTCAAATTTGGGGGAGACCCTCTTCTTGCCTTGTAGATGGTACCTCCGGAGTTCACATATGGCAAAGAGAGGAAGCTTTGCTGTATCTTCTTCCCAGAAGGACACGAATCCCATTGTGGAGCCTCTACCCTTATGAGCTGGTCTACAGCAAATTACCTCCCGAAGGCCCACGTTCTAATATCATTACATTGGCAGTTAGGGTTTCAACATATGAATTTGGGAGATGGGGACCCAATTCCCAACTCTCCACAACAGGGAGCTTCTGCAAGCTTTTAAATGCTGAGAAGATTAATTCTGAAGTATTTTACCCTTCATTAAATCAACAATTACCTGTCTCAGTTTTTTCCAAACTCCATCCTGAACGCTCTCCGCCAGAGCTCTTCAGGTAACGGGAATGAGCTTTGCTTAAGAAAATTTGGGGCTCCTCTGGGTGCTGCTCTGGCACTTCATGAAAATCTTTGTTTTCTCCAATTCAGCAGAGATAATGCTTTTCAGTTTATAAAGTTCAACGATGTCAGCTTTAAAGTTTTCCGTTGGTCCCCCTTCGGTGGATATAAAAAAAGTCAGCAGTGGTCCACATGAAAGGATGTTTGGTTACCCCTTTGACTACAGATTAGACTGAGAAGCTCTGGCTTCAGACAATGTTAATCTTAACCTAGGCTGGATTTATTGGGCTGCCTGGCATCTGAGATCGCAGACAAACGCATTTTCCACTCCAGCTTTTGCTGCATTAAGCCTCACAGGGAAAATTTCTAAAGGTTCAGAAAAGAAACGTTCCAAACTGTAAACCACATAAGCCTTTCTTTTCAGCCTTGTCTTTTCTTTTTTTCTACCTTTTTTTTTTTTTTTTGGTACAATAATGAAACCATCTTCAATGACCAACTGATTCATCTGGAAGCCTGATCACTGAACCCAATTATCTTCACTTTTTAAAAAGCAAGACAAACTATTTGTTCAGAACAAAAAACTGTGCACCGTGATGACTCAGTATAATACACCCGGAGGTGATAGTAACAGCGCAGTCCTGCCACGACAGGGAGGGGGACGCCAGGCTAGAGAGAGGGGGCCTGGGCGCTCCATCCCAGGGCTGGTCGTGCACAGATGGAATAGCACTGAACACAGTCCTGTGGCCGCAGCCCCAGGATTCCGATCTCTCCCCTGAGGCCAACGTTCATTCATTCAAAACAAATCTGCTGTGCGTTTGTGTCACAGCACTGTTCTAGGTGCCCGGGCTACAGAAGGAAATTCAACAAAATTCCATATTACATATTGAGTCACTATGTAAGAGACTATTAATATAACATTCTATTAATTATGATAATTAATAGAATAATACATGATAAAAACATATATACAGTCATATATTAGTTATTTCTATTCTAGTTATTTCTTCTTATTAAAATCACAAACCAGGTTTTTTTTTTTTTTCCCTCAAATAAAAGCTAAAGTTCCTTTATTTGGTTCCCGATGTCACTAATCCACAGCTCATTCAAACCATCCACTCTTATAAAACAAGGGTTTGGGGTGGGGCGAAGAGCTACTTGTATAAAAATGCAGCAAACACACTGATTTTGTTATTTGACAGTATGGAAGGGGAGGGTTTGGCGTCTTCTATTTTAGTCATCTAGTGACCTTCTGTATGTCTTTTCTATGAGAAAATGGCATACTCTGTGGCTCTAGCATTTTTATTTTTAATTTAAAATGTATAATATGTAATACAAAATTCCTGCACATGTGGGGCTCATGTCTAGTAGGGGTAACAGACGACACACAAATTTTGGTCTTGGCTCAGAGTTTCCAGGGTGGCTGTGGATCAGAGGGGAAAGCGGGACTTCTCTCCAGACCTGTCTCCTGGGGACTGAGGCTGGGCTTAGGCCCTGGGGCCCAAGGACCGTGACGGGTCAGCCAGGCCTGGCCTGTGGCATGAGACCTTCTGTGGTCTCCGAGTGGGTTTGCCTCCATGCAGTCTTCTGGCCAGGGATGCTTTTAAGAACCAGTCCCTCCTGGTTATAGTTGAAGATATTATTCACTTGTGGAATTCGGGATAAAAGCAGCCCAAATCGCTATGATGGTTGAAGACTAAAAGTCTGAGGTAGAAGGCTGATTTGTCCCTGGGGAGGTCAGAAGCAGAAGAGGATGAGACAGGGAGCCTGGGGATGTAAGCCTGAGGTGATAGAAAGACTCCTCGAGAATCTGCTTTTCTGCTTCGCAGAGCTGCGCACGGCACGTGTGCACATACCCCTGGGTCCTCCCTGAGCTCCATCCCACAGGGGCAGCACACGCGTGCAGAGTGCAGGGGAGCATGAACTGGGCATTCCTCTGCTTAGCTCCCTGGATGATGACTTACTACCCCAAGTCTTTTAGAGGGACACCAACAGTGACTCGAAGCCCAGCAACTATTTCAAACCCATTAACTGGACTTGATTTTAGTCTCACAGTTTCTTGCTGATTGAGGGTGTGTGTGTGTGTGTGTGTGTGTGTGTGATGCCCCTGTGGTTATAAATTTTTGTGAGATGGGGATCCCTGGGTGGCTCAGTGGTTTAGCACCTGCCTTCGGCCCAGGGTGTGATCCTGGAGACTCGGGTTCGAGTCCTGCATCGGGCTCCCTGCATGGAGCCTGCTTCTCCCTCTGCCGGTGTCTCTGCCTCACTCTCTCTCACTCTCTGTGCCTCTCATGAATAAAAAAATAAATCTTTAAAAAAAATTGTGAGAAAAATAATGGGCTCGGCAGTGGGACTAGTCTGCTCACCTGAAATTGCTTGGCAGGGTAAGCGAGGGGACGCACGTTGTGGGGAGCAGGGGGCAGAGCCAGGGACAGTGAAAAAGCTGCACAAAGGGTAACAGGGTATGTTGGGAGCCAAGGGGGATTTTCTGGTCACACCAGAATTTCGTCGAAAGCCTAAGACTGGGAATGAAAGGTTCTACATCTCTGATGGTCTAAGCTCGGGAAAGCACCAAGGATTGTGACCAGAAGCAGCTACCCCATGAGGATCACCCCTCAGGTTAGACGGGAGGAGCACCTGGGCTGCATGGAGAGTACAGTGTTGGTGAAAGTCTCCCTGGTTGGTCCCTTCTAAGGCTTGGGCTGCCAGACCCCCTGCTCTGTTGAGTTGTTTGCAAACGTTGGGCTTCGACCGCTGGGGCGTGGGGACGAGGCAGGAGGGAGGTGGCTGGGCTGGCAGGATAGCCAGGCAGAGAGGAGGGCACGGGCATTCGCTGTGGTTTCTGGTCTCTCAGAAGGACGCAAGGTATATCCTGCACATGCCAGTAGACTCTGGACATAAGGGTGCTAGAAGGTAGATGAGCTCGAGAGTTAAAAATCTGCAAGAACGCCTGGGTAGCAGAAGAGTACTGGAAGGTCACGAGCGGGTGGTTCACTGGAAAATGTGGCCAAATCTGGTAAGGAATCCTGTGACAGACTGTTATTGGTCTACCTGATAGCCACGCTCATATTTTTCGTTGAAAAGAGAACCCCGTTGGTTTTAGAGGAAGCCACATGTCTGGCTAAAAACTGTATTGCCTGGTTTCTCTTGAAGCTCAGGTTGTTCAAACAAAACAGGTCTGGCCAATGAGTAGAACCTGGGGGTTCCTAGGAAGGTTTTGCTTTTCTGTTACCAGCGAGATCCTTTCTTCCTTTTGTTCTTTTTTTCTTTCTCATTTTTGGAACTTGGATGCAATGGCTGGAACCCCAGTAGTAATTTTGTGAGAATGAGGATGAGGGTCATACTGTAAGGACAGCAGACTTAAGTCACTGACAGAATTGTAGAGCCATTGTGCTAGCCTCAGATTATCTACTCTTAGACTTCTTATTACCCTTTTCTTACTAAGCCACTATTATTTAGGTTTTCTGCTACCGGTAACAGCACGTTATTCCTAATCATACAGAATACCACTGCCCAAGGCAGCAGCTACCACTTACCTATATTAAGCCCAGGCTATAGCTTCTCCATGGCAGTGGCACATAGAGAAATCACTGCCCACCTTGTTCGTTGTTTTTGTCCCAACACCAAAGAGAAAGGGGGAGAGTGTGAGTATAGCTATTGACTCCTGCCACCAGATGACTGGCCATCACTAAGCCTCGAGGGACATGAGTCCAGTCCGTGTAACAGTGTGTGGAGTGAGCTTTTCAATCATTCTTAAAAATTGAAAGTGATTTTCAATGACCATAAGTAATTGTCAAGTTTTGGAATCAGGTTGGAATATTATTAAGGGATCTACTGTCCAGTGAGAAAAACAGGTTTGGTTTGGTAGATTTGGAGACAGTTTGGAAAAATTAAAATGGTTTCATTTCTGTATCCCCGTGGAGTTAAAATATCTCAAATAAACTGTTTATAAAATAAATCTGCTTAACTTTGATTGCCTTAAATCCACACCACATCTTCCACTGAAACGGAAAATTTTCCAAGATCGATTATAATACAACACCCCCCCACCACCACACACACCTATGTATGTATGTATATATAGGGGGAGAAGAGAGAGAGAGGTCTAAAGGCACAAATAGTACATATAATAAGGTACCCTTTGGACAATAAAAAGAGGCAGACAAGGAATTATACTTGTACATAAGAACCTCTGGGTGCACATGTAGAGTCACCTACAGGGTGGGTGAGAGTGGAATGGGAGCAAGTTTTCTCAGAATATGCATCTTTGTAGAAATTTGATTCTTGAATCATGTGGCTGTATTACCTATTAAACATTTTAAATTAAAAATGCTAGAGCCAGAATATGCCATTTTCTCATAGAAAAGACATAGAGAAGGTCACTAGATGACTAAAATAGGAGACGCCAAACCCTCCCTTCCATACCGTCAAATAACAGAATCAATGTGTGTTTGATGCATTTTTATACAAGTAGCTCTTCGCCCCACCCCAAACTCTTGTTTTATAAGAGTGGATGGTTTTGATGAGCTGTGAATTAGTGACATTGGGAACCAAATAAAGGAACTTTAGCTTTTATTTGAGGAAAAAAAAAAACCTGGTTTGTGATTTTAAAAAGAAGAAATAACTAATATATTACTGTATATATTTTATTATCATGTATTATTCTATTAATTATGATAATTAATAGAATGTTATATTAATAGTCTGTTATATAGTAACTCAATATGTAATATGGAATATTTGCATATTATATATTATACATATTATAACATAATATTGCATGTAATCTTCTATTAACTTATTTTTTCAAATTTCTTGTTATCAGAGTTCTGTACCTAAGACAAATTTTCTGCAACTAAAAGAGTTTTTCCTGCAGAAATACTACACTAGTGAGAAATGTAGCCATTTTTTTAATTCAAGGCAAAGGTTGACAGAGTAGGGCCTGTGGGCCAATCTGGTCAGCTGCCTAATTTTTAAGGCTGGTGAGCTAAGAATGATCTTCACATTTTTGAATGGGTACACTTTAGGTGGTTATATAAATGCCTACATAGTATATTTGCTTTTGCCTCTCGGTCTGCAAAGCCTAGCTTATTTACTATCTAGCTCTTTAAGAAAATCTTTGTCAACTCTAGATTTAAGTTTTTGAGACTCATTTTCCAGATTCTGCTTTAAAGTGTGTAGCCACAGCGGAGTCTAGCCGAACACTTCCTAACAAAAACATAAAGGCCATTTAGTGATGAAGTAAAGCTAGTTGTGACATGTAGTTTTCACCTGGAACAACAGCATCAGGCATGACACACACCTACACAGACACACACACACACACACACATACACACACACACACACATCCCATATTGGAAATGGGAAAATATTGCTCTTGGTTGGATTTTTCTATTGCACAAACTCCCCCTTTTGGTACTCAAAGCCCTGACGCAACAAGATATAGTTGGGCCTCATTCCAGCTGCCGGATACCGAGGGCCTAGCATGCATACATAGCTCAGTATGTCACTGGCCCATGAATGTGGCTCTTAAATACAGAAAAGGTGACACATGTCAGCCCGTTGCAATGTGGTTCTGCGGCTTTAAAGAGACCTCTGCATTGTATGTGCATCTAAGTAACTGGAACTTGGACTCCTCACATCTTTTTTAGCAATGACATTGTAACAGCATGGACCCATCCATCATCATGTCACCCTTATGGAAATGGTCTCCAGTGGTCAACGTGTCAGAGTTAATTAGTCTTCTGAGGTATGAATCGTCAGAAGCAAAGCGACTTTGAGAGTCAGGTTTTTAGATACCTTTAGCAGTGAACTCTACAGGTATCTGATCTTTCCTGCCTTTTAATTAGAGCCCTTTCATCTAAAAGGGAGTGTCCTTCTGGTTGGAGGTGCGGCTAGCCTGGTTCTGCCTTCTGTTCTCGGTTCTGGGGCTAAAGCGTAGCAACCATAAGCCAGCCAGCGAGTCTCTGAACCTTAAATGTGTGAAATCCAGGGGGTTCTAGTGTGGAATGTGGTTAGCTGATGACTGTTGAAATGCAGCTATCATTGAAGTTTTAGTGTGAAAAGTATCAGCTCTACTGCTCAGAGACCCCAAAACTTCGTAATTTAAAAAAAAAAGCAGCCATGTATTTAGCTCAAGCTTCTGTAAATCATCCATTTAGTCTGGATTCTGTGGAGGCTCTTCAGGCACCCCTAGTCTGTTGTGTGTGTGTTCGTGTGTTGCTGCTTGTGTGTCAGGTGGGGAGGTGTTGGTGATCTTGGCTGGGCTCTCTCACGTGTCTTAGCGCTTGGCAGGGACAACAGAACTGTTTATCTCTGGTCCATGTAGTTTCTTATTCATCAGCAGGCTAGCTCAGACCTTTCACACAGCAGGCGCAGGGGGCTTTAGAGAGACAGTGGATGCATGTGAGGCCTCTTGAAGCTTAGGACTGGCAAAATATTGCTTCTATCACATTCTCGTGGCCAAAGCAAGTCACAAGGCAAATGACAAGGACAGCCCAGATCCCTCTTGATGGAAGAAGCTTCAAAGTCACATCCCAGGGACCTAGATGCAGGAAGACAAAGAGTTGTGGCCATTTTTTACAATCTACCACTGAGAGCTAAGACATGAAAGAACACACATGAGGCATCCAGCAGCCCAGAGCAGGTGGGGTGGAAAGAGGTCATTACCATGAATTTTGGATGCAACACCTGTAAGTGAGAGACTGAGATTATACTTCTCTGGTTGCCCCCGGGCCTTCTTTCTGATGGAAGAGGGCAAGGGAACATCCAAGAAGAAGGGGAGACCTGCAGTAAATGGGTAAATGTGTGAGCAGTGCCCATCTGGATCTGGGGTTAATTTAGAAAAGAAAAGAAAGAAGGCGTTTTTCCATATACTTGGGGGACCCAGGAGTGAATATAGGTCCTGAATTTGGCAGTCTAGTGGAGAAACAGCTTTTACCCGGGGGTAAGAAACCCCAGAAGCAAGAAGCAGTGCAGATTGATGCTTCGGGCACAGCCTGATAGAGCTCCCATCAGCTAATTGCAGGTTTAGCATGTTCCTAATGTGCGACTTGGTGCAAATCACCCACTTCTCCAAGGCTCGGTTTCCTCATCTGTAAAATGAGGATAATGATAGATACCTTGGAGGGATGTAGGAGCAATGAAAGGAAATAACACTTGTAAAATGTCGAAGGTAGTACCTAGGATAATAATCTCCCTCCATCCATGCTGTTATTATCCTTCAACCTTTGTGGCTATCGATGCTTCATGGCTGTTCCGTATTTTTACTTTTTCTTAAAAAAAGATTTTATTTATTTATTCATGAGAGAGAGAGAGAGAGAGAGAGAGAGAGAGAGGCAGAGACACAGGCAGAGGGAGGACCCCAGGATCACGGCCTGAGCCAAAGGCAGATGCCCAACCACTGAGCCACCCAGGTGCCCCTCCACAATTCTGCTTTTGCAGTCCTGCCCACACAGATGAGCTCTCATCCTGGTATTTTAGATCTGGTATTTAGATGTCCTGTGGATATTCCACTGTCAACTCTAACTCAAGAGGCGTATTAAGGCTAAACAAGTCTGAGACGCCTGGATGGCTTAGTTGGTTAATTGTCCAACTCTCGGTTTCAGCTCATGTCATGATCTCGGGGTCATGAGATTGATCCCTGCATCGGACTCCATGCTCAGTCAGGGTCTGCTTGGGATTCTCTCTCTCTTTCTCCCTCTTCTTCTCAGGCATGTACTCTCTCTCTCTCTGTAAAATAAATAAATATTTTAAAATATAATAAAGAAGCTGTGGAATATTGGAATATTACTCAGCCATTAGAAACGACAAATACCCACCATTTGCTTCAATGTGGATGGAACTGGAGGGTATTATGCTGAGTGAAATAAGTCAATCGGAGAGGGACAAACATTATATGGTCTCATTCATTTGGGGAATATAAAAATTCGTGAAAGGGAATAAAGGGAAAGGAGAGAAAATGAGTGAAAATATCAGTGAGGGAGACAGAACATGAGGGACACCTAACTCCGGGAAATGAACAAGGGGTAGTGTAAAGGGAGGTGGGCTGGGAGTTGGGGTGACTGGGTTGATGGGCACTGGGGGGGACACTTGGCAGGATGAGCACTGGGTATTATGCTAAATGTTGGCAAACTGAATTCCAATAAAAAAAATAAAAAGTAAAATAATAAAGGTAAGAAAATCTATCCCTTCAAGCCAGTCTCCTTTCCTAACCTTTCATATCTGTTATTTCAGAGCTACCATTTAGCCCCCCAGATTTGTCACTGTGAGGCTTATCCTTAATTCCTTTTATTTCCTTCCTGGCCTCTTACCCAGTTATTAAATGATGTACCATGCTTCTCATTCTCATCCTTCCTGTTCCATTTCCTCTACAAACTGAAGAATCTGACTACTCTTGGTGCTTTGAGCACCGCTGTAGAGTACCTACAAGTTTCCCTGCCTCTGGACTCTACACATTATTCCATTCTGTACAGTGTTGCAAAATTAGCTTCCAAAAGACAATCTCTTCCCCCAAATCATCAGTGGTTCCTGACTACTTATAAGATGACATCCAAATGCTGAGGTTGGCACTCAAAGCCCTCCACAACTTGAGCCCAGTTCCCATTACTAGACTTATCCTCCAAGACTCCAGGAAAATTCATCCTGCATTGTAATTATTTGCACACATATCTTGTTCCTAATAAGAGTGTACATCTCTAGAGCAAGAGTCAGCAAACTATAGCCCACAGACCAATGCCATATTGCCAACAAAGCCTAAAATCTTTATTTATACAGAGTTTACAGTCCCGTGCTCTCTGGGATAGATGCGTGTCTTAGACTACTTTGTCCTGCAGAATTAAAAAAAAAAAAAAAACCCTTATTGAATGAATGTTCTACGTATTGAGCCCTAAGCACTCCCATTCTTTCTTGTTCCTGTAAATTTTTTTTTTCTGTAATAAAGGGCCTTCCCCTTGTTCCTACCTAGATAAAACTTTCCAGTAATCTAAGACCCACATCAAATTCTCTGGGAATGTAGTGACTGATGACTTCCGCTGAATTCTGAATTTCAGTGACACTAACCTACTTGTTTGACACTTGATCTTCTGCTTCTGTTGGTTCCTTGCATCCAGAGGGTCACAGACCTGACTGATGCCCATCCCTTCCCACTGACTGGCTGTCTTCTCTGCTTCAGAACTCAGCAGGTGCTACCTGGCCCAGGAAGTTTCCCTGACTCCCTTCCTCTCCCTTTCTTTGTGCTTCCACAGCTCCCTGAACTTTCCCATCCTGACACTTAGCTCTGTGTATTGTAATTGTTGCTCTACTTCTCGGATTCTCCAACTGTGCTGTGAGCATCTTGAGGATATAGCCAGTGTCTTATTCACTGATGAATTCTCAGTACCGAGCATGGTGCCTGGCTCATGGAATTTCTCAATTAATATTTTGGAATAAATGGTTGCTCAATCAATGGCGATCGATGGATTACATGGGTGATTAAAATATCTGGTCCTATTCCCCTGTGGCCCCCTATTTTCATATGTCAGTTCTCTCGGTTTTGTAGAGTAGTCATTTCTCCTAGTTATATGTCTACGGGTAGTTTGTATCTCTGGATATCGGTGCCCGACTAGCAAATTTTATATGCATGAGGTGATCAGGCCCAAACTGGTACCCCTTTGTTTTTTTTGTTTTTTTTGTTTTTATTTTTTTTTCCAAACTGGTACCCCTTTGAAAGAGACCAAGCTTGGAGATCCCCAGGTGCTTGCTGAGAATGATAAGGGTCCATTTTTGGACCAGCCATTGTCTTGGACCGAGGGCTACTGAAACCAGCAGCAGCTCTTCCTCTGTAAGAATGAAGCATTCCAAGGACAGCCTGCCTGCTGCATAAAGCGATCCATGACCAAATTACAGCACAGTCATAGCCAGCTCTTCGAATCCAGCCCGAGCCTGCTTACAGCTCCACGTTCACCCAGTGAGCGATCATACCAAATGCTTGGACTCGGAAACCATTTGCCAAATGTTGGGATAACATAACGAAGCACACAGAGTGTCAGAAATGGAAAACGGCATCCCGAGAACAAGGGAGCCCGTGCAGATGAGAAGCAAGGACCTGGGTCAGCAGACACTTCCCTCCCCACTCTTGCATTGCCCCCAGAGCAGGGCGCCTGCGAGGGCTCCTCTCCTCCTGCTCTCAGGACGTCAGGCCGCAATCACCTTCTGCCTTGCTGTCCATGATCGGTTTTCAAAATGCAGATAAATTAGAGACAGGTTGTAAATTGATCACCTACATCAGTCCAGATCTTGCAATAAAAAAGGTGCATAATAACCAAGTTTCTCATCTCCGTATGTGCTGGCAGCCTCCATGGAAGCCCACCCCCCGGAGTTCCAGTGGAAATGAGGCGCAGCAGCTCAGCCCATCAGGCCGGGAACAGACACTTGGCGTTTACGAAATGCCTTTTTTAAATTTTTTTTTTTTTTTTTTTATGATAGTCACAGAGAGAGAGAGAGAGAGAGAGGCAGAGACACAGGCGGAGGGAGAAGCAGGCTCCATGCACCGGGAGCCTGATGTGGGATTCGATCCCGGGTCTCCAGGATCGCGCCCTGGGCCAAAGGCAGGCGCCAAACCGCTGCGCCACCCAGGGATCCCTACGAAATGCCTTTTAAAGGTCTAGATACACAGTATATTACCCTGTAGCCTTTTCAAAATCTGTGAGACACACCAGGAAGGCTGTGGCCTCAACACGCCAGCCCTGGAAACCCAACCACGTGCCCGGGTGCAAAGGGGGACAACCTGAAAACCTCTGGGATGGAAACATCTCCCATGGCTTCGGGAAAGACCTGTTTCTGCCAGAGCCATGGGACAAGACGAGCCAACGGAGAGCTTTGCTCATGTTCAGCTGCTCGGTCATGTGTGATAGGCTGCGCGGTTTGGCCCCTGAAACGACCTGCGAGGTGGAGCCCGGCTGGCTCGAGGGCAGGTGCCAAGGGACATGGCTCAGGGTCGTCGGCCTAACAAGCCGAGTCACCCCCTGCCCAGAATGAGTGTCAGGATTGCAAGCTCCGTGGCAATAGGTGCCCTCATAGAGAACCAGGTAGCCCGGAGTCAGTCCGGGGATCTGCCTCATCTGCTCCATGCACCTGTCCACCCCAGGGACCTAGCGAAGCAAGAAATTCATCCCGTATTAGCTGTGGCTTCAGTTCCCAACTCCGAGGAGAATGATCATGAGGCACGTGCTACCTGGACCACCTGGAGTCTGGAAAGCTTCCTTTGGTGGTTCCTTTCCAAAGTTTGTACATGAGTCTTACTATCACCCCCAGGTGAGGAAGGGCCCATCTGGAGCCCACAAGCCATTGACGAGAGTCAGAGAAAAAAGCAGATGTGTCCCGATAACTGGAATGAAGATGGTCTGTAGGGTGGCCTCAAGGCAGCAGTCCCCTGTGTCTCCCCAGCAGCTGTAGGCCCGCCCCACCGCACTGGCTGGGGACGCGAGAGAGCTGAGACCCAGCAGCCCCCAGGGCCTCAGCAGCACCCTTGACCTTGGGGCAGAGGGTAGAAGCCAGACGTGGGGGCAAGAGACGGGGTGGGGGTGGGGGTTCCAGCAGGGACCATCCAGTAAACAAAACAGGAAATAACCAGTAAGGGCAACAGCAGTGGCCGCAAAGCTGAGCGTGGAGTGGGGTGTTTCAGAGGCGTCCCTGGCAGGCCCAGGTGCTTGCCCTGCCCAGAAAAGGCCCAGAAGGCGGGGCACAGTGCTCCAGTCACCCCAGATGGTGAGGATGGCCACGGGGGTCGGGGGCTGAAGAATGCTGCGAGTACCCCGTGAGTCCCAGGCCGCTGGCCCTGCTCAAAATGGTCCTTCCTCGTCGTTACTGGTGCACCCTTACCTTCATCAGCAGCCCTGGCTTCAAAAGAGGGGATCAGCCTAGATCCCTGATGCTGAGCACCACGGAGAAGCAGCCGCGGGGATTGCTCTGAGAGCCCACTGCCATCCCCTCCGAGCCTCTGTCTCCTTGATCAATATTGTTAGGAAAGCTTCCATCACCGACTTGGAGAGCTCCTTGCCTTGCTTTCTTTTGGGACTGACTGCTCTGGGCCTCCTCTTGCTACTTCTGCCCCTAGATCTCCCTCCATTTAGAGCAGTACCTTTACGCGGCTCAGAGCCAGTTCCCTGGGCCCCAAGCTTTCCTGGGAATCCTGTCCCACAGCTTCCTGCCCATCCATTTGGAGGCTTGGCATTTCAAGCACCTCCTCTGCAAAAAAGAGGAGAAGGCAGCGGCTTCCAGTGCCCATCCACGCACAGGGGCAGGGCAGCAGCGTGGGGCCCTCCAGCCTGGGGAGGCCACTGAGCCGGGGCCCCCTAGGTCAAGGGGTTGAGAGAGCCGGCTGGGAGGATCCTGCCTTCCTCCGCCTCCTTACCTCCCTTGGCTGCTCAGATCCTTCCGGAAGAAGCCCTATCCCTGCTTTTCCAATAATTCAGAGGTAATTCCTTGGTGGCCACCTGGGAATAAAAAAAAAGCATGATGGTTCTTTCCACCCATACGGTGTTTCACAGTTTTAAGATCAAGCATTTTTTTCTATTGACCTAACCTGAGTGCACACGCTTAAGGCACAGGCTGAAAATCAGGCAGGAGGAATCGGGAAGTGTTGTTACTTCTGTTTCAATTGAAACTTCAAGCCAGAATTTGTCAGGTTCTGATCCAAGCTACTGCTGACCTCTCCGTTAACATCACTTGGATCTGACTCCAGCGCGCGCTCTTATCCCTACGGTTAACGTCCTGCTGGCCTGTTTGCTTGGTGCAGCCGGCTCCCAGCTCCCCGCTTCCACTCCCACCCCCACACCCCCCGCTCAAGTCCTGCTGCTACCAATTGCCATTCCACGACTGTTGATTTTGCCCCAATTCGACGCACGCTCCCACTTATTTCCTCTCTCTTCCTGCCTCTCCCCACTCACCTCTTTTCCTTTCCCTCCCTTCTCTTCCTTTCCCTTCCCTCCCTTGTCCCACGCCGGACAGTCTTTGTTGTCCATCAGCATTGCCCATCACATCTCTACTCTCCCTCGTCACCTCGGAGGCTGGAAGCCTGGAGAGACTGTACATCCCAGACCCCCTGGCTCCCAGGTGAGAAGCACCCAAGGAGATTTGGAAGGCAGAAAAGAGACTCTTCCTTCTCTGGCAGGGGCATGGCATGTATGTGGGCCCTAGCACATAGGAATTTCTGCATGGACTCCATGTGCTGTCAGTCCCAACTTCAGGGTGAAGGGCAGCTATGAAATCCATGGCAGTTTCTGGCAGTTTCCACCAGGTTCCTAATCCTGGGGTATAAGTGGCAACTTGATGATCTCTGGAGCATGGCTGTAGTAGTGTAACCTGAAAGGTAGTGGCAGCTTCCCTAAATAACCTTCCTTTTGCACAGTCAACGATTCTGCTCACACTTAAAGTCCCGTCCTGCTCTAAATACCTCTTTCTGCTCGAAATACCTACAGCACGCATTCTCAAAGAGTAGTCTTCAACCAGCAGCACCACCACCACCCAAGAACCTGCTAGAAATGCAGATTCCTGGACCCAGACCCAGAGGCACTGGACTAAAACTCTGGGGGTGGCACCAAGCACTCTGTGTTTTGACAAGCCCTCCAAGTGATTCTGATGCTCACCCACATCTGAGAGCCGCTGACCTTTTGGATGTTTGTTTCCTATCGTAAACCATGACTGTACACACACACTTTCTCTATGTGTATTGCTTTTTCATAATTGCAAAATTCTGACTTTATTATAGAAAGTTTGGAGGGAAAAAATAAAATTTGGAAAGGTATGAATAGTGTGAACAAGAAGAAAAACCTAGAGAATTCCACTCTTGAGAGTTAACCATTATTAACCTCTTGGTTTATTTTCTTCTACTCATCTCTCTGTGTACACACATTTATGTGTGTGGCTACATAGATGGTTTGTTTTGTGTCTGCTTTTTTCATATACCATTATCTGAGGAGCATTTCTCTGTACCATTAAATATGCTTATTTAAAGCCTACTTAGTGTTCCATGTTATGGGAGCACCATAATTAATTAGCCATTCTGCTATTATAGAGTCTTTATGTTGTTTCTGGGCTTTGTTATTTTAAATGAATGCTACGGTGGACATCCTTAGATAAAATCTTGTCCCATTGGCATTAAAGGATAAATTAGGATACGGGTGAGAAGAGATTCAGGCAGGGCAGTGCTGGGTCCTTCCCAGAGCAATGGCTCCCTGTGTGTGAAGATAACATAGAGACCTTATGGAAATTGCCAGTTAGGTGGGAAGTCAAGGTGGAAAAGAAAACAGGAATTTAAGAAAGTTGCCTACCATTTCTGATTTTGAAAGACAGTTGTGTGAGCAGAGGCATTTCAGAAGGAAGTAGAAGCAAAATGGAGGAAAGTGAGTGATTATTATTTTTTATGGTCTTGCAATCCACTTCAAAAGGTAGGATGTGCTTGCTATTTATGAGGACACTAGGACTTACTCAAACTTGTTTCTCACCCTGACCTAAGACATGAGCCTGGGGAGGCTGGGTACATTCTGCTTTGGGAATTTCCATTGATGTTGGTTGGACTAAAGTGTTTCTGAGAAGTCGAGGCTGGTGTCTGGGCACATTATAGGTGTTCCAGTGATGCTTGTTGACTGAGTGCAGATGATACAAAAATAAGTAGACAGATGGAATATTCCTAAAATACCAGACAGGTATAATATGATCTCAAACGTCACAAGATTTACTTTAAGGATTCTCTATAAAATCCCAATGGATCTGCTTCCCAACATGCATGCAGTAAATAGGCATCCTTGCCTCTTCTCTGTGCTCTTGTCAGAAATATTTATTGGAGATTTACCACACTCCTGGTGTTATTATTGTACAAGAAATAAGACAAAGTTCTCTCTTCCTTCAAGGAGCTTCAGTCTTATTTTTTGAAGACATATAATAAATTTTCAGACACATCAGTAGTGATATGAGAGAATTAAAAGAGGGTAGCTTGATACACAAGGACTAGGATGGTGACAGGTAGTGCTCCTTTTGTCATTTCATAGTTCCAGCTACAGCAGTAGAGTCTCAGTGAGAAAAGGTACTTATCCTGTCTGAAATTCATTTGCAAATCCATGGGCTGAGAATCTCACTCTCGCTTTCACTCAGACCCTACAGTGGGTATGACAGGTTTGGATAGAGCCATATAGGTTTTATGCCCTAAAAGGCCTCATGTGTTAGTGCCTCAGTCCTAGTGATGTGGGGTAGTGGCCAGTACTTGCCATAACTTGGTTGGAAATGAAACAATATAGTCAATATATAAGTAATCAATGAAATCAAGAATGACATGTTTAAGAGCACCCAGCTGGGTGGCAACTAGTTTCTTCTCCCATGCTGCTTCTGGTCAACTGACAGGGACTGTTCAGAATAGTCTCAAGGAGAACTGTTGAGTGAAAATTCCAAGTTCAGAAGGAAGTAGAAGTAAAATGAAGCAAAATGAGTGATTATGGTTTTGATACCCTAGGAATCTAAGAGTAGTATTTTTTCTAAAGATTTTATTTTATTCTTTCATGAGAGACACACACAGAGAGAAAGGCAGAGACACAGGAAGAGAGAGAGAGGCAGGATCCATGCAGGGAGCCCGATTTGGGACTCAATCCCAGGACCCCAGGATCATGACCTGAGCCAAAGGCAGACACTCAACCCCTGAGCCACCTAAGTGTCCCTCTAAGGGTAGTATGTTTTGAAGTCAATCCATACTTGTGGTTTATGAGGACACAGGGCTTACTTAGCCCAACCTCCTTTTCTATCTGATCTGAGACAGAAGCCAATGAGAAAGGGTGCAGTGATTTTTAGGTGATGTCTGCCATGACATCTCATTGGTGATGTCTGTCCGGTGTAACTATGGTGGTCCGGCTACCTACTCCAGTTCCATCTGAGATGGTGCTGTCCTATCCAGGCCCAAATCCACAAAGAGACATAACATTTTGGTCGCTGCACAGGCTTAGGAAATTAAATATTTGAAAATGTCTGAAATACAGTGTGACCCTATAGTGGAGGGTAAAGCCTTATGGTTTATGGAAATAGCATGGAATATTTAGAAAAACCAGTGAATTTCTTGATGGCATAATCCTTGGAGTCTAGGTTTTTGGAACACTTAAAAACTGCATGAACTTAAGAAGGTCAATACCTTTTATATATATCTATATGTATATATATATATGTATGCACACATACATATATAATTATAATTATATATATAATTCAGCTTAATAATCCCTGTTCTTTCTACTTCACCGAGGTTTTATGAGGACCAAAGGAGATCATGAATGGAAGAGCACTTTTTAAAGTGCTAGGCAAAAACAAGTGGTCATATTCGTTTGTTGGGTACGGTGGAATCTGTTTCTTTCCTCCCCTACCCTCCATTCTTTTTTTCTTGGCCATTTATGTGCCAGAAAGAACAGTTAAATTTCTAGATTGCATGCTTCTCTTAGTGAAATGATTTAAAGCCATGTGTAAATAGCACATAAATTTATTATGACTTGGGTCCAAACTGGGGATGTGTCTATATACACACACATGCAATCACCTTTCAGCATCTAACATTGAAAAATATTGCAGCCTCGTAAAAAACAAAGCCACCTTCTTCCCAACTCCTGACAGCTAAAATGTCCTCAGAATAAATGGGAAAACTTCACTCTACACACCTGTGCACTGGAGTTTTTATGAATCGGACAAATCTTGAGTCTCCCAGGTAACGTCAGACCTGAGAGTAATGCGTGCACTCCTGGTATCTTGGCCTGACTGCTTCCTGGTGATTTATCCAGGCGGCTCTCCAGGCACTAGGGTGTGGAGCCTCTATTTATTCACTCCAAAGAAACAAACAAACAAAAAGTTAGCCCTGAGACTGAATTAATCAAAAAGTTTTTAATAGAATACTTGAAGGACCCGAGGCAAGCACTTGGAACCATAAACAGGTGGCACAAATCATTTTTAGCCTTGTTAGAGAATACAGAGCAAGCTGCTTCAGGAGATTATTTCCTGAGTAATTAATCTGCATGTTGCCACCCGGACATTTATTCATAGAGGGGCATGGAATCCCATCTGTAAGGCCAGTTGTTAGAATTGGTGAAAAAAGACTTTCTTTATTTATTAGAAGAGAGAGAAAATGGAGAGAGCCCCTGTGGTTCTATTTCAGGTCGAAGCAAATCAAATACTCTTCTAGGCCTCAGAGTTTGAAAGAGGCCAAATGGCTGATGCAGGAGGGTCTTGTACCTCATATTCGGGAAGGAAAGGCATTATGTGTGTGTGTGTGTGTGTGTGTGTGTGTGTGTGTGTGTGGTGTGTTGTGGCAACATCTCATTGAGTAGTAGCTTCATGAAGCTACTCTCTAAGTGTGAAGTGAGAGGCTAGGAAGCATTGATTCTTTGGGCTAATCCGGCAGTGCTGCACATGGTGCTTTGTGAGAATGAGAAATAGGCACCCCTTGCTCAAGACATCTTACTTCCATCTGCTAGAAAATTGTCATAGTATACTGACTCTGTTAGGACCAGACACTTGACTGCCACCTGCCAGAAAATAGAATAAAAATGCAAATCTACAGTGTCTTTGATGTGAAGTCCACTTCTTTAGACATGCTATTTTCCTTCTTTTTTACAAATATCTTATTTATTCATTTGAGACAGCGAGATACGAGAGAGAGAGAGAGAGAGAGAGAGAGAGAGAGCAAGCGCGCTCAGGGGGAGACACAGAGGGAGAAGGAGAAGTAGACTTCCCATTGAGAAGATAGCCTGACATGGGACTTAATCCCAGGACCCTGGGATCATGACCTGAGCTGAGAGCAGACACTTAGTTATCTGATCCACCTGGTAGACCCAGATTTGTTGTTCCTACATATCACATGACCTAAACATTGTGATGTTGGCACCACCATTGATGCCACATTTAGCAAATTACTGGGGAAAATTGGCTAGCTAGGGAAATAAATGCTCATACAGAACCAGCTTAGAGCATACACTGGAATAATTTCAATGCGGTTTAAATGGCTGAATTTAAAAAATAGCAATACAAATTTTATTAAACATTTGCATAGAATGGGATTTTTTAAGCATAAAAATAATTTTTAAAATTACTAAAGGAAGTAGCTAGTTGTGACTCATGAAAGTTTAAAACTTCATTAATTGTGTAAATCAAATCACTGTAAATCAAATTTAAAATAGACAACTGAGAAAAAATATCTTCCACAAATATGTAAAGAATTAATATGCCTAATAAGCTGATATACCTTGATCAGGAAAAATGCGACTTCAAATAATAGGAAAAAAAGTCTGTGAATTGCAGAAAAGGCAATAAAATAAGTAGTAGCATCTTTAGCTTTATTAGAGATCAATGAAATAAAAATTAAAACACCCATTAAATACTCCCTTTCAGTTATAAAATTAGAAACATTTAAAAACAAATCAACTCAATGCTAGCAGAGGCATGAGAGTATAAATGTATATAACTTTTCTGCATGGCAGCATGGCATCAGGTACAGAGAATCTTTGAGCCAGTAACATCACCATTACAACCCCATACACAGGAGATCACCAGAAATATGGAAATGCAAAAGTAAGACAAAGGGGACTATGATAAATTCATGTAATTGTGTACTGTCTGACCTTTAGAAGTGATACTTAAGAAAAATTTTATTTCTTGGGGAAAAGCCCCTAAAAATGTCAATTGAAAAAAATGGTTTATAGAACTGTATATTTGGGGGATTCTCAAAGTTGGGGTTGGTGGATGGGCTTCAAAATCATCTGAAACTTTTGGTATATATGCATTTGTTTCTGGGGCAAGTTTTCATGGTTTGCGCCACGTGCTCCAAGAGATCCATGATCCAAAGGAAGAAGCTCTAGTAGAGCAAAACTAAGCTAAAGCCACTGACTCTTGGCATGAACATCTCTCCTGTCACCTCACCCCTGGTAGGGCCTATAAAATGCCAAGCCCTGTGCCAGCAGCTATAGACACATTGATGAGCAAAGGCTGACATTGTCTCTATTGTCAGGCAGCTCCATCAAGCTGAGAACACAGATGTTAATAAAAATAATCATATAAATACCTGTATGATGACAAAATGGATCAAAAGTGCCTTGAAGCAAAATTTCAAGGTGCTAGGGCACTTCTTAAATGAGATGATGAATGTGTATCTAGTGCTTAAAATAGGTGAGTGTGTAACTGATGTCTAACAGGATGGGGATTTCACAAATGACAACTATTGGCAAGATGGAGAGAGGGAAAAAGTAGCACATCCTTCTTCATAGAACTGATTTTAGTATCTGACTCTGAGACCCAGCTTGCCTATGGGCAATGCCAAACAGACATGTGAGGGGAAATGGGCCTGGTCTTGTGACTTTCATCCAGATTCGATCTCATCCCCTTCATAGCTCTGACCATGGTCAGGGTTAAGCCTACAGGGGCGCAGTTACCTGCCCTCACTCTTTGTGGGTGGGTCACAGGCAGCCCTTTGAGACTTTCTCCCTCCCTCTTCTAGGAAACCTATTGAAACTGGGATGTCAATGCATTCTCCCTGCTAATATCTGGGCCTCTTGCTGGAGCTCGAAAAGTTTACTAATCCCTTCCATGCTGCTTTTAAGTTGGGACTCATTAAGTCCAAGCACAGTTGGCTGCTGTCCTTCTGACTTGTCCCATGCCAAACATGTGAGACAGGCCGGCAGTGCTTCCCCTCCCAGCCTGCAGCCAGGAGATGACACACCAGAGCGTCTTCTCTCTGATGCTCAGGGCCAGCTTCATGGGCCTGTGACCTGTGCAGTTGCAAGGGCTCTATGCTCAGGAGGGGCTGTGCTGGATTTAACGCTTTGCTGTCACTGTCTTGAAATTCTTAACGATTATATCTTTAACTTGTGTTTGTGAGTAATGTATGTACATGAGCAGAGGAGAGATGCTCAATTGGTGTGCCCCACCATTTCGTCCTGTCCCATTCTCATATATTGTTTGTGATGCCCGATGACACAATGCTCATGCGGACCCCAGTGTGCAAGTGGGTGATGAGAGGTACAGAACGAGCACGGGTAATTGTGCTGCTCTGTAAGTGGGGTGCTGACAGTCCTGAGAGGTCACCATTTGAACCAGAACAAGCACTGCATACAGAAGGAAGCAAGGCGGTGGTGTTCTAACAGCAAAGACAGCTAAGGAACCTTATCCTATTCCCTTTCTTCCGGCATCAAATTCTTTCCTATCGAGTTCCTTTCCTGTCATGACCACAACTGAGTTGAAATTGATGATACGGAGGAAAAGAGAAGAAGAGCTGCTAATGGTTTCTTTCCCCTTCAGTCTTTCCGTGCCCATCAGAAGCCAAAGGTAAAGAAGGTTGGTAAAGGGTGCAAGCATTAAGAAGAGAGTTAGTTGTGTGCTGTGCTTCCATTGTTCTGGAAAGAACGCAATGCTTATGCATGTACAGGCCATGAAATATGAGTCGTGTAATTTCAGTGATTCTGCTTACAGGTCAAATGCTCTTAAATTTACATTTGAAACTGGCATTGCACAATCTGAAGGAGACTGGTAAAATTCTGGCTAATAATTTAAAATTGCAATTTTTCTTTACTTAGAACCACCTTAAATAGCAAAAACAAAACAAAACAAAACAAACAAACAAACAAAAAAACCCACAAAAACTCCATGATCAGCTGAGGGAGAGGTAGCAGAAGAAAGGTAAAAGCTTTGTATTTAAGTGCTTTTTCCCCCTGCTGTTTGCACAAGGGGCTTATATTTTCCCTTTGCACTGGGCCCCCAAGATTACGTAGTTGGACTTGCTGATACTTCAAACTTGTAGAGGGACGATCCTAGAATTTCTTCCCAACTCTCCTCACCCCTGGACAAAGTGTGAGGGGGTGGCGGGGTGGGGATGAAACTGTCACACTCCTTTGTGTAGTTTATTTTCTTTTCCCCCAAAACTCAAATCCTTTCCCTTCCACTCAAGTTTTCCCACCCTTGTTTCTAGCTCTTCCAAGGGCAAAATGGGAGGAGCCCGTGTCAGAGTCTCTCTGCTCTCCTGGGAAGCCTGCTCTGGCCTCTAGCTGGGAGCGGCGTCTTCTGAACTTGGTAATTAAGAGTCTGGCTCTTAGCTTTTAGGGCTGCCCTGTCTCCACAGCTAGTCATCACATTTTCTACTTAGCTGGAGCTTCCAAGAGAGAAGGACAGGGAAAAGGTGAGAAAAATCCAGGGGGAATGTAGGGATATGGTATTGTGTTTCAGTGTCCCTTCTGATGTGGACAGCAGGCATTTCAGAAGCACCTGCTGTGTAGAGTTGGCCTCCTCCACCTCCTGGAGGTTCCCTCCCTGGAAGGCAGGCAGGGAAGCACAGTTGACATGAGGAAGGAAGCAAAGGGGCCTGTGGGGAGGGAGTATCACTGAGGCACAGAGACAGGAATCCCTGTAGTGCGGCTTTTCAGGCCTCCACCCAACAAAGCATGGGCTTCAGCATCCTTTCTAGGAATTATTCACTACCGAGGCACTTTTTAATTTTAGGCAATTGGCATCTTTTTATTCATTAAAAAAAGATAAAATATCCTTGTGAAAGGGAGACCCCAGAGGATGGCTGTGCTCAGGGCCGCTGATAGATTTCTTTATCATGTGGTTTAATGCAGCAAGGTAGCTTAAGTACTTACCATTAACTGAGGTGTTCCTTTGATGGGGGATGGTAGTTGAGAGCTCTACACTTGGGGAACTTCACAGAGGCTGCAGCCCTTTTGCCTGTGAGCCAGGGCCCTAAGGTAGAGGTGTTCCCCTGGGTGACCATCCCCAAGAGACCAGCAGTGGCAGAATGTGGGCCAACTCTCCAGTTTCACCTTTCAGGCCCTGGAGGGAGCTCCTACAGGTTACCAAACAAGAGCTGAATTGTCCTCTGTAAAAAAAAGGTGTAGCTCTTGAGTGAGAAAAAGCCTTAGCACTAGTAGTTGGGAGGCTAAACAGAGCAGGGAGGGTTAACTTTCTGTGAAGAGGGGCTCCTTTTCATTTTCTAGAACCTGAGAATCCTGAGGTGACAGTGGAGGGGTAGACCTTCTCTTCTGGGGGGTGGGAGGAAGGAGGAAGGAGCCAAAGTAGCTGGGGCACTTCTCCCTGGGAATCCTGGCTAACGAGGGAGAAGGAGAGTCAAAGCAACAAGCCTCATCTGTGAGCGACAGAACGTGTCCTGATGTCCCCTGGCTTTGGGGGCAGAGAAAAGATGGGATTGCAGAAATAGCCGATATAAAAGCAAAATTCATCCTCAGGGTAGAAAAATAGATACCAAGGGTGGAATATCCTTCTACAAAGGGTTGGCCAAGATGGCGCCTCTGTGGCTCCTGCCGGGGGCAGTCGGTCAGGGTAGTAAAGGCCTTCTGGGTTCTGGGAGAGAAGGGCTCCACTATTGGCCATCAGGTCTCCTCCTCTTATTTTTCCCTTCCTCTCCCTGTTGTGATCTGCTACCACTTCTGTGTTTCTGTTCCTCTTCTGAACTAGCTTCTCTAACCTTGTAGAGGCCCTTGAAGGAGGCTCATAGCAGGTGAGAAGAAGGTGAAAGATAAGAAAGAAAGTGAGGCAGCAGGTAACCAGGCAGTCCTGTTGTATAGTCAGAAGTCAGAGCACTTGGAGGTCAGTGTCTCTGCTATGAGGGATCATATCTCTGTGAGAGGTACAAACACATAGGGTAATTTTTGGAATCCTTTTCCCCTCTACAGTACACTGCAAGGAGGTGGTTGCAACAATTTTTTTGATTTGGTCGAAAACAAACAAATGAACACATTCCCAGGGAAGAAAATAATTTCACTTTCCATAGTTGTTTTGTTCTTGCTTACCCTTTACATAGATTTCTGCTTCCATTCTCTATCTAGTGTTCTTTCTTAGGGTGTAGGTCAGGCTCGAAAAGTAGGCTTGGGAGACAAGGTAGTAGGTAAGCAGCATAAAGGAAGGGCATCAAATATCTGATGAAGCAAATCTATAAAGAGAATTTAAAAAATTTTTGAGTGATAATACTATTGATTCTAAATCTGATATATTTAAGTGTTTTCTATACATCGTCTCATTTAATCCTCTCTTGAAAACTGCAGTGGAGATAGACCACATTTAGAGGTCAAGAAGTCAAGAGGTGCCTAAAAGTGAAAGAAAAGGAAAAACCAAAAAGAAGTTTGGGAATACAAGACATGTGGAAGAAGAATTAAATACGTGCCACTCTTCCTCTTTTTTGCCTGTAACAGGCATATTAATCAATCACCGTGTCCCAGATGTAACTTGAATTTTCTTCTCAACATAACATTTGAGGCAGCCATGACCAGTTGGTAGGAGTGGGCATTCTATTTAAGATTTATTTGCTTGGTGCAGCCACTGTAGAAAACAGTATAGAGGTTCCTCAAAACACTAAAAATAGAGCTACCCAATGACCCAACAATTGCACTTCTAGGTATTTATTCAAAGGATACAAAAATAGTGATTCGAAGGAGCACCTGCACTCCAATGTTTATAGCAGCCATGTCCACAATAGCCAAACTATGGAAAGAACCCAGATGTCCATCATCAGATTATTGGATAACAAAGATGTGATATATATATATATATATATCATATACATGCATATATTACTGAGCCATCAAAAAAAAATGAAATCTTGCCATTTGCAATGACGTGGTCGGAACTAGAAGGTATTATGCTCAGTGAAATAAGCCAGTCAGAGAAAGACAAATACCCTATGATTTCACTCATATGTGGAAATTAAGAAAAAAAACAGATGACTATAGGGGAAGGGAAGGGAAGATGAAATAAGATAAAAACAGACAGGAAGGCAAACCATAAGAGACTTTTAATTATAGGAAACAAACTGAGGGTTGCTGGAGGGGAGGGGAGTGGGCAGATGGGCATTGAGGAGGACGCTTAATGTAATGAGCACTGGGTGTTATATGCAACTGATGAATCACTAAATTCTACCCCTGAAACAAATAATACACTATGTGTTAACTAAATTGAATTTAAATTAAAAAAACTAAAATAAATAAATAATAAAATTTATTTTCTATCCTCCCTTAGTGTTGTAAGAAAAATCAGATGAATATTCCATGCAGGGAATGGCCATGAGATGCCAGGTGCTTCAGAAGGCCTATCTGAAAAGCACTGAGGGTTTGTCCTGAAGGACCCTGTGGCACCTGTAATAAGAATAATGTCTGTTGTGATGGTAGAAGAATCCACACTGTAAGGAGTTAAGAAGGTAAGAGAAGGAGCAGTAGAGGCTAAGGGAATAGGTCAGCTGTTCGGAGAGTTTGTCAGAAGTTCTCTGATGGAGCTGGGTCCAGTAACTGGGAGGAACACTTATAAAACTGTAATATTACAAATATGAACAAAAGAACACAAAAGTAGGAAAATACCTGAGTTTTCCTCATTAAAAATAATAGCCAGTTTAACAATGGTCTCCAAGCGCCATACACATGAGGTAGTTCGCTTCCGCTGCACCGACTGGCTCAATGACATCAATCGGCCAGACTTCCCTCCACTAATGTGGGACATGTGTTCCAAAGGCCCGTTCCTCATTGTCTCAAAGGCCACCTTTGTGTTTTCAGAACTGATCTCACTGTGAGTAATTGCCAAGCGTGGGCTCGCTTAGTGATTCCAGTTCCAGCACGGTTCCTCTTGCCCTGATCATGATGTCCCCACAGACTCCGCCTTGGCTCCTCCAGAGCTCAGCTCCCATGAGGATCCCAAAACGGCCGCAACACCTCCTCACTGTGTACCATCCCACTGGCGAATGAAGAGTGACCTGCCACCTGCCGGAGGCACTTTTCCAAGGATGCCATCCTACAAAATACTTCCACTAAAAGCTCACATAACTAATCCCATCTGAGCTGTCACCACAAACCAGACCTTCCTTTCTCTCACCGCGCCCCCTACCCCTGTGAGGGGCAGTTTCTTTGGCCACATCAGTCAGCCACTGTGCTGTGCTTCGTAGCTGGGGCGAGCCTCACCATCCGCTGGCCATGGACAGGTGGGAGGGGAAACCAGGCTGAGGCCTGGCCAAGGTGGATAATACTTCCTTGCATCATCTCTTGTAGGAATTGAATAACAAAAGTCACAATGTATTGAGCAGATTCTTTCTGCCAAGCATTTTTGCATTTGTTATTTCCAAACCTTACAACATTTTGGCAGCGTTGGTACTCGGAGTAGACGTAGAGGGGATGCTGCTCGGGTCTTGCTACCCAGCGGCAGGAGTGCAGTCAGCAAACAGCCTCTCCCTGTTGGCTCCTTTGGGGTCTTCCTCAGCTGTCGAGAGCTGCCTCACTGGAGGCTATGTCCTTGGTGGGGCAGTCTGCATCTAGTGACCGAGTGAGGTGAGTCTCTAACACCCCAGCCATTTCAGCCCAGTGTGGGGGGACCCTGTCAAACAGTCCTCAGGCTCCAGAGCTCCTGGCTGAGGCTTTGTTCAGGCTTCACCAAAGCTCAGCTACTCCCTCTGCTCGATTCTGCTTCCTTCTCTTTCCCTTCACGAGTGCTGATCCTCCATAAACACTTTTGCACCCCCAGTTCTACCTCAGCTCTGCTTCTAATCCTCAGTTTCTTATTCTATAAAATGGGCAACAGCACTTTTTATTGGTTCTTCTCCTTATTATAAGGATTAAATAAGATAATGCATGTTTCATATTCGAGTGCTCTGTACGATGTCTGGCATTACAGAGCATGCTCAGTAATGGTGACCGTTGGCAAATTGAATTTATTTTTTTATTTTTATTTTTTTTAATATTTTATTTTTTTATTTCTGAGAATACACAGAGAGGAGAGAGAGAAGCAGAGACACAGGCAGAGCAAGAAGCAGGCTCCATCCAGGGAGTCTGATGTGGGACTCAATCCCGGGACTCCAGGATCACGCCCTGGGCGGAAGGCGGCACTAAACCGCTTGAGCCACACGGGCTGCCCGGCAAATTGAATTTAAATAAAATTTAAAAAATAAAAATAAACGGTGGCTGCTACATCATTGCCCAAAGTCACACAGCTGGGAAGTGTTGGATCCAGGATTCCAAACCCTCTACCTACTCCTGGAACTCAGCTACAAAATTGGCTTGAAACTCTCCCATGAGACTTTTCATTTGCTGCTTAGTTTCATGCTCATTTGCCTTATTTGTCGTATCTTTGCCTTCTAGACACCTAACATCTTGGAACAAGAATGATGCTATATTCACTCCCAACTCCCAAGGCCTAGCAGGGGCTTCACACATGGAGAGATGCTTGACTGTTGATTGAATGGCTATGCGACTGACTAAATCTCCAATTTTTTAAAAAAGATTTTATTTATTTATTTGAGAGAGGATGAGAGTAAGAAAGAGCACAAGCAAGTGTAGGGGCAGAGGGAGAAGGAGAAGCAGATTTTCTGCTGAGCAGAGAGCTAGATGTGTGGCTCGATCCCAGGACCCTGAGATCATGACCTGCGCCAAAGGCAGACACTTAACCGACTGAGCCACCCAGGCACCCCTAAATCTCCAATTATTTTACACTTTCAGTGGGGCCTGAAAAAAAATAGATCACTTAAGATGGCCACGTTTTACTCTGAGTTTCACAGTCTTCTCTATGCCTATTGATATGAATCCCTAACCTAAGTAACCTAAATAACTTGAACAGGGCAAGGAGGTAACCACCTTGAATCAAGCTGCAGGGGGTTAAGTGAGGGGCTAGAACTGGAAACACAACAATGGACCACCCTGTGCACAGCCCAGACTCTTCCAGCAGTGCTGGTGGAGTAGAGGGCGCTGGATAGGCTCTGCAACTGCACTCGGGGTAGGCCCCTTGCTCTAGGGTGAGGGGTATGAAGAAAACTTCCCTATCCTAGGATCTTCTACCTAGCAAAAGAGGCTTCCAGATGGGTTTTCTCACTCACGTTTTATGATCCAAACACGTGAATGTGAGACTGAGAGGATTTGTCCAAATTATGAAAAATTGGATCATAATTGTTTCTACAGAATAGACTCTGGCAGAAAATCTGAGAAAGTCTTTTTTAGGAGAAAGTAACATGAGCTTATCATGCAAAAGTCAGCTTTGAGGAGCCAGTCTTCTTCCCCATCTTCCTGAGAGCCTTCCTTGCCACAAGGGATAGGCACTCAGTCTCAGGTGGCTCTAGTCCAGATTTTGAGAAATTGTATTTTTCCCTCCATTCACCTCTTCTACTCTGTTTCATTTATGAGGGAGATTGTAAAGAGGAGAACTTCTTAATGTCTTAGTCCTTTCCAGCAGAATTAAGTCTTTACAAGGAAGCAAAGGAGGGCAGTGCATAACCTAAAGATTTTAATGGTGGAATTTTAGATATGGTGATACCTTCCTATGCCAGAAATGACCTATACTATGTATTAAAGGCAGGTTCTGCTCTCTATTTCTCTGCCATGCCAAGGACTGTGCAAGTGTGAGATACTGCATTTTTAGGGAAAGGTATTATAATCTTGGTTTTGAAAAGTATTATTATAATCTTGGCTCTTTTTTATTTTAAAGATTTTTATTTATTTGTTCATGAAAGACACACAGAGAGAGAGGCAGAGACACAGGCAGAGGGAGAATCAGGCTCCATGCAGGGAGCCCAATTTGGGACTCGATCTCGGGTTTCCAGGATCAGGCCCTGGGCTGAACGTGGTGCTAAACCGCTGAGCCACCCGGGCTGCCCTCATCTTGGCTCTTTTGAACCAAAGTACATCACATAATTTGCTGGTATAGTTTATAGGAAACACAATAGGAAAAATTACTATACTACTAAGTAATGGAGAAAAAATTATTTTCAAATGAGGATTTAAGTAAGACGGAATGAATGGCCGGAACTGTCTGGCTGATTAGAATGCCTCCTTAGGGAGGTGGTAAGGTAAGATACAGTTGCCATATGGGTTGGATCCAATGCCTTTCTTTTATTAAAGAAAGAAGTTTCTCCCAGATTATAAGATACTGCTGCTTATTCTAGAAAATTCGTAAAACAGATAATTATAGAGATAAAAATTAAAGCCCTCCAAAATTTTTTATTCCCTAGAGTCAGCTCCTCTTGACATTTTATAATGTTCCCTAATGGCTTTTAGAAATCATATACATTTTTTAAGAAGACTTTGGTCTAAGGGAATGTCCATATTAATATGTGAATAATAGTAAATAGTATATGTACTACCTTTTGATTCTTAGGCTGACTCTAACACTGGGACATGGACTTATCTCTCTAGGCGTGGGCAATATTAGTGATTACACATTAGCTTGCAGTTTTATGGTGGTTGAGTTTAGCACATGTGTTGAAATCTCTTCTAATTCTCATGGTTTACATGAAGATTTTCTACATAGAAAAAGCACATTATTTATGAATAATGATGTTTTCTCCTTTTAAATCCATTTATCTGATTTCTGTTTTTTATTTGTATTTATTCTTTAAAAATATTTTATTTATTTATACGACAGAGAGAGAAAGAGAGCACAAGCAGGGAGAGCAGGAGAGGGAGAAGCGGGCTCCCTGCTGAACAGGAGCCCAGTGCAGGGCTCAATCCCAGGACTCTGGGACCATGATCTGAGCTGACGGCTGACACTTAACCAACTGAGCCACCCAGGTGGTCCTCTAAATCTCACTCTGTTGGATAAGACCTACTGTAGGACAATACTGAATAGATCTTGGAATGAAGGAAAAAAATATCCTGTAAAGCTTCTGATATTCAAAGGCATAAAATTAGTGTTATTCATAATAAAAACTGTTCACCAACTACAAATGGAAAAATCTTTCCTTGACCTGATGAAGAGCATCTACCAAAAACCTACAAATAATATCCTGCTTTTGAAACGTAGTGCCCATGTCTACAAGGATAAATGCATGTCATATTGTTGGAGGAGGTCTAGAAATCAAAAGGTAATTGATATTAATATTACTCAGATACCAAAATGGGCATTTTTCTAAATTGAGAGGCCTTCTGGAAAAAAACTAACTTATATTTGTATAATTTCAAATGGCCATTAGGGAACATTCTAAAATATCAAGAATGGCTGACTTAAGATCTTGGACAAAGGCAAAATCTTTTGTGGAGATAAAGATAAATGTTACATAATTATGGGGGGGGAAGTCACTAGAAAGTTAAAGCATATTTAAAAACAATCTGATAATCTCAGTCTTTTAATGAGTGAATTTAACGCGTCTATATTTATTTTGAATATTTGTGTATTTTGAAGTACATGTTCTTTAACTGTTCTTTTAGTTGTCACACTTGAACTTTTAGCTGGTGTATTTGATTTAAGAGAGCAAACGTTAAATCCACACGTCTACCCTTCTCAGCACAATACAAGGATCTTAGGGTGCTTTAATTCTGGTGACTGCCTCTCATCCATGTTGTTATCTAATATTTGGTTTATTCTGTTTTTAAGCTACCTAAAATTAGTCATTTTTTTTATTTTTTTTAAGTTTTTAAAAATTTTTTAAAAAAAATTTTTTTATGATAGTCACACAGAGAGAGAGAGAGGCAGAGACATAGGCAGAGGGAGAAGCAGGCTCCATGCACCAGGAGCCCGACGTGGGATTCGATCCCAGGTCTCCAGGATCGCGCCCTGGGCCAAAGGCAGGCGCTAAACTGCTGTGCCACCCAGGGATCCCTAGTCATTTTTATTACGCATAAGATTTTTGCTTTATTTTTCTATAGTTTTTACAGACGATGCTTATTTGGATTTATCTCTGCATTTACTGATTTATTTGCTCAACAATGTTTTATGTGTTCTACTCCTATTTTTTTAAATTCACTTTATTTTTAACTAAATAACTTTCTTCAGTAGTTCTTTCAACATGGGCCTGTGAGTGATAAACTCTTTTTGTCTTAATTTGCTTTGTTTTGCCTTCATTCTGAGTAATTGTTTTCCTAGGTATACAATTCTTCGTTGACGATTGTATTTCCTGAATATTTTGAGTGTGTCTGCACTGTATTTGGTCTCTGTTTCAGCTAATGAGAATCAGTCTATTTCTTGTTCCTTTTTTAGATATATTTTTTTCTATTCTTTAAATTCTTAAAATTTCTGTTTTTTGTACTGCATCAAAATAATTCCTCATATTTGTTTTTCAGTTTACTAATTCTCTTTTTAGCTGATTCTAATCCCCAGTTTTATTGGGTTCTCACTTTCACTGGCTAGATTTTTAAAATTACAGTATTTAATTCTTTTAGTATGTGGTTATTCTTTATTTTTATTTTATCTGATAATCTAAACATTTATTTTATAATTTCTCCAAGATTGTGCTCTTCTTGCTCTAGTTGGGATGTAAGTGCTTCTATTTATCAGATATGCTTTGATTGCTTAGTATATACATCTTCATTGGATTTTGTTTTTTGTGGCAATCTGATCGTGTCTTCCCAGACTGGATTTTACATGTGATTTTTCTAAGTTTCACCAATCTGAGACTAATTTTCATTAGTTTTTCAGCCCAGGATTACCGCCCTATATGTAAAATACATTTGGATATTGCATCTCTGTGTGTAAAAGGCTTGGGAAGCCATCCCTGGGTGGCTCAGCGGTTTGGTGCCTGCCTTCCGCCCAGGGCGTGATCCTGGAGTCCTGGGATCAAGTCCCAAGTCGGGCTCCCTGCATGGAGTCTGCTTCTCTCTGTCTCTGTCTCTCTCTCTCTCTGTGTCTCTCATGAATAAATAAATAAAATCTTTAAAATAAAACAAAACAAAACAAAAAACAGAACAACAACAACAAAAAAGGTTTGAGAGGCTTTGGAAGCTGCTCTCTTCCCATTATGGGAAGAGACAAGTTTCATTGGTGTTTTTCTGGGCCAATGGATTCTTTTCCCACCATTCTTGGATGAAGAATTCTAGTTTGACACAGAGATTTCAGTTCTAACGCCCTGCCATGTCTAGTGTGAGAGCTCTATCTTCTGTCCTAACATGGGTGGAGAAACCCTAGCTCTTAGCTGTCAGGGCATGTATCTGGATCTGATGTTCTCTTGAACTTCCATAGTATGGTTTCAAGCAATCACACCTCTAACTCTCAATCTGTTTTATTTATGTCACCTGGGATTTCACTTCGTCTTTTACTCCTTTCTTCTGTCCTTCCCTTTCTTTCTTCCTTTCATTTTAATATCTCAGCTATGTAAAGTTATTAATAAATTAATCTAATATTTATATTTATATGGTAGAAGGAGGCTGTATTAGTTCACTTTACTGTTTTGTTGGAAACTGAATACCCACACTCAATTTTGCTTGCTGTTTTTTTAAAGCTAATATTAAAAGCAAATAATTTTTAATTTTATCAAAACTATTTATAAACATAATTTTAATTGCAGTATATTTAATTTTATGAATATACCATAATTTATTCAATTATTCCCTTAATACCTGTATTTCTTCACATTTTGACATTAACCTTTAATAATGCTGGGGTTGACCTGGAGTATAAGTACTTTTCCCATATTTTGGGCTATTTTATTTTATTTATTTTTTTGGGGGGGGGCTATTTTAATGTATTTATTTATTGCTCTGTTTTCTTCAATGAAGAAATTAGGTGGATAAAAATTTACATATGAGACAAAAAATTGAGTCAGGAGGAAGGGAAATTACTGATAGGAAAACAATAAAACAAGGTATTGGAAAAAATAATATTACCTTTTCCTTTAATTAAGCTATAAACCTAAGATGACTAGAGGCCTTCAGGGAGAGGGAAACATGGTTAAATATGTGTTGCACGTTGTCCATAAGCCAAAATCAAATGAGTTGTGTGTGGAGAAGTACATTTTCTCCTAACATTGTTAGGAGTGATGAAGAGATGCATAGCATAATGCTACTGTGCAATTTGGTAACAGTGGTTCTGAGAGGCTAAAAACAATGCATTTCATTTATACAGCTTCCTGGAAGTCTGGCTTCATCCATGGAAAACATTCAGAATATCAATCACAGCAAAATTAACCTGGGGACCTTGAAACTTCTGAATTTATCTACCAGGTATGTTTGCTGGCTTTTGGCACATGGAGATTTGAGGCTGTTAGTCTTGCCTTTCAGAGGAGATTGTTCTTGTAGAGGCATCCGCTCTACCCTCAGCCCCAAACAGGGCTCTTAATACCACTCCACTAGTAACTACCAGTGGTCTGCCAGTGGGGGCAAGAGCTGAGTGGCCTAATTATAACAAGGACAAGCTTCTTTATTCCTTTTCCTTTTCTAGATTTGAACCAGCTCTGGTTGCCACCCAAATCCCACTGCCTCCAAGAGCCAGCCTCAGGATGAGCCTGAGATGCCAGAGTGGAGTAACAGAGAGAAGTGGGCTGTTGATGATACCATTCATTGAGCATTGCTTCATGCCTGGAATGTGTTCACCTCTAGATTTCAGCTGTTAGAGATTTTCTTCTAGTTTAAGGCAGCTTGAGTTATGGTTTTGTTGCTTATATCAGAGAAACATTCTAAATGATACAGAGATACATGACTGTCATCAAGGAATCCATGATCAAAAAGGTGTAAAAATCACTGAGCTGTTGAAATGAGTGGTAATCGTAAGAGCTAGCACACATACAACATTTTCTAGACACTATGCACTCTTTTTAGCACTCTATGTAATTTCATTTTTTTAAACCTGTACTCAGTGAGATTGGTATCATCATCATCATATCCATTTTACAGAAATAGAAGCTTACTCATGAGAGCTAAGTAAGTTGGCTAAGGTCACTCAGCTAGTGAACCCAAGTGGCCTGGTTCCAGGGTCTGGGCACATAATTGCTCTACTGTACCGCTCCTTGGTAAAGAGCATGGACCTTCTAGGTAAACAACCTTTCTTCCAACCTGGGGTTTGTGTAAAGATTGGACACCACAGGAGCCATAGTATTAGTCCCCGGCAAGATTCTGGAAGACAGCTATTCTGTATTGCCAAGTGAATTGGCAGATATACAACTCTGATAGTCGGTAGTCCAGGGAGGATGGCAAAATGGTTAAGATCAGGAATTGTTATTCAGATAACATGAGTTGAATCCTGGCTTTGCTGCTTACTGGCTTTGTGATCTAATCTGCAGGAGCCTCATTTTCCTCAACTATAGAATGTAGCTGGCAAGGTTTCATAAGGATTAAACAAGATGATGTGCAGAATAAGGTCTTCTTACTGAAAGACCACAATTTAGAATGGATGGCCTCTGGCCTTTGTATGCTGGTGTGGCAGGGGAGGCATGGTGACTGACTTGGAAAATAGATTAAAAATAGGGGATCTATGCATACGAGGTACTTAGTACAGGCAAATTCACAGAGGTAGAAAGTAGAATAGAGGTTACTGGGAGCAGGGAGGGGAAAATAGGGAGTTACTGTTACTATATATTTTTAAAGATTTTATTTATTTGTTTGTTTGTTTTTAAAAAGATTTTATTTATTTATTCACGAGAGACACACACACAGAGGCAGAGACATAGGCAGATGGAGCAGCAGGCTCCCCATGTGGGACTTGATCCCAGCACCCTAGGATCATGACCTAAGCCAAAGGCAGATGTTCAACCACTGAGCCACCCAGGTGCCTTTATTTATTATTTATTTATTTATTTATTTATTTATTTATTTATTTATTTATTAGAAAGAGAGAGAGAGCATGACTTGGGGAAGGAGCAGAGGGAGAAGGAGAAGGAGGAGGGGAAAGAATCTCAAGCAGACTCTACACTGTGCATGGAACCTAATATGGGGCTCCATCTCACAACCCTGAGATCACGACCTGAAACCAAGAGTCAGATGCTTAACTGACTAAACCACCCAGGCGCCCCAGGAGTTAATGTTTAATAGGTGCAGAGTTTCTATTTGAGATGGTGACAGAGTTCTGGAAATAGATATTGGTGATGGGTATGCAGCACTGTGAATGTATTTAATGCCACTGAATTGTACACATTAAAATGGCTAAACTGGTAAATTTTACATTATGCGTGTTTGAGCACAATAAAAAAATGTGGAGGAAAAAGCAGGCGTTAAAAAAATGGTTGTTAAAAAAACAACAAACAATGGTTGTTGTTTAAAGGATGGAAGGGATGATGACAACTGGTTATGACTATTGTGAGCAGAGACTCTGGTATGAAAATTTAAAACCCATAAAAATAATGAGGTTACACTCTTAGAGCACTTTTTATACATAATATGTATTTGATCATAATCATTAGTTGCATAATAAACAAGTCAAAGGAATTTGAGATAGGAAGAGTATCAAAGCTTCTTTTTTCATTGTCCTGCCACTTGGCGAAAGTATGCCTGGACCCCTGCTGTGAGCTTGTTGGTGGTAGGAGGGTTGTGACCTTTCTGTATTATCAAGAGGCAATGTTGAGTGCCCTCTATGGAGAGAGAAAGCTTTCCCCAAGGGCTCCCCTCACTTCCCATAACCCTTACTGCACATGCTGTTAAGCTTCAGCCTTGGAACTAAAAACATCTTAATTTACAAGAAAAAGGAAGAAAGCACATCACCTCTTGTGACTAAAAGAAGTTTAAGTCTAAACTTTTAAAAGAAAGTGCATCTTTATAATAACAATAAAATCTTCCCAATCAAGCCTTTAAGAGGCAGACTGCATCCCTATCTTTGCCTGGGGCCCATAACTATCCTTAGCTAATCTTTCTCTGACAGATAAAGAGCTGCTATATCCATTCTTATAGCTCCATTTTCAACTTTATTCAGAGAAGTGGAGAGAGGGAGCCCTGGACAGGAATAAAGAATGAGTGTTTCAGACTGGCAAGAGGAAGAGGAAGCTGGGGTCAATGACTTGAAGAATTGATGCTTCCAGGAAAGGAAAGATCCACAGCCCTCTGATGTGTTCAGGGCTAGCGTAGGGCCTCAGAGTCACAACCAGGCTGGTCATCTGTAGGATTTCACATCCATTCCAGCCCAGCTTTGTTCTAGCTGTGCCATCCTGGAGGTTTATTCTGAGGGGTGGATTTGGTGACCAACTGCCTCTTCTTAATGAGAAGTCAAGAAAAGTTTTATATATGCGGTGATAAGCACAAGGGTGAGAAACAAGAAGAGGGTATCATAAGCTTGTGAGCCCCACCGATGGTCCTCAAGAAAGCCGTGGAATGTTCTGTGCAAGATATCTTGAATAATAAGAAAAATATTTAAAGGCTCAAGATGACTTCAGTTAGTTCTAGTTTTGTATTAGAGGCAGATTCTTCTAAACGAGCTCTTGAGGCCTGCAGTGCTGTCTTCATGAAACTGATTATTTGTTTTCAATATGGACCTTGTTAGAATGGCGCTTTGGGGAGATGTCTGCCCAGCCCTCATAAACCCCTTTCTCTATAACCTGCCCCTTCCAAAGAGATGAAGGGAGGCAGCCATACTTAAACTATTCCTGTCCTTCTGACTAGAGTTGACTAGACCCCTGACCCAAGCAGGAGTAGTTAAATTCTCACTCTCGGGGGATAAGAATTGAGACTCAAAGTATCTAGATTGGTTTAGTCTACTTGCTAGAAGTAATATAAACTCAGAAGCACTGGAGACACCATCTTTCATCACATATATAGGAAATCAGAAAGAGTGGTCTGTTTAGGGATAGAGCTAAGGGTATTTTCTGATTCCTGTTATCTTTCTATTCTAGTGCTCAGTTCTAGTTCTTTTTCTTCTTCTTTTTTGATGTAGTTGACACACAATGTTATATTAGTTTCAGGTGTTCAACATAATGATATCACAAGTGTAGCTCTAGCTTCTTTTTAAAGGACTAAATCGGGTTCTATGAACCATGTCATAATCTTTCCAATAGATTATTTTGATATCTTAAATTAGCCAGAGTTGGTTTCTGTTGCTTGCAACCAAAATAATCATAAGTATTTTAAAAGATTTTTTTTTAAGATTTTATTTTTAAGTAATCCCTACATCCAACATGGGGCTTAAATTTACAACCCTGAGATCAAGACTCGCATGCTTTACTGACCGAGCCAGCCACCAGGTACCTCATCTTAAGTATTGCTAACTCAAACCTAGGGTATGATGCTTGGGTCAATACAGCAGCTTATTAGGCTGCCAATTGTGATATGGATCATCTCCAAGTTTGTAATCCCCGGCAGAGATGCCCCATGTCCTTTCAGTGGGGTCCACTTCCTATTGTCTCAGATCCTGTGTAGATGGGAAAATCACCAAGGGACCCCAAACTAGGAGTTACCTTGATTATTCTTTTCTCAAACTTCTTCCCAACCATCCAATTCATCTCCAAATCTTTTTGGTTCTACTTCCAAAATTGATCCCAAATCTATTTACTTCTCTCTGTGTGCAGGGTAGCTTAGCAGACTAAGCTATCAGTATCTTTTGTTAGAATTGCTGTGATGGCCTCTTAGCTGGCCTTTGATATCATTACTCCACTCTTTCCCCCCTTCCAACACTTTATGCGCATAGTACTTAGATTGATTTCTTTGAGATACAAATCAGATCACGTCACTTTCCTCCTTAAAACATTCTGTATTAGGATGCAGGATAAGCTGATGTAACAGAAACTCAGAATATAATGGCTCAAACAAAGGAAAGAAGCTGCTTCAGGGCAGGTAGGTGGCTAAGCTGCACATAGTCATGTAGGGACCCACGTTTCTTCTCTCCTTTTGTTTGCCATAGTGTTTGGTATTACTCTCATGCCCCAAAGTCAAAGCTGGCTGGCTGTATGGCCATATCTGTGTTCTAGTCACTGAGATGGTAAAGGGGAGAAGATATGCCCAGTCATCTTAAGAGCAAGGCCCAAAAGTTGCACATGTCACTTTGCTCGCATCTTATTGATAAGAACTTAATTGCCTGGCCACATATTTATGCAAAGACAGCTGGACGATGTCCCTTCCAACTGGGTGGGCATTGGCTGATTAAAGTCAAAGTTTTTAGAACTAAAAGAAGGAGAGAATGGATATAAGGGACAAGTAGTCTCCTCTGTACCTGTAACGGCTGCCTATACTGCCCATTTCATTCAGTGAATGAAATCCAAATCTTTTACCATGGCCTGAGGTGATCTGACACCTATATACCTCTCCTGCCACTCAACTCCTTGTTCACTTGGCTGCATAGGACATCTCCTCTCTCTGCTCCTGAAATGTGACATGCATGTTCTTGCCCAAGGGAATTTGCAGTTGGTTGTTCCTTCTGCCTAGAAAGCTCTAAAGTCAGATCTTCCCAGGTCTGTCTGCTTCTTATTATTTAAGTCTAAACTCAAATGTTACCTCCTTCCAGGAGCTTTTCTTGCTCATTCTGTCTGAATTGTACAGGCTCCCACTGACCTGCCTTTCCATCATGGTTCTTTGTTTTCTTGATCATACCATTTTTTTTTAATCTCTCTGAATTTATCTTACATTTTGTTTGCTTGCTTTTGTGCTTATTTATCATTTATCTTCCCTCCACGTTACACCCTAGAATTTGAGCTTCCAGAGAGCAGGGACCTTGCCTTTCCTCTTTCTTACCCCAGATCACTACAGAGGGAAGTCGCTGCCACACAGTACAGACTCATATTTTGAGTGAATCAGTGGTGGCCTAGGATGCAGTATCAGCATTCCTAAATAAAAACTCTTCTCTTAAATTTTAGAAATAGTCTACTGCCTCTCTCCTCTGCCCCTGAAGGTGTGCCATCTGACTATAGACACGGCCTCCCTGTGAGGGGTCCTGGGTTCTTATTCTGAGGCAGGTCTGTGTCACTTGTTCTAGAACCTCATCTCACACTGGGACAATTCAATCTGTGTTCTAATCCTGAGATGGGCATAAAACCCACCTGCTACTTACATCCCTGGAGACTTGGG
The DNA here is from genome assembly GCF_048418805.1 of Vulpes vulpes. NCBI lineage: Eukaryota > Metazoa > Chordata > Mammalia > Carnivora > Canidae > Vulpes > Vulpes vulpes. The sequence goes on from NC_132789.1 coordinate 87,383,233, forward strand.
GAGTGAATGAATTACCTGAAATAGGGAACTTTTAAAATGATAAACAGAATGGCTTTCAAACGAACTTCAACTAATGGATCTTCCAAATGATGCCCTTTCCCAAGCCTCACACCACCTCATCCCCTATGCACTTGGGGGAAGGTGAAAAGCATAGTATTTCTAACAAGCAAGTCTAAGCATTAGAATTCCCAGAGAGTAATCCAGGATGAGAACCTGGCCCAATAATAATAACCCTAAATGTTATTTATATGTCATTCCTCTGCCAAAGTCATCAAGGTAGCTCCCAAAAGGACCATGCAGGAAAAATTTCACTGTCAGCATGTGCCAAAAGTCTTAATAAGTAAGGTTCAGGGGATTTTAATTAAAAATAGCTCATTTGGTGGCCTTTCTCCAGTTAAAATAAAGTCTGTTCATGCGACGTGTGCTATAGCAGTAACCCCCCAGCCAGCGTCATCTTCCTAGGACATTCCTTCAGGCCTGTTTATCTGGGGTAGGCAGACTCCGATGCACATCCTGAGATTTTTTTCTCTGCTCAAAATAGAATTCCATAATCAAGAGCCGACTTTGCTAAAACATTGTCAGCTCCTGTGGAGGCAGGGTAGCAAAGGCCTTGAACACTGTGGGGAAAGCCATCCAAGGGATGTTACTTTTCAAACAGTGCTTAATGCAGTATTAAGCAAAGAAGATTTCTCTGGATCATGAGTAAATGTGGCTGTCAGTATAACTGTCACTATTGAGTGAATGGGAACATCAGAAAGAGCATTTTAAAAACCCAGTAATCATTTTTACCCATTACTTTACAAATACGTTTCTACTTACTGATTCCTATGGGAATAAAAATGCTGTAAGAAAAAAAAAAAAAAAGCTCTTCTTTCAAGTCATGCTGGAGAGGGAGTGTACCAGAATGTCCAGGAGAGATTTTCAAGTTTCTAGTTCCATCTTAGATTTGCAATTTGATGCCTGGTGGGGCCGGTCTCATTGGCAAGACACAGCAGGCACTTTTTAGCTGGTACCTGATGGGCAGCCAGACTACTGAGCTGGAAGAGGAAGCTTATATGTGACCTGCCAGTTCTGGTGGGCCAGACCACCAGCGTTTGCAGAGTCTGTATGTTAAGCCGTTGACCTGCTGACCTGCAGAGTTCCAGGGAGTCTGTTTCTGCTCAGAGAAAACAGCTCTGATTGGCAATAGCTGCTAATGAATTCTTACTTGGAGGCAAACATTGACTTCACCTTTGAGCCCCAAGGAGTCTTGGGAAAGCTCAGGCTACTCAAAGCTTTTTGAGGAATTTCACCTTCGAGCTGAGGATTTGGGCAAGATCTCGTCAGTGGGAGGACAAGAGGTCAGCATCCTATAGGCAGGGGACTTCACAGGTGGTGGTGTCCAGCTCCCTACCACCTACCCCTCAAGCAGGTCAATTTCTGAACTAGCTGCTAATCTGGTTTAAAAGAATTTCTAGCACTGAGGGTTCATGTGACCTTATAGAGGCACTGTGTTAGAGTCCAGGCAGGGGGATCATTGTGACTATCTCCCCTCCTTTTACAGAAGAAGAAGTCAAGGGTCAGAGAGGTGCCGAGGTCACTGAGCACGTTAACAGCACAGCTCAAATGTTTCCTGGTCAGAAATTTCAAGGGCCGGCTTTGGTGATGTGATGGATAAATATAGCCTAACATTTTGTCATGAAAATGATCAGAAGCTCTGAAAACTGGGAGCAGATGCAGCTCCACAAGAAGCATGATAAGAATGCCCCCGCACACCTGCTGTGGAATACAAGGGTGGGAACATTCCTCATCTCCCACAGGGAACATCAGCCTGCAGGCTGTTGATGCCCTCTTGGCTGCCATGTCTTGGCATGGACTTCTGAAGATTGAAGGGAAGGCTGATGACCTCATAAGGAACGAAAAGGGATGCCAGTTGTAGATTGCAAGCTGATCAATGCAGGCAGATCTGCCCCTGTTCCAGCAACACCACAGCCAGACATTTGGTAATGAGAGAAGAGAAATGAGGAGGTAAAGGCGAGGACCTGAAAATCTGCCTCAGTCACAGCAGTGGGGACAAAGTCCAGAGAGAATTGCTCAGAACTCTAGGCTTTGTCACTTAGTAGGCTTACAGTCATTTATTTCTGAGAGTTTATATTGTGTGTGCGTATATTTCTGGTTAATACTTTAACTGAGCAAGCATTTCCTGGGGATCAATTCTCTCCAGGCACTACTTAGAGCTATGAATAAGACAGAGCCCCAATCTGGAGAATCTCAGTGTTCAATGGAGGAAGCCAAGATCAATGAGACAATGCCCTGTGAAAAGTGCTATAAAAGTAGGTTGTAGGTGCTATGGAATGACAAAAGGGAGGACATACTGAAGTCTAATTGTAAAAACTGAGGACTACTTTAAAGAGGTGACCTATGCACCAAGTCTTCTACTTCTTAGCAATAAAGAATGGGGCTCTTGTGTTCTAAGCCAGGATTGGTCAACAAACCTTTTCTATAAAGCATAATAAGTATTTCAGGCTTTGTGGGGCATAAGATACATTTTAATACTCAACTCTGCCATTGTAGTGTGCAAGCAGCTGAAGTCAGTATATAAATGAATGGGTGTGGCTGGGTTCCAATAATAATTTTATGAAAACAGGCAGTAGGTCGATGGACTGCAGGGCATAGTTTACCAACCCTGTTTTAACCCCTTGATAGGCCAAAGTCTATTCCGTGCTCACAATAACCCTCGGTAGTAGGCATAGATGAGAGAATTTAGGCAACTTTTCCAGAGTGATAGAACTCAGGAAGAAGGGTGGAAGCAGGATTTGAATTCAGGCCAACTGCCTTTTGATTTAAAAGCCCTTTTAAATCAATGCTTCATGCTTCACTCATCCTCAAGATACACTTATGAATCTCCATTGTATGTTCTCCCCTCGCCTCTCTCCCTCTCCCTGTTTCTTGTTTCTGGGTTCTTTGTGCTGAATATTCATAATATGCCCAGCACAGCTCCAGGCAATTTGGAGAAAGCATCTAAAAGACACAAAGCATAATCCCTGTGTTTGACTGGTTTACAAGCCCATTGAAGAGCCAAGATATATACACAAAAGAGGAATAAGAAAGTGTTGGGGGAGGCAGGAAGGTTTCCTTCTTACTCTGGAGGGCTTGTGCCACATGGAGAGAGTCCATCCATGTCACACACTCCTGGCTTCTCCTTACCCAAACCTCCCAAGAGAGGAGGAAAAAGTACTCTGATTGGAAAGCCTTGAAGGAGAAACTGGGTGCACAGAGCCAAACTCCTTCATTTCTCCTTCCCCTTGGGAGTTAGGCTGCTCACAGGAGGCACCTGCTTTGCTCCGTTCCTCTGTGATACAAATTGTGAAAGGGCAGGCTGTGTCTTATGGAAAAGCACTGCCCCAGTGCTTGCTGCCTGTGATAGGACTCTGCTATGAATTCTGCTGGTCTAATAGCAGATTTCTCAATAATGAAGATGCCACAGTGGTCTCCATATGCCCTTTTACTTTGTCTGATTTCTCAATTACTTTGTGACTTGCTGGGCATGCAGGGCATTATTAATTTGGTCTACTGAATCCCCCAATAGACAATGCAAGACAACACAGAGAAGTGATCTTTTCTTCCTGTTTTCCTTTAAAACAAAGGCTGACTTCCAATGCTATGGATAGTTCAGAGGAGGGTGAAGAAGCCACAGGGGACTTAGGAAGAGGGCAGGAGGAGTGGACACATTCCCCAAGTCAACTGGGATGAATATAGTTTGGATAGGCTAAGCTATTTACACATGTTTGTTGATGGTTGGATTCAGGACCTTGGGGTTCCCACACTTTGAAATATTTTTCTGTGGAGCTTTTCCCCTGGGTATTCATTGGATCATAGAAACTTAAAATTAGAAAGAACTATAGTAATAGTTTAATCCGAGTCTGTAGCAGCAGATTCCAAACAGAGGTTGCCTCAAAATCACCTGGGGAGTTAAAAAAAAAAAGGTGTCCAGTTTCTACCCCCTGGAGATTCTGATTCAGTAGTTCTGGGACTGGGATAGGAGTGGGGGAAGACTTTCCCAGCTTGCTAGGTGATTAGGCAGCGTGGTTTGCTATATCTGGCAGGTGATCACCCAACATTCATTTCAGCACTGCCAGCGACTGGCGCTCACAATCTCCCAAGACAGCCATTCCTGATATTGCACTTGAATATGGTACCTAGTAAGTTCCATTGCCTGGATCTGATTAAAGTCCCTTTTAAGTGTTGGTGGGCATGAAGAAATCTGCAAGGAAAAAGCACCAAGCTGTACCAACTGTCGGAGATATGCCCATCTTGGTCACCCAATAATGTCTCCCTCAGTCTTGACCACTCTGGTCATGTCTGCACCTTTGCATTTGCTTTCAGCTCTACTAGCTCCAGTCTCATGCTGGAGTGACCACTAACTTCTGAGCTCCTGGCCAGGGCTAGATGCCTGAACATCCTCAACTTGGCTTGACTCTTTTTTCCTACCCTTTTCTCTCCTCTCTTCTCCTCTCCTTTCCATCTTTATTGAGGTGTAAGTGATATACCATAGACTGAACATAAGTAAAGTGTACAGTTTGATGAGTTTTGATGTACATATTCATCCGTGAAACTGTCACCACAATCAAGATAATGAGCATACCTATCACTCTCCAAAGTCTCCCCATCCCCTTTAGTCGTCCCTCCCTTCCACCTCCTGTCTCCATGTGACCACTGATTTACCTTTTGCTTGACTATTTTCTGACCAAGAGCTCTTACCTGGTCTTTGTCCCAGGCCAGTCACCCTTCTGAAACTAATTTCATCCACCAGTGTGAGAGAGTCCCAGCCGCAGGTGTATCCCAACCCTACACCCTGACTTAGCCCCTCAGCTGGGATGTGACAAGTGCAGTTCTACCCTGTAGGGGGTACTGGATACATTTAACTCATCTTACACATAATAAATCTTCAGGTAGTACTTAAATTTTGATGGCTAATATAAAATCACTAATAATAACTACCACTTAGAGCTTAACTCTTCTCCACCAAGAATTGAATTACATTGAATTATATAAAATAATAATAATAGTAACAATTTTTTTCTCTCTGTAACCCTAATGCTAGCCATACGAGAAAGACCTTCATTTCTCCTTGTTGTCCATGAGAAGATATGATGACTGATTTAGTCAAATGCCTTGCTGAAATCTAGATAGACCATGTCAGTAGGTTTTTCCGCTATAACAATATAGCAGTTATAGCCATAACAGATTTTCTTTTCTTTAGAAATGCACTAATTCCCTCATTAGAAACTTTCCTGGTGCAGTGTACTGTACTCAAGATAAAATAAAGTGTTCTGTAGATTCAGAGTCACTCACAATGTACTATTATTTTGTATTGATCTTGTTTCCAGTAGACAAGTAATTTCAGATCTTTCATAGGCAGTCTGTATTTCAAATAAATATTGCTTGACTGTTGTAAAAGCCTCTTGATATGGCTGATTTCCAAACTGATCAGAAAGGCACCTCTGTTTGCCTTGGCAAGGGATGTGAAAGGCAGGATAACTCCTCCTAATCCCACAAGGATGATGTGTGAAGTGAATTTTCCTGTTCGGAATTTATTTATATCAGCCTTGAATCTGTGAAACATTTGATACAGTTTTAGCATTTTCTTCTCATGAAAGGTGATTTTCTGGGTAAAATGCAAGTAGAACATTACAGAACTACTGGGATTTTTTTTTAAGTAGTAAAGATGTCATCTGATCTTTCATAGTCATAGTACACTTTACCCCCAAATGTAAAATAATACAAATTAGGTCTACATTAAAGATTTGGAAAATATCAATAATGATGAAAGCAAAATATATTTCTTTCAAGATGCTTGAAGCTAGTTTTATTCAGCTTCATAACTATAAACCATAAATGAATCTAGCGTCACTCTGTTGTAGGACCTCCACACTACCTCATCCACTGGGACATGTAACAATTAGCCTGTCATTGAGCACCAAGGCTCTCCCATGAGGCCCTCTGCATGCCTCCCATGAGACATGGTCTCTGGTTCTGTTCGGGCTTTAGGCAGTTACTTCTTCCCTGTCAGTGGTATGTATACATTGGTTTTCGTTTTTTTTTTTCCAGATTAATCTCCTTTTCATACTCAGTTATTTTTTCAACAAATATTTATTGAGCAACTACTGTATTTTAGATGCTAGGGATGCAACAGTAAACAAAATAGAAAAAATCATTGAGATTATATTTTGATAAGGAGACCAAGAGTAAATGAAATAAATTAGTACATATGGTATAATATGTTATGTGCTGAGATGAAAAATAGAGAAGAGAGGGTGATAAGAAGCTGTGTGTGTGTGTGTGTGTGTGTGTGTGTGTGTGTGTGCATGTGTGTGCTGGGAAGGAGCTGACCATTTTTTTCTTCCTTTATTTCTTTTAAGATTTTATTTATATATTTGACAGAGAGGTGGGGAGAGAGAGAGAGAGAGAGGGAGAGAGAGAGAGAGAGAGAACAAGCAGGGGGAGTCACAGAGGGAGAGGGAGAAGTAGGCTCCCCAAGGAGCAGGGAACTTAACGTGGAGCTGGATCCCAGGACCTGGAATCATGACCTGAGCCAAAGGCAGAAGCTTAACTGACTGAGCCATCCAGGTGCACTGGAGCTTACCATAGTATTAGAAAGTGCATTTAACAGAACACAACACTTAAAATTAGAGCCTCTGTGCTTTATTGGCGAGAAAATTTTAGGGAAGAAAGAGCAAGGGACAGGGGTACTGAGGCAGAAGAGCAGGGAAAATTAATGTAAGAATGCATTCCATGGTAGTCACTGCTTGGCATCAAGTGCAACTGCTCCCTGCATCACAAGGACTGACTTCCTAAAGGCCATAGGAACCATCATATCTCAAAGGATTCTGTCGAAGTGTCGAAGTGAGTGAAAGGGGGAAGAATTTGATGGAACTCCTGCATCCCATTGGAGCGTTAGCTTCTGCAGTTCTGGGTTGCATATATGTGGGCAGCAAGCAAGCAGGTCCTGTGGCATCTGCTACCTTGCACAGGTAGGGAAGCCCTGAAATGTAAGGCAAGAAGCATATGGTGTGGGCACGAGAGGAGGTGTTGCTGGGTTGTGTCCACGTGATGTTGACAGGAGCTTTCACTGGTTTGGATGCTACAGTGGCAACTAGGGCAGGACTGATGGCCAAGAGCCCTGGAAATAGGAGAAACCAAGAGGATCTGGGGTGTGGTCTACTGGTGTACAGACAGAGTGGTGGAGGTGGGAAGCCCATCAAGAAGGGGACTTTTTTTTTTAAGGTGACATGTAAGTAAAGACCTAAAAGCTGTGTGATTTTTCTGACAGAGAGAATACATGCAAAGTGGTCAGGTGGGGGCATATGTGGCATGTTCAAGGGACAGAGGAGGCCAGGGCAGCTGTGTCCTATGAAGGCAAGCAAATGGTAGGAGACGGGGCTGGAGAGGAAGCTTGTAGTCAGCACATGCGTGACTATAGGCCTTAGAAGGATTTGCGTTTTCCTCCAAGTATGATGAAAAACCACTGGGCATGAGGAGGTTTCTGCAGAGTTCTGGCATGATCCGACTAGCATTTCAAAAGGATCAGACTCTGATTTACATTATATGAGATATCACTTTACACCTGTTAAAATGGCCAAAAAGAAAAGACAATAAATAACAAGTGTTGGCGAGGATGTGAAGAAAAGAGAATTCTTGTACACTATTGGTGGGAATGCAAACTGGTGCAGCCACTGTGGAAAACAGTATGGAGGCTCCTCCAAAAATTAAAGATAGTGCTACCATGTGATCCAATAATTCCACTACTGGGTATTTGTCCAAAGAAAATGAAAACACTGATTTGAAAAGATACGTGCACCCATGTGTTTATTGCAGCATTATTTACAAGAGCCAAATATGGAAGCAACCTGAGTGTTCACAGGTAGACTAATGGATAGGGAAAATTTGGTAGACGTATACAAAGAAATATCATGCGCCTTAAAAAACGACGAGATAATGCCATTGAAGACAACATGGATAGACCTAGAGGGTATCTTACTAAGTGACATAAGTCAGACTGATATGATTTCACTAATAAGTGGAATCCCAAAAAACAAATAAATAAACAAATGAAAAGTACAAACAGACCTATAAATACAGGGAGCAAACTGATGGTTGCCAGAGGGGAGGGGAATGGGGTGTTGGGCAAAATGGATGAAGAGGAGAGGAAGATACAGGCTTCCAGGTATGGAATGAATAAGTCGCAGGAATAAAAGGCACAGCATGGGGAATATGGTCCTGCAGTGGTATGGCAATAGCGTTGGATGGTGACAGATGGGCGCTACGCTTGGGGTGAGCATAGCATAACTTATAAAGAAGTTGAATCACTGTGTTGTACACCTGAAACTAATGTAACACCGTGTGTCAACTATACACAAATAAAAACATTTAAGAAAAGGATCAGACTCTGGGCTGCAATATGGATAATAGACTCAGAAGCTGGGTGACCATTCAGGGGGCTAGTGCGGTGTTCGGAGGGGTGGTGGTGACATGGACCAAGGTGTAGCAGTGCAGGCAGTCAGAGATAGTTGGATTCCGGATACACTCTGAAGGACTTCCCGATAGATTGGACATATAGGATGTGAGAGAAAGAAAGGAGTCAGAGATGCTTGCAAGGTTCCTGTTCAGAGAAGGTGTAAGAATGGACTCATCACTTACTAAAATGAGGAAGACTATAAAAAGTAGGTCCAGGGGAGAGTAGCAGCAGCCTAGCTTCACACGCCTAATGTTTGAGAGAGCAAGGAAGTGGCCGGATGGTGGGGAGAGTCGGACCAGAGATGTAACTCTTGAAGCCACCAGTAGACAGATCACACTAGAAGCCACCCAGTCCGGATGAGATTAACCAGAAGTGGTAGGACAGCAGAGAGGCCTATGGCCTGTGCTTAGAGGTGTGTAGAGCTGGGGAGGATGAGGGGAAAACCAGCAAGATTGAGAAGGAGTGGCCAGGGAAAGAGGGAGAACCAGGGGCCAAGTACAGACAAGGCTGCAAATGTTTGTTGATTGCAGAGTAACAGCAATTTGAAAGGTGGAATATGTTGGCTTCAATGTGAATGATCCATGAAGGAGACTTGAAAGACTTTTTGAGTAGTTGTGATTTTTGAGAAAACCCTTTGTTGAGTTATTTTCCCAAGGTTTTTTCTGGGTTTTTTTTCTGGGTTTTTCTAAGCATCTTGGCAATTCCTCATTCCCGAGCAATTTTCTGATTTTATTTATTATAGTTTTGTTATCACCATAATTTTTCCAGGAACTCCTCCTGGGGCTCAAAACTTCTAGCTAATATTCAAAGTTGACCCTGACTCACGTGCCTTCTTGGCCGTACTGTTCAGGTATCTTTCATTTTGGCAAATATCAGTTTACCAGCTGTGATTAAAATATGGAGCCAATGCTTTAGGATTGACACAGAAGATGGTTCTCCCGCAGGACAGATGGCACATCCGGCATTAGTCAGACTGGCCATCTAAGCCCATGTGGCCTTGGATGTGTGCCTGAGGTCAAGGGTCAAACAAACTTGTAAGTGGGCCCGAGGCCAGCCTAACAGATGGGTGAGGATGGAGATAGTCAGCAGACCACAGAGGGCCCATGGAGAGTCTGTGCACAGGGAGGGGTTGTGGCATTTTACTATCTCTCTGAAGAGGCCCTGGTACTTAAACACAAAAATTATGGTTTACCACAGGCATGAGGCATTAATAGAGAGATTTCAACACATCCCTAGTTGGATGCCCTTGAGCTTAGGCTCAAGCGGGAAGGAGAGAACTCTGAATCTCAGCCTTTATCTGAATTGACCAAAACAGCTCCTGTGGGGCTGAACACTGGGACTCGGTGTAGTGTAATAATTTTCTCTCTCCTGGCAAATCCTGAGATTAGAGAGAGCTCTCTTAGTTGGTGTAGTCCTGGGCGACGGGGACCCCGGAGTGATGGCTATGGGACAGAACTGAGGGTGGGTGTGAGACAGCGTGGGCCTGCAGGAGAAACAAGTTTTCAGGGCCATCCCTCTGCCTCATTTCGGACATCCCCCTTCTCTGTCTTTCTTTTGCAAAGTATGCCATGAATGCCCTGTCCCCTGCCCCACTGACACTGTGGCTCGTCTCTGTCTGGGTCCTGCCAGCCAAGTGTCACGGGAACACGCTGGGACAATGACCAACACCGTGTGCTGGTAAGTGGATCTAAATATATTTTTGTTCAACAGGCAGCAATCTGACCTGGCCAGGAAGGTAGGAAAGACAAAGATTCCACTGTGTGGCCCCTGGGACGCAGGAGCGCACGTCCAGGGGAAGCTGGAGGCAGATTTGGTTGATGGAGAGGAGGAGGACACGGAGCCTGTGCAGACAGAGGGGCGGCGGGGGGCGGAGGACCTGCACCGCGAGGCCTGTGTGCCTCCTGGTTGCAGAAGCAAAGGCGGTTGAGCTGAGCGCAGGCCCCCAGGAGGGGACCCGTGTCCCCCTCCATCCTGCCCTCCTAACCCTGCTCTTCACCCCGTCTGGAGGCGACCTAACAACCCTACTGCTGGCCAGGCGTTAGCCTTAGCACCTCCAGCTGTCAGCGCCTTCCCTTCCCAGGACACAGGTGCCCTCACAGTTGGTGTTTTCCAGGTGAGAGGTCAGAGTCAGCGGCTAGTGCACAGCCTGGGACTCGCAGCCCGGCTCTTAATCATCCGCTTTGGTTATAGCCCATGACTGCAGCTGACTGGCGCCGGCTCTGCTGGGCCTCTGCTCCCGAGATGGGGAGCTGCTTGTGGACAAGGACTGTGTCCCCTCTCCTGTTCCCCGCAGTGAGGAGCAGGCCAGCAGGCACGCAGGGAGCGTGGCTTGAAAGCCCAGCGCTGGGGGCCAACCACCCTGCCATCCTCTCTTCGGTGGCACACATCTGGAATAGAAAGGCTTTCCTTTCTATTTTGTGTCCTGGCTGCCATCAGGCTGTTTGCCGCCCCTCCTCTGGGGCTCTGTGCCCTTGACTCTTCGGGAGCGTTTATTATGCAGGAAGCAGCCTGGGTTGAGCGCGCTGCCAGCTAGGTGTGACCCACTCTCGGGTCTGTTTGTTCCGGCCGCAGGTAGCCACCCACGGCACAAGCAGCACTTTTGAGAGCATGTCCTCCCTCAAGATCTCTCTCTCCTCTGCCCTGGGAAGTTGCCTAGCAACCTCCCTCCTTCCTGTTCCCCCCTGCAACCCCCCCGGGGGGGGGGTCTCCTGTTTCTACCACCTCATCACCAAGCCCCCAGACTTTTCCATACCGTTGACCCCTTGCGGCCCTCTGCCTCATTATTATCCCATCTCCAAACTTTATATGGACTCTGTTTTCAAAACAAAGTCAGCCTGACCCAGAAATCATCTGTCATTTTCTCGTCTTTTAGATCTTTGCAGAAGTCTTTATGACATCCTTTTAATATTAACCTCAAGATCAAGCTACCAAAGAAAAAGGCAAAGACATCAAACCAAAACAAAAAGCCTACTGACTGGAATTTCCTAAAAGGTTTATTCCAGCTTCAAATAGCTTCTTTTCCCCCTTAAAAAAATCAGATCATACCACACACCCATCATGCATGATGCCATCACACGTGTGGTATCACACACATAGGATACAAAGACAGAATGGGACGTAGTGTATGAATGCAAAGCGTCATATCTGTGCTTATCCTGGAAGGACCCATGTTCCCCTCCTAGGCTGGGTGTGCCTTTGCCATTTGTTGAAGAGGGAGGGGTTTCAGACTCAGGATTGCCACGTACAGTTGTTCAGGTGGCACACACCCCATAGCCTGTACAACCATGTGGGGTGGCTCTGTACCATTAAAACTCGTTATTTGGTTGTAGGAAGTGTCCTTCTCCACCTTCATCCTCCCATTTTTTTGTCCCACATACTGTTCTACCCACACAGGCAGTCATTTGTATAACTACATTTGCATGATATTGGATGAGAGAGAGAGAGAGAGAGAGCAAGCGAGCTGTGGGGGAGGGAGACAGAGAATCTTAAACAGGCTTAATCTTTTTTTTAAATTTTTTTTTTAATATTTATTTACTTATGATAGTCATAGAGAGAGAGAGAGGCAGAGACACAGGCAGAGGGAGAAGCAGGCTCCATGCACCAGGAGCCCAATGTGGGATTCGATCCCAGGTCTCCAGGATCACGCCCTGGGCCAAAGGCAGGCGCCAAACTGCTGCGCCACCCAGGGATCCCTTAAACAGGCTTAATCTTAATCTTAAACACAGAGCCCAATGCAGGGTTCGATCTCACGACCCTGAGATCATGACCTGAGCGGAAATAAGGAAGTCAGACACTTAACAGACCGAGCCACCCCAGTGCCCTTGCATTATACTGGACTTTAAAATCAATTCAGAAACATTCCAATCTGCATCTCTTCTTTTACCGAGGGCTGGTATCCTGGTGAAGGAGAGGTAAAGGGGGGTAGAAGCTGGGGTGCCTTCAGATCCAAGCCCAGCCTTACCTTTCCTGGCTGAAGCCACACTCACAAATTCTCTTATTCCATGTGAACACAGCCGCATGTCTAAATCCAGATCTGACAGCAGAAGTGTGGGAGTGGGCAGGTGGGAAACGCTGGGTCCCAGGTCCAAAGGGATCTGCGCAATTTAATAATAAGTGTCTTTATCTAAACTCCCCATCCCCGTGGTAGTTCCACCAGACTAGTTATTTCTTTGTTATCTCTTAGCCTCAGAAGACTGGACTCGGTTAGAATTACTGCCACAATCTGCAACAGAAGTGGAGGGCACAGACGTGGCAGGCAGAGTGAGAGCACGTACAAATTTATGTCACTGAATTAATTCTTCTCCACGGTTTGTCTTTCCTGCAGAATTTCTTTCAAGGTGGTAAGTGTCGAGCTTTGGCGGAAACTTTGCTAAATGGAACAAGACTGGGAAAGAAATATCTTGTCATCCTTGGGAAAGGTAGGTATCATATTCGTTTTGTATTATCGTTATACTGATCATAATCACTATTATTTACCCAGTGCTTGCTCAATGCCGGGCACTTAGGTAAATAAATGCTTTATATAATTTTCTTACTAGGTTCTTTCAACAGTTCTGCAAAGTAGGCAGCATTAACTTTTCCCATTACACAGATGAGAAAACGGAGGCTCACAGAGACCAGGTAACCTTTGGTGACCAGTGATCATCCAGATCCGAAGCCTTCTTCCAAATGACCTAAGGTTAACTTTAATAAATTCATTCTGCTCTGAAGCAATTCCTTCCGAAAGCAGAAAAATCTACATGCAACAAAAGACAAAATCAAGAAGCACTATTAATTACTAATCTAGGCAGCAGCATCTGGGAATTATAGCTCCCTGGATCCTTCAAGCCCTTTGGGGACTGTGTTAGTTTTTAACACAACCTCCCCCTCTCTTCTCAGGCTCGTCCTAATGCACTGCCTTGGAGGACACATATCTGTTTGATTAATTTCAAGAATGTTCCAATGAACCTGTTATACCTCCATTCCTCTTTCTGGTTTGCACAGTAAAGGAGAAATAAGGTGATCTCCAGATCAAGAGAGAATCTTGAAGGACGGCTGAGCTACGTTTGCCACAGCCTCTGCGGCTCCCAGCTCTGCCGTGGCACCGGCAGCTGCTTCCCTTCTACACTTGCCTGAAATCTGTACTCCCGGAGCCACTGCATTTCTGGTAGAAGTAAAATCAACTGCATGGTCTGGGTTGCTACTCCTGAGGACTCAGAAGTTCACAGGTAAAGGAATGGAAGCCAAGAGAAACAATAAGGCAGTTCTCTCCTCGAGTCATCTGTAAGCAGGTTTAGGTTAGAATAGGAAGACCTAGAACCACCAAACTTCCACAAGAAACAAGAGTCCTCTGGGCCCCAAGACCCAGCTGTATAAATGGATCATGTTAAAATTTGGATCACATTCTCCATGACAGTTTGCTATTCTTCCCTAGGGCAGCCCCACACTTTGTGTAGGTTGAACACTGAACAATCTAGGGAGCAGCATCATGAATATTATAGATATGGAAGACTTGTATATTTATTGCAACAAATTTCTGGCAGACAGCAGCAAAGTATCTTGAGGAAGGGCAGCCTTGCTCTAATTTGTCTAATTTGTACCAAAATGTCATATGGGCTAGAGGTGATGCAATTATTCCTGGCGAAGAAGGCAGATTGGCTCAGTGGCAGGAAAACCCTGAAGTAGGGATCGTAGTAGACAAGAAGTCTGTATGGAGAGGTGAGAGAGCATTTGGGTTTGAAGCCTGCTTTGCCATCTACCAACTTTGACCCTGCATATGTTCAGCTTCTGAGTCTTATCTCTTATCTACATCAAGGGCATAATGATGGTAGTACCAATATTGCAGGCTCATTGTTCAGATTAAGAATATACATATATGACAGAAAAGCATCAAGAAATGCAATGAAATTCTAAAAATCTGTAATCCCTCCACCACATACACACAAAGAATGTACACCTGTGTATACGTGTGTGCGTGTATGTGTGTGTCAGACTTTACCTATCTATCATCTAACTATCCATAACCTGTTCTACATCAGGCACTCGAGAAATCATAGCTCTTATTATTGTAAACCAGGAGAATCCAAATTGAAATCAAGATTCTCTGTTGACAACGTGCCACAGCAGTTCTGCTCACGTTTCCCAGCTTGGCTTTCAGGAAAATGCCTTTCGGGTGATGAAATTGGTCAAGAAATTCAAGGTAACATCAAGGTCCTCTGTGATCAATACCAAGACCATTAAATACCAACACTAGATGTTTGAAAGCATTCATTGTTTGCTGTGATAAAATTATGTTGAGTTGCAAGAAGAAAATAAATAGAAGATGGCAGGATTCTGAATAGGTACAAATACTCACTAATTTGTTCTTTGACCAATTGCTTACTCTGTGGTGGGCACTGGGTTAGGAACCGTGGAAGCAGAAGAGAATGTGTTAGTGTAAGTTACATTAAGGTAACAGACCTATATAGGAAATGCTTCCAGACCATAAAAGATTGTATTTTTCTCACGTCACTATTCTGAGAGAATTGAGGGAGCCACTTTTCTTCCATCTGTGGGTTACTTCCATCTGTGGCTTCTTCATGTCTGAAGACCTCATCATCACCTATCACTAGCCAAAATAAGGGGAAAGAGCACAGAGGAGTGAGTATGATTTTTTATATGTCAGGCAGGAAGTGGCCCACATCACTTGCACTCACATTGCACTGGGGAGAACTGAGCCCTGTGGCCGTACCTAACCACTGGGGAGCCTCGGAAATATTTAGCTTTGCACCCAAAAAGGAGAGAACAAATATAGTTGGACAGCTACCTATGACTTCCCCAGGAGCACAGTGCCAGGTGGTGGAGCCATGCCATAAGATCACTTAGGATTGCTGGACATGGGAAAAGAACCTCTGAACAAACCAGGATTGGACATGGGGTAGGCGGGCACAGTGTTGTATTCTGAAAGGGACTTGGCAGCTACAAAGATACAGGCCTATCTGTATCTGTGTATGAGGGACAAAGATACTCCAGCAACCCAGGAGAATGCCACCATCAGTGGTGCTGTTCTCTGGCACTCAGGATACCTTCCTGACCTGCATCAGACTGGTCCCAACCAAGATCAAGTTGCTTGATCTTTATCTTGTTGAATATACTTCAACTATGTCCTCTATGGGGGAAGGGAGGATTCACTGACTTTAAAGAGAAGCTCTATAGGGGAAATGGGTATGATAAAGGACAGGTGTGTAGGAGCTCAAGGCCCCAATATCCCATCTCTTCAGCTCACGTGGAATACTGCTGAATCACTAGCTCTGGATCAAAATCCAGAGCTAACTGTAACTGATCTGTGGATGTATGGAGGGCAGAAATCTAAGATGGTCCCCAAGATTCCTGTCCCCTGGTGTACACACCTTGTATGATCCCTTGTGTGTGAGGAGATAGTGGCTCCCTTGAAAAGTTTATATCCAATGACAAGGGTGCTGGGATAGGCACTCTTGTTACATTACATTATATGAGACTCCATCATAGCACCTGGAGAGAGATCTTCCTTCTGGGTTTAAAGAAGTAAGCTGCCATGCCTCTAATTGTAAGAGGGCCATGGGTCTAGGACCCAATGAAAGACTCTAGGAGCTAAGGCTGACCTCTTATTAATAGTCAGAAAGAGAATAGGAGCCTCAGCCTTAAAACTACAAGGAACTGAGTTCTTTAAGCTCCTGTGTGAGCTTGGAAGAGCACCCTGAGCCTCACAAAAGACTGTCAACACCTTGATTTCAGAGTAGAAGGCTCAGCCTGCTTGTGCCTAGACCCCTAATACAGAGACATTGTATCCTTTGATACAGTAGATTTGTGCTGTCTTAAGCTACTACATTTATGGTAATTGATTACACAGCAATAGAAAACTAGTAAAAAGTACTTGGGTAAATCAGTTACCTTCACTAGGTCTCTGTTATTTGGATTTTTTTGAATTTTTTTTTTTGGATTTTTTTTGTTTGTTTTTTGTTTTTTGATAATCTCTAAAATGGGTGCTCCTTTTAGATTTATGGCAAGAATCATATGAGATGATGTATCCAGAAGGGTTTTATAAATTAACAAGTTACCAACACTGGTAAAAAGGACTTATTAATGACAAGCAATAAGGCCATAAATTAACATTGAAGGGGAAAACAAGTAACTAAGCATTTGTTTTTAAAAAGTATATCTAATTAGTATTTATTTTTAGAAATCATTCTGGTTTTCTCTGCTATTTAATGATCTATTTTTATCCCCTTAGCAATCAGTGTTAGCAAGGCCTTCTGGCATGAGACACAGTGTGATTCTGGGGATGCAAACCAGAATGTCTCCAAGATGGATTGCATTGTGTAGGTTATTTCTATTTAAGAAAGAGTTGCAAGAAGGATCTGAACATACTCTGCCCTCCAACCAGCTCGAGTTCCAAATCTTGCAGGAGTTGCCTTAATAGTGAAAATAAGAGCTGGCCTAAAGATTCAAGGACAAAACAGAATCAACAGAACTATCAGTGTTGTTGGCACATACTATTTGAATGATTTTTTAATTTGTGAGATCCTCTGTGGCTTTCTCTATATGGTTGGTCTGGGAATTCCCAGGGGGCTACAGACAACACTTTGAAAACCCTGCCATACAAAGCTGATACTACAAGGGATAGCGAACAGGTAGGAATGATCTCGAACCCTTGATTGCTAGAAATCACAGAGGAGGCTCTTGATAGAAAACATTCATGGATTAGATGAGATCTCTCAAGGAATCTATTTAGATCAAGACTATTTTCATAATAATACTTAGATATTTGCCTTTGTCTTGTCTTGACATTTGTCATGCTTGCAAAGACAACAGTGGGTAAAGCTGTTGGCTCCTTGGCATGAATCAGGCAGTGACACCAAATTGCCAGGAACTCACAGGAAAAGAAATAAATGCTAAAGACCATTATAAAGCCAAAGCCACTTCCATTTAAGAATGTTCTTGATTAAGTGATAAAAAGTATTAATTTTATTAATCTCAATCCCTGAGTGCATGCCTTTTTAATATTCTGTGTGACAAAATGGGAAGTATAAACCCTTACATGGTGTGCCAAATTATGGTGATTGTTTTGAGGAAAAACACTTTGTGATTGTTTGAGCTGTAGGCTAACTAGCTAAGTTCCACCCCTCCTCCCCGTCATGGATCATCATTTTTTATTTGAAAGAAGTGCTGACTAACTATGGCTATTTGGACTTGGGTATTAGGCAGACATTGTCTCAAAAATAAACTAAGTGAGTCTGTCACTTTGAGGGAGTCAACCAGCAGTATTAGCTGCCAAAGATAATATTTGAGTTTTCTATCAAAAGTAGAAAAGTTAGAATTTTGGAAAATTTGTTGACAGCTTTCTAATTCTTAAAGACTTCTCTGGTAAACTTGTGATATTAATGACTGTGTTTTTAAATTTCATATGATGAAATGTGTCAATATGTAGAAGATCTGCATAACTTTGTGAACCAATATTTACCAATGACTAGTATTTTAATACAATATTATAAAATCATCCATGGGTAAAAGAGCTCATCAAAGTGGATTTAAAGTAGATCAATGGGTTTACTATAACACAGTATGAAAAATTCATGGGTATGTTTTCAGTTCCCATATTGCAACTAACCTTTAGAAATTGCCACTTATTGAGGGGTGCCTGAGTGGCTCAGTGGGTTAAATGTCTGCCTTCAGCTCAATTGTGATCATGGGGTCCTGGGATTGAGCCCTGTGTTGTCAGACTCCTTGCACAGTGGGGAGTCTGCTTCTCCTTCCCCCTGCTCTGTGTTCTCACTCTCTCTCTCCTTCTCAAATAAATAAATAAAATCTTAAAAAAAAAAGAAATGCCACTTGTTGAGTTTTAGTGTAGTATCAAAGAAGAATATGCACAATTACATGAAAAAAGCAAATAAAATATATCTTCCTTTTCCAACTACATATCTGTATGACGCTAGATTTTCTTTATAGACTTTAATCAAAAAATATTACAACAGCTATCTTTTATTAATATGGACATTAAAGAGTTTTGTAAACATATGATATAATGTCATTCTTACTGTCTTTAGTTTTTGTTTTGGATAATAAAATTATTTTTCATGAAAATTTATATTTACATTAACCTGTAATGGGTTTGTTATTATTTTTTTAGGGAATTAATAAATAAATGCTGTTTAAACCTTTGTTTTAATTTCTAACATGGCAGACATTGATAGATATAATCCAAATAAACAAAAACACTTTGAGATCTATGGTAGGCTGAATAGTGACCCACTAAAATTGTCCACACCCTAATCCTCAGAACCTATGAATGGTACTTTATGTGGCAAAGAGAACTTTATAGATATGATTAAAGATCTGAGATGAAGGTTATCCTGGATTATCTGGCTGGGACCTGATGCAATCACACAGGTCCTTATGAGAGGCAGGTGATCAGAGGGAGCAATGGGAGATGTGATTACAGAAGCAGAGATTAGAGCCATGAGGGACAGGATCATGAGTCAGGAAGTACAGGTGGCCTCAAGAAGCTGCAAAAAACTCAGAAACAGACTCTCCTCAAAGCCTCCAGAAGGAATCAGCCCCGCTGACACATTAACTTTAGCCCAGAGAGACTTATTTTGTACTTCTATCAAAACTGTAAGGTGATATGATTTCATTGTTTTATGCCATATGTTTGTGGTAATTTGTTACAGCAGAAACGAGAAAACTAATACAGAATCCTCAGTGATTTTTTAAAGAGTGTTAAGGGGTACCGAGACCAGAAAGTTTGAGAACCTCTACCCTGTGGTAAACCTAGGACAGCTGCAACCAAATTAGACCCCAGATAGAGTGGAATGGCTCAGATCCTTCTCCATGGTCCACAAGGGTCATGGGTGTAAGACTAGTCTAGTCTTCTCCAGAGCCCCAGGGTGATTCCAGGAGCTCCTTCAGGATATGGAATGTAGAATATGCGCCATATTCATATATAAAGAAAAGAATTAATGAATAAATAGGCCCCTGCTCTTCGTCACTTAAATATCTCACTCAACCCCATCATGTGATTTATGGATGTCTGGCTCCAGGCCAGACACTGTTAGGCCGTTTAGTGCTATAACCTTTATTCCATACAACAGTGCTACAAGGGAGGTCTCGAAGGGCCAAGGGACTTGCCCAAGTCATACCAAGCGGGTGGCAGGGCCAAGTGTTGAATCTATCTCAGTCTGGCCCACAAACCCCTGTTCTTTCCTCCATGGTCTCTACAGATTTGGATGAATTTACCCAATGTTGGACAGGTAGTAGGTTGCATATTATGTCACATTAATATTTTTCGGCCAGAAAGTAAGGATGAACCTAATCATAAAGACAGGCCTGAGTGGGGGTGGGTACATAGGATGACTGGGTAACTAACATTTCTTGAATGCCTACTACGATCATCCACTTTTATTTCACCAGTCTCCCACGTTCTGCATCGGCAGAAACTCTTAGGCAATTTGTCCAGAATGCAATGTGTTTTCATGTGGATGAATTCCTTCCCCTTGGATTTTAAATGAAAGGAATAGATAAGTTCATAGTAAGGAAACAATGGCTCAGTTGCTTGTATATCTGTGACAAGCATTATCTAATACAATTTACCAGAAATTGTTATCATTATCGCTTGTCTTCTGGACGCAGCACAGCATTCAGAATGGAGTGTTACCATGGTGCCTCTGATCTGTAGCAATTTTTCCTTTTGTTCTGTTTCATTGGTAAATATTTTCTTGCTTTGCCCTTACCCTAAAATAAAATAGCAGAGGACTGACTGGTCCCTTCGCGACCCTTTAGCAGTTTCTTCACTGTTGGATGGCTAATAAGTTAATTAAGCTTCCTGTTAATTAACTTTAATAATTAGCTTTGGTATGAGCCTACCAAATGGCTATTACCTTGGCTACGGACTGTTAACCCAGCCTGTCAATCAGAATGCGTGCCCACATTGCTGAGGGGGTAACCTGACGCTGTTGGGCAAGAAATAAGAGCTTCACCAGATGTCTTTGTCTTTGGAAGAGCAAGACTCCAGAAATGGAAGAACAATTTGTGTCCAACCTCTTAACGTCCAAACTTCTGGCTTTCTTAAGATATCTCTATTTTAATGAGGCATTGGCAGAGTGAGTCATCTTGTCTTAATTTAAATCTAACTCCAAAAGACAGATCTGGTTAAAAAGAAGTTGACAGATTTTGGAGGGTTTTTTTTTTTTTTTAAAGGAAACTTTCCTCTTTTAGAAAGACTGACTCACAAGAAGCCATCAATGGTAAATCAGTGTCTATGCTAGAATTGCCTTTCAAGTAAAATATTTTCCAACCCTGTGCTTGCTTGGCTTGTTCACGCCTAGAGACTGTAACTGCCCTGTAAGGGCAGAGGCAGAACCAGCCAATGAATAATGAACGGGGGCTTGAAAGCAGCACGTAGTCCTCTCTGGCCACAACGTCTTGCTAATAACTTTTAGAACTGCTTGATGTCAGGCTGCACGTAGAGTGGAGATGATACTTGTCAGCTAATTTGGCTTTTAATACTTCGAACATCCTGACTGCTCTGAGGTTTTTCCATAGCCAAATTGTCTTGCCTGTTAAATTTGTAATGTATTTAGGGAACTTCATTTTACATGTTTAGAAAAACAGCCTTGAAAACTCACGGGTACTTCTTCGGGAGAGCCGTGGGCTTCCTGGAGCAGGTGCTGACATGGGGGGAGTGGGCTGGCCATGAGGCAGGGGAGCTGGACCACCTCCCTGGGAGGACTTGCTGTGTTTCTGTTCAGGGCCTCAGGAGGAAAAAAAAAATCCAAAATGCTGATATTTTTAGTTCCCACTCACTCCTTGACTATGAATAGGATTATGATTGAAATTTCCACCAGTCTTCAAAGCAGACTTACCTTTAAAGCAAATGTCAAGAGTTTGAAAACTCACTCTAGATGGAATAATGTTCACATAGACAGAGAAGACCTTAACAAAAGAACCAAAGAAAACAAAGGCCCTGGAGCTTTCAGCCGGGTTGGCTTCAGGCCCTGTCCCCGACCCTGCGACCCCACCAGGGGAAGAACAGCAGTGACTTCCCACCCGAATGGGAATACACCATGTCATGGTGGAGAGGGCCAGACATGCCCCGTGGCCTCCACTCTCGTCTGGGTAATTGGAGCACTTGTAAAACCAGTCCAGGACTCAAGGAAATGACCCACAGGAGCATGTTGGGGAGGATTTGAATATTTTCCTGTCACCTTACAGCACCAGGGACTGGAGTGAGGCGGGGCTAGAGAAGAGGTGGGAGCGGGAGTGGGGGACGTGGGGAGGGGAGAAGTGCAGAAAATAGAAAATGAGAAATAAAACATGGCTGAGGAGCAGGCGCATGCCAGTGGAGTCCTGTTGTTGTTGTTTTTAAAGATTTTACTTATTTATTCATGAGAGACATAGAGAGAGAGGCAGAGACGTAGGCAGAGGGAGAAGCAGGCTTCCCATGGGGAGCCCAATGTGGGACTCGATCCCAGGACCCCGGGATCATGCCCTGAGCCGAAGGCAGATGCTCAACCATTGAACCACCCAGGTGTTCTGCCAATGGAGTCCTGAATAGGGAAAAGACCACTCAAAGCCCTTCCGGCTTTTCTATGTCCAGCATCCCCGGGACAGTTGAGTGCTGGGGGTGGAAGCCAAGTCAGATGTGCCTTGTAAATGTTCAGTACCTCAGTTCTTGTTGGGGAGTCACCAGGAGCTCATTACAGCTGCCTGGGAAGACTCTGGGAGTTTCTGACTAATGCCAGAAAAAAGAAAAAAAAAAAAAGTTGGCCATAAATTCTAAATAGCAACTACACCAGATACATTATTTTTCTTTTTCAGGTCACAGACTGGAGAAATCACCATATTACACGTATTAATTTAAGAATCTGGACCATGTGGAAAGGTTGCCAAAATCATCTAGAACCTGCTATAAAATGGAATATATGAGCTAGTATTTCTCCACTGTTGGCCTATTTTCAATTCCTTTGTTCCCTTGCTCTTCCAGACCCACCCAGCAAAATCCCAAGCTCGGATCGGATCTGCTGTCAACATTATTTATCCCTGCAGCCAGCCTACAGAAACTGTTGGCGTCATGCAGCTTGGGGCGGACAAAACACGGAATTCACAGCCTCTCACTTCAGCTGGGCCCTCATTGGTGCTTTTTACTCCCTCTCCTTAAGCCTCGGTCTCCAGCCACTCCCAAGGTCCTCCATGACTATTACAACCCCCCTGGGCTTCTCCATTCCCTCCCTCCTCCCCCTTTGCCCAGGCAGCCAGGTCAGAACCCAGAGAAGCACCCTCTGTCTCGCTGCCTTTGTCTCCCTTCACCCACATCAAGTGTGCAAGGTCGACTAGTGCTCTCTCCAAAATAGCTCTCTCCATGTCCCCCACATGGTGTGAATTCAAGTCCCTATCATCTTTTGCTAGATTACTGTGATGGGCTCTGAATTATTACCCCTTTCTCCTATCTGGTTACTATCTGGTCATCCCTTGTCTCTTGTCTCACATCCTTTGTCTACCTTTTAAATGAGCCACTGCTATAGCAACTGGCTTCCCAACAGCACCATGTCTCTGCTGCCCTAAGGCTTCACCTGCATGTGTGTTCAGTGCCCGCCACAGAGCCCTGCACTGATGCACATCCCACAGGACCAGGAAGGGTGAGAGATTTATTGCAGCTCTTCACCTGTGAGGGGTGGGTGTGTATCTATTCATGTTCTCCCTTATCCAGTGGTGACCATTTCCGGAACACACCCTCGTGTTGGTTTCCCTTTCTTCCTTATTCTTCTCTTTGCACATTCCATCCCTATTCCTGGGATCCCTTCTCAAAGTAAAGCACCTACATCAGCACCATCTCGGACTCAGCACAGATGTAACTAAGTTTGAATCCCTTCCCTTGAGGGCTAACATCTGAAGTAGAAACAGACCCATCGTCAGATAAACATAAAACCGTAGGCATTTATTATGCATAGGGTTCCTATGGATGCCCATGGAGGGCATAGAACTCAGTCTCAGGAGGTCAGGGAGGTATCCTCTGCTGGGTCAGAAGGCTGACATGTGGGTGGGATGGTGGGCTGAGGGGTGGCGGTGGGGGCTGTGCAGTTAAATGCTACTGAATGAACATGTTTAATGTCTTTAGGCATCTGGGCATCTTAATAAAGAAAAAAAGCTCTAAGCTGCACGCTTTATTCCGAATATACTCTTCGGCTGCCCATATTTTAGGCTAGTTAATTCTCACATGACAAGAATGTTACACACCTCACAGAGCTGGTTACTTAGTTGGTATGTATTGGAGTATTTTATGCCAATTTTGCTGGAGCAAAGATGACTTTAAGGAGAAGGAAAACCCAACTAACTTGTGAATCAACCTTAGCACTAGGGTGTTCATTCTCAGAGGTAAGCATATTAAGGTGAGTTAGAAAGCTTGCTTATTTTCCTGTTTGCCTCTTGCACTATCAGGGGGCAATCTTTAGATTCATGAGGAGCTAAGTTTTCCTGCAACAAAATCCAGAACAGCAGGGGGATATACGAGGTACCCAGCATCTGGCCTGCTGGAGTTACTAGATTTTTCCTGGCAACATGGATCTATAACAATTTGAGCTGTGATTGACACTCCCCCCCCCCCACTCCCCAGCACCCTCATCACCTCCAGCTCCTATTAACTTTGCTTTCTGAGTCGCCACTCATTTTTCTCACCTGGGGTCTAACTAGAAGGCTTGGCAAAAGATGAGAGTAATTTTTAGATGCATTAGACCTTGCCACCTTGGTTTTAGTCTTCTGTTGTGGTTTCAAATGGGGCTGACTTTTAAGATTAGCTAGGAACATAGCTCTCTTTCTTTCCTTTTGAAATTTTTATCCTTCTCTCTCTTATTCTTACTTTTTTTGGGGTCATGTTCTCTCTCCCACATATGCCTGTGTTTGGAACTTCATGGAGCCTGCAGTGGTTGGATGTTTGTTGGCAGCGCATCAATTGAGAAAAGCATTTTCTTTCTCATCCTTTTTTCTGTCCTAGTTTGCATCTAGGTAAAGGCGCATTGAATACCAAGCTGTGCCTTGGCTATATGTACTTAAAAAAAAATGAAAGCAGCTTTGTATTCTGAGCAGTGTTTTAAAAATATATCCCAAATTCTTTGATACTCCTCCTGTCAAAAAATGGAGATTCATTCCTCCCACCCCCCTTAGTGTGGTCTGTGCTTAGTGACCCATTCCCAATGAATAGAATGTAATGGAAGTGATGTCGTGTGACTCCTGAGACTGGGTCAGAAGGGGGCATTGTGGCTTCGGCCTTCCTTGCTCTCTCCGGGATCACTTGTTGTACAAGGTCCAGGAACAGGGTAGCGTTCCAAGAAGCTGACCCTCCAGCTTCAGTCAAGCCTTCAGATGATTGCAGCCCCAGAGCAACATCTTGACCCAAGATCTCATGAAAAATTATAATCCAGAACCACCCAGCTTGGCTACTCCCACAGTCCTGACTCACAGAAACTGTGAGATCACAAATGTTTCTTGTTTTAAGCTGCTAAGCTCCTGAAAATGTAGCGATAGAAAAATAACACATTCTGAACTCAAATGATTTCCCGTGGAGGCTAGAGGTGCTAAGGCAATGTCCTGTCACATGGAAGTGGCTCAGGCTATTAAAGCAATGGCCCAAGACAGCAGTTATTTAGAAATTCTTAGTTTGAGAAGCTACTTTCAGGGATAGCTAATATAACTTGTGTGATTTTGTTTATACTCTCTTTTCCCAAAGAATGCACAGCAGTTTATAATAAAAATATGTGCAATGAAACTATTACTACAAGTAGGGCAGAAAATCAGGACCAGACAAGAAGAATAGTAATTGTAAGCATAAGGGCCAATGTAGTTGCAACAGTTGAACGTGAAGCACAACTTGGAGTTTCCTAGTAGCCATGGTAAAAGGGGATATTTAGTGCTTTTGTTACCGAAAAGGAATCAAAGCTTTTCCTACATCAAATGGTAAAACAAAATTCTCTTGTGGACTCCAATACAGATGGCAGCCTAGGGAAAAGACAAGGCTCTTAGTCATCCTCGCAGGGATATTGTGTTAGGAAAATTCATTTAGCTGTTACTTGTGTTCATTAGCAAAGGAGGAGGGGAAGTGATAGAGCTAAATCTGCTGGTGAATTCTAGAAAATAAAAGAAATTCCTTCTTACCTAAGTGCTGCTAGGCCTTTTGAAAGTGACATGTGAATGTATGTTAAAATATTTTTGATCTGAGCTGAGGCACTTGCTTTTCTCTTTTTCTGTTGGTTTATACATAGCACGAAAGCACTTCTTGGGCAGCAATTTAAAATAGCCTAGTTTATCTCTCTGCTTATATTCCCGGTCTTGGTTTTGGGCTATAAACCATTTCTGCTATCTTGGACTTTGCCGGAGAATGTGAATCCTCCAGCACACCCCTTCACATTCCACCAATTCCTGACCTCCTGCTGTCCTGGCCAGCCCCCCTGGGCTTCCATCAAAGTCCTGAGGGAGGCTGCAGAGGCAGCAGCGGAATGCACAGACTGTAGTAGCAGGGCTGCAGGGACTGTCCAGGAGTACGATGGGTTGTGCAAGCTTTTGGAGCTCACAGCTCAGGTGCATTGCTTCTGAGAGAGAGAGCTCAGTCCCCTGCAGCACAGCACTGGGGGTGGGAGGTGGGGGTGCTGGGCCACCATGGTTGGTACCGCAAGTAGAGTGGAGCCACAGGGCCTGGGCTAGCAGGAGGCACCTGTAGTGTAAAACTGAGGGATGCAGGGGCCAACAGAGTTACGCACGTCTCCCACCTCACTCTAGTCCTGCAAAGCTGCATCTTTACGGTTGAAAACATGGGCTGGGTTATGTGAAGACACCTAGCACGTTGCCAGGCATATACCAGGTTTCTATTCATGTTAGTTTTCTTCTTCCTTTCTACTTCCCTTCTTTTCTATCTCTTCCCCTTCCTTCCTTGCTTTTCCCCCTTTTCCATCTCTCCTCCCTCCATCTCGCAAGCACCTGAGAAGCAGGGCTGGGTGTGTTGAATGCTTTGCTGTAAATCTTTGCTCGGCTCTCTCATCCACCTGCAGCCCTGGTCCTTTCCCTCTGGGTTTGCTTAGCTGCATCATCCTGGGCATCTCACAAGGCCCAAACCTTTGCTGACCTCTCTTACTAGGACAACCTCCCCTATTAACTGTTGCCATGGCATTGGATAGCTCTTCTTTTTTCATTCTCACCACCAATAACATTGGCTCTTTCGATTTTATTAGTACAATTCCTTGGTTTAAATGAAATTTACATTTATTTGTATGATTACTGCAACTGTAACCTGGAGACTCTAACGTGATTCTGGTTACCTTTATGTTTCCAGGACCCAGGACAGTGCCTGGGACACAGCAGGCATCAATAATCACGGGTCGAATGAACCGATGAGTTGGTGAAGGAAGAAGTCTTATTCCATAAATTGTGCTGGGTGTTGGCCAGTGAATCACAGCTTCAATGTGATGAGGATGAGTATCTCTCTTGATGTGCTCAGCACTGAGGAGACCACAAGCGTCTCAAGCTCCTGGACCAGATGCCCAGGGGACTGGAGATGTTGCCTCATGTTGAACAGAGAGATGGCAGGGCCAGATTGGGGGGCTTAACACGACACCAGTTTATTGGTCACAGTCTCGAAGACCAGAAGTCTGAAGACCAGGGTGTTGGCAGAGGCCTCTCTCCTTGGCTGGTTGTTGGCCACCCTCTTGCCATGTCTTCAGATGGACTTCCCTCTCTATGTGTCTATACCCAAGTTCCTCCTCTTATTTATTTTTTTTCAAGTTCCTCCTCTTATAAAGTCATATAAAGTCATACTGAATCAGGATGTACCCACACAACCTCATTTAACTAATTACCTTTGTAAAGATCCTATCTCCAAATATGGTCACATTCTGAGGTACTGGGGGCTGGGACTTCCAACATAGGACTTTGGTGGGGGGGACATGTTAGCCCATAACAGTACCTTTAAGGTACCTGCTGTTGACTGGCTGAGTGACCGTAGGCAAGATTATTTAATCTCTCTGTGTCTCCACCATCTCATCTGGAGTTAATGAGAGCACCACCTCATTGAGTGGAGACAGGGTTAAAAGAATCAAGGCCCCTGATGTGCTTGGCACAGTGGCATGTGGTGAGCACTCAGTCAGCACTTGCTATTATTATTATTATTACTGAGCCCTAAGAAAACGATTGTGTGCAATTCAAGTATAAGAATTGGGCTCTATCCTCAACATGCCTACAGGTCCCTGAGACTGAAGATAAAACTAATAAATAAAAACGACATGAGGCACTTTTCTTAACAGATGGTTTCTGAGCCACCACGGGGGAAGGGACAGTTAAGAGGAAGAAGGAACCATGGCCACCTGGGGTTTCAGGCTAAGCCTGTCCAACCCCGCAGAGCTGCAGGGCCTCAGTAGCATCCAGGCTTGTTAGCTTTCCCAAAAAGGTGCTGGCTGAGAGGGGTTTTGGTGCTTTCGGGGCATCCGGCACTCTTAGGACTTGCAGTCATCACCCTTTGAGGGATGGATGCTCCTCTGCTCAACCGTGAGACCCACCCTGTGAGATATTCTTGTGGCTCTAGCGTACCATATAGTTTACTTCTATTTATGTTTTCTCTATAAATTCCATGAAAGCAGGGATTTTTGTCAGGTTTGTTCATTGCTGTATATCCAGCTCTGAGATTAGTTCTCAGTACTTTACTAGGCACTCACTAAGTATTTGTTCAGTGAATGAATGAGTGGAACTATGGTACTATGAGCCCTTGGTACTCAGGGACAGACCAAAAGTCAGGAACAGTGAGTCTTTCTCCCCCTTCAGAGGCTTTTGCTGACTGCAACAGAAAGATGTGAGTAGACCACCCAGTGCATTTTCAATCTGGTTCATCAGTCAGTAAGTTAGTGGACCACCCCCCAGGACCATGGCACTAGGTGGTCTATCCCATTGCAAGGCAGTAGTGGAAATAACTAACATTCATGCCACTTACACTGTTTATAATTATAATCAACTCATCTCTCAAACCCTATGATGTAGGTGTTATCATTATTTCTAGAACTGAAGCCTGAAGAGGTTAAATAACGACTCCCTAAACAACACAGCCAGTAAGTAGTAGGTCGAGAAACAGAATTCAGATCTCTGAGTCCAAGTCCTCGCTTTCACTGCGAGCTGTCATCTCTTTGTTTTTGTAGGTATTTTAAGCTGTGTCAGGGGCTGCTCACCAGATGGCTTTTTAATATCTCTCCTGTTGCTACATTATTAATCTCTAAATTGTTTAGTGGAGGGAAGAACTGGTACAGAAAGGAGGCATCGACACAGGAGAGGCTTCCTGGGAGAGCGGCTGACATTTCACGTGGGCCTGGGAGGCTGGGCTAGGTTTTGGTAGAGGAAGGAGAGACAGAAACACATTATAGCTAGGGGAACAACACTGGAATCCATCAGGATGGCAGCTGCCATCATGGGGATCAAACAGACACACCCCTCTTACGAGCAACACAAAGCTGTGAATCTGATTTAGTCAAATATTTTGCTGGTGGTGGCTTCCTGCTTTTGTCTGCTCCGAAAGGGATAAAGAACTTGCAATCCCCCATTTTCTGAAAATCCACACTGCACTGGATTTTTGGTACTCCTTCTGGAAAATGGCTGATGCTTCATGCAGAGTTCTGCAGGTAGCAAAGCCCCAGGCCTGGAAGCTTTCCTTGGACTTGCTCCCTCCTTAGAGTATATCACACTATGCTCAAGACAGTCAGATGTCACGTGCCCTTTGAATAGGCCCTGGGTAGGGAGCAGTAGAGTTTGACGTGACTCCTGTGGACGCTGAGAGCCTCTCTGGTCCTTGCACAGGGTGGAGTGGGAGGTGCCCTCGGACCAGTAAAGTAGATGGAGGTTGGGAATCTGCAAGGCTAAATTACCCTCCCAAGTATAAAGCATTTTGAACTTGCTCCGCCCTTCCTATTTTCCATCTGTCTTATTATTCATCGCAGTAATATTTGGGCATTTTGAAAAGAGTGATATTTTAACAGGAAGCTATTCCAAGGAGAAAGAAAAATATCCTCGTTTGGCATAAACCAGCCATGCAAATTAGCCTAAATAAAAATAAAACGAAAGACAACTTAGAATATTATTGTACTTTCCCAGGCTCCTGCCAGTCACTGCTGTCAGCTGTAGCCTCTCCCTATCCTGGTGACAGTGTTGAGAAGTGGGGCTTACATTTCTGGAGAGGTCGATGCTCAAGAACCCATTCAGAAAGAATGGACATCAAAGAACCTGCACTTGAGCTGTGTTCGAAGCATCCATGAAAGGATTTCCTAGAAGTATATTCCCATGAGGTTCTACGTTTGACTCATCG
This sequence comes from Vulpes vulpes, assembly GCF_048418805.1. Lineage (NCBI taxonomy): Eukaryota > Metazoa > Chordata > Mammalia > Carnivora > Canidae > Vulpes > Vulpes vulpes. Next base: position 87,413,043 of record NC_132789.1, read on the forward strand.
CAGACTAATCCATCAAGGACTGACATTCACTCTGTTTTGTTCCTGGGAGACTATTTAAGTGTGTGTGTGAGTGTGTGTGTGTGTGCGCGCGCATGTGTGCGCACACGTGTGCATTAAGGGCCAATGCTGTGCGTGCTGACATAAAATTTTAAAATATCTTTTTTTCTTCTGGAGAAGAGAATGAAGTATTTCAAGACCCCTGGTACAGAAGTCTTCAGAACATGGTTAGCAAATCATTATTTTCGTGCCACTGTGGGCAAGAACCAGTTTCTCTACTTTCTCTCCATTTGCACCTCTTTCTTTTCTTGCCTTCTCTTCTCTTTTCTCTTCTGCTCTTTATCTCCTTCTTTGCTTGGTATGCCATGTGTTTCCTCCGGCCTCCAGAGTTATCCTGGCTTGAAGCAATATGCAAGTCCAGAATTGAGGGCAGATTCCATGGTCACCCAAGACATCGGATAATTTTTATTATTAATTTCCTCAAGTCACGTTTAAAATGGCATCATTCGATACAATCTCCAAATCCCTCCCTAAACCTCGTTGTATTTCAGAACCCTTCTGAAAGGGGAGTCAGCCTGCTATATTTATTCCAACGTTCTATTTCAATCAGACATTGAGACAACTGGGACAACACCCTTACCGGACTTGTCTCAAGGAGACAAACATGTCACGACAGTTATTTCACAAGTCATAAGGATGGGAGTGGTTATATATCCTACTTCAGCTTTGATGTGTTGGGAAAAATTTGCAATACTACAAGAAGTCAACAATGCTGACTTTCAAACTTCCTTTTACTAATCCCTGCTATCTTGATCTTGCTATCCGATTTTGATCTAAGGAATACTTCGCTGAGGAAACATGTCAAGAGATACAATGAGAAGTGCTGAGGTGCCCAATCTACAAAGTTAGTTTTCCAGTTAAGGTAGGGAGAAGACTAACAAGATTTCTGGAGTATTATCTGGACCCCATTCCTCTAGATGTTTTGTTTACAAAATGTAAGCATCCACTCTTTTATATGTCTCCCTTCCTAGTCATGTTCTTCACATTCTTCTCAAACAGTCTCATTTTCTTCTTAGTTTTCCTCTTACTTCAAGTTCTCAATCTTTTTAGCAGATCAGATTCCAGACCTTAGCCATGTGGCTGATTTGTAACACAATCTTCCATTTTTTGCATGCTGCTTGATCTAGTAATTCCACTCAGAATTATTTCTTTATATCGGTATGTGCAAATATTTAGGCATAAATGTAGCCATGGGAACATCAGTAATGAGATAAAAATCGGAAACAAGAAGACATTTGTTGAATAAATTATGAACATTGATGAAATGGAATATTATGTGGTCATTTCAAATGATGTAAAAGATTAATGACATGAAAAATATCCCTAATGCATTATTTAGCAGAGATAAAAAGAAAGTTATAAATAGTATTGTCCCATTTTACCAAAAACATGTACATATGGGTTTTTTCCAAGAGACTGTTGGTACGCACATCAGAATGGATACACTGGCTATCTCAGTGATAGGATTAAAGAGATTTTTATCTTTTTAATTCTTATTTTTTCACTTCTCTATTTTGTGATTTTAATTCTTTTGCTTGTATGTGTCTTCTCATACACATTCATAAATGTTTATGCATGTATATAGTATAACTTACATTTTATTTTAAAAATAAACTTTATCCTCTTATAAAAGTATAATTTGCCACTCTTTAGGAAGTGAGGACTAAACTAAGGAAGGAATCAGAGAACTTGCAGGGCGTTCAAGGATAAGCCACAAAAATGGCTTGTGGATGACAGGAGGGGAGGGTGGAATGGGAAGAAGGAAGGAAGGGATAGAAAAGACAAGCTACAGGGCTATGGCGCTCAGTACTCAGTTCTACAAAGAAAACTGAGGAGAGATCTGGTCAGTCTTTGGGTATATAAAGGCTCTCTTCCAGAGCAGGAGTATTGGTCTTTTAACAGTGACCCAGAGAAAAGAGTGACTTCAAAGTCTAGGGTAAGGGTCAAGGGGAGAATTTCACTTGCGGAAGCCCTGGAGAAGGACACTTAATGAGTCCTGTAAGGCTGGGAGTTTCCATATGTCTGTGATGGTTTGTTACTTTAGAAATGGGACAGAACTGATGTTGAGAGTCAGATTTCTGAAGGGACAAGAGGTCTGGACCATTGGAAATGACCAGAGACCGCTGCCAGGAAATTACTCCAGGGATAAAGAAAATCATCCAGGAAAAATCCACTCACATTGAGTTACAGCCCTCTTGTTGGGGTGTGGAAGTCAGTGTTCTCTGGACAATTTGTACCTGTGACAGACCCTTAGTCAGACTCCCCAGGACACCAAACGGGGGTGGATTAATGACCCTCATTTTCTTTCAAGATTATGAGAGGTTTGGAGGAGTTTGTCAATCCAAATGATAATTTTACTAGGAACTTAGATTATACAGAACATTTGAGAGAGAATTGCAATTATTTCACCAGAAAAAAATGATAGTTGAAGGAAGAAATAAGATAAGACTACTTAATCCCTATCAGGCTGACGTAAGAGAATAAAACTGGGGCACCTGGGCAGCTCAGTTAGTTAAGCCTCCAACTCTGGGTTTCGGCTCAGATCATGATCTCAGGGTCATAAGATCCAGCCCCACATCAAGCTCTGTGCTCAGCACGGCATCTGCTTGAGATTCTCTCTCCCTGTCCTTCTGTTCCGCCTCCCTCTCTTGTGTGCACTCTCTGCGTAAAATAATTTTAAAAAAAAGAGAGAGAGAGAGAAACAGTCTTTGAATGACACTAGAAAACAGAAAGTCCAGAGACTTAATTTCATAAAAAAATAATAAATCACTTGGGGAAATCAAAAAAATAACAGAAGTCAAAATATGACAGTGGCAGAAAAAAAACTTTTAGATGAAGAAATAAAATCTCTACTCGCTGGAACCTGACTAGTTCATTCCTGAATTAATCAAAGAGTTTACGCTTAAGGAAGAATGTAGAACATTTAGCCTTAGCAGAGAATACTTGGCAGCCCAACTAACAGTCTGATCTCATATGGCAATTTCCACGTGTTTATTTATTTGTGTTTAAAAACTTTCAGTGTCTTGAACGTCAGCTCTGTTGCTGACACCTATGGTTAAAAATGACAGCCCTGAGTGTTGCTAGCTTCTCAGTCATCAAAGAAATATTCCTCATGCTTAGTGTAATCCTCTTAGAATGGTGGGAACAGCCAATGCTGTATTTTAGGAAGAAGTTTCAATCATCGAGGGTGAAGATCAAAGAGGCTTTCTGTGATTGTTTTTCTTTTTGGATATGACTTCCTGTGATCAGAAAATTATATAAACCAGAATATATTTCATTCACAAAGTTATTCACTGTAACTTATTCACTCACTCAAGAAATGGTTATTGAACACATATCATGTTCCAGGAACGGTACTAGTTGTTAAGGATACAGAATAAAGAACAGTTCCTGCCCTTGGGAAGTTCACAGTCTAAGTAAGCAAAGCTACTTAGAGATTGGGGACTTTTAAGAGTGTATCACCAATATTACATACAGTTTGCTAAGGAGTCCAATGCAGCTGATTTCATCAATTCTCCCAAATGAATATTCTTATTCTTTTTTGCAGCATCTTTGAGGTATCATTAATTGGGATTAATTTCCTATTGAAGGTCTGCTGGTTATCTCCTAGTTGTCCCTCCAGGTCCACTGTCCGTCCTCCTCCACCCTCCCTTGCCCTAGATGCAGACCTACGTGCCCTCTGGTTTTTGGTTGGGTTCAGCCAATGCAGGGCGCGTGGAAGGAGGTAAACAGGGGAGGGTGTTTATTTCACTAGCTCCACCTCTGGGCATCTCTCTACAAAGAGCTGTAGGGAACCCTCCCCAAACACCACCCTTCATGCCTCAGGGCAAAAGGGCTCCTCACTATTGATATTCTGGGGCACTGCAATATCTCTGTTGGTTTCCTAAATCCAGCCCCCACTTTGTAAATAGTTCCTTTATTAAACTCTCTTCAAATTACCTAGCTTCATGGTGCCATCTGTTTCATGCCTTCCTGATGCAGAGGGAGAATGATTTCTTCATTAAAGGAAAAATCAAGATATCTATTCTAGATTATTTCTGGGATCAGTATTAATGGAATGCTTCGAGGAAGGCTTCATTCAAATAACCCTTGTTAATAATTGTTGCTTTTCTGATATGTAAACCAGTAGCACCTTACAAGATGTTGGTGGATCATAGATTTTAAAGTCTTTCTTCTGTGTTTCTTTCACCCTCGAGGAAGCTGTAAACAGGCTAACTCCATGGCATTGCCAGGTTTTCAGCCTTAATGTAACTCTTTGGTCCACACCTAGGAACTGTGGTCTTCCTCTTCAGGTTCAACATGGTCTGAGTTCCCACGGCAGATCCTGACCTCAAGCATCCAGACTTGGATCAAGGCTTGCTGGTTTCTAGCCTGGCTGTGACCCTGCACTCAGCCCCTTACTCAGCACCTCTGCCACCATTCTCTCTGGGACTTGAAATCCTACTATAACCAATGCCTTCCTGGGAATCCTATAGCCCATACAGTGACGGGGTCCTGGCCCTCTGCTAACCAACCACTAGTGCTAACTGCCAGTGAGAATGGGACTATGAATAAGGTCTGATCTATAATTCCAGACCCTACCTTCATAATAGACTACACTCATCCTATGCATTTCATTCATTTATTAGGCGACTACTTATTAATTCACTCATTTATTAAGTGACCACTCTGTTGCAGGCACGGTTTCAGGTTCTGGGGAGACTGGCTTCATATTAAATTTTGAAAGTAGGAATAACTGAATGAATTCTACTTTCGGTAACAAAAGGAAAGGGGATAACTTATATAATGAAGCGTTAGCTTCAATTCATAATGGTGTCTTCCTTTCCCCTTTAAATACACATCTAGCACTTCCATCCTTGTTTTCTTTTAAAGATAGTTCAACTTCCCTTAACAGATAAAGTAAAGCAATTGTATTTTTAAATGATTGTATCCAGGATTTGGTTCTACTATAATTCTACAACTAGTATTTACTTTCAAAGACCATAGGTCTAAAATCATCAAAACTCAGCTTTCAAACTCTCACAGAGCAGATTGTGAGATGTATATTCAGTATTTTGTCCATCTCTATCTTTCTGTCTTTTCATTAACTATACAAACTGGCCCTGCTTTGCTAAGATGCATTTAACACATTCTCTTGAGTAAAATAGCTCACACAATAGCTTTAGCAAACGCTTCCTGTCCATTTAAAGTTTTATTTAATAAAGCTGTTCAAGAAAGTTTTTATGCACAATGGGGGAGACACGTTGTTTTGGTTTCTTAATTCCATAACTGATGATTTGGCTTTTATGACCACTCGTTTTATTTTTCAAGGTAAAAAGACAAGTGGTGGGTGAAGAGGGTGGTCTGGCTCTTGGTTCCCAAGCTGGTGAGGGCAGTGAGACCAAATCCTCAGACAGTCTGAGGCATTCACCAGGCTATTAGAACATTAACAAGGTTTCACTGCATCCCCTAGGATGGAAATAATTGCTTCGTAAATGGGAATCTGGCCTCGGAGTGAATATGTCAAGAGTATCTACTCTGAACCTGGAAGAGACAGAAGCAGAAAACACGACTCCTGATTCATGTTCCATTACTTTAATCGCTAAACACCACTCCGTTTAAGCTAAAGAGATATAATGGTGCATTTGACAGATGCCTTCACATCAAGATTAGATAGGAGCCCTGAAAGTCTAATGCTGAACCTTTCTTACCTTCTGCAGAGGATGTCACTCAAAATCACTTCCCTCCATCCCTCTTCTCTGACTGATTAAGAAATTCAGAGCCATTCCTACTGCAACCCAACACTCTCCTCAGGTGAACCTTGCTTTACACAAAACATCTGTGTGTAAATAACACGGTAATAATTCAAGTCGTATTCTAAATGCAACATAGGGATCTCGCTGTTGAAAGGAACACTGAAATAAATGCTTTTGTAAGGCAGAAGGCCTCTTTTGTAATGTAAACAATATAAATGTAGATAAAGCTTCCAATTTACCTAAGTTTAGATTTTTACATATTGGATTTCATTAAAGCAGAACCTATCTGTAAATGAAAATATTTTAAGCTTCAGCCCTTTGCCCATCATAATGGTTTTTAAAAATCTCATTACAATAAAACCCATTAGTTTGAATAATTAAATACAAAAAAATGCTTTCCCCATGCATTGAAATTTCTGAATTTAATAGGAAAAAACCCAACTGAGTGCCTTGTTTTTAAGCTCCTATTTCAATCTTGTTTTAAAATGGCAAACAGTATAATAACTAGCATCATGCAGAAAGTACATTGCAGCATGGCAGGGTGACTGAGGAAAGACAGCCAGCTTCTGTGTTCAGGACAATAGAAGCAGATGCAAACGAACAGGGTCTGAGCGCTCCAGACCTTTGGAGAACGTATAGCTCAGCGGTCAACACGGATTACCTTATTTCAATCTTTACAACTAAGCAAGTGTTAGCATCCCCACTTCCACAAAGACAGGGAAGCTTGGAACTGTGAGGCAACTTGTCCAATGTCACACAGGTTCTAAACAATGGTCGAAAATCAAATACACATCTCTGCATCTCAAATAAACACCCTTAAGCCCTTCTGCTTCTTGTTAGGTTGAAACTTATATTGCTGATAATAGTACATTTTTGACCAACAAAGATGGAAGTTTATACAGTTCAACTAAAACTTCTCTACTGTACCGAAATCAGAATAGGAAAAGGTAGAGTTGATCCAAGGTGACTTGAGCCTCTGTTGTAGGACAGAAAGAGCCCAGATCACTGCTCTTGCTCACCTGCAGTCCTGCTCATTTCATGCCCTTCCCACTCACTTTGGCGTGTGTTCTGTACATCCCCCTTTCTATTCAAGAATCTTTATAGGGCATTCATGTGTGCAACAGCTCCCGCATGAAGTACTGGAGATACCAACCTGAGTGCAACTTGGTGCGTGACATTGAGAAGTCTGCAATCTTACTCTTAAGGGAACAAATCAAACATATATAAATTGCATGAGAAAATCACTTCAGGGATTTGCTGAAATGCCTTTGCTCACATGGGGATGGCTATGCTGACGCAGCATGGGTAGCGCCTCAAAGAGGAGGTGAGAGGAGGGCAGCTGGCCCAACCAGCATCCCTTCTAGAACCTCCTGATTTCCAGATGCTCTTCACCCTGGAGGCAAAAGAAAGTGGCAAGTTACACGTGGAAGAAGGAAATGAAAGGTCAAGAACTGAAAAAGGAAATTGGTCATTCTTTATCTCATTTGTCACTCTTAAAGGCTCATCGTTTCATGGCTTAAGTGAAGCCACATCTGACTGCACTTTATTTCCTTGGAGGCTGAATCCCCATGGTCTGGCTTCTATCCCATATGCTGTATTTAACTTTCATAAAATCCAAGCAAATAAAATAATTTGAGAAAAACCAAAAGTGAGATTTAGCTTACATATCCATACACTCATGTGTTCAATATGGAAAGTTTACTAAAGTGAGCTCATACTTCATGTGACTTTAAAACAAACAACTAGGGGATCCCTGGGTGGCTCAGTGGTTTAGCGCCTGTCTTTGGCCCAGGGCGCGATCCTGGAGTCCCGGGATCGAGTCCCGCGTCGGGCTCCCAGCATGGAGCCTGCTTCTCCCTCCTCCTGTGTCTCTGCCTCTCTCTCTCTCTGTGTCTATCATAAATAAATAAATAAATAAATAAATAAATAAATAAATAAATCTTAAAAAAAAATAAAACAAACAACTAACCAGCTAACTAGCCAACTAATTCAGTTATTTCTTCTAGAATGGTGCCTCACAGAAAAGTGGATGGCAAGTTCCTGCCTGGTACCCATGATTTCATGCATGTCTCATAGCTTTGAAATGTTCTCCTTCAGAACATGGTCTTTTCAGATCTTTTAAGTCAGACATTAAATTGAGCCAATTATTATGCTAAATTCAGAGCAGAAAACAAACTCACCTTGAACATTCTGAGGATTTTTTTGGTTTAACGGAGACAAATCCTTCACTTATGGCTGGCCCTTAGTACTAATAAAACAAACTCATTTATTTAGAACAGTGGGGTGGGATATCATGGAGTTAGTAATTATTAATGACAACTAATGGCTGGTAGTTATTGATGACATTTGTGAGAGTAGGATAAAAATAATAATTATAATAATGTGAGGTGTCATGAACAAACAGTAATTGCAATAATGATTGCTATTATAATAATGAGTGAGAAAATGATTTTAGGTTATTAAATCAATAAAGATAATGGAAGCCTGCATGTGTATGTGTGTGTGTGTGTGTGTGTGTGTGTGTGTGTATTTGTGGAATTTAGCCAGATAAATATAATAGTCATTCTTGACTGAAGACTTCCTATGTGCCAGGCCCTGTGCCTAAGACATTAATACATTACCTCCTTTAATTCACAGTGGCTCTATGAGTAGACATTATTGATAGCATTATTTTCCTAGATATGCTAAGGAGAAAACAGAAATTTAGAGCAGTTACACAATTTGACCAAGGTAACTTAAGTGCTGGTAAATTGCAAAAAGGAAGTTTAAATCTGGTCTAGCTAATGCCAAAGTCCATGCACTTAACCAGTATTCTATAGTTGCTGAAAGGTAATGGATATGTTCTGGTATCTAGGATGGTCCTGACACCTGCTGAACTGCTGGGTACCCCAAGGGTGTGGGTCCGACTGACAAGTCATCTTAAACCCACAAGTCTCAGCTGGCAGTAGGATCTGCCAACAGATCAGTATGGTGAGGACCCCATAGAAACAGGCTTACAGAATTGCCCAATGGAGAAACACTATTTCCATAAAGAGAAGCGGCTTGGGTTACTCCTCTGGGTTGGGTACAAAGCCTCATAAAAATGTGCCTTCTTGTTTTTTTTTTTTTTTTCCATCAGAACTATGACCTAAGCCACCCCTTGACTTTATCCCTATTAGCAAGTGACAAATTCAGTGTCCTCCAGTGATTGTGACTTGAATTCTCAGAAAAGACTATGTGTTTATATGCATCTCTATTGCCTTAAGAAAGTGAGTAAGGCTGTCACTTCATTATGAATACATCTATTAAAAACCAAAATTCTGATTCTTTTGGTGATTTGTTTTAAAAGTGGCTCTTTTAGCTTCTATGTTTGAAAGATGTCAGTTTCTCTTTTTCTTATTTGATAATAGCAGGATGGCGTGTTAATATTTTATCTAAATTGGAGTTACCTACATATCAACAGAAGTCACAGTTTTGCAAAGAATCACAACAAAATGACAAACACCCTAAGTCTGTCTCCTTGATGAGTCCACAGACCCGGGATCTCATGGGACTCAGAATCATCATTAAGAGCATCATTTGTCACCACGCAGCAAAAATATGATCATTTGAGCATTGCACATGGACTTTGGGATAAATGAGCACTCAACTCCCCACTCTGAAAATAGACACATGGGAGCTAATAAGAGCTTGAAATGGTCAAAAATTCACTTTAATGCAGATGAAATTGAAACCTTTTTACTGAGAGCACAATAGTGCACCTGTTTCCCTCATGAAAGTATTATTATGTCCAACAGCAAAGGGCCCCTAAGTAGGAGTGACATGGACTTCAGGGCTTCAGGGTCCATCCTGTTATTAGCTGCACAGCATATTCTGGTCCGGTGGAGCCCTGCACTTGCAGGGCGTAGCTGGAGCTCTCTCCCATCCCGTGCATTTTCCAACCAAAGCAAGGAGGATAATCAAAATGACTTTTGGCTGGAAGCTGTGTTGAGCCATAAGCAAAGGCGGCCTAACACACACTACCTGGCAGAGTGAATTAATTCAGAGAGCCACAGCGTGCCTCCCTCCCGTGAGTGAGGATGAGCACAGCTCTCTGAGGTCCCCGTACAGATTCTGAGCAGTCCCACGAGGCTGAAGTTAACTTTCTGTGTGTTCTGGTTGCAAATACGGAGCTTCCATAAAAAAGTAAACAGTAGCCAAAGACACTGAATGGTCAACATTACGAAATTTGCAATTGTCCCACCTCTTTGCATCCCAGGTTACATTTTGCAGGTTAATATTTCATGAGTGTCATTTCGGTCAGGTTTGCAAACACATTTCAGGTGCTGGTGGAGAACCGTGTCGAGATGCCAGAACTCAGGAGCGTGGAAAGGACTCCCGCCGTGGGCTTTCTGTTGTGTGCGGTGATAGGGCTGCTGCCCGTGATGAGATGAGAAGGTCTCCTCAAGCTTGGAAGTATTTTCCTGGCAAAGCACCCTCTGCCCTGTGTTCTTCACCGCAGCCTCTGAGGTGGGCAGAGCAGGGCTTCGGGTTATGGTAGGAGTGATGGGATACAAATAATGGGAACAAAGAGTTTCCTAAAACCAGTGAAGCTCAGTGATCACACAAGGCCGACATACACTGCAAGGCTCTGTCGATAAAACGAGAGGCCGCACTGGATGAAGTTCTTATTAACAATTCTCCCACCAACGGCAACCTCATAGATTTTTACCGTTCCTTCCCTTGTTCATCTCCAGTAGGAACATTTTCATCAAAACTGGGTATTTGGTGCTTAAGAGTTCTCCTGACATTGCTTCTTACTCACCAAATAGAGTCATAATCCTTAGTATGTAACTTCAAAATCCTTTACACAATAACCAATTGCTTCCCCAAAGAGGATTGTGGCTTCAGATGGAGAATAAGCTGCTGAAGGAAATTAAGTCTCAAGAAATGAAAGTCCTGTTTCTGTGCACTTGGAGGTAGGAAAAGAAAAATCCAGAGGTTATCACATAAATCCCAAAGCATCCTTTATTCTGCCTATAGAATGTCGGGACCAGACAGGTGACTCACAAGGTTACTCTGGCCTCTTATTCAGAGCTCACCAGGGCAGAGGGTGGGTGGGACTCATTCCCTGAAATCATTCAGCCCCTTTCAGCAAACTTACCGAACACCTCCTTAATTTCCTAACTGAAATGATACCCACCCCATTTCACTTCCTTTCTCCTGTAGATTTTTACACACTAGCTGAACTCTAAAAGATTTTCTGCTTTTTGCACTCGAAGAAGGAGGGGGGGACAAATTTCAGCAGTCAAAGGAAAGAAAGAGCACATATGGTTCAGGTTGGAAAAAGGACACAGTTATACTTTCGGAAAAGTGCTGTGTGCACTCACACGGGTCACATGTTTGCCCCCAAGGTCAAATTAGCAAAGATTCTGAAAGCAAATCCACAAGAGCATAAAAATGCCACATCAAGTCAGGCAAGACCTCCATCTTGTAGCCTCTCTGGGGGCGCCTGTCAACCGTGGGCCCCCAGCCCTGGGGACCTGGGAGAGCCTGGGAAGCAGGGTGGCAGCTCTGAGCAGGTCACTTTACCCCTCCGACCTCTGTTTTCCTCCTCCGGGCTGCAGAGCATGAAAGAACATGAAAGCATGCCCCTTCCTGCTTATGGCATTTTTTGAGGGGCCAAATTAGACAAAGGATGTGAATGTACTTTGCCAACAGTCTGGTTCATGTCTTTGCGCAGAGTGAGGTCCCCAAATACCTGGAGGGGGGAGGTGTGAAGGGTTGCTCCCCACGCCAGCACTGTACAAGTTCGGTGCTCCTCCACCCCTTGGCTCTCGCTCTATGGTTCAAGTTCTCCGCATCCAAGGAAACCGTTCTGCTTACCTTCCCCAAAGCAGAGCCTGGGCTGGAGAGTCTCCTCTGAGTGTTTATGCAGGGAGTAAGGAAGTGGGGGCCACCGGATAAGGCGGGAGGGGAAATGAGGCAAAGACATGGTATCAGTTAAGGTCCAGACTCAGTGATGCGCACTGAGGGGGGCACTTGGTGGGATGAGCACTGGGTGTTATGCTACATGTTGGCAAATAGAACTCCAATAAAAAAAATCAAAAAATTTTTTTAAAAAAAGTCCAGATTCAGTGAGGTCCAGCCCAAGCTCTGGGGTGTGAACTACAGATGGCACTGGGGGAGAGAGGGGCCTGCTGTCCCTTACCTGCACAGCCAATCCTCGGCTGGGGGCTGCACCCACCCCTTCCTGCACAGACTGAGGTGTCTGTGAGGTTCCTGCACAGCTCTGAGCTGTTGGTGGCCAACCCTCATGCCAGCAGGGGATTGTGAGAGTCACCAATGGGATTTCCCAGAGATAAAGGGGACTCAGGCTCGGGGAGGGTGAGGACCTGGGCCTTCATCGCTGCCAGGTACTCTCCTCTCCTCTCTCTTCCCTGGCCAATTCTTATTGATGGTGTCCATTTCAGATCCCATGTCACTCCTTTGAGGAAATCTTCCTCCTCCAGTCCCTCCAGATGCTCTCGAGCACATTGGACCTGCTTTTTGAGGAATTTATCACAATTTTAACTTAAATAATTATTTCTGAAAACTTCAATTTGATATCTGTCTTCTCCACTAGGCTGTAAACTCTATGAGGGCAGGGAGCACATACAACTTGTTTGTTGCTAGAATCTGTTGTGTAGCTCAGGGCTGGCGTTCACTAAATATTTGTTGAATGAATGATGGAACACAGCTAGTAAGAGAGTTTAAAACCAGGTCTCTGTGTCTTAAAGCCACATTCTATTTCCACTCTGCCTTAGATCATGGAAAATCCTTGTTTATTTATATTTAATGTCTGTGTAAATTTTTGGAAATCCAATCTCAGAAGTGAATTTCCTGCTATATTTATACTTACATTTATGCCATACCTTATGCCGATAATGAATGTGCTGTAGAAAGTAGTACTGCGGTTCTTTCTCCTAACACTACCTCCTCCAGGTTTCAGGATGTGCTCCTTGTATGGTTGTGCAGGTTTGTCCCTCTTCCTCTGTCCCCTTCATGATAGAAATGCTTTGAACACATCTTGTTGAGACTTTGCTTCCAGGCTGAGAGTTCTAATCCTTTTAGCTTCTCTTCCAACAAAATCACATTTCCTTGATCATTTTAGGTCTACTCCTCTGGACATTTTGTGGCTCTCTATAGTTTTCTTGAGGAGAAATCCAACTTTAACTGGGCTCTAGGTAAGCAGTTGCTTTAGTGATCCCTCACTGATTCTCCAGTTAGCACAGGGAGGACAGCAATTGTTTCAGACCTTGCAGCCTCACCTCTAGTTCAAAGCCCATGTGCACCCAGAAGCTTCCGTGGTTAACCACTTACCTTCAGTTTGCCAAGGAGATTGGATCATCCAATGGAAGCCCTCCTTGGAAGGCTTGACTCCTGTCCTCTTGGACCTTCTTCCGATTCAAGAGACAAAGTATTCTTTCAAAACCCCCATTCTTTCCTGAATACCCAAAAGTACTGCTCCCAGACCTAGCCTTTCCCTCTCTTTTCTCTCATCCTCTCCTTAGTTAAGATAATCAACATAAGCTGCTTTATCAGACAATACCCCAAATTTCAGTGGCTTAACACAGCAAAGACTTATGTTTCACTTTCACAAAGTTCAGGAAGGTTGGATGACCCTCCTTCATTCTGAAGTGATGTTCTCTGGAATGTGACATTCAGGGACACTGAGTCAGTGACAGGGTGATGGAGAAGGCTCGTCAGCTCTTACTAGCCTCCACCACAAGTTTCATGTCACCCCTGTTAAATAATCACATAGCCCCAAATTCTTTGCAAGGAATACAGGAAAATGTGGGAGGCCATATGGACTTTTCCGTGAACACCCATTCATGTCTGCTACATCTTTACAAATGTACAAATTTCCTGTGACTTGAGAAAACATTGCCTGGTCCTTGGGGCACTCAATTTCCTTTCAGTGAGAAGCTTCCTAAATGAGTGTGTGCTTCTCTCTGTATTTCTTCACCAATCTTTCCTTCTTTAAACTCCCTATGGTGTGGACTTTATTCATACAATTTAATTACAACACACACACAGAGGTCATCAGTCTCTCTTCCGACAGCCCCTGTTTCTTTGGTCTGTGACAAACCTTGAAAGTGTCAGCCTTCCTTTTGTAAGGAAATACTCTTCTCCCTTGGCAGAGGTCATCATCCAGCATTTTTCCTGATTTCCCTCCAACTTCTTCACTCTCTCCTTCTTTCTGGTTCTTACCTGTAGGCATTTCCCCAAATTCAATCAAGAACCCTTTTCTTCTTTGACTTTATATTCTCTTCATTGAAGAGCTCATTGATTTTTATGCCTGTGAATATTGCCTCTGTGCTCCCGATGCCTGGCAAGAATATGGGTTTGAAGTCAGGCAGACTTATGTTGAACAAATAATGTAATTCCTCTGAGCTTCAGTTTCATCTACAAGAATGGGATAACAAAGCACACCTGAATGAAAGCATTAGCAAAAGCACTGAGTTCGAAAGTCCACCTATTGATGAATGGATAAAGAAGGTGCGATATATAAGTACACAATGGGATATTACCCAGTCACCAAAAAGAATGAATCTTGCCATTTGCAACAATGTGGATGGAGCTAGAGGGTATTATGCTAAGCGAAATAAGTCAATCGGGGAAAGACAAATACCATATGATTTCGCTCATATGTGGAATTAAAAAAACAAAACACATGAACATGGGGGTAAATAAAAAAGGCAAACCAAGAAACAGATTCTTAACTATAGAGAACAAACTGATGGTTACCAAAAGGGAGGTGGGTGGGGGAATGGGCTAAACAAGTCATGAGGATTGAGGAACACATTTGTGATGACACTGGGTCTAGTGTAGTTAGTGTTGGGTCACTAGATGCTACACCTGAAGCTAATATTATAATGTATGTTAACAAATTGTAATTTAAGTAAAAACTTGGAAAGAAAAAGAAAAGAAAGAATGCACTGAGTTCAAGAAGGATACTCAATAGATATTAATTTCTCTTCACCACCTTCAGGTCAGCATTTTACCTGAATTTAATTCATTCATTCATGTTATTCCTTGAACACCCGTGAGCATCCTGTGTGCCAGGACAGTGTCAAGTTTTGTGGATAGAGACAGAATAAGGCAAACCCTTCGAAATCTCAAAGTAGAATGGATAGCCTCACTGAAGGCACGTGGCAATTCACTGAAGTGAATATTCTAACAAAGATCTAACTATTTTTTATGTAAAAACTATGATAGAAATTAAGCTTTGTTAGTAATTTGTATTTCTGTGGACAGTGATTCTTCACTCAGTGTACAAGTCAGACAGTCATGGGTCATATGAAGTACACAGTGGCCCTTGAGGGCTGAATCAATTCCACATGAAGAGAGATTGACAGTGTTTCCAGCACTTCCTGAATGCAGTTGCAGGGTATTCCTTTATACATGCCCATGAAGTGGATTTATGGATTGTATCACTTATTTTTAACCAAACTACCCCACCCAAGATGGTCAAGTGGCTTAAGATGTTTCCTGCAACAAAACAATAAATTGAAGACAATACTAGTAGGGTAATTTTCCAATTTATCATCCAAAGAGGGATGCTTTTGAGAGTAAAGGTAACACTATGAATCATTGTGCCAAAAAATTGGTGTGAAATGAGCATCGCCTAAGCAAACTGGGACATATATTCACCCTACTAAGAATACAAGCACAAGCAAACAATAAGAAAACAGCAGAGCTGACACTCACTTCCAGATATAAACTTTCCATTAGCCACATGCAAGGTAAAAAATTTATATATATATATATATATATATATATATATATATATATATATATGATCTGTCCAGAAGCTAAATAGAATGTTTTAAAATTATTTAAAAGTATATTTGAGATATGAATTCATATTCAGTGTCATTCACAACAAAACTAGAGGTATCATAATTCCAGACTTCAAGTTATAGTACAAAGCTACAATAATCAAAACAGTATGATACTGGCGCAAAATAGGCACATAGATCAATGGAATAGAATAGAAAACCCAGAAATAAACCCACAGTTATACAGTCAATTAATCTTTGGCAAAGGAGGAAGGAATATCCAATGGTAAAAAGAAAGTCTCCTCCACAAATGGCATTGGGACATTGGACAGCAACATGCAAAAGAATGAAACTGGACCACTTTCTAACACCATACACAAAAATAAACTCAAAATGGATCAAACACCTAAATGTGAGACCTAAAGCCATTAAAATCCTGAAAGAGAGCACAGGCAGTAATTTCTCTGACATGAGCTGTAACAACATTTTTCTAGATATGTCTCCTGAGCAAGGGGAATAAAAGCAAAAATAAACTATTAGGACAACATCAAAATAAAAAGCTTCTGTACAGTGAAGAACACAATCAACAAAACTAAAAGGCAGCCTACTGAATGGGAGAAGATTTTTGTAAACAATATATCTGATAAAGGGTTAGTATCCAAAATATATGAAGGACTGAGACAACTCAACACCCCCAAAATAAATAATCTAATTTTAAAAACGGGCAGAAGACATTTCTCCAAAGAAGATGTACAGATGACCAACAGACTCATGAAAAGATGTTCAACATTCTTCACCAACAGGGAAATGTAAATCAAAAGCACAATGAGGTATCACCTCACACCTATCAGAATGGCTAAAATA
The DNA here is from genome assembly GCF_048418805.1 of Vulpes vulpes. Lineage (NCBI taxonomy): Eukaryota > Metazoa > Chordata > Mammalia > Carnivora > Canidae > Vulpes > Vulpes vulpes. Next base: position 87,429,481 of record NC_132789.1, read on the forward strand.
AAGAATACAAGAAACAATGTTGGCAGGGATGTGGAGTAAAAAGAACCCTCTTGCACTGTTAGTGGGAATGCAAACTGGCGTAGCCACTGTGGAAGCCAGTATGGAGGTTCCTCAAAAAACTAGAACTAAAACTACCCTATGATCTAGTAATTGCACTGCTAGGTATTTATCCCAAAAGCACAAAAACACTAATTCAAAGAGATACATGCACCCCCATATTAATGCAGCATTATTTACAATAGCCAAAATATGGAAGTACCCCAAGTATCCATCAATAGAGGAATGGATAAGGAAGATGTGGTGTGTATATATATATGCAACAGAATATTATTCAGCCATAAAAAAGAACGAAATCTTACCATTTACAACAACATGGATGGAGCTAGAGAGTATGATGCTAAGTGAAGAAAATCAGTCAGAGAAAGACAAATAAAATATGATTTCACTCATACATGCAATTTAAGAAATAAAATAATGAGACAGGAAAAGAGAGAGAGAGAGAGACAAACCAAAAGATAAACTCTTAACTATAGAGAACAAACTGATCATTACCAAAGGGGAGGTGGGTGAGGGGACGGGTGAAATAAGTGATGGGGATAAAGTGTACACTTACTGTAATGAGCACCGAATAATGTATAGACTTGTTGAATCACTGTATTGTATGCCTGAAACTAATATAATACTGTATAAAAACGATACTGGAATTAAAATAAAAAATAAAAGGTATATTTGAAATATGAATTCATATTCACTGTCACTCACAAAAAAACTTCACCCTTAGCGTTTACTGCCCTTTGGACTATTAACATTAAATAATCAAATGAGGTCATCATGTTAGTGAAATATTTTAAAATAATGTCTTTCTCATCTTTAGCCTCTTTTAATTTCAATTTTTATGTGTAGTTTGTAATGTATCAAGTAAGTAGCAGAATAACATATGAACATAATTTAATAATAATGAATAATGGCAAAGATTTTTTGCGCTGACAAGAGTATATGATGAAAAATGTTTGAAAGTTATTGGTCCAGAGAGTGCCACTAAAATGAGCCTAGTCATAGTCCTGTGGCCTTGCATTTTGGTCTCAGTGTTCCAATGTCACTTTGAACCAAGTAAGCTCAAAATGGAATATATCCCTTCTCTGCTAAGAGAACCTACTTTTTGACTGCCCAGTATCCCTCACCAATTCCCTCCAGATTTCCAAGTTCAAGGCTGTTAGGAGAGCTTTGACTTTGCTTTCTGCAAGACTATTCCCTCCAATATTCACTTTTTCTTTAGGCTTCTTCTTTCTTCATCTCTTTCCATTTCCCTGCTACTACTTCCTCCAGCCTTCCATCACCTCCTGTCCTTGATTATTATAATAATTTCTCACTCGTTCTTCCTTCCTCTAAGCTCCCCCTTCTCCAGTCTTTCATGCAGTCTGACACCACATCACCTTCTTGAACTGCTAGTCTCATTCTGTCTCTCCCCCAACTCTAACTTAAAAGGCCCAGTGGGAAGACTCTTATTATCCTTGAATTTGAAGAAGATCTTCTATAACCTGACCCCATCCTTTGATGTATTTGGTCAAAAAACATTGGTTGAACACTCCCTTTATTCCAGGGACTGTGTGGGTCTAAAGATGTTTATCAGTGAATAATAGGGCAATTTATTAAGTGCCTACTATGTGACAGACCCTGGGCTGGCGAGCAGGATAACACAATCCCTTCTCACTTTTCAGGCTCTACTACAGGGGCTCATACTTTCTCTCAAATCTTACACTGGGCTTTTTCTTCCACTTAAATCCTTTAGCAAAAATGCTTTATTCTTACAAGCATGCTAGATTAATTTCCTAGTTCTGTCCAGGCTCCACAATCCCCCTGCCCCTGCCTGGCTCATCTAGTAGCCTCTCTTTCTGCCATATCCATCCATCTTTAAAGAACGACTCATTTTTCCCATGCCCTTTGTGGAGCTCTCCCTGACTGCTAACCGGTATGCATTTCTTCCCTCTAAGGTCTATACTGGTCATTTGGATCATATCATACACAGTACCGTTCTATTTGTTGAGTTATATGCACATGTGCAGACATCCCAACTAGCCTGCAAACCTCTCACTTTATGCCTTTGTTGTGTAATTCTTTGTTCCACCACACTGCAGCTACCATTATGGATGCTCCTTTAAATATTACTCAGTTGCACCAAGATTGATAGAGTGGTCTTGTTAGGGCAGGGGATTATGAGAGTCTTTTTTTCCAATATATTTTTCATATTCTCTACAATGTGGCTATATTACTTTTATAATGAAAAAATTGCAAATAAAAACAAATAAAATACTTCTTTAATTCAATTTAATTGAAATCCAGAAATAATTGTTCTCATTAGGTAGCTAGACCTTGGCAGTACCAAGGCTAATTTAGACCAGATTGGAAAAACTCAAAAATATAAATTGCTCTTTCTCGATGACAGACCAGATTTTCTGGGGCACAGCTAATTTTGCCCTAGTTCTGGATTTCCTAGAACACCCTCTGGGGTCAGGCTAGAAGCTGCTGTCAGAAATGCCTAATATCAGGACTTGCTTATAGCATTAAGTCTGTAAAAACATGTATTTGTATAGGTGTCTAGAAGTCACCAGATGGATCTTAAAGGATTTTTTATCTCAATGTGTCCTATAATGGCAGCTTGGGAAAATGAAAGAAGCTCAAATTACCAGCAAGAGTTGGAGTATGTGCAATGCTGGTTTCTCCTACTACCATCAAAACAGAGAGACATGATTTGCATAGGATGATGGATATCCTTAGTTTCACCGGCTAATATTTTAAAGTAACAGAAGAGGAGGGGGTGAGGTAGGTGGACTTCCTATAAAATTAACAACCAGCCTGAATTCTGCAGCTAAGCCAAGCAGATTGGGTGACACTGGGAAATGAATATGATCCCCACAGAGCAAATATATAACTTTTCTTCAACCACCAATCCCCTCAGCCTCCTGCCTCTATGAGTGACTAATTGAGCAGTGAGTTTTATTGCTTTGATCATTTATGTCACATCTTTTTATCTCTCTCCCACTTAACTCTCCCTGGTCCGTGAAGGGCAGTTTTGATATCTAGCTCTGTTGAAATTTGCTGGACTGGTTCAACAGACCATGTGTGTGGCGTATTAAACTGCTGGTGCCTCTCCCCATCTTGGTTTTGCTCAAAAGAATAACACATTTTCACCTCACTTCTCTGATAAAGAAAGCCCAGAGCATTCAGCTATCTTTGGATGTAGATAATAAAAGGAGGGGGGGTAGGAGAGGGGGCAGAGCAAGCTTAGAGAGCTGAAGTACAGGCTGTTTCTGCTTGGATGTTCTTTGCTTTGAGATCATCTCATGGGGGTGTTGTGGGCTAGGGATCGAAAACTTCTGGATAATACAAAATAAGCACCCAAAATGCTTTCATTCTCTGAAGAGGTATGATGATCACATTTGGGAGGGAAGGTGTCCCAGATGATAAATGTTCATTCTGTTCCAGCTCCCACCTCTTCTTACTCCTACAGAAGAGAAAATGTTAGCAGTGCGACAATGTGCAACACTGTAAACACCTCTCTTCAGTCAGTTCCAATTGCAAAATGAACTATGGTTAGAACAAGATAATATGGGGAAATCGGGTGTCCAAGGACTGCAGATTTCAGCGTTTTCCCTAGTACCACCTGAGCCAAAGGTTTCCAGGGAATGGAGAGGCCTCCAAATGTGAATCTGATTCAGGATAAACAAGGCAAGCTGCCAATGGCTTTCCCTCTCCCCAGCAGGGTTATATAAGCACCTTACCACTTTTTCAAAAATTAGAAACTCTATTGATTTAGTGCTCACCATGCTTCTGTGTGATTTATGACCCAGAAGACGTCTGACAGCATTTCAGGCTGGTTTGTGAGAGGTTCCAGGCCAAAAGCACAATGAAGAAATGTAGAAGGAACTTTCCTTACTTGTAGATAAGCCTCTGAAAAATCTCATGCCTGTCTTTAAATTTGCCTCTGCTTTGCTTAAGGCTTCCTTTAGATAAATCACGGGAGAAATTAAACTTCAAATTCAACCACTTTCTAAACATTCTGCAAATGTTTATCTCTTTTGGACTGAAATACCAAGACACTTACCTTATTCTGCTTCTTGACGGCTCTTCAACTTTTTCAATAGTCCTGGTTGAAATATATAAATTTGGGTGTGCTATTGCTTAATTCAACCAACTTATTGAACATATGTTTTGTGCCAGAACCATGGTCTATTTATGAAACTAGCAAAGATGAATACATTAGAACTTATAGTCCTTCTTTCAAAGAGCTATTAGTGTGGTAGGTGCGTAGCAGAAACACACTTCATGTAAGCCATCCATAGTATAGGATATCATTGGGAGGTTGCTGCACAACCAGGGGCTTCCTTGCGCCTAAGTAGAGCTGTGTGACAATTTCTAGTTCTAAATGTGAGCAGAACTGTTGGATGTCTTCTAGCCCTGTCCCATGACTCTTCCACTTCCCCACATATGCATATATATACTTCTTCATGCTCTCTTCCTCTACTGTCTGGGCAAAATAAAGATGAATCCCAGGGAAACCTTTGAAACCGTGCATTGAAACAGCAAAACTTCCATCAGCCTGGGTTTCTGAATGACTATGTGGAGCTGTGTGGAGGAAGGATAACTTCTGACTTATTCACCTGCCCTGTAGAGTTATTATATCAACAAGAAATATCTTTAAGTGATATTTGAGCTGGTACCCATTTTGTAAGTCTATTAATTATAGCAGTTCACCTACACTCGTACAAGGGGAAAAAGAAATGTATTTGCAAAACAATAATTCAACATCGTGAACAGAGGAGTGGAAAAAGGCATAGAAGAAGCCAAGGTTCAAAATTGGAACAATTTTGCAGGGAAGTCCTTGGTCAGGAACAGTGTCTTAGTGTTAAACAGCACATCAAAATTGGGCAGAGCAATCCTCTTAAGTTCAAAGTTGTGTTCTCCAGTGTTCTAGTAGCTACTATGAGTCAAGTAAACTGGAATACTTGGGTAAAAGTATTGACAGATTTCTTCCTCTCAGAAGTTCCCAGAGACTTTAATATTCCATTATATACTGGATAAAAACTGCTTAAAACCTTCCAGTGACAGCCTGTTCTTACCATAGCCACAGTTCTTACTACCATGGTTTACAAGACTTTCTATGATGCATCTCTGCCTTTCTCCTGATGTTACCTCATGCCATGATTCAAGAGAGTTCAGGCATTGAATGACTTGTTCATCACCATATCCCTGGCACTTACGAAATACATTTTGAAAGCATTTCCCCAACTTACTTGATGAAGGAATTCTAATTTGAAGAGTATCTTGGAAACTAGTATTCTTATGGAACACATTTTAGAAAATATGAGTTTAGAGAAAGCTCTAAATCTTTCCCGGCAACTTCATATGGATTCAGATACACACGCAAATGCAGGAGAGAATTACAGTTCATCTGGGGATAAAGAAGTATCCTTTGCTGCTATGCAGGAGACTTTGGGAGCAGCCTGACAAACAGATTCATAAAATGAATGGAAAATGGAAGGCTGGACTCTCCATGACTTCATTGCTTCTCTCCTCAACTGCCAAGATATTGATGATGAGTGTTTTCCCAGGTCAAAGAATCCCCATCGGACTTAGTGGCCAAGTGTCGACAGCACTTAGCTGATTTAATCTCTAGTAATTCATCAAAGATCTGACCTGCTATTTGGTTTTGAACCAATTTAGTTATTATCAGTGACTTTGCTATGGTAAAGTAGGGTATGTTCAGCTTTGGTGAGGCCCCACTTTCATTTTCTGCTTTACATAGCCTCCTCCAGCGCTCCAAAGTAGATAGGGCTTAGCTTCCACATGTGTTATCCTGCAGGGAATTTGGCATTTGCTGAGAAGTCAAGTGAGTTTCATCATCATCATTATCATCATCAAACATTTGCTGCTCACCTCCTCTGAGGCTCTGCATGCTATACATCGCTGCATAGCAACCCCTCGCACGAGGCTGGCATCTTAAGGTCAAAGAAATGAGGGAACAGAGCAGTTAATCATGTGCAACTCCCATCTGTTAATAAACAGTGTAAATGGGGCAAAATTTATCATTTGCTTTTGGAGACACAAAGGTTAAGTGCTTTGTCCCACCCTACAAATCAAGAGACTGTCAGAGCTCAGAATGGAATAGAGAGAATTGACAGGGCTCTTTTCAATCCACCAACACCTTCTCTTTCCACCGAGGTGTTAGTTAGCTAAAATATCTCCATGGTGGAAATCAGCAAATGGCAGTGAAAGGAAAACGTAAAGCAATTGATGGATGTTTGGGGTAAAACTATGACAGTCCAAGTAGAAATGTTCAGTCAACAGATTCCAATCTTCTCCACAATGAAAGGCAAGTATGATTTGCTAAATCTCATCCCATCCAGACTATAAAACAAATGAGTGCCATTTAAAGAAAGGGTTTCAAAATTCTCCAATCATATCGACTCATTTACTTCTCATTTCCAGGCTTGTTAAATAAAGCAGAATGCCATCTCATCACATCTGAAAGTAGTTAGGGCAAGAACTAAAGAAAAATATTTCCTGGACATTATTCTTTATATATTTTTTAAAGTGCGAAATGGCAGAGAGAAATAGAAAAACCAGAGTGTATTAGTTGGCTATCAGTCCCTTCCCTCATCCCTAGCTTTAGTCTTATGAGTTTCACACTGTATGGGTTAAGGACTTCCCTAAGACATATGGTCTGAGCCAATGGACCTCAGATGCAGGAACCTCAGGCCTCTGAAGTCAGAAAGATACTAATCTGCTCTTTCTAGACTTTGGATTTCAAGCTTCTCATTTGGGATAACCGTCCTTTTCCATGACAGGGCCCCTTCTTTCCGAGATCACTATTTTTCCAAGTCCAAGCACCTAAGATATAGATCCATAAAGCCAAGGACAAGGCTTGATCCTAGATGGATACACCAAATTCTCTTTGTGTCATGGATGACCTTCCTCCAAAGGCTGCTTATTTCTAAAATCAAGTCCAAAACCCCAAGTAGAGTTGAAAAGACATACAATGATCTAGCTTTGGTCAATATTTCCAGCTTCATCTTTTATCACTCTCTCATGGACTCTGGGCTCTATCCTTGCTGATGCATTGCAGTTCTAAGAATGTTCCATGCTCTTTCTTTCTCCTCTGATTTTTACATATGCTGTTTGTAGTTCCTGGGAATTCCTTAAGGAAGAGCAAATGTTCTTTCCTCTGGGAGGCACACACCAGGCATAGTTAAGGGCTCCCACCTTTGTGCACCCATGGTACCTTGAAATATTGTTCTTTATACCATACCTTATTTTATGGAATTTCATGTTCACATCTTTCTCCTCCACTATATTGGGAGCTCCAAACAGGGGACTGGGCTTGGCACAATACAGGTGCTCAACAAATATTTATAAATGGAGAATTTGATTATTAGAGAAACAAACTTACATGCATTTCCTAAGGATAGTGAGCTGGAAATCTCTTTCTTGCATCATTTCATCCATGAGCCTTAGATGTTCATGCTATAGATCCTTCAACTATTAAGTCTGAGAGTCTGCCAATGACTCCTCGGAATGATATGGCCACAGTCTTATAAATTTAATAGAGAAAAAAACTGTTAAAATTTCCTACAGAAAAATATTTCAAATTAATTTATATTTGCATATAGTAAATCATATTAGTAAAATTGTGTGCCATATTAATGAGATTCCATTTTGTTTCTGTCCATCAATGAGAGGTTCTGGGTGAGGGTAAAGTAAATTGATGCTACTACATATGATTTTTTTAAGCTGAATATATGGAGGAAAGAATGTTCCTGGATGTGTTATTGCATGATTTATAATCCTCTCAGTTCTGAGAAGCAAATTAAAGTCTAGCAGATGGTTCTCTGAAACCCTGTAATGCAGTTTGTCTGTAGCTATAGTTACATGTTTTAAGAGTCAGAAACATCTTAGTGAATTGTTATTGAATTGTATAGCGTCTCCAAGATGTGGAAAGTCTTCTCCACCCAAAAGCATTGGCCAGAGAGGATGTGTGATTCAGCGGCAGCAACCCCTTCATCTCATTTTCGTGGCACGTATTTTCCCAGCTGCCTGAGGCTGTCCTTCCCAGGCAACTCGTGCCTCAAGGAACAAACCAGGTAAGTAGTCTTTGCCCCATTTGGTGAATGAGGCTTGATGCAGCATGACAGATTCCCCTAGAATATAAATTCCATGAGAAGATAGGTTTTTGTCAGTTTTGTTGATAGACATACCCAGGCCCTAGAGTAGCCTTGGTACATAGTAGGCATACAACAACTGTTCATTGAATGAATGAATAAAAGACTCTGAGAGTCTGATCTCTTGAGGATGACTCTGTGTGACCATTGTGCTCCCATAGGTTCCCCAAGCACTGAGAAATTCCTGTCAGGAGGGATGGAATCCTCCAATTCCCGGGCTTGACTTCTAAAGACCAGCCATCTGCTTTTTTCTCCCCACCCAGTGCTCAACTTGATTCTTGCCTAGATTTCCATTCAAGTTTCATTCATCTGATGGACATCCATACACTCTTTTTATCCCCCTAAGAAAACTGTTTGCTTCACTATGGCTGGAGATGGCTGCTGTTTGCTTCATCTACTCATTGATCTATATTACACAATCTATACCTTCTCTGTGGGTATAATGACAGGTCCTGGTCCTTCCTCAAAGCCCCACCTCCCTGTGAATAAACAGCCATCTCTATCCAGTAAGCCCTGAGACATGATAGGTTTTAAGAGAAATTATGAGCCCGTTGATGCCCTGGCATTGAAGCAAATGAGGTCATCTGAGAGAATTATGGATGTGTCTATAATTGGACACTTGAGCTATATCTTCACATCCGTTGGTATATTTTTCTGATTCAGGCCTTCTTGCTTGAGACATAAAATCCCAAGCCCCAGAAGACTCAACTTCTCTTTTTCAATAGTGCTTTTCAGACAAGACCCTTTAGAGATTACCAAGGGTCATTTTAATCAAAATGAAAGACATCTCTTATTATGATGGCTTTGCTGACAAATAATTAAGATGAATTACTGGCATATACTTGTCCCAGCTGCCTCATTGGTGTCCATTTGGAGTAAGCATATGAAGCTCATAGTCCATGCCTCAGCTCTTTAAAAGCAATTTATAACCTAACTCACCATCCTAACTACCTGAGAAGATTTTAATCCTAAACCTGTCACCACCCATTATTTTCACAGGGTCCTGACAGTTCTACATTAAAACAGTTTATAAGTAAAAGTTAACAAGGCCTAGAGAGAGTGATTTATGTTTCAGTCTGTGAAACAGTCAACATTCTTTCCCAGGCCAAAGATAGCCCAGAGCCCTCTGCGGACTGAAAGAAGAAAATTATCTCAGAAAGATGAATGGCCCGTGCCTTTGGGCAGGTGGCTGATGTGTGGTCCTGGGCCTGAGGCCCAGGCATCAAGCAAAGCTTATGAATGTTAGGAACATAGTACAGCACTCCCCTAACCCGCCCCCCCCCCCCTTGCACACATACATCCTTTCTGGCATCACCACCCTCAAGGGTCTATGTCACTTCTCAGATATTTGGCAACAAAAAAGCAGTGTAAGCTTTTGTCTTTATAAAATGTTGATGACTCAGAAAGTGTCCTTGCTTATTTAAAGCCAATAGTGAAGTGTCACCAAATCATCTTGTTTGCCACCGACAAGCGTGGATGGTTGAGTCAGAGGAGGTAGGAGATGTGTTTATGAAGTTGACACCCCTGTCCTCCAGAAAACCCCCACACTTCAGTGCAGGTAGAACAACTGAGGCTTTCTTCATCCTGACCTCCTTCCCCGATGTATTGACTAACACACCTTCTGAAAAGCTGTTCTTTCCATGAAAGGATGCCTCACTCCCACCCCAGATGCGTTGGCGCACTAGGGCTGACATAACAAAATGCCACAGGTTGGGTGGCTTATACGGAAGAAATTGATTTTCTCACAGTTCCAGAGGCTAGAAGTCCAAGATGAAGGTGTTGGCTGGTTTGGTGTCCTCTGAGGTCTCTTTCTCTAGCTTGCAGATGGCCACCTCCTTGCTATGGCCTCACATCATCTTCTCTCGGCACACGCACATCCCCCTGGGTGTCTCTGTGTGTTCTAATCTTCTATTCTTATAAGGATACCAGTCAGATTGGATCAGGACCCGTGCTAGCAGACTTACTGTAACTCGATCACTTATTTAAAGGCCCATTCCCCAGATAAAGTCACATTCTGAGCCACTGGGGGTGAAGGCTTCAACATATGAATTTGCGGGGATTCACAATTCAGCCCATAATACCAGTCAATTGTAAGAGCACTCCAGCTGAAAATACCTCCAGAGGAAGTATATCGAGGTTCCTCTAATTCTTGGTATGGCCAAGAAAATCCCGTTTTGAGGAATAAAGGACAACTCATCTTGCAAAAAAAAAAAAAAAAAAGGAAAAAGAAAAAAAAAAAACAGAAATGCCGTCTTAAGGGAGTTATCAAAGCACTTACAAATAGCTTGGCAAAACAAACTCCTCCCAAAGACATTAATTATGTTTCCTTCCTTTGATGCATCATTGATCAAATCTCTCTCTTTTCTTTTTAAAGAAGAAGGGGGCTTGTCCTTTCTCGTTTTATTCAAGTATATCATTAAGGCGACATCCTCTCTTTGCCACAACTGCATTCCATTTTTGGTATCCAACTTTCTAAATGTGAACAGAGACTAATTTAGGGCCGCTCAGTCTGAAGCTGGTATGGTAGGTATTTCTCCATCCATTATTTCAAGTTATAATAAGCGGGCGTGATTGGAGCTACTCCCAAGATAAGCAGGCCATAATATTTTCACTGTCACCATGATCATAGACTAAGATAAGAGGCAAACGTGCTATTTTTTACTCCCTATTTTTTACTCCTGGTGTTAAATACAAGGAGAACAAGTAAAAAAGAAACAAACTGCCTCACAACCCCTGCAGCAGAATACAAAATATCCAACCTCTTTCTCTTTCTCAAGCTGGCCAGGATGTTCCTCAAGGATGACATAGACACTACTGAGGTGATCCGGTGCTGAGGAGATGCCTCTTAATTGTGTTTGCAGCTCAGAGCAGAAAGCATGCCCATTCGAGGTACTTGTTGTATCATTTTTAAATCAAGGCCATCTTTTTCTCAGTGGTAAACGTGAAATGTTTTTAAAGGCCAGACTTAGCATAAAATCTATTGGTTGCCATGGATACCACTTACCACACAGGACTGCGCTCTGTGTTCAACTGTGTGATTTTCTCTATTCAAAGGTTCAGCATTGTCAAAAAACAAATTACTTTTTCTGTTGTTTATCTCAAAGTTCATTATGGGGAAGGCAATAAATAAGAAGATATTCGCGTATGGAGGGGAGCGACGTGGGGAGTCACTTGGGTGCTATGCCTTAAAATTCAGTATTCCACAATAATTATAGCCAAATTGGCTATTGTTAGGAAATAAAATGCATTTTGATCTTTTTTTGTGTGTATGTGAATATAAAGTAAAGCAGGTACTTGGAAGTCTGCTCCCAACAAAATTACATGGTAATGAGGCTTTTCACACCTACACAGCACTTAGTAACCAAGCTCTGAAAGAGCGAGATTTAGCTCTGATAGGTTTGAAACTCGGTACCTGAGGCTCCTGGCTTTCCTCTTTATGAGAGAAAACGTGGGTTCAGGACCTCGTGCTCGCTGAATTATTCATGCCGTCTTTCCAGCACTTTTCTTTGGGGTTGAAACCTGTTAGAGGGCTATTACTGAGCGCACGGGTCCATCGGACTCCCCTCCGGCCCAGACACCTGCCCCTCCAGGGGGCCTGGCCCCAGCCCTCTGCTAATCAGCTTGAATGTTTGCAACTGGCAACTCCTGCCAGCCCCCACCCCTTCCTCCATCCCACCTCCACTCAGCAAAGGAAAAGTGGGGGAAAAACCAAACCCCACGAAGTATTGACTGAAGGAGCGAGAGGGAGTTTCTTGCATTACTGGAGGGTATTCGAAGATAATTTAGTGTCAGCAAGCTCCCATTGGCTGAAGCCTGTAGCACTTTGCTATAACTCCCAATTAATCAAGGAATGCCCCGAACATTGACTTGTTACTTATTTAAGATGCTCTCCTGTCACCTCTCCAGCACTTTCTAGACTCCTTGATTTGGGCTATTTGCATGACAATGAAGTAAAGGGGGAGACCTTAATGAAGGCATCTGTTTGTGAATGTGCTTGTTGGTATTGGATGCCTGTAATAATAGCCTGAGGAAAGATGGAATTCTCGTTTGAGTTCACCCGAAAGCAGTACACTGATGCCCGCTAAATATGCAAATTCCAACTTGTCACCAAAATTATGCCGATAGCTGGTGGAATCATCATAGAGGCTGCCGAGCAATAGACAAATCACTGCCCGGGCATAACCTACTTGCAAGATGCACTGGCAATTAATTTACATATTGCAAGCATAAAAACCCAGGCAAAATAAAAGTGAGACGGTCCACGGAAAGCACAAGCCACGCTGATAATCTCCTCACCCACGCTGATAATCTCCTTGCCCCAACTCGCCCTTGTGGGAAACTCGCTGAGCACGACTCAGAGTTCCAGGCTGCCAGGCAGCAACTGAGGGGAGAGCCCTGAAAACCAGGTTTGCTCTTAGGAAATCAGGGGTGGCAGCTGTGAAGTAGAGTTCAGTGAGGACATGATGTACCATCCCAGCGCCTAGAACAGCGTCTGGCGCACAGTCGATGGGCAAGAGAACTTTGTCCTTGGGTCAGACATTCGGTGGTCGCTAAGAGGTAGCTGTCTCAGGCTCTTGCAAGCAGTGAACACCAACTTTGGGTAGCCAAAGCAGAGTGGGTACTTAGAGCAATGCCTCAGGGAGAGGTGGAAAAGCCAGACAAGAATTAGGGCAGTTCCAGGAGTTCACGTGCAAGACTCATTTGAGGATCTCTTCCAGATGCTGCCACTGGCTTGGATCGGCTCCAACCATTTGCAGCCTTTTTGCCACTCTGCTCAAGGTTCAAATTTCTAGGAAGAGTGTCTGCAGTAGACTGTCCCTGACCTTAGCTTGGATTGTGTGCTCACCTTTTGCCTGGAGCATGGCTGGAACACATGGGGCCTAGCTAGAAACTTTAAGTTCCAGTCTCCCTTGCAGTCAAGTACAGCTAAGTGACCAAGCTCATGCCAGTGGAATATGACTTGAAGTGATATGTAGCCACTTACAGGACTGGCACTCCTCTGTGCTTCCTTTCCGTCCCACTGAGTGGAACGGGCAAAGACTGGGGCAACGTTGGAAACCATGCACGGAGGATGACAGATCTGTCCTGTTAAGCTAGGTCCCCAGATCACTGTGGAGCAGAGCCTGTTTCCCGGCTCTGGATTGTCATATGAGAGAGGAATAACCTCGTGTCTTGTTTGAGACATTACATTTTGGAGTCTTTCTGTTAGGGCTAGTAAGGCTTCACCTTTATACCAGGGGTGTGAAGAGAATCATCCCCCCCCACCCCCCACCCTCCAAAGCAATCTGTAGGGACACTTTCATCCAAAGAAGGAGAAATGGACACGTGGAAGCAAAGACAACAAATGCCTATTACAATAGTTGCTATTATTGGCGATATGATCATCATGCACAAGCCACATGCACTGCAAGTATTCACAGCTCCTGCTTACAGACCAGACTGTCTGGTTTGAAATTCCTAACCAGCAAGTGCCTCTTTCTCTGACCCTCAAACGCAGGACATGTCCCCAGTGTATGGATCCCTTCCACTTACTGAGATGCCAATCACAGAATTCCTTTTTTATGGGACTGACGAATTAAATCTGAACCCACCATAAAATGAAAAGAAATGAAGTTTTGTGCCTGCCATCTTGTCTCTGTAGCTGCCACTAGTTGAGGCACAGACTAACCTCTAATACTGATTAGCACATCCCCAGCCTCAGTAAACACCATTTTGTACTAACAACCCCTAAGGAGAAGCTGTCACCAGTGAAATAAACAACTCATTAGTCCAGGGAAAGAATGGTCAGCAGAGGCACGAACTTCTAATTTATATTTTTATTTTGTGATTTATTTTCAATCAATCAACAAACACTCATTGATTGCTTACCATGTGCCCACCACTGCTTTCATTTTGAGTAGAGCAATGCATTGCTCTCAACAGGAGTATCGTTATTGGTGTTTACCAACAACAACAAAAAAGTTCCTGACTTTTATTCCTGGTTAAAATACACACACATAAACACTCACTCACTCACTCACTCACTCACTCACTCACGGATAGTCACATATGGGAACTCTTGCTGGGTAAGAGCTCTTGTTAAGGGTAACTTTCCCATTTCACACTGAAAGTCAAAAGAAAAATGGGATTTATTTAACATAATTCCCTTCTAGAGTAAACTTTTTCTGAAGTGTGTTTATTTCATTGGTGAGGCCTTGCCTCCCACCCCCAATCCCCCACCTCCGCCTTCCTTGGTGTACTTAATCTCATTCCTGGGTCAATCTGTTTGCCACATTCTGGCACTGCAGATTTGAGACCTTTCATCATTAACTATGCTGGTTGTTTAACCAGTTCGGGGTTCTCCTCTTTGATGAGAGAACTGACCCTACTGACCTCTCTGTTCCCTTCCATCTGGCAGTCTGCATATCTTTAGATATGGTCTTTCACGCTTTGCCCAAGAACCTGGTTCTAATTAGCTCAGCTCTGATCATCAGTGTCTGTACACAGAGTCTTCTAGCTGCCCACCTAAGTCGAAAACTCGGATTCCTCTTTGGTCTTGGTCTGCTGGCCCCCATGGAGGCTGGTTTGCTATCCTGTCCCCGAAAGAAAAAAATAATTCAGTCCAGGGCTTCAGCATTCTAGCAGAGAGAGGAGATTCTGATCAGAGGTGGAGAGATGGCCCTTCGTCGTAGGGAAAACCTTTGAACAAACTTTCCTTACATAGAGATGTGTAGAGCCTTGACTAGGGAGGGGGCTTAGCCAAAGTGAAATTGTGTTTTCTGTGTGTGTTATAAAGGAATGGAGATTTGAGGAAAGGGCAGTTGGGAGCTAGGAGAGTCTAGATCAGAACTTTCTGCAAGGATGGAACGGTTTCATTTCTCTGCTGTTCAATTCACAGCCACTTGACCACTTTTAATTTTATTTACTTTAAATTCATTTAAATTTAAGTAGCCACTCATGTGGCTAGTGATAATCCTACTGGACAGTGTAGGTCAAGATGAGAAGTTCCAGCAAATTTTAGTTAGGGTCTCAGAAGAAAATGGCCAGTGAAAATTTGCCTCTGTTGAGGATGGCTGAAGGCCTTTGGTTTTCTGTCCTGGCTCACCACAGTCCACAGTGCAGAGCTGAGAAGGGAAGAGGAAGACGTTGGGTTTGTAGGACAATGGGAGAGGAAGGCTGGAGGTTGGCCCAGCTGATGAGAGGGTGAGCATGGAGACTCAGGAGAGACATATCTCTCTGCACATCTGGTCCCCTGGTTTTGCCTCATCTCTCCAGGCCCCTGATGCTTGGCAAGTGTCTGTGACCTACCAGGCCCTTGGTTGCTGTGAGAACTGGTGGGGCTGCGGCTAGGAAAGGAAGTGGGCATGCTTGACAGCCCACAGCTCACAAGAAGCATTGACTGGATAGGGAGAAGGCAGATGGAGTTTGATCTGCTTTTTACTCACAGCCCAAGGACCCTGCTCCAGCTAGCCAAGTGCTGTCTGGGCAGGAGAAACAGTGAAAGAATGCAAAATTACAGGGAATGCCAGCTTCACTCCGCTGTTTCTCTCCTTTAGCACACATCCCAAACAGCCACCAGAGGTGAGACTCTGTGGGATCTTCTTCCTCCCTTGCCAGCCATCCTCAGAGCCCATCCCAATGTGAACCCTCACATTCGTAAACTCCCACTGGTTCTGAAGACAAAGTGCATCAAAGAAGTGGTACCAGGAGGTAGGGAGGAGTTGTAAGAAAAAAAGATTTATTTGCAAGTACAGAGAAAGCAATGTCTCCAACTTTTCCCAACTTACTGTGTCATAAGCATGACGCCAGGCTGGAAGCAATAGATGCAGCTGGAAGTTGGTGAATCCAGATAAAGAAATAAGCATATCGTTTATAATTATGGTGGTGACTACAATAAGAATGAAAATCTTTGCTCTAGGGTGGAATGAGAAGATGGAGGAGAGAAAATTTGCCTTTCCATTTTCTGTCTTTTTATAGTCCAACCCTGAATCATTTTCTCAAGAAGAGTCTGGCCATGTTTACAGTAATGTTGATATTGAGGAAAAGGCAACAGGCCACAAGACAGTTCACTTTAGAAGGCTGTTTGGATAAGAATAGATAATTGGAAGTCTAAGATGGAGTTTCTTGAGGGTTCATGTCTAATAATGGGAGGAGTGTAGTGAGCCTATGTTTTGATAAAACTGTGGATCTGAACGTGAGGGAGGACTGGGTAACAGAGAGCTGACCTCTGTGCTGAGAACATTGGGGTCTTGTTTAAGGACATTCTGTGTACAAGACCCTATAGAGCCACCAAGTAGGGTATCAGAAAAGGTACAAGAAGAGCATCTGAGTTCTTGACAGAAAGATCCTTTGAACCTGAGTCTCCAAAAGGGTATCACTTAGATGAAACCAATTCAAACAAAGGACAGGGAAAATTAGACATGGGTCCAGTAGGAACTCTGAACATCTGATCTACATGTTAATATGGCAAAGTTAGGCACAAGAAATGAGGCTGGGCTTACATCCTTTTCTGTTTTTTGTTTTTTGTTTTTTGTTTTTTTGTTTTTTGGCTTACATCCTAATGAAATTTGTAGGACAAAAGCCCTACAGGCTGCAGTTCCACACCAAGCTTTAGAGGCTATGGTAGGCAGGAGAGGGTCTATTAGACACCCACAGGGCAAATACAGCACCCACCCCATAGCCTACTTTGGGGGAAATATTAACCCCTTGAGTGGCAAAAGCTAGAAGTGACCCTAGAAGAGGTCA
Source organism: Vulpes vulpes (assembly GCF_048418805.1). Classification (NCBI taxonomy): domain Eukaryota; kingdom Metazoa; phylum Chordata; class Mammalia; order Carnivora; family Canidae; genus Vulpes; species Vulpes vulpes. The sequence continues at coordinate 87,446,421 of NC_132789.1, forward strand.
GAAGGCTTTCCTTTCAGAAGCTGCCATGCTCTCCCATCAACCAGAAGGTTTTCTCCTCAAGCACTTTACTTTGCTTCATTTGTCCTCCTCCTCTTCCTTCCCTCCATTACATCATAAGTACTTACAGAGAGGAAATGAGCAGGATCCCTTAACACCCACAGGGAGGACCTTGCAGCTACAGTGGTTGCCTGGTAAATGTGGAGGTAGATCTGCGTGAGTGCCCAGAGTTAAGGGACCTAAGGTCTGAAAGCAGCAGAGGGCAACACAAGCCTCCCAGCGTGCTCCCAGAGGCTGGACAAGCATGACTTATTCCCCCTTTGCAGGAGGCCAAGAGCTCACTCGAGGAGGAAGGCCTCTACTCCTCCTCCTACCTGGGGGGTAATATCATCTCTGATTCTCAGCTCATGGGATGCTGGTCCGAAAGTGCCTACACAGCTTCAGTTCCTCCTGGCCCTGGCTGCTGACAAAGAGAGGCTTCAGCTCTCCCAGGCTGCCAATTCCAGCCCTCTCCCGGACATTACATTGGCTTAATGATTTTAATTTAAAAAATAGGCAACTAATGATTGCAGCTCTCTCAGTCAATATATAATGGAGCCCCAAAGCTAAAGGAGCTGAGGTTCACTGTGAATTTTTAAAAGCTTCCTGCCTCAGAATGGCTCTCACACTTGGCTTGGAGCAGGGGCTCCCACTCCCCTTGGGAGGGCTAGTTAACGTAGTCAGTGTCAATTCATTCCTTCTGCCTTTTGTGGAAAACCCAACCCATAGCTCTGCCTGAGTCAAAAGGGTTCTGGAGTGCCTACGATTTCTGGCTTAAGAAAAAGAATGGCTTTTTGCATAATTCTGAGAGCAAGCAACATGACTCTTCACCACATCCTGGAAAATTCTGAGATACACAATGCATAAAATGAATAGAGGTCCCAGCACGCAAGCCGTGATAAGGAGGTGTGTGGCATTCCACAGCCAGTCTCCTGCCTGTGAAGCAACATAAAAGCCCAGTTAGTGCAGCATAACAGCTGTATTTTTCTTGTCTACAAACTCCAGTTGTATGAAAGTGGAACGCAACAAGGAAACACCGTGTCTGCCAATAATGGAAATTGCTTGAGATTTCCAAGGAATCGTCAAATGAGAGGGGGTTGCAGAGGTAGCTTTGGGAGTTCGTGTCTTGGCTTGAGATTTTGGACACAGGTGTGTGGCTCTTAATCTAGCAGCCCCAAAGAAGGGGTGAAAGCAAAGTTGGTAGGTACGTGGGACAGGGGGATAGTGGGGGGAGGGGCATGGGAATTGGAGGCCAGTGGAAGCTAGACTTGTAACATGAGGAGAGATGCAGGGGATGAAATTCATGCCCAACTAAATGTCTCCAACCCCTCATCTGAGGTTCTTCCCATGTCTGCAATTGCCACCGCATCCTGAGTTCTCCTGCTCAGGATGAGGCCTTAGAAGAGCCAAAGCAGTGACATAGAAGAAGCTTATTGGCTCTGAATCAAGGTGTTCACCACATGGAGCGTCTCAATTGTTTTTCTACCTGCAGTTCTTATACCTTGTAGATCTCTGGTGTCTGGTGAGGGGAGACACAGGGATTGGAGTTCACAACTACTTATGAGGTGGACATGGGTAGGCATCATTATGTCCAGCTTACCAGATAAAGAGACTAAGACTTGAACAGTTTAAATGCCCACATCTATGCAGTAAGCACAGAATCCGCAGAATCACATTTCAAACCTGAGCCTTTTAATATCCTTCTCATAGCACTTTATTACCTACATGACCTCTTTCATAGGTGGGCTGCTTTCTGGTCAACCCACCCACTGGGCCCCTCCCTTGCTTTGCCCTTCATTGTGTCCATCTGGTCCTAAAAGGCTGCTTGCCACACCCTAGAATCCACATGCACTCCACTTTAGCTTATAGGAAGGGCTCCAGAGAGTGTGGTGGTCATTGCTGGTTTCCAAACTTCCGACAGTCTATCTTCCTGCTTTCTTTTTTCTTTTTTTTTTTTTTTTTTATGATAGTCACAGAGAGAGAGAGAGAGGCAGAGACATAGGCAGAGGGAGAAGCAGGCTCCATGCACCGGGAGCCCGATGTGGGATTCGATCCCGGGTCTCCAAGATCACGCCCTGGGCCAAAGGCAGGCGCCAAACCGCTGCGCCACCCAGGGATCCCTATCTTCCTGCTTTCTGACCCCAACTTCAACCTGCACCAGATCTGACAGTCTCAGAGTTTTGCTCTGTCTCTGAGCTCCATTGGTCATGTTTGCTAGAGGACTGTCCATAAAGCTGGGTCATGTTTGCTGGGAGCTGGGCCAGACAGCAGGTCATTAGCCAATAACTGCTCCATTGAGATGTTGGACCAGATGGGAAAAGCAGAGTCAGAGCCAGGAAATGGAGCCAAAGGTACATTAGGTGCAGGCTCTGAAGGGAAAAGGCATCAGAACCTGTGCAAAGGTCAATAGGATGGAAGCCAAGGGGAGATGCCAGGCAAAGTCAGATAAAATGGAGGTAGTTCTGGAGTTACCTCTATGACCACTGCGCATCTACCCATGGGATGTTCCTTAAAAGCACAACCAAGCACATTTTACTAGTTGTTTTCTTTTTTTAAAGATTTATTTATTTTATAGAGAGAGCATGAGTGGGAGGGGCAGAGGCAGAAGGAGAAAGAGTGAGAGGGGAAAAGAGAGAGAGGATCTGAAGCAGACTCCACAGTGAGCGTAGAGCCCGATGCGGGTCTTGATCTCACAACCCAAAGATCACGACCTGAACTGAAACCAAGAGTCAGTTGCTTAACCAACTGAGTCCCCCAATCACCCAAACTAGTGTTTGAACCATGTTACCTCAGGTGAGGTATAGTAAGGCCAGATGCAGACCAAGGGAGAGAAGCCGAAGAGTGTTTTATAGTTATACTCACAGTTCCCTGGGAAGAACATAGTGCACTATGTAGGACCACTTCCACTATGTGGAAGCACCAGGGTTGGTCACAAGAAAGAGAGAGAAAGTAGAACTGTGGGAAAGAGGCCCTCGTGGTTTCTATGGGAAGGAACACGGGAAACAAGTTAAACCAACTTAGGATTGACTAGTTGAGTAATGGGGCTCTGAGGCTTAGGGCCTGTCCCTGATGGTGTGGTACCTGGCCCTGGGGTGATTAGCACAAGTGTATAGTGGTCTGAAGTGGAGAGCACCATAAAGGAGGTAGCTGGGGTTGTGGAATTAATTGTCGGCTCAAGAAGGGGACCTGACCAACCTCTACCCAGGGCCTCAAAACTGGGTCAAGACAGCCTCTGTACAAACCGTGTTACTACTGTGTTGGATGGACTCCTAAGGAGAGTCTTTGTGTATTTCTTTTATAATCACAAAAGTAGTACATGGAAGTTGAAAATTCAACAATACACTGAAAATGGATTTTAAAAGTGAGTCCCAAATGTCAGAGGGAGATAAATTTAATAGATAAATCATGTAGCTAAATTTAATAGATAAATATATATTTTTTCCAGAACTTTGGCTATGCCCATAGGAAATGTGTGTTGGTGAATATACACGTTACTCACTCATATTCACATTGTTTTGTAGTTTATAATGAAGATAAAATAGGATCATACTATGGTGTAAAGTTATTTTTTAAGCACAGTAGTATAACATGGATCTTCTTCCACATTAGTACATAAAAGCAACACTGTTCTTTTTAAATGATTGCATAGTATTCCACAGTATAGATCAACTGTAATGTTTTCTAAATCATTCTATTAATTAATATTCATGTTGCCATCAGATATTTCCTAGTACACTGATTCAGTAAACATTGTACATACTTGCCTGACTTTTCTGAAAAATAAGTTCCTGTAAGTGGATTTCTGGAACAAAAATTATATGCATTTTAAATTTAATGAGAAACTATTGAATTTTTCTCTGAGAATGTTTCACCAGTTTATATTCCCACACAGTTTATGACTAGACATTGGATATTATTGATCTTCATTTTTCCAATCTAATTGGTGAGAAAAGTGTCTATGTTTTGTTTTGTATGTATCTAATCACTAGGGAGGTTTGTGCATCTTCTTAAATATTTATTGCCATTTGCATATCCTCATCTGTAAATGAAATTTTCAGGTCTTTTCCCAATTTTTAGACTTTTTTTGTATTTTAAGATTATTAACTTCTCATTGTGTAGATTATAAATATTTTTAGTAGTCTGTCATTTGCTTTTAATTTTGTTTGCAGTGTTTTTTTGCTGTATAAAAACTTTTCTGTTTTCTATAATATATCTGTCCATAGTTTCTTTTTTGGTCTCTAGGTTTCTTGTCATGCTTAAGAAGTCCTTGCTATTAGGGGTAGACTTTTAAGGGGTCCAATATGGGCTTGGCAATATTTCTAGCAGTGATACACCGATGAGGAGCTGTTTCTGCTTTCCCAGAAGTCTCCTGGTTGCTAGGGGGCTGGTTAAGGATGCTAAAAGCATGAGTTACTGATTAAATTATTCTTAACTGTTCATGTGCCATACACCTCTTTTGGATTCTGATGAAAGCTATGGACCTCGTCTGCCCCTCCTCCCCCCACAATTTTGACTATGATTTCAGAGGCTTTGCAGACTACCTAAAGTCTACCATGGAGCCCTGTTGATTCTTCCTCAGATTAAGAGCCCTCCTCTACTGCATTTATAAATATCTGATCTAGGTAAATGTTTCAAATGATTTCTGCCATCAAATTATAATCCTGATTATCCCTTCCTGTAAAATTTTGCCTAGGAAGCTCTCCCCCCCCCCCCCCCCGATTTTTGTTTAAATTCTAGTTAACATATAATGTAATATAGGTTTCAGGAGTAGAATTTAGTGATTCATCATTTGCATGTAACATCCAGTGATCATCATAACATGTGCCACCCTTAATACCCATTGCCTATTTAGCCCGTTCCCCACCCTTCTCCTTCCATCGACCCTCAGTTTGTTCTCTATCATTAAGTCTCTTAAGATTTGCTTCCCTCTCTATTTTTTCCTTCTCATATTTCCCCTTCCCATTTTGTTTCTTAAAAATCCACAGATGAGTGAAATCATATGGTATTTGTCTTTCTCTGACTGACTTCTTTAGCTTAGCATAATATACTCTAGCTCAATCCACATAGTTGCAGATGGCAAAAGCTTTCATTCTTTTTGATAGCTAATATTCCATTGTATACACATATCACATCTTCTTCATCCATTCATCAGTCGATGGACATTTGGGCTCTTTCTGTAGTTTGGCTATTGTGGATAGTGCAACATTGCTATTGTGATAATCATTGGGGTACATGTACCTTTTTGAATCTGTATCTTTGTGTCCTTTGTGTAAATACCTAGTGGTGCAATTGTTGGATCATAGGGTAGTTCTATTTTCAAATTTCTGAGGAGCCTCCACACTATTTTCCAGAGTGGCTGCACCAGTTTGCGTTCCCACCAACAGTGCAAGAGGGTTCCCTTTCTCTGAATCCTCGCCAACATCAATTGTTTCCCGTATTGTTAATTTTAGCCATTCTGACAGGTGTGAGGTGATATCTTGTATTTTGTATTTTTCTTAAGATGAGTGATGTTGAGACATGTGTCTGTTAGCCATCTGGATGTCTTTTTGGAAAAATGTCTAATCATGTCTTCTGCTTATTTCCTAACTGGATTACCAATTTTTTGGGTGTTGAGTTTGATAAGTTCTTTATAGATTTTAGATACTAACCCTTTATCAGATATGTCATTTGTAAGTATCTTCTCCCATTCTGTAGGCTGCCTTTTAGTTTTGTTGATTGTTTCCTTTGCTGTGCAGAAGCTTTTTATCTTGAAAAAGACCCAATAGTTCATTTTTACTTTTGTTTCTCTTACCTCCTTGCTTGGGAAGTTCTTTATGCAACTCTGCATTGTCCACCCTGGATAGTCAACTTCCTCATGGCCCCCAAATGTAAGGGTGAGTGTCACCTCAGCTCATGACCAGTCACCCAGCCCCTTCCTTTCAGTGCAGCCTTCCCCAACTACACTCATGTGTTCTCTTGGATTGCTCTGACTTCACACTTGAGTTCAGACCCAAGGAGATGATATTGAGGCTTCTACACATTATAGTGTGACTGAGGAAGGGAGAGGGGTTTGCAGAGAGAGATGCCAAGGGCTGCAAGAGAGGTGTTAAGAACATTGTAATCTACTTATCTTCAGAAAGCCTATAATGAAGTTCAGTACATTTAGCAACAGGATATTACAAAGGCTCTGAAGGGGAGAAGTGAGGAACTTGGAAGTTCAAGGTCTCTTCTGGGAAAACCAATAGACTGTCATTGAGGGAAAAGGCTCAAGGACCTCCCCAAGTGCCAGAAAGAGAGGCGATCCATTATGGTCCTTGGACACCTAGGAACTTCAAAATAGATGCAAACATCCTCTGAGGTTATCTCTCTCTCTGATAGGAAATTCCTGGGCAAAGCTACACAGGAGCACGAAGGGGCTGCTCTCAGCTTGAGAAATGTCAGATTTAAAAGGTTCTGATTGCTTTCCACAGGGCTTTATTGGCAAAAGGCTCAGTGCAGAGCATGAAGACCAGCGCATTCGACACTCAAATTTAGGACTATCCTCTAACCGCCCCCACCTTCAATAGGAATTCAAATCCCATCTGAAACAGGCTCTGGCTCTCTTCTAATCTGTTTCCCCCATGCATCCCTTCTCCACCTTGGATTTCCTTTGGTTATCTACATGCAACGAATAAAATGTTTGTTTGACTATTTGTGCCTCCAAACATATTCACTCTTAATCATAATCCTCCCAGAAAAATAATTAGACAAGATTCAACTCTTAGAGAAATATGGAGAGTAAGACACCAAACCCAAAGGAATGCAGATCAATCCAATTTTAGCCATAGGCTTTATTTCTCCCAATTGGCTATATTTGTTTTATCTTCCATTTCTCATAAAAAATTCAAGTGAAGAGGAGGACGATTACTACCCACAAAAGAGATCTAGATGAAGTGGAGAAGTCCCAGGCATAAACAGCTGGCTGTGGGTGAGAGAACATTTTTTCCAAACCTGAGTAGCATCCAACCAATGCAGGCTTTACCAGAGAAAAGCCTGAGCTGAGCACCATTCCTTTCCTCAAAGAACTTTCAGTTCAAGAAGTTTCTACTAACAGAAATACATGGGCAAAACAATGGCTAAGTGCCATCCAATGTGCTTTTAGATAAAGCATTTGCTACATGTACCAATCTAAGGTGTACGGGCCCAGAGACAAGTTGGGAGTGTAAGGACTACTGCTTTCCTATTTTCCTGGGTACTAAATCTTGACAGTAATAATGAAGCAATATCTTTTCTTTTCTTTTAAAGATGTTATTTATTTATTCATGAGAAACACACACACACACACACACACACACACACACACACACACAGAGGCAGAGACACAGGCAGAGGGAGAAGCAGGCTCCATGCAGGGAGCCCGATATAGGACTCAATCCCTGGACTCCAGGATCATGCCCTGAGCTGAAGGCAGATGCTCAACTGCTGAGCCACTCAGGCGTCCCAATGAAACAATATCTTAATTGACATATTTATAATCAGCGCCTGAGGTGGTGTGGTGGTTGTTTTTTAATCTTGAGATTTTACCCAAAGACAAGAAGACAACCACTGAGCCCACATTCTAGAATGTGAACATTTTGGAAATATGTTACTCCAGCATTTATTTACATACAGCTACATATGTCATATCTTGAAGACCTGATATCAGTCTCCACTTATTGTTCCCCAGGGAACATATGCATACCTCTAGTTGGTGAGTCAGAAAATAGTTTCTTCCTGGAAATTTTGCCAGTACCCCTTTCATTCATCCTATGGTATGATTAACTTGTGGAGATCTCAGTTGGAGTATCTCTTTCTTCATTAGCAAGACATCCTTGCCTTGTCAAGGTGCCTTGTCACTTTGCCTTCACTATCAACTAATTTGTATAAGGGTTAGTCTTTCCAAAACCCCTACAGAATGCTGTTTGTCCACAGCTCACCTCTTTTCTCTCCCTTCCTTGGTGTCTGGATTCTCTTTTCATCCTCTGCTGCGATCAGCATATTCCACACTGTGAAGATGGAAGGGAAATGTCACATTTATTTTTTTGGTGGAAAAAGTCACTTCTAGTTGGGGTATAAAATCAAAATTAATTTCCTCAACTTCCCTCCCTCAGGGCAGAAATATGAATAACTGGGGATTCCCGTGTAATACAAACACCCCTGCCACACACACACACACACACACACATACACACACACAATTGCACAAAATCACAGTACGCCAAGAACGGTTCCTTCTTAGAATTTTATACCGTATGATAAAAGCCAAAGGGCAACACTGGCTAATCTGGGCAGTGTTTTTGGTAATACAGATTCCTGAGCACACCCTGGACCTTAATTTTGGGGATAAGCCTGTAGAGTCCTTGTGTCTAGGTAACTTGTGCTTTGCTTGACTCAGGTGTAAAAACTGGGATAGGTTACAACAGCAAAAAATGCGCTGAGAACACTGCATAATTGTGCAAAGTAAGAGAAGCAGAGAAAGTGTCCCTTTCTTGAAATTGGGGAACAATTCATGGAGGAATGGATATATCAGAGTAGCCTGAATGAAGAGGGCTCATGGAGGAGTGGGGCATTTGAGAAAGAAATGAAGCCAGGTTGGGATTCAGAAGAGAGAATCCTTTTTTCCCTAGGACAAATAAAGAGGCCAGACTGAAGGGCTCCAGGATTTCTGATCCTTGGCTCCCCTGGGATTCTCAGTCTTTGATAAAGAAGCGCTTTCATCCCAAAGCCATGAACCTGGGCAGAGGGAAGGCTGTGTGATAGTGATGAAATTCCCGAGCAAACCAGAGGGGCCCTACAGCCCCTTCCCCCGAGATCCTTGACTGCAGCTGTACCTCCTGCCTGAGTGGCCCACTGCAAGGGTGTCCGAGCCCACCCACCCTTGTTGCATATCAGATCACCTGGAAGTTTTTACAAATACCAGTGCCCATCCTCTTCCCCAATATTCTGATTCAATTGGTCTAGAGTGCAGCCCCAGTATAGGTATTTTGAGTTCCCAGTTTATTCTAATATGTAGCCAGAGCTGAGAACCATTCAACTGACCAGTTGGAAGTAACAGTTGAGAAGTCCCTGCTTGTCACTGTGCCTCAATTTCCTTATCTGTGCTGAAGGATGTTGCAGAGGTGATGTGGGTCTTCAGTGTGGTTACACTTCTACCGTCCCTTACCTCTTCCGAGGCATCTGGTTCCCTCTGCAATTTGCTGTGTTGCTCCCTGGGTTGTCTCCCTCCCATCTTTTCCCTTCAAAGCTTATGTTATGCTTTGGTTCCTCTGGGCCCCTGATCTCTGCTAAGTGACAAAGACTGCTAATTGCTTAATCAGATGAACTAATTGCTGTTAACACTACCTGGCTGAAGTGTTCTCCAAGCCAGTTAGAATTCATTCCCTGAGGAGCAGTCCCTACAAAGGGAATTTCACATAGGGCCAGTAGTAAACAATAGGGCTTCTCCGTCTCTCCAGTTGGACCCTAGAGGGACCAAATCTGCAGAGAGAGGAAAGAACAGAGCTCCATCCTTACTAGTTGTGTGAAACAGGGCCATTATTTAGTCTCTCTATGATTCAAGGGATAGCAACACTCACTTTCTAGAATCATTGTAGGGGCCCATCAAAGGGTGTGGCATTTGTAGATATTCTATAAATATTAGCTTCGTTTTCCTTTCTGCCAAAGGCCAGATCCAATTATATCTTTTGATAGCCACATCTCACTTTCAACACACGGAGACTAAATCTGCAGCTAAGCCAGGTCTCTTTCATCCTGCACTTGTGCAGTTCGTTTTTAGATCTAAATATTGAATTTTATATCTTTACCTCTTAAATTGTGTCTTGTTATTTCCTGCCCAGCACTTCAGTCTTTCCAGAGCTGTGGATCCTGATTCTATCTATTATCCTACACGGTGGCTAAACTTGCTGGTATGGCCCATCAGCAGAGATAGACAGAGGGCTCTCAAAGTCTTCACCTGAATCCCAGATAATTCCGTTGTTGAATGGAATGGGGCAAAAGATAAAGCCCCTTTTCACCCTAAGCTCCTAACATGAAGCTAATACATTAACCAGATCTCTTTGGTTTTAATATTAGTTTCAAACCAACCAAACCATACCTTCATTCAGTTTACATGTCCACATTTCTCCTGTTCCTTTTATGGCAGAACCCCAGTACCCATTCTTTTCTTCTTCCTTAGTGGCAGAAGCCCATATTTAGCTGCATGGATCCTAGCCTCTCTCAAAGCTAGATATGGCCATATGCATCTGTTAATTTTTTTTAAGATTTATTTGTTTATTTTAGAGCTAGAGAGAGAAAGAGAGAGAGAGAGAACATAAGTGGGGGGATGGGAGAGAGAGAGAATCTCAAGCAGACTCCCAGCTGAGCATAGAGCCAGCTTGAGGCTTGATCCCATGACCCTGAGATCATCACCTGAGCTGAAATCAAGAGTCAGATGCTTAACTGACTGAGCTACCCAGGCGCCTCTGCCTCTGTTATGGCCAATGAATTGTAAGTCTTTTTTTTTTTTTGTGGGACTTCAGACAAACCTCCCTAAAAGTGATTCAGCTGAGTGGATCTAGCCTTCTCTCCTTCCTGGTGTTTGAATGTGGATATCAAGGTTGAGTCACCAGTTCTCTTGCAGTTATCTTGGATCATGAGGTGACCTTGAGGATGAAAGGTCCTCCAGGGGCCTGGTCTTTGCTGAACATGAAATCATCATAGCAGTCCATGACTGCCTAAATATTTTCTTACAAGAGAGAGAAATAAGTTATTTTGTTTAAACTTTTGAATCTATCAATGTACCTTCTTAAAATCCAAATACTCTGTGTCTTTCTCAAGAAGAAGAAAGGGAGACAGAAAGAAAAGAGAAAGAGATTCTGTGCTTTCTGATGGGAATCTGGGATTTCTCCCATGTCTGAAAGAGCTCTATACACCCACAACCTTTTCAACCTTTGAAAAATAGCTTGGGAGGTCATTATGAAAAGAAGGAAAAAAACAAAAAGGGAAATTTGTCAGCATGTTTTTGAGTAGATCTCCTAATGTTAGGAGCTAGAAAAGCATTTCTTTGGAGACCTAGGCCATTTCTAACAGTTTCTTTTGAAATCACTAATTATGCTCTAAAAGAGAAGGCATCATCGGAGCCAGAACCAGCAGCCAATTACCCACAAGAAATCGCTCACTGTGTGGGCTGCCTTCTCTCTCTGTTCGCATAATTTCAAAATGTAATTTCTAGAATCATGCTAAATACTTGTAAACAGAGATTGGTTTAATTGCAAGGAGGAACAATTTCAGGGGATAAAAATGAGAGTTGTTTCTCATTTTGTCGATAACAGAGCAGTCCTCCTTGGGTCAGATTTGCAGTTCCCATCTGTCTTCCCACCCAAGTCAGGTCTCTCTCTAACTCGCATGAGAGGTGCTGACCTCTACAGGATGTGGAGGTTGCTACGGAGTCATGGAAAGAGTAAAGCACTTGGAGTCAGAAGGTATGAGTTCAAAGCTCAGTTCTGCGACTTACTAGGTTGTTGTCACTAGGACATTACTTAGCAAAAAAAAAAAAAAAAAAAAAGGACATTACTTAGCCTTCTTGAGCCTCAGTCTCCCCATCTCAAAAATGGGACTGCCATTGGGGTCAAAAGGAAGAAGTGGGTGATATGTGTGTTGCACTGTGAAGTGTGCTACTGAGATGTAAGTCCCATGAGAGTTGTGGCTGTTTTATCCACTGTTGCCTTCTCCAGTGTTCTCAACAGTTCCTGGAAGATTGCAGGGATGTGGATCCGTGACTATTGCCACCAAATTGTGGCATAACAAAAACTGGAAAATGGCCATGGCTTAATTATCTTCAACATTTATTTTTCACAGGTCTGCAGGGTTTAGCTGATCTCTCCCAGGCTTGGCCCATCTAGCCCAGGCTGGCTGGCTCATGCCTCTGTACTCGGCTGGGCCATGGGTTTCTCTTCTGCCTCTGGCGACTAAGGGCTAAGCTGGGCTCTTCCATCCCATGGCATTAATAGAAGCACAAGAGGGAGCAGGACCAGTATGCCCACTCTTTACCTACTGATATCCCATTGATCAATGGAAAAAAAGACTCATTGCTAAACCGAGGATGGAGATTTCACTCTGCCTACAGAGCAGGAGGATGCTGCAAAGTTACATGGCAAAGGACATGGGCAGAGGGAGGGGAAATATTGGGCCATGAATGCAACCTACGACAGGATGCAATGAACTATTTTTTTAAAAAGATTTTTATTTATTTATTCATGAGAGACACACACAGAGAGAGGCAGAGACACAGGCAGAGGGAGAAGCAGGCTCCATACAGGGAGCCCGATGTGGGACTTGATCCCGGGACTCCAGGATCATGACGTGGGCTGAAGGCAGGTGCTAAACTGCTGAACCACCCAGGGATCCCCTGAACTATTTATTGCTGGCACAAATACACCTGTTTCATGAATGAATGAAGACAGATGTGAGAGGTGGGTTTCTTAAAGCAAGCCCTCATATTGCCCGTCAAGGCTCTCCTTCCCATACTTATAATCCTTTAACTAATGGGGATAAAGCATCTACATGATGTGAGAAGGCCATGTAGTCAAAGAAATTCATCTGTGGTCCTTCTCTCTTGCCCCCTAGAGTTCCCTCCTTCCCCCAGCCTTCACTGGGGGCCCCTTCCAGCATCTAGCCAAAGTGTTTTTAGCTCACTCTTAACTAATTGTTGCTAAGCCTGCAATTGATTTCTAAGTGCTGCCTGAGATGTTGAGCCAATTTAAGAAGTACAGGGACAACCAAGGAGGAGAGGTACATCTCTGTCTCGTTTTCTCATAGGAAATGGTTAGAGGGTTTCTTGAATTGAAATAAACAATATATATAATTTAAAATTATAATGACTACCAAAAAAACCTCCAAACTGTTAATAGTGGCTCCCTCTAAGGAGTTAGTCTAGGGGTAAATAGATGAAGAAGAGATTTCCTTTATATATTATACCGTCCCATGTTACCGGGGAAAAATGTTTAACCACATGAATGCTGTTTGCATAATACATTTTTTAAAGGCTTAAATGCACAATCTGTGAAACTCTATTCTTGCGTGTATGCATGTGTGTGTGTGTGTGTGTGTGTGTGTGTGTGTGCTTTCAAGTCCCAGAGAGATGAAGCTATAAAGGTGGCATGACAGGCATTGGCTGTAGGAGATCAAATCCTACCCTGTGGACGTGGCTTGCCTACCCTACTCACAAGGCCTCCACTTTAAAAAGGGAAAAAGAAGGCAATTCACCCTTCTTCATAACAATACATAGATGAGAGCATGAATGAAATTAACATTCTCATCCGCTCACCTAGAATAAAATGTCACTGAGTGAGTAAGAAAGCGATTACTTCCAAGGCTGAATGAGCAAACCATTTAGGCAGATGGGGGAAGTTTTGTTGTACTACTGATTTGGGGGTTATTTCCCTCGTCTTTCCATTTCTTCCTGCCTCCTCCAGGCTTCCTGTGGGCCTGCGTTTGCATAAAGAGTGTGTTTGGGGGAGCAAATCTTGGGAAGGCAATGGCCTCTTTTTGGAATTTGCAATTTGGTTTTTAAATGTTGCTGTACAGCGGGAAGGCACAGTAGGAAAAGGCTTATGAGATAAGATAGATTTTTTGGAAAATGCTGTTCATAGCTCTCATCTGGTAAGGCTTGGTTGGATGGCTCTGGTCTTGAGGTTTATTTCTGCTGCAGAATAATATAGGTGAGAGCGACCTGCCTAGACTTTTACTTTGCATAATGGCTGGATAGAGTCCTCTAGCTACTAAGTCCATCTCCGACATCAGGGCTGATGAGAAATCTCATTTTCTCCTTGGGATAGACTCGGCCCAGCTGCCACTGAAATGATGAGAGGGAGCAGACTTGAATTCCCGACTTCCTTATTTATGGCTGAGACACAAAGTTGGTGGGGATGCACATACTGGCGAATGTGTGCTAGGGAGAAGGGGAATGCTCTGGAGAAGAAAATCCTGGAGCAAAATGACTTTTCCAAAGAAGAACATCATCTACCTCATACTTCTGTCATTCAGGCCACGGAGAACAGAGCAAACCATAAAAATGAAAGCTCCAGCCCCTGATAAACTAAGACAAATGACCACATGCCTCAAAGTCACTCCAACCTTGAGACCAGTAAGAATGGGCCTCGAGTGCCCAACGACCTTGAAATGCACAGCTTGGCAAAAAATTTTCCATAACAGGGAGCCACAAGTCATCCGGTCCCGGGGTGGTTGCCAGTAGGTAAGGGCTGCCCTCTCAGACTGGGGTCCTGGAATAAGAAGAGGGTTTGAGTCAGCCCAGGTCACAGTACCTTCCCCCCCAGCCACATCCTCCCTCCCCCTCCTCTCCCTTTACTCTCATTGCAGAGATTTTCAGAGTATAGCGGCATCTCCCCATTAAAGAGTGCTTTCCCGAGAGCACATCTTTGATATTTCTGCAATTGTGCCATAGCCAGCTAATGGGTAATGCTGTAGTTTAATAGACTATTAAAACACAGCACTGCACATTAAAATCTCTACTGTATCACTGCAGATCTACTTAACAAAGACGAGGTCCCCAGAAAGCACTATTCACTTGGTGAGATTTGCTGCAACAGAACAGGGGAAGCCTCTTATGGCAGAAAAATTGAAGGGGGAAATAGGGTGGTGAAGGGGTCAATAAACACCTCCCCTCTGGCCCCATCCCTAGTAGAGCAGACCCTTTGCCCGTCTGGAAGGACCCAAATCTGCTGGTGCTACGGATTGCATCTGGAAATTCTTCAAGTTTAAGAACAAATCCCTTCAGATCAAATCTCATTACTCAGATCTTTATTTGGAAGCACTTCAGTTTCCCTTCTCTCCTTGTCTGAAAGAAACAGGGTTCAGGAAAGCTGCCCCCAGCCGGGAAAATGCTCAACGGGCTCCTCCCTCCAGAACAATTGCTAGGGCGGAGGAATTCTTCAAACAGCTGTAAATCCTCCCACCAACTTCTCCCTCCTTTAGAAACTACAACACAGCCCCACATCAAAGCCTCCTGTCAGCTGCCAAGAGAAAGAATCAATAGTTTAACAGAAACAAGCAGTGTGAACGCTGGGTATGTGGTGTAAACACCTGTATTGCAAATAATCCAGGTATCACCTTAGATACAGGGGAGAATCAGACTCCTGGCGCTGTGGCCTCCGAGGGCCTGGCAGCAGCGCGTGCCCACAAGTGAGCAGTGAAAACACCTGCAGTGGCTGTGCTGTCAGTAGGCGAAAGACAAGAAAGATGGGAAGCTGAGGATCTGAATTTGATGGTGGGATGGGCAGAGCCAAAGGCCTGAGTCAAGAAACAAGGGAGAGAAATGTGGGAGAGACACCTATTAGAATGGGCATCCAGACCTCTGCCCATCTCCAGGCTGCCTCCCAGGTGTTGTCGCGATGGCTCAAGCCTTGGGATCTTCATCCATATGAGGAGGACAGAGTAGGAAACCGGCATATGTCACCCCAAATATACCTCTTTGACGTAAAAATTATTTCGAGCTGAAGGCAATTTAGGAGCAGTAAATGCAGGAAAAGCTCCCCCTTTTCTTCCCAAACGCAGGAAATAAATTCTCCTTCTACTGGAGACCGACCACTCTCTCCAGAGAAGACACCAGGGGAATCTGCAAACACACTTTGTTAAACGAACCCTTATCCTCCTAGCCAAGGAAGGTAAGGACTACCTAGCCCTAGTTGGACTACACCCCCCTCCCCTGCTCAAACCCCTCGGTCTTGCCAATTCTTCACACATTTATTGTTTCATGGTCTTAAAGGTATAAAAGCCTCCTGCTCTGGCCATTTCTTCGTGTCTTCATTCTCCTGTGAAGGCTCCCACTGATGTGGATGAAATCCCATAAAAGATGATGCTTTTCTCTTATTAATATCTTTTTTCCAGTTTAATTTTTAGAAGCAGCCAGGGACCCAAAGAGGGCCAAAGAAGACTTTGTCCTTCCTTACAACAGATATTTCTGGATTTTCCCCCTCAGTTCTTCAAGTCCTTGGAATCCTAATGAGCCTGCACAGTGCGTGAGTGTGTGTGTAGGGGTGCCCAGCTTTAGTCATCTTCGTTTTTGAACTCTGAGGACAACTTGATAATTGCTTGTGGTTTAATTTATTGGGCTGCTATGATGTCTACAGTGGTTCCATGTCACAAAGTTAGAGCTTGCTTGGATTTGTGGTAGGCCCGCATTTTCCAAGCAAAGGCCCAAGTTATTTTGATTTGGTGATTTATACCAGAAGTATCTGCTCCCTAGGTGTCCAACATGATGATCCGCCTCTGACAGATGATTATCCAGAAAGCAACCATGGTTTCGCCTCCTCCTAACCCTACACAGAGACTTCTGTGGTCCCAACACACTTTTCTCCCCATGGAAAAACAGAGGATGTTGCCAAGATCATCATTTTCGGTGGCTTTTTTTTTCAATCCTTTCCTTGAAAGTGCCAGTTTGGGCAGGGAGAAGAGGTCTGTGGGTTGTTGTCAACTCTCCAGCTCTTCTCAGAGCTGCTCATGTAATAGAGCTGCTTTTGTGTGCTGATTTCACTCCCGGCTTCCCCCCAACCCCTCCAACAGCTCATCTTCCCCATGTCCCAGTGTCCTCACCAGCTTACTTTAACTCAATCTAAATGTGTATCTTACTATAAAGGCCCATGTTGATTTGATGGAAATCCTATTAGAGGTAGAGCAGTTACAAATACATGAATGAATAAACTGATAATTCCCTGACCTCTTTCTCTTCTTACAGTGCATGTGTGTGTAGGGAAGGGGGCCATGGAAAGAAGAAGAAAACAGAATTAACTTGGTGACTTGGGGTGGAGAAGAGGTGAACTTTTACTTGGATTCTAAGTGAAATGAGATGAGTAACAGTAAAAAGATTAAGGGTAGAGTCTTCAGTGTGTTCGTATGTTTTTAAGAGGACAAATAAAGAACACAAGGACAAAGTGATTGCCAAAGTGAAAGGTGATATTCTTCTTTGGTTTTCAATTCAGAACGAAGGCACAGAGAACCTGCTCTGGAACCCTGTGTCCGGGAAGGGACCTACGCTTCACTGAGTCCTTCAGGGGGCCAATGACTTTCCCATGCATTATCTCACTAGGTGGTTACCATGACTCTTCCAGATAGTAATTAGTCACATTTTATAGTTGGAGAAGCTGAGGTAGAAAGCAGTGATGTGATGGACCCTAGGCACACACCAGCAAGGGGAAAAAATAGTAAGACAGTTCCTCTGATCATCTCCTTCCGTTACATCCTGGGGCCACTTAGCCCATTGAAAATATTGGACTATAAAATAGCAAGTAAGCCAGTGTCTTCTCCCTCAAGCCATGAAAAATCTGGAAGACGGAGGAACAAGTCCAGGAATGCCTGTTGTGTAAAGAAGGGGCAAGAAAGGACCAAACAAATGTTTTTGGGAGGATGGCAACTCCTCTGCTTGTTCGGTCTGAAGGACATCCAAGGGAAGAGGAAGGTCAGGAAGCAGGCCCCGTTCGCTGCTCTGGGTCCACCAGAGCCTCAAGTCCAGGAGTGACCCAGATCCTCGGAGAAGGCTTCCCTGTGCCCCGGCAATCACCCCTCCCCAAGATCCCCCCTGGCCTCAGGACCTGGAGGCATCCTGGAGGAAACGGAGGGATCCTTGTGGTAAAGAGATAAACAGGCAGGCTGGGAGCTGGGCTGATTTCTCCTCCCCTCTCTCCACACTGGAGACTGGTAATTGTACATGTTTGTCTTTGTGTGAAGGGCTCCCAAATTGAAGAAGTGAGAGTTATACTCACAAATCCAGGGGAAGGGCTCTAAGGGAAGAACTGCCGCACCCTTATCTCTGCCCCCAGCTGTGAGGCTGATTGATGCTATTAAAATTCCCAGGGAGCCTCTGCTGGCAGCACTTGGGGGGGGGTGGGGGGGAAGTGTAGGGTGTGTGTGTGAGAGAGAGAGCACGCAAGCGCACAAAACAGTGAAAAAGAAGCAGCCTGGGAAATGCTTGTTGATTTCCTTCTCGAAATAGTTCAGGTGGGAGGGGTGGTAAGTGAGGGCTGAAAACGCCTGATAGTGAGGATTTCATGGCTGTTGCCCACGATAGTGTGGGGTAGGTGCCATCTGAAGACCAAGTCCTAAAAGACTTTCCTTTGCCACCTTAGATGCAGGAATTTAGAACCATGTTTCTAAATTAGAATAATCAAAATGCATAAGTCTCATCTCTCAGGCTCTTCTTTAGGTTTCCAATACAGGATTGGAGGAGAATTTAGGAATGAAAGGTCTGGGCTCCAGGCTTTATCTTGGGAACACTTAGTAGCTTCTTGGGTCTAGATGGTTCATCATCAACTTCACCTTCTTGTTGTTATAAAATGACAAGAAAAAGTGAAGGTGAGCACACTTTGCACTCCGTGGAATGCTTTATAAATAATATTATAACCAAGGTTTAGCTTTGAGAGGCCCAAAACTTCATAGGCCAGTTCTGATGGATACCCGGATCTTGCCCAAGCTGTCCTGTCTCCCTCATAACTGACTTCACAGGGATCCGGCACAGGGTCCTGGAGGCTTGGATGCCTCCAGGAGCCTTCATGGGGCTGTGCCAGGAAAGGGCCAATGAATTACCTCCGAGAGAGAGCAACATGTGGCCAGCAGAGAGATCCCCAAACCTTGCCCCCCAAATGAGTGCTTTGACAACAAGTCCCACTCAGGCCTGAGGCCTGGGAAAGAAATTACAGGGTGTGTTGTTGTTCCTCTGGCCATGTGGACAAATGGAATGGGCCATGGGACATCTTTATGGGGGGGCCTTGGTTCCCTCTCTGCCAAGGAGAGGGGCCCAGTCCTGCCCTCGTCCAGGAAATAGGGGTGCCCAGTTAGACATTTTCCCTCCTCCTCTCAAACACATACATGCACAATCTCTCCTTCGGATCAGCTGGAGAGACAGTGAGTCATTCTGTACCATCTCGAGATCTCCCTGGGCCTTTTTTGGGGCAGGCAGGTTGGCATGTAGAGCATCATTTCTCATCACCAATCACTGTGGTTGGTTTTATAAGCACTCTGAGCAAGCGCCTCTGTGCCTCTCTGAGAACTTAATCTTCCACAGTGCAGATCCTCACTCCATGGTTCCCTCCACCGGCCTCCTTCACAGCTCGCTGCCCCTAAGTTCCTGAGACACAAAGTGCACAAGCATACCCAGCCTTACTCCTTCAGTGCTTTCCTCCTAGGGACGCTTGGTATGTCCTTCAGACCTTTGCTATGAACACCCCTCCCAGGCCCTCCATTGTGTTTTCCTTTCCACTTCTACTAAAACCTATTCCGTGGGAAGAAAAGCATCCCACCCTTTATACCCACAGTCCTGGGACAGAGATGTTATGTTCCTTCTCTGACTTCCTTAGCCAAAGCTGCTTCCACTCCCTCCTTTCCTTTCCTTCCTCCTCCTTCTTCTCCTCTCCCTCTCTCTCTTTTCCCCTTTCTCCCTCTCAGTGCCCCACATATTCCACCTCACCCCCCACTTTTGCCCTTGACTGAAATACCACCGTGGAAGGTATGGCATTTGGTTCCCAAGATGAGGGTCTGAATGATATAATCTGGAAGTCTGGGGGAGTAGCTTCTTCTGCGGTGAGACCTGACAAATGGGAGGAGGGAGAAAGGTGGGGAGCCCTATAGATTAATCTCTCTCCTTTCTCTCCCCTGTGTACCATTCTGAGGTATGAGATGTGTTTCCCCTTGTACTCTTCCCTGAGAAGTCCCTCATGTCAAGTAAAGACCTTTGTTAAGCCCCTGGCTGTTTTTCTCAGCTGGCACCCAACCAGAGGAGAAGCACATCCAATGGAATCCCTTCTCATCTTGACTTACCTCCCTTCGACCTTCACCACCCAGCTTGTACCTCCCAATTGTTTTTGCCCCAGTCTCTGTGTTTCTAGGGGACCAGGACCAAGATGACCTTTTTATTTTATTGTGAGATCAAGGCACACATGTTTACTTCTCCTCAAAGGTATTTCTGGGAGAAGAAGACAGATATCTCTACCTGGGGTCTTTCTATTTGTTATTCATGTAAGAAGAGATGTGAGGGAGGAAGGGAAGCTCTGAGATGGGGGAGGAGAGACAGAGGGTCCCTCACTCGCTCCTAAAAGCTCAGTCACAGACCCTGTTTTATCCTGAAGGGGAATTCTGATATGTGTCTGTACACAAATTCCCAAGCTTTTTAGAAACAGGCGGGCCTGGAGCACAGAAGTCTTCACCGGGGTGGGATTTAGAGAGAACAGTTTGACAAGCCTTTTCCAGGCTGGGAGGAGCTTGGGAAAAGCTCTTGTTTGTCCATCGACAAAAAACTTGCTCAGAAAGGAGAAGGCAGGTGCAGTTCAGCCATTGTAAAAAAGACTTCTGTTCTCTCTCTCTCAAGACGATATAATCAATGAAAGGATTTAGAAAAAAAAAAAAAAAGAGCTGCAGAGTACTTAAGGAGTCTTGAGATGGACTTTTTATCTGCATTGCTTCTCTCCGAGTGGCTTAATTTTATTTGCCTTTTGAAAAATGGGGCTGTGTCAATAGCAGCCCATCACTCCATTAGCCGGGCTGAGGGGCAGAGGTCACACCGGTAGATGGGGATGGAGCGGGGCGGTCTCCCTCCAGGCTTTTTGGAATTCTCCATGTGGCCCACGTGCCCACGATGGGCTACAGCAGGGGTCCAGCCAAGACGTGCAAACTGCAGAAACTGGCTTCTCCCTCTGCCCTCCTGCCGGAATGTGAGGACCACACAGAGAGGAACGTTGAGTGCATGAGCAATGTTGGCTTCTGTCTCACTATCTCTAGGTGCTGTGTTTGGTGGACGTAGGGGAGCCAGGAGGGGTACCAGACTAGATGGCTGAGTGTTGATGTGGACCGGCCACATGGGGCAGGGAAGGCAATTTCGGCACTAAAAGACAGAGATGGCACCCGCATGCCATGTGTCTCCATGCTCATGCGGACCCAAACCCCAACAAACTGAGTTCATCATCTTCCCTCAGAGGCCTGATCCTTCTGGAGAGGCCCTTCCGTCAGCCTGTGACATTATGCCTCCTACCCAGGTCAACCTAGCCTCAGGGATGCAGGTCATCCTTCACCTCTCTCTTTATCCCCACATCCCATCACCAAATCTCATCCATTTCTTTCTCTAAGATTCTAAGATGATAACATGTCTGGATCGTCTATCCCCCACCTCCACTGTTCCGTCATAGCCTCCCCTGAATGACTGCGACGGTATTGTCCTTACTATACTTCTGTCCATTCCTGATGCTGCAGGAAATTAAATTGTTTGAAAAATATAAATCATATTATTATCCCTCCTGCTGTAAAGGGCTTAAATGTCTTCCCAGTGTCCTTCAAGATGGTCAGGGTCCCTGGAAGTTTGAGTTCAAGTCCCAAGGCCCTTAACCAAAGGCCTTTCTCATACCTTTCTGCCACTGTTAACTGCCCTTCCCAGCTCTCCACTCTTGGGTCCTTTCACATGCTCATGCTGGCCCCAGAGCCTTGGAATATGTTGTTCCCTCTACCCAAGAAGGCTTCTACTCCCTCTTCACAGCACTCCACAAGCTTGCTCTAATTTATTCACCTAATTTTTGTATTTCTCTTTCAACAGCACCGCGGAAGAAGGTACCGTGTCTGTTTGGGTTACCATTGAAACTAGCACCCAACCTAGTGCCTGGCACCTAGTAGATGCTCCAAAACATTATATATGTTTTGAATTTATATATATATATATATATATATATATATATATATATATATATATGTATGTATAATTATATATATAATATATATTATATATATAATTCTTACATACAAAAGTACTGCAAAGCCTAGGGAATACTGGAGATTTTTTATTTCTTCTTGCTAGCTCAAAACAAGGAGGATAGAATATTCTATTATCATCTGGACTTGAGTGGAACTTATTTATATCTGTGTGTTAAGGCTTCAAGGCATTTGCATCTTAAGCTTTTTATTTATACCTGCAGAATGAAGGGATTTGTGCTTCTTTAAAGGAATTTCTGGCAATAGCCAGCAGGTGGGTTCATTAAGGAAGCAACAGAACACTCTTATCCCTATTTTTATTTCTTTTTTATAGTTTGAGAACTGAAAAACAGAGAAGCAGCTGAGGCCAAAGAAAGGAAGTGGGGGCTCCACTCTAGCTTTGGAGTTCTCTTCTCATCCCCTGTAAAAGGATTGACCAGATTCCCCACTGAAGATGAGGGGCTGCTGGCCCACTGGAAAGCAGCTTTGTGGAGTAGGAAGAGTCGGGGCTGCCCTCAGGCATCCTGAATTCAAAATCTCTGTTACTCCTGAGACTGAACAGCCACTTAGTTCGTGCCTCAGTTTCTTCATTTGTAAACCAGATTAAATCTCTGCTCTCAGGATTATCGTGGGGATTAAAGGAGGTAATGTATTAAAAAAAAACACAGTATAAGCTGCAATGTCAATTCAAGGTGATAGGATGATACCAGCACACTAAATTCCCCAAATACAAAAATAAGGTCTGATGTTTCTTAACCATGAGCTGCCCCACCAGTGTAAGCCCATACGTGATCACATGTCAGCAACTTTAAGACTAATGGCGAGTATTTGCATCTCACCTTCTTAGAGTGGTCTGTAAACTCAGACATGGACCCAAATCATCTTACATCCCTAGTAATCAACAATGTCCAATATCCGGTATGCTTTGAATAAATGTGTGTTGAATGAATATAAGGTGGGAAGCAAGGAGAGAAAGGTATGAAGGCTAGTGAAGTAGGGATCCCGGGCTAGATCCCTAGGGAAGTTCACATTTTCTTAGAAGTCAGGGGGAACAACTAGAGGAGCCAAATTAACTAGGGTATATGCCCTCCTAACTCCTATGGCTCATATCCCAAGTCCTAGAACTCTCCTGAACCTGGGCCAGCCTCAAGGATGGGGATGGGGAGGGAAGGAGAGGCTCTTTGTTTAGGCTTAATTCAGCTGCATTGGCCTCTCCTTGGGGTGGGGGTAGAGGGGGTGGGGTGCTGCTGAGCTGCTGGGAACAGTGGTAGAAGAATGCCCAGATTTCTAGATTTGGGAGTTTCTCAAGAGACACATACCCTGGCCTCGTCTCCAAACAAAGCTGATAGAGCTAAAATGCAAAGAAACCTATCTTCCCAGTCCCCCAAGCATCTATCCATCCATTAAATACCTGTGAAGTCCCTGCTGTGTGCTGCACTAGGTGTTGGAGAGACATAAAATGAATCATACCCTGTGCTGATCTCAAGCAGGGGGAACATGACTTCTTTTTCATGAGGAAAACCCATGGAGGAGGCAGCAATGTAACAGACCATGGCAAGGGAAGAACACAGCCCTTGCCACCTGGCAAACCTGGTATTGCCACCTTTCTCTCCACTGCTCTTGTGTCTCCGTTGGCCTGTGGGGGTGCCAGAGGTGCCTAGTGCCAGGAACTCGGGGGGATTCCCTTGAGCCGTCCACCCTGCTGGGAAATTGTATATCACCAAACAGGATGTTTGCCACGCAGAAAGCTTTTGTGATCACTCAAAAGCTTTATGCAGCAGTCTTTTCTGGAGCTAACAAATAAGGAAATCATTCCTTTAGGATCACAAAGATTTTCTTTCTTTCTTTTTTTTTTTTTTTTTTTTTTTAAGGGATGTGGTTTTCCACTGTGAATTGAAACTAGTTTTCCCTTCTGCCAGAATGGAGCCCATTTGTCAGCACCACGCCAGACCTGGGAGATGATGATCTAGGGACTTTTCTAGGGTCAGAGAAAATGGTCTCAGAACCCATCTTCCCCACTGGCTGCCTTCTGCATCCGGTGTCAGGTGGTGCAACCGGAGGCAGAGAGAGCATGGCCCTGCACCCGATCACCAAGTGTCCTTCAGCGGCCAGAAGATCACTTCAGGGGAGAGGAAGCAGCCACAGAAGGAGAAAATGGTAATTACTCAACTGGTCCTAGGCCCCCTGTTGAATCTATCCTGCTCTTCAGGCTTTTCCACACACAAAGCAAGAGGCTGTCATTCGAAAAGATTGCACCGGAGCATCAGTGTTGACTGACCCTTCTCTGCTGGAGATACTTTCTCAACACATTTAATGAGCAGGGGCTGCCAAGGGCCCTCAGCCAACCTCACGCAGGCCTGGGGACACCTGAGTGAGGTTTGCCACCGCTCTGGCCAAGACCCTTAAGCCCCATATTTGGACGAGCTACAACTAACCAGCTTTCAGCAGGAGCCCCCTCCACTCTCAAAGCTGGTCAGTCAGGCAGCTTGACTGTGAGGCCTTTCTTTCCAGGCCTTGAGGAAAGAACCAAAGGAAGCTGCCTCCATTCATGCCTGCAGTGTTTCTGAACAAAGGGGCCTGTGTGTGCGGCCGCAGCAGTGTCTCTAGACCGGAGCACGGGCCTTGCGTGGTGCGTCGGGCTGGAGCGCCAGCAGCAGGGCTGATGGTATGTGCTGGAATACAGATTGCCGCCAAGCCTGGGGGCAGTGCCCATAGTGTGGGGGGGCCCGGTGTTGGCAGCCTGACATTCGGCTGTCAACAGCTCGCAGGCCTGTTTGCTGCATGGCCAACATCCTGTTCGGTGATTTGACAAGAGTCCCAGGCCCTCTTTGCATATCAGAAGTGGGGGCTCCGTGTCCCGGGCAGGGGATGACTGCATCTGGTCAACTGCGGGGTTCTCTGCCATTGATCAGTCACTTGCTGGGCTCAGAAAATGCAGCTGGAGACTCTGGGAGAGCCCTCTCCCTACTGCCCTTCATCCACAGACTCTCCCTGTGAAGTGGGGGTTCATTATTCACGGACAGACTCTGGTATCTGTTACAAGACTCTGCCTCGAAAAGGGCTGAAATACTTCACCAGATTCTAATAAAGATAAAACAAAATCCGATGGTATCTTCCTTTATTTTCTAAACTATCCCCACCTCAAGAATAATAATTGTGACATGACCCTGGGACCCAGTCCAAAGGGCCCTGACCAAGGTAACTGGCATGCATCTTACGTAGCTTCTCCTTTAATCCACCTCCGTGGATTTCCATGAGCAACTTGCCTAAGGGAGCCTGGACTCGTACGTGTTAGGGTTTGCTGTTCACTCGTAGGCCGCACTCAGTAAAACTGTGAGAGGGGTAAGTACGTCTCTTCTGATTCCTTCTGTGGGTCCTTCCAGCTCTCTTGCATCCCTGCTTCCCCTGACGCCTCCGTCTTCTCCCCATTCATCAAACTTGTCCTGCCCTTTCTTCCTTCATCCTACCTGGACCCAGTGGCTCATAGGTCTCACCCGATCCCTCAGTGCCCCCCAACTCTGACCAAGCCAAATATGGACTTGGATGTATGGAAGTCCTCACCGCTGTTGTCTTTGCCCTATCTTTGAGACTGAACACTCCTGGGGAAATGGACACTCCTGTATAGGCTACACCACCACAAGTTTACCGCCCCTGGCCTCCTCAGGCCCTCATGCTGCCCATGTCGCCTTTCCCTGTCCTTGAAGAGCTCGCGTCTCTGGGCCCCCAGGTGACCACTCTGAGTCTTCCAACACTCTCACCAAAGCTACGCAACCTTTATTCCATCACACTCAGCAGATAAACTTGCCTCCAACTTCAAGGTCATCAAGCTCAGTCTGCTACCTCCCACCTGCTTCCTACAAACAGCTCCACATGCATGCCCATCTTCACCTTCTGTGTCACAGGTGTGCCCCTTTCTGTGCCCTTTACTGTCTCCCTTGATGCCGACTCACACACTTTGATCATTATCCCTTGTTTCATTTTTTAAATTTCTTTCTTTATTTAAATTAAATTTAAAAAATAAAATAAATAAAATAAATAAATTCAATTTAGGAAACACATAGTGTATTATTAGTTTCAGGGGTAGAATTTAGTGATTCATCAGTTGCATGTAACACCCAGTGCTCATTATATCACGTGCCGTCCTTAATGCCCATCACCCAGTTACCCCTTCCCCCACTCCCCTGCCCTCCAGAGACCCTCAGTTTTTTCCTGATTAAGAGTCTGTTATGGGGATCCCTGGGTGGCGCAGCGGTTTGGCGCCTGCCTTTGGCTCAGGGCGCGATCCTGGAGACCTGGGATCGAATCCCACATCAGGCTCCCGGTGCATGGAGCCTGCTTCTCCCTCTGCCTGTGTCTCTGCCTCTCTCTCTCTCTCTCTCTCTGTGACTATCATAAATAAATAAAAATTAAAAAAAAAAGAATTAAGAGTCTGTTATGGTTTGTCTCCCTCTCTTGTTTTATTTTTCCAACTCTTACCCTATGATTCTCTGTTTTGTTTCTTAAATTTCACATATGAGTGAAATCATATAATAATTATCTTTCTCTGTCCACAATAGACAAACCATGGAAAGAGCCCAGATTGTCTACTGGTAGACGAATTGATCAAGAACATGTGCTGTATATATGCAATGGAATACTATTCAGCCATCAAAAAATGAAATCTTGCCATTTGCAATGATGTGGATGGAGCTAGAGGGTATTATGCTAAACAAAATGAGTCAATCCCCTGTGTCATTTTGATAAAATCTCTTCTACCTCCCTTTAAGTTTCTAAATATACTCAAGTTTCATACTGCATGTCTTCCTCCAGTCACTCCAGACTTGCTGTCTACACATCCATTCATCCTCAACTCTTTGTCTTCTGGTTTCCATTCCCACCACCACAATACTAACACTGCTGTCGCTGAGTGGCCAGCAACTTCCCTGACAGAAAATTGAAAAGACTAGCTGCAGTCTTTTCCTTACTAGAATTTTCTGAGGCATTTAAAAATATGGGGGCCCTTCTTTTGAAGTGTCATGATTCCTTAACCTCCACATGTTACATTCTCTGTTTCTCCACTGTCCCTTGGAAAAGCCTCCTCCCCCTCCTCTGACTGTCAGAGGTGTGTGGGTGTTCTCCAGGATTCTTTTCTGACTCATGGCTCATCTTGCTCTGCCGCACACACTCCCTGGTGAAGCTCATTCTCTCTTATGGGATGCGCAGGGAACTCCCAAATCTCTCTTTCTAACCAAGATCTTTACCCCTAGCTTCTATCTCTCACAGGCACCACTGATTCAGTATTTCCAGAGTGGCAATTGGGGGCAATTTTCCTGTTAAACCACCTCTTTCTCACCTTGTTGAAGGCACCGTGGCCTCCCTTGCAACGGTGGGGATGTTGCTACCCTACTCCTCTATACTCAGCCACTGCAATCATTAAGACCCTCCAGTATCCCTCAAACTTATCCCTTCTCTTCCTGCTATCCCTATTACCATTTTCTCACTTGGCCCAACACTACAGCCTCCTGGACGTTTGGCCTATTTGTAACCCTTACCATCTTCTACCTAGCTGCTGGAGTGACCCTTTTGAAAGGCAAAACTAGACTTGTCAAGTCCCTGCTTAAGACTCTTCCATCATTGCTCTCTGGTTTGGACTCTTCAGGTCATAAAGAACCTCTGTCACCAGAGGGCTGATCCTTCTGTGCGGCCTTGAGCTTTCTGCTCTAGCACCAAACTGCAAGTGTTGTTTCTGGTTTCCACATGTGTCCAGTCCGCCTCCTCCTTTGCCCAATCATCATCTCTTCACTTGGCTGGCTCTTATTCCTTAGGACCAATTAGGTGCCTTCTCTTCATTCCTCCTCCATAGCCATGTCGTATGGGTTCCCATAATACCCTGAGCCCACCCTATGGGTTGGATTCTGTGCCCCAAATTGATAGTTGAAGTCCTAGCCCCCAGTTCCTCAGAACGGTATCTTATTTGTGAATAAGGTCATTACAGATGCATTTAGTTAAGATGGTATTATACTAGAGTAGGGTATAATCCAATATCACTAGTGTCCTTATAAAAAGGGAAAGTTTGGACAAAGACACACACACACAGGAGGGAATACTGTGTGATGATGAAGGTAGAGATTGGGACGATGCTTCTACAAGCCAAGGAATACCAAAGATTGCCAGCAAACCATCAAAAGCTAAGGGAGAGGCCTGAAGCAGATTCTCCCTCACAGGCCTCAAAAGGAATCAACCTGGCTGACACCTTGATCTCACACTTTTAACCTACAGAGCAGTGAAACAATACATTTCTGTTGTTTAAACGACCCAGTTTGTGGCACTTTGTTATGGCAAGTTAAGGCAGCCCTAGGAAACAAATACACCCACCATCATACTATTGTATTGTATTGTCATTAACTGCTTGTGCCCCTCACTCCCCACTGTAAACTTCCTAAGGGCAGGAGAAGTGTCTTATTCATCCTTACATCCCCAGTGCCAAAAACAGCATCTTACAGCATAAAAAGACTCAAATATTTGGTAGATGAACTAATGAAAGCACAACCTTCCCAGAAACTCAGATGAGCTGCAGACTAAGAAGTTTTGTTGCACCTCAGTTCCTTACATTTCTTTTTAATTCCAATGGATTATTGTTGAACATCCATGTCTTCCTGTTCCCCATGGGTGAGTGTGCTGGTGATTCTCTGGTTGGCCTTCCGAGGAATGTTGTGCCCTTTACTGCCCATTTCATGCTAATGGCTTTAGGTCCTGTTGTGCAGTCATCTGTCCAGCTTCCAGCTCTCACTAGATTCTGACCACTCTTCTCTGTCCCCTCGTCCCTTCAGGCCTAGAGATGATCAGGAACTTTATTTCTTGTTGTTGCCTTAATTTTGCCCACTCCTCTGGAAATAATTTCTCCATTTAGCTCTGGTGAGCCATCTGTTTCCTGCCAGGACCCTGAGGAATACCATCAGTAGGCAGGCACGTGACAATAAACATGGTGCAAAAATAATTGCTTGGTTTTTAAAAAATAATCTTTTTAATCCTATTGCTTAATTCCCTTCCAGTTCTGTTTTTAAGGCATCACATGCCTAGCATTTTTACATAAAGCCTGCTATTTGACCTCATCTATGCATTTGACTAAATATAGAAAGTGTGTTTAGTTTAATTTGGCATTTTATTGAATATCTGCAGTTTTCTAGGCACAGTGATGGGCATTAGAAATCCAAAGTGGAAAAAGTCCTGTTTCTGCTCAAGAAGACCCAGAGGTTAGTGGGAGAGACAGACATGTTATTGACAGAGCATGGGGCTGTGGGACCACCAAGGAGAGCACTGTGCCTGACATTGGGCCAAGTTTCCACATCTGCATTAATACTGAACTATGGATTATCTCCTCGCAATCTATACATTTTAGAATAAACTGGTCCTTTGACATCAGTCACTTTTCATAAAATCATATTCAATTTTTTTCATCAGAGAGATGCCTTCTGATGGCCAAATACACACAAGATAATCATTTATCATGTTTTGGGGTCAAACATTACCTTATATTTTCTCTTTACCTGACATTATAGGTCCCATGTATTAGAAAGAACTTTAAATGATCACCTGGAACCAGCAAGTCCCAATTCTGGATGATCAATGAGAATGACTCTTTTAAAAACAGAAGTTCCCTAGACTCATAGCCATTTGCTGAAACAGAACCCCGAGGCAGGAGAGGAAGTTGGGGGGAGAGGACACCTAGAGATCAGGACTTTTTCTCTTTGAAACCCTTGTAATGATTTTGATGTTCAATCTGGTTGGGAACCATTGTTTTGGATTAGCTCTTATTTACAACAACTGTAATTTTAGATCAAGGATTTTCTAAATGTCTTGCTTGACCATCCAAGTGTATGGCACTGGCATACAAATGTATCAAAGGGATATAATTGAAAGTCCAAAAATAAGCTTTTACATTTATCATCAATTGATTTTCTACAAGGATTTCAAGACTATCTCATGGGGAAAAGAATAGCCTTTTTAAAAAATGATGCTGGGACAACTGGATGTCCACATGTAAAAGAATGAGGTTGAATCTTTACCTCACACCACATATGAAAGTTAACTCAAATGGATCAATGATATAAATGTAAGAGCTAATAAAACTCTAAGAAGAAAACATGAGCATACATTTTTGTGACCTTGGAGTAGACATTGTGATCCTGGGTTAGATATGACATTGAATGCTCAAGAAATATAAGAAAAATAGATAAATTGGACTTCATCAAATTAAAAATTCTTACACATAAAAAGGCTATCAAGAGAATGAAAAGATAACACATAGAATGAGAGAAAATATTTGCAGATCATATATCTGATAAGTGATTAATATCCAGAATACATAAAGAACTACCATTCAACAACAACAAAATATCCAAACAACCAATTAAAAAAATGAGTAAAGCACTCAAATAAACTTTTTTCCAAGGAAGATACATAAATGTTCAATAAGCACATGTAAATATGTTCAACATCACTAGTCATTACAGACATAAAAATCAAGGCCACAAGGACTTATGACTTCACACCTACTAGGATAGCTATAATAAAAAAGATGGAAAATAATAAGGTTGATGTGGTTTTGGGGAAATTGAAACCCTCATACATTGCTGATGGGGAATGTAAAATGGTTAAGCAGCTGTGAAAAACATTTTTGGCATTTACTCATGACTCATGAGAATTAGGAACATGCGTCCATACAATGACATGTATACAAGTGTTCATATCAGCATTATTCACCCTAGCCAAAGAGTGCAAACAATCCAATGATCAACTGATGGACGGATAAAGAAAATGTGATATATCCATACAATGGAATATTACTCAGCCATAAAAATGAATGAAGTACGTACGGATGCATGCTACAGTATGGGTGATACTTGAAAACATTATGCTAAATGAAAGAAGCCAGTAACAGAAGACCATATATTGCATGATTCTATTTATAGGAAATATTCAGACTAGATAAATCCCCAGACCAGTAAGTAGTTTAGTGATTGCCGAGGGCTGGAGGGAGAGATAAGTGGCAGGGTGACAGCTAATAAATACAGTTTTCTTTCTAGGATGATGAAAACGTTTTGGAATTAGATGGTGGTGATGGTTGCACAACTTGGTGAATATACTACAAAACAGCTGAATTATACAGTTTTAAAGAATGAATTTCATTACATCTCAGTTTTTAAAGTTAATTAATTTAAAAAACTATCTGAGCATTTAGGGCCCAGGAATTTGCATTTGAAACAAATCTTCAAAATGATACTTAGGCACACTGAGGTTTGAAAACCACAGTATCTCATTTGTATCACTTTAGCTACTGAAAATTTGAAGAATCTAAAACTATTAAAAACCAAAATAAACAAAAAGCAAAAACCAAGGCATAGAAAGTGGTCACTTATTGAACAAATATTTAGCTGCTGCCTACTGTGTAGCAGGTAACATGCTGGGTCACTTATTGAACAAATATTTAGCTGCTGCCTACTGTGTAGCAGGTAACATGCTGGGCCCAGTGAGCTAGTCATATAGGTGTTTAGAGTCCAGGAGAGCAGTGGACCTGCAAATAGTTACAGTACAACAGGACAACCGGGACAGCTGCCTTAATCGAGGTTTGTATAGAGTAGGGCAGGTCAATAAGGAGCCCCAGCGCTGGCCTAGAGTTGTCAAAGGATGAGATAGTATTTGAGTTTAGGCTCAAGCTCTAGATGCCCAGAAAGGTGGAAGAGAGTATGAAAGAGGGACAGGAGGGCTTTCCAGGCAGAGGAATAGCACGTACAAAGGCATAAAGGTTTGGGGGAGTTTGGTATACAAAAGCAACTAAAGTACCGGGTTAAAACAAAATGCCCAATAGAAGAGGCAGGAGAGAAAGCAGAGAGTTAATCACGCAAGGAGGATCCATTGGAGGATTTAGAAAAACAGGACACCAGTCCTAGTTTGGGAAGATCAATCTGATAGCAGGATGAGAGACTGGACCAGAGGAAACAGGGAGCTGAGAAGCAGGTGGGAGGAAAGCTTTGTCTGAAATGCTCAAAGCCCAAACTAGGGCAGTAGAAGGGAGAGGCAAGTGATTAATTCTATACTTATTTAGGAAGGGGCACATATAGACACTGGAGATAGATGAAATGCTTTGTAGGAGGTTTAGCAGCATCCCTGGCCTCTGCTCACTAGATGCTAGGAGTGCCTCCTCAGTTGTGAAAGACAAAAATATCTCCATAAATCTCCTGGAATGCAAAATCTGAAGGACAAAATCTGGTCCAGTTGAGAACCACTGGCCTAGGTTATCTGAAACCTGCAACGGGGTGTATAGTTGCATCAGCCCCAAGGTGAACTTTCCATGCAAGGAGTTTTTGAGTGCCTAGTCGGCAGGAAGCTAGGCTTCCACTGAGCTTACACAACTGGCCGTGTGACCATTTTTATGCTTGTCTGTCAATCAATGTCTGTGAGGCAGAATTTGGTCTGAGACATGCTCTGATTGTGAGGTTGTTGGGGAAAGGGACTTACAGCCCTTATTATCCTCTCTCATTTGAGAGATGCCATTAGCTACTCAGTACAGAGTAATTGTGACCAACGAACCTAAGTTTGGTCAGTTTGCAACTGAGTTGTCAAAGATGGTTTGCTGTCTTCTGGTTGGATGGGTGATGCCATTCGCTGATATAGAGAATCCCCAAAAGAGTGCTCATGGCTCAGGACAAGAAAGAAGATTCGAGCAGAGCTAGCTCCAGGATTGGGAACTTTTAGAATGCACAGAATGGATTTCTTCTGGGTTTCTCAAGTGATGGGTCTATAGGAATTCTCACCCCAAACCCCCATGGGCCTATAATCATCACAGTGTGACTCAAGCATGGCTCCTGCTAGCTTTCATGCCAGGCAGATTTTCTCAACAAAGAGTTCCACTTTGCATTGTTTTAAAATTTCATTTATTTATTCATGAGAGACAGAGAGAAGGAGAGAGAGAGAGAGGTAGAGACACAGGCAGAGGGAGAAGCAGGCTCCATGCAGGGTGCCTGATGTGGGACCCAATCCCGGGACTCCAGGACCACGACCTGGGCCGAAGGTGGCGCTAAACCACTGAGCCAACCGGGCTGCCCAAGGGTTCCACTTTGACAGCCATGGTTCCCAGATTACAGTCACAGAATGTCTGAGTGTGAAAGGACCTTAGAGACATCTCAGCTGTCATCATTTACAACAGTTCTATGCCCCATATCAGCTAATGTGCAATCTTTCCACAACTGTCTGCCTCTGCCACCACCCTGATCCACGCCACTGTCATCTTCTACCTCCTACAAGCCTTGTTCCTCCACTGAACTCCAGTTATAGGGGCTTCTTTTTGGTTTAAAAGCCATTTGGCCCTTAGAGCTTCCTCATCTGGAGGCTTTAGGACTTTGATGGTCTCTTTTCCAGGAATGCCTTTCTCCAGGTCTCTCCATGGCTGCCTTCTTCTCATCCATCAGGTTCAGCCTGGATGATGCATTCTCAGAGAGGCCTCACTCACCATCTCTGTCTAGAGTAGCTCCTGGTAGCTGCACCCTCACTGTCACATCACCTTCTTACTCCTGTGCTACCACTTTCACTGTAGTAAATTACCTTGTGTGTTAATCGATTGCTTGCTCTTCTCTCTAAAATGCAAGATCGTTGAGAGCAAGGGATGGCCCAGATCTTGGTCAGCATTTTATCTCACATGGCCTGACATGTGCCAGGTGCTCAACTGATATTCAATTGATATTTGGTGAATACATGAGTGAAATTTATGGCTTGTGTCAGAATAAATCCATTTGACTTGTTAGATGCACATTGATGGCCAAAACAAGATCTCTCTGAATCCTTGTCTTCACCAGAAGTTGAGAACTTTGTCTTTACCGACTACGTGAAGGCCTACTTGTCAGTGTCCAATTATTTTAGAGCTCCCCGCCATCCCACCACAGCACAAAAGAATGGAGATGTCCTTGGTTAAGGACTTCCAGTTAGACTTCTTAAAATTGTTGCTCCTGTCACTGTAGCAACAGTTCTTCTTTTCTCTCCCTCTCTTGCTCTCTCTCTCTCTCTCTCTCTGGCTTGTTCCTGAAAAGTTATGTGTTAATTGTATAGTTTAACACAGAATCCTTCTTCCTGTTAACTTCTAGAATAATTTCAGAAGTTCTAAAGGCTCTGATTGGCTGCACTGGAGCTCTTGGCCTCTTTGTGAAATGATTAATGATCTGTAAACAAACACTTAACATAGGCTGGCTAAAGTACCTGCTATTTAGAGGCCCCTTGTGGTGAATCCTTTTTGTAAATGGGAGAACTATCAGGTTTATCTCCTCTGTAAATATGGATTTTCCCATTTTGGAAGCTGTGTTGGCTATACCTGCCCCATTTATATGTATCCAAAACATGCTGCTTCCACCTCTCCCTCCTTTTACCTGATCATTCCATCCATTCAGCATACTTTTATTGAGCACCTACTATGTGCCACAGAGATTCACAAAACAGTCCCTGTTCTCTGTGATGCACCATGTGTTAGGGGAAATGGACACAATAATTATCACAAAATAGTCTGATGTAAGGAAAGAGCCCCTAGTTAAACCCCAGGATATTGGGTAATACTTTCATGACGATCCTTGAGCTTTTCAGGAGAAGATGAGTGGCAGGTAGCCAAGTAGATGGAAGGTGAGGGTCAGCTAGGGCAAAGAAATTTTACATTCAAAGGCATGGAGGTGTGAGAGATAGTGTGAGAGAGAATAGCTCCATTCAAGTGTGAGTGTGGAACACTAAAGGGCTGAGCTAGGAGAATAAACAGCACCAACATAGAGGAATTTGCTCTTAAGGTGATGGAGGACCATCAACAGGTGTTACACAGGACACTTAAGAGGCCATGGACAAACCTGCACTGCTAAAAGGTTACTTAGGCAGTTCTTGTGAAGAGTGGGTCAGATAAAGGGCAATATATTAGTGGCAGGGGGAACTATCAGAGGACATTATTTTCGTCCACTTGGGCTACTATAACAGAATGAATGGAGTGGTTTATAAATGACAAGCATTTCTCACAGGTCTGGAGGTCAGGATGTCCAAGATCAAGGTGCCAGCAGATTTGGTGTCTGATGAAAGCTCACTCCGTCATTGACCATTGTCTTCTCCATGTAACCTCACATGGAGAAAGAAGTGAGCAAGCTTTCCAGAATCTCTTTCATAAGCCACTAATCCCATTCATGTGGGCTCTGCCCTCATCACCTAATCACCACCCAAAGCCTACCTTATAATACAGTTGCATGGGAAGTTGGGATTTCAACATATGCATTTTCTGGTGGGGGTGGGGCGGGGCACAAACATTCAGAGCCAAGCACACATCACAGTTATTCATGCAAAAAATAAGGAGTCATTGAGCCAGAGATTTTTACCTTTGGATATAGTGGCACTTGGGGAGGGACATCCATGCTAGGCTTTGGAAAATCTAAAACCCTTTTATGAAGAATATGTTGTTTCCATGCATGTTTTCCTGAGGAGATGACCCATTGCTTTTATTAAATTTACAAAGGGATCCATGATACTGAAAACAAAGTCACAGCAGTGAAGCTGGAGAAATTAAGTGCAACAGGAGAGAGACTTAGGAGGATACACTAAGAAACATGAAAGATGGGATGTGGGTGGAGAGAATAAGTAGGGGATGCTTCAGGCCAAACTTCTGGCTTGGGCTATGACTGGCAAAATCATGCACTTTTTACCTAGAATCCTGGAGAAAGCACAGTTTGGGGGCAGCGGATAAGAGAGAGGAAGGAGATAAATAAATCATTTGCTCATCAATTATTTATTGAGTTCTTACTTTGTCTCAAGTATTGTTATAGGTGCTGGGGATTCAGCTAAATAAACTTATATTCCAGCGAACAGGGTAAACAGAAATAAACACATTCATGTAATGTCATGGTAACTACTTTGAAGCAAAATAAAGCAGGGGAAGGGGATAAGGATATTATTTTGACAGGCTGGTGGGAGAGGCTTCTGTGAGCAGCTGGTATTTCAGTAGAAAACTTAGTGAGGTGAGGAAGAGAGTTTTGTGGCTTTTCCAGCTGGGTCAATAGCATTTCAGGCAGAGCCCTGTGATAAGTGCATACTTAGTGTACTGGAGGAACTTCAAGTTTGTCTTGAGCAGAATGAGTCATGAGAAGAGTCTAGATAATGGGGTGGACAAGGGAGCTAGAGGTTATTAGACTATTTAGATCTGGAAGACCATAATAATTATGGATTTTTTTTTTCTAAATGCAATGGCAACCCTTTGAAGAACACTAAGTAGGGGGAAAGATCCAACTTCAGTTTGGGACATGTTGTGTTTGAAAGGCTCTGTGAGGGATGCCTGGGTGGCTCAGCAGTTGGGCATCTCCCTTCAGCTCAAGGCTTGATCCCGGAGTCCCACATCGAGCTCCCTGCGAGGAGCCTGCTTCTCCTTCTGCTTGTGTCTCTGCCTTTCTTTCTCCGTGTCTCTCATGAATAAATAAGTAAAATCTTAAAAAAAATGAAAGGCTCTGTGAGACATCCTGGTGAAGGGATGCAATAAGCATTGGATATGAAGCTGCAAGGACCATGGATTTAGGATATATTGGTGAGAGTCATCATCATACAGATGGCGGGGGAAACCATGTGCATGGATGACTTTACCCTAGAATGTTGTAGAATGTGAAGACATCAACAGTTAAGGGGTAGAGAGAAGAAAAGGATTTATGAAGAAGCTTAAAAAGGAGTGGCCAGAGAAGATGCAAAAAACTAGGGAAGTGGGAGCGTTCAAAGTAATGAGGAGAGATTTTGAAGGTTGATAGTCTCAGATGCTGCAGACAGAGTAAAATAAGGCCCAACAAGTATGCTTTGTATTTTTCAGTCTATAACAGTGCAGAGGGATTAGAAGTGGGAGGATTACAGTGGGCTAAAGAATAATTAAGCAGTCATGACTCAGTGGAGACATCAATCCCAGTTGATAGGCCTGGCTCAGACACGTGAATGTGTACACTTTCTTGGCCATGCCCATCAGGCCGATGGCCAAGCTGTGGGGCTGATTATCAAGAAGACAGAACCAAAATGTCTCATGCCAAGTGGTGGACCAATAGACAAATCAGAAGGTTGTAGTGATGGAGTATGGGTAGCCTGGGAAATGCAAGACCAGAAAGCTTCTAATAAAGAAGAGTCAATGGAAGAGTAAGGGTCTAAAACTCTTTATTAATCTTGAAGTGTAGGTAAAGTGGGTGTAACAAGCTAGAGGACTATAAGAATAGGAGTCTGAGGTCTAGGGAGATACAGGAGTTACAGATTCAAAAGGTGACAAGGGGAAAAGCTGAGGGTGTAGTTTTAGGAAAATATGGGAAAAGTGGAGCAGAAATGAGGTTCCCTGGCTTCAAGGAGAGAAAAAATAATTCTGCTAATGTAGGCTGATGACTGTAGGCTAGTAGACCACAAACATAACCAATCTATGGTTTATCTAAACAATTTAGTAATCTCAAGGAGCATTTTTTAATGGATTGAAATAGAATTAAGCAGAAATTATCTGAGTGCACCATTCTTAATAAAATAAGAATGTTTCAAGAAACTTTTGTTTTAAATGTGTATGTGTATGCGTGTACTGGATCAAAATATAAAATGTGTTTATTATCGCGGGTCGTGACAAAGAAAGATTGACACTAAGATGATATGAGCTCCAAAGCAGAACTTTTGCAGGAAGGTGGAAAAGTTGTGGAAGATGAGACAGGAAATCTCAGCCTGAGCTTCTTGTTGTCTGAGCCACATGGAGCTTCTTGTGGTCTGAGCCACATGGAGTCCAGGAGAACGGACAAGAATCCAGAGGCAGACCTACATGAATAGCGGATATTTGTTTTGGACATGCCAATAAAGGAAGCCATTTCTCTAAGCTCTGGAAGTTCTAAGAACTGAATGCTCCAGAACAAGGTGTGATCATTACAGATAGTATGATTTGGTGGTTTAGGCTTGAGTAGTTTACAATAGCCAGGAAACATAAACAATCAATTAAATGCTCTTATTTTGAGGAAGACTCAAGTTTTAGCTTAAATTTAACTGTGTCAAAACATCCCAAATCTGCTGATGCAGCTCTGTGAATGTTGCCTTGGTTTCTTAGAGGCTTCACCTTCAGAGTGTTGTATAAGCAGAGAGGCTGAATGTTGATTTTTTCCCTCTTAGCGTCAATTTCATTTGACTTTTCCCTTTGAGAGTCCTTAATATCTACCACTCTCCCTTTTATTCTATTTTGTCCCTGTGCTGTGAAAATTTGCCTGTAGTTATGAACCTGGGGACCAAAGGACTAAATACCGGGGGTGAGTTACAAGAATGAAAACAAGAAAGAATGGGTCTTAGATTTCCCAAACATGGAATCCCTGGTGTTTGCAGGTGCACTGTGTAGCAGAAACTGACTGCTATTCTGAAAATCCATATCCAGTTCCTGCTTAACAAAGAGATTGTTTTCCCAGCCTCCTTTGCCATTAGGTACAACCATGTGACTATTAGCCAATGGAGTGTGGAGACAGAGGTGAGAAGTGTGCCTTCCTGCTTCCCCCATCTGAAGGCTGGAAGTCGATGCCAGGTCAGACTTGGGAGCCTCATGGTGAAGATGGTAAAGCTTCAGCCAGCCAGAGCCTGGAAGGACCCTTTCACATCTCTCTCATCTCCAATTTTTTGGACTTCCTGTGAATGAGAAAGAAACATCTTCTTTGGGGTTTTTTCTGCTATAGCAGCTTGTATTACCTGGGCTACTCCACCTGGCTCTAGAGCATACTTAGTTGATCAACCCCGGTCAAAACTGGATATCCACGTTCATTTGTAGTTTGCCTTTGGAGCTGAAACAAATTGGTGAGTTCATTTTCTCTCTCCACAGAGGCTGAGCCTAGTGTTTTGAAAACAAGCTTTCTTAGTTCAGTTTTTATTTTAATTTGAGTTTTTATTTTCTCACTGTCATGGAAAAAGCAGGCAGTCCTCCCTGCCTCCCATCCCCAACGAAGTCCAGAGCAGATACTCAGTAAATATTGCTCAGCTGTTTGTTGAATTTTGCTTTAAGACATTATTTTCCCTCACTTTTGGAAATCCTCAACTTAATTTACAACTGTGGGCCAAGCCAACAGTTAGTGGAAATGCCCAGGGATTATAAATACTAGTCACCACACAGTAGGCAATGCAAAATGGCAGAGGCTGCGCTAGACATTAGGCGTGCATTATCATGAATCTCGTAGCCCTGCAAGGTGAGTATCAGTACTTTGTTTAGTGATTTTGAAACAGGACCTGAGAATAACTACAGGACTTACCAACGTCACGCAGCCTGTGGTTGTTTGGAGCCAAGACTCAGAATCAGACACAACTAGCTCCAAAGCCTATTCTTGATACATTTGAATTCCAATATGTGCTTTTCAGTGGCTTACCTTAAATGTCTGCTCATTCCTTTCTTCTCCTTTCCTTTGATACCAATTTTCCTGGCTCTGCTCATTGACTGGCTAACACAGTGTGCCCTCAATTCAGCCAGGGCCACTTAATTTTGACAGAGGAAATAGAACTCGGGCCATTCAGTGCAGGGAGCTTCAGGCCTGCCTTGCTGGGTATTAGGATATATAAATGTTTGTGTAGTTCCTCTGGCAAACATAGGAGCATGGACTGCTCACTTTAAAAGAGTAACAGGCATCCCCTCTCAGGCTCCTCCATGTCTGTCTGGTAAAGTAAGTCTATTGGTGCGGTTCTTGAAGGTTCTCGAGGTCACGTACCACATTGGAGAAGAACTTTGCACCCCGTCCTCCCCTCAGGCCTTGCCAAGGCCTGAAACCCACCATGCATCTGTTGAATGAGTTGCCGAGCTTACATTTGATCACAATTTCTATTAAAAAGGGGGTGAGGGGTGCATGCTGAGTAAGCAAAAGCCAAGGCTACCAGGAGGCACACTTTGGTGGGAAGAAGGAAGAAGGAGGAGCTGACTGATTGCTTTTCTGAGGTTGAAATCAAGGCTTCCTGGATTGCTACCAAATAGCCTTGGTCATGTCTCTGGACTACAGACATCTGGCTTTCTTTCCAACACCCCTTCTCACTTCAGGCAAGTTTCTTAACTCCCCGGGAATAACATTGTGCCCGTGGGTGAGAGCCTGTTGGCACTGTGAGTCCCTTCCAGGGCTAAGATGCAGGAGGTACGAGTCCTGGCTCTGAAGGCCTTCAATCCAGGCTAAAGCCCTGGCCCACTTGCCAGCTGGTTATACATTTGGGGCATGAGGCTTGGTCCTCCGGACCCTCCTATTCCTCAGCATAGAAATAAGATTGATGCTATTACCTGTACCTCAGGCTTACGTTAGGGGCTAAATCGGCCGTGTTAAGCATTTAGCATGGTGCTTGGCACCTAGGAAGCACTCAGGGAATTAAGCTACTGCTAATGCCCATGTTTACTAAACTGGGCTTTTCATCCTGTGCCCTCACTGAAGCCTTAACTCATCCAGAGAAGGAAGGGTTCCGAACTGGCTGCTGCGATCGGCACAAAACCAAAAAGGGGAGTTTGGAGTTTATTTTCAGGATTTAAA
The DNA here is from genome assembly GCF_048418805.1 of Vulpes vulpes. Taxonomy (NCBI): domain Eukaryota; kingdom Metazoa; phylum Chordata; class Mammalia; order Carnivora; family Canidae; genus Vulpes; species Vulpes vulpes. The sequence goes on from NC_132789.1 coordinate 87,486,680, forward strand.
TATTAAGACTCACAAGATCTTGAGCAAGTGACTTGCTGCTTTTTGCCTGAGCTTCCACACGTGGAAGGAGAGAGTGGACGGGAAGGAATCTTCTAACCCAATGTGTCCACGGGCCTCAATGTTGGCTGGAGCTCAATTACAGACAGAGGAAAGAATGATTAGTCACCACCCTGGTAAACATAGGAAGGTTATCATCTCGTTTTATTAATAGACTCGGCTATGCAAGCCATAAAAATAGGGTAGCTTCAGATTTTAATTCTTTGAGTTTTAGTTTTTGTTGCATCTGATGAAATGTAAGAAGAGAATGGTGTTATGTATGGACTTTGTATAATAGTCTTCTATCTCACACTGCAAATCAATTACTTATTAGCTTTTATTGCCAAGGAAAGGAAAATATATTACTATTCATTTTAGCCTTTTCCTTATCGATTCTAAGAGTATACTGCTGGTTCTTTAAGAAAAATGGTTATATTCATTCTTCCGTTACAAAAAGATCTATACCACATTACATAAAATTAAAATGGGTAAAAAGCAGAAAAAAAAGAGAAGCTTATCGTGCTATTCAGCCACTGTTAGTATTTAAACATTCTACTTCCATTTTTCTTCTGCATAGTTACATCGACTATTACAGTTTTCACTAAACACTGTATAATGAGCATTTACCATGTTACTACATAAAGTTCATAACAATTTTTAATTGTGAAATAATATCCCAGGAGATATATCCTGGTTTATTTTACTATTTCCCCTTTCTTGTCAGAAGGCAGTAAAGAAGGAACATGAGACTTGGTGCCAGGGCTGGGTTGAGACGTGGCTCTGACACTTCCTAGCTATGTGACCTTGGTCAAGACACCTAATTTCTCCAGGCCTCAATGGCTGTGCTAGTACCAATCTCACCAAGTTGTTGCGTGGACGAGATGACATCACACTTGCAGAAGGCTCTCTGGGACCTGGAACACAGTAGGGTTCGGGGATGTCAGTGGTTGCTGCTGTTTTCACCTGCATTCCAATCTGATGAATGGTTTGATTTTTGTAAACATCGCACAAGACAATGCACATCAAGTATCAGGCCATGTCACTTCATCTCTCTGGGCCTGGCTCCGCATTTGCAGAGTGAAGTGGTCAGACTATAAAGTGTGACCTCAAAGGCCCTTCCACGAGGAACGCTCCGTGGTGTGCCGTCATCACTAGAAGTGGCTGTGACCACTGCAGGGAAATGACCCGTGGAAATGTTCAGCCTTGCTCAAGAAGAAAGAACCCTGCAAAGGCCTGAGGGCCTCTGCCCATCAGTTTCTCTCTCTGTCCAGATAAACATTTGACATTTTTGTTCTGTTGCCTTCCTTCTAAAGGCTCCTTCTAGTTCAGTTTGTGTACTCTTTAGATCTCCATTTTTCAAGTGGGTTCAGCAGCCAGAGCGCTCGCCAACGTTTTATTTATCCATTTCACATTTCTAATGTCACTTCGCTGCTGTGATCATTTTCCTATGTGGTCATTTAAGGAAGATAAATTGGACTACAAATCTCAGTAGAACAGGCATTGCTCTTAGTCCCTAAGGGACAAAGAAGATTTTTTTCCCCTACTCTTAACACCACCTGCTTGTGCTCTCCCTATAAAATCTCCTAAGAAGAATTTTTAATTAAAAAAAAAAAAAGAAAATTCTGACACCAGAGTAGTGGAATGGGATCCCTCCCTGGTACGTGCACTGTTACCCCTAAAACTCCAAATTCTCTGATTTCCAGAGCCAAGTGCATTCACCTCACATAAGTATCAGAGGTGCCGCTGCAAGGGGAACAGATATTGTTAGCATAGAACTGCCACCTGCCACCTCCAACATCTTGTTCTCGGGGTATTTCAGCCTTCCTGCCACTCCCCGACAGTGCTTCCTGGGCAGGCACATAATTACATTAGAAAGGAAACGTGGGATGGAGAGGAAACCTGGCCCATGTGAGGCAAAGTTATGGCACGAGATCAAGCCTGCAGGCTCTGGATCCAGACTGCCTGGGTTTGAACCCTGTGCTGTCCTCACTGTGTGACTTGAGGTAGGTTTTTTAATCTCTCTGTGCCTCCGTTTCCAAAATAAGAATAATAGAAAAGCTTCTCATAAGGCATGAGAGAACTAAAAGAGTTAATGTGTGTAAAAAATGTGGAATGTTTCAGCAGCTTCTACCATGGGCGACCATAGATGCTGTACTAAATGAATCTGACCATCATTTTAAGGGATAGTCAGTAACAGTGGAGAGTGAAAAGAGTAGGAGAAAGGGTTTTAGAGGCAGACTTAAGTTTGAATTCCACCTTCAGTTTGTATTTAACCTGCACTAAATTGCTGGACTTCTGTACCCTCAGTGTTTTCATCTGTTGAATGGGAACACTTTGTCTTGGAGGCTGACCATAAGGACTAAATGGCAGAATGTGTGTTAAGCACTTAACACAGTGTCGGACACGTAATCGTGATAATGTGAGCTCCAGACGTGGCCCAGCCAGACGGGAGCCAGAGGCCCACCAAGCTTTTGAGAGGCATGCACAGTTTCAGTTATTCCTGGCATTGGCTTTGCTGCTGCCAGCCTAGTCTTGGCGTTCCTGGGGCCTGGGCCATCAAAGCCATTGTGAAAGTGGGGGGATGCCTGCCACACACTAGGGCAGCTTATGGGATTCTAGGTTGCTCTGTAGTTGTCTAGTGTCTGGGCGGCTTTGTCCTTCTAAAGACCACCCACCGGGAGCCCTCTGTGCAAGCCCCCACTCCCTCTTTCCTCTCAGGTACAGCGTAGCTTCCTTCCACTACTGAGAGACCAAATATACTCTTAAAACCAACAGGGTCCTGTTTCTTATCCTCCTCTGGCTCACCTCTATGGAGGGTTGGGACTATGGAACATTCATTCTTTCCTGTGACTGTTTCTTCCAGTAGCTTTTCCTCCTATTACTATCTTGTTGTCTCCTCTTTTCTCTGTACCTGGCTATCTCCTCCACCCAGCGTGCCTTCCCTGCCACCTCATATCCCATGTCCACCTCCTTAGCTAAAGCCCTATCTTTCTCACAAAGATATCTTTCCAGACCTCTCTAGGTGCCCAGGAGTTCTCCTCTGAACTTCCAGAAGACTCACCCTTCATATTGCTCAGGAAGTCCTTGGGAGAATGGTTGCTGCATGTGCATACCTATGAGCAGTGCTTCTCTAGTCCTCTGGTTTGCAAGATCCTTGAGGGGCAGACACAGGACCTTCCATAAGAGTGGGGCTCTGCCAATATTGGTCTTAGTCGATATACTAGAATAGCTCCCATTTGTTGAGTGAAGCCAGGGTATGTACGTGTGCACATATGTATGGATGGATGGATCTATCTATTAACCTATCATCTACCAATATCTCTATCTCTATCTACCATCTACCTTATTTGCTCGTCATAATGTTCCCTGAAGTTGCTATGACTGTTGTTCATTTTACACTTGAAGAAAATGACATTTAGAGAGAAAAAAGTACTTGACCAAGGCCAAACAGCCAGAAAAGAAGCTCAGAATTGGAATTCAAGCACATTTCTCAGATATATACCTTAAATAAGTAGGTCTTTAAACTGTATTTGGTATGTATGTTTCTTTGCCATTCATAAATGTTATCTACCTACCATAGTATTAATATATTATGCACATTTTTATTTTTAAATAGTTTTAAAGAATTTTTTAAAAAGGATAATCTAACCCTAAGTATAGATTGTGGTCTTTAAATACTATTTCCCACTAAAAGGAATCAGCTCCTTGGAGAAGTCTGGGAAGTACACTTGGAACATCTTGTCATACCAGAAAGCAAAGAAGCTATCAATTAGTAGTGGGGTCATGTCAAAAGGACTCAGGAGCCAACTTGAATAAGTTTCCACTGGCCAAAAATTAGGGACTTTGAGTAACCACAATGGGTTAAATCACGTTATATATGTGCAAATTCATATGCTTATAGCTACTGAAAGATATGTGGTAATCACTTTTGGAAAATACTAGATGATGAACTTATTATTTTGAAAACTGGTCCAGGAAAAGAATCATTTGTCCTGCCTTTCCTATAAGAGTTATGCCTCGGGGTTAGCAGAAAGCTAATGAGAAGATTCTCCTTATAGAAGTATTCCAGCTAATAAATGAGGACAGATATATAGAATGTCACATTTCGTAATCCTTAGTGAGTTACAGGATTTAGCAATGATCATCATAGATTGCTGACATCAAAAAAAGAGAAAACAAAATATGTTCTCCCGATAGATGTCCACAGCACCATCTACAAAGTGTTCTTGCCAGAAATATTTAATTTGAACCTGAGAGAGCCTCTTGATTTTTCATTTATAGCAAATACAAGGGATAAAAGCACATGATAAATGATACCATGGGAATGTAATCAGCAAAATCCAACCTGTAGATTAACCAGGAAAAATAATCCAGGTTCTTCAACAAAATTTGCAAGAATAGAATAAAAGGTTGAGAAAGGGATCAATAAATTAAAAGGGATAAAAGGGACATATTTATCCATCACAATGTATGGACTTTGTATCCCAGTTCAAACTGTAAAAAAATAGGACAATTGAGGAAAAGTAAACAGTGATTAGATACTCAATTATGTGGAGGGATTATCACTGATGCTTTCAGAATATAATGATGGTATTGTGGTTATGTTTTAAAAGATGGAGGACTTGTTTAGATCCATATATTGAAATACTTATGGCCATAATGAGAGAGTGTACAGCAAAACACAGAGCTGCAGTTATCAGTTATAGGGAGCAGAACACTGTGCACTGGTTACCAATCCAAGGATGGACTCCAAACTCTTCAGTTCTTTTTATTGTGGTGTTGGAATCACCAAGGAAAATGCAAGGTGGAACATTTTCCTTACATAGAGAAGAAACATAGATTGGTCTCTCATGGCTGTTGGGTCTCACCCAGCAGCCAATACAGGGCAATTGATCTATATGTAGGTCCTCTCAGAGTGGAAGGACCCCAACTCCTCTCCCATGAGGTCTGAAATACTGAAGACTGAGGACCTGTGACCCATTGATGTGCATGCTTAAGCAAAGGAACATCCATTGAACCTAAAATAGGGAAAACTATTCCCACACAAGGCAATAAAACCCAGTACAGGCTGTGTGGGTGCTTTATCTTTTGGTAAGAAATGTTCTGCGGGGTGGTGAGGAGTGTCCAATGACTGCATGTACAAGACTGCTTTTCCCAATGTATACGGTGGCATTTGCTTCAAAGAATGTGGGAGGAGAAGAGAGTGGAGCAAGTAGGTGGATGAATAGTGGAAAAGAGCCTAGCCACGAATTATTGATGATATTTGAAGTCAGATGATGACTACATGGGTACATGGGAAGTTCATTAAGTTATTCTACTTTTATATATATTTAAAGTTTTAATAACCAAAATGGTTTTGTATTGATAATGTAAAAAATAAATATAAAAAGTGAATACTTTCTTCACTTCAAATGAATTGCTTTGCTTGGGGATAGCACCCTCTGGGTATGACACCCCACCTTGGAGACCACTGCTCTAGTCTGTTATGATGCATCATCTCTCAACCCAGGGTCCAGCAGGGACATGTCCCTCAAAGGATCTCTTACCCCTAGGAACCAAGGTCTGCATTCCATGTAAAGGAAAGCCTTGGTGGCACCCACCTTGCCAAATGAGCAGTACTTAAAACCTTGTCATGGGGATCCCTGGGTGGCTCAGTAGTTTAGCACCTGCCTTTGGCCTGGGACGTGATCCTGGAGACCCAGGATCGAGTCCCATGTTTGGATCCCTGCGTGGAGCCTGCTTCTCCCTCTGCCTCTGTCTCTGCCTCTCTCTATCTGGGTCTCTCATGAATAAATAAATAAAATCTTTAAAACAAACAAACAAAACAAACAACGACAACAACAAAAAAAGCCCCTTGTCATCAGGAATCCCTTCATTCTGAGCATCCTGCATCCCTTTTATAACAATGGAAGGAATCTGCTCTTCAAGATCCCTTCAGAAGGAAAGATTTGCATTGTTTAAAGGAGAAAAAAATCTAATGTTTAAGAGAAAGACAAAACTCTCCTTCAAGAAGTAACAATCCTGCCAGCTTGCTCTGGGTGTGAAATAATGCCATTGGCAATGAGATTGGGGCATTCTATCATAGTCTCAATAAACTTTCTCTCCCCTGGGTAGTATTTTATAGTTACTGCTTCTATGCCCCATTGGCACAGGCATAATTTATTATTTGTTTACATGTTTCACATACTCTGCTAAGGTGGAAGCCTAGTGATGCATTATTACTGAAAGCATCAGTGTGTGTGTGGTGGACACACACTGAGACACACACTGAGAGATTCAAGACCTGCCAGGTTCTGAAAGTGGGGAACCATCTACTTTTCATAACACAAGTGGCCTCCCCAGGACTACAGGAGCCTACCTCCCTGGGCTTTTGGCTTAGATCAAACGTATACTATGTCCCCTCCATCCTTTCTCATTCTCTGAGAAGGAGTAGGACAATCCCATGTATCTGCAGGCTCCCAGGGACTGTCCAAGTCCGCTACCACCTCCTTTGACTTACCTTCCTATATGAAGATTAGATTCCTCCCACTTCTGGGCAGAACATAAATTGGCACAGCACTTCCCTGGAGACAACCGTGTGAAGGAAAGAAAGCGGGTGTAAGTATCTGCCTTATGGCTCCATATGAGACCCAGCAAGGTCAAGGGTTCGTGGGAGTTCCAACAGCTGGAGAGGACTTAATGAATAACTAAAAAGTAGAATAACTTAATGAACTTCCCATGTACCCATGTAGTCATCATCTGACTTCAAATATCATCAATAATTCGTGGCTAGGCTGTTTTCCACTATTCATCCACCTACTTGCGTGGGCAAGCTCTGGTGGGACAGGTATGACATTGCTTGTCACTCACCGGCTCTCTGACCTAGTGCAGGTCCCTAACACTCAGGTTCTTCAGTGTTAAAAGATGGAAATGATAGTACTTCATGCACAGGATTGTTCTGAAATGCTGGATTATTTTAAATGTTCAGCAGAATGACTGGCATGTCATAAATGTGCAAGGAATTTTATCAACACTAGTGATCTTTGCAAAGCATTGTAAAAGCTCCGGGATCTCATAATAAGAACAACAACAACCATAGGTAACTCATAGAATAATAATAATAATAGGTGTCTTGGTACACGCCGGGCACCATCTGAAGCCCTTTTAATGAACTGACCCATTTATTCATCACCACAGACCTACCTAGTCGGTAGGAACCTACCTCATCATATTATGGATGAGGAACACACAGGATTGTCAGGTTAAGTAACCTGACGATATCCTTGCCTTTCAAAAAGAATAAGCCCACATTTGAAGTGTTTCCTCGCTCTGGCATCTTTTCTGTCATCCTTCAATGTGCATGGACCTGTGCCTGCCACTGGGGCCTCCAAATCCCCCCTCAGCACCTGCTGAGAGCCCTCCGTGTTGTCCACCCCCTAGCTTCTGCGAGGTAGTGATAGTAGCAGTTTCATGGGCCAGGGTTTTCCCAGGGAGGAAACCAAAGCTCAGTGGGGAGCAGTGATTTGCCCAGATCCCTTCGGTGAGCTCTGAGGGTCAAAGCTGCATCCTTAGCGTCCACCCTTTTCCCTCCAGGCTTTAAGAAAGCAGCTGGGTAGAGCTGCCTGCAGCCCCCAGGCCTTCCTACAGCCGCCCTGGACGGTTGGCCTGCGCCTCTGCAGGCGTCAGGTCCAGAGGGCCTAAAACATTCAGTAGGGGGCACCTGAGAGCGCAGCTGGCCCCAGAGCCAGGCAGAAAGTGGCTGGCTCCCCTCCTTCGGGGCCAGCCGACTGGGAAGGGCTCGGAATTTAATCCTCTGCATTCCATCCAGGGTTCCTGTGACATAATAAAGCCCAAGGAGGGATCTCGAGTGACTTGTCAGCAGAACCCCCAGAGGGATTTTCTATAGATAGCCTGGGCGTGTCTCGAGCTCTGTCCCTCTCTGCAGAAGGGGGGGTGGTGGTGGTGGAGTTCTTTTATGCTTGGGCTGGGCACCGCCTTGTGCAGCAGGTGGGTGGGGCGGGGGGCCAGCCAGGCACTGAGCCCCCAGGACTTTGTAAGACTAAGACATGCATGATGGCGAGGAGGGGTGAGGAACCCAGGGCAGGGGAGGGAATTCCAACTATGGCGATTTGGAGAAAACTATTTAGTTATTTGCCCTCACTGACCTCACCCCACGTTGGGACTTGGGCTGCAATGAGATGTCCCACATACTGGGCCTCACGCAGCCTTTGATGCTGGCTCTGAAAAGATTCCGTGGCATGAGCCAGGCTCTCTTTGGGGAGAGAGGCGTGTTTGGAATGTTGGTGTGCCCGGTGCTGTGATTGGAGGTTTGGGGTTTCAGAGTTCCTTAATTTGCATGGCCATGCTGCAGGGTTATTACTTTCCACAATAGAGGGTTGGAATTTGAAACTCTGTTTACCTTCCAGATTCCAAACAAGCAGCATTCCTATCAATAATGGCACATAAATACCGGCGTGATAGCATAGAATCCGATCATTGCTAATATTTTTTTTCATCCTGTCTGCTGGTGGAGAAGAATTCTCAGAAGCCATGCATATATTTTACATAAAATAATAGCTAAGCTGCCAAGGACTTTAACGATATAATTTCATCATGGGATTCTGGGCTCTTTGGTTTATGCTGCCATCAGAACCCCAAGACAGAATTAATTCATGTAACTGGGACAAACCCAAGTGCTGTTTTTCCATTCCCCTCATCAGTGAACTCAAACTATCTCAATTGCTCAAGCATTTGGTGGGTAGCGTGTGAGATGGAGAAAAGCCTGTCCGATATATTCGTTAAACTCACAGTAAATTCATGGGCAACAACATACTGTTGTTAAAAATATGAACATTCAGGCCAAGCAGCCTGGGTTTGAACCCCAACTTGGTGGAAAAGCTGTGATGATATCTGAGCCTCCATTTATTCATCTGATATAACATGTGCCGGCTAATATCTACCTCTCAGGGTCGTTGCGAGGATTAAGTGCTGTCAGGATTGCCAGATGGATGCGGCAAGAACCTGCAAAAGGTCCTTCGTACGGTGCCTACGACACGGTAACTGTCAATACAGGGCTGCTGTATTATTAGCTACACAGCAAAAGCAAAACATCCCTGGACCACGAAGTTCCAGGAATCCTAGCCACTTCCAGCCGGGAGCTTCTCTTTTTTAGCCCCTAAATTCCCCAGATGCTCCACATTTGTGAATTGTATTATTCCCAGCCGGAGAGAGCAGGGCGGCAGCCCCCACCCTGTCTGGAATCCCAGAGCACCTCAGAGATTCTGACCAAGCACAGCTGCCTGTTGCAAATAATTTAGGAAACATGAAACAGAACATAATGCAGTTTCGCAGAAAGGTCTGAAGAGTGAACTTTCTATGTCTGGCATAGACCTGCTTTTTCTTCTGCAGAGGAACGAAAGCAGAGCTCTGCCCTTTTGCCCCACGAGGCAGGAAGCAGCAACTCCTCAAGTGCAAAAGATGGGGTGCAGGAGGGTCCCATTTCTCCTTATCTCCTGCTACAATGCTACTTTGTCCAGAGTGTCTGGAGGGGCTTCGTGGTTGAGATAAACACACTTCCTGCCTGTAAGTAAGCCTCAGCTTGATAATAGCAGATTACGGCTTCCAATATTGCCTCCACTATGTGTTAGCTCTGTGACCTTGGGCAAGGAACTTCATATATCTGCACTTGTTTATTCTTAATATCTGCAAGAATAAGAGAATGTTAAGCCCCTCGCTGACAGGTTGGATAGATTAAGTGGCTTATTACATCTAAAATGTCCCATATAACTCCTGGCACATGGCAACTCTCCCACGAAACTTGTTTTCCCTTCCAAATAGCAAAGACCGAAAGAGAGAGGCTCACCCCTATCCCTTTTCCCAGGGTGGTATATAAGCCTCAGTTACCACTCAGTTACCAGGCTGTCTTGGCGTCCCATACCTTGGTGGGGGGGATGGATGGATGTACATATGTATGTAACTAAATTCATTTTTCTGGGCTGCCTGGGTGGCTCAGTCGGTTAAGCATCTGACTCTTGGTTTCAGCTCAGGTCATGATCTCAGGGTCATGAGATCAGGCCCCAAGCCAGGCTCCACACTCAGAGCAGAGTCTGCTTGAGATTCTTTCCCCCTCCTTCTCCCTCTGCCCCTACATCTGCTTGTGCATTTATGCTCTCTTTCTCAAATGAATAAATAAAATCTTTAAAAAAATTCATTTTTCTTCTGTTAATGTGTTTTTATTATAGGGGATCTCAGCCAAGAATAAAGAATGGTAGAAGAAAAAAATATATATTTTTTAAAGATTTTCTTTCTTTATTCATGAGAGACACAGAGAGAGAGGCAGAGACACAGGCAGAGAGAGAGGCAGGCTCCATGCAGGGAGCCGGATGCAGGACTTGATCCCGGGACTCCAGGATCACGCCCTGTGCCGAAGGCAGATGCTCAACAGTTGAGCCACCCAGGTATCTGAAAAATTATTTTTGAAACTATTTTTCCTCTCCTACAATGTCACCTGCCAGCATTATTAGGTGGTGGGAACGTGAAAGGTAGCTGAAATGCACTATCTTGCAGCCCAAACCCCAGCAAGCTACAGGACCCCTGCCATCACAAGTAGCTTAGTTATCGCTACCACTCTGTCCTTTTCTGAGCACACCCACCTAAATGATGGGAGGAAAAGTATTTTAGAAATCCAGATTTTGCTGTTAGTTGTCAAAATGAAAGGAAATTTTATCTTAAAGAAATTTGTTTGGGTCACTCTATTTCCTTGCTGTGACTTCCAGAACTGGAGTCCCATTTCATTGGGAGTAGAGTTTAGGGTCTTTAAATATTCCCATCTACTGTACTTGCCAAGCAATGGCAACCGGTAGCCATAAATGGAGAAGGGAAGTGACATGCCCCATAGGCTGCTGGCAGGGTCCCATGTAGGATGCATGTTGAGATTTTTCTTCATAACGGGAGAGACTGCTACCTCCTCACAACCAACAGTTTGTGTTGGATTTATGCAATCTCAAGCCTTTTCTACTTATTTTATGTGACTTTTTCTCATGTACCTCTGCTTTCTCTGAAAATATTTTCTTCTCACCTTTGTGACTGAACTGGTCACAGTCATTTTTAGGAACTGTGAATGTAGTCGAATTTATTTGCAGGTCAATTCAGCAGCTGCTGAGTACCCAGAATAGATCTTTGGAGAGAAAGAACCCTAGTGACAAAGGAAAATAAATGTAGACTTGCTTGTTTTCCCCTCTAAAGCAAGTACCATGCCTGGTAAGTCCTATGTATTTCCCCAAAGCACCTAGAATAGTTCTCTCTGGTGACTGGCATTCCATAAATAGCACAGTCTAGTTTCAGGCTCAGGGGGACTTGGGAGTAAATGGACTGAGGAGGGGGCTTCAGAAAATGGAGTCCCCTCCTTTTAGTGATCCCTTGTTTGTGACCCACACTATCATACATCCTGAGGGAGCTAAGTATATAGTTTATGAGAAAGCATCAACATAAACATTCCTATGTAAAATTTCCACTGGACACTCTTTTAGATTATAATCACTAAAGAGGCTGAGCCTCTGCTTGGTGTGCTTTGAATCATGTCCAGCATCACATTACTTACAAATAAGCTCAAAAATAAATGCTATTAGAAATTGGCAATGATGCTAGGCAGATCCCTGGGTTCAGATTGCCTCCATATTTGCAGTGAACCAACCTGTCTCTTTGGTAACTCTCTTGGCTTGCTGGGTCTTGGTTATATTTGTAAAATAACCAGATCATTGCTTCCTTTAATAATCAGACCTTTAAATCATCAAACAAATAATTATTGAACACCCTCCCCCAGCCCTGCCACTTCATTCATTTGCGTAACAAATATATACTGAGCACCTACTATGTGCCAGGCATTCTGCTAGGAGTTTGGAATACAATTTGTGAGAAAAACAGATGCATTCGTTGCCCCCATGAAGCAGATAGTCTAGCGGGAGAGACCGACATGAAATAAACGGCCACAAAAATAAAAATGCAATTAGAAATTGTGTTAAGTGCTTTAAAAGAAAGCAGAGAGATCTGAGTATAAACGTGGAAGCCTAATGGAGCACAGAAAAGGCCTGTGGTTGTACTTTTAATGTCCTTTGTGAAACCACACAATGTAAAAAGTTACTGTCAGTTGAATAACGCTTTAAAATTATTTACCTTTAAAAATAAATAAAATAAAATCATTTGTATTTTACTAATTACAACACATGTGTATGCATATGGAAAAAGGTAGTTTGTTTGTCTACAATCGCTACAATCCATGCCTGCTTTGCATATGAATGTGTCCAGGGACACCTGATAGTCTACAAACTCTCCAGTCTCCCAGAGGACTGAGGGCCACTTAACCAGAATACCCCATGGGATCTCCTGGCAACAAGCAGAGCTCCTCAGGAGAGATCTTAAAGAAAATCCTGGTTTCCCAATCAGGACTCCTATCAACACTCAGTGAAGGCCAGGTCAGCTCCCTCCTCTCCCAGAGCCCCAAACATCCATCAGCTGTTGGCCAGAGGTGAACCACGTCCCCACCCCCTGGCAGAATTTATTTACCTCCAGGATGGTCTGATCTACTTCAAACTCAACATTCAAAAACTACACCAAATCTTTTCAACGTTCAGGAAAGAGGTTCCCTCCTTCCAAACTCTGGCACTGTCAGTCTGTATTTTATTTCTTGGGGCTCAACTACGTGATTGTATGTTACCTCCTAGGAACTTGTATTTCTTCCCTATCTTCCCTAATGGCCTCCTTGCAATGAAAATACATATTTGATTTATGTTTCTAGATTATAGTCTTTAAGGCTTTCTGTCAAGCTCTCCATTGGAAGGGGAAGTTCTCAATATTCTAATCCTTCTTGCTTAACCAGGAAGCAATGAATGAGGTAAGAAGCTGGGTTCAGGATGGGAATGATCCCTTTTAAAAGGCAAAACCACCAAAGGATGGATGAGGAATTCAAATTCTACCTGTGACTGATGGTCTATCTTTTCCAGGAGGAGGAAAGAGACAAGAGGTTTGCTGTGTGCAAGACTCAGAACTGAGCTTGGGGGCTGACCCGGAGCAGACGTGTAGAAGAGGAAGGTCCTTGTAGAACTGGTAATACCTCATTTAGACCCTAAATCCCTGGATAGCAGAGATGACATCTTTGTCATATGGGCCCAGTGGTGGCTAGCCCAGTAGACATATAGTTGCTTTTGTCCAAATTCCAGATCTCCCATTTCTTAGCCATGGGCCAGTGTGAATTGTGTTAAATCAGTTTCTCTGCTTTCTCTCATTTTATTGTGAATATTTCGTTTATTTTGTAATCAGTTTCAGTATTTTGATGATGTGGCAGTGAAATGGGTCTCCAGGACTTAAATTCAAATTTTATCAGACTGATTTATGCACATGATTAAAATATCAAATGGTCCAAAAGGTTTTGCCATGTAAAGAAACAGTACCCTGAGCCACCTCTCCTCACCATCATTCCACTTCCCAGAGACGACAGCCTTTAACCAGCTTCTGTTTTTAGTTCTGCTTGTGGTTTCTTCTGCATCTTCAAATAATATGTTTACCCGGCTATGTCTTGATCAACAACCTCAGTAGACATTATCCACTTCCTTTTAGGGTAGATAAGGTTTTAATTTGTGTCCCCCCCACTCCTTGCTAAGTTTTGAAAGTTTTAGCTATTTTAGTTTCTCTGTTACTGTTGTAACTGTAGACAAACCTCTAATTCTTGTTCCATCAACAGTCAATGATACCTTTGACTGCTCATTCAGTAAGATGAAGATAGAAGCCAAATGTCTCTTTCTTCCACCTCTCTACCTCCTTCTACCTCCCAAATTTCATCTATTCTGAAACCACAATTAAGTTTCCTCTGCTTTGTTTATAGGTTGATTCTAAAAATTGAAAACCAGAAAACAGTGCTTACAATATGGCTATGTAAATATTGTTACAGAGCTAAGTAGAGCACCATGATTGCATTTCTTTTCTATGGTTCCAATGTCACGACTCCACGAACGTTCAAAGAAAAATATTTCAAGAACAAATAGCATCTTCTTTCTTACACTCACCCAATTGCTCAAAATACTGCTACATTTTAGTTTAGTTCCTATTTCTACAATTTTTTGTTTTTCCTGGAATTACTGATTGTATTTTTTTCTTCCGGTAGAAGAAACATATGCCTCCTTTATCATATGTAGTCTTTACTCATCTTACTCTGTAGAGGGGAGAGGATGGGGGAATCCATTCCATTCTTGAAAACATTTTTTAATAGAGCCCGTTGATATTCTTTTAATTTGGACAAATGATTTACTAGGTCACTGACAATTGGTATCCGGGAATTTTTTTTAGTAAATTCTATTATTTCTTCTATTTAAAAACTTTCCATTCTAGGATTTTGCTTTACCTTTGCTGGACTTGACACACTCAAGTAACCTCCCCAATAAACATGTATGGGAATACATTTCTTTCCTTCTCGAATATCTGAAACAGACTTCATTAGATGCTCATGCTTAAATATTTGGTTTGATATAGATTTCTAGTTTTAAAATAATTTGCTCTGAGAACTCTAAAAGATTTTTTTCTACTGCATTTTGGCATGGGTGGTTTTGGATTAGAAATCTAATGCCAGTTGGATTGGAAAAATAAGGAACTTACTTTTTTCCCTTTGGAAACTATTAGAATCTCTGGCCCTTGCTGTTCTGCAGTTTCACAGTGAGTATGTAAAAACAGAAACATTCTCTTTTTGTTGTTGTTGGTTACTCAATAGCCCTTGAGTTTAAAAAATTCTGAGTCATTTCTTCTAGCATTTCAGTTATTATTATCCTTTTTTCTTTTCACTGTTCTCTGTTTTGAACTCTTAAAAAAAAAGCAGGTGTCAGAACTCTGGAATTTATCTTTGTCCCCCTTTTCTTCATATTTTCCATATTATCCTCCTTTTTCTCTATGTTTTGACGATTTTCTCAACTTTATATTCTACCATTTCTATTAAACTTTAAAATTTTACAATCAAATGTTTTAATTTCTGAGAATTCTATCTTGGTTTCTGATTGTTCCTTTTTCTTAGCGTCCTGTTCTCATTTACATATATTATACCTATTCAGATCTTTCAGGAGTAGGGTGATAGCTTTAGTCATGCTACAGACTGTGTAGCTAAGACAACAAACATTTATTCCTTTTTTCTTTTTTAAAGATTTTATTCATCCATTCATGAGAAACACAGAGAGAGAAGCCAAGACATAAGCAGAGAGAGAAGCAGGCTCCTCATAGGAAGCCTGATGTGGGACTTGATCCCCAGACTGGAGGATCATGCCCTGAGCCGAAGGCAGACACTCAACCACTGGCACCCAAGCATCCCCAAACATTTATTCCTCACAGTTCTGGAGGCTACAGAGTCCAAGATCAAGGTGCTATCAGATTCAGTGTCCGGTGAGATCTCCACCCTTATGGCCTAATCACCTTCCAAAGAGCCCACCTCCTAGTACCACCACATTGCTGGATAGGATTTCAACATATGAATTTTAAGGGGACACATATATTCAGTCCATAACAGCAATCGTCTATCTTGGTTTGTTGAGGATAGTCATAGTTTATACATGTCTGTCCTGGCATAAATATTAATAGTTCACCATATCACTCTCTACATTGTCCCAGCTTGAGTGATAAATAACATTATTACTCTCAAGATATTGATGAGAATTTCTTTAAAGTTTTTTTGTGTTCTTGAATTATTTTTGTTTCATCAGGGTGCAATTTTCAGGTAATTGTTTTTTGTAACCTTGATTGTCCATTGATAATTAAGAATGAGGAAGTAGTAATTAGTAGCTCTGGGTTTATAGGGCTTGTTGACTAAGTGAGCTTTGTTCTAATGGGGTGGATAGGGAACTGACTCCTGTTCTGGAGACTTCTGAAGGAAAGAATAAGAAGGATTGTATTTCGTGCTACTAATAATCACACGAGTTAAATTTGTCTCATGCCATTTTTAAAATTTCTATAAGATATATAAATCTTTTTCTTTTTATCTTTTCTAGTGGTGATCACATCATGTCCTGGCTATCATGCAATCTATGTGTAGGTATTGGGAATAGGGATGGGTGGGAGTGGGGAGCAATTGTTTCATATATGAACCTTTAATCAGTCCTCATTTTTCAGTTCCAGTTCTCAGTCTTCTCTCCTGCCTTCCCTGCCAATTCAGGCCCAGAGCTTCTCCCAAGTTCTAGACGATCGAATCCATTCTCTACAGTGAACCCTACCAAAGTTTCCTGCATGTACTTTTTGGCTGCGAGAAATTTGCCAAATCTACTCATCCACTTATAGTGTCCCCTCTCCATGTTCTTTGCTGTTATGTGTTTATGGGTTTTTTCCTCTCTCTCTCTCTGTGTGTGTGTGTGTGTGTGTGTGTGTGTGTATGCATGTGTGTGTGGTAACAGGTAGAAAATGTGCTCAGTCCAGCATCTTGAACAGTAGATAGTTATATTTTTTATCCTTTATAATGAGAATACCAATATTTTTCCCATTTACTTTTTGGCACATTTCAGACTGAACCCCAATATCCATTCTCCTTCATTTGTCACAGAACCCCGATTTTTAGCAGGCACACAGCAACCTGGAACAATTCTAGCCTCCCTTGCAACTTGATGTGACTAAGTTCTGGTGAAATGGGTTATAAGTGAGCGGCCTTAGAGAAACTCCCTAGAACTACCCTTAAGTGATAGGAAGTCTTTGGCACTGTCTTGAGCCATGAGCTGAGGCTACATAAAGAGCCTAGGTTTCTGATACCATGAGCCCAATACTAGTCCTGGACCACTCATCTAGACTTTTATGGGACGGAAATTTTGTTTTGCTAAAGGCATTGTTATTTTTAGGTTTTCTTCACCAACTAATACAACCTTAAAAATTATCAGATACTATTTTTTAAAATATTTCATTCATTTATTCATGAGAGAGGCAGAGACAGGCAGAGGGAGAAGCACGCTCCTCGCAGGGAGCTTAATGTGGGACTCGAGCCCAGGACCTGGGATCATGACTCAAGCCAAAGGCAGATGCTCAACCACTGAGCCACCCAGGTGCCCCTAGATACTATTATTATATCTTACACTAGATTGTATTTTAAACTGCACTGGCCCAGTGACTTTTTGGAACCCCTCATCTTTGTCTTACTCATTTTTCTCATTAACAACTGGCATAGAGTAGAATTCCTTATATTTATTTATTAAATAAATTATCTCAATAGTTATTAGTTCTTTAAAATAATTTAAAGCCATAAAACCACAAAATAAAAGTGTTAAAATGATTTCAGCTCATTAATGTTTCTAATATATAAAGGGCTTCTAAAAAGAGAAAAGACCAAAAATTCAATAGAAAAATGAGCCTAGGACATGACACTGAAGGTAAAATGCAAATTGTTCTGAAATATACAAAAAGGTGGTTGGCCTCACAGACAACATAAATACACATGAAAAATTATGTGAAAATACCATTTCTCACCTATCAGATTAGCAAAAGTCCAAGTATGACCCCATCCTCTGTTGGTGAGGCTGTGGGGAAATAGATGTGTCATGCACTTTTGGTGGGAATGCAGCATGGCACTACTTTGTGATGGGGAATCTGTCCATAGCTACCACAATGTAGAATTATTTATGTATTCACTCAGCAATCCTACTTATAGAAATCTCTTCTACATGCTTGATATATATATATATATCATATATATACATATATGATTATATATTATAGCAATGAAATAACAAAATATTGGTAACAGCCCAAATATTCATTGGTTGGGGAGCTAGTCAAATAAATTATGGTCCATCATGCAATGGAATACTATAGAGCAATACAAAATGAAGAAGATCTTTGTAGTTTGATATGGGAAGAGTCCCAGTATGTTTTCTGAAGTGAGAATAGCAAACAGGGAACTAATATATTTAAATGTTGCCTTTTATGCAAAGAAAAAGAGGGAATTCAAAATATTAATTGATAACATAAAGAAAACTTGTCAGGATAGATAAGACGCTAATAAAAATAGTTACTTAACTGAATGAAGAGAAACAAAGATAGAAGTGAGACTTTTTAAAAATTCCAATATAGTTAACACACAGTGTGTTACACTAGTTTCAGGTGTACAATATAGTGGTACAATTCTATACATTACTCAGTGCTTATCATGATAAGAAGTGAAGCTTTTGTTTTTTTTTTAAGGTTTATTTATTTGAGAGAGAGAAAGAGAGGATGTGGTGAGGAAGAGGGATAGAGAGAGAGAGAGGGAGAGAGAGAGAGAGAGAGAGAGAATCTCAAGCAGAGCACAGAGCCTGATACAGGGCTTGCTCTCACAACCATTAAGATCATGACCTGAGCTTAAATCAAGAGTTGGATGCTTAATCAACTGAGCCACCCAGGTGTCCCTTGGTTTTGTTTTTGATTCATGTAACTCAAATGTATATTTGAAAAAAAAGAAAATATAAGTAAAAAATAAACAAGTATGAAAGTTTAAATAAACGTTATAATTTCCTAAAATATAGCCAGTGCCTGAAAGGGACTATAGGACCCACTAGAATTCACAGACATGTAAACATATTTATTATACTAGCTTGATTGTAAGTTTCAGACTTACAGAATCGAAGACTATTAAAATTAGTAAGGATCTGGATATTTGCTTGTTCCAATCCTCTCATTTTGCAGATGGATAAAATGAGTCCCAGAAAGGCTTAGTTACTTGACCAAGGTCACACACTTATTAAACAGAGCCAGATTTTACTATAGTTGGCTGACCTCTAGCCAAGTGTTCTTTCTACTATTCTGTGTTCTCTAGACATGTAAAGGATGAGTTAAGTGACACATAATCTCATACTGCACCATATTGCTTAAACCAGAACCTCAAAAAACTAATCAATTTGTTCCAGTATTTATCATGCCCAGTATTTATCATGCTCTATGTCCCAGAGCCTATGTTAGGAGCTACAGTCAAGTCAAGGAGGTCCTGCCCCCTCTGTTATCTGCACTCTAGCTCCTACAGAACCTGGTCCCCAAATGAGATTAGGACAGTTAGTTGTGATAGTTCCTATCTGAGCTCACTCTTCTACCTCCCAGGAGATGTCAAGAACTACCTGGCCTCCAGGTCCCTCAGGTTTTAGCCTTGGCCATGGTCAACCTTCAGAGAGCAGATGCCAGAAGTCTCACACTGAATGTGCTTGGGTCAACCAGAACAACAAAGCCAAATCCCCTGATTTCCTAAGCCTTGAGGCAACAGAGTGAAAGAGAAACTAAAATGTGGATTCAAAGTGAGAGGCAATTAAGGAAATGGGAAAAGCAAGAGAGAGGAGAAGAGAACAGGGGTGGTTTGGAGCCATCGTGGAGACAGAATTATATTAGTCAGGACAGGCTATGGTAACAATTCCCCAAATCTCAGCTGCTTATGACAACAAAAGATGATTTCTTGCTCATGAAAAATCTTCTCTGAGTTCAAGTGACTGTTCAGAGCAGCTCTCCTCTCTTCAATGACTCAGAGATCTAGACTTTTCCAGTATGTCTCCAAGATTGAGTCTTTGGGTTTACGCGGTGATAGGGATTGGAGGAGGGAGAATTGGAGGCAGCGGGTATGGTAACTAGCAGCCGTGAAATTCTCCAGCCCAGAGTCACATACACCACTTCTGCTCCTAGCGCATTGGCCGAAACTAGTCACAGACCTCACGGGCCCTACAAGGCAGGCTGAGAATTGTGGGAGCGCATACGGGGTATTTGGTGAGCAATACTGTTTGCCATGGAAATTACCAAGATCACAACTTTCATATTGTCCCGACTGTCAGTGGGTTGATTACTTAAAAGTTGCAGAGTAAGACAAAAATAGGGCTGAAAGCGATCCCTCCTTTTTTTCCCTTAGTACTCACACATTATTAACATCCATTTTTTAAACTCAGTTTTTATTTAGAGTTGGACCAGGACAAATTTCGGTCCTTTTAAAATAACAAAGCAGTAGAAATTTCAGGATGCTAAGAGCCTTAGGTCATTGAGGAGTTATTCTATTATCCTTTTAGTCTCCAATCCCAAGCAATATTAAAAAAACAAACAAACAAAAACAAAAACAAAAACAAAAACAAAAAACAAAAATCAGATGTTACCTACACAGTTTGGGGCTTCTACTAGTGAGATTTGTTCTCCTTTTCATTGGTAGAAGTTAGAGTAGTTTGAGATTCCCCAGTTTTTGAGGGAGCCAGACACAGAGAGGAAGATGTATGGATTCCTTTATTATAACTTCTCTGGAGGCAGAAATGAGGGACTGTGGCCAAAAGCCAACTCCATATTCTTTACCAGCAACATTCAATTGTTACTCAACATAATTTGGATGCAGACTATCTCATCTCTCATACTCCCTTGTAAGTTCCTTAGAGTCAGAACACACAAGATAATATATACACACTTAAGAGTGCATTCATCTCTCTCACAGTACCCACGCATAATAGGTGCTTGGTCAGTGAGGGTCCATGAATTAGGACCTCCCAAGTCCCCAGGGTGCAGGATGCACTTGCAGTCCCATGGGCTGGAGGCTGTGCTGCCTTAGTCTCTCCATCTTTTCTGATCGCTCAGGCCTGGTGGCGCAGACTGGTTCGCCCAGTGCAGCTCAGGGCCCCATCTCTCCTCCAAACTGTCACTGCATTCACTGAAATGGCTTATGGTATCTTCACTGTTGTGCCAATCGTTGTGTCACTGATCTGTCACCCTTTTTATTACTGGTAATATCTCATTTATTCAAATATTTTTTGTAGAAATGAGACATTTTCATTGTTTTGAAAATGTATGTACAATTGGTCTTTGAACAACACAGGAGTTAGGGGGGCTGATTCCCCCAAGGTATAGAAAATCTACCTATCACTTTTGACTCCCCCAAAACCTAACTACTAATAGCCTACTGTTGACTAGAAGCCTTACTGATAATACACAATAACAGCACCAATAATAGTTAATTAACACATATTTTGTATGTTATATGTATTACCCACTATATTCTTAAAGTAAACTAGAGAAAAGAAAATGTTATTTAGGAAATCTAAGAAATATATTGAAGAAATCTAAGAAGATACATTGATGATACTGTGCTATATTTATTGGAAAAAGTTCAGATATAAGTGGATCTGTGCAGTTCAACCTGTGTTGTTGACAAGGGTCAACTGTATTCAGTTGTTTTAACATGCATATATGTTTTGCCTACTGTGTTAACCAGCCTCTATTTTAAGCACTCTACGAATATGAACTCATGGAATTCTCGTAACAACCCTTTATGCACTCAAAAACCACAATGAGAGCACTATTCCTAACGCTGAGGCACAGAGATGTTAAGTCATTTACCCAAGCTCACAGCTAGTGAGTAGCAGAGCTGAGATTTGAACCAAAGCAGGTATTCCCTAAACCTTAGCAAAATGTCTGCAGCAAAGGGTTTTGTCTTTTTTTTTTTAATTAATTTTTATTGGTGTTCAATTTACCAACATACAGAAAAACACCCAGTGCTCATCCCGTCAAGTGTCCACCTCAGTGCCCGTCACCCATTCCCCTCCAACACCCGCCCTCCTCCCCTTCCACCACCCCTAGTTCGTTTCCCCGAGTTAGGAGTCTTTATGTTCTGTCTCCCTTCCTGATATTTCCCAACATTTCTTTTCCCTTCCTTTATATTCCCTTTCACTATTATTTATATTCCCCAAATGAATGAGAACATACACTGTTAATGATCTTTTCACTCGGATACTTCAAACCAGATAGTGACTTCAAGTCATTGGGCGAAACTACTATCCCAGACAGAAACCCTGTAGAACCCGAAGCCATTAGGGCAACTGAACTCCCACTCTTGTTTGTTTCCCAGAGGTGAGCCTCCTGCAAAATGTGCACTGAGTAGATTCCAATTATGCTCTCACCCTTGTGCCCAGGTTGCAGATCCACGGCCACTTCAGGTTCCTGTTATCTTCCCAAACCTTCACTCACACCTCCTGCCCCATATTTTTTCAGATGGGCAGTCTGTTGAAGGGAGAGATCCAACTGGGGAGCTCCTGCTGGACATATTGTGGCTTCCAGTGGGGTAGTGCTGCCCCTTTGGGGCGTTTGGAAAGCAGAGAGCAGTTTCCTGGGTGGTCACAGTGATCCAGTGACTCTACCAGCATTGAGTGGACCACAGCCCAGGACGGCTGGCACAGACAAGAATTGTCTGTCCTACATCATTTTTTGTCTGTCCTACTGGACAATTACACAAATGAGAAACCTGTTTTATTTTCATTTAAATTCAATTAACTAATATAATGTATTATTAGTTTCATGGGTAGAGGTCAGTGATTCAACAGTCTTACACGACACCCAATGCTCGTCACATCAAGTGCCCTCCTTAACGCCCACACCCAGTTACCCTGTCCCCCCATTCCCCTCCCCTCCAGCAACCCTCAGTTTGTTTCCTACGATTAAGAGACCTGTTTTTAATCATCTGATCATGGAACCTTACCACAAAGTTTTGAAGTTTTGGAGTTTGGGGAGGTTTTATTTTGTTTACACTATAACGTACACTTAATTTCCAAGGAATTCGACTACTGTGCAAATCAAGGAAAGGCTGTTCTTTATTTTGTTTGGAACTTTATCAGAGGACTATTGACTATTCCAGTAAACACATCACTGACAGTGATCCCAGTCAGAGTTTCCAGTCACCAGTCTACTAATGTATTCCCAGTCTGCATCCATAAGCACATGCAAGCAAGCGCATCCATGAGGATTTCACATGTGCAGGCATGGAGCACTTCCCCAGAACTAGTAGTACATCTTTTGCATTGAGATACACATGATTTTATTGTGAGTTACCTTCCTTATGTAGTCTGGCCTATTTCTGGGTTTTGGAGGAATGATGATGAAATTTGACACCCCTGACTCGACCTTCCAACCAGAGAGATATTCCTGGCCAAACTCATCATCATCATCATCATCATCATCATCATCATCAATTTTTCTGAGTGCCTGGATATTACCATTAGGCAAGATACTAATTTACTCGAAATTATGTGTGCATATAGGTTACGTTGTCTGTGGATTTCACTTTGGGAAGATAAGGGGGCATTATAAATGGTTTTAAAAAACATCATCAGGACTGATGGGTCAGAGAATAGCCTCTCAAGCACCCACATAGAAGGAGGCAGGGCATGTACAGCAAACCCTCAGTACTGTAGTGAGGGAGCTAAACAGGGACAAAGCCTGCCCCAATCACAGCTCAGCCTAATTACCACGTTGCAGATAATGATCAGCTTGCTGCCGTACCCTGCGAGCAGCTGCAGGAAATCAGTCTGGCTGAGGGCATGCTTTACCCTGGGTTACTGGAGTCAACTTGGCTTTGATTCACAAGAGCTGGCAATTGCACTAAGTATATGACAGATCAACAGAAGTCTTTCCATTTGCAAAGCACCTGGGAAAACCTCCTAATAGGCCTACTACACGATTGGCACTTAATGAATATGTAACAGAAGTACAATTTGATTGAAGGAGGAGATTCTGGCCTATTTTTCTGGGTTTTGGAGGAATGTTGATGAAATCCTACACCTCTGGCTTGATTTTCTAACCATAGAGATGTTCCTGGTCAAACACATCATCATCATCATCATCATCATCATCATCATCATCATCAACGACGGCTCCTGAGTGATCACTATTCAGAGCCGCAGTGCCTGAGCCTGCTTGCTCATCTTGATAGTGCCGGGTGTGATCATTACGACTTTTATTATCCGACGCACTTATTCAACATTCAACAAATGTCTGTCAAGCACCTACTCTGTACCAGACGGTGCGAACAAGATGTGGTTCCTACTGTCAGGAAAGTTCACAGATTCAGGGAAGAAATTGATATTAATAAATAATTATGCATTTATAGCTGATTTAATTATGAAAAAATAAATTCTTTGAATACCCCATGGGCACCTGAACTCATCAGTCTTTGCCTCCCACACCCCAGCTTGCTTCTCCCCAGAAGTCCTCATCTTAGCTGGATTTTTATCCAACCAGTTCCCCACATCAGAAAATAATCATCTTAGCAATTGCTTCTTTCTCACTTCCCACCCCTGACACCCAATTAATCACCAAGCTTACTGCTACTTTTACCCTCCAAATGTTTTTCTAATGTGTCCCTTCCTCTCTGTCCCCCACGGCCCTCTTTCTCATCAGCCTAGACACTTGCAACAACCCTATGACAAGTTTAGTCTTGTCCCCATATTAAGCAGAATTCAGGCACAGAGAAAAGCATCTACTCCATCCAGATTGGGTGGAAGGGGATTGGTTAGAGGGCCTTAAATGGCTTACAGAATTGTTGGAAAGCTGAATAAACAGGTTGAGCTTTTGAAAGTGGCTTTGACAGCCACATTCCAAACCTGGACACCAAGGGAACTACTGCCTCTTTTATAATCAAGAAGCTGTGTGCCAAATACAGAAGCCTGAGCTTCAGCTGCCAGCTCCAGAACCACGCCGCCACTGCCATAATCAGGATTCCAGTACAACCAGGAAGCCATGACAATTAGGAAACAGCCATGATGAGAAGCAGCCATGACCGGGAAACCACTGCCGTAAACCCCAGCACCTCCATGAGTGAGTTGGCAAGCAAACCAGCACAGGCCCCTTGCCTCATTTCCACCTTCCAAATCTCAGGCGAGTACTTCTGTGTAATATAACCTAAGTCATACCCAGAACCCTAGTTTCAGTGGAGTCCTGCAAGTGCACTTGGAGCTCTCTAGCCACCGCAGAGCTGCAGTGTAGGAAGGCTCTCCAGGAGATTAGAATAAATGTGCAAGCCCACTACATCTACCATTCCTTCCTTATGGTCACCTGAGTGAAGTATCTGAAACAGAAATCTGACCACATTGCCCTCCTGTTGAAATCCTTTCAGTGATTCTCCACTGCTCATAAAATAAAATGAGTCCAAGTTCCTTGGCTTGGCTTCTCTTCCACCATATGCCGCCAGCCACTCACACTCAACCCGCTGGTAGCACCAGGGTGCATTCTCTGCTCTTGTAGGACCCCATGTCTTTATTCCTGCGACCCCCTCTGTCTGGAATGCACTTTCCATCTTGCCTGGCTAACTTTTACTGATTCTTCCAGACTCTGTTCAGGTGGACCAGGAAGCCCTTCTTGAACCTTAGGGGCCATTCGCTACCATTGCAGGTTTCCTGGGCGTGCCTAGAACTTGAAATTATCTGCTCATATTTCTGCCTATGCCATTAGATATGTGTTCTCCTGGAGCAGCAATGAATTCATTTTTATAATTTCAGTGCCTAGCACAGTACCTGGCCCTAAGTAGATGCCACATAAAAATGTGTTAGACTGAAAGGAATGGGAATGAACTAAGTATGTCTTCAGTTGGGTTCTCTAGGAGTCAGACTCTGAGGCAGTGTTCACATGTAGGCAGTTTATTGAAAATTTGTTGGGGATCAGTCTCTGCAAGGGGGCAAGAAGGTGAGTGGGGACGTGAGGAAAGCAAGGTTCGATAGATGGAGGCACTGAACAGTGGTACAGTGGTAATAGACCTCAGCCAGCCCCACAGTGAGTGCAAGAGCTGGAAAGACCGTCTGAGTTGTCCCACTTGGAAGCAAGAGGGCTGGGCCTTTATATCCCCATATTAACTCATCATTCAATGTGGAAGACAGGGTGTCGCCTTGGTCTCAGCAACCCCCTTCCCCTGAGGGCAACATCAGAAGGTGGCTGCATCAATCAGAGTTTGATCAAGAAGGAGAACCACTATGATAAATAGGTGGATAGAAGGATGGAGGGATGAATGATATGATAGATAGCATTTGTAGCTGATTTAATTATGAAAAAAAGAAACAAGATGATATGATATGATATTTACTCATTTATTAAAGGGACCTGGCTTCATGCTATCATGGGAGCTGATTACACTGTTTCTGTGAAACTGTTGTTTCTGTGTCTGGGGCTGGAGCCTGAAGTCTGCAAGACAGGTGGTCAGAATAGAAGATGAAAGTGAAGTGTGGGGAGTAGGACAAACTGGAACCTATGAGGCTATGCTGGAACCCAAGAGAATGGGCTAGAATCCATGTCAGTCTCTTTATCCAAGCCACCATCATAGGCCAGTGGGTGTGTAGAGAAGCTGACACCCTCCATCAGGGAGCTAAGACTTGTCAGCTGCCAACACTGCCAGATTCTGGGAAAATGAGTGCCTCAGTACTAAAACAGGGACCTGGACAGAGAGCCACAACAAAATGCTGTACAGAGAACACCACTCGGCAAGATTCCTGACCTCTTGGGCCTCGCTACCCAAGGATGACAAAATCTGGCCTGGAAAACTGGTGAGTCATGTATAGTCAATGTACAGTAAATGAAATAAAAATTAAACCAGTTAACAAACACCTTACCTACTATCACAGACTACGAACTTTGAGATGAAAGAAAAGAACAGAAGATATCTCTAAGGGCCAGAGGGGATTTTTTCAAGGGTTCACAAGATTAAAGGTGATAGTGGGAGAGCGATTGGAGCTGAGAGATAAGGACAAGGAAACAAGTTATAAACATGCACGACATGTTGTAGTTTTGATGAGGAATGTGGGAAATGGGATTTGGAGGATGAAAGTCTGGGAAATATTAATAGAAAACAACATATAGTGTCAGAAATCTATTCATCTATCCCTTCTTCCAGCCCTCCCTATTCCTTGGCCATCGTCTTAGCCAAGGATGGCACTCTGTCGTTCCTTCCCACTTCTTGCCCAAGAAATCACTAATTAACGAAGGCCGTCTTTCCTGATGTGCCCAGATATGGTTTCAGAATTCTTCTTAGCTCAGCTGTCCAGATAGCCATACCACCCTACTGGATGGAGCGCAGCAGTCCTCCTGGTCTCTATTTCATTCTATTCATTCATACTCACTTTACCATTTCCCCTAAGGATGCCCGTGTCTCACACCGTCATTAGCTACAATGACAGAGCTACAACCTACAATGCTACTTTCCGCATCCCCTGGCCTTAGTGGCAGAAGGCAGAGGGGAAGGACTGGAGGCCTTTAATGCTATTTCTCCAATTTCTCCAGCACAGCACAGTCCTGCTTCTCTGAGATGTGGGTTTAGGAACCAGGATGAGGATTAATGGGAGCAAAGACAAGTGTTGGGGATAAGCCTATCTGCTATTTTCTGAATAATTGTTCTTGAGAAGCAGGCATTGGAAAGAAATTGGAGGAATTCTGTTTTTACTAGTAATAATTATGAAGGAGATATATTTAGAGCTCTACCTTGCTTTTAGCAATGGGTAGATGTTAATTGAATGTTTAAAATCAACCTATTGGCTTAGACCATTATTGAAGAAAACTTGAGTTCTGATTTATTAACTTAATGTTTTAACAATGCATTAATAGTGCATTCCTCTGGCCCTATTCCCCAATTAATTTCCTGTAAGCAAGCATTTAAATGTTAAAGAATGTTAAGGAATCTCTTTGTAAGGCAAATGATTGCTTTGTAGTGTAAATAACTCCCTCAGTTTATCTAATATTGATATTACCTGCTGCTATTATAGAAATTTATATTTTTCAAAGCACTACCTTACTTAAATGTATTTGATCATCCAAATGACTCTGTAGGGTAAGTGTGGGGCTGCTGTTACTCCCACTCTCTGAAGAAGAAACAGGAAGTATACTTTTAAGTGTTTTGTTGAGCTAAGTTTATAAGGTTTGAGTTGTTAGTGACAGTTAAGACCTGGTCCCGAGTCCTCTGACTTGTGGTCAAAACTGAGTGCTTTCCATTGGAGTGTATTATGTCAAGTTATATATCTGCTTGTTTGTTTGTTTTTATTTTTTAAGTAGGCTCCACACCCAGCATGGAGCCTCATGCAGGGCTTGAACTCATGACCCTGAGGTCAAGAACTGAGTTGAGTTCAAGAGTGGGTCATTTAACTGACTGAGCCACCAAGGTGCCCCATCTGCTTATTTATTTTTTAAGGTGATATCAGCTGTATCATGGTCTCTGAGTTCAAGTATATTCCAAAATGATCTCCTTGAAGAGGAACTGAACTATGGTCTCATTGAATGATTGCAATCTTTGGTCTAGAATTTTCAAGCTGGACTCCTCAGGACCTCACTGTGCTTTGACTTATCTCAGATGTTCTTAAAAATGCAGATTCTGGGTCCCACCTCAGACCCATCAAATCTGAATCTCTGGGGTGGTAGGAGGGAAAACATCTGCATTTTTAACAGGGTTTTCAGCTAATCCTAAAAGACCTCAATGTTTGAGAACCACTCATTGAACGTACCTGTCTTAAGATGAGCACACATGACCATCATAAGCTTTGATAATGCAGTAGCCAGACTCAAAAAGCTAACGTGCAGCCATCAGCTACAGATCATATTAAATGTACCATTACGTTCATAATGCATGGACTGATCTCGGTCTTCGTCCACAGAAATATGGCGATCAGAAGAACCAAAAGAATTTGTATTACAGCACCGTTTGCCACCACAAAACCATTAAATAGCTTTTCTGTGTGCTCTTAGATATATGCCAAGGAAAAGGATGAAATCTCCTGGGACTTCCTTGAGACCTTCACCTAGTAGGTTTTATTAGCATTTGAGGAAGGGCTTGGGGATCAATTTTTGGGGAACCCAGAAGTTTAATGTGACAGAAACAATACCACAGGCTCACTGAGCCTGCTTCTCATTTTCCTGGCAGCACCAATATGTTAAGCCTAGTATTTTTGCAGGTAGGTGAGTCTATGGGACTAGTTCCCACTCTGGAACATGAGAAGGAGTATGGTGTACTGCCCAGGTAATAATAGCAGGGCTGTCTTATTTATGAGATCTCTCTTTCCTCCTGCTGGAGGCAGAGGACACAGTGAAGAGCCCCCAGCCTTGGGGGTAATGCCGGAGACACAAGGTGGAGGAACCTGGGTCCCTAATGACTAGGTAGAGCAGAGCCTACGTTCCTCCCCTCACCCCCCAGCCTCCAACTCACATTGGGCTATGTAAGATGTCAGTGATGCCAGAGAAAAAGAAAGTTTGAGACTACGTCACCACCAAGCTCTGGGTGTCTGTCACAGCGTACTGCTGGCTCTGATGACATGGATAGATCCTCCAGCATTTTGTCCTCCTCCCTCTTCTCAGCTTCCCAGAGGCAGTTCTGTGACCTAAAGAGTACGTTTGTTGTCTTCTGGCCACTCCCTGCACCATCCCTCTTAGCACTTGGAAACCAGGCCCTTCCTCTTCCCCCCGCTGCTCCCCAGAACCTACACTAGTTTTCTGGTCTGCAGTTAAATTTTGCCTGGAAAATGTGGACTACAATTAACCATCAATGCAAAGCCTATTTATTTTCCACCTCTCTGCTGACATTTAAATTCAGTATTTAATACAAAGGGAATAAAGTGGGGACGGATCCCTCCAATATGAGTTTCCAAGGTCTGGTTCCCCAAGGTGGCTAACGGTAGAAGCCAGATAAAAGGCTGCCTGTGGAAGCTGACCTGTGTGATAAAGGTGTCCCAGGGTTGTCCTGTCCTTCCCAGAACCCGGCTTTAGCATTAGGTGGCCTGAAAGAGGTTTCCATAGGCCAAATATCTATCCCCAACTGGGGGCAGTAATTGCATTTAGGGAGGTTGTTCTAGTGTTAACCCCAACTTTACCTTCTCTGGAGCTCTTGGGTGTGCTGCAGCGTCAGTCATAAGTTGGAAGGGAGTGTGCTTGGTGGACAGAGGGTGGGGAGAAATGCCCCAGATCTCTATCACTTACGAGCTATGTGACCTTGAGTGAGTTCATTCACCTTTCTGGGCTGTGGTTGTTGCACCTGCAAAATTAGTACTTAACTAATAAGTCTGGTTAAGAGACAGGACTACAAAGGGCTTAGTGCCTGGCACTTAGCGAGTATCCATAAATGCTAGTTGTTGCGATGGTAACCGTGCTTGTGGTAGTTATGATAACATCTGGATTTCTTCTGCTTCTGTTTTGGTGGCTGTCCAGTTGCTCTACAGGAGACTCTGTCCCCAACTAGAGGCAAACTATGACTTTCTAGAATTTTAAAGATAGAAGGGACCTTTGTGAAACCCCTCATTGTACCGGTGGGGGTCCTGTGGCCCAGAGCGATGAAGAGATGTGCCTAAGTGATTGATGTCAGCAGTGGAACTGAGGCTTCGCTCCCATGTGCTTCCTGTCCCCCAACCCTTGCATAGAGCTTTCCCTACAACCCTCAGGTTCTGAAAGCAAGACCTCTTGGATTCGAATACTGCTCCCTGATTTGAATACTGCCGAATACAGGAAAGATCCCTGGTTTCAACATGCCCCAACGTGTCCTTGTCCGCAAAGTGGGGAGAATAATTGCTTGTACGTCACACAGTTTTGAGACTGGAACAGTCTCTGGTTCATAGAAATCCCTCTGTTAAGTTTAACTGTGCTTAGCGATCCAAGCCCGTGAGACGCAAGCTGAGCCTGCCTTCACATCTAGAACAAGAGAACTTAGCACTCCCTAGACCACAGCTCCACTAACGTGTTGGACTCCATGGGCCACGGCTGACCCATAACCTCACAGTCTTTAGCACTTCTAGCAAGTTTTCCCTAGCAGCTCTGCCGAGTGGCATGGTCTAATCCTGCCTGCCAGCTTTACAAAATCAATCTAAAACGACTTCATGAGGATGACAGGCCAGGATTAGGAGACATTTCTGATGGACAAGAAAATGGAGACGCAGAGAGAGTGAACCCCGTGTCTTTCCTCATGTGTGTGAGTCAGTGACAAAAACAGTCAGGGCTGAGCCCTCCTGGGCCCTGCCTGGGAGCCTAGGGCCTGTTCCTGTAAGCCCCACTCGCCTCCCCACACGTCTGCCCTCCCACTTTTCAATCTTGGACACCCCGATGAATGTGGGGCTAGAATTCTAAGCTGAACTCCCCAGGATCTCACCTGGCATTGACTCGTCTCAGACAAAATGTGCTACAGTCAAAAAAACAGCAACGGAGTCCCTAGAACTCCCAGTCAGCAGAGAATCTTCCCTCTGCCAGAAGTGGGATAAATGGAAGAGAGGCAAAAATACTTCCACAAACACTCTTAAGCCCTATTTGATAATGAGAAGAGGAAAGGCACTAGAGGTAAGACATGTCCGTTAGCTTCCCCCGGGACCTGACCTTGATCAGAGTAGCCTTAGACTACTTGCCCGAATCATAAAAGCAACCACAGTGGCTACGGAGCTGGATTTTTCTAAAGAGGAAACCACAGACCTCATTTCCCACTGCTCTTGCCTCAGCCCTCTTTCCCAGGCTCCTTCTTCTCAGTAGCCAGCAGCTGGCCAAATTTCCCCTTGTCACTTGTGTGATCCCTTCGGGGAAGATATAGGGGGCCAGGGGCTCTAACCAGAGCCACCTAATTTTGAGCAATTCTGCTGTTCCAGCCCCCAGCCCCACCAGCACCTCTCTCAGTTTCAGCTTTTGCAATGGCATGGGCCGCCTCTTTCTGTGGCTGACAGCAGCCCCCTCCTGAGCCCAGGACCACTGTGCCTCGGTGAGCATTCATCCACAGGCTGAGGAGACAGTGCTGGGGGACAGCGCTTCTCAGTGTCTAGCAGAGGCATCTGTGGCCTGTGTGGTTGGGCCACCATCATCACAGACACTGCTGATAACAGCCAGCGAGTGCATCCCAGGGGCCCTGAGCACTGAGACCCGACTGTCCGGCTGCATAAACGAAGCATAAACCCTCATCACTTCATCTTCCTCAAAGGAAATTTCAGCCGCACAGAAACAGCCCTGCGGTTGCTGCCTCCTGCTTCCCCCACCCTGAAAGTGGTTGAGACTACAAGGTGGCACTTTGAAGACTTTAATGCAAACATGATGTTCTGGACCCGACTCTGGTGACCCCCCAGGTCCTGCCCCCCCCCCCATCCCCCTCTTCTTAATCAGTGAGCCAGGATTATGGTCCTGGTGAGAAATGATAGTTAGCCCCGTGGCCAGCATACGGAAGCAGCCCCCAGGCTTCGATGCCAAACAAAAAGCGGACTCTGAGGAGGCCTTGCAAAATGGGGAGGCTCAGGGCGTGGGGTGTGACCCACAGGACACGCTCCTGCCCACACTGCGGGCCACTTGTAAAGGACGAGGGAGAAAAGCCACGACAACGCCCGCATTGTCTCGGGTTTGTTAGCAAAGACGAGATAAGCAAAACATTCTCTCTCTAAAATTCAATTAATTTTTTTTTTTTCCAGGCTAATTCGTTTAGCCTGGTTTATCGCGAAGGCTGAGACGTCAAACCTCGGGGGGTGGAGGCAGCCTGTCCCCTCTGCCACGTGGTGCACGAGGAGGAAACAAGGCTCCCCGGCCAAGGTCACCCGTCAGTCATGTGGCGCCGCTGGAGCTGCTCCTGGGGGCTGCAGGGGGCCTCCCCTGACACCTCCCTGCAGGCTCCCTCCAGCTCACTGCCCGGCTCACACCGGGCCCTGCTCCCTGACATCCATCTTTCCTCCTGCCCAGCTACTCGGGGAGGGCCTCTCCCCCACCCTCCTTTTTATTAAAGGATCTTTGCCATTGAAAAGCTATATTCTCTGAGCGTAGAATTCTCTGGGACTCTTGTAGCATAGGCCCTCTAGCCCACGGCAGCCGAATGTTAAAGAGATTAGTTAATTAAGCCTCACAACACTGTCATCACTGTCTTTTTCCTCTCCAGGCCAAGAGACAAAAGAATAGGTACATCCAGTCGAGGCCAAAGGACAAGACAGTGGGGAAAGAAATTCCTCCAGCCCTCGTATTTGGCGTCTCAAGTCTTCTCAGAGAAGAGTAGATTCCAGATTGTTTTAGGCACCTGAGAGCGAGGCTGCCTTGAGTGGAGGGGGCTGGACCCTGGGCCCAGTTCAGGAGGCCTGACAACAAGCCAGGCTCTGTCCCTTCCGAGCTGCGAGGCTTTGGGCAAGTAGCCTCAAGTCTTCGAGCCTCTGTGCCTACCTCTGAAGGACAGAGCATTCAATGCCTACCTGATGGGGGGGGGGGGGGGGGGGTCTGGAAGAACTACCTGTAGGAAGATCTAAGAAAGCGCTGTAGACGTGTTTGTACCTGTTGGGTCACATGTGCCTTGAAGGGGGCAGGTGGCTTGCTGAGGCTCCCCTCAGAGACCCGGCGTCCAGCCAAGCAGTACCCCAGAAGTCAGGTGGCAACTCCAGAGCTAGCCCAGCCGTGAAGCGTTCACCTCAGAGGATGCGGCCATCTTTGTGGTCCTCTCCTTTAGAAAATGCCACAGACTTCTGGCGCGTGTCTTAAAAAAAAAAAGAGTGACTTTCTAAGATATATTCAGGCAAGTTTCTACATTTGTTCCTCAGATTTTAAAAGCCTGATTTCCGAAGCTGACTTCTCATTCTGAAGTCACTGGGCGGGCTCGAGTGTGTCCTCTGCGCTGCCCGGACGCGCCTCTGAGGAGCCGCCGGATGCCATCAACAGTGGGCCCCGAGACTGCGGGCAAGCGACAGGGCCGGCTTTCAAGGTGCTAAATGAGAAATGTGCGATTTAGGCCAAGCACTCACGTGTCTGAATGAAGGACAGGGACCGTCGAAGCTGCTGCGGCTGACAGGAAATGGATGTGGCCGTTGCTATTTACCTAGAAGAAATGAGTTCTCAGAGATCGACCTCAGTGAAAGGGACCGAGGGGCAGGTGGTTGGAGGAAGAAAACCAATTCCACTGAAGGAGTTTCCTCCTTTGTCATTTGCATCCCTGCCCTCCCCCCACCCCCCAAGCATCCCTTCTGGTAGTTTCTTCGTGGTTCTGTGCTGGTAACCTCAGTAAATCTGAGCTGACCTCCAATGCAGAGCGTAAAGTAGCAGAAGCACTAACAAAGGAGGGCAGGGGACCCCCAGCAGAGACCCAGATCTCTCATGAGAAACTGCAATCTGGGAGCAGCATGAATGTACCTTGAGCAGAAGGGCTTAGTGGTGACTGTTGGCAGGACAGATCCCCTCTGCTTGTCTTAGGGCATTTGTCCCAGCCACGCTTGGCAGAGGAAGCGGAATCACTAGGGCTGGAGGAAAGCCCTTGGCCCAGTCTGGCAACCCCTGCTTCTCACAGTCCCCATCCTGGGACATAGGAGGACCCAAGGACTATGCGAGACGGCAGGGCCCCTCTTGGAGAATGGCTGAGGCCAGACATGTCCCGGATGAGGCCGGGCTGGAGGGCTCCTGGGTGAGACCCCTCATCCCTCCTCGGGGAAGCAGGGAAGCAGACGGGCGCTGCTGTGATTACCAGGCTATTCCTCTCCTCCCTGTTTCAGCAGCCAAAGAATGCTGAGCCCTCTCTCCTGGCCTCATGCTTTCACTGGACTCCAGATCCCTTTGCAACTACCTCTTTCTTATGCTGATTGTTTGCTTTTTTTTCTTTTTTTTTAAGATTTTATTTCTTTATTCATGAGAGACACACAAAGAGAGAGAGAGGCAGAGAGAGACACAGGCAGAGGGAGAAGCAAGCTCCCCGTGGGAAGCCTAATGCAGGACTCAATCCCAAGATCCCAGGATGATGACCTGAGCCAAAGGCAGACATTCAACCACTGAGCCACCCAGGCGTCCCTGATGCTGATTGTTTTTACATCAATTCCTCACATACCAGAAATTAGCACCACAGAACAAGCAGACCTTTACGAAAAAATAAAAAGTGTCCCCAGTAAATCCCATATCATTGTTCAGACATCATAACTTCTGGGTGTGTATTCATTCAATAGGTCTTGGCTTTTGGTGGTGGGGTGTGTGTCAGGTGGGGGGGGGGGGTTGTTCATAGACCCCTTTGGGAATCCAATGAAAGCTAAATTCCAGCTACAGAATAATGAATACACATGCTAAAATTTGTATATAATTTCAGGGGGCTCGCACATTCTTTGAACTTCAGATTAAGAACTCTAACTTCAAACAAAAAGGGGAGCACCTGGGTGGCTCAGTGGTTGGGCGTCTGCCTTTGGCCCAGAGCATGATCCTGGGATTCTGGGATAGAGTCCCACATTGGGCTCCCTGTGGGGAGCCTGCTTCTCCCTCTGTCCATGTCTCTGCCTCTCTCTCTGTGTCCCTCATGAATAAATAAATAAAAATAAAATCTTTAAAAAAAAAACAACTCTAGCTTCAGTTGTTTTCAAACTTAGGAAGGCGCCTAGATCTCTGCACTTGTGCAGCATTTTGGTAAAGGCAGTGATTATCCACGCACTCAACCCCCTCGGGCTTGGGCAGGGAGAATGACCTCTTCGATGCTTGTCTCTTTGCTCTTTAGGGAAACAGTGCTTTTACTGGTAACAGGAGCCTCACCTAAGAATGAATGGAGCCAGACCACGGAGTACGTGTATGTAGAGAGGCATCGGAATTAAAAAAAATCACTCCTCTCACCCACCAGATAACAATGCAATCTGATGGAAATTGTTTTTTTCTATTGACGTAAGGGTTTAAAGATAAAAATATAAACTGCATTTCATGAACTACTTCTTAAAAGCTCTCCAAATGGTTTTATGCCATGATTCAACATCATCCACATCCCACCCACTGTCAAATACCTACTATAAGATTGTGCCTTTTTCTTGAAGGTTAGTTCCCAAGGGAGCTATAGAAAAACATTCATGAAATACCTCAAGGGGTTGGGATTTATGGTCTAGAGAAAAGGACTGCCCAGTGATTTCTGACCTGCCCTTATGCTGGTTCAGAGGAGAACAGGAATTTAGCAACTCTATGGAGTCAGAAGTCATAGAGTTCAGGGGACTCCAGGGCTGATGGCACCATGCTAGGGCAACTGTCTTAGAACTGGGTGCTAAGGAAGAATGAACAGATCTGCAGAAAAAGACAGAGGCAAGTGCCAGGTAGACAGGGAGGAAGAAAGGTTAGCCTCAGGACCTGTGGCTATCTAGGAAGATTCTCCGCAATTACATTGTCAACAATTCCTCCCATCTTAGGTGTGTACGCTGCTTTTTCCAGCAAGAGGTAAGGTCTACCTGCTCTCCCCTTGAAGTCCAGCTGGCTTTCTGACTTGCTTTGATCAGTCACAGGTGTGGAGATTGATGCTGTATGACTTCCAGAAGAGGTCTTCAGAGGCCTTGTAGGTTCTGTTTCAATCCCCTTAGAAGCCAATCACCATGGAAAGATGCTTGGACTAGGTTGCTGCATGATCAAAGCCTGTGAGCCAGAGACAGGTTATGTGAAGGGCAACATACAGCGCCCAGTAAGCCCTGGACCTGTGAGTGAGGCTGTCTTAGATCCTCCAGCCCCAGTGTAGCCATCTCAGCTTATCCTGCCATACTAGCCTGCCCAGATCTGAGCCACTCCAGCTGAAGCCCTAGACACTGTAGAACAGAGACAAACCATCCATCCTGAGCCTTGACCCACAAAGTCAAGGGAAAATAAAGTGGTGTTGTTTTATGCCACTAGGTCTGGGGGAGCTTGCTGCACAGCAGGAGATAACTGCTACCCAATGTCCCTTCTTCCCTCATCTTTACCAGCAGGAATCAGATTGTACTTTAGGTAGCAGTATGTCTACAAAACACACACACACACACACACACACACACAGTCCTCTTTCTTTCAGTTGACTTTTCTTTTATCTGTCTCTCAAGGTGACCACCAGTAGGTAGAAACTCCAGGCTAAGTTTTCCAAAAGGTTAGAGGCATACAGTATTCCTTTTTCCAGAAGCCCTTTGCTCCTCTACCCCCTCCCTCTTCTTCCAGACTAGGATGCTATGCTTGGATGGGCAGCAGTCACCTTGCACCGATGACAAATGTCCCACCTCTGGATACCTAAGGACAGGAATGACTGACTACTTTGAAATTGTTTCATGAGAAAAAATAAGCCTTTTGGTCATTTAAGCCAATATTATGGTTTTGCTTTTGATTATTATTCTGTTGGGTTTTTGTTGGTTGTTTGTTTCAGTCACTCGTATCAAACACATTTGTAATTTACAAGTTACAAATTCCTGGCCTTCCTAAGACCCAGCTATATTTCTGCCCTTGAATCCCATGAGCTATCTCTGTATCTTACATTTTTTTATATCTTGTCTTTACCCAGCTTGCGTAGGTTTCTGTTGCCAATGATTAAGCAATCCCTCGCCAGGACAAGGATGCTTGAACTAAGGATACAAAGGAAGGGTTTTGCAAGGACAGTGTTCTCTTTCACTGATGACAAGGCCCAGAGACTATTTGTCAGTAGCAGAAGGCTGTGAATAGTTTAGGTCGTGAACCACTGGAAAGGTTGCCAGGGGTCTTTGACCAACCTCCTTTCTTAAAAATCATTTGAGCAAGATAGGCAGCTGCCTTTAGGGGCTGGGTTAGTTCAGTATGGCCCTCCCCGTAGACAAGGACATCAAAGCTTAAATTTCGGATGTGTGAGATGTGGTACCTTCGGAAAATCAAACAGTCAGATCAAGCAAAGAGTTAAAGAAATCTCTTGGCCCTCAAAGGAGAAATCACCAAGCTGAAGAAAACCCTGGACATGATCCCTCTATTCATATTCTATGTCCACAGGCTTCAGTGCTCTGCTTCATGGCATGGAATGGAGTCGGTCCATTGACATTTATTAGTTCTGGTTTCTTGGAAGCATCTTTTCCACAAAATCCTCCAACTGCAGGTTTTTTCTTTTCTGCCTTATTGAAGAAGTGGTATAAGATTTTTAGATCGGACTCTTGCCACCTGCAGGGGAGATTGATCCTGAGTGAGCCTTGTCAACTCTGCTGTAGAACATGTAGACTCTGAGGGCTCTGGCTCTGTTTTGATGTGGTTTCTAGGTAGCACTTATTTCAGCCCTCCTGCTATGGTCAGGGATGGACTTCCTAAGATTCAGCGCCAGTCCCCATCCTGAAAGGCTGGTAGATCCCACATATGCTGCTTCCTGTGAGGAAAGGACACTTTCTCCTTTCTAATTCAGAAAAGACCTCCAGAAAAACAAGCATTCATTTCCTTCATGGAACAGCTGAAAGCCCCCCTTTTTCGCACAACCACAAACTTCCTTCCAATGGATCTATCAGCATTTAAATGTCATCTCAATGGTAGCAGGAATCTTTAACTTCTTAGTTATTTGAGGGGAGGAGGATGGGGAAGGAGGAGTAGAAAATTTGATAGTTCTTTTTAAAATGCCTTATGTAAAAGCATTTTCTGAAAGATGTTGGTTTGTTACTATCCAGCATTCGACCCCAAGAGAAAATTGCATCCTGATGGAAAACTAGAAATTCATTTCCGAGCACTAAATTGTAGACATTTATCTGAAAAAGATGCTCAGCATGTATTTTTTTTTCAGCATGTATTTTTAAGTGAAAAAATGTGGGTTACAAAACTGTGCATAGAATGATATTAATTTTGCTATGAAAGAAAGAAAGAAAGAAAGAAAGAAAGAAAGAAAGAAAGAAAGAAAAGAAAAAAAGAAAGAAATCATTTTAAAGATATATTTATTTCCAAAAAATACTAGAGATTTTAAATAGTAAAAATCACTATAATACTTATTGTGGATGGAACTATATATATTTTAAATTTCTTTTACTTACTTTCTCTACTTTTTAGATTTTCTATAATAAACAAGTATTTCTTTAATGTTATTAAAAATGTTATTTTAGCTGACATTAACTAATCTCTTACACAATTTCTAAAAACTTTATATTGTTGGTTTCTTAGAATAGTAATGTATGTATGTGTTGTTAGTGTATTTTCTAACTATAGTAGTTTCGTTTTTGCTATTAAATGGGGCAAAGAATGGAATAGATAAAATAAAGCACATCAAGAATTCAACAATATTATCTTAGAATCCTGTCCTCCAGCCTCCAAGATTATTTGCTTCTATCATCAGTCATGGCCCATTCTCTTAACAAATATTTTTTGACGATGGGGTGAACTAGAGCAAAACTGTGGCTAGGAAACAGTCTCTTTCGGGTTTACTCAATAAGTAAGTTCCATCCAGAAAACCAGCTTCCTCTGTTGGTCAAAGGTTGCTGTAGAGCATGTGGAAGAAATGTTCTGGGACTACATATGAACTCAGGGGAAAGAATACCATTCATGATCAACAACTAGGGTCTGCTGTGACTATAGGTAGGAAAAATGAGGGCAGGTGCACTGGAGATTGACTGTACCCAGTTGGTGTTCAGATCACAGAAGCAAAAAAAAAAAAAAAAAAGCAGGAAAGAAGCAAAAGAAAAAAAGCAAACAATCTGCTTAACCTATGTAAGAAATAATCCATTTGCCTAAGACAGAGCCAGCCTTTGCCCTGTCTGCACTCCACCCCCACCCAGTGCTGCTGGTTTTCCAATCTGCTTTTCCTCTACATGAAAGCTGAGAGCCATGTCTAGCTAAAGTATTTTCACCTTCTCTTCCATACCCCCACCCACAGAGAGCACCTTCAAAGACAACAATCCTACCAAAACCAGGGTCCATTGCATCCCCGCTAAGATCCTATCTGCACCTCAGATGGCACGGGATGCCTGCTAAAATCTTATTTCTTTTCCATTCAGAAAGCAAAGATCAAGGTCAAGTACTCCATTTTGACAAAAATAAAATAAATTTGAAAATGCTAGAGATATGTGGTTTGTTGGTTCCCACCTCGACAGCCACAACCATTTACAAATCTTTCTAATGTTTTGTCAGGTTCTGGATCCAGTGCCTTGCAGTCATGCAGAGCTGCCCATAATGGTTATTTATGTGCTTGGTGAGTTTATGTCCTCCATTCTGCTAGGGTCATTTATTTCTATGGGAGGGTGATACATACAGTATTGGCTTCCACGAGGTGCCGCACAGGCATGTTTGTACTGCAGGAGCAATGGGGGTTTGGGAAGGCCGATCAAATTCAAGGATACCCAGCTCAGGAACAGATAGAAGCTGAGCAGTCTACGATTTCTTGTCATTCCCTCAGCCACACCCTCTCCGCAAGTTGGTGTGTTGTCGTCATAGTCGTGGTCGTTTTGTTTTTGTTTTTTGTTTTTGTTTTTTGACAATTCCGAGCATTGCTTTTGTTTTGTGTTTTTAATCATTTGTGCTTCCTAGAGTGGGGTCCCAGGAATGCCTGATTTAGAGAGGAATTCGCCTCACTGCCGTGCTTGGTTCACCTAGGCCTCCAACACTAACATATGAAATGACAGAAAATTCACAGGCCCGGGAATGAATTTTCCCGGGGAATTGAATCAGTTCAGTGAATCAGCTTAGTGACTTACAGAATTTCTGGGGAGAAGTGCAAAAGCCACACAGCTCAAGAGAATGTAGACAGGGAAAACCT
Source organism: Vulpes vulpes (assembly GCF_048418805.1). Classification (NCBI taxonomy): domain Eukaryota; kingdom Metazoa; phylum Chordata; class Mammalia; order Carnivora; family Canidae; genus Vulpes; species Vulpes vulpes. The sequence goes on from NC_132789.1 coordinate 87,526,827, forward strand.
CTCCCTGGTGTGGGGCCACACCCAACTGAGTGCATTCTACCTCAGGCAGGTCTTTAAAAGCTGGGGCACCTGAGGAAAAGGGGAGTTTTTTTCTTTCGTGGAGTAAATAAATAGTGTAGGTTAACATTTGATGGGTTGTGTGAAATCCCCAGAAGTCTCAGGGCATTAAACAGCACAGTAGATTAAATGACACCAATTACCATTATATTACCGTGAGAGAATGATTAAAGTGTAAGCCTTCACAACGAATTTGAGTGATCTACATGACTCAATCAGCAAAGCAACCACACCATGAGAAGCCTTTGATGCTAATGGAGAAGCCCCCCTGCATGTCAAGTAGCAAAATGTCTAAGTTGCAATTCAACATGCTCCAGGAGCTCAGGTACTTTCAAGCCACTCCACATAAGTATATATCAATTCCTAAAAATTAACGCTATGGTATTCTAATAACTTACATTGGAATAGCTCTTTGCAGACACTCAATATAGTAGTTTTCATTAAAAAGTTGACACATATTATTGCAGAGCATTTCTCCTCCAATGACAATTCATTATACGGATAGAAAACTCACAACAGAGAAATATCATTATTATTAATAAGCATTTATTACATCCCCACGGCATGCGACTTGCTGAAGAGGATATACACGTAGTGAGGAACTCTACACCCAGCTAAATTAAAACCTAAATAAAGGAATATTAACAAAAATTATGCACAAGGCTTGGTTGTATGGGTATATGGAGCAAGCTCTGGTTATGAAAAATCCAGCGGGCTTTCTGGCAGGTGAAGGGAGAATGAACCAGAACGTGTACCTTCCCTTCGGTTGACAATGACAGTGAACAAGAGGACATTACCCTCCTAGCTTATTTACTTCCCATCCTAGTCCTGCAGAAATAGAATTAGAAATGCAACTGCATATAGAATTTTTCCCCTTGTAGGCAATTATTTCTAGGATGCTCTCTGTCGGCCAACCTGTCTTGGTGACGTTTCATATAGAAACTGTAAATGTCCCTGCTTCAGTAGAGACTCCCAGTATCACTTAGGTGAAGAGAAACACTGTGGCATCATTGTATTCTTTCCATCTTACTTTAATTCCCTCAGTCAAACACAGCTCCTGGTAAAGAACCACATATCACTCTGCCCAACTCTCTGACCTACTTTGACCAAATGAAATAACATCCAGATTTGAAGTGGTTTGGTTTGTTTCTTTTTCCTGACCAAGCAAATTCTCTTCGTAGATGATGCTAGCCTGCACCATAATCTTTCCGTATTTTTCATGCTATAAGCTATGGTCATTCTTGCAAATTAAGGGTGATTTGGTCTAGGTGGACATACCCTCTGGGACAGTTTTCCCCTTTCTGCCTGAATTTTCCCTCCACTGTTCCAGTGCTCCTTATAAGAGAGAATGGCTTGGTACAGAGGATCTGAATTTTTGAAGGCCAGTGGCCTTGGGTTATAAGTTATGTAAGTCAGGCTCTTCCACATACTGGCTATGTGGCCTTGGGCAACTTACTTTACTTCTCTGAGTCTAGGTCTCCTCCATGTAAAATAAACAAGGTAATTCCTCCCTCAAAGAGTGGCTATAAGGATTACATGAGATAATATATGCCAAGTTGTGGACATGTGATTGATGACCGACGTTAATGTGCTGCTTCTATGGTAATTCTGGAGCTCAGGACCTGGTTGCCTCATGCTCACTTGGCTTCATCACAATTAATTGTTGAGGTTGTCTTTTTTGGTTTGGGGTGTGTGTGTGTGTGTGTGTGTGTCGCCCTTAAATTAAGAACGCAACACTTTAAACTCTATAAAGGATAAGCAATGCAAAATGTGATTGTATCATTTTATTTCTCCATTTTAAAATATTGATATATTCTGTTTAACTATATATTAGAAAAAGTGAGTTCTGGAGTAGGCTGAGAACTTAGTGACTACATTTCTTTTTCAACAGAAACTAATTTGGATACTGAGCCAGGACTGAAAAAAATGGTGTCATCTAATATTACAGAGAAAAGACTGCTTTTGATGCTATATTTGGCCAACAGGGAGTTTTAGAGTGATTTTTACCAGTGTTTGTCAAAGTTTGGTGTACATGGGCATAACCCTGATATCCCCGGTGGGTGCTGAACAGCAGCTTGCATTTTTGACAAGCTCACCATGTGATTCTGATGTAGGAGAACCACACTGTGATAAACACTAACTCAGAAGCCCCTGATTAGAAAAAGAGATCAGCAACATAAACCAAGTGCCAAAAATATTTCTTATTATTATTTGCCTCCTTCCTCCTTGTGGTCTTCCTCCTCATTCTGTCTGTCTCTGTGTCTCTCTCAATATGACTCAGCCATGAGGCAGGAGAATAAATGAATATGTAATTGTTTCCCCCCCATGTAAACAGCTGAGGTAGGAGTAGAGCATTAGGAAGAAGTATTAGCAGCTCTGCTGAATGAGAAAACCTATGGTAATCAGAAGATTCCTTTCCGGGGGAAAAAGTTAAAATCTGCAGCAGCAGAAAAGTTACAAAAGTTAACTATTTGATGAAACTCCTAAAATTCCTAGAGTCACAATCAAGTGTGGAAGGTGAGCATCTAAGAAGAAGCCATAAATAAACCCTAGCCCAACCTAAAACCACAGAAAATGAGACTGGATTAAGAAATGTTTAAAAAGAGTTAAAAGTTAGTGAAGAAATCTAAATCTACATCACCATTTAGATAGCTCCAAAATGGTGATTTTCACACTTGCAAAAACTATGTGTATCAGTCAGGACAGGCTGGGTTATACTGCAGTAACAAATTTACCCCAAAATGTTAATGGCTTCAGATAACAAATAGTTTTTTTAAAAAAGATAACAAATAATTATTCCTAGCTCATGCTGAATATTTTGAAATGGCTGAATGCTCTTCTCTGTTATCCTCCTCATTCTCATCCTGGGACCCATGCTGATAGAGTAGCCACTACATTGCCAGTAGCCATTTGTCTGAGTCTACACAGGCTGCTATAACAAAATACCACAAGCTGAGTGACTTAAACAACAAACTTTTATTCCTCACAGTTCTAGAGGCCAGGGAATTTCAAGATCGTGTGCTGAAAGATCCGGTGTCTGATGAGAGCTCTCTTCTTGGTTCATAGATGGTGTCTTCTTGCTGTGCCCTCACATTGCCTAGAGCAGAGAGAAACAAGCTCTCTCTTGTCTCTTCTTATAAAAGCATCAATCCCACCATGAAGCCTCCACCCTCATAATCTAGTTATTGCTCAAATTCCCATCACCAAATAGCATCACCTTGAGGATTAGGGATTCAATATCACTTTTGGGAGGACATGCAATCCATAATACCACGGCAAAGAGAAAAGGCAAAAGTGGAGGTGGTCTGGAGGGTCTTGCATTGGGAATTGAATGTTCCAGGCCAGGATGATACCCTCATTGGCCATAATTAGTCCCATGGCTCTATCCAATCATCAGAAAGTCAAGAACTACAACTCTACAAATGCTGATGGGGGTGGGATGGGAGGGGAAGAATCAGAATATTTGGTGGACAACAATAATGTCACCACCCTATGGAAACTTTTTTATTCAAATAAAATATTATGCAGGACCTCAACATGAGATTTTCAGCTAGAGCTGCTCTGAACAAAACTGGAGGGCTGAGGTCAAAGTTCATTCCTCACAGACACCTCCTTGGTGGCCCTGACATGTATTCAGAGGACCCAGGATTCCTGGGGACAGTCTGACAACCACTGCTCTAAAACATGCACTGCACTGAATATCTTCTTTAAATAGTGTTCTCTATTTATTGACAATTGTTTTACTAGATTATTTTATTTTAATGGAAAAAAGTAAAATTGAATGGAAAAGTACTGCTCTGTGGCAAGCCTCAACCATTTGAACAGGGTGGTTGTAAACAAAGCATTATTTTTACACATCATAAATGCAAACAGAATGCTTATGAAAAAATAAGCATCTCTAAAAATAGTCCTGGACTTTACATCCAGCCTAATCAAAGGAGGCAGGCACAAACATTGGTTTTGAAAAGTGTACCCAAGCTACAGCAGGGGTGAACCTTGAGGACATTATGTTAAATGACATCAGCAAGGAACCAAAAGACTCATACTGTACTGTTCCTTATTCCACTCTATGAGGGATCTGGAGTAGTTGAATTTGTAGGAACTAAGAGTGGAATGGTGGTCACTGGGGGCTGAGGGAGGAGCGAAAGGTGAGTTGTTCAGATCCACAAGATGAGAACATTCCAGAAATTGGTCGCACAACAGTGTGTATATACTTAGCACTATTGAACCGCACACTTAAAAATGGCTAAGATGGGGGCCTCTGGATGGCTCAGTCATTAAGCGTCTGCCTCCGGCTCAGGTCATCGTCTCAGGGTCCTGGGATCGAGACCCCAGTTGGGCTCCCTGCTCACGGGGAGCTTGCTTCTCCCTTGACCCCCTGTTTGTGCTTTCTCTCTCTCTCTCTCTAATATATAAATAAAATCTTTTTATAAAAAAGATGGCTAGGATGGTGAATTTTGTTATGTATATTTTAGCACATACAAAAAACGTTTTTAAAAAAAGTGTACCAATAGTTCCAAACCCATTCCTTAAAAAAAAGTTTGCTTTGTTCTCTCTCTTCACTAATATTTAAAACACTTTTCTTTCTCCACTACATAGCTTATCAAAATTAAACATAAAATGTAACCTCTTCACCATAACAATGAGAAATCTGCTGGCAGTCCAGGCTTTATTTGCTGAACTCTTCACCCTCCACTCTGGGTCGAAAGAAAAGGTTGCTCTCATTATTCCCAGCCCTGTCTGATAGGTGGCTCACCTCGTATCAGGCTACCCAAGGGTACGGTGAGCTTGTACCCGAGCCTTTGGAGAATCTGCACTTTCTGAGCTTTTCTGGCCCAGATGGGAAAGAGATGCTGCCGTTTCTGGAAGTTCTGCCTGACGATAGCTGGCATCCGAGGAATTTGCTGAACTTGCTTTTGTGGAGGCTGGCGCGCTGCAGAAGCCCTCCGCCTGAACACACGGGTGGGCAGGGGAGCAGGTGCGAGGTGAGGCCTGGAAGGGCCCCTCCAGAGGGTGCTGATGGAATGCTAGTCATTGTCATGGGTGGGAGCATGTGTTGGGCTTCGGAGTGACCAGCCCTGTGACTACAGGCCGGTTGCTTAACCTTAAACTTCAGTTTCCCTGCCTATAAACTCAGATTGACTACAAATCTCAGAGAATTCATTTACTTACTCAACAATACCCGCTGAGTACCTTATAATGTGCCAGGTGCTCGTATACCCATAAACAAAAAAGACAAAAGCCCCTATTCTCATGGAGCTTAGCTAGATCCATCATTTGGGAAGACTGACAAGAAACAAATAAGTTCAGTGTATGACCTGTTAATGGTGCCAAGTGCTGTGGAGAAGACGTGTGTGTGAGTATGTGTATATATGTGCATATATGGTTTTAAATAGGGTGGCCAGGGAAGCCCCCAGTGGGAAAGTAGTACTTGAATAAAGAGAGACTTGAATGAGGCAAAGGAGTAGGCCACGTGGACATCTGGCAGACAGAAAACCAGTGCAAAGGCCCTGAGGCCAGTGTGGCTGGATCAGAATAAGGGATGGGGATAGGAGACACAGTCAGGGCAGTGACAGGGCACGGGGCACAGATCACTTAGGGTATTATAGGCCTTTTGACTTTGGCTCTGAGTCAGAAGAGAGGATGCTGGAGCCGTGAGGAATGACATGATCTAACTCATATTTTAGGAGGCTCTTTCTGGCTACTCGGCTGAGTGTAGACCAAAGGGGATAAGGACAGGGGAAAAGACACGTGTTGAGAGCATTTGCAATGGTCCAGGTGAGAGGTAGCGGTGGCTTGGAACAAGGTGGTAGCTGCCGGGGGCAGAGGGGAGGGTGAAATGAAACTTAGGCAATCCTGGTAAAGTACCCACCACCATTTCTGGCACATGGGAAGAGCTCAGTGGATAGCCATGTGTTTATTAATATTAACAAAGTATGTGAGGAAAAGTGTGAAATTGAGGGCAAAAAAGACACAACATTCCGTGTGCCAGACATTATCTGGATCAGGAGAAGGCAGAGCCAGAAACCTGGGATGATGACAGCCGGGGCATCAGGGTAATCATAGAGGCACTATTTTGGGACCAGGGAAAAAGATTGTTCTAAGCTTCAAAGGCACCATGCGGGTACTACGGCGAGGGATCTGTCCCCATGCCAAAGCCTCCAGAGAAGCAGAGAATTAAGAAAAGTCAAGGTCAGCTGGTTTCAGGGACACAGCGAGACAATAGCGACAGCATTTAGTTTGTATATTTTTATGTACTGAAATATATAAAATAGAAACCTGCCTGGGAATTTGGGAACTACATAAGCATCTCAGGCAAAACGTGAACACTTTATTTCTCTAAATCAATATAAGAGGAGCAAACATAAAGCAAGTTTGGCCTTGCAGAAGCCAAAGAATCTCTCACCCTTTCTGTTTGGAGTAGACACTAGGACTTCTTGCCATGGGCCATGCTAGAAAGGGAGCCCCCCGGAGACAGTGAATGTTTCCAGAGCAACATTTCTTTGAGGTATTTGAGATTGCCCATTGGTCACTGATTGCATCACACCCCTCAATGCACACACGTATTTGGAGCAAAAGACAGTCGCCTATTGCTCCCTGGATTCATTGTTGTCTGTAGCTCTTTGTAATTGCAAGAGAGACTTGGGGTGCGAAACAAGCAAGCACCAAAAAAGGGAGACCCAGGGGTGCATCACCACTGAGAGCCCCTCCTCCACAAAGAACATTGTCTTGGAACTGTAAGAAGTGGTGGATGTACAACTATGCCTCTCTTCTGCACCAATCCCCCTGTGGGTAGGAAAGGGTCTCAAACAGCACTGTTGAGCTGCTCTTTCTGTGACAATGCATGTGTGCTACCTCTGGCTGCCCGGGATGGGTAGCACCAGCCACAGGTGGCTATTGAGCTTTTAAAATGTGGCCAGTGAAACTTAGGAACCGGGTTTTTAACTTTATTTCCTTTTAATTAGCTGGAATGTTGATTCAAAGGGGGCACATGGGCCTAGCGATTACCCTGTCGGGATAACACAGCTTTGGAAGTTTCACGAACTTTAATCCCAAATCTCCTCCTCTCAACTCAGTAAGGAATATAAGTGTCTCTGAGCTTGGGGGTCTCAGTTTTAGGAGTCTAGGGGCATGGGACCAGTGAGCCACTTGGCTCCATGAGAATGGCAACAGTCCTAGAGGAATAAGAGCAGCCACTCCAGCTATAGGACGAGGCCAGGCCCTGATGTCTCTCTGAGCCTTCGTTCTTGACTTCCTCACAAGGACCTGTGAGAATCGAACTACTCTAAAAAAGGAAGTGTTTTTTTTTTAAGAAATTGTACGTTTCTTTAACTTTTTCAAGGGACTCTGGGCTTCCCAATAAATGGGAAACCGTTTGATGATAAAGACATGTAGAATAGTTGGTATTCTTCATTAGTTTCTAAATTCATCCCATCGAAGGAAAGAAGAAAAACAAGTAGCCTTTTTTGGCTTTATTCCCTACATTTACAGCGTGAAACCTCAAGGCCAGTGTAAGCCTAAGTGACAGAAGTGCCGACAGTGCCAAACTCTGAAAATAGCTACCAGAACAGCTAATCAAAGGACCCAAAGTAGAGTGTTGTGCGGTTGTTTACATGATTTATCCTCCCAAAGAAAATCACAGGGACAGAGAGTGATAACTTTGTATAAGTTACTTTATCTTTAAAGGAAAGATAAATGATAACTCTAAGAATCTATGTTAGGGGCACCCAGGCTGTTGTCCGACTCTTCAGCTCAGGTCATGATTTCCAGGTTGGGCCATTGATCCCTACCTTGGGCTCTACGCTGGGCATGGAGCCTGCTTAAGATTCTCAGTCTCTCTCTCTCTCTCTCTCTCTCTCTCGTTCTGCTCCTCCTCCCTTAAAAAAAAAAAGAAGAAGAAGAAGAATCTATGTTAACGTGCAAATTTGTTACTATTACTGCAAAGTGGCTGAGCCAGATACTCAGTGGAACAAATTCCGAACGGTGGACTTCACAAACAAGGCTGGATATTGAAGCAGGAACTATGGGCATGACTCATCTATTATGGGCAGACACAGAAAGACGCTCTCATGCATGCGTCATCTCTCTTCTGATCCTTTCACCAATCCTATGAGGTAGCAACTTTGAGACTGGTTAGGTAGCAAGCCCAAGGTTACATAGATGACAAGTGGTAGGGCTGAAATTCTAACCAGGCTGCGTCCGCCCCAGCACCCTGGCGCTTGGCACTCGACAATAGAAGGTGGCTCACAATAGCTCTAAGTTAGTCTTTATTTGTTTCACTTAAGATTTGTACTCACTTCCGAAAGACTTGAGGCAGCTTAAAGATTAAAACGCAGCACAAGAGCAGGTATTTGAGGATAGCACTCCTGCTGAAGAAAGCAAAAGAAATAAATAGATGCTTTCAGACACGTGAGTGGAGCAGATTCTAACACTTGGACTTTTAATTTGGTTCTAACTTTTCTGACAGCTTTTTCGCTAAGCCAAAAGGAGAAGCGTATTAAGGTGCCTAGATTTCTGTCTTCTCGACAATATATGACATCTACAACATGTTTTCCTGAAATTAAAGTTAGGTAAAAATGTATCATGTAGGCCCTTGGATAAAAGATATTGAATAACACAGAGAAACCGACTCTCCTCATTTGTAAAATAAAGGGGCTGCTTTACAGTCACCTTCGAGGATGGGGAGTGTACAAAATCCTGATAACTGAAGTTCCACGGCACAGCGACACTGTTAACAGAGTGCCACTTTTATTGACCCTCCATAAAGACAGAAGACATAATACACTAAAGCATAGCTTAGGGAAGGAATTTCTATAAGGAGCTAAGTGAATATGAGCTGGGATTTTGCTTTATGGGACCCAGCAATGCAGGGAGAGACTCGGAGAATGTCAATGATGAAGAGCTACACCCTTTATATATTGCATGCGGTGGCTAATGGGACTATTATGGGCGTGATGCAGAGTACAGATCGCTCTTTGGGTGTTTGGCATCTAGATACGGGCTCGACACACAGTGAGTAAATGTATATTAAACATTTATAGTTGCTCATTTAAAATAATTGAACAAAATGGCTTTTCAAAACTGTGTAGTGTGGAGAATAAAAGGAAGAGGAAGTGTGGTTTCTGCTTTCAGGAAGCTTATAATCTAACTCAGGGTGTCTCAGTTTTGATAGTGTTGACATTTTGGGCTGGATAATTCTTTGCTGTGGGGGGCTGTTTATAGCAGCATCCCTGGCCTCTACCTGCCAAATGCCAGGAGCACCCCCACAGTGTGATAACCAAGCATCTCCAGACATTGCCACATGTGCCCCGGAGTAGGGATGGGAAGCCGCTCCCTGGTTGAGACCACTGATTTATTATGTAAGAGAAGGGGAAACAACCATACATGACACAGAAAATTCTTCTGATTCTAGTGCAAGGAGTATGAATTGTTAGTGATCCAGATGCAGAAAAACTCTCTCCCAGTGAGGAAAAGCAAAGATCGAAGGACACTGAGGAGGCATTTAAGCTAAGCCTTGGTGGACTTGATTAGATTGCTCCTGGTGGTTGAAGAGGAAAGCCATCCCTGGAATAAGAGTGGCCTCAGCAAAGGCCCCGGAGAAAGGGGTCATGGAGCGGGTTTGGAGCATCATTTCCAGTGGCCTCACAATGTACGTGGAAGGGAGAGCTGGAGATAAAGCTGAAACCAGAGGGCAGAGCGGGGAAGGCTCTAAAATATCAGGCAACAGATTTGGGACCTGAGGGAGTCGTCCAGGGGGAGGTTTAAAAATTCTCCATAGAGAGAGAATCGTCCACCCTGTCCGAAGCAAGTAACAGAGGCCGTGTAAACAAGGCCAGGTTGGGGGTGGGGGTGGGGGACGACGACAAACAGGTAAGAGAGCACGAGAATGGCACAATCAACACAACACAGGCAATGGGAGAGGTCAGGGAAAAGCAAGGCCAAGCAGGGGCTCAAGATATGGGGAGGGGAGGCTTCCATCAAACGCACACACCCCCCTCCAAAGACCCCACAGCTGCAGCCCTTAAAAGTGTGGGCTTCCCCATGAGATGGCTCCTCTAAGGGAAGGGAGAAGAGTGGTCCCTGGGGACGCGGGACCATCTGCATTCGATAAGCCATTCAAGGCGCAGATTAGAGCTGCATCGAGAGCATGGCTGTTGCCATGTGTCCGCAGCCCTGGGCTGTCTCTGTCCCCATGCACCAGATTGCCCCAGCCACTCTGCTCCCCAAGGGCTCCCAAGCTCTGCTGAGCTGAAGGCTGCTTGGCAGTGAGAGCACGGAGAGGCCCCTTTCCTCCTGCACAGTTTCAAGCTTCAGTACAGAAGACATTTTATAGTCTCTCTGTTCCTTCCAGGCCACTGCTCTGGGGGTTGAATAAATATTGACCAGCATATAAAACATAAGACCTTTTATTTACATGCCCTCTTGCTCTGAAGGTCGCCCTGGAGCCTAGCAAAGGACAACACGGCACGTGTGGTGTGCTGGGGGCACCGCTGCAGAGCAGACCGCTGGCCCGCAGAGGTCGGGTGGGGACTGCCTTCTGGGGCGCAGCCTGCAGCAGCCGGGGTGACCACTGTGCAGACACCGGTGGAGGAGACAGTGGCGCCGGGTTGATTTGGATGGCTATTTTCTATCAGATGGGAATGCTTTGGTCACAAACAGCAGAATAGCCAACCACTGCTTGTGGCGTAAGCAGTTCTTGGATTACCATATGAGAAGCTGTGGCGTGCCATGCAGAATCCTGGCTCTTTCTAATTCTTTGCTTTGTTGCTCTTAGGGGTTCACTTCTCATCCTCAATAGTGCCATCTCATGGCCCCAAGTTGGCTGCTGAAGTCCAGCTAGAGGGAAAGAGTAGGGGTAGTACTTGCTGCTTGCCACTGGGAAGCCCCCATGGATTTCTGCCTCATTTCTCTCTGTGTCTTTGGCCATGACCAAGTGACATGTCCGATCATTGGCAGAAGGGAGGAAGATAAGTTGGCTGGTTAGACCAATTATGACCCATTCCTGGGCTTGGAGAAAGGGTCTACTTTGCCCAAGACCAAGAGACCTCCGGTCTGACCCAAATCCCAGGTCCCATCAGCAGGAATGAAGGGAGATGATGGCTGTAGGGCAAGCACTGACTAGAGTGCTAGAGTGCCTTCAGCTGCCCTCAGAAGGGATGTGGGCAGGCAAATGCGCTGTTGCTGACTGACCTCGTTTTTTTAGCAGCAAGTGTCTGCTCCCTGGAGAGTGACCACCCAAGTGCTGTCTTCCTTCTTTATCACAAAATGTGAGCCAGGTCCTCTTGGTGGTGGTGGTGGGGGAGGTGTTCAGTGGTCAGAGCTAACCCTTCTCTCCCACAGACCTGCAGACAGACACACGTCATAGGGGAGACAGTGGATTGGACAAAGGCCTAGATCCAGCGAGACGAGGCCAGCATCTGAGCACCCACAGTCGTAAAGCAGGGTCCAGTAAGGAGACAGGAACCACACCAGTTATGTTGAATGGGATGATTTTATAAAAAGAATTGTTAACTATAAGGAAGAGTTGGAATTAGGAACACACAAAAGCTTGGAGGAGCAGAAGAGGTACTGGTGGTGTGCAAACCTCTGACAAGTGGGTGCTTGTTGATTGGCGGGCGCTGGAATCCCAGAAGGAGTACACAGTGGCTGGTTCTGCAACTGCTGGTAGAACCACAAAATGGACTCATCCACCCCCGGGGAGGACAAACAGTGGCAACTGATGGACAGAAGCAGCCAGGAAGCCCTCAGAGAGCACCCCAGAGGGCGCAGTCCCTCTCCCTCCGAGCCTCCCTCCAGTGCCCCCATGGTGAGAATTTACCAGACGGCAGGTGGCAAAGGCAAAATTAACATGGGGGCCTCGAGCCGCTCCAGCATCACGCAGCGTGGAACTGAAGGGGGATCTTGACCTAACAGGCAAGGACTTAGCAACAGACACATTGTGGCAAGCACTTTACATGTCACAACCTAAATTCTCTAACTCCTACTCACTGCAGCACAGAATGGGGAAAACAGGAAGGTCTGAAGATCATTGGCGGTGCCCTTCCTCCAGGCTTCCATGTGTTGCTAATTCCAACTCTCCCTTATAGTTAACAATTCTTTGTATAAAAGCATCCTGGTCAACATAACTGTGTGGTTCCTGTCTCCTTGAAAGGGGCACATTTTGTCTGCTTACTTACTTGCCACTTGCTTTTCTCTAGCTCTAGAATAGTGCCTAACCCACAGTGGGCATTCGAGAGTAATGGTAGTAATTGTTATATTATTACTAACAAACAGACTTCAAAGCCTAGAAGTTAATTTTTTTTTTTTAATTAAAAAGTAAAAGGTGGGAGGACTTGCCCAAGATTACTAAATTCTCCAGTAAATGAGTGCCAGGGCCAAGAATAAAGCCTGGGCCTGTCCTGAACCCTGATGAGGACATTATATGCTAGTAGTGTTTTTATTCTTTTAGAATAGTGATGAGAATGTTATAAAACAATTTAGCTATGGCAGGGATGAGGCATTATCTGCTTTTCTGTGAGGATGTTTGCTCATCAATGGCTATTAGTGGTGTCCAGCACTGCTTGTACTTAGGCCAGTGACGTGCATGCCTGAGGTCCTCAGAGGCATTTCCCTGGGTGCATGGCCTCAGTAGTGCTGAGGAAGGGATTTGTCTTTCCTGGCAGGCTCCAGGACACTGATGCACTCCATCCAGCTCAGCTCCTCTTGCTCTGTATCCTTCTTGAACATTCCTGCCTATGAGCCAGCATCAACCTGCTTAGGGACCTGGGACAGGTCTTCTCAGGGTGTGTCATGAGCCAGGCCAGGCTGCGATGGGTATGTCCGGACTGTCTGGCAGGCTGTTGGACATCTGCTGGGTGGACTGCTTTCCTTTTTTGTTTTGTGAAAGGGCTTCAGGGGAGGAAAAAGATTGCCAGATAATCCCCGGAACCTCTTCCTGGGGACCAAGCAGTGGACTTTGCTCCAGCGGCCTTCTGAAGGAGCTGAAACCCGGGCTGCAGCTACTCTCACAGCCGGGCTGGCTCCAGCCACCTGGGAACTTCCTCTCCCCCTGGGCCATGGGTTGAGCAGAGGTGGGTTGAGCCTCTGTGCGACTCCAGGGCCTTCACCGGGCAGGAGTCTGCGAGCACACCTGGCCACGTTTCCCTCCTGGTTTCAGGGGAAAGATTCCCCGGCATGATCTCATTCCAACCCAGCGTGTTTCCACCCAGGCAAGAAGTCAGGACATCTGAAGCTGGCAGACAGCCTTGTTTTCCTGTCTCTGTCAAAAATGCAGAGTAGAATGAAAAAGATCAGTCAGATGTGGGAGCAATTGCAGAAGAAATGGGAACAGAACAAATAGGCAATGTCACCTTCTTGGACCCAGAAATGGCCTTTACGACCTTGTGGTGCCGGAGCATTGAACATTCCAGGGAATTCTAATACTGGAAATAGAGGAGAGTTACTATAAAAGCTCAGGAGGAAATGAGTTGTCACCAGGGTCCATGGCTTCCTGGGCGTTCTACTGGAATAAAGGACTTGCCCCAGGGCCGGTCCCAAGCAGTCTTCCTTCCAGGAGCTGTCACAAAAAGGGACCTCTCCTGACTTGGGGTTCCAGAGTCTCGGGTCATCCCTCCAACCCCAAATTTCACTGGGCATACTAAATCCCCTAGGATCGTCTCCAGATCCCTGGGATTTATAACTGACTTCAGAGAGATAGGCCTCTTCGTTTCCCATGTCTCTTCTTTTCCCAGAGCAGAGTGTGGGGCTCCTTGTCCCTGCCAAATGGGCTCATGCACCTGTAAGGCCACATCTTGACTTGAGGAGGCCTTGTGAATGCCTTCTTAGTGATGCGGCCTGGCCACGAATCTCAATTTCCTGATTCAGAAGCAGCTCTGCCCTAAGGTCCTGCAAGGTCCCTCAGGCACTTCTCAAATGGTGTGGGAGTGGGAGTGATTGAGGGAGGAGCGCCTTCCATCCCCCTTCTTCCCCCCTAATTTCAAAAAGGTAGTTTCAATTTTTGTTGTTGTTGTTGGTTGATCTTCATTTGTTTCCACAGCACAGGTAACATTTTATACACGTCTACACACTTTCATGCTCCTTCTCAAAGCAATTCCCCTGCATAGGCAGTATCCCAGTAGTACATTGGGTAACCTTAACCCAAGAGTTACTAAAAATGTGGGTAAAAAGGAGGTGGAGCAGGAGCTCTCAGACCAGTTGAGAATTGCCCCCTAAGTCCATCTTTACCATGAATCTCTCCCAGAAGGTACCCTTCCCTCTGGGAGACCACTCTGACATGTTTCGCCATACATGAATTTTCTTTCATCATCATGGACTCCCACAATATGTACTTTTAATTTGGCTGCTTTCACTCAGCAAGCTGTCTTGTGTATGGGTAGCTCATTCCTTGCCATGATGAGTGCTGTTTCAGTGTATCGAGATACTCCAATTCACTTTTGCACTTTCTGGTTGATGGGCATTCAGGGTGTTTCGAACCTGCAGTAGTATGAATAATCTTGGCAAGAGCATTCTTCTACAACTCTTTTTTTGTAGATTTTTATTTATATTGGATAAATGTCTCAGAATGAAATTTCCAGGTCATATGGTAAATGTATGTTTAACTTTATAAGAAACTGCCAAACAGCTTCCAAAATACTTATATACTGTTTTTTGTACTCTCACCACCAGTATGTTAGAATTCCAGTTGCTTCATACCTTAGCCAACATTTGTATTGTGAGCCTTTGATTTTAGCATTTTAGTGGGTATAAAATGTTAACTTATTGTGCTTTTGATTCAATTTTCTTTGATGATTAATCATGATGAGCATCTTTTCATGTGCTTATTGGCTTTTCATATCTCTTCTTTGTTAACTGCGTATTCAAGTCTTTTGCCCATTTCTAACCGAGTTATTTTTTTACTATTGATTTGTTGGGTTTTTTTATTCATTATGGATACAAGTTCTTTATCATATACATAAATTTGTAATTTTGATGAAATCCAATGTATCAGGGTTGTTTTTGCTTTTTATCAGTCCAATATTAGAATTTTTAAAACTGAAGTGTAATTGACATTTATGTTAGCGTTCAAAATAGTGATTCGACATTTATATACGTTATGAAATAAATGATCACCATGGTAAGTCTAGTTGCCATCTGTCAGGGCACAAAGTTATTACGATATTATTGACTGGATTCCCTGCACTGTACATTATTACATCCCTGTGACTTACTAATTTTATAACTGGAAGTTTGTACCTCTTAATCACCTTCACCTATTTTGACTGTCCCCCTGCCCAGCAGTTTCACTTTCATCTATGATATATACTGGGGACGCACTCACTCATTCATTCAGTAATTATTTCTTGAATTCCTATAGTATGCTAAGCACCAAGCAAGGCATCTGAGGTGGGATACAGAGGCAAAGAAGATGGACAATATCACCACTCTCATTGAACTTCAGTCTTAGTTGGAGAGACAGGAAATAAGTAAACAAACACATAATTTTAGGTAGTGGCCCATAGGTTAGCTTCCACAGGAAGTAGACTGTGAGACAGAGATTTATAGAAAACTCGTCAGGAACAGCACATGTGAGGGGTGAGGGGTTGGGCAGGGTTCTATAGGCTGGGCAGAGGGAAAAAGTTGAGCTGTGAAGCACTGGGAGCAGAAGCTTCACCCAGTGCTAATGGTAGCTCTGGAGCATTGGTAGGAGACTTGTCTCCATTGAGAGCAGGGGATTGAGAATTTGTACGCCTATATGACTAGCTGTTGGAGACAGGCTGCCTCCAGGGAATGGACACAAATGCAGGTGAAGCAGCTTCTTCGGGCAAAGACCAATGCCTGGAAAGTGTCTCAGGTGTAAACTGATGGCAGCCAACACTCCGAGCAGTGAAAGCAGTGAGTTTCACTCAGTCCCCAAGGGGGAGCTGGGTAGCACACCACAGGGTCCTCTACAGAATGCTGGGGTGGTGGTGGGAATTAATCAAGGAGCTAGTGGGTAGGAACGAATCAGGGCAGTTATTTTGACAAGGTAGTGAGGGAAGGCCTCTCTGAGGTATCATTTGGGCAAAGACTTGACTGGTGTGAGGAAGTGAGCCATTCAAAGTCAAGGGTACCAGTGGTTCTAAGCGGGCACAACAGGGAATGCAAAGCAGAGAACAAACTTGGCACAGTTGAGGGACAACAATAAGTCCAGTGTGTCTGGAGCCAAGAGAATGAGGGGGAGAGCGGTTTAATCACTGACACACCAGGAAACCAGATGGTGGAGGGCCTTGCAGACCACGGGAAAGAGTTTCATTTTGATGCTAAGTATGTTGGGAAACATTGGAGCACTTTAAACAGGGGAATATGATCTAATCCACAGTTTTGAAGATAGTGCTTCACTACATAGACAATGAACACACAGAAGCAGAAGTGGAAGCAGGAAGACCTATTATAAGGCTAGTGCAGTGACCCAGGTAAGAGGGGATGGTGGCCGGCAACGAGGTTTCATGACTAGGGGCCCTGGCCTGGAAGGGATGGGATCCTAAATATATGATGTGTGGAGAAGCCAGAGTTTGGGTAGAGGGGACCTGAGAATGATTTTAGGTTTTTGGCCTGATGAAGAAGGGCAGGCATGGAGAAAGCTATTTCGGGTGTGTCTGGGTGGCCCAGTCAGTTAAGCATCTGCTTTCAGCTCGGATCATGATCCCAGGGTCCTGGGATGGAGCCCCACATTAAGGAGTCTGCTCAGCAGGTAGTCTTCTTCTCCCTCTACCTCTGCTGCTGCTCCCTGCTCATGCTCACTCTCTCTCTCTCTCTCTCTCTCTCTCTCTCTCAAATGAGTGAATAAAATCTTTAAAAAAATGCTATTTGGATCCCTCTTATTTGAGGTGCCTATTACACACCCAAGAAGAGATGCCTGGCATATGGGTATGTTTATCTGGAGCTTCAGGTCCTTTGTAGGATTCTGTTTGAAAATAAATGTGTTACTAAAATTTTGTTAAACACACACACCAGAGAGACAGAGAGAGAGAGAGAGAGAGAGAGAGAGAGGGAGGGAGAGAGAGAGAGAGAGAGAACCACTATATCTTGCTAACCTGTCTATAGTTGAATTTTTACATGCCTTGGAAATTCAGCCAGAAATTCTGTGGAAAAATACTGAAGAAACCCTTGGACCACTGATTTTAGGTTTGAAAGAGGAGCTGGCTGGCTACTTCTAAGAAGCATTTCTATGCAGCAAGTTTGGGTCTTTTTGTTTTCTTTCTTTCTTTTTTTTTTTTTAATTGGGGCAATTGACTTTGTTTGTAAGCCAAGAAAGGATTTCTCTCACAGGGGGATGTCACTTGATCTATGTGATCAGGCTCCCAAGAGACTGATAAAACAGAAAGTCTGTTCGTTTACTTTGAAGAATACAGTCATCTTATAATCGTATAAGCCTGTCATGTCCATTCTTTCCCTATAGGTAGAAACATGGGTAACCAGATTCAAATCAAAGGATTGCTTGATGAATTGGAATCAGATAAAGAGAATGAATGATTCGAACATGTAAGTTATTAAAATAACAAAATAATTCTGGGCTGATTGATAAATAGCTTCTGCCCTGAGCCTTCTATATGCTCCTACTCACCGCTCTTCCCATACTAAGTTCCCCATAGATGTCCCAGACATTAGAAAATAAATGTGTAAATGCAAGATATGTAGGACCCTAGAGCCCTGTTCCAGCTGTAGCTAAAGATCTTCCTGTTTGATTGGCACCTGTGTCAAGTGGATTGTTAGCTATGTGGACTCTCATCCAGTGCTAGCAGTTTGAATCTCCTCCCCATCTCTACTACACTGAGGCAGCCAACAGCAGTCCAGAGTCTTCTAACATGTGGGTACCCTGCCCACTGCCTTGCCCCAGCCTCACCTTGGCCAGATTTTGAATAAATACCAAGGAGGTCTCCAGCCTCCCTTTCCTCCATGTCTTGATGCTCCATCCCATTCTGACAGGCCACTCTGTCCCTGGGGATGTTTGCGTTGTCAATCCAGACTTCTCTGGTCTGCGATCCATCCTGTCCATTTAAGGAGACTTTGAATATATCTTCTTTGATCTGGTGCCAGCTGGTTTTATAATTTTTCCCTGAGAGGGAAATTACATTTTCCATTTCCAAGTTCTAGGGGGATGCCTCACAGTCAACCTCCACAGACTACCTACCCTAAGGAGTTTAATTTTCGTGGAATCCAACAGAGCTACAGTTGAAAGAGACCTTAATAATCATTTAATTCAACCTCCTTTTTTATGGACAAGGTAACTGAGGACCAGAGAAAGAATGGCAGGTTGAATTATTGTTTATAATGAATATAATATTTACTACCAGTACAAATCACAAAGAAGACATTAATAAACTGATCCATACCTGAAAGCTGCTCACTCTGCTTTTTTATAGCAGTATAAGCCTTGGTGACCTTCCTGAACAAACAGAGGCCAACGCCTCCACTGGGGAGACACCGGGGAGCAGTCAAAGGCCAGGGAGGCACCACAGGCAATAAAGAATCCAGGAGTGCAAGTCTCAACACCCACCTGACAAAGAAAGGGGAAGATCTCAAGAAAGAAGTGGTAGGGAGCTTTCGTAAATGTTTAATGAAGACAGACATAGCGGTTGCCTGGTCCAGCCCCCTTTTCTCAAGCAAGGGATTAGTCATGTGACAGTTGTTTGTCCCAACATCCACTTCCTCTTTGGACAGTTGCTGATTTTCTCTTGAGGAATCACTCCCTCCGAAGAGGGGAGGTCTTGCACAGCTATGGACCCTGGTGCCTGGTTTCCACCACTGAGGCCAAAGCTCAGGGTCCTTCCTCCTCCTCCCCCAGCACAGTGGTGAACCCAACAAGGAGCTGCCCTTTGGCACTCTTGAGCTCACTCATGTCAGCTACCACACCCTGATCCAAGCATTTGCACGAAGGGCAGTTCCTGGGGCTTCTGCTTCCCATCCCCCAAGGTGCCAGGGTCTCTGTCTGGTTCCCAGCCTTCCCGCTGTGTCAGTGTGCACCCAATAGCATCCTAATTCAATTGCCCTGTTGCTCAAATGAGCCTGGATTTTTTCTGCCGTTGACAACCAAAACCTCCAGCTGACACACTCCTCAAAGTCACTTACCCAGAGGCAGAGCTAAGCCTGAGACCCAAGTGCCCCCTGAATTTCATATAAGGGCAACATTACGAACTTAACTGTGCTCCCCGCCTCCCCCCTCCCACAGTCCACATGTTAAAGACTAACCCTTAATATCTCAGAATGTGACTCTGGAGATAGGGTCTCCACAGAGGTGATTAAGGTTAAATGAGGTCACTGGAGGGGTCTTAATCCAACATGAGGAGGCAATCAGGACACAGTCATGCACAGGGGAAGACCGTGTGAGGACCAGGGAGAGGACAGCCACACACGAAGGGGAGGGGCCTCAGAAGGAGCCAACCCTGCCAACACCTTGATCTTAGACTTCTAGGCTCTGGATCTGTGAGACAAGAAATGTCTGTTGTTGAATTCCCCGAGCCTGTGGCACTTCGTCACGGCACCTGAGCAGCCTAACGCAGGCACTTTCCACTGCCATGGCACCGCCCTGGTTTGGACATCATGCCAGCTTCGTCACACGAGTCAGCTCTGAAGAAGCTCAAATTAGCAGGCTGTTCTTAGAACCAGATTTCCTGGACAGGCTTCAAAAAACATTCTCTCTGCTGAAAGAGACATTGAGAGCCACTACAACCCCCACGGCTGAAAGTGGATCTTTCCCTCCCTTCGTTTCTGTAGTAATGGACAGTGCCCAGGAAAACAGGATAGATGGCTCCTTGGAGAAAATGGCATCATTTCTTAATAAATAAATGAGAAGTTAGGGCCCCAACTGAGAAGGAATTTTATCTTGTTCTCCCAACATCTGCATGGAGGAGAAGAAAGAAGCAGAGACTTTATTCTAATATTGGATTGGAAGGGGGAGGGTGAAGACCTGCGAAAAAGACTCCCTTTCTCCCTCTCCTACCCCTCCGTGAACACATGCTTCCCGAAGCACCGCCAGGCTCCCTGCTGTAGGCAAACAATCACAGAGGTCTCTTGGGGGAAAAGAGTCCTGATGTTACCTCCCGGAGGGTCAGAGGGAAGTGTGTAGGGCTGAGGGAATGGGAGAGGGTGGAGGCCAAAGGGCTGAATATTAATGGCAACTATCATCACCAGCTCTTAACATAATGGAAGAGCCCTTTGCAGGGCAATGCGGGGGTTGGCCTCACACGGAAACGCAATCTCCTGGAGCACAGAGTGGGCAGTGACAAGCAGTTTATCTTCCATTACTCCAAGGCCTTAAATCACTATCAACCAAAGCCAGCAAAGGAATCGAATCACTGACTCCGAACAGGACAGTCCCTTATCTTCCTAGCGAACGCACATATACACAAGACTAAGGTGCATTTTTATGGGTTGAATTGTATCTCTCCCTAAAAAAAGTCCTTAACTCTAGATATTTCAGAATATGACCTTGTTTGGAAAGCAGGTCTTTAAAGAGGTAATCAGATGAAAATGAGGTCCTCAGGGGAGACCCTAATCTCTTATGATTGGTTTCCTCATAAAATGGGGGAAATTTGCACACAGCAACACACGCAGGAACACCATGTGATGATGAAGGCGGAGATGGGGGTAATACTTTCACAAACTAAGGAATGCCCAAGATTGCCAGCAAATGCCAGAAGGTGGGGAAAAGGCCTGGGCAGGTTCTCCCTCACAGCCCAGAGAAGGAACCAACTCTGCTGACATTTTGATCTCACACTTCCAGCTTCCAGAACTGAGAGACAATAAATTTCTGGTGTTTAAGCCACTCAACTCACTCACGGCTCTAGCAAAAACTCTCATTTACTGAGGGAAGGTAAAGCGATCCCACCTCATCATAAAATACTCCACAGCAACGGATGGAGAAGAAGGAGTCCGAGCCATTCCTTGTGTCATGAGTTTGCCTGGGGAACATTTACTCAACCTAGTGGAGGTCCCCCCAAAAAGTCATTTTTCAAAGGGGCACTTCCTTTTTTGAAGAGTGCCCTCCCAGCCCCACTCCCAGACCAGCTGCACTGGGATTGTAGGTGATGGCAGCAAAGTAAGGAGGCTTTTTCCTGAAGCGGCAATGGACTTCCTGGTAGGCTTGCCAGATTTAGGATGCGTGATCCAATTTGAATTTCAGGTGAATGATGAATAATTTTCTAGTGTATTTTCCAAATATTGGGCTAAAAGATGCCTATTTTTTTTTATGGCAACCCTACCCTGTGTCCCTCATTCATCCTCCCTGTCCATTCTCTCTTTTATCCCTAGTGCAATGGGGGTGATCCCTTGGCATAACAACGTATGAAAGTTGAGGTGTGCGACATGAAATACCAGCAAGAGACAAGCCGGGTTGTCTCATGGATGCCCCCCTCTGGAGGAACGGCCTCCACCTCCGACCGTGGAGAAGGTTAAGGCTGTATCTTGTAAGGATCCACTGACCAGGCTGACAAGGGCACCCTTACCCGCTGTGATGATATGGGGCTCCCGCCTGGGGATGACCAAAGGACCACGAAAGAAAAAAGAGACCACGGCCAGAAGGAAGGGGGCTCCTGGGCAGCTTGTCCATAGCTGACTCCATGAAGCTAACAGGGTCACCTTAAGGCCCAGTTTTGAACCATCTTCTGGATTCAAATGTTCACATGATTATGTATCATTCTTCAGTTTTTGATCTTTCTGGTAAGAACTGCATGGGTGCATTGCATGGGATGCCCAAACTTGCCTGGGCTTTGCTTGCTCCTGGGCATGAAGCTGGGCACCCTGGACCCTGCCTGGCACAGGAGGTCATGTGAATGGTCAGTGAACCTTTGTCCCACAATGAAGGAACAATGGTGACCAGAAAAGAAAGTCTAACCACTCTCTACACCTAGGAAATAAAAAGCCAGGAGGTCAACTCCAGAGGGTCCGTCCTATCCAGGGATTATAGGAATTATCTGCCGGCTGAGTGCCACGAACCTGGCTGGGAGAAGTGGAGGACTCACTCCCTATAGGGCCATGAGCTGGAGTGTGAGCAAGGCTCAGCATGGGAAGCTGGCTCGTCCATGGCTAAATAAGGTCTGCAGGAACATACCGGTGTCCATGTAGCTGGAGGAGGGTCTGGTTGGCAAACCCAATGTCCAAGACTTTTGTCATAGGCCACAGAGAGTGAACCGGTGGGTCTCCAGTGGAAAATGGCACTGCGCTAGCCAAACCCCAGAGGTTTGCAATCTAAACAAACTGCCCAGGTGACAATTTCTCTTTTAATATTTTAAAAGTTGAACTTGGAGCAATTGATCTGTTGCCTACTGTCCACAACAGAGAATGTCACCCTGCTTCAGATGTAGTGCACATGTGGAAGGCAAGAGTTGGAAGGAAGGAAGGAAGGAAGGAAGGAAGGAAGGAAGGAAGGAAGGAAGGAAGAGAAAAGGAAGGACGGGGGGGAAAGGAAGGAGGAAAGGGAAGAGAAAGAATTTGAATAGATATTTAATCTGACCTATTTCCAAATCCAGTTTCTTCCTCTCGGTATGAAGTGCCCTGATGGGATAAGGAATTCGGTGCGAGCCTCTTCACACAGGCCAGCTTCCTTTTAGAGGATAAAGGTGCATTTGATTAGTTGCCCATGAAATCATAAGGAAAGGGCAGGGGTAAGGAAGAGAGGACAGTCAGAAGCTGGCAAAACAGGGACTAGCTTCCCTTCTGAGTCCCACAAGGTGCTTTGAACTCATTGTTTTCCTGTTAACAAATCCCAGTGCATCAAAAGCAGTTTTAATTACTGAAATCCACGTTGACTGATGAACAAAGGGATTCAACAAACAAACATTTACAGAACGCCTATTAGGTGCGAGCTGGCACCAGGCTGCCCAGGGGCAAATGCTGTAGAGATGCTGTCGTCAAGGCCCTCCCGGCCCAGTGAGGCTCACTGGCACATTGAATAAATCAGCATGTTCAGATGCGCACAGGGACTGCTCCATGGGTACCTGGAGGGGTGACCACCAGCCTGGGGATGGTGGGCGGGGGAGGGAGGCTGTAATGCGATCCGAAGGCTTTGGCCTATCAAAGAATGCACGTACCTTCACCTCTTTAGAGACCTACCGCAAAGATGCTGGTGCCAGAGGAGAATCCTGCGCTTTCCAGCCAAGGCAGCCATTTGTCCTTCTAGTCTGGTGATGCCAGTAGTAAGAGGCCAACAGTGACTATTTGATGGGTTTCCCTTTCCACGGCATGTTTCATACAGTACAAAATCCTGTGCACTATACACACCTGACTGTGGGAATGAAACTCATGATAGGAGTCCTGACATCTCACAATCCATTTCCTTTGTTCCAGTCATTGGTGAGGAGGTGAGACTGTTCTTACCTTTTTGTTTCTCTAAAACCCTCTGACATGCCTCATGAAATTTTGTTCATTCATTCAACAAATACTCACCTGATGCTTGCATATTTTCTAAGCACTGTTGGTGCAAGAGATAGGATGACGGGAAAGGGCCGACTTCTCAGAGTTTACTGAGGCTCTCAAACTTGGCCTAGGGAACTTATTTAAAGATGCAAATCAGCGCTCGCTTCGACAGCACATATACTAAAAAAAGATGCAAATCCTCAGCCTGATCTTAAGAATAATTAGATTAAAAAGTGTCCCAAACAAGGAGACAAACCAGGGCATTGGTTTGAGGCTGCCAGGGTCATGCGCCCTGTGTCTTCTAGCAAAGGTTGTGTGAAGATCCAGTGGCTGATTCTTGAGAACTCAGGTCTGTGGGAATGTGGGATTGGAGTGAGGGGGTCATCTGTGTCAGCTCCATAGGCATGTTGTCCCCGCAGAAGGGCCCAGAAGGGGAAAGGAGCATGAGAAAGGATGACCCCCTCTGCGAAAACTCCTCAGTACTTTTGCCTGATTATTATTCCATTTTGTCTAATTGCATTTTAAAATGCTCAGTGGGAGAAAAAAAAAAAAAAGCCAAGTCTTTTAATAAATTAAAAGCAGGTCTGCTTTTTAACCTGCAGCAGGTTTTTAAAAAGTCCTGCTGAGGGCACGCCGCTCAGAGAGATGCGGTCTTTACAGACGAAGCTAATTAGTGAACACCTTTGCCTCTGGAGTTGGAGGGAGTGTGAGGGCGCTGGGTTGCTGGAGTAACCTCGTCCAGATCGGGAGGCCACTGGGCATCACAAAGGACGCCTATAGATTCAGATGCTATTTCCCCTTCAGCGAATCAGGAGGCAGAGAGTGTGTGGTAACCGAAAGCTCATGGGACCACGGGATGCAGCCTTTCTTGGCTCTGATCCTGGGAGATCATGTCTGATGTTTCCTCCCCGACACACGGTGATCAGGGACACTTGGATGCCCAGCAGAGTCAGATTTAGAGGCAGAACTGGGCAGCTGTCCCAGTTACCAATCTATGAAAGGCGCTAAAAGATCACGGGGAAAAAAAATCAGAAACACAGAGCCAGTTAACTCAGGTTTCCATGCATGACTCCTGATATAATTGGCAAAACATAAACTTCAGCCAAAGTACACCCCATCCTTGAGTAAAACCTAAAATATGCTCCTGGTGGGTGCAGAAGCTTTGGTGCCTTTCAAGCCTAGTACCGACCGGTCCGGGTTCAAATCCAGGCTCCATTGCTTATTCGTGTGTGACCTTGGGCAAGATATTTGCCCCGCTTACATTCCTACTTTCTCAGCTAGAACATGAGGGTGACAGCAGTGCTGGTTGGGGGATGAAACAGGCACCCATGGAGCGCTTAGAACACAGCCCGGCGTGCAGCCGTCACTATTTAAGGGTTAGTTCTTCTTTACTATTTTTGTGACCAGCTCAAGCAACTTGCCTGGTGCTTTTTGAGTCTGCACATTTATCTGAGGCCAGCCAGTTGCATGTTCCGAAGCCGCAGGCTCCCTTTCCTGAAACTCTGGGAGTCCTGCATAAGAAGCATTTATTACGTATGAGTAATTAATTTTACTCTCTTAGAAATGTAAATCCCTTGGTAGGTTTTTAAAGAAACCAACTGATTTAGAAAATATAGAATAAATCTGAGCAAGGTCCAGTATCACAGAAAAGTGTCACCCACATGGAATCCCACTCCACTCCCCTCACCCCCAAAAAAGCCAAGTAACTTTTGGAAATGTCCAGCAGGTCCTTGTCATCGTAGCCCTGTATGTATTACTTCCATGCTAAGTGGGCAAGTAGCTGAGTTCTCTCCAGGTACGAGTGCTGGAGAATCTGTGAAAGATCATTTTAAGTTAAGTCAAGATGCCATGCTGTATTTGTAAAGACTCTTAATTTGAGCATAGAGGCATACGAGGTTTACTCACAGAATTTCCCTACCCCCCCCCCCCCCCCCACTAAGTGGATGTGGAACAATATTTAAGGATACACTTGGGAAGGTGCCAAAGTATTGGCTTGCTCAGGCCTCATCTGTCAGTTTGATCCTCAGGCCCCCTGCCCCTTCCTACCCTTCCCTGAGCGTAGCTGGAGGCCGGGCGGAAGCCAGAGCCCAGAACAAGTGCACCTGTGAGAGATTCCAGGCCTGGTAAGGAAGTCTCTAAAGCGGGACCAAGTCTTAGAAGATCGCTCAGCATTAGACGAGGTGTTGATGGGGAACAGTCAAGGCCCGTTACACTTCACCCCGAGAAGCTCAATCTCCTTTCAAATTACATCATCGTATATTTACCTAAAATCTATTACCTACACTGTATTTGTGAGCGGCTGGCCCGCTGTTATCCTGTTATTGAGTAATTTTGCTGTTTTACCAGTTGTGTCTTAAAATGTAAATTAACCTAAGTATTTTTTCACTGTAAAGATGATACGTGATTACTTTTGAGAATGTGCAAAATACAGAAGCGCATCAAGACGACCGGAAAATGTGCTTACAATCTCACCACCCGGAGGCAAGAGCAGTTAATCATCCCGCGTATTTCCTCCCAGCCTCCCCCCACTCTCATGTGTAGATATGTTTTCCTTTTCTAAATACATACATTTAAGTACAGAGTCGAGATTATGCTGTGTCCTGGTCTGATTCAGCCACTTAACTTTAGATCGTAAGCATTTTATTTCCTGCCTCACATCAGTTAGGGGCCTCCGGGAAACAGTTTCCCTCCAACCTCCTGAGGACAGGTGAAGGGACCTGGAGGGGTGCTGGAGAGCCCAGTGAAGAGCTCCCCCTGCTTAGCCTGCAGGGTCAGGGGGGGCCCCTCCCCACTGGAACCGGAGGGGTGAGGATGGGAGGGCCAGGGGAGGTGCTGGCTGACACAGTTAGTGGCCCCCCAGGAGAGAAACAGCCCAGGAATCAAGAACCCCACGTCCACGCTCCTCCTGCTGTGCCTCCCACCCCACAGATCCAGAGAGCGGTCCAGGGCAGGGAGCCTAGATGGTACAGAGTGGACCCGGAAAGCAAAAGGAGAGCATCTCTGAGGCATATCATCATAGATGCCTTATTTTTTTTTCATAGATGCTTTAAATACACTTTGAAAAACAGGACTGCCTAGTATTCCCTGGTATTCCTTTAGAGGAAAGTGCCTTAAATTATTTAACCAAATCCCTGTGGATTCTTTTGATTTTTTTTTAACAGTGTAACTAGCACTGCAGTAAATATTCTTATACATACATTTTTTGGCTACATCTCTGATTATTTTCTCTGGATAAATTCCCAGAGGTGGAATTACTGAGTCAGGGGAATCTACATTTTCAAGGTTTTGATATATATTACCAAATAGCCCTCCAAGAGGCTATTATACCAATTTAAATGTCTACGAGCAACGCATATCGAGTTTCTAATCTGGGGAGAACCTGTTAATTAATCTATGATGCAGGTTACTAAAAGCACTGCCTTCTGGAGACCTAGTGAGAGATGCCTGGGTTGGAGAAGATTCTGGAAGGAAGAATCAGCCTCTCCGGGGCTGCCCTAAAGCCCCAGGTGCATGAAAGGTCACACCTCTTGAGCCCTGAAAACTGACCTGTTTTCAAGACAGAAGACAGCTTCAGAGTCAGTTCACTGGGGGGTCAGCAGGAGTGTCTGACAATGGGACATGAGGTGATGGCCACCGGGTTGGAATTTTGTTTCATTTGACCTCATTTACCCAAGGCCGAAGTACAGTAAACAACAGTGGATGGTCATATAAGGCTCTTCGTGAGGTCATTTCCTTCGAGAATAGTTCCACCCAGCCAAGAAAGGATCAGAGCAGGACTGGGGTGCAAATGAGAAGCCAGGGCAAGTTAGGACAGAGGGTTAGATAAGAAAGGGGAGGGAGGGCAGAGGAGGAAGAGGGGGCAGAGGGCGAAGCCAGAGCTGTGGCTGGGGGCCCGTGAAACTCCTCTCCTGTGAAGAGCCCCCAGTCTGTGACCCTAACTTGAATGGACAGGGTCAAGGAGAAAGAACACTCTGGAAGGGAGCAGGGATCCCTTACTGAGGAAGCACACGCTGGATTCTATTTTCCTTCCTTCAAGGAAATAAACAAGTGCCCCAGGGGCCAGAGACGGCCATCTCCTTTGTGCATCAAGAAAAGACTTTTTCAAGAGTCTGGGGTCCCATCGAATAAATTAAAGAATAAGAGTATCGTGAACGGGGCTGCCTATATTTGTGCCTTGGCAAATAAATCACATGAATCTTTGGTAATTTAAATTCATCACAAAGAAATAACAGGCCAAGTCCAAGGAGGCGTAGATATATATAGATGTATAGTCTATTATTGCTCGAGGAGAGTATAAATATTAATAATAGTCAACTTTGAGAGTGTATTTTGTGCTCTTGATGCAATTTAATCCTCTGACATCAGGAGACGAGTAAGGTAACCTATCCGGCCCTGCCCAGGCCCCACATCCTAAACCTGCTCCTGACGAGTGCCTTCCAACCCTACCCCCCACTGAAGGCACACAGGGAAGGGCTGCAAGGCATGTTGTGAATACTGGAGCCCTGTTTGCCACTTGGGCATTCATTCATCCTCCATTTCCTTACAAACATTCACGTGCCCCCAAATGACCCAGAAGGCTTTTCTCCCAAGTGTCTTTCCCAAGCTGCTCTTTCACTACATTCAGTGCTCAACGCTGCCTCCTCCAAGCAGTCTTCCCAGACCACCCTATGTAACATAGAGCCCATTCAGCTCTCTACTCCCTTATAGCACTTGATGTTTCTCTTATCACCATCTGATACGTGTGTGTGTGTGTTTAAATATTTATTTGTTTGCTTATTCTGTGTCTCCCACTCCAAGAGTGGTATTCTGAGTTCTTGCTGGAAGGTGACTTGCACACAGAGTTTGCCCCTCAGGTCCGGCTGAGCCCATTTCCAAGGTCCTGAGGGCTTAGCTGTTTTCCATTGTGTGGAGGTTCTTGGTTGCCAGCAACAGAAACCCAGTCAGACCAACGTGGGTGAAAGGCCAGTTCATTGGGAGACACAAAGCTTGGAGGGCCAGGCTGGGCCCAAGAGACATATAGAAAGCTGAGGAGGCCAGGGAGCTGGAACCAGAGCCCAGGTCACCATGGGAAGGGGTGGTTGGACGCCAGTAGGAGGTCCCTACAGTGACACTCAGTGCGGCTGTCTCTAGACCTCCAGTAAATGGCAACAATTTGTAAACCATACCTCTTTCTTTCTGTCTTCAGAGCCCTGTGGATCAACTCAGCCTGAGTCACAGGCCCACTCTGCTTCCCTCACCTCAGCTTTGGCTTCCAGAGGGGAAGGCAGTACTTCGAGACCCTCCAGGGTAGTACACACTGAAAGATTATTCCTGATTGAAGGCAGAAACCCTCTATAGATAGCTACAACACGTATCAATGTGAAGCAGCCTCATTCCCAAAATAGTGACAGAGATTCACTAACTCCCCTCAGTAACAGGTAAGTAGCCCACACACCCAAAGTCTGGACTCTGGAAGTTTCTTCTTTGGCCAGCTGCTGGCCAAAGCCAGGGCATCTGTTTTAAGACCATACTTGGGTGGATCTAGCAGCATCTTGGAGGCTTCACTCTCATAAGGGATGGAGGAGAGTGGTCTGGGATGGTGAAGCTGTGCTAGCCAGGGTCACCTGTGAGGAGCCAGGGGACACATGTCTATGGCAGGCAATGGAGTCCCAGCTCCTCCTAAACCAAGATAATTGGCTGCCTCCCTAGGGCACTGTCACACCGCATATGGGATTTTTTTTTTCTCTCTTTGGTGGCCTCTCCTGAGAAAAGATCAATTAACCTCAAGCCTGTCTTCAAAAGGAAAGACTCTTTTTTCTTCTGAGGATTAGAAAAGAGACCCTGGAAGCTGACACATCCTTTTGTTGATTCTCCACTCCCCTCTCTCAGGGTCCTGGAGAAGCGATGCTGGCGACAGTCACCCCAGGCTAGTCCCTGACACCGGACTCAAGAAGACAACACTTGCGGCATAGAAGCCACCAAGTCAGGTCTCAGCGCCTTGGGGTAACCTGCGCCGGCCTGTGCTGGGGGCCTGGTTTCTGACGAGCACCTGACTCTTCCTCGCCGGCAACCAGGAGGACACATACCAGGTTTCAGGCTTCAGAGGCAGAGAGACGAGCACTCAGAGATCTCAGCTCTTGGCTCCTTGCAGCCTCTGTGTCTGTCTCCTAGATACGAGGCAGGAGGCCCCTAAACCGTCCCCGGATGATGGGCCTCAGTCCTATTTTTAAAAGCCCTCCAGGAAATACACTTGCTGCCTACACTTCCTCCCACCCACTCGCTCTTCACTGGCTTCTGATCTGGCTTCCGCCCCACCTCGCTCCTCCTGGAGCCTCAGGAAGGACCCCACGGGCCTCCTCCTCAGCCACAGAGCAGCAGCCTCGCCTCGCCTCAGCCTCAGCGTATGACAGGAGATCCTTCCCCCCCTGGTTCCTGGGACAGGAAGTGCTCCTCGTTTCCTACCTCCTTCATGTGCCACCTCCCCAGGGAGCTGCCCTAACTCCTGCCTCCTGCCCCGCCCTGGGGCCTCCCCTGGTGCCTCCCAGCCCATGGCCTCCCACCCACCTGCAGGCCGAGCCGGGGCCTCTCCTGGGCCTCTCCTGGGCCTCTCCTGGGCATCTGACTGTCCCAGACCCAACGGGGCATTCACCGCTCCGAACCCATTTGTCCCCTGCTGGTGCCACCTCTCTTCAGGGCGCCACCAGGGTCCTGGGATCCATTCTCAGCCCTGAGTACTATGTCTGGCCTGCCCACCTGTCTCGCCTCCCACACCCAACCATTTGCCAAGTCTCTCTTCGCCCCACCTCTGTCACCATCCTTCCAGTCCCATCACATGCTCGTTTTCTAGTCTTCTCCAGATCACTGCACTGATCTCCTAACCGATTCATCCCCCCGCCGCCCCTCCCACACGCCTCTCCCCATAATCTGGATTCTGAGCATCTTCAAAAGGACTCTTCTTAAAGTTCAGTCCAGAAGGTGTTATCTTGTCACTCCCCTGCTCTGAAACCTCCAATGGCTCCCATTGCTGGGAGGATAAATTCCCAACTCCTAGGCCTGACGTTACACTCTTCATAAGTCAAGGTTCTGCGGATCTATGTTTTGTCTCTTCTTTACGTGCAAATTTCTGCCTTTCAGCTCAGGTTCTCACTCATTTGAATACTCTGTGCCTTCCCATCTCGAGGCTTCTGCTCAAACCGGATCATTTCTCATGGAATGCCTGTACTTTTTACTTGTTTCTATCAAAATCCTACCTTCCCTTCAAGGCTCGTCCCAAATGCCACTTCCTCCCTGAAGCCTCCGTGGATTTCCCCAGCCAGGAACGCTTTCCCTTCCTCACGCTCCCTGAGTTGACTTGTGTTTCTCTCGTCACACTCATCATATATGACCTCGTGTCACAGCATTTGAGTATGTGCACTATTGCCTCCACCCAGGGCCACCTCGCGGAGGGATTTTTGTCCTACTGGCCGAGTAATTTGCTCAGGGTTGGTGTTTGTTGAGTTAGGTCATCAGGCTAGCTAAGGATATGTTTGCTTCCTTTTCGCTGCTTGAAAATGCACGCTCCAAGTACAGCATCACAGGATCACATCAAGGTCAGGAATATGGAAATGTGTTCTGTTTGCAGCCACGAGCGCAAATCCAGAAAGCAGATCAAAATCCAGTTCTTGACAGTCTCCCACCACTGCTGCATAGACCTTAATTACTCTTGTGGAAAATATTCAAGGGACTTAATGAGCCTGGCGAGGAGGAGGGGGCAAGTGTGAGGGAGCCAGGGCCGCTGCTGTCAAGAAACGCTTTCTTCCTGTAACCGTATCCCTGGGGCCAGGCCAGTACCTCGGCTTAATCCCCCTCCCTGTGGTCACTCAGGATATGATTACTGGCATCAGATGCAAGCACATGTTCCTGTTCCATTAATCTGAGAGAGGCTGAGAGCCTGAAAGGGGAGCCACTAGGGCATTGCCGAGTTGGTCTAGTTACCACCTCAAAGAGGAGCAGGGGAGGGGGAGAGGAAGGATCCGGCAGGTGGGCCAGCAGAGGGGCCTACGGAAGCCAGGCGAGATGAGAAAACCACACGGACGACAAGTTCCTGTCGCCGGGAGGCCGAAGCCTGTCAGCTGTTAGGAGCTGGGGCCTGCAGCAGGGCTGTGCACACCCGCACGCGGGCACACGCGGCCCATGCAACCGGGGGGTGCCGCGCTCTCCCCCTTGGGTCTCGGCAGCCGGCCTGTCACCCCCTGGGGACACTGCTGCTCGGGTATACAGTAAGCCACGTGACATAACCTGCCTCGCACACGGCAGTGGCCGAGGCTACGGGCAGCGAGGAAGGCGCCGACAGCTGCCCGCCTGCCAGGTGGCGGTGGCCACGTCTGAAAGCCATACTCTGCGGCTCGGCGTGTCTCTGTTCCAGGTGCCAGAGCCCGTGCAAGTGCTCAGGTGACCTTGTCTCTCCTGAGCAGCGTCTCCCCCCACTGGGCCGGGGGCCAGGTGGCCTTGGCCTCCCCACAGGTTTCTCCTATGGGAAAGCTTGCGAAGCCCCCCCCCCCCCGTGTCATCGGATGGGTGCCAATGGAGGAACCCACCAGCCTTAAACACACATCTTCTTCCTGAAGGGGGTGTGTGTGGGGTCTCTTAAATGACCCAGTCCCCTCTGTCCAATCCAGGTGTCCCCAGCCAAACATTTCTTAAAAGTGCCTGGGAAGGGCCCAACAATTTTGGCCGAGTCAAGGTCCTGGGGCAGCAGGAAAGCCAAGGTCATAGGTTATGGACGGGGAAGTACTAGATTCAGTGTTCACCTGTGAACCCCGTCGTTCCATCTGGGACTGCTCCCTCCTTCCTTTCTCTCCTCCTCCCCCTCCCCCTCCTCATTGCTAGCTTCCCAGAACCTCAGCAATGCAGACAGGCAATTTCTTAAAGAATAGGCCTTCAAATTAAAGGCTACATTTTCGCGTCTAGCTAGTTACCTGGCAGTTAGGGGGAGTCAATGCAGGAGTAAAGGTTTCTAAAAGCAGAGGAAGAAGGGCTCCCCGAACAAGCAGGGTTAGGCTTAACCCCCAGGAAGCTGGGAAATTCGGAGCTCTGGGCAGAGTGGCCTCATCCACTGCCCGAAGCCTCCCTGCCGGGCCTCCGGGCCTCCACTCGGCAGCCAGAGTACAGCTGTGGACCGGCTGCCCCCACCGCCTTCCTGCCAGGCTCGGCCGAGGAGAGGATACAGGGACAGTTAACAGCAGGAGTCTTAGCTCCTGGCCCGGGGCCCTTCCACAGGCTGCAAAATGAGCTTAAGCTGTCACCCAAACAGGCCCCTGGCTGCTGCAAGGCCCCTGCACGTGCCCAGAGCCTGTGCTTCGAGGAATGATGAGCAGTCGACCTGAGCTGTACCCCCAGGTTTGGAGACCGGTGGGGGGGGTCACCACTGACACCTCACGTGTGCATCAGAAGGCGGCTCAGAATCCTCCATCACAAGGATACCTACAGAAATAGGTGTGGGGGGCACTCAGCTCCCGCTGGGCATCGGTCTGAAGACATCGGTGAGGGGAGCAGAGTCCGAGCCCGGAAAACCGTCTGCCCCCCAGAAGCCTGTCCCATGTCTGCTTTGCAGAGAGACTGTCTGACCTACCCTGAGCCCTGTGGATCCCCAATCTTCTCCCACTCAGAAAGCAGCGCTCACCCCTCATCAGATGGAGATGTCAGATCACTGGGGGACGAGGGAACTTGTGTGGCTTTTCACTGTTATAGACATTTTTTTTTTCAGATTTACATTTTATTAGGATATAATTTATAGGCAGTAAAGTTACTCTTTTTAATGTAACAGTTCTATCAGTTTTAACCACCACTTACGCCACGTAACTCTCATCCCAATCAAGATATTAAAGCATTTTCATCATCCCCAAAAGTTCCCTCAGACCCCATTGCCATCAATCCTGATAGCTCAGCCCTGGCTTCTTGGCAACTGCTGATCTAGTTTCTGTCCTGATAGTTTTGACTTTTTCCAGAATGTTCTAGAGTTGGAATCATACCGTATGTAGCCTTATAATCTGACTTCTTTCACTTAGCATGATCCACTTCAGATATATATGCGCCGCTGCATGTATCTGCAGCCTGTTCGTTTGTATTGCTGAGAACTGTTCCAAGAATGGATGTACCAACAGTCCATTTAACCATTAACCAGTTGATGGGCATTTGGCTTTTTTCCATTTTTTGTGTGTGATTAATGATAAAGTCGTTAAAAGCATTCAAGTGCAATTTTATGTGTGACCATGGAGTTTTCATTTCTCTCTGGTAAGTACCTAAGAGTGAGATTGTTAGGTCTCTGGTACGTGGATGTTTAACTTTATAAGAAACGGCCAAACTGTCTTTCCAAAATGGCTGTACCATTTTACTCCCCAACAGTGTTGAGACTTCCAGTTGTTCACATCTACATAAGTTCTTCTTCTTGTCAGGTTTTATCTTATTTTATTTTAGCCATCCTAATACATAGTTGTATCTCATGATGGTTTTAGTTTGCATTTCCATAATGACTAATGATACTGAAAGTCTTTTCATGTGCTTATTGACCATTGATGGAGCTTCTTCAGTGACAGGTCTCTTAAAATTTTCTGCCCATATTTATGAGGTTGTTTTCTTATAATTGAATTGTAAGATTTCTATATATTCTGCATATAAGCCATTTATCAGATAAGTGCCTTGCAAATATTTTCTCCCAATCTATGGTTTCTTTTTTTAGTTTGATAGCATGATCTTCCAAAGGGTAAAATTTCTTGATTTTGATAGAGTCCAACTTATCAATTGGATTGTGTTTTTGGTTTTGGCATTAAGAAAAAACTCATTGCTTAACTCAAGATCACAGGTTTTTCTCCATGTTTGATTTGAAGTGTCATAGATGTATGAGTGAATGTTATCACTGTTGCATCTTGATTATTAGAGCTTTATAATGAGCTTTGAAGGTAGCATTGGATTCCCAAACTTTTTGTTTTTTAATTGGCTTGGCTATTCTGGTTTCCATTTACATTTTAGAGTCCACTTGTTGATTTTTATTAAAAAATCTTGCTAAATTTTTACTTGAGATGTTACTTGAGATTTCACTAAATCTGTAGATCAGTTTAGGCAGAATTATGTTCCTAACAATATTGAAACTTCCAATTCATAAGCATAGTATGCCTCTCCATTTATTTAGGGCTTATTCAATTTTCTTCATGAAAGTTTTGTAATTTTCAGAATACAGACCCTGCATAAATTTTGTTAGATTTTAACCTAAGTAATGGGACTTTATTTTCAGTGGTGTTTATTTAATTTCAATTCACACATTTTTATTGCTATTGTAAAGAAATATAGTTGCTTTTGGTGTATGGACCTTGTATCATTCATCCTTGCTAACTTCACTAATTCTAGTAGTTTTTCTTCATACAGTCTTAGGACTTTCAATATAGTCTATTTTGTTATTTACAAATATATTTCTTCCTTTCTAACCTATATGTCTTTAATTTCTTTTTCTTGTCTTATTGCACTACCTAGGACTTCCAGAATAGTTTTTAATACAAGTAGTGAGAATGGACATCCTTACCTTGTTCCCAGTCTTAGGGGAATATTATTCTTCGTTAAGTATTTGACCGGAAAAGTCAAAAATATTTTGGCTTATTAAGTATAATGTTAGCTATAGGTTTTTTTGTAGTTGCCATTTACCAGATTGAGGATGTTCACTTCTATTCCTCACTTTCTGAGACTTTTTAAAATCACGAATAAAAAAAAAAATCACGAATAGATTCAAATACCATCAAATGCCTTTTGTGTATGTATTAAGAAGATCCTATAGTTTTTCTTCTTTAATCTGTTATATGATGAAATAAATTGACCAATTTTTAAAATGCTAAATTAATCTTGCAGTCCTGGAACAAACCCAACTTGATTGTGATGTATTATCCCTTTCATATGTTGTTAGTTCAATTTTCTAATATTAAATTGATGAATTTTGCATTTCTTTCCATGAGGGGCATGTGTGTGATTTTTCTTTTCATGTGAGATCTTTGTTTTTGATATCACAGTAATGTTGGCGTTGTAAATTAGGAAATGATTGCTCCTTTTCTATTTTCTGAAAAAAACATTGTGGAATATTGGTATTATTTTTTTCCAAAATCATCTGGTACAATTTTGCAGTAAAATATTTTGGGCTAAAGTTTTGTTTTGTTTTGTTTTGTTTTTTATAGGAAGGCTTTTACTATAAATTAAATTTCCTTAATAAGATATAGAACAGTTCAGTTAATCTATGGTTTCTTGAATGAATGTTCCTTGGAAGAAATTTGCCCTTTCACCCAAGTTGAATTTATAGACATAAAGCTGTTCATAATATTCCATTATTAGTCCTTTAATGTCTGTCTGATTTGTAATAATGTTTCCTTTTTCATTCTTTTTTTAAAAAGATTTTATTTTTTTTTCATGAAAGACACGGAGAGAGGGGCAGAGACACAGGCAGAGGGAGAAGCAGGCTCCTTGCAGGGAGCCCAATGCGTGACTTGATCCTGGACCCAGGGATCACGCCCTGAGCCAAAGGCAGATGCTCAACTGCTGAGCCGTCCGGGCGTCCCCTTTTTCATTCTTTATATTGGCATTTGAGACTTTTTTTTTTGTTCAATCTGAATAGAGGCTTATCAGCTTTATTGATCTTCACCAACTTTTTGTTCCATTGTTCGTTTTTCTGTTTTCAGTGTTATTGTTTTCTGCTCCTATCTTTATTATTTCCTTTTTTCGGCTAATTTTAGGTTTAATCTTTTTATAGTTTCTTAAGGTAAAGGCTTATTAGATTATTTATTTGAGATCTTGTTTTCTAATTAAGTGTTTATAGCTATGTTTCCCTCTAAACACTATTTCAGCTGCATCTCAAAAGTTTTTATGTGCTTTGTTTTCATTCCATTCAAACTTCTTTCTTTACGACTTACTTTTTTCCTTATGACTTCTGCTTTGACCATAGGTTTTGTAGAACTGTGTTATTTAATTTCTAAATATTTTTGACTTTCCAGATAGATTTCTATTGTTGATTTCTCGTTTAATTCTATTGAACTAGAAATCTGGCCGAAGAATATACTTTGTATTATTTCAACTTATCAAAATTGGTAAGGTTTATTTTATGGCCCAGAATATTATCTATCTTGTGAATGTTTGATATATACGTGAAAAGAGAATATATTTTGCAATTGTTAGTGTTCTATGAATGATGACTAGGTAAAGTTGGTTCATGGAGTGTTCAATTTTCTAACGCCTTACTAATTTTTATCTACTTATTCTATTCCTGAGATAAGAATTGAAATCTTCAATTATTATTTGGATTTTTCTATGTCTCTTTTTACTTCCATCAGTTTTTGCTTCATGTATTTTGGAGTGCTATTATTAAGTAAAAATCTCTTTAGGATTATTACATTTTCTTGATGTGTTGACCACTTAATTCTTATGTTACTTCATTTTGTAATTCTGGTAATATTCCTTGTTCTAAAGTCTATTTTGTCTGATATTAATATAGTCACTTTAGCTTTTTTTTGATTAGCATTGATATGGTATACCTTTTTCCCATCCGTTTACTTTTAACCTGATTTTATATATATATATATATATATATATTTTAAGATTTTATTTATTTATTCATGAGAGACACAGAGAGAAAAAGGCAGAGACACAGGCTCCATGCAGGGAGCCCCACGTGGGACTCGATCCCTGGTCTCCAGGATCATCCCCTGGGCTAAACCACTGAGCCACCTGGGCTGCCCTAACCTGACTATATTTTCACATTTAAAACAGGTTTCTTGTAAAGACTACTAGTTGGATCTTGCTTTTTTGTCCCATCCAACAATTTCTGTCTAGTCACTTCACTTAGTGTAATCATTGATATTGTTGAGCTTAAATCTGTCATTTTGCTACTTTTTAAAAATTCTTTCCATCTATAATTTTTCTCTTGGCTCCTGTTTTTCTGCTTGCTTTTAGACTGAATACATTTTATCCCATTTTATCTCCAGTATCAGCTTATAATTTATATTTAAAAATATTTATGGATGCCCTAGGGTTTATAATTACACCTTAATTAATTATATTCTACCTTCAAGTAATATTATAAGGCTTCATATATAGTGTAAAGGTCTTATAACAGTAAGCTTCCAAATCCTCCTTTCTGTCTTTTGTTCTACTATTGTCGTATATTTTACTTTGACAGATGCAATAAACCCACAATATCTTCTTAACAGTTTTGTTTTAGAAAGTCATTATCTTTTGTTTAGAGAATGATTAAAAATAAGAAAAAAAAAAACATTTTACTTACATTTTAACCATTTCCAGGTAGCTCTAATTTTGGAGGAAGTTGATCTAAGTTTTTGCTAGATACCATATTTATTCTCCTGGATGAGGTTTCTTTAATATTTCTTGAAGTGTAAAGTTGCTGGTGATAAATCGTCTCAGCTTTTGCTTTTCTAAATAAGTACTTGTTTCATCTTCATTTTGAAAGATGGTCTTACTAGGTAGAGAATTCTGAGTTGACAGAAGATTTTCTTAAAATTTTTAATTCTACTATTTTAATTTTTAATTAAAAATTTTAATTCTATTGTCTTCTAGATTGTGTAACTTTGGAATGGAAATCAGTTGTAATTCTTACCTTTTTTCCTTATCTTTGGCTTTCAGGAGTTTGCATATCATATGTCAGGGGTGTTGTTTCCTTCTCCACTTCCTCCTCCTTTACTTTCCACTCTTCTTCCTCATCCCTTGTTTCCTTTTATTCCTCCTGCTTAGGTTACTCTGAGCTGCTTAGATCTGTCAATTGATGTTGGGGATCTGTTTTTTGTTTTTTTTCTTTGCTTGTTTGCTTTTGGAAAACTCTGCCATTATCTCTTCAGGTTTTTTTTTTTCTGCCCTATTCTTTTTCTTACCCTTTGGAATTTCGATTACAGTTACATCAGACCATTTTGTATTGCCCCACAGTTCTATTCTGTTTCTCTCTCTTTTTTTCTTTTTGATGGTTCAGTCTGGGACATTTCTATTGACCTGTTTTCAAGTTCACTGATCCTCAGGTGTGTCAATTTTATTTGTGAATTCAAAGGAATTCTTTATCTCTGTTACCTTGTTTTTTACTTTTGGCATTTTCATTTGACTCTTTCATATAGTTTCCATCCCACCACTCAAGTTCTCCATCCAAGGTCATGCATGTTGTCCATTAGCTCACCAGAGCTTTTACTTATTTATTTATTTTGAGAGAGAGAGAGAGAGAGAGAGAGAATGAGTACAAGTGGGGTGGGAGGGGCAAAAGGAAAGGGAGAGAAAGAATCTTAAGCAGGCCCTACACTTAGGACATTGGGCTCAATCTCATGACTCTGAGATCGTGACCTAAGCCAAAATCAAAAGTCAGACACTTAACTGACTGAGCCACCCAGGCACCCCTCACCAGGGCTTTTAAATATTAATCATAGTTATTTTCTGTCTGATAGTAACAATATGTAGGTTGTCTCTGTAGGACTCTGGTAATAATTTTCTCTCTTAAAGTTATTTTTCTTTGTTTCTTTGTCTATCTCACAATTTTTTGTTTTATGCTAGACTTCAGGTGTAGATTAGTAATGACTGAGGTAAATATTATTTATGTCTGGAAATGGGCATTCCTTTTCTTCTAGTAGATCTTTATTTTTTTATTTTTTAGATATTCATTTGAGAGAGAGACAGAGAGCATGAGAGAGAGCAAGCATGAGCAAGGGAAAAGGGCAGAGGGAGAGGAAGTAGGCTCCCTGCTGAGCAAGGAATCCAATGCAGGGCTCCATCTCAGGATCCCAGGATCATGACCTGAGCTGAAGGCAGATGGTTAACAGACTAAACCACCCAGGTGCCCCTTCTGCTAGGTCTTTAGTGTTGAAATTGAATCAGTCTAGTCAGAAGGTGAGGTGCATTTGAGTTTTATTCTTATGGTTACCTGTAATGCACTACTTATCTTCAAATTTCTCTAATGCAGTGGTTTTCAACCAGAGGTGACTTTGCCACCAGAGAACATATGCCAATCTCTGGAGATGTTTCTGATTGTCACAACCTGGGGAGGAGGATCATACTGGAATTTAGTGGGTAGAAGCCAGGGATGCTTCTGAACATCCTGCAATGCATAGAACAACAATGCAAAGAATTACATGGCCCAAAATGTTGATAATGACAAGGTTGAGAACTTTGTCTTATGCTTGTGGTGTTGTGTACTCTACCCTCAAGTTTCAGCCTTCCTTATGTGCTTGGGCCTCAAAGAGATTCTATTTCATCGTTCTTCCTTCTCATCCAAGAGGAGACAGCTGTTGCTTGTTACTTGAATGGTGGTGGATGGTGGGAGGGGGATGGTGTCTTTGTTGTTCTGGTTTCCCCTCAATCTTAGCCAGGCTCTATGTTCTGAGTCTCAGTTTGGGGCTTTCTCAATGATCCTGGCCCTCCTCCTTATGGCAGCCAAACTCTGCCTTGTATCTTTGGTGGGTCTTGCAGGAACAGAGTTTTCTGCCCTCTGTCAGCAATAAGAGACCTCTTGTGGTATTGGTGTAGGATTCTAGCCCAGAATGTCTCCTTCCCCTTTACCAGAAGTAGAAGCATTTTTTCCTTACCTTTCCCTCATGCCCTGTGGGTATCAGGGTTGGTTCATCACTTTTAGGTGCTCAAGGCTCTTGCTCCATGAGAGAGAAGGCTTTGTACCATCCCTGCAAGGGCAGTTGCTCCTTCCTCCAGGCTGCTTTCTCAGGTCTCCCATCCCGCCCACAATCTTCTGAGCACCCTGAAAAGTTTCAAGAAGTAGAGCCTGGAAGTGAATGCAATGTCTCATGTTTATGGCTCCCTGAATTCTATGCTCTCACACCAGTCCACCTCATTTTTGGCAATTCCATAAGAATTTCAGCTCCTCTTCTACCCTTGAGTACAGCACGTAACATCTCTTTCTCCCAGGCTCTGCCATAGGTGACTTAGTATTGATCCCCCTCTTTTTTAGAAGAAGCCCATCTTTCCATAGATTTTAGACTTCTTGGTTTCTCTGCAACCTTAGCTATCCATGGTTCAATAAAAGCTTTAATTTTGTAGTTTATCTAGATGTTTCTTCTTGTTTCTCTTTCCAGTTATCTACTATCTAGGTACCACATCTAATGGACCTAAAATTTTTGGTATAGTCTATTCTGTGACATATCTCTCTAATATATATTAGCTCACAAATGATCAGCAAGTAAGGGATGAGGTCCAGTATAATGCAGAAGTCATGTTAGTTCTTAAGTAGTTTCCACCAGGATGTTAACACTCTGAAGCAATCTAAGATACACTTTCTCAAAGTTAAAATTAAAGGCTTATAGGGACACCTGGGTACCACAGTTGGTTAAGTGTCTGACTGTTGGTTTCAGTTGGGTCATGATCTCAAGGGTCATGAGATTGAGCCCCAAGTTGGGCTCTGCACTCAGTGCAGAGTCTGCTTGACATTCTCCCTCTCCCTCTCCCTCCCCCTCTCTATCTCTACCCCTCCTCCTGCTCAGGCTCTCTCTCTCTCTCTCTCATAAATAAATAAATAACATTTAAAAACAAATTAAAGGCTTATAAATGTTTGCCAAACTTCAGAAAAAAAACCCTGAAACTTTATAGTCTTTATTTTTCTTTAGTGCATATATTGTATGGTTCAGTGGCTTCCAGGACACTACGTTTCCACTCCTTCAGTTATCCACTCCTTCAGTTATCCTTCAGTTATTTCACTGAGAGTGAAAACAAAGAAGCTACAAAGATATTATGCTCTATCTTAAGACAATGAATTAATGAAAAAGGCTATACCCCAAATCCAAGTTTTAATATTGGCGAAATGTTCTCTATCAGAAATGAATGCCCTCCAAGACATATATTTCAGAAGAGGAAGTATGAGCTACAGGTTTCATATGTTTGTTTATTTACTTATGCCACTATTTTTATTAGAATTACCATTGATTTTTATTAATATTCTGGTTTTCAACTTCTAGAGGTTTGAGTGATCTATTCCAATTCTATTTTCCCCATAAGCTCTGTTATTTTTGGTACATGATTTTGCAAAAGAGGAATTTTTAAGAATTCAAGTATGGTAATATAGCAAAAAAAAAAAAAATGCCTGTTATATGTTGGGGTTTTTTTTTTCCAATCATGAAAGCAATACATGCTCATTATTGAAAAGTTGCAAACCAGAAAAAAGGGAAAAAATTCAATGATAACTATCTCATTCAGAGATAATTTTCAATTCAACATATACTTATTTCAACATATACATATTTTAAGTATAATTGGAATCATGATGCTACATTTTTCAAAACTGAACAATGCAAATCATTTTGAAAAAGTAATTTCTGTACCAGTGAGGGAGAGAATACACGTAGAAAAACTTACACACACACCAAAAAAATAATGCTTCTGCCCCAAGAAAATATCTCTTTAAGGCAGAGAATAAGCACGTTAATATTTTAATCCAACTGAAGTAAAAACAGATGGAATCTAGTTCATGATGATTTTTAAGCAGTTCTCAATTTTTCAAACCCAATGAGATTTTAGACCTTTAAACTTTAAAGACATTTTCCTGAATCAGGGCATAAAAATTTATGATTCATCCAGAATCAATTAAAACTTTTTCTGGCATGTATACTATGAGAAGTAATCCATATTTGTATCTTTAAGCACAGCTCTAACACTAATTGCATCATTGTGTGTTAGCAGTGACTATCTCCTTGAATCGGCCTGAAGAGTGATCTTCTACAGTGCTTTCTACTCTGCAGTCTTAGGAATTCTGCAAAGGACCAGGAAGAAATGAAAAGGGCAAAACATCTAGGGTAATTCAATAAGAACATAATGTGTGAACCATGTAATGGTCCAGGCATTGCAAATAAACCTTTGAAAATATTTTTTTGCCTATAGGAAAAGATCCTTCCTTCTTTCCTCCCCCATCAAAGAGAGGAGTCTCACAAAACAAGAGCAAATACTCTGGCCTCCAGATAAGGGTTGATGATAGTTTCATTTCTCAATAGCGAAACAACATTTAGTCAATATGCCAATGTGGATGGACAGACACAGGCAAACACAGTTATTATTAGAAAAAATAAAGCTGTCACTGGTGAAAAAAACAAATAAACAAACCACTAACCAACAGGTTTAAGGGAAATTCTGTGGTACTTAAGTATACGCAACTGCTGGGCTTGGAGAATCTATTTTTGATTGCCTTTCTAATTTACTTTGATTTACTAGAACTAATTTGCAATAGTGACTGGCAGTCAGCCCTTGGAAAGGGTTCTTCTAAATTTAAAATTCAATTTTAATTCATTTCAACAAAGGCATATTGAGCCCTTTTTGCATGCCAGGTAATATGCTAGGACCTGGGAATAGATATGTAAACAAGACACATAATGGCCCTGCCCGCAGTCTAGCAAAACATCAGAAATGAAGATTA
Source organism: Vulpes vulpes (assembly GCF_048418805.1). NCBI lineage: Eukaryota > Metazoa > Chordata > Mammalia > Carnivora > Canidae > Vulpes > Vulpes vulpes. The sequence goes on from NC_132789.1 coordinate 87,569,638, forward strand.
TCCACTGATTTCCTTCATAATACATCAACTCCAATACCCTTTCTGGGACTCCAACCCATGCCTTCTACTTGGCCAATCATCTGGAGCTTCCCTCATAGGCTCAGGGACCATGAGGCATGCCCTCTGGTAGTGGCAGGATTTGCAAAAAGATGGAGCTGCTGTGTTGGCAGTGCCGGTACTGGCAGTGTGGATGGGACTGGCTACAGCTTTGCAGTGTGATTGGGGACGTTGTTCTGAATGTGCATCCTCTACGGAGCTTCGGCAGCTCCGAGCTAAACGTTATAGCATCAGTACATTCCTCTCTGCTTAAAGTGTCCAGAATCTGTTTCTGTTGCTTGCAACTTAGAATCCTGACCAATACATATGATTAGACTTCTGCCCCCTGAGAGCATCCTGTTCCATTTCGAATCACAGAAAAATACCTAGAGAAAAAGAGGATTATGTTCTCTATGGCTCCTTACATATTTTATCAAATTAAGAAGGTCCTCTCCACCAGTAGTTCTCAGCTGCAGTACTAGTTCATACAGTAGCAACTATAGATCGTGTCTTGATACGAACTGAAGTTTAGGAATTTTGTTTTCCTCTTCAATTAGAACAAGTTTAATGGCACCCCTACCACTCACCTCATAAGCGCTTTCTTGGGTGAAGGAAAAGAGTGGAACTCAGGTGCTGAATTTTTAAATGATTATTATTATTTTTTTTTTTTTTAATAAACTACAGCGGCTTCTGTTTGGGCTGCAGCCGAAAAAGTGTCTCTGGTGCAGGTTTATCTGTGTTAAACTCTGTAGCCTCTTTCCCATGTGCTGGGGGAGTACCCACTTGCACACACTGAGCAAACAGCATTTCAGAGAGCCTGGACTTGCGGAATACAAGAGCACTCAAGAGCACACGTGCTCCTTGCAGGTGCCTTCTACCGGCTTTGGTGGCCATGCTATCAACCCATCCATCAGCAGCCTTTCATATTGAGTTACAGAACATATATCATGGGGGCCCAATTTAACTCGAGGATGAGGAAATGTTTTAAATTCTAGAGCTGCTCCAGGCCATATGAGACTGGTCACATTGTGTAACCTTTCTTTACTATTTCTATGTGCGTTCTACACACAGCTGTTGCAAGGTACAGTATTATACTTTGCCCAGACTCTGGCACCTGTTGCAGGCAATTTGAAATAAAAACAAGTTGGTAGGGAACATGATAAGATATCTGAGAGCACATTTCATTCACTCAGAATACCCCGCAGACTATTCCATTTCAGTAAACTCCGCAACCATTCTTCTTTGTCATTATTTGCCAAGAGAGGGGGGAAAATAACACATCTCTTTTTATAGAAAACAAATCAGCACTCTGCTGGTCCCAGGGCTACACACACAGACCTCTTTTGCTTACTCTCCCGCAGCCTATTCTCCCTTCTTTTGTTTGTGCTGGTATTTTCTCCACTCTTTCAATTTGTCACAGTTGCCTTTTCCCAAAGAGCTTTCATTTCCTCTTGTTTCCCTGTTCCGCACTCCTTTGGCCCTTGCTTTTTATGAGAGGACATTGAGACCCTCCCTGGCAGACTAGGGAAGGGAAATAAACTAATGTCCCAAGCCCCTTGGGGCAAATGTGTCTAGCTGCATGAACAGAGGGAAGGCCTGGCATCAGCATCCACCTATGTAACCCTGGGGTGTCCTACCTGGGACCTCTCTCATGCCCCTCCCACCTCCAAACTTGTCTGCCCAACCTTGAGATTGCTTGGGACTGCCTTGAGAAAAAGCTCAGAGGCCAGCAGTGTCTCCAAGGACCAGAAAGAGATTTCGAATGTGCACAGAAATGTACTGTTAACCCCTCTAGAGTTTTCCTGATGCATTCACTGATGCCCCGACTGCTTTTTTTATCTCTTCACTTCTGTTTTGAAAATGAGGTGCTATGCCTAAACTGAACTCTTTTTACAACCTGTTTGGAGGCTGGACCATAAGAGCATACAAAACTCAGAGTAGGACACAGAAAGAAGAGGTGTGAGGGAGCAGATTGTGTCCAACAAAACATGGTTTGGGGAATGGGTGGGTAGGGAAGCAAAGGAGCTGGGTTTAGAGCTAGGCACACCTCGACTCAAGTCCTAGCAGCTCTACTTCATAAGTACATGGTCTTCGGGAAGTCACTGTGACTTTGAGCTCCAGTGTTCTCATCTGTAGAATGTGGATCACAGTAACTCCCTTGCAGGCTTATTGACTGATTTGAATAGATATTATGTGCAAGTGCTTGGTGCAGTGCTATTGAATAGCCACTCCATGAATTATTGCAAATATTTTCAATACATACAATGACACTGGAGTCATGGCTATTGGGAAAAATAATTCTGGCTACAATTTTTCATCTCCTTGAGCACTGATGTCAGTGCACTGTTAGGGATCAGCTGATGAGTGCTCCGAGTGCTTGAGTTCTGGGTCTGCAGTGAGCAGGATTGCTCCTGGAGATCTGAGACATCATTATCACGAGTGCCGCAGCGACATCTGTTAATGCAAAAGGCAGACAGACAAAGATGTGGAGGAAAGGGGCCCTTTGGGACCTCACCTCCGACAAGCCCTCCCTTTCAGGGACCCAAACCTGCCTGCAACAGCCCCTTCTCTCTGCAGGGCGCCCTCAGTTTCACCCTCTCCTTGCGCAGACTTCTCTTTCATGCTTCTCTTCAGCAAAGGCATTTGGTCTCTGCATGCAGCTTCCCCCCAAGGGAGCCAGTCCCCTCCCCACCACCTGAACTCTTGCTCACCTTCTCCACATACACAGCTGCCACTCACTTCGATGGAGCTTCCAGCCCACGAGGAGGGGGGAGAAAGGGCAGCTAGTGGGGAACCTGGGGCCTGCCTGAGCGGCTAGCTGGGAGTGGGGCTCCATGAAACCACCACGAGCTGAGAATGGCACCGAGCAAAACAGAAAAGGCGAATTTTGCATCTCCACCAGCCTGTGCCTCTAGAAGCCTCATTAGGCCCAAGTGTCTGGTAAATAGAAAGGACCTCCTGACATGACTTGCGGGGTTAGCGTGGAAACATAAATCTGCAAAAATAACTGTAAAATTATAAAGAAAAATTACCTTAGAGGAAGATGATTAGCATTCCCATATTGAAAAAATTTCAGTTGGGAAGGTTCAATCATTTTTCTCCCTGGCTTTTCTTTTTTTTTTTTTTTTTACAGCTTTATTTACATAGAATTGAGGCATAATAAATTACATATATTTAATGTGTATATTTGATGATATTTGACACATGCATATGCTCGTGAGATGCTCACCACCATCGAGATCATCAATGTATCACATCCAAAGGTTTCCCTGTACTCCTTTGTACTTTGTCCTTACCATCCATCGGCCCTAGACAACCACAATGCAAGGTCTTTTTTGTCGTTACAGATTAGTTTGCATTTTATAAAAAATTTTTTTTAAAGATTTTATTTACTTATTCATGAGAGAGGCAGAGACACATGCAGAGGGAGAAGCAGGCTCCCCGCAAGGAGCCGGATGTGGGACTCGATCCTGGGACCCTGGGATCACACCCTGACCTGAAGTCAGATGCTCAACCGTTGAGCCACCCAGGTGCACCACATTTTATAAAATGTTATAAAAACGGAATCATCTGCTGTAATACCTCCATTTTGGTCTCGTTTCTTTTACCTAAAAAAAATATTTCGAAATTCATCCATATATTTGCATACATCAAGATAATAGTTTATTTTTGCTGTCATTGAAGAAAACGCCACTGGACAGATAAACCATAATTTTTTTTTATTCACTATTCCAAACCTCTGTTTCTTTTTAAACGCTGTTCCCACCTGCTCTTCAGTGAATGAACGGTAGATTTGCAATCATGAGAGTCCTTCACCCTTTTATAGACGAAATGACTCCCTTTAATGTGTTTTGCTGAAGTGGCAAAGAAGTGGGTACCCTGTGTTCATCCAGGATTTGTCAGCAACTGAACCACACGTCAGGTTTTTAGGGAATGGAGCAATGAGTGGAGATGCGTAGGGATTTTTGTATGCAGACCCGAGGAAGAGAAGGTGCGTTAGCCTAGAGGTCTCAGAAGAACAGAAGTGGTCAGATGGAGACAGTGCTCATAAAACATTGCCTGAAAACAAAACAAACAAAACAAAAAAGTAAACTTGCCAGAGCTTTTCATGAGTGGTTTTAAAAAAATTCTTAAAGTGCTAGCATTCAGGAAATTCAAGGATTTTCATTTTTACCCTCCTACTGTTCTCTCACAGTTTCCATTAGTGTTTCAGCAAAACAGTAGAATTTACTTCATTTAGAATACAGTGTAGTAGAATAAATACAAGTATTCAAGAACACAGCTCGAGATTTCAATTATCTTCTGATCCAGCCTAGACTGGATACTCATCAAACACTTTCACTGTTTTCTTCATTTACACATTAACGTTTTATTGACTTCGAGATTAGCCCCACACTGCCCCTCTCGTTGCTGAGAGTGTAAATGGGTATTTCCTTTCCAGCTGAGATGGGCTGGACTTACTCATTTTGCTCCTGTGGACAAAATCTATCATGTATCAGTTTGGTGGAGGCCTGGTGGTTTCCGGCTGTTCTTGCGGGTTGCAGGATGAATGGGCAGGTTGGGTTGTGTGGGAGGATTCAGAAGCCCCGGGCACAGGCAGTGCTGGCAGTTCAGCTGTCAGAGGGACAAGTGGGGGTGGAAGCAGAGGAAGGGAAGAAAATTTCCACTGAGGTGAAAGAGTTGAGGGTTCTTTTGGTCAGAGCTGTCTCCCTAGGCCAGAAAACCAGCAATGGAGAAAAGGGACCTGCTGAGAGAGAAAATCCCTCAAGCTAGATGCCTGGTTCTCTCTTTCTCTCAATTTAATTAGACACAAAATCCCTTTGACTGTGTTTCCTTAGCCTCCCTTGAGTGCTCTTTCCTTTTTTCTGTCCCCATGGCATTGGCTTAATGTCCATCACCTGGATGGCGATAGCAAGGTGCTCATCTGATTGTGTCCCATGGGACAAAGTCCCAGCCCTGACTCCCAGCCCTGGCTTCACCTGCCCCCTGCCCACACCTGCGGCCTCTTGTCCAGCTACACCAACTCTCCAGCCATGTCAAACCTTGCACTGTTTCCCACAATTGCAGAAATACCCAGAGAGCTTTGGGGAAAAAATACATCCTGAGGTTCTGATTCAGTGGATCCAATGACTCTTCTGTTCAAGACACCCCCAGATGTTGGAGGGTGACCGGAAGGCCGACTAGATTTTGGAGTCCCTAGCCAGCATCACAGCTTGAGGATGAACAAGGTCAACACAGGAAAGCACCTTCTAAGTGGTCGATCTTCATGCAGAGGTCAGCCAGTGTTGCAGAGGGGAGGAAGTGTGCTGAAGGGCAGGCTTAACTCTGGGTTTAGTGTAGGCGTGGGCTCTCGCCTCCCTCCCTGCAAAACTGGCTGGCAGCAAAAACAGTCCCCAAGGCCTGGCCCGGGAAGAGTTCTCAAACACCCAGAAGTTTTTTTCTGAACATTTTTTTTTTTAGTAGCAAAATAGTTTTATTAAATGACTCATATAAGGAATCCAAATCCTAGCAGATGCTGTTAGTAGAGTCCCAAGAGCTATTCTCTCCTATGTTCATGCTGGCTCAGCCCACATTTTGTTCAGAGTCCACATCTCCCTTCCACAATTCGGGAAAGGCCAATTATGCTGGGCCTTCTCTTTGCAACAACTGGTGTAAACAAGTTCTGCACAATGAAATGCCAGGGGAGGCCTGTTTAGTGGCTTCTGGAAAAAATTACTTGCTCCTAGGGAGAGATGTTTTCTCCTCACTGGATACTTCCCGTGTGTGCATGGATACTTGGAACTACGGCAACCATCTTGCTATCTTGAGGGGAGTTAGTCCAAAGACAACACCCTGAGGAAGGCTAAACAGAAAAGGAGAGGGAAATTGGGTCCTCAATGACGGCGCTGAACCATCCATCAACTTGGCCAACCCTGAAATTTCTTTTTTGTAAGATGATGAATCCTCTTAATGCTTAAATCATTTTGACATGGATGTCAAGCATTTGGATGCACGGATGTACAAAACAGATTAAAATTGACAAATAATTATGAAACATATATTTTATAGGTTTTAACTCATAACTTTTATGTATTAGAAGTCAATCAAGAAGATAATGGTGACATGAATTTTTGCAGCATGCAATTTAAAATGGCGAGTTATGGATGTAAAGTGATGTCATATCAATCTAAGCATCCAATTTATTTTAGGATTTTGTTTTGATTGTTTAATAGTGAGGAAAGTCTGATTCCCCCAAATGAGTAGCTGCAAATGGTAACAGTTTTGAAAAAACAATCACTGGCTTTGCAAACTCAAGATGCTTCTCTGTTAATAGTGATAACAGGAAAAGCTTGATTCCAATATCTGGGCTCATCCACACCAAGTTTGCCTGGCAGGCACAAGCTAATGTGCTGATTGTTAAGAATTGGTGTATATTACTTGTTTACAATTTAAAACATATGGTATTTTAAATTTTTAAATGGATTACAAATAGGATATTTGCAGAAGTCCCTAAAGATCTCCACAGAATCTTGGGTTCCTCAGAACACACTTTGAAAACCTCTGTCCTAAGAGTAATTAAGTTATGCTAATTATGTATAATTAATTTAAAATCCAGGTTTCCAGTGTGGTAGACAAGATCCTCCCCTCCCGCTCTGACTCCAATTTCTAAGAGCTCAAAGCCAGACCTTGCATAATATCATTCAAGTCTGGCAATAAGGCAAACACTCCGTTAGCATAATAGGAGATGTGCTCCTGGGAGATTATGACTCACCAAAGGAAAGTGCTGACTGTGGGACCAGACCACACAGAGGGCATCTTTTCCTTCACCATTGCCTCCTTCCCAGTCCAAATCATTCCTTACCCACCATGTCCACCCCCAGCAGCAGAACCACACTGAGGCCAGACAAGAGAGAGCAAGAGCTGGACAGGTACCTGTGGGTTTCCTGAAAGAGATGAGTCAAGGACCACAATGAAAGAGAAGAAAGTTAAGGAGTTGGCCCAGGAGACACTGTCTGTGCCAGCTGTGCATTTGGCTTCCTGATGCATCTCTGGAATGCAGAACTAAGGCCTCTGCCTGAGAAAAAGATAAATAAAATGAGAAAAGACACTAATTTCCCTTACTCATTGTGATGGTTTTAAAATATGCCTGTGAATTCTTTGTCATCTCTTGTTTTAGCAGGTGGAATCTAATTCCCCTCTCCTTACCTGTGGGCTGTATGTAGTGACTTCTAACACATAGAATGTGGTGGAAGCAAGGGTATAAGACATTTGAGATTAGCTCTGTGGCCTCCTCCTTGTTCTCTCTCCTAAATTACCATGTGTGATGTCATGAGGACACTCGAGTAGCCTTCTGGGAGGGCCACCTAGTAAGAACTGAGGCCTCCTGCTACCAGCCATGTGAGGGAGTCAGCTTGCAAGAATCACCCAGCTAAGCTGCTTCCACATTGCTGACCCACAGAAACTCTGAGATAATAAATGCTGGTTGTTTTAAGTCAGTAAGTATGGGATAATTGGTTATGCAGGGATAGACAATGACCACCCATGGATATCAGATGACACTGGAATCTGAATAAAGGGTTCAAGGAAACTTCTCGTGGAGTTCATGTGTGAGCTGGCTAGCAAGACCATTTTCCTATACAAGGCCACCCCTCACTTCCACAATAAGTGCTGGGCTGGGGTTGCACAAGTCTTTTGCATAAATAATACGATGCAGCCACCAAAAGCCTAAAATGGAATCATGGGAAACTTTAAAAGGCATAGTGTCTCGATCCCTCACCCAGAGATTCTGCTGTAATAGGCCTGAGAGTATCCTGGGCTCTGGGAGCGTAAAATCTCTCAGGTGTGTGTCATGCTGCCAAAGGTAAGAACCTCAGGTGTGGCATGACCTGTGCCACCACTGCTCCCTCTCTCATCTGCATCAGGCATTTGGTCTCTGGCATGGTCATGGTCCAGCTGACAGGGCTTGGACTGTTTGATGCATTCTTCATTGGTAGGTGCCCAGGAGATTAAAAGAACTAACCATCAATAATATTTTTTAATGGAATTTTTTTTTCTCAACGAAGTCCGAACAGAAGACAATAAAGAATACAGGGAAGGAAAGAGCCCAGCATTCCTTTTTGCACTGGGCATTATTAAGGTTGTCAGACAAATCAATAATCAGCAGATGGTCAGTATGCAAAATGAGAAGTAGGCACCTGGGAGAGAGACCCTGTGCGGGTAATGGACAAGGCAAGGAGGAATCATGCTTCTTAGCAGCAGACGAATAACTCCTGCTTAGGGGTTTGCACATCTGGTTTCCTACCTTCAGTGCTACCCCAGACAGATGTGAAGGCCGAAGCCCCCTCTACCTCCTCAGTAAGTAGGGACACAGGTGCCCATACCTGAGGGCCAGTGAGGAGACCCAGGATCCAGATGGTCTCTCATCTAACAGGTTTAGGATTAGGTTGGGCCAAGGCATTCAAAAGGCACAAACTGCCAGATGCAAGGTGAATCAATCCTGAGAATGTAATGTACAGCCTGATGACTATAGTTAATACTGTGTAGTTGAAAAGTTGCTGAGAGGAGACCTTAAAAGTTGTCATCAAAAGAAAAAAGAAATTATAACTAGTCAAACAATGGATGTTGACTAGACTTAGATTTGTGGTGATCACTAGAAATATATATATGTACTATATACATATCTTGTGTGCCCAAACTAATAGAATATCACATATCAATTATATCTCAATAATAATGGGGGGGGGGGGGGGAACCGGTTTACTTGAAAATGGTGAGATGGGCTAGGGCTATCAATGAGATCTCAGACTCTGAAGTCAGGTTCCCTGGATTCAGACTCCTGTTCCATTGCTTATGACCTTGGTGACCTTGATTCTGCATCAGTCTCTTCATCTGTACAATGAGGGTAATAATGGCATCTAGCCCACAGGCTGGTTCTATTATAGGATTAAAGGAGATCATTTTTCCCACAGGTAGCTTCCAATGACAATGTGAGGTACAGGTGGTGGCAAGGCCCTGCCTGGCTGCATCCTTGGAGAACTGTGGCTAGCACTTATGGAGAGAAGCTTCCGTAAGTGAATAAGTAGACTCACACTTGCCTAATGCACTGATCATTATAAGGTAAATTAGCCGTATCTGCTCACTGAAACTGGTCAGTCTTTCCCTGGCTTTTCATCATTAAGGATGGCAGGCACAGAGCATACTGGGGAGTGTGCCTCCCACCTGTCCTTACCTCTGAGCTCGTCTTCTCTCACTGAGCCTCCTCACCAGCTCTTGCCATTGTCCACATGCCCAGGTCCCACCCTCTGTCCAGATCCTTTCAGAAGGAGAATTTTTTTACCACTGACTCTCTGCCTGGTGAGATGGAGTTTTTAATCCACCTCTAGGAGTCCCTATGTTCAGGTGGGGAAGCTCTGGCTTTGGGCAGAGCCACCAAGAATGCATCCTCCCTGCGTGGAAGGGATTTGATCTCCCTGCACCTGCTTCACTGTCAAAGGACTCCTGGGTTCCAGGAGAGCAGTCACACCTGGGGGACATTGGATGCCCAGAGAAGATCAGCAAGTGTCACTCTGAAAGTGCCACATGGGAAGACCAGAGCTGGTGTCACTGTTGTCCCTCTGACCACCTTCTCCAAAATGGGAGCTTTTCCAACAGCCTTCATTAAAGATGGCAAAAGGTCTTAAGGTGACGTGTTGCTCTGATCATTGTTAATAGGATAAGCCAATCTCAGAGAGAGCAGTGTGAACTATGAGAAAATTAGCTTAGCGGCCTGACCATGGGACAAATAAAAAAGGTTCTCAAAGGGCAGAGCCATTGTTCTGTCAATTACATCACCATCCCAAAGCCCGGCCCTCCCCTCCCCACCTGTAACTTCAGCCTCCCTCCCTTTGTGGTTAAAACTTGGCCATCCCTTTGGTTCTCCTGTGTATGTTATTTTCTACTCAAATGCAGCTTTTAGCTGTGTGGCAGGTCCTCTCTGCAATTTTTCTACCTCCATCCCACTCCACTGGGCATATGATTTCCTATATTTCAGTTTCTCCAAATGATCCCAACAGGAGACGATCTGGTCTCAATATGACTCTCAAATTAAAAGACACCAAAACACTACTGTTTACTTATTGGAGAAATAAAAGAGTCAGTATCTATTGATGGAAACTGAGACATTACTCACAGATGGGAAGATTCGAGGGGAAATAGGGAAGTCCTCTGGTCTGGAAAACATGTTATACTTAAGAACTTACATCATTTTAAAGCCCTGTGGACCAGGTGAAAAGGGACATAAAAGGCTCTAAGATAATCTATTTCCTAAGCTCTAAGTTCTCCACCTCTCCACCCAGCTGTCAGGAATCCAGAAATATGAGTCATGCATACAGATGTACAGTACACAACCTACACAATTGTACAGAGTGGCCTTCCCAAAACTCCTTCCATTGCTCCTTCTCGATGCTCTGTGCCATCATCCTCATTCAGCAGACCCCTGTAAAATGTCTACTATGTGCCAGGCACTGCACTAGGCATAAGACAAATAAAACTCACCCTTCAGAGTGCATAGTTTAATGGAGAAGACAGAAGCTGGAGATAAATATGCAGGACTGATGAAGGTATATACAAAATATACAATGAAGTTATATACAAAATACTATGGAAGCAAAAAAAGAAACTTTAACATTGTCCAAAAAGTGAGAAAACTTCACAGAGGAGGTTACATTTGGGGATCTTGAAGGACGAAAATTGTAGAAATTGGTTAAAGAACATTCCAGATATAAAGCACAGTCCAGATCAAGGTATGAAGACACAGGACAGGGTGACTCATACACAATAGTTTGGCTTGACTTCCACCCCCGATCTCCCCATCACACCTAGAGTCTTCTTATAACCTGTTGCCTCCCAACCTCTCAGGCACCTCTGCCTTACTTCAGTTCTTACAAATCATATTTGATGCACAGTTATCCAAAACTTGTATCTTATTCAAATAACTGATAGCAGTTAAGTTCTAGGATAATTTAAAAAAAGGAAGATGTGATTTATTAAAATCAAATGTTTTTAGAGTGTGCAAAGATGTCCCCTAGAAGGCAGCATGGCAAAAATCCCCTAGGTTTATGGTAATTTAAGGGTTCAAGCCAGTCTCAAGTAAAACAGTATTTAAAAGTGTTCATCATTACCCGAGGAAGAAGAAGGAAGAGGGAAAAAAATGGAGAAAACGCAACAATTGCCAAGAGACAGTTCCTCAATCCAATAAAGTAATGATCTGTGCAAACTCTAATTATTGTATTTGCAAAACAATATGTGTGTAATTTGTGGACATTTTCCCCCCTCCCTTTCTAACACAATAAAAGATTCATTTCACGAAAACCTTTTATGTTTTCCTTAGACGATTTGGACAAAAACAATGCATCTTTAACTCTGAAAACAGAATAATGGATCCTTGAAAGATTTATCTGAAATCAAAAGCAGTTGTCATTCTATATTGGTAATCTTTGCTATTCATTATCATATTTAGCCCGTCATTTATATGCAGATGACACTATCATTTATGGTAGTAGATTATGCTGGGAGAAAGCTTAATATTATCTTCAAGCTGATTTAAATGAGCTTTAAGATCATCTGGCACAATCTAAATTACTCTTAAATATTAATGAAACAAAGATCATGTTATTTGGCACAAAACAAAAAGTTGGGAGCACTGAAAACCTAGCGACGCAGCATGACCTTGGGGAGAGTAGACAAATGTCAAATATTTAAGATTTAGGGAGGGATACATCGTGCCTTCACGTGACTGATAACATAACTCAGCAGCAGTGAAGGATAGGAAGATCCCAACTCCTTAATCAGGTACATATACTTCTTTAATAAAAAAAAAAAAAAAAACACGATTGTTTTTCATCTCTCCAATGTTGCAATTATGTGTCTTGGGTTTTGTCGGTTTTATTTATCTGAATGCCGCTCACCATTTGTTAGCCAAGTTAAAGATGCTTTATCCTCTCTATCTGGACAGATTTGCCTTGAATTATACATCTCATAAGCATTACCGTCTGTCGGCTTTTAAACAATTGGCTAAAAATTAGAAGACTCTCAACATTTTGTTGGCATAATAGCATCCCTCACACTCTATCCCCAACATCAGACCACTTAACTCTTCTTTCTCAGTCATCCACATTTTCTCAGCAAAATTTAGTGAATGGAGAGAAAAAGCAACAGTAGAGAGAAGCAATCGTTTGACAGCTCACAGTAGGTAGCCCTGTGTGCGCGAGCACAGGTAAATGGGTGCACACGTCTTACGTTATGTAGCTGACCTTTCTAGACTCCTTTTCTCTCTCAGATGTCTCACTAAATGGATGGGAAGTCCCTCAACTGCCAACTCAAGGCATGATGGGGCTCGTGGGATGCTCGAGTTGAAGCAAGAACAGGACCATTTCTTTGGCCGGTTTCCCCAGAGAGGATGCCGATGAGCCCCAGGCCTGGCCAACAGAGACAGCTCAGCCCCTGGCTGGTGAGGGAGCAGAGTCATCTTCAAGGTAGGAACTGGGGGCGTTCAAGGACAAAAATGATGAGAGTGTTCTTGCGGCAGACATCCACCTTTGTTGTTGTTACTGTTACTGTCATTGTCATTGCAAATGGTTTACCTTGACTCCAACCTGCTTGACTCTTGAAAAATTCGTCCAGTAATCATTGTAACTGAGATGCATCTAGATGGCCTCAGCAGAACCATTAGCAGCGACTGCTGCCTTTTGGGAGCAGAGATGTCACTTCCTAGAGGCCTCCTGAAGATATTGTCTCTGAAACGGTATGTGTACATGGGTCTTGCATCTCGTGCTTATTCTGTACACTGCTTCTCGCGTGTGCACGTTCCTGCATCTCGGCTCTCCCAAGAGAAGGAAGCTGAATCAGAAGAGGGTTGAGGGATCCCTGGGTGGCCCAGCGGTTTGGCACCTGCCTTTGGCCCAGGGCGTGATCCTGGGGTCCCAGGATCGAGTCCCGTGTCGGGCTCCTTGCATGGAGCCTGCTTCTCCCTCTGCCTATGTCTCTGCCTCTGTCTCTCTCTCTCTATCATGAGTAAATAAATAAAATCTTAAAAAAAAAAAAAGAAGAGGGTTGAATAGGTGGACAGGTGGTTGAATGGGTGGGTGGATGGAGACTACACAGAGCAAGAAACGATGGAGGTGTTTCGTTGCTGGTTCCACAGACCTCCCTCTATATCTTTAGAGGGGGGAAAAATGAGAGCAAGAGGAAGAATGGCTTGGGAACGGCAGTCATTTCTCTAAGGCCTGGTAACATGAAAAACTTCACTTGTACCAGAGAAGTGTGGAAACCCCCTCACCTCCCGGCAGAACTTGGCTAGACCATGCTCCTGTAAAGTGATTATATTTAATCTTATTTTTCAAGGCTCACTTGGCTTGGTTATTTCATCTTATTCTTCTAGGCTCAGTGAAATTTAAATTTGAATGAATTAAAATTAAATAAGTTGTAAAATTCAGTGCCTCAGTTGCACTAGCCACATATCAAGCGTTCAATAGCCACATGCAAGTAGTGCAGGATTATAGAACATCTCCAGCACCTCAGAAAGGTGCACTGAACAGTGCTGCTGTAAACTGCAAACCCCTTGAAGACAAACCAGGTACCGTATTTGTCTCTGTTCCTGGTACCAAGCCAATCATCATGCAAAATTAAGTAAATTAATGAAATTGCTGAATAAAGAAATGAATGGCTTAAGAATCATCTATTCTGAAGGAACTGCTCCAATGGGGTTCTGACTCATTTTCAGCCCAGTGATTTGTGGGTTCATGCAGGTGGCAATGTCTGCGGTCACTGTCACCATACCACTCACTCCTCCCCAGACATCAGCTGCTGTTCCTTTCGTTCCTTTGGCTCCAGGAACCCACCTTTTCCCAGCCTCACTGAAAACTCTGAAGCCTTCATGATTGTCTGCCTCTGAAAGACAGAGCTACATATGCAATCATCACTGGGTCGGCGTTTGCTCCATTCCTCAGGGTAGGGTAGACACAAGAATTGTGTCAGTGTAGACAGAAGGTGCCCACGCCCTGGCCAGACACGACAACATTCCAGCTTGGCCTGTTAAGAGCCAGTGGCTCCACAGGGGCAGCACCTCACACAAGCCGGGTATTTGTTCTGTTACCAGATGCTTTGTCACTGAAGCCTGAGGCATTTTCCCGCCTCTCAAGGTGAGAGAGTGCACTTGGAATGAAGTCTGGGTGAAAGTCAAGGTCACATGTTGCACAGAACTTCTGCAGATGCGTCCTGCTGCTCCTCTGCAGTACAAGAGTGGGCTTTCCTGCAGTGGCCTGGGTAAATGGCTGCCCTCTCCTTCAGACTCACTTTTCTAGAAGAGAATCTTGTTTGTCTCTCCCCAGAGAAGCCCACTTCCTCTTGTCTGAATGGCCTAGGGAAGAGTCTCACATGAGCCTGATAGAGCTCAAATCAGCATTTCTCCTGCCTTTCCCCATTCCCACTATCTCCCACCCCAATGAAGTGCTGTAATTCTGCATTCGATTCCTGTGTGTGTGTGTGTGTGTGTGTGTGTGTGTGTGTGTGTGTGTATAACACAAGAAGCAATTCTCCAACACCACCCGGATGTCCTACAATTCAATTCAATCCTGACACTATCTACCCATAGATAGCATCAGATCTCACAGGTCAAGAGCTCAGACTGCTTCCCCACCATATCAGACACGATCACACATCCCGGTTGTCACCTGTGCTTCTGACCAATCTGCTATATAGATTGGAGATTCCAACAACCTCTTCCTTGGGTTCAATTAACTTGCTAGAGTGACTTACAGAACCCAGAAAAATATTTTACTTACTAGATTGCTGGTTTATTATAGGAAATAACTCAGGAACAGCCAGATAAAGAGATGCAGAGGGAGACGTATGAGGGGGAAAGGGCGGGGCTTTCCTCCTCCAAGCACACCACTCTCCCCACATCAACCCAGACGCTCTCTGAGTCTGTCCTTGGAGCTTTTTTTATATTATTATTATTGAAGTATAATTAAATATCCTTCAGGGGTTTTGTGGAGGCTTCATTACATAGACAAGATTGACTCATAACTCATTGGCCATTGGCAATTGATTCAACTTCCAGCCCCTCGTCCCACTCCAGAGATCTGGGGTAGAACTGAAAGCTCCAAACCAGTAATCACGTGGTTGGTTCCCTGGCAACCGCCACCTCCCTCTTAGGTTATCTTAGGTTGCCAAAAGTCACCTCATTCACAGAACAAAAGACAACTTGATCACTGTCACCACTTAAGAGATTCCAATGGTTTTAAGAACTCAGTGCCAGGAACAGGGACAAAACCAAAGAAAAATTTCTTATTTTAAAATCACATCACAGGTGCATATGCACTTAAAATAGTAACTATGTTTTAGAGGTTTTTGCTCTTCTGGTTGTTTAAAAGTCTTGGGTCGTAGGGCACCTCACCAGAGGAGGCTGAGAAATGAAGCCCTTTGGGTTCTCATCCCAGCTCTTTTATTTTATTTTTTGTTAAGATTGTATTTATTTATTTCAGAGAGAGCACGTGAGAGAGAGAGGGAGCAGGAGCAAGGGGAGGGGGTGTGGCAGAGGGAGAAGCAGCCCCCCCTGCTGAGCAGAGCAGGGAGCCCAATGCAGATGCCAAACTCCATTCCAGGACCTCAAGGGATCCTGGGATCATGACCTGAGCAGAAGACAGATGCTTAACCAACTGAGCCACCCAGGTGCCCCTCGTCCCAGCTCTTTCGACAGTCCTCACCACACCTTCCCCAGCAGAACTGCCATTCCTCCTTAGGAACTCTATCCCTTGCGTACACACCTCACATGCACACTCAAATGGCTTATATGGGCCAGATGTTGCTCAGTAGACCGTGTTTTAGATTCTGACCAGGTTAAGCCACTTGGACATGGATGCTGGATGCTATTGGAATCTGAGGGGCACCCAGAGAATGATGGATCGGTTGTTCTCTCTTGGGTGCCAAGGAAGGTTCCCTGTGAGCTGCATGAGACCCAGGCCTCACGAGGTCAGGCCGGAATAGTAGTAGGGGAGGGGAGTCATATGTATGCCCCAGGGGCCATAGGTTTGAGGAGGTAATTACTAAGTTACTAAGCCGTGTTCATATGCTTGGCCTCGGCACCTTCACGGTGCACCCATTGGAGCTTTGAGTATGAACTTTGAACTACAGTGCTTCATGTGTGAAGGAGAAGGACCTAAATTCAGCCAGGGGGGCGCGGGGTGGTCATGGGCTTGGGAGGCAAAATGTCCTTCATGCAATAAGAAAACTGAGGTTGGGGCCCATTGTCACTTCAGGCCCTGGTTGCGCAGGCAAAAGCTTGCGAAAAGGGTTCCATTAGTGACAAGTCCCAAGGCACAAGCAAGTGGTTCAAGTTCTAGCTTCAGAACCAGAAAGACTGGGGTTCAACTCCAGCCGCCTTGATTTATCAGCTGCTATAGGACATGTGTCCTAGATCTCTGAGTCAGTTTCCCCACTTCCTGAAGTTTAGATTATAACAACAGAAGCTTTCCCCAAAAGCTGCTGCAAAGATTTGAAGATATAGTGCATGTATGGTGTTTAGCACAATTCCTGGCACCACCCTAAGTGTTCAAAAAATTACAAATGTACTTCTTTCGGGGCCCCTGCCTGGCTCAGTCAGTGGAACACGTGCCTCTTGATCTTGGGGTTGTGAATTTGAGCCCCACACTGGGTGTAGAGATTGCTTTAAAAAGTAAAGTCTTTTTAGGGGCTCCCTGGTGGCTCAGTCAGTTAAGCATCTGCCTTCAGCTCAGGTCATGATCCCAGAGACCTGGCATCACCTGGGTCAGGCTTTCACTAGGTGAGGTACCTGCTTTTTAAAACCTCTCCGTCTCCCTGCCACCCTGCCTCCCATGCTCGCTCTCTCTCTCTCTCTCTCTCTCTCTGTCAAATAAAATCTTTGAAAAATAAAAATCTTTTTTTTAAGTGTATTTCTTTTGCACTGTAAGTCAGATTATATCATTCTGCTCCAAACTTGGCTTTGGTGCCCTCTCTTGCTCAGTGAAAGCCAAAGGTCTTACTGGATAACACATCCATGACCCCGGATCCCCGACCCTTCCCTTCCTGAGTGCTCTCCCTTCCTGCACTCTGCTGCAACCGCACTGGCTTCAATGAATTCATTTCAATTGCTGGAATGCCTCAGGGCCTTTGCACTGGCTGCTCTAGAGCTGTCTGCCTAAAACACTTTCCCCAATATCCTTTGTTCAGATGACACCTTCTCAGTAAGACCTTTACTGACCAGCCTTTTTAGGATTCTAGCCGGCCCTTCTCCTTTGGTGTGCTCCAGCTTCCCTGATTTCATTAGCACTTAAAACCTTCTAACATACTAATTAATTTGCCTCTTTATTAAGTTTAGTGTTTGTCTCTCCCCTCCATTAGAATATAAGCCCCATGAGGACCGAGATTTTTGTCTATTTTATCTACTGATATATCCCCAGTGCCTAGAACTCATGGTTCCCAACACATTGTTGGTGTTTCATAAATATTTTTCAATAGAAGGAATGAGCCTTCTTGGTTGCCTTTGCGTCCACCCTTCCTACCTTGCTAATTTAGCAGGGTTTGTTTTGTTTTGTTTTGTTTTGTTTTGTTTGTAGTGGGAGTGATGGTGTTTGTTTACTATACAAGGAACTTAGCAAATAGCTTCTAATAACATGGTTTCTTTTTCTTTTTCTTTTTTTTTTTTTTTTTTAGATTTTATTTATTTATTCATGAGAGACACAGAGAGAGGCAGAGACATAGGCAGAGGGAGAAGTAGGCTCCACACAGGGAGCTCTATGCAGAACTCGATCCCAGGACCGCAGGATCATGACCTGAGCCAAAGGCAGATGCTCAACCACTGAACCACCCAGGTGCCCCAATAACATGATTTCTGTACAATGTCCCTTCGATAATCAGGAGTTCAGGGCTCTATTCAACAGTGTTCCAAAAGCCTAGACTGCAGTTTGGGGACAATTTTTTTTATGGCAAGGTCTTCTGGAGTATTAAGGTCACAGGACAGATTCAGACAAGCAAGAACTGGGTTGTCGTGGCCAAGTGAACAGGAAGAGAAGACCCACAAAGCAGCAAAGCTAAATCACCAGGGACCAGAGTGAGCTGGTGGGTGGGGAGGGGCAGCAGGAGGCAGATGGAGTTTGGTGGGTA
The DNA here is from genome assembly GCF_048418805.1 of Vulpes vulpes. Lineage (NCBI taxonomy): Eukaryota > Metazoa > Chordata > Mammalia > Carnivora > Canidae > Vulpes > Vulpes vulpes. The sequence goes on from NC_132789.1 coordinate 87,587,812, forward strand.
CTGGGGTTCTGGGCACCCGAGGGAGGGGTATGGCCTGAGAGCTAAGGCAGGGTGCAAACTGGATGGAATAGTTATATTCCAGAGAAATATTTGAGTGTAGCAATGGTTTGTCTTGGATGGCATCCAAAGAGGGAGAAGTTACTGCCAAATGGACCCCATAATGAGGCTGTTTTTTAGATCAATAATGTAACAGGGTTGTGGGGGGAGGGCTGGAGCATGGGGCATTTGTGGAAGGGGAGGCTCACTGTCACCAAGAAACAGCTCATCGCACCACAGACTAAGAGGATCCGACTGGATCATAGCCAGGGTGGCTGCAGCCCAGAGCTTTGAAGCTGCCTGTTCTTAGGTTTTCTGCTTTTTCTTCCCTTCATTTTACTTTATTTTGCTTGATTTCTTGGTTTTTGTTCATGCATATGTGAGCATTGGTGGCGTTTGTTTGTTTCTTGGTGTATCTTCCTTTATTTTTGAAGTCAATTTTATCTTCCCTTATTTTTGAAGTCAATTTCCCTTTGAAAATCTGGCTTGTCTGGCTTGTGTGAAAGGGAACAAGGGAAAAGGATTGTGGCTTTGTCAGTGTTGGACCCAAGAAAGAGAAATCCTTCGGGGCTGGGAGCGATGATGACAGGGCCTTCCTTGGGGAGTCAGTCTCCAAGAATAGAAAAGTGCAGGCTCCCCCCACACAACTTTCTGCCACCAGGAGATCCTTCTTCATGACCTCCACCTGCCCAAACCCTGGAGGGCTCTGTGTCCTTCCAAAAATCTAGGCAGTTTCCTAGGACCAAGCCCTATTTAAAAATATAGGTTTTATTATTATTCAGGTATAGTACAGATCAATAAACAACTCTCATTGAAAAGATAGTTTGTTACACTCACAGACCCCAGGAGGAGGGCAAATGCTGTGCCATCCAGGGAGGGGGCATCAGATGAGGACGCACCAGAGTCACAGGGAAGAGGGTGGGAAAGGCTGGCAAGAGCCTTTATTATGGTTTCCATGGTGAAGAATGGGCAAGGCAGGGTAAACAGGTTTAAGATTGGCAAGTTTGGATAATTTCAGTAGGCTCTGGGGCATAAAGGCTGTCCCTAGTTACCTGGTACTAAATTAGGGACAAACAGGGATAGCTAGGGAGAGATAGGTAGGGGGCCACGGAATCAGGCTCACGATCCCAAAAATGCCAAGGTGTAAGGAAACCAGAGATAAGGGAACAAGCCAGACCACTCTGCCCTAGGTGTGGGCAGAGAAGGTGTCTTTTTACAACAATCATCTGTGACCAACAAAGAATAACCAGACCGCAAAGAAGTAAGTCACTAAAGATGTCATCACTAGTCCTTCCTCAATGGTGATATCAGTAGATATGTTAAAAGGATTTAGGTTCCCTGGTTGGCTTTCAATAAAGGACCAACCCTACAAGCCCTCCGTGGCAACCCTGTCAGGACCCCTCTCACTTCTGAGGGCTTTCTCTGTATCCTCACTTAATAAACTTCTATCGCTTTACTCACTCTCCTTTGTCTGTGAGATACACTCTTCGACTCTGTGACAAAGAACCAAGCTCTCCGGTATCAGTACCTGGCTCTGGGGTACGAGGACATGCAGATAATGACATGGAGTGTGAGAAACTGATATAGGAGGTGTATGGGGATGTGGGCCCCAGATTGGTTGGTTTGCATGTGAAAATCACAACTGGAGGCTAGATGAGTTGTTTACTCTCCTAGGTATTAGCTAGCTCTGAGAGGGGCAGTCTTTCTGCATCTGCAAGCTCCCCAAAATGTCAAAGCATCAAAAATATGGAATAAAAAGTCATGATTAATACAATCTTGAGGGCAGCATAGTGCAGGAAGGAGCACTGGCCTTGGAATCAGGAGCCATGAACATGGCATTTAACCTCTCTCTCTTTCTCCAGAGTAATGAAGCAGCTGTGAGTCAGCACAAGGACCCCCTGCATCACAAATATTCCATGATTTAATCTGAACCAGATCAATGACTATCCAGACTGACCTGAGAAAGGGAGAGATGAGGAAAGGAAGACCAGGTAGAAAGGCAGAGAAAGCCATCTGCATCACAGTGGATGAGCCAAAGGATGCAACGAGAGGGACACAAAAGTTAAGATTTAGGTCATTAAGGAAATAAAGTAAGGAATAAAGAGGAAAGTTGGTGAGAAGACGTGTTTCAGGAACTCCATCTCCCACATCAGTCCCTCCCAACCCACCTCCTTTACACACATGCCAGACCAAACCCAGGCAGACAGTTGGGAAGAAACAGCTGTGAGAGTCTTTGTGCAAGGAAAATCCAAAGTGCTTGGAAACTCACGGAACTAAGTCTCACTAAGGTGACAGAGACCTGATATATATTTCCTTCCAGAAGCACTTTTATCGAGAAAGAAGACACCAAGAAGAGAAAGATCATAAGGAAAGGTCAGTGTCTAGCCACATCTTCCAGTCCCAAATGCTACTCCTTCAAAAATGAGTTGATGATTACATAGTAGTAGGGAACCCCTAATACTTATACCTTGGAGATTCACCAACTAACACCAGTACCTCAGCAGCTCAGAGATGATGTAGGGTAAGGAAACCTGTTTAGCTGTTTCCCCAAAGATTTTATTATGAAACCCTATCTTCACGTGAAAACCATTACCATCTCAAGGTCTGTATTGGACTAAAGCAATGTGTCTTTGATGGTGAGATGTTAGGTATCGTCAAATTGACAAAGAAGATCATCTATCTCCTTCTAGGTACCTCCCCTGCCAACACGCATTTTAATTGAGCCAGGCAGAGCTACTGCACAGCTCCAAAATCCAGAACAGCCCAGGTCAGGGATAAGAGAGTCAAATCTGGTTCAAGGAAGCATGTAACATTAAGGAGGAGTCAACTGTTCAGACCAAGGGTTCAAAGTCCAAGGATGGCAGCTGGATATGGAGCAACGGAACAGGACATAGGGCCAAGATCATGAGATTCATTTTGATGACTTGCTTGCCATCTGATGGTTTGCCATGCCAGTCCCATGGGCAGACTCCCAGCCTTGCAGTGCCTTAACAACACCACATGGCCTTGGGAACTGGTGCCTCCCAAGACAAACCGTAGAGCCAGCCCTTATATAATCAGGTATTGGTTAGATGCCCACCGTCACCAAGAACAGTAACAAGGAATTGAGTAATGTCTGCCCTAACATCGCTATTTATAAATAAGGGACTAATTCCAATCCTACATAAAATTAAGCTCCCAGATAACAGGGGAGCTAACTTGATCCCACGTGCTAGAACCACACTGTCAGTTAGATTAAGAGACAGTCCTCCCGGATGAAACAATCCTGTGTGGACCCATTCTCCCTACCAGATTTGCAAGGGTGGATGAATCATCTACCTAACCAGTAAAGATCAAGTTGTATCCAATGTGGAATTTAGGTAGCACAGACCTGTCAGGATGAGAAAGTGAGTCATCATGTGCATGCACAGTAATCACCATCACAGAGAAAGTGGATGAATGAGTTCCACAAATTTTCTGATAATAGGGACTAACACTTATTGAATGCTCACCCTGTGACAAACTCTGGGCTAAGCACTTTACCCGGATTATCTCATTTAATCCTCACAGCAGCACCATGAAGCTCAGGAAGGTTAAGTAGCTTGCCCCGGGTCAGAGTAGCTCTGAGGGCTGAAACCTGCCTTTAGTTCTGGCAGTCAATCTGCAGAGCCCACGTTAGAACACTGGGTTCTCTCCATACTCGCATCAGCCCACTGACCTTCCTCTTATCTCATTCACCAGGTCTTGCCTCTGTCCCCATACAGCACCCTCTCCCCACAACACTAGTGCATCTCTTTTTGCTGATGCCTCTGCCCCTAAAGCAGCACTTCCTGACTGGTCTAACACCCATCAGGTTACAAGTAGGCTGAGATTTGATTCCCCGTCCTCCATGGGACAATGGGGTCAGACCCCTTGCGCTGATGGATGGTCCTGGGTGCCAACTATGAAGCTATTGCTTCCAGACTCCAAAGTTACCCTCAGTACTCTGCTCTGTGATGTTGAGGCTGGGGAGCTGCAAATATGTTTCTCCTTTTACAGATGACTCCCTGGAGGGTTCTAACTACAAGGCGCAGGAGAAGGAGACTGGAAAGCAAGAGGAGGAAGAGGACCTGCTCCTGACTGTTTGCTGGCTGTTCAGCCATCAGTGACCTAGCATTGGCTCCTCAACTCTGCAGCAGCAGTGAGTTTGTTTTCAGCTTCCATCCACCATCCCAGAATGTATTTTACTGCCCCCCTGAGAAGGACCAGCAGCACCCAGGCACTGCTCCTACTGGAAGCGAATTCCCAGCATGCTGGGCTCTCTTCTCCCTTCCTCTGCTACCAGAGGCCACTGACCAGGAGGCCTCGGAGGACTGGTCCCTGCTCTCTGGGACCCTCTTCCAAGCTCCAGGTCTGAGAGTACCCAGCTTCTCTCTTCTGGTGCCCATCCTAGAGGGGTCAACGGTAATGCCTTATTTGGGTCACCTTTCAGTTCTGGTGCCTATTTAACTAATTCCCTGTATTCAACTCTCTCTACTACAATAACTAGAGCAGTTTCTGATTTTCTTTCTTTTTTTAAGATGTATTTATTTATTCATGAGAGACAGAGACAGAGACATAGGCAGAGGAAGAAGCAGGCTCCATACAGGGAACTTGATGTGGGACTGGATCCCAGATCCCAGGATTATGCCCTGAGTCGAAGGCAGACGCTCAACCACTGAGCCACCCAAGTGTCCCAAGTTTCTGATTTTCTGGACAGACCCTGATATAAATGCCTGGTTATCCCAGTGGGCCCTACAAACATCATTTGAGGATGAAAAGGTTTTGGAAACATTGCCCCCCAACCCCCAGACCCAGCTCAGGAAAAATGGCCAATAAACAATATAGTCAGAGTTTATACATACATTATTTTGGAAATAATTCCAAAATCAGAATTGAAAAGGGTGCTTGTAAGCATTGAAACTGTTCCAGACACATGTCTGAGTCCTCCTAGGACTGAACACATGGACACACCATGACTGTCATTAACTCCGAGTCCATAGGCATTCCTGAATGGCAGGGGGTATCTTCTCTTTCCTGCTCCAAAGTTAAGCTATTATGACACAGGAAGGTTTAAGCTCAGACTTCTTTAAATATTAAAAGCAAAAAGTCTGGGATTGCAGCCCTGTATTCAGCTAATCTTTCTCTATTAATCAATCACCAAGTATTTATCAAGCTCCAGTAGATGCCCACCCGAAAAAGATATTTAATCGCAAATAAGAACGGAAGATAGCCTCTCGATATGCATTTATTTCCCTTCCCAGCCCTACTAGGCTTTTAGTGATGGCTCAAGAGGCACTTTTTGTAATTTCCCATTGTTGCTGGGCTATTTTTATCCTTCCCGTATGAATCGAAATAAGATGTACTGTCCCACTATTAAGATCCTTATTCTGGCAAAGCCATTATTATTTACTTGATATCTTCAAAAAAAATTTTTATGGCTTGTTCTCCCAACTCAGGATAAAATCTAAATGATCTCATCACTAAACACCTTATGCTGAATGGACAGGAGTCAAGAGCTCAGTTGCGTGGAGAATTTATAAAACCAGCAACTTGGAAAGTCAAGTCTGCTCTACTCCCATGGCCTCGACTCCTTTCAGAAGGGACATCCGGACACACTCTTCATGCCAGGCTTGGGCCAGAACCGGCCAGTTCTGTGCAAGAAACCTGGAGACCAGCACTCCAGATGGCCTGATTGGAAATTTATCATCTAAGGCAAAATGGGTCCTCAGTAGTAGCAAGCTAATAATAAAAATTTTTAAAACCAGTAATAAAAATATTCATAATTCCTCAGTACAACGCAAAGTTCTCTACTCATACTAATCCACTGGTATGGGCTGAATTGTGTGAATTGTGTTCTCCTAAAATTCCTATATTGAAGGTTCCTAACACCCAGAACCTCAGAATGTAACTGTATTTGGAGACAAGTTCTTTAAAGAGTAATTAAATTAAAATGAGGTCATTAGAGTGGGCCCTAATCCAATGTGAAGAAGAGGAGATTAGGACACAGAAAGAGACATCAGACCCCACACGCACACAGAGAGATGACCATATCCACACACACAGAGACAGGACGGCCATCTGCGAGCCAAGGACAAACCAACCTTGTCTATGCCTTGATCTCTGCCTTTTTGTCTCCAGAACTATAAGAAAATTTCTCTTCTTTAAGCCACTCAGTCTGTGGTAGTTTCCTGTGGCAGCCCCAGCAGACTAACACACCCATGAACTTTAAAAAAAAAAACCTCCCTAACATGAAGGAGGGTTTACTCAGCTACAAATTTTCCCATTTTTCAGTTGGTACAAGTGGGGCAGGAAAAGACTAGTTGACCCGAGGATGGATGGGGTTGATCACAACCCTCTTGCTTGTCTGCTGGCTGCAGCTCTGTTCTCCAGTCTGAGTGATTCGGTGGGAAACTCAGTATGAACCAGATATTTGCAAAGAACAATCAACTCCGGATTGTCCATTATTAATGTGAATGCAGCCTACACAGAAAATTAAAATACACATATATTTCAAAACCCAATATTAGCCATTACTGTCAACCTGCTCAAACACTCCAGACTTCATCAACCCCTACTGTTTTCCTTTGAGGAAAACCTTAGTAGTGTTATGAATTCATCTATTATCTTTAACTATTCATAAAATATCTTGGGGTTGGAAAAGCCCAAACTTCTCTTTGATAGAAACATTCTAAAGTTTATATCTATTCTTGTGGGAGAAATAGAACTTCTATATCCTTGACTTATTTTTAAATTGCAAATGTTAAATTAACATTTTGTAAGATGGATCTGACATGCAAAGTGGTTGGTGTAGTCTTTCATAATCCTCTGTTTCAAAGAGAAGAAGATGTATTTTCCTAGGTAAACCAACTAGAACCCACTAAAACATTATCTTAAAATCATAGTGCTCGAAGGGATCTTACACATCATCTAGTTGAATAGTTTGCTTTTACCTTTTTTTTTTTCTTTTTAAGCAGCAGAAGTCTCTTTTCAAAAACAACCTTTTTGCAAAAGTGTGATACATAAAAGAGATAAAAGCTGAGATTCTCTGGCTGAAGTAGGCATGCCAAATCTTGAACCTCATCCACTCAGCCTCCTTCCTGCCTCTTGATTTTTCTGGGACCTAGGAATCTGAGGAAAACAGTATGAAAACCACAGATCTGGGATGCCTGGGTGGTTCAGCAGTTGAGCGGCTGCCTTCGGTCCAGGGCGTGATCCTGGAGTCCTGGGATAGAGTCCCACATCGGGCTCCCCTGCATGGAGCCTGCTTCTCCCTCTGCCTATGTCTCTGCGCCTCTCTCTCTCTCTCTCTCTCTCTGTCTCTCATGAATAAATAAATAAAATCTTAAAAAAAAAAAAAAGAAAACCACAGATCTATTCTAACCCTTTCATTTTACAGATTTGGGAACTGAGGCCCAGATGAACAACATTGCTGTGGCCAAAGTTAAGCATTTGATGACATGGTCAGATCCAGAACCCAAGTGTTCTGATTCCTGGTCCATGAACTTCGCTTGCATCACATTGTATTGCTCATACTAACTTTGTTTTCCTCTTTGACACATTGGGTCCTGGGACAGCTTCAATGCTCTAGCCAGTTGTAATTTTCACCACCAGGAACACATCTGTGTGGCCAGACATATGTCAGCAGCAATTACATTAAGCAAATCTCTTTAGTGCCCAGAATTTGTAGGCAGATTTCCAGATGTCAGATCCCAAAACAGGAGGTTAAGGTTATTTGCCTGAGGAAATATTCCTGTACTCTAACTCAGTGGTTCTCCAACTGTAGCCTGACTTTAGAATTACCTGGGGGTGGGTAACAAAAACAGGTGCCAGAAATTCTGACTCAGTAGGTTTGGGAGATGACCCCAGAATTGTATTTTAACAAAAATCCTAGGTAGTTGTGATGAAGTAGTCCCCAGACCATGCTTCGAGTCCTTTAATTGTTCTTTGTCTGTAAAGCTTTTCCTAGATGACTCAATTTTGTTTATATTTTAGGAACCATAAACTGTTGAACAAATTTCAAATCTGACAGGAGCGTTATCAACCTTCCCCAGGTTCAGAGCATCGGACCCCAGGAGGTGTCTTGCTCTCACAGTGGCATCCTGGTGAATTCCACATCAGCTGGACAAGCAGTTCAGGTGGTCACACTGAGAAGAGACAACAGGAACAGATGTAAAGAACAAAACTCTGTTTTCATGCAAATGATTTCCATAGAAAATTAAATTAGAAATAAAGACATTCAAAAAGGTATTGTGTATAACAACAGCAGCAAAGTCTCTTAAGGGATAGCTCATCTAAATTTGAAAGTAGCTCTAGCTTTCAAAGGTCCCACACTCAAATCTTGTGGAGGTCAGCCTAAGGAGCTGGGAAGCCAGGTTAAGAATTGAGGGGAAAGATCAAATCTTGCCCTGAGAAGTCCCTGTGTTGAGCTGTGCCAAAAACCAGATGTTTTTACTGGTAATTATTATTATGATAATTCATTTAACTAGGAATAAAATAGGGCATGATTGTTTACTGCTGCCTGTTTCCCCAGACATGCAGAGAAACGAGAAGAAAAATCTCAGAGGTTTTACTCTTGGCTAAATGGAATAATTTTCTCAATTAACCAGGAATAAACATAGCAACAAAATAATTTGCTTTACATTATACAATAGTTGTAAATAGACTTCTTACACCTCCTTGCATGGAAAAGTCAAGGTGGAGACAGGCTGCCAAGGAATTAAAAACATCTTGAGTTTTGGTTTCCATCTGAAAAGACACAGTCCTTAGAAGCCTGCTCACGTTGTCAGCCTTGGCATGAGACTTTCAAATGCTATTCTTGGTTTCTCTCCTCCGTACTGAACCCATTCCAAGGCCATGAGATTGTGGGTTGAATTGTGGTTAGATGAAAGATGCTCTGAGCGCTTGGGGGAAAGCTTGCAGGGACACAGGGGGAGAGCAGAGTGCATATCTGAGAGGAGGTAGACAGCACAGCTGAATTTTTAGGAGAATTGTTACTATAAGCTAAGACTTGATGGGGGGTCAATAAACATTCTCATGATCATGGCAAAGAGCATCATCAGTAAGGGAGTTACTCGACTCTAGCTGTGTCAGGCTGACACCCAGGGAGAGGCAGCATGTGACACCCTCATCCACATCCCAGAGGAAAAACTATTTGTAACTGTCACATTTACATGAAGTCAGCCAGATATTATACAACATAAACCACAATGTAAAGCATAAGCTACAGCCATGTTTCTTCAATAGCAGGGAAGAAACTGACTTTCCCCTTGAAGATGATACTAAAAAGAAAAACCTGAACAAATTGCCAAATAAAATCTCTTTTTATCATTATAAACGAAGCCCTTTGTATCTCTTTGATGTCCTCTCTCATTCTCTGCCCCTTCCTTGACCTCACTCAGAATTTCTAGAAAAGGCTGAACAGGAAATACTAACCATCTCCAGGTAGTGAAATGTGACCATGCCCCAACATGCCTTGCCTTCTGTGTTCAGGACCAAGGACAGTGGCCCACGTGCTGACATTGCCAGGGTCTTTGCCCTGGTCCTCCCCAAGCCCCCAAGATTTTAGTCACACCCACTCCTGAGCAGAGGAATGTAGGCCATATGACTCAGATTAGAAACCAAAATAAGACCAAACTATCATAAATCCTATTTTCAGGAATCAACAAACACATCAACTTTAGGGATAGGGCCTGTAGAATTCAAATAGTTTATTCACTAATACCTTGGCAAGTCTTCCTTGATGACTTAGTTCTGAAGATGACTCAGTTCTAAAGTTGCAGATCTGGGGGCAGGGGTGGCTGAGAACCTTTGTTTGAGCCTCATAGCTACAATGGCTGTAAAGTGCTCACCTTGGTCCTCATCCCAGTGCTGGGCCAGCCACACTGGGCCTGCTTCAGTGTATCTCTGAGATCATCATGGCCTTTAGGAAAAGCTCATGCTGAAGCATATGGACCAACAAAAAACCCCATTGGCCAAATTTGGGCCCACCAATATCTTGGAGTTAGAGATTCAACTCTTAAGCTATAAGCAGTAGGAAACTTGCTTCTTTCTGCACCTTCTGGAATAAGGTCAGAGCACATGCATCTCCTGGAATAATGTGCTTTTGCAAGATAGAACAGAAGGTACAGAGGATATAAATACCCTACAATTCTGTTAAATACCTTTATTTATAGAGATGAAAGTTAGGGAGCAGGATTAATTGCAGCAATATGAAGAAAGTAGAAACTAATTAAAAATGAACATTTTAGTATGCTATCAAAGGGCTAGGACTCCCTTTGAAGGTGCCCTTCACAAACAGAAAGAGGTTATAGCATGGTTACAGCATTTCTGTTTTAGTTACAGTCTCCCTCTCCCTCTCTCTCTCTCTCTCTCTCACGCACACACACAAACACACACACACACACACACACACACACACGTGTACACCATATACCTCAGTATATTTAGAATACTGAGGTCAGAGGAGAAAGATAAACAAATGGCAGATCCTAGCTAACCCAAGCTTACTACCTCTATTTTCTCCATTTCAAGGGTGAAATGAAAGGTGAGAGAGTTCCAGTGAGTCTAGAACCTACACCAAACCTAACAAGGCATTCAGGGGCCAAGGGTCATGTTCCAGATCTTGACAAGGTCAGACAAAGCCAACAGCAAATAGTCACTGCTCAGTAACGTGTGGGGGAGAATGGCCCACTTGGAGATGCTAAGGGAATGGAGAGACAATCATGAGAGCCCCGAAGAACTACCCTAGCTGGCTGGGTGCAGCCTTCCACCTGAACCTGTCCAGGGTCACCTTTTGCTTCAGAAAGCCTCCCAGTGAAAAACAGAGCATTTATTGTGTACCTTGACACCCAGGTTATAGCAATAAATAAGAATGGGGAAAAATTAAAAGGGAGCCAGACAAGGACAATTGTATGCCAGGATCTTTTTATTTATTATTTTAACAAAGAAAACATTCATTGGAATAACAAAGCTAAAAACACTTCTACAAACAAAGCCTATATCATGACTGTTTTAATCTTCGACAATGAAAATTGGCCCATTATTTCGTGCCACTGCAAAATTCTCCTTGGTGACACCTAATTGCTCTTAAACTTACTTCTCTGTATTCCCAGGCAACTTTATTCACTACCCCCTGGAGTCTGTTCTATTGGCTAAGTAATTTGGTCTCTTGGGATGAGAAATATTGACTTCCATTTTTCTCCCAAACAGAAAACATCCCTCACATTTTTCTTATCCCCTTCCCCCAAATCTTTCACAAATCCCAAATCTCTCTTCTCCCACATTGGTCCTCCTCCCTGAAATGATTACCCTTCAGCTAAACAAGACACTACACAGTCTGCTTGGGGAAAACTGTCAGTTCTTTGCTTTTCCTGAGACTTATTAGCTTGGGCAGGGCCTCAGGAAAAAGGAGAAGGGAGTGGGGCCAGGAATAAATATGCTCTGAGCTGTGGTGGGTCTAGAGAGGGAATCTGGCACTTCGTTTGCTTAAACCCTTGCTATTTCCACCCCTCAGAGTGTCTATCTAAACAGAGTTGGATTTTTAGCAATATAGTGTTTGCATCAAGAGTATCCTTCTGCTTGATAAGCAATCTTGCTGTCGATTTCCCCAGGTACTTGGTGCATAATGTTAGTTGGATTTCAATATTGTCATGAAAAACAGTGGTCTTCTGGAAATGCTTATGTAGGTATCCCTGCCTAATGGATCTCAGTTACTCCCACAGAAGAGACTGTCTTCCTCCCCTAGGATTTGCTCTGAGTAATTTTTCTCAAGCGCTTTCCTTAGGAGCCCATCTCCTAGGGATAGGTTGAATCAATGTGCAACCTTACTTACTTTTCCCTTCCAAAGGAAGGACCATGTCCCTCTTGGATTGCTGAGGTACAACTCTGTTTATTTGACAGAGGAAAGGCTCAGTTTCAGATGGGCAGTCATTTTCCCTCAGAAATGCAAAGCTATTTTCAGCCACTCTAGAGGTGTTGTAAACACACACACACACACACACACACACACACACACACACACACACACAGTTTAAAAAGCAGATCAGGACAGGATCTTTAATCCCTCCTAACATAACCCAATGACACTGCTGCGGGGAGGGTCACAGAGGAGCAAAAGTGATCTTCTTCTCGAAGTCCAATTCCGACCACCTACAGAATCCATTTCCCTAAAGCCCTAGAATTCCTGCATGTGCCTCACCTCTGTTCTCCGCCCTGCAAGGCCCTCTGTCCACCACAGCCAAGCTCCCTTTACGTGGAGGCAGAGATAAATCGTCATCTTGGGAGAAATGATTTTCAGCCATGCCAGCTAAGCCCACAGAGGCTGTTGGGTGGAAGCGCCTTCCAATCCCAGAGGGGATTAAATAAGGACCTGTGGAAAAATTAAAATCCTGGATGGCATCTGTGGGGGGCTAAAATGAACCAGCCTATTACCCAGAGCCTCTCTGACGGTGAGGGTTAATTTATCACACAGAATCCAATCACATCTTATAAAACCAGTGCAGGTTTCATTTAGTTTGATGAGGCATATTGCAAGATTTCAGAAAATCAATTTTACTGAGAGCCATATTAAGCCCCAGGGAATATAACACTACATGTACCTCACATAAGTTTTTGTTATTACTCAGAGGATCACTGGGGAAATTATATACTTAGCCCGACGAAGGGTAATGGCTACCTTCATTGTCTTGGGCAGCTCCCACCCTGCTTACCTCTGTGAAATAACAAATAAAAATGGTAGGTCTCCAAATCGGCACTTACCTGAGCTCTGCGGAGCCAGAGGCATGATCGAAGTGAGCAACAGTGACTTGGTTTTCCAAAGATGTTATCCCACTGACACTGTGGGATATTACTAGCCCCTGCTAAAAACTAGGATTATGGATACTGCCTATTTTTACCAAAGCCCTGCTCCGATGGAGCCCTCCAGGTTAAGAACAGTATTTGCAAAGAAAGCCACAATGGGCTCAAAATTACTTTCAACCCATCTGCCAAGTTAATATTTCCAGAGAGGTATATTTCTTAGTAAGAAACCTTTCCACTGTGGCTAAGGAACATTCCAATCTGTACTTATCCGGTCTCTTGGAGATTTTTGGATGCAAAGCAATAAACCAAGCTGGCTTTTTATGGAGCCCCCAACTTGAAACTAGTGGCAGGGAGTGAATACCACAGCCAACTTTTGCAATAACTTTTTCTTCAAAGGCCGTTCAGATTGACAGCAGAGGGTATGGAGGGTATGTGTGTGGAAGGGGGTGGTTTGTGGTGCCCCACTCTTACTGGATTTCACAAATACCAGAGCTGCTCTTAGTTATCTTCCGTCTAGGACAGTGCTGTCCAGTATGGCAGCAATTATCCCCATGTGGCTATTGAAATTTAGATTACCTAAAATTAGGTAGAATTAAAAATTCAGTTGTCAGCTGCACTAAGACATGTTTCAAATGCTTAAGAGCCACATGTGATGAGTGGCAACTGTACTGGACACAGGAGATCTAGAACATCCCGACCATCACAGGAAGTTTTATTGGACTCACTGGATAGCACTTCAACCACTCAGTTCTGGGGACCTGGGAGCCAGGACATGGGCCTGAGAGCTTACTTCAGGCTGGAGTAATTGCTCTTCTACTACTACTGTCCTCATTTCCCAGATCCTCTTGCACCAGCATAAATGTGGGTCATACATGACTCCTCTATGGCCTGTAGATCACAGAAGCTCTCTTCCATCAAACCAGGAAAAACTCAGGAAAAACTCAGAACTGGTTTTGGAAATTAAGAAATGAGGATGAAAAATGGAAGCTCTTGGAAAAGGCTGCTACTTGGCAAATCAGGAGGGGGGAATGGGGGGAAGGGTTTAGCTGAACTGATGCCTTAAATCAAAAACAAATTTCCCCACTCTTACGAGAATAATGTCACCCCTAAATTCTCATGTTGAAGTTTTAATCCCTAGTACTTCAGAATGTCACTGTTTTTGGAGATAGGCTCTTTACAGAGGTAAATTAAAATGAGGCCACTAGGGCAAACCCTAATCCAGTACAACTGGTATCCTAATAAGAAGAGAAAATTAGGACACAGGCATGCACAGAGGGAGGATAATGTGAGGACACAGAGAGAAGACAGCCATCTGCAAGCCAGTGAGAGAGGCCTCAGAAGAAACCAACTCTGCCAACACCTTGATCTCAGACTTCTGGCCTCCAGAACTGTGAGAAAATAAATGTCTGCTGTCCAAACCACTCAGTCTGTGGTACTTCATTGGGGCAGCCCTACCAAATTATACCCACCACGCAGATTTTTCATTGAGCAAGCCAGAGGCCTATGCAACAGAGACTGTCAAGATTTCTTCAAATCAAGCTGGAGCCCTTTTCAGGATACACTGCCCATCATCACTGTGTTTACCTCAAGCATAACCAAGCAGCTGTTTGCACAGAGGATCATTGTTCTGTGCCTTTGCCTATAGGAAACTTCAGGCCCTGATGCTGCTCCCAGAGCCAGTGGGACAAATGGAACATCAGGAAGGGGCAGACAAATTGCCCATGAGAAAGGGCACACATTCCAGAAGAGTGTTTAAAAAATCCTCTTGCCTCCACTGATATTGTGCTGTGACATCCATTACCAATTTTTATACGTCAACTCTAAATTAGAGCGTGTATTTGTTTATACACATTGAGTAGAGTCATCCACATACACAATACATGGATTTAGCAGCTGTTCATATAGTTGCTCTTCCTCAAGGTGTTTAACAAAAATTAATTAATGCAACCTACCATATGTTCAATGTAACATGCAATAACCCATGGGGAATGTGATGCAAACTTTAAAACAAAATGAAGTTGCGAGGCTAATACTTTGTTTGATAGGATTCCTGGGGGAATTACTCCGTAGTCAACTACTGAATGGAGATTTGAATATCTAATTTAAAAAAGGGTTTGATATTATCCAATTAGCTGTCTGTATATCCTAGCTTTTATCTATAATAGAAATTTTAACCTTAATCTTTTTTCTTCTATTTTTTTCTGGCAACATTGTAATATCGCATTTTTAAATAAGTTTCTGGCATACTGAGCAAGAGCAGTATCATAAAAGCAACAGTTTGAAACAAAACATTTGCATGGCGTTTTAGAATTACAAAATGCTTTTATAGCCAAATTTCTCACTTGATGCGCATCAGACTTTTTAAGGTTAGGTTGGTACTCCCATTTTATAGATAGGGAAAGTAAGCATCAGAAACCTTAACTAGATTTCAAAAACTTTCACAGCTAGTTCAATAGGGATCCAAGCCAAAATTTAAACTTAAAATCACAGCAGTATTCTAGAGCTGGGTTTCTAATGTAGTAAAGACCTGCCATGCCCTCAGCCCTCTTCTGAAGAATGCCTGTGTCCTCAGCTTTGGACTTTTTTTTAGTGGGCCAATCATGCCATGTGGGCCACAACTGATTATACCCAGCATTGGTGCCCCAGCCAATGGATGGCCAGCCACCACTGAGGTTCCTTTGCACAAACTCAATCCCGTAGAGAGGTACTGTATTGGATGGTGATAAGGTGACTTAATAAGACACCTCTCTTGGCAAATATGAATGCGGTGTGTGGGTTCAAGCTGCATCCCAAGTGACTCAGGCTCTCTACTTTCTAGTCCTAACTGAGCTGAGACCCCAAGTATCTGTGGCCAGAGAGAAAGAGATGTCCTATTCTACTCCTTTTATTTGTGTCTTAGAAATACAGCCCCATTCACCCAATGAGGTCCAGGTAAGTGTCTTCTTGAGAAACTTAAATAACCCACCTAGTAGAGAAAGATTCCAGTCTCTGAGAGGTAGGTCCCAAGGGCTGATGGAAATGTGAGATACACAAAATAACATCATCAGGTCGCCAGAGGGACACTGGCCCAAGACAATAATTATTACATTATTCTTTCCCATGTTTTAGTTTCTGCTTCCTGCATCATTGGGCTAAGAAAAAAAGGTACTGAATATTCTCCCCAAAAGACTCCCATGGAAAATAGCTGAAAACTGTCAGAACAGATAAAGCAGAGATTATTGCTTTCTTGAAGGTCTGTTGCCTGATTTCCCTTAGGGCCCCCGCTGTGGACAGTAGGGATCTGCCTGGAAGTCAGGCGTGTGTTAATTTGCATGATTGTGTTAACTAACCATCAGCCACTCCATCCCAGCCCCAGTATAGCCTAAATTAATTCAACAGGAGCAGGTGGTTTAATTTGTACATTATTCATATTTGCTAATAAACAAGCAATTTGGGTTTTAGCTAGAATTTTCTCTTGGGGACAAGAACTGAGGATCTCTGCTGAGGATCTGGCCTGGGGAAATTCATCCCATGTGTTCCTCTTATCCCAGACACCAACTCTGACCCACCCTTCAAGCTTTGCATATTGAGAAAGTCTGGTTGGAATTCATCCCCAGCTTCTCTGTACTCCTATTCCTCAGGATAAATCCTTACTGGGGTGAACAGCCCTGTCTAATCCTGTTACAGTTCAGAGTCACCTTTCCTGCCACGGGCCTGGTTTTGCTGTCCCCTCCCTATAAGCACTGGGTTTCCACTGTGCTGAGACCCAGAACCCTGGGGTTCCAGTTCTCAGGTGGGGTTTCTGCCTCTAATTCTTCTTGGATTCCTTCTGACTACTTTCCCAGTATGTCATTTTTCTTCTCAAAATACGGCCTGTCTGCTCTGGCATTGCTACCCTCTTTTACAGAGACTAACCACCCAGCACGAACTTAGTCCAAGAGCTACCAGGATAACCAGGATCCCTAAAAAAAGGTCCCTACCACTGCATTTTGCTTAACTATTGATTACAGCAACACTAATGTTACCAGTAATAGTATCTGGCATTTATTGTGCTGTTTTTATGTGTCAGAAATTTTGTAGAAGTTAATGTTCGCACAATTGGACAATTGAGGAAACAGGCTTGGAGAAGTTAAGCATCTTGCCCAAAGTCACACAGAAAGTAGCAAAGGGCTAGAATTTAGCCCAAGTCTAACTGGATTCAAGGTCCACATTACTGTTCATGTCACTCTGCTTCCCATATCTGTTTGATATTTGTCCAATGCTACCTCTTGACCTCACTTCAGGGCAGGGAGGTCTGGCATGGTTGGCTGGGTTAGTTTGGGTGTTAGGGAATAGTACTGGGCAGTGGGAATGTAACTACAATATCAACCCAAGGGTGACTATTAAATCCAATCAGAGAAAGAGGCTTGAGTGCCAAAGCCAGAGGAGCACACTGACTGACCAACATATTTTAGAGACATTCCCCACCCTTATGTGCAAAGAGAACAAAAGTCCAGTGAAATCTGTAGTGATATTCTTATAGATGGAACCCAGAGCACGTTCTCTAAATGGCATGGGACTATCCATTGAGTTGGAGGATCTCGTAGTCTGATGCCAACGAGAAAGACAATAGCATCCTACTTCTAAGTTATTGTCACATCTGCCTCAAATGAACTATCAACCAAGGTGACAGTTGAAGCATTTAAGGGTATAATTTCTAGGATGTCATTTAGCTTTCAGGAAAGGTTGTATGATTGGTTTTATGCTGGTTGCTAATAAATGTAGTGAGGTTGTGGGATGTTAAGAACCTTATGCACCTCAAATCACCTATTATCTACCAAAAGGAGCCCAAGAGTTGTGCATGAACAAATTGGTCTGGGTCACCTCTCAACACATCTCCTTTGTACCACCTTAGGTTTGGTCTCTGAGCTTTAACACCTTGTGTAGGCATATTCCTAAGGGAGCAGCTCCATCCAGGGAAGCTTCATGAGCTGCTGCCCTTCTCTCTCAGCACCTCCTTTCGGAACAGACATGGAGCCAACATTCCGCACTATTCAGCCCTGCACTTCACCACAGGTCCTGGGGGCCAGCAATGTGCTCTTCACCCTGAGGAAAGGTCAATAATAAGGAAAAGAAGGAAAAGAATGGCTATGAACTGAATGTTTTGTCCCTCCAAAATTCATATGTTGAAACCTTAACCCACAATATGATAGATTCAAAGATGGGCCTTTCGGAAGGAACTAGGTCATGACGGTGGAGCCCTGGTTTGATGGGAGAACTGCCCTTAAAAGAAGAGACACAGGGTGCCCCCTCCCTTTCTGCCCTGTGAGGACACAGACAGAAGGCAGTCGTTTGCAAGGCAGGAAGAGAGTCCTCAACAGAAACTGAATTAACCACTGTATCTTAGGTTTGGACACCCCAGCCTTCAGAACCATGAGAAAATAAACACATTTCTGCTGGTCAAGCCCTCCAGTCTATGCTCTTTTGCTGTGGCAGCCCTAGTAGACAGATCTACAGATAGGAGCAGTAGGAGAAGAGAAAACCCAGTGGTCAGCCCTTATCAAACTGTTCAGCCTATTCACGAGAAGGCAGATTTCTGCTTGTCCCACCCTTCCAAGGCAGACTGCCACAGGCCGTCCCTGCCATCATTATAGGCACACGCAGTAGCCACCTTCTCGGGGTGACTTGAAGCATTCTGAGAGTTTCAACTACCACATGCCGTGACCTGGCCGAGAATTTTCCCCACCAAACTTGCTGATAGACATTTGGAGAAAAGGAGGTCCCTGAACTACTGATCCTCTAAGCTGTCACGGGGACTCTCACTGTGCTTCTCTTCGGCTGTAAGGACTTTTCTTTGGCGTCATCCAAGCAAGGTAGGAGCTCATTGGTTGGTGCCTTGACAAGTTCACCAGGGTCTTCAGATCTTAGGGTTCAGGAGCTCAATTTCGTGAGTTCATTGAAGTTCTGGATGATTGGTTCAGACTAATCAAACTCATAAGACTGGCTGACAGCTGCTGACTAGATATTTTTGTAAGTGGAAAATATTTTTGAAAAATGAAATTACTAACTGAAGGCGAGGTCACAGGGCAGGGCATGGTAAGATTTTTAGTGGTTGGCATCATCAAGCTCTAAGGAGCATCTGCCCTAATGAATGGCACCCACCAAATGGGCCAAGAAACCCCTAGAGCCAGTCAAGTTGCCCTGGACAGAGCCAGAGACAAATGGTAACTCTTCAACCCATTCCTTATCTTCATTTTTTTTTAAATACCCCAAGCAGAGCAACTGCTCATTTCTACCATTAGTGTGGTACCATTTCCACGCTTACTGTTTACCTAAAATCAATGGTATTCAGACTGTGACCCAACAATGCATCCGAGAGACTCCCTAGCTTACCCGCAGCACACTTCCAAGTCCTCTCCTCAGCAGATGGCTAATCTCAACCATGCGATGGCAGGCCTTTGGGGCTTCCATTTCAGATGGTGGCACGTCCCAACCTTGTCCCCATTCCACCCACTCTGGGTCAGTCACAGTGTTGAAACAATGCAAAGTTTAATGAGTAAGAGATTGGCAGGAAAGAAAACAAAAATCGGAGTGATTCCCCTTGTGCTTAGAGTGGGTTCAATCCAACTTCCTCTCCCTCCAGTTTGGACGTGGGACTCAGGGACTCAGGCTCTCTCATCAATCCTTGTTGGGTCTTACTGCTGATGAGTCCCCCAGACCTACAAGTGAGGTGGCTGTTTTCCCCCTTGGCGGAGAGAAGAGAATGAAGCTGAGGTGCAGAGATGAAGCAAGAAACCCTGAGCATTCGTCACAGACCAAGGGCCCCCTCCGCTCGTGCAGCCCCCCCAGCAGACCCTCGGTGAGGGGAGGAGCGTGTTAACTGTTTTTGCAGACATCCCGGTTCTGTTGCAGGGCCATGTGAGGCCCCGCGGTGCAACCTGCCCTTGGAGACTAGGAAATTCCCTCTCTCTGTCCACTGAGCTTCCCTCTTGTCTTGAACTAGTTTTGCTGGATTTCTTTTTCCTGAACTCAGAGGGACAATTCTTTCAGGTCTCAACTGTGAGTAGACCAAGAAGGCATCAAATCTGGGGAATTGATACATTAAATAAGCCTCAGATGCAGGTGGATTGATTTATAAGACAGTAAAGTCATCTCTGGACCAGGTAGGAATTGGGAGTCATCTAGAACAGATCTGGGGTGAGAGTGAGGGAGTTTAGGGGGAGAGACGACGTGAGGCTCAGAAACAGCACCCGAGTTACACTTTACATAATTCATAACGCACCTGGATACCGGTCAGCTCTACAGGAAATGACAGTCATTAAGAGGACTGAAAGCCCTGACTATTTTACCCTCAAAGCCCGGCAATTCCAGAAAAAGTAGGCATTTGGGGGCCTGAATTACCCCGAAGGACCCCCTGCGCTGATCACATTCTCTGTATAATTGCTTGGCCCCCACCCCCGCCTCACCCTACCTGTCAGATTGCTTAAAGAGATGTTTAAACTTTTATAATTTTGCCACTCCTGCATCGAATGGGAGCCAAAGTGATTGCTCATTTCACTCCAGTCCTCCTTCCCTGTAAGCGCCTGTCTGTTCTCTGAAGGTCTAAGTGGATTGAGGGACTTTTGCCCCACCATAACCCTGCGGAAAACTCAATATTTGTTATTCTCAGTCTTAATGCCTGCTCATGGTGATTTTAATGCTGCTTTTTAAAACTGCTGGGGTAATTTAATAATACAACATTCTTTTTGGTATTGTTGAAACATTACATTATTCAATGTATCCAATTGCAATACATTTTTCTCTGCCCTTGTGGTGCCTTATTACTGTGTACTCTTCACAGAAGTATAATTTGGGGAGCAATTTTCTAGCAAACCATGGAAGGTGTTGCATTACAAATGTGACGTGACATGCCAGGCTGCTCATGGAACTGCATTACGAGGCCAAAAAAGTCTTTTTTTTTTTTTTTCAGGGTAAACACTGTTTTAGTGCAGCGCTCCCAGGGGGGCCTACGCCTCTCTCCTTGCTCACCTCCGCCGGCCCCACACCACCTCAGGGGTCTGACTTCCAAATTCAGCTTCTGGTGCCCAAGATGCATTGCCACGTCCAGGGCCCTGGCTGGCTGCCACGATCACATCCTTCCTGAAGCTATTTCACCCTTAGAGTTGGATTTCTCCTAGGTAAGATCAAGTTTGTTGTTCCCTTCAACCAGATTTGACTGTCTCTACCATAGAGCCCACCACCTGGTGGGCAACAGGTCACCTCTGACCCACGCTGTGGGTTTTAATTTTTTTTTTTCATTTTGAAATTGTAAGACCATTGTTTTTAATGCCTGTTCAAATCTACAACTCAGGAGTTTTCACATGAATATCAGGATTTCTGGCTCATCGTGGCAATCAGTGCGGTAGGAGCCCAGGTTGCTGTCGTTAGGGGAAGGCATGTCGTCCTCACTTTGCCACAGACCCCACCACTCTCTACATACAGACTCTGGCAGTTTCGCTGGATCACCACTCCTGTCGTTGTAGGCATTTGAGATTACAACCGTGCCTGCAGAGCCATGACAAGCAGATTCTAAGATACTCCCCGTAAAAAATTTCCGCCACCTTGTGTACACAGCCCTCCCTGAATATGATTCTCTGCTGGATGGGACATACCACTCTCTGATTTATGGCAAAAGACTTGGCAGATGTAATCAAGGTCCCTAATCGCTGACTTTGAGGTAATCAAGAGAAAGATTATTCTGGGTGAGCCTGACCTAATCAGGTGAGACTTTAAATAGACAAGAAGTATCAACAGCTGCCCACCTGCCTGCCTTGGAGAATCAAACTGCTGTGTTGGTGGGAAAGGACCGCATGGCTAGTACCTGAGGTCACCCTACAGGGGAGTGACCCCCAGCTTGTAGCCAGCAGGAAGACAGGGATCATAGTCCTACAACCACATAGATCTAAATTCTGCTTGTGCCAGAATGGGTTTAGAAGTATGCTGAGCCTCAGCTAAGATGGCCATTCCAGCCAAACCTTGACTTGAGCCAATAAGACTGGGCAAAGAGTCCAGCTAACCTGTCCTGGACTCCTGGCCTACAAAAAACTCTAAGATAATTAATTTGTATTGCTGTAAACCACTAAGTTAATGGCAATTCATTAGGCAGCAATAGAGAATGAATACAAGGGTGTCTGTGCCGGATCATTTGCTTTCATATCTGTGCTCATGTTCCTACCCAAACCAGAAACAGAGGAACCGCTTTCACCTAAGGGCAAGAAGCATGCACAGGGAATGCTGTTACCTCAAAAAGGCGGTGCAGGAGTTGCAAACTCAAATGTCTGGAAAAATGCCTAGATGACAAGCAGCTTGATCTAAGAAGAATCGTGGAATATTCATGTAATAAAGTGTTCTTAGCTAACACCTCATCCAGCTCCTATTTCTGTTTTCAGATGGGGAGGCCCAGAGAAGTGAAAAGGTTTATCTGAGGTCTCACACCTTGATGAACGCTACTTACCTTTCCTCTTGTTGCCGTAAACCTTATGAACTCTTGACTTATCAAAAGAATCTGCATCTAGTGGGGAGTAAATATGGGGAATTTGAGGAGGCTATTTTCACCCTGTGCTTAAAGAATCAGCATGGAAGCTGTTGACACTGAATTAAGTCCACATGCTTATTAATTTAACAAAGAGCTATCTTCCTAAGCACTGTCAGGAGTAGCAAGGAAAGCAAAGAAGCAGGATGTGCAGGCCCCATTTTTAAGGCATTTCTAATCTTCTCCGTGAGAAAGCTCATTGCTCTCAATTTAAACAGCACAGGGCTGAACAGCAACACACTTTTGACAGGTGTTTTTGTCTGGTCACTTTGAGCAAGAGTGGGGCCCCTTGGCCACTCCCCGCCATCAAATGCCCCCAGTGCCTAAGAGTCAAACACGCATCCCTGAACTGTTGCCACTGTGTTTTAAAATGCAGCATCCAACTCAGTAATGGTCATGCAGCGGGCTGTGGCCAGAGGTCTGAGCAGCACAGATCAAAAAGGGCATGTGATGGATTGTGCTAAAGAGAAGGTGGCGGGCAATGCACCCATAGAAGATGCTCTGCAGATGTTTGTGGCTGGTGCAGAGAACTGTGGTGGGGACCACTGATGGCTAGAGAGATTCTCGCCACACTCGGCCACCTGCTCCTGCTTTGTTTTACCTTCAGAATGCTCAACCTCCTGTTTAGGAAAAAACAATTTCATTAAGCTCCCTGGTTTCAGGCCGAGCCACACCCTGCACTGCAGTGAGAACTGCCTCTTCTATTATTAAACAACAGTAAGGATGGAGACTCTAAGTCTCCGTTGGCCATCTCCTCCGTCTGCCCCACCCCAGCCCACCGGCTGGTCTCCTGGTTTCCCCATTGCCATCATGGCTCCACTGTTTGCTGACCTACCGATCCAACCAATTGAAACCAATAACCAATTGTAATTATCTTTAACTCTGTCCCTATGTCCAAACAGTGAGACCCAATTGGGTCAGTTCTGTCCCTGAATGACTCCGGTGTCTGCCCTTCTGCGCCATGGCTGTCACGGATCAGGGTTTCCCCAAATGGTGGAGGCTTCCAACTTTTTCCAGCATCATTCTCCCACTGTTCTTTCTGTACTAGGATAGAGTCCCACCTTCAGGAGTTTCAGCTGGTCACATGGCTTTTCAGCTTGGGTGTGTATTTCCTTTATGTAGCTTCGTGACTGTGTTTGCACCTGTGACATATGAGCAGAAGGGGAATGTCCAATTCCAAGTTCGCCTCCACCTGAAGACAAGCCACTCCGCCCTGTCCCTCTTATTAGGCAGCAGAGATGGAGTTACATGTTTAGAACAACCAGGCTGACTGGTCACAAAACAGAACAATGATTGATGCACCCACATTCGGACTATTAAGTAAAAGAGAAATGAACGTCTGTCTATTTGTTCTTAACCGAGGCATAATTAACAACCCTAAAATGCACAGATCTCAGGGGTTCCCTTCACTGAGTTTTGACAGTTGTATGTCCCCATGTGAGTGTCACACCAAACAAGATATAGAATACTGCTTCCATATTACTTAAGCCCTATAGTTTGGGCTTAAGGGCTTCCATATTACTTAAGCCCTATAGTTTGGGCTTAAGTAATATGCTCTCTTTGTTACAACAGCTAACCTAGTTAGCTAGTAGCCTAGTTAACACACCTCATAAATGGCATCTCTGCCTCCAGTCCTCCAATGTGTCTTCAAAAGATCTTGCTTAACAGCCAAGCTAGGTATTTTGCATTCCCGCACAAAAGCTCTGAGACTTCCTCATTGCCACTCTCATTAAAATCCACCCACCTGATTTTTAACAGGATTGTCCCTTTCTTCTCTTAGCTGGAATTGTCATTTCTTATGTTGGATGGGATGGTTTCTAACTTGATCCGATCCACAGTCTGATTTTGATAGAGTTAGTTCCAGGAGGTCTTTGGTCAAGTGTGGCCTTGAAGCTCCCTTGATACCACATGTTTTAATTCTCTCTCGGGAAAAGATGTAAGGTGATGGAAATAACCAACTGAAAATGCTTACTATTTGAAGTCACACCAAAATCTGCATGCACCTATCTCTACAGGCTAAATTTTATCTTGCTGCAGTATAGATATATATGGTATGCATAAATTTGATGTGAATAAGTCAGAAAACTGCTCACTGTTTAATGTTGCTACAAAAGAACGGAGTGACCTGCCCAGGAAACCCTTAATTGAACTAATGGGTTGTAATTGAATGCCACACCCACTGGTGATTTCTGCCCTAAAGGTTACAAAAAGGGTCCAATACCTTGCTCCCAATGTCCTTCTGTGACCCAAACTTGTGTGTCTCCCTCCCAAAAAGGAGATAAGGGGTTAAAATTCACTGAGACTAGGAAAACAAATTTAACCCATAAGTAGAGGGCTGAAACAAAGAAGGTAATATTGAAATAATTTTATCATTTTGTTTTGCATAGAGAATAATGGGGCAGAAAGTCTGTTCTATATGGGTTTCTTGCCATCCTGAAATTCCCTAATTATGGTTTATTACAAAAAGAACCAAAAATGGCCTGATGCAGAGAAGAGACTCATCCCTGATTTTAGCAAGTGCCTAACCCCACAGGGCCACAGACCAGAGGGGTGAGTATAATCTGTTTCTCTGGTCTTACCCTGGTCCTGGCTCAGGGCTTTATCCTACATCTACCTCTGTTGCCATCGAACAAACCCCAAGACTCCACTGAGACCCGAATAGGTAACAACTACATTGTCCCTGGATCCGATCTATCCCAGCCTCACTTCTCTGCTGGGCTGGCACTCAGAGACAGGCAGAAGGCTTGCTCCTGCCTCGAAGGAGAAAAGGAGTGCATAGGGACCACTGTCAAAGAGGGAGGGCCAAGCCTGGGCCTGCCATGGGCTACTCCCAGGGCAGAACTGGGGCATCTGGATGGATGGGCCCAAGAAGCACATCTCAGCTTAATGTAGAAGAATTTCCTAATTATCATTCTGAGAGCCCAAATGATTAATGAATGAATGAGCCCTTGTCACTGGACATGTCTGAGTAGATGCTACATGATCTTTTGCCAGGAGATTTACAGATGGGATTCTCACACTCTGTGGGGGAAATGGATTGCAATTTCTAAAACCTCTTCTTGCTGAAAACAGCCTGCCTCTCGGACCCAGAACCCCTCCTCCTCTCAGTCCCGTCATCCCTTGACTCTCACTGAGGACCCCACTCCGGTTCAGTCCTGACCCGGGCTCCAGGACAAACTTTGACCTCAGCCCAGTGGGATTTTGGGAGCTTGAACCTAGCACTCTGGAACCCGGAGTGAAGAAGCCACGCTGCTTCAGCCTACTTGTGACATCTGGGATGCTCCTTCGTTTCTGAAATCAAGTCACCCTTGTGTACCCTGGTCCTGGACATGGAATCTTGGCCTCATTTCTATCAGATCTCCAGGGTGGCCATGAGGGGAGCCTGTGCCAAGAGAGGGGAGAACAAGTACGTTCAAGCTACCCCTACACCAGAGGCCAGGGGCAGTCAAGAACCAAAACTGTGTCCACATGCCCACGTATACACACAAACACACACACACACACTCACACACACAGAGTCCACTGCCGAGGCCAAGCCCCGGGCCACCACACTTTGAGGAGTTTCCGTGAACCTACCGGGACCATGCTAGCACACATTGGAAAGTCAGGCAGTTGAGCCCCGCAGCCAGAAGGCCAGTGCTGGGAGAGGCAGCCAAAGCTGAGTCCCAGCAGGCCCAGGCTGTAGAAGTGGTGTCATCTCATGATCAACAACAGGAAGGCAGCCAGCGGCTGCCTGGAAATAGTTCTGAGGCTGACAGTGACCAGTGGCCTCTGGCTTGCAGTCGGCCCTCATACAGTCCCAGCAGGGACCTGCACGTCCCCCAGCCAGCGAAGGCCCAGTAGAGAGCACACTTATCTTCTAACCCTCTCAGGTCCCTGTTGTGATAGTCTGGAATCCCCGGCAACAGAGCTAAATAGAGGATGAAGGGTTTGGGCCAGGATATTCCTGATAATGGAGGGATAAAGATGCAAAACTTTATATTCAATAATGTACACGTGCATGGGGGGGAAAAGCATTAGAGGCATAACTACTACATCAGTGTGGTTATTTTTGACAGCGGGATTATGGGTGATTTTTATTTTTTGTCTGCTTTTCTGCATATCTCACATTCTCCGCAATGAATATGTATTACTGTTATAATCTGTAAAAGGTTAGTTTTAAAATTCATATGAAATTACAATTTTATGGTAGTCATTTTGCAATCAAATCTATTTTGCTTACATGTAAAGTTCTTGTTTTCACTATTCTACCTTTATGCTTTTCCCCATCTCTGTTTTTACTGTTCTGTTTTCAATGCTCTAATAAGCCAGCCACCCCCTCCAGTCAGGCACTCTGCGCATGGGGGTTTAAGTGATATGTGTGTCACAGGAAGCAATTCCAACAGCACAAAAGGCACAGGTGCTCTTTCCTGACCTCCCATGCACTGTGCTCCTTGGCCTCATCATGTTGTTTGTTCCCTCAGACAGGACTGGCTCCCCCACTTACCTCTGACAAACCCAATCCTGCATTTTCTCCCATTCTCCACCAAAAATTCTGTTCTTGGAAGAAACCTTACACAACTCAGTTCATTCATTCATTCAGAGAATAATGACTGAACATGATCTACACACCGGGTGCTGTGCTCAGGAGCAGGAGAGACGCGGCCACAAAAACACCCAGCCCCGGCCCTTCTCATTTAGAACAGGCTCCCAAACAGCATGCTGTGGGGGGGGTACACGCAGCCCCGGGTGTTGATCCATCAGCCCTGGGGATTGGGTGCAGTGGCTTGCTCCACTGGGGAGAGGGTTTACAGTGTTGAGGGGATACCAGCCAATAATTATCATAGCAACAGACAAGACTGTTACATGACGTAACATTATCCATTATATATAATGTGTGTATGTGTTATGGATGCATTATGTGTGCATATAGATCACAAATTATTGCAATTATTGAGTACATGCCAGGCTCTAGTCTAAGTACTTTCAAGTGTATAGTCTCATTTATTCCTACAATGGTCCTGTGTTGGAGGTACCATCATCATCTGCATTTTACAGACTAAAAACCAGTGTCAGGAGGAGGGTAAACGGTTTATCCTAAGACTACAAAACTAGTAGGAGCACCAGAGTGGTGCAGTTGGTTAAGCGTCCGACTCTTGGTTTCGGCTCAGGTCAGGATCTCAGGGTGGTGAGGCTGAGCACACGTCCGGCTCTGTGCTCAGCATAGAGTGTGCTTAAGACTCTCTCTCTCTCTCCCCCTCTGCACTCCCTTCACTCCTGCCCACACATGCTCTACCTCTCTCTCTCTCTCTCAAATAAATAAATCTATGGGGCCCTAGGTGGCTCGGTTGGTTGGGCATCCGCTTTTGGTTCAGGCATGATGGGTCCTGGGATCGAGTCCCATATCGGGCTCAGTGAGGAGTCTGCTTCTCTCTCCCTCTGCCCCTCCTCCTGCTCAAGTTCTCTCTCTCACTCTTCTATCAAATAAGTAAATAAAATCTTAATAAAATAAAATAGACAAATCTTTTTCAAAAAGATTACAAAACTAGTTAATGATGGGCCTTGGATTCAGACCCAGAAGCTCTGACTTCAGAGCTCTACTAACGTCGTTGGTTTCCAGTTACTGACACTGAGAATGCTCTGTATGGGCCAGGGAAAGTTCCAGGGCCATGAGGGACACAGAGGGAGGACTGGCCCCATCTCGGGGAGTGAGAGGAGGTTTCCTGGAAGGGATGAAGCCTCGGCTGAACCTGAAGAAGTGGAGTGAGCAGGGCACAGAGCGACAGCACTGCAGAGGGAGAGAGACTCAGCCCAGAGGCCTGAGGAGGCAGCCTGCGTCCTGCCAGCCGCTCGCCTGGGGCCTGCGGGGACTTTGTGTACCAGGCTGGAGCATCTGAGCTTTTTCTTGAGCTTAAGGGGAACAGCAGTGTCAGATCTGCCCTGAGAGAGACCCTCTACTGCTTCAGGACAGAGAATGGGTTGGCAGGGGCAAGACCGCAGACACAAGGACAAGTGATCCCATGTCCGTGGCACCCAGACAGGGGACAGGGCCCAGCCTGGTGGGGGCAGTGGGGACAGCGAGCACGCTCGCCTTCTCTTATCTGCATGGCTCTGCGTCTCCCTTGGGTGCTCGGTGCACCTGCCGGCTTACACGACCCCAGACAGCGGGGCCCTCCTGCAGCCTCCCTTCCCCAGACCCCAAGCCACCCCGGGTCTGGGCCTCTGCTGGCCAGTGCGCCCGGCGGCGCTCAGCACACAGCGGGTCACGGAGGGCAGCTCTAGGCTCTGGATAAATCAACTCCCACGTTCACTATCGGACTTACAACGAAGGGGTCTTATCATCCACATGCATCTTGCTGAAATCGAAAATGTTCTGGAGCTCTTCCCTTCGGGTTTCTAGGCGATCACATGCAGAGCGAAACTAGGGGAGTGATTTATGTAAGACGCCCAGGGCAGCCGTGTAAGGGTCACCGGGAAGAATCAATCACCCGCGTGCGCACACGCGCTTGTGTGTCTACCTACGTGTGTTTCTGTGTATCGACGACACAGACGGTAAGTGTATCTGCATTTGCACCAAAGCTGGATTTAGCTTCCTAAAGTCCGTTTTTCCTCTTCTTTAGGCCTCCTGAAGGATTCATGCACCAAATAACTAAATTATGTCTTGGTAGCTAAACAAATTATGCAAAATTATACGCCATGAATATTTTATAATTCTAAACCCTGAAGCCAGGCTCCAGACAGTTTTATGTCTGCAGCAACCCGGATCGTACCCAGATGAATTCGGCTAAAGACAAATGACTTCTTCTAAAAACTTAACTTTTTTTCCCCCGCCCTCCCCGTTGCATTTCTCTTTAAGGATGTCTCAGAGGGGGCAGCCCGGGTGGCTCAGTGGTTTAGTACCTGCCTTCAGCCCAGGGCGTGATCCTGGAGACCCTGGATCGAGTCCCATGTCGGGCTCCCTGCAAGGAGCCTGCTTCTCCCTCTGCCTATGTCTTTGCCTCTCTCTGTCTTTCATGAATAAATAAATTAATTAATTTTTTATTTAAAAAAAAGGATGTCTCAAAGGTTTCAGCCTACATAGGTAATGATAGTAAACGCGCTCCACCTTCCTCTTAGCTGGCTAAGGCGAGAGATCGTGCCCTGCATGATTTAACTGTCTAAAAACGCACAAAATTGATGGACGTTAGCAGTGCCTACCTCCAGCATGCAATGAGCACATATAACATGAATAAACAGCTGACAATTTTCCAAGGTTCGACTGCTTCCACGTACTTCCTTTTGTCTTCGGAAGTTGAAATTGCCTCCAAAATACATTTTGCTAAATAATGAGGCTTTAGTCACCCAGAGATGAGAGAGGGTTGCAGCTGTGTGTGATCTCAGCAGTAAGGAAGATCGGAATTGCTTATAGGTTACAGTTGGTTTCTTTCTCCTCCTTTCTCAATTACCTTGGCTAGTTTTGAACTTCCATGTCTGGTTCTCAAAGAAAGAGCTGCCCTACAAAGGTGCACGGCTGTGTGCTAGGCTGGCAGAAGAAAATGAGGAAGCTGTAAGTTAACAAGGCTCTGTTGGCCCATCTCCTTGGCTCCCTGGATGCAGAGTCGTACAGGTTAATGCTTCCGATTGAGTCATTTCAAATGGCCATGATTCAGAGGAGGACAGGGGGAGATCCGTCTCTTCTCCCACTTCCTTGCCTGTTTTGTAGGCTCAGAGGGGAACCAAATAGAACTGGAAAAATTGTACATGCCTCCAGCCAGAGGCTGACAAGGAACACGATGACATGGGAACAGTTGATGTTGTTGGGGTGGTGTGATTCTTGGAGACTGCCTCTTTTGTTTTTTGTTTTGTTTTGTTTTGTTTTTCAATCATTACTTCTGTTACTCTCACAATTTCATTCCTATAATAAGCAAATAAAATTTGTTTCAAAGTGCTGCTGACTCATGGCAGCACCCAGAAGTCCTAAGTATCATTCCTGTCGAATCAATGGGCTGGGTTTCCAGAGATAGTGTTTCCATCTTTTTTTTTTTTTTTTTTCCCAGAAAAGGGCAAAAGAGAAAAAGAAAGAAAGAAAGAAAGAAAGAAAGAAAGAAAGAAAGAAAGAAAGAAAGAAAGAAAGAAAGAAAGAAAGAACAGACATTAAATCAGAAGCCACTGGGAAGATCCCTGACTGCCCCCTGTGATGGCCCGATTCTGGGCACGATCCCCAGAATGTGTCCAGGAACAGGCTACACCGGAGGTTGGAAGGCACCCATGTGGAGGGATCATCTCTCACCTCCGCTGTCAAGCGAGCCCAGAGCTGGAAGTAACAGAGTAGGGGGGCTGGAGTGAAGCTGTGGGTTGGTGGAAAGAGCACAGGGGCCAGGAACATGGGGAGGAATCTTTATTCCACATCCTTCATCCTTATGTGCATTTATTAGCCACATGACCTTTAACCAGTTGCTTAAGCTTGGCTGAGCCTCAGTATTTCTAACCTTAAAATGGGTGTAAACTCTACTCACTTCCCCAGGTTGTTATAAGATTGAAACTAAATAGTTGCTTGAAAGCACTGAATACAGTGCCCATAGAGCAGCAAATGCTCAGTAGCTGAGGGGACTTTGAAGATGAGTACCATTGTAACTGATTCTCTCCCTCCCATAGTGTCCCCATTGTCCCCTCCCTATGAAACACACACCTACTGCCCATGTGCTCTTCTCACTGACTTTCCACTCTCTTCCCTCACTTTCAGAAACTGACTTGGGAAAGGATTTCATAAAAGCATTCATTCTTTTTTTTTTTTTTAAAGCATTCATTCTTAAGAGTGAAATGTCTAATAAGTGTTCCCTTTCCTAGGAGTACCACATTTTTAATTTTTTCCTAATTCATTTGAGAGAGAGAGAGAAAAAAAAAAAGTGTGAGCAGGGGAAGGGGCAGAGGGAGAGGGAGAAGCAGACTCCCACTGAGCAGGGAGCCTGATACAGGGCTCGATCCCAGGACCCTGAGATCATGACCTGAGCCAAAGGTAGACGCTTAACTGACTGAGCCACCCAGGCACCCCTAGGAGTATTACACTTTAATTGGGAATTAAAATTATTTTTAGCAGGGCAATTTTAGTCTCAGCAAGCTGATAGGGGAGGTATATTGCTTCGGTTTGTTTGTTTATTTGTTTGCAGAATGGGTAACAAGGAATTCTTCAGGGAGCCCTTAAAATTATGCAAATAGGTGTCTCTTTAAATGGCTGGGTGAGCCTCTAGATTTACCTTCCAGTTTACAGAAACACAGAGGATAGAGGAACATGACGAATGTCACTGAGAGAATGCAACCAGCAGAATCCAAACTGAAACCTCCTATTCTCTACAATACAAAGAATATTTTTTAGAAATTAACTGCAAGGAAGAGAAAGAGAAAGATGTTGGGGGAACCTGTAAATTAAGAGACATAAAACATAATTTTTTAAACATATTTTTAAACATATTCAACCAATCACAAGTTGTGGACCTTGGCTGGAGCCTAACTAAAATCAACAAATTATAAAAATAAAAATTATGACATTTATGAGACAATTGGGAAGTTAAAGGTTAATTTAATTGGATGTCTGAGGATTTTAAGATAATTATTAACTTAATGTACTGTGATAATATTGTGGTTGTTTAAAAACAGGAGTCTATTTTTTTTTAAAGATGTATTTATTTCAGAGAGAGAGAGAGCAGGGGGAGGGGCAGGAGGAGAGGGAGAGAGAGAATCTCCAGTAAACTCCACAGAGCCTGACATGGGGCTTCATCCCACCACCCCGAGATCACGACCTGAGCTGAAATCGAGAGTCAGACACTTAACCGACTGGGTGCCCCAGGTGCCCCAGGAAGTCCTTATTTTTTATATACATACTGAAGTAGTTACTAATAAAATGATCTGTAATGGTTAATTTTGTGTCAGCTTGGCTAGGCCATGGTGCCCAGCAGTTTGGTCAAACACCAGTCTAGATGTTGCTGTGAAGAGATTTTTCAGATATGATTGAACGCTTAAGTCGGTAGGTTTTTAGTAAGGCTCATTATCCTCCGTGATGTGGGTGGGCCTCACCTAATCAGTTGAAGGCATTAAAACCAAAGACTGAACTTCTAAAATAAGAAGCAACTGTGCCTCAGGATGGCAATATAGAAGAAACCCTGCCTGAGTTTCCAGCCTGCAGAATTCAGACAGAAGTCTGCAATGTTAAATCTTATCTGAATTTCCAGCCCCCACAACTGAATGAGCCAGTTCCTTAAAATAAATCTAGATAGAAAAATCCTACAGTTTTGTTTTTCCGGAGAACCCTGGTGGAGGTGGTCTTTTGTGGCTTTTTTGTTTGAGATTTGCTTCAAAATGATATGAGAAATGATGGAGAGTGGATCAGTGGGTAGACAGGGAAAGATCGATCATAAGTTAACAGTTTTGGGGGCTGTGAGATGGGTATTTTTTAAAATTGGAGTAATAGTATCTAATTTTATGGACCTTCAAAATTCTCCATCATAAGACAACAGCAACAGCAACAAAACACTCTCCTTCCATGAAATCGTTGCCAAGGGTCGTTTGTAAAGTGTCAAGAGCTACGAAAACCAATTTTTAACCCAGCTCTGTCCATCCAGGGTTTATAAGCCTGCTCCCTCCTTCTCCCACACTGTCCCTACAGGGCTTTTGGGGACTTCCACAACCAAAGGCAGCTAGTGGGGAAATGGGGGAGAACCTTCACTCGGAGGAGGGACCTGAGAAAGACCAGGCTCACTGCAGGTCAGATCACTCAGCTCCTAAAAGAGGCAGAGCTGTTGGTAGAATCTTGTTCTCTGCACTTCCCTCTGGAACTGTCCCACAAACACCCTTGTTTTCCTGAAAGGGTTTCTGATCACAGTTCAGGGAGGAGAGAAGGCCTGGGGTCTCCTGTCCTGAGACTTTTCCTGTCACCCCACCCCACCCCCAACAAACATTAGCCCTGGCTCTCCTCACCCCTCTTCATTTGTTAATGAATGATCCCAGGCCCGCTAAAGAGAGTGCTAACAATATTAGGGGTCACTTCCCACCCAACAGAAAAAAGTAACCGGGACAGACTCAGCTGAAGACTTTGAGCCCTGCCCAGACTCACTTCTTCGTCCCTCACTCCCCAGAGAGAACTGCTTTCCTGAACATAAGGCATTTTCTCTTTTCTCTAAAAAAGAAAAAAAAGGGGGGTGGGGAGGGCTCCTGGGTGGCTCAGTGGTTGAGCATCTGCCTTTGGCTCAGGTCGTGATCCCAGGGTCTGGGGATCGAGTCCTGCAAGGAGCCTGCTTCTCCCTCTGCCTGCATCTCTGCCTCTATGTGTGTGTGTGTGTGTGTGTGTGTGTGTGATTAAGAAATAAAATCTTTTAAAAAAAGGATTGATTGGTTTTTTTTAATCACAGATTTTTAAAATGCTCTCACTCCACACATGCTGTCCATAAACAATATACAGTATAACTATTATTGATGTTTCAAACTTTTGCGATTGTTTTCACATAGTGGTAGCCACGTGCAACCTGCTGTCCGCGCTCAGCGCCGCACCTGTGACAGGTATCCACGCGACATGCGCGCGCCCAGCCCGCCTTTCTCACACTGCTCCATGGCATCCGTTGCAGGCGTGCGTCACAGTGTATCCACCCAGTTCTCTGGCGATAGACATGCAGGGTACTTTGAATTTTTCTTTTTTACGACCAGGGAGAATGAACACTCTCTCACTTTCTTCTTGTAGGGCCGAGAGCCTTTCTCTAGGACTTTTTCTCTGTCCACCACCCCGCCAAGTTCAAGGGCACAACCCGGAGGGCACCAGGCCCGCCTCCTTCCCTGGGCTAAGTATCTGTCCTTGTCCCCCTGGCGAAGCGAGGTAGGCCCAGGCAGTTACCTACTGGGTTCAGGCAGGTGTCACTGGAAAATGTCACACAGCGAACATTTCCTCCTGGCGTCTTGCTTTAAGAACAGTTTTGGGGAACTGAGTTATCTGAGTAATTGCCCTGTCTAGACCCAACCGCCACTTCCCTGAAGTTCTTGGCAGTATCCGAAAGGGGTCAACGCTAACAGAGCACAGTTAAATATAGACATCTAGGCATAAAAGGCCTAATTAAGAACCAGGAAGTTGCTCTCGGGAAATTAAAAAAGTTTGCCAAGGCATCCTTAGCTGTGCCAAAGCCTAATTTGGCAAGGAAATGCTGATGAGAGCCCCGAGTTGGGGGGGGAAAGAAGCAGATTTATCCCCTAAATCATCAGTGCTTGCTGGCTGGCTGCTTCTCGGGGTTTGCCCCCAGGTCATACTCTCCCCCAGACAGGGAGGAAGGGAAAAACCACCACGAGGCAATTGGATTAGATTTCCTCCCATGTCAGAGTCCTTCTAATTTCTCTAAACTACAAATTTACCAGATGGAAGGATTTCAGACCCCGAGATACCTTTCCAGTTCCAAGCATATTTCTGTTTACCTTTATGCCTAACACAGTGGAAACCCTTTGTCATTCTGACGTGAGGGACCAGAGTACAGTCTCGTGTTCTTGCTTGTCAGCTTTTAATGAACTTTGGCTATATTTTTATTTTTTTAGTTTTTATTTTTATTTCTTTTAAAGATTTATTTATTTATTCATGAGAGACATAGAGAGAGAGAGAGAGAGGCAGAGACACAGGCAGAGGGAGAAGCAGGCTCCATGCCAGGAGCCCGACGCAGGACTCGATCCTGGGACTCCAGGATCACGCCCTGGGCCAAAGGCAACGCCTATATTTTTAAAATATAGTTTGACAAAGCCTGCCTGCTAATCTAGATTTGTGACCATATTTCTAGTACACACTCAAGGGTTAAAAATCAGTGTGAGTTGGGGCATCTGGCTGGCTCAGTGGGCGGAGTGTGGGACTCTCAATCCTGGGGTTGTGAGTTCGAGGCCCACATTGGGTATAGGATTACTTAAAAAAATTTTAAAAATTAGCTTGAGTTAAGGATGTTTAATCTTCATACAAATATAAATGAAACTCCATATTGAAACTCAAGAATACACCCTTGGTACAAAATAGAAAGTTGTCATTTTTAGCTATTCAACAGCCAGCCTCTGGAAGCTGCATCGGGCAGCACAGACTGGGTTCTGACCATGTCAGCTGGTGTGACCTCACCTGTAAAATGGGGTTGTCTGTCTCCTAGGGTTCCTGCTCAGATCAATGAAGATAATGTACTGGAAAGCACTTTGAAAAATACAAAGTGCAATTCAAATGGATTATTGACAGCCCTTTGTTAAGTGTTCGTTTGATTGCTGAATGTCCTTGAACACAATGAAGCATAATTTCTTATAAACCGTTTTATAACTCAGACCTTTTCACTAATTCAGAATGACCTTCTTCTCTCCAATCAGTTCGGCTCCTGTGGTTTTATTCCACAGCCCAGGAAGCTGCTGCGGAGAATCTTGTAAAGAAAAGGGCTTTAGAGGACACTTGGTGTCCCACCCTGGCCTCACCTCGGTGGGGCTCTCCTCCCCATCGCCCATCCCACTCTAGATAATCTGCAGACCCTCAGATTGGACATCTCTGGTGAGGACAGCTCCCTAGCACTCCCCAGGGCATGCAGCAGCCCCTCCCACTGAAGGGAGGGGACCGAAGTGAACTCCGGAGAGTCGAAGTCCCTTCCACCCACCAGCCCCAGGCCTGCCATCCAGACCAGGGGTTGGCAAACTATGGCCTACGTGCCAAATCCACACCCCCTCCCCCAGACCAGACCTGGCTTTTATGGTTTGTGAGCTAAGAATGGTTTTTACATTTTTAAACAGTTGAAAAAAATGTTAATAGTATTTCATGACACGTGAAAATTAGGCAAAATTCCAACTTCAGTATCCATACATAAAGTTTTATTGAAACACAGTACATTTGCTTTCATATTGTCTGTGGCTGCTTTCACACCACAGCAACAGAGGTGAGGAGTTGCAACCGAAAATTTATGGCCTGCAAAGCCTAAGATATTTGCTATCAGTTCCTTTGCAGAAAAATGTTGCCAACCCCAACTTTACATTGGCAATCGTAACCACTCTTTAAATGTGTAAGTATTTTCCTGTCATTGACTCATTCTACCAAACCCTTTTAAGGGCCTATTATGGTCCAGGTGCTGTGCTGGGCACTGGGAATGTTTTAAAAACATTAAGAGGGCAGCCGGGTGGGGGGGCTCAGCGGTTTAGCGCCACCTTTGGCCCACGGCCGGCCTGATCCTGGAGACCCGGGATCGGGTCCCGCGTTGGGCTCCCTGCATGGAGCCTGTTTCTCCCTCTGTGTGTGTGTGTCTCTCATGAATAAATAAATAAAATCTTTAAAAATCAAAACAAAAAAAATTAAGAGACTAGATAGTAAACACACACATACACAACCAATATGTAGAGATACCATATGGATTCAGAGGGAGCATTTCAGAAAGATTTCACAAAAGGAAATTTGAGCTTGAGTGGGACAGGTTTTGGAAAGCTGGAGAGAACTAAGACATTTTTAGCAAGAAAAAAATCCCATTAAAGCCTTGGAGTCAGGAAAGTTTGCGATGTGTTCAGAGAACCCAGTAACTCATCCGATACAAGAGGGCTGGCAGCGCGGCAGGCATGATTCTAGGTCCTGAGATACATCCGTGGGCAAGGATCCCGCTCTGGTGGAAATGGCATTCAGGTGACCATGAGCTTGGAGTAAAAGGTTCATAGAGGACAAGAAGGGACCCGAGGTTGAAGGCAGGTAACAGAGTACGACCTGAGGAAGCTCCCCTGTCTGCAGGCTCAGCAGTGATGGAATTACAACCAACGACACCTGGGACCTGGCCCTACCTTTCTGTCATGGCTTCAAACTCCGTTCTTGAACGTTCAACCTCCCAGAGCCTCAGTGTCTCATCTTTCACATCAGTAGGTAGGACCAGATCTAACTCAAGAACTCAATGATGGTGGTCACAGCTTGGTTTTCAAAAAACAAACCTTCTGGGATTCGCAGGGGAAAGAATCTAGATGGGTGTTCATTTGGGTTTGTTTACAAGTGGCAACTGTGTTTCTTTTTCTTATTTTGGTAATTAAAGCTCTCAAAAATGTGTGTTTTTTTCTTTCTTCTTCTTCTTCTTCTTCTTCTTCTTCTTCTTCTTCTTCTTCTTCTTCTTCTTCTTCTTCTTCTTCTTCTTCTTCTTCTTACTACTACATTGTCCCTAATGCAAGGATCTATAATCCAGTGGAAAGATGATGGATAAAGAAGCTGTGGTCTATGTATACAGTGGAATATTCCTCAGCCTTTAGAAATGACAAATACCCACCATTTGCTTCGACGTGGATGGAACTGGAGGGTGTTATGCTGAGTGAAGTAAGTCAATCAGAGGACAAATATTACATGGTCTCACTCATTTGGGGAATTTAAAAAATAGTGAAAGGGAATAAAGGGGAAAGGAGAAAAAATGAGTGGGAGATATCAGTGAGGGAGACAGAACATGAGAGACTCCTAACTCTGGGAAATGAACAAGGGGTAGTGGAAGGGGAGGTGGGTGGAGGGTTGGGGTGACTGGGTGATGGGCACTGAGGGGGGCACTTGACGGGATGAGCACTAGGTGTTATGCTATGTGTTGGCAAACTGAACTCCAATAAAAATAATAATTAAAAAAAAAGAAAAGAAAACAGATGTGCATAGTGATTAAGAGCACAGACCCTGGAGCCAGACCCCTGGGCTCGGATCCCCCCAGCTCACCCTGACCAGCAGTGCAGGTGGCCGGGGGGGGGGGGGGGCGGTTACCTGGCCGCCCCAGCCTCCATTTCCTTATGAAATGGGCACAGGAATGGTACTGACATGAAGGGGTACCGTGAAGATTAAGTGGGGCGTCTGTACAAAAGGCCTACAACAGTGCCAGGCTGGCAGTCAGTGTTCCTGGGCCTCATGATTAGTATTATTGTAGCCGAACACAGAAATGCGCCAGAGCATTACGGAGGTGGCGGTGAGCATTTGTTTTTGTTTTTTTTTGTTTTTTTTTTTTTTTTTTGGCGGTGAGCATTTGTAAGGAAGAATGGGATGCGAAGTGGGGAGGATCGCTGGTGTCTGACAAAGACGAGGGTTAAGTAAGGCGTCCTGGGAGCTGCAGTGCTGGAGGCCGAACAGGTGCTTCCCCAGCAGACGAGTGGGATGACGATATTTTGGGAGCGAAAACTGCAGGTGGAAAGATGTCCCAGACCACCCTCACCTTCTCCGCCCCCCCTCCTCTCTGCTGCTGGTCTCCACCTGTAGGACTCCTCCCCTCCCTCATCCACCATCGCCAGAATCTGGGGGTCTTCCTTGGCTCCCCCCTCCAGTGGTGCCCCAGATGTGGCTGGGTCTGCCTCCCATGTGTCTTCCAAATCCATCTTCTCTCTTGTCTCTACTCCTCCACCTCTGAGATCTCTCCATCCCGGCCCCTCCTTAGAGCTCCATATCCCTCTAGGGGTTCCACGCTTGCTCCTGGCACTAAATCTCCCTTCCAGACCCTATGGGGTCAGCCCTCTCCTGCCCCCACAACCCAACAAGCTTCCTTTTGTATCCCCAGATGCTTGCTGCTTCCTCTGGAACATTCCTTCCTGCTCTCTCTTGCACTCTCCCTGAGACTCTCAGTACTCGTCTTTCATGCAGCAGTTTTGATGCCATCTCCTCAAGGACATGTCCCTGACTCTTGCACTTGGCCGCTACCCTCTCTGGGTACTCTGCCCTTACCCCAGGCAAAATCCATCAATTATTTGTATACTCGCTGTGTTTAATTTTTAAATCCCCCCCACACACAAGAAGGCAGGGATTCTTTTTTAATCTGTTTTTTGCATTGATGCATGACCAGCACCCAAAGCAGTGACTGCCAGAGAGGCACTCAGAAAATATGTGTCGAGTGATTATCTTTTCCTATCACTTTTCCCACAGTGAGTGCCACCCAGCCTGGGCCATGTCATTCTGATGCCCAGAGCTCAGCTTGTGCTTGGCTTGTACTGGACACACCGCAAATACTTGCTGGACAAATGAAAAAATACGTGAATAGCTTCAAAAATAGATCTCCAGTGCATCCCCAGATTGGTTCTGATCCTCTGATGTGTGGCCTGAATAGCAAGGAGCAACTCCTCCTTCACCTCCGGAGGGACGTACACCATGCTTCTGTGAGCATCGCCCAAAAGGGCAGGAACTAATCCAATGGTGGCCTCTGAGAAACAGAGGAGACTATGGTCGACTTAATTCATCCCATTTGATGTTTGAATTCTTCTCACATCACACCTTCATTCAGCCTAAGCTTAAATACAGCAAGAAGCAAGAGCTCAGTGCTTCCTGAGGACACCAATCCCATCTTCCATCCTTCCAGCCTGGTGGACATTCTTTGTGATCCAGAAGCAAGAGCTGGCACCTAATAGCTCCCATCTGGGGACCCTCATTCTGGTCTCTATGACAAGGAACTTTTTTAAAAAAATATTTTATTTATTTATTCATGAAAGACATACACACAGAGAGAGAGCGGGGGGAGGGAGGCAGAGACATAGGCAGAGGGAGAAGTAGGCTCCATGCAGGGAGCCTGATGTGGGACTCGATCCTGGGTCTCCAGGATCATGCCCTGGGCCAAAGGCAGGCACTAAACCACTGAGCCACCCAGGGATTCCCCAGACAAGGATCTTTAAAGTAGGAATTTCAACCCACTAGTAAGTCAGCTGAATGGGCTCAACACACTTTTTTAAAAGAAAAAGAATGGAATAAAATAAGTATACAATAGAAAATATCAAAGTCAATTGAACGTAGTAAGGGTGATCACGCTTGTGGAATGCATATCACAGGAATATGTGGGTATTTATGTGTCCTCTGGGTTGAGATATAAAATGTAATTCTTCCCATAGGTAACAGCCACGCAAGTCTGCAAGCCACTGTCCCAGAGAATTAATAGACATGTGTCCTCACACAACGGCCCTTATAGCGGGTCAAGACCAGTCAAGATGGCCTCCAAAGCTGTCTCTTCCCAGCCAAGCATCTCCAGCTTCTTTCTTCCCTTGTCCCTGTGTGATGCTATTGTCAGCTGCTGTCCCTTTGAACTTTGCCTACATCCCACTTCAAGAGTGGCTCCAGGAAATGACAGCAGCCTACTCTGCTGCTACAGGGATTGGTCTTCTCCCCTTACTCCATCAGCATCAAACGAGTGGCTCCCATCAGCAGACATAGCCCTTCTTTGGTTTTCTTGCTCCAAATCTCATTTTAGCTTGATATTCTCTCAAGATGGACCAAAATCTAATGAGCGGGGCTGTTTTGTTTGGCCTTGGCCTGCCACATCACACTAATGTCTCAGATCACCCAAACTCCTCCAAAGCCATGTCTATGCCATTCCATATATCTGCAGGGCTCTTAGGGGGAGGAGAAGAGACTACTCTAGTCCTAAACTTACTTGGTGAAATTACTTCTTGTTGGACTCGGTCTGTACCTCTGACAGTGTCATCTTGGGTCCTGATGATTCCATCCCATGTGTTCAGCATCTCTCCCTCCCACTTTGGCTATTGGAGCCTGTTAGCATGAGTGAAAGAGCAATGGTTCTGAATCAGTCTGAAGCTCAAATCCCCAGCCTCTGGCTTAGTGCCAAGGTGCCCTTGGGAAAGTTACTTAATCTCTCTGCAAAATAATATCTCACAGAGTTATATAATAATCAATGATATTTTATATATATTATATGACATTAGTGGGCAGTAATAAATGGTAGTCATGAGCAAACATATAATTTGCCCCAGACAAGTAGGGGTGCAGAGCTTTATCTCACACCACTAGATGCTCTCCGGCTAAGGTTTCCCATTATCCCTGCCCTTTATAGGCCTTCCAGCAATTTCCAAGTTTCTTAAGTATCTGTGAATCCAGCCACCCCCTCCCTTTTCCTTATCTTCAGCAACATCATGAGAGGTTGATCATATGCTTTGCTGAAATCCAAACGCGTAGTTCAGTGGACTTCTCAGGATTCTTGGCCCAAGAATACCACAGGACACGGAGAAAGTGGGGTTAGGCTGATGGGGCTCAATCTTTGTCACCCAGGGCGTGTCTTAGTGATCACCACGTTTTCTTCAAGGTGCTCACAACGTCACCGTTCTAGAACCAATTTTCGTCTAAGACGGACAACATGCTTACCTGTCTGTAGTCTATAAAATCAACTTCCTTCCCATTTCTGAAAAAGAGCAAATGGGCTCACCAGCATTTTTTTCCAACACACATTATTTTCTCTAAGATTCTTCTAATTTCAACCCATCATGACTTGCAGAATCTCATCTGCATGTGGCCTCAGTACTGTGCAATACATCATTATTCCAGAGATCTGATTCCATTTAGAGCAGGTACATGTTGCTTGAAAGCTTATTGTCTTCTACTGTCACCTGCCAGAGCTCACCCTTCCTCCACATTCTCCTGGTCAGAGAAAACAGGCAAAAGCACATCTTCCAGAACCCTGCCTTCTCCAGGCCGGTCACAGTTTGGCCATCAACTAAAAGGGCTAGGTCTGCTCTCCCCACTCCCTGCTCTGATCTTCTTGCCTAAACTCTCTCTTTAGCCGTCTCAAGTGTTTTCTGCATGCCTCAGCTCATTTAGACTTGCACTTTCCCAATACTCTTCTTGTGATCACTCTTGGTCGTGTGCTTTCCTTGTGGTTTGAGTTTGTGTCCAGTCATACCCAGGTGTTCCCTTCTTGCCTATCAAGAACCCTAGGATGACACAGCCCCTTTCTTCTTTGGGACAGAACATGAGATCTAAAGTAATGATTTGCCTTGATGCTTCCCAGCCCTTTGGGAGACCAGCACACAAGCCCATGAACTTATGAAAAGACTGCTGGTTACAACTGGCCGGGCTGCAAAGCGAGAGTTTGGCATCTTTTTTTCTTCTTCTTTTCTAAAAGAACTTGTTATTGGTAACAATAGTAGTTATTTAATATTACTGAGCATTTTTTTTTTGGCCGGGCTACTTTCTAAGCACTTGAATGCATTATTTCATTTAATCTTCCTGACAACCCTTCTGGCAGGATCTATTATTACATCCATTTTACAGCTGGGAACACCAAAACACAGAGAGGTGACGAGATTTGTCTGTGAGCACAGACATCAATGACAGAACCAGGATTGAAGCACAGGCCTCCCCAACACCATAGTCTATGTTCTTGCCCCCCACATCGTATCAACAGGTATCCCTGACCTTGTAATTAGTCCACTGACCTTTTCAGTTTATGCTGGGCTGCATATTTATCTCCATCAAATATTATTTCTGCCAGTCTCACCTAGGACTAAGAACATAGAAATGTCTTTCTGAATTTTGATTAAATATAGATTCACTGGACACTTACACTTTTTATGCCAGGAACTCTGCTCTCTACTATCTAGAGATACTACCTCCTTTATGCTTCTTATTAGCACCTGGCACGGCAATCATTTCTTTAACGTGTCTGTGAGCTCCCTGGTGTGAGGGGCCATTACTTACTCACTTTTGTGTCTGTTCAATGAATGAGTCACTGAACGAATAAATGAATGAATGAATTATATGTGTTCGTTCACATTATCAATTTGAAATATGTAGGTTAGGTTGACTCGAAGGGGAAAGCAACAGCACCTGTGTTCTTTCAAGAACAATGCTTTATTTTCCTGGTGGGGTTGACCTTTCCAAGGAGGCTATTGGAAGAATGTCATAAGACTCCCTCTGCTCATGAATTCTCACACATGCCTACAATTCCACAATTAAAGATTTATCCATGTGCCTTATGTCTTACAGCCATTTAGACTTTAGTCTGCCCTTCTTCCAGGAAGGAAGACGTTCTAGAGCTGAGGAGAGTAAGCCTGAAGGCCATGGACACTGAGCAGAGAAACCCAGGGCACCTCCCAGGAGGGCACAGAGATAGCCCAGGGTGCTGCCTGTAGAGAACCCGGGTTCCAGAGCAGGAACCCTCGAATAATTCTTTTTTTTAATTTTTTTTTTTAAGATTTTACTTATTTATTCATGAGAGACCCAGAGAGAGGCAGAGACACAGGCAGAGGGAGAAGCAGGCTCACCACGGGGACCCTGATGGAGGACTGGATCCCAGGATCTGGGATCATGCCCTGAGCCAAAGACAGACCTTCGACCCCTGAGCCACCCAGGTGCCCCTAATTTTTTTCTTTCTTTCTTTTTTTTTTTTTTCTTTTTAAAGAAGGACAGAGAAGTGTCCCAGTGACTCTCGAAACACTTTCAGTAAGACGTGGGCTCACCATTTTAAAGCAGGAAAAAAATGAAAACATAGTCAGCTCCTTTAAAAAGGAAAGCCTTTATCAAAGCAACTCTTTAAGCAAACAGCCTGGAAGGTCTTGGTAAAAACCTGAGGAATTAGACCAAATGAGGTCAGTTTACTATGTGCTGTGCGTGTCTGTGAAGACGCGAACCACATGGGACTGTGCTGCCCAGCGAAGCCCAGCTGCGCCCTGGGCCCACTCCTGGGGCCCGACTGGGGCCTGCCCTCGGCCCCGCGCCCGCACATTCCTGCCCTCCCCAGCTACCCACACCCCGGCTGGTTTCCGGAAAAAAAGGGGCTGTTATCTTCAGTGAGCAATTTAGCCCTTATTAGGCATTTCCTTAAAAAACAGGTTA
Organism: Vulpes vulpes; assembly: GCF_048418805.1. NCBI lineage: Eukaryota > Metazoa > Chordata > Mammalia > Carnivora > Canidae > Vulpes > Vulpes vulpes. The sequence continues at coordinate 87,631,698 of NC_132789.1, forward strand.
CATCAGCTTGCTGGGAGGCAGCCTTCCACCCCCTGCCTGGCTTTTGCTGCGGACTCTCTCTGGGGATCTTGGGTCAGCAGCTTCGGCTTCCTCTGCCTCAGTTTCTGCATCTGGGCTTAGGGGTTGGAGCAGGGGAACAGGAAGTGATTATTTCATTAGTAAAGTGCTTTATTCCATTTCATGACTCCATTAACCTCCTCCCTCCTTGCTTCCTCCCCGGGATGTTCTGAGACTAATGAGATAATGGACAGCCAGTGGTTGGAGCCCTCCGAGGGAGATGGTGCCCGGGACACTAGCCTCACTTCCTCCTAAAGTAATTCTGGTTATCATCAATGCTCCCGGGTTTGGATCCAAGGAGTGACCTCACGTGTGTGGCCACAAGCCTCCGATTATCGCAGGAAACGATCATGTTATTTACCAGTTTCACTCTGATCCTCAAAGCAAATGGAGCAAGTAAATCTATGACAATTCTATAGGAGACCAAGAATCTCAGATTGTTAAAAGACAAATAGTAAATAAATAAGAAACAGAAACCCACTCACTTCTGACCCAGAAGCAAGAGGTTGCATAATGTATCTGCAGTTAAGTGTGCTTTAAAAAAAAAAAATCCAAATTCACATTGAAAAAAAAAATCCATTTGTGCACAGGATAAAATATTAGTAAGGAATGCTCGTCTTCCTGGGTGCCTCTGATAAGCACACCACTGTAAAGGGAGTTCACTGGGAACCGCATAACATGAAAGGATGAGACCTGGTTCTTTAATATGCTCATGGAGATCACCGGAATTAACTGATCGATTTTGGGGGGGTGGCAGATTAGAGAATTCATTCAAATGTCTCTTTGATGAAATTGACAGGTGAGTTTGGTGCAATGGGTGGGGAGAAATGAGAGAGAAATGAACCTCCAGCAAGTAATTCCTTCCAGGTCTCTGGTTGGTGGATTTTGAGGACAGCCCCCTCTCCAGTTTCACAGCTTTGCAAAATTTAACCGTTTCTCTGTGTTCCCCTGAAATACTTCACTTCAGAATCCCGGGAAGTGATTTTGTCTTCTGTTCATTCGTATTAGGAATTTAGAGACTGACATCCGAGCAATGCAGGCTATGGGAATTAGGGAAATGATGTGAGAGCTGTTTAGGTTTCTGCTCTTCATTCTACAAATATAAGGGGAAGATTTTAAATATTAGATGGAGGAAATAAAATATGGATAAAGAGGCATTCACACTAGGTCTTTATGGATTCATAATTGCAAACCTTTTCTAAGACTTTTTCTTAATCATGTCTCAAATATTGAAGCCGCCTCTCTCTATGGCTATGTTCACCTCTGTAGGATTATGTGAGGTAAAGGATTGTGAACACAAACAGCTCCCACCATGGCTCTCAGCCCTGGGGTCCTGACAGCTGGGAGGTGGATGGCAAGTAATCCATTTCAAATAATGAAGAGCTAAAGTTTATCAATGATTTACTATACAGATTATAAACTGAATGTTTCAAGGTTATTATATTCAAGGATATCTCTTACTTAACTGAATTCCAGGGTGATTTTACTTCTTTTTCTTCTCTTTTGGGCCACAGAGTTGAATTAATTCTGCTCTTTAGTTCATAGTGCACTCATCAATCCATAAAAGGCCTCTTTTTTACTTTATTGTGGTTTTCTCTCCTACTTCCTGATCCTCCCTGCAGTCTTCCCCTGCTCTAGACCCCGCACTCCTTTATTTAGACATATGTATGTACTGGAATAATATATAGTATTGCTTCGTGTGTGCATGTTCCATTACCAAATGCAATGTGCCATAAATCTCATTATCTTTCCTACTTTTCTCATTCAACGTGATGCCTTTGCAATCCATCCTTGTTGTTTTATGTAAATCTAATTATTACTGCTGAAAGCTTTACACAAAACCAAAGATGCTTGGCATTGTCCTAAGGATGGACTCCTGGTTGGCTTAATTCTTGACTATAGCAAATGGTGCCACAGGAGCACACACAGAGCTGTCCTCTCACAGATTTGGGTAAACCCATCTTTGGGGTCTACATAGGAGTGGCATCGGTGAAGCACAGGCTATTACAATCCCTCCAGCTGGGCCAGAGGCCTCCCATTGCCCCGAAACCCTTTCAACAATTGATACTAATAAGATTTCCAAATTTTGACAATCTGATGATTTTGAATTGCATGGATTGCATTGCGATTTAAATTTGCATGTCAAAAAAAATAAAAATAAAAAAATAAATTTGCATGTCACCAATAACTAGTGAAGTGAGCATCTTCTTCATGTACTTATTCAAAATTGGATTTCCCCTACTATGAACTGCCTATGTCTTTGCCCATATTTTTCCTATGTGGGTTTCCTATATTTTTCTTGCCAACCTGTACAAGTTCCTTGGGGCATTAATTCCTTATTGATTTTGGATGCTGCAAACATCTTTCCACAATGCCTTCTGTCAGGTAGGTTAACTGTTTTCAACTGAAATTTTTATGTTTGATATAGCTATGCCCATCAATTTTGAGTTTTATGTTGTTTTGGATCTTGGGTAAGAAATTTGCTTCATACCCCAGAGCCACAAAGGTATTCTTATATGTACTTTTCTATGGGATGTGTCTATATTTCCCTTCATACATAGGTTTTCCACCCATTTGGAGACTTTTTTTTTTTTTTTTTGTATATGTTATAAGATAGAAATTCAACATTTTTTCCCCTGTAGTGAGTCAGTTTTCCCAACACTATCTACTTCCCACTGATTTGGGAGGAAGTTTTCTTATATACCAGTTTCCCATGAGTACATGGTTTGGTCTCTGTGCTCTGTGCTCTCTCTCCCTCTCTCTCATTCTGGTCAGTTTGTCTGTTCCTGAACAACTACCTCACAATTTTATTGTGCTGGTTTTGAAATATGTCTTAACGTGTTTTCTTGAGAGAGAAAGTAGGGTTACATTTTGTAGACTGGGAATTATACATAATCCCACAGACTGTCTTATCCTTGTGCTAAGCCATGATTCCCACATTGGGTCACCCATGGGAGGGTATCTTACACGTAAATGTCATCTGTAATATATGCCAAAATGGGGGGAAAAACTAAAACATCTGAGAGTCCATCTGTTTACCCGCTAACAATTCTTTGGAATTAAATCACATGTCTTTCAAAAAAAGAAAGGGAATCAATAATTTTTACTCTTAAACTTGAAAACCTATAAAATGACTCTTCTGTAGGAATTCAAGATCTTCAGGAATGATATTCCTTGGGTCTGCAAGACTTAATAAGAACATAATATGTATGAAGTCATTGAGGGCAAAGTGGTTAGTAATTTGCTCCACTCCAACAGCCAAACCATAGTGGGCCTGAAGCTGGGACCCAGATCTCCTGAGACTTCCTTGTCAACTAGGTACCCGCTGTCTCCTGTGTGGTAGGCATTGTCACATGGAGCAGAAAAAGGAGTGAACAGACACAGTTTCAGCCCATCCATCAGTCGGTTGGTTACTTGCCTGGAAGCTGCATCTGCACCCTACTCATGGAAGGATAGGTCTATTATGAAGTTGGATAGTTCAGTCTGTCCTATCAGCCAGAGACCAACTCAAATACATTTTACACAGACCAGCTGATAATCAGCTACAAATTCTAAATAGATCCTCCCATGGTGCATTTATGGGCCAAATATAGACCTAGCCTATAACTCAGATAAGCCAAAATGGCATGCCAAGAATGTCCTTTGGAAACAGGAATTAGATAGAAGCTACAATAGAGTTTCTGGATACTGGATTCCACAGTTGAGGAATTTCCAGATGAAGGAAAGGACGAATATTCAAACTCAGGAAAAAAAAAAAAGAGGAGGAAAGGAAAGAGAAGGGAAAGTTAGCTAACAATACAACATATTGTTTAAGAGTTTAGAGCCTACAACCAAACTGCTTGGGTTTAAATCACCCCTCTTCCACTTAAATAGCTATGAGGCCTTAGGCAGTATTTTTAATCTCTCCATGCTTTAGTTTCCTCATCTGCAAAGTGGAAATAGAAATTAAAACCTACCCTGGAAGATTCTTGAGATGATTCAGTGAATTCATACATGGAAAGGCAATCTGGATAGTATCTGTTACATATTAAGTAGTCAATGAATGTTAATTTTTATTATTATCATCATTATTATTATAACAGTATTATCTCATGTTTCTCAAATATCTGTATAGAAAAGTCTGTAAAGATATAACACAAAACTGTAACAGTACATATCTCAGGAAGGTAAGATTACAGATTTTTCTTCTTCTGTCTGCATATGTGCATTCTTCTAATTTTTCCAACCATGAAAATATGCTGATTATCTAATAAGGAGCAACAAGTTATTTTTAATTTCTGAAAAAAAGATCTCTGAGATGGGTAGGACTAGGGGAGAATGGCATATCCATACAATCAAGAACTCCCTGCAAATAAACAATCTAGCAATGAAGCAACATTTTGAGTTATATCCCCAAATAAATAGGGAATTAGAGGGCTGATAGGAAAGAAAAGGAAAATGGAGGAAGGTGACATTCTCCTAATTTTTTATTTTGTGCTCGAGGTTAAGGTTCAGAATAGCAGCAAAATGGACAAAGAAATGAAGTGCTGTGAGAGGTCATAGGGACAAACATCAACTGGCTCTGGAGTTTTGAAAGGCATTGGATAATTTCATGACCATTAATAACATCTGCAGTCCTGCCAGGCAGGCTAATGGCAGGGGTAATTAGAGCTTGCGTTTTAAGACAGATGACTGTTCGTGGAACAGGGGAACATGTCCAGCCCTGGGGCCACACTACCCGTGGTTACACAGGGCCAGCAGGGGGCAGGGCCTTGCCAGGAAGTCCCTACCTGATCATAACAAAGGCATGACCTGGACTGGCCTCCGTGGGCAGTCAGCTCACAAAGGAAGTAATGGGTGTGGGTGTAGCTCAGGGCTTGGGCCTGGATATAAAACTGGCCCACGCTAATGCCCTGCAATGAAATATTTTCATACTCACATACCCAGAATTTAGGCTTACAAAAATACATTCTGTTCAAAGAAGTTGGGAAATCAACCAGTAGTTACCCAGCAATAATTATGCCCTGGTGGAATGATATTCCAGTCACCTCAAATTAAGAAGTGGCCATTTCAAGGCCTACTCTTTCTTCACAGACAGGAGAACAACAGGTTTAATCTGAACGTTTTGGTCTTTTGTCTCTAAACAGCTTAAGTTTTCAGTTCTTTAATCAAGATGACATGTATCTTTTCTAAAAGTTTTGTTGGAAAATGCAAGTATGTGTTTTCAAAATGTAGTCTTCCACCTGAATAAGTCTTAGAGTACATCCTTCTATCTACAGGATGGTTCACAACAGAGAACATGAAGGCAAACACTTGTCATGCTGCTTAGGAATTTGTCCCAATAATTTCCTCTGAGCAAAAAATATATTAAATGATTGTCTCAATGGACTTCTGCATGAGTTTCCTCTGTTGGTCATATTAGACCTAGTGCAGTGCCACACAATTCTAAAAGAAAATCCTAACCAACTTCCATTTAAACATTTCAGATAAAAGAAATGTGTTTATCTCAAATTTCTCTTGGAATGCCTCTAAAATGACAAAAAAAGGAATTGAAAGTGTTTAAAATCACAAAACCAAAGGAAACAACAACAACAACAACAAAAAAAAACAGTAAAGAACGTGGCAGGAGACCAATGATGTCAGTGAACCATTACAAGATAGAAAGGATAGGGATGGGTTTGGGGACTTCTCTTCCCAGCAGTGTGACAGACTAGACACTCTGACAAACTCCATTAATACACTGAGATCTTAGATAAATGACATACAAAAAAACATAAGGAGACGAAGACATGGAAAATATGAGGGGAGGTTTAAAAAAGTAGAAGACAAACTGAGAAGACTTAATAGTCCTGTAAAGAGAGGCTAGAGAGAGCAGAAGAAATGCAAATGTAACCAAACTAGTGAAAAGTATGAATATACTGGTCTAGGAAACAATTTATCTTGGAAGAAATTCACTGGTATTGATAATCTCCTCCTTTTTTAGCAGAGTGGTAAATGTGTGGGTGTTCATTACATTATTATATTTTTAAGGTACTTATGTATTAAATGTGGTCTTCAAAATATATTCAAAATTACATAATTTAATAAATTAAAGTATTTGGATAAGTGCAAACCACTTTGGCTTCAGCTTTCTGAACCTTGTGAAGTTCCTGCAGAAGATTGGGGAAGGGTTGGGAAGCCAACAGGAAGCAAGTCTTTGTGAACCAGGCCCTTGGAGAGTCTCAGAGGATGGAGGCACCACATACATGTGAAGGGAATGGTGAGGAGTGAGGCTAAAAACCAGAAGAGTGGTTAAAAGTCTATATAATGAATAATTAAGCCCAGAGTCCTTCCCCCAACAGACTCAGCCAGAAGATTGTCCTTCCTTTACCTCAGGAGATGGCAGGGTCAAAAGGGAGAAGTTGAATCTAAAGGGTCTGGTCATGGGGACACTGGACTTAGCTGATAAATGTACTGAAAGCCCGCTGTTTTAAGAGAGCCTCCACCCCACCGCCCTATAACCCCTCACCTTGTTTAGCTCCCATAATTCCAGCCTCCACAGTGATAACCACTCCTACTCTAACTTTAAGACAAGAGGTTAGAGGATAAGTGTCTAAAGAAATGGACTGACCCAAAAGAAAACATCTATAGATTTTGGCAGGGGCAGTGAAATGAATAAGTCCCTACGCAACCATCTGTATTAGTCTCCTCAGGCCACCATAACAAATACCACAGATTGGGTGACTAAATAACAGACATTTATTTTCTCTCAGTTCTGGAGGTTGGAAGTTCAGGATCAAGGTGCCAGCAGGTTTTGGTTTTGGTGAGACTTCTCTCCTCAGCTTGCAGAAGCTGCCTTCTCACCCTATCCTCACATAGTCTTTCCTCTATGCATATTCAGAGAGCCTCTTAGGTCTCTTCCTTGTCTTATAAGGACACCAGCACCATCAGAGTAAGGCTTATCCTCATGACCTCGTTCCTATCTCTCAGTATAGTTACTTTGGTGGTTGGGCTTCAACATATGAATTTGGGGGTGTTCACAATTCAGTTCATAACACCATCCTATTATGAAGGAAGTCTACCTATCCATAAGCCTTGACCCCTCCCATCCAGAGCTTCCCATCATTTCCTTCGTGTCTCAGTCCTAAAAGTAAATTGGTAATCGTGTATCAACAGACATTCGAGGAAAACTCCCATTATGAAAGTCATACACCAAAATGAACAAAAACAAAAACAAGTAAGTTGAAGGGAACAAAACAAGACAGGACCAGAGGAAACCATCACAACAAACTATAATTAAGATTGAAATAATATGAAAGACAATATTGTAAATATGAAGGACAACATGTAACAAAAAGGAACTATAAAACAAGAAAAAGTTCTTTAAAATTAAAAATATCATAGGAGACATTTCAGAATTCAATAGAAAGTACTGATGATAAACTTAAGGAACTCTTCCAGGAAGTAAGACAAAAGAGATGAAAAGTTGCAGAGAAAAAATGAGAAAATGTATCAGTCCAACACAGAAATGGGAGTTCCAAAAAGAGAGAAGAAAAAAACACAAAGAAGAGAAATTATTAAAGAAATAACCAAAAAATTTTATAAATTCCCAAATTGAAGGACACAAGTATCTAGTTTGAAAGGGCCCCAATAAAAAAGGCCTCCCCAAGTGAAGTAGTGAGTGAAACTTCAATAAAAGAAGATGCTAAAAGCTTTGGTGCAAGGAGTAGGAGGAAGAGGTCATATATAAAGAATCAAGAATGAGAATATTATCAGGCTTTTCAATGGCCACAATGAAACTTTATAGACAGTGGAACATGCCTTCATAAAACTGGGGAGGGGGGGAATCCCTACCTAGAGTTTTATACCCAGTCAAATTATCAATCCAATGTGAGCACAGAATAAAAGTTTATTCAAACATGCAAATTTATTTTGCACGCACTCTTTGTTGGAAGCTATAAGAAGTTGTGTTCCAGTAAAATAAGGAAGTAAACCAATACGTGAGCTAAGAAAAAATAGAATCTAACATAGGAGAAAGATAAAAGGAACTTCTACGGTGATGGGGAAAAAATCAAGCAATAAAAATGGAGGCATGTTATTTAGAAATTCAGGGATGGATGCCAGAAAAAAAATAAAATTAAAATAGCCAAAAAATTTGAAAGCGATTGCCTCAAGAAAATAGAACCTGAGTGTGGGTATGGGTAGGGCATGATGGCTCTTTTTCAATATGTCTTACAGTACTATTTGGTTTTGAAATATCTAGTACTATTTGGTTTTGAAATATCTATATGCATATATTACTTCAAAAATATTTTAGTGAAAAATATCTAACTCAAATCTAATCTAGAACTCCCAAGAACCTTAATCCCATTTTTATTTTGAAAGCATCAGTTAAAAGCTTGTTTTACCATTTAAGTAATGAGCATATTAGAGAAAAATTGGAAACAATAAAGAAATGGGAAAAAAAGAAATCATATTACTCATAATACCACAAATTCACAAGATCATTCTAATCATGTCCTTCAAAGCATTTTCAAGTGTAAAATTTTACAGTTGTTGTCATGGCATCCATACTGTTCTTCCCTGCTTTTTCCCCCCCACAACATTATACCATGATCAATTTCTAGCTTGCTGCATAGCATTAGAGCCACTTTCTTAATGGTTTGACAGACTTTTTGATTCAAGTGTCCGACTCAATAGCATAGATTGTCCCCTCTCACTCCCTCTCTTGTGTTGCCTTTGTCATGTTCTTCAGACTCTCCTTAGCTCCTAACCTCTGCTTTGTCAGGGCCTCAGCCCTAGGATGCTCTCCCTCCAGATGGCTGCCTTCCCATCACCACTGGAGAATCCATTTAAATGAACTTCCCCCAAAACCTTCCTGGACCCCAAGATTTTTTTCACATTCTGCTTTCATCATGGCAATTTTCACTCCCTGATTCTTTATTTTTTTATTTCTCAGTGTGTGAATGTATGTATGTATGCATGGCCTGTCTACTCAATAGATTGTACCCTCCATGAAAGCAGGAATTGTATCTGTCCTCTTTCTCATTCCATGTCTAGCACAGTGAACAGAGCATGGCACAAAGAAAGCCCTCAATACATATTTGGGGGTGAATGAATGAATATCTGACTGATTGATGAGTGGATTAAATGCTAACTACTTCAGACCACAGAGAGAAATCTGAGACCAAATGGGACTAACAGGGGGTTTGGTAAATGGTGAGTCAGGGGATCTGCTTCCTCCTCGCTGCCACTAACCAGGCACATGACTTGGGATAAGGCTCACTTACCCTCCCTGCACCTAGTTTTCTCACCTGTGAAATGAGAGGATTGGGGTAGGTGGCCTCCATCATCTTTTTCAACCATAAGTACTGAGCTCTGCACCTTTGCAAGTCCTGACTTTGCTAAAGATTTCTGTTGTGAGTTTTGGAGAATAACTTTTTGGTTCTGTTTCCCAGGATGATGAATGAGTGGAAATTTTAGTTAAACAACTGTATCTTTTTTTTTTTTCTATATGACAACAAGCAATTAGTTTTAACAGTTCCTGTCTCTGCCTTTTCTCTTGTGAGAGAGGGAAATAGACTCATTGATCAGGTAAATGAAGTAGCCTGAAATTGGAGAATGGCCTGCCATATAGAAACTTTCTTGATAGGCAATGATCCTTTAGAGAAATAGTATAGAATAGTGGCTATCTTAGTCCATTTGAGCTGCCCTAACAAAATACCACTGACTGGGTGGCTTAAAAACAACAGAAATTTATTTCTTACAGTCCCAGAAGCTGGAAGTCCAAGATTAAGACACCAGCAGATTTGGTGTCTGGTGAATCCAATTCCTGGTTCATAGATTCATAGATGGCTGTCTTTTTGCAGCATCCTCACATGGCAGAAGAGGGTGAGGAAACCCTCTAGGGCCTCTTTTATAAGGGCACTCCTCCAGTTTGACAGGGCTCTACCCTCATGACCTAATTATCTCCCAAATGCCCCCACCTCCTAGTACCATCACACTGGGGGTTAGGTTTCAACATATGAATTTATAGAGGGCACAAACATAGCAGTGGTTGAGAGCACATGGTGTGACGTCAGACAGATCTGGCTTCAAGTGGTTTCCATGCACAACCCTGAGCATGTTACTTAGAAAGGGTAGTATACTGGTGCTAAAAGCTACAGCTACACTGTAGGGGGTTGAGTCCCAGCTCTGCCACTTGCCAGCTGCAAAACTAGTCGTGTATGGTTTCAGATCCTATCTGAAAATGAAGATAAGAAAGTCCGACTTCATAAGGCGGTTGTGAAGGTCAACAAATTCCAAATTCATAAGACGCTTTGGACAGCACGCACTGAGAACACACAGTCACTGATGTTTGGGTCTGCTGCTGCTGTTGTGTTGCCGTTATTCAATCTCTCCAAATCTATTTCTTCATCCATTGATTTAATGAATATTTGCCAATGCTTCTGAAGAGGCCTCAAATCACTTCATTAACTTCAGATGAAGTTTCCGAGCCTCAATTATAATGCCATTAGTCTATAGAACTGGGATTACATGAGCTAATCTCTCTTCCAGTAGTTCTCAAACATGCCCTCCTGGCATGATATCTGGGGAGAACTGCCTCCTGAGTATGCTGGTCATCCATGGGAGCATGGTGAGTGTGCAGAATCCCCCTCCTCTACTGTCTTATCAGAGGTCAGACTACCATATACTCCTGCCAACTCTCCTAATTCCCAGTCTAGGCCAGAATAAGCAGGTGAGATAAATGATACAGAGGAAGAGAAGAGCATCTCAAAGATGGGAAATACATTTAGACATCCAGAGAAAGGAAGACATGGGTGACAAGTTACCAGACTTTGTCTCATCCTGATAGAAAGGGCAAAAGACATAGATGTCTTTGGGATCTCGCATCCATCTCTACCTTCGCTTTCTTGGTCATTTCCCTCATTTCCATTCCTAATCATGTGAGAATACTTCTAGGGTAGGGGGTTTGAATCAATGATAGTGATTGAAATATAAAAGTGATCAGAAGTAAATAATGGAAAATTTGTAAGGAAAGTATAAAAGTTGCTAAGATTACCTATTCATTTTCACATAGAATTAAAAGTTTAAGTTCATAGTTAAATGAAAGTAGATTGGAGATTATAGCCATTGAATAATCCTTGGGTCAATGACTGAAACATATCATTGTAGAGTATTTCTATTTCTCCTATTCCATATTTAGGATTAATATCAATGATTATGTTGTGTTCAACTGCCTTAAAAAGGCTTCATGCTTCTAAGAGAACTCTTAATTTTCTCCTATAAGCTTGGATTTCTTCCACGTTCCCTATCTCCACCTAAACAAGCCATAAAACCTATGACTATTCTTCACACTCCTAATTCCTCATCACATCCAAAACCACCAGCAAATCCAATCAATTTGAGCCTACAGATATCTCTCAAACTGGTTGATTTTTTTCTTAGTCCAAAATAGTTATGCTTGGGGAGGGAGGTAAAAAAAGAAAATTTTTAAAAATCTATAAAAATGAATAAGAAGTCATTAAACAAAAACAAGCAATACTCTAAGAATAGATGGGTAGGGAAAAGAACCAATTAGAAATCTCAGAAATAGAAGTCATTAAAATATAAAGAATCAATCGACATGATCACATTTAGATTGGATATAGTCAAAAATGAGTGCGTGGAAAAATGGTCTTAAAGAGATCACCCAGACTATAACACAACAAAACAAAGAAATACTGACTATGAGAAAAGAGTTAAGGGACACAGTGTGGTAGCCTTCTCCAAAGATGGTCACCATTCATGTGTTCTCTCCCTGTACGCACATGCTTCTCCTATTGGGAGGTGATGTTTTATCCTCCCCTAGAATACTGAAAACCATTATTATTGGCTTCTTTATTGCTTTAGAAACATGATGATCTTAAGCAAATCATAAATCTGAACGGTGGGCACCTCTGTGTTTATTAAATATTTCAAATATTAACAAAACTGGTTTTTTCACCAACAACTTATAGAAATAAATTTCATTACTTTCCTTTATAGTCACAACTCAAACATAACTCTGCCAGCGAATGGCCCATTGTTTGGTTTGGTCCTGTTGTAGGAGGAGTAAGATGTCACCACCCTCTGAATTTACCTGCATTTGGGTCTCTGAAACTGCTGAGATAGAGCTGGGCTGTGAACCCCGCCCCCCGAACTCCCCCCCCCCCCCCCCCCCCCCCGCCGCCAACTCACATAGGGAGGGGAAAAGACGTTCAAAGATACGGGACCATGTTTGATAAACTAAGTTCCCAAACAAGGACAAATGGCACATTTTTTAAATACAGTCCTAAGAGAAAGTTAACTTAAGGGGGATGATCCATACTTGGGAGTTAAAGAGATACGCTGGCCCAGAGGCTGAGAAAGGTGATATCAAAGTCAATGATCAGGGATCAGCAAGAGTAGTAGAGAACAACATGGACATGAAAATGAATCTGGGTCCATCGGGACTTCTACTAATCAGCAACTGAACCACAGAGCTGGCCACCTGCTAGGCCAGGGTGAAGGCCAAGCAGGCTGGGCCTCCTCAGCCCCCAGGGACCTGCAAGATGCCCTCTCCTAGAAGGTGGCAGCAGGCAGGAAATACAGGGACTGATTAATAGACAAAACTAATCCATCCCAATGACTGATTAGGAGGGAAACCCAAGAAAAGTCTGAGTTTTCTACTGATTTGACAGGTGGGGCCCAGACATTTGTGATTTGGGGATTTGAGAGGACTGGATGTCTTATCTTGGAGACCCAGACTGATGGAGGCAGGGTTTGGGTTTGGGTACATCATCCAGGTACTTGGCAAAGGAGAAGCAGACATGGAAATATTTCAAAACAGCAACAATCCCCAAACTATAGGGTGATCAGTGAGGCCTTCCCTGTGTACCCTATTGAAAACTGTACCTCTCCAATCTAGCACTCCCTACCCCTCTCCCTGCTGTATTTTCCTTAGGAGAGCAAGTGCCTTAATTTTTTGAAGTTACTTAATACTTTTTCTGTTGCTTGAACTAGAATATAGTCTCCATGAAGTCCAAGATCTATCGTGTTCATTTCTGCTCCATAAGCTTTAGAGCGATGCCCAGCAGAAGATAGGAGCTCAATAAACATTTATTGTGTCTTAGGATGAATGGAACCTTGCTAGGTTTTAGAATGCATCAGACCTCACACATGCCACAACTGCCCCCGTCTCCTGCTACATGCAACACACACTCCACTACAGCCCAGTTTTTTTGAAAAGGAAAGAATCCAAATATGGATAATGGAAATGTGACCATACAGTCATGCAAGATATTCTAGGTAAGAGTGCAAACTTACACAGAGGCCTCCCAACTGCTCATGCTTCTTAAGCCTCCGGGCCTCCTCCTTGCTAGATTTGGGTGACTCTAGAAAGCAGGGGTGGCCAGAGTCCTGAGGATGGAGCACCATGTTTCTGGTTGTAGTCCCCCGCTGTGACCCCAACTGAGTGGGGGAAGCAGGGCCCACAGCCCCCACAGCCGTCCTCTAAGGACCCAAAATGAGCCAGAGCTGAGCAGAGGAGCATACCCGGCCCTCCGGCCACAGGGATGGTGACCCTGCGCAGGGGGTTATGTTGGAGCAATCCTGGTTCTCCCACCTGCACTCTCTGTCACCCCTGGAAGAGTGGCCTTGCCTTAGGGTCCAAATCTGAAATTTCCAGTAGCTCCTCCAGCTCCTCCCACTAGGCAGAGTAAAAAAAAAAAACAATTTGAGGAGAACAAGAGGAGGAGAAAGGTAGCAGGCGGCGCTGAATCAGGGAGGGCCCTGCCAGGGGCAGCTGGGAAGGCACCGGCCTCTGAGAGGGGCCTGTGATGGGGAGGCAGGGCCGGCCTCCTCCAGGGCTTTGGTGAGACGATGTTTGAGGAAGCAAAATCCCTTTTCATCTGGGCGAGGGACTAGGAATGGGGATTCCAAAAACAATGTCCATTGTGGATTCCTGAGGCCTGGCGGGGCCCCCACCACTAAAAAGGTTTTGCGTCGTTGTTAACAGTGACAAAAACTTGGCAGAGGCTTTTCGAGGTGATCCCTGGGCCACCTTATCTGATTGCCTGACAAGGTGAATTGTTGGCCTCCTCTAGGCCTGCCTGACAGGCCGCAGTTATCAGGTGAAGAATCTTCAGGGCCCTGGCATTCCCACCCCTTTTGGTATTTCCTACCCTATGCGCTGCCAGAGACAATTACAATGGTGGAAAGTACCCAGCTCTATGGGCGAGCTTTTCATTCTAGTGCAACAAATATGGGATAGGAGTTTCCCTATTTGAATCCTCGCTTAAAGCTTTTTCCCTTCCTTGCCTGTGGGATTCGGCACCTGCCCTACTACGCAGAGGCCTGCCTTCTGCTCGGGCTGTAAGCACAGGCCTCAGCGGCAGTGCTCCCTATCTGGGGCTTCCTTTCTCACTCAGTTTCTCTTTCCAGGGGCCTCTCCCTCCTCTTCCCTTCTCTCCACACTATCCTCTTCCCCAAACCCATTTTATTCATTTGAAATGACCAGTAGGGCATTTCCCACACCGACCCTGGCAACCTGAGTTATAGATCGTGAGTTTCCAGTTCACTGCCCAAATGACTCACAGTATTTATTCTCTGTACCTCTTCCAGGCAAACACAGGTCGCAAAAAGTCCTGAGTAAAATGCAAGTTTGCCGCAGTGAGTTCATACTTCTGCATAATTGAGTGGATGTAGATCTTCCCCAATGGGGGGGGGGGGGTGTCTGCCCTTGGTTTAGAGGTTGGAGCCGAGGCTGGCTGGCAGCATGGAAACGAGGGGGGACTTGCCAGACATCCATGCCCCTCTTGTCGGCCTCCTCCCCTAGGGGCCTTTGCCACCTGCTTCCCACACCTCCAAGGGTCTCGTGCCCTGGGGGAGGAGGAGGGAAACCCGAATGGCCATTGCCTTGTTCTTAATCTTAATTTTAAAATCAAACTACTCCTCTATGTAAGCAGCCGCACATTTCAATCACTGGCAAATTATCTTCTTTCTCTTTCACAGATGTACATCTGGCCTTAATTCAGATGGTCTTTTGACTTAAGAAGTATGAACCTACAAATGAGCTTTAATAGCGCCACAGATTGCTAAAGTCTGGGAGATGACTTGCAAGACTAATAATTCCTTGTTTGGGACCTGAAACCACCAAAGAATTATGTGAGTTGGTATAATACTTGTCTCCAACAGCTCTTTTCGACGGTCCCATTCCTGCTCCTGTAGCAGGCCAGGAGGAGTGGCAAGGCTTCACCTCTGCGTGGGTTTGGGCAAGCCGCTTCCCCCCTGCTCCCCCGGGCCTGCATTCCCTCAGCTGTAAAAAGATAAGAGTTGAGCTAAATTATTTCTGAGATCCAAGTTTAAAATTCTATGAATCTGAGATTCAATTTGACCAGCATTAATTTAAATCCACTAATGATAATGAACCCCTAGACATCCCCACAAAGATGAGAGATATCGGTGACTTCAAGTACTTTTATTTAAAAGGGAAACATTCATTAGAGTATAATCTACATACAGAGAGTGCACGGAGGTGTACGGCTTGATGAATTTTTCCCAAACTGAATGTACCTGTGTCACCAGCTTCCCGATCCACAGACAGAACCTCCCGGGCTCCAGCAGACACGTGTCTCGTACTCCCTTTAAGTCTGAGCTGCTTCCTCCGTGCTCCACAAATAACAGATCTTGGCTCTACAAGTAATCTGCCTCCAAATGTGTTACTTAGGCAAACTCATAAACAGTTTGCACCTGCATTGTAATGAACAATAGGATCAAAACAAGTGATTTCAGGGAACTAGAAGCGATCCTTTATTACTCAGAGAAAGAGGTTGTCAAACACAGAAGAGGTACACAAGAGTCCAAATAAAAGGAGTAATGTCTTAAAACGTGGCAATTGTGGCAGCGGTCAACTCTATCGATTGACTGAGTGTTCCTGCCTAGATGTGGAAATCAGTCCATTACTGAAAGGAAAATTAGAGCAATCAGACGCATTTCCCCTACACACACTCACACACTCACACACACACACATACACACACGGTTCATTTTGGTTACCAAACCTAACCTCTCCTTCCTTTAGAGGAAAACAAATGTTTAGGGTTTTGCAAGTTCTCTAAATTCACACAAACAACATTATAAACACAGAATAACATCTATAGAAATTTAGCTGCAATTCCCATGCCAGCTGGTTGAGGACCCATTGACAGATCTGTCTTATTTTCCCCATGGAAGTGAATTGTGGGGCCTGATTCCAGGCCTGGGATGGCCCAGAGGTGCAAGAAGGGGGATGTCCGCTTTCCCTGGGATGTGTGGAGTTCTCTCCTAGGGTGAGGGGAGGATAGGAGCTTTCACTCCGGAAGGGGCTTTAGAGAATGTGCAGTGCAAACCCTCCATTTCAGAGATGAGGAAACCAGGCCCGGAATGAAGACACGGGCTGGCTGGGTCCCATGGGGGGACTGGCGGGGGGGTCAGGGCCCAGTCCCCCCTGCATTCCTTTCTCTCCAGCACCTTGCTGCCCCTCAGCTGCCTGCCCGGGCTGTGGATTACCTGTGACCCCCCACACCCCACCACAGCCCAACAGCAGGGGAGACAGAAGGAGCCAGGCCTGTGCCCACGTTGACTGTCCCCCTGGCCAGGCCCTCGGCAAAGCATGCTGTCAGCCTGGGTGAGCTCTCGCCTTCTGCCCCTGTTGGGCAAGCTGTGGGCTGCTGAGGTAGCCCTGTCCCCAGTTCAAGCAATGCCATCGTCATCCATCCACGCCCCCCACACCGAGTGGGGGGTATCCTCATCCCAGCCCCCATTCCCAGCACCTTCCTTCCTGTGGGTGCCCACCCTAATGAATTTGACACACACACATCCCTGAATGACCGTGTCCTTGTAAAATGTGTGGTTTGGCTTTGTGGGTGCCCGAGGCTTCCCAATGACATCAATGGTGTTACGCTACAGACTTCTTTCTGCTTCTCTGGTTGTGACTCACCCCTGGATTTTTGAGCCCTACCCCTGGAGCTATAGGTACACCCAATCCATTGCTCCTAACTGCTGAAATGAAGCCCTGGCTGCACAGACCACGTGTGGCTTTTGAACTCTGCTAGCAAACAATGAATTTGGGGGGAGTCCTCCCAGCTCTCCTCCCGATGATCTCTTGCTGCCTGGTCACTCAGATACCTTGGCCCTGTCTTTTCCTGTCCTTTCCCTGTGTGACCTCTGGCAAATGGGTTAGCTATTCCATGTTTTACCGAGGATTAAAATAAGTTTTTAGGATCATTTAACAAGGATCTAAATGAGCATTTAGATCAACATCTGGCATATAGCAAGCGCTCAATAAACGTTAGCTGTGTTATTACCACTCACCCTACTGTATCCCAACACAAACGCTCTGCTTTGTCCCCAGGTGCAGGTGATTTTCTATGCATATTCCCAATCTTTTTACTTGACTGGCTTAACCAACCAAACCTTCTGCCCTCCTCAATATCAAATCTTGCCTCCTCTATCAGCCCTTCTCACTTCCAGCAGCCCTCGGTGTCTAAACACATTTTGGACACATCACTGGACACATTTTGCCCATATCATTCTTTTTTGGTTCTTGCTTGTTATCTTACCTCAGTTTATTATGTAACCCAAATAAAACCTAGAGCTTCACATGGCCTATTCTCAGCTCAGGGTCATGTTCAGAAAAAAACACAACCCAACAACTTTAATTACGACTATTTCAATTCTTTGCTCTACCTCTCTAGCAAATGTTTTTTTTTTTTTTAATTTTTTTTTATTATTTATTTATGATAGTCATACAGAGAGAGAGAGAGGCGCAGAGACATAGGCAGAGGGAGAAGCAGGTTCCATGCACTGGGAGCCTGATGTGGGATTCGATCCCGGGTCTCCAGGATCGCGCCCTGGGCCAAAGGCAGGCGCCAAACCGCTGCGCCACCCAGGGATCCCCCTCTCTAGCAAATGTTAAAGGAAAGAGTGAATTATAGGTGCACAGTAGCACCACCGAAAACAAAATAAAACAAAACAAAGCCTATCTATCTTAGCCTCTCGCAACTTCTCCCAGATGGAAGACAAAAGTTCTCCATTGGCTCTCTCTTCTTATAATCCCTTTTGCTTTTCCCCAAACTGGAAATGACCACCCACATTTTCCTTCTGCTCAACCACCAAGTTGGGTCAGCTTAGATGAGTGGAAAGAGGGCAATCTCAATTCTCCCCGTCCTTCCTCCCTGTGAATGGACAGGCACGGAGACCCCTGTGAAATCTAATTCTATCAAATTATTTCTCTGGAAATCTTATGAACGTAACACTCTGTAGTAGTCTTGCGGTTTGGGTAAGATCAACTGCAGCTCCAGCCCCACAGGTGGGTCTTAACAAGCAAAACCACTCAACATCATCTCATCCATGAGGCCAGGGTTAAGGGATGGGCCTGGGCTACTGGTCCCATGGCCTTCTTTGTCCATAGTAATTGGTTAGTCCAATCCAAGTGAACTCCAGAACTGACTTTATTGTTGGGGAGATGGGAGCCTATCTTGCCCCGATTGGTGTGTTATGCACATACAAGACCTGAGGCTGCCACAGCCTTTTTTTCGCTATAAGGGAAGCCAGCGTGTGGAGGAAAGCAGAACATGGAGAATTGTAAAGATGGAGAAATCAAAACTCTGACAGAACTGTCCCTAAAACCTGCAGCATCTTGGGATTTACTGAGTTACCTTAGCCAATAAGTACTTTTTGTTGTTTAAAACAGTTTGATCTTGGTTTGTTATTATATTGCAACCAAAGGTATTCCAAGCTATGTAGATCATCACGTTAATGAACCTCCCCTCCTTCAATTTCTTCTTTTTTTTTAAAGATTTTATTTATTTATTCATGAGAGACACAGAGAGCGAGGCAGAGACACAGGCAGAGAGAGAATCAGGCTCCATGCAGGGAGCCAGACATGGGACTCGATCCCAGGACCCTGATATCACGCCCTGGGCCAAAGGCAGATGCTCCACAACTGAGCCACCCAAGCATCCCAAAATAGGATTTTTTTTTAAATAACCTTGCCTCATGGGATTTTTTAAAATTATGTACACCTCACAGGATGACATGAAATACCACATATAAAGTGTCTAGCACGATACCTTACATGTAATAAATAATCACTTAGTAGATGATTTTCTTTTCCATTCCATTTGCCCCTAAGAGGATTGGCAGTTTCTGGGGTGCCTGGGTGGCTCAGCTGCCTTAGATTCAAGTCATGATCCCGGGGTCGTGGGATTGAGTCCTAGTCAGGCTCCCTGCTCAGTAGAGAATCTGCTTTTCCCTCTTCCTCTCCTTCTTGTTCATGCTTCTCTCTCAAATAAATAAATAAAATCCTTTTTAAAAAAGGATTGGCAATGAATCCCCACTAGTGCTGGTGTGGCTGGAAGAGAAAACACAGAAGAGTCACAGCTCCCACATAGATCCAACATGGGATCCTCTTGCAAGAAGAATCACTCCTTTGCACTCACTCTTTTACTTGGAGAAATGGGTAGAAGATTCTTAAGTAAAGAACTGCTTTTTTTTTTTTTAAAGAAAAATTTTTGTTATGGAAAATTTCAAACATATGTAAAATAGATACTCTCCACTTACCTATGTTCTACATTCTTTTTAAAGCAAATCCAAAACATTACATCATTTTTTCAGGAAGTATTTCAATACATCTCTAAAAGACAAAAACATATTTTTAAGCATAACTATATTGCCATTCCACACCAAAAAACTAACAATATAAGGACAAATTTTCTGCATTTCAGTGTCCAGACCTGGTCACTGTGTGCTGTCAACATGTTTTACCATCACCTAACAAGCAGACGGTAAATAAGACTGACAAGGAATTTCATTAGATGAAAATTAAAGGATTCAGCCACAAAAAAATAAATTTACTACCCCTCGAATAAAGCCTTAAGAAAATCTCATTACCAAGTTTTAAAACATGGAAAAAGTAATGTGTTAAAAATTAATCTGATTTAGGGATAATGATAGTTGTTTGATAAACTGTCCATGAAAGACAATATCTCTCTCCAAACAATGTATTAGAATTCTCCCCTGAAGGTACCTACCTAATAGGATATTTGCAAGGATTTCCTAACCTCAAGAACACTCTATCAATATGCCCAGCCCCCCTCATTACCCATCCCCCCAGGCTTGGTGGATGAAGCCGTCTTGCCCCGGGGTTACTTGTGCACTCAGTCTAGTGTAACTGAAATGTGATGGAGGGTGATGCATATTCCTCTCATTTCCCCCAGCCCTGGGCATCTGTGTTAAAAGAAACTTCATATTCTGGTTGTATTACCATTCTCCCAGATGGGTACTTATTTTAGGGGGAGAAAAAAAAATCTTTGCTTTCTTGTACCTTTTTAAAATGTAAAGCTGAAGAGCTACTCATCTTTATTTCCTATCCCCGGGAAGCTTGCTTTATAAACTTGGGGGGGTTCACATTCTTTTCTATTAGAAAGGGTATTACTTTGCCTTGAAATAATTTTCTGAAAAAAATCATTTGGGATTTTTATATAGCTATGATGTACTTCTCATTTCTTAATTTCCTTCTTGAACATGTACCTGTTTTGATCTTTGATTTCCTTTAAACTTACAGTGAGGCAAATGTATTCTCTAACCACCACCTTTGATGCATCCCAAATTATACCCCTTGGAATTGCTTTGGTATTATTCATTTCAAAATGGTTTCTCAACATTTCTTGAATTTCATTTATACAGGTAAAGTCTTTAAGCAAAAGGTTATTTTGGGGCCAGTGCTCACAGAATCCTGAGCTTACTCAGCCTCCTGAGATGACTTCCTTTGGAATCAGCCCAGGAAAGAGCTCGGGCTGAGAGCTACAAAGCGCAGCAGAATGGGCAGAGAATTAAATATATATCTGAATGCATTTGCACTTTAACAAAAACTGGAGTAGAATGACTAATTTTTTCCCAAAGACCTATTAGACTGATATGTTTGTTTATTTCATAATTTAATCTTTCAATTGCAGATTTAACATCCAATTAAGTCCCCTTTTAAAACAACACTCGCTTCAGAGAATAATTAGCATGTTAAGAAAAGAAGCTTGCTCATTATTTGGGGTCTGTATAGAGCTCAAGCAACTGCATGCAGTCAACCTCACTGAAAAGATGATTTCCAATAGCCAAGGAGATGATTGGTGAAGTAATTATGTTATTTAAGGCCCTTCTCTAGCGCTGAAAGATGAATCACATTTGCATAGGTGAAAACAAAGCCTCAAATGGGAGAAAATAAACCAAAGTTGTTTTGCAGAAACAAAGAAAAATAGTGCTTCAGTGGCTTCTCCTTTTGAAACATTTTCTTATTCTTGCCAATCTATGCAGGCTAGAAACCAAATCCTCAGCGTGGTATCAAGTGTGACCCTGGAATGTCCCTGAGGCTCCAGGTCCCCACAGAGTAGCTACAACATCAGTATAATCCTAAGTAAAGGTGTGTTCTGTGATATAGGAACCAAATGTTAAAGGACAATAAATAGCACACCCGCACTCCCAGCAGCTCTATTCACAATAGCTAAAACACAGAAGCAACACAAGTGGCCATCAGCGGATGGATGGACAAACAAAATGTGGTATATTTTCCACATTAAATTTTCCGCATTAAAAAAGAAGGAAATTCCAACACATGCAACAACAAGGATGAGCCCTGAGGACATTATCTCAGGTGAAATAAGCCAGTCACAAAAACCCAAATACTCTATGATTCTTCTTAAATGTGGTACCTACAGTAGTCAAATTCATAAAGCCAGGAAGTAGAATGGCAGCTGCCAGGAACTGGGAGGAGGAGGAAATGAAGAGTTCCTGTTCAATGGGACAGAGTTTCAAAGTTCAAGATGAAAAAATTCTGAGGATGCATGGCGGTGATGGGAGCACAATGATGTGAATGTATTTAATGCCGCTGATTTGTACACTTCAAAATGGCTAAAATGGTAAACTTTTTGTGCGTATTTTACCATAATAAAAAATTCATGTTAAAAAAAGGCCAAAAAAAAAAAGTAGGACTTAAGCAGACAGACAACCCTTCTAAGGTATCACTGAGGGGTGCCACCCATCTGCAGGGCTCCCCACAATATCTATACTCCCACCCATTCCCTTCTAGCTATAGTGTTGACAGACATTCCCAGGGGACAGGGTAATTACTTGAGATCGGGGAGACATCAAGAGTGTGCCAGCAGTGTGGTTATCCAGAGCTCCAAATTTGAGATTTGACGTTCTATGGCTGTAGTCTTGATAGTCACAATTATTTTATCTTTGAGTTTATGTTTTGTAAGTGAAATATAATGAGACAATGGAACATGTGTTGGGGGCTTAGAGCCCGGACTGACACAAGGTCTGACTTCCTACTGCCCCCCCCACCTCCCTAGGACAGGTCCTTAGCACCCAGTACCCCCTCCCCTGGCCCTGCCCCATGACCACCACCGTCTCTCTGCTCTGCCCCATATTAGGGGATGATTTGCCCACCCCTATCCAGGCACATAGCTGTACTGGAGCATTGTTTGCGGTACCCTTGAAGGGTCCCTTCTTCCTGTAGTGGTGGGCTTATGGGGCTTTCTCACCCTAGGCCTAGAAATGGAGCATTGGTCCAGCAGCTTGTGGGAGGGGGAAAAAGGCAGACATCAAGCCCCTGGTGTCCTGATTGTGCCTCAGGTCTCCCTCGAGAGTCTGCACTTGCTCTCCTGGGCCCATTCCATGCCTGGGAGGCTCTCTCTCTCCACTTCCAACCCTCCTGGCTTGTGTTTGTCTCCCCTGGTCAACTGAGGGCATCCTTCAGGGACAAGTCAGGAAACAGGAATTGTGTAATTTCAGTGATTCTGCATACAAGTTAAGTGCTCTTCTGTTTACATTTAAAATAGATATTGTACAATGTAAAGATGAAAGGTAAAATTCATGCTAATAATTTTAATTTTTCTTTATTTAAAATGATATTAAAGAACAAATAAAACAACATGAAATATCAACTGCTGGAGGAAAATGCTTTGTATTCTAGTACCTTCACAGCACTTTTTTTCCGCTTTTTGAATGAAGGGAGTTGAATTTTTATTTTGCAGGGAACCTCACAAACTGTGTAGTGGGTTGTTTGGGGTTTAGCATTATCTCTAGAAGACCTGTTAGTATACCAATATATTATTTTAAGGGAGAGTCAGCAAATTTTTTCTGTAAAGATCCAGAAATGGTATCTTAATATTTTAGGCTTTGCAGTTCATTCAGTCTTCACGACAACTGTCCAATCTCCCATTGTAGCACAAAAGCACTCCTAGGCAATATAGTTATATTTCAACAAAATATCATTTACCGATAAATGTGGCTCATGGGCCACAGTTTGCCAATTCCTGTCTTAAGGGGCCCATTCATGCCTTCCCTCAATCTTATTTATCAAATCAGTGAGGTGCTATCTTAGAAAGTAGGCATATAATCCTGATAGGAAACATGAAGATAGGTTCTCACTCAAAAGTTCTGCTTAACCAAGAATGGTCTGGAAAATCCTGAAAAGGGTGAGCAGATTGTAGAGCCTCCATAATTCAAACAACGTGGTATTGGCATATAAATAGAAAGATTGTATGGGAATAAGACCAATCACAAGTGGAAATTTAATTCAGGATAAAGGTGGCATCTTATATCAAGAAGAAAAAGATAGACTTTTTAATAAGTAATGCTGGGTTAAATGAAAAGTCATGTGGAAAAAAGATAAAATTAGATCTTTTCTTCATTCAAACACAAGGAGATAAATTTCAAATGGGTCAGAAATTTAAACGTAAATAAAACCATTCATATATTAGAATAAAATATGGATGAAATCTCCTGTAACATAGGAGTGGGGAAAACTCTCTTAGCTATGACTCAAAATTCAGGTGCAATAAGGAAAAGGGTGATAAATCTGACTAACAATTCAAAATAAAATACTTTTGTATCTCACAAAAGCATCATAGCAAAATAGAAAAGGAAGAAGAAAAGAAATATAAGATGAAAAAACTGTAATGAATTCAAAATATATAAAATTGATTAAGTAAAAATTCTGTAGTTCTACATTTGAATGCAAAGTATCAATATGAACTCAAAAAAAGTTTTATCTTTAAAAAAGACCAATTTATTTTGAAAAGACCAAGAAATGAAAACCAATCATCTACCAATGAACATCCCTAGTGCCTAGATTGTGGTCTTTAGATGCCATTTCCACTAAAAAGAACCAGAAGAAAAATTTGATTTTTGTTGGAGGAAAAAGCTGACTCTGGTTCTAAAGTAGAAAATCTACAAGATGAGCCTGGAACTTCTTGTTTTACAGAGAGCAAGGAAGACATCAAAGACCACTGGATCCAGATGAAAAAATTTAGGAGCCAACTTGAAGAAGCTCCCAGGAGCCAAAGGTAGAACATTATGATCATCCATAAGAGTAATAAATGCAATGAATTTGAAACACCTCAAATACATTTAATCCATAATAATAATTTGCAAAGAAACTCACTGGGCACATTTAAAATGCTAAGGGAATCGACAATTGTATTTTTTATTTTTTTTAAAGAGTTTATTTCTTTTATTCATGAGAGACACAGAGACAAAGGCAGAGACACAGGCAGAGGGAGAAGCAGGCTCCCTACAGAGAGCACGATGCAGGACTCGATCCCGGGACCCCAGGATCACACCATGAGCCAAAGGCAGACGCTCAACCACTGAGTCATCCACTTGTCCCAACAAACAATTTTAAATCAAACATTTATCTTGCCCTTTCTATATGAACTATACCTTAGGGTAACCAGTTGATGAGGAGTTAAAAGTAGACTTGTTAATAAATGGAGAAAGAATGACAGAATTAGGACACCACCATTTTGCAACCCCTAATGATCTGATGGATCCAGGCGATAATCATCAATGACTGCTGGCGTCATGACAAGGCAAACAAGCTGACATCACGTGCCTTTTCACGGAGTACCCTGAATCTGAATCCAAGTGAGGGCCTAGTCGACATTTAAAAACCAATTCAAGGAAAATAGAATGGACAAAGGAACATTTGAAATAACACAAAAATGGAGTCAGCAAAAGCCAGACTGTGGAAAACTATGGGACAATGACCCTTTTTCTTTGACACATAAATCTCAGGAAAAGAGAGAAGGAGGGAATGAAAGAGGGAGAGATTTTTAAATGGAGAAGGAGCTTATGAATGAAAAGCTATTTAAGAGATAAGTCAACCATTATAAGGTGTTAAGCTCATTTCATATATGGCTCAAACAAAGAAACTGTAAAAAATAAGACAATTAGGGAAATTTGAACATAGATGGATATTCATCATATTAAATCATTATTATTTTAGTTTAGCTGTAATGATGGTATTTTGGTTATATCAGAATTTTTTTCTTTTAGAGATACCATAACAATACTTATGAAGGAAATAATATGATATCTTGGATTTGCTTCAAAATTAGCATGAGAGGGGGTCCCCGGGGGGCTCAGTGGTTTAGTGCCTGCCTTCGGCCCAGGACATGATACTGGGGTCCCGGGATCGACCCACATCGGGCTCCCTGCATGGAGCCTGCTTCTCCCTCTGCCTCTCTCTCTCTATCTCTCATGAATAAATAAATAAAATCTTTATTAAAAAAAAAAAAGATAAAATTAGCATGAGAATGGAGGAGACAGGGGAATATGTGAATATAGAGATTGGTCCTGATTGATCATTCCTGATCATCCTTGAATGGCTATATAACAGTTCATCACTCTCTACTTTTGTATACATTTGGGTTTTTATTACACAATAAATAAAATTATTTAAGTTTTGCTTCCTTGTGCAAGGAATTCTGGTTAGTTCAAGTGTAGCAGAAGCATTCCAGAAAGCACTTAATGGGTACTTACTGTATACATAATGTGACACCACCTAGCCGGAAACTGCAAAAGTCCAGGTGAAAAACGTAGAATTACGATGGTAGCAGTGGAAATACAGAAGAGAAAAGGACAGAAAGTTGCTTCTTTATTAGGAAAAATGTTAGGCACTGTGAAATCTATGCAGACTCCAACAAAGGAACATTCATACATGTTTTATTTAATGTCCTTGGAAGGACCGATGAACAAGCCAATTGTCTAAAAAGATAATAGATTTCTCTATTTGAATGGAAGTTTAAGTTCTTTGAATTTCATTAGAATTAAATACCTTGAGAATTTACATCTTTTTATTCATTTATGTTCAGAAACCAAACATTCTATTACAATTTACAAGGTCTGCACTGTTATCTATAAAATAAATGGATAACAAGATTCCTTGTAGAATAATTAACAATGCTCCATATTGTTGCCACTACTTATCAATTCAGACTTTTATTTTACCTATTTATTCCAACCTCTGCTTTCTCGCTGCAGCCCAGACTGGGCGTAAGGTGGTCTCTTACAAGTGCCTGTGAAGGGTCTCTCCTCAAGCTGCCTCAGGGAGCAAGGGTCTGTGGAGATAGGTAAAGACTGCATCTGGAATTAGAAAACCCATCTGGAACCAGAGCAACACCCACTAGACTCCCTGGCTCTCTCTCTCCCACTGACCCTGCATCCTCTGTGCAGAGGTTCTCCTCTCCACTCCCTACACTTCCACTCCTTTCCCTGAGTTTCTGTGCAGCCTTCACTTCAGCTCACACAAGATCCATGAGGGCCTCTTCAGGCCCATGGCCTTGCTCTCTCCCCACCTACCATCGAGTGAAGAAATATGACTGGCCAAGCCTTGCTTCCCCTGGCCATTGGGGACCCCAGGGACTGCCCCTGGCCAAGGGCCTATCCTTGTTCAGTCAACTGTGGCCCTGACGGGAAGTGGGCTGAGTTACAGGGCAAAAAACATGGCTGGGCCTTGAGCAGCGCCTGTGGTTAGGGCAGAGATCCTTAGAGGGAGCCCTGGGAAGACTCTCCTGTACAGATTTCTAATACATTCTGTCAACCCTTGGTCAACTGCTGCTAATTTCGATATGAGTCTCAAAACCATTTACCATGTTGGGTCTCCATTTACCAAACCCCAAATTCTAACACATCTCAGTGCAAAAGGATTCTTTTAGGGTTGGACAACCTACTCAGTATAACCCATCAGGAAATGGCCCTGGGTCCCAGGGAGTAAACCATTATCAACTCTCTGAGCTCCCTAGAAGATAAAATGAAACAAACTACCACCTTGGCCACCTAGGAAAATGCTTAGGGTGTGGAAGGGCGGGGGGGGGGGGGGGGGGGCGGGGAGTCAGTTTTGCTCCTGTTATTTATCAGTGTTTAAGGCTACTAATTATTATTTGACTAGCGACAATTTGCTGTCATGTATTATGTGCCAGTGTGCCCAGAACTTCCACATATGCCATCTCATTTAATCCTGCCAACAACAATAGGCATTGTCTCCCTTTGACAGATGAGTAAACTGAGGCCTAGAGAGACTGAGTAGTTTGTCTAAAGTCACACAGCTACTAAGTGACATAGCCAGAATCTGAATCTGGAGCTGACTCCTCAATCAATATATTGTGTTGTCTTCTGTGCTGCAGTCGCTGAATCCATTGCGGCCCTGTGACCACTTAACTCACTGGGCCTCATTTCTTCGATGAAGAGGAACCATATTTTTATCATTGGATGCTCTTCCCAGCTTGTCTGGACATTGTTAGATGCCCAAGCTGCAGTATCAGGGAATAACCTAGCTTGTTCCAGGGGCAAATGTCCCTGATTTAGCAAGCTCTTTCAGTGACTACAACATTTTCTGATAAGGGGGTCTTAGCCTACACAGCATGCAAATACATTTCAAAATGAACTCATTTATGATTGCATTAAGAAAAACTCCTATGTAATGAGTTTTCTGTGGCCTTGTTTATGAATAGGGAACTTTTAGATTCTGCAATTACCCAAAGCAGTAAAGCAGCAAAGAAAGCCAGCATGTTAAATAATAATTGCAAATGTTATATAAATGAGAGTGGTTTGATTGAATTTATTAGATATGTGTTTCCAGCATTTTAAGATATAAAGCATTTATCACAAAATGATGATTTCTTCACTTAAGCTCATTAGGAAATCACACATCAATTCACGCATAATTACAGAGGAATTTCTTCTGCTCCCCACAAATCATTACCACGTTAGCTAAAGTTGAATTGGTTTTAGCAGGATTTGGAAAAGTGGGTTCTCAACAGAAACCTACAGAGAGAGCAGTATGCCTCATGGGGGGCCTCACCTCTTTGAATCCGTCAGAGGAAAGCATGGCCCAAGGATTCTGAGACAGGAGACTGGGATAAATCCTGAAGCAAGAACCTGAGACTGTCTCTCTTCCCATCAGAATCTTGCCACGCAAATTGTCCTGATCCAGGTACTTAATGAAAAGGTAAGAATCTAGAGATAACTGTACCAGCCAAATAATGATCACTCTTTGAGAGTAAATTAGAAGGAAGAGAGAGTTCTAAGAAAAGCAAAAAAATAAGAGGGTGTAAATATAAACTTAAGAAGTTTGTTGAATGCAGGCAATAATTTATAGTCAATGAGCAAGATGCAAGTCTTCCAAGTGTCCATCAGTGAATCAAGAGGAAGAACAAACTTTTGATACAAATGTCAGGTAAAGGGCCTTTCTGGCTTCACATTTTCTTTCTATACATTCTGAAAAATATCTACTCACTAGATATTCAAAAGTAGACTTCCTTGCAAACCCGACCCTCATCCTTCTTTCCCGTCCAAATAAACAAGATATATAAGTAACTCAATAAGAAAGTAAATAGGAGAGAAAGTAGGAGAGAGAGTGAGGAAGGCGATATATAAGAGCAATAATTGATCATTAGAAGTAAAAAGGGGGAGACTTTTCAGGGCATGAATCATTGGTCCATTTCCTTAATGTATAAAGGGCTTTTATGGATCAATAAGAAAATAATCAACAGCTCAGTAGAATAATGGGCAAAGTTCATGCAAATGCAGCAACAGAAAAATAAATACCAATCGCTTTCCAACGCAGGGAAGATGCCCAAACTCATTTAAAATTGAATAACTATAAATTAAAATAATAACAAGATACAACTTGTAACCTAACAGAATGACAGAGATCAGAAAGTGTAGTAATACATCGTGTTGGGAAGGATGCCGAGATACACTCGTGTAATTGAAATATAATGTGATACAACTTCTTTGGGAAGCAAATTTGTCCATGTATCTCAACTTTTAAAGTGCACACACTCTTTGGCCAAGCAATTCCACTTCTACAAACTTATTCTATAACTCTGCTTACATATTTAACAATTTGTACAGGGTTATGCATCACAGCATTATACTGGAAACCCTAACTTGTCCAACGATTAGGAACTAGTTAAAGAATACCATGTAACAGTTAAGGAAGAATGAGATAGGTTTATTCTTATGTATGGATACATAAACTTCTAGGTATTGATTCAAATCCAAGAACTATCACAAAGTTTTGAAAAGGGAAATAAGCTATATGTTAACATGCATATAAAAAAATAAAAGAATATGTATGCATATGAATATAGAAAATACTCATTTAAAGAATATATAAAAATAGAAATACCCTTTTCCCACAGAGTATGAGTAATTGAGTTTGTTATTTTATTATCGTCCATGCCAAACAAGCATTAAAAATTATAAAATTTATTCAATAGAACTCTGAAGGCTTTTTTTTTTCATGTGGGAAAAGTCATCTTTGAAATGTGTGTGTGTGTGTGTGTGTGTTTGTGTGTATGTGTATACAGATACTTAATATACTTGTAAATAGACTATTTCTGGAAGGACACTAAAGAAAGTATCATAGCCTTTAGGGAAAAAAGGGTCGGAGGATTTAGATTGAGCGTCCCTTACAGTAAATTTGTTCTTAATACTATATATATTTTTTTAAAACAGAATTCCTATGCTACAGATTTAATAAAAAACCAGACTTATGGAGGGAGCTCCTTGTGATATGCATAGAAATGGCATCTGTGACAATGACTGAAACCAAGGAAATCCCAATCACTTCTTGGGAGCAGAGAGTCCTCATCTTGAGAAGACCGACAAGGTCAGATGGAGGGGCAGCTATGAAGCTGGACACCACCGATTGTCGCTGGACACACATGAGTTTCAATTTCTCTGCTTCTAAAATGGGGCAAGTAGTGGAGGAGGACGATACTTTCAGCTCCTCCTCCTACCTCTCAGAAGATGTTTCAAGGGTGAAGGAACTATTATATGAAGTGTTTCCTAATGGCTTTTCTACAATATGTTGTCTCAGAAAGGATGTGGGAGATAAATGACATACATCAGTATTAAAATTCGCCTTCGGAGAGCAAACCACCCTTTGGAGGGAAATTGCTTTGGAAAGTGAATGAACTTCTTCAGGGAATTAATGCAAGTCAAAAATCTTCAAAGAAAATCGCTTAATTGAAACTTCAAGACCTTTTCCTATGGGTGCTTCTGCGAGCTGGAATTTCTCTTCAGCTTGCCTTGGGTCACATAAGGCATTTGACGCTCTCAATCCCCAACCTCCACTAGCAGGGCCCAGGCGGTGGGTTAGAGAGCACAGTCATTCGTCCTTGGTCCCACTGGGAAGTCACAGATAAATCATTCCAGGCACCCCCGGAAATCTTTCAGTGCTCTGCAAGTATGCTGAGAGTCAGAACATCCCACCTCCTGGACCTTGGCTAATTCCTAGATACCAGAATTGCAGTCTCTGTCAGAACTTCTAGACACATGCAAGGTTTTGGATGCTCTTACCCCAATTCCAATGAGACCAGATGCTGACTTGAAACATGCCATTTCGGAGCTGCAGGAGGCCAGTTAAGAAAACAGAACCAAAGCTTCTCTAAAAAACTCTTTGTGCTGAGACCCAGACAGTTCAATACGTTTTCTCTCGTGAATGAGCTTTACATAATGAGCTCAGCATGCTACTAGCCTAGGATCTGAGCTACTCAAATCCAAATTTGCTAGCCTAATAACCAATACAAATAAACAGAAAGAGGGAGAGAAAAACCCCACCAAAGTCTCTTGAAGGATTAAGGAATCATACTCTGCTTTTTAAAAAAGATTTTATTTACTTATTCAGGAGAGACACAGAGAGAGGCAGAGACAGAGGCAGAGGGAGAAGCAGTCTCCTCGCGGGGAGGCCCAGGGGAGGACTCATCCCCAGATCTTGGGATCACGCCCTGAGCCGAAGGCAGATGCCCAACCACTGAGCCCCCAAGTGTCCCTACTCTGCTTGTTTCAACGTTCAAATCACCAGATAAGTGGGAGTAGGAACAAGATTCCCTTAGTAAGAATGTTTGGGGGAGGAAGGGATTCACCTCCTTTTCAGGTGCTGAAGGAGAAAAGCAATGAACAGAAAAGTGAAATGGTTTTCTCCTTTTTGGGAAAGAATAGTTTTAACCTTCAAGTAACTGCAGAGGTTGTTGGAGCTTATACAAGGAAACTCTTCAGAAGACAGGGACATGAATCATGGGTCGTTTTATCTCCACTTTAAAGCACTCGAACATTCAAATTCCCTAAAGAAAAGAGAGCTGGTGGTGCAAATGATCCAATCTAATGGATTTATTAATATCCCAAGCACCAGCCCAGGAGGATCCTTCATTGCTATTGGTGACACCAACAGTGGTTTTTGGTTTTTCTTTTTTTTTTTCCCCTGAGTTTGAATCACAGTTTCCCCAGTCGTGGGGTTGAGGTCACTGGAAAGGGGAAGTATGAGCCACTCTGTGTGTGCTTTTTATTTTTAATGTACTAGTGAGAAGTCGGCAGGACGCGGTTACAGGAAGTCATGTGCTGGAACTGGGCTGCTTGATGCTGGGAGTTTGACAAATGTCTAAAGAATGTTCTGTTAACAATATGAAGGCTCCAGATGGCAAAGTGGGAAGGAGCAATCCAACTGTGTTTCAAAGGGCCGTGTGCACGTTGCCCAGCGCAGTACCAGGCCCTGGCAGGTCAGCGAAGAAATCGGAATGGATGGGAAATAGCTGGCTCGCCTCGCCCAGTGATAGATGAAGGATTACAGGGCAGAAGTCTTATGATAGGAATTTATTTTCTCTGGGAAAGGGCTGATGCATTTCCCTTTCTGGCAACATACATCAGGGCCTGACATTTATTTGACAGTCTCTCATCAGATATTCATGACCACATTCCCTGAGCTGAGCATTGTACTTGGAATAGCGTGGCGAGCATGAGGGATGAGACCCCTTCCCTCAGGAAGCTTGCAGGTTGCTCGTGGGAAAGAGGCACCTGTGTAGTGTACGGGGAGGACCAGGATGAGGGGAAGCACGGATGGGGGCGACACACAGGAGGGGCACTTGGAGGTCAGAACAGGTGCCTCTCGGAAGAGGAGGCAATCAGCTTTAGCAAAATGTGAAGTAATAGAAAACATATATATTGGTTTCTGCCCCCAGTGTCTGGCACAGAGGTCCCAAGATTTTTGTGATTTCCTACATGATAAGAGCACTAGGAACAACTTTTGTTCCAATATTTGGCTTTTGACCCTAGTTCCCAGCTCCTTTGGGATTTCCTGGGTGACAACGTCTTTTATTCTAATGAGGTGACTCCTGGATGGCTCCTGGATGGGGGCTGGTCACCAGAAAGACCAAGCCATGATTTTAGAAGCTTGGAATTTTCAACCCACCTCCATCCTCCAGGAAGGAAAGAGGGTCTGGAAATTGAGTTAATGATCAATCAAGCCTATATGATGAAGCCTCCACATTAATCCCGAAGTACATTGGAAGAGCTTCTGGGTCAGCGTTCACGTCTACGTGCAGGACGGTGATCGACTCCAGCTCCACAGGGACAGAAGCTCCTGTGCTTGGAAACTTTCTGGGGTCATATGTGTCTCCCCATGTGGCTGTTCGTCTGTAGTCTTTATCATATACTTTATTACACAATAAACTGGGAAAATATAAGTGTTTCCCTGAGTTCTACAAGTTGTTCTAGCAAATACTCAAATTGAAGGTGAGGCATCATGGGAACCTCTGATTTGTAGCCAAGTCAGACAGAATTTGTGGGTAACCCTGGGACTCACTACCTCTGATTGGTGTCTGAAGTGGGGAGGAGGGTCTCGTGGGATCGAGCCCTTAACCTGTGCAGAATTCACTAACTCCGGTTAGTGTCAAAGTTGGGTTGCATTGTAGGACCGAGCTGGTAGTTTCAGGGGATCGTCGGACAGGAGAAAGCCCCCCATTATCTCGCATCAAAAATGTGGTGAGTGTGGTAATGGCGTGAGGAAAGGAGAGACACAGGAGGAGTGCAGTATTTCTTTCACAAAACAAAGAGGGAAGTGACCCAGGAAGAGAAAGCAGCAGCAAGAGAGAGCAAACCAAGGCCCCTTCAGTGGCTTGCCCCCACCCAGCCCCGTGTACAGTAGGGTGGGACCCCCTCCAGCAGCTCCAGCTGCAGACACCCCGGAGCCGGCCTGATGCTCCGTCCCCACGTCCACCTCGGTCCTGGTTGTGGCCCCGGCTTTCCCATCTCCAGCCTCAGCCATGACTCAAAGCTCCCTGCCTCTCCCCTCCCTTCTCCCCTTCTCCTTCACCCACTTAATGCAAAAGATACAGAAAATGGTGAGGGACAAGTCAGTAGAAAGAGAAGAGCTGAAATGGAACCCATGAATGATTTATACCAGGAGCAAAACCAAAACCAAAAGAAAATCCTTCAATTAAAATGAGTCCCTCACAGAGACACTGGAATGCAATTCAATCCTGCCTCACCCCACCCCAAGCCCTACTGGGCGGGACCATGGAGCTGATAGAAAAGGAGAAAATTCAATGTGACAACTAATTTTTCTACAGACTATCAAATGTCCCTTTTGAATGGCTTTTCATCAGACTATCCAAATATTTGTGTTTTCCATCATGGATCCTTGGACACATGTGATATTTTCACCAGGACCCTGGGAGACTTTTCTAATGGTTTTATACTTTGGTATCTCTTCCTTCCCGTAGTGCCTAACCTACTCAATAAATTCATTTTGAGTGGGTGAATGCCTTAAATTGTCCTTGGGTTAAGTTTGAAGTTGCTCAAAGGCAAAACCCAAAAGAAAAGCTCTCTCATCCAGGCAAGGTTAAATTACTTTGTAGAAATCACAAATGGTCCCCGTTACTCAGGAGATAGAAGGGTAAGTCTTAACTTTTCCAACTCAAAGCTAATCAGATCAATACCCAGCTGCTCACTATGAACAGAATGCACCCAAGTAATACCAGGAAAGCAAACTCTGCCCAAAGGTATTTGGTCTATTTAAACTTCCCAAGGTCTTGTTTATATGTCAGAAACAGAACCATGGGATAAGAAGAAAGAAATACCTTCTGGAGCAAATGTCTGAGCTAATAATGTACAATCATCTCAAGGCTCACTCCTGGGACTTAATCCTCTTCCTCGGCCTCTCCTCTACCAGGCCATCACTTTATACTGATTTTTTTTTTTTAATTTAAATCAATCCACTGAATTCTCCCTCCCCAATTTACCATAATGTGTATTTAATGGGATTCGTATCTGGGACCTCCTCCAAAATTATTACCAGGAGGACCAGAACAATCCCACTAGGACATGGGCACCCATGGTACAAGCCCATGACAAATACCCCGAGGCTTCCAGTATCTTCTATTTGAAACCTCAGAGTCCTTTTGATTTGGGTTATGGTTGGAGAAGTATGCCTGTTTGGCTGCTTGTCTTACCCTTCCAAACTTCCATATCCTTCCATACCGAGAGACAATACAGTAAAGCTGTATGTTAGGAGACTCCAGAATCCTCAAATTCATAAACTTTCCTCAGAAACCCAGTAAGGAGACAACATCAAAGCAGGCCTGTTGTGTGGATGTCAGGAGCCAGGGCAGGCTCGGGTCCCCACACCTTGGTGACACTCAGCTTCATACCTCAGCAAAGAGGCAAGCCTGGCACAAGGGGCCTTGAGTCTGGAAACTAAAGAAACCAACCCACCCTAAAAGTGAGAAGGCTAATCTGCGGATGCCACGGCTGTGCCATATAATAACCTCATAATTTAGGTGCTTCCCTGTTTAAAACAACTTCACATCATTTTCCCTGACAAGAACGGGATGGAGACTGAGAAAAACATCTTGACAAGCCTGAAAGGAGCAAAGGCCTTTCACTGTGGGAGCAGTTACAGAAAAAGGCCAAATCCTCCAGGAGAGACATACGTACAAGGTGCATTTGCTTTCTCTGAATTCTCTGGGGGGCAAGGTCGAGGTAGCTGCATACACAGGGTACACAGCAGAGGTGGCACCAGCAGGAAACGCCTGTCACCCTCGCCGGGAACAGCTACACTGCTGGCTCAGGGCTGCTCGCCAGAGGCTTGGCAGAGGCTCCGTGAACTCTGAGCAGGTGGGAGGTGCATCCTGGCTGGAAGGCCCAGCTGGGTCCAGAACGTGAAGAGAGCGGCGTTGGAGAGAAACTCGACTGTTTCCCCCTCGTGTTGTCCTTGTTCCCAGGAAGGCTCACTGCTGACCATGCCAAGCATCCCCTGATCTTTAAATTAGATGAGAATTAGGGAGCGTGCGTCTGCTGTTGAGCTCGTCCTCAGTGTCCCACACCACGCTTGCTCCTCCAGACGCTTGTCTTCCACTGGGTCTGAGGCATTCCTGCTGACATTGCTAACAGGCTCACGGCCCCCCTCAGACAGACCCCTGCACCCCACACAGGACAGGGCTCGGGCCACATGGTGCATGCCACCTAAATAAGGCTGGAGCCCTGGGTCTTGGGGCCAAGCTGACCGGCAAAGTTGGGCCAACTTCCAGGAGGGGAACAGCAGAGCCACAAGGGAAGGGCCACAGATGGGTCCTCTTCACTGCTTTTTCCTTAGTTCATCAAGGAGCCCTGCTCCCAAATACCGGCTCAGCAAAAGGCAGCATGTCCCCAGCTCAGACCCCAGGAACAAGTCATTCGTCTGCCACCAAGGACCCAGTGGCCCCAGGCCCCAGCTGGCAAGCTTGTGAGTAGAGACTACTCAGCTTGGCTGAGCATCCCAGAGCCAAAGTCTCTCTGCAGAGGCAGTGAACACTCTATCTGGGGTCACAGCTGACTGACTGCTCTAGAATCCAGCTCCCCCAGGCTCCACCCCAGCTGCCAGCCCAGTTCCCCTGAGACCATTTTCTCCCTTTCTTTCTGAATAAGGAAGAGCAATCTAACAGGCCTCTTGTTCTCCATGACCTTGTGAA
This sequence comes from Vulpes vulpes, assembly GCF_048418805.1. NCBI lineage: Eukaryota > Metazoa > Chordata > Mammalia > Carnivora > Canidae > Vulpes > Vulpes vulpes. The sequence continues at coordinate 87,667,823 of NC_132789.1, forward strand.
AGTGAAGGTCTCAGTGGCTGTCACTCTTCAAATGTGTCCAGGGTGCTCCATGTTTGTGCTCCCAAGGTAGTTTCTAAGAGAGGATTTCCTTCTCACCTTTAAGCTTCTGGGAGCTTGCTGTGCACACTCACATCACGGAGGCTGGATTTTCAGGGCAAGGAGAATAAAGAAACAGGAGGAAAAAAGAAAACTAAGAGAAGATAAAAGAAAACACTTAAATTTAAATATGGAGCCACACATAAATGTATGTCTATATTTGCATATGCAAATGAACCCATAAATGTAAAGGCAAAAAAGCAAGTGGTCGGTTTGGCAGATCCATTTGTTTATTCGGCAATATTTTTTAATCTTATAATGTGCCAGACCCTGCTCTGATTATCCCCCCATGCCCAAAGATATCAAACGGTGGAGGCCAGGACTCTGTAGGTATCTCTGGGGTGCTTTTGTGATTTGGGCTCACACAGCAACCACCTTCCTCTGCCCTGAGACCTTTCCAAGAGATCCCTGCGATCCCTGTGTGGAGGCTCACCGTCTCTTACCAAGGCCATCATGGTCACGATTGGATGAGAGAGGGACCTGAGCCAGGTCAGAGGCTGGGGACAAGTTCATGATAGCTTCCTTAGTTCCCCTCTGGCTCTAGGTCATCTGCTTAGTTTCCTTCATGCAGTTCATCAAATGCTCTTGAATCAACAAGACCAGAGACAAAGAATCTGCTCCTTTGTTCCTTTGCACCTTTGATAAGAAAGCGTCCACACACTCTTTCCTTCATTCCTCATTTATTCAACAAATATTTACTCCCAGCACTGTGGGCTAAGCCCTGGAGAAAACTGGGAAACAAAGCTTTCCATCCTTCCTTCAAAGATCTTAGACTAGAGAAGATACAATAAAGGTAATTTTCCAGTTTGAAAGAACAGCAAGTGCCAGGAGGGCCCCAGACACCCAAGGAATATGGGAAGGAAAGATGAAGCAGTTTTTGAACTGCCTTGTGGCAATCCTTTCAGGATTTCCCTCAAGAACTACAGGACTCGGGAGGAGGGCGGGGGGTGGGGGTGAATAGGTGACGGGCACTGAGGGGGGCACTTGATGGGATGAGCACTGGGTGTTATTCTGTATGTTGGCAAATTGAACACCAATAAAAAATAAATTTATTATTAAAAAAAAAGAACTACAGGACTCATAACAACTAAGAAGCTAGAAGGATGTTTGTCAAGTTGATCCATGGACTAATGGCATTATAATCACTGAGCACTTGCTTAAAAAGTGGGTTCTGGGGTTGACAGCAGGCTAACTAAATCAGAATTTCAGAAGACAGGATCAAGGAACCTGCTTTATGAACATGACCCTTGGTGATTCTGATGCACAAGGGGCACCAAACAAAATATAAGGAAAAAGATGGAAAGATAGGGATTAGGATGGGCTTTTTATGACCAAAGCATAAAAATAAGATGCCAAGGAACAGTTAAATGGAGATTTCTTTTGAACAGCAGAACATACGAGAAACTCTTTAGACTGGAAGCCAAGAGACTTTGCTAGTACTGACAAGCTAAATAGTCTTCATTGCATTTCTTTCACTCTCGGACTCAGCCCCTTCATCTATAAACTGCAGGGCATGATCTAGATCTACATGGTCCAGTACAGCAGTCACTAGCCGTATGGGAATATCGAGCACTTGAAATGTGGCTATTTTGAATTAAGATTTGCTGCAATGTGAAATACACACAGGGTTTGAAAGGCTTCGTGTCACATAAAGAATGTAAGATGTCCCCATGTGGTTTTATATTGACTACATGTTGAAATGATAGTATTTTGGATATACTGGGTCAAATAAAATTAAGGTAAATGAAAATTACTTTTCCCTGTTTCTTTTACCTTTTTAATGTGGCTACTACAAAATTTAAATCATGTGTGTAAGTATGGCTTGTTGGATATTTCGACATGATTTATGACACGATATTGGACAGTGCTGATCTAGATGATCTCTAATCCAGCACTGATATTCTGTGCAAGGGAGATGGATTAATGGAGAATGACAGGAAGTAGCACTTGAGTTTGTCCTGGCTCAAGGCTTTGGTCCTTAGCCAGAAGGCAGCCAACTCCTAGCAAGAACTTCTGCCCACCCAGAGTAGGAGGGAGCTGCAGAGAAAGGAGGTAAACTCTCAAGAATTGGGCCATAACACAACCTCAGATACTTTCTATAACACATTTGGGTGGTGTTTAGTCATTTTTTCATCTTTGTTGTCATCTACCATCCCCGAGGTTTTTGTTAGATCTCTGGTCTCTGGCTGGCATGCATGTTCTGAAGGTTTTCTGGACAACGTGACATTTCTGAAATGATACTTTTGAAATGAGCTTTCTTCTTTTGTGTGTGCAGGCTTTATCTTGGAGACCATATTTGGCGATATTGAATATTGGACATCTTTTTGATTTGCTGATAATCAAAATATATTTTATTTTCCTCTCTTCTATAGGAGTGAAAACAAAATGTTTTAAATCTCAGCTCTATGTTTGCTAATAATACTTTATTAAGTATGCCTAAAACAAACACATTAACTTCCTAAAAAGTTCTCATACATTCCTAAGTCCCTATGATTTTAACTTTCATTTCCAGTATTGATAGTTGCCAACACCACTACCCCCATTTATCTTGGCACTTTTCCCCCACCTAAGAACCCCTGATTATTACCTCATTCAGTTCTCCTGTGACCTTATTGGTCGCTCCTTCTCAGGTCCTTGTTGCATCCTCCTTATTTCCCCAACAGCCAACTGCTGGGTGCACTAAGGCTCTAAGCCTCAGAACAGGCCTCTTCTCTCCTATGTCTACATTCACAGCCTAACTGATCTGTTTCAGTCTCAAGAGCTTATAGTACACCTGTGTCTAAGTGACACTAAATTCTCATGTACAGCTTGCCCTTTCCCCTTAACTCCACCCTTGTCTCTCCCTCTGTGCACTCACCAGTGACACTTATATGCCTATTTGCACCTCAAGTTCTATAGTCCAAACTGAACTCCTGGTCTCCCCGCCGATCTGCTCATTCCAGAGTCTTCCTTCCTCATCAGTGTTAACTCCATCCTTCCAATTGTTTAGACCAAAATCCCTGGAGTCATCTTTGACTCCTTTCTCTCACAGATCCTACATCCTAACCTATTGGCTATCCCTACAGATATATCAAGATTCTTACCATTTTCCACTGTTTCCACTGCTACATCCTGGGGGAAGTTGGCATCATCTCTTATCTAAAGGCAGTAGCCTCCTGTCTTGCTTCTACCCTTATCCCTTATGAAGTATGCTCAACACAGTAGCCAGAGTGAGCCTTTTAAAATGTAGGTAAGACCAGATGACTCCTCTCCTCACTCAGTAACACCTTGCAGTGACCTAAGATGCCCTACATGATCTGGCTTTTGGCCTTACTGTTTTTTCCTTTCCCAAAAAAAACATGTATCAAAATTTGACATAGTAAATATTTCTTTTATTGTCTGTTTCTTCCCACTAGAATATAAGAGTCTTGAAGGCAGGGACTTTGTTTCATTCAAAATGAATCCTCAACAGCTAAGACAATAAAAATGGTTTTGAATGAATGCTAAGTGTTCCATAAGGTGAGTCAAAAGATGAGAGAATGATGAAATTAATTAGTGTATGCATGCTGGAGTTGTGTTTACAATCTTGGGGACCCAAAACTTGCCCTCTTTGCTTGGGGGAGAGGGAGCATTTTTGGAAATAGAGTATGATCATTCTCTTCCTTTTTTCTCATCTGTGCATGTATTCACTCAACTGGCATTCACTAATGAGCTAATGCCATGTTAGAAATGGTGCACAAACTCATGGCCTTCCACGAGCTAGTGTTTACCCAGACGACATGCAAGCATGTAACCTCAGAAAAGAGGTAGACAGTGGTGTAGAGCTGTGTCTGAGAAGAGGTGAAGTCCACACAGGGAAGTCATGGGAGGTCAGGAAAGGCTTCTCCAAGGGGAATTGACTGAACCTAGTCTTGAAAGATAAAAAGGAATGCTTTATATGGGCAAAGATAAAAGCGTTCAAGAAACCAGCATTCTGGGAAACAGAAACAAAAAACAGAAGACAGTGCGGCACTTTGAGGAACTACAAAGAGTTGTTGGATGTGACCACAGTCCAGACCAAGTATCGTAGAGTTATAAGACCCAAAGTAAGGGAGGCCAGCAAGGGTATAAATCATGAAGGGCTTGCTCCTGCATTGGAACTTCATTCCCCAAATAGTGTGAAAGTTAGTGAAGCAGCAAGTTAACATGGTGAAGGAAGAAAATAGTAATATGTTATAACCCCATAAGTACAAAATTTGAACTACCCATTGACTTCTATGGGCATAGAGGGACTGGGACCAGTGTCCAAGGCAGCAGTTTAGAAGATTGGGGCAGGAAGGAAGAAGGAAGTGACCAAGCATCCCCTGGGAGGGGACACTGAGACCGTTCTTAAAGAACAAGGAGAAGTAAGCCAGGCAGGCAGGAAAGACGAGGGCTTTCCCGAGAGAGGAACAGGAGGTTTCAAAGCCAGAGTGTGAGAGAGCATGAGGCACAGCTGACCGCCTACATTAATACCCACTCCTTCTAAACCTAAAAGGGTCGCCTAAATCCTTTTATAGTTCACAGATTGCTTAATCCTCCTTCTCCTTGATCTTCATCATAAAACCAAAGAATCATAATGTTAAAGAGCTGGAGGGCATCTTAGAGCACATCTAATCCTGTGCTTCTCCACCTTCTTCACTCAAGTACCCTGAATAATAGAGGAAAACAAAGGAACCAAGTTTTTGACTTTGCCTATTTTATCTTTTTTTAAATGTACATTTTGCATTCTAAGTTAAGATGTCTGTATCTGTTTTAATATAAAACTAACACATTTTTTCCTCAAAATTCTTCTAGTAAGTTTGATCTGCCATAGGAAGTCATGTCATCTTTCCTCACAGATCTCTTCCCTATACCCCCAGGTGTGTGGGAAATCCCTTATTTATAGATGAGGATGCAGAGGCTAATAGAGAGATTATGTCATCTGCCTGAGGTCACACAGTGGGTTAGGTAACGAGTGAAGCCTAGAGCTCTCCTTGGACCAAAGCTCTCCTTGGACCCTCTCCCCACACACGCCCTGCATTTGACACTGGGAGCTCTCTTCTTCCCTGATGCTTTTTTCCTCTTCCCCTGTTACACTGACCACTTCTCCTTTATCCCATCTTGTCCCTTCCCAGCCCCATTAGGGCTCCAGAGGGCTCAGAGGGGAGAGTGGAGAGAAACCCCTCTAGGAAGGGAGGTCACAGGAAACTGTGCACTGAGCAGCCCTGGACTGATTGGGCCTCAACTGTTTCAGCCTCTTGTTCCTCCAGGATCAAAGCTTCCTGAGGGCCCTTTTGGCTGTTCTTCATTAATTATACCTTTGCTTCCTGGAGACACTTAGTGCATACTTCTGAGAGCTGGCTTAGAGCACAAAAGGGGAAACCAACAATACCTGTGTCTGACCCAGGAAGCCTCCCATTGTCCTTTTTCACCTGTGTTGAAAGTTTTATGAGCATCTTTAGCAGGCCCCTTGGGTGGCCAGTGCTCGGACTTCCCTCCTGTATAGGCAGGAGTTGCTATTTGGAAGAAGCTGGAGTCACTCCGTGGTCCCTGAGTCAGCCAGCACAGGAGAAAAAAAGCCAGGAAGCTTGTGTGGTTTCTCTTCAAAACATAAATTCAGTCGTTTGCTCCCTCTTCCTAAATTATGTCAGCAGCACTCATTGTTTTCAGGATAAGGACACCTCCTTGAAGTGGCCCATTAGGGCCTGAGTCTGTCCCTTCCTCATCATTCCAGACTCTATCTAAATCCTTATTTTTCTTCTCTCTACTCTAGCCACACTATTGCCCTTTGCTCCCCTATTTATGCCTGTCTCCCTCCCACAGGACTTTGTGTCTGCCATGACTGGCCACCGAGCCTTTGCACTTGCCATTTCCTTGGCCGGAAGGGCTCTTTTACCCATTCTTGCCTTAGCTTACTCCTTGTCTCTCTTTAACTCTCAGCTCAAATTTTCCTTCCTCAGAGATATCTCTTCTGACCTCCTGACAGTCAAATCTTCCATTATAGGGTCTGAGAACACCAGGTGTCTTTCTCCATAGCACTTAGCACAATCACAGATTTAGTTATTTGAGTGATTGATTAGCTTATTACGATTTGTTCTCCCACAAGGCTGCATGATCCACAGGGCAGAGTCCATGTAAGGATTTATTCATTTTCATATCTTCATTATAGCTACCACATGGGTAGGTGTTTTACAAGTCCACTTAAATGACACATTAAATAAGGAACAGATAAATGAATAGTAGATCTGGTTAGTTCAAGAATGAATTGGTGAATGAATACCTGAAATTGTTTACAAAGGTCTTGGGGATCCAGAATCCAATCCTTGGACCTACATATCTGTTTGGCAGAATTTATTATAATTAGCAACACTACCCCTCATTGCTTTTCATTGCACCATCTGTAAGTGTCTTTTATGTGCATGTTATGGGGGAGTACTCTGCTAGAAACTTTCTTGGCTACCCTCTTTCCCTCATTATCACCCTCTATTCCAGTCATCAGCAAACTCTGCCAACTCCATTCCAAGATATATCAAATTCCATCAGACACATAAAAGCTGAGAGAGTTTATCACCAACAAACTATCATGAAAGGAACTTTAAAAAATATACTTTTGGAAGAAAGAAAATTCTCTTTGAGGGAAGATCTAAGATGCAAGAAGCAATGTAAGTTTAGAATAGGCAAACATGCAAATAAATCTAAAGAAATAGTTACTGTATAGGGCTAAAAAATAATGCATAATTTAGAGATTTTTTAAAAACAGTCAATAGTAAGGCGAGTGGTCAGATTTAAATGTGCCAAAAGCTTAAGAAAAGAATGAGAAATACTAAGTAACTTTAGCCTTTGTTAAGTATAATTAACTTTTAAGAGTCACCACTAAAACAATGAAAATGGAGTTTATAATTTCCAAAAAGTAATAGGAAGAAAACATTTTATAAAAAAAAAATCCTTACTCAAAGCAATAATAAAGGAAAAAGGTATTCAAAGAAATCAAATAAATAACACAAGATAGAAAAAATAAAAAATAAGTTCAAACATATCAACAATCACAATAAATGTAAATGGACTAAAGTTGCCAATTAAAGGTAGCAATCAGGGATGCCTGGGTGACTCAGCCTTTGGCTCAGGGGGTGATCCTGGTGTCCTGGGATCGAGTCCCACATCGGTCTCCCTGTGGGAGCCTGCTTCTCCCTCTGCGTATGCCTTTGCCTCCCTCTGTGTGTCTCTCATGAATAAATAAATAAAATCTCTTAAACAAATAAAAATTTAAAAAAGGCAGAGATCATCAAATTATATTTTAAGTATCCAGCAGGATATTTGTCTTATTTTCATTTTTTTAAGGTTTTATTATTTGAGAGAGAGTGAGAAAGAGAGAGAGCAGAAGCAGGGGGAGCAGCAGAGGGAGAAGAAGAAGTAGGCTACCTGTGAAGAGGGAGCCAGATGTGGGCCTTGATCCCAGGACCCAGGGATCATGTCCTGAGGGGAAGGCAGACACTTAACCGACTGAGTCACCCAGGCATCTCTATATGCTGTTTTATAAGAGACATATCTAGTGGTGCCTGGGTGGCTCAGTTAGTTAAGTATCCAACTCTTGATTTCCACTCAAGTCATGATCTCAGGGTCATGGGATCAAGCCCCTCGTCAGGTTCCCCACTCGGCAGGGAGTATGCTTAAGATTCTTTCCCTCTCCCCCTCCCCCTACTCACACGTACTCTCTCCCTTTCAAAATAAATAAACAAATCTTTAAAAAAAAAAAATAAGAGACATATCTAAAACATAAAAATGTAAAGACTGAAAGTAACCTATCAAAAAGGAATATTATGTAAATATTAACCAAAAGAAATCATATATGGTTATATTAATGTGGATAAAATAGACTTTAAGTCTTTTAAATATCAGAAAGCTATTTCATAATAATAAAATGTTGAATTCACCAGAAAAAAATTATAATTTTAATCTTGTATGACTAATTCAAGCATCAGATATGGCATCAAATGTACAAATCAAATTTGATTTGATAGGAGGTGAGTAAAATGGGTGAAGGGGGTCAAAAGGTACAAAATTTCAGTTATAAAATAAGTCATGGTGATGCAATATACATCATGGTGACTATAGTTGATACTGGATTGCATAATTGAAAACTGGTAAGAGAGTAGATCTTAAAAGTTCTCATCACAAGAAAAAAAATTTTGTGTAACTATATATAGTGATGGAAGTTCACTATGTATGTATGGTGATGCATGTTAACTAGACTTACTACAGTAATGATTTTGCAATATATACAAATATTGGATGGTTACATTGCGCACTTGAAACTAACATAATGTTATATGTCGGTTATACCTCGATAAAAATAAATTAATGAAATAAATTGTTTTTAAAAATTAAATTTGATAGAATTATAAGGAGTAATTGATAAATCCAGAAAGTGGGACATTTTGACATATCTCCCTTAGAAACTGATATATAAAGCAGACAAAAAATTAATAAAGATATAGAAGATTTGACAACACAACTAACCAGATTTTATGGACATATATTGAGCCTTGGATCGAAAATCAGACAACATGTCTGAAACTTATTTCAGACCATTTGTGAAATGGTACGTGTGTAAAATTAACCTCAAAATAGGGGTCAGTAAATAAGTCTTGACATATTTCAAAGAATCCGTATATTTTATAATGAAATGCAATTAGGCTAAAAATAAATAATAAAAAGATAAACTTTTTAAAAAGTCACTTTATTTTTTTTTAAAGTCACTTTAAAATTAAAAATTTATCTACAGATTACTCCTGTGTCAAGAATGAAATAATCATGAAACTATAATAAAACCATTATGAACTATAATGGTCGTACTACATGTTAAAACTTACAGAATGTGGACAGTGGTACTGAGAGAGAATTTTGTAGCCCTCGGGGCTCGCTGAAGCTTTTCTTCATTTCTCCAATTACGCAGTTCATTGATTTATATACTCATTCGATAAATGCTTAATCTGGCATTGTGAAATCACATAGACGGAGGCTGCAGAGCCTTAGCTCCTGTGAACAGCTGTAATCGCTAAAAGCTCCAAAATGGAAATCCTGATCTAGTCTACTCCGCTCTCCAGTTGCTGCTCTGTAAGAGCTGCCTGGAATTTAGATTCTCTTGTGATGGGGACACCGTAGGCTATAAATTTCCCAGGACTATTCTGCTGGTGGTCAGAGGCACTGACAAGAGTCTCACGCTCAGAGGGACAACAGATACTGGAATTGTTCTAACCAAAAGGTGATACAGAGCATCCCTAGATATTTTCTTGTCTTCTTGACTTTCTGCCCTCGTGTACCATATTTCCCATTCTCTCATTGGCAGGAAAGCTTTCCTCCATGTCCTCTCCACTCTAAAGTGAAAAGTATCATAGGACTAAAGGGTAGATAGTTCTGGTGGTCTAGAAGCTATCTCAAAGATCGTGTAGGAGACATAAGAGGAAAGCAAATACATTGATAGCTTTCCCTGGAGCAAATTTCAAGTGGAAATAGAAGGACAACAGCCAATGTTTCCTCACATTTGCAGTGACACAGTCACATGATACAATTAGAGCTGTGATCAAGTTGATCTTAAAGAACTAAGCAGAGTATATCTGTTTTTATCACTGATGTACCATTATTTTTTAAAACCCGTTATCAGATCCCACAGTGGAATCAGGGTAGGTTCAATCACTAGCCCCTTTCTTTTTGTCTTTCCAGGTGGTCCCAGGTTACCAGTTCTTGTCAAGTAAATTGTGCTGTGTATTTCTCACCACCGCTCGTCACAGTCCCAGGTGGGGAACATTGTCCCTAATCTTGTTTTCTCTGATATCAAAGGCTGTTACTCATTTCTCAATTGCAGTGACAAGTTTTGAAGCTAGGTAGTAGTAGCTGGATTTTAAGGCAACCCACCTCCTAGCATTTGTTTGTTCTGAAACATAATTCTTGCTGTACTTTATTTATTAGATCTTCGCATTATACAGGACATTTTAATTACAGTGCTATCATAGATTGCATTAGATATGGCTCTTCTTCTTATAGTTAAAAATAGTGCACATGAGGCAGCTGACTTTATAGATGCTGGATCTGGGCGGGTCACACTGAGTGTGTCACTGTAAATGCAAACTAGGAAAGATAAATACTGCCACTAATCATTGGAGCCCGCTGTGTAACTATTATAGTGTGACTGTTCAAGTTAAAACAGTGGCTATGAGTCAGACTACTCCTCCCCTCGGGCTTTAGAAAACTTATGTCTTTAACCAAGAGGGGTTCACACATAAGGCTGTGCATGGAGAGGTTGCTCCAAATGCCCGATCTGGGACCCAGGCCCAAGACAGGGTGTTGGAAAGCAAGAGGCTATCCACAAAATCAGAGTCGATAAGTTCTGCTCCTGGAGAACCTCCTCCCCCCAGAGCTCTGCTGCTGTTAATTTAAACCTGAGCTTCCACAGGTTGGTCTTCATCCCTGGGAGAACCTGATAGACAACTGGCCTCGAGCAACGTACAATTTACGGATCTGGACAACGCATGTGCTGCCTATACATGCTAGCTTTTTATAGATGGGCTTTAGGGCATGCGTGAGATGCTTGGGTGATGTACAAACCAGCATTAATAAATCTCTGCAGAGAAGACACCACCTTCTTTTGAGATTAAATTAAAAGCAACTTTTTAAATGCCTACTTTAAAGACCATGACTGCACACTTTATATTTTCCCTTTGGTTGTGTCTAATAGCAGATGCCCTGAACTAAGCTTTAATATAAATTCCAGATACAAAGTCCCGACTGGAAGAAGCCAAAGGGACAATTTTTCAAAATAGCACTTATTGCATTTTTTCCCAGATTACAAAAGTAATAAATGTTCATTGTAGAAATATTGTTAAAAACAGAAAAGCGGGAAGAAAAAATAAAAGTCACTCATGCTCTTCTCACTGAAGAATTACTTACTGTACCTTTTTAGGCTTTTTTGTAGGCACACATAGTTTTATAAGATTAGACTATGATATATGTTTATGCGTATATATAATATGACACGCAAGTTTTCACCTAATATATCATAATAATTTTCTGATTATTAAGTATTATCCTGAAATATGCTTTTTTTTTTTTTCTGAAATATGCTTTTTGATAGCTCCATGGTATTACATCATTTTAATGTACCATGATTTTTTAGATCAGCCCCCTATTGTTGAACATGTAACAGTTTTCAATTTTTCATCATCATAAATCCCAAAATCATTAACATCCCAAGATATAAGAACAATATTTACTCTCTTGGCTGTGTATATTAATTATTTAATACAGTATTAAATTAAATTTTGCAGCACTGTATTTTATTTAGAAGTTTTGTATCTATTCATGGGCTGTTACTAAAACCTGTGAGAAATGCATGCAAATAAAATCATGTCCCATGTTTCAGAGAGAATTGTCTTGGACAAGGGAGTCAACTGGTGGCAGCTGATACTATATGGAACCAGTCTTAGTGCCACACCTATTTAACACTGTGTTTGCTACAAGTCCTCTGAAGAATGCAAAGCCAAAATAATTCAATTTGCATTGGTATTAGAGCAACTGTTCTATTATTGTATGCAAACTCCTGCTATAAATAACCTGACAGTATCCATCTGCATGGGATGCAGAAAAACAAGAAACATGCAAAGTAAAGACCAAAATAGACCCCGGGTCCATCTGGTGCATCCTTTCCATGGGGCCCCAAACAGATGGTGCAAATTCCCAAGATATACCTGTCTAATGGCATTGTCCTATCTTGGGGAGGAGGGGGGGATTCCTTCCAGCAAATGGCCCAGCCAAAAAGGAAAGAGAAATGAGCCACTGAGATTCATCCTTTCATCCAACAAATAATTCTGTGAACCTAGAATGTTTCAGGCATTGTTCTAGACCCTACAAACAAAATAATGAAGAAAAGAGACAAGTTCCTTGAGCTCATGGTCTGGTTATAATTCCTATTTTCCAATTCCATTTTGCCAGATTTTCTTTCTCTCTCTCCACCTGGCTATCTTCTGTTCTCCCAATTGGATTACTCAAGCTGAGTATCTGCTTTCCACTGAGTTTTTTCCTCTAGACCACTTTGCAACAGCAGGTAAAAGTTCAGCAATTTGCAATGTCTTCAGATGGATCCCTCATCTGCTACACTTGTTAGCCACTCCTGGAGGTCAGAGGCTATGACCTGTTTGTCTTTGAACCTCTGGCCCAGCACAGTGCCCAGCACCTTAAAAATTCTCAAGAAATAATAAACTCAAGAAATGTTTAGCTTTTCAAAAAAAATAGCCTTTCAAAAGCAGAGACCCACCACCTCTGAAGAAGGCCTCCAGAAATGGCATTGCCTTCACTCTCTGATCTCTTCTCAGAGGATTAGAAGAGGTAGTAACAGTCTCCTGAGGAGGTGTAGTGGAGGATCTAATGTGGGTCATTTCAGGTATATACTGAAGCGTATTTACCGTGCATTAAACTTGGAGGGGCTCTTTATGGATGTTGCTAGCATTTGTCAACCCTGAGCACAGGGATGGAGATATATATAGAGAGACAGACAGGTAGATATATATAGATAGGCTGGTAGATGGAGATAGATGGATGATAGAGGAAGTGGAAACTGGCAGGGAACACCATGTGTCGCAGGCAAGAAATAGATGAAAGATGAAAAGTAAGACTGATTACAGCCCAAAGCACCAAAGCTCTGAGTGATCCACAAAGAGGTAAAATTCATTGGGAGACTCAGGAATTAGCACTTTCCAGTAGACAGTGGCAGAGTTTTAAAGGTTTTTTTTAAAAGCAAGGACTCCTCACTTTTACTGCTTGCAGCCAGAGGGGAAGAAAGAAAGGAGAACAGTGTATGAATGCTTTCAGCAAAGGGAAATGAAGACACGCACCCACATGCACAGGGCTTAGAGGCATAGGTACTAAAAAGTAACAGGATCACTTCAGGTCATCCATTTCCACCCAAATCCAAGCCCTGGGTAGATCTCAGGATATGTGCCTTATGACAAAGTTTCCTCAGTTCCTGGAGGGAGAGAGCGTTTCCAGGATCCTTCCAGAGTCTGGGTCCTGCGGTTCTACAAAGCAGGTTTAGAAAATGATTACTTTGAAAACAAGGGCCTCTGGCCTCACCCACTGTCTGAAGGTATTATCCCCTAAGGATCCTGCCATGAGAGTGCTACTGGTGGGGCTGAAGTTACTACATGGCCTCCAGAAAGGTAAGGTGATAAGAAAATGAGGCCAGACCCAACAGTCCATGTGCTTGGCCTGGCATCTCTGAGCTTCTGGGCAAGCCCTGACTCATGAGCAATTAAGCCAAGTAACTGAGAATAAACTCAAGTCTGAATGTGGTCCTCAATCTAACCCAACCATCAGTGCCAAGAAGGATAAAATTAAGTGGAAAGACTTCCCACTTGACCAAACAAACAAACAGCCTATTGCAAAAAAACATCGAGTTAAATTTGCCCTCTTGTAAAAAGTCCTGGTGAGGGCTCTCACGCTACTACTTCTGCTTCTCCATCCTCCTTTTAGGAAGTCCACCTCTGAATATTCTGTGCCATAGGTAGTAGGATTAAGAGTCAGGGGGGTGCAGAATTGAATTCATTCCTAAAACTCAGCCCGTCATTCTTATTTCTAGGAAACTTTCTGGCCAACCACTAGATCCATGAAAAACTCAAGCCAAAGAGGGAAAAGCTCCTCTTTGGAGGCTGAGTACTCTTGACTTCCCCCATTTCGTTCTCTTAGATTAATAGGAGCCATGTCCTGATATCAAGAGAAGAGTAAGCCACTAGACGAGCCCAGAGAGACATGCATAAAATGGTTATTAAATGTGATCCATCCTCACCATGCACAGAAGATGTCAGAACCCATTTCCATTCACCCCCTTCACGAACACTATTTCAATGGCCTTATTGTGGGGAATCACCACAAGTGTCAATCCTGCTAGTCCACCTCCAAAATTAACAAGGCTTTGTGGAGGCTGCCTCCCCTCACCTGTCAAAACTATAGCTGTGCGGAGCACGAGCCCGAAGGCACAGTGGAGGACAAGCCCTTCACAGGTGGGGAAGTTATGATGTCAGATCCAGGCCCCTTCTCTCAGCAAATATTCCGATTCGCTGTCAAGTCTAAATATATCCTTTTAAGAAAAGAGCTTAGTCCTTTCCTTGGCAAGTAGATATTGGCCTATATTTTTAATCCATGTGGGGGTGTGTATAGAGCATATTTATGCAGTCGTTTTCTCACTTAAGGATGAACCTGCTGGCAGGTTGACTCTGCACAGTGTAAATGCGGAATCTGCTATGTCCCTTGGCCTGTTCCACAGGTATTTGAGTGCACACTCACAAGGGCAACAGTGGCTGGGCCCTCATGGAATATGAGGCCCCAAACCAGGCACTCTGAGATCGACTTTGTGGGTTCACTCAATTCCTGCCTGCTAGTAGCTCACTTACTCATAGGGTATGAGGAAAGAGAAAACAGGTACTATTCACAGGGTTAGATGAGGATGATCTGGAGGGAATGATAAATTGTACTATGTCCTACAAGATCCGGGAATGGGATTAAGGATTTACTGACTGAATGCCAGATGTAATCACACATCGTATCTCACTTATTCCTCACCCAGCAACCTCAGGAAGTAGGTATTACTAGTCCCATCTTTGTAGTTGGGAGAACTCAACCTCAGGGAGGCTACATGCCTTGCTCAAAGTAACCCAAAGAGTACACGGCATAGCTGGGGTGTAAATCTGGGATTCTAAAGTTCCCAATCCCATTCTTACCACTTCTGGTCATCAACTAATGCACAGCCCCAGCCATACAGTGGTTCAGAGCTTCAGTTGGTGAGAAGGAAGCCAGCCAAGGTCAAGCATGGGGAGAGCATGGGGCATTGGCTGGAGGAACCACCTCGAGCAGATGGTGAATCCCCTTTCCTTAGGAAGAAACCAGTGGCCCCTTACACTGAGTACTGTTCAGATCCCCATAATGTGCAAGGTAGCTGGTACAGAGCCCCAGGAGAGGACTTCTAGACAGTGGGGGTTCTCCATGAACAAGAGGATTCTGGATCATCTTCCAGCAGGTCAATCAAGCCAAACACAAAAGATAGCAGAAGTCAAGGAAAGCTCTGGGGAACGGGTACTCGAGAACAATTTTAGGGGATGGGCTTCCTAGTCTGTGGCTAGGATGCACACCCGTGCAATTCCCCCAGGGAAGGTGAAGGAAGAACAAGTCTTCATCAAATTAAGCCCAGGGTCTGAATTTGAGTGTGCTCTCACTTAGGCAACAGTGACTGGTGCTCACGGAATATATGGCCCCAAACTAGTCACTTTGAGATTGACCTTGTGGGTCTCAGCCAATTCTTGCTTGCAAATAGCTCACTATTCACAGGGAATGAGGGAGAGAGAATGTGTTCCTTCCCAGGCGTATCCAAACTCCCCTGTGACCTGACGGAGCAGCCCACGGCAGGACCAGCTCCAGGCAACTGCTCCTGATGACTCCCTGGAGCATCTCCTCACTGCTCCCTGCAGTTCCCCCTGAAATCCCCACTCCAGTGGCTTCATTGGACCCCTTTACCTCAGAACCCACCAGACTCTCCTCCTCTACTCCTTTTTTTTAAAAAGATTTTATTTCTTTATTCATGAAAGACACAGAGAGAGAAAGAGAAGCAGAGACACAGGCAGAGGGAGACTACTTCTTAGACCTTAAATTTCTCAACCTGCTTTCCTGCTGCGCTGTAACTCCTGACCTCTGTCTCCTATTCTAATTGTCCATTTTCGAGCTGGGACCATTTAGAAACAAAAAATGGGAAAGAGAAAAATTATTCCCTTGGCGTGGTCTAAAAATATCACTAAAACTGCATCCAGTGGGAGTACCTGTGGTCCTGTGTCTAGTGGGAAATTCACTGGAACTGTCTGCTGGGACTTGGTAATAGTTATGAGCGTTCTTCTCATGGGTTTAAATGTTTGAGAGGATGGAGTTAGGTATTATGACTTACACTATATGTTCCAACTTCAGGGACAAAGTAAAGTGACATATTTTATAGGGCATTCAATCAAATTTGATTTAATGAAGTTTGAGGTGAGGGAGCAAGGTGTTAAGCATTGATTGATTAGTTGGTTCAAGAATGAGTTATTTAAATGTGTGACTGCCTAGTGCTTTCCATTGGTGTTGAGACCTGCACTGAGTCAATGGAGCAGATGTATCCAAGGGAGCTGGGGACATCCTCACCAAGACTGTGATGGTCTTGACTTATGGATACTACTCGGCAAGAAGCCTGGAAGAGCTGCAGAAGTCAACAAACCCTCTTGAAGACATCACAGAGAACCAAGGCACAGAGTCACGCCTCCACAGGAGATGCTGCTCTAGGATGTTCCATAAGGAGGCAATGGCCAGGGAAACAATAAGCAGAGGCAAGACAATAGGGGGATACTCTCAGACTAGCCCTCAGAAAGGAACTCTTTCAGGGAAGGGACATTGGAGGTTACCCAATTGCTTGCACAGAAACTTACGAGCTCCAGCTGCGTCCTGTCCAGGTCCCAGATGGTGACCATCCCATCACAGTAGCCAGTTAGTGCCAGACTCTGAAGGAGCACTCAGAAGCACCTTGTCCCTGTCTATGCTGAACTCTTAGTGCTTTCTGGAATCCAAGACCAGACAGAGATTTATCAGTCCTGGGACTTCCTGCTATCTCTAAGCACCTGCCCCCTGATAGAACACAGCAGGCAGGGAGGGCAGGTGGGGTGCGGAGCCAGGCTGTGTGGGGGAGACTACTTGGAGAGAAAGAGGAAGAGACGGGATGTTACCTTCAGGAATCTCATAGCTTATTTTTCCATGGACATTTCCTTCCAGAATCATTGCATAACATTTCTCCCAATGATACTGTGAGGACGTTAGTTGATATTACAGTTAAGTCTATACATTATTTTGGGCAGAAGGGCAGCTGTACCATACCCAGCCGTCCCACCTAGGAACTGGGCATCTGGCCACACCTTCTCAAGTTGTCTTTGATCTTTTGTAAAGTATGTCATGTTGCTTCATACAGGGCACACACATTTCTCTAAGGAGAGATTTTTCTAAGTAATATTCTGTTTTGTTCATTTTTTATTCACTCAACAGTATTATGCAAGGCACTAAGACTAGCAGTGAGGAAGACATCCGCTATGCTATCTTCAGGATACAGTCTAGTAGGAAAGATAGACACTTCCACCATAACTGGTCATTCCAATGGCCAAAGTAAGTAGGGCATGCTCTCAAAACGCACGACAGGGGGCACCTCACCAGTCTAAGGGACCTGGGAAGCCCTTCCTGAGGGCATAGTTTCTACAGTTACATCTAGTCAATAGGTAGGAGGTAGCCTGATTAAATCCCATGAAGAAGGAAGTTTGCTCCAAGCCAACACTTTATTTGTCCCTTGTATTTTTCTGCCCGAATATTCTAAGTAATGCAGGAATGTTATTGATTTCTTCTTTTAGCCAAACTTTAGATGAAATTATTTTAATTGCTTTTTAGTTCATCCCTTTGGGTTTCCCTGACAAACAATTGTACTATATGCAGAACTAGTCTTTTAAAGGCTACTTATAACTTTAATTTTTTCCACCTCTTTGGATAAGGAATTTTAAAAGTTCATTTTCTGCTGGATAATGTGGTATTTCCTTCTATTTGTCCTAAGTGTAGAAACCTCCCTTATTACCCACTAGTTCTGAGATTCTATAATGTGGTGAACAGGCTCATGTTTGCCCTACTTCTACCTTTCGTGGAATAAGCAGTTCATTCACAGACCAAAAGCACAACTACACACAGTGGAACCCTCCCCCCTCTTTCATCTAGGGAATCCAAAAGAATATAATCCAAGCGGGTGCCGTCCCTCCTGGGTACCACAGAGAGAGCCATTTTATTGTCAGTGTGTGGCCCTTGTAATGTAATACAATAGCAGATTCAAGAGAAAGCCAAATGCTTTTGAGTACAATAATGGCAGGGGCTAATGTCATGGAAAGGCCAAGAACAAAACTTTCCTAATAGGAGCAATGTTATGTCCCTTACACAAATTAAGATTGTGTGGTCTCCAAGCAAGTTAAATTTGGCCTAGGTGAGCTGTGCTTACCTCTCAGGTGCACTAGAGAGGAAGTAGTGAATTAGCATCCACACACCTCCTCTGTCACCCACAGCTGTGCTGCTGAAAGCCAGTCTCTCCCCTGCCATGGCCAACAAGACGTAGGAAGGAGTGAGAATGGAATTTCTTGCTCCACAAGAAGTTACAGGGTCTTCCAGAGAAGGAGGTGAAGATAGTCAACCAAGGGACTTGAAGAGGGGACTTCAAGAGCAAGAGGTGAAGATAGTCAACCAAGGGACTTGAAGAGGGGACTTCAAGAGCAAGAGGTTACCAGAGAGAGGTTGGTCTGGAAGGAACATCCACAGTAGACACCCTTTCCCAAGAGCTAGGTCTGGACAAGGGTGTTGATCAAATTGATGAGGGTTCTAACTACTGGCCGCCGTACTCCACTCTCCACTCTAGAACATCCTGACTATTCAGAGAGAACTTCTTTTACCTCCTTGGTATTTCTGCCTCTCTAGTCTTGGGGAATAATGAGACATGGTGGCTTGAAGATGGTGTAACCTTCACCTGCATCATTCCTCCTGTGGGATGTAAAGCAGATTCAACACCGGAATCAGAAATAAGCCCAGATGGCACCATTTGTTAGCTGGAGACACCCTTTACAATGGAAAACAAGGTCGCCCTGCCCATACTCCAGTTACTTAAGTCATGAGCATCTTAGAAAAAGTAAATCCAGACTATAGGTGGACCATCTGGAGGACTGGCCTAGGCCAGCCCCATGTCTGGTGAGAGCATTCCAGCACAAAGTTCCATCATTAGTGGAGGTCTGAGTCTCTGGCCTCCTGGGACTGAAGCATATCCGTGCCTATCAACCAGCGTCCCCTGGAGAAGGTGTCAGCTCCCTATCCTGCTAACACTCTGCCCACAACAAAAATGTTTGGAATTAACACTTAATATTCATCTCTTTGAATCCTCACACTGTTGTGAGGATTATTAAGGCAGGTATTTATGATCCAGTTTTACAAATGAAGAAACAGGCTCAAAGACATTATAGCAGATATCCTTGGTCACCACCTCAACACCCACTCACCCATCATCCCCCTTTCTAAGAGGATCCTAGTTTTGCTTAGGCATCCCACTTTCTCTATGGCCATGTAGTTCAGGGATCCCATCACCAGCCCGGGAGGGAGAAGAAGGTAACTACAATTTCTCTGAGCTAATCATAATTATTCCACACCCTTTGCCAGTGATTGGTTCAGAGGTGGGCATGTGACACACTTCCAGCCAATAGGATGTGATGCTGTGTAGCCTAGACAGCTTCCAGAAACTTCCTTTCTGATAAAAGAGACAGACCTGATGCTGCTGCTGTACTTGTCGGGTCTGTGTGAGATTCTGTGTGTGTGTGTGTGTGTGTGTGTGTGTGTGTGTGTGTGATTCTTGGAACTGAAGCTGCCATCTAACAAGCGCGAGGCTAGGTTAGGAGCCCTGGCCCATCCACTGGATGGCAAAGGAAAATCCTGGAAAGAATCTGGCCTGTTCATTTACATTGATGAGCCGCTGAATTCAACATCCCTGGAGTTACCTTAAACCAGAACTTCTTATTATAGGATATTAAACATTTTCTGTAATTATTGAATCATTCTGGGTTGGGATTTTTCTTGTTTGCAGCCAAAAGCACCCTGCCAGATACGGAAAGTGAGTAACTTGCCTGAGGTCCCTCAGCTAGTAAGCCGTAGAGCTCAGATCAAATTCCAGGTATGTGGGATTACAAATAGCACACTCTTTACTCTGCTGGGGTGGAGAGTAATTTCACAGGATTCATTAGTCCTTCCCCACCCAAGGATCTCTCTGTTAGTCGGGCATCTGTCAACCATCTAGCACTAACAAAAAGGCCTCCATGAAAATGATTTAAAAAAAAAAAGAAAACCAAACACATCTCCTTCTCTCTCCTCACAGTGTTTTTCCTTTCTGAAGCATCACACTGCTTCTTATTCTGCCCATGGTGTCAAGATAACAGGATTTAATTACCAAATTTATACACCACCAGCATGGCATAAATGCATTGGCCTGAACTAAAATGAATGCAGTTATGAAAAAAAAAAAAAGAAAAAGAAAAGAAAAGAAACACTGCATCAATACAGTGACAGCAGACCCAGAGACGACAGTTTTATTTACTTTATCTCCTGGCAGGAAGCAGTTAGGCCATTTCAAAGACATTATTGGGTTTTAATGATCCAGGACATTAAAAGAAATTTCTCCCAGCGACATTGACACTGCACCTCAGGTAAAGGAGGTAATAAATTCTGGACATAAAGACCTGTTTTGGCAGCCCCTCCTGACTCATGCATGCTGGACCCCACGGTCCAGTTAGTGTGGGCCCCTGTCTGGGGACGCCGCTCAGGAATGCTGTGCAGTCCTCTCGGTAGGCCTGGGAAAGCTTTCTAGATTAAGACGCAGCAGCAGCAGCAGCACGGTGAAAACCAAACTGGTGCTGAGCCCTGCCTCCAGGTGCCAGGAGGAAAAGGAAAGAAGGAGCATGGGTTGGTGGGAGAAAAGGCGAGAAGGAAGCAAGGAGAGGGACCACCAAGCACCGCGTCGAAAAATTCTATCAGCACCGGCTCCCTCTCCTATCTAGGGGGATGTCCAAGTTCCCTGGGCTAAGCTCAGGTTCCAAGAACCAGAGCCTCCTTTGGCTCCCCGGGGCCTGAGGGACATCTGGAGATCAAGTAGGGGTGGTCCCCAAACTGACCTGTCCTGGGGCTCTAGGGACGCCGAGGCAGCTTGCCTTCCTCTGTCTTGTCCTTTGGACTTTCACAAAAGGATTTTGTGGGTTGTTGTTTTCTTAAGGGAAAGGAGGACGATTTTAAAAGTTTGGAAACTGAGGCTCTGGGCCAACCTAGGCCAGCCTAGGCCGGTCTATTTTGGGCCGGGGCCGGGCCCACACGGGACCTCGAGCATCGGAGCACCCGCAACCAGGCGAGGCAGCCCGGGGGCGTGGGGTGGGGTGGTCCCTGGGGTGGTCCCTGGGGTGCCCCCCCCTGCCCCGGCGGAAGGTCCCGTGGCCCACACTGCCCCCACCCCCCCCCCCCCCCCCCCCCGTGCCCAGGCCCGGGCCTCCCCATGGGTCACTCCAGCTGGGCCAGAAAGAAATCTCAAAACCAGGAGCAAGATCTCAAAACCCCAAGGGCAACAACAATTAATATTTAACTTGAAAATTGCCCGGGAACTGAAAGCGCAGGTTATTCATGTGCAAATCGCATGCAAATCATATGCAAACAGCCTTTACACGGGGCCCTATAATTATTCTGTACACCTGCCTGGCCAGCTCCAGGCGCAGCGAGCACCCCCCCTTCATCCTCATACTGCAGGCTCCCAGGCCAGGCTGGGGGCGCTCCAGGCAGCCTTGTCCCTGGGCCACCAGCTTGCCCAGGAGCTCCGCGGGGCCAAGGCCCTTCCAACTCTGAGGTCCTGCCGCTCCCTCTAGAGAGTTCCTGGCGGGCACCCTAGCTCCTCTCACCGCTCCCCCAAGCACCTCCCCGAAGGCCGCCCAGGCCTCCTCTGCTCCTCCTCCCTGACCAGGCCCGAACTGGCCTCTCTGTGACACGGCTCACCCCCGTCCCCCTCCCTTGTCTCTGGCCACCCTTGTCTGGCCCTGGTGCTATTAGGTGCAGGGTAGGGGGAGCCTGAGTGGCCCCTGTCCACCCCTCTCAGCCCCTCGGACGCGGGCTGGCCGGGGATGGCCCACACCTGAGGATCCGGGCAGGGCCCTGCCCGAGCTTTCGACGTTCTCCACGTGGCGGGAAGACAGTCCAGTCTCCCCTCCCTCCCCAGGCCACCCGGGGTCAGCCTCAGATGAAGGGTCACCGGGAGCATAGAGTTTCCCTGCAGGATCAGGTGACCTGGGCCTTCCGGGCCTGAGACCACGGGCTGAAGACCGACGCTCTGGGGCAGGAAGCAGGCCCCCAGGCCTGAGTCCCCGCGACACCTGGCTCTGAACCCGCATCTCTTCAAACTGCAGCCACAATGGGAAAGGAGGGGAGTCTCAGGCAAAGGACGAGGGGGTGGGCAGGTCCCAGCCCGGCCCCTCCAGTAGAACCCTCCAGAGGCGGCCTGGATTTCACCTCTGGGGCATCCCTCGCCCTGGCGCCTCAGGTCCCAGGGGGGCAGGGACCAGATCTGACTTGGTCCAGCCCAAGTATCGCCAGCATCCGGCATCGGCCTGGTAAAACCTGACTCAGTGGGCGGGAAGAGGGGCCACCGGCCGGCCTACTTGCAGCACCTATCAGGGGTGACTGCCCTGGTCAATAAACGTTGACATGTCTTGTCCTCCACCGCATTCCAGAGCCTGGGGAGCTGCGTGCGGAGGCAGAGGCCACCCTGGGCCAGCCTCACCGCCATCACCACGTTCAGAGCAGGACGTAACCAAGGCCACTGATGGGGGAACGAGCCCCAGCCCCTGTGCCCTGCTGGGCCACCAAGGAAAGTTATGATGTGGCCCCAAAAGGAACTAACGGTCCAGCTGGTGAGCCCCACAATGACTGGCCGTTCCTGAGGGGGACGGAGATTGCCGAGTGATGTTAAGGCACCGAAGGGGGGGTTCTCCGAGAGAGCCCTCCGAGGAGGAAGAGCTGGAGCCAACACTCAAAGTTGGAGCGGGAGTTCACGGCGACGGAAGAAGAGACGGATTCAGGGTCTGATACGAGCTTAGGCCGATATACGGGTGTGGCCCAGAAAGTGTGAGTTCGGGTTGAGAGGAGGAGAAGCTGGGATCTGGGAGCTAGTGTCCTGGGGTGGCTCCTCCACCGGCTCCTCGAGGTGATTCCCCGATTCAGAGCCCCCCGTGACCGCCTGGGTCACTCCGTTCGCTGCTCTTCACCGAGCGCCTGGGCGCCCAGCCCTGGCCAGGCCCCACACCGAGCCCTTCTCCGAGGGAGCTCCCACACCAATGGCACCTTAGGGTGGGCCTAAGACAGAGCCTTGACTGACCAACAGCTCGGAGAGGGAAAAAATAAGACATTTACCACACACAGGAAGCTCGAACAAAAGGAGCACAGGGCAGCGTTAGAACATTCAAAAGCAAGATATACATCCGGGCCCTTCTGGAACCGTCTGGACTGTCACTGGGAACCTTGGTGAGCTCAGTGCCATTTTTTGGATATGACTTTGGTGCTGCAGGGAGACCCCGAAAAGACAGTTGGCTTAAACCAGAGTGTGCATTTCGGGAGGCCTGGGTGGCTCAGGGATTAAGCATCTGCCTTTGGCTCAGAGCGTGATCCCAGAGTCCCAAGATCGAGTCCCACATCAGGCTTTCTGCATTGAGCCTGCTTCTCCCTCTGCCTATGTCTCTGCCTCTCTCTCTCTATGTGTGTCTCATGAATAAATAAATACAATCTTTAAAAACAAAACAAAACAAAAAAACAAAGTGTGCGTTTCCCTTGTGCCAGGCCGTGGGCTCGTGGCTGCTCTTCTCTGTACAGTCATAGGAGATGGAGGCTCGAGGCCCCTCCACTGCCAGCGCGCCCACCCTGCCCGGCCGATCCGGGAGGCCCACCCCCACCCCACACCCCGGGACAGAGGAAGGTGGCCTCACTCCACTCCCAAGGCCGGGATTTATCCCCATAACCAAGCCCGGCTTAGGGTCGCCTGGCAGGTGTCTCTGTGCTGAGCAGCCAAGTCCCTGACACCCAGTCAGTTGCTGGCGGGACTGGGAACGGGCTGGGGGGCCGCACGGGGAAACACGGCAGCCCGGGCGCCAGGCTGGAGGCCACCCTCGCCCAGATCGAGTCCCCCGGTGCGGACTCCACACTCGGGCCTCCAGCGCAGGCCTCGCCGGCAGGGACGCACCACCCCTGACCCGGGGCCAGACATCCCGGACGGGCCGGGACGGAGGACGTCCAGGGGGTGCTTGGTGTGGGCCAGTCTTGGGAGTCTCTTCTCAGAGAAAACCACTGGTCCAGCTCACACATAAAGACTCTTCACGTGAGTCTCATAAACCTTTTCTCTCCATTTCCTCATCTGGATAAAAGCTCCCCAGGATGGTGGTAGAGAAGATCATTCGAGAAAAAGAACATGGAGGACCAGGGCTGTGTGAGGCACACAATGGGTAGTGAGTAAATGGTGGAGCCTTTTTAGAGTTGAGGGTCCCAAAGTGGGAGCCTAGATGGGTGTGGTGTCCCTCCGATGGCACTTAGTCCCGCTGCTTGGGCATCCTGACTTCCCCTTTTCTGGCTGTTGGGGAAGTGGGCCCCAGTTCTAGGGTACATAGCATAACTTCCCGCTCCCAGAGTTTATGATTTTGGTAGGCCTCGGGTGGCCCCAGGAATGTGTATGTTCATGCCAGAAATTCAGGGCAGGTGGCTGAAGAGCTTATCTTTGAGAAATTCCCTTTATAGTCCTACCGGATGATCCACAACACTGTGCTCCCAGGGCTACGGCTTCTCCGGCTACTTTTTGCACAGCGTTCCTGGGCCTGGGGGATAGATGAGAGTTGGGGGGGGCCAGACAGCAATGAGAAGGGCTTATTTGGTCTTAAAAACTTATGTAGGTCAGGAGGCCTGAGTGGCTCAGTGGTTGAGCGTCTGCCTTTGGCTCATGTCGTGACCCCAGAGTCCCAAAATCAAGTCCCTGCAACGGACTCCCTGCAGGGAACCTGCTTCTCCCTCTGCCTGTGTCTCTGCCTCTCTCTCTGTGTCTCTCGTGAATAAATAAATAAAATCTTAAAAAAAAAAAAAAAACTTAGCAGGTCATCCCCTGCCCAATAATGACCTCTGCCCTCAAATCTCCACGATAAAGGTAGCATCAGGGTAGCATCTGTGGTCGCCTTGGACCAGAATGTGCAGACCAACTGGGGAGCCGAGTGAGGCCAAACACAGGAAGCACAAAATGCTTCTTCAAGGAGCTGACAAATCCTTTGAGAAACCAAGTCATCTCAGACGTGAACTTAGTCACCTTGGCTGACACCTCAGATGTGACCTCTGCTGCCCTGGGTGAGGCGGGGCCTGGCTGCAGATGAGCCAAATGCAGCCCTCCCTGAGGTCCCACCTTCTCACACACCAGACTCAAAGCAGGCCGTCAGTTCCCTGCCTATAAAATTTACTGGTTTTTTTTTTTTTGATTACAGGAGAAATATGCAATTATCATAAGAAGTGTTTCTGGAGATATAGAAAGGCACAAAAGAAAAATACCAGCTACCTGTAATCCTATCATCCAGAAATAACCATTCACATTTTAGAGTAACACACTACTAGTTTCCCCTATGCATATATTTGCATAAAATTGCATGTATCAAATTTGGATTTTACCAACTCCCCTGCTGTATAACCTGCTTGCTTCACTTAACAATATATAATAATTTCCCACATCATCAAATGTACTTTGACCATCTCATTTTCTTTCTTTTTTTTTTTTTTAGATTTTTTTTTTTATTATTTTATTTATTCAGAGAGACACAGAGAGAGAGAGAGGTAGAGGAAGAAGCAGGCTCCATGCAGGGATCCCGACGTGGGACTCAATCCTGGGTCTCTAGGATCACACCCTGGGCTGAGGGCAGTGCCAAACCGCTGGGCCACCGGGGCTGCCCAACCATCTCATTTTCAATAGCTCATCATACTCTAGCGTATGCATGCACAGCAATTTAATTTGGACATTTAGGTTATTTCTTTTTGGTTTGGGGGGGATTTTTTTGCTATTATAAATCTTATTGCGTGTCAGTTATGGTTTTTCTTCGGGTTCATTATGAGAAACTAAATTCTTAGAGCAATTTTGTTTTGTTTTGTTTTGGTTTGAGATACACGTTACCAAACTATACTTGTTCAGGTAATACTTCAAGAAGACATGATGAAGGCCAGGGCCCACATCGGGCTTCGGGCTGTGGAAAAGGCAGAGCCAGCTGAGGACTGTCTAACCCCAGCTCAATTTCTTACAGCACAAGGGGCATTTGGTCGAGCCCAGAATGTTAGGATTCCCCTCGTCCCATCCAAAACCCCCTGAGTTCCTTAATGGTCTACAGAAGGTTTCTCTTCTGTGATTATACTCAACCCATTTTAGGGATTCTGTGCAAATCTTGATCTGGCCCACAGCAATTATTTCTGAAAACCAGACTTTTGACAGAAATACACTTAACTTTTTTAAAAATAGCGTTTTTTAGTGCATGCTATTATGATTGTTACTTATTCAAATGTGTTGATGGGGGTGTAGGTGGAAGGGTGATGCTTGCATTGGCATGGCAACCAGTGACTAATTGAGTTCCCTTCAGAGCCCGTGATGGCTTCTATGACTTACATAGGGCCAGAGATGGATTTTTTTTCTCCTTGTATGTCATTGGCTTATGGTAGAGGAAAGGTTACTCACTCATGATCTAACCTTTTTCTATTCTATTTATATTTTCAGTTTGTGCCACCTTTGGGGCTAATTAAGTGCAGAGAGTTTACTTCCCATCCTGCCGAAGTAAGCTTTTCTTTGATCTATAGTTACTTCTTTTAGGTTGTACAACATGCTCCCTAATTATTATAATAGCTAATATTTATTGAATCTTTACCATGATACCAAGCGCTCTACAAAGTGCTTTATATGTGTTTCTTTTAATCCTTAAAGAACCCCTATGATGTGGCAACGATTACTCTCATCCTTCTTACACAGGTGAGAAACTGAGGTGAGGTCAGATGGCGTGCTGAAGGGTGCCCAGAGAGCTCACAAGAACTTGAACCTGAGAAGTTGGGCTCCAGAGGCTGAGGGCCTAACGGCTTCCCCACCCTGGCCAGCTGGGATATATGGGGTCTCCTTCTGTTGTAGGGATCTGGGATTGGAAGAACCTGTCCATGGTCAAGCGCAAGCTTTTGTTTCACGTTGATTGTATCCTTCCTCAGACTTTCTGGGCTGTAAAGTATGAGCACGCGAGTCTATCCTTACATAGAAGTTCCTTCCTTTATTTGTCGATCTAGTAAACCCTAGAAATAAACCAGAATTTTTCTCTCCTTTCTTTGGGTCACACAAATACTACCTAAACCTCATAAACTCTCATCAGCTTCTTCTCTATAAAATGTAAAATCTGGGGTGCCTGGGTGGCTCAGTGGTTGAGCGTCTGCCTTTGGGTCAGGTCGTGATCCCGGGTCCCAGGATCGGACTCCCCAAAGGGACCCTGCTTCTCCCTCGGCCTGTGTCTCTGCCTCTCTGTGTGTCTCATGAATAAATAAATAAAATCTTTTAAAATAAATAAATTGCAAAATCTAAAAGCTGCCTCACACGAGGATTGTGAAGACATGGGAAGGCCTCCGTAGAAGCCCGTCACGTGGCATGCAGTAGGTACTCAATAAAGCTTACTTCTCTCCATCTCGTGCTGGACTTCCAGTGGTAGCCTGTCTCCATTGTTGGGCTTCTGGATTCTGGTCATGTCTGGCATCTCCCTGCTCCTCCTGAGCACAGAGGGCAGACATTCCTCTTCTGAGGGCTCCCACACAGACCCCATCAGGACCTGCGGAGGTTTGTATCCTAGCCTGGTTCTCTGGTGAGTCACAGTGCCAGAGATGCCAGGTAGGAGAGTGCCCAGGCCCTGGGGGTGCCGGGCAGGTGGGGCAACACCAGCATGAGAAGCTCTTTAGGCACTCTATAACTCACGGGCAAGGGTCGTCAGTCATTTGCTGATATCTTAGACATCAGAACAAAGAACATTAGGGACCAGGGCCTGGTGAAAGCCTTGGGGAAGACCGTACAAACACAGACAGGAAATGACTGGATGAGAACAGTTATGAATAAAAGGAAGCCAAGACGTCTGGAAGAAACACAAGCTGGACACGTGCTGTAGGCAGCTCTATCAGAACTGTGGGCACCATGAAACAGGAAGGATGTGTACCACAATTTTAACACAGCTTCCTCTGGGTGTTTAGGTCATGGGTTGGTTCTTATTTTTGTGTTTGAAGTAAAAGTTTCTACAATAGACATTTTCTTATTTTGTAATCAGGAAAAAAATAAGGACAATTTTTAAAGATCAAAATCATTTTCCTGGGACTGTAAGGCTAGAAAGATCATTTTTCTCATTTGAGTTGGTAGATTAGGTTCTGTCAAGAATACTGGGCTCTATATTGAACAGATTCACTGAGCACCTGTATCTGTCCAGCATGGTTCCAGGCCCAGCTCTGGATTCTGCAAGGAGAGACATGAACAAGTTGGGAAAGTTCAAGGGTAGGGTCACTGGAAAAGGAAAGAAGGTTTATCAGTCAAGGTGGACCAGTCAGCGCAACTCACAGTGTGGACTTCAGATGAGCCACATCAGCACAACAAATGCAAATTCTTACATCCAACCCAGGTCCCAGGACTTTTTAATAAACCTATTGATAAAGACACTCTCTTTGCACTGGAGTGGCTAAGCTGGTTAAGTTATAAGCTCAGATCTTCTGGGAGTGAGATAAAGAAAGTCTGGCCGAGACACATATCAGCACAAAGAGATGGAGAAAAGAGACCAAGCTTTGATGGCACTGTGTGATCCCCTGGATCTAGCCATTCCTGAAGCTTCACTACTTTTGGACTTTCCAGCCTAATGAGCTGAAGACATCTTTTTCTTTTTATCGTTGCTTAATGAGTTGGGTTTCCGGACACTTGTTCCTAAGTCTTCAAGTCCTGACTTACCTCAATTCCCAATGCTAGACAGGGTAACCAAAAGAGGGTAATGGTAGTTCTCCTCTTCCTGAAGGCTTAAATAAAAATAAATATGCAGAGAGGGACACATGCATATACATATGTGTACGTGTCACATGTTTTTCCCCATCTACCTATTAAGAAACTGTCTACCTAAAGATGTCAGGCAATAAGCCCGAGAAAATGTAATAAATTCTCTTCTTGCCCTCTCCTCTGTTTGGGGTTTTCCCGTACTTGTGAGAGAACTTCCAGATCTAAAAAAGAACAAAGGAAAAAAAATGGTGTGGAGACTCTTCATTGCTCAAGGCTTACGATTGTAAGACTGGTTTTGCTGGGTAAAGTTTGAGCCTAGTAACTCAAACTGTAGAGAAAGCTGCGAAATGAACCTGCTCTCAGGGGTTTGCTATGTTATTTTGCCTCCCGGGGGTTTCCAACCCCCTCTAAGTGTCCACGCGGTCATGCAGGTAAGTGCCAGCAGATTGATGCATTTTCCTTCTTGAAAGAAAACCATGTATGAGTATGTGTGTGCGTGTGTGTTCAAATAACTATGCAAATGCATCCTCAACATCAGAGCATATAAATGTGGGTATTTTCATTTCCCTTGAGACAGACAAATACAGCCATGAGAAGTTTCCTTGGCAGTTGTGTCAGCTGCCATTTACAGAGAGTGGGAAGTGGTGCAGCAATCAGCCAAGGAGGGGAAAGCACTATCTACCAGCCCATGAAGACCTCTCCACACAGCTCGGAGAGGCCATAAAGTACCAGAACATGTGGGCACCAGTCACCGCCAAGATGCACAGATCTTCCCAGAAAGCTATTTGAAAAATGTAAAAAGTGAGTTCGAAATTGTGAAATTGCACTTTGTTCTTCCACTAGCTCTGAAAAGCAGTCATTTGGCTGCTATTGTGTTTTCGAAACTCCCTGTAAGGAACATTTATGCCACTGGAAACTTAATTGTGGCCTGTTTCGAAGACTTGTCCTTTTGTGGGAAATTACAGTTGAGCTTTCTGAGCCCTGTTTTTGATGGTCTGTTGCTTCTGGTGGGTCTTCTTCCCCAAGTGAGCTGTTGGGGCTAAGGCAGCCGGGCCATCTCAGTCACAGCGAGGGCCCAGGGTCCGAGGACACCTGCACTCAGCTCGGCTCTGCCGCTTATATAAATTCACAGGTATAATCACGACCTGCTGCGTTGCCCTTTTTGAATCTTGATTTCCTTATGTGTAAAATTCAATAGTAGTATCTATTTCATAGCTTTGTGATTAAAAACAGGTAATAGATTCATGATCCCTTTGTCAACAAAAAGACCACCATAGACCTATGGGATATTATTTTGCAGACGCCTATGGTCATGTTTTAGAAGCCACACACACACACACACACACACACACACACCACATAAAACCAGCCATATGTAGGGAGACTGTGATTTTCTGCCATGGAATACGTTTAGTGAAAATACCATGGGTAGACTTTAGCACTTCGGGCCTTAGCCATTGAAAACAATCAGAAGGGATCCAATTTTGAAGTCGCATAAGGATGCGAAAGATCGTAAGGCCATCAAAATGCTGAAAAGGACAAGACAGTTCCTGGAACTTACTCTCCTGTCCCTTGGTATTGCGTAAAGATAGGATAAGAGGGAGCACACAATTTCTGAAGTGAGAACAAGCACAGTTTGACTCATTGCCTATGTGGCCTTACGCACATTTCCTCCCTTGCTGCCTCCGAGCCATCTTCTCACCTGTCACACCGGAATTCAAGGACAAACCAAAGACCGCTAGGTGAGGATCCAGTGAGATACCGCAGGGAAGGCCTGTAGCCTGGTGCCTAGCAAGAGGTGAATGCCAAGAATGGCTATTCTTTGAGCAAACTTGGGATTCAGAAGAGCTAAAGAAAAGTTTTTTTATTTTTTCTTTCAAGGCAGGGGAGAAAATAGAGACATAAAAACGATTCAAGGTTTGTCAGCAGATTAGGCTCTATCTTTTCTACTTTCAAGGTACTGACTATTTTCTCTCTCTTTCTTTGTCACCTCAACTGCATGTTGCTCTGATTTTCTAAAAACCCTGGATCCCAACAGGGAAACCCTGTGGAAATGAAACACTTAATGATATTTCTAACTCTCAGAAAGATTTCGGTAAGGGCAGCCGTGCTCTGGGTGATGCTTTGCATTAATCCAATGCATGAAGAGTCTATTCCCAGCACCGAGACGTTAGAGGAAAGGTTTGAACAGAGGGGCAGGCGGGGGAAACTGGATGGATTCCCAGACCCAACCGAGTCAAGTCTTTCCAGTTCTGCTTCATCGTGTTGTTTGAAATAAATTCCCAGAACATGAGATTCTGCTGCATTCAAAAAAAAAAAGAGCTCCGAAGCCCCATGTAAACGTTATTTGGGCCGATCAGCTGCCTTAAGATGGCCAAAGCTGTTTTCCTCGCCATCAGTACAGTCAGGAGTGGACACTGGTTAAATGAGGGATGTTTTAGGAATACTGCATGTGGCATTTCTGGCATCCAGGCATACCTCACCTTGGGAGGCCCAAGTACACCTCCCTTGCTTGCTTTCTCACTCCAACTAGGGGTCACAAGTCAGTTACATGGGAAAACGATGGATCTCCTCATTGGTTTGAAGGAGGAAGGAGGATGCTACGATATCCGACCTCATATGCACAGCGCCCAGCACGGTGGCCGAAATGGAAAACAGTCAGTAGATGTTGGTAGGTAGGTAAGTAGGTAAAGGAAAGATGGCTCAAAAGAGGGGGGTCTGGGTGGCTCAGCGGAGGAGCACCTGCCTTGGGCTCAGGTCGTGATCCCGGGGTCCCAGGATCGAGTCCTGCGTCTCTGCATCGTTCTCTGTGTCTCTCACGAATAAATAAATAAAATCTTTAGAAAAAAAGAAATTTATTTATTTATTCACGAGAGAGAGAGAGGCGGAGACCCAGGCCGAGGGAGAAGCAGGCCCCATGCAGGGAGCCCGACGCGGGACTCGATCCCGGGTCCCCAGGATCAGGCCCTGGGCCGAAGGCGGCGCTGACCGTTGAACCACCCGCCCCCCCTCAGCTCGCCCCGCCCCCCCCAGCTCTGTACACTGAAAGGCCTTCACTGACTATAAACCTCCCGCAAAACCACTGGGGAGAAACGCGCTGCAGGCTGTGCCTCCGGACCCGCGGGCGGGGGCGGCCTGGGGGGCACCGGGCGCCCCCAGGTCCCCGGAGCGCAGCCGAGGCCCCCGCGAGGCCTTGTCCTTTTCACTCCCACCTGCAACCTTGCCGGCCCCCCGGGCCACCCGCCGGGAGCGCCCCTGCACGTCTGCTCCATGCATCAGCCACCGCCGCGCAAGCTGAAAGGGCTGGAGTTGCGCCCAATCAACATGGAAACACCAAAATATTTTTCTTCAAATGTACAAGAAAACCAGAGCCTAACATTAATTGATGACCATTTAAATTTCGATGTGATTATACTTAATTCTTACCTCTGTGCTTACTTCTTACTATAATGCTATGCCGTTTATTGGCTTGAGCTGCTGTGAAATATGTGAAAATGTTAGCAACCGTGAGCAAAATAACGTGTGCTGTGATCGCCTCCTCCCACGTCAACGTCCTCTGACCCCCTGCTCCCTTCCTGGAGATGAAGCTGGAGAGCGTCAGGGACCTGGGTCACCGGTAAAGCAAAGACCAGGATTGCATGTTTTATTTTATAATTGTAGAGGAGACCTACTTGATATTCAAAGCGGCGCAGTCCTTCTTCCTTAGCCCCGGCACATAGTGAGATGCTAAACGCATATCTGGTGCTCTTAAATGCACATTGATTGATAATGTTTAAAATCAAAGGACATTCAAATAAAAGTTTTTGCTTCTGTGTGAAGTTAGATTGGAGAAAGAAAGGCTCTAGGTTACCGGCCTAAGCAGGGCGGGGCCGCATCTCCTTGCTGGAACTTTTCCCTAGCAGAGGTGGTTCTGTTGATCCCCTGCCATCAGGGAGCCCCAGGCCCCCTCTGCCTCGGCTGCCAGGGTTCCCGCCAAGGGAGGGCCCAGCGGCTGCCGGGGGGAGGCTGGGGTGTGGACGGGCAGCCAGGAGAGGAGAGAGCCCCTTGCCCGGGAGCACCGTCAGCCCCAGGGACAGGGAAGTCACATCAAGAGGTAGGTAACCCAGCAGGAGCTGGAGAGGAGGTGCAAATCTGACGAGAGCTGGAGCAGGGTCCTTTAGTATTCATTCGTTCACTCATTCATTCAGCACAGATTTATTGAGAGGAAAGATACAGACCTAGAAGACACAGTAAAGACACAGTCCCTGTTCTCAAGGTGTGAGAAGCCAGGGGGTCCGGCTCTCAGGGTGATCTAGATGTGATACTCAGGTCCTTAGGGGAGAAGCCGAGCCTCGAGAAGCCATCTGAGATGACTCCCCCAGGAGCTGTGTTCGTGTATGGGCTTCAGGGCCATCCAGTAGGAGCCTGTTAGAGAGGGGACGGCAAACACGGCAGAACACGGGTACCAGGGATCCCAGCAGAACGCCAATTAGGAGGCCTGCTCTTATAATTATTGGCCAAGTGTATCTTTTACTGGGTGTTACTACATGCTAGACATTGTGCCAAGCACTCTCCCTGCTTCTCCTCTTCGATCCTCACAACCTGCCATGGAGGTGGGGATTTTCCAGGGGAGGCTACACTGGGCCATGGGCAGTTCAGCTCCAAGTGCCTGTCACACAGCTAGTGAGCACTAGGGCAGGGATCCAGCCCAGGATGCTCCCCCCCCCCATTCTCACGGACCCCCAGGGCTCTAGTCACATCTGGGAGCAGGGGCATCTAGAAACACAGCTGGTTCTGAACCCACTTGCTCTGGTGGAAATGACTAGAATTTGAATGGCTCTTTTCACACAGTTTAAGATGAACAGCAGCAGCAACTGGGCCGGGACAGGAAGGATGGGCCAGTTCTCACATCTGGAGAAGACGTGAACAGACTCCCTGAGGTCTCACCTCCCCACCAACAGTCTGGGCAAGATGTCATGGACATTCTGGTGTTGGATTGAGTTCAGCAGACCTACACACAACAGGGGAATGAGGCGGAGGCTGGAATAACAGAGGTCATTCTAGATTCCCAGGATCCAGAGTCTGCCCTTCAGCTGTTAGGTTCCTGAAATGAGAGGTGCCCATGTCAGAGAAGGGTGGGGAGATAAAGAGGAACCTTGCTGAACGGAGCATGGGCACGTGGCAGAAAATGAAAGAACTCATTGTTAAGCACCCAAAGGAGCAATCCATGCTGGTCGCAAAAAGAAACCTAGGGTTGGGTATCTTTGAGACTAGGGAAGCAAGTCTGGAAGAGATAGTTTTATGGATATAGTTTTACCTTTAGTGATGCCCATTTTCACTGAGACTTTATTCTTTTTCTCCTAGTATTCTGTTCCATAGGGACATTTTATTGAATGCTCACTGTGGAGAAATAGGCTCATTTAAATAAAATTTAACATTAATGTGATAATCAGTCTTTCAACTGGAAACGAGGGGGCCAATTTGTCTTGGTCGATCACATCACCATTTAGTCGCTGATTTATCTCTGTGGCTTTCATCCTCCTTCACTCAGAGTCCTCCCCACCCCTCCTCACTGTGATTTCCCACTCACTGCTCATGGTACGCTCATGGGGTTCTCCTTCCTTCCAGAGAAGGCATGATTGTGGGGGTGACGAAGGTGACTAGCACCCAGAGCTTGCTGTCCTGGAGCCCCAAGGGCTTGGACATCATTTGAATAGAATGCCATGGGGGTTCAGCGAAGGGCATGAAGCTTCCCACAGGGGAGAATAAGGGTAAGCTTCATGGTAGCTGGTCCCTGAAAGGAGGCATTCTTTAGTATGGAGGGGACATCAGGGGCAAGGAAAGAAAATTTAAGGGTGGGAAGAAAGGGATGGGCGTGAGTATGGGGAATGGGGAGAGAGGGAAATGGAGCAAGGGCCAGGGGAAGGATGAGTTTGTTTTAGAAGGATGAGCCACGCCACCCTCTCTCCACTGTATTCTGAGTGTGCACTTGGGTCCCTGACGGGCGTGTGAGCTAAGTCTTTGTCCCAAGTCTTCCCAAGTGAAGTTCCACCAGAAAGGGCTTTGCGTTCAGCCACTCGTAGTCACAACTGCGTGGTGGTCTCAGTGGTGGTGCTGTTGGTCTGGGGGAGACGTAACTTGCATTTCTGTCCAGCTGAGGCTGTCGTCTGGGACCGGGCTTTGAGACCCGCTGCTCTAAAGTATTCTTAAGGAGCACTGCAGACCAATAAAGCATCTGAATAAAAACCACCTTGGTTTTCGTCAGGATAGCACTTTTATTATTCATTTTCAAGAAATCTTATCAAATTAGATGAGTCAACTACAGTTCTAGAACTCCCTCCAGAAATCGTCTGGGCCTTCAAACGAGCGAGTTAGACCCAGAGCTCATCCTCCCAAGTAGGAAATACCTGTTGGCAGGACTGTCTGGGCTACCTGGGGTCAGGCAGTGGGTGCCCTGGTCCTTAGCAGTTCTTCAGCAGCCACGATCCCTGGGGCTCCCTCATATGTTGAGGGCATCATGGGTAAGCTTGCACATGAGACCAAAAAGGCCACCAGAATAAGTGCTGCATCTGTGATCCCCGATCCTAGGACGCATGGTTCTCCGGAGAGGCCTGCTCTGGAAACCTCTCTGCTTGCTTCCCGCAGAGGGAAGACCCCTCACCTCCACCACCTGACTGTCTGCTCTGGCTCGCCTCCCATTCTCCCAGAAACCGCTTAGCTTCGGAACTAACCCAGCTTGGATCTTATTTTCCATTTATGATTGTTAAAGAAAAGAAAGAAAGAATCTCTTTCACACTAACCTCCTGGAAGCTTAGAAAACTGGGGCCATCTGACAGATCATATTTGTACAAAAGAAAATCTTTGAAATGTGTGGTGAGGTAGTAATTTCCTTCATGCTCATCACAGATAATTTCTAAAGCAGTAACCTCCTCTCTCCCTTTCTCCCATAAACTCATGAGTCTGTGGCACACGATTTATTTGGAGCAAATGGGGAAAGGAGAGGTGTGGGGAGGACTTGGGAAGACGATTCCTTTAGAAATCACATTTTGCAGGGATTAGATAGTTACCTATGCCAAGGACAACTAATGGAAGAACAACATGCTAGCAGTCCCTCTCTCTGGCGGTAGAAGCAGTTTGTATTCTCTGTTCCTGTGAGGATTTTATGTTTGGGAAAAACACAAAAACCTGAGTTTTTAAAATCAATCTTAGGTCCCACTGCCTTTGGGATGTGGTATGTGTGCAGGACCCCAAAGCCACAGGCAAATGCCGGCAAAAGAGAAAGTTCGAATAGGAGACAAGAGTCCCCAGGGCAGCCAGAGAAGTCCAGGAAAAATGGGTGTGGGCTCGTCCCTTTGGGATCTGTTCTGCAGGCCAAAGGTAAACAAACCAACAAACCAAAACCCATATAATTTTATTTCTGAAATGAGAACAAGCATTTCATCTAGAGAGGCGCCCCCTGTCCTAGGCATGCAGGGCAGCTCACATTCCAGGGCCACAAGGCCCTCCTCCTCCTCCTCCAGGAGCACCTTTGAGATGGGGTGAAGAGCCTCGACAGCAGGGCTCGACGACTTCACTAAAGCAAGTCCTGGCTGGCACCCTTTCCCCCAGAAAGGATCTTTTCCTCTTTCCTCTCCCGTGTCTCTCTGAAAAGAGAATTTTACCTGAAGCTGCTAGATCTTTAAAGCCTCCCCTCCCTCTGTGCTCTGATCTTTTCTCTTCAGCTGTTTCCTTTCACATCCCCAGCCCGGCTCCAGACCTGTGGGAGGCCACACACCTACCTGACTCCCTGACTTGGCCTCTCAGCCCACAGGGTGCCCCATACCGCCCTGTGCCCTCACGGTCAGGCCCATTTTCCTCAGTTGCTTGGGGTCAGTGTTCTTTGTGGACCTTCCTTCTCCTTTTCCTCCTCCTCCTTCTCTTCCTCTTTCTCTTCCTCTTTTTCTCTTCTGCTTCTTCTTCTTTATTTATTTATTCATGAGAGTCACAGAGAAAGAGGCAGAGATGTAGGCAGAGGGAGAAGCAGGCTCCCTGTGGAGAGCCCAATGCAGGACCCTGGGACCATGACCTGAGCCAAAGGAGAAGCTCAACTACTGAGTCACCCAGGTGCTCCAACCTTCTTACTTCTTGACCTAGAAATAACCTATACAGGTCAGTGATGGCCACTTAACAATGAAATGAAGGCACATCAGAACAAGGAGATCTTATTTCCTACCCATCAGTTGGCAGAGATTTTTAAATGGCCACCTGTGGGGTTGCAGACATACATCCCCTCATGGGCACATGTTGGGAGTATGAATTGATGTGACGGTCCTAGAGAGCAATTTGGCAATGGTGTGTAAAGCTGTAAGACCACACCATACCACTTGACCTAGCAATTCCACTTCTAGTAACAATCATAATCATAAGGAAATGATCAGAGATGAACGTGAACAGTGATGTACAAGATGTTCATCAAAGCATTATTTATATTATTTTTAAAAAGAATGTTAGGGGATTGATCTAGTAAATGGATAATTAATGCATACAATGGATTATAGGCCATGTTACAGAAGTGTATCTAATGCCATAGAAAATTGTGCTTAATTATCAAATAAGATACTAAAAGTACCACTTAGCCAACCACTACCACCGCCCTCTCCTGAGCAAGTACTCGTCAACAGCTGCTTTCATGTGTGACATGTGACACCTCATCCTGCTACTCCCACTACCCTGGTCCAGAGGTCTGTGGTCTAGAAGATTAAGGTGAAAATCAACTTTCCCTAAACTATATATATATATATATATATTTAGCTATAGGTGAAAGAGAACCCACACCAAACAGGCAAAGGTATGTAATCAGCTAATAATCCAGAGTCAAGGCTGGGCACAGTTGAGAAACCGTTCTGTACTTTGACAATGGCACCAAAGACCCAGTTTTTTTCTGGGGCAGTCATTTGTCTCTCCCCATATTCTTCCTTATGGCCACTGAGTTGGCCATTGATAGAGATAATTGCCATTTTTTATCCTCTGCTAGTAGTCTTTCTTTTAGTGATCCCCCCAAGTGGTGCAGGGTACAGAGACTTTCTTCTCTGCGCTCCAGGGAGCTGATGGCACCCCTGGGTTTATTTTCACTTTATAGCAGCAGCAATTCCATCTTTACCACACATCTTCCAGAGGAGAAGAGAGAAAATGTTTGGTAGTTTTTATGCAAGCTCTAGGATCAGTGCTCTCCTTTGCCCAATTTCTGTCATGTGACCATCCCTGACCCAGTGAATTCAAGAGGATGGAATGAGATGCCCCAGCCAGGTCATGAGAAGGGAAAGAGGGAATCCACATGGAAAGAGAACCCAGTTAATAAGTATAGGAAATCTTAAATAAAGTTATTCAAATCTTTCTCAGCTTCTAATATGCTAATGCTAATATGCTAATGTGTACTGTAAACCACCAAAAAAGAGGTGTGAAGAGGAAAGATGTAATATAGTGTTTCACAGAGAGCATACTTTGGAAAATGCTAGAGGAAATCTAAGGAAGATTGATGGCCCTATAAGTAGTGACTGTGCATCCTAGTCTGCGTGGAACAGTCTTGGTTTATACCTCGGTTGCTCCAGCTTAACTACAATTAGCCTTCATGTCACTCTCAAAAAGGTCAACTGGAATGACAAATTATATAGTCATCTCCAGTGATGGACTGAGGATTCCATGCTGCTCCAGGTTGGATGTGAATCACTGACCTAGTCAGATCTTCTCTTGGAAGATTGTAAATTTAAGACTTAGAGAAAGAGAGACATTAGGAAGAAATCAAAAAAGGCCAGCAGAAACAGTAATAGCATAGACAGAGAAAGGCTAAATCTTGTGTCTGGTGGGTCACCAAAGTAGGAGCACATGGGAATGCTTCTCCAAGAGTGGCAAGAGTGGAAAGGGAGGGGGACATGCATGAGGGAGATCTGAGACTCCACACACCCTGGCTCCCTGACTGTTTAGCATCAAGCTCAGCTGCTGAGATGCTGTCCTATGGCAGCTTGCTCCCAGGTTGCTTGTGCAACCCTCATTCCCACTGCTCGTCTGAACACATCTGCACAACCTAAGATGGTCTTTCTCCATGTGGCTCTCCATGATGGCTGCACATAAGAATCACCATGGAGCCTTTAGGATACTAAGGCTGTCAAAACACCTATACCCGCTGCCCCAGGTTTTTGTTTTACATGAAAAAATATTTCAAGAACTTTTGAAACTGGTTTTCAAAAACCTAATTTGTTCTAGAGGATGAGACTACAGCATGTTTTAATGTAGTTTTTTTTTTTGTTCTTTGCCATATTTTTTAAAAATTCTGCAGTGAACAAATATTTCTTTGCAACAAGAAAATAATAGTTATTAAAACACAAGAAAGTAGAAGTAAACCCTTACATTTATGGTCAATTGATATCAACAAGCCTGGAGAGGTAATTCAATAGAGGGAAGAACAGGACTTTCAACAAATAATGCTGGAACAACTAGATATCTACATACAAAAGGATGAATTTCAACCCCTACCTCACACCATACACAAATATTGCCTTAAAATGGATTATAGACCTAATTGCAGGATCTAAAGATATAAAACTCAGTAGAACACATAAGAAAATTCTTACGACCTTGGGTTAAGCAGTGGCTTCTTAGATACAACACCAATAGCACAAGAAATAAAAAAAAAATCAATTGGCTTTCATTGAAATGAAAAACTTTTTTGCTTCAAAGTATACCATTTAAAGAATGGGGTAAAAAAACATGGAAAAACTATGGAATTGGAAAAAATATTTGCAAATTGTATATCTGATAAGTACATGTGTCCAGAATAAATAAAGAACTCTCATAACTCAACAATAAAAAAAGCAAGCAAAAAATCCAATTTTAAAACTGGGAAAGGATTTTAATAGACATTTCTAAAAAGAAGATACACAAATAGCCAATAAGCATATGAAAAGGAGCTTAACATCTGGCATGATGGATATGTTAATTTGCTTGATTGTGGTGATTATTTCATAATGTATACACATACCCAAACATCAAGCTGTACACCCTAACTATGCAAAATTTCTGTTTTTTAATTATACCACAATAAACCTGGAAAAATAAGAGAAAAGGTGATCAACATTGCTAGTCATTATGGAAATGCAAATCAAAATCACAATTGAGATACCTAACTTCATACCCACTAGGATGTCTACAGTAAAAAAAGACAATAACATGTTTTGATGAGGAAAAATTGGAACTCTAATATATGTTCTTGGTGAGATTATCAAATGATGTATCACTCTGGAAAATTGTTTGGCAGTTCCTCAAAAAATTAAACAGAGTTATCATATGAGCCAGTAATTCCACTTCAAGGTATTGACCCCAAAGGAAAAACACATGCCCACACAAAACTTGTACATGGCATGCTCATAGTAACATTCATAATAACCCCAAGATGGGAACAACCCAAATGTTCATCAACTGATGAATGGATACACAAAATGTGGTATATCCATACAATGGGAAATTACTTGGCCATAAAAAAGGAATGGAGTACTGATACATGGTACAACATGAATGGATCTGGAAAACGTTTTGCTAAGTGAAAGTGTCCAGTTACAAAAAAAGCACATACTGTATGAGTTTGTATTTATGAAATGTTCAGAATAGTCAAATCCATAGAGCCAGGAAGTAGATTAATACCTGCCAGGGAGTAGGGGTTGATGGGAGAGACTGCTAATGGGTATGGGATTTCTTTTCGGAGTCATGAAAATGTTTTAAAATTAGATAGTGGTGATGGTTGTGCCACTCTGTGAATACATTAAGTACAACTGACTCGTACATTTTATATGGGAGAGCTTTTTGGTATGTGAATCATATCACAGTAAAGCTGTTATTAAAAAACAAACCAACAATCACTCTACCTCCTGGGGCTCCTGGGTGGCTCAGCTGGTTAAGTGTCTGACTCTTGATCTCAGCTCAGGTCTTGATCTCATGGTTGTGAGTTCGAGCCCCGTGTTGGGCTCTGTGCTTGGCGTGGAGCCTGCTTAAAAACAACAACAATCAAGTAAGTCAATAGTAAGATTGTGGGAATGAACCCTGGGCATTTCCAGAGGTGCTGAGGCTGGAAGTGTGGAAAGAGCTGGGAATGAATAAAGATGAGTGCAGGTAAGAGGGTAGGGGTCCCCATCCTGCCTCATCTGCTCCACTCGTGCACTGATCTGAACTTAAACTGTCACAATGTTCCGGGACATTTTTAAAAATCAAAATATAATTGAAATATAATTGAAGGGGCAATTGTATCTTGCTTATGTATTTCCTCCTATTTTTTTTAAAATACACTTTATTTTTTTAGAGCAAAATCATGAGGATAGTACAGATAGTTCCCACATAGCCCACATCCAGTTTCCTCCATCAGTAACATCTTACATTAGTAAAGTACAGTACATTTGTCACACTCCATTCCAGTTTCCTTACCAATGTCATTTTTCTATCGCAGGATCCCATCCAGGGTACCACATTTTGATTAGTCATCAAGTCTCGTAAGGCTCTTCTCTCTGTGACAGTTTCACAGACTTTCCTTGGTTTTGATGACCTTGACAAACCTTCAAAACCTGAAGAGCACTGGTCAAGTATTTTGGAGAATGTCCCTCTATGGGGATTTGTCTGATGTTTTCCTCATAATTAGACTGTGGTTATAGGAATTCGGGGGAAGATCACAGAGGCCGAGTGGTATTTCTCATAAATCAAAGGATCATGCTATCAACACGCCTTCCCACTGTTGATGCTGACCTTCATCACCTTCAGGCGGAGGTAATATTTGCCAGGTTTCTCCACTTGTGAAAGTATTCCTTTCCCCTCCTTTCCCAAATTCTTTGGAAGGCAGTCACTCTACGTGCAGCCCTTGCTGTTACGCTCCACCTCCTTGTGGGCAGAGAATACATAAACACAAATTTGGAATTCTTCTGCACAGAAGATTTCTCTTCTCCCCAATATATTGACTTACACAATCATTCTTTAATATCAGTATGGACTAAAAAAAAAAATATCTATATATATATCTATATATATCTATATATATACATATATATCTCAGTATGGACTTACAGATATGTATTTTATGCTTTCAGTTATATGTAATGCTACTTTTGTTGTTACTGTTGTTCAAATAGGCCCAACTTTGGCCATCGGGAGCTCTTTCAGTTGGCCTGCTCTTGTAATTGTGAGGTTTTGGCTTGTTTTCTTATTTTGAACTCTTCTTCACTTTCTGAAGTACAAGATCCCATTTTTTTTTAATTACAAAAATATCTCATTCAAACAGAAAAGTAAAGAGAATAGTAGAAAGAAACGTCACAAACCTATCTCTTGGATTTAACAACTTTCAGCATTTTTTGATGTATCTATTTCATTTTTTTAGTTTTGATTTTGTTTTTATGTCTAACAGGTATTTTATAAACTTAGCCACAATATCACTATCACACCCAACCACATGAATACTAATGCCTGACTATCACCTGTTACAAGCCATTGCTCAATTTTCCCTTTAAAAAAAGCCATTTTTGCAGTTGGTTTGTTCAAAGCATTTTTACATTGGATTTGGCTAATTGTTATCTTTGTGGTACTTACCAAATATTCCCCAACCTTCAATATTTCTTATAAAGAAGAGTTATACCTAGGAGCTTGATTATATTGCCCCCAAAGTTAAAAACACCTAACAAGGCAGACTACACCATGAATGGAACTTCCACTTGTCTCCAGGGGAAACTCATGCCCTCCGGGACCCGCGTTCAGAAGAATCCACAGCCCGTGATGCTGAGAGCAAATGCCAGGAGACACGTAACCAGGCTCATATTTTCTTAGGGTTGTGATTGTTTTTGCTAGTGCTCTGGTTACCAAGTGCCACAGATTTTTATGGACTGTCCCAGCTCTATTTTTCCCATAAGCCCTATTATTTTTTAGCATGCCATTTTGTAAGAATTCGGGGTTTTTAGCAATGTGTATGTGACTTTAGAGCAGAAGTGAACTGAAAAGTATGATAGGGAATCAGGACAGTCCCAGAAATCTCAGAACCTTTGGCATCTGTAGGTCGGAGGCCCTGTTTCTCTCTCTGTAGCTCCTGACAGTCCCTTGAGGGGACTTCCAGGGTTGGTGGCTTCCCTGCTGTGCCCCCAGGAGGGCTCCAGGCTGGAGGCTTACCTTGAGTCCTTTTTGGTGCCTGGCAGGACCTGCCTCTGCTGCGGGTCCCACTCCGTTGATTCCAACAGGGATCTCCAATAGGGGCAGCAGAAACTGTTTCTTTTACAAAATGCCAGGGATTAGGGCCTGATGCCCCAGACAGCAAGCTGAGTGCCCTCCCCTGCCACACTAGGGGGGCCTTTTGGAACCGGTAATGGATGAGGAGGGGGCCAGCCACGGACAGACCAAGCCCGGGAAATGCTTGTGAGTGCCAGGTGCTGCTGTTCCCAAGCAAAACAGCAGATATATTGCTGCTTTGGGAGTTTTTTTTTAATGATTCATTTACAGTGCTGGCAGAAAGGGCTTTTTTTTTTTTTTTTAAACTTTTCTCTACTTTCCTATTGCTTTTTTTTTTTTTTAACTTTTCTCTCCCTTCTCCCATCAACGTTTCAGTAGGTGAGTCCAAAGGCTTGGTGCAAATATCTTAAAAGCACTGAAAAAATTAAATTTAAAATGTATACCTTATTAAGCAAACAAACAAACACACAACGCACTGCGGTGCTTTCAGGAAGAAGGCATGGTGTGCAAGACAGGTGTGAAACCAAGTCGCCGTTAACTGAGTTCCAGAAGGAAGAGCTTCCTGCGATCTGGCCCTGGGGTCACACCTGTCCTTGAGGGGCCCCAACTCCGGCCAGTGAGGCACCAGCAGCAGCCTCCTCTGCAACGTGGATTTAAGCAAACAGTGACTGGGTGTCACGGCTGCTCCCTACTGCTTTGAGGAGTGTCCCTGAGGAGTATCCCTAGTATCCTCTGGGCAGAGGAAATTGGGGGTGAGGGGTCTCAGGTTCTAACTGGGGTCCTGTCACTAGGCCTGTAGCGGCCCCACGGCCCAATATTCCATGATGGGAAGGACTGTCCAGAGTGGCTTGTGCCGTGTGCCTCCAGGCTCCATCCTGGCTTACGGTTCCCACCCTCAAGGTTCCAGGAAGCTTCCTAGGTTCTTGACTCAAACAATGGGGACAGAAGTGGAGAGCCTCCCCTCATGGCCCGGAGCCTGGGGCCGTGAAACTCCCTTCCATCGCTTACACCTGTCTCCTTCTTTCTTTTCATTTCTTCCCTGTTTTCCCATGCCTCCTTCCTCCGTTACTCTGGACATTCTACTCCCTCCCTCAGAAATAACATCCCGAGTTTCTTCTTGTGACATATACATTTTCAGCTTCCAGAATGTTCTGGAACTGGGCAGAGAGGGAGGCCAGCTTTAGTTTCCCGCGTGGAGGCTAATCTCCAATCTCCACCACCATCTGTTTAGGTGACTTTAGGCAAATGGCAGACATGCACTTAGCTCTGCTTGCTCATTGGTAAAACAGAGAGAAAACTCCTCTATTTCTCAGACTCACTTAAAAAAAAAGGGGGGGGGTGCTCTCTGAGAGGTAGCTATCATTATTAGGTGGCTTCCAAAGCAGTGTTCCCAGCCCACTGAGCTACAACAGTACGCTTC
Organism: Vulpes vulpes; assembly: GCF_048418805.1. Lineage (NCBI taxonomy): Eukaryota > Metazoa > Chordata > Mammalia > Carnivora > Canidae > Vulpes > Vulpes vulpes. Next base: position 87,712,216 of record NC_132789.1, read on the forward strand.
CTACAAAGCTGCAGATGGAGGACAGCCTAGATGTGATGCACCTGCCGAGCCCCAACCAATTGGGCAGCTTTCGGGTTCCTCCTCAGCCCCTCCAGGAAGCCACCATGCTGCTGCTCCTCCTCAAGGATCTGCTTGGCTGCTTGTTACGCCCACTGCTCTTCCCTTCAGTCCAGACTGGAGCGGGGCCTCTGCAGACCCAGAGAACTGGGGTCCTGGTCCACAGCCTGTCCACCGACCTCGCAGGCCTACCATTGCCCTCCAGATCCAAGGGAGGGCCTTTGCCAAGCTCTTTCCAAATTGCCTCCGCTTCCAAACCACAACACGTGCAGAGGGAATGTTGGAGGGGGTGCGGGTAGGGGCATGTGGTAGTTCTACCAATTTAAACATGGCCTCCTCGGCATTTCTAGTTCAACGGTCTACAAATAAAGTTTGTCAGGGTGGGTGAGGGACAACTGCATCTCACTTCTTCCAAAGCTCCTCTTGGAGCTGCAGGATTGGCGCTACATCTAATGGATTTGTCTTCCTCTGGGATTTCGAGTCCCTTGTCTGTGCCCCTAAAGTTGTGCCTGGAACCCAGACCCAGAGTATTTCAGAAGCTGCTGGAAACACATTACTTCGGGGCGGTCCCATTTGGAGGACAGGGAGTGGTGGGATTTTTTCCTCCAAGTCAGTTTTGCTGACGGATGGTGGACCCTCCCATCCTCTGAACTCCCAGGAAGCCTCTGCTGCGTGTGGCAGCCAGTCAGTGTCCACTTGGTAAAAATAGCTTTTTAATTTATTGACTGGCAAAATGCTCTATTTACTGAACCATTCTGGGTTCCTCTAAAGATAAAATGGAGGTAAAGCCCAAAAGGAAAATTAACGCTTTAATGCAGTCTTGCAGACTTCTGCTTCATTTCATTGTAAATTGAGTGCGATAAAACACAGCCATCGGCAGGCTGCGTAAAGCAGCTGTATAATTTTCTTTTGTGCAAGGAACTAATTCTCCAGGATAGGACTTCTCACCTCAGAGAAGTCTAACGATGGTGGATGGCTCCTGTACACTAATTATGTCTTCCTTTATATCTTTGGCTTGAACTCTAATTTGCTTACAGTTTAATGAACATCAGTTCTCGCTGCGAAGTATCTAAGTACCTAGGAGATTGAATCCTTAGGCAGTCAAATGCTCTCACTCCCAACACTAATCTTCAAACCCTCCGCATTCTACGCCGACTTCCAAAGGAGAGTGGCTCTTTAAAGGCTTGTGAATCACTTTTGAGCAGTAACTGTGCACTTAAATTAAAAGCCATGATCTGGCAGGAGACTTGGGTTGTGCTGAAAATAATAATAATAGCAATTTTTACAAAAAGGCTTTCCTGGTTTCGGTACTGGGTGCAACGTGCCAGCTTCCATCACTGCCTGGTGCAACAGCTGTGGGGTTTATGGCTGTTTCCCTGACTTTGGGTTCCCCAACAGTTTCTCCAGAAAGTCTCTGTTTCTTTCTTTCTTCAGGAGATTTCTCTTCGTGTCTGAGAATTTAGGAAAATGAGCAACAGTGGAGACAGGAGAGGGGTTTCCAACACGGGCCTCACAGCTCACTCCCAGAACAGTGATGCTGAATTTACTCTGATGGTAGGTGATCTCAACTGATAAAATTACAACTCATAACAATCCTGTGTTCACTTTCCCATGGCTTCTCCAACTTCAGTATTTGTGATGAAGGATCATGCAGGTGAATGACCTGCGAGGACAAAACACAGAGTCTCATCCGGCGAGTCCGGGGTGGGACCCTGGGAGTCGGCATTTCTGAGAAGGCTGCTGCTGCTGCTGGTCCGAGGACCACACTTTGAGCTGCTTTCCCTGGATTATCTGATTTGTCTTCATTACAAGCTATGAGGTAGGTATCTTTTCCAGATGAGGTCGTTGAGGTGCAAGGAGCTTCAGTCACACACCTGAAGGACGCCTGGGCAGCTCAGGGGTTGAATGTCTGCCTTCGGCTCAGATGGTGATCCTGGGGTCCTGGGATCGAGTCCCTCACTGGGCTTCCCACATGGGGCCTGCTTCTCCCTCTGCCTGTGTCTCTGCCTCTCTCCCTGTGTCTCTCACGAATAAATCAATAAATAATCTTAAAAAAATCACGCCCCTGAGGTCACCTGCTATAAAGGGCAGAGTCTGACTCTGTAACCTAAACCCACAACTCCTAGAGTACCTCCCCTCTTTTCCAGCAGGTGCTCTTATGAAAAGGTAGATGCAAAACTTGATACAATGAATTTCATACAATGTATTGCAGAGCATTCCGTGGCTAGTCCTAAATGAAGCTAATAAGCCATCTCTTCATTTCTCCACGTTGTCAAAGTTTGCATCCATCCAGGCACGGCTGTGTGGCCCTGAGGAGAGACCGTGCTCTGCAAGCACTGGTTGGGGGCCTGACCAGGGCCAGCCGGGAGCTCCGGCCAAGGCAGGGGGAGAACGGCCTGGCAGAGATCTCTGGTCACACCCATCACTTTCAGCAGCCTCCAAAGAAACCAATGTTCTTTCCGATTACTCTGGGTCAGGCTCCTCAGAAGGGATGGCAGGGGAAGAGGTAACTCTGGGACCTCACTTGAAGATCGCTAGTGGCGCAGTACACCTTCCCGTGTTGCTTCTCCACTTTGTGGGATAACTCACTGCCCTCTAACACTGCGCACCCAAGTTGGGACCTAAAGGGAGAAACAACAGCACCTAGTTAAGTGCGCGGGCTCTGGAGCCAAACTGCCTGGATTCAAACTCTGACTTACCTAGTTGCTGCGGGTTTGGGCAATTTGCATAAATTCTCTGTGCCTCAGTTCCCTCACCTGTAAAGGACAGATGATGATCACGAAAGCATCTGCCTCATAGGCTTAGAGAGAAAATGACATGAACGGATTCGATGCATGGGATAATCCCTCAGGAGAGAGAAGCTACAATTCTTAATAGGAAGCTGGAACGGCCTTGCTGAGAGTGTCCCTTAAAAACATAGGTGACGTTTCTTTTTTTTTCTGTATTTAAGGCCAAGTAGCTAATTTTACTGATTCCTCCCAACAGAGAATAATGAGAAAAGATCCATCACTCGACACTGCCTGGTCCCCAACATCTGGAAAGAATTGACGCTATAAATAGTCCAAAGCAGAGAGGGGAAAAAAATGTATAGGTGGATGTTAGCACTTTTATGAATTATGCTTCTGTTTATACTTTGAGTCTTGAGGCTATTTAAATCTGTCCTTTGATTATAGCTGTGTGTATGGGAGGTATTTGCTGAATCCAGTTCCTACGGTATCAAAGTAGGACCGAAATGCAAACATACTTGTAAAGTGGAAACACACTTTTATTTCCTAAGGGTCCCATAATCAAGGCAAAAGCTATTACTTGATCACATAATTAACCTTAGGAATAGAAGTGTAAACAGCACAATTCATGAATTTGTTAATTGGTCTTCCTGCTACTGATATTAGCCCAAGTTGATCTGTTGTTCTCCTCTGTTGATTATCTTAAATAGGAAGTTTTCTAATTTGGATTTCTCCAGGGTAAACAAGGGAAAAGAGTGAAGTAAGAGCTTTTTAACAATTTGAGAATAAGCTGTAGGTAGGAGACTTTTTTCTCTTAGGGGTGGACACAACGTGAAGGAAGAAACTCTCACAGCGGAGTGGGGCCCCTCTCCAGACTTCTGTTCTGTGCACCGATTAGCCAGATTGCTGGTTACTGATGTGGGAGGCCACCCCCTTCCCCCAGGCAGTGGAGCCGTAAAACAACCAGTAATGCTTATCGGCAGTCATGCTTCCAGGACGCTGAATCAGTCTAATTTAGCTCTAATTTATTTCACCCAATGCAATGACTTCTTGGCTGAGGGAAATGAACAGAAACACTCGGTGGGTTTAGGCTCAGGCCCTGCAGATGGAGGGGGCTGTGTGGTCAGGGGTGGGAAGGCCCTGGAGAGCAAGAGCAGGAGGCCCTCTCCTAGGAGGAGTCTTAAAAAACTCTACTCACCGAAGCTGGTGCCATTGCATTCTGAGAGAAGAGGAAATGTCATGGCATTTCTCTTCCAACATGGCACACCTGTGTGGGAACCCGATTTCCAGAAGCAGCAAATCAATACTTAAGAGATCTTTCCTTAAAAAAAAAAAAAAAAGAGAGAGAGAGAGAAAGATCCTTCCTATGGAGCCCTGGTTATGAAGCAGAATAGTTTATTTAAATTAGATCCTGGGCCTCTGGTGGCTGCTTTAATATAAAAACAAAACCAAAACCAAACAAACAAACCAAATGCACCAAAGGTGGTGATACTAGGCCTGATCTGTTCACACTAACTTAAAACTTGAGGATACATCTTATGAATAGTCACTGAGGGCCAGAAAATTAAGAAGCTGCCCATTTTAACAAATAGCTCATTTTATTTGATAAGGTGATGGTTAAGTAGTAGCTCTCAAAACAGAAAAACTTGCTAACAGTCTCCCTTGTTGCTTTGAAACCTTCCAGAATCTTGCTGGGTAAGAATCCAGATCGCCAACCCAAGCCACAGTGAAACAGACACTAATGAGTAGCCTACGCACCCAAACACCACAAACCAAGTGCAGACACAGAATGTCTGATGTTTGGGGGCTTCCTGGCAACTTAGGATGTGTTTGAAAGGATTAGGTGGTTGCAGCTGGCGTGTCATTTAGGCCTTAGGAATCAGGCTGGCCTACTGAGCCTGCAGCGGCAAGCCCCTTCCACCCACCCGGTCCTCCCGCACCTATGGCCTCTGAGGCTCACCCTGGCTCTAGGGCTGTTAGAGAGACCAGCCAGGGGACATGGAGAACTCAGGGACAATGCCGATGTTGGCTCCAGGTAGGTTTGGAAGGTCAGGAGTGACTCACGGTGACAGCACACCCATCATAGCCACACTGAGTACCAGTACCTGCAAGCTGCCCAGGTGCGACAGGGCCTTTGGCATCGAGGAGATTGTGCACGTCCCCGGGCATTCCAGTGAGCAGAACCTAACATAGGCAACAAGGGAAGTTCCTCCAACTCATTGCTCCTCCTCTTCCACTTGCCCCGCTCTGGCCTTTTTGAGATTTAGCAAAGGAATACCAGATAGGAAAGCATATCAAGATGCTGCATCCTCTCCTACACCCAGCCACAGAGGCAAACATTCGCAACTAGCTAATTCTTCTGTATATCTCCTATCTTTCTATAAAATGTGCTTCTCTTTTAATTTTTTTTTTTTTGTTTTAGACACTGACAACTTCTAATTTTGGTTGATAAGGAGTTAACTCTCTTTCCTTCCATTCCCCTCCCCCCGCCATACATTTTAGCAAAATCCTCCATTAGTATTTACATGTTTATGGCTAGATAATCATGGTTTACTGCAGGGCTAAATAGTGCACTATGCCTACGTTTTTTCACATACTACTTTGAATTAATAATTGCTTCATTTTTATCTGTTGCATTGCTCTTAATATATTGAAACTTTAAAAAGCTTTTCTGACTTTATCATCAGATGTCCTGAATACTGAGTTTTTGTTCTTTAAATGATCTATCATGATAATGAGATGATATTTATCATTCTCCTTTGTATTCGTGGGGGACCTCCCTGCTTGCACCTCCACTGGTGGTTTCCCAATCCCAATAAGCATTATTAGTGTCCTAGAACCCCTCACCTGTACTGAAATCCCTACTTTCTGTATGCCATGTTTTCCTCTATCATGGCTTATTTCATTGTTTTGTTGGACTGTATTTTCCACAAGCTTCTTAAGATAGAGTTTGTGAAGAGGTAGTATTTGCTGTCATATGTCTGGAAATCTTTATTCTCCCTTTCACTTGATCGATAATTTGGCTGGGTGTGTAATCCTAACTTGAACATTATTTGCCTGTGGAGTCTTGCAGACCATTGTCTTCTAGCAGCAGATGTTGCTACTACTGAGAAGTCTAAAATTGCAATTCTCATTTTTTCCCCCGATTTTTCTTTCCACAAGTTTTGAGGGGCTTTTTAGCCCAAGTGTTCCAAAATTTTGTAATGATGAATCATTATGGATTTTTTTCCCATTCATTTATTCAAAGGACACTCCAATTTAGGGGCTTTTTATCTTTCAATTCTGTTCCTTTTTCTTGTATTTACTTTTGAATAATTTATTCTCTGCTTATTTTCTTGTTTGAAACTGCTGTGATGTAGATGTTACATGTCCCAGACTGATCCTCTATTTTTTTCTCTACAAATTTCCATCCCTTTTAACTTTTGATTTCCTCAATTTTTATTTTCCAATGAAGGTTTTTCTTTTTCTTTTAAAATTTCTACCACATTTTAGTTTCTATGATGCCTTTTAAAAATTGTATCCCATTCCTGTATTATAAAAGGCAGTATTATATCTGTCTGAGGTTGTCATTATAGTTCTTTTTCAAAGTTTGTATCATAGATTTTTTGGCTTAGTCATTCAAAGTGGAGGTCTTTCTCAGATACTTGGTGATTCTTGACTATTTAAGAAATAGACACTGTAAAGGCGATAGAAAGCTCTTGTTTGTGATTGGAGCTCACTGAATGAGGCATTTCTCCTTTGATTGGGTGGGGAGCCAAGTTTCATACTTGTCTAGAGACAATTTCTTCATCTGCTTTCCTTCATCCAAAGTTGTTGAAATCTTTTGTCTCCTTGATTCTCCTGTCTTGCTCCTCTTTGGAGGTTTTTAATTTCTCCACTATTTTTAATTTCTCCACTATTATTTCTCCTTTTTAATTTCTCCACTATTATTTATAAGTAGGTCTTTGGAAAGAAAGAAGTAATTTGTCATTTTAAGCTGGATTGCATATTACTTTCTAACAGGTGAGACTGCTCTCAGGTCCCTGGCACATTTTGGGAGGTGGTTTTGGCATTGTGTTCTGGGAGTCTCACAGATCTTCCAGATTAAGTTTTAAATGATGGCCTGAGACACAGTCACCAATACTGTTGTGAGCAATAGCAACAGTACTGCAGATGGCTACCGTTCATTGAGTAGGTGTGCAGCACCATACCAGGTGCATTGTGTTATTTCCTGTGACATTCACAAGTTACTTTCTTTTTTACAGATGATGAAAGCAGTTGAGATTTTTAAACTCTCCCGTTCCACAAATGGCTGAGATAGAATTTGATCCCAACTGTCTCTCTCATTACTGCTGCTGCTGCTGCTACCACTATTGGCTGCTAACACTTACCATGGATTTGCAGTAGCAGTCTAACTTCTCTCTTTGTGACTGTAATTGAGTGTGAATCTTGCTCCTCATTTGCTTAGTTGTCTGAGACGGTAGGCATGAATGCTGCATCAATGGTACATCACTGCACTGGTGATTTTAAAAGAAAAAAATCTGGGGTGGGGGTGGTGGGTGGGGGGTGGGTGATGCCTGTGTGGCTCAGTTGGCTAAGCATCCAACTCTTGATTTTGGCTCTGGTCATGATCTCAGGGTTGTGAGATCAAGTTGGGCTCTGTGTTCAGTGCAGAGTCTGTTTGAGATTCTCTTTCTCCCCCTCTCTCTGCTCCTTCCCTTGCTTACATGAATGTGCTGCCTCACTAAATGGATAAATAAAATCTTTAAAAAAAGAAAAACATTTTCTTACATAAGTAACCTTTTTTTTACCTACCTTGACTGTATTCTCATTGCTATGTGAACCTTTTACAATAAGTCCTTTCTATATAAGCAACTCACTCTCTTTTGACCCTGCAATTGGAAAAAGTGAGAGGATTCACTAGAGCCAAGCCATGCCAGGAATTACTACACAAGTTTTCAGGCATCCCTATGTGAAATCCAGGACCTTACCTACTTCTATGGCATCATGTTAGCTCCCAGGTTGACAGGTTGGGACTGAGGGCTACATCACCTTCTGCTATGACCCAAGACAACTTACATGTTCCCATACTTACTTGCAAGGCAACGTTGTGAATCAATATATGTAATATACTAGTTAAGAGCTTGTGCTCTGGAGCTACAATGCCTAGGTCTGAATCTCCATTTCTCCAAGGTTTTTTTCCTCTTAACTATATGGCCTTGAGCAAATTACTTGACATCTCTGTATCTATTTTCTCATCTGTACAATGGGATTAATAATAATACATCATGAGACTGTTGAGATTAAATGAATAATAAATGAATTTAAAAATACTTGTAACCTTAGGGATGCCTGGGTGGCTCAGTCAGTTGAGCCTCCAATTATCATCTTGGCTCAGGTCTTGATCTTGGGGCCATGAATTCAAGCCCTGCTTTGGGCTCCATGCCCAGCATGGAACCTAGTTAAATAAAAATAACTTATAACCATGCTAAGTTTTAGAAAGTGCACCTAAGCGTGCAATGGCAGCTAGTTACCACACTTTATTACTGGTAATAACTACAAGCCTTTAGTGAATACTTACTATATAACAGGCACTCTGATAAGTGCTTGACATATAACATCTCACATAATCCCCATAACATGTTACCCCATTGACAGATGAGGGAATTGAGGTTGAGAGAGGCAGAGGTGGATTTTCTTTGAAACTGATGAAGCCAAGCTTCAGCGTCCCTCATTTAACAGATCCTTGCAAGAGCGACGGGTTGCTGAGGGTCATAGAGTATTCCAGGTGGGAAGGAGAAGCCAGGCTGCAATTAGAAACACTTCTATTAAAGTAATTCTGGCAATTGCCTACAGAGATCTCAGACAAGAGGAAACTGCGGCATTAAGGCTCCAGTAATTTGTTATAATCTTTATTTTTCTAAATAATCACTTTTGAATCTAATTATGTAGATATTTTCTTTACAAGGGTCCTTAAGTTTACAAGCTTCAGGTCCCCCAAACCCAGATCTGTCTCTTACCAGATGTGCATGCAGTTTTATTTTTAACCTCTATACTTTACCGTGTCCTTGCTGCATTTGTTTAAGCTACTCAAACTCACTTTACAGAGGTATAGAGCATCCTCATGTTGAAAGGCCCATGGTAGTGGGGGACTATACTGTCTTGCTGATTGCATTTAGCAAGGCATATGTGTTTGGTAAAGTCTTAATAGGCTTCATCAATATACATTTAAAAAGTCTTGCAAGTAACCTTCTTTTTCTGGTGAATAGTGGCTTGACGTCTCTTTTACAATCTCTGAACCTCCTAGAAAAAGGGTAAATTGGCAATATATTTTTGTGGTCTATTACATTTTAATCTTTGATTTGCAAGGGTGATTTCAACATAATTTTTCTTCTGCAAACCATGACTGCTAAAGCAAAACAAAACCCAAAGATAAACAGCTTTCATAGGTTTTGCCACGATAGATTTTTCAAAGCAAGGAATGAAACGTCAAAACGTCCACTCAGTGGTTCCTTGTCCTTAAAAATCCTGGGGAGAATCAGATCATCTGAAATAGAAACTCTGCTATTTTTATACCCAATTGCAAATCGGGACGTTGCCAGGCTTTCGTCTCTGCAACGAGTCTTCCTAGGAACTGGATCTAGAATTTATTTATACTTCACACTTTGGGGAAAGGTGCATTCTGAATCCTTTCAGTTTTTGAAACTGAAGAACCTTTGAAATTACCTTTCGATATTTCTTGATCTCCTCCATCTAGAAAGAGAAGGTGGCAGAAGAATGAAGCTGGTGAGACCCTCACTCATTTGGGCACCACTAGTATTAACCGAATGGATAAGGAAACACATTAGCTAGTGAACGATGTCATGTTATTTTTGTTTGTAATTCAAAGCAATGACTAGGCACTCCCAATAAAAGGGAGCTGGGTGTAGTCACTTTGAATCTAACTCAAAATCCATCTCCTAAACAAATAAAAATTCATCTCCTAGGCAGTAGAAAGCGCCAACATTAAAAATTAGGCACCAACTTTTCAAATTGCCCTACGGTTGCTTAATGCAGGACTTCAGAAACAGTGTGTGAACACACACACATCCTCTTCAGCCGGTGAGGCCACTGATCAATCCTGGAAAAGACTTAAGAAATCTCCTTTTGGTTACCAAGACCTTCCTTTTATATGGCCCATTCCTCTTTTTTATTTTTATTTTTTTAATAAAGAGGGAAAAGGCTTATGGGAAATGATGTTATTATGACTGAGAACGTGAGGCTTATTCTGAGGTTCTGATATATTCAGTGTGTGTGTAATCTTTAAAATGCAGTAAGGCAGGGAACATAAAACCTGTGTCAGAAGCATTTATTCAAATTAATTCATCAGCAACACTAAGCCCCTTTTACTATCAGTAGAATGGCTCTACAAGCAGGAGGTTCTCCTAGAGCTGCTGTAAAGCACAAGGCTGAATCCTTTACTGGATGATGAATCTGATGGAGTATGGGTCATAATCCAACTGCTTTTCATTGGGGGTGGAAGACAACTAACAGAAGGAAAATGAATAAAGTGGTGTCTGAGAGAAGGATTCGGGAAAAAATGTAATGTCAATCCACTCCTGCCACGCAGACCTGCTGGTACCTGGTTGCAGTCTGGAGTGGGAGGAGTTACAGGAGCCCGGATGGAGTCAGGCAGTCTCCTAGGTGTCTGCTCTCCTCTACCTCTGGACTTGTAAAGTGCAATGAGTGTGTCGGGGAGAAGTGTACAGAAAGCAAGGCACACTGCCTGGTCTGGAGAGGCTGCCCTGATTTCCTGTTTCACTCAGGGAAGAGAAAAACAGTCATTTTTGTTGTTGGATTGTAGCTTCTAATCAATTCAGATAAACAAAGGAGACTCTAAAATAGACTAGTTCAGAAAGTATAAAGTGGCTTAAAAACAGTACACATAACTGAATGTCAATTACTTTTTGAAATTAAACAAATAGGCTAGAACATTTACTTAACCATTTGGTGTGCATTGACTGTTGCCGATTAATGAAATAGCTGTGGTTACTCAATCTCAGTGAGGGAGTTACAAAGCACCAAAATTATAAACAATTCCAATGATAAAAGAAAGACAGTAAGCTTTGATCAATCCAACAAGTATTTACGGAGCACTTGTTATGGGCCTTTGTGGGTTACTTCTGTGCCCCAACTTTAGCTTTAGTTTCAGGCAAGGTTGATCTTTAGAGACGTGTAACACCTAAATGTAGGGACTGCCTGTATTCTGGTGAGAAGATTTAAAAATTCAGTTATATAAGGTGGTGAACTTCTTCACTGAGGAGGCCACAAAGCAAGGTTCCCTCCGTGACCTTTCTTACTACACTGACAATAATTTAATTCCTGTAGAAGGAGGTTAACATATTCCCTTTCAGGAACAGATCCACTGAGATAAAGATTATTCATTTACTCATAAAATAATATTTAATGAACACTTAAGTGTGTTCAAAAGCACTGGTAGGTGCCCTATACCAGTCTACCTCACAAGGGTTCCATAGGACTCAAATGAGAAATCTATGTGACTCCATTTAAAATAATGTAAATTGTTATATATAGAAAAGTGCTATTTTTATTACATACCTGAATGAGTCACAAAACACTTTCAATTGTCCCTAAATATAGGAAGTTACAATTATCTGGGTCTATTTTCCTAAAGTTTTAATAGTAGCTACTATTTATTGAGCTTTAAGTACCATCAGTATGTTACATGCTTTTTAACATTTCACTTAATCCCTCCAGTAACCTTAGTAGGTTGGTACTGCCTACATTCTAAAAGATGAGGAAACAGGAGGTTAAGAAATTGGATAAGATTCCTGTAACTAGACAGTATTACAACACTGGGACTTGAATTCCCACCTATCTGTCTGCAAATCCTATGAGCTCAATTCTATTATATAATGTATTCATTTTAAAGATGATGTTTTTCTTTAATTATATTATACTTAAGCCACATTTGTATTATTAAAAATCAAAGCGGTTGGTTTCCAGATTACCAAACAGAATTATGACTTCTTGATCATTTGGGATTGTCGACCATGAATAGTAGTAATGGCACTGGCTATGCCCTGGTTCATCCTGAAGCAGGCAGGGCTGCTCGCCCCTGAACTCAAGACCTCATGTGATATTTGCCTGTGTTTAGCCATGTGGTTTTCTGTCTTCTCTTTTATCCCCTGTCACTTCTGACGGTCCTGTGCCTGTAATGTGCTGGGGACTAATAAACTGCATGTGCAATGGCAGGGATCTAAGGCAGTGGTTCTAGGTTGCAAATGTGACTCACCTGGCACGCTGGTTTAAATGCAGATTCTTGGGCTCCATTCCCTGCTGTTCAACATTAGTAGCTCTAGGAGCTTGAGGCCCAAGAATTGCTGCTCTGTGAGTAAAGAACACACACTTTATGACTGTGAGAAATGTATTCTCTTAGCAGCTTGTTTTTATTGTTTTAGATTTTCAGCTATGGCCTGGGGATTAAATATAGGGATTAAATAAAATTTTAAATATATAGAAGAGGTGAGTGGGAGATGGAAACTGCTATTTGAGAGGCTACATAATTTGAATAACTGAACTTTGTTTTTTCATTCATATTTTAAAATATTAGATTTAGATTTATTGACTGAAACAGCAACAGAAGAGCCTGAAAGTATCACAAAAGTAACTTATTTTTTCCAAAACTCTGCTTCTGGAAAGACTGTCAAAATTCCTGATCTCTTTCTTCTTAAAGAGCATGAGTATGGATGCTTGCTCTCTGCTAGTTCTCCGACTTCTGACAAATCACCTAACCAGTCTGAGCCAGTTTCACCCTCATCTTTTAAAAGGACATAACAGTACCTACTTCTCAGGGAGGGTGGGAGGTCCAGAGATAATCCACAGAACGTTCCTGGTAAGTACTCAATATGTGGTCAAATTTGAAAATGAACTTTTTTAAAAAAAAGGAAGAAAAAAAAAAAAGAATTCCAGTTGTACCTATCACAAAAGTATTGTAACTCTTTTAGGGACCCATATTTCACATTTACATATCCAATGTTGCACAGAGATAGGCACAGTGGAATGTCCTTCTTTATAGTCCAAGGAGATAAACAAAATTTACATTTGTGGCACATTCTTCTTGCTTTAGCTGTATGAAACAGGCCTGGAAGTACTGATCTCTATGTCACACTAGAGGGAATGCAAAGAAACCAAGACTTTGATATCTTAAATAGCAGAGACAAACCCTCAATATTTATAATGAAATATTATTTACTTCAGTGGAAGAAACAGGCATACTAACATGAAAAAACACATTTTATTGCACTTAAGTTATAAGAAAATAAAATTTCTAAGTGAATCAAACCATAGACACAATCCCTTTAAAGGTTGTTTTCCTCCATCATGTCAGGTTGTTACATAACTAAAATTAACCAACTTGAATCTGATTGTTTTAAATCAGACTATAAATAAAACAAAAAAAAAATAAACAGGAGGAGGAAAAAAAGATCACCTAGGATACAGTGTTAAACCACTTTCACAGTTCAGCTTGAGTTGTGGCTCTTGGAGAATGAGGCAAACCATTTGACTTTTTCATTCATTTCATTTGTTTGCATGTGACGCCTTTACTACAAAAACTGAATAGTTTCTGCTTTGTCAGTTTCTCAGAGCAATAAAACTGTAACAGTTGTTTTCCCAAATACTGTAAAACACTAAGACTGACCAGCAACTTTATTTGTTTTATATATTTTTAAAATATTTTGTCAGTTTTATTATGTACGTTCATCCATTCACCACAGCCCTCAAAAAGAAAAGTTTCTCCACAGAACAGGCGGCAATAGCTCTGTTCCAAGGAATGTGTTTTAATTTTTGCCCAGATAAAAGAAAATAAGCTTTGCACACACTCTCAATTCTTTACTTGCAGGCAAACTTCACTCTTTATTATCTGAAACTCTCCCATTCTCAGCCTCTTAGAGGCACAGATGGTTCAAGTTTCAGTGGCAAAAAGTCTTTTTTCTGTAACCAAACTAGAGCAAATTTGGAATTCAGTCTGGGACTAAAACGTCACAGCAGAAAAAAAATAAAAAAAAATAATTTGCTTTTTTTTCTTTCTTTCATTTAGCAGCATAAATAAGTTTGGCCACTGGGAGTACAGTACAGGGGTGGGACAACAATCCCATATTTGAAGACCTACTTCTAGCACCAGCATCAAGAATTAAATCCATCTCAGGACTCACAGAACCCAGGACAACTTGCCACCTTTGAGCAACATATGCATTGAAGAGTGTATGTGGAAGCGACAGGAAATAGATTAACAGAGGCTAATACTGTGATTGATTGACATTGGCAATGGTTGGCAAAAAAAAAAAAAAAAAAAAAAAAAAAAGCTTTTCATGATAACTGTACAAAAACAATTCACAGTAATTTTTTTTTTTTTTTAGCTTTTCCACTCCAGAAAAATGACTTTTTGTTGCAGATGCTCTCTAACGAGAAAGTCAGCCAGTCCTTGGTTGGGTGTTATTGCAGCCCCTTCCTAGGTCTCAGTGGTAAAAGGACAGGCTAGCAGAATCTGTAACGAAGCTTCAGCGTTAACGCTGCCCAGTGACCACTGGAGAAGAAAATAAAGAAATAATTGCACCTGGTTTGATTTAGAAAGTCTCATTTTGCAAAGCTGCCCTCAGTCAAAAGTGAAGCCTTTTATGTGATGAGACAGCAGACGCCTCTCGTGTCAGTTACGGTTTGTCTTGTCTTCCTCTTTTCCTTCTTCTTCTGTAGATCTTTTCACTTTGTTGCCCCAAGCCAACATCCTGCACCACTGAGAACAAGGGATTTTTTTTTTGTCTTTTTCTTTTCTTTTTTCTTTCTTTTTTTTTTCTTTTTGTGTTTTGTGAGTTTTTTTGGAGTTTTTTTGCTTTTTTTCTTCTGTTTTTTTTGTTTGTTTGTTTGTTTGTTTTTTATTTTTTTGTTTTTCAGGGGGAAGGGCAGGGAGTATATCGTCTACACATTTGGACAAATTTGTCTTTTCTGCTCTTCACTTCATGTCCACATCAAAGTCCAGCACCAGCAGCTTGGTTTCCTCAGTCCCATTCCGACTCCCAACTGCACACACCAGCTTTGTGTTTGAGGCTCTGATCCGCCACACGACTCCCCCACTCCCCCCACTCTCCAATGTGACTAGGTTTCGAATAAATTCACCCGTTTTCAAGTCCCATAGTTTTACAGTTCCATCATCTGAGCTGGTAATTACAAAGTTCTTGTTGAACTGTAAACAGGTCACAGCACTCTGATGCTTGTTAGGACCTAGGCAAAACCAAAGGAATTCAATTACTGGTTAGAAATCATGGGTATGGGCAAGTTACATGGTAACTGTAGACTTCTACATTAGAACGTACAATAAATGAAATATTTAAAATGCTGCATATTTAGAAACTGTGAGTATTTTAGGATCAGTAGGGTTGTAGGAAAATCTTGTAGCTACTTGTAACTGAAACTTTAACTTTCAAGACTTCTGTCTTCCAGGAAGCTTGGCTAACTACCAGGCACACGTTTTGTTTTCTGGCTGTGTAAATAAGAGCTTTCTTAGTGGTGATGTAGATAGCCCAGCTCCATGTATTCTGCCGACAGATGAACGGGCACATCTACTACCCTTACCAGTTTGAACTGACCATTCAAAGGCAAAGGCTGAATGACCACAATTCCAAAATTCTGAGAAACAGACACAACCAGTGAGTAAAAAGCTGCAGTAGATCCTACCAGATGGCCTCACTGAAAAAAAAAATCACTTTTCAGTGCTATGACCAATAAAAAGAAGTTAATCATGACATAAAATGTTAACACTGTTGTGCCTCATTTAATATTAGTGGCTTTCACATGTTTCTTTCTTCATTTTACTAGGTGCTATTATTCCTTCCATCCTAGTTAAGCAGATGGTTAAAGGGTCTAAGTTGAGGCCAAAGCAATTTTCTATCAGATTAGAGATGTTTTCTTTTCCCCCTCAGTAAGGTAGCTCTTTAATTTAAAATTGGACTACAAATTCAAAATTTAAAAAAAAAAATCACTCAAAAACCAAAATGAGTCTGTTGCTTCTATGATACAGCCAAGATCTTTCTTCACATTGTTCTTTAAGGTTAGGTCGAGTTAACTGTACATGCAGGAAGTGATTAAACAATTTTATATTAAAAACACAATTTGAAACAATTTCTCAAGGGTAGCCTAGTTCTGTCAAGTCAGAGTGAAACTGCTCAGAAACTTATCCAAAATAAGCATTTTCATATTGTAGGAGGTTAATTCTTTTTGTGACACAAAAGCTCCATGCTTCTCTTTTGACTAACAATCTCATTTTTAACAAACACAACTAATGCTGAGTAGCCAAGACTTACCTTGCAATGTTTGTAAACACTGTCCTGTTTTGATATCCCAGATTTTAACTGTAGAATCTGCATTCCCAGAGACAAGAATATTGTCTTTGAGTTCCATTCCACTTGTTAACGACTGGTGTCCTGTTAACGTGTGAATGCAATTCCCTGTCTCCACATCCCACACTCGGATTGATGTATCAAGAGATCCACTCACCACGTGGATGCCATCAAACTGCAACAGACACAGCGTATTAGACTACAAATATGGATATTCTTGATATTTATTGACTTTAATCCTATGGGGGAGAAAAATAAAGCATGGGAAACAGGTAATGCCAGGAACAAAATGAGGTAACAGGATAAAGTGCAGGTAATCAAGCAAATCTACAGTGTACATTCTTAGAAGCTTCTATTAGAATTGCTTAGTTTTCTAAAAAAGATTTATTTATTGGGGGGGGGGGGGCGGCAGAGGGAAAGGGAGAGAGAGAGAATCCCAAACAGACTCCTTGCAGAGCACAGAGCCCAAAGCAAGGCTCAATTCCATGACCATGAGATCATGACCCGAGCAGAAATCAAGAGTTGGACACCCAACCTACTTATGAATAAGTTCTGGGAGCCACCCATGTGCTCCCAGAATTGCTAATTTTTTATGGCCAGTAGCTTCAAACTAGATGCAGAAACAATTTTGATAACAAAAGCAATACAGCACTTCTTCTCCAGCTTCCCAGCTATACCAAAAGTAAATAAATATCAATTCCTAAAAGATCTATAATAATATTGCTACCTCTTTTCTCAATCTAATTGTTTACTTAAATGAGAATATTCTATGCATTAAGGTTCTGAACATATCACAAAATATAAAAACAACTTCAGCCAAATTCCCTCTCCTCCAAATGTATAACATTTTCTAAGTTAACACATATATTTATTACCTATCAATACTTTGTGACATAGGCCGTATTCCATGAATTAAGAAACAAATATTCCAAGAATAGAGAACTGTCAGTACTGGGACTATATACTAATCTGCTGATTGGTAATGGGCAGTAACTGGCAAATAAACTATATAAGTAATAGAAAAATTTTCAAGTTGAAAATGCTATCTTTCAGAAAATGAAACAGACCCATTTTCTAAATTTGCTATTAATTTAGCTATTTCAAATATGACAACCCACTCAAGAATATCATGTTCAAATGTAAACAAAAAAATCAGTTTAGTCAAATTTACTTCCTTATGACTACAAATCAGTAGCTCTTTGATGGTAGAGGAGCCTGATGCAGAAAGGCTCCACTTCCACTTTGAGTGGGAATGGGATCGCAATTACATGGTCCATCAACTTTCAGCTATCAAGGCAAAGGGGCAGCTTTTGGCCAAATTAATCCTCTGCTAAGGAGTTTATTAAAATCCAGGTTATTTTCCTTTGAGACTATCTACCCATTAATTAATAGAGTGAAATGCAGGGCTACAAAGTTTCAGGTTCTAAGACAAATATTTATATTTTAGAGGAAAAGATCACAGAAAAGCTGAAACAAGTTATTTAAATAAGTTCAAAATTTACACTTCCTTCATGCCAATTTTAAAGTATATGTAAACAACAGGATAATCTGATTTGTCTTTTTTGGATTGTATTAAATCAGCAATTTGACAGCGATTATCGTTTTAGTCAAAACAATCTCATGATTCATCAGTGAAGCATCTAAGGGATACAAGAGATAGGATCCCTTACCTGTAATGAATAGACTCTATTAGTATGCCCCTGCAACGTGTGTAGACAGGTCTCGGTCTCCGGATCCCACACCTTCACCATAAAATCATATGCTCCACTAACAACCCTCCTGCCATCATACTGAACACAGCGGACTGCTGCTACATGACCCATCAAAACATGTAAACACTGGCCTGTCTCAATATCCCAAACCCTAAGAGTGGCATCTCGAGAACCGCTAACAACTCTGTAGTGGGGAAGACAGAAAAAAAGAAGTATTAGGATGTTTAATAACATGAGAAAATATGATATATAAAGTCAGTGGTTACTGAACTTTTTCCTTTCTTACTTAAGCAGGAATACCTGTTTTCAAAGAAATCCTATGTAAAACCTTGATACACAAACATTCAAAAGTCAAGCTACTTTGGTTGGGATGGGAAGCTGGGAAGCCCAGAATTCCACCTGCTTAGTGTCCTGCATTTATAAGCAGCTGCATAGTGTCTGGGGTTCTGGGGGACGGTTTGAAAACCGCTGTATTGTATTTGAAGCAGAAGCAGCAGCAGCTGCCGCCGGCTCCAATAAATACAAGATCTTGATTTTAGAAATAAAATGCTAACGTGAGCAACATGTATAAAATGTTAATGGCAGAACTCTGGTGGTAGTATTTTGAAAAATTTTATATTTCTTTTTTATTCTTTCTGCCATTTTCCAAAATTTTAATTATGAACATATATTTTCTTTGTGACTAGGGAAAAATTTATTAAATGTTATTCAACAAAGCAAATCTGAATTTGGAATTTAAACAGTTAGAGATAGGTGTGTTACACCATTATAATTCTGGTAAAATTAACCTGTTGTAGCATATCCTCTAACAAAGGCTGCTTATGTTTATAGTTATAGTCAACAGGTTATGGAGGTATTAAAATACACAGATTTTAGAAGATACACCCGGGGAGGCAGTAGAAATCCCTTCAAAATCTGGCCCAACATTAATAAAGCTATGCTCTTCTGAAGACCAGAGTGATACAAATATTGCAATCACCTCTGGATTACGAAGCAGAGCTGAAAATTCAGGTATCTTCATGTCATTCTTAAGAGATAAAGATAGGCCACAGTTGCCACATTTGGAAGAGTAGAGGAGAGCATTGAGAGATTTCTGTCAGAATATAATGGAAACTGAAATACAGGGTCTCTTAATATCAATACCCCAAATTTTAATAGTAGCACACACTGTTCAAAGTAGATTCAAATTACAAATGAAAAGGTAGCTTTCTTCACATATTACAAATCGAGCATGAAATCTGCTTAAGGTAATGGTTTTCACAAAGACGATGTTGTGGACAGAATTAAAGGTAAGGAGTGGATGGATTCATGGTAAGGTCTGCCAGAGAGGCCTTTTTTGACAAATGAAGTCAAAATCACATCTGTTTACCAGGGTACTGTGAAGACATGCAGATAGAAGATCGAAAGGACTTTAACAGGAGGGCTTTGTAGGAGGAGATCAAAGCAACGGCAAAGGCACTGAGAGGAAAAAAAGGCAAGCAGTCTGGTTTGGCTGGAACTATTTTGAAAACTGGATTGAGGATTTCTTCCTTGATTCGATAGACAACAGAAGGCTCTCAAAAGGGCAATGATACTATCATAATTAGAAAAGGATTCTCTGTCAGCTGTGTAAAAGGTGAGAAAACCAAGTGTGAAAGCTATGTAACTAGTTCAGGGGACCGGTAATGAGACACTAAACAGAAATCCATGGGCTTCAGCTTTTGTCTAGACAGAAGGGGATATGATGGAGTGGGGGTAGGGCATGTGGGTAATTAAAAAGGCCCAGAAGTTTGAAGCCTAAGTAACTGAATTTGTCCCACTAGTAGAGATGTAAATGCAAAGCAAGAGAGAGAGAAAGGTTTTTTTGAAGATGATGAGTCATCAGATGCAGAATAATAAAGTGCCATCCAAGATTAGAGAATAGAATTTCAAGGAGGAAGCCAACAAAACCATTAAATGAAGAAGGAAATTTAAAGACAATCCTCCAATTTTAAGCCAATATACTACTGCTTTGCTAGTATAGAAATATCTGAAGTCTAATAATTAAAGCCTAATTTAAGAGCACATTACCACTATCTCTCTAATAAACAGAATTATACAACTGAACTCTACACAAAAGCCCTCAAATCACAAATAACAGAGGAAGAATTCCCAACCATTACAGGATTTTCCCTTACCTTTTTTCATGGAGATGCATACAGCGGACAGTGGAAGTATGCCCATATAAGGTATGTATACATTCCCCAGTCTCTGCATTCCACACTTTTAGAGTCCGATCTGTAGATCCACTAATGATGATATTGTCTCTCATCTGTGATGACCATACTCCACCTGTGTGTCCCACTAATGTTCTCAGACACTGGAAAAACACTTAAGATGATTACTTTTGGTAGAAAGAAAAACGATTTACATGACATTTCAGTAGCTTATTAAAATCTGAGGTAAAGTTATTTATAAAATTGGATTGTTTCGCAAATCAAAAAATAACTTTTTATACCAATATGTCATGATACCATCACCATTTATTCTTTTTATTCAGTAGCATTACATACTAAACATACATACACTACTGAGGATCAAGTAGATAGAAAGTAAAACACTTATTAAAATATGACAGCTCCAGCCTGGTCTCTTTGATAAAATAATGCTAAAATTGCAACTTGGATTCTTCCATAGGAATGGATTCAATGAAAGAATGCCAACCATGTTAGGTGTGGCTACATACCACATTTCATCTGAATCTGCCCCAAGGCAGTAGTTAGGAGCCAGGCAAGGTACTTCTAGACAAGTAAAGACAGATATTAAAACTCTGAAATAAATCCAAAACTAATAATTACACTATGGAAATATGAAGCTGCTTTAAAAAATTTTTACATCTGACTTGGAATACTTAGAAGATTCTTGCCAAGAATCAACATGCTGTAAGACATTTTAAAAGTCAGGGTTTTTTTCCCCTCACATTTTCCTCTATTTTTTTTAGCTGATCAATTACTTAGTTTATGAAAACATTCTCCAGTGGACAGATAAAAATAAGTATTCACCACAGAACCATGAAAGCACAATACTGTATGCAGTGAAATTGATTGCTTGGACTGCTTTTTACTCCAAACTCCTATTTAAATACCATATCTGCTTTACTTTCATCTCACAGGGCTTGAAATAAGTCTAAATTAACATGATTTGTTTAACTTCTAAACTATAGGTAAGTTATCAACAGAGCAGTTTACAAAGAAAAATAAGTATCCCTCAATCACAGTTTTGAAAAATATTAAAAAGGACAATATAATTGTGATGGCTAATAAAGGTGGGAAAAAAGTAAGCCAAGAAAAAGATGAAGCATATTTGTTAAAATCATATAATAGCTAAGTCACAAAGATAGACAAATTATTTACAAGAAGGAATTAATGACATCCCCAACCTGAGAAACATTATCTTTGTGCCAAGGGAAAAACTAAATTAGAAGCTCTGATACTTGTTAACAAAATACGCTGCAGTCAAAAATGAACCCATGGTTTCCCTGGTTGATCCATGCAAAAACATAAACAAAATGGGAAGTATAGAAAGAACTATGCTTACTTTGCCTGTGACTGCTGACCAAACTTTTAAAGTGTTGTCATCAGAACCACTAACTATTCGGTTACCACAAAACTGTAAGCATGTGATCACATGATCATCATGTCCTTTCAGAACCTACAAGATAAATGTACAGATTAGAAATATGTTATTAAATTATGTTTCTTAAAATACTGGTAAAAAAAAAAAAAAAGTAAAGCCACAAATAGGAGCAGCAATCTAAAGTCTATTTTTAAAATTACAATTATATAAAATACAAAGTACCATCCTTCCTGAATGCTGAATCAACTATTAAGGATTTTATTTTTCCATATTCTATGACTTATATGTGGGATATCAACTATTAACATTGAGTGAATCAAGACTTTTATGAGTCAAGACCTCATAAAGATGGTTCAAACACAAATGTATTTTATAATTATCTATTTGTTCAAACCAAAAAAATATACATCTATGTTCTGCAATTTTTACAAAGACAAAAACACCTACAAACTAGAAAGACGAGTAATAAAAATTATCAACTTCTTCAACGTAAAACAAAAAAAGCCTGGGAGTACCCGGATGGCTCAGTTGGTTAGGTGTCTCTTGACTCAGGTCATGATCTCAGGGTCATGAGACTGAGCTTTGAGCAGAGCTTCTCATTGGGTGTGGAATGTGCTTGAGATTCTCTCTCCCTCTACCCCTTCTTCCCAACTCCCACTCATACGTGCTTGCTCACTCTCTCAAAAAAAAAAAAAAGCCTGTTATAATGTTTACATATTAATATAACAGTATCTCCCCTAATTGCTTTCTTCCAGTTGTATAAATATATCTAAGAATTTCAAGCATTTTTGCCACTATTTACATACTTACAGTAAGACAAAAAAATCGGTATTATGAATAAGTTTATAAAAATAAACCTCAAAAGGGACATCAAAACACAAAATATGGGTACTCCTCAAAAAATCATGTTCTAACTACCTAGTCAGAGAGCAAGCAAATTCTTAGGTAAAATGTCTATGACACAAAATTTAACAAGATATTCAGAAATTTTCATTTACCTAAGATAGAATGACATGCAATTCAACTCCTCTTTTATTCAAGTACAATCAGTTGTCTGACTGGAGAAATTAGCAATAGGGGAATACTGTCCGTTACATTTTCAGTTATTTCAAAATATACTGTTTTCGTTCTACAGGAGATAGGGTCAAGTTATACTTCTGGCCAAGAAGAACATACTAGGTAGCAACACTGATTAATGGTTTCTGTTACACTGTGCAAGAGTTCAGTTACCTTAGGAGATTTGAGTTCTCCTCGCCTCCAGTTAGTATCAATTCTATGCTGTCTGATGTATGCACTTTTCCATGGACTGTGTATGAAACCTGGTTTTATTACTTTTCTTCTCTTGATGTGCAATGGTTCATCAATACCTGAAATTTTAAAGAGTCACCAATAGTAAAAATTACACATTTTATAATATATCTCATTTTCCCCTATGCTCAAAACCACTGAAATACAGGATATTGTCCAATTTCTAATAGTTATTACAAAACAATAATGTAAAGTCTGCATTTTCTATGGCATGTTTTCATATTGACTTTTTAATTTATTTCTCTAAATAATTCTGTGAAATGTTGGTGAGGATGTGCAGAAATTTGAGCCCTTATGCAATGCTTGTAGGAATATAAAACAGTATAGCTGCTATGGAAAGCAGTATGGTGGTTCATCAAAAAAAATTAAATATAGAATTACCATATGATCCAGCAATTCCAATTCTGGATACACATCCAAAAGAATTAAAAGCAGAAACTTGAACAGATATCTGTACACTCATGTTCAGAGCTGCATCATTCATAATAGCTGAAAGGTGGAAGCAACCCAAGTGTCCATCGATGGGTGACTGAATAAACAAAATGTGGTGTGTATATATATACAATGGAATATTTATTCAGACTGAAAAAGGAAGGGAATTCTGACACATGCCACCACATGGATAAACCTTGAAGACAGTATGCAAAATGAAATAAGCCAGTCACAAAAAGACAAATACCATATGATTCCACTTATATGAGGCACCCAAAGTAGTCAAACAGAAATAGAATGGTGGTTGCCAAGGGCTGCAGGAAGAGGAATAGGGAGTTACTGTTAAATGGGTATGGACTTTCAGCCAAGAAAGATAAAAAAAAGTTCTGGAGACGGACTGTATAATAACATGCCTGTACTTAATGCCACTGAACTGTACACTTAAAAATGGTCAGAATGATAAATTCTCAGGTATATGTTACCACAATTTTTTTTAAAAGTCATTAAAATAATGATTCTATAAGAGAAGGTAAGGCAAGGACTGTTAATCCCACTTTATATAATATAGACACTTGAGAGGGTTTCACTAATTAGTCTGAGCGATAGACAGGCAGAGGCAGGATTAGAAACCAAGTACCTTGGATCTATACTTTTCACTCAACTGTAACCCCCTTGAAGGGTAGGATAACGTATAGAATATCTGTCTCATGCTCTATGATTGTTTCTTAAAATTTTCGCTTGTCTGAGACAAATCATATTTTTATATTTTTTCAAAAATATAATTTTTATATATGCCTGCTAGAAAAATAAGTATTTTCTTTAATTATTATGGATGATACCTTCTCCTCTACTAAGAAAGCAGTTTTTTTTTCTTTTTTAGTTTTCAAGAACCTAAGTTTCAAGATGAGAAGAAAATGGGAGTTCACTACTATATCCCCAGCATTTAAGAATGTCTATCCCATAGGAGGTGTTCAATAAATATTTGTGGAAGACAAGAATAGAATATGGAATATTTGAGTACTGTTAATATAATTTTGGGTTTCTCTTATTTAACTAATTTATTTAATAAGTGAGTGACTATTTGTTAGTGTGAATTCCAGCCAGTGAGTTTCTTTTTTTTTTAAACTCTTATTTTTTTTAAAGATCTTATTTATTTATTCATGAGACACACACACACACACACACACACACACACACACACACACACACAGAAAGAGAGAGAGAGAGAGAGAGGCAGAGACATAGGCAGAGGGAGAAGCAGGCTCCAAGCAGGGAGCCTGACTTGGGACTTGATCCCAGGTCTCCAGGATCACACCCTGGGCCAAAGGTGGCGCTAAACTGCTGAGCCACCTGGGCTGCCCAGTGAGTTTCTCTCTAAAGGACAGTGAAAATTATAACCTTATCTCTAATTGTATTAGAGAGGCAGGACATGTTTCTTTTCCATGAAATCGGTGGTAGGAATTCATCTTTATCTTATTTTAAGTAAAAATTCATATTTAGGTTTTTGGTTTGTCATTTTTTTTTAACTGCTGTATAACTGACATACAATATTAATATCAGGTGTACAGCATAGTGATTCAATATTTATATACATTGCAAAATGGTCATCACAATAAATCTAGTTATCCTCTGTCAGTTTACAAAGTTACTAAAATATTATTGACTATATTCCCCATGCTTACATTATCTCCTTATTTCATAATTCGAAGTTTGTAGTTCTTAATCCCCTTTACCCATTTTGTGCCTCTCCAAGCCCCCTCCCCTCTGGCCATCACCAATCTGCTCTCTGTAGCTATAGGTCTGTGTTTTGTTTTGTTTATTTTGTTTTTTAGGTTCCCTTAAAATCATCCTCATCTTGATATTTTCATTGTTTACTAAGTGTACTAGAGACTGGGGAAGCAAATCCGATATATTTGCCATTAGTTATTAGGGCTCATTAAATGGGTTAGCTCCAAGATCTGGCTCATTTGAATGTGTGGAATAACCTGTGGATTTTATATAAGTAGGTGAATGCAAATGAAGACTCATTCTTGATTCTTTGATAAACTGCCAAAGTTCCCCTTTTTCAATTATTCACTACTTTGTTCTATGTGGATATAAAACTTCTAATTTTTACTTTTTTCTATTTTTGTTTTCAGAATCATTTTGCTTTTTCAAAGTATAAAAATTTTCTCTTTGTGATTTTGAACCTTACCCTCTTCTTTGCATTTCTCTCTCCAGAGAAGGTTGTCTTCAGCCAAAATTCTCCAGTAGCGACACGTCTGAGCCGCTTGTAGCAGGTCTTTGGGTTCCAGGAATGAAAGCACATAAAGTGCCAGCTATGAAAAGGAAAAAAGCATAGTATACTCATATTTTAAATATATATTTATTTAACATATAAATAATAAATAATATAAATATTTAACTTATACATAATTATTTTCTATAGAATGAAGTACTTCTAGGTAAAGGTAACAATTGTACATTCTAATTTTTAAAATTATAAAAGGCAGTACTTTCTAATAGTCAATCTTAAATATATGTCAGACTTAAAAAGCTTACTCTATTGGTTTTTATGAACTTCACTCTACCAACCTCACCTCTTCAAGGAATTAAGCCTCTCTGCCTCTGCTCTGTGAGCCTCAAGAACTCCATCGCTCATGTATATAGGTATACTTTATTAGTTGTTTAGATTTTATACTTTTCTCTCCCCACTACATGTAAATTCACTGAAGGCAAGACTTAAAATTAAGAACTGAGATTTCTAGATATTTTGTGTAGTTTGATTTTAGATCACTTCTGATAGATATAATTGTTATCACATCAAAGTGCTTATTATCACAATGGTAAAGTTCTCAAATATTTATACATTTTACAGTAAATGACAAGAGGGGACAATTACTAAACTGCTCCACAGACATATAAAAGTAATTAGGTTCTAATTACTTTACATTGCTTATGAGGATTTTCTTAACAGGCCAGATAGGTTTGTATGTTTAAACTAGCTCTTTGGTATATCACTGATTTTTAAAATTTTGTTTCCAAGATTTACACACCATCAGGTTTTTTTTTTTTCTAGCATGTATAATCAATTCAAGTAAATAAGGGAAGAGGAAAGAAGAAAGAAGAGAATGGTAGCTCCTGAAAAGGCTTATCTAGTTAAGCCTCACTAATCATATAAAAATTTAAATAATGATATTAGAATCAAAATGATCTAAATGCAGCAATAAAGTTTATTCTCCACAGAAATTAAATTACAGAATTAAAACAAACTAACATTCAAAGGACCAAAGGCCATACAGGGAGTAAAAGCACAATCTGAATTATTTTCTGATGCTAAACAGTAATTACATGACCTAAGTGTAACTTACCCAAGAACTTTGTATATAGAGAGTTCATCATTAATCACATATTTATTGAGTACATTTTATATAGAAAGTACTCCAACCAGTCCGTATTCAATTTAATACTATTACTACTAATTGACAGTGAAAACCGTTTTGTAGAATAATTATTTTGGTCTACCAGAGAAGCCCATTCAGTATCATATTTAGAAACTGCATCGTTTTAAATAAAAAGGCATAACCAGATTCAACAATCTAGGTATATATGTGTATATCCATATACATATATAAATAAACACATATATATCTCAACATTGTAATTTTTTAATGGATACTCTATAAGTCACTTAATTTTGAAATTATCAATCCATCAAAACCTGGGCAAGTTTGTTAAGTGTCAGTATAAACAGTGATGGGTTAAACCATATTCTTCTATGTGAAATTTATATTTAACACAGAAATTATCAGGCACAAAGTTATATTTGTGGAAAAGAGATGCTATTTAGTGCCCAAGATATTTAATATAGTAGCATGAAAAAGTCTATTCTTTGCTTTAGTTATCTAGCTGCTTTAGTTATCCAGCTGAGTTAGAAATCAAGTAATTCACAAAAAAGTCAATGGATCTTAAAGGCTAGAAAACAAATCCAGAGCACCTTCGATTTCAAAGGTATATCCCAAATCATCAACTATAATTTCTTTCATTACTGGTGATTTTGAGATCACCCAGTCCAATGTTTGTGTGCATTAAAGAGTAAAGAAGGGCAGCCCAGGTGGCTCAGCGGTTTAGCGCTGCCTTCAGCCCAGGGCCTGATCCTGGAGACCAGGGATCGAGTCCCATGTCGGGCTCCCTGCATGAAGCCTGCTTCTCCCTCTGCCTGTGTCTCTGCCTCTCTCTCTCTCTCTCTCTCTCTCTCTCTGTTTCTCATGAATAAATAAAATCTTTGAAAAAAATAAAAATAAAGAGTAAACAAACACTTACGTGCTAAAGAACGTTGAAGTGCTAACTCCACAGGTAACTGGCACACCTTCCTTTAAAATAGCAAAGACCCTAACTCCACCATGAACTTCAACTTACTCTATTTAAATCCAATCAGTTCTATTCAAAACATTTAAGTATTTCAGAAAATACAACAGCAAAATAAAAAATATAAATAAGAAAATCAGAACCAGTAAAAATATAAATCAAAAGAAGGTTTAAACCAGGGGAAAGTAGAATACAAATATACTGGCAACAGTATATCTTACATGGTTTTTTAATTAAACTGCCAAGCAAAAAGGGAACGGCAATTAGTCACACAATTCTAGTGTTTATTATGGGGGAAGCATACCAGTTCCTCAAAGGAAGCAAGGTTTTGTCTCGTGGGGTCTCGTAGGGGACAGAGAATGGTCACTATCCTGACTATCCTGACTACATCTCTATAACACAAAAGCAGGGGCTTATAGGTTTCTTGCAGCCGAGTAAAATGATCTGGCTAATGCAATTTTCTGTTCATTTGTCTTAAAGGTAAAATCTAGATTAGTAATTCCTCCTAAAGACTTCCACTAAACAGAAGGTCTTAAATTGAAAATCTATTTCATATTTCTATTTCATACCTTTTCCTTGACCAAACTTGAAATTTCAGGGACAGTTGCTATATAACCTACATAAGAGACCACCATGTTATACTTGAGAGGTAGCTAATGCTTTCCCAGAATTATGCTGTATTTCCATGGATTAAACTAGTGAAAGAGGGAGGGAAAAAAAAGAATAAAGAAAATGTTGGTTGATCCTATGTTAAGAATTCTAGATTTTGTTCTAGGTCATTTACTCTATCACTATGCTTTTCTTGGTATTTACTTATAAAATAAGGATGATGCTGTTTATCATAAGCCTCCTGTGTGAGACTAGTGAGATTTTTATCAAGGTTTTGAGGTTAATACATGTTGGTAAAGAGATGTGAGATCTCTTGAAAGAAATTATAAGAAATTTATTATAAGTCCATTTCCTGACATGAAGGTAATGGTGTTTTAAATAATAGTACTTAGTCTCTTAGTACTTGTTTGCTGACAGAAATGAAACTGTGAAGCCTATAATATCAATAAAATAGTTTCCTTAAGGATTTAGATCTATACCATTATTTCTCCACATATAAAATAAAACATTTTTTCAAAATAGGAAATGTTTCCTAGTAGTTGGAAAAAAGGGAATACACAGATGATCTACTGACCTAGGTAGGGCTCACTCTCAATCTCTTGTCTAGCCTCCCTTCTTTTCCCTCAGGGAATCTCTAAAAGAACAGTTAATCCAAGAAAATCTTTATTGCATTTATACCAGCTGTTGGTAATTTGTGCTTAATTCTTAGACTCAAAAATATTTCATAT
The DNA here is from genome assembly GCF_048418805.1 of Vulpes vulpes. Taxonomy (NCBI): domain Eukaryota; kingdom Metazoa; phylum Chordata; class Mammalia; order Carnivora; family Canidae; genus Vulpes; species Vulpes vulpes. Next base: position 87,741,102 of record NC_132789.1, read on the forward strand.
TCTTCTGACTATAAATCACATTTTTGTACGTTCAAAGATTACTATGGAAATACAAATAAAGTAAAACAAAACAAGAAATTCACCATTCTTAGGGATGAGGGGACAAATGAGACTAAGAGAAAAGTCTACATTTTAATAAAAATACTACCTTCTAAAATAAGGATATCCAAGGAAACCATGAAGAATATATTAGAGGTGACTACTTTCAGTCAAGTACTTATAAAAGTGCTACCTATTATGAATGCCCTTCTGGAAGCAAAGAGAGCTTATGTCATTTCATAAGCCAATTCTATTCAAAGGGTTCAGTTTTAGCATGTGCCAGGAAGAATAAAAAAAATTTTTCTGGGACAATGCAATTTTTTTTAAACCATTTAAAAAAATCATTCCAAAGCAGAAACATTTCAGTTTGCTTTTTCTTGAAGTAATGAAACATGATTCCAAAGCAAACATTTCAGTTTGCTTTTTCTTATTTTCATACATTAAATATGATAAAACTATTCTATTCATATCCAAGTGAAATTATTATTGAGACTATGTTTAAATGCCCTTAGGATATTTAGAATAAGTATCTAAAAAAACCCGACTCCTTTTCTCTTCATATTTGAAGTTTTAAGATCATTTGCAGTGGCATATTATTGTTTTATATATCGTCTTCTTAGGTGACATATAATTAGTGGGAAATACATAATTTGTGAAAATATAAACCATGGTGATGCTGATTATTTAATCATTTATTACTTGTTTGCTGACAGAAATGAAACTGTGAAGCCTATAATATCAATAAAAGAACTACATCTAAGCTATGCCTCATTTATACTGCCAAGAATGGCCATATGATCATAATCAATCTATGATAAAAAATAATGTCAGTTCACAGAAAGATATAAAAACAAATGGGCATAAGTAATTCCAAAAGAAATGCTATAAGGATGTAATCAGTGCAGGAAATCTGTGATTGTGTGTGTGTGTGTATGCGAGAGAGAGAAAGAGAAAGAAAGAGAGAGAGAGAGAGAGCGATGGGGGCAAAAAGAAGGAGGATTAGCAGAAAAAGATATAAATGTGAAATTCCATATATTTCAAAACACACAATGTAAGTCAACAGAGAACTACAATTCATAGAATCACAAAACCTATTAGGGACTTTTAGGGACTTTGGATAAACAAACACAAAATAAGAAAAAAGTTGCTGTTTTAATAAAATTAGAATTTCTAAAAAATCTCCTACTATATATAATAAATGTACCACAACTAAAGGTTGGACTTCAAATAACCTGGGAAAAAACTGCAATAAAGAAATAATCAAATTAATGGAACTCAATAGCTTACTCTCATATATGACTTATTGCAGACGTGGAAACAAGTCATTTAATCAGTCCATAAATATACTTTAATCTAAAAATGATATTAAGTCATGGCAGCTTATCATTTACAGCTCTCTTTAACACTAATTAAGAGTGTTAAAGTAACAATACTGAATACCATAATTAGCATGACCATGTTTGAAGGTGGTTGCTGTTGAGTTATATTTTCATATAGCACCTGATGAAAAATATAATTGATAATCCTTACCTCTTTAGGGAGCAAGGAAATGAAGTCTCGTTGAAACTGGGGTTCTATCACTTGCATCATATGTTTTACTTGGGTTGGTTCACAACTATCAATAAGCTCATCTAAAGCAAGCAATTTCTCTGGTCCACTCCAGCTCTATGAAAAAGGAAGTAGAAATTTTTATTATTTTAACAGATGCTCAAATTACAAACTCATAAAGGAAAAACCACATTTATATATAAAAGTGGCTGATTATAATGAAGTTTTCTCCAGAATACTGAAGTGATAATCAATTAGTCTCATCAAATTTACTAGCTACCTTTATTTTGTAAAATTACAAAAGCCATGGTTTTGACAAATATTTTTGCACTACATTATTATAAATGTTATATGTTCATCTACCATCAAGACACTGGTTGAGAAACAAAGTTTTATTTGGAAATATCAACTCGGGCTATTGAGTAAATAGGATATTTTGAAAGATGATTTTCCTTTCTCTATATTCTTTCTAGTGGGTACCATAAAATATGATGGTATCAATAAGGCACTCATCTGAGGGTTAGGATACTGGCAGCATAATTTAGAGAAAAATTAATAACTGGATATACTGCACATCTGACAAGTGTCTTCCACAAAATAAAAGATCTTTGACTTACCATGTGAAAATAATTTCAGGTAAAAACCAGCAAAAGTATAAAACAGTAACTGACTTAGTAATAAAATGAGAGTATAAACAAAAGAGTCAGAAACAAAGTATTACATTATGGAAAAACAAAAACATCATAATTTTTAAAAATATGAATTACTTTAAACTAGACTAGGGGATTATTTATTTATTTATGCCAGTGAGGAACATCTGCACAAAAGAGCCATGACTCTTAAAAGGAAAAATTTAAAAACCATGTGAATAATTTAAAATGTTAGAATTAAAAAAAAAAAGTTAGAATTTCCCCTCATGATAATCACGTAAAACATTTAAATAACCTTGTGATATTTAATTAAGAGAAAGAACATCCTTGAGCAGGCTGATTTAAGTACCTCTGTGAATTATTATGTCCATTTTGGAAGTGGGTGAAGAGAGAACAGTAGGTAGGGTTTAGAGCTAGAAAGATCTGGATTTTGACTTTTCATTTCTTGCTTAAACTGGGAATCTGGATTTTATAACATGTGAAATAGATAATAACTGCAAACTGAGAGATACCAAGGATCCAGGAAGCCTTATTTAGAATACTTTTTAAAAGTACTTTAAAAAATCTGTATCCCTTTAGAATCTACACTGAATTTCATTTCTTCTTTTCTATCATAAAGTGTAAATTATGTTAATACTATCAAACACTTCAGTTGTACTCCTCCCATCGTACTTATCACAAACATCATTTTATTTAACCATGAAAACTCTGGGAAACATTCCCATTTTATCACCAAATATGAGGAAACACAGGCTCTAACAAATCCTTTTTTTTCTTTTATTTCTATATATATGCATACCCAGAACATTCTTCTGGAATACTCATCATGTATCCTTTTTAGTTAGAGGATTGATACATAAAAATAAAAAATACGCATATACATGTATCTGCATACACATGACCAATTAAAAGCAGTTCATTTGAAGGTAGATTGTTTTGTTCAGTTTTCCTTATATAGCTTCAAATCCTGGTTCAAAACTTACTTCTTTGAAAAAACTTACACTGATCAATCTCCACTCATCTCTGATCATTTAGTATCAATACTATAAACTCTGATTTATTGGTTTACATTCCTCACAGGACTGAAGGTGGGTTTTCATAACATGTTATTCTTCTGCATCTACATCATAAGGATTCATGGACACTATTCTAAGGACATGCCAATTTGGGTGATGGACAACATACACTGACTAGATTAAAATGCAGCTTTAATTAAGTAACTTGATAGCATAATGATTTTAATGCAAACTTCTTAAACCCCTGTGCATATGTGAATGAATGGCTGCCTTAGAAGGTTTTTGGAAGTGCTTATGGTTCAATTTTGATATAAAAATAAAGATATCCTATATAATCTTCTACAGTGAAAAGAGTGAAATACCTTTCAACATATTACTCCTCTAAATACTTTACATAAGTTAATAACATCAATAGCTACTATGAATATTTCTGTTTTAAGGTAATATACATGTTTGACGTTTTCTTTTTTTTCAGTTAATGTATTGTCACTGTTTTCTTAAGAAAGAAAGGAAGAGAAAAGCATTATCAATACATGATACAGAACTGCTAACGGATGGCAAATGTCTATTTTCAAGGATTTTAGGGATGGGGTATAGAATGAAAAAAGCCAGATCAGAAGACAAAAACTAATTCAGATCTTAAACATTAAAATCTTAAACATTAAAAACTGTGTCAAAATTTCTACATATTTAAGGCAAAGTCCATGACAAAAATTATGCTGCATAGCAAAATATTTCTAAACAATGTTTTTGCTTTAAACACTATTTGATTTAACAAGTCAGAAAAAAAGTATACCTTGATTTAAATTATACATACATTCAGCAGATGGCACTTTGTGACATTTTATTGAAAAGTATCACCACTGACAAGCATTAGCAACATAGGCTATAAACTAGATAGTAAATGAGGCTGTTTCCACAACCACACATATTCAATAGTGTAATAATTACTTAAAGTCACATCTGCCAGATGGTTCCAACAAAGGTATGAACCATATAGACACTTTCCTCTCTCTAGCCGGATTTCTTCCCTGAAATCCAGACCACTATATAAAATTGCTTACTCAGTATGTATTCTTAGATATGTAACAGAAACTTAACACGTCCATGATCTTTCTCTTCTGATATGCACATCCACAATCTTCCCTATTTCAGTAAAATGTAATTCTATTCTATTAGTTGCTCAGGCCAAAAACTCTGGAGTCATCCCTGACTCTCCCATTCTCACCACCATCAGATGGTTCTGATCCATCAAGAAATTTTAAGGTCTTAAACTTCAAAATATATCCAGAATCTGACCATTAACTACATTCACTGGTCTAGCTACTATCATCTCTCACCTTATTATTCCTATAACCTCTTACCCAGTCTCTCAACTTCCCATCTCTACCCTCCTTGTTCTATTCTCCACAAAACAGTCAGTGATACTTACTCATTTGCTTAAAATTCTCTAGTAGCTTCCCACCTCAAAGCAAAAAACTGAAGTCTTTAGGTTGGCCTACAAGGTTCTAATTTCTTACTCTTTTCCCTCTTGTTTACTCGCTTTAGCCATAAACACACCAAGCATGCTCTGCTTCAGAGCCTTTCAGCTTGCTGTTCCTGGAACAGTCTTGCCTTCATATCCACATGGCCTGCTTCCTTCTGAGATCTACCTACTCTGGGCAACCTGTCTAAAATTGCAAACCATTTCCAAACCCCCTAACCCCCATTCCTTCCCTCTCCTGACTATGGTCTAAGTTCTGTGAGAAAGGGTTTTTTGGTCTGTTTTGTTCACTACAAATTTGGGATTTGGGATTTTGTATCCCAAATCCAAAGTAGAACCTAGCACCTGACAGGTGCTCAGTAACTATTAATTGAATAAATAAATGAACCCCCAAAGAGTCAGGAAGTACCACACCACCACCATCTCAAAATTCTCTCCAGAGTATTTCTAGTAGATATTTGACATTATTATTAGAACTTAACTTGTTTAGTCTGGTTCCAAGATTGGTTCCAAATTTTGTACAGATACATGATTTACCAGTAAGGGAAGTATGTGTTAACTTGAAGACCTAGCAGTTAATGAGTATATTAAAACAAAATAACAACAACCCACACCAAACTTTAATGAGGAATAGTGGAAAGAGCACTGAATTGGAGATCAAAAAACCCAACCCTTGGAGAAGATACTTCCACTAATTAGATTACAGTTTAACCTCTGCAGGCCTTCGTTTCTGTATCTGCACAAGTGATAGGTAATTCTGATAATTATTTTATTTCTGTCCTGAAAAATATTTGTCCCAGATAAAAGCATCTTCCTTTGCTCTTTTATGGTAAAGTTATGTGAAAACATATTTAAGGGGACAGGAAAAACATTCCAAATTTGGAGAGGATCAAGAGAAACAAAACTTACTTTGTGGATAAAATTGCAAATGCAAACTTGAAAATTCCCCATGGAAGTGGTATTTTATTTCAGATAATTAGAGAATGCAGGTAGGAGAGAATATAAGGAACACTGAATCATAATCAGGAGCTTGGGTTTCACCAGCAAATTCACCATGGAACTATGAAAGTCCCCTAATTAATCTGTCTCAGAGACCCCATCTGTATAATGAGGGGCTTGGTCCAGACCAATGTTTATCCAAATGCTGGTTGAGGAGTGTAAGAATCAGTCCTAAAACTCACCATCAAAGAATCTGATGCAGTGGTCAAGGTGGAGCTGAGGACACTTTATGTTTTAAATAAACAACTCAAAAATAAATGAATGAATGAATGAATGAATGAATGAATGAATAAACAAACAAACAACTCATCCAGTATTGATGCAAGTGACTCACACACCAGTAGTGGTTACTAGTCTGGATGACATCTAATATAGCCCATTCAGACAAACATTTTATGACTTTGGGCAGTACTGTGCCTGACTGGGCAGTACTGTGCCTGAATTTCATGTGGTCAAGAACTCACTTCTTATAACTTTTTTAAACTCTTCCTCACATAGGGTTTCTTGATCATATTGCCTCAAATACAACTGCAAAGTAATTCTGAATTCATTTTCTTTTGGCATTATCAATATTTTGTTGACTAGCAAATAAAAAGACCTAAATAAAATAAGTTAGAGAACATGTACAATTTCTAAGTGTTAACATGGAACTAAATTAAATCCTTCAAAAGAGTTTTATTCCACTTTTAATTTCAAAACACAGAAGTATTTTATACATTATTTAAAAATATTTTGAAGGTATTTTCAAAGTACATTCACGGTTTTAGTGCAATACAAATTTGTTTTGATTAAAATAATGCTAATACAGTTAGTCTAGTAACATTTGTATGAAGCTGTTTTAATAGTCCTTTTTTAGAACTGAGAAAACTAAGGCTCGTAAAGGTTACCTCTTGACCAAAAGAGGAAACTAACGTTTACTGAGTCTCCACTATATTTCCAAATACAGCTTTAAGCACATTTACATGTTGTCTTCTATCTGACAACTTTTTGGTGTTAAATCTGTTTTATAAAGAATGAAAATAAGGCAAGAGTGGTTACATGATACCAACAAAATTCCCTAGTATTAGGGGGTAAAGCCAAAATACATACTAAGATCTTTTTCTTCTAAATTGTATGTGCTTCTCATTGTATCAGGGTACTTCTTTATGTAAATTTCAACGTAAGATGTTATTGTTATTGGTGCCTTTTCTTGCTATAAAATTTTCAAGTAAAAAAACCTATGTGTTAACACCCAAATGCACAAATATACAAAATGACCAATCTCTGTCCCCAAATAAACAGGATGAAGCATCAATCTGGTTGCCAAAAAGGCAGAATCAATGACTACTAAAAATTTAAACAGTACAAAATTTCTGGGGTTTTTTTTGTTATGTTTTGAATTTCTACTTCTATTTTGTAGTGGTGTTTTGTTTCAATTTCCCTCTATCCAAAATGGTGTATCATTTGTTCTCATTCAATTTATAAATGGAATACAGGGTACTTTGTTAGAATAGATGGAGCTGGACCAAAACAATGCTGTATCACTGCCTTAGGAGCAATAGCAGAACAGTAAGGGGAAAAGCTCTCCCATTTTGCTTGTTATGCAACGGAAAAGTCCTCATTAAATACCCCCACAGCACATCTGTAGAAATCATGCCAGCTTAATTATCCCTCAACTATATAGCACATAGGTCAACTCATGACTCCCCCCATTTTACTATGAAATTATATCTCTCTACATGTTAGGCATGAAAGCATTGTAAGCTTTTAGGCAAGTGATTCATCTCTAGTTCCTTTGGCGCCAGCCCTGAAAAGAAAGGGTAATGTCCAACAATGAGGCCTTGGGTGTGTCAGAAATGGATATGGTACTCAAAGGATTAAGGTCCTGATATACCTGTCTAGTTGGCCTTTTGTTGCTAGTAGATTTCTTTGCTGCAGAATATTTATCTGAAAAAATACATATAGTACTACATACCTTCGGGGTAATTCTACCTGTTATTCCTATTAGCTAAGAACAAGTTTTCTTCACTGCATCTACTTGTCATAAAGTAATCAAATGGAGTTTTTTGTTTGTTTGTTTTTACAGAACAAAAGCTAATCTAGTATTTTCTTTAGCTTATTGAATCTCTTTAATTCTAGGATACGACTTTTTAAAAACAAGTAACATTTCTGAAGATGGAATACATCTAATAATCCATGGTATCTCAGACTTGATGACATACAATATGTGGTACCATGTGGACATTTCATTAAGAAAAGTATGAGCTAGGGGCACCTGAGTGGCCCAGTTGGTTAAGCATCTGCCTTCAGCTCAAGTCATGATCTCAGGGTCCTGGGATCCAGCCCTGTTGTTAGGCTCCCTGCTCAGTGAGGAGCCTGCTCCTCCCTCTGCCTCTGCTGCTGCCCCTGCTTGTGCTTTCTCAAAGAAATAAATAAAATCTTAAAAAAAAAAAAAAAGAAGTATGAGCTAGCTAAATAAGCAAGCATTATACAGAACTCCCTAAAACATCCTCACTACAAAATAAAGCACAAATGCTCCCTTCTATACATCAATATTTGAGAGAGTTCTCTTAAAATTGGGAAAAGTCTAAATGACTAGCAAAGAATATTTTGGTACTCTAAAACACTGGAAAGGGATGCTTGCATAGCTCAGTGGTTGAGCATCTACCTTCAGAGAAGTCGGCTTTTCCCTCTGCCTGTCTCTGCCTCTCTTTCTGTTCATGCCTCTCATGAACAGATAAAATCTTTAAAAAAAAAATAACAAAATAAATATAACACTGGAAAAAATGGGCCCATATCACATACAAAATAAATCTCACTTTATGACCTTCTGATAAGAAATAAAGCTTTTCATATAAAATAAATATTTTGCAGGCTGTCCACAATGATGAGAAAACTACCAGTGAGAGCCTAATTTTCAATCATGTTGATACTTTCTTGTAAAAATGATATGAAATCAGGGGCACCTGGGTGCCTCAGTCAGTTAAGCAACTGCCTTTGGCTCAGGTCATGATCAGAGGGTCCTGAGATCCAGCCTCACATCGGGCTCCCTGTTCAGTGGGGAGTCTGCTTCTCCCTCTCCCTCTATTCCCCACCCCCATCCCACTCACGCTTGCTAGCTAGCTAGCCAAATAAATAAATAAATAAATAAATAAATAAATAAATAAATAAATAATAAAATCTTTTTAAAATGCTATGATGTCTTCTGCATTGCTCTCAAGTCCTCTGTATGCAAGCATGACAACACATACCTGTATTTCCATCTCTTTGGCTTAACCAGAGATGATAAAAATCTTACAGTATTTCTTTAGCAGTATGAATGTCTGAGTCCTACTTTCACCTCTTACTAATGGGGTAAATTTCTTATCAAAAGGATATAATAAAAAAAATTAAAATTCTGAATGCATGCATAGGAGAGAATTAATTAAAATTAAAAAAAAAAAAAATCAAGAACCTAAGGTAAAAGAGCTGGGAGGAGGAGAGAGAATAATCCTCGGGGAAAGGTAAGTTTAATCAATATGTGCCTATGAAAATAGAAAAAAAAATTCTTTGTAATTGTTGTTGTTCATAACATTATAATATGAATAGTACATTAACTTTAATTCCTCTAATCCAGATTCTCAATCTCAGCAACTGGTGATTTTGGGCTTCATAACACTTTGCTATAGGAGGCTGTCTTTTACATGGTCCCTACCCACTAGATGCCAGCAGTGTCCTGCCCTCCACCTCACCAGCTGCAACAACCAAAAATGTTTCAACAGAGGAAAAATCTGCCCCCTGTTGAGAATCACTGCTCTAACCTTTCAGTTACCAACTGAAGAAAAAAGGTTACCCTAGTTTCTCTGAAATCACCTGAAGGGCAGAAGACAATTTTTAAAATCCATTTAAAAGCAACACTGATTCAAGTGAATTTTCCAACTATGGAAGAAAAAGATTAGGACATTTATTTAGTTTTTGCCCAGGAATTTAATATATAAGGATTTACATAATGGACATCTTAAAAACTTAAAATATCAAATAAAGTCAAGTAAAGTATCTTTTTTCCTTATGTATTTTTATTCCCTTATGCATTCATAAAATACCACCAATCAAGCAGGAAGAGGTAAGGAAATATATTCATTTTACATTAGTGCCATGGCTAATATCAGAGACAGCTTCACTTTACATAATTTATTTTATTTGGTATTTACAAAGAATAATTAAGCAAGTGTTTACTCTAGGTCAACTATTTGTCTAAATACTTGATTTATATGTATTACCTCACTGGAAAAAGATATATCAATTTACTATCACTATTAGGAGTTATAAAATTAATAAAAGAGGCTTGGTTATAGCCAAACTTCCCAGTAAACTTTCAGAGAATTTAAATTATGGTAAAATACAGTAACCAGAATTTGAACATGATAAGCCATACATAAGCATGGCACAGATGAAAAGAAGCTGTATCAACTCCTGGAGACTACTAGAGTAACAGTGATGGGTAAGTCATCACCAGTGACTAATTAGCAGAGTTCCTACATTACTCCTAAATGTTTAACTTCCAGGCAATATATTTTATTTATCTTTTTAAAGATTTATTTATTTCAGAGAGAGAGAGAGTGCACACGCAAGTGGAGGGAAGGGTAAAGGGAGTGGGGGGTGGAGGGATCCTCAAGCAGGCTCCCTGCTGTGCAAGGGTCATGGTGCTCAATCCCAGGACCCTGAGATCATGACCTGAGCAGAAACCAAGAGTTGGTTGCTTGACTGACTGAGCCACCCAGGTACTTCTTAAGCAATGAATTTTATTTAGAAAGTACATTCAGCAACCCCTGAAACCCAAACATAAAGGAGAAAAGGAAGAAAGTTCTTATTATCTAAAAAGCAATAAAAAATGCAAACGCACACTAACACAAAATAAGCACTGGATTCTCTCGATTAATACACTTAAAAATTAAAATGAGCTCCCTTACTTTCAATAACATTTTTTTATTGACATATACTGCACATAACACAAAAATCACCATTTAAAATGTACACTTAAATGGTTCCCAGCATACCTATCTTGCTGTGCAACCATCATCACTATCAACTCCAGAATATTTCCATTACCCCAGAAAGAGATCTTGTACCTATTAGCAGTTAGTGCCAATATCCCCTCACCAATCGCATAGCAATCACTAATCTACATTCCCTTGTATCGATTTGCCTGTTCTGGATATTTCATGTAAATAATAATCATGCAAAATGTGGCTTTTTGTGTCTGGCTTCTTTCACCGAACAAAACATTTTCAAGGTTCATCCATGGTGTAGCACATAACAGTTCCTTTTCATGGCTGAATAATCCCCTATTTTTTGCAGTGATTAAGTAAAGCATTTCAAGTACTGTGTTTAGACATGTCACCTGAAACATTTTCAGCCATTCCTGGAGGCCTGTAGGTGGTTGGACAGATGTAATTCGGCGTCGTTGCTGCCCTTGGCCATTGGCTGCTCTCAGGTCTCCAAAAGTTGTTGGTGTTGCTGAACATGGTACAAGCCCAGTGGTACTACAAAAAAAAAAAAAAAAAAAACACCAAAAAAACAAACCCACAAGAGTGGAAACAGAGATAGGCATTTATTAAGAGTAATGGGCTCTAATTTAATAATAATAATGATCTAGCATGTTTCAAACATCAATAGAATTATCACTTTCATTTGCTTATTCTCAGAGAGCAAGGATATACAAAATCTATTCCGCTATTCTTAGAGTTGGTTTCCTCCCTCCTACGTAGCCACCTGTTATTATCCCAGCAATGCTAATTGCAACCAAATGACAGAATCTCTATGGCAAAACTGCAACTTGTTGATACATACAAATAATGTTAAAATATATCTTTAGAAGATACAGGTCCCACCTCTCTTTATGACAGGTCTTCAGTAACTTAATTAAATAAAAGTTTAAATTTCCTTAATAAAAAGAGCTGTAAAACCTACTAATGCTTTAAAAGATTCATATGTAGAAATAGGATGCTGAAATATCTTGGACTTTTCATAAGATGCATTCTAAATTATTTACAATATTTATCTATTTCTCTCCAACTTTTCACTGTCATTTATAAAGCTTAGCAGGAACAAGTCTTGATTAGACATAGATTTACTCAGAACAGTTAAATATTGAAAACTTACTATATTATACGTAAAATTAAATAAAATGAGATGATCTAACACTTCTATCCAATAATTTAAACTCTGAGATATTAAAGAAAACAAACCAACCTGAAATTTAGTTCTGCCACTAGCAAAATAAAAGAGTCAAGACTAGAAGATCTATTTCTAAAATTGTCCAACTCTCCTAAAAATGATGAATAGCAGAAAAAGTATAGTTATAACCAAGTTATTAATTTTTAAGCTTTACTTTCTAATTTCAACACATAATTAAATTATTTAATCTTGAGGTAAATACTGAATATCTCTATTTTAGGGACATTTGGAAAAAAAGTACAAGGAGATTCATAATTACATTTGTGAAATAATCTTCAATTTATTGAGCTATGATAATAAAGTATTTTAGATCCGAAGAACATACAAATTGTATACTACTAACACAATACCTAGCTCTGATAAGTTGCTAATGAAACAACTCCTCCAATCCTTCTCTATCCAGTGTATCTCATTATTTTGTTAAAAAATAAGCCTTATCACCAGATTTTACAGAAAAATCTATGTATCTACCACCTTTAAATCTTTTAGCATTATACATCTATGATAATCTCTAACATACAATTAAATTTTATCTTCCTGTCTATCAAATTCCAAAGGTAAGCTCTATTTTCTTCTCCAAACTGAAACAGAATGGGATCATAACTGAAATTTTCTAATAAAGAAGATGGAAAATCACAGCTTCATTCTTATTAGAAAATCTGTCAAAAAATTTTTAAAAACACCAAATATATCCTGACAAACTCTCCAAAAAGACATGGAAATCAATACACTGTTTCGTTTGCTTTGGTAAGATTATATGTTAAAAGGCTGAAAACAGAACTTGTACCTTTTCAAGTGCTTTCTCAATATAAAAAGTGAGCAACTAAAGGCAAATTTTATTAAACTGTGTTCTGTAGTAAAAATTCAGCATTTATTTACAAGCTGCCTTAAACACAACTGAATAATTTAACGCCTTTGTCTTGGTATCAGCCATATTAATATTAAACCAAAATGATACAGTTGACTGGAATCTACATATTAAAAATAGCACATTCTTACATTAAACTCAACTTTCTCATCCAAGAAATACTTTATCAAGACTAGAAGGAAAAAGTAAAAATGAAGTGAAGAGTTCCTCTTGTCTATGACTCCACACCCTCTGGTGGAGGTGCCCAAAACACAGTGAAACTGTCAAAAAGCAAAGGGTAGGTAAGAGAGAAAGGGACGGGACAATCATTAAGGGGGAATCACACAGAAAGCACTTCCTGAATAAAAAGGGGATAGTTTTATTTTTCTCGTCTATATCATCTCTGTATTTTGTGCATATAAAATGAATTATTATGATCTCTAAATTTCAGGGAAGAGCAATTGAAAAAAAATTTTCCTACAACTGAATGAAATAAAAATAAAAACTTTTTCTTTGAAAAAAAAAAAAAGAAATGCAATCTCTAACAATGCTCAATCACAGAAACTTCAGTCTGAGCAATGTTAATTTTGTTGCCTCTTATATAATAAACATAACTTTAAATAAAAATATTTAGGGGAAATGAAATGTCACCATCATGAAGTTTTAATGGCTTCTATAGCTAACTTTTAATCAGTAATTTGAAGAAGTGACAATTATGCAAAAAAGACCCAAAAAAAGCTCTGAAGATACTTCTGTCATTTAAATTTTAAAATACAAATTCCGAATGACATCCAAAGCCATTTTTAATTGGCTGGGTAACAGATATTGTGTTTAAGTTAGCCTAATTAGCATGAGAGTTGGAAAAGTTTTATATTGATGTAAAATCCAAAAATGATAGAATGGTGCACAAAACAAGACTACAATTGTATTTAGTTGTTATGGAAACTATGTTACCAGTGTGGAAATGTATGTGTTAAAAACATAAGATCTACCAAGCAAATAAAAGGGGATTTCTAACACAGTAAGATTTATTTAGTAACTGTGAGGTTTATTTCACTGCTAATAAATGTATCTTCAATTCTGCATATATAAATATCTACCCTAGAATAGCTGTTGCTATAGTTACAAGATATATTTGCTCATATTCACATTTTAGAATTTACTTTTTAGAATTCCTTAAAATTTGTGATTTAGAAATTTTGTTCATAAGAGAAATTCTGCTTGTGTCTTATTTCAAAGTATTAGTAAGAAAAATATAAGCTATGGTGGTAGTCATTCTTTTATTTAAAATTATGTATTTCTCAATTTTTAGTGATCTCAAAATATGCTATAGAGTCAACAGTACTCGTTACCTTATACTTCTATGAGAATAAACTGGAAGAAATGCTTTTGGAATCATCACTTCTTTAAAGAAACATAAGAATAATAAGAGAATTAATTATTATACTTAGTATTACCTTGTGTATTCTGAGACTTTGCATGGTTTCTTTCCCAAAGAAAAAGAGCGGACCTCAGAACCATGGTCCAATTTTCTTTTCATCTATAAGGTAAAGCAAATAAGATAGGTTTAAAAAAAAAAATCACCTGTCCCAACTACCAAATCTTAACATATGCATTGGCAATACTGAAAAATATTCTTAATTTTCATATGCCTTAATTTTCATATTCACTAATTAGGCATAGTTAATGTATATAGAAAATAAATGCTTCATGGTTTTTTCTACCTCTTGTACTTTGTTTTACTCTTTAAAGACTAAGAAGGTGAATTCCTTCCTATCCAATATTTTGTCTAGAAGAATAGCATATGGTGACTTAAAAATTGATATTCATCATACATATTCCTTGAGAGTGATATACCTTTCACGTTTTCCAGTTTAAGAACCAACACAGGGGAAAAAAACACGTTAATACATACATTACAGAACCATATTTAACACGTCTCTCTTAGTGATCATTTTCCTTTAGAAACATAGCTCAAGATAAAATAGCAAAATTTAAAATTTCAAAAGCTGAATGGAAGTAACAATAATTGAATTTAAAACACACAGATTATTACAAAAGTATAAAGAGAACAATGTAAATAAAATGATCTTGAAAAGCAATTATAATAAGGCATAAACTATGAATATGAATATGGGCAATGAGGGGAGTAAAAAAAGTATATCTGTAAGAGGAGAGAAGTCTGAAGATGGTATAATAAAGGTGGGGGAAAAGCCATGAATTGATATTTACACAGAATATAACTTCACTCACAAATGCTCACTCAGGACAAAATATTCTAAGTTGAAAAGCAACACCAACAAAAAGATTTAAAAAGAACGAGTTAATCATCTTTGTAAGGTATATCCAATATCTATAGTTTTTAAGAATCTCCTTATGCTATATATGTGTAGTACTGTAAATACATTTCGAGTTGCATTTTGTCAACATCAAAATTGAAATATTTATTTTTTAAATTTTACCATCTGTTAACTGAGGTTACCTAACTATACATCTGTTCTAAAACTAGAAAATAAGATCTGTTAAGATTCAACTTTTTCTATTTCAACAACCCCCTGAGATTTGTGTCTTCTAATTAATTACTGTACTACTGAAAATTATGGGGAGGGGGTATCCAGAGTGATAGAGAGCTATCGTCATTTTTATAGCAAGGCGAAAACCCTTGCTTTGCAGCAGACTTCTTACCTACTGCCTCACATGGGAACATCATAACACAGCATGCTACATTATAAATACCAAAGAGAACCAATAAGACTCTAAAAATTTTTGAGCCACAGTATGGATAATAAAGACTATGTTTTTATCATCAGGAAAAAGTCTTCCAAAATACAGAGATGATCTTATGATATTAAGGGCTAGAAGGAGGGTATAACAAGCTAATCCATAATTTATACCTTAGTTCAAGAAATACCTACTGGAAAGAAATGGAATTGGTCTCATTTCAACCCTTCAGAAGTTTCTGTACTCCTTACATCGTTTTAGAGTGATTCCTCTCAAAAACCCTTATTTTCTTTCTCCAAGTAATTTTAATAAAAAGCAAAAATAAATACATAAGCTTTAATATATAGACAGCCACGTGCTTGCACGTATATAAATTATAGACATGTATACATGTATACACGCAAATATATCTATCAAGAAGGTCAGTCAGTACAGATTACCTTAAAAATCTAGTTTTTTCATAACTTCTACAGATTCTTATTTTCAAAATTAACATGAGAAACTTTGATATTCATTCTAATTAAGTTGTGATACTGGCTTTCAGAACTTCCCTGGGTATCTTGTAAATACACATTGGTGCAAATGCCATTTGCCACCAAAAGCAAACTTTATTTCCATCTTAGAAATCCTTCAATGAATAAAAATGCCCAAAAAAGACATATCGAGGGAACCATTTAAAAAGGATTTTTTATTTTCAGAATATTTTACCAAATAAAGCACTTTCTGTAGGACTACAGAAGTCTTTTAAATATTATATTGTTTACTGAAAATCTTGACTTTAGAACCAAATATTAATTCTGCAATTTTCTAAGGGGCACAGAAAGTAAATACGATCTTTTAAATTATAAGTCCTAAATATCCTAGTGATTCCAGACTTTAAAAGAGTCAACTAAAAGAAGAAAGAAAAGAAATATAAATAAGGTATAGAAAAATTAAAGGCAAAAGATTTCACTAAAAGCCAACTAAGGGTAGAGTATTTCCAGGTCAGCATTTAACGGAGCCACATCTCCAAAGTCTAAATATATTTTTAGTGAAAAATTCCCAGATGAAAATATACATTTTATTTTCAATTTAAAGCTGCTTACAGCTTACGTTGTCTTTGCATTATTTGCTTACATTCACGTTATAAAACAGAATACCAGCCATCCAGCCACCCACCAAAATTAGAGGATACTGCAGCCATCTCTGATGATACAGATTTTCCTTCTCAGGCAGGCACACACACACACAATCATACAACACAGGAAGAAAACAGATTACTTACTTTGTAAAAAATCATTTTTAGTGTGCCGTAGAAACCCATATTTTCTGTATTTTTCCCCTTCAGTGATTCTGTGCCCCCGTGTGTCCGGCTGCTTGGCAGTCTCTGACAATATAAACCTTTTTCAGGTAGGTATGTCACAGATTCTAATGTGGACATGCTCAGGCACGTCAGAAAGGGAAGATCAGGGAGCAGAACCGGCAACAAAACTCCACAGTAAAGGCAAATGCAGCTCAGTATCAAACCGCTTCTCGGGACACACATACATACATGCAGCTTGACTGAGGAGAACTCGAGGGAATAATGAGAGAGAACCGAGAAGATTATTGGAGGAGACTATGCCCTGTCAAAGCCTTGACTGAACAGATTCCTCCCTCAGCAGCAGAGGGATCAGATTACATCTTCCCTTGAACACAGAATGGTGCAGTCCAGGATTCAGCAATGCAGACTGCACATCAATTATATGGTGATCCGCTCCAGGGAACCCGTAAGCACACAACGCACCGAGCAGAGGGAGGATGTGGGCAGCAAATGAGACCGCCCCCGCACGACAGCCCCCTTCCCCTTTCAAACTTTCAGGAGATTATTTTGTATTTTGTAAAACCTGCATTTCCGAAGAGTTTTAAATGGCAAGCATCCTTTCCACAAATAAGTGCTTTCAGAAACATTTTGAAAATGGAATATATTTTCCATACAGTCCTCCCAACAGAAGCTAAGCAGGCTATTTCCACTAACTGTTATCCTATTGCAGTCCTGGCACAGCCTGATCACATTTTTCAAGTAGCTTAGATGGTACAAAATGAGCCATCCCAAAGGGAGAAATTAAATATTCTTTGGGGGTATTTATGCTAAAGTAAACCAGTTTGGAGCATACAACATTTGCAGAAATTATGTAATAAGTTACATTTTAACCTGCATATTTCTTATACTAACATTTAATGAAAATATTCCCTATGTTTTTCTGTTTCACTCATGTAAAACATATCATGAAAATTACCACACACTTCATCAATTCTTAGTAATCATGACAATATATTTTTAAGACTATCAGACTGGTATTAAGTATATAAAGTTTGGCCAAAAGACTATTTCTCCAAAGACAGCAAAAACTGAGCTCATTGGAGAGTCTTACCCTCATTTGTGAATTTAATCTTGAGTAAACAGGAAGTATTGGACCTCCAAAATTATTTTGACAGTGTGTATTGCTTATCTTTAAAAAGGCATTTTACATAATAATAACAAAATACCAAAACTTGCCTGAAGGCAACCTTTTTCTCAGAATGACTACTTCACAAATCTAGATATTTTATCTTGCAACTTGCTACATGACTAGCTTCAGAAGCAATTATAAGATTCCTTGGACTAGAAAGGCCCATTATTAAGGGTCTTGTTAATTAACTCCTACCCTCCCCATTAACATTCTTTATTACAAGTAAACTGCGTGCCTATGGTGACTTAAGTACTTAAGTTTCTTGAGAAAAAAAGAAATACTATTTGGACTTACTCTCTGCTATAGTTAACAAATGACTTTCATTAGGTAAATGATTCGAAATGCTGCATAAAGTAGTATCATAATTTAAAAAATAAATGTTTACCTTTATAACTAAGACATTAAGTCAGTATAATGTCTTTTATTTTAAAACATAAATGAAATAAGATGATCTAAAATTTTATGAAGATGTACATCTTGAATCTTCTGGAAATTACATTCTCTATATTATATTATCTTTTTAAAAAATCTGACTCTTAATTCTTACTCTCAGAAAGAATATATATACGTACACAGCAAAAAGTTAGTTTTCTAAATAAACAATTAGCTTACTTCAAAGAAAAGTTCTTTTTAAAAAGAAATCTCTCTTAGCAAATAAAAAAAAAAAATCCAACTGTTAGGATTGGACCCATAAACCCTTTGGTTAGAAGATTCAGAGAATTCAAGATTTTAAAAAAAAACAAAACAAAAACAAAGTAAAGAAAAATAATTTCCTCTTTATTATCCACCTCAATTCTGGGCTATCCGAAGAAACTTTTTATAAAATGAACACCTGAAATTTTCCCTAAAACTTGTCAGTGGTAACTAGCTTATTAGAGTACAAATGGACTACATATCAGTCATCTAACAGTACATACCTTGACTTCAGCTGCAATCATATTCTCTCTCTAAACAAAGTAAATTTTTCAAATTAAGTCTACTTAGTTGAGGACATAGACCAACTTTAATAAACCAAGGACACTGTCTCAAAACTTAGGATATTTAAAGAAGAAAATGACCTATATGTGTATATTCAAAGAAATGATCTTATGGTTACATAGCTCCTTTATATGGTATGAAGTTATGAGAAAATCTGACCCTCACAAATGCATAACTTATACGTAGGTATATATATATGCATGCTTCATTTTTTGAATAGGCAAAATATTTGCATGATTCAAAAATCAAAATAATAATAAAAAAATATATATATTGAAAAGACCTTCCACCACCCACATCCCTATCTTCCATGGGTCCCATTTGATAATTATTTTTATTAGTTTTTGTCCTTTAAGTGAGAAAGTGTATGTTTATAAGTGCTCACGAAGACTTTATTTTCCCAATATTTCAACAATTCTCCCTACTATCTTGTTTACAATGTTAATTTGAATTGTGAAGAAAGAATTTGGCAAGCAAAACTAGTCAACCAAATCTCTACCCAGATTTCAAGAAAATGAATACAAATAATTGTCAATATTCTGAAGTACTATTAATGAAAGTTGTGATCTATTAATTTCATCATGATCTACAGATGAACAAAACAAATAAAACCATTCTCCATTCCTATTTATGAGCATCTTGGCTAAAATACAGATGTTCAAACTTTATTCAGAGATTTAGGTTTTTTAGTAGTATGACTGAAAAAGCCTTATGTGTGTTATTTATTTCTATCTTTGTGGTAGGCAGAAACATTTCAAAACTGAGATCAGTCCATTGTCTATGTTAAATAAGTTCAGGAAAAAAAAGTATTTTATGCTCTATGCTAGAATGTTAACTAGTAAGTCCACTGAAAAAAAGGCTAGTCAACTATTACTGCTAGACAATACTTGTGTTTGTCATCTAAATTTTTAGAATCACTGCCTCAATGTCTTAAGTATATTTTCACTATGATAAAGTAAATCTTCATGTAATTTCAGCTAAGTAATAAATTTTCCATTCTATAAAAAAATTATTTCTTGTGCTGATTATAAACCTATAAACCTTACTGGAAATCTATTAGCAAGGGAAGTGACTGCTAATTCAGACCCAATGCTCATCTCATCACTATCTCCTATTGAGCTAGATATATAAGAAGAATGGATGAGAGGAGCAACTTAACAAAGTCTATCAATCAATTGATCAATCAATCAGCACAAAGATATAAAGATGTACTGTCCCAGAGTCTAAGCCTCTGGGAAATAAGGCAAAAGAATGATTAACCTGTGAACTAGCACAAGAGAAGTGGCTCCTTCTGACAAATTAGTTGGAGTGACTGAGTTTTTAGAAGGGCAAGTTGTACTTATGGGCAGAAACCAAAACTAATCTACATGTAAATACTGAGAACAATACAAACAGTAAAGTAGTCTTCACTGAATCATGTATCTTCAGAGAAGTATGTATCTTTATACATAGTGTCTACAGGGGAAGGAGTGATAAAGTAACTTTTCCCCACCTTGACTCTCAGAGTTCATTATTTCTATTTTAAATATATTCTTTTATTATTACACTTATCATACCTCATTGTCATTATTTTTATACATCTTTCTCCACTACTATTTACTCCTTGAAGGTTTCCATCTTACTCTAAGACACAGTAGAAAAATGATACATAACAAATAATTAATGCTTTTGAATAACTGGCCATATAAGCAAAAAGAGCAACCATGGCATCATTTTTCTAAAGCATAATTATGTTATACTTAGTTCTAAAAAGTCTATTGTATTAGAATTAATTGATATTATTGGTTCTTTTCATTATCTTGCTAACATTTTCTTTTAAGGAGGTTCCGTGCCCAGCATGGATCCCAACATAGGGCTTGAACTCACAACCCTGAGATCAAGACCTGAGCTGAGATCAAGAACCGAACGCTTAACTGACTGAGCCACTTGGGCACCCCTATCTTGATAACATTTAAAAATTTACTTCCATTTTAGAATAGAAGAATATGCTTATATTCTTATGTCAATGATTTTATTCATTATTATGACAACATTCATTACTCTGATATTATACTAGAAAAGCTACCTATACAATTAGCTGTCTTGCCCCAGCATAGAATTTAGATTAGAGACAGCTCAAAACTTCAACATCAAAGAAAGGAATGTCAAGCAAGCTGAGGCTGAAACAAACTTTGAACTCATGCTAACCCACTGTCATTAACTTTCTGGGATGTGAGTTCTTATTAAAAGGTTCACAACTGAAATTGGCTAGTTATAGCTTGTCCTATCACAGGTAATACAAATTAAAATAGTATATATGCCCAGAATCTACATTTTCCCTAGTGCAAGTGGGTGGCAGTATTGATCAATAGCTACTTCCAACGCTATTCATTAATTAAGCATTTATTTATCATCTAGTATTTTTCAGGTACAGGATAGTATGTCATTAAGAAAACTTTTTCTTCCTCTATTGAATTTATGACACAGAACAGAATATATACACATATGACTTTTAGAACTCACACTGAAAATAGTTGTTTTTTGAGAATATGTAAAATAAAACAAGGTGAGCCAGATTTAGTTTGAAATTACCATCCAAGTAAACAAATACTGAAATATTACTGATTAGAAAAATCACAAACACTATAATACATGTAACTTTAAAATAAAATTGTTTGGGGATGGAGGTAGTGCTTATAATAATAATATATAAAATCCTGACCTCAGTAAATCAAACTACAAATCAAGCTATAGCTCAGACTGGTTTAAACAATTTTTAAGATAACTAATTGTAGGAGTGGAACTTTTATAAATTTTTCTTTTGTTTCAAGTTTAAAGTATTTATAACTCTATTTACAAAAATGCAGCCCATGAGGATTTGACACAAATAAATTGCAACATTAATTCAAGCAGTAAAAGTTTTTTTCATCCCTACTAATTGGGCCAAATTAGTTATCGGATAAATATAAGTGCATATGTACATATCTACCAGTATATAATAAATATACAAACATAAAGAGTTTGACAAAATAACACAAGCTGAGTTTTATTTATCCTAGCCACAGAATAATGAAGATGGGAATTGTGCTTGTTTGCTCTTCTGAAGTTCATATTGCTATAGAGCTATCAAAACTTAATAGATGTACCAAAACACTCTTTATAATACCTCTATACAGACAAGCAATACCTGTAACAATTTGACAAAGTTGGTAAGTCACTCTGGAGTTCATTCTGATTTATTCAGAAATCAACTAATCTTTACACTTCATGCTTCAAATCCAAAATAAACTATCAGTAAAGTAAGCATCTTGAATTCATATGCAGAAGTTTCCTTTCAAAATTCTGTTATAAATTTTTTATAGCAATCCCTCCAATAAGGTAAGGAAAATATAAAAAATAATGTTGACCTCAAGAAAAATGAAGCAACAACTATGACCCAGGAAAGAATTTAACATGGAGAAAGAATGAAATCAATTTTCCCTCAATTTAAGGCCTGGACTCCTGTTCACTCTTCTACTTTATCTAGTTCTATATTTATTGCTGCTGGTTGTGATGTTCAAATATATTTACCTGATTTGAGAAAATTTTTCTATAGGTGCGGTATATCAATCTTATATTTTAGTACTAAAATAACCTTTCAAGGTTTGTTTAAAATTCTAGAATTAATTTCTTACATTGTTCATGACTTAAGTTTAGTCATGACCAAAAAGGCTAAAGGCTAAGAAGTAAAAAAGTGAATCAACAACAACAACAAAAAAACATTAATGGCAGGAAGCCATATGTTTAGAACTAGAAGGGAACTTGGAAGTCATGTAATCTAATTCCTCTTCATTTGTGAAACGAACATGAGCTTTGGAATTGGAGAAACCTGAGTTTCAACACCAGCTTTGCCATTATTAGAGTGCAGCCTAGGTAGGGGTTATTTGACTTTATGAGTTCTGGTTTTTGTAATGGTAATTATCTTTTACTTTACCAACCTAAACCACAGAGTCATCACGAGGATCTAGTAGATGCCCAGGGTATAAAAGATGTCCTATAAGATAATAACTGTTACCAACAGGAGAGAAAGGTGATGTAGAGAATTAAATGTTAAAAAAAAAAGAGAGAGAGAATTAAATGTTTTGCTCAGGGTTATACAGCTATATTAGAACCTTAATACCCGGGTCCCAAGTTTACTACTTTTAACTGATTTCTATTAGGTAAGTGATAGCTCAAAATAAGCTAAAAAAAAAAAAAAAGTCAGACATTACTAAAGAAAAAAAAAGTGTTCTATTTTGCAAATAACAATTATACATGCAAACTCTAAATCGTGATTATTCAGTTTGCAGAATAATTATCTGGGTCCATATGACTATGCTTCTGCTACATGTGGGAAATTTGAGGCAAAGACATGGTAGTGATTGGGGAAAAAGTGAAAAAAACTGAAAGATTTCAGTTAAAATAAATCTTTTAAGAAATAATCACCTATTTCCCAATATTTGCAAAATGCTACTAAGGACAAATTAGAACATTACAATAATAGCTTTTCACCCCCACCCCCAAGATACTTAAAATCCAGCTGGCAAGAAACTAGTAGAGTATCTATAGTGCCAAATTGGGTAGTATAGGAGGTCAAAAAATGAAGAAATCATTCAAATAGTCTGAGAAGATGTCATATAAAACAGTCTTGTTTCTAAGCTTAAAAGACAGAATTTTGGTAGATGTTGAGTAAAAAGGAAATTACTGTCTGTGGACCAAAGATATTTGTGGAACTACCACGGCCCTCAGCCTGAAGAATTAACAACATCTGTAAGACTTCTAGTATTCATTGGTCTTATAAGGTTCATTAGGGTGTTACCTATTTATTAATATATCTCCTAATGCAAACATTTAATAATACTGTTAAAATATTCTTTAACTTACTAGTAATGGTTTCTTCAAAAGTACTTTCTGCCATGACTCATTCTCCCATTTTAGGGATAATACGTGTCTTTCTGTACAAGGAGAACTTTATTGTGTGGGTGTAAAGACTGTTGACATTTTATTTAGTTATAAACACTGACTAATAAGGGGTCCTTCTGTTTCAGCAGGCACTTACACCAGATCATACAGACAAACAGCTTGTTCTCTTGAATACAGGGGGGAATGATGCACAAAGAAGAGATCTGATAAATATTCATTCAAACCTTATAATCTCCCAAAAACTTGATGAAAAGACAATAAAAAACATAACTCAGGGCAGTAGGCTATATGGTTCATTGACTTTCATCAATACGTGGGAAAAGGGCCTCTGGTATTCAAAAACGAATGACTTGCTTGGAAAATTAAGGTTTGTCTTGTTCTACTCCCACCCCTTTCTCCTGATTCCCTCCCTTTCCAACCCCCAGACTCAAGCCTCCTTTTAAGGAAAATTCTTCATTGTAGAAAATGTTAAAGTCAGAGAAACTGTTCATCATGTCCAGAACTAGGGGATGGGCTACTGTAAAGTAGAAGTTACCTAAGATTCAAACACATGATATAAAGAATGGTCCTTTGTAGAATATACATGCAAATATTTAAGAGTCTGTGTGCATGCATAGAGAAAAGCCTACGTAAATACATAATATTCACAACGGTCATCTAAGTGGCTTAATACGAGCTTTTCCCTCTTTCTCATCTTACTTGTCAATAAACAAATTCACTTGCATAACCTTTTGAGCACTTACTATGTGCTAATATCTGTTCTAGGCTCTACGTATAAGGTAGCAAGCAATGGAGATGAGCTTTCTAATCTCATATAGTTTACATTTGGGGGGAGAGGGAAGACCCATAATAAGTAAACTAACACATGAATAAGACAATTTCATATAATGCTTAGTTCTAAGAGAGAAATAAAACAAGGTGCTATGAAAGAAGTAGGTACTAAGGGTAGTAGAGAAGTGTGGCTAATTTTGAATGGCATATTCCAGGAAACAACTTTTAAGTCAAACTGATAGAGTAGAGCCTAGGATCAGCAAGAATAAGACCAGTCTGGCTAGGATGAAGTGACTGGTACAAGACAATGTCAGACAGGTAACCAAGGGCCAGATTATGTAGGCTCTTGTAAGTCATGGTCAAGAGTTCAGATTTAATTCAAAGTGCAACATGAAGTCATTAGCGGATGTCTAGAATGAGAGTAAACATGACACAACTTTTGTATATAGATTTGCCTATAATTTTTATATTTACAAAAATGTATATAAAATTAAAGATTGCTCACAACAAAGTAATTCTCACTTGCTGAAATTAGAGATACAGAGAAAAGAATATATAACTGTATTTGAACTCTTTTCAACTCTTTCATGCAGCAATTACTCTTCCATTTCCATCATACTTACTCTCAAACTCAGCACCTATCCAGAAAGATTCCTAAACTTAGGAAAGAGAATTGGAATAGCAGGTAATAATTAATCTGTACCATGTGCCAAGCACTATTCTAAATCTTTATATCTAGTAACTCAATTCTATAGAATGGAGGAGTATCTATTGTGTCATATCTCTATTTCCTTGCTCTTCCACTTTCTATGTTCCAATTTTATCTTTACATTTGATAATTTATTCTTTTTGAGAAAAAGATGTTGGTCTCAGATCCCTGTAGATGGACAAGGCCTCTGTCAGCCTTATTTTAGCAAATGGTGAAAAGATATGGTTACCTTTAGTTAATTCGAGACAAAAGGATTTTACCCAAGGTACACTTTTTACTTCTCTGTGATCATAAAAAATTCCGGAACATAATCACAGAATCTCAAAGTTGGAAAAAAGCCTTCAACTAAAGCTTAGTACAGCCTTATGCAAACCCTACTCAGGAATACCCTCATTAGCATGTAGTCATCTAAGATCTGCTTAATCTAAAATATGTATTATTCTCAACTCTGTAATCTTCTACTTGTTCGTTTCCCAATTCTGATAATTATGTCCAATTATAAAATTTGACTAGCAGATAAAGTCCAGATTCTCACTTATTGTACTTTTTAAAATATAGCATCTCTTCTCATCTCAGTCATCTTATGAATTTTCCAGAAGAATTCAAAATGAGAAGAGATAACTGTAACTGATCTTTTAAAACTCTAGTTATGAATGAATAAATAAGTAAATAAATAAAGAAACTCTAGTTATGAATCAAAGCCAGTGGACTTGAACTTATTTCACTTATTCAAAAACACTTAAAATTAATAAGTGTTGGGTGCTAGGGCAGTAAGAAATATATATCACCCCAGGTTCTTACTCTAGAAAGTGTGCATCATGGTGATCTTTAATCAATTTTTTTTACTTAAAGTAGCTTGCCTACTCTTCAAGTATTTGTGTTTGATGTAGCTGTCAAGTACGAAAGAACCTAGTAATCATGCCCCCACTACATTTAAAAAGGAGGATTGTAAAGATGCATTTTCGAAACATCAATTTACATTTTAAAGCAATTACTGTATATATAATTTAACAAACCACATTCTTTGCTTTGAAAGAATCAAGAATTATCTGACTAGCATAATGCCTACATGATCCCCTGCCTTTTCAGGAAATTCCAACAGACTATGAAGATTCAGTAAATAAAAGTAGAGTACAAAAAAAAAATGCTATAAATAGATGGGTCATGAGTAGGGTTTGACATAATTTTGCCTGTCGTGGAAGTATTTTCAAAATAATTATCAATCTGAAAAGGTATACAAACTATAGTAGTTTTTTTATTTGCAGTGAACTATAAAAACAATGGTCAGAAGCACTTTGGCATCTTGGCAAAACTACTATAATAGAAATATTTTATTCATTTTCTTTATTAAAAAGCTCTTTCATATCTAAGAACATATTTATTTGTCTATAAATACTCAAAGCCTCTAAATGTTTAAAAACTAACTTTGAAAGTATGCCACACTTGATACATGATTCTAAAGAGTTCTTTCTGCAGGACGGATATCATGAGTTTCCTTCCAGCTGTGTGAACTCATGGTATGTAATGATGGCACAATGACTAATAAACAAATGTGCATTACAATTTAAGATCTGCTCTGTGCACACAGCTGGTCTGTTGAAAACTGTTACATGGTGATTTGAGAACACTCTTGGAAAACTGAATCTTAAATTCTTTTTGAGTCAATACATGTTCAAACTTTTACAACATGAAAAAAATCCTATGAGGAACAACTTAAATCTAATTCACATAAAGTCAAAGCTAGCAAAAAGATGTTGAACTATGGAATATTCTTAAAGTTGTAATATTTTGTTAGCCCTTGGGATAAAGACACATACACACACACAAACCCTTCTTCATTTTCAGCCTTTCCTTTAAAGTTATTCTATCAAGAGATATAACAGCGTATTAAGAACATATTTTTCAAGAGATGTTAAATGGAGACGTTAATCATGATCACAACGTAGGGAGTACATTAACATTAACTGGTATTTTAAAGATATCTTTATTCAACTAGCTTTTATTAGACAATTGCAAAAAACGGATTCTGTTAGACCAAGATGTAAGTTACTCTCCAATTCATTTCTTTCAAAGACTTTAACTTTGTGAAACGTACTATATTTGTTTTTCTATATAGGTAGCATAGAAAAAGGAAATTACTGTGAGAAAAACTTCTGGTGAGCCTCTAACCCCAAATTCCACTGTTATATTATTAGTCTCACCCAAATGAATCCTGCTTCATATAAGGGTTCCCTGTTTTCTAAACGATGAAATAAGATGGGAAGAAAAAACTAAACAGTGACTCAAACATTTTATTTTGATAGATCTACATCTGCTACATTCAAGAAATATTTAGCCAGGGTTCTTGAAAGCCAGACACAAAGCAAAAAGTAGGCAAAATTGAGCAAGATATAATCTCTATCCTGGAAGAACTCCCAATTCAGGGGGGAAGGAGAGTCAATAAAAAATTACAGATCAATATAATTGATAAATGGAATTGCTCAATTCATATGACAATGCATAGAGCTAGAAAGAGGAAGAGATACTTTCAAGAAACACAAGGCTATATTTTAAGCCTAAAGAAAAAAAAGGGAAAATAAACACTATACTTAATCTGATTTGAGTGTTCGTTTACTGCCCACCATCAAAAATACCGTGAACTAATTCAAGCTTGAATAATCAACTGTGGGCAGCCCCGGCGGCTTAGCGGTTTAGTGCTGCCTTGGAGACCCAGGATCGAGTCCCATGTCAGGCTCCCTACACGAAGCCTGCTTCCCCCCTTACCCCCCTTCTCTCTCTCTCTCTGTCCCTAATTAAAAAAAAAAAAAATCTTTAAAAAGAATAAGCAACTTTTTTTTTAAAGAAGTTCTCTTAAGAAAATTATGTATACAGAGAATTTACAAGCACTCTTCAAGGTACTTCTATAAATTCATTGAAGCTGTCTAATGACCCTCTGAAGTACGTGCTATTATTATTCCATTTTACAGATGAGGTGCAGAGAGTTTTGACAACCTCCCCAAGGGCATATAACTACTAAGTAGGATGGCTAGGATTTGAACACAGACAAATCTTGGTCTCCAGTTTATAGAAAATGAAAATAAGGTTTTTATATACATAGCAAGTAGTATTGGTAGTTAAGAAATCTCTAGGATGTTTCCTGAGCTATTTCAGTATGCAAATGTGTGATGTGTAGATGAAATCTGTGTTAAGTCACAGAAGACACAGAGAAAGAAGAGACAAAGTAGGTAGCTAATTGTATACTCTGATACACTTTACTTCTGGGAATTTACCAAGAGCAGCCTGACAAAGAATTAATTCACTACTGCAATGCCTCCTTGGTGAAGCCTTGTTCCTGTTATCTTTGACATTATATTGAGAGTAAAGCAGGCATCAGTAGGCATAGTGAAAGAAAATCTGATGAAAGGTGCTTACAATAATAGATGGGTTTTGCTTCCTTTTCTAACTCCTCCCCCGCCCCAAACTATATCCTATCCTCTCCTTCATGCCGTATACTTTATATCTCTAAAGCATGAAATAATGAAAAAAAAGCTTAGAACAGAACACACCACGTAACTCACTGGAAAGACCTTGTGAAAGGGTACTAGGTCTTTCTCCCTTACCCAAATGATCTGAAAACTACAGAAAACTGGCAAAAGTTATGTATCCCAACACTAAAGAAACTGTTTTAAATGCTGTTATTACAACCTCAAAACACTTAATGGGGAATTATGACTTCTACTTGACTTTAAATTTTTTAGTTTAATAAGACAGCCTAAAATATTTATTAACTAAGTAATAGTTGGGGGGGGGGAGCGGTTCAGAGTATGTATACAACATACACTTCAATATGTGGTTATCACTTTGGTCCTGTTTCTTAAGTTCATCACATAGATCTTTTTTTTTTTTTTTTTAAGATTTTATTTATTTATTCATGAAAGGCACAGAGAAAGCGAGAGGCAGAGACACAGGCAGAGGGAGAAACAGGCTCCATGCAGGGAGCCCGATGTGGGACTGGGTCCTGTGTCTCCAGGATTAGGCCCCAGGCTGAAGGCGGCGCTAAACCGCTGAGCCACCCAGGCTGCCCCACACAGATCTTTTTGTAAGGGCCAATCTATCTTTTAAAAAATGTCAATTTCAGCCATGTGTGGTTATCACTCCCGAGGAGTAAATATTAGTGTTGATGCATACCTCCATGATTCTATCCTACATTGTTTCAACTAATTATTTGTATTCTATCTGGGATACATAATTACAACCAATGTAGATTTAAATGGTTATTTAGGAGCTTTTACAATATGGTAGGAGAGGAAGACAAATGAAACAAAACAAGGCAAAAGCAAGACTGTGGTAAACACTGCAGTGTTAGGACAATGCATCATGTTAAGTTTTGGGGCTAGTCCGGGGGGTTCGGAGAAGACTCCTCTGAAGGAATGACTAAAGTGTGTTGTGGTGGGTGAAGGACATCCCTATGGCTGCAGTGCCCAGAATACCAGTTCTACAGAAAGTGCAAAATGAGGCTAGAGAAGTACACAAGACCTAGGTTATGCAAGATCTCATACAGGATTTTGGGTCTTTGCTGTAGGAGTAATGAAAAGCTAATGCTGGACATGGTCACAGGAAGGGAATAATCAGATATATCTCTTGAAAAATCATTCTAAATGTAATGTTAAAACCAGAATGGAAGTGAGAGTGGATGTGGAGAGACTGTCAGGAAGTTACTTCACCAGGTCAGGCAAGAGATAATAGTCGCTTAGACTAGCTAGGTGCAACAAAGACAGATGGAAGTGAACATTTAAGAAATGTTTAGGATACAAAACTGATAGGATTTGGTGACAGATTGATTAGTCATGAAGAGTAAAGGAGGAGGAATTATCAAGGATGACACCTAGGTTTCTTATGCAACTGGATGGGACATGAGAGAGGATACTGGACAAGAGTCAGTGTTTTTGCTTGTTTTTCTTTCCTGGGGGAGGGAGTGTGACAAACTACATGTTTGATCCTACTTGGTTTGAGATATCCCGGTGAGGATATCATGCTCCAACTAGCTCCAGAGCTCAGAACAAAGGTCTAGATTGGAGACAAAAATATGGGAACCATCCATGTATAGGTCATTTCAAATTCCCTTCTCAGAGCCACCTTCTCCCCATTCTAAAGCTGTTAATCACAGTGCTTGAACCAATGCCTTGTCACAGTGTAGACACAATAATTATTTTCCATCTTTCCCCCATTTAACTGCAAATTCCATGAAAGCAGTGACCACTTCTATTTTGATTCTTTTACCTCATCTCCTCACATAGTCCTTATGCTTATCAGGGTATCAATAAATAATATTTACATGAGATAATGAACATAGCACTCACTTTAATCAATAATGACAGAATTACAAAAATAACTGGAAATTATTAATTTTCAGCATAATTTGAAAAACTCATAATTTTCAGTATAAGGAAAGGTAATATAGGTGAACAACACATTTTATATATTTATTATTTATTTAGTACTGTGTAATAAATAGTATTATTTATAGTATCTTATATATTTATATACATATATTTCCCCTTCAGGGAAGAGTATTAAAATTTTCTGGATATTTATCAGTTACACAATTAAAGCATAAACTAAACTGGAAGAAAATACATAGTTTGATATGCAACAAAATGCAATTATCTTTGCTATTAAAAGCCAACCTGGCTTAGGATTTCCTGTACCTTTAAAAATGCCTAACAGAATACAAACTTTTACTATTAAAAGGGATATACACACTTTTAACAACACTTAATGTACATCATTTCCCACAGATCTCAAAGTATTTTATTTATTCATTGGTATTAACGCAACAGATAGCATTTTTGTATCTCCATTTTACTGACAAAGAAATCTTAAGCATGAAAGTTTTTCAGAGTTAACCAAAAGCATTATAATATTACCTAAAAAAAAAAAAAACTTTGGCAATATATATTTTAATCTCTATGAACAAAATAACAGGCTAAGTGCCATTTCCATTAAAATTAAATTGAATACTGCATATTTTACATATAATTGGCTATCTTTATTTTGCTTTTTATCATGATCTCCCATTGAGACAGGATCTACCAAGAAACACTACAATTAATGAAAAAGATCAAAAGGAATAAGATTCTACTGAAATACTTTTTTTTTTAAAAGCTACTGTTAAAAAAATAAAATAAAATAAAAGCTACTGTTATTTCATTACTATTTCATTTGGTTTTGTGAATATGAAAAGTTTACTGTAAGTAATAATTTTAACAAAAGATTCATTTTGGGATATAACATTCACTTCTAACTTTGAATGGAGATAGAACATAATTCATCTTAAACTTCAATGTAGTCAACAATATAAATAATAGGCATTTCTAAATCCTCTTTGGTTTTCATCTTCTAAGAAATATTTTAACATTTATATATTAAAGCTGAAGAATGTTATTACATTGCTCAAAGTATATATACTTCTGTATATAACCATAGTCTGGGAATTTTAAGTAATTATATTGAAAAGTACAAAATACAGTGCAAGACAATGACAGACAGTAGTGAACAGTATCAATGATTTTTAAATTACACTGTAGAGAAAATATTCTAAAATGAAAAAAGAAAAACTGATAAAAATATTCTGGAAGAGGTTGTGGTTGGCCATTTATTACTTTTTTGTATTAGAGTTAATTAATATTCTAATAAGGTCTACAAAAAGCTGAACAACCTCTCAAGCTCTGAATTCATGGCACTGACCTTAGGACTTTTTCAGAATGATTTTTAATGCACTCTGTTATTAGTAAAACCTGTTCAAACACATGCCCCATCTGCCAGCACCCCATCTGCAAGAGAGCTTCTTATTCTTGTAGACAGTACAACTTCTGCTTGCTTCCTCCTCTTCTCTACATACCAGCTGTATGGTAATGAGTATGAGCAGCTGAAAATACTGCATGATAACAAAGCTAATATGAAAACGGCAGAACACTACTTCCCCTCAATGCAGCAGTTGCAGCATGAACACAGCAGATAAGCTACTATACAGAGGTGGGGTGGGTGAGAATTTCATTAATGTGTACGGGGGGGTACTAAATATGGGGTTTCCACATAATTAAAAAATAAAGAGAACTAAGAGCAGCACACCAAAGAAAGATCTCAATTCTAAGCATTTTTGTTAAGACTTGTGAATCAATTCTTTAACTGTCTCAATTCTTATATAGTAATGATATTCCAGGGGCCATTTTGACAAGCTAGTTTTCAAAGATGTTCACAAGTATGTTCCATTTCCTAATTAACTTATTTTGGGGCCTCTAGGGAAAGAAGTGGCGTCAGAGCTTAAAATCATAATGAAAACTATTTGCTAGACATTTTAGCAGCTTACATGTAAATTGATAAACTGTTTTTAATTCATATACAGCCTTTTGTTTTAATTTAATGGTATTTGAAGCCAACATATTTATTCTAAACATCTGAGAAACTCCAAACAAAATACTAAGATAGACATGTTACCTTAATTTAGTAAGACATAATGGGGTTAATTTTTAAACATATGATAGTCACACTGAATGAATCTACATAACGAAAGTAGAACCAAATCACATTAATTTTTTATGTGCAGTAGCTTTCCATTTAGAGATTAACAGTCACTCAGGAAACTGTTTAAGAAAAATGACTATTCAAAATTGGTGCTATGCATTTTCTTTCACAATTTGAAGAAACTAAATGTGAAAAAAATATTCAAAACACTAACTTTAAAAGAAATAAGTACTATCATGTCAGGAGAATTAATCATAATTTTTACCAACATATCTAAAAAACTATTTTGTGGACCTCATAACAGTTATTAAAGTTTTTATTATATAACCATACTTTGTATAAGTTATTTCATTTTATTCTTACAACAACCCTATGAAGTAGGTACTTATATTATCTTCATTTAACTGATGAGGCTTATTAAGTGGTGAAGCTAAGAATATAATACCAAATTTAAATGACTCTATCAAAAAAATAAAAAAATAAATGACTCTATCATCTATGCTGTTAAGCACTCCACTATTCTGATATAAACTCCATAAGGGTGAGGACTGGAGTCTGTTTTCATTCACTGTGGTGGTTAACTCCAAATGCCTAAAGCAGTTCTTGACTCACAGAAGTTACTGAATGAATAAATGGAAAAGAAAACTACTCAGTTGTTTTTAAGCGTAAATCAATTTAAATGGAAAAAAACCTATCAACTATCAACTTTGTAACAACCCTAATCATTTTGATACTGAAAAAAATACCTGAATCTTAAAAAAAGACTATTTAGTAATCTAAGTTTTGTTCACTTGTCAGATTGAAAAATTACGACTTTATTTTTAAAATTCTCATAGTTAAACCTCTGTGTTTGAAAAGATTGATACAGAATGACTAAGAGTAAAATTGCACTAATATTAGTGGTCACTTTGGCAGCACATATACTAAAACTGGAACAATACGGAGAAGACTAGCATAGCCACTGCATAAGGATGACATGCAAATTCATGAAGCATTCCCTATGTTTTTTTAAAAAGGAGGAAAACTGCACTGATTTTAATTATTTTGCTATTTTTGCAAAGCCTATCATTTTTATTGTCTAATGATAAAAGTGCATTTTTTTCTTGTTAAGTAGCTTAACATATTTCTTGACTTCAAATATAGATTAAGGCCATGAGCCTACATCATATAAAAGCTTTTGGATAATATACATAAGAACCTGAATTGAAAGAATAGTTCCAACTTAATGAAATAGTCCCATTCATCCTTTAAAAAGTAAGGCATATCGCTGCCTTTATGCAAAGAAGAATGAACTTTTAACACTACTTACAGATTCAAAATCCCACAAATTCAGACAAGATTTACAAAAACAGTACTATACTGCCCCTACATGTTCAAACTAGTAGTAACAATGACATTTGAAAATCTAAGGTGATAATGCAGAGATTTCGGTAGATTATTAGAAAAGCTGTTTAAGCTTAAATTGCTCCCAAGTGATCTCTATGAGATCACTCACACACAACAATGTAATTAAATATAGGAATAACCCAGAAGTTTCAATTTTCATTTTCACCACTAGCAAGGAGAAAAAATTTAAGAAAATTGCATCCAACATTATATTTTTTCCTCTCAAAATAGATTTCTCTATTATTTTATGAAATATCATATAATAATGATAAATAACTAGCCATGTGATTTTGGAATCAGTATTTATTCCTAATTGCTTTTCCTCTAGACCTGAATAAATGTCAATAAAATTTATAAATATAAACATAAACATTTAGGGATTTACCAAAGTCACAAGAGAAAACTTTATTAATCTTAGATTTACTTTTGAAAAAAAATCTACTTTACTTCTCACAACTTAGAAACAAAACATTATACATGCAAATAAATACATGCACTGCATCAATAGGTACTTATAAATGGAAATAATTGAACTGTAACTCCTAACATTTAGAATGTCATTGGCTTTACCACAAATGGTAGTTCTTTCTGCTATTACATCTATGGTGAAATTTCTAATAAATTTAAAAAACCTTAAATTCTATCTATCATTATTTACACCTACCATAAACATATTTACTATTAACTATTTCAACCATTATTTAACTGGTTTATACATGAGACACACATTAATTTATGCAACTTTCCACAAGGCAGAGATAGAGTCAAGAGCTCTAATTCTGACCCAGGAACAGCCCAGAAAGAAATCACTAGATGTGCCCATTAGGGTATAAAGTTTCCTTTCAATAACATAAAAAGAATAAACAAAATCATACTTGATCTTTCAGAACCTCAAAATACTATTCTGTGCTAAATACTATCTAATAGTATTTGAAAACCAATAGATTATACATATAAAGTCACCAACATAGTCCTGTCAAGTCAAAGTGGGTCTGTACATGCATGCACATGTATGTAGGCAGCCTTACATACATATGGAGAAGCTGTAAGACAAACTACCACCAGCTGACTTAGTAAAGTGTACCAGTAAATAAGAGAGTCGGGTGAGACACCCCATACTGAACAGATCAAATACGCCGTCCGCTCCTAGGTAGAATTCTCAGGGTCACTAAAGTGTTAAATTATAAAAAAAAAAAAAAGTAGGACTGTTTCTGCTTTGTTCACTAGTGTATCTGAAGTGCCCAGAACTGTGCCTGGCAATTAATGGATGCTTATTTGTTGAATAAGTTAATTAATCCATGTTCCTCTGATTTTGATGTGTGATTGTAAAATGGGGACAATGAGTAAGTCTCCCAGAGACAGCCAAGTGTCCGTAGCCTCCTTAAGGAAAGGTAGGTTTCTGCCTTACTCATCTTTGTTACACTAGCAACACATACACAGGGAGTTACGGAGAATACATATTAGTAGAATATAAATTAATTTAGTGGTATTAATTTTCTGTGAAAAAACTGGAAGAAGTAAAAAAAGTGGTAGAGATTCTCATTCCTCATTTAATGTATAAAGTCTGCTAACAAGAGTTACATTTAATCACTGAAGAAAAATAAACTCTGAACTATCATATTAAATGGAGTTGCCTACAATAAGATTAGTAAAATTTAGGTATTCATTTATATAATATATGTTTTAAAGCATTTAAATATGCATGTACTCAGAGACTAAGGCTTTGACTACTTTGACATTTCAAAGTGTATTTCATTTTTTGTATGTGGGTGATAGCTGTAAAACTCAAAGGTCTGTGGAGTTAGTTCCACAATTTTGGAGAAAGCTGTGTTGCTGACTTCAGAACTTTTTGGAGTTTAGAAAAGCAATATGGTGCATATATAATACTGAACACTTCCAGTATATTATACATTAGTATTTTTTGCAGCAAAGTTAGGACTATTCAGATTAATAATAAAACTGACTATATCTTAGGTTACTTAGAGTTAGGTTTGGCTAACTTTAAAAAAATTCTTAGTTCTCAGGACTTGCTGGATATCTGGTCTGCAGACAAGGCACAGTTGGTTTATTTCATACTTGTTTACCTTGCCAGGACTTAGTACCAAGTTTATTATTTTTTTAGCATATTTTTCATCTATCTCCCATACTACATCTTAATAGCCTGGCCCTGTAATGTTAAAGTTACTAAGTTATTTGAACAGATCGTTGTTTATCAACGAAAGAGATGACAATTGATGGCAGTTATTTCTACAATGTAGTTGTAGCCTTATAAATCACATCATAACTTGTTTTACATTCATATCTGACAACTAATAGGCACAACCTAATAAAGACATCACTTGATGAAAATATTTAGAAAGCAATGTTATCTGTAACTAAATACTGAGGCCATCATAAATTGTGAGAACAAATAAGAATTACACATTTAAAAACCCAGGACTACACAACAAAAGCTAACCCTTACAACATTTGGAAACTAAGGATCTGTTCACTCAACCAACCTTACCAAGGTCAGTGTATCACAGTGTTTGTGATGTTAGATCCAGATGCCTGAGGTAGAGTCTCAGTTCCATCACTTATTAGCTCTAAGACAAGTTAACTTTGCTATGCCTCAGATTCCTCATTTGTAAAATAGAGATAATATGATACAATACCTACTTCACAAGGTTATCTTAAAGATTATATGAGTTCATATGTGGCAGGTATGGTGCTTCCTCTGCATCTCAAGTTAGACTACTATTACCCTATTTTATTGTCATCAAAACATTCGCATAACTACCTTTCTGTTTCTATAAGGTAGAACCTAAGCTCCATGATGGCATGCTATCTATCTAGTTCACTGTTATATCCACAGGTTCTAGAAAATTTTAACTCTAAGTGTTCAATACATATTTTTTGGCTGTTATTAATAACTGAAAAATGTCATGTCAAGATATAAGCAAATAATTTGCAGCAGTATAAATAATGTGAAAAGCCAAGATGTGAGTGAACCCAACCAATAATACAAGTTCCTTCTGTCCATCACTTCTCTGATCATCTGCTTAGCAAATATCCTTCATGTTTTACTTCAAAGTTACTGTGAAGCTTTTCCTGAGTCATTTACTTTGAGACTTGGGTGACCCTCTCACGCTCCCACAGTACTTTGTACATGGGCACATTTAAGCAATTATCCTTTTGTACTATAAAGATCTGTTTTTGGTTTTTACCACTAGACTACCTAATGCATAAAGGATTGTGATTTTTCACTTTTGTGTATCTTCAGGTACAGGTGATGAAGAGTCATCACCTTTTTACTTATTGCTAGTACCTTGCATAGTACAGAGAGTAAGACCTCAAGAAACTTTATAATTTACATTGTTTACTCATGTTTATGCATGACACATGAAACATTCTTAAGAAGACAAGGACTGATAGGATTTTTTTTTTTTTTTTTTTTAATGATAGTCACAGAGAGATAGAGAGAGAGGCAGAGACACAGGCAGAGGGAGAAGCAGGCTCCATGCACCGGGAGCCCGACGTGGGATTCGATCCCGGGTCTCCAGGATCGCGCCCTGGGCCAAAGGCAGGCGCCAAACCGCTGTGCCACCCAGGGATCCCGGACTGATAGGATTTAAAATAGAATGGTCTGATATGTGGTAACTAATTCCTTTATTGGTAAAATAAGTAGTGACAATAAAGCATATCAGATCAGTTGAAAATGACAATTTTCCCCCAGTTCCAATGGAATGTGTATGTAAGGAAAAGAGCCTTAGGAAGTCACATTTTAGTTTACTCAAAACAAAACAAAACAAAACAAAAACTCAGGTACTCTATTAAAATCTCTCTCCAGCCTTGTTCAAATCACCACCCTGTTCTTCCTTCTCTCCAACATATTGTAATATTTTTTATTTATTTCAGCACTTTCTGACATTTTTGGGCTACTGTAGAATCTCAAAAGTACCAATGAAATGACTTTACCCTATGTTTGTTTCTCCTTCGTTTTCAAAATTGGTAAGTAGTAATTACTTTTAAAATTAAGTGTCAAACTGTATCTGAGTTTATTTAAATTTAGAAAATGAAATATTCAAAATCACAGCTGCACAGTCATTTAAAACATTTAGTAAACAAAAACATGCCATATTCTTAACAGTACAAAAACTCCTTCAGAATCTTCCAAGTTTAACACATACTTCAACACATTAGTCATAAGAATATTTATATTAACCTTCTCCTGCATATCACTAGGAGCATAAAAAGACATTCAAGATAATTTCTGAACTCAAAGAGTTTATAGCCTAATTGAGGAGACAAGATAACTATATAAAGCTATCAAATAACATCACTAGGCAGTACACAATTTGCCTAAGGGCCAAATGTAACGCAACAATTACAGTATATTCCACTGATGGGTGAGGACTACGGTGGATGCAATCAGTGCCAGGAGAAACATTCCAACCAGAGAAAGAAGCTAGACTGTGATGTCATGGAAAGGATCTAGAAAGAAAGAGGCACAAATGTAACTGGTGGACACCTGAATAGACCAGTCTAGGGAAGAGATGGAGGATGCTGGCTTTTTAAAGGTTTCATATTTCTGTATGTTAGGGAAACATCCATCTATTTCTAATTGGCTAAGAGTTCCATGAAATGGATATTGAGTTTCATGAAATGCCTTTCAGGCATCAAGACATTTTAAAAGAGCAGACTTGCTACAACTACTTCCAATAAGAATTAATCATGGCTGGACTAGATTAAAAAAAAAAAAGGTAAACCTGGACTGGGGCTAACAGCAAAGCTATGTCAGAAATGTAAAACTAAGTAGTAGTGCTATAAGAAATAGGCAGCTGCTCTTGTTAGTATGAGAAGTACTCTTGTCATAGATATTATTAATAGCAATATACTTTGGGAGAGGCTGTCATTTATACAGTGCAAATATCACACTAAAATTCAGAAATATAAAAGGATAAATTAAGGTGACACAAAAACTGAAATGATCCTAAGACTTGCAGTGAAAATAATGCAATAAATCATAAAGTTATACATATAGCTCATCTGTTTAGATAGAAACATAGATTTTAGTTTTAGAACTGGGAGGAGAAGAAAATTATAGTTGAAAATTATGTGGGTGATGGGTCCATGACAAATATTTTTCAGAAAGAATAAAAAATAAAATCACATGAGCAACTAATAATTTCTTAATCTATTTACATATTTTCCTCCTGAAGCTGTTAAGCATAAACCTATCTCATTACTTTCTCAAAAAGAAAAAAAAATTCCCTGTGATAAAAAACCTAGAATAATTAGAAATACAATAACATAGAATTTACTAAAATCCACAAAACTTTACCGCATAGGAATAAATTTGCTTAGAATATGACTTCTTTCTCTTTAAAACAACACTAGAAATCCCTCATACCAGTTTTTAATTGGTACAAACTTTCTGGAAAACAATTTAGCAGTATTTGTCAAGAATCTAAAAAAGTTCATACTCCTTGACCC
Source organism: Vulpes vulpes (assembly GCF_048418805.1). Lineage (NCBI taxonomy): Eukaryota > Metazoa > Chordata > Mammalia > Carnivora > Canidae > Vulpes > Vulpes vulpes. Next base: position 87,780,813 of record NC_132789.1, read on the forward strand.
AATACTTCTACTTCTAGAAATCAGTGTAAAGAGATGTAAAGATTCATATATAAAAAAGCTCAAAGCAGGTACTGTCTAAATCAAAAACAGTAGGAAAATTATGGAGCATTCATTTAGATTATATATTTTTGAATAACTACAATTATGGGAAACCACCAGCAATATACTAAAAATGAATTAAAGTTAATATTGCTAAAAAATTATTTACTTAAAATTGTTACTGTGGCTCTTTTGAGCAGTGGTATTACTAATACTTTAGGAAATTGTAAAGTTATTTTTTCTAAATTGTATATACTAAGTACATCTTATTTTTATAAAGAAAAGTAAAAGATATTAATTATTGGAAGAAAATTCAAATTCCCTGTATCACCATTCAATCTGGAGAATTTGCAGGATTAATAAATTCAGAAGGATAATAACTCACAGGTTGGTTTAGCAACAGAGTTTATGATGGTCTAACTTTCCGGGTATATACAAAATCTTCCCACAAATGAAACTTATTGTAAGCAATTATAGATGTTTTTAAAAACAAAGGTAATATAACTATTTGATAAACCTGGCAGATCTTTGCTGAAAAGGTACTAATAGACTAGTCAACAGTCATGAGAAGGGCATAGATTAAAATTATAGACGGCTTAAACTAACTGAATAGTACACATACAAAAACAGCTAATTAAATTAACCTTATTTATGAGGTTAAAATTTTGAATATAGGTGTCTAGTATCATCATCGATAATTCAACAATGAAGGAAAAACTTAAAACATAATTGAAGCTCAGAGAGGTACAATGTTGTTTTAAATTTTTGCCCTCGTTGTCAAAAGTGCTAGTTGAAGAAGCTGATGAGAATGATACTGCACTGTAGTTTGAGGATGGTTGATCTGTCCAGTTGTTGCCTGCCAAAGATTCTCTTCTTGACCAAATCTAGATAGGCTCACTGAGCTCTTTTTCAACTAGGCCCTGTCTTTGGGATTTCAGCAAGAATCCTACTCAGTTTAACCAGAATCCTCCCAATCTTGGTATATGATCACCTTTCATGACTGCTGGGTTCCTCATCCTCTATCATCCTCCAGGTGATGTTAAACTGGTTTAGCCAGAATCCCCCTACCGATGTTTCCTCTTAGTAATTTTCTACCACTGCCCACCAAACTGTTCCTTGGCTATAAATTCTCACTTTTCTTTGTTGTATTTGGGTTGAGCCCAATCTCACTCCCCTACTCACTTTGTAGTAGTTACCTATACCTATATATCACTAGAGTGCCCCTGAATAAAGTCTATCTTGCCATTTTAACAAGTGTCATGAATAATTTTTAAAAGGGATCATCCCTCAGCTTACAAAGACAATAGACAAACATGCATACTGTTCAAATATTTCCAGTTTTTTATTATTATAATTATTGCATAATCTGTAGGATAACTTTATAAATGAAACCTCTTAAAAGAGATTACAACAAAAATCCTGTATTTATAAAAGTTCTCTGCTATCAAAAGTTATTTGTAAGTTACTTGTCTTAATCTTTGAATCTATTTTCTCACAGAAACAATGTCAACAATGATAGGGTCCCGGGCTTACCCTCCAAAATACTAATAGTTGCAAAGTGTTAAGTTCACATGAAAACAAAATGTATAAAGAGAATGGCTACTGCTACTAGGTGCAGCATTAGCTCTACTAAATACCAGCTCTATTATTCACCAAGAAAACTGGGAAAGATAACTGATTTGAGCCTCCATTTTCTAGTCTAGTGAATGTAGAGAATACCTGATTTAAAGTACTTAAACATTTAAGTCATTTAAGCATTAAGTTGGTTAAGATATACAAAAGAGTTAAAACAGTGCCTAGAATACATAGTGAGTTCTTTTAAAAAGATGGCAATTATTAATAGCTTTATTATACTAATACTGTATATTATGAAGAGAAATACTAAGTAGTAGCTAAAATTCTAGCAGTTAGCTACACAAAGTTTTTTTCTACATAACCACAAAGAATTAGAAGAGAGGATGATAGTTTTAAAGAAAATGTAAGACTTACAGCTTTAACTAACAATTTCATTCTAAAAATTTACCATGAGCTGAAACTTATATACAAGCAAAAAAGACATACACAGGAGATTTATTATAGTATCATTATAAGCATACAAATCCAGATTTCACTCTTTTGCAGGTAAATATTTATTAAAACACAGTTGTGTCCATTCAGCCATTCATTTAAGTATTGTCTACAGCTGCTTTCATGCTCCAGTGGCAGGGATGAGTAGTTCTAACAGCGACTAAAAGGTCCACAAGGCCTAAAATATTTACTGGCCCTTTGCAGAAATAGTTTGACTTAAGCTACCCTGCAATAATAACAATACACAGAGTGCTATTAACATTTTCTCAAATGACACAAATATTCTAATTTTATTTCTATTTTCACTTTAAAGAAAATTATTTTAAATGTGGTATTTTGACTAGAACTTCATATGGAATATAATTCCTACAAAATTATTTCAAACTATCAGAAAATCCCAGTCATATATTTCATTATTGTTTGAGCTCTCGTGTCTCAGGAACAAGTCCTTGTCCCATACTGACCCCACCTCACCTCCCACCACTCCCACCAGCAGTTCTACACCACTCCCTTAGCTCTGTTGCCAATGCTTGGTTTAAACCTAGCATATATATGGTACTCTAAAAATGATATTTTGTATATATGCCAGCACAGTCAGGTATCTTTAAAAGCCCAATATCCATTGTCGTTTTCATGTCATTTGGAAATTTCTACCAAGAAATAACAATGAAGAGTAATTTTCTGAAAATACTGTAAATGTTTTAAAATCTCCCAAACAGAAGGAGTTAAGAAATGTGATTCAAGCACTGAAATACATTTTCTTACTATTATTAGTTGTTAAGATGTTGTTTCTCTTATCAAAAAAAAAAAAAATGCTACCAAATAAGCTATAAAATTCCATCAAACTCTATCTAAGGTACATTATTTTTTCGCATTTTAAACATTCCTATTTATGTTTATAATGAGAAAAAATAACATACCTTAGGATTTAAGAAAGACAGTATTACCATAATTGGGCATTCCAATTTCAAAGAAAATTGAAAATATCCAGTGATTTTATAGAATAAATAAGTTTTTCCTGGAAAATTTCTCTTACTCTCAAGGAGAATCAGTTCTTTTAGAATAAAAAGTTATGTACTCAACTAGTACTCTCAAATTTTCTGATTCAATTACCTACAGGGCTTTTAAAAATACACATAGATCCCTGAACCTTAATCCAGATCACTTACATAAAACTATCCAAAAAGAGGGGAACCTATGATTCTACATTTTTTTAAAGATTTTATTTATTTATTTATTTAATTTATTTATAGAGAGCGCACAACCAGGGGGACGTGCTGAGGGAGAGAGAGAGAGAATATCCCAAGCAGATTATGCAAAGTGTGAAGCCCAACAAGGGCTCAATTCCACAACCCTGAGATCATGACCTGAGTCAAAATCAAGAGTTGGATGTAATGAAGAGTTGGACGTTTCACCAACTAAGCCACCCAGATGCCCCAGGATCCTACATTTTTAAAAAAGTATTCCAAGTGAAACTTATTACCAAGAATGTCTAAGCAAATGTAAATAAATAATGAGGACCTTAATACTAAAAATATTTTGATTTACAGTAACCAGTTAACAGCTAGATTGTTATTTCTTTACAATTGTTAGTATAATTCCAAAATACCTCTGATGAAAGACTAGAATAATTTATATAAAAATAAATTCGACTACCAGTACCAATATTATACTTAATAGTGAGGTAAATAAATTTTATGAAAACATTTCGAGAGATGTACATTGAAGTTATAGCAACTAAAGGATTTTTCACAAATTTTGAAGTTTTTTTTTTATTGTGCAAACATTAAATGGATCAACCTCTATGAGGGCTGGAGGGATGTATCATGTTCTTCAATTTTTTTTTTTTTTAAAGATTTTTTTTTTTTTAATTTTTATTTATTTATGATAGTCACACACACAGAGAGAGAGAGAGAGGCAGAGACACAGGCAGAGGGAGAAGCAGGCTCCATGCACCGAGAGCCCGATGTGGGATTCGATCCTGGGTCTCCAGGATCGCGCCCTGGGCCAAAGGCAGGCGCCAAACCGCTGCGCCACCCAGGGATCCCTGTTCTTCAAATTTTAATAAGACTGCTACATTCTGGTAAGAGGTCACTGTAGTGCACAGTAGCTCACTATTGAAAAGGAAAAAAAAACTGCCTACAAAATACAGAAATCGTTCTGCTTTGTGTACTTTATTGTCAGTGTAGAATAAGTGGCTTGAAAGCAAAATATACCCAGTGTAAGTGATATACTGTATGTTACTTAAAAAAAAAAAGGATTAATTACATATCATACCAAAAGTTTTCTTAAATCTTTGATAAAGAAAAATAAAATTTTAAAAATGTTAATCATCAACTTACCAAAGGAAAGTGAATAAATTAAATAACAAAGAACATGTAAATCAATTAAAAACTATCTAAATTAACCAGCCCTGAAATGGGGGCGGGGGGATATATATAATTACCCTATCTCTCTAATATTTCTAGTACTCAGAGTCAATGAGTTATGCAATAGTAAGTTCCTGGCAGGCAGGCAGTCTAAGACTAAATGTGTTTTTTAACTATCTTCCAAAGAAAATGTTCTCATGATTTTTATTTTTCAAATTTAGTTCTCTTCCGTTATTACAAATGCAAGGCTATAGTAACATAGTAACCTAGAAAAGTCAAGCTGCATAGTGACCCTATGAAGCCCTCAGGGAAAGCCTTGAAGTTTTCTATTAATTTTTCTTATAGAAGCTGCTTCTGAGCCTTTTAAATTTCACATATATTAGAAAATAAAGGTAGAAAACATTAACTGTGACATAATGAAGTAATCTACCATATATTGTACCTAAGAATGTATTAGAAATAACAACAAAGAACCAGATTATCTTGTTTTTAAGTATCTTAATCCTTTCATTTAAAAAACTCACATTTCTTTTCTTCAATTTAAAAATTTACTTGTGTTGGTATTTTCCTTTATGGAAGTGTTAAAATAATAAATTAGTTTATTAGTGACTTTAAAGCTATTAGAGGTCTCTGTGTAAATGCTTAAATCAGAATAGTGACCTCATTCAGAAGTTACAAAAGTGACAAATGAAAGAAGACAAAATAAACCCTTTCTAACATCATACTAAAGAAGAAAATTAAAGAGTGATGGAGATATTTGTATTCCATTTTCAATGCTGAAACTGTATTACATTTAAACCTCACTCAAAATGTTTTTCAACATGGCTACCACTTGTCTGGAGTAGAAGTGGAAACTACTCAAAAGGAACTAAGATAATTTGAAAACATATTTTTACAAAGGTTAATAAGTCCCAGCAAATAAAAGATTCTTTTCACTAAGGAGAAAAATGTTTTTTAGGCATTGTGTGTTAATATACTTGTTTAGTAGAATATTTCCCTTTTAGTTTTTTTTTTTTTTTGAAAAAAAGGTAAAAAGGGAATTAAAACATTAATAGCACTGTTAGATGCAAACACCCATTTGATCTCAGATTTTTATGGTGTTTTCTTGGTTTAATGAGTTCAGGATCATAAACATATTTTAGATCTAAAAATGTATCACTCTGGTTAATAATTCAAACTAGCAATACCAAGTTAACACAAAAAAATACAATAAAACTGCTAATATTAATGGGATCAGAACTTGGTAACGGAGAAGAGAATGTCATCCTGAAAAATATCTAATAGATCATAACAATTATATGTTAGCACAAGTTCTACAAAATGTTTGTTAGTTCAGGATTGTCTATATATAAACTCTATCGTAACTGCCACACAATAGCATGCTATTTTTATTTTATATAACAGCTAAAAGTAAAGTACCTATTACATTAAGCTTGAATTAAAAAAAAATAGCAATTTAAAATAACACAGCTCTAAGGGCCAGATAAATCTAGGGAACTTGGAATACTCTTTAAAAGAGCTAAACGCTGTAGTTCCCATATATATATATATAAGAAGAATACCACCAGCTTCTTGCTTTTCCCACAGAATAAAAACTACAAATTGGGGGTTTTAGTATTTGCTAACATATTTTAAAACATCCTTTTTACATTTACCAATTTTAAATAAATTTAAATGATTCTAATATCATGAAAAATAAGTGAGAGGAAAAAAAGTGGATTGGGTAACCCTGCCTTCCAGGCCTCTATCATACTATTATAACTACCACTTAAGTTTTATTTGGCTACAGAATGCACTGGTAATTTTATTTATAAATATCAATTGAAATTTGAAGCATTTCTTTGATAAAGGAAGCAGAAGTACTTGATTTAAATAAACATTCCTGTTTTTCAGATGCAAGACTTACCCGTCTTCGGCAAAAGGGGAGGCCTTGGGCAATGATGCTAATGCTAAAGATCTTCATCACAGTTTGATGAGGCAGAGGCTCTTTTGCACTTTTAAGATCAACAGGAACCAAGCCATGGTTTAAAGTAGCTTTTCCTGGTTTTGACATTTTAAAATTCCTCTAGGTTGATGAATACTTTCTACATGTAATACAAGCACATTACTAAAAACTCTAAGCACAAATTAAAATATAATTTTCTAATTAAAAAACAAAACAAAAAAAAAGGCCGAGAACCCAAGGCCTGCTGCTTTGTCTTTCAACCTTCTCCTACCAAATGTCCTGACCTGTCTGAGGCTTGGTGAAGTGCAAACTATCCTAGAATAGCCAGGAATTATAAACTACTGAAGTGAAAGCTGCTGCTCCTGCCAGTCAAACAGCTGGTGAACCTCCCATACAAAGTCAGTAATGCGAATACAACCAAAGCAGGGCAATGCTGTAGGTCCCTTTTAAACTTCTCTAACTACTAACTCAGGTATTCCCTAGAAAGTGAAAGTAAAGTTTTCTTTACAAAAATCCAAAAAAATAAACACTGTATTTTCTCTTAAATATCTTGAGTCTTCCTTACCCAAATATCAGAATTAATATTTTAGGAATGTTTTGAAATGTGCTTCAAATTTAAGGACAATATTCATTCATACTGAAAAAATATAAACACACATCTGTTCTTAGATATATTCAGAATGAGCATTATGTTTTCAAGTGTTTGTCTTAAGCATGCTCTTTTGCTCTTTTCCTTTTCCATACATACCATTCTTTACCTCGTACTAAGACATTAAATCGACTCTCTCTCTAAAGCTATTAATATGCACTTCTCATTAATCTTATCAGTAGACATTTCAGTTGTTTGCAAATGTCAATTCAATCTTTAATTCTCAAAAACTCAGTGATTCCACTTCAAAGTAGAAGTCATGTGATTAAAGATACATTATTTTTTTAAAACCCAAGCATTTATAAATGCAGCCTGTGATGGGTATTAATTATAGTAAAATAATAACTAACCATTCATCACAAATCGTTAGTGCCGAATTTCTCCAACATATCATGGTCAGAAATATCTTCCTAAAACACAGAGAGAATATAGTGCACAATCCACTCCTCAAGAACTTTCAATGGGTCTCCAACTCCTATGATAAAATATGGAGATGAAGGCTTTCCTCAAAATGGCCCTAATCTTTTTAGCATTACCTCAAATATTTCCCTAAATTAAGCTCTTATGTCAATGTTAATTAATATGACACTTGATATTCAAACCCATGAACTACACTATTATGAAGATGATAAGAAAAAAAGCTCAGTTTATAGAGAGTAGTCTTGATATATGGTAAGTAATGGATATGAACTGTCTGTTCACAATCCTCAGTTAGTTTGTTCTCTCCTTCCATTCTATTGTCCCCTTCCAAATGCCAGTCATCTGACTTATTTCTTCTTCCAATTGCTTTTACTGATCTCTGTAAGGGAACTTAGAATGTGATAAGGAGAGAATGAGAAAGGAGAATGTCAGAAATGAGTAATTTTTTAAAAAAACTTTGGAGAGATGTCCTATTAAATGTAAAGTGGGCTAACTGGGAAGCCAGGCCATATTCCCAGTTCCACCAAGATGCTTATTATTATTATTATTATTTTTTATTAAGGTACATTTTCCTTTTACACCATAATCTAAAATGTAGTTAAAAATGCAAAATCATTGGGGTGAAGGCGGCTCAACTGGTTAAGCATTTGACTCTTGATCTCAGCTCAGGTCTTAATCTCATCTCAGGGTCATGAGTTCAAGCCCCATGAGCTCAAGCCACTTAAAAAAAAAAAAAAAAGCAGAATCAATACCAGGGATGACATTTTTAACTATACAAAAGTAAACAACCAAATTTCTCCAAAGAAAATATACAAATGATCAATAAGTACATGTAAAGATGATCAATATCACTAATCATTGTGGAACTTCAAATCAAAACCAGAATGAACCACCGATGCACACCCATTAGGATGGCTATTATTTAAAAACAATCAATCAATCATGCACAAATACCACAGACAATAATAAGTGTTAGCAAGGATGTGGAGAAATTGAAATACTTGTGTATTGCTGGTTGGGAACATAAAATGTAGGTAGCTCACTGTGGGAAAATAGTATGGAGGTTCCTCAAAAAATTAAGTGATCCAGCAATTCCACTTTGGGGTATACACTCCCCAAAAAAAGAACTGAAAGCAGGGACTCAAACAGATATTTATACATCCATGTTCATAGCAACATATTCACAACATCCAAGAGATGGAAGCAACCCAAGTAACCACTGACAGATGAATGGGCAAACTAAAATGTGGTACATACATACAATAGAATATTATTCAGTCTTAAAAAGGAAGGAAATTCTGACACATGCTACAATATGGATGAACCTTGAAGACATAATGGATAAGTGAAATAAGTCTGTCAAAAAGGAAATATGTTGTACAATTCCACTTACATGAGGTACTAGCATAGCTAAATTCATGGAGACAGAAAGTATAATGGTGGTTGCCAGCAGCAAGTCAGAGAAAGGACTGGAAAGTTAGTGTTTAATGGATGTAAGAGTCTCAGTTGGAAAAATATGAAAATGTTCTAGAGATGGATAGTGGTAATGGTTGCATAACACTGTGAATGTATTTAAAGCCACTGAATTGCACACTTAAACACTGTTAAAATGATAAATTTCATGCTATGGATATTTAACCACAATAAAAAAAATCACTTTAATAAAAAAAGTAAACAATTTAGAACCATAAACACCAAAATACAAAACAAACACACACACAACAGAGATATAGGGATAGAAAGAGTATGCTGGAAATCTTTAATTTGATATGAAAAGGGAAAAAAAAAAAGTGAGACTATTATCTAAGATCACAATGTATACAGCCCCACTAGAGGGGTGGGGGGAGATGAACATCTGTAGCATCATTCCAGTCTCAGCATCTCTTCTGATGCTCCCTTTATTTCTTAACACTTTTTTTCCAGTATAACATATTCTCAAATCATATGCTATATTTACTCTTTATTAGAAAAATCCCTTCGCTGCAGTTCCCATGGAATGCCCCCTCTCCAAATAACTATTAGTATCTTTGTTAATATTATATATAGTTTTCTGTAGACTGATACTCTTTATTCTCAAAAAAAATCTGTGATATCTTTAAAATCAACTATTAAATCTTGTTTTTTTTTAAGATTTTATTTATTTATTCATAGAGACGCGGGGAGAGTGGGGGGGTGGCAGAGACACAGGCAGAGGGAAAAGCAGGTTCCAGGCAGGGAGCCCAACGTGGGACTCGATCCAGGGTCTCCAGGATCACACCCTGGGCCGCAGGCGGCGCTAAACCGCTGCGCCACTGGGGCTGCCCCAGTTATTAAATCTTCAAAATTCCTTCTCTGAACCACAAAGATGTAACTTAAACTATGTTACAGAAAAATTAAAAGAACACACTACATTCCACAAGTTTAACATATTCATTCTGCACAGAAAATAAATGAAACAGATCAACTCCAAACTTAACTTTCAATTAATCCAGAAATAGAGGTAACATACTGAAACTTATAATTTCTCACTTTTTTAAAACCCTTAAGGAATTTTAGAGTTACATGTATTTACATGCAGATAGTTTAAAGACAAGGAAGACAGGAAACTCTTTAATCAACTTGGAGTCTGATCCTAAAGAGGAAAAAAGATTTGGAACTAAAAAATATTTGGACTGAGAAAATTAAAACTAAAATGAACAGTGTTCTCTTTCTCCTGCTTATAAGAGAGCAAAAAATATTATAGAAGTAGAATTAGTTTTTCACTTTCAAGAAACTATTTGTGATGATAATAAGAATAAAAACTAGGGCTATTTATATATTAAATATGTTTTACATTAGATAACCAAGTTTTGGTGAACACATAGTAACACTCTAATCCAACTCATTTTTTTAATCAGTAAATAGCTGCCCTCAACTGGATAGTACAGAGCACTGCAACTTTAGCAAACTAAATACTAAATCTGATTACGTTTCTACAATGTATTTCTGTAAAAGAGAGACATTCCTTGCGATTGAGCAAAGTGAGTACTAATTTTCAAAAGTATATACTACCAAGTTTTATCATTTTGGAGGATTCAAGTTAACACTACTTCTAAAGCAATGTTCTCACACAGCAGGAAAATACCAAAACTTCAAATACACAAGAAAAACCCAGTCAATGAGGGAAATCATAGAAAAGCATAGAAGAACCCTAATTGTTAACTTTAAAATGCACCTAGTTACATGTGCTCAAAAAAATAAATAGAGTCTTAGTCTCAATCATATTTTTTAAAACATTTAAGGTACTCTTAATTAACCTCCTCTCCCAAGCTGCAACTCTGCAAAACAGACAAACTCTTTTTAAGATGATACCAACAAATACTAATGAAGTGTAATATAATAGGTAGGAGCATCAATGCTAGATCCAAACTGCCTTAGTCCAAAGCCTACTACTTATTTGTAGTATGACTTTAAATTAATGCCTCTATGCCTCAACTTCATCTATACAAAACCTCCTCACAGGGTTTTTATAGGTATTAAATTAGTTAATGTAAGTGAAGCACATATAATAATGCTTCACATCTAGTAAGTGTTCAATACTGTTAACTGTCATTACTACCACTATTATTGCTACATTAGATACTACTACTACTACTACTACTACTACTACTACTACTACTACTACTACTACTGTTGCTGCTATAATAGGACCAAAAACCACATAGAGTTTTGTAATATATATCAATTTTAAGAGTTGCTGGGAAAGCAAGCAGAGATTCTAAAATCCATCTGTAATATTCAACTTTAAAGTAGAATATTTTAAAACATCATCTATATGTTTTATACAGGTTTCCATAATTGTCAAAATTTTTACCTAAAAATTAATCTGCAATATCTTAACTGTGGTGTCTTTTAAAATTTCAGATGTCACTGACTATTCATCCAACAAGTCAACATTAGTGAACTTGTGATAAAGATCTCTCTGTAAGGTTTTTTGCCCACTTACCATTTTCTGATTTTCTTCTAAAAGTGTGTACTGGTCAAAGAAGATTTTAGATAAAAGCTCATGCACCAAATATCCCTAATATGGGCATTTCTAAAATGTATTATAGTCCCATACATTCTAATTCTCTTATGATGACAAAAAGATTTACAACTGTTTATTCTGGATTTCTACCTTTTCTTTCATTCTTTATTATACAGAAGGCTAGGATTTAATTGCTCCTGACCAAAGGCCATAGCATATAAGTAGCATAAAGATTTCCATTTTCATAAACTATTCTTGATTCAGCTGAAATTAGAAGGTAAGTTTACCTACAAGTAATAATGGTTGTATATCAAGATTCTTCAAAGCCCCATACCAAACACTTCTGACAGGGAGAATATCAGCCTGTCATTTTAAACCCAGTATTATTCACTACCATGAATTTAAGCAACAAGTGACTTGGCTTATTCTTTGGTAGAAACAGAAAAAATTCCAGATGCTTAAAATTATACCACTACTAAGGTGAAATAAATCAGAATCAATATCCTTTTGAGATAAGAATATGGTATTATCAAGTATACTCATTTATTTAGGATACAGAGTGAGACAGATTATCTTCTTTATCTCACTCATTCTTTTCCATCTTTCCTAACACCTTAGATACCAGAGTGTTAAAGATCTTCCTAGTCCAAGCAATCCCTATACAAAGATAGAGCAATTTAAACAGAGGAAAACAATGATAAATCAAGCGATTAAGTTTCTTTGTTTAATGATAAATGGTCAAGTTTACAATAGTAAAAAACTGCAAAAAAATAAAAAAATTCCAAACAAGATTGTTACTTCAGTTTTAGAAACAAAAATGCCATCAGATTTAGTAAGGAAAAAAAAAGATAAATATATGGTATTGCTTTAAAATTTTTATTATTCACAAAAGGCATAGATCAAATGAATAGAGACATTTTATAAAAATTAAAAACATTCGAAGTGATTCCTTAAAAATTCTGAAAGACATTTATTTATTTATTTATTTATTTATTTATTTATTTGAGAGGGAGCGGGGGTTGGGGCACAAGGAGAGGGAGAAAGAATCTTAAGCAGGGTCCATGGTGGGCTATTCTTACAACCCTGAGATCATGACCTGAGCCAAAATCAAGAGTTAGCCACTTAACTGAGACACCCTGACACTCCTATAAAAGACATTTAAATATTTAGTGTTCTCTAAAAAAGATTACAACTTCTAATTATAATGTATTTGAGGTATTATATTCATCTCTACATTTAATAACTTATAACCTATTATTGTATAGTAAGTAGTCCCTTCCTTATCCACCATTTCAGTTAACCACAGTCAACTATGGAAGCAGATGATCCTCCTCCTGACCTATCGCCAAAAGGTCAATAGTACCTAAAACTCCATCACAATGCCTACATCATTCACCTCACTTCATCTCATCATGTAGACATTTTTAATCATCTCACATCATCACAAGAAGGGTGAGTACAGTACAGTAAGATTCTTTCAGAGAGAAACCATATCCACATAACTCTGATTACAGTATACTGTTATAATTGTTCTATTATTAGTTATTATTGGTAATTTCTTACTGTGCCTAATTTATAAACTTTATCGTATATAAAGGACAAAACTCTATATTTATAGAGTTCAGTACTATCCAGGGTTTCAGGCATCCACTGGGGGACTCCTGGAACGTATGTCTCCTCCATGGAAAAAGGGAGATTGCTCTATTTTCTGGGCACCGACGAAGCCCCTGCTAATTTTCTTTATCTGGGCACCGAGGGAGTCCCTGAGTACTTAAGAGAAATTAGCTTGGGTTCCAAAATAGCACAAACAGTTTATACAAATGTTATAAAAAATGTGATCTGGTGATCTGTCATTTGCAAAATAAAAGCATTATGTATAAATAATCATTGTATATACTTTTACATTGTCAAAGTAAAAATGCTACAATAGCAGGTTAAAGTGCTGTAACTGCTTTGATATACATACCCAAGGTCTGACAGCTGGACACTTAGGTTGTTTCTGAATTCTGCTGGAATTTTCTAGTTATTTCTGAATAATTGGTTAAAAATAAAGTTATAAAAAGTAAGATATAGAAAAACCAACCAAACAAGTCCTTCAAAATGATCACTACACTACCCTATGGTACACCAGAAATTCCATGATCCAAAAACCCAATTATTTAACTTATTTACAACTAAATTTTTCTTGACTAAATGTTGCCTCAGTCAACTCTCAAGCAAATTACCTGAAAGTCATACTCCAGGTAAATTTATCAGCATATGAAAAATACTGGGTGAATTTTAAGTTCTAGTTTCAGCTTCACCACTATTTCAGATTTCTAGAACAAGGAGGCTAGACTAGATGACTGAGAATGAAGTCCCTTGCAGCTTTAAAAGAATATTCCAGTTCCAATAGTACCAAGTATAGAGCCTTCTTGCAATAGGGTTAGACTGTCAGTTTGGTGAGCCTTTCTTTATTATAGTTTGGTGAATAGTAGTTACAGTTTTAAAAATGTATCTAAAAAAAATTCACTGCTTCAAATCATTTGTGTACACCTTCTAAATATAGACATTTATCCCTTTGTTGTGAATATATGTTAGTGTTGTATAATAAGAAAATATTTTCATTGGAAAAAAGTTTCAGGCATAAATTATTTTTTAAAATATGATTCAAGAGGAAATTCAAGAAAAATAATCTTGAAGTTTTCTGATTCCATATTATACCATAATAATTTGTGTATATTTTTCTTTCCTACTTACCATAGTGGCCTAAACAGTGACATCAGAATATATATGATTTTTTTAAAGGAATGAAGTTTGGATTCTACTTCCATATTTGTGTCTTAAAACTTTTATTGTGTTAAAATGATACTTCTCCTCATTCTTTTATTAAACATTTAAAAAATATTTGAGATAAAACAAAAAAAAATCCAACTATTGAATTTTTTAAGTATTTCAGAAATGCTCAGTATGAAGTCCTTAATGACTTTAACATACCTTACCTCATGATTAAGTTTAACTCTTACAGTCTGTGTTGAGTTAACCCCAGCTGTTAAACTGGTCTTACACAGCTGCTCACCAAGAATTTAGTTGATGATTACTATAGTTATACCTTTAAGTCAACTATGACAAAAATGACCCAGTCATTACAGGTATTTCAGTCATGCAAAAGCCTCATGTGATGACAGAGTAAGGATTTAAAACAACTTAATTTTCCACAATCCTCAAAAATTAAAATTAGGTGTAAGAAAGAAGACAAATTCCCTCAATATCAGTTTTTTAAGGTCCATCATTTAAGTTACTTTTATGAACAAGCTTAAGCATTAAAGGTTCATTAACCTCTCAGTTAAGGTCAATGTTACTTATCAATCATTTATTTCTCCTATAAAAATTCTGGGGGCACCTGGGTGGCTCAGTGGTTGAGTGTCTGCCTTTGGCTCAGGTTGTGATCCCAGGGTCCTGGGATCTAGTCTTGCATTAGGCTCCCTGCAAGGACCCTGCTTCTCCCTCTGCTTATGTCTCTGTGTGTGTCTCTCATGAATAAATAAATAAAATCTTTTAAAAAATCCTGAAGAGTGTTATGGGCTAGGAAGTCATAAACAGGGTCATAATACTAAAATGTCTTTCAATAATAATGATAATAATGTGGCATGCAGGTGGTTTTTCAATGCAGCTTTAAAAAAATTAAACTAAGCTACAATGTAGGAATTTCACCAAAGTGATGGTTTAACACATTATAGGAACTTATCCTGTGAAAACTAAAAAGCTGAACCTATGGAAAAATAAGGTATTTGACAATGTTGACAATTTAAAAAGTAAAATGAGGGAGGGAAGATAATTATGTTTACTACACTGTTGAGTTTTGACAGTTATAAATAAAAAACCATTACTTAAGTGAAATAGACATAGTTCCACAAACTTCATTTATATAGTTCTCAGTAACATGCTACATGAGAGTGTGTGATTTATCAATATTCGCTGAATACCAATAAATCTCAATATTTAGCGATTGATAAATTATTCATTATATTCATTTATCAATACTCACTTCAGCATCAAATTTAAGAACAAAATTATTCATTAAGCATAGAAAATACTGGGCAGCTCAGGTGGCTCAGTGGTTCAGCGCCGCCTTCAGACCAGGGCATGAACCTAGAGACCCGGGATCGAGTCCCACATTGGGCTTCCTGCATGGAACCTGCTTCTCCCTCTGCCTGTGTCTCTGCCTCTCTCTCTCTCTCGGTCTCTAATAAATAAATTTAAAAAAAAAAAAAAGCATAGAAAATACTTTTAGAAGTAAACTACAGAAAAGAGATTTCATTCTTGTATGGGCTGACAAGTGATATCCCTGGGCTTTTACACTGTTAAAATTCACACTCAACAAAATATACTAGTAAATATCAACATTAATTTTATGGCTGAAATTTAAATGAAGCAGATAGTTCTAGTTTTCATCCTTCCCAGTAAACAAGAAACTAACTGGTTATTTAGAAAGATTAAAAATACAACTCAATCTCTGTAATTCTTAATAATGCCTGAAACAGAAAGATCTCAGTATGAAAGCAGGAAGTCCCAGGATGCTAGGAGATGGACTCTCAGACACAAAGAGGAGAAATAAAGAAAGTGTGCAGCTCTAAGACTTAGGAAAAATGATGTATTACTTCAGACTGGCATAGTAATGTGGAGGAGGATTAAACATTGACAGGGTTCCTAGTAGATCGTGCTTTATTTTACCTAAATATCATGAAAAGACTGGGAGGTATCATTATCCTATATTTTATAGACAAAGAAACTGAGGTTCCAAAGGGTTTAAAAAACTACTCAAGGCAACAGGGCTGTGAGGCAGTGGAGTTGAGATTTTTACCCTCGGGTATCTAATTCCTAAACTCATGCTTTGTACTAGAATATATATTCTATTCTATAGAATGTTAAGCCTAACTTGTGTTACTTTCTAATTTAGTTGTTTGGAGATTTACTTTTTATTATACATGTTTCAGGTACGTGAGTTTGCCAGATAACTGAATTCTAGATAATAGAAATACAGTATTCTGTAAGACACATATACTATATATGGAATTGGTTTTAACGAGCCTGAATTTTATAAAGTCCAAATAAAAAAAGAAACAGTTATAAGAGCAAAGATATTATGACCTCCTGTGTTTTCCAAAAATGGTCATAGCAATATCCCCCATCTTATATGCTCTTCTTATAATGTATTCTGATACTCCTTTCAATGGCAATGGAGTCTGTTTCAAACAAGAAAGAAACTGTAAGTTACATTATGTCACTTCCTAGGATAGGTCATACAAAAGATTCAACTATCACCTTACTGAAATACTCCTATGGTAGCCCTGTTTTAAGTAGTCTGCCTTGAGGTCACTATGCTGTGAGGAACCTCAAACTAGCCCAGGTAAAAAGACCATATATGCAGATATATCTTAAGACTATATGAAGAGAAAAAGATTCTTTGCCAGCACCCAGCTATTCTAAAGCCCTGGTATTTCAGCTCTAGCCACCATCTGACTGAAAGCCTGAATTAGCAATGCCTGAGTGAGCCCCTCCCAAATTCATAATCTACAATAACAATGATAAATAATAAAATAGTTATTTGTTATAATCTATAAAGTTTTGGAGTGACTGGTTAGGTGGCAAGAGATAACTGAAACATCTTACAAGACAAGGAGCTCCAAGAACACTGGTTTACTTTTGTGATAGGATAAATGGTCATTCTAAGTGGAGTGTTAACTTCAAACCTTAACAAGAATGGAAGTGATCCCTGGGTGGCGCAGCAGTTTGGCACCTGCCTTTGGCCCAGGGCGTGATCCTGGAGACCTGGGATCAAATCCCATGTCGGGCTCCCGGTGCATGGAGCCTGCTTCTCCCTCTGCCTGTGTCTCTGCCTCTCTCTCTCTCTCTCTCTCTCTCTCTCTGTGACTATCATAAATAAATAAATTTCAAAAAAAAAAAAACATTAAAAACTATTAAAAAAAAAAAACAAGAATGGAAAAGATAACAGGAGATCCAAGATGAATATCTGGGTATCTGGGGGTGGCAAAAGTTTTGGTGACAAATTTTCATCTTGATAATACCCATTTGAATGAGGTGTTAAACAAGTCTCTGGCTGTTTTAATAATAAACTTGACAAACTGTTACATATTACACTAATGTGAATTTATAACCAAACTAGTTTGAGATGTGACAAATAGAGGAAAGCTCCACTTATATTTGGATTTCCTACAATCATACTTGTCTTTATTCTAAGCAAACTCAAATGACTAGAGGAGCAGGCAGGGCAAAGGAAGGTTACAGATCAGGTTTAAGACCTGGAAAGCCCATTTAAAAGGCACAAATGATTATTGTTTTGTAAGCACATGAGACAAGACAGATACTACACATTTGCAAAAGAAAAAAGTCAATATTTTTACGTGAACTCTCCAGATTTTTAAATATTGGCAACAAATTTAAATGTGTTAAAAAATACTGTATTAGATACCAGTTTGCAATCTCTGCTCTGTTATGCGGTAAAGCAGCATAAAAATTAAATATAAGATTACTGATATCTAAATGATATACAATGACTCTTAAAATTTTAATGTTCTTTCCTATACCAGTTAACACAGTGAAAGAGTAATAAAAAAGTAAACCTGAAAACTAAAACTGTAAGTGATAAACATTACAGATGTACCTCACCATATTTAAAATTTTCACTCATTAGACCCTAAGACAGATGGCAGCATATTGGTAAAGTACAAACAATTCATTCTTAAGAACTAAATTTATAACGTAGACCTATAAAACCAACATCTGCAGTTAAGCAAATGAATAACTCTTGGCACTTACTTCCCAAATTCCCAAGTACTTTCTTCATACTTCATTCCTCATTTGCATCTGATTTCAGTAACCACAAATTTCCACTTAAGACCAACCAAAAACAGAAAATTTAAGCATTTTCTCTTTGAAAGTAAAGCAGCCTCCAATCACAATAGTTATTTCTAAAGCAGGGAAGTTACTTCAATAAGAGCATTAGCTAAGACCAAATGAACAGAACAAAATAAATCCTTTTATGAAAAAAATACAAAAAAAAATCTTATATATTACTTTTAGCCCTGGTGATCTATGAAAATAATTATCATTCTTCTACTTACATTTTACATAATTTGAAGTTAAAGTTTACATGCAAGATGCTGCCCTGACAAGGATTCTTACTACTAGAAGGAATCAAGTTAGCATTCCGTATCAGATACAGCTAGTAGCAATATCAACATTTCATAAGATGTGTTTTCGAAAATGTGTCCTAAATAGAGATAATTGCAGCCTGATTCTTCTTCCATTCAAAACGACTACTTTCGGGACACCTGGGTGGCTCAGCAGTTGAGTGTCTGGCCTTCCGCTCAGGGCGTGATCCCAGAGTCCCTGGATCATCCCGCATCTGGCTCCCTGCATGAAGCCTGCTTCTCCCTCCTTAAGCCTCTCTCTCTATGTCTCTAATGAATAAATAAATAAAATCTTAAAAAAAAAAAAACGACTGCTTTCATTATAATCTCTTAACTATGAGAAATTTACGTATTGCTGTAGTATTAAGCGTTAATTCTAGGATTTCTATAGAAGCACTAAAGAGGATCTTCCCTTGTATTTATTCTAGTTCCAGCTATTCAGTTCAAGAGCACCCACGTAAATCATTATAGAACTAGCATTTCCAACTCTTCAGAGCATTTTCATGTGAGGCCTCAAGGTCCCAATGCTACTAAGATTACTTTAGGCTCTCTTTCAAACTTCTTCTAGGTATAACATTAACAACCAATTAGAAGGGGGAAAAAACCCTGTCAGAATGCAAAAGTCCTTCATGGTTAGCAGTAGCAAAATTTACAATATCAAACAGCTGGACTCTACGCTAAAAGTCACAGTAATTTAGGCAAAAATCAATGGAACGGTTTCAACCTAAGAGAGCAGGTAGCTTTAGAACTAAAAATATTTTGCAGAGCATATTATATAGCCTGGAATAGTTAGTTAAGCTAATTTTAATATAATCTTATAACATGATAATAATAAACCTTATAAAATATAACTAATACTAAGGACTTGCTATATGTCACTTTTCCAAGTACTGTACAGACATTATCTCACTGAATATTCTCAATAATACTATATTATTGATGATACTAATACCATCCTTAAAATCAAGAGGTCAAATTGACCTGAAGTAACAGAGCTAACATTTGAAAACTTCAGAAACCACAGTCTCTATTTACTGCTATTCATAAGCATTTGCATTTGTTATAGATACACTATTAAGGGCACAGTCTACTCGATCACTCATGAAGCCCCCTAGTGAGAAATTCCTTTTATATAATATTAAGAAAAGGGGTTATGTGTGTGTGTGCACATGTGACTGACATGTTTTCTGAGAGAGGACTCAGCATATCTTCCTCTTAATTTTATCACAAGGAAACAGAGAGGTAAAGTAATAGCCAATGTTTTGCAAACTTTACATTAGAATCATGTTAGTTTATTAAAAATGCACATCCCAACCCTAGTGATTTGGTTAAGTAGCTCTGAAATGTAACCCAGAAACTTGCATTGTTAATAACTCCAGATGCTTCTTTGACACATCTAGTCTAGGGTCACACTTTGAAGAATACTGGTATAGGCCCTTATGAGTGGGCAACCTGTATCCTCTTAATAGCGTATTCCATCTCATCATAATTCATTCCTTATCTTTTCTCTTGGCTTTGTTTTCATAGTCTATTCCAGTACGTTTTTTTGGTGTAATCATAATTGCTAAACTGAACCAAATTTTAACTAGTAAGACAATGTTTTCTTCCAGATACCTGTTAAAAACACAAAAACGTCTTCATCAATAGTATCTAATATTTCTCCTTCTTAAGAAAGAAGCAGTTCAGGTATCTCTCACCATAACCAGATTCTGATTTCTTTTTTACTTGTTTTACATTCTTGACCACATAACATTCGCCAAGCAGATTATGTTATGAAGAACTAATTTTATCACCTAAACAAAAAGATCAGAATTCAAGCTTAGTATTTAATCACTTGAACTCACATCAATCTGTCAAAATACAGCAATAACGTTTTCAGAAAACTAGACTGATACAAAAAACAGCAAACACAAGAAAATACAATTTTATCACAGTTAAAAAATACTATTTATATAGCAATGATTTTAAACTGAAAAGGTCATCAATATTTGATAGGACTACCTCCTCAGTAAAAGAACTAAAGATCACAGTTCTATCACTTCATTAGAGTACTAATTTGAGGTAATGATTTAAGGTATTAAAATTTGCAAATCTAAGGAAGAGAGACTCAAAAGATAAGGTTCTTTTAAGTATTTAAATGTATTATTGCCCCATCTGTCACATGATCCTCTTACATGCTCTCTACTAAGTGTAAACAATGTGTTTCCCAACTTCAACCTAATCTTTCTTCACACACCAAAAAGTAAAAAAAAAAGTAAAGAGAAAATGTCCTTAATCTTCCCCCTGAAACAGAATATAAAAATTAATAGTGACAAGTACTCTCTAAAGTGTATCTAGGGGAGAAATAAAAATTTAACCAAGGCTATGCTTAAGATGTTGAACTTCTTTATAAGGTATCAAAGATCAATTATGTCAATTATATTTGAATAAAAAAAGACAAAAAAGGATCAGTAGTAGTCTATAAGTTAAATGTAGCTCAAAACCAGTTTTTTCAAGGCCTGCACAATGTTTTTTCTTTTTTTCACTGAATATTAGTATTTTTGGGGGAAAACACACATGGGCACACATGCACACACATGCACGCACATACATACACCCTGCAGTTTATAAGAGCCTAAGCAATCTTACTGGCTCAATTGTGACTTTCTTCAGACTCATTCACCCTATCTATTTGGACCCTGTAGATCATATTTTTCATTTCCTCACTCTAAGCAACTAAAAGAAATTGAGGAAGAACAATCATCTGTTCAAATATTCTTTTAGTTTAGGATGCTGAGGTGGTTACACCAGGCAAAATTACCTTCAATGCTCACACAAGAGGAAATTTGGACAAGACAGCTTAGAGGAAACATTCTTTTCTCACATATATGGTGAGGAAGCCCAGAGCAGTTAACAATGACAAGACTTTTCGTTTTTACTGTATTCATGTGCAGATACTTGAGAAATTTCTTAAAAGCATCCTTATATTCTCAAAGCAGAGTAAGTTTGTGCACAGGTTCACTCTTTCTCACTTTTTGTTGTTATTGTTATTTTAAAATAGCAAAATGAAGATAAGTATATCTTATAAGTATACTTCTTGCTGGTTTAAAAAAGAAAAAGACAACTCACATATCAATGCACATAACCACTCCAAATATTAGTTTCAAATTCTGAGCAAGAAACAGTGTACCAGAAAACAAATTAGAAGAGAGACAAGCAATTACTAAATATATTTAAACACGTTAGAAGAGTTATCAGTAAGGTACTATATGGCCCTCTAGTGTTCAATGAAGAAACAGATGAATTCTTAATTCTTTCATGACATTTAATAGTAAAAAATACTTTCTCTTATTTACTAAATATGCTAAACATACTTATGTATGACTTCTATAAAAACCTAAATAAGTTGTATCTCTTGTGACTTTACTTCTCTGTGCCTTCTTTTGAACTACTCTACTATTCACATTTACAGTATTCACTGAAAGAATTCTGGAGTGCTTTTAAATGTTTACCCATAAAAAAATTCCAATACCAATTAAAAACAAAACAAAATAAAAACCCCAGCATTTCTCAATAAAATTACTCAGTATTGAATTTAAGGTAATTTCCAAAGAAGAAACAAAAATAGTGTCATGACTACAAATTAGGTATTTAAAACACACCTAATTTATATTCTCTAACCATGTTTTCTTTTCCTTATGTTCTATGTCTATAAGTCATCCAACTTGGCTTTTCTCTTTATCATAATTTATAGAGTCATTACAGCAACCATACAAGGAAGTAATGTAAAAACTGTGTTGCCTAAAGGAGAGGTCAAAGATAGGTATGACATTTTAAGATAGGAGTCAAAGTCTAAAGCAGACTTTTAAGCAGAAAAGAATCTTGTTAATATAAGGTTTTTAAGATTGTGATCACTGGTGAAAAGGCTTTCAAATTGATAATAATGTCTGAATTAAATTTGGTCAAATTAATTTCAAAATGGACCCACGTTTATTATAGATTTTTAAAATATTTTTTAAATGTATTATTTTCTTATATATTGGAGTTTGGGGGAGGTAAAGAGGGGGACAGATGACTGGTGTATGAGCAAAATCTAAATTAAACTCCATGCTCTGTCACTCACTTCATATAACATTAAGCAAGTAATATTTCCAATTTAAAACTTTACAAACTATAGGAAGATATTGTGAAGTTCCTGTACTTGGCATCAAGATCAATCCTCTAGCTGTCAAGGAAAGGGAAGTTGACTATGGCATGGAAACTCTGTATAACCCTTTAAAGAATCAATCAGCTATCATAAACCATTAAGAAACCAAATATAGGGATGCCTGGGTGGCTCAGTGGTTGAGCCTTTGCCTTTGGATCAGGGTGTGATTGGTAGTCCCAGGATCCAGTCCCATACAAGGCTCCCTGGAGGGGGAGCCTGTGTATGTCTCTCATGAATAAATACATAAGATCTTTTTTTTTTAAAGAAACAATATAAACAAAGAAATCTAAATAAATTTGCTCAATATAAACCCATATAAATATCTATAATATATCCAAGTAGTCATCTAGTTTAGCTCTATGCTTATTTCTAAAAATTCTGCCACTATTAATGAGCACTGGGTGTTATATACAACTGATAAATCACTAAATTTCTACCTCTGAAACTATTACTACACTATATGTGAACCAACTTGAATTTAAATAAAATTTTGAAAGAAAAAAATTCTGCCACTATTCAAAGTTATGACCCCTTATTTTTATTTCTTTATGGCCTCCCACAACACTGTCTACTTCCTACCTATCCCTTAGGCCTCAACCTTACCTTCATTTCCTCACTGAAGATATCACTGATTTAATTATCTAGATATACATACATATACACTGAGAACTACAAAGCTGGGAGGGACAATGAAAATACTAGAAGACAATCTTAATATAAAATAATCTTGGTAAGGAGGAACCTCATAAAGGAGCATGGAAACTGAGTGATAAGGCAATGGAAATAATGAATTAGAAAATCTAAAAGGGACAAATTTAAAGTTATACTTAGGTTCAAAACCCTGTAAATGTTCACATTAGGTGGAACAGGATTAAATCAGACAGTGTTTGTAAAAACAAAACATGTTTTCTGAAAGTTCAATTTAAATTTTTAAAGCATTCTCTATACACAAAATACAAGGTCCTATAAGATACAAGAGACTCTTAGACTCTTAGAGAATCAGGTCTATCGACAATCTAAATACATATAAATTTTAGGAAAAAAAGCTGACTATAATTAGCACAATATAAGTTAAAAACAACTAATGGAGATACAGATTTGCTCAGAGTTCTGTGAAATATTCTTAAAGCAGGTGAGCTTTAAAATGGATCTTAAAGAGGACTGAAATTTGTAAGAGACTATAGAGTGGAAAAACATTTAAAAGATAAGGAAAAAGTTTCAGCAAAGATACCAAAGTAACCTAAATTTCTCTACGTTCAGAAATATCAAATAAATCTCTGTTGCTGAGTAGAAAGGGTAGAAACAAGATGAAGGAAATAAGAAAGCTTTTTAATTCTATATATATTATACATACAATAATTATCTTTAAAAGAATAAAAGAAGGGCTCTCACCAAACTAGGAATTGAGGGAAAATTCCCCAAGTTGACAAACATCTACAAAAACCATACAGCTAATACCATGCTTACTGGTAGGATATTTTCCCACTAAGATCAGGAACAAGGCAAGGTTGTTCTTTGTCACTACTACTTTCCAACATCGTACTGGAAGTCCTCATTACTGCAGTTAAGACAAGAAAAGGAGATAAAGGGTATGCAGATCAGGAAGAAAAAAATAAAACTGCCTTTAATCATATATGACATGACCGTCTATGTTGAAAGAAAGAATCAAGCAAGAAACTCTTGGAAATAATAAGCAACTACAGCAAGCATGCAGGGTACAAAGTTAACATACAAAAGTCAATCACTTTCCTATATATCAACAATGAACAAGCAAATTTGAAAATAAAAATACATTACCTTTTACATTAGAACCCCTCATTAATGAAATATTTCTTTTTTTTTTTTTTTAAATTTTATTTATTTATGATAGTCACAGAGAGAGAGAGAGAGGCAGAGACACAGGCAGAGGGAGAAGCAGGCTCCATGCACTGGGAGCCTGACGTGGGATTCGACCCCGGGTCTCCAGGATTGCGTCCTGGGCCAAAGGCAGGCACTAAACCGCTGCGCCACCCAGGGATCCCTAATGAAATATTTCTAAATGAAATATGTACAAGACCTGTATGAGGGAAACTACAAAATTCTAATAAAAGATATCAAAGAATAGTTAACTACATAAAGAGACAGTCTATGTTCTTTCATAGGAACACTTAATACTGTCAAGATGTCAGTGCTTCCCAACCTTATCTGTAGATTCAATACAATCCCAGTCAAAATCCCAGCAAGTTATTTTATAGATATCGACAAGTTGATTCTAAAATTTGTATGGAGAGGGAAAAGACCCAGAATGGCCAATTCAATATTGAAGGAGAAGAATAAAATAAGAAGACTGATACCACCCAACTCAAGAACTTACTAAAAAGCTATGTAATCAAGACAGTATGGTAGTGATAAGAGAACACACAGATCAAAGGAACAAAATATCCTCACTTTCCTTTCCAAACTTGCTTTCTTGATAATGCACAAGCATTGCTCCATGATAAGCAAGTCTTGAAACTTGCAGTAACACGTTTATCCGCATTTAGGTTTACCTCTTTTCATGTTGGAAAGAATCTCTCACTGATCACAAAGACAAAGATGCTTGTCTTGACTGGAAAAAAAAGAAACCCTATCAGCAAATGATTAAGAAAAAATATATAAAGAGCAACACTGGATAAACCCATGCCTTGATTATGGGCATGTCACCTAACATGGAGATAATAAGGACAATATAAATGATCATAAATGTTTGCATAGCTTTTTAAAATCTGTGCAGTATTTCACGTTTATCACCTCATTTAAACTTCCATACAACACTTTGCAGTAAAGGTAGCTACTCTATTCCTGTTTAATAGTGAAGAAACTGAAGCTCAAGGAGTTAGTAGATGAGCCCAAGGACTATGCCTAATAAATGAGAGAGAGAGAGAGAGAGAGAGCAGATAGATAGCTCTTAACTTCTGTTCTTTTCAGCACACAATTCTGCCTAATATTACCTACCTGAACTATACACTAGAGTTGTGATTCAACAGAGAAGAGTTATTCAAAGTCGATTTCCACAAGTCACCCAGGAAAAATGTTGTGGACAGAAGAAACAAACAAACAAACAAGGAACATAAGAGAAAGCCCAGAAACAAGACCTACATAACTATACTCAACAAATCTTTGACACAGAAGCAAAGGCAATCCAATGGGACAAAGATTGTCTGTTCAACAAGTGGTGCCATAACAACTGGACATACACACATACACACATAACTGAAAATGGATCACAGGCCTAAATGTAAAACACAAACTAGAAAACTCCTAGAAGATAACAAAGAAGAAAATGTAGATCGCATTGGTGGTATGGTAAGGACTTTTCAGATACAGTATCAAATAAATGCACAATCTATGAAGAAATCATTGATTTTACTGGATTTTACTAAAGTTAAAAACTTCTGCTCTGTGAAAGATAATGTCAAGAGAATAAGAACACAAGCCACTGCCTGGGAGAAAATATTTGCAAGAGACAATATGATAGAAGTCTGTTAACCAAAACATATGAAGAACTCTTAAAACTCAACAATAAGAAAATGAACAACCCAATTAAAAGATGGGTGACAAAAATCTAGACAGACACCTCAAAGAAGATGGCAAATAAGCACACAAAAAGATACTGAACATGTCATTACAAAATTTCAAATTAAAACTACAATGAGATATCACTACACACCTATCAGAATAACCACAATCCAAAACAATGACAACAAAAGATGGCAACAGGAATTATCACTCATTGCTGGTTGGAAGTGCAAGATGGTATAGACATTCTGACAGTTTGGCAGTTTCTAACAAACTTAAACATACTCTTACTCTATGATCCAGCAATCACGCTTGTTAGTATTTATTCAAAGGAGTTGAAAAATTGTGCCTAAACAAAAACCTGCACATAAATGTTGCAAGAAGCAGGAATGCAAAACAGTGGATACAGTGACCATCCTTATGCAAAATATGTATCCATGTGGTCAAGGTAAGTAATATGTAAAAATTTATTCACTAATTATTTACTAATAAATTATTAGGTATTGGGGCATCTTATACATGATACATATTATTAGGTAAGATAAATAAGAAATCAAAGGACTTGCCTAGGAGGAAGGCAGCAAAAAATTTTAATATAATCTGATATGACTCATAATAAATATACCATGGGAGTGGAGATTAAGTTGGGGTAACTTTTGGTCATGACAACAGATGGTATAGTCATAGCTTTATGGATTATTCAATAGCCCAACTCCTCTCAAAATTACTGTTTTTCACTAAAATTTGTTTTCCAAATTTTAACAAAAGTGCAACCTGTACCCAGAATGAGATCTGGGTTCAAATCCTAGCTCCACTACTACTAATCAGCTGACTGGCAACTGACAAATAACTTTACCTTTATTCACTTGTTTCTCATCTCTGATACACAGATAAAAATTAGAATTTATACATCAAGACTGTTAAGATTAAATGAGATTCTGTGTGGAAAGATTTTAGCATAGTGTTCTAGCATATAGTAAATAGGGTTCAATATATGTTTTTTTATCATCATTATTAATATCATTATCAATACTATTTTCAATTATATTGATGAGGTTCAGAATAAGAACAGCTGAGTCTGGCTCTACTTCAGGCCAGCAGCACCACACTGACTACAGGACAGGGCACTTCAAGAATAACTTGTCCAGAGAAAAGCAACAGGATGGTGATCCTAGAAAACTCACTGAAGGGATTCAATCTGGAGAAAAAATTATGGATAAATATGACAGCAGTCTTATTTTATAATAAAGGGTGTTACTGCTCTAGATGGAAGAACAAGGACCAGAGCAGAGTAACAGATGTCAACATAAAGAACTGTATAAAAATACATTACTTCGCACTGTAGTTTCTCTTCATGAGGACTTCATTTTTAAGCCCAAGACTACTACTAAAACCAATGGCACAGGTTTGGACTTGGTGATCTCAAAGGTTCCCTCCAATTCAAATTCTGTCTCAGGAGACTTAATAAATGTCTTAAAAATAAAGATACCATCATACTAATTGTTACTCTTATAATAATGTGGGAAGTTGACCTTAGAAAATTATCAGGGTGGCACCCAAGTCCTAGAGATATGAAGAATTGGTTACACAAAGAACTAGTCTTAAAGAATTCATTGCCATTTCCATTATATTCAGTTGTATTTTCATGAAGCAATCATTAATAATGCTCTTCCTTATGAGAATTCTTTCTGTCCAATCCTCCACTGGAGGATTACCATTATGGAAACTTTCCAAAAAGACTAAAGAAGAATGGATTTCCAAGTGATGCAGGTTTTTTCTTAAATCATAGTAATACTTATTGTAGCAAGCTTAGGAAATTCTGAAAAGTATATAATATATAATAGAAATAACTGAGCCATATTCAGAGAGAATTTCTAGCATTTGGTTTCTTTCTAATCTTCTTCCATGCATATACAGGTTAATGTATGTATGTTTCTTCTATAATCAAGATCATATTATATATACAATTCGAGTTCTGCATTTTTTGTAAACATTACATTTTTAAGCATTTTCCTGTTAAATATTCTTCAAAAAGATGACTGTTAATGGTTATAAATTAATTTCTGCATCTTAGCAACATGGTTCTTAAACTGGGATTCTAACTTCTCATTAGAATGTTACCCTAGAATGGCTACTTGTATTATAACATTTCTCAGTGTAACTATCCTTATAATGAATATTTGAATTTTAATCTAAACTTAAATGGCATGCCTATTTATAATTTATAGTCTAGCCTGGGTACATCTTAAGAGGTGAAATGAGAATTGTTCACATTACAATTGGTGAATTGTAACTCTCAACCCAAATCAGCACTAGAGACAAACACATCAAATTTCTACTGCTCAAAAAAAATAAAAGAAATAAATATCAACTCAAGACAAAACTTACTCCGAAAGTCACAAGGCAAAAGCAACTGAACTGTGCAATGTAAAGAGCCAAAAACTGGTTTAAGGACTTTTCCAATTTTAAGAAGGCATAAAAATAGAGGTGGAATCTGACCTGGGTTTTGAAAGATTTGGCTAGTGGGAGAAAAGCAGGGATCATTAAAATCAAGGGGAGGCATAGAAATGAAATCAGGTAGAAAGACCCATGATAAGACTATGAAAGACTTCAAGTGTCTGTCTACTTATGGATTTGACTTCATTAGTGGGAAATAGGCCATTAGATATTTATATTGAGGTTAGTTATCTCTATGGAGCTAAAAAATCCATTTAAAAAAATTCATTCAATCATTTATAACGCTTTACTCATTGTCAAGCACATGGCATTATAATAGCCTGGTACAAACAGAAACCTAAGCAGATACTGTTAACATTTTAAACACTGACTCTCCAATTTGGATCTTACAAGCACCTAGGGATAAGTAAAAAGAAGACCAAGTATTCAAATCTGTTAAACTCTTCAGCAGACCCACAGGCTTAGAGGATACGAAAAAAATCAAGCCCTTTTCCACCAAATGACCAGAAGATCAGGATACTGACAGAGACTAGACAATCCAGAGAGGAAAATAAAATATTAGTATGAAGAAAGAAAGAGTCATTTTAGTTTTCAGTGGATCACTGAGATGACAATGCCCAAGAGACAGCTGGTAATGCAAGACCCAGGTTTGGGTGATGGATAAGAGCTTGAGACAGAATTTTGGAGTTATCTACCAAAGCGAAAGCAGAACTTACTATACTCGTTTATCCTCTTCATACTTTCTTGCCCTTCACCAACAAAAACCCTATTAACATAGATCAGGTCGTCGTAATTATACACAAATGAAACAGTTTGCATCAGGAACATTTTGAGGATAACTATTTGTGGATACTTCAGAGAGTTTACCGTATGCATAAGGCAAAAACCAATGGAACACTATTAAAAATTATTTTAATTGTTCATTTTATGGGAAGACTATTTTTTGGTGTAGAATGAAAATCCATAATTAAAATAGTTTTTAATTACTTGCAAATAGATACAGAGTTAAACATGTCTAACATTTAGACCTCCTACAGTTTAAAATAATGTCAATAAATATTTTTAAAACTGCACTAACAGGAATTAATTAGATATTGATAATAAACTAAAATGCATTTTGGCATCCAACTGTAAGATTCACAAAGCATTTAAATATACAGATGCTTTAAAAGAAAGTTTAGAGAAACTTGACAAATTCTAATTAAAGGAAACGGTACATACCTATCAACTGTGAAGATCTGTGAATACAACCCCTTGGGAGTTTATGTCATATTTTTATTTTTATTAGAGATGGGCTCAGCTTATAACAGTATGTTCCCAATCCTCAAGTGTACTCTTCAAAGTACTTACCATTTTTCTATTTATACTTTTTTCCACTAGAGGGTGATATGATGACTGAACTCTAACGGTCATTAAAAAATACAAAGTTTGGTATCTGCCGTGGGGAATGAAGTGTATTCTATGAAATTAGGGGTGTGGAATAGGAGATGGATAAACAAAATGAGGTCACATCCTCATTTGGTTTACATCCATAAACTACCTGAGTGTCCCAGGCACTATATTACCTGCTTTACATATATTATTTTACTTAATCCTTACAAAAGCCCTGAGAGGTATTATAGTCTTATTTTACAGAAAAGAAAACAGTTCAATGATATTACATACTTACTGTCATATAATAAGTGACAAAATCAGAATTCAAGTTCAAATGTGAAAAGCTCTTATCACTCTATCATGTTTGGGGAAAACCAGTATGCTTCCTTCCCTCCATTTCCACTATCCTCTCCACGTTTTTGTTTTCGTTTTGTTTTTACTTAAACTCTAGTTAGTTAACATATAGTGTTAAATTAGTTTCAGGCATACAATATAGTGATTCAACACTATTCCATACATTTCCGGAGCTCATCACAAGTGCACCCCTTAATCCCTATCAGCTTTTTAACCAATCCCCTCTGGTAACCATCAGTTTGTCCTCTATAGTTAAGGGTCTGTTTCTTGGTTTGCCTCTTTCTCTCTTTTCCCCTTTGCTCATTTATTTCTTTGATTCCACATGTTTCAAATTAGGTTAAACTGGAATGAGTATTTCTAGCATGTCATCCTTCACAAAGGTGGGAAGCATGGCTCTATTCACGGAGTTTTCTAGTGGATTCAAGATAACTGCCTTACAGAGCACTTGTTGCTCTCTGGATGTATTCACACCTAACAGATTTTGAATTTAAGTTCTTTGTCTTAGCAAGAATAAGACAAGGGGGATACCTGGGTGGCTCAGTGATTGAGCAGCTCAGGGTGTGATCCCAGGGTCCTGGGATCGAGCCCCATGTCGGGCTCCCTGCATGGAGCCTACTTTTCTCTCTGCCTGTGTCTCTGCCTCTCTCTGTGTGTCTCTCATGAATAAAGAAATAAAATCTTAAAAAAAAAAAAAAAAAAAAAAAACAAGACAAGGCAAGGGACTCCTGAACTACCCAGCACTCTCTAGAACTCTACCTACAACAGAGTAGAATTTAGAGCCTGGTAGATTTCAGATGTTAGCCATAGTGTCCTACAAAGTTTCCCAGGAGCTCTAGTCCAAGGGAGTGGTTAGAGAATGGTGAACTAGAAACACAACTATTATTCTGATCTCCTGATTAGCACTGTGACCCTTGTGTCTAATTTCTCTATTGTTTAGAACCTAAAAACAAGAAAAAGCCTCAGACTTTTGTCTATTTTAATAGACATTTATTTCTTATTTGATACAAAAAGGATAAAAAAGCTGTTTAGTTGCCAGGAGAAATCTAACAATCAGGATGGAAAAAAAATTGATTTGGAATGAAGTAAGGAACAGAACTGTGAGAAAGCTAGAGGGCAATGACAGACATGGAAAAAGCAGAAATTGGTGGTCAAACATGGTTCTCCTCATGAAAAGACCAGGAGGATACAAGCCTTGACCCAAGAGTAATTTCATCCACTGCTCATTTTAGTAGGAAATGAGTTGCTACTCCACATTAAACACAGAAGGACTCTTACGTATCTCTTTAGAAAACAAGACCATTTTTAATACAATAAGGCCGAGGGAGGGAGTTAAAACTGAAAAGATGGGCATTCCTATCTGAGGAAGCAAGCTGACTTTAGAATTTGTAAGCAGCATAGTCAACTTTACAGAATTAGCCACCACACAACCCCTGGTTAAGAAGCAAGTTTGATCCCTCAACTTTATGATCAACAAATATTCGACAAAGCAGGAAAGACTATCCACCAGAAAAAAGACAGTCTCTTCAATAAATAGTGCTGGGAAAATTGGACATCCACATGCAGAAGAATGAAACTAGACCATTCTCTTATACCATACACAAAGATAAACTCAAAATGGATGAAAGATCTAAATGTGAGACAAGATTCCATCAAAATACTAGAGGAGAACACAGGCAACACCCTTTTTGAACTTGGCCACGGTAACTTCTTGCAAGATACATCCACGAAGGCAAGAGAAACAAAAGCAAAAATGAACTATTGGGACTTCATCAAGATAAGAAGCTTTTGCACAGCAAAGGATACAGTCAACAAAACTAAAAGACAACCTACAGAATGGGAGAAGATATTTGCAAATGACGTATCAGATAAAGGACTAGTATCCAAGATCTATGAAGAACTTATTAAACTCAACAGCAAAAAACAAACAATCCAATCATGAAATGGGCAAAAGATATGAACAGAAATCTCACAGAGGAAGACCTAGACATGGCCAACAAGCACGTGAGAAAATGCTCCGCATCACTGGCCATCAGGGAAATACAAATCAAAACCAGAATGAGATACCACCTCACACCAGTGAGAATGGGGAAAATTAACAAGGCAGGAAACGACAAATGTTGGAGAGGATGTGGAGAAAAGGGAACCCTCTTACACTCTTGGTGGGATTGTGAACTGGTGCAGCCACTCTGGAAAACTGTGTGGAGGCTCCTCAAAGAGTTAAAAATAGACCTGCCCTACGACCCAGCAATTGCACTGCTGGGGATTTACCCCAAAGATACAGATGCAGTGAAAGCTGGGACACCTGCACCCCGATGTTTCTAGCAGCAATGTCCACAATAGCCAAACTGTGGAAGGAGCCTCGGTGTCCATCGAAGGTGAACGGATAAAGAAGATGTGGTCTATGTATACAATGGAATATTACTCAGCCATTAGAAATGACAAATACCCACCGTTTGCTTCGACGTGGATGGAACTGGAGGGTATTACGTGGAGTGAAGTAAGTCAATCGGAGAAGGACAAACATTATATGGTCTCATTCATTTGGGGAATATAAAAAATAGTGAAAGGGAATAAAGGGGAAAGGAGAAAAAAGGAGTGGGAAATATCAGAAAGGGAGACAGAACATGAGAGACTCCTAACTCTGGGAAACGAACAAGGGGTGGTAGAAAGAGAGGTGGGTGGGGGGGTGAGGGTGACTGGGTGACGGGCACTGAGGGGGGCACTTGAGGCAATGAGCACTGGGTGTATGCTATATGTTGGCAAATCGAACACCAATAAAAAAAATAGATAGATAGATAGATAGATAAATAAATAAATAAATAAATAAATAAATAAATAAATAAATAAATAAAATTTTTTTAAAAGAAGCAAGTTTGATGTACTCTGGAAAAAGTGATACCTGTTCTCCAATCTCAAATTTCACCATCATTTCTTCTTGTTACAATTTAGCCTCAAGCCTTCATATCTTCAAAAATTTTTGTTAGATACCACAAAGAAAAGCAGTTAATTGAACCCTCTGAACCTTCACTAAAGGGTAGCTCTGATTATTTCAAATATAACATGGTATTAGAAAGACATCACACTCCAGAGTCTAGAACCTAAACACACCTGCAGTTATGCTGAAAATCTCATGTAGTAATGTTGGCAAAATTCTACCACAGGGGGCAGCATAGCACAGGGAGAGAAAGGGGGATTTCTGAAATTAGGCAGATCTGGATTTAAATCGCTGGTCATAGTCTTGTCATATGATTAAGGATGTGGAAGTACATTGTAAACTCTAAAAGGCTATGTAAATGGTGAATGCTACTCTAAGCCTAATAAAACAAAACTGCCCTCAAAAAAAAATCAAATCAAATCTCTGGTCACTTTGAGTTTGATTTTTGGGTGAATCATTTGGGCTTTCTGTACTTTTATTTACTTATCTATCGTAAGGACTTGCAAACAGTATGGACTTAATAAATACCAATTCTTGACTGACAGTACCCTTGAATTTTAACATTAAAATGGTCTGAAATTTTAATGTATATTATTGCACACCCTCCGATACAAACAAATCTTTGGTGACTAGAGGAGAAAAAAAGACTGATACTTTTAGTATGTTTTCAAAGAAAAGACCAATGCCAGGAAGGACAAAAATTGTTTTTCTCATTACCATATTTGAAAAACATGTTCAGAAATGACCAACAAATAAGCATAGCTGTCCACAGGGAATGTTTAAGAAACTGCCACACACACACACACACACACACACACACACACACACACAAAACAAAACCAAAAACACAACCAAAAGAAAAACACCACACTTGAAAGCTATTTTGGGTAAAACTACAGGCTAATTCTGTATTTTTTTAAAAGATTTTATTTATTTATTCATGAGAGACGCACAGAAAGAGAGAGGCAGAGACATAGGCAGAGGGAGAAGCAGGCTCCCCTTAGGGAGCCTGATGTGGGACTTGGATCTCTGGAATCACGCCCTGAGCAGAAGGCAGAAGCTCAACCACTGAGGCATTCAGGCATCCTGCTAATCCCATATTAAGGTGAAAAGAAAGGGATTTTTAAAATGATTCTTATACCTCTACTCTCTTCAAAAGTCACGATTTAAGAAGTCTTAAAACTGTGGCCCAGAGTAATGTCTATAGAAGTGTTTTATGTTTATAATAATCAAGAATTTAAAGCTGCTCTAAAATAAAATCTATAAAATAATGAGACCTTTTCCTCATTTACTGTATTAAAAAGATTTATATACATGGGTGACTGACATTTTCTTTATAAGCAATGAAGTAATACATGACATCTTTAAAGTGTTGGTGAAAAAATAAAGTACTCTGGGAACAATTGTAAAGAAGAGATCCAGGAAAAGAGAAAAAGGAAAATGGGCCAATTTTAACCTGAAATACTACTCTGCAGAGGGGCATCGTTGCCTTGGCAAGTAGTTTATATTCTTCTTGCCATATCTGTGCAGGAAAATGACCTAAAAATAAACAATAAATACATCCAAAGTGTGTACACCAGGATACACACACACACACACACACACACACACACACACACAAACACCTAGCACATATACACATCTAATTCCTGCTGTCACTAGTACTCAGTCTACTCCTATGGCCTTGTATGTACAGCACAATAATATGCATTCATCACTCAAGAGACACTAGAAAAAAACTGACCTAAAATTGTTACTTTGCTTTTAAGGATGTAACTAAATAACTGTATAAGAAGACATATCTAAAAGTTCTATTTACAGTTTCATCTTAAAGGGGGGGCGGGGGGAGAATGATAAAGCATCTGTCAAATCTGTGTACAGGTAGTTTTCCTGCAGAATAATCTGATGACTTTTCCTTCTGGAAAAAGCTGTGTTTTGTCTAGCTGGCTTTCTTGTTTTTAATTTAAAATATAGCAGAACTTGCTGACAGCTTTGCATTTTTCAACAAGGCTTAGTTTTGATTAAACTTCTTTCTTAAATAAGCTAATACAACCAAATAGTAAGCCCCATTCCCCAAACTGAACCTTCAGACAAAAGAGAGACATAAACTCCCTCTTTAGATGTAGTAACCTTGAGGGAGAGAGATCAAGAGATCAGGGAGATAGAAGCTGGCAGGATTGCATTATAAAAGTCCTTAGCCTTACCAAAAAGCAGGGCTGTAGCTATTAGAGGTAGAGCTTCTTCTTAGATCAAATCAACTAAATAAAATCTAAACTTGCAGACAGGCTAGGGAAATCAGGGATAAACATGTTTTAGAAGAGTTTATAGTTTCACAACCTGAAGCAAAAATGATACAGCAATTCAAGTATTAAACCTAGCATCTAAATTATTCATTCTAGGTCAAGTTACATTAAAGAAGATGATGTTACATGTGTTTGTATATTATGGGCTAAATAGATGATTCACTTTTCAATTTAAAAATAAGCAAATAAGAGTAAGTGGATAAACCACATGAACATTATTTTAATTTTGAATAACTGAATTAAAATGTTCCATTCCAAAGAAATGTTTGACTTATAAGTCTACTCTACATGGATATTCATGATTTTTATCTAATTTTCAAATGATAAAGAACCAAAAAGCATGCAAACATAAAGATTTATGAATATAGAAGGCTGAGGGGGAAGAAAAGGATAGAAGTTGTGCTACATACCTCATTCATTCTGAGTATAATTCTTTTTACTTTCTTTCCTCTTTAAATAGACTAGTATATAGCAACACTGCCTAAAATATTGATTAAAATAAATTCTAACTCCAGCAAAAAGTACATGATGTCTTATTGAATTTCCTGTAATTTCAATAGCACCAATATACAAAGAAAATAAAATTCAACATAGAGAAGTCAGCACTTACTTGACTTAGGAGCTAGTCAACAAGACCAAGATATGTAAAGAAAACTCCTATTTCCAACTTTGATTATCATTTTCTGAGGTCTGTGTGTGTACTCATATTCTTTACAACTTAAAAATGTTTCAATTATGGAATATTTTAAACATACTTTAAAAACCACACAGAAAAACACCCACAAACCATCCCCATCTCTGGAACCCAATTTCAATATTCAACAACTCATGGCCAATCTATACCCTCTTTTCTTTTCTCCTTCAGGATTATTTTGAAGCAAAGCCCAGACACTGTATCATTTCATTTTGACTATCATTTGAAGGAGGGCTGGGGGCGAGGAATATACAGGAAAATTAGGGAGAGAAATAACACTGCTGTTTTTTCTCTATAATGCCAACCTCTTGTCATAACCATAATTTTAAAGGATATAATATCCAAGAATATTTTGAGGAAAGAAGCCCACATGCCATCCCAAAGAACAAGCACTGGCAATTCCAAATTTACTGCAGCTGCCCAATCACTTCCTCCTTCTATTTCAGACACACTTCAATGTTCAGGACCTCCCTATCTAGTAGCAAAGATGATCCTAGGGAGCAGTGATATTCCAGTCCTTATTCTCTGATAGAGCCTCAAAGGACAATGTCCAGTGGAACTGTTTTTCTCAGCACTAGACTATCACCAAGTCCCAGAGTTGATAAGATTTCTCTGATTTAGACAAAAGTCTAACTGTCTACCTTTTAAAATAGGTCTAAGGCTAAGGGATGCCTGGGTAGCTCAGTCAGTTAAGCAACCAACTCTTGATTTCAGCTCAGGTCATGAGGTCAAGCCCCAGTGTCAGGCTCCATGCTGGGCGTGGAACCTGCTTAAGATTCTCTTTCTCCCTCTGTCCCTTCCCCCAACACCCTGCTGCTCATGTATGCACACACTCTCTCTCTAAAAATGAAAACAAAAACCATGCCTATGTCTAACTCCATGGGCTACTACTGGCCAAATGAATAAGGAGGCACATACAACAGAGCTGTCTCTTAGGAATGGGAAAGAAAATGAAAACTGCAAATAAGGGAAGTAGTGACAGAAACTTAACAATAATTTGTGGCTTGGAGTAACACCTGTAAATAAACAGCCCACCCCAACCACCTGCGTTTTTTAAATAAGAAAAGATTCTTTGCTACTTGATTTACATAAAACATGTTTCACTCCAATCCTCTCCACTGCACACAAACTACTAACCTCTGTTGTAGGGATAAAATTTGTTATCAGTAATTTTTCATAGTAATAGGATTAATTACCTTCTATTTGTAATAAGATTGTCCTATTATCAGTATTTCTATTTCTAATACCTTCCATAAAACAAAACTTAGTTCATTTTATTATTACACACATCTGAAGCTAATTTTGCAGCAATAACAAAGACTGTGAGGAAAGTTTCATCACAATTAATATGAATAGGTAAATGTCTCAGGGGAACAGCAGACTAAATATACTCACTTTTGTTGTCTTTGTATAGAATGGGGAGGAGAGTTGGTGAATAGGCAGGTCCACGATACTAGTGGAGTTTGTGACACTGTTACTATGTGTATGGTCATCTTCCCTGCTACTGTCATCAGATTGATCAAAATCATCACTCTCCTGGTCCATTTCCTCTTCCTCTTCATCCTCCTCATCTTGTTCACCAGCATGTTCTTCATCTTCTTCTTGCTCTTCTTGGTTTCCTGAGGAGTCCTCATCTACCGAAATGAATCGATTATTGTTTTCTTCCAAATGTCCTTGCTGGGAATCATTTTGGTCTCCAGGTCTAGGTTCTGCTCCGACGACTTCACCATTCCTTGCAGTGTGCTCCTCCTCTTGTTGTCTGAGCTGTTGCTGCTGTTGCTGCTGTTGCTGCTGCTGCTGCTGCTGTTCCTCCTCTACCACACGATTCATCTGTTCCTCATCTGCCTGGCTTGAGGAAGGGTTACCTCTCAGAGAGCCTCCAGTTCGTCGTCGTTTGCTGCCCACAGAGAGCAGTTCCTGATTCATTTCCAAAAGCCAGCTTGCTACTTCTTGGACCTTGGCTAGACTATCAGAAGATGCAAAGGATTTCACATTCTGTAGGGAAAAATGAGGGGGGAAAAAAAAGGTTTGTACAATTTACATTATCTTTCACTTTTATGTTCTAGGTCTATATTCCAAATTTTATTAAAGACTATAAAAAGTATTTGATGCTACTGAGACATTAGGTGTTATTTAGGAATAAACAGGAAGTTTAAAATGTAGAAATTATGAGACTTTATAGACATACACAAAAATCACATGGTAAGCATTATTTTAATATTTAAAAAAATAATTTTAAATTGAAGCTTCATAATTTAATTGCTTTTACCAATAAAACATAATTTAACCAATAAAATGATTTTCAATTATCAATCTGTAAACTATCTTTTATAAAACTTCCAGAAAGCGTTATGAAGTATATCATAAAAAACTATCCAGTGATCAGTTAAGTTCAGGAAATGCTCAAGTAAACCAAGATAAAAAGGCTTTTTTTACTTTAGGAATTTCCCAAACTTCTCTAATCATAGAACCTTGCCTTAAGACATGGTTTTCTGACAGGTACCAAGTATAATCATTATGGTTTTCATTTTTCACAACGAATATAAACAACAGGAGCACGAATAAACAAAAAAAAAATCTTATTTTTATTTTTTTTAAAAAAGGGAAAAAAGTTCATAAGTTCATACCCTCTGACCCAGTAATTCCACTTCTGGCAATCTATCCTAAGGAAGTAATCCTAAAACAGAAAAAAAAATTATGCAAAGGATGCTCACTGCAGCTTTATCCACAAAAGCAAAAAATGAAAATAAATGTAAATAAAAATAACCAAAACCCAAATGTTCAAGACAAAGGAATCCATGAGATAGGATATTTATAGTGTAATCCCTAAACCGACGTGCATTTTTTTAAAAATGTGAGAACATGGATGTTTATATTATGCTAAGGGCAAAACACAAGTAATTATATGATCATAGCATGATTTTTAAACTGCATAAAGACTAGAAGATAATATTTCAAAATACAAACTGCATTTAGGCAGCGGTATCATAAGTGCCTTAAACTTACTTTTTAATCATATTTTTCAAATGCTTTCTATCAAACACATCTGCTTTCATGTTTTATAGACTCTAAAATTTGATCTGATAGAATCTTTTTATAATGCTCAGTCTTAAATTTCATCCTTTGCAGATTATCTATAAGGACATGTTTGAGGTTACATAAAATAATGCCAACACACCACCCACATTCATATAATATTTTAAAAAATATCTTTAAGGTTTATGAGATCTAAGAAATATAATATCCATCTTTCTATCATGTCCTAAGAATAAGGACATTATATCACAATAGTCTTCAGATAAAACAGCCTTATCTACTTTTCAAACCCTTGCCACAAGAGGTAAATTCCCCAAAGGGCCATAGTTCTCATTGTAAGTTTTGAAATGGGGTCTGAAAGTCTGAAAAGTAGTTTTAAAATAGCAGTATTTCATTTTCTTTTCTATAATCTCCACTTTCCAGGAAACAAGGTGTAGTGTGTGTGGGAAATTCTTTAATTCTAATTACAACTAGAAGTATAGAAAAAGAAAAGTTCCAACAACTGACCTATGAGACATTCCAACATTCTGAGTGAAAGAGTAACCAACAAAGATGACTAACAAGGAGAACTGGAAATAAGTGGTATCCCCAAAGCGTTGAAGTAAAGAAAGCATACCCAGGAGGAGAAAATACAAAATGACAACTGTTGATGATAGATCAAATAGTATGAAGAGAAAGAACTGACCACTGGATTTAGTAATGTGGAAGTCACTAGTAACAAGAGTTTTATTAATTGAAATCTGATTAAAGTAGATCTAAGAGACTAGGAAAAGAGAATAGATATGATGGGTATGAACAAGTTAGGAGTATGCTGCAAAAAAAAAAAAAGTGAAAGGGAGTCAGGGAAAACAGTCAAAAGAAGAAATTTTTTATTCTTTAAGATTGGAGACGAGCAGTATATCTGTATGCTGACAAGAATGACCCACTACAAAACAAAAAATTGATAATGTAATCATGAAAGAGAAGAAATGGTGAAGTGATATATTCTTAAGAAATTAAAAGGGAATGATGAGAATGAGTTCAAAATTGGAAGGACTAATTCTAGTTTAAAAAATGGATACTTCAATGATGGGAAAGAAGAGTGGTATTATAGGTACTTTAAATTTGTTTCTTTTTATCATAGTTCCCAAGGTGGAAACAGCTGGAAATAGATGGATTTTTATAAGTGGAGTCTTTGGAAATTCCCTACTCATTCCTTCAATTATTTTCCTTTTCTTTTTAAAATAGGAAGCAATATCGCATCATCAGAGTGATCTTGGGAGAAAGAGGTGTTAGAAATTTGAAGAAAGGGATTTGAAATAGTCCTCTAGGGTGAGAGAAAGGAAACTTTCTTAGGTGCATGAGATTTTGATGATCAAATATAATCGATAAATCATGATATAATATATATTAAATGTGACTTTTAAAAGTCAAGTAGTTCTTCCTTACAACTCAGATAAGCACAATAACAAAATTTCTGAGGTAGAAAGCACGTTTTAAAAGCACATTAAATATGTCTGTTGTTTTCTACAAAAAAATAGAATAAACTACAGAAATTAAGATCTAAATCTTACTGGCTCATATATGTAAAAGACAAACTATGAAAACATCACAAAAAAGCAGGTTAAAAATAACGTTGAAAAACAGTGACCTATGCAAACGAACATATATAATATCCCAAAGTATGTAAAGGTAAATCAACCATTCATAAGTTTCCCTCAAAGAATCAAAATTTTACTTTAGTAATCGTATTTTAAAGTCTAGCTCTCCTAACATTAACAACATTCTTTTTTCACTTGGATGTTTATAGATTGAACAGCATGAAATCTGGGTCACTGCCTGGGATAATGCAGACCCCAAGCAAATTGCCCTTTGCGTACCAATTTAACAGGCATATTTTAAGAGATTTAAACAGGTTATAAGGCACATTAAGAGCAATTTACAAGATTGTAAATTGAAAGAGCAAAGGTCATAAAACTAATTGCAGGAAGTTAACCCTGTGTGTCATAAAACTAATCATAAGGAATATGTGTAAAGTAAGGAGGAGACTATTGATAAGTAGCCTACCAACAAATAGAAAGTTTATGACTGGCATTTCTAAAATAGTACTAGTACTGGTCATCAATGAACATTTCTGTTACTAATTATGAATAATAAAAATTCAAATCACTATATTGTGTAACTTTAGTGTTATATTGGGAGGAACAGAGAAGTATCTTTATTTTAAGCCAATAAAGTTAATTGACTCATATTTACAAGCATGGCATATAAATAGCTTTCAAAATAATATAGATTCTTACAGACAGACTTGGTCAAAAATGGTAAATCCAAGTAGAAGAATCAGATTTAAAACACAGCCAATATAAAATATACAATGACAAAGCAAAAAGTCAGATTCTAAGAATCTGAGAATATTTGAAGAGGCTGAAAATATCTGACAGACTTACGTAAAAATTTGTCGAAGTAGTATATATATTGGATTGATTTCTTTGACCTACTTTGGGAATGGAAAGTGAATGAAAATTTCATTTTCTCTTGGTATTCATAAACTCAAATTTAAACTAAAGAACCCAGTATTTTTATGAAATTAGTTCTAATAACGATCTAATGATAAACATTTATCCTATAAATAATAGGAAATCAGAATCAACTAAATAATCTATAAGGGGGGGAACCTTTTTAAAATAGTTTATGAAGCCCCACATTAAACAAAAGGACCTAAAACTTGAAACTGTCATATAGGAAAAGTGAATAAAATGTTAACCCAAAATACTGGATTTTCCTTTTTAAGATTTTATTTATTAATTTGAGAATGCATGTGTGAGTGTGGGTAAGTGGGGTGAGAGGCAGATACTGCCTTTTCCAAAATCAGAATCACTACAATGCTCAAAGATTGTTACTATAAAACAATATTTACTGAATACGCAATATGTTTCAGGCACATTTTAATTTTCTAGAAGCTAATGTTTAGAAATGTTTCTTTACAAGTTTTAATTAACGACTTTTAACCTGACCAGAACCCACTGTAAAGTCAGATTTTAATTATAAATAACTTTGTGTGTATGTATATAAATGAACCTAAAACAATGGTTTAGAGAAAGGGAATTATGAAATATTTCAGGTACCTAAAAAATCTCTGTAAATCACCACCCTTAACTAAATACAGTCCATTCTCACTATTCGTAGTAATGGAGTTCCATAAAGTTATCACAAATACTGAACAATTGTCCTTAGGGGAAACACAGGGTTAACTTCCTGCAAGCTTTGGTCACAACATTTTGGTCAACCGATCAAAATCTTTTCATGTGTCTATTTCTACTTAAAGACATATACTTAATATATATTGTTAATTTATTATCAACATAGAACTCATAGTCAACAGCACTATATAAACTCATCCCTGAACAAGGGTTATAACACCTATATGCTCTCCATAAGAGCACATCACAACACTAGACAGCACCTTACCACTATACTTAGAAGCCATTTTAAATAGCCAAATAAATCACCAATGGAAAGCTTTTAGTGAAAAATATTTCACTAAAAGGATATGAGAGCTGAAACAAGAAGGTACAGCATCACTTTGTTTGACCTCAGATGGCAATGTGCATGCTCATTCACAAATGACTGTGAAAGCATCATGAATATTGATTTTTGGGGTCACAAATTGTAGTGAGGAGGCAAATTC
Organism: Vulpes vulpes; assembly: GCF_048418805.1. Lineage (NCBI taxonomy): Eukaryota > Metazoa > Chordata > Mammalia > Carnivora > Canidae > Vulpes > Vulpes vulpes. Next base: position 87,824,023 of record NC_132789.1, read on the forward strand.
ACAAACAAAAAATCTACAAATAATGAGAGTGGACTGTTTACTTTATCTAAATCCTCTAGACAGAGCACCACTTGCAATGCAAGATTCACACAGTATAGTGAGGTATCAACAAGAATCCACACCACTACTTATTGGCTGCTTCTGGAAATATAACAAAGGATATGTGATCAAAGAAATTGAAAGCTCTAATAGATATTCATCACTAAATGTTTAAAAAAAAATCAGAAGTTTAGATAGCTCACACATTAAAGTTATACTTTAAATAAAGTAACCACTAGAAAGAAAAGAGAAGAGAAAGGCATCACTTTTCCCTTTGTAAATGAGAACAGGATTCTTCTTGCAGTGTCTTTCATTATAGTGACAGTTCTGAATCTCAGGATGCAAAAGAAGAGAGTTCTATAGTCAGCGCCATACCAGGATGAAGAAGTCTTATGATAATTTTGCTCTTCAAAGACTATCCATTGGAAGAAAGACAGTCTCTTCAATAAATGGTGTTGGGAAAATTGGACATCCACATGCAGAAGAATGAAACTAGACCATTCTCTTATACCATACACAAAGATAAACTCAAAATGGATGAAAGATCTAAATGTGAGACAAGATTCCATCAAAATACTAGAGGAGAACACAGGCAACACCCTTTTTGAACTCGGCCACAGTAACTTCTTGCAAGATACATCCACAAAGGCAAAAGAAACAAAAGCAAAAATGAACTATTGGGACTTCATCAAGATAAGAAGCTTCTGCACAGCAAAGGATACAGTCAACAAAACTAAAAGACAACCTACAGAATGGGAGAAGATATTTGCAAATGACATATCAGATAAAGGGCTAGTTTCCAAAATCTATAAAGAACTTATTAAACTCAACACCAAAGAAACAAATAATCCAATCATGAAATGGGCAAAAGACATGAAGAGAAATCTCACAGAGGAAGACATGGACATGGCCAACATGCACATGAGAAAATGCTCTGCATCACTTGCCATCAGGGAAATACAAATCAAAACCACAATAAGATACCACCTCACACCAGTGAGAATGGGGAAAATTAACAAGGCAGGAAACAACAAATGTTGGAGAGGATGCGGAAAAAAGGGAACCCTCTTACACTGTTGGTGGGAATGTGAACTGGTGCAGCCACTCTGGAAAACTGTGTGGAGGTTCCTCAAAGAGTTAAAAATAGACCTGCCCTACGACCCAGCAATTGCACTGTTGGGGATTTACCCCAAAGATTCAGATGCAATGAAACGTCGGGACACCTGCACCCCGATGTTTCTAGCAGCAATGGCCACAATAGCCAAACTGTGGAAGGAGCCTCGGTGTCCATCGAAAGATGAATGGATAAAGAAGATGTGGTTTATGTATACAATGGAATATTACTCAGCAATTAGAAACGACAAATACCCACCATTTGCTTCAACGTGGATGGAACTGGAGGGTATTATGCTGAGTGAAATAAGTCAATCGGAGAAGGACAAACAGTGTATGTTCTCATTCATTTGGGGAATATAAATAATAGTGAAAGGGAATATAAAGGAAGGGAAAAGAAATGTTGGGAAATATCAGGAAGGGAGACAGAACACAAAGACTCCTAACCCTGGGAAACGAACTAGGGGTGGTGGAAGGGGAGGGGGGCGGGTGTTGGAGGGGAATGGGTGACGGGCACTGAGGTGGACACTTGACGGGATGAGCACTGGGTGTTTTTCTGTATGTTGGTAAATTGAACACCAATAAAAATTAATTTAAAAAAAATTTTGCTCTTCAAAAAATTCAGAAATAAGGTTACTGTGATGGAAGAGAATCACTCTAGAACTTTACTCAAGTCCTAGAAAATATTGGGTAACTTTTATTAGTCATTATACCTTGTTGATTTAGTGGCACTTCAGACCTAACTTCAATGCTTTTTTCCAAGTTAGCTTCTCAGAAATTTTTTAACTAGTTTCTCATGAACCCTGCTTTCAAAAGATCTTTGATTATTCAAAACCATTTGAACTTATTTTAGGATGCTTAAAGGAATCAATGTGGACAAGTACACATATTAAACAAATTGAGCTCTAAAAGCCTGTTTCAGAGTGAATTAGAGCTGTTTCCATAGCAAACACCGACCTCGAAATTACCTTGAAATCTAAGTAACTGGGAAACACTAGTTACACTAATAAAACAAGGCGGTGACTTAAGCAAATGGCCAAAGCCTCCAAATGACTGTGAAATTTTTAGAATTTTTAGAATTACATGGCAGGATATGATCCATTAGATATGAGCTACAAAGTCATTTAAGAAGCTGTAAGACATAGACAGCAGGAAAATCAAATTGTACTGAAGGATAACTCAAAGCTTAGAATCACCTTCTGCAAGCGGTGATTTTTCTTTCTCTCTCACTCATTCCCTCTCTCTCAAATAAATAAATAATCTTTTAAAAAAAAACTGGTTGCTAATTTCCACTGGATCTTTTACCATTTCTGTAGCTTTTTACATTATTTAACAAGCACTCCCTCTTCTTTACAACTCTCTTGTTCCTCAGTTTCCCTTGTTAGCATCTTTTTCTTGTTATCATTCCTTAAGCAGCACTGTTGTTCTCTGTTGCTAGCTCCTTCCTTCTCTGCAGCTTCTTTGAAACCTAGGGTTTAACTATCATAGAAACAAATGACAACCAATTCTATTATCTCCAAACTCCTCTATTCAGCCTACTAATTTTACCAAATTGTCTCACAATCACCCAAAATCCATTATCCTAAAATCCAAACTCGTTTACACACACACACACACACACACACACACACACACAGTAGATTCTCCTACTATTTTCTTTATTCTCAGTGAATGGAATCATATTCTAGCCAATTGCACAGTTAAGAAACCTAGTGGCTCTTCCTCTTCCTCCTACTATCCCTTCCCTCAACAATTCAGTCCTAGGGACGCCTGGGTGCCTCAGCAGTTGAGGGTCTGCCTTTGGCTCAGGGTGTGATTCTAGAGTCCCAGGATGGAGTCCCACATCGGGTTCCCCACACAGAGCCTGCTTCTCCCTCTGCCTGTGTCTCTGTCTCTCTCTCTCTCTCTCTCTCTGTGTGTGTCTCTCATGCATAAATAAATAAAATCTTTAAAACAACAACAAAAAACCAATTCAGTCCTAAAGCCATTTGGTGGAGCCAAGCAAGTAAGGTACATATGTAGGGGGCAGGGTGGCAGTCCAGCACAGGGGGATCAATTTAAGCAGAGTGAGGAGAGCCCACTTGTATGTAGAGAATGGCAGAGAAAAGAAAGTGGACCAGTACTGGTGTCAAAGGCTGAATAAAAGGATGAAGAGTGATCCAAGATTGGAAAAGCCCAGCAGGTCAAAGGTAGAGCAGAATGAGAACATCTGTTTAGGTGAGGGTATCAAATGTGAACAGGGCAAGAAAGGTGTCCACAGGGCAGGATGGTACCAAAGTCCAAATGGGTTAAGGAGGGTCCAGTGGCCACAATGGTGCCCTGCTCAGATATCCCTTCAATAGATCCTGCTACCTCATCTTAGAATCCATTGCAACACTCACACCTGGCCATAATACCTCTATGCTTCTCCCAGCAAATGACTGAGCATGGTGGGAATGCTCCAACAACCAATTCTGATGGGGGACTACCTGCCCCTCATATCTTGTCTTGCTATCTGTTTCTCTGGAGACCTGCACTGACATAGAATGTACTGGTATAAAAAAACTCCTGGGAAAAAAATTAAAAAGTGTGGAAGATACTAAAAAATGGCTAACTTCATTAAACAAAGGTTATTTCACTCCAGAATGTTGAAGAATGTTTTCTACTACACAAAGAAATCCAGTGGCTCAGCAGAAGAAAAGTTCTCAACACGAGTCCTTTTAAGACAACAGAAGGCTAGATATTGTTGAATACTTTGAAGATGAAGAATAGCTGCAGAAACTAGCCAATGTAGCACTCCCTCTTCAATCTCTGTAAGATATGAAGAAAATACTTTGACTTTAAGGGACAAGTTTCTTGAATTTAAATGGAAAATGCACCTTTGGAAAACACCATATTACAAAAAGAGATTGTGAAACACTTCCACTGCTGCTTAGGCTTAACTAAAGAAGGATATCATCAAGTCTCAAGTCCTATTGGAAACCACCTGGAGAAGCTACAGAACAAAAGTGAACTGATTTTCTTCCTGTTCAAAATAAATGATCACTGGGCAGAACTCTTTTTCTGAATCTTCTGATTGTGAGAATTTGCCCTGAGAAAAAGAAAGAGCTGCAGTCTTATACAACATGATTTTACTGACAAGTACTGGGTTTCTACGAAGAAAAGAATATCCTGCTATTCATCAGAAACCAATGAATGTTATGCTGCAGTTCTCAACTTCTCACACATTCAAAAAACGTTTTTCTTATTAATGAACATCAAGAATAAGCTAAGAAACAGTCTCATTTCAGCTGAAAAGGAAATTTGTGTCTGCTTATCTCATGTTTGACCCTCAATTGACATCTGTGATACATAAAACAAGTACATGAGGTAAATACAATTTTTATATTAAAGAAGTAATAATTTTTGGCTTTCAAAAAACCACATTTTATGTATACATGAGCCTAATGAAAGAAGTACTTTTTTTTTTAAGATTTTATTTATTCATGAGAGAGAGAGAGAGAGAGAGAGAGAGAGAAAGAGAGGTACAGACACAGGCAGAGGGAGAAGCAGGCTCCATGCAGGGAGCCCAACGTGGGACTCGATCCCAGGTCTCCAGGATCACGCCCAGGGATGAAGGCGGCGCTGAACTGCTGAGACACCCGGGCTGCCCAAGAAGTACTTTTCTAACTGGTAGGACTACATTCAAATGTGATCATATCATTAAGAAATTATTTTTTCTAAGTCTGTGTAAGATTGTCTAGGCAATATTTTTATTCATATTGCTTTAGTTTATGGTTTTAGAAGCTTTACTATTCAACACTGTCAAAAAATTTCATGTTGTAAATAATATTAAAATCAATTTACAATTCTTATTTAAATTAAACCTGCTGAGCTTACATTAAGAATAATTAAGTCCCATTTTTGGTTTAAGGTAGTTATGTGAAATTTATCACATTTTATATGAGTTTGCAAAATTTATGCAAAGATAAAAGTGATTTATCCCAAGGAAAGTAAGCTAAGCTTAATTACCAGGGGGTTGTATTTTCCCCCAATAAAAGTTAGCTAAAATATCATTTTTAGCTGCAAATATGAAAAGAAAACTACTTTTGCACATACCATATCTCATGGATCTCATACAGAAGTTCGGATAAGGCCTACCTATTTGAATAAGGTAAAAAAAAAAAAAAAAAACAGAGCAGTAAAGGGAAAAAAAAAAAAAAAAAAAACTAGAATCTCCTCTACCTGTTCTACTAACTTATATTAGGACAGATACAGTTTGTGGAAAAAGGAACCCACAAAAAAAGAGGACTAATGGATTAGCCAATATAAACAGATCCACAGAAAAGAACATTCTCTGCTCAAAAGAATACTACAATCACCAATAAAGTATTATATCTACAACTTACTGATCAAGCTGAGGTACTGTGTGCAGGAAATACAATTTTTATGTGAATCCCAAGATAAGATGATTTTAAGTGTTTCCTCAATATAAAAAGATTGAGAAAGGCTGAAGTGAACATCAGTAATGAGATGAACTGATATTATATTTACCTAATAAGAAGTAATGAGAGTAACACAGTATCATTTCTTTGAAATTCTTGCCAATGATGCATAGCCTGAATCCACTAATGAGGAAGCACTAGAAAAACCCAAATTAAGAGTCCTTGTTCAAAATGCCTGCAGTATAATCTTCAAAAGTTTCACAGGAATGAAAGTAAAGATCAAGGCACTGTTCTAGGTAAAGGATAACAAATGCAGTCCACGATTTTGAATGGAATCTTTTTATTATGTTAGGTATTATTTGAACAACTAGTGAAACTCAAATGGGGTCTGAGGAATAGAAAACCTAATTTATTAATGCCAATATCCTGATTTTCATGGTTTTATTGTGATTATGCTGGAGAATGTCCTCGTTTATAAGAAATGCATACTCAACTATTGTCAACTAATCTTTGCAAAAACAGGATAGAATATCCAATGTAAAAAAGTCTCATCAACAAATGGTGTTACAAAAAAAAAAAAAAACAAATGGTGTTAGGAGAATTGGACAACCACATGCAGAAGAATGGAACTGGACCATTTTCTCATACCATACACAAAACTAGACTCAAAATGGATGAAAGGGCCAGTTGGTCCAGGCGTTGGGGCCTGAGCGGTCCTCCCGGTTCCCTCCCGCTCCCGGCGCCTCCGATGGCAGACCATTCATCAAGGATTTTGTATCCAAGGCCCAAAAGCTTGTTACCCGAGATGATGAATGCCGACATGGATGCAGTTGATGCTGAAAATCAGGTGGGACTGGAGGAAAAAACACGACTTATTAACCAAGTGTTGGAACTGCAACACACACTTGAAGACCTCTCCGCAAGAGTAGATGTGGTTAAGGAAGAAAATCTGAAGCTAAAATCAGAAAACCAAGTTCTTGGACAATATATAGAAAACCTCATGTCCGCTTCTAGTGTTTTTCAAACAACTGACACAAAAAGCAAAAGAAAGTAAGGGATTGACATCCCTTCTATTTCACGGAATTGCTGCTGATCTTTTTTTTCTTTAAAACTTGGATAGATTTAAAAAGTTATAGTACTTTTGTTTGTGGCTTAATTGAATATTTATGAAGATAATGTCAGATATAGGCAAAATTAAGAGCATAACGGAAGACTTCCATGAGTTTGTGTATAATATGTTAGTCTATAAAAATGTGCAAATATATTGTAGAGACTTTATAATTAGAAATGCATATATTTATGAAACTTGAAAATGAATGTTTTATCAAATTTGATTTATAGGTTTAGCACTATCTTTTATTATAAGCATAGTAAGAGATACAAGAACCACCGTGTTGTGAAAAGTGACCAAAATCATGTACTGAATGCACAGCTTTATGTACCCTGCCCACCATGTTGTGCCTCTTCTCCATTTGCTTCTTTCTTCTCATTTCCCTTCCTCTAAGGAAAAAATTGGTTTCACATTTGTAAAGGTAATAGTTAATCATCTGTGAGAGTAACCTGAGCTTGAATTGTTGAAACTTATCTAAAATAAGATACTTTCTCAGTTAGGGTTTGTCATAGTAATAAGCTAGGATTGTTGATTTTTCTTTCATCAGTTGAAAACAGAGGCTATAAGTATGAAGACTTTTCTTTGCAACTGAATTATCAAACTGGGAAGGTTTGGTTAAAAACTTAACTTTTGCACAAAATAACCCCACTTGGTATCTGAAAAAATGAGCTCCGGTTATACGTTTGGAATAGAGTATTTTGAGAAAAGCATTAATAGGATGGGAAGATACTTGGCAAACAGTAGTAACCAACTCCAAATGTTTTTACTCCAGATTTGTGTGATCTCTGGCACAGACTAGGTATTTTGGGTGATACACACGCACACACGAAGGTAGATTAAATGTAAATAACCTTATGTCAACCACATATAGAAGAGAACAGTTACAGAGTTTAGTCTTAACATTTATTTGTAGCACCCAGCAGATCAACTTTTGCAAAATCCCTTTAGAAGAGTGTTTTGGTATCAGAATCATGAATAATAAAAGGGAGTTTTACATGTGTACTAATTGATATTTTCTCAGTATTTTAATCTCACTACTTATCCCAGAATTTTCTGTAAACCTAACTGCTTGATTTGCAGAGTTTTAGTCACCCTTTGACAGTTCGTAAGAATTTAGTTTGTAGATTCCATTTGGTAAGAAATTAGTATCAGAAGTAATATTAAAATATTAACTAGGTAAAGACGTCCACTAATATAGTTTTGGTTGTTAGATTTGGGCTACTTTTAATCATGGAATAATATGTTGTATTGGTGTAAGATTCAATGAATGACTTTAGCTGTAGGAATATAATAGTTATACTCCAAATATTTTGCATCCCTTTTGTGACCTAATTTACAAACATTTAAAATTGTGTTGCAATTTTGCTTTGCTGTTTAATAAAAAGCTGTTTCAGAAAAAAAAAAATGGATGAAAGACCTAAATGTGAAATAGGAATCCATCAAAATCCTAGAGGAGAATACAGGCAGCAACTTTTGGGACCTTGGCCACAGCAACTTTTTACGAGACACACCTCTAAACGCAAGAAAAACAAAGGCAAAAATGAACTATTGAGACTTCATGAAGATGAAAAGCTTTTTCACAGCAAAGGAAACAGTCAACAAAACCAAAAGACAACCTACAGAATGGGAGAAGATACTTGCAAATGACATATCAGATAATGGGCTAGTATCCAACATCTATAAAGAACTTTATCAAACCCAACACCCAAAGAAGAAATAATCCAGTCAAGAAATGAGAAGAAATAAACAGACATTTCTCCAAAGAAGACATATAAATGGCCAACACATGAAAAACTGTTCAACATCACTCGGTATCAAGAAAATACAAATCAAAACCACAATGACATACCAACTCACACCAGTCAGAATAACTACAATTAACAAATCAGGAAACAACAGATGCGGTGAGGATGTGGAGAAAGGGGAACACCCTCATGCAGTCTTGGTGGAAATGCAATATGGTGCAGCCACTCTGAAAAACAGTGTGGAGGTTCCTCAAAGAGTTGAAAATAGAGCTACTCTATGACCCAGCAATTGCACTACTAGGTATTTACCCCAAAGATACAAATGTAGTAATCTGAACAGGCACCTGAACCCCAATATTTATAGCAGTAATGTCCACAATAGCCAAACTATGGAAAGAACCCAGATGTCCACTGACAGATGTATGGGTAAGGAAAATGTAGTGTGTATGTTATGTATGTGTGAATGCACACACACACACACACACAATGGAACACTACGTAGTCATTAAAAATGAAATCTTGCCATTTGCAACAAAGTGGATGGAACTAGTAAGTAAAATGAGTCAATCAGAGAAAGACAATTACCATATTATCTCACTCAAGTTAAATTTAAGAAACAAAACAGAGGATCATGGGGAAAGAGAAAAAAAATAAAACAAGACGAAATCAGATAGTGAGACAAACCTTAAAAGACTCTTAATCGTAAAAAACAAACTGAGGGTTGCTGGAGGGGAGGGGGGTAGGAGGACGGAGTAAGTGGGGGATGGGCATTAAGGAGGGCATGTGATGCAATGAGAACTGGGTATTACATAAGACTGATGAATCACTGACCTCTAACCTCTGAAACTAATAATATATGTTATTAATTGGATTTAAATAAAATTTTTTTAAAAAGAAAATCAAAATGAAGAGAAAACACATTTACAGTACTGTCCTGTATTTATCAATGAAAATCCACCTATAAGTGGACCCATGCATTTCAAACCTGTATTATTCTAAAATCACCTGTATATGGAAAACACTCCCGATGTTCTGGGACATTGCAAGTGCTCAGTAAAAAAGTGCCTAATTTTATTATTTCCCTCCTCAAGTTACATGTTGAACCTACTATTTAATAGGCATTCTGCTGGCATGAGTCTTTTCCCCAGATGGTAGTAACATAGGGTCAGTGCATTGATAGGAAGCTTGCAGGCCACCTAGCAGGTAGGACTAGAGATTCAATGGGGAAAACAGTAAATCAGTAAGTAGCCTGAGGAAGCACATGAACCAGGAAAATTGCTGTTCAATTAATTTTTCTTTTATTTTGTAAAATACCTGGTGAGATCTTTTGCAAGTCATTTTAATATTTCATAATAAATGTACTTCTCCTGGTTTGTGTATTTTATTTCCCCATCAAAATATGGGTGTATGTATTTACTCCAGTCATACCTTATTTAAATGGCATTTTCAAGTCAGCTTATCAAGCCCATGGAAGACATGGGCTTCCATGTCTTACCCAATTAACCAGTTGGCAGGATTAGTTTTTTGCTCCAATGGTTAAAGCTTTTGGTTATGGCTTTGTCAACATGTTGTCTTTTCTAAAAAGTACCACAATAAACTAAAAGGTTAAAAAAAGAAAAAGGAAAAGGAAAAGAAAAAAAAAGAAAAAGGAAAAAAGAAAAAGAAATGCATGCTCAAGAGTTTAGGGGTGATGGTGCATCCTGTTGACAAGTTATCAAATGGTTCTGGGGCTAAGTAAGTTCTTAATAGTGTACTTGGGACTTTTTTGGAAGTTTAAAAAAAGGTGGTAAAGAGGGAAAAATCTGGACAACATTCTGGTTCCCACTTCTGCTACAAATGACCTTTGCTTTGTCCTGATAATTTTGTCTCCCACTCACATCATCACTAAGTCTACTCTTCAATAGATCTACAATCCATTCCCCTTCTCTAGTGCTGTTTAATAAGCAGATACTATGTGCCTCTTCCTCCAAACTATTTGAATCACATCCCTAGTGATCTTCACATCTTCTGTGTGCCATGCCTCTCACCTACCCTCTATACTGCTGCCAGAACATGAAATGTCAACACCTAAGTGGCAGTTTCCAAACACTTTACATGCTGAAGCCCTTGCTCAAATGAAGGCAAGATATTAAGTAAAGAAAGAGCTTGTGAGAGACAACTGGAGAAAGGGAGAGAATAGTGTACACAGAAAGAATGGGCAACCAAGTGATTCTGCAAAACTTTTTAAAGTACTATTCTATAGAATAAAATCTGAACTCCTATGCACAGTACACAAGATGTTCCTAATCTGGTCCCACCTCTAACTATCCTAATGCAAACTTGTTTGTCTTAAACTGGATATTACCCAACAATATTGATCTACTTGTATTAATACCCTATATGTTCTTATGTGTCTATATCTTTGTAAAAGATGTCTTCCTTCTCTCTGACACATTTCTTTGCCCACCCTTTACTAACCCTATCTGGCAATATAAGTCACCTTCCTTCACTCTTCTATTCTCTGTCACAGAACTTGCTGAAATTGGCAAGCACAAGTCTTAAATATAAGGACCTCCCCTCTTCTACTTGTTTAAAAAAAAAAAAAGATAGTGGTAAAACATTTAGGAGAAAGTTGGGACCGTGGACTTCTAATAAAAGAAATGCGGTGGGGATCCCTGGGTGGCTCAGCGGTTTAGCGCCTGACTTTGGCCCAGGGCGCGATCCTGGAGTCCCAGGATTGAGTCCCACGTTGGGCTCCAGCATGGAGCCTGCTTCTCCCTCCTCCTTTGTCTCTAACCCCCTCCCCCATGTCTATCATAAATAAATTAATTAATTAAAAAAAAAAAAGAAAGAAAGAAAAGAAATGCCGTAACTATCAGGTTCATAGTAAGGGATAAGCTTGAGCATAGAGGGCTGACATGTGAGTTTCTTTGTAAATGTATATTATAAAAAGTAGAAGGCTAGAAAAGTGAACATGTTTGCTATTTCAATTGTCTCACCTTCCAATTCCATGAAGAAGACAGGAACTACTTTTGCTTTTTTTCTCTTTGGATGTTCCGAAAATACATATCAAGTATATATTATAATGCTACGCTTTAAAACGCAGAGATATACCAACAATTATAAACAGACAATATATATAGGCTTTCTTCACATTTAGGAGGTGATACTCAACTGAACATATAACTTTATTACAGTCCATATAATCTATTACTTCATATAATTTCTTAAACTGTTAACCAACAAATACATACAAAATTCATAGGATAATTTTTCCATTTCCTAGAACAAATTCAGTAACTTTTCTTACACATTGTAAAATAAAAAGCAGAAGGAATACAGTTTTTAAGTATGAAATGTAAGTGTTCATCTTACATTGTTACCAGATATTTCTATTTGTAATAGTTCAAGACTGAAGTCTACTTCTGGAAAACACACTCTGTCACTGAACAAATAGATCCCACCTCTTTTAGGTAGAGAGGTGCTGACATCATAGCTTGCAGCAGGAGGAGTGTCAGTTTGCATATAAATGCTGAAATCTGTGTGACAAAAGTCAATAATCAGAGAAGTCATTCAAGTACTAACTAGTCATTCACCATTCAATACTGAATGGAAAAATGGGTGAGACACAAACAGCTGACTAGAAAAGATATAAAAGAATAGACATATGAAAAGGCACTCGGTGAAATTAGCCATCAAGGAAATGCAATATAAACCACAATACAACTTTCCATCCACAAAAATTGCTAAATTAAAAGGGACCAACTCCCAGGATACGTTGATAAAAATAGGAAATAACTAAAACTCATACATGGCTAGTGGGATTATAAAATGTTACCAGCACTGCAGAAAACCATTTGGCAGTTTCTTATAAAAACTGGCACCCTAAAAAAAAAAAAAAAAAAAAAAAAAACTGGCACCCTATGAGCTAGCACGTATGCTCCTATGTACTTACCCAGCAGAAAAGTCCAAAGTAGTCTGGTACAAGAATGCTTGTAACAGTTTTACGCAGAATAGCCAAAACTGAACCCAACTCAAGTGTTCATCAACAGAAGAATGGATAGAGACATATTCATATAATGGAATGGTACACAGAAATGAGAGTGCTCTTTTGATACATGAAACAAAATGAGTATCAAAAACAGTGTGCTGAGTGAAAGCAGCCAGAAAAAAAAAAAAAAGATACCATTTATATGATGTTTAAGAATACAAGAAACTAATCTACAGTAATAGTAATCAGAATAGTAATCAGAACAGTTGTTGCCTACGTGTGGATTGAATGGAATGGAGAGTAATTCAGGGAGTGACAAATTATTCTACATCCTGACTGAGGCATTGGTTACATAGGCATATGTATTGTCAAAACTCATCTATGGATTGCACTTTACATAAAAAGCACTTCGATTAAAAATATATGTATTAATTGAGGACAAGGGAAAAATTTCTCTGCCTTCTTTGACTCTCCCATTGTGAGCCTGTTAAACGCTGAAAGAGGCTTTGGACTTCTTTGCTCTGGGCCCATTCGCTGGATCTTCTCTACACTAATAGCAGATACAGTCACATTATAGAGCCAGGATAAAAGCCCAGAATACTGATTTTTCCACTTCAAGAGGCAAGGTGGCAGTTTTCGCAGAGTCTACAACTCCTCGCACTGGGGAGTCAGCACATCATTCACTGTGAAACATTCTATAGCAGGTAGAGAAAACTTTGAATGAATGAAGAATGAGAAAGAGCTAAAACAGCAATTGTATCAGAAGGAAAACCAATCTTGAAGCCACTACCCTAAAGAGCCAATGACCACAGGACCAAAGAAAACAAGAATCTGCTAAATTTCAGAAATAACTCAGCATCTTTAAGGAAAACAACACCACCACTATCAGCAAGCACTGACTCAACTCCTTGTAGCTCTGGCCTCTATTCTATCATTTTACAATAAAGTTTTGAAGTTCAGAAAAACACCACTATATACAGAAAACATATTGTCTATAGAAAACTAATGAGTCTGTTTCTTTAATAGAGTTCCCATCTTAGCATAGTTTTAGCACGGTAGTTAATGTGGACCACAAAGGGAAAAAAACGTCTTCTCGTTATCTGTTTTTTAAATTTAGGAATTCTATTCTCATTTGCTACTGCTTGATGCCCCCTTGCCTGAGTTTTTAGAGGGTTTCAGTCAGTATGTTAGAACTCAGGTACCTGCTGCCTGCATTTCTTTTCTTGCTGAGAAAAAGCAATGACCTCAATATAGATGAATATATCAGAAAATCACTATTCATAGAAGACTCTAAGAAACAATCATTCCATCTTCCTCTTCAAATTCTTGGCTGGAAGGTTGAGCAGGCATATTGGGGGAAAACACTGCCTGACCACACTGCACACAGTGTGGTTTCAGAAATGTGTATTTGAATTGAAAAACAGAAATATTTTAACTCTTCGGCAGCTCGGGTGGCTCAGCGGTTTAGCGCCACCTTCAGCCCAGGGCCTGATTCTGGAAACCTGGGATGGAGTCCTATGTCGGGCTCCCTGCATGGAGCCTGCTTCTCCCTCTGCCTAGGTCTCTGCCTCTCTCTCTCTCTCTCTCTCTGTGTGTCTCTCATGAATAAATAAAATATTTTTTAAAAAGAAATATTTTAACTCTAACATGAGCTTGGTACTGGTGATACAATGTTGACCAAAGTCATAAGCTCTGAATAAAAAAAAAAAGAGAGAGTGCAGTGCTAAAATACGCTGTTTTTGAAAAATTATGAAAAATAAAATCTACCCTAGTTGGACCTTTGTAAGACATACAAATGAGAAAATTTTCTAAAACTGTATAATTATAGTGAAACCAAATAAAATAAACTTCATTCCAGCCAGCTTCACCACTGCCCACCAATGTCCTTATCTGTCAATACTACGGTGACTGAAAAAGCAAAGAAAACAAAAACCATCACCACCACCAAGAAAATAAAAAATCTAAAACATTAATTCTAACAAGAAATATTTATAATCCACTTAAAACCATTCCTTTTTTTCTTCCTTTTTAGTTCAGACTAAGAGCTTTTATTTTCTAAATGATAAGTATCATGATTTTCTTACAAAGATCTTCTCTATTTATGTAGAAATAAAGAAATACTGTCATGATGATTAAATTAGTAAACTAGATCCCTTACATAATGATCTGTAATTTTCAGACAAGAAATTTTTAAAATTTTTCAGGTTATAGAACAGTATTTCTGGACAAACCTAACAAGGCAGTGGTTGTAAAACACTCTCAAACTTCCAAACACCCTCAATCTTAGTACAATGCTGTGTTGTACACTCAATCTAAAACTAAGAGGAAGCATTGTGGGATGGTCACAACTCAAATTCCTTATCACAATGAGGACTGCCTAAGGATTTTACCACTAAACTTAGCCATTCAAATAACTGGGAAGACAGTAACAGTGGTCACTGCTCTCCAAAACTAGTGACTTTCAGATCTGTTAGGAAGAATATTTCTTAGAACTTCAAGTTTCTAATAGGATTCCTTCACTCTGAAGTTATTCTTCCCACCCAGACAAATTTAGATCACTAACTCAAAGAATAATTACTGGAACTCATAAAAATATGCCTTTTTTCTACTGCAGCAATTCACCTACTCCAGATAAAGAAACAAAAATAGTTAAGAAATCCTGTAAGTTAAGAAGCCTGTTTTATATTCAGATTAGTAAAGATGCTTCCACTGCATTCCCATAATAAGCAAACATTTACAGAGAGCCCACTAGGAACTAACAGCTTATTCATCTAATCGAGAACCTTGAGATCATTATTCTCATTTTACCAAATAGGAAACAGACTCAGATTAAGGTCACTTGCCCTACGATCTATAGTTAGCAAGATTTACCAACATGTTAAAACAATGAACCAATGCCTGAACCAAGGTTCATATTCATTCCACTAGACTAGCCTGTCTTCCAACAAGGCATAATCAAGGATCTTACAGCAGCAAGAGAAACAAAAGGCACAATTGACAATAACAGGACATCATCACAAGGATCTCTTTGATATAAAAGCACCTTCTTAAGATAAAGACCACTCTTCTTTGTCAGACCCCTAAACACCATCTTTCTTCCAATCAGGGCCTTGGACAGTGGGTCTAGACCCAATCCAAAAAAAAAAAAAGACTTTTAGGCTGCCCCTAGCAAAGTAAAAGAAATCATATGAGATTTTTCCCTAGGCCCCTTTCAGGAAAAAGGGGACACCCTTTATCTCCGTTTCACCCAAAAAGTCATACACACACTCTAATTGCTTTTGCCCACTAGTTACAAAGTGCTCTTAAAGCTATATTTGAATCTGTAAATATAGCTCTAGAGTTAAATACGATTACAAGTATTCTGACAGTTTAAATTGATAAGATTTTAGGTAAAACAATGAAACCAAATTCTATAGACTAGAATTCAAAGTAGTTATCCAACTTTGTAAACTCATTTCTTCATCAAATGCTTAACACTGAGCAGCACGGGTGGCTCAGCGGTTTAGCACCGCCTACAGCCCAAGGCGTGATCCTGGAGGCCCGGGATCTAGTCCCACATCAGGCTTCCTGCATGGAGCCTGCTTCTCCCTCTACCTGTGTCTCTGCCTCTGTCTCTTTCTCTCTCGATTAAATAAATAAAACCTTTAAAAAAAAAATTCTCAACACAACCGCAAAATAAGTATTACCTATTACTGAATATTACCTTATGCCAGGCCTTGCTAAATGTTTTACATATGAAATCTGATTTCATTGTCAAAACAAACTTATGATGTTGATTCTATTTTAAAGATGAAGAAATGAGGTTCAGAAAGCATGCTACGCTGCCTCTTAAGCACTGTCCATCTGATACACAGTTTCTCAGAACCTCTATCTTTCTGAATCACACTCCAGGACAGTGGAAATCACACAGTCCTGTGATTAAAGATAAACCATTCCTGGTTCCACAAGAGTTTTTCATTTGAGGTAAGAATAAGGAATAATATCAATACCAATGAAGAACATTAAGAAGGGTATCCTTTCAGCACAATGTCAAAGCCAAGTTGACAGTGAAACAGCTGCATAAATTTGAAAAAAAATCCAGTGGGTTAACAGCCCAGGTTCAGTAGTTAGACTATACAAATTCTAAAGACTTATGTCTTTAAATCTGTTACCTCATCTGCAAAAGATGGTACCTCTATTTAAATGGTACCTCTATTTTACAGGATTATGTAAGGATTAGAGACAACATTCGCAAAATGTTTAAAGATGTGTCTGACAGCTTTAAGTGAGTACTTAATATATTATTTTTATTAGCTATTAAACAACTTTCTGTTTCAATTTTAAGAAGGCTTAAATAGGCTAACTTCATCATGAATTAAGAAAGGAGATCAGCTCAGCAATCATGAAAGATACTCAAATTCAAATCTTTACTCAATTTGAGATAGAGTACTCACAAGGTTAAACTATCTTCCAAACTAAAATATACCAAAAGTTGGTTACATAGGGAAAGATGCATTTCCAACTCTTTTTCAATAGCAGGAAAACCATTCTCTAATCTCTCAAAGGAAAGGAATAGGGTTAGTGGTATTTATTTTTTATTTATTTTTTTATTTTTTTAAAGATTTATTTATTCAGAGGGGGCGAGAGAAAGGCAGAGACACAGGCAGAGGGAGAAGCAGGCTCCATGCAGGGAGCTCGACGTGGGACTCGATCCCGGGTCTCCAGGATCACACCCCTGGCTGGAGGCAGCATTAAACCTCTGCGCCACCGGGGCTGTGGTTAGTGATATTTAAAGTGTGGTGGGCAGGCCCCTGACATGCTGAGACTTTCCAGATCTTTGAGGTCATATCTACTTTCATAATTCCCAGAAGTTACTGTTTAAAAAAAAAAAAAGAAGAAGAAGAAGTTGGAGATCCCTGGGTGGCTCGGCGGTTTGGTGCCTGCTTTTGGCCCAGGGCGCGATCCTGGAGTCCCGGGATCAAGTCCCACGTCAGGCTCCCGGCGTAGAGCCTGCTTCTCCCTCCTCCTGTGTCTCTGTCTCTCTCTCTCTATGTCTATCATAAATAAATAAATAAATCTTTTTAAAAAATAAAATAAAAAATAAAAGAAGTTATTGGTTTTTGCACTTATTCTCTTCCAAATATATATAATCTCTGACTGCTTAACTTGTGACGATGCCATTACTCTAATGGCTGATACAACTATGTGCTTTTAAAATTTCTTGGTTTTAAATTTTTTTTTAAGTGCTGGGTGTTTTTTAAGATTTTATTGATTTGAGAGAGAAAGAGAGAGAGCACAAGGGTGGGGGGGCAGAGGGAGAGGCAAACACCCCATTAAGCATGGAGCCCTACATGGGGCTCAATTCCAGGACCCTGAGATCATGACCTGAGCTGAAGTCAGATACTTAACCTCAAGCCACCCAAGCACCTCTCAGTTTTAATTTTTAATACAATAAATATCAATAAATAGAATTCTCATAACAAAAACTATTTGGGGTCCTCGGTAATTTTCAAGAATGTAAAGGGGTTCTAAGACCAAAATCTGAAAACTGCTGCTCTAGGTGGTCAGAAAAGTTATTAGCCACGCAAAGGCAAACAGATTCAACCAGAAAGCTTTAGAGGTATTCTTTTCTTATCACCTTATTTTAGAGCTTCAGAATCTGACTCTAGAAATTTAAGTACCCTGCCAAAATCAAAACAGCTAAGGAAGGGAGGAGCTCAATTGGAAGTGAGGTCTTTAGACTCCCAGATTCTCTTTAATTGGTCATAAGCATGGCATATGAAAAATGTGCCTTAAAGGGTATTGTAAATATTCATGAATACTGGTCAAGTGCTTATATAAGCACCTCACACACAGCAGCTGTTCAATAAATAGTAGTAGTACAGATGACAGAGGACCAAACCTCTGCTCAAATACCTTTAGAGATCAGCAACCTCCACAACCTGGACATGTTGCACTTTTTGATGAATTTTATATTTACTTCCTCCTTTACTAAATTTGAAATCTCCCTCCTTGAATTTCTACCCAGTATGGACTTTATGGTTGTTGCATAAATGAAATCTAATCCCAATGCTACCTACCTTATTTTTCAAGCATAACCACCCCAATTTCGTTAAATCATTACTGAAATGGCATGACTTGGACTCTCTCACCATCCTAAGAGCTCCAAATGATTACTCCTCTCAAAGTGTAATACTCAAAACTAAAAGGTCTTCCACATATGGTCTCCACATACTTAGGTCCCTGGTTTTCCTTCCTCTGGATACTGTTGATCTATTAATGTAATTGGTCTTTCTAATTTTACAGAGCTCCCTCTTCTGTTATATACAGTGTTAAAAACAAACAAACAAACAAACATGCAGCTTGCTTTCTGAGATGTCTTGGCCTATTCTTCCCAACTTTCACTTGGCACTTCTTTTTCCTTTGTCCCCGATTCCTTACAATTTTGATTCCATTCCTGCATTTTCTCCTTTAGGGTGACGAGGCCCTATTTTGAAAGACACCCCTGGTAGGTCAGTTTTGAGAGTTCGCAGGTGTTAAACTACCCATGCCCTCATAGTCCTTACTGAGGGCCCACTGCACTCATTCATTGTTGGAGTAGGCAAAACACCTACCAGTTTCATCTGCTAGTTGGCCAGCTGGCTTTTCCAGTTAACTATTTGAGGGATTCTCTTGTTGCCAAGTCTGATCCCCATTATTTCCCTTTCGCTTTTTTCCTACTAATACATGATATAGTCAAGTCTTGCAGCTATTGGTGTTTTGCCCTTTACCTAGTGGTATTTTAGGGTTCAGGGAATATACACTGTCAGGGATAAATATGGCCCACAAGTTCTTTGTTTTGGTACCTTGTTTATCTGCTAATACATAAATTCAGAAAGACACAAAACTAGATGGCTGTCTTCTTTCCAGATTTTTGCTTTAAGTTAACTTAAAAGTTTTAAGCTAATTTTTTAAGGAGCTATCTCAAAAGGATGATCTCATAGATCATCCTGGGAATAACATATTACTATCGCAATTTTTTTTCCTGAAACGGTTTCTGCTTTGCCCTCTTTCTTGAATGACTGCTTCACTGGGTATGGATATATGACTGACAGTTTTCTTTCAGCAAATTGAAGATATTATTCCACTATCTTTCAGCCTCCACTATTGCTATTAAAATTCAGCCAAATGCCAAACTGTAGCTCCTTTATAAGGAAACGGTCTTTCCTCTGTAGTTGTTTTTTAAATACTTTCTTTATCCCGACTGTTCTATGTGTTCTACACTATCATGTATCTAAACGCGAATTCATTTTTATTTATCCTGTTTGAGATTCACAAAATTTCCTGAATGAGCTTCCATAATTCTAGAAAATTCACAGCCATTCTCTCTTTGAATTTTTATTCTCCCTTCTTTTTATCATTTCTTTTTGAAACTCCAGTTAGAGGTGTTAGACTGTTACATTCTGTTTTCCACATTTCAACCTTTTTTTTTATTCATCTACTTGCTTTTTTTTTTTTTTTTAAGATTTTATTTACTTATTCATGAGAGGCACAGAGAGAAAGAGAGAGGCAAAGACACAAGCAGAGGGAGAAGTAGGCTCCAATGCAGGGACCCTGACATGTGACTAGATCCCAGGTCTTCAGGATCACACCCTGGGCTGAAGGCGGTGCTAAACCACTGAGCCACCTGGGCTGCGCCATCTACGTGCCTCTTAAGATGCATTCTTCTTTGGAACTTTGTAGAATTCTCTGAGCCCTGGGGTAAATTAACATTGCTCCAGAGAAAACTCGGGTTTTTTTCAGCTAGTTGCTCAAAAACACTACCACTTCTGATTACCACTTTAAGTTCACTGCTTGAGGATTTCAGAAATACATACGGCTCTATGTGAGAAGCTACTTGTGGTTACAAATTCAGAAGGTAGGGGAAGGATCCTCTACCCAAAACTAAAACTAAGACCGAAAGTCCCTCACTGTCCATTTTCATGTGGTAGGTTTATTTTCTGTTCATCTTTATAGAACCTTTTGGGCTCTCACTTTATATGTGAGCCTCGTATTAGATACTCATCTTTTGGGGCCTTCTGATTTACCACCTTGTCTCCAGCACTTAAGGTTGCCCTTAAATTAGAAGGCCAAGGTCTCCACCTTTGTGAAAAACTCCCAGGGCAAAAACTGGCTTTTGCCCACTCTTAGCTCCCAGAGGCTCTTATTTTAGCCCACAATGGATTTATTTGTTGTCATGTCAGCACTGCAGTTAAATCAATACATTTATCTACCTATCTCTTTACTTTATCTGGCATTTTGGTTGTTACATTTGAGACAGTTTTCAGAGTACCTATTTGGTATTCCACATTACTGCCAGAAACAGAAGTCATAATTCCTTGCAGGGAGACCCTGGATGATTTTACAACGAATATAGTATTTAAAATGCATACTAAAGTACTTGTTAGGTGGTACTCTGGGGTGGAGAAGGAAAAACATAGTATAAAAGTAGCTAATTAAAGAAATAAAGATGTGTGAGATGTTTGGTTTTGCTGGGCTTAAAACTAAATTGTAGGGTACAGAATTACTAGAAATGAAACTGATAGACTAGGAGATGAGGCTCAAGACAGAGAGGATCCAACCCTTGAGAATCTCTGTATGCCATGATAAGGAAGATGAACTTGAGACTGGCAGTCACCAAAGGGCTATAAGCAGGGAGTTGACACTGTCATATACATTCATTAAAAAGATTATTCTAACACAAATGAAAGAAAACAAATGGAAGAGACAAGAAAGTAGAGCCTTTCTATTCAAAATCAGGTCTTCCACCAGCAGTGGACTGTCATCACCTGGAGCTTGTTAGAAATGTAAAATTTCATGCCCTACCATGATCTACCTAATTAAAATCTGCATTTGTAACAAGAACCCCAGTGATACATCTGTAAAGTCAACTGATGTCAAAACAATGATCTGCAAAGCCAGTGAACACAGCTTTATTTTAAATTTCAAGGAAAAAAATCTTAATTATTCGGAGTACATGACATTCATTTGATGTTCAGTGTTGCTTTATTTGCCTAATAACAAGCTATTAATATCATAGATCCTTAATAGGCTTAAATTGTTAGGTTTAAATTTGAGGTTTTGACACTATAGACATATGCTATGTAGTGATTAGTTATTTAGTTGTGACATAAATTTGAGCCCATTAACATGCTGCTAAGAACAAAACATTTAGTGAACAGTAGACTATTCAAAGTAGCTTTTTATTTTTCCACTCATTGTTACACATGTGGTAACTCTCAAGGATTTAAAAAAAAAAATAGTAGAGGGAGTGGGAAGAACCCTTCTGTTTAGTGATAGAAGTAAAAGGGTCTAAGTATTTGATGCTTTTAATTAAAAATTATCATAAGAAATGGAGAGAGTTCTAAGCTATAAAGCTATTCTGCATTTTCGGTGTTTCATTTAAAGTCTCTAGCTACATTCCTACTTAAAGTCAAGTGCATAATATATTTGAACCACTTCATTAAATTGAATAAATATTATCATCAGAATTCAGATTTTAGAAAAGTGCTTTTTAAAAAAAGTCTTATTCTCAAAGTAAGCTGCATCAAAATCACTGGGGGATGGGGGCCTTAAATGCAGAAACCTGAGCCCTAGCCTAGATCCACTGAATCCAAATCTGCATTTTTAATAAGCAGTTTCCAAGTAATTCTGTGAACATGCAAGTTGTTTTTTTCCCCAAATCTGGATATTTTAATTGTTCATTTATTGACTTTTTGTTCATTTATTGAATATAAGACATACATCAGGGACACTTGGGTGGCTTAGTGATTGGGCATCTGTCTTTGGCTCAGGGTGCGATCACGAGCTCCCGGTATCAAGTCCCACATCAGGCTCCCTGCAAGGAGCCTGCTTCTCCCTCTGCCCATGTCTCTGCTTCCTGAGTATCTCTCATGAATAAATAAATAAAATCTTAAAAAAGAAAAAAAGAGAGAGACATCAAAATGTGCCAGCACCAGATAAAAAAAAAATAGAACATTATGATAGTCTAGAACCCCTCTAGTAACTAGAAATTAGCCCTTTATTCTAGAAATTAGAATATACAATAGGGAAAGGACAGTCTTTTCACTAAATGGTGCTGGGAACACTGAACAGCCACATGCAAAAGAATGAAACTGGAACCCTATTTTACACCATAAACAAAAATCAATTCAAAATAGATTAAAGACTTAAATGTAAAATCTGAAACAATAAAACTCCTAGAAGAAAACATAGGGGGTGAGTTCTCTGACACAGGTCTTGACAATGTTGGATTTGACACCAACAGCAAAAGCAATAAAATAAGCAAATGGGACAGCATCAAACTGAAAAGCTTCTGCACAGCAAAGAAAATCATCAACAAATGAAAAGGCAATTTATGAGAAAAATATTTCCAAGTATCTAAAATATCTAAATATCTAGTATCTAAAATACATAAAGAAGTCATACAATGCATGCGCCTGGTTGGCTCAGTCAGCTAAGCATCTGCCTTTGGCTCAAGTCATGATCCTGGGGTCCTGGGAATCAAGTCCTGCATCTGGTTCTCTGCTCAGCAAAGAGTCTGCTTCTCCCTCTCCCTCTAACCTTTCTAACCACTCGTGCACTCTTGTGTCTCTCAAATACACAAATAAAATCTTTAAAAAATTTAAAAAGTCATACAACAGAATAGCAAAAAAAAAAAAAAAAAATCTGGTTAGAATGTGGGAAGAGGAATCAAAAGACAAATGGCCAAACAGATATATGAAAAGGTGTTCCACATCATAATCACAGGGGAATGCAAATCACAACCACAATGAGATATCACTTCACACCTGTTAGAATGACTTTCATCAAAAGACAAGTGATAACAAGTGTTGAGGAGGATATGGAAAAAGGGAACCATTGTGCACTGTTGGTAGAAATGCAAACTGGCAGAGCCACTATGGAAAAGAGTATGGAGGTTCCTCAAAATATTAAAATAGAATTACTATACAACTCAGCAATCCCACTTGTGGGTCTATAACCAAAGGAAATGAAAACAGGATATTGAAAAGATATGTACACTCCCACTTACTGCAGCATTATTCACAATAGCCAAGATACATAAACAACTTAGTGTCCATCAGTGGATAAACACATACACAAAAGCAGCACATATATATATACACACACAATGGAATATTATTCATACCGGAGAAAAAGAGGAAATCCTGACATTTGCAAGACCATGAATGGATCTTGGGGCATGCTAAGTGAAATTAACCAAAGACAAATACTGCATGGTATCTCTCATATGTCAAGAAAATTTTTTAGTCATATTCATAGAAATAGAGCAGAAAAGTAGTTGCCAGAGGCTAAGGGTGGGAGAAATAGGGAGAAGTTATTAACAATGTAAAACATGGTGTCTATAGCTGATAACACTACTATATAATTGAAATTTGCTAAAAGAGTGGAAATTAAATGTTCTCTCTCAACACATACAAAAAAAAAAACATGAAGGGTTATGGATGTGTTAATGAACTAGATGTGGGGAATCTTTTCACAATGTATACACATATAAAATCACCATGATGTACTTTAAATATCCTACATTTTATATGTTGATTATACCTTATTGAAGCTGAAATTAAAAAAAAAAAAAAAAAAGGAACATTCTAATACTCCAGAACCCCCTCTAGTGACTACTTCTAGAAACTAGCTCAAGATCCACAAAGGTAACCACCATAATATCTTTTAACATCACAGATCAATTTTGCCTGCTTTTGAACTCCATTTAAATGAAATAATGAGTTTATATCTGTTTGGAGGTTTATTTGCTCAGCACTGTGTCTTTAAAATTTGTTTACATTGTTTATCTGTAATTGATTCATTTTCATTCTCATTCCTGTGTAATTTCTATTGTATAAAAATACCAAGAGTAAAAATACTATTTATATGTTCTACCTCTGATGGGTATTTGTATACCACCACATTTGTATGCAAACCATAATGCTATTATACATCATTTAGAAAAATATGTACTCTTGTATCTTTGGCAAGCTTTTGTTTTTCCAATCTAAAATTTTAAAAATTACCATTGCTTAATTCTCTCTGACAACATACAGGGTTTCAGCTTTCAAATACAGTTCTAAAAGTTCAACTAGTATATGCTGCAGCAATACAGCATTACTCCCTCTCCTAAATGAACTATAGCACTAAGAAATTAAATAACAAGGGGAAGCATTTCTTTATAAAATTACTCATTAGTAAATGAAAAAGAAATGAGAAAATCAGAACACCATCATTTTGTAACCATCAATAAATGAATGGACGGAAGCACCAAATATCAGCAGCTGCTAACATCACAAAAGGAGGGATGCCAGACACTCGGTGAGTTCTAATGAAATAACACTACCCACTAGACAGAGGGGTCAAACCACATCTAATAAAGCCTCTAGATCCTGCTGCCAGCCTGAGGAAATAAAAAGGACAGATGAATGTGCTGAACTGCACTAAATGTATACAATTGGTCAAATCTAGACTATGAAAAAACAGGTCAAAAATAAATTTGAGGAGAAAGATATGGAAAACATCTGTAGATTTAAAAAGACAAAGAAATAGCAACGATTTTTAAAATGGTCAAGACTAAACAACAGTATCTAGGAAGACACACTTGGGTGAGAGAATTACAAACACAAGGAAATGATTACTGTTAAGAGTAATATAGAGGAAGGGAGTTCCTTAAAGGAAGGGAATATGATTGTCTCAGGGCACAGAGACATCTGGCATAGAGAAGCATCTGGCATAGCTGGCAAACTTCTATGCATTGAGAGCTGTGTGGTAGTTACAAAAATGTATTATCTTTTTTTTTTTTTTTTTTTTTTTTTTATTTATGATAGTCACAGAGAGAGAGAGAGAGAGGCAGAGACACAGGCAGAGGGAAAAGCAGGCTCCATGCACCGGGAGCCCGATGTGGGATTCGATCCCGGGTCTCCAGGATCGCGCCCTGGGCCAAAGGCAGGCGCCAAACCGCTGCACCACCCAGGGATCCCCAAAAATGTATTATCTTAACACAAAAAGGTTTATGTTATAGTTTTCTATATCTATATTTTATATATCTATATTTTACAATCTTAAAAAGTTGAGATTATAGGGATCCCTGGGTGGCGCAGCGGTTTGGCGCCTGCCTTTGGCCCAGGGCGCGATCCTGGAGAGCCGGGATCGAGTCCCACGTCGGGCTCCCGGTGCATGGAGCCTGCTTCTCCCTCTGCCTGTGTCTCTGCCTCTCTCTCTCTCACTGTGTCCCTATCATAAATAAATAAAAATTAAAAAAAAAAGTTGAGATTATAGACAAGATCTGCTAATATAAGAACTCCCCTACAGATTCATCAGCAATGGGCCAGTGTCACCTGGATTATTTCCAACAACGGCTTTCATTCCAAACTGTCACAGTAAGTAGGATCTCAAAATAAAGCAAAAGGAGATACAGAATCTGACAAAGTATCTTTACATGCCTAATGCCCATCTTGATGATTCTAATAGAAACTATTCAGGACAATATTCAGACTCACTGTTCCTGCTGCAATGTAACAGCTGCCAACTTCCACAAATTCAACAAATTTGGGAATGCAACACATAGCTTGAAGCCAATTAATCTACTTTTAGACATCTCCTCACGCCACTATTCCACAAGCATTGTGCAAAACATAATTCACTTGTGCAGTTGAGGAACAAGTCACACCTGCCAGATCACTTGGCTTTTCTAGATTTCTTCCAAAGTCAAAGAAGCCATAAGAATTCAACCAAAAGGTGCAAGGGATATCACCCTCACTGTATAAACATAAGACTTCAATTTCTCTTTAAAAATTAAGTATGTGTGTGAATAAATACTAAGCCATAATCACCTTATTTCTGTAAAAAGTCATCTCAATTTCAATTGGCAATCCGAAGAAATTTTTGGTGTCTAATTTTAGAGTTAGAAAGTCCAATCATATTTTTCCAATATTCTAAACCCCTGATTACATTAAAACATAGTTATACAGACACTCTTTTGAGATATATGCTCTATTTCTTTTTCCTACCACTCCAAAGTTTAACCACGAAATTACAATAAATTACCAACTATGTACTAGGCAATGAAACAGATATGTGACATGTACAAAGACAACTATCCTATCCTTAAGAGAGCCTGAAATCTAGTTGGAGATATGTTAGTACTTTGTATTATCAAACAATTACCTGATCTTATATTATGCTCTAGATACATGATAAAAGTTCCAAGAAGGAAGAAATCTTATGTGACCAGAAACTGAACACAGCTCTGAACATGACAAAACTTAATAAATCCTACTGGAAGGAACAAAGGAAAGAACAAAAAGAACTGGTGCAGTTACACATATATACAGAATTTAAGTAGGGTCCCTCAACAACTAGCAACACAAAATTTACTCCCTGCCCAAAAAAGAGCCCTAAAATCTGAATATACAACAGGCACACATTTTCTTCATCATTTAGCTTCTCAGAAATTGATGGCATACCATCATCTAAACAGCAGCATTTTTTCTATTCTAGTAGTTAAAATAATTATGTACCCCAAGTTTCTCAGATTTGATCAAACATATCTATTAAGTCTAAAAAGAAATATATCTTTAGTATGTAAAATGATTCCAAAAGTAATCACTTACTACATGCACTACATGCACATTTGGATATCTAATCTCAATTTTTATAAGTAACAGTTCAAAAATAATGGAAGCCAGATAACTTGCAATGCCAAATCCTGAGTTTTGATTCTTAATTTCAAAACATAAAAGAACATAATTAACAACCACTATAAACTCATACAACACATCTTCCATAAAATCCCATGCACAGTCTCTAACATGACTGCAAAACTTATTGTGAGGTAAAAAACAGCAGGTAATATAAATAAACCTCAATTACAGAAATATTGAAGATAGTCCTTTCTTGCCCAAAGAGGTAGTAAGTTGAAAAAAAGAAAATAATCTGTTGCTGTATTTTTATCTATAAATAGAAGGATAATATAATAACTACCTCAAAAAGTAGAAATTTTACCCAAAAAACAAACAGAAAGGGGTTAATTTCATATTCATTTCTAAATTACACAGAAGTAAAAGTAATACAGTCAACATAAAGCAGTAGCAGAAAACAAGCAACATGGTATATTTTATTTTGACTGGAAGAGAAGCCCCCTTTTTTAAAAAAATAAAATAAACAATGAATTTGACAATGCCCAAGTACTACTGCTTAACTGGGGAAATGCTTTATCATCTGCTAGAAAAGTGCAAAGCGGTATGAATTAAACTGCTGACACAACCTTAAGCACAGTACCCTTTGCTTGAAAGTGACTCCAATTAGGGCAAAAATTTACATAGAGTAAAGAGCTTCCCTACCAATGCTTTATCATCAATATGTCAATATGGGAATAGAAAAGACTATGAACAAGTGAAACATATTAATCAATGAAGGGAAGAATGAACCTTAAATCAGGAAAATCTGCATGTCTGTGTGTACTCATGAGTATGTGTATGTATCTTTATGGCTCATTTTTTTTTTAATTTTCTTTTTTACTTCTTTATTCATGAGAGACACACAGAGAGGCAGAGACATAAGAGAGGGAGAAGCGGGCTCCTCCGAGGGAGCCCAATGGGGGATTCGAGCCTCAGACTCAGGGATCATGCCCTGAGCCGAAGGCAAACACTCAACCACTGAGCCACCCAGACGTCCCTTTATGGCTCATTTCTGAACTTATAAATGGATTTTGTTTTGCTTTTCTCCATATAAAACTAAAGATCTGAATTATGGTATTCAGTGGATATGACTTTTGCTACATACAGAAGTAACCTTGGGCAAGGTCACTTAATCTTGCAGTGTCAAGATTCATCACTAATAAAGGAAGTAGTATTTATCAGATAAGTGGTAATCACTGCACTACGTGTTTTATATATATAATCTCTGAATCTTCAAAGAATCTTATCAGGTAATTAGTATTATTCTCACATAACCAAAACTCAGTCCCTTAAATTTGATTCAACCACATGTCTGCTTCACTCCAAAGCTCCTTTCCTTTACTACATGATAATGATAATGCCTAAATTAATACCTTAACTATTCAGAATATAAAATAATTCTAACAACAAAGATGACATAATGTACACATGGACTGTTTTAAAACAAAAAGCTATACAAGAGTAAGGGATAAATAGTACTCTATTGATAAAGCTATTCCATCACATTACTCCCCTCCCTAAATGGGAGAGATGCCTGGTACTTACTAATAGCAAGGGGAAAAATATAAACATGAATGCACACAAGTACAAATTCAATACATGAAGCATTAATGACAAAACAAATGGAAGTAGAGACTATAGTCTATTTTTTTTTAATTTTTATTTATTTATGATAGTCACAGAGAGAGAGAGAGAGAGAGAGGCAGAGACATAGGCAGAAGGAGAAGCAGGCTCCATGCAGGGAGCCCGACGTGGGACTCGATCCCAGTACTCCAGGATCAGGCCCTGGGCTGAAGGCGGCGCTAAACCGCTGAGCCATCGGGGATCCCTATAGTCTACTTTTCTACAAAACATATTTCTGTAGCAGAAATTCATTCATTTGTTCGTCATTAAGGGATGAGGTCAGTACAATGTGAAAGTCACAAAGGCCCACAAAGAATTTTCTCCAAAACAGTAATGCTAAAGAGTCATTAGGGATGAGCTTTCTTACACAGAGAGCTTTAGCAATATACAATAACCTTAAGGGAGGAAAGAAAAACTCTAAAACTCCTGTAGAAGAGGGCTGGTTAATGGCTTCTAGAACTGCAAGGCTTTCCATAATGCACAGCTATCTGATCAAGCTACAAGTACAGATACAGCCATGAAAATATTTCCCTTTTTTTTCCAAAAAAAAAAAAAAAAAGGAGGGGGGTGGTGAAGAGGACTGATAAAGAAGTCTATATCCTGGGTCAGAATTTTTTATTTTGACCATTTATCTTAAGTGGAACTGAATGTCATCAAAGGAGAAGGCATAAATTCTAGGGACTCAGAATTGAATAACTGAACTCAGGTAAATCTTCAGCTGTATTATTATTTTTATCAGAATTGTTACCAGTTTTGTGAGTACACAGATTACAAAGTTGCATACGTTTCTAAGAGGCTTGTCCCTATTTTTAGGGTCTAATTTTGCAGAAATCTAGGGGTTTTTTTCCCCCAGAGATACATATATTGCTTTGTAACAGAACTGCCTCTATTATTGTATTTAAAGAAAACCACTTGCTTTATTTAGACCAAGCCTAACTTCTCCAGCATTTGCTGTTATGGGATAAAACCAATCTGTATTGATAGGTTAAACTTTATTGCTACTAAACAATTTAAAAATTATGTTGTCAGGTCAAAATACTGGCCATTTTTATTTCTGCTTTAAGTATCACTAATAAAGAGTGAAAATATCCAAAATGAATACAAATTGGAAATAACATTTAAAAATACAGATTATAATAACAAAGATAGAAAACCTCAAAAATGCTAAATTAAAATTCTAGTACATACTATGTATTAAAAAATAACATTTTGAGTCAGTTTTTTCAATTTTATAATAATGTCACAAGGAGGGTAAAATTCATTACAATAGTAATACAGGTTTTTCCCTTAGGAATGATCTTTTTAGTTTTCAGTACAGCCAATCTGAATTATTTTCTTTATGAAACTGTCAAAGTATTAAGGAGAAAACAGTATTTGCCCACCTTGTCGGTCAAAGAAAATACATTTCTTTACTAAGTTGAACAACAAAAATTGACTTTAGCATTTTAATATCTGTCTGCAACATATATCTAAGAGACTTCTAATAATTTAAAAATGCCAAATCCTAACCAAAATTTAATTCTGGTAATAAAGGTTATTAAAAGTTACTAAAAGCTTTCATATTTTTTACCTAAAATTTTGTTTTACATTAAGAATATTTTGAAATTTTTATCTTAATTTATTTTAATTCCAGTGTAGTTAACATATGTTAGTAGCATCAAACATCAATCATACAAAACAGTGATCAACAATTCCATACGTTACTCAGTGCTCACCAAGATAAGCATTTCTTAATCCCCTTCACCTATTTCACCCATCCCCCTATCCACCTCCCTTCTGGTAACTACCAGCTTGTTCTCTCTAGTTAAGAGTATGGCTTTTGTTTGTCTTTTTTGTTTTGTTTTGTTTCTTAAATTCTATAAATGAGTGAAATCATATTGTATTTGTCTTTAACTTATTTCACTTAGCATTATACCCTCTAGATCCAGCCATGTTGTTGCAAATGGAAAGACTGCATTCTTTTTTAGAGCTGAGTAATATTCTGTTGTAAAAAAATACCATATCTTCTTTACCCATTCATCTATCAGTAGACACTTAGTCCATTAGGAATTTCAACATACTTTTTATGATGCTCTGAAACAAATGTATCCTGAAGAATCAAATCACGAAAAGTCAGAAATTGGAGAGCATGCCTACCACTTTAAAAATAGAAGGAAAAAGTATAAGAGTTGGTGGAAAAGGGAAGAAAATGGTATCTTGAACAGAACAAGTATGCCAATCTGGTAAACCAATGCAATCTAAGCATCTCCCACCACCACCCTAAATTACAATCTATCTACTTTATATTAAATGTCAGCTGGACCTTGACCACTCATACTACCTTCTAGTCTTTCTGCCATTTCAATGTTTATTGCTGTAACACTCTGAATCAAATTCTGGTTTAGGGATTATCAAAAGGTCAGTAACTGCTCTGAGTTTACATACTTTGCTTTCAATGACTTTCACTATGGAACATGTTCCTCAATGCAAAGTTTTTAAGATACAAATAGCAAAATTATCTTTCCTGCTGAAAAAAAAAAATATCGATCAAGAACATTTTCCACTGTGACACAAAGAAAAGAGGTATCAAAACTAAACTGTCCTACATAAAATGTTTAGTAAACAACTAAAATTTATACTGCTAAATGAATAGTTCTCCTTATTGAGCGAACTGAAGCTTTCAGAGCTGGGGTCTTGTCAATTTTCAACATCTCAACCCAAAGGTTTTATTCCTTTTCCCCTTTCATCTCTGAAGCAAAAAAGTAATCCCTATTATTTTAAAGATTAATACCACCAGTCTTTCTGACTTTGTCTACCCCTACACTTCCTCCAGAAACTTGCTCTATTTATCATTACCTTCCAGCTAAAAAGTTCAATTTCTTTAATCTCCTCCTTACCTTTCCATGAACAATCACAAGTATATGTTAGTTTTTGGATACAAAACAATGTATATAAGTGAAGCCTTATAAATAGAAAGGGAATCACTCCAACTATATAGATTTGAAAAATAATAAAATTAAGTTTTCTTTTCAACTTATTTGTTCAATAAGTTGAACTCTTCATTAAAGCTCCAGTCATAGAATGAAAATAAAGGAGCAAGCAAAAGTCAGTATCATAAAATATGTAATGAGCAATGGTGAATGGCAATGATTTTTCACCTTAATTTCTCAATAATCAAGGACTTCTTGGTTATGCCAAATTGTATCTAAAAATTATCCCGGATAAGATTCTAAGAAATGAATTTTAAAAGGCACTCTTGGGGGGCCTGGATGGCTCAGTCAGTTGAGTGTCACACCCTTGATTTCTGCTGAGGTCAGGTCCCTGGGTTGTGAAGTTGAGACCCATATAGGGCTCCACACTCAGCCGGGAGTGTGCTTGAGATTTTCTTCCTCTGCCCCTCCAGCCCCTACCCCAAGCACACACTCTCTCTCTCTCAAATAAATAAATAAACCTTTTTTTAAAAGAAGCTCTTTAGAAGGTGTACTGCTATGACTTTCAACAACCAGTCAACTCCAAAATTTAGGAATTAACTTCCTTCCTATATAGAGATATAGAATATGTTGTAAGTCTTTTGCTCCTGTGCTTACCTATGTTTAATTTTTCTTTTAGAAATTAAACTAATCTGTTTTTTTTAAAGATTGAGTGTATGTACACATGGTAGGGGGAGGGGCAAAGGGAGAGGGATAAAGAATCTTAAGCAGGTTCCAGGGCGGAGCCCAACACGGGAACCCATTTTACAACCCTGAGATCATAACATGGGCCCGAAATCAAGAGTCCAACACTTAACCAACTAAGCCACCCAGGGACCCTGAAACTAATCTGTTGCCTAAACATTATCTTTAAAAGGTTAATGCTGTGATTTTTATTTACTATTAATCTCAGGGTAAAGAATAACACTTTCTTCCTATATACTGTAATCTTGATCAGAATTCTGAGACTTTTCATTCAAAGTTTGTGATTGTATGTGTTTATAACTTAAACATACTGGTTTTAAAAAAAAAATTATAAAATTAAATGACGTCTGGGTGGCTCAGTGGTCGAGCATCTGCCTTCAGCTCAGGGCATGATCCCTGGGTTCTGGGATCAAGTCCTGCATCGGGCTCCCGCATGGAGCCTGCTTCTCCCTCTGCCTGTGTCTCTGCCTCTCTCTGTCTCTCATGAATAAATAAATAAAATCTTTTAAAATTATATATATATATAATTAAGAAACTTATAAATGTGGAAGCATGAGGGGCTCCTGGGTGGTTCAGTCGGCTAATATATACCTTCAACTCAGGTCATGATTCTAGGGTCCTGGAATCAAGGCCTACATTGGGCTCCCTGCTCAGTGGGGAGCCTCTTTCTCCTTCTCCCACTCCCCCTATTTGTGCTGTCAGATAAATTTATTTTTAAAAATGCGGAAGCATGAGCGAAACAATACGGATATGCTTGTAACTCCTAACTTTTCTATCACTCTCTTCTTCCAGCTTAAAATAACTTGTTACTTTCTTGATTATTCACACAAAGTCTAAGTCATGTCCATCCAATCCTATCCCTAGACACTAAAACAAATCAATTATATATAAATCATAACTGTTACATTAATCTAATAGCATCTTGATCCAATGACAATGCTGCATTACAGACTACTTTCTATAAACCGCTAAATACTCATGTCAATTTGTACATGATACACATGTAATCCTGATTTAAAGAGACAAGACACAATTTACCGTAAAGCCCAAAGTAATGATTTTTATCTGGCAAAGAACATGGGGATAATTTCTAGGAAATCCAGGAATAAAATCTATGGCCTTTTTGAACCAATTCACTATCACAACCTATTCCTCCTTTGATGCATTTTCTTTCCAATTCCTACTTTTCTTTTCTGGGACCTTCCACTGCCTAATTCATATATCCTGTATAGTAACAATGAAACTCTCCTCTCAGGCCTTACCCTCTCTTTGCTAAAATACTACCGCTTTTTAGGTTTCTGACTTCTTTCTCACTCTACATACTCTCCTCAAACTACTTATATACACTCTCATTGCTTCAACTGCTACCTATAATGATGGTTCTCAACTTAAATGGGCTTAAAGAACACTTAAGGGGCAAAAGTGTTTATTAATATTAATACAAGATTCCCAGGACCCATGACAAGAATAAGATCTATGGCTCCTTCTAAACCCACTTTTTCTAAGGTAGGTTTCCAAGTACCTCTTACTGCTACTCTCAGAGAGTAAATTAATTAACATCTTTATGCTCCAACAGCTTCTATTCCATACCTATGTTCTGAAATACCTTATTAACTCTTTCATTGTCTGCCTTTCCCATTAGGACTGTAAAACTCCCAGAAGACAACTCTGGGCTTTTCTTTTTTACAATGTCCAATGATTTGCACAAGAAACTAGTTATTAGCAGGCTATCGGTAAATGCCAGAAATCCCACATGTACTATCCAGATTAGAGGATAAGAAGTGTTTAAATAAGGGATCCCTGGGTGGCGCAGCGGTTTAGCGCCTGCCTTTGGCCCAAGGCACGATCCTGGAGACCCGGGATCAAATCCCACGTCAGGCTCCCGGTGCATGGAGCCTGCTTCTCCCTCTGCCTATGTCTCTGCCTCTCTCTCTCTCTGTGTGTGACTATCATTAAAAAAAAAAAAAAAAAAAAAGTGTTTAAATAAAAACAATAAATAATTATTATCTATTTTGCGACAGTCTGATTTAGGAGAAGGCTTATACTACAGTTTTCCTTGTTTCCCATTTATAAACACATATATACCTTTCAGGTGGACCTGGATAACATCAAGGATAAAAACAAAGGTCTTGATGTAAGAATTACTTAAATAAAAACCCAGATTTGCTACTTAATATGATCTCAGGTAAGCACTTAATGGTCTCAATTCTAAAATGAAGCTTATACTTAAGGAATAGGTTTTCGGTAAGAATTAAAACCATCTAATATTTGTCATTTGGTGATAATCAAAACATGGTAGATATTATTCTTATTAAGCCATACGCTTAAAAGCACACCACTGGGGTGCCTGGGTGGCAGAGTCAGTTAAGCATCTTGGTTTTGGCTCAAGTTATGATCTCAGTGTCTTGAGACTTGAACCCCACATTGGGCTCCATCCATGTTCAGTGTGGAGTCCCCTTGGGACTCTCCCTCCCGCTCTGGCTCCCTCTTTGTCAAATAAATAAATCAATCTTAAAAAAAAAATAAAGCAAATGAGGGTGGAGAGGAATATCTTTCATATAAATATAGTAACTTTATAAAACTAAAAATAGGGATCCCTGGGTGGCGCAGTGGTTTGGCGCCTGCCTTTGGCCCAGGGCGCGATCCTGGAGACCCGGGATCGAATCCCACGTCAGGCTCCCGGTGCATGGAGCCTGCTTCTCCCTCTGCCTGTATCTCTGCCTCTCTCTCTCTCTCTGTGTGACTATCATAAATAAATAAAAATTAAAAAAAAAAAAAGAGAGAATTAAAAAAAAAAAACTAAAAATAGTATGTAGATTACTAACTTTAAAAAATCTACTCAGTTCTATCAATTCATTAAAATCACATTAATTTCTAATCAGCTTAATTATAAAATTTTAAGCCAAAGCCTAAAACAGCTTTTTGGGGGGAGTGTGAGCAGGAGGGGGGGGGGACCTTAAAGGGCTATTCAACCTATTCCTGGCATATGTATAGTGGTCTTTAAGCCCATTAACAAAAAAACAAACAAACAAAAAACCTTGTAAAATTGATGTTTTTCTTCCTTTTAAAGTATACTCTTCCATTGCAGATTTAAATCCAATCAAAATTTGGTACATAGATACAAGTGTATATGCCTATTTTCATTAAAACACTCAACAGCAAATAAAAGAGGTAAGAGAATCAGCATAGATGGAGCCCTTAGGCTTGCTTAAAAGAAGTTTATAGAAATATTACTTGGTGCTTTCCACAGAAGCTTAGCAATGGTTTCCAATAGTTGGTTTTGTTAGCAACTTATTTTGCTCTATTATAAAGGTCATAACTAGGACTTTGTTAATAATTTTGAAAAATACAGACATATAAAGAAGAAATACTTTAAGTTATCTATAATCTCATCATCTAGAGATAACCACTTTATAAATCTCTTGTATTTTCTTCTAGTCTCTCTCTCAAAAATGTATAACACACATTTTCAAAACTAATAAACTGAATGAAAATGTTGAGACCCAACTACTCACTGACCTTAAAAAACGGTAATTTCATATAATTTAATCTCATACCATATGCACTATGTGTAAGGATATATAAATTTTATATTCTTTTCAAACGTTATATTATCATGAGTATTTTTCTAAGTCTTCAATATTCTTCCCAATATGAATGATATTTTAAGGCTGAAGGGTGGCTCAAACAAATGGATATATTTACCCATTTCCCTGATATTTGAAACTGATTTCACTTTAACAAATAATGCTGATATGAACATTCTTATGCCTAAATTTTTCTATAAATCTATGATTTATATCCTTAGGATAAATTCCTAGAGGCTGGCTTACTGAGTCAACAATTAGAAACATTTTAACTACTACTTAAACATGTTTCTAAAATGCCTACCAAGAAAGAATTAGCATTACCAATTTACATTTTATCATTAAGGAGATTGTTAATTCCATTTCAAAGCTTTTTTTTTTTTTTAAAGTGTAAGAGATGATTTTACAAATCATCTATGGTTTGTAAACGAATTCCTAGAGGAAGGCAAGGTGACGGACAACATATACAGAAAAGGTAAAAACAGGAGCACATTTCAATATCAGCAGTTCTCAAAATTTGGTATGCATTAGAATCATCCAAGAGGCCTGTTTAAAAATGAAAATCCCTGGATCCTACTCCAGTGATTCTGTCAAGAGGTTCTGATGTAGATTTGTACTTTTAACTACCACAAATGACACAGATGCATACTGATCTCTGAACTATACTTCAAGAAGCATTACTGCAAAGTACAAATGCTTTATATGAATAATTTCCATATACTGAAAAGTATACTCCAAATAGCTAGGTAAGAGGTAAATATACCAGTTACTCCTTATTCAAGATACAAATATTAGGCGATCACATAATGACTTCAGACCAAAGCTTGGCTTCTGCAGTCACTGCTTAATTAAAAGTGCAAATATTTTAAAAATACATTAAAGTACAGTATTTTACCTCAAATAATATACATCTTATGCTTAATTTCTTCTATAGCAAAACATATAATACATATAGGAACATGTATGTATTTAATTTTATTTATTTATTTGAAAGAGAGGCAGAAAGAATGAGCAGAGGGAAAGAAAGACTAGCAGACTTCCTGCTGAGTAGGGCTTGATCCCAGGACCCTGAGATCATGACCTGAGCTGAAATCAAGAGTCAGACACTTAAATAACCGAGCCACCCAGGCACCCATATATTTTTCTAAGTACAAATTTTAACACTGGATCTGTTATTTCCCAGCTGTGTGATTTAAGGTAAGTTATATAAACTCACTGGACCTCAGTTTCCTCACCTTTAAAAACGATAGTAAGAGGGGGTGCTGGGGTGGCTGAGTCAGGTAAATGTCTACCTTCAGCTCAGGTCATGATCCTGGGGTTCTGGGATTGAGCCCTGTGTCGAGCTCCCTGCTCAGCTCTCCCTCTTCCTCTGCCACTTCCTCTGTTTGTGCTCTCTTGCTCTATCAAATAAATAAATAAATAAACAAAATCTCTTTAAAAAAGAAAAGATAATACCTATCTCAGAAGTGACATAATTAACACAAAAGTACATCTGGTCCAAATTAAGAGTTCAATAAATGTTTGTTAGAATTATTATTATATGCTCATCACTTTGAAAGCACCTAATTCAATCAATCTCCCAACCACTTTGCCTAGGCAACAAAGAGCCTGTATACAGCTTATCTGATAGGCCATATACAGAAAGAGCACTACTAACATAAAGCCTACCTTTAAGAGAAAAAAAAAATTAATAAAAAAAAAAAAAGCTAGAAACTGAATTAAACTACCTTTAACAACATTGTTAGAGAGCACAGGGAAAACTGGCAGGGCTAGAATTTAATCCCAAACTTATTCTTTTAAACATGTAGAGAATACTCAATATGAAAAAGATAAAATCATATTCTTAGCAAAAATATGCATTCCCTTCCCCTGCCCAAAAAGGACATGAAAGGTGAATGGAAACATTTCAATGTCATCTAGAACCTGATTCTTTAAGAAATTTCATCCTTCTTCTTAACTCCAACTTCTCTAGCTTCTAGGGCAAGTATCAGAATACCTCACATTAGTATGAATAAATTAATTTCTTTTTAATGGCCATTTTAGGAGTATGTTTAAGGAACTTAAGTAAAAATGTTCACATCTAAATTGATCAAGGTCATCAAGTAGATTCGTGGCAGTCTAATTAAATCCAGGTCTTATTAATGTTTGACCCAGGGCCCTTAAAAAAGAGGTAAGTTCTATTAGGGCTTGGACTTCATAATGTCTAATGTAGAATAATCACAGTATCTTCTTTTATAACTAATGTTTTCTAACAAGTGATCAACTCTTCTGATAACTCCTTTCCTCCTATTCCCTCAACACATTGAAAAAGCTTTCATGTACATGGCTCCAGTAAAACTTCTATTAATGATTAATTTGTTGTTAATTCACCCTTAACATTTCAATGTAAATGAAATTTAGATATATCCTTTACCAAATCTCAAATGATATGAACATCCTTTATGTTCATACTACCAGTGTTCAGAAGGTTGTTTTTCTTTTCTTGGGGGGGTTGGGGAGAGCACAGTAAACTTTTTACTTGTTACCTATTGACTAAAAGATAACAAACACTAGTTTTTAATTTATATTACAGTCTCCATAGTTAACGTTTTAAGTATGTGAATTCAAAATAAAGTACAGAATGATATTGGTAATATTCACATCTTTCAAGAAACACTAACGGCAAATATTTAAGTACATGAGAAGGAAAAGCTCTCTTCATATAGTGGTTTGAATATCATATATAATGGCAACTTTATGTTCAATTCCTTCTATAGCAAATTATTAACATTATTTAATTAACAAATGTTTTTGGGTGTGACTGAAAGAAAAAGTATCCCTATTGTGGCAACAACATAAACATGATTAAAGAATATAAATTAGGGAATAGAGAACTCAGTGTTTTTATGTCATGTTTTGTACAAAACACTTTAAGTACTAGATAGAGAGGTAGAAGAGTTGGTGAGTAGAGGAAAGAGGAGAGATCATTTTCTTTCCTATAGAAAGCCCCAAGCAAAACTCTATAAAGTAGGCAAAGTCTTGGGTACTGAGTCTCACCTTTTTTTCTGCAATAGCAGTTCTATTCTGCTTTACGCTTTAGTCCTGTATCTCTGTATTTGTTTAAAAGGTATAGAGAAAGATGAAAATAATTACTAAAATGTAATCACTGAAAATTGATGTTCTTCATTTCCTGTATTCTGAAATATTACTTTAAAAATAGCTAACTATGTTTTCATCAATATCCTTTAAAATTGGTTCAACTCAGACTTCCTAAGTATTGCTGATCTATGAAACCACTAAAAAAAAGCAGACCAAAAACAATACAACTCTAATACAACTCACTAGCACAAGAATTTACCATAATTCCACTATTGTAATTACAGCTAGAGTTTGAAACTGAGAAAATTTACAAGCATCAAGAATATTTATTTCATTTGGATGACACAGGATAGTCAACATAAATCCTGTATTTTAGAGAGATGCTCTCATGATCAATATCAGAGTATGCTGATACTTGCTGATGCTGAGCTAGGCATAGGGAGCAAAGAGTTTACATTTCCTTCTACTCAAGACTACTAGCACCAATGAACTTTTTATGAATTGAGGAATGAAATAACATAATCTCTACAATTTCATGGAGGGTGGGGGGACACTCAAATTAACTATAAAATTACTGAGGCTACCCAAAACTTAAAGCAAAGGAAAATTTTTTGAAAATTTAGTATTCTAATTTTAAAAATAAGCACTGCTGCTTTAAGTGACCAGCAGCCTCACATCAACTCCAGGCTGCAATCACAACATCCATTAGAGTGCTCCACAGCTCAGAGCAAGCAAGCAAGTGGTTGTCAGTGCAGCTAGTAAATCACCTGATCCTATTACAAAATCAATTACTGCAGTGCATTTCCATTGCTACACAATCTGATGATGACAAAATGATATTGGATAGCTACTGCAAGGTCAAGAAAACTGCTAAGAACATCTTTAATTGGTCTTTTATTTTTAATCATTTGGTCCTAGTTATAAGGCATCCATTTTAATTGTATATTTTTATTTGAAATAAATCTATGTAGTTACCTTTGGTTGCCTGGGACATTCGATGGATAATCTCTGCAACTGGTCTGAGGTATGGCTACAAGAGAACAGATCGGAGCAGCAGGTCGAACGGCTCAACCTCTTCATTAAAGAAGAAATAATGCTGCAGCCACAGCCACACATTGACTTGTTCATTAGATGAGAACTTAACTTAAAAAATCAGAACTGGTAATGTCCCATATATACTCAAAATTGGCTAACTGCCTCATTCTGCAGCTCTCTGGCTGAAAGAAACACTGCTAAAAAAGAATAAAACATCAGCTTCTCTAAAGAAGATACCAGACACAAACTCATCGCCAAGAAAAAGTCGATATCAAAAACAGAAGTCTCCCAGCTACTCTTTAGAAATAAGGTAAGGTGCTTTAATATTTCATACTGTTTTCTATTAAAGCCCAAGTACTTAACAAAGGAGCAAACTCGAGATATTATACCCCAAAATTATACTAACCACTCTTTCTGTCCTCCATCAGTTTAGATCTGTTTGCCTACTCCTTCAGCTCAGCCTATCCAACCTGTTCCCTCTGTAAATGCACACTATTTCAACAACCAACTGGAATGAGCCCCACCCCTCTCTGTCCCCACACACACTGTTCAAGAACCGCTCAATATCTGGAAAAGAACGGCTGCTGCATTGCTTTGAGAAACAACAGGGAGCAAATTACTGGACGGATTCTTTAACTTACCAATCAGAACTGCTGACCTTTTATGACTCCACGATTCAAGAAGCCTGCCAAACACTCACAGTAAGAATAATCTACTGATTTTACTTCTATGCTATGGATTTACAGAACTGTTTTCTACCTTATTATTTAATCTAAAATACAAAAACATAGATAGGTGTATGTGTTTTTTAAAACAAAATTTAGACAGTAGCTGATAAAAATCTTTGAGTATTGCTGGAAGAGGACAGGGCAGTTGTTGATATGAGAAGTAAAAAACTCCCTCTGAATCTGTATTTAAACTTGAGAAATACAGAGTGGAAGAATTCTATAGGAAAACTAGGGGTGTAGGTAATGATGGAATAAATAAGCAATGTAATCCAAGGAGATCCCTGCTATCATAAATGTTAGAAGAGTTCTAATAAGAAGAAAAGGTTATGTGGCTATAGATAGGTATGGACAATATGGGGAAAAGCCATCTAAAACCTGGTTGTTTTGATACTCAATCTTCTCTCACTTGGTTATTTGCATCTTGTTAAATAGATGCAAAAACCACAAACCACCCTGATAACATAAGCAACTGAATTATGTATATCAGCCATTCTATAGTATCTTTTATACTTAAGAATCCTCTTTTGCCAATAATGTATAAAGGTATTTATTTATACCATGTAATTATAATCCACATTATAATTTCCAGGACAAGAAAGGGTCACATTAATACAAACACTTTATAGTCTTCCCAAATAATCATACTTCAAATAACTGCAACTTAATGAACATTCATAGACCAATGATTATTAATCTCTTTTAGCACCTTTTTTGAGGATGACAGTCTAAAAACTAAATGTAGTAAGAAACCCTTTGAATGAAAATGTATATTTTTAAAACTTCCTGTTTTCTGTGGCATTGAAAGTTTCCTTATTTGTGTATGCCTCATGCTCAATTTCTTCCTTGATTTAAAGCTAAAAAATGCCAGTATTGCATTGCCTCTTCTTCACCTTGTACTGCCCTTTTGATATTCATGTTATACCTAAATCAATTTCCAAAATGTCTAAAAACAGGCATGCATTTCACACTGAATTTTTTTAAAAAAATCTTTTGTAGATAAAGGCTATGAAAACAAACAAGCAAAATAATGCAGTAACCTTTTACTCGCCTGCTGGAGGTACTGTCTGCTGCACAGAATTTTAAATCCTCATCTGCAGATGCAATTGAGCTGGTATTGCCAAGAACTCTGCTTTCCTGTGTTGCTGCTATACAGCTATTCATCAATAGAACACACTATGTGAAAAATGTGAAGTACTATCAGTTTAAGTTTCTTATATGATTTAACAAAAGAATTTCTAAAATCTAGCTAAAGCTCTGCTCTGTCATATTTTCAGATGCATGTCAGACACTTTGGGGAAAAAGGTCTTATTACTGCTGATGTACTCCTCCTAGCAAATGTGTGAGATTGGGAAGCTAAGACAGGTATGAAAAAACTAAAACATCATCCTAACATAAGAACAATGTGCCAAGCATTAAAACCACATACAATTTACATTGTCAACAAATGTATAACATGCCCAAAATAATTTGAGATTTTTATTAGCTTTACAATTAACAAAAGCCTATAAGTAAATCATTATGTCTAAGATTACAGACAAGCATCAATAAAAATCCCCACCAAATGCAACTGCTACTGAGAGTAAATTATTTTACTACTCAGCATTAATGTTATTTTTCTTAAAAGCTTTATGAAATAAATAAATTTGAAAGTAAAGCTTACTCATGAAATAACTTGAGGTATAATGTTTCATCCCCCTACCAATAACCTCTGGATCTTATATTAGTTATAACTAAAATAGGATGTAAGCAATAAGGGCTGTTTTCATTATCTATTATTTTTCTTTCCACGTCAGCTGATCTAATGCACTATTGATTTCTAGTTTGCATACAGATGGAGGAAGAAAGCAAATCAAAAAAGATGAATAAAGCTTTAAAAACTATAGCTTTAAAAACTGTAGGAGAGGGCAGCCCGGTGGCGCAGTGGTTTAGCGCTGCCTGCAGCCAGGGGTGTGATCCTGGAGACCCGGGATCAAGTCCCATGTCTGGCTCCCAGTGTGAAGCCTGCTTCTCCCTCTGCCAGTGTGTCTGCCTCTCACTCTCTCTGTCTCGATAAATAAATAAAATCTTTAAAAAAAAAAAAAAGTAAGAGAAAAAGAGTATTAGATAAAAACAGTATAGACAAAAATAGTATTTTTGTCTAGCTATTAATGTGTAAAAGGAGATAGAGACATTAATATTTGCTCACTAATGACAATTAAGCAACATGATTGTTTTTAACAAACTAACTGCATTTTAAAGTGTGCTCTCCGTCCCCCGTGCCCCCCTTAATCGCAAGTAACTCTGAATATCAAAAACTTGTTTTAGAGATTTTTAACCTTTTGGGACGCTTGGGTGGCTCAGTGGTAGAACATGTGCCTTCTCTGAGGCGTGATCCTGGGGTCCTGGGATGGAATCCCACATCCCCACAGGAGCCTGCTTCCCCCTCTGCCTATGTTCTATGACTCTCTGTGTGTCTCTCAAGAATAAATAAGTAAAATCTTTAAAAAAAATAAATAAATAAAGATTTTAACCTTTCTATTGCATTTCTATTTCTCTAAGAAATAAGGTGCCCATTCTAATTACATGATAGTCCAAAAGATATGAAATCCACAAATATAAACCTGTAGGTCAAGGCATCATTCCTTAACACTCAAATATATATATATATATATATAAAAGCACAAGCTAACTTCAATAGTTCCCTTAAAGTAAAATATATCAAACAGAAACTTATCAAACTGACACTATTACACTATTTAAAACTACTCAGTTCATTTAACACACTGCACTGCCACATATAACATGCCAATGAGAAGTAATTCCAGCAGTTCTCAGGATATGGACCTTGGGGGTCTCTGAGACCTTCACATGGAGTCTGTGGGATCAAAATTATTTTCATAATACTAGGATGATATTTGTATTCCAACCCTCCCCATCTCTCATGAGCAGACAATGAAGTTTTCCTCAGACCGTAAGGCATGTAGTACAGGAATAGACTGAATGCACAAGTAGATATGAGATTCCAACCGTCTTCCATTAAGCTAGACTTTATTTAAGGAAATGTAAACAATATCATCCCTCTCATTAATTTTTTTGTTTCAATAAATACAGCTATTTTCCCCCAAAATATGTTAACAATGTGAACATGCAATTT
Source organism: Vulpes vulpes (assembly GCF_048418805.1). NCBI lineage: Eukaryota > Metazoa > Chordata > Mammalia > Carnivora > Canidae > Vulpes > Vulpes vulpes. The sequence goes on from NC_132789.1 coordinate 87,867,925, forward strand.
AGCTGTTATTTTTTAAATGAACTTAATTAAGTGGTTTCAAAACTTCTCAGTTTTGTTTTCTAACAAGCTAAATGCTGAGAGATATAGTCCAAATAAATCAAGGCTCTTTGAGATCTTCAATAAATTTTAAGAGTGTAACTGGGTACCAAGACCAGAAAAAAAAATGAGAATCACTAGAATTTTTGCTTATCTTTTTCCCTTAAATCAAGGCTTACAGTTTTTGGCTATAAAAATGACCAGTAATTTTCAAAACAATGATTCTAAAAATATTCATTTTAGAAAAGCAAATATAAAATGTTTTGAATTTTCACTGATGTGATTTTTAATACTTCACTTTCAGTCACCTTAATTATCAGGTACAGTTATTATTGGCTGTGCTTTACAGCACTGCTAAAAACTACTTTTTAATTAGTAGATAACCGATAATGATGATGTCTATGCAAAAAGATACTAAAATCTAGCTGGTAAACATATACACTGAAAAAGAGACAAAAAACAGTTGCTAGGAAAATGAAAATATAAGATTATGTATTTTTGAATATAAAAAGAAACCATAAGGAGTTGCTAAAATTCAACATGCCTGTACAAAATCACTGGTTTTAAATAAAATTTTCCCTGAGAAGAAATATCTAAACTTTAATAAAATATATTTCAAGAAAGGGATGCCATTCAGTAATAAAAAGATGATTATGGGGGGAACCTCTCAAGACTGTATGAAAGACAATTAAAGAAATCACAGTACAATAACTTAATAGCTTTGGAGTAATTCATTCCTATTGCTGAGAATAGCTGCATGTTAAATAAGGCTTTACAGTCAAACAGGAAAGAGAAAGCCTCTTACCCCTGCTCTCAAGTTTGTATGTTATGTGCTAGCCCACATTTCCCTGTCTAAATCCCACATGGTTACTGTCAAAGAGGTTCTCCTTGGTTTTGTCCTTTGCCAAACCCAATGTCCTTTAGCCTTCAAGAGCTCTGGTTCCTACTCATTCAATCATTCAACTATTTACTAAGCACCTACTATGCGCTAGGCAGGTATAGATTAATGAAAATGAAGCAAAGCATGAAACATAAAAATCCTTCCTACCACCTTTGAACTTTTGGTCCACGGGGAGAAGACATGAAACAAAACAAATACCACAGCAGATAGTAATAACTGCAAGGGTGGTAAAAAAGAAAAAAAAAAAAAAAAAAAGAAGAAGGAAAGATTAAATGTTCAAGGAATGACTCATTTTATTAGAAAAACAAATTTTTCAAAGATTTAAGAATATTTTCTAAATGTTGGGAGAGTAGTGGCAAAAAAACACGGTCAGTGAACACAAAAGCTCAACTGTTTTAATGGAAAAGAAATTTTTAAAGATTTTATTTATTTACTAATGAGAGACAGAGAGAGAGAGAGAGATAGAGAGAGAGAGAGAGAGAGGCAGAGACATAGGCAGAGGGAGAAGCCCGCTTCCTGCAAGGAGCCCAAAATGGGACTCGATTCCGGATCCCGAGATCATGCCAGGAGGAGAAGGCAGATGCTCAACTGCTTGAGCCACCCAGGCATCCCTGAAAATTTTTAATTATATATAAAAGTAGAGAGAAAAGCATAATGAATTCCTGTATATCTACTCATCACTCCTATTCAACAATTATTCTAGATATTACCAATATTACTGTCTTTGTCTTTTTTTCTTTTTTGAGGTATTTTAAAGTAAATGCTAGACATAATGTCACTCCCTCTCCTACCCACCTACCATATCATGTATATTTAAATAATTAACCTACTGCTTTATATAATCACAAAATCACTACATCACACTCATCAAATTAAGTTTCCATGGTACTGGGACACCCAGGTGGCTCAGTGGTTCAGTGTCCGCCTTTGGCTCAGGGTGTGATCCCCGAATCCAGGATAGAGACCCACATCGGCCTCCCTGCGGGGAGCCTGCTTCTCTCTCTGCCTGTGTGTCTCTGCCTCTCTGTGTCACTCATAAATAAATAAATAAATCGTTTTTTTTTTTTAAGTTTCCATTGTATTAACTAATACCAACCAAATTTAAATTCCCAGTATCATCTCAAAAATGTCTTTTCTAGATAATTTGATCTAAAAAGAATCCAGAGACGCCTGGGTGGCAAAGCTGGTTAAACATCCGCCTGTGGCTTAGGTCCTGATCTCAGTTTCCTGGAACTGAGCCCCACATCAGGCTCCCTGCTCAGCAGGGAGTCTGCTCCTCCCTCTTCCTCTGCCTCTACTCCCGCTCATTCTCTCTCTCAAAATAAATTAAAATCTCTTAAAAAGATTTTAAAAAATAAAAAATATATAAAATAAAATAAAAAGAATACAAACATGAACCACTTTGTATGTGGCTGTTATATTTCTTTCATCTTTTTTTACTTAGTAGTAACTCCCCATGTCCCTCTTTTACATGCCACTGACCTAGAGAAACCACATTAGCTATTCTTCTTTTTTTTTTTTAAGATTTATTTATTTATTCATGAGAGACATAGACAGAGAGAGGCAGAGACATAGGTAGAGGGAGAAGCGGGCTCCTCACAGGGAGCCCAATGTGGGACTTGATCCTGGACCAAAGGCAGGTGCTCAACCTCTGAGCCAAAGGTAGATTCTCAACCGCTGAGCCACCCAGGCGTTCCCCATAAATTGTCTGTATGCTTCTTCACTGTATCACTTATTTTGCACCCCAATCTCTCCTATTCCCTACAAATAACTTCTCATAATGCCTATTCCAAATTCTAACCCCAAAAGAAACACTAGATATACAGGTAGCAGACACAGGAGTCCTTTAAACACCAGAGAACCAAAGCAATTTAAGTCTTCTGGTAATTTTTGAACACTTGTTGACATCAATTTGAAAATTTTAATATGGTGCAATAGCTCTGAAAAGACAGAAGAGGGAACTATACAATTAAGAATTCTACACTTAAATAGCACTAAATTTTGCTTTAAATTTAAGCACTGATTTTCAAGTGGACAATGGTTAAAAATATATGAATGATAACTTTTTATATATCCCCTTCCAACAAACAGCCCTAGAACATAAGAAAAAGATGTGGAAAAATAAAGACTGAATGCAGAGATGTTTAAGTTGTAGTACACTAATAAACAGCCATTTAACCAAAGCTACACATTCAATTATTCTAACAATGCACTTCCACCTTTTACATAATTTTCTTTAATAAAAATGTATCTAAATAAACCAATGTTATGTGTTTTTAATAATATTTTAGTTCAAAATTATAAGTGCAAAGTATGTTTCTAAAACTTGTTTAAAGGAAAATCCAGAAACACTTTATAGCAAATTACTTTTACATATCCATTTATTCAAAGAGAAACTGCAAAAAAGACTTTAGTAATAGTGATATCTTAAGAATAAATATATATAGTCTATGATGTTTCCTGGTCAGAAGGTAAAGGAAAAAGGTAATGGTACTCAGTTTCCAATGGATTTCTCTACCACTACAGTCATCACAAACCCCATTAAAAAGAGAGAGAGAGAGAGACAGACAGAGAAAAAGCTCAGGAAACTTTTATAATTTGATGTTTAAAATAAACTTTCTAAGAAGATTGACACAATGGTAAAAAATAAACTTTACTAGTGATAAGGCACATATACTTTCACCTTCTAAAAGAGTAGCTAATGAATTATTGACTTGTCTTTGACATTTTTAACTGAATGTATCAACTTAGTCAACTAAAAAGAATGATCCAGATATGTATGATCCATCATAGCTCAGAGACACTATTGGGAAATCAACACATCTAGGTTTTAGGTAAGACAATACTCAGTACACAATACTACCTTAAGCCATCATCTCATAAACATCCTTTTGTTCATTTAAAAATAGCAGAATAATCTCATTCTGACTTGCTTCCATAGTCCTCTCTTTTTGCAAACCAGCTCCATTAAGAATGAACTTACTTATATCTGAGGAAAACCACTTATCATGTAAAAAACGGGGGGCGGGGGGAGACAGGGAGAAAGAAAGGGAAAAAAAAGAGAGAGGAAGGAGAAGGGTGTATTTGGGGAACCACCCAGCTATGTTCAATTTGCTATGTTAACTTCTGTCTATCACAAAAAAGTTTCAGCGTGTGTTGATAGATAGATAAGCAATTCAATCTTTCCATTTTGTAGCTTAGCTGAAAGCAAAACCAATACAGCCTTAACAGAGCCAGACAATCACAATTAAAATATTCCCCAACTAGTGTAATCTAACTTACAGAAATCAGTCTAGTTATTTCCTCTCTGCATATTTACTTCAAGGTGCAATGAAATGGTCCCAAGAGAGAAGTGAGGAATTCTGAGTGGTATTCTCTCTAAATTACTAGACAAAATGGAAAGCCAGTTCAGATTACAACATATTTACACTTCATACAAGAGCGTTCAATCTGCCACTAATGCTATAAGAAAAATAGTCAAGCCACAGAGATAACTTCAGAATCATATTTTCAAAACCATTAGCATGTCTACTTTTTTCCAATTAAGCTGATTCTATAGTAAAACAGAGCCCATTTTTACACGTTTCTGCCCAATAAGCAAGATGGTGTTATTACTCCATCTTTTTAGACCAAGTAGAGTACTGTAGTATCCTAGCAAATTAACTATGAGTAGCCAAAACATGCAAAGAGAAAACCCAATAGTCATTCCCAAGATTGTTTTTAGAGATAGCAGTTTAGTCAGTCAACCCTGGTGATCAATTGGGAGTTATATCAAAGACAGACTGCCTTTACAGTCATAAAGCAGTAATTCCAAATCAAGTGGAGGGGCAGGGCAGGACTATAGTTTTCAAAAGCACAGTCAATACTACAATAAATACACCAATTTTTCCTGTATTACAAACTACAGAAATAATGCCTTATAAATCCCTAATAACACCTTTTGTTTGTAGATGATAATAAATATGGGTAAGGGAAAGGAAACTTTCTTCCCTATTTATAAAATGGAGGATAATAATGGTTATAATAGGTATTAGTGGGTGTGAGAAAGGAGGGAATCTAGCTGACCTATCTATAAAAGTCAGAGATGAGTTAAACTATAAACTCTCTCTAATGGCATGACTTTATTATAGTAACTGAGATTCAAACTGGAAACACTAAATTATCCAAAATAAAACTATGGTCGTAACATGCCACCTCTTAAAAAGTATATATTATTAAAATAGTTATATCAAAAAACATTTTAAATTGTTTTACTATCCAGATCATATTCTATGGAGCTTTTATTTTATTATAAGGTTTTTAATCACTTTGGAGCTAGAATTGCTATTTTCTATAATAAATGGGTGCTGAGAAGTCAGAAACCCTCAGGAGCAATGTCTGAGGATGTACTACATATAAATATATATTACTATATAAATAAATTAGTACTACACTTACTCTGAGTTAAAAAAGTAACCAGCCATCCATGACAAAAAAAAAAAAAAAAAATAGAAAATATAATACTAAATAAATAGAAAATGTTTACTTTACCCTATTAACAATGTAAGAGAGATCTTGAACAATTTTCCCCTAATTGAACCCTTTCCAAATGAAATTTTATATGGAACTCCAATATTTAAAACATAGGAACAATGTTTTTAGCATAAAATTTTTGAGTACAGATTTCATATGTTATATTTTCATAAATAAAATTAATAAACCAAGTTAAGACTAATAAATATAAAAATATGTAATCACTGAGTTTTTATCAGTTTCAGTAACTTACTTCTATATTGTTTTGGTTATACTATATCAAGAAAATCTTGAAGCATAAAGATTAGTAGTTGAATGAGAAATTTCTAAAAGATCTATTGGAACTTTTCGATCCAAAGCTAAATCACTAACAATTTCCAACAAGTGTTAACTTATCATAAATGTATAAAACTAAAAAGAACGCCCCAAACTTAAAATAAGTACTAGTATCATCTAGTAATACAAAATGCTCAAGATGAGACACATTTACTGATTCATTAACTACACAAATGACTATTAACATTATTGACAACACAGTCAGTATTTTTACATTTCTCAAAGATGCTTATGGCAAAAACTACCTAGAACTGACACTGTTGATTCATGGCAATATTGCACAAATAACTGATTTTATTGACCATATCTAATCACTTATCTTCAAAGTCTTTCATACATAAAAGTATTAAACTTTTTTTTTTTGCTTGTTGATTTATCTCCTTCCTCATTCAGCATCACACTTGTTTTTTCCCCTAAAGTTTCCTCCTTTAGTAAAAGAGGTATCAGTTTCCAAATATTAGGATGCATTTCTCTAACTGAGCTTTGTATTGCATTGTGAAAGCCTTCTAGTGTTTGTTCTTGGAACAATGTCATGTATCCACTGACAGATGTCCCAAAGTTCTTTGGGAAATGTGGGTTCAAAACTATGCACCTTGCACAGACCATTATGAGAGCTAAGATTTACATAATATAAAAATGAGAGTAATGTATCAAGGGAGAAATGAAACCCAACCTTTTTTCATAGGTATAATAATGGTATTGTGCTCATAAATGAAAAAAAATATTCTTTTTACATTATTCATCCTTAGTATTTAAAGTATCAGGAAACATAAATGTGTGTTTTTCAATGTGTAACCAAAAGAAGTTTATGTTGTATCTGTCAATGTAGATATGGATATAAATAGAAATATATAAAGTGAAAATAGTGGCAAAATATTAACAAAATATCAACAACTGGTGAGTGTTCACTGTACTATTTTTCTCAACTGTGGATCTGAAAATTTTTAAACAAAAAGGAGAAAATAAAAAATAAATATATTTTTTTAAGTAGTTTATAAAGTTTGTGTGATATTTGCTTCTACAGAATAGTTTGGAAACTAGTAATATAAATTTCAGGATATCAAAATTTCTCATTTCTATATGAAACAATACAGAAACATACAATATAAAAACACCATTTAAAAAGTTTAACTGGCAACAAACTAGGAAAATATTCTTGAAACAGATATAAAATCCAATGGATTAAAATAACCAGATTTTTAAAAGAAACAATTTCAAGAGAAAAAAATGGTAATATATAAACAATTCATAGAAATAATTGCCAAAAACTTACAAAAAGATGTTCAGCCTCACCAATAATGAAAATGCAAATCAAAACAATGAGAAAGCATTTTTCAGTTAAAAGATTATCAAAAACAACATCAAATATTAATGAGGGGGGTAGTGAAATAAATATATTCACTGAAATAAATATACTCTCGGAGAGTAATGCTTGAAGAACAATTTCACAGTATTTAGTACAGTTTTTTAATGCTTATACCCTATTAGGTAGCAATTATACTTTTTGTTCAACTAACAATGTTCAAGGAAATGTAACAAGGTTGCTTGTCACAGCCTTGCTTTTGACACCAAGGACTTCAAAATTAATCTAGCAATAAGAGGATGGTTAAATATCAAACCTTAGTACAACCTTAAAATGGAATACTAAGTATAAGTTAGAATAAATCAGATCTGAAGCCCTAATACATTAAGTATTAACGCGGCAGTGATACCAAATTTCCTAACCAAAATTCATTCTCAGCATCCACAGTAACAGCATTATAGCTTGGTATGTGGCTTCCTTGCAATTACATGTAACTAAATTCTCATCAAAGGAAAATGAATTTTATAAGTAACGTATGTGCCCTTCTGCATTTGGTATTTTAAGACAGCAGGTATGCAGGTTATTTCTCCTTGCTATAGCTGGAACTTGAAAATAAAGCACAACAGGATGATAAACCTAAAAGATGAAAGAGGCCTCCGTCTCCAAATAAGCACATCAAAGAGTTTCAATGACAGTATGAAAATATGATAAATTCTCCAACAGTAACCCCATTACAACTAAAACCAAAATCTAAATTCCTTAAATTCCTATCTAGGTCATATGTAATTTGGTCCTTGTCCTTTTCAAACTCATCTCCAAGCCCAGGCCCCCAGCCTCATTGCCTCCTTTTAATTAATATACCAGACTTATTCCTACAGAGGGCCTTTAAGTTTACAGGAATCCTACTTGAACTGCTCATTCCATCAAACACTCATAAGGTTCTTTCTGTGCCTTTAATCAGATCTTTGTTCAAGTGCCACCTCTTCAGAAAGACACAGTCCCTCTAAACCATCCCCCACCAAACCCATTAGATCCCACCTGCATCCATGCTCTAGTCCCTTAACAAGGGCAAATCTAGGTTTTGAGGGGCCTAAGGCTTCTAAAAATTGGAGGATTTAAAAGAAAGAATAAAAATTAGAAATGAAAGTGAATACATATTTGAAATGAAAAAAAATCAACAGAATACTAACAAATATAAATATCACATGACCTAGGAAAAAAAACCATTTATTTTAATTAACTGTCTGAAACACTTCTGTTATACCTTCTTTCCTATATTTACTGTTAAGTACTCTTTGCTTGACTTTTCATATGACAAGATTTTATAAGGTTCCCTATACAGAGACAAGGAGGATAATTTAGTCCTTTACTCTAGCATAATTGTTCAAAATTTGTGGCAACTGTGAACTTTACAACCTATTATCAGAAATACGATGCAAATTTTCTAAAGAGTTGATAAATGTGACCAATCTCTATCAAGCTTCTCTCAAATAAAAACTTAAGATTCCAATACAAGTTTTCTTGTGCAGTAACTAACCTTATGTATCCTAAATTTAAACCATTTATTAACCAATCATCAATGCCACTGTTGGTGTGTTATGAAATTGTTATGTTTCACTGGTTAGAGAATCTGGTTTCAAGTCAGTAAGTCATTCAGGTATCTTTCCAGTATTTTTACATGATTCACTCTTTTTCATTAATTAGTTTATCAAAAAACCAAGAGCCTACTCATTATTTGTTTAAAATTTATTTTTCCCCTAAAATGAATAATTGCTTTTGTGTGATCAGAACATTTTTATGTCACAATTCACATCACAACATCAAAATAATTGCTAATTATTGATGGCACTTCTTTAGTCATTTTTGTTTCCTATTCCACTAGTTTTTATCTGAACTTTCTCTTGATAGATAAGTATAATACAATACGTCCTTAACATACATCCAAATCAGAAGTCTATCATTTCTTACTTGCTTTACTAAAGTGTTCCAATAAGCAAATGAAATTACATATTTTAATTTTTATCAAATATAGTATTTCCACTAAAATAGAAAAAAATTGGTACATGTACAATTATATACGTTAAACTGTCAATTATTTTCTATATACGAGCACTAAATTTTGAATGAATGGGATGAAAACTGAATCTTACGATTTTAAATAATCTAAAAATGTTTCCACACACTTGGTTCTGACTTTAACATTTCAAACCTAGTTTCTCCTCCTCTACTAGCAGTGGCCTCATACTTAGTATTACACATTGACAGTGTAGTACTCCCTTTAGTTTTACACATTCCGGTCATGATGAGTGAGACACTAGACATTACTAGAACAGATTCCTACAGTGGGATGGCTAGCAATGATTTAACTATACATGGTAATGATTGATCTCCATCTAAATATATACCACTATACCCAAACTGAGATATATTCCCACTTCAGCTTATTTTAGCAAGAACCAAACTACCTGTTAATTATACTTAAGTTAACAAAACTGTTTTTAAAAATTTTTATTTACTTATTCATGAGAGACAGAGAGAGGCAGAGACATAGGCAGAGGGAGAAGCAGGCTCCCTGCAAGGAGCCTGATGCGGAATTCAATCCTGAATCCCCGGGATCAGATCCTGAGCCAAAGGTTCAACTGCTAAACCACCCAGATGTCCCAGTTAACAAAACTTTCAAATCTGTGTTAAGACATCTTTTCAGATATTTGCCTAGCAATAATTACATAAATGAGTAAGAAGAAAAGTGGCAAAATGAAAAGAATTACCCATCATCAAATAGAATTGTGTTCTAGGAATGCAAATCTTACATAACATTGAGAAAGAGACAGAGAAAGAAAGAGGAGGGGCATCTTGGTAGCTCAGTTGGTTAAGTGTCTGCCTCTGGCTCAGGTCATAATCCCAGGATCCTGGGATCCAGCCCTGCCTCAGGCTCCCTGCTCAGCAGGGAAGAGGGAGGGGGCCTGCTTCTCCCTCTCCCGCTCCCCCTGCTTGTGCTCTCTTGCACAGGCACTCTCTCTCTGTCAAGTAAATAAATAAAATCTAAAATTAAGAGAGAGAGAAAGGACCATTACACCAATAAATTTCAGAAAGCCTTTTAAAAGAACATTAGAAATGGATGTCTAAGAAAAAAAAAAAGAAGATACTAAGGGCAGCCCCCGTGGCGCAGCGGTTTAGCGCCGCCTGCAGCCCAGGGCGTGATCCTGGAGACCCTGGATGGAGTCCCACATCAGGCTCTCTGTATGATGCCTGCTTCTCCCTCTGCCCCTCTTTCTCTCTCTCTCTCTCTCTCTCTTTCTCTCTCTCTCTCTCTGTCTCTATGAATAAATAAAAATAAAATCTTAAAAAAAAAGATACTCAAATTGCCAACAACACAAAAAGATGCTCAATACTAACATCAGAAAAATACAAATTAAGCCAGAAATACCCCAATTTTGTGCTATTATTTTCATATACATTTCAAACTTACATTTTGCCTTAATCATAGGTAGTTTTTTAATTAATTAAAGTGTGTATAGTTTTTATAATTACTCATATATTCACCTTTTTTTATGTGATTCCTTAGTAGATGAATGGCTCTTGTAATCTGGTGCCTTTTCCCTTCAGACTAATGAGCTTCCTTTAGAATTGCTTGCAATGCCAGTGGACTAGTGAAAAATTCCATCAGTTTTTGTTTACCTCTTCAATGGTTCTCTTGCTTCTAGACTCTCAGTAGATAGCTTGGCTAGCCCTAATTTCTGTCCTAGGCCACCAGAACTACAGGAGGTTGGTATGCAACCAAAGCCAAGAAAGCTACAAACATACAGTTCTTACACACTGCAGTTGGAGGCTTTAAAGAATAATCTCTTATCTGGCTTCTGCCTCATTTTGGTCATTTTCTGCTGCTTTCAAACAGTTGAAGTTTTTCTTACGATATTTTATCCAGATTTTATCATAGTTATCTGAAGGAAGATTCACTCAACTAATTCACCGGCATTACTGCATCATTACCAGATGTCAGAATCTCAAAATTCTATTAGTGTTGAATGAAAAACTTCTCATATCTTTTTCTTTCCTCTCTCCAAATTAGGACTTTCATCTCATCACGTAAGAATTTAAAGTACTCCCACCTTCTTCCAGTCTTTTCTCCCTTAACTCACATAGTACACTAATAGTAATTTCTTGTCAATCATACTGCTTTTATCATTAGAAACAATGTTTTCTAATTAAAGAGAAAGACAAACCATGAGAGACCCCTAACTCTGGGAAACAAAGAGTTGCAGAAGGGGAGGCGGGTCAGGGGATGGGGTAACTGGTTGACAGACACTAAGGATAGGGCACATGATGGGATGAGCACTGGGTGTTATAATGTATGTTGGCAAATTGAATTTAAATAAAACTTTAAAAAAGAAACAATGTTTTCTGTGAAAACCAGGAAACGTGTAATCAGAAACCTAATTTTAATTTTCAACTCCATCACTATCTGTGAAACTATAAGCAAATCACAATCTGTAATTTCTACTTCTACCATCTGCAAAGAAGAATATCATCTGCCCCATTTGTTACAGTTAAGACTAAAATATAATAATGTTAACACGCATAGACAAAAACTGGTCAAATATGTTACATGGTTTGTGACATAAGAGGTGAATAGTTAAAATCATTATGTAAAAAAGAGAACAAACAACAGATTGGGGCACTAGGATAATGAGTTCTTTCACTAATTCAAAAAGCATTTACTAAGTTTCAACCATATAGCAACCATTTTCAAGGCAAATTTTTCAGCTTAAGAAATAATAATTTTGGGGTGCTGAGGACATAATAACTGAGGTAAAATAGGTAATGAAGGAATATGTGGCATTTATGAGTCTTCCCAAATCTGTGATTATTTATATAATAAAAACAGAGATCTCCTAGAAAGGATATGTAATGAAGAGGAATAAGGAGCAAAGCCCCAACTCAGTTTATACCTAAGAAGTATATAAAAGAAAAAAGGAATAACAACAACAACAACAACAAAAATGCAGTCAAAGACATCACAGAAAAATCATAAAGTACAGTATTCAGAAGACAAGGGAGAAGTGAATGTTAAGAAGAAGCAAAATACCAAATGCTGAAAATGGTCATGACAGGAGGAGAAATGAAAACATACAGATTTAGCAACTGGAACTCAGTCTTACCTTGGGGATAATATAAAGCATTTTAACATCAGCCTAACTAATGTCTATCTACCTGGTTAGATAAGAAAGGAAGTTTACTTTCACTTGAGGACAGAATGCAAGTAGAAACAATAGTCAAACTGCAGAAGGCAGTTGAATAAGAATTGATAAACTGGACACTTAGAATCAATATAAATCAAACAGGCTCAGTGATAATTTTGAAGGATAGTGAAAGAGTAAAAGTTAAGTGTGATAAGACAGAAAACACAGCATGGAGCATAAACAGAATAACAGAAAACACCAAGGCTCAAGTAAAAGGAAGAAGGAATAAAGATTAAGAATATAAATGTTAGCCTTCGAAATAAATAAAAACATCATGTTCTTTTAAAAAAGAAATCATGTTGAGTAAAGACACACTGAGGAAAAGAAAGTATAAAATATGAAATGAAAAAGAATGAGAAAAATAGAAATAGGACTGGTCTTTTGAGGACAGCCGAAAGATTCCAATTAACTAATATGTAGAATGAAAAAGAAGATAAAAACGAAATAAGATTACCAGGAAACACTGAGGCTAAACCTAGACGAAAAGTGTTGATTTATACTAGAAAGTTCTAAAGACAGCAATAAGGTAGAATACTAGCAAATCTAGGAAGTCCATGAACAGGGAACAAAACAAATGAACAGCTGTAATTATTTCAATTAATAGGCTGGGAAATTTGTGAAGAAAGATCAGGAGAATACAAACCATGAATATTAATAAGAATAAAATTGAGATGACAAATTAACTCTGGGTTAAGTTTTTCACTAAAAAAAAAAAAAAAAAAAAAAAGGTAAGTTCTCGAAGGAAAAAAACTTTTGGAAAAATTGCCTTCCAAGATGTTACTACAGAAATTGTACTAAGAGAAAAGGAAGTCAAATACCACTGTGTAAAGGTTTTCAGACATTTGTACAAAAGTAATGTGACGTTTGGAATAATCTAAGTCCATTTAGCTCTCCTCAGTAAAATTACCAAGTAGTGAAAGACTCTTCTGATAAAGAATAGTTTAATTGTCCTATCCATACAACCCTGGACAAGGTATATTATGAATCACATCAGTAAAACAGCAAAATCCAGGACGTGGGCTGAGAATCTGCTACCTATAGTATAAAGCAGGCCGTACTGACTTTCATGACAAATTAGTAGTTTAACTAAAGGGCAATACTTCTTACTGTTATTTTAAAAAAGGGTGTCTATTAACATTAAACTCCCATTTCAAATATAAATACTCAGAAAATTAATGTACCCTCAATTATTACGTTTATAAGCATACAGAATAAGAGAAGGAAAATATAATGTACAAAAATCATCCGTAACAAAAAAATAAAGGAAAAGAACACCAGAAAGCAAGTCATCTACTAAAAAAACAAACAAAAAACCATCCTGCCTTAATTCAGCCGTAAATAGGTTATCAAAATCCTCTTAATTACCACATTCAACATATACCACAGAAGGAAGTAACTCTCAACTAAATCTTTTCATTTTTTATTATAACAGATATTTTAACACCATCATGAATAAGATGTCAGTTTTTATTTCCTTTTCTGTTGCAAAATGTCCATAGATAACACTACATAAATATCAAAGTGAAAAACAATATTACCCAATGGACATTTAACTGATTGTTAATCAATGGATACCATGATTTAAAATCAACTAAAAAGTTAGTATCAATAATATTAGCTATGTAAAATTTCATAAAAAAATAAAAATAAAAATAAAAATAAAATTTCATTAAAGTAGACATTAGACTTTTTTGAAGTTAACACAGAATAGTGTTAGGTAATACGAATGATACAAGCAAAAGTAAATTTCCCTAAGAAAAATACATTTATTATAGTATATTGCAAATCCCTTGTCCTTATGCAGAAAGCCAACACTATTAAGAGTGGTGATATTCCATTGTTACATGCTGTTTCTCTAAAAACCTACATCAGACATTACAGAACAATTCATTCTGAAATACGCCTTCAATCAATAGAAGCCACACAATGATAAAAGATAACTAAAACTGCCCCATAAAAGTCAAGAAGATACGTATCTAACTAAAGCAGAGAGAAAATATACATATTCCACATGCAAGTTTACAAATACATCAAAATATTACTGCCTACAAATATCCTGCGTAATACTAACAGTAGGATTCTCAAAGTCTGTTCTCTCTTCCCAGGAACGATTAAAAAAACTCTGATAATAATGTTAGCCTAACAGGCAATGGTTTATTAAGGTACAACATTAAACACACATTAAGGCCATTATAAACTAAAGTATTATCCAATCCAAAAAACTAAACGTGAATTCACAAGACTAGTATCAATGAATATATCACACACAGCTAACATTTTCATGGTAACCCATGGGATCAAAACATAACATTTTGCTTAAAACAATTAGCTAAGGAACTGAAGCACAAATACAAAGATAATTGCTTCCTTTGGGCTTTGGCTGTCAAATACAAGAAATGTCAATACTTCACAGTCCTGCAACTATTAAAACTTTAAAATACATTTGCAATATGACACCAAAAGCACAAGCAACAACAAAAATAGATGAATTGAACATCATCAAAATTAAGATCTCTTGTGCTTCAAAAGACACCAGAAATAAATAGAAAAGACAATCCACAGAATGGGAGAAAGTATTTACAAATCACGTATCTCATAAGGGAATAGTTTTCAGAATATAATAAAGGATGCTTACAATTCAACAATAAAGACAACCCAATTAAGAAATGGGCAAAAGATTTGAACAGACAATTCTCCAAAGAACATATGTAAATGGTCAATATGCACATGAAAAAATGCTCATCATCAGTCATTATAGAAATGAAAATCAAAATCAGTGAAACAGCACTTTACACTCATTAGGATAGCTAAAACAAACAAAACGACTAATAATAACAAGTGTCTGTGAAGATGTAGAGAAGCTGGAACCCTCATATCCTGTTGGTAGAATTATAAAATCATTTTATCAGTTCCTCAGAGTTAAACAGAGAAGTATCATATTACCCTGCAATTCTACCTTGATAAACCTATATCTAGGTTAAAGAAATAAAAAAGACGCCCACACAAAAACTTATACAAAAATGTTCATTTGCAGAAGCATTCCTACTAGCCAGAAAGTTCATGCAACTCATCAACTGATGAATGGATATACAAAAAGTGGTAATAATGGGATATTTTTCAATAAAAATGAATGATACACACTACCACATGGGTGAACCTTGAAAATGAAAACTGCCAGACACAAAAAGACAATATATGCTTCCATTTATATGAAATGTCCAGAATTAGGCAAATCATAGAAACTGAAAATATATTGGTGGTTGCTTGGAGGCAGGGGCATGGGGTACGGGAAGCAGACAGGGTGTTTAAAGGGAATTAGGGAATGACTGCTTATGAGTAAATAGGGGATGGAAGTATCCTAAAATTAGAAGGTAGTGACAGTTGCACATGTCTGAATATACTAAAAACCACTAAATTGTACACTTAGGAATGCAATTTCTATGTATAAAATGCATTCCAATAAAGCAGTTACTAAAAATAATTTGCAAAGGTGAAATATATAACACAAGCATATACAATGCAAAGATCATGGCTTCCCTCAAATTAACTCAAATATATGCATCAATGGAGAAAAAAACATTGTTAATTTTTTCTACTTAATACATCTCCAGAATTCAGTTACCACATTTTAAAATAGCAAAATTTGAGATTTTTTATAACATCATCTGCTCCTTAAAATGTTACATTTACTATAAATACACAGTAAACTGAGAAGTTTTAATTGTTCAATATTTAAGTATCAACTGTGATTATCACAGAATTTCAGAAATATCACTTGGTTAAATACTGTTTCAAACACATTAAAAAGAATAAAAGAAATCAATGTTTATTACTAAATATGTCTTCAGGTACCTAAAAAATCCCATTACCTAATCAAATAAATGTATTTATCCTTAATATTTCACTAACTACATTAAAGCAATTAAAAAACAATATTATGACACTTGACAAACCAATGCCTCACACTGGTGAAGTATATTTAATATTTTTTAAATCTATCACTATTAACTATTAATCTATACAGTCACCACAGAGTCTAAAATACTATGTAGTTAAAGTAAAACACATTCTAGGATTAACTGTCCACTTTCAGTCAAAATAAAAAGTAAAAGCTTTATCTAATGAAAGCATAGTGTATGAAATTCTTCATATTATATTATTACAAAGAACTGGAGGAGCCCAAATAGGAAACAGCTTAGGGCCTTACCAGAATACTGGTCTTCATGTTGACTTACTGTGGTAAACAGGACCTAATGTAAGGAGGAGTCAAGCAATGAAAGGCTAAAGATGAAATTTGTACTACTATCAATAGCTAATAGAAAACAGTTACAAAAATCTTACATGAGGACAATCCTGTTTCATTCACCAAAGTATTAGCATTTCTGTCCACTAAGATTACTACTTTCTTTGAAATCTTTAGATTAGACTTAGACTGCACACTAAAGGAATTTTACAGATACTAATGTGTACAAAGAATCAGAAGGGGATCTGAATAAGTATAAAGAAATTCTAGTACCAGCTAAAAATTAAAAGAAATATGAATTCTATTTGTAATTTACACAGGCTATTATAAATGTCATTAAGGTAACATACATGCAAACTTAAATAACATGCAAAATATTTAACACTGAGAGGATGTACTTACCAAATACTTAGTCTTTTAAAAATCCCCC
Source organism: Vulpes vulpes (assembly GCF_048418805.1). Classification (NCBI taxonomy): domain Eukaryota; kingdom Metazoa; phylum Chordata; class Mammalia; order Carnivora; family Canidae; genus Vulpes; species Vulpes vulpes. The sequence continues at coordinate 87,884,926 of NC_132789.1, forward strand.
TGCTGGTTGAGACTCCCTAAATAATTTTTTTTAAAAAAGAAGAAGAAATAGTTTTTCAACTTTAGAAGTTACTCCTACTCTGTAAAATCTACCCAAGAATCCCATTTATATAAAAATAATTTGGAGTTTTTACAACACTTACATACAAATCAAATGCTGAAACTTTGGCACATGATAAATATATAAGAATTTTTTTCTTAATCTTATAAATAAATTTTATATATAGTATATGGAAAAGCTTAAGAATTATCAAGATATTGGCAGAGTTTACTAGATTGACAGAGTTTACAAGACTACAAAGAATGAGCTCTATAACAAATCAGATTTTAAAATTTATAGGCCAAGACATCAGCAAGCTAACAGTATCTCAGAGAAGCACTCATGTTAAATTCTTTCTACCTACCAACATACAATGTCACACACTACATTCTGGTATCTGTAGTTACCACCTTAAAGGCAGCACCTAGACAATGTAAATATCTAACTATAGAGTTAAAGTACAGTCAATGAGGTGGAAAAATTCTTTACAAAGTATTCTTCTATTTTTTTAATTAACATAAGGAAGCATTTAAAATCTTTTGACAGAGAAAAATTAAAATATTTTACCCACAATACAAGGAAATGTATAAACTAATTTCACTATTTACAAAAGTTGGTTGTAAAAATTTTATAATAAACATAATATATACCCTTTCAGTCAAGTATCAAGTCAAATTAGCCTTCAAAACAAAGTTCCAAAACGCAAGAAAAAAGCACTAAATATTATAGAGCTTGTATTATTTGCCAGGTACATTGCTCAGGACTTGAAAAAACTTACACACATTTTTCTTCAATTACCTCATTTACTCTCTGTGATTAAAACAACAACAACAAGCCTTATAGAAATAAGTCATCTACTTAGATATAGCATCTGCCTTTGACTACACAATCCAATGTCTTTGAGGCACCATATTATGACTCTTCAAAAACAAAACAAAAGAGGGACCTGACTGGCTCATTTGGTAGAGCATAAACTCCTGATCTCTGGGTTGTGAGTTCAAGCCCTGCATTGGGTATGGAATATACATTAAAAAAAAAAAGAAGAAGAACAAGACATAATATTACATAAAACTAGAAGTACCCGGGTGGCTCAGTTGGTTAAGCGTCTGCCTTTGGCTCAGGTCATGATCCCAGAGTCCTAGGACAGAGCCCTGAGTCAGCTCCCACTTCAGCAGTGATCTGCTTGTACCTCTCCCTCTGGCACCATCCCCCACCCAGCTCATGCTTGTTCTCTCTCTCTCTCAAATAAAATCTTTTATATACATATTTATATAAACATAAATATACACATGTATATACATATATAAACATATATATACACATATATGTATATATACACACATATATATGTAAAAATAAAATATAAATCTGTAAAACTAGACTGCCTTTTTTAGAGTCAGGAAAAAATGTTTTTAAATTCCTTTTAGAGAATGACCAGAATACAAATCCTGTACCTTACTAGCAGAAAATGGTATCATACTAGAATTTACAGTACCCCATAGAAAAATTAAAATGTTTTCACCTGAGTAAGGCATATCAACAGATTTTCTATCACTGCTATTGTTAAAATCAAAAATCCATCAAATTCATCCACCCATATGCCATGGAAAAAGGAAGAAAAAGAAACGTATTGGAGACTGAAACAATGAAGTTCAAAACAATAAAGCTTCTTCATGACTTCGAAATAGGCAAAGATTTCTTAAACAAGACATGAAGATCTACATAACAAATGGAACTTCATTAAAATTTAAAAGTTGTATTCTTTAAAAAGTGAAAATGCAAGCTTCAGAGTAGGAGAAAATATTCGTAATGCACACATCTAACAAAGGACTAATAAACAAAATATTATTTAGAAAAATAATTTTAAGTCACCAAGAACAAAACAACCTAATTTTTAAAATAGGCTAAAAACCAAACAAAACTACACATCAAAAAATAATTTTAAAGCCCAATAAGCATACTGAAAAGGTACTCAATATTGCTATCAGGAAAATACAGATAACACAATAAGAAACTATTACCAAACAAAATGAGTAATATTTATTTAAAAACCAGACAACAACAAGTGTGAGTGAGAAAGCACAGCTACTGGCATTAGCATACACTGCAGGGAGAAATGTAAATTATTATCACCAGTTTGGAAAACTATTTGGAAGTATTTACCAAAGGTGAAAATACCTTTAGCCAATGACTAAGTAATACCATACCTGGGTACACAATCAATAGAATGTGTACATATGCACACAAAAAGCTACATACAAAGTTTATCACAGCAGCTTTAACGAAAGAGCCCCAAACTCTTCATAACCCAAACTGTCCACTGGCAAAGGGGGGGAAATAAACTGTAGTATATACATATTCATGAAATCCTAAACCTTAGTGAAAACGAGAAAACTAATGTCATATACAAAACAAGATATATCTCACAAAGATAATGCTGAGTGAAACAAGCCAGGGGGTGAAGGTTTGTATATATATATTTTTTTAATTTAATAAACTAAAAAAAAAAAAAAAGCCAAACTAATCTCTGATCACAAAGTCAAAAGAGTAGTTAACTTTGCAGTGAAGGGGTTATTTGATCAGGACAGGACACAGAGAGGCTTCAGAGAAGTTGGTATCTTGATCTAGGTTATTGTAACTACAAAGACATGTCCACTTTGTAAGTTTATCAATATAAAAAAGTTAATCTATACTTTTCTGTATATAAATTATACTTCAATTATTTTAAAAGTTTATTTCTTTAAGATTTATTTATTTATTTGAGAAAAGAGAGACAATGCACATATGAGCAGAGGGGAGGGACAGAAGAAGAAGAACCTTAAGCAGGTTCCACACCCAGCATGGAGCCCGATGCAGGGCTCAATATCACAACCCTGAGATCATGATCTGAGCTGAAATCAAGAGTCAGACACATAATCAACTGAGCCATTCAGGCATCCCTTAGAAGTTTATTTTTAAAAAATAGATCAAAAATTACTTCTCTAGAACTTCAGTAAAATAACTGATGATATGTACTTACTAATTTGAAAATCTGAATTATCTAACAATGTATTTCAATTTATTTCTACTGACTGTATAAAGATAAATATGTCTGGTCATTTTGTATTAAGAGTAGTTCCAGGGCAGCCCCAGTGGCTCAGCGGTTTAGCGCCACCTTCAGCCCAGGGCCTGATCCTGGAGACCCAGGATCGAGTCCCATGTCAGGCTCCCTGCATGGCGTCTGCTTCTCCCTTTGCCTGTGTCCCTCTGCCTCTCTCTCTCTATCTCTCATGAATAAATAAATAAAATCTTATATATATATAAAAAAAAGAGTAGTTCCAATGTAAATATAAATTTTGCCAGGAAAGGATTCCTTATGATTCTCTCTTAATACTAAAGAAAATTTTACATAAAATCTTGCTAATGCTGTTCTACACAGCCTCAAGTTAGGTTTACAAATATGTAATTTTGTATGCATATTACAAGTATTAATAGCTAATTTAGAAATTTATTTCAATAGCAATCCGATGACCAAGATAAGCATTAATGAAAACTTTAAGGCGGGCAGCCCAGGTGGTTCAGCGGCCCAGGGCCTGATCCTGGAGTCCCGGGATTGAATCCCGTGTCGGGCTCCCTGCATGAAGCCCGCTTCTCTGCCTGTGTCTCTGCCTGCCTCTCTCTCTCTCTCTCTCTCTCTCATGAATAAATAAATAAAATCTTAAAAAAAAAAAAATTAAAAAGAAAACACTGAAACTATTTTAAAAAAAACTTTAAGGCAAACTACTTGGCCTTGTTGCTTAAACAATCTTAAAAGACTTTTAAAATCAATAACTATTAAAAAAATCAATAACTTTTGACAAGGAAGGCAAAAATATACAGTGGTTGGAAAAGACTCTTCATTAAATGCTGCTGAGAAAACTGGGCAGCTACATGCAAAAGAATAAAACTGGACCACAAAAATAAATTCAAATGTATTAAAGACCTAAAAGTAAGATCTGAAACCATAAAACTCCTAAAAGAAAACATAGGCAGTAAACTCTCAGGCACTGGCTTAAGCAATATTTTTCTGGATAAGTCTCCCCAGGAAAGGGAAACAAAAGCAAAAATAAACAATTAGAACTGTATCAAACTAAGAAGCTTTGGCACAGTGAAAGAAACTATAAATAAAATGAAAAGACAACCTACTGATTGGGAGACAAAATTTGCAAACGACATATCAAATACAGAGTTAATATCCAAAACATATAAAGAACTCATATAATTTAACATCAAACAATAAATAATCCAAATTTAAAAGTGGGGAGAGAAGGTGCCTGGGTGCTCAGTCAATGAAGCATCTGATTCGTGATTTCAGCACAGGTCATGGTCTCAGGGTTGTGAGATCAAGCCCTCTATCCACATCAAGCTCAGGTCCTGGGCATGAAGTCTGCTTAAGTTTCTCACTCTTCTCCTTATGTCCCTCCCCCCATAAAATAATAATAATAAATAAATAATAATAAATGGGCAGAAAACACAAATAGACATTTTTCCAAAGATGACATACAGATGGCCAACAAACACATGAAAAGAGGCTCAGTGTCATTCATCCTCAAGGAAATGCAAATCAAAATGACAATGAGATACCACCTCACACCAGTGAGAATAGCAAGTATCAAAAGGACAAGAAAAAAACAAGTGTTCACAAGGATGTGGAGAAAAGGGAACCCTGGTACACTATTGGGGGAAATGTAAACTGATGCAACCACTATGGAAACAGTATGAAGGTTCCTCAAAAAATTAAAAATAGAACTATCATACGATCCAGCAATTCCACCTCTGGGTATATACTCAAAAAACCCCCAAAAACAGTAATTCAAAAAGATACATACACCCCTTTGTTTATTGAAGCATTATTTACGATAGTGTAGATATGGAAGCAACCTAAGTATCCATGGAAAGATGAACTGGATAGGGCAGCCCTGGTGGCACAGCGGTTTAGTGCTGCCTGCAGCCCAGGGTGTGATCCTGGAGACCTGGGATCGAGTCCCATGTCGGGCTCCCTGCATGGAGCCTGCTTCTCCCTCTGCCTGTGTCTCTGTCTCTCTCTCTCTCTCTGCATCTCTCATGAATAAATAAACAAAATCTTAAAAAAAAAAAAAAGATGAACTGGATAAAGAAGATGTGGATAGATAGATAGATAGATAGTTATACACACACACACACACACACACACACACACACACACTAGAATATTACTCATCCATAAAAAAAAGAATAAAATCTTGCTCTTTGCAACATGAATGGACCTAAAGTATATTATGTTCTCTGAAATAAGTCAGAGAAAGACATATACCACATGATTTCACTTTTATGTGGAATCTAAAAAAAAAAACAAATAAACCAACAAAATAGAAACACTCATAAGTACTGAGAACAAACTTGTGGTTGCCGAGTAATGGGGGAGGGGAGCTATTAAAATAGATAAAGTGGATTAAGAGGTAAAAACTTCCAGTTATACAAAGTAAGTCAAAGAGATGAAAAGTACAGCAGAGGGAATAAAGTCAGTCAATAAGACCATAATGACTTTCTATAGTGAAAGATGGATAACAACACTTATCATGGTGAACACTTCATATTGTATATAATTGTCAAATCATGGTCTTGTACATCTGAAACTAATATAATATCTCAGCTAACTTCAATTAAAAATAAAAAATTGGGGGGGCATCAGCTGGCTCAGTTGGTAGAGCATGCAACTCTTGATCTTGGGAGTTGTTAAGTTCAAGCCCCACGTAGGGCAAGGAGCTTATTTAAAATAAAATTTAAAAATAAAATGTAGGGTTATTTAAAACTTTTTTTTTAAGATTTTATTTATTTATTCATGAGGGATACAGAGAGAGAGAGAGAGAGAGGCAGAGACACTGACAGAGGGAGAAGCAGGCTCCATGCAGGGAGCCTGATGTGGGACTCAATCCCAGGACTCCAGGATCCCACCCTGGGCCGAAGGCAGGCGCTAAACTGCTGAGCCACCCAGGGATCCCTTAAAACTTTTTTGAATAAAGAAATAACTTTAAAATTTTCTAGAGTCAATAACATTTCAAAGAAAAGACTTGCAAATAAATATTTCTACATAACTAAAAAATTTTAGGTTGATATTTACAATAATATCTTCCATATTCAAAGTACAGTCTTTCCTCTTACCTATTTTCCATTGTACTTACCTAATAACGATGACTTACTCTAACCAACTTCTATTCCTCTCTTTGAATTAAATATCATTATTACTCATATTTGAAAACTTTATCTGGAGGGAAACCCACCTTATTACAACAACAACCTATTTGTCTCGAGCTGCTGGACTTTTTTGTTGTATGAGTCTCTAAGACATCATTCAGAGGAACAGAATTGTACAGGCTCCCAACAGTTCAGTTCCCTGAACAATTTCCAAAGGCAGAGCTTCTTCCTCTAGACAAACTTAACTTCAGACGACTCATCAAAATCTTACAATAACTTTCGTCAGACTTGGGTTCTTCTATCCCTAAAAACCCGGCATTGTAGACTCTTCCAAGCTTCCGATTGGCTAGAAATTGTCATCAGGTTTCTACAAGAAAGTAGCTGACTACTCAGGTGCAGTTCTGAGACATAAGATGTACAAACAACTGGTTCACAAAACTGATTTTTTTTAATTAGTCTAACCATTAACCCTGCCCCTGATCCAGACACCCGCTTCTTCTAATTCAAGTACTTATCTTTCTAAATAGTATTTACCAAGTTACTCACTAAGAATAATATAAGACTAACCATTTGCATTTTGGGAAACTTTTGATATGAACAAAACTTAGTTTAAGAAGGACTTTAGAACTAAAAGGGGTTGGGGGGGTGGGACAACTGGGTGGCTCAGTGGTTAAGCATTTGCCTTCCAGCTCAGGGCGTGATCCTGGAGTCTGGGATTGAGTCCCACATCGGGCTCCCGGCATGAAGCCTGCTTCTCCCTCTGCCTGTGTCTCTGCCTCTGTGTGTGTGTGTCTCTCATAATAAATAAATAAAATCTTTAAAATAAAAAAAAAAATAACTAAAAGAGGGGGGGGAACCTTCCCTCAAGAGAAGTTTGCCTTATCTTCCTAAAAAAAGAAAGATCAACTTAGTGAATCTCTCTAGAGATCACACATCTCAGCAAAATAAGAGAACTACTAGGAGGACAAGAACTACAGATCGGCTTTACTTTGAAGCTGAGAACCAAAGATCCCATCCGACATCTAAAGAACCTGCAGAACTAGACACAGATGGGTTTATTAGAAAAATTGTTTAACTTTATGATTTCTAATACTAAAAATCCCATAGGACATAAGCAGAACAGTCTTTCCCTAAAATAAAAGATGCAGAATGAATTCAGTGACCTCACACTGTTCATTCAGTAATAAATTTAATGAAGACTTCTCATGAACTATAACCATATAATATTCATATTTGAAAATCTAGCATCTTGGGACGCCTGGGTGGCTCAGCAGTTGAGCGTCTGCCTTTGGCTCAGGGCATGATCCCAGGATACAGGATCAAGTCCCGCATCAGGCTCCTCGCAGGGAGTCTGCTTCTGCTGCCTGTGTCTTATAAATAAATAAAATCTTTAATAAAAAAAAAAAAAGAAAGAAAATCAACCCCCTTAAAAAGCGGGGATATATTTCCCTAGGATACTGTTATTTTTTTATTGTTTTCTATTTTAATTTTGTAGGTGGAAAAGCTAGAGCTAGATTAGTGACAAAAAGCAGGGTCTCAGCTAGTCAAGAGTTGTAAGTAGTCACAAAGATATGAGATCTTGAATTATCTGGAACAAAGCACTAGAAATCATTTCTCAAATTCCCATCACCCATTCAATTTAGTCTAATTACAATATTTCACAAATCAACTCAACACAAATCAAGTGTATCTCCACCTTATAAGAAGTGAATCCTAGCATAGCCTTTACACGTCTTCAAAAAACTTTACACCATCACATTTTCTACACAATATGCAAATTTGTACTTTAAAAATCTCATGTTGCATTTCTATTTCCTGAACAAAGAAGGCATAACACTCAGTATTTATCCTCTCAAGCATCTTGCCTGATTGCTTCAAAACTGCAAAGAGAGGCTTATACGATACCACAAAGAATTTGAAAGGAATCCCTTAACAGTCTGATGACATTATCATAGATGCTACCAACAAATCTAAAACGTAAATCATGGTACCTTTGAAATATCTGATTAGCCCCACCTGTTACAACACTATAAAATGTTTCAATACAACTTATCAATATTTTTTTTTACAATCCTTTTCACTACACAAATACACCTTTATAAAGTTAAGCCCCGGGATCCCTGGGTGGCGCAGCGGTTTGGCGCCTGCCTTTGGCCCGGGGCGTAATCCTGGAGACCCGGGATCAAATCCCACGTCGGGCTCCCTGCGTGGAGCCTGCTTCTCCCTCTGCCTGTGTCTCTGCCTCTCTGTCTCTCTCTGTGGGACTATCATGAATAAATAAATAAAATCTTTAAAAAAATAAAAAATAAAAAAATAAAGTTAAGCCCCCAACATTTTCTTCAACATTCTCACAAACCTTAAAAGTATTTCTAAAATCCTCACAATTCCAAAAAACATAAATAAAATAAAATCCTCACACAATTCCTTGTAAATTGCCAATTTTTACAATGCTCTTCTTATGAAGCCTGTGCTTGATATATCTTTCACCACCATCTTCATACTCCTTAAATCAACACAAGTCCCAACTGATCATTTTATTGTAGTGACATATAAACACTGTGAAAATTCTAAACCCCTTCCAAAAAAATGAACTTCATCTAGAAACAAATACTAACCCCCTTGCTATCTGCAGATTCTACAATAAACTGAAACTTTACAGAGCCCTAACATCTCACATAATCCCTAAAGCTACACTATTTAAATTAAGTTTCAAAAAATGAGGGGAAAAATGATACAATAACTGAAGAGAGAATAAACATATTAACCCTTAAGACACTATACTTAATGCATACTATTTTAAAGAAAATAATTTCACAAAATCAAATATATCAATACTATTTAACAAACAGAAAACAAAAGCAAAAGGATCAATATCCTTCTCTATTACCCCACTGGCTTCAAAGTAATTAAGGTTTAAGGTCTAATCTTATTTTAAAAGTTAAAACATTTTCCCTTTCCATTCAAAACAAATTATTCCAATCACCTAAAGGGGAATATACATTCTTTTCAAGTGTACAATGAAATATTCACCAAAATAAAACAAGCCTTAACAAAATTAAAAGAATTAAAAGAGATAAAATACAAAACGTATCACCTAAATGGAACTAAGCTAGAAATAAGTAACAGAAAAATATTTTTTAAAATCCCTAAAAATTCAACAACACATCTAAATAACCAATGGATTAAAGAAAGCTCAAAAAAATTAGAAAATATTTTGAACTAAAAGAAAATAAAAATACAGCATATCAAAATTAGTATGACAGAATCAACATAGTTCTTAAAAGGAAATTTATGGCATTAAATGCCTACACTAGAAATGAAAAAGAAGAAAAGTATTAAATTGGTAAAATTCCACCTTAAGAAAATGGACAAAAAAGAGCAAGATAAACTCAAAGCAAGTAGTAGGAAGGTAAAAATAGCAGAAATCAATGGATTTCAATGGAATTGAAAACAGAAAAATAAATGGCTACAAAAACGCTAGTTCTTTAAAAAGTTCAATAAAATTAATAAACCTCTACCTAGACTAACCAAAGGAAAAAAGAGAACTATAATACAAATTACCATCACAAGGACTGAAAGCAGGGATTCTCACTAAAGACTTTACACATTAAAGGAATAATTACAGAATTAGGGAATACAAATTGATGTCTACAAATTCAGCAACCATGTTAAAATAGATTGTTTCATCCTGAAAGAGGAAAACTGCCAAAGCTCATTCAAGAAAAAGCAGGTAACCTGAATTTTCTGACATGTACTAAAGAAAACAAATTTGTAGTTAAAATTCCTGCAAAAAATAAAACACATGCTCTGATGGTTTCATAACAAATATACAAAACATGGAGGAAAAACAATGTCAATTAAACACAATTTAATCCAGAAAACAGAAGTGGCGGCAATACTTCCCAACTCAAAAAACAAAATCAAGACAAAGATATTGTAAGAAAACAGCAGAAACAACATCCTTCACCAGGCAATATAAAATGAATGACAGCAATAATAAAATAAAATAATAGCTCATAAGCAAGTAGGTTTTACAACAAGAATACAAAGCTGACTCAATATCTGAAAATCAAACAAGGAAATATTATATATACATCTTTTTAAGATTTTATTTATTTATTCATGAGAGAGAGAGAGAGAGAGAGAGAGAAGAGAGGCAGACACACATAGGCAGAGGAAAAAGCAGGCTCCCCATGGGGAGCGCAATGCTGGGACTCAGTCCCTGATCTCGGGATCAGGACCTGAGCCAAAGGCAGACACTCAACAGCTGAGCCATTTAGGCGTCCCAGAAACAGATTATATTGATGAAGTAGGCAAGAAAAACCACATGATCATTTCAATAGCTAAAGAAGAGGAGTTAGAGAAAATCCAGCATCCTTTTCTCATTAAAAAGAAAAAAAATAAAATAGAGTGAAGTAGGAATAAAAGAATTTCCTTCAACTACTAAAGAAAGGCCTTCTAAATAAACCTACAGCCACTTCTGAATCTAAAAACAATTAATCAAGGACCAGGAACAAGGCAAAGACATTAGTTCTATTCAGCATCGTTAATGAAGTCCTAGCAAGTGCAGTTAGGAAAAAATAAGAATAAAGGCATACAGACTGGAAATGAAGAAATGTAAAATGGTCTTTGTTTGTATGTATGACGATCTACAAAGAAAATGTAAGCTACAGAAAAGCTCCTACAACTAATAAAAGATTCTAACAATTCATGGGATATGGGGACCTGATTGGATACAGAATAAACCTACTAGGCAGTTAGACTCAGAAGGTTTAAGTATTCTGTGTTACAGAAATATATCCTTTGTTTGAACCGCTTTATTCAAATGGCGACTTACAGATCTTCCTATTTGTAAAGACACATTTTCCCTTTTGTAATAATAAGTGATGTATGGGATAATAACTTGGTATCATACATATATACTGTTCCCAGCAGTCCTTCCCCAAAGGTTTTGGCACTTAATGATATGTCTGGACTGAACTGCTTTCACTGGAGTTTTAATTATGACAATTTTCTAGTTCTAACACTGTTTCAAATGTGTTTGTTAACTTCTCTCTTCTCTAAATAAGGCTTCCCTTTTCCCTTATCACTTATCCCTTGTCTCTCGTTATCACTCTAGATTCATAAATTATTTTTCATTTTAAGATTTTATAATCATTTACAAGCATTCTTTCACTAATGCTCATATAGTTCCAGATTTAGCCCGCAGAAATTCCTTTGTGTTGGGGTTCTGCTGATATGATCCAACAGCTTTTGAGTACTTTTTTGTTTCCTGGCTGTGTGTTTTCTTTGCCCAAAACTAAGATCTGCAATTTTTCACAGAAGCCCTGGATTCTTTTCAGTAGGAACAATATTTAGAGATCATGTTATCAATGCTAAGAGTAATTATTGCGACTGCAATTGCTGATGCTTCTAAGCTCTTCTGATAGGAAGGAGCAAGATATGTGTATAATCATAGATCCATATCGATATTTCTGTTTAATTGATAATGAGAGATTTTCTATACTCCCTTAAAGTTAAATTTATGGTTCCTAATAATGTTAATAGATCAACTTAAATGACTGCCTATAAGATATTTGTGACTGGGGACACCTGGGTGGCTCAGTGTTTGGGCAACTCCCATCCGCCCAGGGCATGATCCTGGAGTCCCGGGGTCAAATCCCGTATTGGGCTCCCTGCGTGGAGCCTGCTTCTTCCTCTGCCTACATCTCTGCCTCTCTGTGTGTGTGTGTCTCTCATGAACAAATAAATCTTAAAAAAAAAAAAAAGAAAAAGATATTTGTAATGGTTTCAAGATTATCATAAATATGGTTCTACCAAGTTAAGTAAATGAGACCATACTATATAAATCATTTTATATATTAGTAATGTCTTAGAGATTTTGCTATATCATGACATAGATTTTAATCTGTTTAGTCAATCTATTAATATTCAAAATATGGATGTACCACAATTTATGTGGCCATTTCCCTACTGGTAGACATTAAGATTATTTCCAACATTTTGCTACTACAAATAATGCTATAATTAACACATTTGTATATATATCTTTATGCATACTTTCAAAGCAATTCATGTATATTCTTTGAATTATTTCCCCTTACTCATAACCCATTTTTCTAAATTTTGTTAATCTTAGAAGCTCTTTGTTATGTTTGTTAAAACTTTGCTACAGGTTGCAAATATTTTCTACTAGACTGGTCTGATCTTGTTATAATATCTTTTCTTAGAGAAGTCTGTTCCATCTTAATGGAACCAAATCTGTTTTCAAATTTTTGGTTCATCACATTTTGATATTTTTTTTTAAAAACTTTGTGCTTTATGTATGTGTGTGTGTACAATTTCCTTATTTTTTCACTTGTTTGGACTCTTTCTGGCTCTTCATGCATCACTCTCAATGTTCTAATTACTACAGCTCTATAGTAGAACAAGCAATATCATAAAAGAGCTGTCAAATTTTTATTTTTAAAATTTCTATTGGATATTATCATTCATATACTCTATATATTTGAGAGTCAAGTTATCAAGTGTAGCCCACTTTTCAAAAAGAAAAAATAAGTTGTGGCTTTGATTGGAATTGCATTAGTTTTATGGATAAAACTTTGAAAAAGTCTACATTTTACAGTATGGGGTTTTTCATTCTGAAAAACAGTACGTCTATTTATTTGACCCTAGAATAAAATGTTATTTCCTTCATACAAATCCTGTTCATTCTTATTAAATTTATTCCCACATATGGTGTTATGATTTTGTAAATGGGTTCTAACATGTATTCTGTATAAATTTCTGAAATAAATTTGGATGGAGTATTTATCATTCTTAAAATGATCAATGTTAAAAACATAAAACAAAAAAAAAAAAATCAAGATTCCCACTAAAGAAAAAATAAGAACCATCAACCTCTGCCTTTAAAAGAGAGCTAAAACAAGGATGCCCTCCTTTGGCAAAGAGCAACTTTTTTTTATAATTACTTGCCTATACATATGGGGAAGGCAATAAAAATACTGGCAACACTGTAAAAGCACCACAAAAGGAAGTCAACCATAATACAATTTACTTGTGACACACTATTCATATAAAATAAATCTATTCACAATAATTAATTATTAAATGCTCAGATGCAAATTTCCTCAGGACACAAGATTTATGCAAATATATAAAGCCCAACTAAATGGAAGGAAAGAAAATGTGAATACAGTTAATAAAATTAAACAATAATAACAAAACACCAAAAAGACTAAATCAAGACCTAAGATCAAAATTCTAAAGATATAGAGAAAAGAAGACAAAGTTGTCCTGATGATATACCTCATGACAGGAAGCCGTTAGGTATTAAACTACCAACCCATAAAGAAACCTTGTACATGATAAGCAGATTCTGTCAAAATAATTTCCTAGGAAGGTATCCAAAGTCACCTGAAGAGTCAAGGATAAACATCTTAAAATAATACTTCTCACAATGTTCCAGTTTAGTGTCCCTAGCAAAATACCACCAAAGGTGAAAGTAATCAACATAGAACTCTCTCATCTCATCCTATCCTTAGCTCCATCGAACCTATGACAATGCAGAGTACAGACTAAAATAATCTACTGAAGGCCAAAATGTTTAGAATGCTTGTCTTATATTAAAAATTAACACATATTCTGTATTCAACTCTGTATTATTTGTGAATTCATTCTATTATATAAATAATCTTCTAGTTATCAAACAGCTAAATTGTTTAACATTTTTTCAGGATTCAGTCATTATTATTCTTATTATTATTAAAGTATAGCTGATATACAATGTTATATTAGCTTTTGCTGTACAATATAGTGATGCAACAATTCTACATGTTATGCAGTGCTCACCTTAATAAGTACAGTTAGCTCAATTTTTCTCTTCTCCAAATCTTTACGAAAAATTGATGCTCTGACATATAAGTGTTCATCCTATGAGTGCACCACTCTCCCTATACATAGGCCAGACCATACTGGACCACACCAAAAAACACTAGGGAAGTATACATAAAAAGCAAGACCTTACAAAATCAAGAACAAGGGAATACAAAAAAAATAGACAGTAACATATACCCTGATGCACAAACACTTTGAAAAGCCAAATATATAAATTTCCTATTTTAATCAAGTATAAAAGTAGGACCACAGAAATTTCTTTTAAAATTGAAGAAACAACAGTAAGGTGTTTCTTTTCAAAAAAGATCATAATGACAGAAAACAGAAGTTAATAATGACATGAAATAAATGTATACAAACATGTATTTCTAACACTTTTGACAAAATTTGTCAAAATAATAGCTTTTAATCTAGGAACTAACTAAAACTAGTGTTCAGTCTTTCTTTAAATATAAATATTAAATATGACCACAATGGATATTTGTGATAACTATTAATTACATAGTTTTCATTCATAACTGAATAAACTGTAGCAATGATCTTTTAAACCTATCATTTAATTCATCTTTATCTTTTTTAAAGATTTTATTTATTTACTCATGAGAGACACAGGGGGGGTGGGGGCAAAGACAAAGGCAGAGGGAGAAGCAGGCTCCATGCAGGGAGCCTGACATGGAACTCGATCCGGGGTCTCCAGGATCAGGCCATGGGCTGAAGGCGGCACTAAACCACTGAGCCACCCAGGCTGCCCTTAATTCATCTTTAATGGCCATTTTACAAAAGTTTTGAATATCAAGATCCCTGTCTTCTATTCTAAGAATAATCTTTATAAACGAGTATAATCTGGAAACATGTATTTTCTCTAGTGCCAAAACTTGATTCTAACAAACTATCTAGCAATGAGAAGAAATAATATACACTAATATACATAACCTTGGCATAAGTTTATGTATTTAAGAAAATATATATAGCATATTCCAAGCTTTCTAATTAAATAACCCTACTAGGTGACTGGAAAGTTCTCCAAATGTAAATACTTGAAATATGGCCAGAAAAAACAAAACTTGGCTGGTCATCTATGTACTGAAAGAGTTCTGAGTCTCCATTCCCATATCTCCTATCTTCAATTACTTCCATGTGGAAAATACTCAATTAACATTCAGGTCTCGCCTCTCTCTCTTTCAAAAAGGCACTGCAAATAAGCATTTAACACAGCAAATAACCCAAATTACATAATCAAGCTTCCAAGTATAAGTGAATTATTTTACAAAAAAGAAATCTGCATATACACTCCAAGCTTAGCAGCAGCAGCAACAGCATCATAAGTCTTTTCCTTAGAGTAGATACCTAAACTAGGATATATTATGTTATCAGTGGAAACCAGTCCCACAGTAGGCCATCACATATGATTTCAGAGCAAAGTTAGAAGATCATTTTTCTCTAATCAAGACTACATAAATATTATTTTGATATACATGCAATATCACTAAGACTTATCCAAAAAAGGTTCACTTTTAATAAACTATTTACTAAAACACAGTCAAGTGATATCTTAAAAAGATCTGCTTAAAAATATGGCACACCCAACTAAATACGATTTTCTTAGGTATATAAAAGGAACTATCATGTGTCATACACACGTGATTGAAATATTAAATAAACATATAGTAATAAAAATTATATGCCATAAAACTATGAAGAGCACAGATATGAATTTAAAATATTTTGTAGAAAGGAGAATCAATTATGCAGGTGACTTCTAACCTTTTGTCTACCTTACAATTCTAGTTAATGTTTCTTTACCATTTAAAATACATGTAACAAACAAAACAACCAAGCAATTCTACATTTGATAGCTATCAAGGATCATTACATGTCTTTTTAAATTTTTTCATATTAGTACCAGTTTTATTTACCACTCCAGCTCTAGCACATGGGAGTAGTACATACAGTAGGCACTAATATTTATTTAATAAAATTATTTAACTTTTCTAAGCTTCAGTTTCTTCAAAGTAAGACAGAGTAATACCTACATGTTACAATTGCTTAAGATTAAATAATATATGCACATAGTAGATGATAAAATGTTTCAGTAAATCCAAATAATTGTTGCTATTACTGTAGTTCACAGCCAAAAACAAGACCAAATAATTCTCTCAAGTTTATATGGGACTAAGATTAGCACAAAAATTTTAGGATAACAAGAATCTTACCAACCGGATCTGAAGATTTGCTATATATCTATATTGGTAAAAACCAGTTATCAGGTCGAAGAAGCCAATGAAACAGAACACAGAGCCCAAATTAAAATCTGTGTATATACAGAAATCTGATACATAACAAAGGTAGTATTACAGTAAGTGGGGAAAAAAGATTAAATTACAATAGGATTACTATACAAGATTTGAAGACAGAACTTGTTATTTTAAACAGACAAAAAGAAACAAAAAATATTGATATATGTGTCATCAAAACTTTTAATTTAAGTTTCTGTATTAAAAGGGGTACAACAAAGTTAAAAGTCAAATGACCATATTAATTCCAGGTTCTTATAGGACAACAGCAGCCTCATGTAAATCCAATCTTTCCATATACCCCTCAAAAAAAAAAAAAAAAAAGACATCAACCCAGAAAGCAAAAAAAACCACCCATAAACCACATCATCAGCTTAAGTAGCAGACTAATAGAGAGTCCAAATTAGATATAAATTGTGGAAGAGAGTAAATTTTAGCAAAGCAAATGCTGAAGAATCAAGCAGACTGCATGGAAAACAGAAGGAAACTAGAGCCTAGAGTAGGTAGAATTCATAAAATAATCTCCAGAAAGTGAAAGTCTAACACAGGAAAATACTCAGAAAAGGTGTCTCAGGGTACATCAGAGCACTGCCTACCGAAGAATAGAAAGGAAGGGCTGTTCTACAAAAAAAGAATCTCAAAAGGTATACAATATACCAACCCCTCCCCCTTTGAGAACAAAACAAACCAACCTATAAATTAATTACACTTCACTATACCAACAAAAGGGAGAGTTCTCAAACAAGAAACATTATAAACTAAATAAGCAAATCCCTCATCCCTGTCTACATTCAACTGGTAATGCTGAGCCAAAAAATGAACAAAACTAGTAGACAAACATAACAAAGCTACTATAAGAACACAGAAATTCCAAGTCCAAAATGTCTAATGAAAATTCTCACCACAAAAAATTCACAAAACTATAAATACTCCAAGATACATTATCCGTATGTGTATATGTGTGTATGTAATGTGTGTATATAAACAAAACTCAAAAACCCAGAATAGTAGTGCACAAAACACAAAAGATATGAAATAAGAATTGATCCCACTCCAGGGGATTAAAAAAAAAGAAGAAAAAGTCAAATCATTTTTTCCTAAGTAATAAAAAGATTAGATTCAAATAAAAACAGAAGGGAAAATAAGGAGGAAGCAGTCAATAAAAATAAAGGAAAAAAATTATCAAAGAAAAAAACACAGATCTGTAAAGCTATAACATGCATAACTGATAACTTTGAGGAGGGCAGCCTGGGTGGCTCAGTGGCTTAGCGCCACCTTGGGCAAGGGTGTGGTCCTGGAGACTGGGGATCGAGTCCCACATCAGGCTCCCTACATGGAATGGAGCCTGCTTCTCCCTCTGCCTGTGTCTGTGCCTCTCTCTCTCTGTGTGTGTGTGTGTGTCTCTCATGAATAAATAAATTTTTTTAAAGAAAAAGATAACTTTGAGGAACAAAAGCAAAATAAAGGAAAATTTAAAACTATAATTTAAAAAGTATTTCCAAAAACAAATATATATATAAACAGGAAGAAATATAAGATACATGAATTTTGACCAAAAAAATCTACCATATACTTAGAGAAACTATTCCAGAATAATAGATTCTAAAACGTAGCCTCCTAAACTAACTGGTAAATAGGCGGGAAAAAAAATCTTTTGGACCTTCAGATAAAAATAGTAATATGTCTCTTAAAAGACAGAAAATAAGGCTGGCATTTCTAAATAGCAACATTCAAAGTGAGTCAACACTGCAGCACCTTTTCTCAGGAAATCCAAGGAAGCAGGGGTGCCTGTGGCTCAGCAGGTTGAGCATCTGACTCTTGATTTCCATTCAGGTCATGAACTCAGAGTGGTGAGATCCAGCCCAGCATGGGGCTCTGAATTCAGCAGGGAGTCTGCCTGGGATTCTCTCCCTTTCCCTCTACTCCTCCCCTCCTCCCCAAGCACACATGCTAAGGAAAAGGAAAAGGAAAAGGAAAAGGAAAAGGAAAAGGAAAAGGAAAAGGAAAAGGAAAAGGAAGAAAGGGAAGCAAAACGTAATCCAAGGATATCACATCCAGTCAGGTATCCTTTTCTTATCAAAGCTATTACAGAAATACAGATTTAAACATGCAAGAACTCAGGAATGTATTATGCATAGCCCATTATAAGCAATCTACAGGGCAGCCCAGTGGCTCAGCAGTTTGGCGCCACCTTCGGCCCAGGGCCTGATCCTGAAGACCCGGGATCAAGTCCCATATCCGGCTCCCTGCGTGGAGCCTGCTTCTCCCTCTGCCTGTGTCTCTGCCTCTCTCTCTTATGAGTGAATAAATGAAATCATAAATAAATAAATAAATAAATAAATAAATAAATAAATAAATAAATAATCTACAAAAGATGAAACCTAGACAAAAACTTTACTAAAAATGGGATAGTGAATACATTTAATTTCAGATATATCACAATAAAAACAGAGAAGGAAGCAAACCATAAGAGACTCTTAACTAGAGTGAACAAACTAAGGATTGCTAGAGGGGAAGTAGTTAGGGTGATGGGCTAAATAGGTGATGGATATTAAGGAGGTCACTTGTGTGATTAGCACTGGGCGCTATAAGTAAGTGATGAATCATTAAATTCTACTCCTGAAACTAATACTACACTATATGTTAACGAACTAGAATTTAAATAAAAACCCGGAAGAAAAAAAACTTAGATGTATTACTAAAACAAAGGCATGAACAAGAACAGAATATTTAAATATTTGCACAAATTATAATGGAATTTTAACATGAAATAAAAGTAGATTTAAAAAAAACACAAAGAATCAGCTCATTGGTATTAATTAAATAGGTAATAAATAAATGTCAAAGGATATTCATGTAATGTAGACAAACCAATTATCAGCAGTCTAACTCCACTGCTTAAAGTTAGTCATTAAAAAAAAAATACCAGGATCCCTGGATGGCTCAGCGGTTTAGCGCCTGCCTTTGGCCCAGGGCCCGATCCTGGAGTCCCAGGATCGAGTCCCACATCAGGCTTCCGGCATGGAGCCTGCTTCTCCCTCCTCCTGTGTCTCTGCCTCTCTCTCTCTCTCTCTATCATAAATAAATAAATCTTTTAAAAAATTTTTTAAAAAATACCAACCTTCCTTAAATAAGAAAATAATTCTCAAAAAATTAGAGAAACAGCCCCTGTGTGAAAGGAATAACAGAGCAGCAGTAAATACAACACACAAATTAGAAAAACACTCATCATATCAAGATATGCAAATAAGGTTAGCTTAGCTCTCCAATGAAAGGAAACAAAATTCAAATTGCTTATTTGGCTGAAGAGAAAACAGTATTTATGAAAGCAACACAAAAGATAAAAATATTCAGGAACAAATTTTAATGTGTAAAAGGAAAACTTTAAAATACTTCTGAACCATACAAAGTTAAACTTGAACAAATAGACACCCCCTATTCTCTTGCAAAGGTGACTTCTTATAAAAATGTTGATTTCCGGGAATCCCTGGGTGGTTCAGCAGGTTAGCACCTGCCTTTGGCCCAGGGCTCTATCCTGGAGTCCCAGGATCGAGTCCGACATCAGGCATGGAGCCTGCTTCTCCCTCCTCCTGTGTCTCTGCCTCTCTCTCTCTCTCTCTCTAATAAATAAATAAATCTTTTTTTTAATAATGTTGATTTCCCAAAGTTAATGAGTAACAACATTATTCATAAAAATACCAGCAAATGTTTTCCTAGAACTCAATAAGCTAATGCTCAAATTCATTCATAAAGGATATGTACATACAGTATTTTTCTGTTTGTATAAAAAAGAATATGAATAGTATGTATAAACCTAAATACATGTACACTCAAAACAGGCTTATTTTTATAAAAAGAAACAAGGATAAACCAGAAATTAATGAAATGGGTTAGCTACAAAACGAGTGAAAATGGAAGTGACTGAGAAGGAAGTTAAAGACATTTGAGAATGTCTCTTTATGTAGTTTGGACTTTTAGCCATGTTAATCTTTTACTATACTCAAAACAATAAATAAAATTAAACCATTAATGGGGACTAAAACTGAATACAAACAAAAACAGATGAAATGTTTATCAAAGTGCCATAAACATAATTATTTAAAATAACTTATAAGCATAGCACCCTCACTGGGACATATTATACAAACAAAAAACTGTATTATGTATATACTGTAGGACAGAAAAGTGAACAAATGTATATTGATGCTATTGTTACCCAGGATCCTCACAGCGGGAGAAGAGACATCCAAACATAGAACAGGAGAAAAATCTGACAGTACTAGATTGGAGTTACAAATATTAGTGTCTTTTTTTTTCTTTTAAGATTTTATTTATTTATTCATGAGAGACAGAGAGAGAGAGGCAGAGACAAGGGCAGAGGGGAGAAGCAGGCTCCACACAGGGAGTCCGAAATGGGACTCGATCCAGGTACTGGGATCACATCCTGAGGCAAAGGCAGACAGCTACCCAGGTGTCCCCAAATATTACTGTCTTTTTAAACCCCACCTGCTCTGTCAAATTAAGAGTTCCTTAAAACAGTGATACACAGTAATACAGAACATATCCAGTGCCCACAATGTAACTTGTAAATAGCAACTAAGAGGAAGGAGGTCCACAGAGAAACAGCCATCTATTTCCAGGTTTATGGTAAGAAACACATAAAGGTTAAGAATGGAACATTTTGTTGTGCCAGAAAGCAAATAAGTGTTCTAAAAATAATGGGACATATCACAGAGACACAAAAACTAGACTGAATCAGTCCCATTGGCTAAATTTTAATAATTTGAATCTTCAAAAGAAATATAACAATAAAAAAAAGAAATATAACAATAATGATTTTAATTCACTGAATAGAATTCATGACCCCACCACAATAATGTAAAAAGGAGAGTAGAAACTTCTTTACAGAAGAATGGCAGCTAATAAATGTGGGAAGAATAGAATTAAAAAATCATCATTTTGCAAGCATCAATGTAATCAATGATTCAAGCAAAAATCAACAACGAATGTTAAAATCATTGAGTAAAAGGTTCTCGAGAAACAATATTTATTCAGCCTCCAGGCACAGACTAATTACCAAAAAGAAAAAGATACCTTTACAAGGGAGAAATCTGGCAGCTTTAGCTAACCCAAATAATCCAGTTTAAGATCACAAATAATGGAACTAGTAATGCAGAAGTTAAAATAAGCAAACTTTAAGTACATACATATATCAACAATAGATAATCTTGATACAAGCACAGTGAAAAAGCAAAGTATTAAATAATTACATTTTAAGACTAAATCAATATTAGTATTTTTATGCAAATGTGTGCATTAACAATAGGTAACTTCAGAGTAGTAATTACCTCTTACAAGAAAGATAAAAGAATGAGATCAGTAATCTTCAACTGTATTTTTATTTAAGAAGTTCTAAAGCAATTATAGCAAAATGTTAATATTTGTCAATTTTGACAGTTTGGATACATGAGTATTTTAAATTCCTCCCTATATTTTTTATATTTTTAAGTTATCTCATAATTTAGGAATTTCAAACTGCAAGCGAATTGCTGTTATACAAATCTTAGTTCTATACAGGTATACAATGCTTAGTTCTGTGATTCCTGGTGTTTAAAACTATTGTTTCGAACAACTTTGACTTAGAAGCAGCCTCCCCACCTCAAACTCTTTCTACTTTAATCTCTGATGTAAACTAATAGGAGCAAATCAGCACTCGCAAGCGGTCCTAATAAGCAAAATGCATTTCATTTACTTAAATAAAAGATAACTTGGAAGGTATGCCATCTAAGCAGTATGAAGTTTAATACCACCTGTATCTCATATGGCTCTCAATATATATCAACATTTGGAGAACTGAAAAGTCTATCCATTCTAATAATTCACATCTTTTTCAATCATTTGGCCTACCTCTACAAAACCATCCTATCAAAATTATTTTAAATACCAATCGATTAAGTCTATTTTTTAAAAATCTACTGTTGTAAAATTGGTGCAGAAAAAAAATTAACTCAAAAATTTTAAGTGACTTGATAAGTGAGTTCTTCATCACATTCCTTATAATGCTTTAATCCATTCGTAAAAACTTTCTATTTTCTGTTTAAGAGAAGGTCAATGGCTTTCACTTCACTACTCTAACATAATCATGAATTGAAATAAGAACTCTTAGCTCTTTGGACCGACAAAGCTACCAGTATGCCTAAGCCAATAAAGCGATTCGTTCATTAATGCTGCTAATAAAGCAACCTTTTGTTAGTCTATGAAACATCAGAAACCTCAGAGATTCTAACTTTGCAATTTTTCCCTCTTTACCATATGAACTTAAAAGTTCTCTTATAAGCCATTTACTTTAACAACTAAGACATAATCATCTAGAAATCTGACTTTCCACTCTAGGTAATTTAATAACATATTAGTTCGAGCTTCAGAAAACTGTTCCTAAATGAAACTACTTATATTTAATTATTCTCTTCTATTTTCCCATAGAGCCAATCTTTGTAGAAATCTATGCCATCTTCTAATAAATACCTTAAGGAACAACCCCTGTAATTTTCTCAAAAATGAAAAACAAAAATGTTCCTTTACACAATAAGCATTAATCAGTCAACTACAGTAAGCAACACATGAAAGATACTACAAAGATTAATATACAATCCCTGTCCTCAAGCAACTGAATTTAAGGAATAAAACAAGCATCTAGAAAAATTACTATAAGGTAGTTTACAATAATATTAACTACTAAATGTAACGCCATGAAGGATATAATTAATTGAGCTGAGACAAGATAAAAAGTCTTCAATGAGGAGACTTTTGAGGCGAAATAAAAAATATATATTTTAGGCTTAAATAGCTTATATGCAAAATGAGACACATAAAACATGGTAAATGTGGAAATTTTTAATCAACTTAGTAAGGCTAGAATGTATCATGAATCTGAAGAATTAGTAGGACATGTTCTTGAAGTACTTTTGGATTTGGACTTTTTTCCATGCAATGGGCAGACATTAAAGGATTATAAGAAAAGCTAGATGGTATTCAGATTTTTTTTAAAAAAGAAAGGTCATTCCTGAGGTACCGTGAATGCCTAAAAGCTTTATATCTTATGAAATTATTGAAAACAGAAGCTTTTGGGCACTGGGCGCCTCAGGAGTACACAATACTATATTTTCATATGTGATTCATGCCTGATAGTTATGTATCTATTTATTATGTGCTCCCAATTAACTTTTAGCATTGTCTAGGTAATTGCTAATCAAAGAGAAGTATCAATCAATAAGTAAAATATTGATTCCAGTAATTGGCATTTTAAACCCCTTCAAAATACTAGAAAAACATCAGGTTTCATGAACTGTTAAGTCATATTATTGATCAATTTTAAGAGTTTCAGATAAAGAGACTGCAGTTAGAATTTATAGAATAAATTATAAGACTTATCTCACTATAATCCTTACTATAAACATCCACAGTACTCTCTCCCTTGAACCTTTGCTTTCTTCCAAGTACTACCTCTTATGCCTACTACCCTACCCTCCTCTCAGGAGCTACCTTGGGAACTCAATGCCCATGTGACCCTGGGCTAGAGTGAACCAATCCAATTAGATCCAGCCACACTAGAGAGTCTTATTACTGCTTTAACTTAGGACTCAAAAATTAACCAGAATCTCTCCAGAGGCTGATAAATTCTAGGGTGACTGGCTGGCTCAGTCGGCAGAGCATGCAACTCTTGATCTCGGAGTTGTGAGTTAAGCCCTACATTGGGCAGAGAAATTACTTTAAAAAGTAAATAAATAAATAAAAACTAATTTTTAAAAAAAGAAATTGTGACTGACTCTTTACACAAGTTTTATATCATATGAAAAGAGCCAGTCTGCACTGAAAAACATGAAGGAAAAAAAACCTTATTATATGATTCTATTTTGTATATGTTTAAAATTATTGACATGAAAAGGCTTTTTAAATCAGAAAGTTATGAAGACATATAAAAAGCACCAATGTTCTCACCATTGGCTTAATAAATAAAATCTTACCAATATAATTCCTTTCCTTTGTGAACCATATCCTAATTCCACACACCAATCCTCCCATCAACCACTACCCTGAAACCCTTTCCACTTTGAAACATTCTCCAAATATCAATCTAAAGGTCACTTCCTTGGGAGAAAAGTCTTTCCCAACTCAAACACTCACTAGGTTAAATCGCCCTGCTATGTGCTTTCATGGCTTTTATCATAATTGCGATTTATTCGTTTGATTACTTTATATCAATGTCTCCAGTAAACTACCAGCTTTCATGAATTCAAGGAAATCCCTATTCAATCATCAGCTAACAAAGCTGAGCAGAGACTTCAATGGACTTATATGATAAAGAATTTAGACAAAATTAAAGAATTTGTCAGATTTTACAAAATTAATTGAGAAAAATCACTTAAAAACCAAATAGTAACAATAAAAACAAATCGGGGGGGGGGGGGGGGAGAATCTGTATTACGAAATGTGAACTGTCCATACTGTGTAATTTAAAATGTCTAGTTTCCAACATAAAAATTAGAAGACTTACAAAGAAATATGAAAGTATAGGTCACATACAGGGGAAAAAAGCAATCAATAAAAAACATCTTTGAGGAAGCCCAGACAATGGACTTACTAGACAGACATTAAATGAGCTATTTTCATTACGTTCAAAAAACAAAAAGAAACCATAACAAAGAACTAAAGGGAAGATAATGGTGTCTCACCAAATAGAGAAGATCAATAAGGAGAAAATTTTTTTAAAAATTCTAATATTGAAAAACACAGTAGCTGAAATGAAAAACTCACTAGAGGGGTTCCATAGCAGAACTGAGTACGGAGAAGAAATAATCAGCAAATTTGAAAACACCTCATCCATAATTAACCAGTCTGACAAAAAGAAAGAAAAAAGTGAAAATGAATAGTCTTGGAGAACAGCTCTAGGACACCCGTGTCTCTTCACATCAACCTGAAGTGATGTAACAGCTATATAACGCTCCATCCAAAAGCAACAGCATACATGTTCTTCTCAAGTCCTGCTGAAACATTCTCCCAGAAAGACCTGATGTTAGGCCACAAACAACTCAAAAAATTCAGAGACTAATATCTTACAAAGTATCTTCTCCAATTACAAGAGAATGAAGATAAAAATCGAAAGTTGTACAATGCATGCTACAACACAAATGAACCTTGAAACCAATTATGCCATCTGAAATAAGCCAGTCATAAAAGGACAAATACTATATGAATCCTCTTATACGTGGTACCCTGAATAGTCACATTCACAGAAACAGAGAGGTTACCAGGGGCCATGGGGAGAGGAAGATGATGAGTTACTGTTTAATGGGCATAGGTTCTGTTTGGGATGATGAAAGACTTCTAGAAATGGATAGTGGTGACCACCTACACAACACTATGAAAGTACTTAATTCCACTGAATTGTATACTCTGCTAAATTTTGTATTATGTGCATTCTATGACAATTAAAAAAAAAAACCCTTAGAGAAAAAAGGTCATTAGGCTCCGGAGAATCCAAATAGTAATAAATATCTAACATTTACTATGTATCAGACACTGTACACACTACTCCTTCAATCTCCACAACACTCTCATGTACTACTATTACCTCTGTTTTAATGATATTGAAACAGAGGCACAGAAGTTAAGTCACTTGGTTAAAGTCACACAGGTAGGAAATAGTGAAACCAGGACTCATACCCTGGTAATCCGATTCTTCAGAGTTCACACACTTAACCATATAATATGCTGCCTCCCAAACAGCAAAAGTTAAAAAAAAACAATCAGAGCAGAAATTTAGCTATTTCATTAAGTATTCCATGGAAATACAAAATAGCAAAAATAAAAACACAATCCCTCCCCTTCAAAACTTTTATCATATATTTGCATTAAAGATAACATTTTTTTAAAAAATAACGTTTAATGGTATAACTATTCCCAAAACATTTTTATCAATAATCTTTATTATTTATTTTTAGTTCATACCTTCATTTGTTGAACCATATCAAGGTTTAAAATATATACCTACAGCATAAAAAATTTAAAACCAAGCCCTCCCTGATAGGCAAAGGAGAAAGCACATCAGAGAAAAGACGAGGTATTTAGAATAATCGTTGTAAACAGGAAAGGAGTCTTTTTACCACATGCTTCCAGATTAGAAAATCCAACATAATAAAGCTCAAGAAAGAGTATTTTGGGAACCAAGTGGCAGGCCTTTTGGACATGGTTCCAAATGTAAAAACATAGTATTATTATTGCTTTTTTTTTTTAATCAGATGCCAATAAAATAAGAAAGAATTACCACCTATCAAGCATTTGTTCATATTCATAACCTTTTTTTAACATATGATCTAACAATCACAGTATGGAATAATAGAACAGCTCTTCAATTTTTATATCTTTAATTTAAAAAAAGAAAAAAACTACACCAATACAATCATTAGATAAGTTCATTATGCAAGGGACGAGGACAAGAATAGATATATCCTGCCCTCTGGAAACAGTCTACTGGAGAGATTCATATGAAGTAATCAAACAAATAAATCACAATTATGGTAAAAGCCATGAAAGCACATAGCAGGGGCACTTAACCTAGTGAATATTTCAGTCAGGAAGACTTTTCCCCTAAAGAAGTGACCTTTAGATTGATATTTGCAGAATATTTAAAAACGAAGAGGGATTCAGGATAGTGGTTGGTGGCGGAAGCAGACGTGGAATCAGGGTGTGATTCACAAGGGAAAAGAATTACATTGGCAAGATTTTTATTTAGTAAATCAGTAGTGAGAATATAGGTGCTTGCATGTATTCATAACTTCCAGATTTCCAAAACAAAACAAAAAAATCTTTTCATGTGGAAAATTTTAAACATACACAAAATACTCTAATAGACTCCTATGTATCTATTACCCAACTTCAACATCCATCATAATCCTGCCACTCGTTTCATCTATACCCTCCACTTCCTGCCACTCAACTCAATTGTTACTTTTATATTTTTAGGTAAAATTTACATAGGCTGAAATATATACTCATCTATCCAACTCTGACAAATAGATAAGCTTGTATGACCCATAGCTCTAATGAACATTTGCATCGCTTCAGGAAACACTTAGGCCCCTTCCCGCCCCTTCCCAGCTGAGCACTGGTACTTCCCACAACCCAAAGACTAGGACCACTGTTCAATATTTTGAATTCTTTCACCAAAGACTAGGTTTGCCTGTTCTACTAGAACTTAATAAATGAAATCATACTGCAGGGTGTCCAGCATCTTTCTCAAGTGTTTTGTGAGATTCCTCCAGGTCATTTTACATATGCTTTTTCTTTTTTATTACTGAGTAGAATATACCAGAACATTTCAATCAATTATCCATCCTAAGAACTGACAGGATGTTCCCAGTGGTTAGCTATTATAAATAAATCTACTATAAAAATTCTTGAAAAAGGCTTTTTGTAAACTTGTGTTCTTTTCTCTTGGGAAAATACTCAGGAGAACTGCTGGATCCAAAGGTAGGTGTATGCTTGAACTTATATAAAAATCCCAAATGGTTTTCCAAAGTGGTTCTACCAGTATATACATATACCAGCAATTTATGGGAGTTCTAGCAGTCTTACTGCAATTTGCTATTGCAGTCTTTTTTATTTTAGTCCATATAGTTGCAGTCTTTTTAATTTTAGTCCATATAGTTGGTCTGTATAGTTATCTCATGGCTTCAATTTGCATTTACCCAATAACTAATGTTTATGACTTTGATACATATTAAAAATTTTTTGTTTTTTTTTTTTTTTTAAGGAGAGGAGCATACTGACATAGGAAATAACAAGAGCAAATGCTCTGAAGGAATCGATATAGCATATTTAGACCAAGAGGTCAGTGTGGCTAGAGCAAGGAATAAAAAGGAAATTGCATGAGATAAGGCCATATACATAGAGTCAAATCACATGGATGGAGATTATCCTAAATTCAGATTTAGACTCCTCTGAGATTGCTAAGTAGAATTATGAAATAAGATTGGAACTCAGATAAGTAAGGGCTGGAGTAACCGATATGTAATTCCCTCCATAAGTGGAATTCAAAGTGCTGAGACTGTGTGGTGAAAGAAAAAAAAAAAAAACAAAGGAGGCAAGAGAAAGCACCCTAGGACCAAGACTCAAGAAATTACAATTTAAATGAC
This sequence comes from Vulpes vulpes, assembly GCF_048418805.1. NCBI lineage: Eukaryota > Metazoa > Chordata > Mammalia > Carnivora > Canidae > Vulpes > Vulpes vulpes. The sequence continues at coordinate 87,913,541 of NC_132789.1, forward strand.
CAAAAAGAAAAGAAACCTATGAAAGAGGCTGAAGAATAATATACCAAAGGGTTTGAAGGATGAAGGAGTTTTCAACAATGCTAAAAGCTAAGAGGTTGTTCTATGTTAAACTGTGTTCCCTTACAGTTCCAGTGTTGAAGTTCTAACCTCCAGCACACCTCAGAACATGACTGTAATTGGGAATACAGCCTTTAAAGGGGTGATTATGTTACCATCAAGGTCCTAAACCAATCTGCCTGGTGTCCTTATAAGAGGAAATGTGAACACAAAGACACCAGGGATGTACACCCACAAAGACTGTGGACACAAGCCAGAAGATGGTTATCTGCAAGCCAACAAGAGATGTCCCAAAAGAAACCAAATCTGCAGAAACCATGACTTCTAGACTGTAGAACTGTGAGAAAATACACTTTTATTGCTTAAGCCATCCAGTTTGTGGTATTTCATTACGACAGCCCTAGCAAACTAATACAGAGGTCAAATAAAAGCAAGTCTAAAAATATCCACTTAATTTATTGAAAACAGAGGTCACTGGTATCATTAGCAAATACTGTTTGGTGGAGTGAATAAATTGAGAGATGAGACAAAGGTGAGAAATGGAAACAAACATAAAATAATGATCTCAAGCATTTCTCTAAAAAAAGAGAACAAAAGATCAGTAATGTTGTGCTCATAATGCCTTATTGTTTTATTTTGTTTTTTTAAATAGTGACAATTGGTATGTTTAAATACTGATGAGAAGAACCCAGTGTAAAGAAAGAAACTGAAAATACAAAACAAAGAAGTGATAATCAATAGTGTAGAGTACCCAAGAGGGAGAGAAGGCAAGAGAGCCTTAGATAAAGAGCACTATTTACTGCTTTTAACATTAAGGAGGAAGAAAAAATAGTAAAGATAATGGGCAACTAAGGGTTACCATCTGGTATTCCTATTTCACTAGAAATTAATAGGAAAAGCCTTCTCTCAAAGAGAAGGGTCATATTGGAGGTCTGAGGAGAGTGGTTAACTGAAACAGTGATGGTAGAGATAAGGAAACCAGGTGACAAGAAGAAAGCAATAGATTTCCTAGCAGTAGCAGGGTCCACTTGATCATGAATTCATAATGAAAGAAAAGTATGTCCTTCTAGGTGATTGTCTACCATAGCATTCCTGTGGTATAGAAATAGAGGAAGTACATCACTGGGTTAATTCAGAATTGGGATTTCATCAAACAGTTAGGACAAATCCATACAAAAGAAATTTACGGTATGGACAAGAAGTACAAGAAGTACACAACAGACCCTCAGTTAAAAAGAGATGTGAAAAATGAAGGCTGATGATTGGAAGAATGAGAAACCAAAAGACTGGAGTATAAATGAGTTGGTAGTAAAGTTATGATGGTTAATCAACAATTATATAACTACTCAAACAACCATGAAGGACACAAGGTACTTATTAATTTATTAGGTGGAATAATTAATTACTAATAATTCCCATGGGGATGAGTAATAGGGTAGACTGGAGGACAAAGTGACTGGATTTGGAGAGGTCAGGGAAATGAGAATCAAGATGTTGGTGCATCATCCTTATAGATATTGAAATCATCGAAGATCATTGTAAGACCTGAAACATACAAGATGATTATAAGCAATGTGTCATTATCTTGCAAGAATAAGGAGAATCTATCAGGAATGCAGTAGATAACAGCTAAAATGAAGCTAGAAGAATAACTGACACTGTTGTAGATTTATATGTATGAATTTAATGCTCACAAATAATCTGAGGTAAGAAATGATACTACTACTACTAATATAGAAGCAAAATAAGAGAAGTTTTAAGAGATTTAATCAAGTTTACTCTCTTAAACAACTATGCTAGACGATGCTATAAGACATCAAAAACCAGCATGACTGGGGTGCAAGACACAAAGAATCCCTAAATAGAGTGAAATTCCAATTAAGGAAAATTATACAGTATAGGCTATACTTCCAGTCCCAATAATATATCAGATCAGATCACCTGAAAAGCCTTCCCAAAGAAATTTCATCCAGAAAAGATAAATCAAAATCATTTTTAAAATGAACTTTTTAACTACCTGAAAAAAAAAAAAACTTCAAGTGCCAGTAACACAGAAAAATAAATTAGGATTGAAAGTTGACACTGCTTCTGCCCTAAAATGGGTTACTAGCCTTAAGCTATACCTTTGCCTGTAACTCATATGAGCCTTTTGAACCTTGTTGAGACTTTTTCTATTTTTTTAAGATTGTTAAAAAGACTTTTTTTTTTTTTTTAAGATTATTCATGAGAGGCCCAGAGAAAGGCAGAGACAGAAGGAAAGGGAGAGGGAGGCTCCCTATAGGGAGCCCAATGCAGGACTGGATCCCAGGATCCCAGGATCACAACCTAAGCCAAAGGGAGATACTCAACCAGAGATGAGCTACCCAGGAGTCTCCTTTGGTGAGACTTTAGAATTGAGATCCCTCTTTCTCCATCACACTGTAATACACAAATAAAGCAAAAACCCAGGAAGGGCTATAATTTTAGTAAAAGGGACCTAGACAGCTCAGTAAAACAAGAAAAGTAAAGAGACTTAGGCTTAGAAAGTAACAAAACAATCATTACTCCCTGATTATATGATGAACTACATAGGGCATCCAAAACAATCTATCGTTAGAATGCGAGTTCAGTAAAGTTGCTGAACAATATACAAGTACAATATACAAACAGCAATTTGTTTCCCATACTAATTAATTGGTTACTGGTGGCTACAAAATGTATTTGTATAAAAATTTTTCATTCACAAAAACAAAAATCATAAAGAACCTAAGAATAAATCTAACAAAAGATTTGTGAGAACAATATAACTGCATTGCAGAACATTAAAGAATACTTAACCAGAAATATATACCATAGGACTCCAATAAGACAATTATCCCCACTGTAGCTTATAAACTCAATGAAATTTCAATTCCAATCCCAACATGGTTTACTGGATTTTCTTTGAGATGGGGATAGAATTTGACAAGCTGGCTTAAAATTCATTAAGAGCGAAGATTTACATTATCAAACTTTAAGACACATCAAAACTGTTATAATTAATACAATACGATAATGACATGAAAGCAGGCAAATCAAGTAAGACTATGGTATAGAATAGACTCTAGAAATGAACTCATGTAGTAAATATAAAACTTTTTAACAAAATTTAAAATAACCCACAGAAGAAACAACAAGTGCTGATGAGTTTCTGGAGGAAAAGGAATCTTCATGCACTGTTGGTGGGAATGCTAACTGGTGCGGCCACTATGGAAGATAGTATGGAGGTTCCTAAAAAAGTTAAAAATAGAATTGCCCTATGACCCAGTAATTGCGCTACTGGGTATTTACCCCCCAAAAATACAAAAACATTAATCCAAAAAGATATATATATATATATATATATCTCCCTATGTTTACAGCAGCATTATTTACAACAACCAAATTATGGAAGCTGCCAAGGGTCCATAAAAAAGACTGAAATCTTGCCATTTCCAATGACATGGATGGAGCTGGAGGGTACAATGCTAAGTGAAATAAATCAGAGAAAGACAAATATCTTATGATTTCACTCATAAGAGGAATTTAAAAAACAGAACAAGCAAACAAAGGGGGAGAAAAAAAGACATGCCAAGAAACGGGAAGTATGTGAGGGGATGAGTGAAATGGGAGATGAAAATTAAAGAGTTCACTTGTCATGATGAGCACTGGGTAATGTACAGAATTGCTGAACTGCTATTTTATACACTTGAAACTAATAAACACTGTATGGTAACTATACTGGAATTAAAATTTTAAAAATAAATTTTAAAAACCCACAAATAGAAAAAATACCTATAATGCTAATACCAAAAACATTAATATCCAGATTATAAAAAGAATTGCCATAAATCAATATAAAAGCCAATACCTGGCAGGAAAAAAAATTAGCTAAGGGCACAGAGAAAAGATTCACAAAATAGGAGACGAGAATGAACAAGACCCACACAAAGATGTTCAACTTCACCAGTAATCAAAGTGATGAAAAGAGTTTATCTCTCAGAGAGGTAAAAATCAGTGGCTGGATAAAACAAAATCTTCATTAATGAATGGGGAAACATGCTGGTGGGTACAACATGCCCACCAGAGGTAGAGTACTACTTCTACTTTGGACTGAACTTGGCATATTCAGTAAAATGAAGTAGCACCTACACCTTATGATCCAGCAATTCTACTCTTGTGTGTCTGTCCTAGATAAAGTTACACGTTGACTAGGCACTTACTTACAAAGCTATTCATTACAATATTATCTGCCAAAGGTAGGACTTACCTTAGTATAAAACTGAGTTTTATTCAACACAGAATACCAAACAGCAGTTAAAAAGAATGAACTAAACCTACATGTGTCAAGAAGAATACATCTAGAAAACAATGTATGAAAATTTTTCAAGTCATCTTTTATGTAAATGTTTCATATGTACAAAAGAACAGACATGATGCACAAGAACTTCAGGATAATGAGTACCTCTGAAGGAGGGAGGAAAGGTTGCGGGCGGGGGGGGGGGAGTAGAATTTTAAAAGTAGAGAAAAAGCAAAGGAGGCAAAAAGTTAACATCTATTTGACCTTCAGTCTGGGTACAAAGGTGTTTATTGCATTGCTTTCTGTAAGCTTTTGGTTTTTTTTTTTCAAAATATTTCATAATTTACATAAATTTTTAAAAGAAATTGAAAATAGTAAGCTTGCTGATTATGAACAGCAATTCTAGAGAGTACAACTGAAATAACTAGAAAGGGAAAAAAAAGACTTTCGTTAAGGTAAAAAATTAGAAAATGTTATGAAGATGATTCAGAAGATAGTGCACCTGCTGACGAAAAAAGGGATGAGAAACAAGTCTCAGACTTCTTGAGGAAAACAGAAATTGGGCCTCCTGGCCAGACGATTTTGTCTCAACAGGACCAAAATAAAGTAAATCCAATTAGTTTATTATCTCAGCTCACTTGGCCTGGCATCATTGTGATTCTCATCAATTCTGATCACTATACATTATGAAAATGACTGTACTAAACTGAGTCTAATAGGTGCAAGGCATTCTGCTACATAATACAAGCAACTGATGGGATGCCTGGGTGGCTCAGGAATTGAGCATCTGCCTTTAGCTCAGGGCATGATCCCAGGATCCCAGATTAAGTCCCTGCTTCTCCCTCTACCTGTGTTTCTCCCTCTCTCTATGTCGCTCATGAATAAATAAATCTTTTAAAAAAATAATAATACAAGGAACTGAAATAGATATATTACCAGTTCTCGGGAAACTTATCATTTAGTGTGCAAGCTAAGATATATCTGTACATAAAGAAAAAAAAAAAAGCCCTAGCACTTAACACTTGAACAAGTGCTACTAGAACTCAAAGGAAGAAAAAAATCCATCAGGTTGCTGGGATGTACATGAAAGGCTTTACCTACAGCAGTGAAACTAAAGCTGAGTACTGAAGAAAAGGAAGCAATTCAAATGGTATAAAAATTAGCATTCTAGGTAGAAAAAAAAAGTGGCAAAGAAATGTAGATTCTGAGGACAAAAATATAAAGTGTAAATGCTTGGAAACTTTTGGATCTTAATTAGAAAAGTAAAATACTCTGGGCCTCCTGGGTGGCTCAGTTGGCTGAGCATCCAAATTGTGATTTCAGCTCAGGTGATCTCAGGGTCATGGGATTAGGCCCCATAGGAGGCTCCATGCTCAGAGGAAAGTCTGCTTCTCTCCCTCTTCCTCTATCCCTCCACTACTTGTGCACACATGCACTCTCTTGCTCTCTAAAATAAGTATATAAATCTTAAGAAAAATAAAATACTCTAACAATAAGCAATCTGTAAATTAGATTAATCAGGGTTCTTGGTTGCAAACAACAGAACCTATTTCAGGAAATTTCAACAAAAAAGGCATTTATTAAAATATATTAGGTGATTCAAAGAACTCCCCCCAAAAAGCCCAAGAATCAGCTTGGAGGTATACAGCCAGGAAAAATACCTAAGTCTCCCCACCAAACTATTCCCACCTTTGAGCCCTCCTACCATGAAAGTGGAGCCTCAAACAAAGGGCTCACTAGGATGTCTCCCACTGCTGCCTCTAAAAGCTTAATCTCCTACCTTCTAACATCCACATTAGCAAGCAATTCCAAGTAAGAGCTGTTACCTTGCAATTATCTCTTCTGAATTCATGTCTTACACAGTTGCTTCCGATGAAAAGAAGCTAGGTCACATGCCTGTGTCCTAGCTGTAAGGGATGCTAGAAAATTTTAGTTTTGCCTTCTATAGGGCTCCTAACATAAAAATTTCTCCAACACTAAGAAGTTATTTGAAATGAGACCAAATACAGACCAAGCCTTGGCTATCAAACAACATACACATTGATTCCAAACTTCAAGCTCCAAACAAGGTTCTCAAGCCAGATAGATTATAACTAAACATTGCACGAATAAAACTCTTTCTGTTCCTCAAAGGGAGATAAAAACCAGACTCTTATTAGTTGTTGCACACAGCTCCAAAATCAGAATCTCTGGCTGATGCTCCTTCCCTTCTGGTTTCTTCTATAACCCATGGACTAAACTAAAAAGGGGAATAGAAATGGAAAAACAAGTGAAAATATTTTTTTTTTAATATATAAACAAAGAAGGAAAACTTAACAGGTTTTACAGACCTAAGTCAATTCTAGGAACCATGTGAAGAACTACAACTCATTCTTATAATAGATCAAGTCAGACCTTCACTTGTGAGTCCTAAAATTTTTGTCATATAGATCAAGTAAGACCTTAATGGGCTACCCATCTATTTTAGACCTCGGGATCCCATTATCATTTAGCTACAGCCACAAAGAAGCAATCAGGTCAGTGCATCTCTGATCATCATGCCTGTCATGCTAACTTATGCAAATAATGCCCACCATGAAAGTTAGAGCCACACAAGAATCTTACCACCTGAAATCAGAAAAACATTTCAACGGTACTATCTACTCCTACCTACAGACAATAGCAATTATAATGCAAAATAATCATAGATGCTGGCACTGTCCTCAAAGTATTTCTCATTACCTGGGGAATGAAGTATCTTCCAGACCTCTTAATGGATAATGATGAAGATGAAATAAGAGAGATGGTTGAATGGTTGCAATGAAACATCCACTCCATCAGTCCTATTATGTCCCTTAATCTTCCAACTTCTTCCTCTATATTACACCACAAATTTGTAGGCATTCAACTTCATTTAGTATAGGCTAATGCTGAGATCAATGAAAGGAGTAATTACAACATCTTCTAGTTGCTTGAGCTAGAATCCTGACTATAGAATCTCTAGTAATTGCAACACCATGCCAATATACTGAGCCAAATGCAAAAGCATGTTTCTCTCATCATCAGAATCCATTTCTAAACATATTACTGAAGCTTTGCTGGTATGTTAGCAAAAATCTTTTTATCAGAATGTTAATATATAATCCTTTTCTTCCCATTTTGACTATGCAAAGGTATAGCATGCTATAATCTACTCCAGTTACGGATCTGAAAACAATGAGGATTGTGAAAGGGGTATAACAAAACTGGCTTCCCCTTAAATGATAACCATCATAAACTAGATTGTTAAAGGTCCTCAAATAACACAAAGACAGCTTCTGCCAGCATGAGAGACTTAATGACATTTGGAGACTTAACGTACTATGTGTCCATAATTCCTCATATAAGGAAAATTTATTTGAAAGATTATTAGCAGCCATAAATCTGTCATATCTCCAAATAAAGGGGGGGGGGAGATATTTACTACATTGCTATTTCATCTCCAAAATCTTCTTGAAATTAATAATATAAGATTATTCTAATTGGCTATTCTATTATGTATTTAGTATTAATTGTTACAACTTCTACATACTAATAAAGGAGCATGATGTACTCAAATTCAAGAGCAATAGAATTTATGCCTCTAGAGGGCAGCATTTCTCATAGGATACAGAAGTTTGACTTTAAAAAGGAATTTCATTGTCCAAAGAATTTAAGAAATCCAGGATAAAAAATTTAGCAAGTTTCTTTCTTGTAAGTTGTCTCAAAGTCTCTAATATATTAACATAAATCTTCAAAAAGTCATCATTATGGTATATGGTGTTTCTCTGAACTTATTAATTGCAGAAATCTTTATTCAATAGCCACCTCTAGTGACTACTTCTACAGAGAGCACTTTGGAAACAATCTTGTAGACAAATTCGCTCAAGACAAGTTTCACTTCCTTCTTTATGCATAAACTAACTCTTCTGACTTTTAAAATAGGTTTCTAGATGTCTCCCTATTTTTACAAATCATGACTGAGAATGGAATAAAGACCACAACAGCATTTTTGTGGAAATCAAAAAGAATAGCTTAGTGCTGGGCTTGCTCAAAGGAAAATGGGGGGAAAAAATTTTAAGACTGGTGCTAAAAAAATTTAATTAATTTAATTTAAATAAAATAAAATAAAATAAAAAATAAAAAAATAAAAATAATAAAATATAAAATAAAAGACTGGTGCTATAACTTCTTGAGCTATGTCCCCTTCTAGCTTTAAAAACTACAAAATGAGTTGAAATATACTTAATGAAAAATTTTCATATTTATCCAAACTCAGAATATTAAATATTTGAGCTCCATTAATAATCTTCCCATAATCCATATCAACAGAAACGGAGTTTCCTAACCTGAAGATGTGCTATAAACCTGATGAGACCCTCTATAAATCTCTATAGATGAAATATTCTTATCTTTTTCTTTGCAAAAGAATATTCAAACAAAATTATTTGTTTAATTTTGGTCTTTCACCAAAATGATGAAATCATTTTTAGAAAACAGATATTGTTCTACTCTTCAAGTACTCTCTCGATAGGGGAGTGAGCCAGGTTTCAAATAAAATATGTGTAGCCAAATAATTTTTAACTTTAAGTCCAGTCTAGTTAACACAGTGTTACTTTGGTACAAGTGTACAATGTAATGATTCAACAACCCTATACACCACTCAGTGAGTGTTCATCAAGGTAATCTACTCCATAATACCTTTGACCTATTTCACCCAATTAAATAATCTTTTATCTATAACAATGTTTGAAATTTTTTTTAATCCATCATGAACTATGATGCATGCCACAAAGAAAACGCACGTCCTTCTAAGCAGTTGTTTCCAAGATTCTTGATTCAGATATTAGCATTATGAAAAAAAAAATCTTTAACCCCTAGTCTCAAATTGCCAAAATACTTGAAGCAAGCATATGACCAACTCTCAAAGTTTTAATTTCCAGACCTGAAACTAGAATATAAAACTATCAAAGGCTTAATTTGAAATATATTGGCCATTAGTGGCATGTGACTAGTATTAAAATAATAATAAAATATATATTAAATATATTAAAATGTGACTAGTATTACCAAGGAATTAAATTCTTATTAATTATAATTAATTATAATTAATTTTATCTAAATTTAAAAGCAGTGTAAATGTCTTTCTACTAAAGAGAATGTTACTGTCTTGATAGTACTACATTGCATTGTAACCGCTGCACTGTGTATTATACTGAGCACTATAATAAGTCATTTCTAGTTACATATAAAATTGATCTAGACAGCAACAATTAACTATTAAGCTGTAATGATTTCAAAAAGCTGGAATGATTTTTTTACACATATCATGTAATAACAGTGTAATGCATTTGCTTAAATATTTTTGGAAATAACACAAATTGCAGTGATGCCTATTTAAATCATAATGGTAACTAAATGGAGATATGTTTTCATTTTTACCGTAATTTTATTATTTAACATATTTTGAATATAGTTACTTTCTTTAAAAACAAATGAACAAAAAGGGGAGAGCAAGGTATGAACAAAATTTTTAAGTTAAAAAAAAAGGAATGCAAAATTAAGTGATGACACAGAAGCTAGTACTACCACCAAAACAGTGAGACTAGAAGGTACTCCACAAAGTTTACTATGAATAACAATTAAAATCAGCTGTGGCAGAGCAAAATAAAAAACTTGTTCCTTATGTTAAAAAAAATACTTTCAAATAAAAAAGTGGACAATATTAAGATATATTGTGAATTTTATAAAAAGTTTCCTCTCAGGATCCCTGGGTGGCGCAGCGGTTTGGCGCCTGCCTTTGGCCCAGGGTGCGATCCTGGAGACCCGGGATCGAATCCCACATCGGGCTCCCGGTGCATGGAGCCTGCTTCTCCCTCTGCCTGTGTCTCTGCCTCTCTCTCTCTGTGACTATCATAAATAAATAAAAATTTTAAAAAAAATTTTAAAAAAAAGTTTCCTCTCTATAATCAAAAGAGAAGCTACAAAATTAGTCACCTGATAACAATTAAATGTCTAACAAACGTTTTTAAATGCTTTTGAAGGGACACCTGGTTGGCTCAGCAGTTGAGCATCTGCCTTCCACTCAGCGCATGGCCCCAGAGTACTGGGATCAAGTCCCACATCAGGCTTTTTGCATGGGGCTTGCTTCTCCCTGACTGTGTATCTGCCTCTGTCATGAATAAATAAAATATTTAAAAATAAAATAAAATATAAATAAATGATTTTTAAGAGATCACTCTGGCCAGGTATAAAAAGCCTTAAATTCCTGCATCAAAGAAAGAAAAAAAAAGGAACCATATTTAGATGGAGAGATGATAAAGAAATTTCAATTATAGAAATTGTTGGAAAATTATGAGGAATAGTAAGGAGGATATTTTGTAAGAAATGAAGTTCTTAATATGAACCATCAAACAATTGCCCATCATATGGAAGACCTTTCTAAATACCAGAAATCAATAAATTCGTGGTGCCTGGGTGGCTCAGGTCGTGATCCTGAGTCCTGGGATTCAGTCCTGCATCATGCTCCCCCCAGGGAGACTGCTTCTCCCTCTGCCTGTCTTTGCCTCTCTCTCTCTCTCTCTCTCTCTCACTCACACACACACACAAATAAAATCTTAAAAAAAAAAAATCAATAGATTCAAAATTTGAGAAATAAACACACTGACAAATTAAAACCTTAGGCACATTTTGTTTGAAAGAACTTCCAAATTTAAGAAAAAAAAAGTCAATATGTGGCTTTAAAAAAAATCAAAACTGTGGCATATTTTTCAATTTTTACATCTTTCAAAGAATTTCACCTATATATTTAAAAGTAGTTTCTATCACAATAGGCAACTCCAACTATGTTTGGCCATAAGTAAGTAACCCATACTTACTCTCTTTAAAACAAGAAACTGATGTTTCTCTTTATTGTTTTATTCCACCGTATGATACACATTGAAAATATCTGTGCTCAGTTTTCTAGGGCAGACTTGAAAGGTGCCAGGGATTAGATTGTTAAAATCAGTAAGTATGTACATGCAAATGGTATGTATACTAGCCAGTTTATGAAACAATTGGAAAAAAGCAAAAGACAGTATATTTAATAATCTTGTGTTCTTTGCTCATTGGTGAGTAGAGGAAGAATTTCACGAAGATTTACTGTACTGTTAACTCTCATTCAAGAAAGGATTGCTTTTCAATATTCAATAATCAAAGACAAAAATGGCAATATACTTTACGAAAATACACCAGTACCTAGCTACATATACACAAGCCTAATCTGAAGAATCAAAGAAGGGAAACATTTATGACCTAGCTATACAGATGTGGAAATTTATGTTAAAACTGAAAGCTTTCATAATACAAATCAATAATAAAGATTTTCTACTCTTCCCTAATATGAATCAATATACAGATTTTAATTACAGTGTACAATGTTATGAAAACTGGCTGCAAAAATGACAAGAAATAGTTGAATACTTTGTTGATGCTGATTAAATTTAGAGCTGCTTTTCAACTTATACAATATTCTTTGGAATTTTATGTTAATAGCACTGGGTTTAACTCAAGAGTAGGTGAATTTGCTTAATTTGAGTAGTAGTTTTGAAGCAGATAAGCTGTTGCTTCAAAGTTTAATGGGTTCTACTTAAAGTATATGAACCAATTTATCAATTTGGATGCAGATATTAAAAGAAAATTATTTTTTGGTACTTAACTCAGACATTGAAAAACATTAAGTATATTTGGAACAACTTAGGTGTCTGAATCTACTTCTTCACCCATAAATTTTATGAAATCTAAATGAAGATTAAATATTTCTGAAGAAATTTTAGTGACTAAATTGAGGTGTAAAGTACCTGACCAGGTTTTGAATAATTTGTACAAAAAAGAAATGTAAAATATCTCAATATTTTTTAATTGACTATATGCTAAGATGATACATTAGATATATCAGATTAAGTAAAACTAATTTAGCCTCTTTTTTTGTACAGTTTTCTTAATGAGGCTACCAGAAATTTTCAAAAACTTTTTAAGATTTTATTTATTTATTCATGAGAGACACAGAGAGAGACAGAGAGAGAGAGAGAGAGGCAGAGACACAGGAAGAGGGAGAAGCAGGCTCCATGCAGGGAGCCTGATGTGGGACTCAATCCCAGCACTCCAGGATCACACCCTGGGCTGAAGGCAGGCACTAAACAGCTGAGCCACCCAGGGATCCCCAGAAATTTTCAAATTATATGTGATTCAAACTATAATTCTATCACACTGAGCCACTCTGGACAAAATTAAATATAAAATTAACTAAATATAAACATAATTAAGTTCTTGCAAGAAAAGAATATTCTATTTTTTTTCTTTTCTTTTTGCGGGGGCAGGGCAGAGGGGGGAGAGAGAGAGAGAGAGAGAGAGAGAGAGAGAGAACCTTAAGCAGGCTTCAACCACCACCCCCCAAGCCACAGAGCCCAAACAGATTGGATCTCACAACCTCCAAAATCACAACTTGAGCTGAATTCAAGAGTCAGATGCTTAACCAACTGAGCCACCCCAGGTGCCCCAAAGAGAATGTTTAGAACATCACTCTCAATCACCTGAAACATCGTCCTGAAAGTTCATGTTACAATAGCCCATCACACTATATGCAGAACACAGAGTAAACAAGTCTCAGCATCAGAATATAAATTTACCCAAGGAAAATTTAGTGATACACTATGTTTTTTAGCATTTACAGATGGATGGGTAATAAACAGGAGATAATATAAAAGAGGTAAGCTTCAGAGTTAAAATAGCTTAAAAAGTGACAAAAACTAAGACAGGAGAGACTCATTCTCTAGGAAACTAGTTACAAAATATAACAGCAAATTATACAAAGATAAGGAGAATATTAAAATTGGATGCTTATTAAAAGTAAGGACATGAACAATACAAAAGCAAAAAAGGGAATACTATCATACCTAAACATTCCAATTTTCTTGCTAACATGGATAGGCATCTCATATTCTATATATACTTCCTGAGGACATCATAATAGGCTCACACAAAAACAGAATGGCAAAGCAAAAGTATAGTACTTTTTAAGTTAGAAAATTTAATTTTAAGCTGGTAAAGAACAAGTCATGCCTTCTCATGCTTTCCACAGAGGCCTATAAGAATATCCATCACATGATACTAAATTTCTCCCTTTAGAATTTTCCAAGTGTAGTATTTTACAAGTTCAAAGTCACTCATAATTTTAGTTTCTTAAGAAGGAAAAGAAATGCACTTACACTGCCTAAAGAAATTTTATTTTTGAAAAAAATCAGCACGAGAAATTAATATTAAATACCATAGTACATTAGAACAAATATATATATACCAATAGAACATATACATCAATAGAACATAATTGAGAGCCCAGACATCAAACCATACATCTATGGCCAATTGATTTTCAACAAGAGTACCAAACCCATTCAATAGAAAAACAATGGTTGGTCTCCTCAACAAATAGTGCTGGGACAACTGGATTTCCACAAGCAGAAGAATGAAGTTGACCCCTGGCTCATACCAAAAGTTAACTGAAAATAGATCAACTACCTAAACCTAAGAGTTAAAAATCACAAAACACACAAAAATACTGAGATAAATGTTCATGATCTTGGATTGCCATGGTCAGGGCAATGGAGTCCTAGATATGACATCAAGGCATGAGCAACACAAGAAAAAACAAATTGGATTTCAAAATTTAAAACTTTTGTGTTTCAGTGGTGGCGGAAAGGGAGGTGGGTGGGGGGTGGTGGTGACTGGGTGATGGGCACTGTGGGAGGCACTTGATGGGATGAGCACTGGGTGTTATGCTATATGTTGGCAAATTGAACTCCAATTTAAAAAAAAAAAAACTTTTGTGTTTCAAAATATATTATCAACAAATTTAAAAGGCAATCCACTATACAAGTGAAAATATCTGTAAAACACATATCTGGTAAGGGTTTAATATCTAAAACATAATGACAAAAAGAGAAATAACCTAATTTAAAAATGGGCAAAGGACTTGAATGGACATTTCTCCAGAGAATATATACAAAGGCCAGCCAATAAGTTTATAAAAAAGTACTCTACATTTAGTCATTAGGCAAATGCAAATCAAAACCATAACAAGATACCACTTCACAATTACTGGAATGGCTATAATTTTTTAATATTTAAGTAAAAGATTTTTTAAATAAAAATAATAAGTACTGGCAAGGATGTACAGAAACTGTAACCTTCATACATTATTGGTGGGAATGTATAATAATACAGCCACTGTAGAAAATATTTTGACAGATGCTCAAAGAGCTAAACATAAAATTACCATATGACCCTGCAATAATCCCATCCCTAGGTATAAACACAAAAGAGTTGAAAAAAGAGACTAAGAAAAGAAAAGAAGAGAAAAAAGAAAAGAAAAGAAAAAAGAGACTCAAACAGAGACTGATACACCAATGTTCACTGCAGCCTTATTCACAATAGTTAAAAGATGAAAGTAATTCAGGTAGTCATCAGCAAATGAACAAATAAACTATGGTATACACAAACAATGGACTATTATGCAGCCATAAAAAGGAATGAAGTTCTGACACATGCTACAACATGGATGGACCCTGAAAACATGTTAAGTGAAGTAAGTCAGAAACAAAAGGACAAATATTATATGGTTTCACCTACAGGAAATAGGTAGAATGAACAAATTCATAGAGACAGAAAGTAAGAGGTTATCAGCAGCTAGGGGAGAAGAGAATAGAGAGTCATTGCTTAATGGTACAGAGTTCGCCTTGGGAATGGAAAAATTTTGGAAATAAATAGTGGTGATGGTCACACAATATTGTGAATATTAGTAATGCAACGAATTTTGTATATTTAATATATGGCTACCAAAAGTTATTTTGACAAACAGCCTAATATGTCAACTTTCTTTCAAATTCAAAATCAACTAACATTAAAGTATTATGTCCAGTAAGATGGTATAAAATACTTTATATGACAGCAAATTATTTACAGAGCTTAATTTACAAACACATTTCTTCAAAATATCTCAATATCCCTAAGACTAGGTTAAAGAGGTAATATAACACAGCAGATAAAGTGGCACTCTTATTCCCTACTTCCACCAACAAACTGAAACAATTTACAGGGAATGTATACAGCAATGTTTCTCAAATAAGTACATCAGGATCACCTGGAGGGCTTATTAAAAGGGTCAGCTTCCTGTGGGTGGGTCCTGAGAAGTTTATATTTCTAACCAGTTTCAAGGTAAGACTGATAACTACTGCTGGTAGGGAACCACACTTTGAGAACTGCCGGTAAACGTAATTTACCAATTCAAGATAATATCAAGATAAATATCGGTCAGTAGGATGAATTATGTGGTGATAAAACAGCATAGTCTCTAAGAACATGGGGTCATCATGTCACAGTGTAAAAGCTCAAATATGTAGGAACTCACGGCCTGTAAATAATGCTTCACAATTTTTCCCTTTTCTAACCTTCCAGAGACTACAAATTCGAAGTTAAAATCTGTGACAGGAATGTGCTGTATATTATATTCACTAAGAGCAAATACATGTTAGCAAATACATGTTTTAGAAACTAAATGGGCAGAGAAGACTGAAATCTTTTGTAGACCCTATAAAGCCTAATCAAAAATGTACTCTGGATAGATGGCCAACCCACCTCCCATTCGGAAGTGAGCCAACAGAGTACTTCAGGCAAAGTCAGGATTTTTCTTAAGAAAAAATTCTGAAACCACTACAATAAATAAAATGAATGAATGAATGAATGAATGAATGAATGAGTGACATAAACACTTCTGTACCATAAGTATTGTAAAGAAGAAAAGTTTATTGTTACTATCAGATACCTAGCAAAACCAAAGAAATTTTTCAATCCTGTTTCCATGAATTTGGTACAATGTATGAAGAAATCCTCTGGTTTTAATTAGTACAAAATGAGTCTCCTGGGAACTAAACAGTCTGCTACAAAGAGAATTACTGAACGTAAACTAATTTCTGTACAGTGGGGTTACATATCCAAGATCATCCAAAGTGATAATTTTAAGCCAGAAAGATTTTTAAAAGATGCTGAGATACAACTATTGGGGGGAAAAGCATGGAAGAATCCCAATCTCAAATAAAAGAATATTTCTTGGTGAAATTGCTGATTCCAGGGCTAGGGCAAAAAAAGTACAAGATGAGCATGAAATATGCTGCTAGAAAATCAGTCAGTCATCAAAAATGATGCACCAGGAGCCTCCCAAGGGCCAAATTTGAGATAATCAGAATGCAAGATGAGTAATGATAGTGATAGATTAAATCCATAGAATAAGAATCAATGAATCCATTTTATATAAGTAAAATTAAAATCTGCAAATCTATTCTAATATAAATAAAAAAGTAAATACATACATAAGGGGAGAAAGCTTTTCCCTATAGGAAAACTCCAAGCAATAAATGCAGAAAGAATGACAAAGACAGAGAATCACCATTTGGCAGACACCCTAATGATAATAATTTCAGGTAACAATCATCAATGAAAGTAAAATTAGAGAGCAAGAGTATGATAAGAAAATAATCACCTGGACACAAAGTATCTCCCTACAGGATACTTACTAATTACAAAGGAAAAGCACGATAGCAGATATGCCCAACTAATATCACCCTAACCAAGTAAAGAAAGTATGTATTTTTATCACTGGTAAGAGTACATACAAATCAGTATCATGTGTCTCTTAATAAGATTCATGGTATCACTTCCATGACTAAAAATTCTGTTTCCAGGACAGAAAATTCCTAACTAAATTAACTAAAAATTCCTAACATTAATTGAATCATGAGGAAACCACACAAATCCAAATTTGGGACATTCTACAAAATTAATGACTAGTACTCTTCAAACCATAAAAGTCATAAAAGACAAAGAAAGATCACAGAATTGTTTCAAATTAAAGAAAACTAAAGAGTCCATGATAACTAAAATGCAACATGTGATCCTGCACTGACTCCTAGACCAGAGTAAGAACACTAGTGAGACAACTGGTGAAATCAGAATAAAACCCGGAGATCAGATAACAGTATTGTATCAATGTTAATTTCCTGATTTAGATAACTGCATGGTCACTGTTTTTAAGAGGCTAACATTTGGGGAACCTGGATGAAGAACATATGGGAATTCTTTGTAATATTTTTACAACTTTTTCCTGAGTTTGAAAAAAAAAAAAAAAAACAGTAAAACTGCCAATTAAACAAAGCTGGTAGGTCCAAATAGTCTTGTTTTTGTATCATATCAAATTATTAATGTATTTTTGAAGAAATTACTGCTTTACTCAAACTTTCACAGGGATAATAAACAAAATGATGTGTCCTAGAGTAGATATTTAGGTTAAGTAACTTAACATACCATTGTTCCCTGCGGATAAAGAATTAAGATATAAGGAGAAGCCAACAAAAATCACAAATAATCTGCCAATATATTTTACAACAGCAGTTTTCAATTGGGAGCATACTATAACCCTTAAGAAGTGTTGGAAGTTGCTTTCTGAATTCGTAGTTATACACAATTGTAACACAATGACATCACAATGGAGGAGGGGACCAGGAGAGCATAAGACCATTTAACCAATGGGTTACCTTATCCAAAATACCAAGAGCACCCTTACTGACAAATACTCCTTCCAAAATGCTGAAGAAAGTGACAGTGGTCAACAATGGAGAGTTCCATTTGTTACTACTATAAAATGTCAGTCTGTGAGGCCCTGATCTACAGAACCTCCAGTTCAGGAAGGTTAAAAGGTCTGTTTTAAGCCATTCAGGCAATTAGCTGTGATTTCAACTAAGGTCTCCTGCACTCCTTGAAGTATGAGAGGAGAAAACAAAAAGTAAAGCAGAGGACTGTCCAAAACAGAGCCACAGAAACATTCTCAACACTCATGAAATGGGTAGCATATACACGAAGATGCTCATGGTAGCATTTTTTCTAATACTTACAAAACAACTGGGAACAACTTAAACACCTAGTAGTTAAATTACAACATATCTCACCATTTTGCTGGAAGAGTTGTAATAAGTTTTACAGCTCTCATGTTAATAAACACTAAATTATAAAAAGAGCTTAAACTGGAGCACTTGGGTGGCTCAGTTGGTTCAAAGTCAACTCTTGGTTTCAGCTCTGGTCACAGGTAAAGGAATCAAGCATGGGGCCCTAAGCTCAGTGGGTAGTCTGCTTGAGATTCTTTCCCTCTGCCCCTCCCCGTGCACCCACACTCACTCCCTAAAATAAATAAATAAATCTTTAAAAAGTACAAATAAAGAGTACAAGCGTTACTGAATTTCTATCAGAACAAAGAACTTTCATCTCTAAAGGACTCACCTTTCATGTAAAATTGTGTATCTGCAATACTAAACCCCTGTAAGTAAAACTGCTGATTCAAAAGGCATATGCACTTTATTTTCATAGATAGTGTCAAAATGCTCTCCGAAAAGGCCGCATAAATTTATATTCCTAACAACAAGGAGTAAGGACTGTGAAAGAGTACTATAGATCCCTCCAGCCACAAGTCAAGCCCTTATTAAGGGCAGAACTAGACTTTCTGCAACTAAAGAAATATTGGGAACACTAGGAGACTGACCCAAGATGATGTTAAGGGACAATTAGGAAACTTCAAAATACAATGGCTGGAAAACTTTCATGACTGTACTCAGAGTTCAGTCCATTTAATAAAAAAGCTAACCTTACAAAGTCCTTTTATAGTATCTTTTATTTTACTCTTTAAATCATCTTTTGCATAAAAAAATAAAGCGATGAACAGCTCATTTATTTTCCAAATGATTAGAAAGTTGTTGCAACATCATGCAAATCACCCTTTTTTCTCCCACCAATGTGATGAGAGATAAACAGCTATATAATTGAGATCTCTTTCTAAGCACTTTATTCAAATTCATCCTGGAGTTTTTATTTACTGTCATTTTGTTATATTTTTTTAATATCAGAAATGGCTCTTTTGAAAATTGCAAGGCACACAGAGGCTTCAGAATGCAAAGCTTCTTAAAGTACTGACCCAGAAAATAAAGTCTAGAATTCTATTTTATCTCCCCAAAAAGATGCTAGCTTGACTTCTTTCTCCTTTTGCTCATCGAATGCAACATGGATATAACACAAAGAACAGGAGCTTATTTAAAATCTGAAACACCTGAATTAGCATCCTGATCCCTACACTGGTTGCATGACCATGACACCAATTACTTAAAATTTTGATCCTAAAAAAAAAAAAATTTGATCCTACATTTTTTCATCTATAAACAAAGTCCAAAAAAAAAATAATAATAATCCATAGTTTCCATTTTCCTATTTGTATTTCCTTACCTTTTTTCTATGCTTAAAAGTACAGGTAACATAATTTCAAGTGGATATATACCTTCTGACTCAGTAATTTCACTTCGGAGGAATTATTCTGCAGGAAAAAAAAATGATGAAGTTCTCAATGTTCTATTATGAAAAGATCTCTAAGATATACTGTGAAATTAAAAAAAAAAAAAGAAAGTGGGAGGGACACCTGGGTGGCTCAGTTAGTTAAGTATCAGATTCTTGATTTCAGCTCAGGTCATGATCTCAGAGTCCTGAGATGGAGTTGGCTACGTGCTAGGTGTGGAGAGTGCTTAAGATTGTCTCTCTCCCTCTGCCCCACCCAACCTCCTCTTAAAGGAAGAGAAGAGAAGAGAGGAGAAGAGAGGAGAAGAGAGAAGAGAGAAGAGAGGAGAGGAGAGGAGAGGAGAGGAGAGGAGAGGAGAGGAGAGGAGAGGAGAGGAGAGGAGAGGAGGAGAGGAGAAAGAGAAGAGAAGAGAAGAGAAGAGAAGAGAAGAGAAGAGAAGAGAAGAGAAGAGAAGAGAAGAGGAGAATGCTTCCTCCCCACTCCTGATGTCCAGGTGGAAGGGCATCCCACACTATGTTCTCTTTCAGTAAAATGGGAGAGAAAACCACTATGTGTATTTGTGTGGGGGCATTGTGTGTATATATGTGTAAAGACATCGCAGAAATATTTTTAAGTTTATGTAAAAATATTTCATTTTTACTATTTCAGAAATGTCAAAAGGAGAAAAAAAAATGGACTCTATCTGGGTAAGGGAAAAAACAAAAAACAAAAACTGAGGCCCCAGAAAAAACAAGCTGCTAATAGTGTTAACCAGTAAACAACTAATTTGAATGAGTTCCATATATGAAAGGCTGATTCAAATGAGGTGTTTTTTCATATAATAGAAGATGAATATGTCTCTGTTTGACATTATGGACAAATACAGGAAAAGATATTTCTTTACTATTATTTTTCTTTTTATTCTATTCTAGCACTTGCCTTTCCTATAATTCTCAACCATATACATACATATATATATATACATATATATATGTACATACATATATATATGTGTGTGGTGCTTGGTTTGCTAATGTAGATTTTCATTCTTAAAAAATTTAAGTAATTTTTTAATGAATTCAATTGACAGTAAATCAAGTGTCTACATAATCTATCATTCATACATAATACATATTTAGAAATAGTAAAGAATACCACCACAATGGAAAAGAAGAATGTAAAGGAAAGCAACTTAAGGTCACACTACGTAAGACTTTCAAATATTTTATGTTGTGTTACATAAGCAATAGGAAGCCACTGAAAGTCAACTGAAGAATGAGGGATCAAGTGAAGAAAGTAATGTTCTTGGAGAACAAACGTGATCTCAAAAGCTAGGGTGATTTACTTATAATAGCCAAAACTAGAAATGCAAATGTCCATCAACTGATGAATGATAAACAAAAATACATGTTATATAGCTCCATGCAATGGAATACTATTCAGCCATAAAAAAGAATAAAGTACTGATACATGCTACAACATGGAAGAACCTTGAAAACATGATGCTAAATAGAAAGAAGGCCGTAAATCATATGATTCTATTTATGATATGTCCAAGACAGGCAAATCCATAGAGACAGAAAGTAGATTCCTGGTTGCCAGGGAGCTGAGGGAAAGGGAAATGTAAAGTTAACTGTAATAAGCATGGGGTTTCTTTTGGGATGATGAAAATGCAACAGAATTAGACAACAGAGATGGATCCAAAGCTTTGTAAATGCACTAAAGCCCACTAAATTGCATACTTTCTTAAAAAGGGTAAATTTGGGGGCAGCCCAGGTGGCTCAGCGGTTTAGCGCCAGGGCTTGATCCTGGAGTCCAGAGATCGAGTCCCACGTCAGGCTCCCTGCATGGAGCCTGCTTCTCCCTTTGCCTGTGTCTCTGCCTCGCTCTCTCTCTCTCTCTGTCTCTCATGAATAAATAATTTTTTTAAAAAAGGGGTAAATTTTTTGGTATGTGAATTATATTTCAACAAGAAAAGTTGAGGGTATGTATAAAAGACTGCAATCAGGAAAAATAGAAAGCAACTACACTGGTTTAGAAATGAGTACAGAAAAACCATCAGGATTTCTATTGTTAACTCCAATCCAGAGAACACTTCAGATTACTGTGTTTCAGAGAACACTAACTCACAGAGAACCCTTAATAGGATATTGCCTGAGAAATAGAATGAATAAATTTGAGGCAAAAGGACTGTCAATAATACTTAATAAGAGAAAAGAATTAAGACATAAAAGGAATATATTTTCTCTTTGATTTAAAATGAGACATTCACAAAGAGGAAATTTTAAAAGTTTTAACATTTGTAATTTTTAAATTGAGGAACAAAGGGCAATTTGTAGTCTCCTATCCAGACTTCTCCAAATTTTCAACAATGACATTACTTGTATAATGAGGAAAATGTATAAAAAACATTTTTATCTTTATAAACAAAACCTTTTGTATCTCAACCATAGAAGCCATCCTGAAACATGAAAGCCCTAACTTACTAAACATTACTAAAGCCAATTTCTTGTGGAATCCACATGCTTTTGCTTCAAATAGAAAAAAACAGAACAAAAACCTTCATAATCTACATCTGCATTGTCCCATATGGTAGCCATTACCTAGTGAGCTCTTGAAATGTGGCTAAATCCTCATTAACATGTGCTGTAAGTATAAAACATACACCAGATCTCAAAGAGTTAGTACTAAAATAGGAATCCAAAACATACCATTAATAAGTTCTCATAGTTTTCATATTGATTACATATAGAAATAATAGTAGTTGGATATATTATGCTAAATAAAACTATTAAAATTGTCACCTGTTTCTTTTTAGCTTTTTTAATATGGCTACTAAATAATTTAAATATAGAAAAAAATAAATTTGGGTATCTAGCTTGCACTACATTTCTATTGGACAATGTTGTGTTAGATGGCAGCTAAATGACCTTTTGAGAGCTTCACTTGAGTTCTCCCTCAGTTCCTTTTTCCTTATGCTCCAGGAAGTAAGACTTTTATCCAGAGTGTTTCCTGCACTGGAAAACGCTGCACACACTAAGCAACATGAAACACGCAATAACCATTAGAAGTACTATGAGAGAAATCCTTTGTTTCCTAAAATTCAAACTGTACTACAAATTTTAACAAAAAAGAATTGAAATGAGTACACTTTGAGATTCTCCTGGGGAGTTATGACTATTTTAACAAGTGAAAAACCTCAGATAATAACAATGTAAAATTTTTTAGGAGCTTGGAATTCCTAGTCGAAAATTACTTCTGTTTTTGGCCCAACAAAGACAAGAAGTGGAAAAGTGGATGGGGAAAAAATGCAAGCATATACACAATTTAGGACAACCAAATCTGAGTAGGGTGAGAAAAAATATCTAGGCAAAGTAGAGGTTTGTGTTCCCAAAATTGTGTTCAGAAAACCTCAAGGAGGATCATTTCACCCCCACAGTGAAAGAATAAACCTGAGACCTAATAGAGAAAGTGGTATTTCTCCAAGAATAAGATCTGAAGAAAACACAAAAATTAAGAATATCCTGTCTCCATATCCTTTTTTTCCTCACTGTTTAAAAATACCAGAAAATGCTAGTTAATCTACATTAACAAAAATTATATCAGTGACTGCCTGGGGCTAAAGGACTGACTGCCAAGATCACAAGGAATCTTCTGAGAGTAAGGGGAAATGTCCTGATTGTGGTAGCGGTTTCATAAGTATAAACACTTATCAAAGCTCATCAAATCATATACTTTAAATGGATGTAGTTTACCGTATATACTGTATCTCAATAAAGCTAATTAAAAATAAAGAGGAAACAAAAAAAGCAAAAAAGCAATCCATTTGTCCTGTGGCAGTCAAAATATAGCTGCCATTCTCTGTGTGTCTGTGAATTTAGTCATGATCGTTTATATCACCATAACTTGTACTGAATTCTGTGTACTTCTGGCACACACATGTCATGTTTACTTCTCAATTTTAGATATCCTCTAAAAGATTACACCATGGGGGCACCTGGCTGACTCAGAAGAACATGGTTCCTGATCTCAGGGTCACAGGTTTGAGCCCACACAGCAGAGATTACTTAAATAAATTAACTTAGAAAAGATTACACTATGATTCATCATTGAAACAAAAAATTATGCTTGCAAAAAACTAGATCAACACAGTAGTGGGGAATAAATCTGATACTCATGAAACAAATATCTGTGCTTGGAAGAATGACTACAATTCCATTTTTTTTTTTTCAGAAGGCAACATACCAGTACCAATATTGGATTGTATCATACTTTAATACACCATTTTTCTTCCTTAATGATACACAAAATAACTTATCTTATAATTGATCATGTGGTAAGCAGAATTCTAAGATGGCCCCAAGATTCCACACCTTAGTATACACATCTTCTCAAAGTTATATAATCAAATATTAATCTAGGTGCTCTATGAAGAAATAATACAGCCATAATTAAAATCCCTAATCAGTTCACTTAAATTAGAGTTATTCTTGGTGAGGCCTGACCTTTTTTTTGTTGTTCTTTTTTTTTCTTTTTTTCTTTTTTTTTTTTAAGAGATCAGTTCTTAAAAGGCAGAGATTCCAAGGGAGAGAAATTCTCCCAGCATCTTTCTCAATAACTGTGCTGTGAACTGCCCAAAGAGAGAACCACCTAACCAACCACTCCTTGGTAGAAGACTCAAGGAGTGGTCCCTGACTGATGGCAAACAAGAAAAAGGAAAGCCATTCCTACAAACACAAGGAATTAAATTGTGCCAACCAACAGTGTGCCTGGAAGAGGATTCTGAACCTCAGATAAAACTGCAGCCCTGGCTGCCACCTTGATTTCAGCCTCTAAGACTCTGAGGACAGGACCCAGCTAAACCATGCCCAGATTCCAGACCTATGGAAACTGAGATTGGCTGCTAAAATTGTGGTAATCTGCAATGCAGCAATGGAAAGCTAATATAGATGCCTCCTTTGATTTGAGGAAATATGGCTTATATTATTTCTCTCAAAGCCTGTTAATCTTTATGCTCTCGTCAAAACAATATCTAATACTTCACATTATTATGAGTGAGAAGATTCAATTTCACAAGTCAGCAGGATAAGATATTACTACTCTCAAAACTTTACAGGTAAAAAAAGCTTTATAGCGCCTAAAAGTTTATTTCTTCCATCAACTGAGCATGAATACACTGCTATAAACTTAGTATATTCGTTTCCACCTTTCAAAATCAACGACATACAAAAATAAATACATCAACCTCAGTCCTTATCCATTTCTAATGGAATGAAAGTAAAATTGAATGTGTGGTGAGAAAAGCTAATTTTGAGATCTAACATGGCCATATACTTTTGACAATCTAGTTACTAAGAACCTCAGGGAACTCAGCTATCTTTAAAAAAGGAAATAAAAAAAACTGAATTAAATCTGGAGTCTAATTAATAGAAGAAAAAATACAGGGGCAGCTGGGTGCCTCATCGGTTAAGCATCTGCCTTCAGCTCAGGTCATGATCCCGGGGTCCTGGGATCAAACCCCACATTGGGGCTTCTCCCTCTACCCCTGCTCATGCTCGCTTTCTCTCTCTCCATCTCTCACTCTCTCTCTTATAAATCTAAGAAAGAAAGGAAGAAAGAAAGAGAGAAAGAGAGAAAGAAAGAAAGAAGAAAGAAGAAAGAGAAAGAAAAAGAAAGAAAAAGAAAAAGAAAAAGAAAAAGAAAAAGAAAAAGAAAAAGAAAAAGAAAAAGAAAAAGAAAAAGAAAAAATACGTACATATATAAATGGATAATAGGGGATCCCTGGGTGGCTTGGCGGTTTGGTGCCTGCCTTTGGCCCAGGACATGGTCCTGGGGACCCAGGATCAAGTCCCCCATCGGGCTCCCTGCATGGGGCCTGCTTCTCCCTCTGCCTGTGTCTCTGCCTCTCTCTCTCTCTCTCTCTCTCTCTCTCTCTCTGTGTCTCCCATGAATAAATAAATCTTTTAAAAAAATAAAAATAAATGGATAATAATGTACACTTTGCCAGCCTTATAGAGTACTTAATTAAATGCCATTGAAAACAGCCTGTACTTCTACAGACCTTACTATGTGTCAGGCACTGTTCAGTAACTACTAAGTAAGAAATAAATTTACAGATGATAAGTATAGTATAGAAGAGTGATCGAGGTCCCAGGGTCTAGAACCAGACTACGTGAATACAATTCCAGTTCCACCACTAACTAAAGGTGAGGTCCTGAGCATGTTTAACTTCTCTGTATCAAATTATCAACTACAAAATAGGGACATTAACAATACTTACCTCAGAGAGCTTTGGTGAAAATTTTTAAAAGTTACTACAAAGGATACAGAAGAGTGCCTGGCACACATTAAGCACTCAAATGTTGATATCAATATTATTTTTATAAGTGTCATATTAACATTCATTTCAAAGAAAGGCAATCCAACATAAAAGAACACTAATGAGCCAAGCTTTAGAACCCTAAAATATTAACAAGATTATCTAATTCCCTGTGACCCAACTCCTAAATTCTTTATCTACCAAAATTCAATTTTATTTAGAATTTTTAATCTTTACTAGAACACCATTCAGCCCACTGCTCTTAATGTTTGCAAGTAACTTTTATAAAATTTTAGAAAAACATAGAATTAGGGACACCTGGGTGGCTCAGCGGTTGAGCGTCTGCCTTTGGCTCAGGGGGTGATCCCGGAGTGGAGTACCAATATCGGGTCCCACATCAGGCTCCCTACATGGAGCCTGCTTCTCCCTCTGCCTGTGTCTCTGCCTTTCTCTCTGTGTGTCTCTCATGAATAAATAAAAATATTTAAAGAAGAAAATTTTTTAAAAACCACAGAATTTAAATTCTGAAAAGGGCAAAATTCAAATGTATATAACTAAAGTTACAATACAGTATTTAAAATGCAATCAAGGGGGAGATCCCTGGGTGGCTCAGCGGTTTAGCCCCTGCCTTCAGCCCAGGGCATGATCCTGGAGTCCCAGGACCGAGTCCCACATCGGGCTTCTGCATGGAGCCTGCTTCTCTCTGCCTATCTCTCTCTCTCCCCCCGCCCCCCACTCTCTGTGTCTCTCACGAATAAATAAATAAAATACTGTTAAAAATAAAATAAAATCAGGAGGAAAGAGGAAATCCTTTAAGGAGCATTTTAGATTTAGGTAACAAAATAAAATTGTGAAAACTATTTAAATCTCCTATGAACAATAAAAATAATATGCTCTATATTTATTAAATATAAAACACCTGGGCACCTCGGTGGCTCAGTAGTTGAACATCTGCCTTTGGCTCAGGGTGTGGTTTATATTTTAAAATAAAATCTTTAATATATATTGCTATATACACATATATTTATGCATGTATTACACATATATATATATAACACCTATGAATAAACTAACTCGGTAAGGAATACTCCTGTACAAAGTATGAAAAAGCAGGAAAAAGAATTTAAGATTTTATTTATTTATTTATTCATGACAGACACGGAGAGAGGCAGAGACTAAGCAGAGGGAGATGCCGGACTCGATTCCAGGATCCCTCTGGACCTGAGCCAAAGGCAGACGCTCAACCACTGAGCCACCCCAGTGCCCAAAAGAATTTTTTTAAATGACAAAAATAGCTTAAGAAATCACATAATGGAAACATGCAACAGATACTTATTGACTTGAACAATTTACACCTTAGAGACTACCAAGTGCTGATTCTTAAATTTTTTGCTATTCCTTCCAAGCATGCCATATTACACATTTTCAAATCCTAAATAATAGATTTCTGTGGCTCATCCTCAAAATAAGAATCTCTTCCAAAAAGAGTTCACTGTAACTGCAAAACACATTTTGTACACAGAAAAAAATAATAAAAATCACTGTGCTCCATAATCTTTCAGACAGATTTGGCCTAGACCGATTTCTTCTACTGCTGAAGACGTATCTGGGTCCTGATAGCCATAGCAAGAACAAGACTAAATTTAATGACAAATGCAGGTTTAGTGCAAGTCAATTCAAATTACAGGCTTAAATTTCACAATTATATTGTATAAGGCCATAAACCTGGGAATTGCTTCTCCAGGAGTCTGTTAATCGTCTTCCTTCTGACAAACACACACAGAATGAAATCCTATTACTTTCCCCCCTATCAGTACAGCTGATGACTTCCATTTTCAATAGAAAACTCTTCCACTGAAATTTAAGAGGCAGCATGCATGGTGATTAAAACAGACCATAGATAATATGGATCTTGATTTGAATCCCAGTTGTGAGTTCAAATTCCTATCTATATGTTCTTAGAAAACCCTCTGAATCTATTTCTTCTGTCATAAGACAGGCTTATTAATACCTATTTCATAGGAACTGCTGTGAGTTGACTAGTTAACACAAAAATCTTTAGCATAATGCCTGACGTATAGTAAACATTCAGTAAGTGGTAATAAGGGTTATCAATACAATAATTATCAAATTACTTATTTATCAAATTATCAAATCTGTATCTTATCCTCTAGATTCACACCCATCTCCCTTCTAGCTAATTCTTTATAAATAAATGGAAGCAGCTCTGAGGCTAAAATCAATCATCATCAAATGAAAAAGAGACCTAGTAGGCAACTTCCACACATCCAATCACCTTTTTTCTCTTTCATGCCTGAGTCATTATCCATACTCAACAGAAAATACATAATCACTCTGTCTGGGCCTAAATGTACAGAGGAGAACAGAGGCCTTTTACTTAAAGATACCTCATCCATGATGTAGCACTAATAGCACACATTTACCTTTTCAACAAGCTCAGCACTAGAATGACCCCACAGGTGAAATAGAAATCAACTAAAAGTATTTGTTAGATCAAAAGTTTCATTACTGAGTCAGGAAAAGAAAGGTCAACTTAATGCATCATATGTATCAAATACCTAGGCTATTTCACTTTTAGGATGTGCTTCCAGAATTGCAGAACAAAAAAGTTGACACAAAATCTCCATCAACTATTGCACCTGGCTTTCTAAGCCATTCAATAAATATTTGTTGAGGGCAGCCCCAGTGGCTCAGCAGTTTAGCGCCACATTCAGCCCAAGGTGTGATCCTAGAGACTGGCATCGAGTCCCACGTTGGGCTCCCTACATGCAACCTGCTTCTCCCTCTGCCTGTGTCTCTGCCTCTCTCGCTCTCTCTGTCTCTCTCTCTCTCTCTCTCTGTCTCTCATGAATAAAATAAGATCTTTAAAATAAATATTTGTTGAACACCAAAGATGACATGATAATGTCCTCCTCTTACAGAGCCTATTAAAAAATCTTTCTAATCTTTATTTCCTCTTTCATTCATTAGCAAATTACATGCCTACTAAGTAAGCAGGAAATATTAGGCACTTGGGGGTAAGAGATATTAATGGAAAGATGAATAACACATGACACTTGCCCTCAAAGAATTGACAGACCAGTAAAAGAAAAAAATACAACTTTTTAAGTGCTATAAAAGCCACACAGAAACTGTGGATAACAAGGAGAAAAATCAACAAACTTCACTTACATTAATGAGGACAGGTTTTTCTAGAAAAGATGATATTTCAGTAGAGTCTGAAGAGATAAATATTGTACAGGCTGAGGAAATAGCAAGGCACAGAGACAAATATACACGAAAGTATACACATACACACAAATATGCATTAAACAGTACTGTATGTGTATATATGGATATATAATCAGTGTTTAGATACAAGTGAGGGAAGTCACAGAACTAAAAAATACAGAAAATGATGTGTCTCCCAAAGATGATACACAACTATATAGAAGAAAAGTTACGGACGCCTGGGTGACTCAGCGGTTCAGCATCTGCCTTTGGCCCAGGGCATGATCCCAGAATCCAGGATCGAGTCCCACATCAGGCTCCTTCCTGGGAGCCTGCTTCTCCCTCAGCCTATGTCTCTGCTTCTCTTTCTCTCAGTGTCTCTTATGAATAAATAAATAAAAGTCTTTCCCAAAAAAAAAAGAAGAAGAAGAAGAAAAGTTAGTTCATTCCAGTTCCAGCCATAGGGCATTAGCACTTAATTCTCTCCTAGAAATAAAGGGATGATGCTGGGACATCTGAATGGTAGACTGAATCCAGACTAGAAAGGGTCTCCCTTAAATCAGGGTCAATTTGGTCAGGAATCTAAAGGACAGTGGCAAAGAAATCAATTTAGAAGCTCCTGAAATAGGGAATGGTAAGCGTGCAATTTTAGATAGGAAAAAGAGAGAGAGAGAAAGAGAGAGTAGTCCTCAGTTAGACAGCCCTCAACTTAGTAAGTAATAAAAGAAAGAAGAAATTTAGATGTGATCCAAGGTTCTCCCAATGATGAACTTTGATACTTGCTTTTTCCATTAGTATATATTTGATTCTATGACTATTTTACACATTATGGCATTCATATCTCATATCTCATAAGCCTCCTACGCTTTTTTTTTTTTTAAGAAATGTATCCATTTATTTGAGAGAGAGAACACATGTGAGCACCTGAGCAGGAGGTGGGAGAAAAAGAAAAAGAAAAAGAAGAAAAAGAAAAAGAAAAAGAAAAAGAAAAAGAAAAAGAAAAAGATCTCAAGTAGACTTCCCAATGAGCACAGAGCCCCACATGGGGCTTGATCTCAGGACCCTAGGATTACAACCTAAACTGAAACCAAGAGCAGGAGCTTAAGGAACTGAGCCATCCAAGGGGCCCATAAGCCCCTCTACTCTTCATACTCTTGATATTCAGTTTTACATGAATAGTTTGCCATTTAAAAAAAAAAAAAACAAATCAGTAAAATCCACCTGAAAATCTTTCCTAGTGTCTGAATAATAAATGGAAGCACTTTTGGATTACTTTTGGAGTAGTTGCCCTATAATCTTAAAAAAAAATTAAATCTATTAATTTTCCTTTATATCTGTGTTTTCTGTGACTTATCTTTATCAATAATCTGTATTTATACAGAATCTAACTAACAGAGTACCCTAAAAAGAAAACATCCAAATGAGAAACAGGACTTTTTATAAAGTAGGATTATCCAACTTCGGCATAACTGACATTTTGGACCAAATAATCCTCTGTTGTGGAGTGCTAGGCTGTACATTGTTTATACCTAGCCTCTACCCACTAGATACACATACCTATCTTCCCTAGCTGCAACCATTAAAAACACCTCCAGATATTGCCAAATGTTCCCTGGGGCCCCCTGTTCTGTGCTTCCATTTATTATCTCATTTAATCTAACAACACAGTAACCACAAGTTGGTTATTATTTTCCCCATCTTCCAAATAAAGAAACTGAAGCCAACAGAATTAAGCAACTTGCCAAAATTCACACAACCAATAAGTGTGGTAGTCTGATTTGAACCCGCATGCTGATGGCTTGAGGCCCTGCTCCTAGTCATTGTTTTGCCATCTCATATTAATGTCTCAGCCTTTATTATCTGATACTTGAAAAGTGATATTTTGAATCTCATCTTGAGTAAAAACTAAAATTATCCACGCAAGTGGAAGTTAAATCAAAAGACTCCCAACCTCAATTCAGAATAACAAGTATTTTTTAAACACTGACTAAATGCACAATATCAACTTGAAGAACTAGAGTGGTTCAAAGAAAAAGAAACTACCCTTTATTAAGGATTTAGCTCAGGACCTTTTTCACACATTAGCTCTCTAAAATCTCATAACTTCCCTGTGAGATATCTCTTTTTCAAGTGAGGAAGCTAAGTCTCAGAATAGAAAAGTAGTCCCTAAGCTGAAAAAGCTTACAATTTAACTGAAGAGATGAGAAAAATCTTTTTTTTATTTTTTGTGTTTTGTTTTTTGTGTTTTAAGATTTTATTTATTTATTCATGAGAGACACAGAGAGAGAGAGAGGCAGAGACACAGGCAGAGGGAGAAGCAGGCTCCCTGCAGGGAGCTTACAGGGGACTCGATCCATCACGCCCTGGGATGAAGGCAACGCTAAACCTAAGCCACGGGGGCTGCCCAAGAAAAATATATTTTTTTAAAGGCAGAAAATAAACTAGTTAAATGTCTCAGGTAACAATACATAGAAGGTGGAAAATACAGAAGAGATGAAGGAAAAGTATAGTTAGATTAGTCAGGGACTATTTCTTTTAAAAGGTTTCTAATATCCCTTCTCTTAAGAGGTGATATGGTTGAGCAACAAGTAATGAACTGGGGAGGAGCATCCCTTCTGTAAACAATGCAGAGCAGAAACAGGGACGGTGGGCACCTGGGTGGCTCAATGGTTAGGCATCTGCCTTTGGCTCAGGTCATGATCCTGAAGCCCTGGGATGGGAGCCTGGGATCTAGTACTCCATCAGGCTTCTCACAGGGAGCCTGCTTCTCCCTGCCTATGTCTCTCATGAATAAATAAATAAAATCTTTAAAAAAAAAAAAATGAAATGAAATGAAATTTGAGGATCAAAAGGGAAGTTTGTAACAGCCAATTTAAGTAGTAAGTCAAGGAAATAAGAGGAGTGTAAGACTGCCTTATAATAAGACTGAGCCATAGCTGGAAACAAAGAAACTAGCTCCATGCTTTTAAGGTGCTCCTGGCACCAAACATTCTGAAGCACAGCAAGAGAAACAAAAAAAGATCTAATGGTGAAGACTGATAGGACTGCTTAACACGGGCTTCAATATACAAAGTCGAATACCAAATTTTAATAAGATGAGTGATGGATCATCTATTTTGCTTTGTGCAGTTTGTTTCCTTAAACAGAAGTTTCAAGAAGGCAGGGATTTTCATGTCTTGCTCACTTAGATCAATGCCTGACACAACAGGTGTTCAGTAAATACCTGCCACTAAAAAAAAGGCAGTATTCAAAATCCTGACCTATTCAGAAGATCACAAATACCTTTAGCATTCCAAAAACCAGCAATCTCACAGAAACAACAATAACTTAACATTATAATATCAATACTATTAATGCAACAACTAACATTTACTGGTCACTAACTCTGAGCCAGACCTCATGACACATTAATTTATATAATCCTCTTGACTACCCTATGAGAGAGGTAGGTACTACCTGGGAATATTCATATTCCCAGTTTTACAAAGAACACACAGGGAATAGATAACTTGCCCAAGGTCACAAAGCAATACAGCTGGAACCTGGGGCTCTCATCTCCAAAGCTTGCCTTTCAACTACTATGTCACATATACAAAATTACAAGCATCCCTGTTAGGCAAAGCTATGGAAATGTGGCCAAAGAGCAGGTGGGGAAAAACAAAAAAAGAAATTCCAGTGCAGGTGAAGAAGTCCCTTCTCCAAGCAAGTACTACAGAAATTTTCCCACCCTACGATACATTTATTATCCCAGACAGATTAAAACTTCAATGGCTTAAAGAATCCAGATGTTGAAAAGCTAGGGACTAATCTAATCAACATTTCAAAGGATGGTAGATAACATGTGGTAACACCCCATGTCCACAACCCAAAGAAATAACAGGGTGTGACCTCTAAGACTGACCTCAAAACTTCCTGTGCCATTCTCCCTGGTATCTGCCCTTCCCTCCCTCCTTTGCTCTATGTCTCTCCCACTTTGTACATCCCACCTCTCCTACTAAATGCCTGGCCTTTACAAAAAATTTGAAGTTTTGTTTCCTGCTCTAAATTTCTAATCTAATAAATTAAAATTTTTATATTTCTTTTATGAAAAGAAATCTGCCTATGTAATATTCCGTAGAAAAAGGCTCCCTAACACTCATAGCAGCATTCCAAAGTTGGCAGTCTCAAATTCACATGGTAGTCAATTAAGAGACCACCAATCAGGGCAGCCCGGGTGGCTCAGTGGTATAGCGCCACCTTCAGCCCAGGGTGTGATCCTGAAGATCCGGGATCGAGTCCCAGTCAGGCTCCCTGCGTGGAGCCTGCTTCTGCCTCTGCCTGTGTCTCTGCCTCTCTCTCTCTGTGTGTCTCTCATGAATAAATAAATAAAATCTTAAAAAAAAAAAAAGAGAGAGACCACCAATCATGCAAAAGAACACCGATAATCCATACATTCATTTACCTTCTGGTATTACATGCACAATAAATGGACAGGAATAAGTTAAAGTCACCAGAGAGACTGTTCTCCCATCTACCCAGTAGCCTAGTCATAATCATAAAATCCTTCTTTGAAATATCTCTGAAATGGAAAGAAGCATAACTGCTACCAACACAGGAAAATATTTAAAATACCTGAATTTTTTTAAACTAGAATAGTCATTAAATTAACCACATAACTTAACAGATCCATTAATTTATAAGCCAATCTAACTTCTGCATTTACAGTAAAATCTAAAGCAAACTTGCCTTAAAAGAAGAGAACGAGGACAAGAGTTGGCAAGATAATCATTTACTAAGAAATATATCTCAATATGTTCTTTGTGCCTTTGGATTTTTTTTCATATACTTATCTTAAATATACAATTCTATTAAATAAACTGATTATGAAGGCATAGCCAAATTGTTCTCAAAATAGAAATACTTTCCAAATATAAAAACAATCAAGAAGCATTTGTTTTATACTGGCCAATAGAACACTGATTATCCCAAACTTGAAGGAAAAGTTATTTCTGAAAATTGGTTTGTACTTAATAAACAAAAGCATGAAAACAGAATATCAAACATACATACCAATCATTTTAAGAAAGGGAGAAAACTAAAATTTAGTTAAAATTGAATCATATAAATAAAATCCCTTCAATCAATTTGAGGTGTAATAAAATGATACAGATAAAACTTGTTAAAGATCATAATTTTTTAAAGCATTTTGTTCCTAAGCACTAAAGAGATGGACAGTTAAGAGACTTGGTAACTGAATTACATCCTGATATTTCTAAGTAAACAATTTAAACCACAGTCACTTTCATAGATAATCAATGAATTATTCAAAGAGTCCTTTCTGATCCAAGTACTTCTGAGGTCTTTGGAGATGATTTCAAATTCTAGTTATGTTCAAATCGGTCCTTCTTTCCTATAAATAATAAGCACAGCAGTCCATCATTTCTCTAGTTTTTAAAATTTTTTAAATAAAATGTTCATAAATCATACACTAGTTCAGATACTTTTGAAAACACTGCAGAATTACTTCAGGATTATTTGTCAAACTCAAGGGCTGAATTTAAATGCTGGACAATATAAGGCCTAACCTAACTTTAGCCCTCTGTCTACATGATACTTTAAAAGATCTTTAACTCAATAAGCAAAAAAGGGATGGATCATGTTCCTATATGTCAGCCACCCTAAAAAGTCTGATAAGATACACACATTCTTCCCAAAACAAACCAGCAATTTGCCTTAAGACTTCACAATTGGCACTAACATACTTTAATGGTTTCACTCAAGATGCTGTAGGATGAAAAAGCCAGAAGGAAACATAGTATCTTATCCAATGATCTGATCCTCTCAGAGGAAAGGCTAAATGACATTAAAATATTTTGTACTGGGAACCTGGGTGGCTCAGCGGTTGAGTGTTTGCCTTCAGCTCAGGTCATGATCCCGGGATTCCAGGATCGAGTTCCGCATCCAGCTCCCGCAGGGAGCCTCCTTCTCTCTCTGCCTATGTCTCTGCCTCTCTCTGTGTGTCTCTCGTGAATAGACTAATAAAATCTTTTTAAAAACATATGTTTTGCACTATCTCTTTCATATTTCCTAAATCCAAGAGCAGTCATGCAGAAAGGTGCACCTAACACAATACACTAAGGTACATGCACACTGAGACACACACACACATAATACATGCTACCTCCTTCCTAAAGCCACCCAGATTTCTAGTAGCTATCCCCCAGCTGTAAAGAAAGGGCAGACGCAATGCAGCACATCAACAGAAACTGCACAATATCCAATCCACTAGTTATCCCTTAGGTGATGGAGAAAGGGCAAAAGATACTCTTGTGCATTTTTGTTTATTATTTTTCAACTACCTGCCTTTCAGAATAATACAACATATACTGGCTCTCATCTTTTCTCATACTAGCTTACTGTTTCAGAGAAATCCAATGTTACTCAAAAATTTTAAAGGAATATTTTAGAGAAATTGTTACATATTAGTCATTCAAATCCTGACCAAGTACATACATTCCTTCAAATAATTCACAGTTCTGAAGGTGGAATGAGAGAAATTTTAAATATACGTATGTGTAGTAATAGAATTATTAGAAAAATTTATATCCCATAGTGTTCAGGAAATGTCATATACATTTAGAAAAATACACTCTGAATATATTATACCAGGTTATCATGAGAAAGTAACAATGAGGTCTAAAGAGAAAGTATCAAAAATCTAAAAGTACATGAAGACGTAAGACAGACTGGTGATTAAAACCTGCTCTTATAGGGGTCCCCGGGGGGCCCAGTCAGTTAAGTATCCAACTCTTGATTTTGGCTCAGTCATGATCTCAGGACCTGAGATCAAGCCCAGGGTCAGGCTCCACACTCAGCAGGGAGTCTGCTTCTCTCCCTCTGCCCCTTCCCCTGCTCTCTCTCAAATAAATAGATGTGGTCCACACAACCTAAAATATTTACAATCAATGAAAGAAAAGAAAAAAAAAGAACAGAAAACAAAAGAAAAGAAAAGAAAAGAAAAGAAAAGAAAAGAAAAGAAAAGAAAAGAAATACACCACCACCCAATACATGTAGGTATCTGTTGACATACAAATGTTTTGATATTAGCTATAATGTTAAATTCACAAAGTGAATTATTCTTTCTAAACAATACATTTGAGATAAATTCACCTAATAAATAAATTAATCCATGCTACATTTACCCTTAAGAATACAGCAATGATTTTTTTTTTTTTAAGTACACATTTAAATTATCTAGAGGGGGCAGCCTGGGTGGCCCAGTGGTTTAGCACCACCTTCAGCCCAGGGCATGATCCTGGAGACCCGGAATCGAGTCCCACATCAGGCTCTCTGCGTGGAGCCTGCTTCTCCCTCTGCTTGTGTCTCTACCTCTCTCTCTCTCTCTCTCCCCATGTGTGTCTCTCACGAATAAATAAATAAAATCTTTTAAAAAATTAATAAATAATCTAGAGGATTTGTTACAAAAAATACTTAACAAAAATTGTACACACTGAACTGGTATAATTCTGGAATATGGACTGGAATAATTCTACACACTGAACTGGTCATTGTAAGACATTAAGACTTTAAAGAAACAGAAGTACCAAGTCTTAATGTTCTTATAATTTGGCTAATATCTTCACCTGATTCAAAACAACCATAAATACTTATAATTGTACACCTAAGGTAAATGCTTTATAATTTATTTTCAGTACCACTCAAAATTACACCCTTAAGTTTCTTCAAAGATACTTTTGGCTATGACACCTAGCCAGTAGATCACTATATGCAAATTATTTATCTTTGATCAAAAAATGCAAGTAGTCCCTACTTTTTAGCTGCTATAAGCAGCACTGTCCCTGTTCTTCAACTCATAGTTTTCATCACTCTGGAGGCAAAAGTAGTTTGAACAGCCGACTTTACACACAATCATTTTAAGACAGCACCCAAGGAATATATCTCATTTAGAAAACAGAGAGACACCTGGGTGGCTCAGTGGTTGAGTGTCTGCCTTTGACTTAGGTCGTGATCCCAGGGTCCTGGGATGAAGTCCTGTATCAGGCTCCCTGTGAGGAGCCTGCTTCTCCCCTCTGCCTATGTCTTTGCCTCTCTCTGTCTCTCATGAATAAATAAATAAAATCTTTAGAAAGAAAAGAAAAGAAAAGAAAAGAAAAAAGAAAAGAAAAGAAAAGAAAAGAGAAAAGAAAAGAAAAGAAAAGAAAAGAAAAGAAAAGAAAAGAAGAGAAGAAAAACAGACAACACCTAAAACAGCCAATCCAAGTGTTGTAATGGAATGAAGTTCATACTGTATTGTTGGCAGATTTGGCAGTTGTCTACTCTAGCGTTCCATAAACTACAGGTCAAACCCAACCTACCTCCTATTTTTATGTATAGTTGACCCTTGAAGAACAAGAGTTTGAACTGCACTGATCCACTTACACATGAATTTTTTTCCATAAATACAGTACAGAATTGTCAATATATTTCCTCTTCTTTGTAAAGTTCTTAATAACATTTTTTCTCTAGCTTAATTTATTGTAAGAATGTGGTATATGATACATATAACCTACAAAATATGTATTAGACTATGTTATCAGTAAAGCTACCAGGCAACAGTAGGCTATCAATAGTTACATCTGGAGTGAGTCAAAGGCCTACACAAATTTTCAACTGCCCAGGAGTGCTGGTACCCCAAACCCTTGCATTGTTTGAGGGTCCGCTGTTTACTGGAACACAATCACACTCATTTGCTTATATACTATCTATGGCTACTTTCACACCACAAGAGCAGAACTCATTTATTGCACCAGATGTGGTCCACAAAATCTAAAATATTTACTGACTGGCCCTTTGAAGAAAAAAAAAAAAAAAAAGCTTACCAACCCCTAAAACGTCTTCTCCACACAATGAGATGTTAGAGGCAACACATAATGTCTCCAAGAACCATCTCTAAAGTAAGTGAATTGAGCTGCTCTCAGCCTCGGTGTAGGTTTTTAGATCATCTGGTGCTAAAACACAAATGTACACCCAAGCCTCTTTAATCATCCAGTATCAACCCCAAAGGTGCCAAGGCAAAGCACAATGAGGTTACCACTCCCTCCTACCAGAGTCACACCTTTCCCACTATCTTTACTAGTAAATCATGTCAACCTGAAAATGCTGTCCTTAAAGTTAATCTAAACATGGTGTTTCACCTGCATAAAATATGTTGCGGAAAATAGAGGGTGGAGAAGGCACCCATATGGCACATATTCCAGTCCTGTACTTCATCTTAGGATCAATTGAGATCTAGCTCCCTACCTAAATACATCTCTTCTCCAGAGGGTTCTGCCATTTGAATTAAACTCTGAAGAAGAGACCAAATAAGCTAGTAGGAAGGTGACAAACTGAATGAATTAAAGAATACAAAAAGTGTGGATGTGTATATATTACTGACCTTACAATCCTTACTCTTTGTTAGAGTCAACACTAAAAACAAGGCCCATTAGGGGCAGGTTTCACCACACACACACAAACAAAAAATCTTCCAGTGTCTCATGCTTCAAAGACAGATGAATTTTGTCGATGCCAAGTTGTTTCTGTTTGTTTTTTAATAAAAAGGTTTTAAAAAAAAAAAAAGGCATTTTCAGCACTGCTGTGCCAACACAGGGATATCCCCTCCATTGTATGGGACACAAAGACACATCAACTGCAAGCAGGGGAAGCAGCCTTCTCTGCCAGCTATTTTTAGCCCTACTTCACTCGTCATGTTAAAGACCAAACTTAGGATAATAATGCTGGGCAAACTTTAAAAGCATGAATTTTATGAAAACAAACCTGTCCTTTTATATAGAAGTTCCTTAACAGTGAAATCCTATATACTCTTCTGAACTTAATCTCAAGGGACCTATATACTCTACAGAAAGCTTGTTAGGTCCTTCACAAATATAGACTCACATGTCCAAACACTGAAGTGGTAGCCATGTTTAAAGCCTGTTCCTCCCTTTTGAACTTCAAATCTTACACACTTCTAAAATATGTGTTTCGGGAGAGTCTCATCCATTCTCTGTTCTTACTATATCTTTGCTAACTTTAAACAGATTCCCCTCCCCGCCAAAGTAAAAATACACGGGTTTTCTGGCTCTTTATTCTCTTCTCAGCTCTCCTGAGAAACCTTAGTACTGTGAAAATGACTCCTAACTTTACATTTTCAGCATATCACTCATTAGTTTAACTATTTTTCTGTCTTCAGATTGCATCAGCACCAACTTTTTGCCCTAAAATGTAATGTCAAAAACAAAGTCCACTGCCCTATTTCTGAATTATTTTCTATAAGAAACCACTAGCACCAAACTAGAACATCTCCTTTTTCACTCCTCCAGTTGTAGAGCTCTTTGATGACCATGGTTTAAAAATGTTGGTTCACTAGAAAAACAAAACTACTCCAGGTATAATGCCTCTTGAACTAAAAATACAATTTCTCCTCAATCATCTAAAACTACCCTCTCGGAACATTGTTCTCAATTGCTTCTTTGGGCTGTA
Source organism: Vulpes vulpes (assembly GCF_048418805.1). Classification (NCBI taxonomy): domain Eukaryota; kingdom Metazoa; phylum Chordata; class Mammalia; order Carnivora; family Canidae; genus Vulpes; species Vulpes vulpes. Next base: position 87,953,345 of record NC_132789.1, read on the forward strand.
TACATGTAACTGCACAAACACAAACTGACTCTAAGCCCACTTAACAACCTCCCTCCATATTCCCATCAAGCTAACTTCCTGATTACATTTGTCCCTCACACCCCCCAATTCCAAAAGTCTTAAACACTACCTCCACCTGTATCTTTCTTCCTAAGAGAGACCTTCTTTCCCAGATTTGGTTCAGACATTCCAACTGGGTCTGTATAGTCCAACACCAACATTTTGCTAATGGAAAATATACAAATACATTTATACCTATAAGGTACCAGAGTAGTATGACATATAATGATTGTAAATAAATATTGGCTCATTCCCCCCTTTTCCTATAATTTTGTAGAATTTATGTTTCATAGCCTATGCCATAAGTAAAAGCATCTCAAAGGCAGGGACCCCAAATACTTTGCTGTTTCTTTGCTACCCAAATATACAATAAAACATTACCATGCTTTTTAACCAATCTCCAGTCAAAGCAATAAAAAATAAGTCTTAAAGTTAGTAAGCAACTTCGACAGAGTACAAATCTACACTCAAGTTACAGTTTGCTAGGTATGGCTTCCCTTCCGCCCCAAAAAACAGCCTATGCCCAGACTAGATATCTCTTCCTCCCATCTTTTGTGAAACATGGGATACAGGACTTCCTCAAGGTCTCAAAATAAGATAACAGATCCAGAGACATTTGCTTTTGATTCAACATCTAACATTACATCTACTCATCAGAATTTTCATGTCATTGCCCATTTAAAATAGATAGAACTTAAGGTTCCTTACAAAAACATCCCAAGCACAAATATATAAAGAGAAACAAAACAGCTGGAAAAGTTCCAGGAGAGGCAAAATGATCAAGGGATCAAAGAAATCATTCTAAGACTGACACAGAAAACTAGGCATGATGATGGTAAAGAGGAACAATCGAAATCTAAAAAACCAGGAAAAGGTGAACTCTAGCCTGTCCTAGCATTCTCAAAACAAAAACGCTGGAGGTGCCTTGGGACTTTAAAGAGACAGGTTTGGGATAAATAAATGAAATGTCAAATATTTCAGGGGCTAGTACACTTGTATAACCCACTACCTCGAAAGAGAAAAAGTACAAACGAAAACCCTATTTGAGAAAGTTTTAAATATATGTAAAATCAAGATCCTGAATGGAGAAGTTAGCACAGACAATCCCAGCCTTTCATTCATTCCCACAAAGCTTCTCTCAGCAGCGGCTTCACAGGTAGTGAGCCTACACTGTTGTCTGGAGGAGTCACAATTCTCAGTATGGTACTGCCTATGTTCTGTTAAATAAAATTCCACCCTATGCTTAACACTTAAGGTCTATTTAAATACATGGAACGGTCATTACTTTCCTGCACCTCACCTGGCCACTATGACGGGATACCTAAACTTCACCTTCTAATAATGGAAGGGAAGAGAAAAGAATCACTCTTCAAATAATCAAATATCAAAAAGTTTCTCCCTGTTTGGTAGCAAAGTAAAGATAACTCAAACAAGCAAAGTTTCAAGTCATCCTGCCAAATTAAAAAGAAAAAAAAAAAGTGCTGGCAATTAAGATAGGCTACTCAAAAATTAAAAAAAGAAGAAGAAGAAAAGAAAAAGAAAAGAAAAGGCATTTGGGTAGGGGAAAAAAAGGTAACGACTTTTATAAACTGGTTAAAGTACTAGATGCTCTTCCCCCAAGTAAGTCACGATTGCTAAGAGTCAACTTCCTGAGTACCTGAAATCTCTTACAGTATCCTGACACGCAGGAGTTGGACCCAGGAAATGAGAAGGTTAAAAAAGAAATAAAGAAAGAAAGAAAAAAAAAAAAGAAGAAGAAGAAGAAGGAAAAAAAAAAAAAAAAAACCTCCTGTACCAATAGGTACTGAAATGAAAATCTCTCAAGGAAGACTGCAAAAACAAGAAAGGAATGTCACTGAAAGTAAAATTCAGGGGTTCACAGGGTAAAAGGTTCCCTCCCAAGAACCCAAAGAGTCGCCCCGAAACAAAAACCACAGGGCTGTTTCACACCCGGTGTACCAGGAAAAGGTGTATTACAGAGATGTCCTTTGTGTGCACATATGCTTCGGCTTCCTCAATTTCCTTTTGCCGATTACTGGCCAGAAAGGTGCAAGTGTCCGCTCTGGACAAAGACGCAACTCCCCTGCGAGAGGGACCTGTAAGCTTGCGCATTACCCGCACAAAGAGGCAAAGCGCCCTGAGACCCAGGGCGCCCGATACCTGCTCCCCCGCTGTAAAAATACAGACGCGCCGCGCCTCATCCACACGCACACCCCGCGCCCCGCGCCCCGCGCCCCGCTCCAGCAGCGCCTCCCGCCCGCCCCTCCCGCCCCCCCCCCCCACCCCGCGCCCTCTCCCCGGGCCACTCACACTTCGCGGGAGAGCCGCGGCGCTGCGAACCGGGCCGGTGCCCGTCCTCCGTCGGGGAGGCGGCGGCCGCGGAAGGCTCCGGCGCGGCGGAGGGAGGAGCGGCGCTCGCGCGGGGCCGGGCGGCCAGCCGGGCTCTTCCGCGCTGCCGGGGCCCGGGAGGCGGCGGCCGCCCCGCTTCCCTCCTGTCGCCCTCTTCCTGGGTCTCTTCGGGCTGGGTCTCCCGCCCGCCCCGGGCCGCTGCTCCCGGGACAGTCCCGTCTGCGAGGCTCCAGATTCTGCTCTTACCAAGTTTTCCTGTTGCGCTGAGGCTGAGGCTGAGGCTGCGGCCGGCCCCCCGGGTCCCCCCCGGCCCCGCCGCCCTCGGGGCTGGGGCGGGGGAGGGGGCTCTGGGAACTCCTCCCGGAGTCCTGCCGAGGAGCCGGGGGGCCGGCGGCCGACGAGGGAGAGGGCCCCCCCCGCGAGGGGGCTGAGGACGGGGGAAGGCGAGGGAAGGACGGCGGCGCCGCTCCCGCTCTCCCCGCCGCGCCCGGGCCGCCGCCTCACATCGGGGTCCCCGCCCCCCCGGCCGGGGGGTGGCTGCTGAGCTCGGGCCCCCGGCTCATACACTCCGGGGCCAGATGCTACGGCCCCGGGCGGGCGGCCGAGGCAGCGGCGAGGGGGGGGACCCGGCCGGCTCCGCTCGGCGCCGCCCCCGCTCCCGGCTCCCGCATGTGTCGCTGCGGCCGGGACCCCCTCCCTACACGTCGGGGGTCCCTCGCCCCGCGGCCCGGGACGAGACGGAAGCTCCGGCCCGTCCTCGGCGTCTTCGCAGCGCGGAGCGGCTGACGAGTCCCGGCCCGAGGTAGCCGCCTCCCTGCCCCCAGCCGCCGGCTCGGGCTCCGGCTCGGGCTCGGGCTCGGGCTCGGGCTCGGGCTCGGGCTCCGGCGTGTGCAGCCGCGGCTGCCGGCCGGGAAGGCGAGGGGGGGAGAAGAGGGGCGGCCGCGGCTCCCGCCGGTCCGGGTCAGGACGGAGGTCTCGGCGGCGGCCGGTGCCCGGGGGCCGGGTCCCGCGGACGCTCCCTCGCTCTCACGCTCTCCGCGGCGGCGGCGGCGGCGGCGGCGCCCGGAGCTCCGCTCGCTGTCTCGCTCGCTCTGTGCGGGGCTCTCGCCTCACTCCAGAGAGGGGCGGGAGGAAAGCGGCGCGGCCGGATGACGCAAGTCACCTAGCAACCGCTCCCCTCACCCCCTCCCTGTGCTTTCCGCCGGACGTTTCCTCCGCTGGCCTTTTTTTTTTCCCCCCGCTCTAGGCACCCCGCCCTGGGTGTCTGCGGCGCGCTCTGATGACGCGCGAAGGGAAGAGGAAGTCGGGGCTCCGCGAGCGGGTGGGTGCGCCTCGGGCCGCGGGACCTGCCGCCGCCGCCGCCGCCTCTGCGGCCGCGTCAGAACCGAGGAGAGGAAGGGGAGGAGCCGAGGGGAGCCTAAGCTGCCGCCTGATCTTACCCCTGACCCGGCGGCGGCGGCGGGGAGAGCTCGCTCCGCAGCGGTCTCCTTCGGGGCAGGCGCTGGCTGCTCCTTTGGGAGCGAGGAGGAAGGCCCGGCCCGCGCGGCCATGCTGGGGCGCGCAGCACCCGAAGGTGAGGCATCCAGCCCCGATGGGCCTCGGGCAGCCAGACTGAGCGCGGGCTGCCCCGCCGCCCGACCCGCTGCACCTGCTCCGGGGAGCGAGCGCCCCTCCCCCTGCGCGGGGCGAGAGGCGAGAGCCGGCCCGCGACACCCGGCAGCGTGCGGTCGGGCCGAGCACATGCTCGGGGATGAATGGACGCCTCCCTCCGGGCACCCGCGGAGCGCAGGGTACTCGATGGGGCGCCAGCGCTCCGTAAGCTGCGCAGCGTTGTAGAGAGGAGAGCGGCCCGACGGCCCCTCTCCGCACCCACCCCCACCCCCACCCCGCGGGAGCACGTACCGCTGTGGTTGGAGGCCCGAGTCAGCATCTGAGCCTTCTGCTCCAAAGTGGGGGGGGGGGGGGGGGCATCCTCCCGGAGATTGTGGAGAGATTTTTCTTTTGACTTTTTGCAGGAGGAGATGTTAGTAGTGTCTCCATTTTAGGGATCATTCCTGCCTGCGTGAAGCTTTGGAGAGCTGATTTTTTTTTGGTCGTTAGGTAAGTGTCCACAACCGTCCTCGAGAAAACGTTGGCCTGCGTTTCAGGTCTAATTCAAAGGCTATTTCCTTTCTCAAATAAATATTGTTACTCTTACGCAGCTTTTCCTACAAGGTGTGACCCTGGAAAGTAAATTCAAGTAAAACTCGTGAAGTTGTAAAGTGTAGTTAGTTCTCTAGGAAAGGAAATTATGAGATGAAAGTGTCAGAATCCTCGGAATCTGCCTTGAACCTGTCCGGGTATGAATAGCGTGGAGACTGAGATGAGAAAGCAGCAGCAAGGATGGAAGGACGCAGATTCCAAGAGCCCCGCCGCCGGACCCTGGCACACCCCACCTGCTCCCGAAGCGGCGTGAATGGATGTTACAAGTCTTTCCACTTTGGGAAATAAGGAGCGAGTTTTTATAGGCAGATTTTGGAAGCTCAGGGTTTCTACCAGCATCATATGCAAACAGTAGACCGAAGAAGGTTCTAACTGGGCGAACCCAAGGGCTCATTTTTATTAAAATGCTGCAGAAAGAGTGATAGGAGTGGGGAAGTGGGTGTTGCAGAAGCAAGAAGAGACTCACAAAGCAGAACTTGCCCAGGTGTCCTTGATGGGAAGTTCCAAGAGCCAGGCTAACTATCCTGTTTAAGCTACTGTGGATTTTACTGCGTTGTCATGATCACTGCTTTACCATGTCCTTCCCAGTTAAGACTCACAGAGAATCTGATCCCCAAGTGATAGCCCCACATGGTTTTGCCTCTCCCTAATTTCCTGGCAGAAATTGAATGAGTTAAATGCACAAATTTAAGAGATTTTTGTGAAGCTGAGCACCTCAGATTTTAAGCCCTTTGGACACTGGATAAAAAGTGAAAACATGAGAGCTCTGCAACCCAGCAGGGGACACCTCCAGAAAAGTGTGTACTGTACTACATGGGGTTTTTCAGCAGCCTGATGTGTTTTCATTGTAAGTGGCTCCACCTTAGAACCTTAGTACTGAGAGACAGAAAAGCACTCAGGAGAGCCCTCATTCAGCTACTTATGAAGAAATAGAAGCACTAAACTTGGCAAAATCCACACTCCTCACCACCCAGTATGGTAACTGGAGGAAACAGATGGAACTGGCAAGTGGAGAGGAGGAAGTTCATGCATTTCCAACTTGGTCTGCATCTCTTTAGTTCTTTTACTTATTAATCCAGAGGAGGAAGCAGCTAGTTTGTTCCAAAATTCCAAAAAATCTGAAATTTCAGGTAACAGTTCTTTTCCTGCTTCATCAGTTTGTGATAAAGATCTGCGTACAATGTTAAAATATAACAAAGGAATGTTTGTATAGGGTTCTTTTCTCCTGCACTTGAAAGTGATCTCTTATGAGAAACTATTTTAATCAGCATTTTTTTATCCCACATCAGTGGTTTTTACTGTCAGAGATTTCATAAAGCTAAATTATCTGGTAAAATTTGTAGAAATGCCATCCAGAGTCTTCAATTACTTTTAGCATTTTTATTGTGAAATACACATTAAAACGCATAAAGCAGTTATTTGTTATAATAAGTGGTTATAAAAGAAACCTCCCTGTGACCAGCCAGGTCAAGAAATGGAACATTGCCAGCATCCTAGAAGCTCCCCTGGTGACCTTCCTGAGCACAACTCTCCCTCTCTTTTAGAGGTAGCCATTATTCGAACTTTTCTGATAATCATCTCCTTGTTTTTCTCTATTGTTTTTTCACAAGCAAGCATCCCTAAACAATATGTTTAGTTTTTCCCTTTTTGTTGAACTTTATTAAATGGGACAACATAGGATGTAATTTGTTTGCTTGCTGCTTTCACACATCATTTTTAATCCATATGTTGTTCAGGTTGTTCATATAATTGTAATTTGTTCAGTTAATTGCAGTGTTCCATTGTAGCAATATGCCATAATTTATTTAGCCATTCTATTGTTGATGGACATCTGGATTGTTTCCAGTGTGGAACTGTTAAAAAGGCTGCTGTGAACATTCTTCGTATGTGTAGTCCATCACATTTATATCAGTTTCCGTATGGCATATACCTGGGAGCTGCTTCTAGAGTCTTACACCAGCCATGTAGGTGAGTCCCATTCCTCCACCCCCTCAACCCACTGAGTGTTGTCAATCTTTTTGCCAGTCTGGTGGATGTGTATTAGTATGTCATGGTTTTTTGAATTTCTCTTATTGGTGATGTTATTGAGTTCCTTTTCATATATTGACTAGCCATTCAGATTTCCTCTTATGAAGTGTTATTACTTTTTTCATTCCCAGTATTTGAGATGCCTGATTTTCCAATATCCTTCTATAGTCCACATTTGAACAATGTATTTCAAGTAAGGTAATGCTACCAGATGAGTTACCAGATTTGGGACAAGATCTTTCCAAAATACAATTATAGTTTACTTAATTATCTTCTATGAATTTGATTACAAGCATCTTAAAAATAGGCAAAGATTATTTTATATTTTGATTTTTACCTTCCAGAATAATCCCATGCTTTCATCTTCCATTGCTGGAATTTCTCCTGGTGGTTTGGGGTTTTGTTGTAATTTAGTTTCCCTCAAGTATCTAAAAGGTGATTTTTATTCTCTCCAATCTATGTAACTGAATTCTGTTCTGTTACTTTGTATGTTATAGGCAACTCTGTAACAAATTCTTTTCCCAGCACAGGGGTTTTTTTCATTTCCCAGTTTCATTCATTTTATAAAAGTCACAGTGACTTTTTTCATTTCTTTTTTTTTTTAAGATTTTATTTACTTGAGAGAGAGAGAGAGAGAGATCATGAGCAAGGGTGAAGGGCAGAGAGAGAAGCAAGACTTCCACTGAGCAAGGAGCCTGATGCGGGACTCCATCCAAGGGACTCCAGCCAGGATCATGACCTGAGCCAAAGGCAGACGCTTAACCAACTGAGCCACCCAGGCACCCCCTTTTTCTTTCTCCTGAAGTCCCAGCTAAAATACATGGTTTGTTGGGGTTTGTTTGTTCATTTCACTCAGTAATATCAAATACCATACCATACATGTCCTCTACCTGGCAAATTTCTCTTTGGTCGTCTTTATCATTTTCATATCTGTCAGTTCTTTGTGTAGAATCAGTGACATTTTAAAGCTGGAGGAAGATGAGACCCAGGGAAATTATTTTACCTAGGGTCAAAAAAGCAAGTAAATAGAATGCCTGGATTCCACCCCAAGTCTTCCAATAAGTATGTTTGCCATTATATCACACTGACTCAGTCTTCTGGACCAGTAAGATAAATTAATTCCAGTGGTCTATAGAAGATTGTTTACTTCCCGATGGCAAACCTTGTATTCTATCATTAAATAAGATTGTTTCATTTTGCTCCAATAGCTCTAGGATCAGATTAAGGCCTATATAAATAGAAATAAATAAATACAATTTTAATAATTATTATAAATAACTTCTAAAAGGGGATTACATGAAAACTTTTTTTTTTTAAGATTTATTTATTTATTCATGAGAGACACAGAGAGAGAGGGAGAGAGAGAGAGGCAGAGACACAGGCAGAGGGAGAAGCAGGCTCCCCTCAGGGAGCCAGTGCAAGACTCGATCCTGGATCCCAGGATCATGACCTGAGCTGAAGGCAGGCGCCCAACCGCTGAGCCACCCAGGTGTTCCACATGGAAGCTTGTTTTTAAAAAAAGGTTTCTCCTCTCTTTCCTCAAATAAACCCATTACATCTTCAGAGAACCACCATGCTTCCTTAATATCTGAGAAAATAATTGCACAAAAGACAGCAATGGTTAGTAGTGTCAGATAATTCAGGAAAGGCCCTTGGATTTGGTGATCAGTTCCCTAAAACTTTTGTAATGCTGTTAAAAATGTTGAATGTCACAGGGTGCCTGGGTGGCTCAGTCAGTTGAGCATCTGTTTAAGCGTCTACCTTCAGCTCAGGTCATGATCCTAGGGTCCTGGAATCTAGTCCCTCATTGGGCTCCCTGCTCCCTCTCCTCCTGCCTGCCACTCCCTCTGCTTGTATGCACTCTCTCTCTCTCTCTCTCTCTCTCTCTCTCAAACGAATAAACAAAACCTTTAAAAAGAAAAAAAATGAATATCAGAACTTAATGACATTTTGTAAGTCTGAGAATGAATCAACCTAGAAAACCTAGCAACTGCTTGATGAGATTGCCCCTCTGTTGCCTTTACCTAATCAACTGGATTTCAAAAAAGACTGACTATAAAAATGAATTATTAATGAACACTAAACTAGTATTAATAGAAAATAAATAAATCACTTGTAATCTGATAATTTAACCTCAGAGTTTCAGAAAAATCCTTCCTTTGGTTTTGTCCTTAATAGTCACAAAGTATTTTTATCTAATAAAATCCTTCCAAGGTAGGATTGGTTGTAATTTAACCCTGAAGACCAAGGGCTTTAAAATGTTCTGGCTTGAAATTAAAAGTTGAATTACTGAATTAACGGTAGGGAGTTGCCAAAGGTACCAGATACAAAAATATTAACTATTTTTACCATAACTTCCAAAATGCAGTGGTATATAGAAAATATAAAGGTGTTAGAATATCTATCATAAGTGTAGACTTTTCACATTTAATTCACAATTCACTGAACAAAAATTTATTTATCACCTACTATTTCCCAGCACTTAACTGATGAAATAATGATGAAACAAGCCTAATCCCTAGCTTCATGGTGCTTACAGTCTACTCCTTAGTATGTGCCGGGTTTGACATTTGACTCCAGTCACTACCATCTAAAACTATTTGATCTATATACCATCTAATAATCTATAAGTAAATGAGTGACTGCTTTTATTCTCTTAGTAAGCAAATAAATGATCACATGCTAGAAACCTTCAATCCTATTGTCATTTTTCAGAATCTCATTATGACTTTGTTTTTAAAATACAGAAACACTGAAAAGTCCCCTCAATTCATTTTGCTGTATTTGCTTTAAGCACTTTTTCCTGAACCATTTGAAACTACGTTGCAGGCCTCATGTGGCTTCACTCCAACCTAAGCAAAAGGATATACCTAACTTCAATCTTTAACCTGATCTAAAACGTTAACAAAAATCTATATCTAAATATATAGTTCATATTCAGATTTCCCTAGTTGTCCCAAGGAGTTTTTCCAGTTTTATTGGGATATAAATGACAACACTGTAAAAGGTTAAGGTATACAATGTGATGATTTGATATACATACATATAGTGCAGGGATTACCACAATAAGGTTAGTTAACACATACATCACCTCACATAGTTACCTTTTTGTGTGTATGACATTAAATATTTCAGATCTCTCTTAGCCAATGTCAGGTATAAATTTTTGATAGCTGTGCTGTCCCCCAACCTGGATCCAATCATGTTTCACACATTGCATTCTTCGATCATATTTATTTATTTATTTATTTATTTATTTATTTATTTAATGATAGGCACACAGTGAGAGAGAGAGAGAGGCAGAGACATAGGCAGAGGGAGAAGCAGGCTCCATGCACCGGGAGCCCGACGTGGGATTTGATCCCGGGTCTCCAGGATCGCGCCCTGGGCCAAAGGCAGGCGCCAAACCACTGCGCCACCCAGGGATCTCTCTTCAATCGTATTTAAATGTAAATATTTTTAGAGAAACTAAAAACTGGACTCTAATAATATTTGGAAATAATTGTTTTTACAATATATTCTTTCTCTCTTTAACAATGTTATATTTTAAGTCTAAGAGTATTATGTATTTTTAATAGAAGATGGTCTCCCTTTAGTAAGTAGCTTTTCACTCACCTTCAGCATCACAGTGAAGCTTTAATAAGTGGGGAACTCATTCTCTGAGATATTGAGCATTCCCCTATTTTCTGAAAATTACCTATACATTTTCTTAGACGCTGCTTTCTTCTCCTTTCACCCCACTGTGCTTTTCCTAGAAAGCTCTGATTTTTCTCCCACCTAAAACCCTTATTAGCTCTTTTCCCACTCCCTCAATTTGTCTTAACTTCCTAGAAACCCTTTCCAATAGCATCTAACTACACAGTTCTTAAATCTCTTATTCTCTACATGCCTTTCAGGCTACCACAACCTCTTCTTAGCTCTATGGGCATCTGCACCTGATTTCCTTTACCAAAACCCTTTCACTAGAAGTCCTTTGCATCAGAATCCACCACCGCGAAGGAAAGAAAAGGCATGACATCTTCAAGAACCTAGAATGTGCAGTTATTCAATCTTCACGAAACCCTGCAAACTAGGTGCAAGATACCCACATTCCTTTTTCCTCTCCTTGAGCACATGAGAAGACTGTTTCCCAGTTTCCCTTGCTATTAGCCTGGGGCAATGTAATTGGTCTGGCCAGGAGCTATGGGCAAAAGTAATGGGCCTGGTTCCCAAGCTTGACTCTAAAGTCTCCTGTGAAACAATCAGCTTGTGACTTCTCCGTTGTCGACAATGCTTAAAAGCAAAGGATGTTAAGATACTGGATTACGTGTATCACAAGAGTTCAGATTCTTTAGTTGCTGCAGCAACAGACAGTGAACTGAGCAGAATGTAAAGTTGTATTAAGTTTCTGAGTTTATTACCAAGTTTGCATTTAGACCCATAAAGAATAGCAAGTCATTGTGTTTGTAGTCTAGTGAAGTTAGGTTACATAAGCTTTCGCGACCTGACGTCAAAATGCGATCCCCCTTGTTAAACTGTTTTTATAGATACGTGAGTTCTGAGTTCCAGTCCAAACTATAAAAGAACTTTCAGAGAAAAGGAAACAAAAACTCTAGGGATTGGTTTTTCTGTGAAAGAAGTACCACACATTAGAACACCAGTACCCTTGAGGTATCTGTTTAAGGCTGCCTTTTCAACAAGTAGGCTGCCATTTCAAAGATGAAGAAATCCTCAGGTTCTCCAGCCTTTTATTTCAAGGTTGACATTTCTTTTAATAACCAAATAAAATGTTATGAGCTACCATCTTACATGCTATGAAAAGTTCAGAGCCAGTTCTCTCCACTATAGCTGGCTTACTCAAATTATTTCAATGCTGTGCCCTGCACTGAACACTACTATTTAATTCATCAACATGAGAGTGTTCTATGTAGTGGACTTTTAGGTTGAGTAGTAACAACTGGTTATTATAGTATAAGAGCCAACTTAGAGTACAGGATACAACTTCCAAAAATCAATGTCAAATAAAACTTTCCCTAAAACTATTGGCCAATTACAACCTGAAGGATTTCTTTTACTGATTGTATCTTTCCTTAAGTCTCTTCCCATCACCCTATATTTGCTACTCTAACCCCCACATTCTCCTCACATCCCTCCAAAGCAATCTCTTTAAGTACAAGATTCCTTTTATTTTACTGAGCAAGCCATTCAACTCTCTTGGGTTTCAACCTCATGGAAAGCCCATTAGGGTGCCCCATTAGGGCTCATCTGCCTTCAGCTCAGGTCATGATCAGGGGGTTCTGGGGTTGAGCCCAGCTTTGGGCTCCCTGTTCAGCAGAGAGCCTCTCTTTCTGCCCCTCCCCCCTGCTTGTGCTCTCACGTACATGATAGCTCTCTATCTCAACTAAATAAAAATCTTTTTTAAAAAGCCCATCAAGCTCGTTATCAATAACATTCACAGATGTAAATAACAGAAAACCCAACTGGCATAAAGATTTAGAGGATTCATTGTTTCTCTCAGTGAAAAATCCTCTAGTCTGGAATTCAAGATTGGCATAGTAGCTCAGAATACGATCAGTTGCCCGGGCTACTTTTCTTTCTTTGCCATCCTATTGCCATCCACACCACACTGACTTTTATCATCATGAGTCACACATCAGCAGCCATTCCTCAGGAATCACATTTAAATTGCAGACTAGAAGGAAGAGGAAAGGGTGGTGCCTGTAGGAGGAAATGCTGATTCTTTCCTTGATGTTTCCAGCACACTCCTGTTTAGGTCTGGCTGATAGAATGTATCTTGGGTCCATGCCTAGATCTAAAGAAGGCTGGGAAGTCTTTTTACTGGGCAATATGGCCCAAAGTGAGGTCGGAATTCCATTAATAAGAAAAGTGGGAAAAACAGATAAGGAGTAGGAAATTAGCAGTGTTTGATGACACACTTGTCTTAGTCCTGACTGCTATAAAAAGTAACCAGCAGTTGGGTGGCTCATAAACAACAGAAATGTACAGTTCTAGAAGCTGGAAGTTTGTGATCAGGGTGCGATCATGGTCAGGTGAGAGACCCTCTTACAGGTCAACTTTTTTGCAGCCTCACATGATGTAGAACAGAGAACATCAACCACTCTCCTAACTTTTATAAGGGTATGAATCCCACTCATGAGGCCTACATCCTCATGACCTCGTCTACTCCTAATTACTCCCAAAGGCCTTGCCTGATAGTACTATCCCACGGTTGTGTAGGAATGGGGCAGGGGGCAGTAATAAGATACCAGCCTGTAAACATTCAGTCCATAACACCCTTAGAGATGTTTTTCTTAGAAGAACCATGTACCCCAGAGATGAAATACCACTTTCTAATCCCAGAAATAGCTACCATTTTTATTTTAAATGGTATTTAAATGTTTTTATATTATGTATTTATTTTTAACATTTTATTTATTTATTCATGAGAGACACGGAGAGAGAAGAGGCAGAGACACAGGCAGAGGGAGAAGCAGGCTCCATGCAGGGAGCCCAATGTGGAACTCTGTCCCAGTACTCCAGGATCACGCCCTGAGCCAAAGGCAGACCCTCGACCACTGAGCCACCCAGGCGTCCGTAAATGTTTTTATTTTAAATAGCAATTTTCCTTCCTGTTGAATCTTTTTGCTTCTTGTAGCTTAAAAATTCTAGCAATTCGATTTCAAGAGCACTTTTAAATAAATGAATTTGTGATCTCCAAATGGTTGGCTTTTAGTCTCTTACATCATCATTGCAAAAGACATATCAGTGGCATTTTTAAGCTCTTTTTTTAGACCTATGTCTAAGAATGATTAAATTTTCATTTCCCTATTAAAACCAAAAATAACCATTCTACTTATTTTCAAACAATTAAACTCACAGAAAAGTGGAAAGTACAGTTTAAAGAACTTTTTTGTCTTGAGCCATTTGGGAGTTAATTGCCAACCTGATGTCCTATCACCCCCAAATACTTAAGCCGATATGTACAGGACATTCTCCTACATAATCACAGTGCAGCCATCAAAATCAGCATATCAAGTTGATGATTTCTATCTAATCCTGAGACTTCCATTAAATTTCATCCCTTGTCCCAGTAATAACCTTGATAGCAAAATAAAGGGTACACTTTGGAATGTGTGTTGAGTTCAATTGTCACATCTCTTTAATCTCCTTAAATCTGAAGTGTTTCCTTAGTCTTTCTTTGGCTTCCACAACTTTGATACTTCTGAAGATTATGGTTAGTTCTTGTGGAGACTATCCCTCAACTTGAGTGTGTTTGTATTTAGCAGGAATATTACCAAAGTAGTGCTATTCTTAAATCTCATTAGGTGCCGCTCAATTTGTCCTACTACTGATGATGTCCAGTTTAATCACCCAATTAAAATGATGTCTGCCAGGCTTCTCCACAACTAGGTAACTCCAAAATAAATTACTGTTTTTTCCACTTGGAATTAATAAGTTTTAATTTTGTGAGGAGATACTTTAGATCTAAATAAATATCTCGTTCCTTATCAGATTTTCACTTTTTCATTTATATCAGCATTGGCTCATGCTTTTCTCTCTTGTTTAATGAGTTAAAACCTGTTACTATTGTTATTTATTTTGATGCTTAAATTGTCCTATATTTGACCAGTGGGAACTCCTCCAGATTGGCTTCTATGTCATTTTGTCCCATCATTCTTTTAATACTTTTTTTTTTCTAGCCCAACAAAATATTCCAGACCCAGTGTTGAAAGTGTCCCTTTCTCCAAGGAATAGGAGTTACCAAATAAAATAAAAGTTAATCAGTTAAACTGAATTTCAGTTTATTTTGGCATAGGTATGTCCCATTCAATAATTTCTTATTTACTAAATATCTGCTATATTTTTATATGATAAATGTGGCACCGTACCTTGGTTCCTTTAAAAGGTGAATGGTATTTAGAAGCCACAATCTGGGTGGGTCTGCTGGTTGCAATTTGAGTTCACAGCTCTCAGACTCTCTTGAGCTAAGGAACACACACACACACACACATATACATTTACATCTGTATTTATATATCAATATTGATGCCATATAAATATGTATACAGTGTAATCCATAAATTCACATTGATGGTGTCTAATTCCAATCCCACACCTGGGAGTTATTCTGGTTTTTTCCTTTTCCATATTTATGACTTCAGTCTCCTAGAGAAAAAACCCTCGCTTGTGTTATCCTTCATACACATACTTATTTGATGAGTCCCTTGGTATATAACCAAACTCACACAATTACCACTGCTCCCTTGCCCTCCTCAGTTGATTGTGCTAGGACCCCTGTGCCAGGCTATCCCCACAAACACCCTCTTCAACAAACGTGGGCTCTGACCTCACCACTGGCCACCCCACAGTATGGATGCCCTCTTCACCTTGCTCGGGATCTGCCCCACCCCCCACCCCCAATGCTGCTTCTGACAACATGCCACCCCTCTGCATGGATCTTCTCCTCCCCCTGTTCAGTCTTTGCTACCACATGCCTCGGCCTGCTCAGAATCCAGCTCCACAGTGCTCCTCCCTGTGTGCTCACCCTCCTCACCTGGCTCTAAGCATAAAAGTCTTTAAAATAAGTGATCTTTGGGATGCCTGGGTGGCTCAGGGGTTGGGTGTCTGCCTTCACCTCAGGGCAAAGGAGTACCAGGAGTACCAGGATCAAGTCCCACATCAGGCTCTTTGCATGGTACTTGCTTCTCCCTCTGCCTTTGTCTCTGCCTCCCTCTCTATCTCTCATGAATAAATAAATAAAATCTTTAATAAAAACAGTAAGTGATCCATAAGTATGAAATATCATATTATTCATCACTCATAACACAAGCTGAAGTTTTCAGTATAAAAGAGACTTTGACAGAGGCACCTGGAAAAATAGTTACTCATAGATATTTGTATTCATTTGCATTGAGCTGATACTAACCATTATTTATTAACTAATAGTAAAATTCTGAGAAAAGTCAAAATTAGAAATGTAGACTACTGTTTAAAACATATGTCTGTTCTCTATTTCCTCTCAAAACCCCCTAAAATAATAGTAAAGGAATAAAAAGCTATAAAAAGTACATAGAGAACAGGAAATAAGGTAATAGGAGAAAAGAGATGTCAGGAAATTCTAGAAGATAGTAGGTGGACAGGAGCAACTAACTCACTTCAAGAAAAGGAAGCTAGAATTTAAGTCTCTGCAGCAGAGTGTCCTACAATAACCAGCCAATTCCTGATATGGAACCCTAGAAAATGGCAAAATTAAAATCACTAGTTGCCTCTGAAGGCACAAATGCAGGGTAAAGCAGAAAACAGGCTTTTTCTTAAATATAATGGAAAGCCAACGACGACCAAACATGAGGGAAGTCTAATACGAAAGTAAAGAAAATTAACTTGGAGGAAACAGATAATACGGAAGAAGAAAAAAAGTATCAAAGACGGTGATAAAACTTTTTAAAGACTAATGGGAATGGGATAACTGTGTGTGTATGTTGAGATAATGAAAGACTCATCTTTAATAATAGGAACTTAATAGGTGACATCTTGGCTTGAAAAATCATGACCTACCTGTATCCGCATATTATTTAGACGCAAATACTAAAAGGAAGAAGCAGCACCGGAAGAGTTGAAAGTAGTTGCCTCTAAAGAATTCATATTAGTTGAGAGGAAATGCAGGTGCCCTTGATTTTTTTTTTTTAATATTTATTTATTTGGAAGAGAGAGCACAAGCAGGGAAGAGTTTCAGAGAGAGAGAGGGAGAAGTAGACTCCCTGCTGAGCAGGGAGCCTGATGCAAGGCTGGATCCCAAGACCCTGGGATCCTGACCTGAGCCAAAGGCAGACACTTAACCAACTGAGCCACCCAGGTGCCCCACTGTTTATTTCTGTGATTGTTCTTTATGAGCCCATAAATTACTTTGATAAAAATTAAAATTTAATTTAAAAATTAAGTTTGTACAGATTAAAATATCTTAATGTAGCACAATTTGAAAAGAAGCAGGCTATAGTGGAAAGGACCAGAATTTGATATCTAGGTTCATGGATAATTCTGCCCTTTTATTGCTTATGCAAATCTGTGAAAGTCTTAAGCCTTGAGACTCAGTTATACATTTATGACTTGGGGAAAATAATACTTGCCCTACTGTCTTAGTTTATAAAGCTTGCCATAACAAAATACTGCAGACCAAGTAGCTTAAACAAGTTTTCCCCCACCCACACCCACCCCAACCCCCCTACCCGCAGTTCTGGAGGCTGAAAGTCCATGATCAAGGGCTTGGCTGGGTTGGTTTCTCTTGAAGCCTCTCTCCTTGTCTTGTAAATAACCCCTCCTTGCTGTAACCTCAAATGGCCTTTCCTCTCAGGGAGTTCATCTTTAGGGGCTCTTCCTCTTCTTATGAGGATACTAGTCAGATGGGATTGGGGCCCTACCCCAATGGTCTCATTTTAATTTAATCACCTCTTTAAAGACCTTATCCCCAAAAATAGTTACATCTGTGGTTCTGGAGATTGGGATTTCCACATGTAAACTTTGAGGAAACACAATTCAGTCCATTATGCCTACTTTCTACATTCACTCATTTGCTGAGATCTATTGGGGTTCCTTCATGTTCTATCCTGTGCTAGGCAATGAGGACTGAATGAGAGGATCAAATGAGATAGATGGCCTTTTGAAACTAAAGTATTTTTTTAAATGAAGGCAGACCCCATCCGGCATAATTCTTTGCTTACAGGAAATAATTAAAGTGGAATTAAGTGAAGAAGATGGAAATTTTCTAAAAAGGAAGAAAAGGCAAGTGTGGACAAATTTACTGAATAGCCCTGATATGTGCCAGGCACTGATTATAAGATTTATATAAATTGTCTCATTTAATCCTTACTTCTATCCTGCTGGAAAGACATTACCAAAATAAAATCATTTTCTAGACACCTGGGTGGCTCAGCAGTTGAGCGTCTGCCTTTGGCTCAGGTTATGATCCCAGGTCCAGGGATCGAGTCCCACATCAGGCTCCCTATGAGGAGCCTGCTTCTCCCTCTACCTATGTCTCTGCCTCTCTCTCTCTCTCTCTCTCTCTCTCTCTCTGTGTGTGTGCGTGTGTGTGTGTCTCATGAATAAAGAAATAAAATGTTTTTTAAAAATCATTTTCCTGGTGAGAAACCTATTAGAAACTCAGTAACTTCCCTAAGGTTGTACAGCCAACCTAACTTGAATTTGGATCTATCCAATGCCTCTACTCTACTGTGAATCACAACTGAAAGGAATCACGGTTAGGCTTTATTTCTTTAAACATTTTTTGTTAAATATTGAATATATTCAAAAAGTATCATTTATGTGTATAGAAAATAATGATAAAAAGAATACCTGTGTACTTACAACCTGACTTGAGATAGGAAATATTACCAATTCCTTAGAAGTACTGTTATACATCTCCCTTCATCCCTATTCTTTTCTCTCTTCCTTCCAGAACCATTATTCTAGTTTCTTTTTAAGTTTTTTTTTCCTCTATTATTTTGGGTGGCATGGGAGGAAGAGAGGTAAAAGGAAAGAATCTTTTTTTTTTTTTTAAGATTTTATTTATTCATGAGAGACAGAGGCAGAGGGAGAAGCATGCTCCATGTAGGGAGCCTCACGTGGGACTCGATCCTGGGTCTCCAGGATCACTGAAGGCAGCGCTAAGCCGCTAAGCCACCGGGGCTGCCCAGGAAGAGAGAATCTTGAGCAGACTCCCCACTGAGCAAAGAGCCCAACTCAGGGCAGATTTCGCATCCCAGAGATCATGACCTGAACTGAAATCAAGAGTCAGACACTTAACTGATTGAACCACCCAGTCGCCCCTATTCTAGTTTTGTGTTTACTAATCTGTCGCACACACATACATTTACATTTTCATTTTGCATGTTTTTAAAATCCAAACAATTCATGTGTTCTTCTGGAACCCACCCACCCACCCCCTGTCAACATTAAGTCCCTAAAATGAATTCATGTTGATGACCATGACCATAATTGCATCCCTGTTGCCTCTAATGGCTTAGTGCTGCCAACCTGGCCTCTAGAATCCTGTTATGTCCATTGACTCTGAAGCATCTCTTATCAATCTTGATCTAGAGGACAAACAATTCTGAGCTTCTCAGAATGTACTTGTACAATACTTAGGGAGGGTCTTTTGAGCCTTCCCAGGGAATGTTGCTAGCTGGTGGGTTCACTAGTATTAAATAATAAATGTTATCCTAATTCTAATCTATTTGAATTTTTTTACCCCTACCTCATCTTTCTTCTAAGAAATTCCAGTACCTCTATCTCATCATTGTTTTCAAGTTTCAAGGAGCCACTTTTGCAACATACTAGGTACAGTTACAGGCATCCTTCCAGAACATAACGTCTTGAGTCACTGCATAGTGCTCCCTTATTAAAAAACTCTCGCCTATCTAGCCTTATAGTCTGTCCTCCCTGATCCAGCACCTTTAAATTCCATTTCCAGGCAAATTCTCCTAGTTCCTGCTGGTACATATTTGCCAGGTTCTGCAGTGCTTTTGGTGAATAATCCCTTTCTTCATATAGCAATATTTCTCTGCTTGGCTCAT
This sequence comes from Vulpes vulpes, assembly GCF_048418805.1. Taxonomy (NCBI): domain Eukaryota; kingdom Metazoa; phylum Chordata; class Mammalia; order Carnivora; family Canidae; genus Vulpes; species Vulpes vulpes. The sequence goes on from NC_132789.1 coordinate 87,972,529, forward strand.
AATAAGACTTCTAATTACTGGTCTAGAAGCAATAAAGAGAGACAAGGAAAGATCTTACAGACAGGCATCATCTTGCAAGGTATCTGCCCTAGGTAAAGTCTTTGCACAATCTCCACACAATCAGAGACTGGTTTCCTCTAGCAAGAGGAAGGGCTCCAGAGAATTCTGGCCCAGAGTATCCAGAGGAATCTGGGGAGTTAAGTCTTTAATCCCATTCACCCAACCATTCCCATCAGGAGTCTCAGGGCTCCTGTTCTTTCCTTTCAAGTACCTGACTTTAGCATAAGAAATCTTCTGGACAGTGAATTCAACTTCCTTCTGCCGTACTGAAGATCAAATTTGGGGTCTTGTTTTTCAACTTCGTGTTCTCTGTCTACAGGAGATGAGACTCCCTTTAAAAGATGCCAAGGAAGATTTCTGGCCTTCTTTCAAACTATGTTCTAAATTAATGGTTATCTGATCAGAGCCTGTTATTTTCTTCCTTCATGGCTCCTCCAAAAGCTAACAACAAACCAACCTCAAAATTCTAATAATGCAAAATTCTCATATATTGCAGTTCAAGAACTATTCTATAGGCCAGTGCATTTTTTTTAACTCATGCTTGTACATGATCCCAATTCATCACAGGTGAGACTTTAAGTAATAATGATGCAAGAGTATGCCAGAGATTATCAACAGCAATTGAGTCTTCATTGCCATCTGACCACCAACTGATCTAGTTCTAAAACCTTATTCTGATTGTCTCCTTCTTTGCATCACTTCTCAGACCCACTGACTTAGGCTGGGTTTCTCCAAAACTAAGGATCTGAGTACAAGTAGCATGTTTGAAAGGGAAAATGTGACATCAGGAAGTATTGGCAAAGGAATGAAGTAATACTGAAAGGGAAAGAAACAGTACAGAACACTTTAATGAGCAGGATACTGCTGAGGGCAACTGGGGATCAATCCCATAGGGCATCCCTAGGAAACATGTGGAATACATATCAGAGTGGTCCCACCCAAGGAGGCAGGGCAGCTAGGATATTTGTCCTTCATCTCCCATTCCCATTGGCTGAGGTCTCTTCCCTGAGCATAGACCTGCCCCCACATTCAGATAAAGAAAAGCGATAGGCAAAGAATCACAACTGCTTCCAGTGAGGTTGGCTTGTACTAGATCATTCCAGAGTACCTTGGAGAATTGGGTGAGGCACCAGTGGCTGTCAGCTACACCTTCTCCAACTTCCTTTCTAAAATAACACACACCCCAACGATAGAATATTACTCAGCCATAAAAAAAGAATGAAATTGGGGCACCTGGGTGGCTCAATGGTTGAGCATCTCTTTGGCTCAGATCATGATCCTGGGATCCTAGGGTGGAGCCCCACATCCGGCTCCCTGTAGGGAACCTGCTTCTTCCTCTGCCTATATTTCTGCCTCTCTCTGTGTCTCTTATGAACAGATAAAATCTCTAAAAAAAAAAAATGAATGAAATCTTACCATTTGTGACAACATGTTTGGACCTAGAGGGTATTATCCTGACTGAGATTAGTCAGACAGGGAAAGACAAATACCATATGATTTCACTTATATGTGGAATCTGAAAAAACAAAACGAATGAGCAAACAAAACAAAACAGAAACAGATTCATAGATACAGAGAACAATCTGGAGGTTGCCACAAGAAGATGGGAGAATGAGCAATACAGGGGCAGGGGATTAAAAGGTACAAACTTCCAGTTTTAAAATAAAGTCATGGGGATAAAATGTACAGCATAGAGAATGTAGTTAATAATATTGTACCAACTTTGGTGACAGATGATACCTAGATTTATTCTTTCATAATGTATATAAATGTCAAAGCACTATTTTGATACCTGAAACTAATACATTATATGTCAACTACCCTTCAAAATAAGTAAATAAATAAAATTAAATAATACACACCACATCATCACCCTTTACTCTTCTATTTTTTTAATTATTCACAGTAATATTTCTACCTGGAATTCCCTTATATTTATTTATAGCATCCCCCCACCACATAAACATCTACTATAGTATAAGCCAAAGACTTCATCTGATTTATTCACTGATATATGCTCTGTGCTTAGAACAATGCCTAAAACATGGCATGCTCACAATAAGTATTTTTGAGTGAATGAATGAAAAGAAGTAATATGGGATCCCTGGGTGGCGCAGCGGTTTAATGCCTGCCTTTGGCCCAGGACGCGATCCTGGAGACCCAGGATGGAGTCCCACGTCGGGCTCCCGGTGCATGGAGCCTGCTTCTCCCTCTGCCTGTGTCTCTGCCTCTCTCTCTCTCTCTCTCTCTCTCTCTCTCTCTCTGTGACTATCATAAATAAATAAAAATTTAAAAAAAAAGAAAAGTAATATTTTCAATATAGCTTAAAAACAGCAAAAAGGAGGTCAGAGTCTTAGAAGAGGGGCTTATTGAGCAGAGCCATGAAGGATAAGCTCTTTCGCAAATATTTTCTCCCAACTCATGACTTGTCTTCTCATTCTTTTGACATTGTCTTTCACAAAGCAGTTTTTCATTTTGATGAAGTCCAGCTTCTGAATTATTTTTTTCATCGATTGTGCCTTTGGTGTTGTATCTAAAAAGTCGTCACTATAGCCAAGGTTATGCAGGTTTTCTCTAGTATTATTATTCTGAGAACTTTTTTTCCCCCCTATATCAATACTTTATTCTTTTTCATTGCTAAGTTCTATTGTGTGGGCATATTGCAATCTATGTATTTACCTGTTGCTGGATACTTGAGCTGTTTCATTTCTCTTAGGTCAATATCTAAGGGTTGAATGATGGGTCATTTTTGTTGGTATACATTGAACTTTAAAGAACTGATTCAGCTGTTGTCCAAAGTGGTCATATCATTTAGTATTCCCACTAATAGTACATGAGAGTTCTAGTACTCCACATTCTCCCAAACACTTGCTATCATTAATCTTTTTAATCTTACCCATTCTAGCAGCTGTATAATGGTATCTCGTTGTGATTTTAATTTAAATTTTAATTTTTGTGAAATCTGATTTATTTTTTTATATTTACGCATTTTTGCATGTGTTTGAGAGATCTGTGCCAAACCCAGGGTTCCTACAATTTTCTTCTCTGTTTTCTTATATAAATTTTATAGTTTTAGCTCTTACAATTAGGTCTATGATCAAATTTAAGTTAATTTTTATATATGATCTGAAGTGAAGGTTGATATTCATTGCTGCTCTTGGTTAAAATATGTGCTTATTCTAAATCAGATGTGGGGTGATAAAATTGTATATAGAGAGGATAGCAACGAGAGATTTAGAAGTAGATAAAAGATGATGACTGACGATAGCCTAGATTTTTCAGGAGAGTCTTGATTTTTCATTTTCTGTCCTTTCCCCTTCCCCTAGCTTTTATTATTAAAAGAAAGTTCAAACATACAGAGAAGTTGAGAACAACTTTTATAAACACCCTTATACCCAGCATGTAGATTCAGTAGTTGTTAAAGTGTTTCCGTTGCTTTATTTAATTATATTTCTGAGCCATTTGAAGGTAAATTGCTGAAACCAAGACACTTAGACCTAACACTTCAACATACTTAGGATATTCTTTTACATAAAATATGATTAGCATGTTCACATCCAAGAGAATTAATAATTATTCCCTATTTTCATGTGGTATCCAATCCTATTCAGATTATACCCAGTGTGCTCTCTAGTGTTTTCAAACCAGCATCCAACCAAGTTTCACCTATTGCATTTGATTGTTATGGCTCTTTCATCTTTCTAAATCTAGAATTCCTCTACTGTTTTAAAACATGTCTTGAGGGACACCTAGGTGGTTCAATCAGTTAAGCGTTTATCTTTGGCTAAGGTCATGATCCCTGGGCATGCCTCTCCCTCTGCCTCTCTCTCTCTCTCACTCTCTCAATCTTGTCTCTTATGAATAAATAAATAAAATATTTTTTAAAAAACCGTGTCTTGTAGAATGTACTATATTCAGGACATATTGTGTAATTCCAATTATATAAAATTCTGAAAAATGAAAACTAATCTATGGTGACAGAAAGCAGTTGATGTTCACCTGGGGATGGGGACAGAAGATGAGAAAGTAAATTGCAAAGGACCTGAGCAAACTCTTGGGGTGATGATATGTGCATTATTTGATTGCAGTGATGGTTTCACAGTTGACAACATATGTCAAAACTGATAAAGTGTACATTTTAAATGGACCATTTATTCACCAGTTACAACTTAACAAAGCTGCAAAAAGTTGGGGAGGGGCTAAATGTACAAATGAAAATAATAGGACAGAAAATTTTAAATTGAGACTGTCCTGGAAAATCTAGGCTCTATAGGAATTGTGCTTATTATCAGTCACCAAGTCTTCATCTAACTTGCTCTTGAATTTCTCTCCAATTTCCTATTTTCACTCATATCACTTTACAGTGGATTTAGAAGAATAATATATAACAAAAATACGGTTTAAGTTTTAAACTACCTCTATGTAAGTGCTTGAAAATAAATAAAGAAAACATCAAAAATGCATTTTAATTTAAAAAACAAAAAATTTTCAGTAGCCCCCCATTGCCTCCTGAATTAAACAGAGGCAGTTCACAGAAGGATCTAAATCTCTCTCTTCAGCTTCTGCTTCCATTACTACCTATATGTATTCCATCCCCAGATTGATAGGCTTGCGTGCTACTTGCAGACCTCATGCCTGCACTGCTCATGCCCTTGGCCACATTGTTCTTTCTGCATTTCCCTGGTGCTCTCCTCCTCTTCCTTCAACTGTCTCTGACAAGCAGAAATACTCCTCATTCTTTAAGGCTTCTTAAGGAAATGGCTGATTCTCACTCTAACCCAGCGTGCCTTCCTCCACCTTGGACCACAGCAGTTTACACTTCCCCATGTGTCCTTGCCAGCCCTGGGGCCAGAGTGAGGCCAGCGAGGCACCCACCCAAGATACAAATTTTAAGGGAGCAGCAAAAAACTCAGCAAGCAAGTACTTTCGAGTCAGCACCTAATCAAGTTTCACTCTTTGCATTTGGTTGTTACTTATTCAGTATTTTTTAATCTAGAATATTTTCACCACCTTCTAAAAATGTATTTTATGGGATATACCTGTACATATCTAGTACATTTTGTAATATTTGTATTATATATTCATGTGATATTAAAACATTTTTATAATATTTATAGTATATATAACGTTTTTTAAAGTAATGCAAAATATAGATGATAGTTGATGATATAGAAATTTTAGATAAAGACAGGATCAGGATGACTGATTTTTCCAGAGCCTCAGGCTCTAATATGGCTCCAAGGGGCCCTGGCTCAATCCCACACTGCCTGCATGAAAGGACTGACTCATCCTGTATCCCCTGCAGCGCCCATGCCAAGGCCTGGCAGGTCCTGCACACCCATTCACCTGACCACAATTTTCTGCTTCTCGCATATAAAACTTACCTCATCGAGGAAGGAAAGAAAACAGCAGCTGCAATGAGATGTCTAAGGGTAGAAAACTAATGAAGGAAAAAGAAATGCTAACAGGTTTGTACTCTAAGACAATACAGATTGTCTCCAAGACAAAGAACTTCAGCTGCACCCTGCGTGTCTTGAAGTTAGACCACAAGGGGAAGACAAGCCATTACCTTAAATATTTCTCATTTTAAAATGCTCATTTTTATACCAATCATAACCATCCTGAATAATTCAAATCACCATGCCCCCTTCTTATCCTCAGTATAGAATTTTTTTGTCATAAACAGATGCATATTCTTAATACAAAACTAATAAAGTAAAAAAAAAATTAAGTCTCTTTCCAGTTTTTATCTTTCAGTTGTAGATGTCTTTCTTGCAGTAGGGTTGAAAAGAATCGTCTGTTCATGGGTGTCGACAATATTTGTGATTTAATAACCATTTTGACAGTCCTCTTTTGTGGGCCTAAGACTTCAAAATAAAATCTGTGAAAGTATTTGCTGACAAGTAGAGTATCTCAGTATTCCCATTGTGTTCGTATATTAATCACAGATTTAATTATTCATTTCTTCAGGCATCATGATATCATCATATGTAGTCCCTTTCCTAATCTGGTTAAAACTAGTTTGGTTCTCATGACTGTAAATACACCATATAGGACAGAAAACCTCAAGGCATAAAGGGGGGGGAACCCTGATGTAGTTTACCGATCTGCTGTACAATTTCATGTTTTTAGCTGTATTGTTTCTAATTATATATGTAATACTGCTTTGTTTGGCAATATATCCTATTTCAAACATTGGTCTTATCAGAATATAAATACCTTAAATTAGAGTAAATTATACCCTACATTCATGGAAAACTTAAACTATCATGAAAGTCCATAACTTTAGTTCCACATTAGGAGTGAATAATAATAAACAAGCCAAAAAAAAGTCCCCTGAAAATGTGAAATATTTTTAAATGAAATAGACCTGATTTAAGATTAGGACTATATTCCTCATTTTGTTCATCTAATCAAATATAGTATATACAAGATGAATCTTGCTAATTTAGGGGAAAGAAATCAATGAAAGAGTTGTAGGATGCCTTATATTTTCATGTGCAACTACATTATTGGTGACTCCTAAGTTATCTTTTGAAATTACAAGTACAATTTTAGATTTCAGGTACAAATTTAGATTTCATTACTGATTATAGGCAGAAATAAATTTCTGTATGTTAGTTGTTAGGTAGGGAGGAAGATCTAGATATGCTCCAAGCTGAGAAAACAGGCAGAAACCACCTTTTGGGACAGTTGGTTTCCTCTTGCTTCATTGAATTTCATAGTCAAGAATTAGATAGGGATCTATCTGAGGGACTATCTATCCAAAGAACTCCTGTCACACTAAGGAGGGAATTGGTGAGTTAGGAACATGGTAAATCACTTGTGGATACCACTGGTCTCCTCAAGTTGATGATGTAAGCAAATTGACTTCCTCAGGGAAGAACAAGAAGACCTTCAAAACAACAGGTAGAGTACTTGTTGCTGTGTTGAGGACAGACTATCTGACTAAGATTAAATCAGGGGCAGCAACCTTGCCTGTCTTGTCTGCTGCAATATATTCAGCACCTATCACTGTGCTAGCACATAGAAGGTATTTAATACATATTGTTGATGAATTTTTGGTTTTCTTATTTTTAATTTTTTTAAAGATTCTTACATTTTATTTATTTATTTATTTATTTATTTATTTATTTATCAGAGCAAGAGTGCGAGAGAGCACAAGCAGGGGTAGCAGCAGGAAGAGGGAAAGGGTGAAGCAGACTCCCCACAGAGCAGGGAGCCCAATGTGGGGCTCGATCCCAGGACCCTGGGATCATGACCTGAGCCAATGGCAGATGCTTACAGACTGAACCACCCAGATACCCCTGTTGATGAATTTTTAAAAGTCTATAGGCTTGAAAAAGCACAAGGGACACTTGAATGCATATTTCTAGGTGAAAGAGGCCATAATTCCAACTATATGACATTCTGGCAAAGGGAAACCACAGAGACAGTAAAAGATCAATTGTTGCCAGGGGTTCTGCAAGGAGGGAGAGATAAATAGGTAGGACATGCAGAATTATTAGGGCAGTGAAACTATTCTGTGGGGTACCCTAATAGTGGATACATGTCATTATATATTTGCCAAAACCCATGGAATGTATAATACAAAGATTGACCCTAATGTAGTATAATGTAATGGACCTTAGGTAATAACAATGTATTGATATTGGCTCATCAACTATATCAAATGCATCACAATGACGCAAGGTGTTAATAATAGGGGAAACTGGGGAAAGGGAAAGAAGAAAATTGGTAACTCTTTTTACTTTCTGCTCATTTTCTGTAAATCTAAAACTGCTCTAAAAAATAAAATCTATTAATTACAAAAAAGAATCTTTAAAACTTTATCATGCTTTTTACTTCCACTCCAGGACAATATAAAAGAAGCTACCAGAAACTAGATGAATGAGGACGCCTGGGTGGCTCAGTGATTGAGCGTCTGCCTTTGGTTCAGGACGTGATCTCAGTGTCCTGGGATCAAGTCTCACATCAGGCTTCCTGCAAGGAACCTGCTTCTCTCTCTGCCTATGTCTCTGCCTCTGTCTCTGTCTCTGTCTCTCTCTCTCTGTGTCTGTGTGTGTGTGTGTGTGTGTGTGTGTGTGTCTCATGAATAAATAAGTAAATCCTAAAAAAAAAAAAAAAAAAAACTAGATGAATGAATGAATGAATGTGTTTGATATTCCTTAGAATCCATTTTGAGTAAATAAATACCTACTGAGTGCCAACCAAACCAGCGCTAGGCAGTGTACAGTATAGAAAGTAAAGAAACTGTTCCTTATTTTGCAAACTACAAAGAAGAGCTTTTTGTTCTCTTGGCCACAAGATTCTACAGGAGAGAAAGGAGAAAAAATAAAAACTTTAGGGAATGTGACAGTTAAATGGGAATTTCAGTGAAATGAAGTTGGAACAAAAACAAAGATTCAAAGACTAGGTAAATGTGTAAAGACAGGAAAAAGAACCCAGTAAAACTGAAGTTGAAACAATCCATGTTGGGATCCCTGGGTGGCGCAGCGGTTTGGTGCCTGCCTTTGGCCCGGGGCACGATCCTGGAGACCGGGGATCGAATCCCACGTTGGGCTCCCGGTGCATGGAGCCTGCTTCTCCCTCTGCCTGTGTCTCTGCCCCTCTCTCTCTCTCTCTGTGACTATCGTAGATAAATAAAATAAAATAAAAAATTAAAGAAAAATAAACAATCCATGTTGCATATAAATGGATATAAGAATTATGATCTCCGGAAACAGAAAGCTTGTGTATAGTTTTGTAAGTCATTGGAGATATGCTATAATCACATAGACACACATACGCACACACACACACACATACACACACACAAGCTATACTCTTTCTAAGGATCTCCAAATCAGCCAGTTGAATGCAGCTATGGAAGGTAGAGGAGAAGGAGTTATCTAGCCTGATGCTTCCACAAAACAATGCAGAACAGAGGCTTGTACAATTAGGACATCTTTCTCATCACCAAAAGATAGAGAAGTAGTACTGCCCCTTCTTGATTCCATACCCAACCCTCTAGGTGAGCTTTTATGACTTCCTTCATTCTTCAAATCTGGTATGGGTGTATATTTTAAGATGGTTTTGCCTGTACACCAGTCACAATATATCAAGTGGTAAAGAAAAGTGATAAAAGGAAAGCAATAGGGTTTTCCCTAAATCCTACTCCACACAGGAGAGCTCGAGCTTGAACATACCTTTTGGGAACTACAGCCTTCTGAAGATAGATGTAAACACACCCACATACACACACATGCAATTGCCCAAGATTCTAGACACTGGACAAGCATCTTAAAGGGTTGGACCACAGGGGGGCCTGGGTGGCTCAGTCAGTTGGGCGGCTGACTCTTGGTTTCAGCTCAAATCTCAGGGTCCTGGGATCAAGTCCCATGCTGGGCTCCATGCCCAGCACAGCGTCTCCTTGGGATTCTCTCTCCCTCTCCCTCTGCCCTTTCCCTCTGCTGACTCACTCAAATAATAAATAAATAAATAAATAAATAAATAAATAAATAAATAAATAAATAAATAAAATATTTGAAAAAAATTATACAGATTCAGATCACATCTAATTGGAAGCATTCTTTCAATATTCCTAAAGGAATAGGTGACCTGGAGGTTGGCTTTTGTGGTCAGAAGGCTCAGTCCTACTACCTACTAGCCTGGAAGGTCAGATAGTCTGAACCTCATTTTCCACATCTCTAATACAGAGGTTTAAAAGCCCTTGTCTTTCACAACAGACAGTTACAATGAAGGTAAAATGAGATAATGAGAGAAAAGTTATTGGTACACTACCATCATCATTGTCATCATTATTCCTTCCCTCCTGGAAAAAGAGATTGTCCAAGAGGTACTCAGGAAAGTGCCTAATGACTTTAGGGTATAATTCAACCCTTGGTGGGATTTTGGAAGGAAATAAATAGACTGCTTTCAAATTCAACAGACTGTTATCACCAAGGCTGTAGCATATGGCCATACACTGCACAACTCCACAACCATTAATATAATTCAGGATCTGAAGCTATAAATTAAGGATTACTGGGTGAAGATTGCAGATCTCACTTTCTGTAATATACTCATAAATAATCAAGCAAACCAGAAACCAGGTCTCCAAACAAGTGGCACATGACCTTCATATTTTCAAGTAACTTTGAAAAGTACAATAAATTTAACGAATGAATGGGATGATCACCCTGAAACTCTAAGTCTTTTTGTTAGGTGCTAAAAGATCTATTCAAATACTGAAATTAAAAAGAGAAAACATATAGGAATTTTAGTCCAAAACCTATCGATAGAATTTAAGTCCCACCTTCAGTTCTGAGATCAACTACAAAAGAAATATTTTCTAAAATACAAATTTTAAATTAAAATTCCACAAAAATCAGAAATTTCTTCTGCATGTAGATGAATTTTGCTCCCCACAAAAGAGCAACTGGATAGAGGAGAACAACATATGAGAACCCTGATCTACTTGATGAGAGGAAACTCTGATCCTAGCGTGGATACTATCCAGAAGTTTTCTCTCTAATTTTATGCAGTTCCAATGAATAGCTAAACAGGGTCTTTTATTTTTTTATTTTTATTATTTATTTATTTTTATTTTTTATTTTTATTTTTTATTTTTTTACTTTGGAAGTTATCCTAACCTTCATCTGGAAGAATGACCAAATGAAAATAACATGGAAAAAAAAAGAAAATAACATGGATATCATGGATATTCTAAAGAGAAATGAAGTGGAGAGCTAGCCCTACCAGATACTAAAACATAAAGCAATTAGAACTAAAACTTTGTGGTGCTGGGATAAGGATTGAATTGACAAATCTCTCAATGGAACATAGTAGGTTATAAATGGGTTCGAGCATGCATAAAATACATTAAATGTTGTATCACAAATCAACTGGGAAGGAAAGATCAGTTCATAAATTGTAATGGGTTGAATAGCTAGCATTTGAGAGAAAAATCAGCTCATATCTTCATCTCACGCTATAAATAAAAAATTGGGGATATGTAGAAAAATGAAAACGAAAAATCAAACTTTAGATGAGCTAAAGTACAATAGTATTAAATATTTTTGAATCCTCTGGAAAAATATGAATTTCTAAGCCTGAAAACAATAGATGAAATAAAAAATTGACAACATAAAAACAAATAGAATTCTGAAATTTAAGATAAAAAAGTGAACTGCAGGGATGCCTGGGTGCCTCAGCGGTTTAGCGTCTACCTTCAGCTCGGGGCATGATCCCAGAGTGCCGGGATCAAGGCCCATAAGCGGGAAGCCTGCTTCTCTTTCTGCCTATGTCTCTGCCTCTCTCTCTGTGCTTCTCATGAGTAAATACATAAAATCTTTAAAAAAAAAAAAAAAAGTAAGCTGCAAACTGGAAAACATAATCAACTGATGGGAAGGGACTAATAACTTTAGAGTTCAGATAAAGAGATACAAAGATTATTGAGGTTCTAATAAATAAATCAGCAAAGGGCATGTTCAGAACATTTACAGAAGAGCTATTAATAAAATAAGAGCTAAATAAAAAATTTCACCAGCAGTTGTGATTTTACAAAGCAACGAATGAAACAAATGTATGTCATTTTCACCTATTAAACTGGTAAAATGAAAAAGGGATCGTACTCACTAATGTAGAGGGGACAGAAAAATGTATGTGCTTTACAAATTCCTACTGACATTTCTCATGGACAAATCCTTTTAGAAAGTAATATATTTTTTAAAAAATAGAAAGTAATATATTTGACAAAATGTATCAACAAGAAAAGAAGATCTCATGCCTTTTTATCCAGGGTCCCTTTTCTGGAGATGAAGAAAACAAAAGGTATAGAAAAAGTCGCATGCACTAGGACAGTCATAGAATATTGTTTATGATTATAAAAGATTGGAAACAACCAAATTATGGAACAACCAGGAATTGTTTCAGTAAGGTATAGAACTTGGCAATGGTCATTTGAACAAAAATATTAAATGAATAAAATATACAAATAGTGAAATATTACTTAGCAAAAAAGGAAAGAAAGAAAGAAAAGAAAGAAAGAAAGAAAGAAAGAAAGAAAGAAAGAAAGAAAGAAAGAAAGAAAGAAAGATCATTATGTAAATTGAATGACCATGCAGTACACCTATTGATTGTTTCTTTTTTTCCTCCCTACTCTGCCCAGCATGGTTATAAATATCCTGGTAGCAATATCTCTTTCCTTTGGAGACTCCTTCCCAATCTTGTGTGATCCTGTGGGGATGTATATCATGGTAGCCCAACCTCATCTCTGTCAAATGGTAAGTGAGTATATGATGCAGGCTGGACCAGTGACAATGTAACATCCCCCTGTATATGGTAATTGGTCAAAGAAAAGACATACTCTGCTTGCCTGACCAATTTGAGTCTTCTCCCAGATTTTTCCAAATAGTAGATAGAAGCTATCTTCCATTTGGAGGACCTCAGGTTACTGGTAGCTATACTCCTTGTTGGCTGGGTTCAAGAGTTGCAAAGGAGAGGGTGGGAAGCAAAATTAATGAGACAGAAAAGAAAGATCTGAGGACATCCCCTGACCCCCTGGGAATAGCCCTACCTAAACTTCCTGTACTTCCCACTATACATGAGCATTCCTGACAAACAGTTTGAAATGGTTAAGGTGATTTGAGTTGGGATTTGGTTCTTAGCATTTGTGTCCTTACTCATACAGAAATAATTTCTGTATAGTATCTTTGATGACTAGAGTACTCTTAAAAATGTAGGTCAGACATGTTGCTGCTCTGTGTAAAATCTTACAACAGCTTCACATCACTCTTAGATGAGAAAATAATCTCTACCATGCTTTCTGAGGTCCCACAGGATCCTCTCTTCCTCTCTCTTACACACACACACACACACACACACACACCTTCCTTTCCTTCCCCCAACCATCATTGTCCATGCATGCTCCTCTTGCTCCTCTCCTCCGTCCACATTGGCCACTTTGCTATTCCTCAGAGTTCATTCCTGTTCTCTTTCCCTGTCTTTGCTCCCTCACGTGTGAGAAGGATGTGGCTCAGACAGTTCACAAGGCTGATTCTTTCTTGTCCATCAGGTTCTATCTCGAATGACACTTTTGTGAGACCTTTCCTGACCACTCCTTCTACATCTGTCTCCTTCATTTACTTCCCCTTAACTACATGCATTTTAAATTATCTAATTTTTTTGCCGTCTGTTTTAGAATGAAAGATTTAGGATAAAAAACATACACACTGAAATTGCAACTAGAAAACAATAAGCATATGAGAAAATATACATGATTTGTAACATGAGGGTCATGGATATTGATTATGTTTGATTTCTTTCATCTTTTTTCTTATCTCCCAAATTTTCTGTAATGTATTTATGTTGTTGGATTAATTAAGACACAGCTAGAAAAAAGTCATGTGCTCTTCAGGACCCACAGGCTTCCTAGCATTTTTTTTTTTTTTTTAGTGATTTTGTTTTGTTTTGTTTAAAGATTTTATTTATTTGAGAGAGAGAGAGAATGAGCAGGGAGAGTGGGAGAAGGAGAAGCAAACTCCCCACTGAGCAGGGAGCCCAACATGGGGCTGGATCCCAGGACCCTGAGATCATGACCTGAGCTGAAGCTTAACCAACTGAGCCACACAGGTGCTCGCCCAGACTTTTTATGAAGAATTTCAGTTACCCTAATATTAATTTTCAGAAACTATAATGATAGGTTTTGCTAACAGCTAGCCTCAGAAAATCTCTTGGTGAAAAAGAGAATGAAATTAAAAGGAGTGTTGGGGGGCAGCCCCGGTGGCCCCCCGGTTTAGCGCCGCCTGCAGCCCAGGGCGTGATCCTGGAGACCCTGGATCGAGTCCCACGTCAGGCTCTCTGTATGATGGTATGATGCCTGCTTCTCCCTCTGCCTGTGTCTCTGCCTCTCTCTCTCTCTCTGTCTCTATGAATAAATTTTTTAAAAATCTTTAAAAAAAGGAGTGTTGGGCATGACAGTGCTCCTAATTATAAGAGATACATTTGCATTGAGTCTTTGTGAAAGATGCCAAGCACAAAATATAACCATGATGGGTTTTCTACACATCCACATAAGCTCACATTCAAGACATATCAAAGATCAAATATAATACTAAAGGTTGTTAAAATTATTTGTCCCCATGCCATAGCCAAGTACATAATGAAAAGGGTCCTTTATTTATTATCTGTAACATGGGAGTAGTTAATTGAGAATAAATAGGCTAAGGTCCAGGAACGCTACAATTTTTATTTTTAAAGTGGTATTTACAATTTTTTAAAATGTAGCCCTCCATAAAAGTATTCCCAAAGCCTAAGGTGATCACATCTGTTTCTCAATCTCCACAATGATCTTCTCCTTGAAATCACATTTCTTTTTATTCCCAGCTTTTCCTGGCTCTTTGGTACACATGGATCTTAGTGTGTCTGCCCTTCTAGAGATCCCACAATCACCCTCACCAGTTTATTTGAGAGTCTCACCCGCTTTTCAACCGTTTAGTCACAACATGATGGATAACTTCGACTGTTCCCATGAATAGTTACAAAGTGCCTTTAGGTGGTAGCTCCTGGGTGGAAATAAGGCATTCTTCCCCTCTTACAGTGTATTGGGAAAAACAAGTAAACAAAAAAAAACAAAACAAAACAAAAAAATTACGAAATTGGTTAGGTTCTAGGGAGGAAATAAATAGGATTTATTCCTAAAATGGTTAGGAAAGGTCCCCCTGGAAAGGTAGATTGAGATCTGAAGCATGAAGAGGAGTCCTCCTGGGGAAGAGAAAAGCAAGTTTACTTAAAGGTTAAAATGGCTGAAACATCATAAGCAAGGGGTTAAGTGCCATGAAATAAGATAAATGTGTTCAGAAGATGCCAGATCAAGCATGGCCTTCCAGATTGGCTTTTATTTAAAATGCGATTTAAAACAATTGAAAGGTTTTAATCTGAAAAGTGACATTCAATTTACTTTTATTCTTGGTTTATTCTTCCCCTTTATTTACTGGTTTTCAAAATAATGAGTGAGTTCCTCAGTATTGAAAAGATAGAAACTTTACAATTGACATTGATATTCATAAAATAACTGGCTGAGATTTTGATTTGGATTGTGTTGAATCTATAGATCAGGTTAAGAACTGACGCCTTGACAATATTGAGGCTACCTGTCCATGATCATGAAATAGCTCTCCATTTATTTAGATTTTTCATTTTTTCAGCAGATTTTTATAGTTTTACCTATGTAGAACCTGAACATATTTTGTTAGACTTACACCTAAGTGTTTCTCTTGGTGTTAATGTAAATGGCATTGTGTTTTGATTTCAAATTCATTGCTGCTATATAAGAAAGCAATTGGCTTTTGTATATTAACTTTTTGTCCTGCAATCTTGCTACAATCACCGATTAGTTCTAGGATTCTTTTTTAAATGATTCTTTGGGATTTTCGACGTAAATAATGACTTAGTATCCTTCAAAGGTTTTACATATGTGTGTGCATATAATGCTATGAATTCATGATATCATGAATTTATGGATCTAAATGCCTTAATCTGTGTCAATCTCTTGTGATTACTTTTATCAATACATAATCATCTCATATGGGGCCAGTGGAAGTCTCTGCAGGTTGATTCCTGAGTCCTTCTGACATGTCTTGGATTGCTTCACTTCTCCCTGGTATGGCAAGATGTGCCAGGCTAGTCTTTCACATTTCTTGCCCCAGACCTGTAACCGATTTACTCTTCAAGGAGCCCTGACTCCTCTTATTGGTAGTCCCGATTGACCATCTCACCATCTTCCAGTCCATTTCTCAAATTACACTCAGCTTGCTTTTATTCCGTTCTCCATTTAAAAGTAAGGATGACTTTAAAATTGCACCCAGAATTGTAACTCCTAAATACCACGTCCCAATAAGAGAACAGACAGACTCGAGAACAACTTCCAAGTTTTGGGTGAAGACTGATGGCGGTTATCAAAATCAGAATAATGAACATTCTGAGAAAGATTTGAAGTGGGATATTAAATCACTGCTTCAAAATGCCAGAGGTCTAAATTTCAAAGATATTGTATAAACAATGTTCCCAAAACTCCCATGCCCTTTGTAACTGTTTACATTACTTTGAATACCCTTCTAGTCCTTTTTGACTAAGTCTACAATTTAAAAGTTACAAGCAATATGTTCATTCTGCTCTCTGGCCTGCGTCTTTCCATGCAGATAATCACTTTAAAAGATATTTAATCATGCTAACATACCATAATTTACTTATTTTCTTATTTGGGTCACGTTGCTTCTGACTTTTTGTTACTGTGTGTTAGTTAAGCCTTTGGTTATAAGCAACAAAAAGTGATTCAAGTTACTTTAAGTTGAAAGAGTAATTTCTTACAAAGATAGAGAGGTGTGTCACAGAATCAAAGGGTAGAAATGCAGTTTGGGCATCGGGAAGGAGCCAGAAAGTTGACAGTCCATTCTTTGTTTATCTCTGTTTTTCTTGGTGAATCTGCTTCATTCTTCTTTCCTTTACCCTGATTGTCTCTCCTTGCAGGGGAATAGAGTTACCTCATAGTTTATTGTATCACTCTGACCACATGCAGAGATTAACCTGCAATTTTCCCTCCCAGTTCCACATCCTGGCTTGCATTATTATATTAGATCCAGTCCTGGTTGAGTTGTAGATCATGAGGGGGATTACCCACTACAGACATGGATGCCATCTCCAGGGGGTGGAAGGGAGGAGTTCCTACAAAAGTGGGGCCAGCTCACAGGCTGGGGTGACCCCTAAAAGACATCACTACAATTTAAATGATGCCACAATGAACAAGTTTGTGGAAGTTATGTTTCTTCTTTGTCCTTAGAGTATGTTCTTCAAAGGGGAATTAGTGGGTCTCAGAGTAGGAACAGTTCATGACTTATCCTAAGACAATGTGAACTGGGCCAGGCTGACGACAGGAGAGGAAATAAGGGTGTTGGGAAATACTGGTCTGGCAACTCTCAAGAGACTCTTCCTTATCTCCATGATATGCCGTTTAAGTCATTGCCTGTTCCACCTTCAGAAAACACCAAAATGAACACACTCTCTTCACATTCCTTCTGCTTTTTATCTTTTGTCCCTTTGGTAGTATATTTTGAACAGAAGCTATGAAAGGGCAAGAAAATCCAATGCTCATGAAGTAATATCACATTTTTAAAAAATTTATTCATGAGAGACAGAGAGAGGCAGAGACACAGGCAGAGGGAGAAGCAGGCTCCCTGAAGGGAGCCCACCACGGGACTCGATCCTGGGACCTGGGATCACAACCTGAGTCAAAGGCAGACGCTCAACCACTGAGCCACCCAGGTGCTTTGTAACATCATATTCTTTTTTTTTTTTTTTTAAGATTTTATTTATTTATTCATGAGAGACACAGAGAGAGAGGCAGAGAGCAGGCTCCATGCAGGGAGCCTGATGTGGGACTTGATCCCAGATCCCGGCATCACGCCCTGAGCCAAAGGCAGATGCTCAACCACTGAGCCACCCAGGCGTCCCAAGATCACATTATTAAAGGGAGTTATTAACTTGCAAATTAATTCCTTCACACACACACACACACACACACACACAAAATGCCCCACATCCTTTCATCTTTCCTGTCAGTTCCATTTTCCAAAACTTTTCACGTTTTTCTGGCCCTTGCCACCCTCTGTCTGCTTTCTCCCCTTAGACTGAAGATCCAAACGATGTCCTTCCAGCATACAGTGCTGAAAAATACCCACCACTTAGGCTATTAATTCCTCGGAGTAAATGATAACTTTCAAGAATATGGATTACATGAGTACTTTGCATTTGTCACCCTTTTTAAAAAAAAAAATATTTTCTTTAAGCATGAAAGACACACAGAGAGAGAGGATGAGAGAGAGAGAGAGACGCTCAACCACTGAGCCACTCAGGAGCCCCATTTGTCATCATTACATTGTTCTTGTTTGGCTGAGGTCAGAATTTCGATGTATCTTTGGATTCCTTAATTCATGAATTTGGGAACTGGATAGGAGTCAGTACAAGACTGCAGGAAACTGGGGGTGGGGAGGTGGATAGGCTAGAGGGAACCAGGACCCAGGATGTCCCAGGTCAGCATTGTCCTGGCTGATGGGCAAAAGCCACACACAGGAGGGAAGGGAGCGAGGTGTCAGCCAGCATGAGATGGGAGGCAGCTCACTGACCCAGGGTGAATGACAAAGTATGGCCTCTGAGCAGGGCAGACTAGCTGTAGAAACCAAGGGTCCTGAGTGCGCAAGAAGGCAAGATAAGCCTGGAGCCCAAGTGTCCAGATAGAGGGTCTGAAAGTGGATGAAAAGTATGTTCAGCATAAGGTGCCAGAAGGATAACCAGAGAGGTTTGGCTCCATACACGGAGAGCAGCATTTGCCATGTGTTTTCAATATATTCTAATTCCCCCAAATTGCCTTTTTTTCTTCATTCTCTTGCAATGTTCCCATGTTGCTTGTTTAAAATGGTACCATTCACAAAGGTCATGTCAAAACATGATTCTTGATTAGAAATCAGAAGCCTCATCCTCTATTTTATTTTTAAACGCAAGTGACAAGGGTTGGCATTACCTGGCAGGTGTGTTCTCGTCCACAGTGAGATGGCATTCTGCAGGTGCCACTGGCTGGAGGGCAGCCCAGGCAGGGGGGCAGGGTCCCCTGGAGGATCCATCTGTCCTGAAGGAGCTCTCCCATAGGTACAATGGGAAAGTCAGGAGCTCTTTCCCATGTCATTCATTGTTTGACACACTCCCACCTAATTTTAAGGGTATAAAGGGAAAGGCAGCTGGTTTCTGAGTTTGCAGGGAAAAGTGCTAAAAGAAAATAAATAGTTGGGAAATTGTCTTGGAGTTCATGGAGTGAACAAGGCACTAATATGTAATAAAGGAGCTTTTAACTGTTCTGGGAACATTCTACCAGTGTGTTAGAGAGATGGTTGGCTATTGTTTTGTTTTGTTTTGTTATTAAATTAAAGAATATCAAAAGCCTCTCTCTAGTAGTTTTTGAGGGAATGCTGTGGGCAAATTATACAAGAGAGGGGGCAGGGGAGCGCATGAGCACCATTAAGCAGCTGTCTGTTAGGGAACATTTAATTTAGAATAAGATAAGCATCCATTGTACCGTAAAACAAATATTTTTGCAACATTTCCATCTCTGACTCCTTGCGCTGCTGTTTTCAGATTTTGCTAGAATGTAGGATGGGAAAACAATGGGAAGCTCGGAATATAGCTCGATCCCATTCATCAGTATTGAAGGAAGTGTTTGGCATGTGTTTTCAATGCATTATAATTCCCCCAAATTGCCTCTTTTCTTCACTCTATTGTAATTTCCTCCATGTTCCCTTATTTAAAATTGTACAATTCATAAAAGATTAATGCTTGTTCCAAAGAATATGCCCAAATTTCTCATTTGACATAGAATTGCATGGGCTTTTGTCTTTGTTAGTAACTAGCCCCCTTTGGGTACTTAATTCTTAATAAATATTAAGTGATGTATGTGCTTTTATGTTCTTGGCTAGAAATTACATGACTATGCATAGTCTCAAACTGTGTACCTTTTTGGGTAATGTGTTTTTGTAGTAATGGATCAAAACAGATTTGTATTAAACTGTTTCCCTGAGTTCAAAATAGAGATAAAGGGATCTTTCTCTTTCTAGGATCTTTAAGACACTGGGGAGATGTGGCTCCACAATGGAATTGAGTCAAATGAAACCTGTAGGATAAACTGAGGAATGCTTTTCTAACTATTAATTTTGGAAGTAAAAAGAGAATTTTAAAAAAAAAGAAATATCTCAAATAAGGTATTATTAATTATAACAATTATTTCAATTACTCCAGTTTATGTATGATAACTGAGTCCATCAAAATGAACATAATGGACTCGGATTTAACTAGATGTGACCACAGTTTTTCAAAGCGGTGAACTCCAACTTTTATTTAGTAGAATTTTTTTTTACTATGCTGCTGACCTACTTTCAGATGTGGACTCACAAATCACAGGCCCCTTAGGAGAGTAGGAAGAAAAGTTACTTGCTTATATTCTGCAATTTATTACACCAATTTACAGTCCTTCAAGTCTGGGCAGGGGATGGGCTGTTCTTGTTTTATAGAAGAACCTTTTTGTCCTTTGTTGGGGATGTTTCCAGCAATTTAACAATTGACTCTAATAGAATCTTATGAATAAAACTAATGAAAACATGAAGAAATGAACTCTAGAGACCAAACATACAGTGGCTTATTGTTCACTCTCTGGAGAATAGAAATACCTTCTCTAACAAGGTACAATGGTGCAAACAGGAACTAACACTCGAATTTCAACGGATAAGGCATTCAGGGTCAGGAGAAGGCCAATATTGCTGACCTTAATCTGGTCAGTAAAAATAAACTCCATAAACGGGTATGAGCAGAGGTAAATGATTCAGCTTTGGGCTGTGTTCAGATGATTATTAAAATTGTTCTAAGGGAGAAAAAAATTACAAAATCTAGTCTTCTGTCCTTTGACTCATCTCCATATTTTTTTGAAGGGGCTATATATGGTATATAGTGTTCTCTCATTCACTAAGGCCAATCTTTATTTTGACTATTCTCTTGGATTCTATGGAGTATATGGGAAACATGAAAAGGAAGAATTGGCACTATTGAAATACCTAGATGGTTTGGTTTTTGTTTTTTTGTTTTTTTGATTTATACATTTATTTGAGAGAGAGTTTGAAGCTGCATGCAGGGTTCCATCTCACAACCTTGAGATCATGACCTGAGCCAAAATCAAGAGTCTGATGCTTAACCAACTGAGCACCCAGGCACCCCCTTAGATGGTTAATTACCAAATTCTCATATTAAGCCTTTTATTAGAGTTCAATCACAGGCTATGGGCAAATCACATCAATTCCTTGAGTCTCAGTGTCCTCATAAAATAGAGAGGCGTATTTGATCAGTGTTTACCCAAGTGTGCGATCCTCCTGATACCACTCGTCTGAAGTACATGAGATGATTTTAGTTGGGATGTGGACAATTGCTTTAAATTATGTACTTATTTTACTAGCCTATCAAACCTGTGACATTGATGAATATTACTGCTCGGAATCATTCTGTTTTTTAACACAATTGACCTAAAGAAAAATTAAGTAAATGATATAGGATTATGACAAAATAGTGACATGTTATTTTTGCATGGGTCACATCTAGAATATGCTAGACTGGATAATCCCTAAGGTATGTTTTAGCTCTAAGTCTAAACTGTCTATGATTTTTAAGCCTTTGTTCCAAATCTTACTCACATTAACCATAATAGACAAAATTAAGTAAAACAGAGGAGGTTAAACAGCAAAAGTAGAAAGAAAGAAAACCAAAGTGCTTGAATGATTTTTAGACTTGATCCTCCCTCAAGAATTAAAACTGGATACATTTCCTTTGATCTTGAATTTTCACTTAACTGTCTGAGCAGCTTCATGAAACACTTTCATAAAAGCTTTTAGGGACACCTGGGTGGCTCAGTGTTTGAGTGTCTGCCTTCGGCTCAGGGCCTGATCCCGGATCCTGGGATCGAGTCCCACGTGGGGCTCTTTGCATAGAGCCTGTGTCTCCTCCCTCTGCCTGTGTCTCTGCCTCTCTGTGTCTCTCATAAATAAATAAATAAATAAATAAATAAATAAATAAATAAATAATTTTTAAAAGATTTTATTTATTTATTCATGGGAGACACACAGGAAGAGGGAGAGAGAAGCAGAGACACAGGCAGAGGGAGGAGAAGCAGGCTCCATTCAGGGAGCCCGATGTGGGACTCGATCCCAGAATCTGGGATCAGGCCAAGTCAAAGGCAGGAGCTAAACTGCTAAGCCACCCAGGGATCTCCAAAATAAATAAAACCTTTTTTTAAAAAAGCTTTTAAAAAGACCCCCATCTTGAATTATAAATTCTGTAAATCTGCTCCAAATGTTCATGTTACATTCAACACTGCTGTTCTAAAAAAGTTGCAAATTCTGTTTTGGTTGTCCTTTAACTGCTTGTTGGACCAGAAAGATCATAACATACATACTAACTTCATTTATTGCCTTCCCAGCAATGGCCTTGCACTTTTATAAACTTTGTCTTATGTAATTCTCACAACAACCCTACGAAAGAGGTACTATTTTCCCAATTTTCAGGTTAAGAGACTGCCGTTCTTTGAGATTCTTAACTCGTTAACTGTCTTACCCAAGGGCTCACAGCTAGTCTGTGGTGAGCATTTAAAAAAATGCTACTCAGGTCTGTGCCTTTTCTTAAGCACATGCTTTTTCCACAACATGGAAGTTTTAGGTAAGAATTTTAAAGAAAGATTTCTCTCCACCTATGAAATAAAGAGCCCTTTGGCCCTGACTAAGAAAAGCTTTTGGAAGAACTCGAAGTCTCTAGATCAGACACCTAGGCTGACGTTGCAACTACAGGGTGGGTCATTTGGAAGAAATCAATGGTTACCCTGGAGATCTGGCATCTTTCTTGACAGTTTATGCCTCATTCTGGGTCTCCTGGACTTCGACTCTTCCTCAGCCTTAGCAGAGAAGCCCTGCCCCTCACCAGGGTGAAAGTTGGTGTCTCCCATCACTGCTGACTAGTTTTTCTTCCCCCACAATTTATCTGTTTGGATCCCCAGCTCAGAGCCTATCCTCTTACTCCCTCTCTACCAACTTAACTCTCAGCAAAAAAGGACTCTGCGGTTTGCCAAACCTGTACAAAGTACCCCCCTCCCCTCAGCCCTTCTCCCTGTTGATCGTGAAGGAGTCCTTTCTGGAATGCCCTAAGGACTCCAAGGAAGACTAGCTATCGGTTCCTCTTTCCTTTGGAATTCTCTCTGTCATCCAAAATCAATGCGGGAAGATCTGAGGTTAGAAATGAAATCTACAAATAAAATGATCAATCTCTTGAGCCTTCCAAAAAAAGAGTTTTTATGTATAAATTAATTTTTTAACCACAGTAAAAGAAGTATCTTATCAAATGGGGGAAATATAACTCAAAACATTGACAGTATTTGGAAAGCAGTCTTAGTCATAAAGGTGCTAAGAAGAGAAGGAAGCTCCCTCCAAGCATACCTTGTTTAAAACACAATGGCCTCAGTTATTACAGACAGCTGATGGGTGCCCAGAGCAGTTTGCTCAAGGGCAAAGAACCCAGCAAAGAAAATATGGATGTAAACCCTTGGTTTAATCCCACCACCAATTTCCTTTGTTATCAGCACCTTTTCCCACTAACAGACTCCTAAATGAGTCTCCAACTTGGCAGTGGAGAGGTGGGACCTCTCCAACGCCAAGCCAACCCACCTCTTAGTTTCAATAGAGGAGATTGGTGTTTTGCAGGTTAAAAAAATGGCCAAATATCAGAGATTTTGACCTATATATTTCCTTCCCGTAGAAGGAAGGTAATGCTCTTGTCCAGTACTTGGTCTTTGTTTCGTTCATTTTCAAGGGATGACCCTTCTAGATTGTACCTTTGCAGGCCAACCCCCACATCCAGACACCATCTTTAGTTAAGATGGATCCTTGGGCTTTGGCTTGGGTAGGAGCTCTGCTCTGCAACTCGTGCCCCTACCCAATTTGCTTGGGAGACAGTTTTAACTTTAAAAGACCATATCCTGGGATCCCTGGGTGGCTCAGCGGTTTAGCGCCTGCCTTTGGCCCAGGGCGCAATCCTGGAGACCCGGGATTGAATCCCACGTCGGGCTCCCGGTGCATGGAGCCTGCTTCTCCATCTGCCTATGTCCCTGCCTCTCCCTCTCTCTCTCTCTCTGTGACTATCATAAATAAATAAAAATTAAAAAAAAAAAAAAAAGACCATATCCTGAGAAAAGGTATTCCTCAGGAATTCCCACCGCTGAACAGGCTCTGGGCCCCAGAGGCCACTTAGTGCACACATACATCCCCAAACACAAACAACCTCAGCCCTGCTGCAGACAGTGCACATTGACATTTTCTATTTTAATTTTTTCTATTTCAATAAAAAATGTCAGTGAGTACTCACCAAATTTATTTTGTGACCCAAGAATGGGTCATAACTTACTGTTTGAAAAATACTTCTCAGAGACCTTCTGGATAATTTTCTTTCTTTCTAGAGAAAGAGAGAAAGCAGAGAGAGAGCACACATAAGTGGGAGGCTGGGGGGTGGGGGTAGGTGGAGAGGGAGAAGCAGGCTCCATGCCCAGCCAGAAGCACCATGCAGGGCTCCATCCCAGGACCCCAGGATTATGACTTGAGCCAAAGGCAGATGCTTAACTGACTGAGCCACCCTGGAGCCCCTGAATACATTCTTTGAATAAAACAAACAAGTGGGCCGCCTCAGAGACTTGCTTTCTGGGCTCCATGACTAGTCCTTAGTCCTCCACTCCCCAGGCTTCTTGTCCAGAGTTTCTTGCACCTTCAAAATGTATCATGTTCATGATATGAAGTTGTAGCTTCAGAGATTCATCAGTTTGCCGTTTTAGTGAGTCCATGCTTTAATCCAATCTTGAAAATTTGAGAAACAAATTTGGTACAGTTTATCCTAACAAAGAGCGCCACACACAAACAAGTGAACCCAAGCACTAACATCATAACTATCCATTATGAGATTGAGAAATGGCAAAATTCTACTTCTTAAGTATTTTTTCCAATGTTTGTTCTATTTTCCAAGATTTAAAAAAAGTCAGAATTTTTCTTCATAGCTTTTCTTATAGAATAGACTGCACTAATTATTTGTGGTTATTTGGTCAATCACAATCTCCTCTCCATTAGATCCAAGTTCAGTGAGGTCAGAAACTACTTAGCTCACCCCCTAGCACCTAGCACAATGCTCGGGATATAGGAGGTTTCAGTAACTATTTGTTGAGTGAATAAATGAATTTTCCTTTACAAAGACATCAGCAAGATTTCTTTTTCCACAAAGGCTTTAAACTTTCTCTCGTGTCTTATAAACTAGAATACTGAGTATAAATTTGTCACTGACTCAAAAAATACATGTACAGCCCTATAGGTTTGAATCATTTTGGGGTCCCATTGGTTTATATTCCCCCTGCAAAATAAACACATAAGCTTCCAATCCCAAATGTACTTCCTTATAATAACAGCTGCCATCCTTGCACAGCTCACAGTAACTCCAGGAGGTGGGTGCTATTATTATTCCCCATTATACAGAAGAGGAAACTGAGGCTCAGAAAGCCTTAATCTAGGTCTCTGAATTCCATGCCATTTGCCTTTATTCTATCCTCTTATGAAGCATCTTGTTATCCTTTTTAAAAAGTGGACTCTCCCTCTGAGAATCTTTTGTGAAAGAGAACATTAAGAATGTCATGGAAGAAAAAAAAAAAAAAAGAATGTCATGGAAGGAGGTGCCTAGGTGGCTCAGTCAGCTGCTGTCTGACTCTTGATTTTGGTTCAGGTCATGATCTCAGGGTGGTGAGATCAAACCCCGAGTGGAACCCTGCATTAAGCCCCAAGTTGGGCTCCTTTGGGTATGGAGCCTGCCTAAGTTTCTCTCTCTGTGTCTCCCTCTGCCCCTCCACCCACCTTCTCTCCCTCTTTAAAAAACAAAAAACAAACATAACAGTCACGGAAGAAGAGTGAGCTCCCAAATCAGATTATTCCAAAAGAAAATGTGTAATGTCATCTTGGAGCAGCTTCTTAAAGATGTTTACACACGTTTTGAATGGGCCATTTAAAAAATTTGTCTTTTCTCCATGCGAGTAAATGATCAATCTTTCAAATAACATCACCACTGCCTGATATTTGGTTATATTCTTTCAAATATATACGGATGTCACAGTAACCGAGACAAGAAGGAGCTGGTCCTAAAATAAAACATTTAAACTGATGAAGAAGAAATAATAATTCGTAATTTTTTTTTAAAAAAAAAAGTATTCTAGGAAGTTTTTTTTTTTTAATTTGAAAGAGAGAGATTTGTTCATCTATAATTCTATGAATAATTTCTACCTTGGAACATGGAAAGGGTTCTTGAGATATATTTTAATCTGCAAGCTCTATGCCTTTCATCTCACCAGTTTCCTCTAATTGAGTGGATAGGGTGTGCAAAAGGTGTTAAATGGGGCTCAGAGGAGCAGGGTCTGAGTTCTCTGATTTTTACAAAAGCAGTGGCAATTTTTATTACTTTTCTCAGAGCTATTTGCATTTCAAAAGGACACACATCCCGATATTGTTTTGTCTCTCATAATTGATCATCACGGTGAGGTGCTTTAAAGAATCTGGGCAGCAGCAAACACGGCGACCAGCCAAAGCACTCCATAAATGCTTAGTAAGTAAAGACTGATGCTAAGATTGACCTCAGCAAGCACCGGGCTGAGAGGCTGGTGAAGATCAATCCATATTGCTTTTGCTCCTTGCTTCTCTTGCCCAACCCCACCTTTGACCTCAGGAACTAAGTCGAGATTCTTTCTAGTGGTTCATGGTGGGAAGATGCCAATAATTAAGTAGCAAAGTATTAGCTAATAACTGCTTCCCCGGCCCCCACCCTGTCCCCATCCTTGATTTCTGCCTGCAGTCAGTGCAGCTGGGGCCTGGACGGCAGCCAGGGAAGCCATGGTGGTCCAGCCCCTCCGACCATCCGGAGAAACAAACCCCCAGAATCATGTTTAGGTGTACAAATCAAAATGGGAAATTACACAGATAAACAATGGTGCTTTGAGAGCCAACTGCGGTCTTGTCACAAATAAGAAGTTAGGGAATAAGATGAAAAGTAGATTTTAGAGTTTTAGGGGTTGGTCATTTTGTAATACCAAAGGAACAGTGGAAAAAGAAATATGCACACCGATGAGGGAGACCTGTTAGAGTTCCTCCCACGCCGCCTCACTGTGTGGTCTGGGGTCGTTTCTTACCTGCCTGGTCTGGAAAGTGTCTGCCAGCCAAAAAATGTACACCTGTTGAGCAGAAACTGTAGAAACCTCAGTTCCTTACTTTTCATGTCATGGGAGAAAAATTGTCTTCCTTCTTTTAGAAAAAGATGATATAGTAGCAATATAAATATTATTTTCTGAAATCATGTCAACATCATAACTAACAAAACTTCATTTTTGCCTGTTACCTCTCACATGCACGGTTCAAATATAGTTGCACTTGTAGTATTTTGCATTGCATTTTATGCAGGACTATGCATTTTATGGAGGACTATTTAATAGTAAATAAATCCACCCACTTGAATAACAACAACAAGAACAAAACCCTGTCCTTTGATTTGTTTACTGAAATTTACTATATACATTGCCAAATCTTTTATGTGACAAGTTCTGCATAAGCTTTGTTATTTCCCTTTCTTTCCAGGAACGAAGGATCCTGCAGGACATTTGACATTTTGCTTGACTTTTGGATGTGCACCATCAGTGGGATTTTAGTTTGTAAACAAAAACTTTATACAGTTGGACTAAACAGGCATTTAAAACCACCATGACCTTTGGGTCCTTCCGAGCTTCCATATGGCTTTAGCTTCTGCTGTGCTATTGAAATTTGTCCTCCTGACATGAGGGATCACTTCCATCTATGGAAATCACTCTCCTGCCCGCCTGACTCCACACGCTTCTAGCACCCCTCCTACTTCTTCAACCACGTCTTGGGCTTCTTTGCTGACTTGTCTTCCTCGACACCATCTTTAAATGTTGGAGTTGTCGGGGTTCAATCTTGAGGCCTAATTTCTTCTCTCAAATATCCTCTTCCCAGGGCGGTTCATCTACACCCATGCTTTTAAATACCTCCCCAAGCCTCTCCTTTAAGCTCCTATACACCATATATTCAGTTGACTTATCAAACTGCCTCTGCCATTTCCCCAGCTTAACTGAGGTTTGAAGACGGTGATGGAAATAATCACCGGAGCATCTTAAAGCATGACCGTCCTTAAGAATGCAGAACTTTCCTAACAGGCACCTCAAAGTCAATGTCCCCTTAGCAAAACTCTTGATCCAACCCAATCCCTACCCCAGATCATTCCCATCATGAGTTGTCTTCCATCTTATTGAATGGTACCATCTTCTATCCAGTTGCTAAATCCAAAAGACCCTGTCATACTGGGTTCCTCCCTCTTTCTTTTCTCTTACTTTCCATAAATCTTGCCTTTTCTATTTCCTTGAATATTTTTCATCTTCCAACAGTTTCTGTCCAGCTGTAAGCCATTCTCTACTCTTCCCTAGATCATTGCAGTAGCGGTCTGACTTCCCTGTTCCCAGCGAAAGATAGCCAGAGTTATTTTTAAATATGAGTTGCATCCTGATCCACCACTGTTTGACAACCTCAAACAGATTGTGCTTCCCCATAAAATCTAAACTTCTTTCCTGGCCTACATGCTCTGGCCTCTTCCCCTTTTCCTATTTTGTCCCACCTGTACCCTTGCTCTGCACATCTTGGCCACACTGAAATCCTTTCTCCAACTGAATATACCAATATCTTTTCTCCCTTGAGGCCTTGTACTTACTGTTCCTCCTAGTTGGGGCCCTGCTTCCCTTCTCTTTGCTTGTCTACTGCCTGTTTTTAGGCCTTCGCTTAAGTGTGACTGACCTCTCCCAAGAGGCCTCTCTCTACCTAACTACACACACACAAACACGCACCTCCATGCACACACCGGTAATATCCCACTGAATCTTTTCATTTATAACATTTATCACAAATTTAATTATGCATTTTCCTTTTGCTTATTCACCATTAACTGCTTCTGCCACTTATCTTTTCAGTAGTTAATAGCATATGAATATTTGTTGAATGAATAATTTACCAAACGTGAACACAAAATAGCTGGCCTTAAAAAAAAAAAACAAAAAAAAAAAAAAAAAAAAAAACAAAATAGCTGGCCTTTAAAAAGGGGAGAAAACTATTTTTTTAAAAGATTTTATTTATTTATTCTTGAGAGAGAGAGAGAGAGAGGCAGAGACACAGGCAGAGGGAGAAGCAGGCTCCATGTAGGGAGCCCAACATGGGACTCGATCCTGGATCTCCAGGATCATGCCCTGGGCTGAAGGCAGGCGCTAAACTGCTGAGCCACCCGGGCTGCGCGAGGAAACTATTTAAACCTAAAAAAAATTTTTTTAAATATTTCCTTTGCTTGGAAGACTTCAGGTTTATAATAATTTGAGATATAACTTCCAATAAAATAATTTTAAGTAACAGTGCTCTCCGTAAACTGGCCTACAAGCAAAAAAAATAAAAAAGGGCAGTATCTGTATATTTGTTGGGAATATAGAGCTGAAGACTGAAGAGGTTGGTAGAAATAACCATGCGAGAGCAAAGAGCATGCCCATTCTTAGTAATTCAGATTTTTCCTCTACTGGCGTTTATGGGAAAAGTAATGTTAATTATGGAATTAGCCAAGGCTGCTCTTGTGCAATTAACAGTCACAATAAAGAAGTCATTTGACCTGACAAATGAGTAGCAAGAGGGTTTTATCATCACAGTTCAGATCAAATGGTCAAACATCTGGGATTCTCTCAGAGTTTAGGATCTTTTCCTGGTTTACAAAGAATGTATTTTTTTAAAGCTTCTGGTTTGGACTTCTTCCAATTTGGTAAACAGTTTAAAATATCACATAGTGAGAATTGGCCAATCTATTCAAATATTTTGAAGGAAAGGAATCTGCAGTGAGTGATATTATGGACTTAAAAAGCAAGATATTTTTATACTTTTCTTTAATAAAAGTAAATATGCCAATTTTTGGTTATCCACACCATGGCCTTACAGATGGAAAGAAATATTTATTGCTTGAATTAATTAGACAACTATGGCTTTAGTATTCTATTAGCATGCATCTATTGATCAAGGAAGGAAACATTCAGATGCAAAGTCAGGACTAAGGAGAACGCAGATGAGGCCAGGTGAGGCTTCCCAAGACCTCTCAGCCTTTCCTTTAAATGCTGTGACCCCCTCAGCCCAAGTGGCATGTGTGCCTGTGTCTGTACATGCATGCAAGCTTACTGCCACAGCAGAGGCCCAGCAGCGACTACACAGAGAAGGGTGAACAGCAAAACCAGGGTGTTTGTATCAGCCAATGACTTCTGAGCCGGATAGAGATTTTTTTTTGAGTTAATACTAAAACAAGAAGTTATAAACATCCTCTTTACTTCTCTGAGAGCTCACAGGAACAGCTCGACACAGAGCAAAGAATCAATTGGGAGGAGGGGCGGGGGAGAATTTCCCGGATAACAGGTGGCCACCGCAGGCCCTGGTGGAGCAAACACTTGCCTTCTGCTCTGCATGCGTTCATAGCTGGCCTCTTACAGAAACACAGGGGACGAAGATTCTCTTCTTAAAAGGAGCACTTTGGGCCACTGCAGCTGGAGAAAGAAACCGAAAAGCCTTCATGCAAGGAAATAACCATTATGGTGATGACAAGCATGGATGAAGAAGCACGAAGCCAAGTAGGGAATTACTTAATAAGAATATCCAGGGACAGGAAAGGAAAAGCTCCTGACCGGCCAACACAGATATAGTGACCTCAGTGAAATCTGGTTAAGAATCACATTGAATGCTCAGTGAGGAAGGAATAAAAGTTAACACCAGAACTGTTCCATGTATTTTTATATATATAATTTTTTAAAGATTTTATTTATTTATTCATGAGACACACACAGAGAGAAAGAGAGAGAGGCAGAGACACAGGCAGAGGGAGAAGCAGGCTCCATGCATGGAGCCCGATACCGGACTCGATCCCGGGTCTCCAGGATTAGCCCTGAGCTGAGGGCAGACGCTCAACCACAGAGCCACCCACGCGTCCCTATATATATAAATTTTGATTGGGTCAACTATTTGGTTAACTCTATAGAGTAGGGATTCAATCCATCTCAATTTATTTATTTTTTTCTATAAGTTCCCAAATTAAAAGACAATCTAGGGGTTTGGTTAAAGGAAGAAAGCTGTCCTTCACAAATCCACCTGCTGGTTGCTGTTAAGGTTCCAGAGCGGGCAGACGGGGTCAGCAGCATGCCCCTTAGGGAGCAGGGGTATGAGGGGCAGGAACGGATGTTACTGGAATATGAGTGCTTCGGATCCTGTGATGAGAGGTTGAGCAAAGCTGGTGTTTGTTCACTAGGCTACAGTCTTCCAAGACCACTGGTGGCCAGTGCCAGGGGTAGCACAGAACGTGTTATGACCGTCATTCCAGGGGAGGGATGACAGGGCTGAAAGCTAGGAAAACTGAATTCAAGAACAGAACCTGTACCAGCAGCCGGCTGAGTGACCCTGCTCAATGCTCCTGCTCCTTTCTCATTGTTGACAACATTCTCCCCCTCAGTCCCAGAACCTTCTCTTGCTTGACTCCATCTACCCCTCACTCCATGGCTCATCGATTCCTCAGCTCTTCCTGGAGAAGCTCTCAATGGTTTGGACCAATAAACTCACCGGCACTTGGGCTTCTTGAGAGAGGTAGATCCTCTCTCAGCTTGCAGAGGATCTAAGACACTTCTCCACCTGTGCCCCCGTCCCATCTCCCCATACCTATCTACCAAAGTCCAATCCCTTTGAGGCCAGGCGAGATCCTGAATTCACCAAGGAATATCCTCAAGTCCTCTCCGAGTATTTCCCCTGCCCCCCAGAGTTATTTATGCATCTATCTCCCTCCTACCCCTCCTTGATTATGGGTTCCTCTGAGAAGAAATCAGCTCTTCTTTGCTACAGCCCCTAGCATTCTGCTTTGTTGAGTCTGTTGGGTTGCTTTGAACAAAATAATGCGAAATCTTTATTAAATAAATATGGGGATAAGTGTAAAAGAATTTCTGGTTGGGCTATTTCATACACACACAACACACTCTGACAAGTGTTTTATTTAAAAAAAAAAAACTCCCCTTGTTGAGATATAATTCACATATCATACAATTCACCCACTTAGAGTACACAATTCAATGTTTTTAGTATATGCACAGGCTTGTGCAACTGTCACCACAATCTAATTTTAGAACAGTTTTGCTTCTCCAAAAAGAAACCCTGGACCCAATACCAGTCACTCCCATCCTCCTCCCCTCAGCCCTGGCAACTACTAATCTACTTTCTTTTCTCTAGATATTTGCCCATTTTGGACATTTTTATGTAAATGGAATCATACAATACGTGGTCCTTTCTGATCTAAGCTTTATGCTATTGAAACATTCAGAGATTCTTCTTTTTAAAAGGTTGGCTCCTTTAGAGGGGCACCTGGCTGGTTCAGCTGGTATAGGATACGACTCTTGATCTTGGGGTCATGAGTTTGAGACCCATTCTGGGCATAAAGATTACTTTAAAATATATTGTAGTTTAAAAGTTTGGCTCCTTTAAATAAACCTCTGGCAAAATCCAATCTGAAAGGGAGAAATCATTAATCAGGCAGTGACACTGAATGACCTTTTTAAGGGCATTTGTATTTTAACAGAGAATAACAATGCCATCACACAAATAAATGACTCATTCAAGGGGACAGCACTTTGGGAGAATGTAAAACACACTGCAGGAGAAGCTGTCCTCTCCCCAGGCTGGCTCTTGTCTCTGGAAACTTCCGATCCTCCAGCATACCCTGATGGGAGGTATTGTCAAGTTCTTGGAAAAGGCCACACCTTTGCTGCATATCTTCTAACAGGATGAGGTACCATTTTTCAACAATCTTTAAAAAGTTATCTGAGGATTAAACCCATCCTCTTAAAAAACAAGTGTAAACCTTTATTACCAATTCATGGATTCTAAGACACACATTTTTTTTTTTTCCACATGTGAATGCTCTTTCATTTGGGACGCATCTCACAGTTGCTCCTGGTCTGGTGGCAGTCATGAAAGAGTTGTCATTTCTGGTACAGGCACAAACCTGTCCTAGCTGTATGTAGAGCATTTCAGTTGAGATGTGGCATGGTTGTCACCACCTGTGCTGAGTCCCCAGGCCATCTCCAATGTCTTCAGAAATTTACACTATGATTTGACATTGACATTCTACATACCCATTGCCCCTGACAACACAGGGAATGACACCACCCGAAGGGACACGGATATTTTGACCGAAGGTCTTAAAAAAAAGTGATCCGGAAGGCTCAGACTCGGCATGCCAAAGTTTTAGGAATACCCTACCCTGATATTTTCCTTCTTATGTATTTACATATTTCTGTAACAGTGAGGTGTGATTTTAAAAAATCGGTTTAGTAAGTCCGAAGGAGTATTTTCAAACATTTTTTTTTTTAAAGCTTGTGTTAGACTTTAATTAGTAGGTATTCCTTTCTTAATGATACATTCTGCCATCTTAAATTCTGCATCTTAAATGTGGTGATCCCTGGGGGCTTCTGTCACCCCGAGCTCCCTGGATTAGAGGCAGGGCTGACCACGGGAGCCCACTCCCCAGAGAGATGCGAGCCAGCAGGGCTAGAAAAATGAGCCTTATGTACGGAACTTTTGGGGTCACTTCTTCTCCAGCCCTTGTACAGGGGACAGCAGCAGCGGAGGCCACGGTGGGCACAGCAGGTGGCGATGCCCCGGATTCACGCGCGACCCCGTGTTCGGGGCGGGGTGGGGGGCGGCCTGGGGCGCTCCGGGGACCGCAGGAGTCGGGAGCTCTGCCCTGAGTCCTGGCTGCCTGGGCCCAGGCGGCCGCAGCCCCGAGGAGGGAGGAGGGGGGGGGGAGGGCCTCGCGCAATCCCAGGGAGGCAGTGGGGGCGGGCGGGGCCTCCCCCTTCCCGGGTGGGTAACTCCCCCCGGCGCATCCCTGGCCTGCCAGGCTCCCCTGTAAAGGCGTCTATCACCTTCTGTTCTGCTCTTCTTCCCCAATGTGAATCAGAAACGAACAGTACCGTTTAAACAGGCACTTTCAGGGGATCCCGGGTGGCTCAGCGGTTAGCGCTGCCTGCGGCCCAGGGCGTGATCCTGGGGTCCCGGGATCGAGTCCCGCGTCGGGCTCCTGGCAAGGAGCCTGCTTCTCCCTCCGCCTGTGTCTCTGCCCCTCTCTCTGTATCTCTCATTAATAAATAAAATATTTAGAAAATAATAATAAACAGCCACTTTCAGCAAATCCAATTATGCCCCCAAGCACCTTCACGCGGGGTGAGTGAGCTCCGCTGCATTTCCCTTCGTGGCTTTATGGGCGATCATAATAGGAAACACTGGTTTGTGTGCCCGGCGCGCTGCCGAGGCTTTCGTATCGATTATTGCCGCATCCAGTCCTTGCAAGAATCCTACGCAGCAAGGCCTGCGATTGCACTCATGCTACAGAGGAGGAAACTGAGTCAAAGGGAAGGTGAGAAACTTGCCGAAGGTCACGCAGCTCTGGACCGAAGCAGAGAGGGTCGAACCCAGGCGAGCTGGCTCCAGAATCCCTGCTCCAGCCCCCATCGTGTTTGACCATGAAAAGAGATGAACAGGCTCCTCGCTTTGCCCTTTTTTTTTTAATTGTTTTTTTTTTTTTAATTTATTTATGATAGTCACACAGAGAGAGAGAGAGAGAGAGAGGCAGAGACACAGGCAGAGGGAGAAGCAGGCTCCATGCACCGGGAGCCCGACGTGGGATTCGATCCCGGGTCTCCAGGATCGCGCCCTGGGCCAAAGGCAGGCGCCAAACCGCTGCACCACCCAGGAATCCCCTCGCTTTGCCTTTTTGTAAGCAAAGAACGTGAAGGCTAGATAGTCTTGTGGTTTTTACACCTTTAAAATCAATCTTGCTTACACCTCGATATATATATATGCATGAAGGCTCCAAGTTTGAAATGGGACCAAGAACCTGTGAGTATAGACACTGTTTGGCTTTCCTCCAGACCCCTGGGGTGGTCTTGGGCATTTCCTTGGGACCTCGGGACTTCTGGAAAACACCTGCCTGAATGCCTCTTCTTCTTGACAAGTTCCCCGAGCGCTCAGAGAAGCGGTAACCTCCCCAGGCTGCAGGCAGCGCCCAGCGCCTGGCTCCCTGGCCCTGCCCCAGCTCGCTGCCTCTGCTTGTCGGGGAGCGCCTGCTACTCTGCACTTAATGAGGACAAACAAATGTGCTCATCGCATGGAGCTCAAGTGTGAATGATGTGATCATTCTGCTCCTGCCTAGCAATCCTTTTTCTGGAAAGATCTAGGACAGATGCTGCAAAGCTGTGGACATAAACTCCCAGATAACAGGGGCAAGTTCAGAGGGAAGTCCTGAGAATCAGAGCCAGGGGGTGGCTTCGTTTGCAAAATCAGTCTCGGTTGATCTCGTCTTCAAGGGAGTTTCTTGTCCAGCCGTTACGATTATTTCATCCCAGATATTGTTTGGAAGTCTGGCCTTCTAACCTATCCCTAATAAGATAGGGGACAGAAATCCTAAACCACCTGGGAAATTTTGAAGGGTTCATTCAAGTTGGTAATATCTCTTTCTGGGGGTGGAAGTCACCAACTTCGTCTGTATGAATCACTTTGTATCTGCAGAGAGCCCACAAAGCATCATTGTTTTGAAAGCACTGCCGCTTGAAAATGAGTCTGTATCCTTTCCTTGAAAATGAATCTGAGTCCTTTCCTTCCCAGCAGGTGCTATCAAGACCTTCTCTGAGGGCTCAACCCAGAGAGATGGAATCATTGGCCATGAAGTAATAGTAACATACAATTACCACTCTGTATGTCTAAGCTAATAAAGAAATGATCCTTTGATTGCAACACTTTCCCTTGTGTTAACTGAACGTTTACTACCTGATATGGTAGTTTGACAACTTTTTCAGAACTCTGGTCATATGTCAAAAAAAACCCAGGCGGCCTTGCCTCCCTTTCTAGCCTTGTCTGATACTGTTTTGGTAACCTCAATTCTGTGTTGCATTTATGTAAGATGGAGGGGGGAGGGGAGAAAGAATTATGTTCTCACCCAATGCTGATAAAAACAACAACAACAACAACATTCTATCTTCCTCTCCGTGAACAGATGAGTAGTTAGAGTCAGATGCATCCACACTATTATGTTCTGCATCTCTGGGCAGATTGTCTGCCTACATCCTTTGTACCCTTGGCCAAGTTATTTATGCTCACACTTAATTTTTCTCTAGAAATAATGCCATAATAGTCATTAACAAATATGAATTCCCTCTTGCTCTGGCTTGAGATCAGGAACTCAGCCTAACTTGGAGAATTGTAGGGAAAATGAGCGGCTCAGTTAGGAAAGACATTATTAACAGAAGAGACTCCTTCCACTTTCAGGTAAGATGTCTCCTCAGATCTCATGCAAATCTTAAATCAGGAGTCTGGGGCAAGAATAAGCAGGGGGTAAACATCTTCTTGTCTAGATGTAACCAAATATAAAAGAAAATAATATACCGTCGTTCAGAAAATACTTTACTGACAATAAATGCTGTTAGAACTGCCTCATTTCTTCCAGTAATTCTTCTAATGCAGACTCTCTTAAGTGAAGCATTTTCAGTATGCCTCTGTGCCTTCTCCACCCAGGACCTACCAGGTTAGTCTCTGGGGATGTGATCCAATCAACATTTGAAAAGGCTTCATAAGTTTTTGTCGTGTCTACCCTAATTAAGAATGACTTCTCTCAAACCATTCAATTAAGAATGATTTGTTCTTGCATTCTAATTTTTTAAAGATTATTTATTTATTAGACACACCCGGGGGGGGGGGGTGGGGAGAAGCAGGCTCCATGCAGGGAGCCTGACGTGGGACTCGATCCCGGGTCTCTAGGATCACGCCCTGGGCTGAAGGCGGCGCTAAACCGCTAAGCCACCGGGGCTGCCCTTGCATTCTAATTTTTAAACATGGAAGCACTCCTGTAATTTTTTATATTGTTTTATTTGTTTCACTGATGGCAAAGTTAATTTCCCCAGTTAAAACATCACAACCCCAGAGGGTGATTTGAAAGGTAAAGTTCACAGCAAATGATACTTGGGGGAGGGCAGATAGGATAAAAATTTGGGGGACTTCACCAAGTCGCAGTCTGAATAAAGCACAGTCTGTGTGGGTTAAAAACTCTTACCGTGAGCTGACTTGATGCAATGACTTGGTATCAAGCCAGCAGCACAGAGTTGCTCCACTGCCACCAATACTGACCTGGCCATTATGGCCAATAGGTCATCTGACGTGCAGAGGCCCAGCACTGAGCAGACCCAGCAGGGTCTCTGGCCTGTGTCAGTGTCCCTTTTTCCTGGGAAGGATCCTTGAAGTCTTGCAGAAAACTGTGCTGAGCATCCATGGAGCAGGCCTTCCAAAGCTGAATCCTAAGCAGCACTCAATTCTATCTGGAAACACACATTCCTGCACACAGCTGGCATTGCTGATGAGCCGGTCATTACCCCAGAGTGTGGGTGGTACAAGGCAGAGAAGTGGTTAAAGAACGTAGAAAAGGCCAGATTGTACCAAGTCTAGGTTAATATATTGTAGTCTCATGCGTCTCTATAGTCATTTTACCAAAGAGCATTTTCTCTTGGGTAAAACGACACCCTTTGAAAATGGCAAAGCAGGAAATCAGAAGGAATCGCAATAGGTTAAATCTTCTCTGAGCTATGGCTTTCTCCGTGCAGATGCCCGTCGTGAGTAGCTTGTAAAATCAACCACTGTGACCGTTCATGCATAGGCTCTGCTGATTTTACAAATACATAGTAATACAGCCGCCTCTCCAAGGGCAGGCTCCAGCCTGACGTTTGCACAGCCAGCAGAAATAATTTCTTGCAGGAGATAGAATTTCATCATTTAGCAATATTTCATCAAAGGAAGCTGCACCCTCAGCCACACACGCTGTCTATTTTGGAGGAGGTGGCTGCCCTCCCCTGGCTGCTTCCCTTCAAATTAATAGGCAGCCAGCAGGTAATCAATGCCTTTTACAGAGGATGGCAGAGAAGACTCTGTAGGTCACCGTATTGGGAATATTTATCTGTGAGGCAGACATGAGGCTTTAAAAAAAATAACATGTGTTGTTTTTTCTTGGTTATCAAAGTAAATCACATTCAACACAGAAATGCTGAAAAATAGAAAAGCTTGAAAAGGGGGAAGAAAATCATTCTTAATCCAATCATTCAAAGGTAACCTCTCTAACGTGTTAACATAGTTTACAGCCTCTTCCACAATCGGCATCACACGTATACTCAGGCTGCTGCCTGCTTTCCCACTTAATATATTGTGCATGCGAGATGTTTCGTTGCTTCTCTTTTGTGATTATAAATACTGTTTCAGTAAATCTCCTCGTTTGTAATTTTTTTTTCCTCATGTGTAATTTTTACTCTGATTACTTCCATAAGGTAGTTTCCTGGAAGTGGGATTTCTAGATCAGAGGATGTGAATAGCACGGCATTTAAACAAAAATTATCTGGGTTAATTTGAAAACATACCGCTGTGTTTACTGGTTGTGTATGGTTGTTTCTGGGCAAGGGGAAAACACCTGCCACTAGCTTTTCTCCTTCCAAGGCTTTTTTTGATGTTGTTCTGGTGGTGGGTTTGATGCTTCCTCGAGAGAGCAGATGATTGAGGGATGGGACCCACGCTATCCAGCTGTCTTTTGTCTCTTCAGATCTTCTCTTCTCCATCCTGTTTTGTGCCCTGCATGGCTGATCTTCACGAACTACATCAGTGGGTCCCCTTGCTCTGTGCATTCCGGTTGGGTCCAACTAGTAAGGATTGGGGGGTTGGAGGAACAAAGAAGCTGGACCTGATCCCTGAGGAATTGCTGTGGGTTGGCTGCATCCTGTTTTTTTTTTCTTTTTTCCTATCTGCACTTTAAAAAATTGTTGTAAAATACACATAACATAGCATTTACCAATCTAACCATTCTTAGGTGTACAATTCAGTGGTGTTAAGTGCAGCCGTCACTACTAATCCATTTCAAGAATTGTTTCATCATCCCAAACAGAAATTCCATACCCATTTAACAACTATTACTCCTTCCCCTTAGCTCTTTGAAACCTCTATTCTACTTTCTGTGTCCATGAATTTGCCTATTCTAGGAACTTCGTATAGGGGGAAATCATACAATATTTGTCCTTTTGTGTGTGGCTTGTGTCACTTAGCAAAATGTGTTCAACCATGATCCACGTTGTAGCTGTGTCAGAATTTTATTTTATTTTTTGAAGGCTGAACAGTATTTCACAGCACACCATATTTTGTTTATCCATTCTTCTGTTGATGGACATTTGGATTGTTTCCACTTTTCGGCTATTGTAAATAACGCTGCTATGAACAATGACGTACAATGGCTGCATCCTTTTACAGGACCACAAATTCTGTTTGGTGGTCCTCTCCATATGGCTACCGTCTGTTTGAATAACCACGGACTCTCCTTGGCTTTTTAGGCCTAGAGTGGTAGTGATCCCTATGTTGCTAGTCTCAGGGTGCTATACCATCCCTTGTGGATTTCCCTATACCCTACCCATGCCTTTGTAATTCTCCTCTTTGTTGAACTTTCTTCAAATTACCCAGTTTGAGTGTGCCATCTATTCCCTGCCAGGATTCTGACTTGCACTGAACTGTACTGAACTGTCCCCTCTACAGATCTGAAACAACAGAGTACCTCTCAGAGAGTACCTGGGCATATGGCTGATGCATCCCACCGATAGATACTGACAAACATCTGGAAATGTAAAATAATACGCATGCCCAGGCCCCACTCTACTTCAATTGATTCAAAATATTCACCTAGAAATCTTCATCTTAAAAAAGTTTCCCCATGACTCTAATGCTGTTGGTCCAAGTCGAGCATGAACCCCTGACACTGGGTTCTTGTTTATAGCTTTGAACCAAGATGTAGTTCTAGATCTGCTTTAAGAATAGTTGAGGGATGCCTGGGTGGCTCAGTGGTTGAGTATCTCTCTTTGGT
Organism: Vulpes vulpes; assembly: GCF_048418805.1. Classification (NCBI taxonomy): domain Eukaryota; kingdom Metazoa; phylum Chordata; class Mammalia; order Carnivora; family Canidae; genus Vulpes; species Vulpes vulpes. The sequence goes on from NC_132789.1 coordinate 88,012,258, forward strand.
TCAGGGCATGATCCTGGAGTACCAGGATAGAGTCCCACATCGGGCTCCCTACATGGAGCCTGCTTCTCCCTCTGCTAACTCATGCACAGTCCAATAATGTACTCACATATAACATACAAACAGGTTGTTTTCTACTTTGCCCCTTCTTTCAAGATTATGTCCCCATGAAACAAACACTGCCACATTGTGTAATTTAAGTGACACAGACATTTTGTGTGAGACTTCAAACATGGTGCCTATATCTGAGAGACCTACGTGACCTAATGAGAAGACACAAATAGCTCCCTACTGTGGGGAGGTTGATTCTTAGCCAGTGGTGCTATTGTAACCACTGAATTCACTCCAGTCAGCAGATTCAGAATGAGAATGGATGTTTTTGTCTGGATTTTTTTTTTAAGTAATTACATCAGTTCATCCACTTCATCATTAATGTGTGTCTGTGTCTCTGCCTCTCTCTCTGTGTCTCTCATGAATAAACAAATAAAATCTTAAAAAAAAAAGAAGAAGAAGAATTTAGTTGAACATTTTTTGGGGTGTCTGGCTGGCTCAGAGTGGAGTGCATGATGTTTGATCTTTGGGTTGTGAGTTTGAGCCCCACATTGGGCATAGATATTACTTAAAATAAATAAATAGATAAGCAGAGGCATTACCTATTAACACAAAAAAGAAAAACAACAACAAAAAAAGAATTTAGGTCAACATTTTTGAATTAAAATAGCCAAAATATATTGAAATGAAGTTATCTAAAAAGTAATCACATTTTATTCACTAAGTTAACTTTGTTTCCTATTGGGTGACCTTCCAAATGATCAAGTTTAGGAAGGAAGAACCGAGAATGATGTTCACCTCAGAGACTGTCTTCTAAACTGCCACCATCTTGTCCATCTTCCTCCATTGTGCACTAATTTTTTATGTTCAAGATTCTGTAGTAGTAGCAAAAGGCTAACACTGAGAAGCTACTAGCATGCTACCTTCATATTTCTAAAGCTTACTTAATTACCAGTACTTTCTGTAGTCTATTTTCTGAGGTATACATTTCCTTAAGTGTAATACCAAAACCTACAGTAGACGGGCTATGATTGCATTACCAGTTCCTCTTGGCAGACAATGGCTCCAAAGATTGGTACCCAGAGAGACGTAGGGAGCTGAAAGGCAAGAAAACAGTCTTTATCTACCTCAATATTTTGCCAAAGACAACTATGAATTTGGAGTATTCAGTAAGTTACTATATCCTTTGCTTATTACCTTATTTTTATTCTCAATCCTATGGGGTAGTAGTTTTAGGCAATTCATTAAGCTTCCCTAATCTTCCATGTCTTCATCTGAAAAAAAGAGAAAGAAAATATTTTTGCTATACTTTAAAAAAATTTTTTTTTTTAAGATTTATTTATTCATGAGAGACAGAGAGGTAGACACATAGGCAGAGGGAGAAGCAGGCTCCATGCAGGGAACCGGATGTGGGACTTGATCCTGGACCCCGGGATCACAGCCTGAGCCCAAGGCAAACGCTCAACCACTGAGCCACCCAGGTGTCCCTATTTCTGCTATATTAAAAGGCATCTAAGATCTCATCAAATTCAAGATTGGTTCATCAATTCTACATTACAAATGAGGAAGTGAGGTACAGAGGACATTAAAGGACGGGCCTAAATCCAGCAGACTACATAAGAGGGGGATTAAGTTTCACCCCAGGCCTCCTGGGTCTTAGCTTGGTAGATTAGCCAAAACACAGCCAGTCAGAACATTAGGAGGAATTTCGTTAGCAATAAAATAAACAAAAACCAAAAAGAAAGAGAAAGCACACAAATAAGAGCTGCTGCTACAAGCACCAGACTTTCCCCACCACTGGGGAGACTGAGCAGGAGTGTGTTCACTGGGGCACCTGGGAGGCTCAGTGGTTGAGAGTCTGCCTTCAGGTCAGGTCGTGATCCCAGGGTCCTGGGATCGAGTCCCACATTGGGATCCCCGCAGGGAGCCTGCTTCTCCTTCTGCCTCTCTCTGTGTATCTCTCATGAACAAATAAATAAAATCTTTAAAACAAAACAAAACAAGGAGTGTGGTCACCACGGTTAATGCAACCAGTCAGCCCTGATGTTAAAAAAGAGAAAAAATTTTGCAAAAAAAAAAAAAGTGAAATATCCCAACCTTCAGTGAGCTGGCCAGGAGCTAAGCACAAGGGAGGTGTTAAAAATGACGACAAGGCCCTTGTCTGGTTCATGGTGGCTTTCAGCTCAGGTCAGCCACTAGAAATACCCCGCAGCTCTGTGCACAGCACAGGCCACTCAGATGCCAGATGTGAGCCCTTCACCAGGCTAAAAAGCCTCCCTTCTGGGGCTGATAAATTCGTTCAAACTTAGTTACAAATGTCCTTTCCCCTCTCATCTTTAAGATAAGAAGCTAAATCACTGGTTTCTTCCTGCTGCTTAACTAAAGAAAAAAAATCAATAATCTTTATTTTCTAAGCATCTTTCTAGATTCTGCTGGAAGCTACTCTATGGTTGACTCAAGTGCTTTCATAATAGCCCAGACTATGAACTGTTGGTAAGTTGAGCTTTGAATGTTTAATATTTTGACGTAATTACATTTGAGATGATCTTATTTATCTTTTGAAGAACTTGACCCTAAACCGCTGTCATAATCACTATAGTAAGTTGCTGTTTTGAATCAGAAATGTTTTCTTTTTTGCATAGATGACTTCATTGTCAGCACATAATGTACAACTTGTGTTTACTTCAAAATCAGAAATGGGGTTCTCCTGGGGGTGGGGTGGGGGGTCCGTCTCCTTCTCATCAGGCAGCGGTTTAAGAAAGCCTGCTGCAGATTGTCCCAAAAGCAAAAACCATCCTTCTGCTTCCACGCTGTATGCAGCCTTTGCTCAGGCCTGAAATGTCCATAAATTTGAGCCGGTTTTCTAACTCACCACGCCCTAGCTTTGAGCTAACTGTTGGAGCCTCTGTAGGGACAGAATCAGAAGTCAGTGCCTGCAAAGCCCTAATGTTTGGGGCAGCGGGGAGCAGATAAAACAAAGCTTGTAGGCTCAGGACAGCTTCCTGGAAGCCAGGTGCGAACTTCTACTGCTGTGTCATTGTCACATTTGTCTTCTACGTGTTGCGGGCTAATTGATTAACACTGTGAGTCAGCTGTGGTCACATCGCCTTCACATTGCAATGACTGTGTGAAACAAAAGAAACAAATGTTTCTTACACTCACTAAATTCAGTTCCTTTTTTCTTATTCACTTCTTTAATGGAATGTCTTTTTGATTAGAGCAGTGAGGAAATGGCTAAGAGAGCTAAGAATGAGTCTGTCGACAAGTTATAGGGGGATGGGATGACTATTCTGACCAGAGACTGTCCTCTCCAGCGCAGAGGATATAATGGATGCTCCCTCCCCTTGCTCCTGGAACTGCAGGCCTCAGGGTGCGATCCCAGATTTATTGTGTTGTATTAGGATGTAGAAGTCCTGTTGAGATGAGGGGAGAGGACCACAACCACTCGGATAAAGGGGGGGATTTTCCCAGTAGGATATGTGTGTGGTCATTCCCAGGGAAGGGGCTGGACCTTAGCAGAGAGCCAGGAGCAGGAGGCCGGAAGAGCAACCCCTTCTCCTGACAGCCTCTCCCTGCCTTTGGGCCTGAATGTAGACATAATTTTCCAACCTCACCTCTGGGGAAGAGAATAAGAGGGCCTCCATGGTAGAGCAAGCCTGGGAGCAAGGTGGCAAGGCGCATCCTGAGGGCCAGGAGCTGGGGCATGCTGCCCTCTGTGTTACGGTCGAGGCTTGCTTTGACCATTTCAGCTCAGTGGTGGGGATGCTGAGGAATTACAGGTGGAGCTGTGAGTCTTTGCCTGGATCGGTGTGTTCTCTGGGGGAGCTTCAGTCACAAGTGGGTTAGTCCCAAACGGAAGGCGAACGCTGGGAAGCAGATGGCATGCGGCTGCCAGCCCCAGTAGGGCCTTTTTGTCTGTGGCTAACCTTGGAAGCAGTTTGCACTGCAGTTACATGTTAGGGCTCTTGAGCCAGACTTTGTGGGTTCCTGTCTCAGTCCTGTTACTTAGTGGTTGTTGACTTTGGGCAAGTTCGCCTCTCTGGGCCTCAATTTTATTGTCTGTAAAAGAAGGATAGTAGCAAGCTGGTTGTGAGAATTAAATAAGTTCTTAAATGCGTAAATGCTACCTAAGTGTCCCCTTTCATTTTTAGGTTAAAGATACAGTTGGAGGGACGCCTGGGTGGTGCAGTGGTCAAGGGTCTGCCTTCAGCCCAGGGCGCGATCTTGGAGTCCCGGGATCGAGTCCCACGTTGGGCTCCCTGCATGGAGCCTGCTTCTCCCCCTGCCTGTGTCTCTGCCTCTCTCTCTCTCTCTCTGTGTCTCATGAATAAATAAATGAAATCTAAAAAAAAAAAAAAAAAAAAAGGATACTGTTGGATTTCCTTCCATCAGAATTCTTAGGATCATACCCACAAAATGGGTATGCAGCTGCATGAGGCAAGGCCAAGGAAGGATGGGAAGAAGATCAGAGAGAAGGATGACGTGGCTACCACATGGAGATGACTGTGAAATAGTTACAAAGGACACCCTGAACTGTCACCTCCAGGGGAAGCTGTCACAGCGTCCTTGTTTCCGCCCCGTGGGGAAAGGACAGAGGTGAGCTTTCAGCTTGGACTCAGGACTCCTTTGATGGTAACAACAAGAGTGGATTCAACTCCCCCCGCCCCATGAAATAAAAACTTTCTGTATTTCACAATACAGCGACCTCAAGCACCAACTCTAAGGATATTTGGTGTCAAAACTTCACAAAGGAGCTAATGAGCTCTTAGTCCTAAGGGGACTGTTTGGCCTTCACCTGGTGTCTTCTCAGCCGCCTGGGGTGTGCTGGTACCCCACTGAATTCGTTCCCTAGAGCTGCCCTAACACATCACCACATGGAGTGGCATGAAAGAAAAACGCATCTCCTCACAGGAGGCCTGACGTCCCAAATTGAGGGGTGGTCAGGGTTGATTCCATGTGAAGGCAGCAGTCAAGGTTCAAGATGAGCTCGATGACCCCCGCAGAGTGTCCAGCTGCGGATGGGGACCTGCAGAGCCGCCCTCACCCCACCCCTGCACCCTGACGCAGGGTGCTAAGTCTATGGCAGGATTAGGCTTTGCATGGACTAGCCCTGGGGCAACCGCTGGAGGGAGGGGGCTGCAGAAGACCCATATCCGCGGGGCGCTGGTGGCTTGTGGTTGAGCGTCTGCCTTTGGCCCAGGTTGTGATCCCAGGTCCCGGGATCGAGTCCCGCCTGGGGCTCCCTGCGTGGAGCCTGCTTCTCCCTCTGCCTGTGTATCTGCTTCTCTCTCTGTGTGTCTCTCGTGAATAAATAGATAAAATCTTAAGAAAAAGAAAAAACCCAACCAACCATATCCGCCTGTTTGCGCTGCCCTCCCCGCGGTGGGCGGTCGGGGGTGGCCATCCCCGGCCTGCGGGGCGCGTGGTGCTCGCGGGGACTGTCCTCGAGCGCGGCCCGCGCGGCTGCAGCCTGGGGCCTCGGAGGTGCTGCGGCCGCCAGGTAGTGATGCTGGGCCACAGCCCGGGGGCACCGGGGCTGTTCCGCAGGGTCACAGCCCACAGCCGGTCCGGCACGACAACCCCCAGAAGCAAAGGACAGAAAGCCTCGGGCGACCCAGCGGAGCGCCAGCGGGCCGAGCAGCAGGTGCTCGTGGAGCAGCAGGTGCCGTGGGTCCCGGGGCTGCACCGTCAGCACAGGCTAGGGGGGGGGGGGTGCCCAAAGGTCACCGGACCCACCGGGCCTCAGGGGGAAGGACGGGCATCCCACGTGCAAGTGTGTCCGTGGGGAGAAAGGGAAGCCGTCTGCAATCGCTCATGGAGACAGCAAAAAGCCCAACATCTTGGCATTTGGGATTTTCAGGGAAAGAGATGCTAAGGCGGAGAAAAATAAAGGCAGTTTCTAGAATTTGTGCAAATGACTTCACGGAGGGGGGATCCCTGGGTGGTTCAGTGCTGCCTTTGGCCCAGGGCCTGAGCCTGGAGACTGGGATCAAGTCCCTTGTTAGGCTCCCTGCATGGAGCCTGCTTCTCCCTCTGCCTGTGTCTCTTCCTCTCTCTCTCTCTCTCTCTCTGTATGTGTCTCCCATGAATAAATAAATAAAATCTTCAAAAAAAAAAATGACTTCACGAAGCCGGTGGAGTGGAGCAGTCCCCCCCCCCACACACACACACCTGAAAATCTGGTTCTGTAGGGCTCCGAGACTGTGCTAAGCACAGCTGAATTTATTTTACCAATTTTCAAGCTTACATGATAAAAAAAAAAATAGTGCCGGGCAAGGCCCATCCTCATCACGGCATAGTGAAGTGCTCATTTCACAATTGGTTGTTTAAAGTTAATAGTAGATCAACTGAGCAACCACTAAAAAGATGATGCATTGGCTTCATTCCGCGCCGTTCCAGAGCCCAGCAGCCGAGCGAATATATATATGGAGATGTTGGCAGACGGCTCCTTTTGGTAATAATATTCATTTTTATGAATGGCTCATTTATTTTTTATATGTTCCTCTTTAGCCCTGCCCTCATTTCTCCCCTCCTACTGAACCTGGCTCCCAGGACTCTGAAGGTAGAGGACGAAGGATAGCTCTGCATTTTAATGGAGACAATGAACAGGCTGCTGCCTAGGACGGCCCCCAAGCAATGAATAATGAAGAGAAAAAAAAAAAAATTAGGAAAACGAATCCGTGGCAGCAATGGGTTTCAGAAGTGCCAGTCGGCTGGTTATTTACTGAGTCTACACCCTGCGTCTCGGTAGGTGTGTTTGTTTCAAATCCAGGTGGTGACTCATCATTACAGTGAATCTCTCCCATCCGCTCACTTCCTGCAGGAAGAAGCTGTATATGTGCAAGGCATTTTATCTTTCTATCTAATCACCTGAAGACTAAGAGGAGCGTGCTTACTCGGGCATAAAGAAAAAAAGGGACAACCCTCAAAGGAAGATGCACTGGACCTTTGCCTTGAAAGTTATTGGAGCGCGTGGAGAGGGGCTTACAGCTGCTCCAGCTTCTCACTTGCATTTGCAGGTCTGTTTGTAGCAGGGTCCCAAAGGGTCTGATCATCGCTGCTGAGCAGTTCCAGTATGTTCTCTGCTTACCAAAGCTATCAGCTTTTCCCAGATTTCTGGGTGTTTACTGTGAAGGAAGGCATCGAGGCTGCCTTCCGTTATCCCAAGAGCATTATCCCTCTCTGCCCGGCCCCCTCTCCACACAGCCCGCCTGCACACCGATGATGTAAACGGAAAAAATAGGAAAGGAATGGGTAGGGAGCTCTTTGTGGTCGCAGGCCACAGCTGAGGGAGAGCTGAGACTCCCCAGAACATAAGGGAGGCAGTTGAGCTGCGGAGTCAGGCTGCCCTGCCCGGACTCCTGGGTCTCCTGCTTCCTAGATGGTGGCCCTCAGCAAGTTATCCAACCTCTTCACGCCTCGGTTTCTGGAAACTGAATACATTCACGACACCCCTCTCGCAGGTTTGTGGAGGGGTTTAACTGAGTTAGTACAGGTGCTTACTTAGGATGTTGCCTAGCACGGAGTAAATTTTAGCCACTGTCATCAGTGTTTCAACTTCCTGTACTAAGCAGTCCCTAATCTAAATGCCAAAAAGTGGGGCACCTGGGTGGCTCAGTAGTTGAGTGTCTGCCTTTGGCTCAAGGAATGATCCCGGGGTCCTGGGATCAAGTCCCACATCGGACTCCCCCGAAGGGAGCCTGCTTCTCCCTCTGCCTGTGTCTCTGCCTCTCTCTGTGTGTCTCTCATGAATAAATAAATAAAATCTTTAAAAAAATAAAAATAAATGTCAAAAAATGCCCAGTTGTGCCCATCACCCTACACTAGCAATAGGAAGACCTCGTCAGGGAACATGAAGCCCCTCCTCCCCTCCCTCTCAGAGCCATATGTCAGGGAGCTGGTCTTTGAAAGTACTGCACCTGGGTGCTGAGAGGGCCGTGCTCGAACTTCCCCACGGGTTGAAAACCGCGACAGACCTGCTCTTCCAGCGCTCAAAGCTAGGTAGGCCTCCCTTGTGTTGCTATCTCATTGAGTCTTGGGGGGCTCTCACTTGACACTGAGGAGGGGCTGCTAAAAATGCCCAGTAAGTCAAAGCAGACCCCGCTGCCAGAGGTCTTGAACTTGGAAACAGATGAGACATTCATTCCCAGGGAGCAGTAAACTAGTGGGAAAGGCAGCCCTGCTGGACCTTCCCGTGCACGGGGAGCTGCGAGGGCTCGGGAGCTCAGGGCAGAGAGGGGCCAAGGCCAGCAGCTCGGCCCTGAGGACCATGGGGGCTTCAAACCTCTGCCCCCAGGGATAATAATAGGGTTCTTGATTATTCTTTTTCTTCCTCCTTCTCCTTCTTCTACTTCTTTGAGAATTCTTTTTAAGATTTTAGTTATTTATTCACAAAAGACACAGAAAGAGAGGCAGAGACACAGGCAGAGGGAGAAGCAGGCCCCATGCAGGCAGCCCGACGTGGGACTTGATCCCGCAACCCCAGGATCATGACCTGAGCCAAAGGCAGATGCTCAACTGCTGAGCCACCCAGGTGCCCCTTCTTCTTTGAGAATTTACTTGCAATATATTTCAGAGGAAGATACAGCATACGGGGGCTGAATAAGGGCTTGTGGCAGATTTCTGTGAGGTCCACAGGTTCCCTGCTTCTGAATGATCTGACATGCTCTTTAAAACTGCTGGTTCATGGGCCAAACCCCCTTTGGCCTGGTGACCCAGGACTTCAATTTTTTAAGAAGCTGCTCAGAGAGATGCTTTTTGTGCACACTTTGGTGTGAGAACTGTTGACTTGAAATGATTTAATCTAGCTGCTTTGTTTTGCAGATGGGGAAACTGAGTCCCAGGGAAGCGAAGCAGCTTTCCCAAGTCACCCAGCTAGTTCATGGTAGGAGAGGAAATTCAGGAGTGTTCTGACTGCAGAGAGGGATTCAGGCTCTCTGGATGTGAAACCCTCCCAGACAGGCAAATTCTGAACTGTTTCCTCTCCAGCTGGCATCTCGTCCTGGCCACAGCAATATGGGACTTATTGCCATATTTTACAACAGACATAAATTCTGCATTTCCAAATCAAACTAGAACCCGGTATCTGCCCAAAGAGAATAAATTAATTTTAACGAGAATCTCACATAGTGTTTACAGATTTCACATATTTCATTTGGTAACTTAATGCTATTTTACCTTGAGCGTTGATACTGAATTGATGAAGTGTTTTTTTTTTAAGATAGGAAAGAAGAGATCATAAATATAACTATTTCCCAGCCTTTAAAATTCCACACGAATTAATAACCCAAAACTATGTAAAGTATCAAAGAGTCGATAATGACAGCGTTGGGGAAATGTCAGCAATAAAGGGGGAAGGTGGGGAAAACACGGCTCCGGCACAGCTGTCTGCATCATACCTCAAAGTAATGATGCCTTAGAAAATGTCATTATGGCTCACGCATTTGTCATCATACTGAAAACAATTCAAGGCCAGAGTCTACGACTATTGTCTTCTTTTTACTGTCCTGAAGCACTAAGCTCAGTCTTGTGTCAACACTCAAAATGTGCTGCCTGTTGGATGGGAGGGGAGTTGGGGGGCAGGTGAAATCGTGAGAGGGGATATGTGAAGGTGGGAAAAGGAAACTGAAATCAAGGAGTGGAGGAAGTCTGTGTCTAGCTCATCTTCCATGGAGTCGGTGCGTTTAGAAGTGGCACTGGTGTCACGGGGTGGGGGTGGGGGAATGGCATGGGCTGGCAGGCAGGCCTGCGTGAGTCCAAGGAAGCACAGATGCTAGTAGGGCACACGCAGAAAGCCAGAGCAATAGAATAACATACAAGGGCATAGAAGACACGAGCTATCCAGCTCTAAAGCTCTCAGCCAACAAACAACGAAAGTGGCGACGACGGATAGCTGTCTGTTGTCACGTTTGGTTTGTTCACTGATTCACTGAGTTATTCTAAAGACATTTCTTTTTAATAACAACGATAATAATGACTACCAGTGATAAAGTGCCTATCCTGTGCCATCGCCCCATTACATCGAAGAGGAGCTGAGGCTCCGAGAAGCTGGGTAACTTGCCCAGGCTCACACAGCTGGGATTTAAACCCAAGACTGTTCCATGCCCGCCCCTCCTTCGAGTCACTCCAATGCTCCACGAAGGGAGCCCTTACTCGCGCATGAGCTGGGGCTGCTACAAACTCTCCTCACAGTCTTAGATGTGGGGAACCTGGTTCTGGCCCCAATGTGCTGTGACATTGGCCAAAGCTCTCTGTCTCTATGGGTCAGGTCTTCGTCCGCAAAATGCAGGGATTGCACTAAGTGATTACGGAAATTCCTTGCTCCTCTAAAATCCCACGGACCTGTCACGGGACACTCATTCCGCTCAGCTGGATGAACAATTTTGAAACTGCACACTTCTCGCATGACCTCGAACATCTCATCTAGGCTGTGGCTTCCTGTGGGAAGCCATTGCCCATCGAATATACATTATTCCTAGTAGAACCCCTGAGTTTCTTCAAGATAGCAACCACCTAAAGGGGTACATTCTCAGCTTTACTTAAAGCTAGATGCCCTGCTTTTCTAGGGGTTTGGCCCAATGAGATGTAAGCGCATCAGCCTTTTAGGGGAGCACGTGTCACCTCGCTCTTTTTCCCTCCTGCCAGCGAGACAGGCTGGATGACCAGAGCTCCAGCAGCTATCTGGGGCCAAAGGCAGCTTTGAGATAGCATCCACGTACCACGAACAGTGGCATAGAAAGCTAGAGCGTGGTCTCAGACCACCACAGACCTACCATACCAGTCCTGGGCTTCCTACCTCCAAGCTTCTTTTCGGTGAGGCAACAATAAATCCTTCCAAATTTAACGCCTCTTTTCTTTCGGATTTTCTGCTACATGTAGGCAACTAATTCTCACTAATATACCCCCAAACTTGTCCCTCTTTCTTTCTCTAGCTGTGATATTTCCCTTAAATTGTAGTGTTAAATTTGCTGTGGCCTACCAGACAAATTGACAACCTGATGGCACCTCCAAATCAATTTGTTCGATGCTGGGTTCATAATCTGGAAAACATAACCTGTAAAATGGTTCCTCGTGTGTTCCCTGTTGCAGCAAATGGCAATACCACGTTTCTTGCCACTGGTGTTCAAAGCCTGGTGTTAGTTTGTATTCCTCTGAATAGTCAGTTACCAAATCCTGTAGATTCTCCATTCATTGATCTAACATTTCGAGTGTATATTAGCTCAAGAGATGATTGGTGCTGGGGGTATGAGAATAAGTCAATAGATATTTATTGCTTCTCATGATGCTTGCAGTCAAGGGCAGGGATTTATCTGTTCTCGCAAAGCTTATGACCAAGACAGCCATTAGTTGACTAATCATGCAAACAAATGTAAAATTGCAACGGTGGCACATGTGCCACAAAGGAAAGGTACTGAGAACACACAGTGGGGGCCAGGGAAGGCTTTGACTAAGCTAAAATCTGAAGGTTGGATGGAGCTACTGTGGCAAAGGATGGGGCGGGGTACGAGGTGGTGGGGTGCATTTCAGGCAGAGGAAAGAGCATGTGAGAAAGTCCCAGGAAGGAAGGGGCAGGGTATAGTCCATGAGTTAAAAGAAGGCTGTTGGCTAACGCACTAGGAGACATGAGGTATGCAAGAGGCAAAGGTGGTGTTCAGGCCGTATTAAGGACTTTGAGCCCATTTGAACATCAGTGGGAAGCCACCTCAAGGTTTTTAAGCAGCTAACGGAGTAGGGGCCGTGACCTGATCATATTTGCTGCGTCCTTCCTCTTTCTTTTCTCCTCCTCTCCGAATTCCCTCCGCTGCTGCACCCATTTCCTGTTACTCGCATCTCTCCCTGAAACTCACCCTCCACCTGTGAGGATCACTCTTCCAAACCCCAGTGCCGAGCATTTGTGCTCCTTCCCAAAGGTCTTCAAGAGCTCCTTATTCCTGCTAAGTGACATGCAACCTCCAAGCCAGAGGTCAAGGCCCAGGCTTCCCTCCCTCCTCACCTGCCACTCTCTCTCACATGCCTGGCGTGCTCTAGCCAAACCATGCTGTACGGCGCTCCTGGTTCCGTGCCTTTCCTCATACTCTCCCCTAGCAACCAGAGTGCCATTCTCTTAAACGACCATTTGTCACAACCCTCTGTCCCTCAAGACCTTGTTCCAATTCAATTTTCTCCATCAGGTCCTGCCTGCTGCCCCCAGCCCATCACCCTTCCTCCTCTGTGTCTCTGAGCCCTACATCGACTCCTCCCCGTGAACTTGTCACTCTGCATTGGGGCAGAGGCCTTATCTCTTGCAACAGCTTGATGGGAGGATCCTGGCTTCTTTTCTGCACCCACTGTGCTCTACTTAGAGCAAGGGGCTCAGAAGATGTTAACTGAAGGAACAAATGAATGAAACTCAAATAAGGGGACAGAATGCCATCCAGGGTCACCCTTCACACAAGTCCTTCCCAGTCGATGAACGTGGTATACCTGCACGGAGAGCCTGGTAACAAGCAGACCACTTTTGGAAACAGACTAGTTGGGTTCAGACCCCAGCTCTACCACACGCTACCTGTGGGCCATAAGCCAGCAGCCTCGTCTCCCTATTAATGGGTGTCATGGGGGCACCTGGATGGCTCAGCTGGTTAAGCGTCCAACTCTTGGTTCTGGCTCATGTTACGATCTCAGGGTCATGAGGTGCCCCACATCTGGCTCCATACTCAGTACAGAGTCTATTTGAAATTCTCTCTCCCTTTCCCTCTGCCCTTCCCCCAGCCCTCTCTATAAATAAATAAATAAATAAATAAATAAATAAATAAATAAAATGAGGGTAATTATGATATACTTACCTGAGGACTAAGAATCCAGAAGGAAGAATGGGGAGAAAGGTGGTGCTGACACTTCTGGAACTGGCCACAGAAAAAGGCAGCGAAGCCACAGAGCTGGGCCCAGATCCATGGGACCCTACTCCTGGCCTCACCCGGGTCCAAAGCCTCCATGTGTCCAACTGTGAAAGAGAGCTGAGGATCCTGGCTGCTTCCCCCCTCCCTTCTATGAGGAAGGGGATGGAAGGGATATTGGAGATGAAGACCTTTTACATCAGCTGGGGAACAGAGGTCTATTGCTCCCAGGTGGGCTTAGAGCTGGGACATCCTCAGTGGCTCCTTCCCCTCTGTGGAAGACAGGGGAGGACTAGGTAGACAATTTGAGGAGTTGGGGGAAGAGAGTATTGGAGAGAGTGGATGAGCCCCTCCCCCTCTATCCCATGCCTGCCCAACTGAGACAAAACAAAAAACACAACGGCGCTCCCTTCCCTCCACACTTCCTAAGGGAGGGAGCCTCCCTTCCCCCCAGCCAACACAGCTGCTCTAGTGGAGGACTTGTAAAGAATATACACACCATGGGGGAGGGGGTTGGGGTGGAATAGAGGGAGTCACAAGCACTAGGATGGCAGGCCAGAGTCCTTAGCGACTTAATTCACATGAACACACAGAAGAGTGTCTGTCACAGAGTGTGTGCTCCAGAAAAGTCTTCATCATCATACTGTCATTCCCAGTTGGAATGGCGCTCACTGGGTGACAGTGCCTTCTGTGACCCAATTACCTACAAAATGGTGCCTGGGGACAGAGTCCTGGGCAGCGTGATTTCCTACAAGCCGTTCAGCCAGGGAGCCTCCCAGCAACTCTGCATCTTACCAAAGGAGTCTGGTAGGTCTTTCATCTTGTTCCATAGACTTCCAGTTTGTGTCATGGCAGCCTCTGGACTGTGATCTCCTTAAGGGCAGAGATGACAACAGCAACAGCCAGCACTATACAATCCTTACCACACACTCCCTGTTCACAGCGCTCGCATGGATTGACTCATGTGGTTTTTTCCAAAAGTCATATGAGGCAAGTAGGGCACAGAGGGGTTGGGTAACCTGGCCAGAAGCATGGGGCCAGCATTTAACCCCAGCCAGTCAGGCTCCAGAGCCTACGGCCTTTCCCACACCATCCCACCTCCCCTCTGTACCCTTTGGCCCAGCACAGAGTAGGCTTGTAATAAATGTTTGCAAAATGAATGGATCCCGGTGACATCTTCAGGGAAGCCTTCTAGTATTTTCTCTCTTTGGGGTTTCTGACTGGCTCCCTTTTCCTATGGACCCCTTGAAACCCAGAACAGCAGCTGGGAAGTGCTCCCACTCTTCTCAGGAAAGTGTGCTCCCTCCAGGCTGCTTGAGGAAGTGACCCCATGTCACCCTCATCACGGTTCACTCCCAGCCTTCTTCTCACATTCCCTTTCTTAGAAACAGTTGGTGGAGACTCCATATCACTCCTAAGAATACAGATTGCCTTGCTAGGCTGGTGGAATTAAGAATGATTTTGGGGGGGCGGGGGCGGTTAATTGGACTTTATTTTTGATATTTTTTTTACTCTATGAAAAGTGTATATATTAATTGTAGAAACTGTGGCAACTGTAGAAATATACAAGGGAGAAGATTTTAAATGGAGGATTTTTGTTCTTTATTCAAAATATTCTTTAATATTTAATGATCCTTATAGTAAAAAAAAATATGAAAAGAGCCCAAGTGATTAGACATTATGCGTTATGGGAAAAGAAAATCTTTCTAATGCTGGCTTGTTCTCATTCATCTTCTTAGGATCTTGACGATTGCTTTAATACCTTCTGCTCCTGTCCTAAATAGTGACATGATCCACAAGATAAATGCAGAGTCTCACAAACTGCCCTGATTCTCCCATAGGCCCTGAAGAGAAATGCACAAAGTGTGTCCACTTTCAGCCTGGGATACAGGAATGCATGTAGAAAAAACCCAATACATTCCACACTCCAGAGCAAGGCTTTCAGGGCTTCTTATTAACCTCTGTTCAGAACCTCTCCTCTTTCCTACAAAGAGTGGTCCTGGTCGTATAAACCTATATATATTCATTAGCTTTGCAACTCAGTTTCAAAAGACATTCTTAGGCATAAATAAATACATATAATCCATATCGAATCATAATCCATATTGGATTTTCCTGTTTGAGTTTTTAATATGTTTATCTTGCTTAATCAAAACTTACCCAGTCTATTTTTTATAACATAATTACAAAGATAATACATATTTACTGTAGAGCATTTAGAAATTACTAAAAATGGCACAAAGAAATGAAAAGCACCAGTAGATCTGCCGTCTTGAAAGCCTGGCCTGCTCTGGACTTCTGACTCTGAATGTGGGTAAGTGGAATGGGATAGAAGAGCACATGTGGTGGATATGCATGTGCTTGGCTGGTCCTAAATGCCCTAACATCTGGTCATAGCACTCTGATTCCCTTTAAAAACTGCTTCCTCATGAATCCTCTTCAGCCAACCAACCAACCAACCAACCAATGAACTAATCACCCACCCACCCCATCAACCAACCAATGTGTGTACCAGATACACCCACACCCACACCCACACATGCACACACACTTCAACCTGTGGTTGTACAGGGAAATGTCAACCCCAGTCAGTCCCAATACCATTTCACAGGGTTAGGCATGGAAGTCCTTTGGGGACTTTTCTTCATTGGGTAAAGGAAAGAGATTCCCTTCTACTTTGGTGGTAAGGACAGAAAGATAAGCTCCCTGAAGCTACTACCTGCAATAGTTATGGCCCCGTGGAAAAAGTTTTCAGACAATGAAGGAAAGATAAAAATACGAAGGAGCCTTGTGTTTGAGAACCTAGTCTGGCTGCCCTTTCTTGTAGCCTAATCTGCTTCTGTTTGTTTCTGAAAGCAGCAACTTCTTGCCTTTGCCCAACTTGGTTACCTGAGCCCCTAAGTTTGTTTGTTTGTTTCTTTCTTTCTTTCTTTTTCTTTCTTTCTTCTTTCTTTCTTTTTTTTTTTTTTTTTAAGATTTTATTCATGAGAGACACACAGAGAGGCACAAGCAGAGAGAAAAGCAAGCTCCCTGCAGAGAGCCAGATCCGGGACTTGATCCCAGGACCAGGGATCATGACCTGAGCTGAAGCCAGATGCTCAACCACTGAACCACCCAGCTGCCCCCTCTTAAGTTTCTTTTGGTCTGAGGTAGTTTGAATTGGAAATTTTCTCATGGAATTAAGAGTCTTGTTTAAACAAACACACTAACATTACACATAAGGGCAGAAAATTAGGAAAAGTATATTTATTTAGGATAAATTTTAAGAATCTATTCAAAAGAAAGTATTTATTCAAAAGAAATTTATTCACACCTTGTGTTGCCTGCCTGGACCAGAGATGTGGGTGGTCTGCCCTTCTCAGACAATCCAGTTGGCTCCTACCACTCTCACAGCGCTGATAGGAGTCAGGGTACGGGTCCCAGTGCTGTGGGAGCACAAATCCTAGCCCAGAGTTTAATATTCATGCTGTTTCTCTAGAACTGAGTTTCTCAAATTAACAGGGAGGAGGGGCAGCTCTGCCATAGAGAAGGTATTATTACCTAGTGTCCTTTCTGCCCTTCCACCAGCAAGGCAGGCTGACCACCACTCCCTGTGCATCCAGTGGCCAATGAAAACAGACTGGACAACTCAGCTCCATTGTGGAAATCACCTCCACACCCTCCTCACTGCCAACACTTTCTGGTCTGCTTCTGTCTACCTCCTGCCTCAGACTTGTGTCCCAGGTTTTGATTCCTA
This sequence comes from Vulpes vulpes, assembly GCF_048418805.1. NCBI lineage: Eukaryota > Metazoa > Chordata > Mammalia > Carnivora > Canidae > Vulpes > Vulpes vulpes. The sequence goes on from NC_132789.1 coordinate 88,028,914, forward strand.
TCCTGCCCCTTTGGTCTTCACAACCAATCTTGGTTTCATCTGTTGAACCAGAGAACCCCCCAAGAGCTTTTCCTCACATACTCCTCACTCCCTTCTCCAGCCCCACTCAGAACACAACTCCTGACATGAATTCACTGGGCTCCTTCTCCAGATATATCTATTCCAGGTCTCTGAAGGCAGAGGGTTGGGCAGTATAAGCAAAGAGGAAAAATGGAGGTCCACCCAGAATGGAACAGGGACAGGTTATAAACAGAGAGGCACATTCACATGAGGCGAAAGTCAGGAGTCACCACATGGGACAAGATGGAGGAATTTCTGTACAGATTCATGGAGGTGGGAAATAAATGGGTCCCCTAGTCCACCATATGCTAGAGCATATGCATCATACAGCCACCCTGAGGATGGGAGCTCCGCACTGATGGAGGGGGGAGAATTAGAAGGAACCCAGGTGACCATGCAGTTACCACCACAGCTTACCTCTGTACTCTTTGATGCGTGAGAAGAAAAGATCTTGCTTAAAACAATTGTGTTCTGTGTGTGTGTCTACTCTTAGAAGCTAAACTTAATTCCTGAACTGATAGACACAATAAATGCTAGTTACAGTTAACATTATTGTTTTCTCTTAGCATCATTTCTCTAATGCCAGAGGACTGTCGCTCTTTGGGTCCAAGCCATCTCCAGGCCGGTCTGTCCCACATTCGGTCCCTTAGTTGTTCTGGTTAGGAGAGGAAGGAAGCACACCTTGCCACAGATTCTAGGGGTACAATGCTGCCATCACTGACCAGGTTTTGTTTTTGCTGGGGCCTTTTATCCTTCTGCTCTCTGTCAATGTGCTGACTAGTTTTTCTGGCCTGCAAGAATGCATCCTCATTCAAAGACGTCTTCGTATGGCCTATGTGTTATGAACTTGCTCGTCAGTCCTGCTCTAGCTATCATAATGCCAACGTGTAGAAAATGAAATTAGAATCAAAGGCATGAAGGAAAGTGAGAAATCAGGCAAAAGAGAAGGCTTTAGCTCTGAGCTGTTTCTATTTTTATTAAAAATAATTTTAAAAATTACATTCCATTGACAATTAAAATCGCATTTCTCAATTTAAAAATATTTTGCAAAGAAAAAAGACAAGAATGTGTTATAATATCTTTTAGATACGTAGAAAATCTAATTAATTTTTAGGGTAGATAATTTTGTATAAGGCAGGTTCAATTCTACAAGAACTTTTAAAATTGGTATTGTTTCATTTATTTAAAGGGGTATACAGATCAAGAGAGTATAATTATCAAAGGTAACAATCCTTCTTTTTCAAAGTCACAGAAGTTAAATTAAAGGAATTTCCTTTAAAAAGATATTTAAGTCACTCCTCTACCCTTAGCAACATTTTAGTAAACAAATCCCTCACCTTCAAATAAACATTTACTTTAAATCTTGATATACGTTAATTACATAGAAACTAATGTCAAAAATATTCTTTACTCCTATCTTAGAGTGCTTTATTTTTCAATTAAATTTAGAAATGCTTTTAAGTCTATCACTGTGGAGTAAATAAGTTAGCATACAAGCATGTACGGATTTATTCATTTTTTCTAAAAAAAAAGTCATGCAGCTGAGAAGAGAGCAGTTTATACATATATACATGTATATCTGACAAATCTAAAGCCATAAGCTGTAAAGGAAAAATATTATTACATATATTATTCCCAGCATACAAGGCAGGAGAAAAAAACCCTAAAACCTTTCATCAGTCTTAAAACTAGAATAGTTTGGGGGCACTTGGGTGGCTCAGTTGGTTAAGCGTCTGACTCTTGATTTCAGTTCAGGTCATGATCTCAGGGTTGTGAGATCAAACCCTGTGCTGGGCTCTGCACTGGGATTCGATCTCTCCCAGTCCCTCTGTCCCTAACCTCCTCCCTCTCCTAAACAAACAAACAACTTTAGGAGTTTTGCAAATCAGTTCTAACCAATAGTGATGGGACCATTTCTTACACGGGGCTTACAAGGTAGGATTTATACATTGAAGCCAAGTGGTAAATACAACGTCTGATGATCTCAGTGACCTTCTGAGGAAGTACTTTACTGCTTGAAAAATGAGAGAGTCTAATACATTTTTTACACTCTTTTCACTTACTTTTAAAAACAAGATGTATACATGCTAAGTTACTAATGATCTAGCAGATTATTTTTTAACTTGTTGGAAAACTACAATCTCCGCCCTTTCTGAAGTCTGACATTTATTAAACATGCAGAGTTTTCCCGTGTTCTTGATGTTATTTATAATTTCAGGGGTTTCACCTAAGTCAGAGTAATCTAGTGATCACTCTCCATTGATCTTTACACTAGAAAAATGTTGCTTACTATTTGTAGTTTCTACGTATCTTTCATTGAATTCTTGACATGCAGACCAAAGAGGTGAAAAATGTGAAGAATATGCTTTCTGTAAAAGGTCCAATTCCTTATTTATAAAGCACCAAAGGCCAGTGATGATACTGTGATGGGAAATGAGGAGTATGATTACCTGAGCCCTCTACACCTGAAGTCTAATGGAAGCGAATCTATTCACCTTTGGTTGTCTTAAATACTTCAGTGTTGTATTTCTAAACTTGTATGGCACTGGAATTAAAGTCTTCACATTATTGGATGTACTTTGGTTTATAAATTTAACTTTTTAAAGTATTTCAAGAAGAGCTTAGAGCATCTATAGAATTGATTTTGAAAAGTTTTAGTTTCATATATATTTGCATGGATTGGTATCTCATGAATATAACATGTTATTTAGAAAAGGTAACAGGGCAAAAAACAAACCAAAAAAACCCCACCAAGTATCTACAAATAGCCACCCCCAAAAGGACTAGGAGGAAAATAAAATTTTAGTACCAGATGGGACAGTACCAAGGTAATGTCACAGAGCTGCGCAAACAAATAAACAAATCTAGGCAATTCATTGTTTGGATTATGCAATTATTAATAACCAATTTGAATAATTTCACTCCACACTGTTATACAGTGACTCTTCTGGTTACTTTAAGATTGAGGAAATGTAATCTATGAGTGAAGCTACCCTGGTCTGCCTGTTGTACATATTAAATGGAACCCCAGGATTTACCTTGAGTATCTCCTGAGAGTGAAAACATAGCATGTGTAAATTTAATTCAGTATAAAATTTCAATGTTTTCCCGACAGTGAGAATTTCAGCAGTGTCTTCTTAGTATAAAACAGTGTCTTATCACTCCACTACATTCCGAATTTGTGTTAATTCTGACAGATATTGGAACTAAAGTCTATATTTTATGTTTACTCATCATAGGGGCCTTCTTCCGGAGACCGTACAAATTGATAAAATTTAAAAATAGACAAAAGCATTTTTTAAAGCATCCATTTACATTGATAGAAGCATTTGTTCCCCCCATGGATAAGAAGTTGGATCCGTGCTGTATGTGTTTGGGTAACAACGAGCTCCTCAGAAAGAGGAGTCACATCACTGAGTTAAGAGTAACAGATTGATGTTCTTACACATTTATTTAAATAAGTTTCCTGAGGAGTTCGACTTGACAATATTGCTAACCTAGTTTGCTTAAAATGTACAAAAATGCAGTGAAACTTACATATCTTTAAAATATTCTGAAGCCAGATTTTGTTCTGATCGGCTATGCAATTAAGGCCGATTAGTTAAATTTTTACTAACAATAATCTGAAACATAAAATTAACTTTGGGTTTAAAAGCAATTCTTTTTTTTTTTTTAAAGCAATTCTTGAAATCATCCTCAATATATGATACCTATTAATTGAACAGTAATAAAAAGAGGGTGCTAGGATTGACCCTTCACAGCTTTGGTTAATACACCTTGCCAAGAATAAACTGCCTTTAAAACAAATGCCTTGTGTACTGTGCACTTATAGACACCGGTACATTTTTCAGACATAAATTGAATGGCGTGTTGCTGAAGTTTCTCTTGCTGGAATTTGAAGTGATTTTAAATACTGAACGATAACATCTTTATCGTATCATAAAATATTGCTTCATCAAAACGAGATTCCAAGGCCCCTTATAGTTCTCTGAACTTCTCAAGTCTCCATTATTTGATAGACTTGGATAAAATGTACAGGCCTCAGAGTTCATCAAAAATCTTGGATACCCAGAGAGAGAAAGAAGCAATCTGAGACTCTTCTGAGAGTCAAAATGTTGAGAAGAAACAAAGCAACAAAATAGATACGATGATTCAGAAAATGGCAATTTTGGCAGAAATATCTGAGAGTCACCGTGGACTGCAGGTTGAGTATGAATATGCAGAACAGGGGTGAAAACAAAAATGCCATATTAGGATGTGCTAACGAGAATATGACAGATCAATCTGTTGAAATTATATTCCGCGAAGACTGTCCTTCGCCAAGGCCCTGCGAAGTCTCAAGCTAGCATAAGAGCAGTGGTTAAACACAAGCAGATAGTTTTCTTTTATTGTGTGCAAAGATTTCCCTGGCTTGGAACCCTGCCTTCAGAACGAGGAGCCCAGGTCAGAAGGCGGATGCCAGCTAGAGGGTGGAGAAGGCCCATTTCTGCTATGCCTCAAGGCGGCCTTCCAGACACAAGCCCCCCGTTCAACAGCAAGAGTTTGGTGAGCCTCATCTCCCTTCAGTTGATATGTGGACAGTAAAATAAATAAAGGTTTCATTCTTCTTCCCTGGAATAAAATACCAAGTGTTGTAGAAGACCTGAGGACTCCGATTCGCTAGATTGCTTTAAAGGTCAGAATTAGAAAATTAAGGATTGAAGGAAGATTGATTTTACGTGAGTGGGAATGATAAGCAGGCCCTCCTGCACGGTGCACTGCTGCTACTCGTGCGAGGGTGTCAACAGAGACCGCATTGAATGTCATCTCTGATGGGCTGATAGTGGCCTCCCGGAGAGCCCTGTCGAGGAGGACACCAGGCTTGTCCCAGCCTGACAGGAGAGTGCGACGAGTGATATCTGCCACAGGCACAGGTATTTCCTATTCCTATTCTGTTTGTCTCAAATGACCTTAAAGATCTTGAAAACATAGGAGGCTGACAGATGACCCACCCTGTGCCCATGTCCTAGTCACAGACCACAGGCGGGGGAGGTGTGGTGAGAGTCAGAACGAGCTTTGGGGAAATGTGAATAAGCCGGTGATTTTAGCTGAGAAGGAAATCACTTTGCTCTGTCACTGAAGATCCCTTTTCCTCCAAGAAGGTCCCAAGGGCTCTGGCCAACTCGGAGTCCCCAAGGCCCCAAAGAGCGTCTCCTCCGGACGGCGGACTCTCCCACTACGTCTTCTTGGCAGGCAGATGAGCTTACCAAGCCCCTGGGATGATGTACACAGTGAAACACTCGCTTTGTTTTCTGTCTTTTCCATGATGTAACTCGCCTTGAGGAAAGCTGCTGCCGAATGCACATGACCTATCAGAGGACTTGACTAATCAGAGGAAATTATCCAGCGCTAATTAGGTAATAAGGTGACCCAGAAGGAAGCCATATATAAAACAGCTTCCTGATTTAAACTTTGAGGAATGAAGCAGAAAGGTAACAAAGACCTAGAGAGCCTGGCCCAGAGGACCGGGCAGCCAGAGGTAGGCCTGGAGGAGAGAAGAGGCGCTCCCGAGGGGTGAGAGCCCGCTTGGGTCCTCCTCCCTCAGAGGCCCAGGACGGCAGCCAAGCCTCTTCCCTCGCGCTTCTCAATCTCAATCGTGCATTCTTCCAAGTACAGGTGATGCCATCATTAGGAAGAGTGGGCGTTGGGGGAAACAGCCAAAGGTTCTTGTGTCTTTGTTGATTTGAAATTAATTAAATTCGCATCCTCTTCACCCTCTGTTGGCAGGCTCGGCAGGCTCCCTCCGGGGCTGCTTCTCTTGGAAAACATTAGCACCATCCAGGCTCAGGATTCACTGTCACTGTAAAAAAACAGAACCATGGTATATTTCCAAGAAGCTACCGAGAGCTGGTCCCTCCACTATGGAGGGGACTCAAGAGAACGCACACGATCAGGAAGCCAACAGGGTCCAGCTTACAATTTCTGAAACAAAGGTTGGTTTGGATTTTATATTTGATCCCTGAGGAGGAAATCCATGAAGGCCAGGAAATAATCCCTAGCTCTTGCTCTAAGATCCCTCCCTTGTGCTGATGTGGAGAGAACCAGATGGAGTTAGGGGTCCCCCCCTTTAATTAGATCTAATCCCATTCTCCTATGAATACATGCCAAATTGCTCCCCCCCCCACCTTCCTTTTTTAAAAAATTTCCATGCATTGTTTTTTCTCAGGAGTTCGTGGTCCTGGCGTGTTTTCAAAAGCCCATTTTGCTCACATCCACAAAGGATCTAGAGATGCCTTCTCGGTGTCATTTAGAATTCAATCCTAATGATGCCTAATGCATCTTGGGGTGTGAGTCGACATAAATTAGGGACGTGGTATTCGGACATGACTGTGCTGGCTCATTTGTGCTTCTGTTTCTGACTTGGCTATCTTGGCCACATATCTGGCTCTGCAGCTTTTCCCACTGAGACCATGCCTCCACCCCCATCTCCTGGAAAGCAGGCCACTCTACCTCTCCTCCCACTTCTTTCTTCAGTTTTGTGTCCCTTCGCTCCAATTCCAGAACATCCCTACTTGAAGTGACCTTTGTCTCCAAGAAAGTGCCTGGATGATAATAATCAACAGAACCTCACAACTCCTTAGCTCACAGGTGTGTACAGTCTGCAACAGCTAGGTTCTCCTGACGCCTGCTTCAGAGCTCTCCTGCTCAGGGAACCAGCATGTGTTTCTAAAAAGACTGAAGCAATTTGATAGATAAATAGATCTATCCATGGAAGGAGAGGGAGATAATGTGTGTATGGTTATGTGTTGGTGTCTGTGTTGTGAAGAAGCTGTGATAAGGACCATCGATGGGAAAGGAGGAGGCGGGCAGTTGTGAGCAAAAGACAACTTCTGTAGCAAAACTTATTTGAAATGGAAAGCTGATGGAAGATTAAGAAACTTTTTAACTGGGATTCCTGGGTGGCTCAGTGGTTGAGCATCTGCCTTTGGCTCAGGTCGTGATCTTGGGGTCCTGGGATCGAGTCCTGCAACAGGCTCCCTGCTGGGAGCCTGCTTCTCCCTCTCTGCCTGTGTCTCTGCCTCTCTCTGTGTGTCTCTCATGAACAAATAAATAAAACAAAATCTAAAAAACAAAAACCAAACAAACACCAATCCATACTCTTTGTTGAAAAAATGAATACAAATAAGCAAAACGAAAAATACTAACAATCTTACCAGAGTTAACATTTTGGTCTGTACTCTTCCAAACGTCCTTCCTCTGATCATGATATACATTCTTTGGTACAAAAATGGAATCATATCATGCATATCACGCTGTGATCTGCTTTTCTCACTGTCATTCACATACAGACATCATTCCTTGCTAATAAAAATACGGTATCTTCTTAGTGGCTACAGAGCATTCTAGTGTCTCATCAGACCAAAAACCATTTTTTAAACTACATCCTTATTGTTAAACATGTAGACTACTTCTGATTTTTAGTTTTTAGTCTGATTTAGTATAAAAAAATCTTTGCACACTCCCAGTTGTTACCTTTGCATAAACATACCTAGAAGAGAAATTGCCAGGCTAAAATGTACCTCATATTAAAGCTTAAACAGCCCTTTGTCAAATTACCCCTTCCCTAGATTTTTTCCTCCCCACATTCTCTTTAGGGAGATTTCCTTTCCAATCCTGGATATTATTATTCTCATTTTTTATTGATCCAATAGGTGAAAATATCGTCATATTTACCTTTACTTTTTATGATTTCTAAGAAAAATAAACATTTTTTAAAGGTCTATTGGTAATTTTGATTTTTTTCTTTTGCTAAATTGCTAATATTGATAATTTTTACTCATTTAAAATGAGACTACTGGACAGGCCCAGTGGCCCAGCGGTTTAGCACCACCTTCAGCCCGGGGTAGGGTCCTGGAGACCAGGATCGAGTCCCGCGTCAGGCTCCCTGCATGGAGCCTGCTTCTCTCTCTGCCTGTGTCTCTGCCTCTCTCTCTCTCTGTGTCTGTCATGAATAAATAAAATCTTTAAAAATAAATAAATAAATAGAATGGGACTATCTTTTTATTGGTTTGTGTATTAATAATTTTTGTTCATTATACATATATTGCCAATACTTTTCCCCAGTTTTCCTTTTCCTCCTCATTCTATTTATTGTGTTTTTTGAAGTAAAGAAATTTGGAGCTTTTAATGTAGTTTAAATCTATGATTTTCTTTCTTTTGAAAAAATATTTATTTATTTAATACAGAGAGAGAGCAGGGGGGGAGGGCAGACGGAGAGGGAGAGAATCCCAAGCAGACTCCCTGCTGAGCGTATAGTCCCATGTGAGCCTGGATCCCAGAACCCTGAGATCATGACCTGAGCCAAAACCAAGAGTTGGATGCTCAACGGACTGCACTACCCAGGCACCCCTAAATCTATGCTTTTCTGATATGCTTTTTGATTTGTGTGTCATGCTTTCAACTAGTCCCTACCTCAAAGTTATAATAATATTTATATTTTTTCTGTACTTTTTTCTTTTTTTTACCATTTAATCTTATTTGGCGTCTATTTTAATCTATGGCATGAGACACAGCTCTAAATTTTAATTTTTATTGCATTGTGGAGTCTTTCAGGAGCACAGTATGTGTCTCTCTATTTTAAAAATTTTTTTATGTCCCTCAATAAAATTGAACCATTTCTTTTTATATTATGCCATGCATTTTTTGGTTAAGTGTATGCCTAGGTATTTCACACCTCGTGTTGTTTTTATGGCAGTACTAAGGTTAGTATGTGCTAACAGTGGCTCTTTCAGCGTAGTAGATAAGAGCACAGGGTCAGACAGCCAGAGCTTGAATCAAGGCTCAGCCACTTCCTGGCCGTGTGAACTTGGGCAAATTGACCTTTTTTTAGGCTCAGTTTTCTGTGTTTATCTCATCTGCAAAACACACATAATAATACCATGTATCTTACAGGGTTGTTGTAAAGGATAGGTGAGCAAATCTCCGTAAGGCACTATACTAGCGGCCAGACACACAAACACACGAATGTATGTTATTCGTATTTTGCAGATTCTATGCTAGCAAATGTTTTTTGGTTAAACACAAGCTTGAACACTGCTTCATAATGCAAAGTCTTTAAGAAAGAATCTTCCAAAACGAACTTTCCATTTCTTTTTTTTTTTTTTTTAAGATTTTATTTATTTATTTGAAACAGAGAGAGAGAGAGAATACATGGGGGGTGGGGAACAGCAGAGGCAGAGGGAGAAGCAGGCTCCCCTCTGAGCAGGGAGCCCGATGTGGGGCTCAATCCCAGGACCCTGGGATCATGACCTGGGCTGAAAGCAGATGCTTAACAGACCGAGCCAAAGTTTGGCGCCTCCAAACTTTCCATTTCTGAGGAGAATGTACTTCAATGTGGTTTGTTTAAAACGCCCTACAAGCATTTTGAGGGCTTGGCGGGTGGCACCGTCACCAACCAGAACTTGTTTACTTCAAGCACCAAGGAGCCCAGAGCTCACACCTGGCCCTCTCTGCTCGGCTCTGTGGACTGCGAGCAGTGTGACAGGCCCTGCCACACAAGACTGTCCCAAAGTGGATACCAATTGCCTCAGCCGTGGGACATCAGGTCATTCCTAGTGTTGCAACTCTCACACGCAAATTTTCACTGGAGGTGGCGCAGTGGCCGTCAGGCCCGTGTGAAAGTCAGCAACCTGGGCTCCGGCCCACGGCCTGCGCCTGGAGGCATTCTCGCTCGCTCGCTCATTCCTCTGTCTAGGTAGACGTGCTCCCTGCGTCTCTGTGGCTATTTATCATCTCTGTGAAATGATCAAATAAGCCCAGGCGTTCTCAACTCTGGCAAATCCTAGAGTTCCCTGTTAAAAATATCTTGGCCCACTGCCACACAATTGCACCAAATAACATAAGTGATCCTGCCTCAGACTTGTATGGCTTGCCTCCGTGTTAATTCGGGCAGTGTTAGCGTCTTGTCTACGACAGCGGCGTCAGAGAGTAAGTTTTCTGAGTGTCATGTAGATATTTTAAGAATGTGGGACAGCTTTCGCATAAGCCTTTATAGTAACAGGCCCACAAACTGTAAAAACAAATTGAACTGATGACAAAGCGTCATCTTATGATTTTTAAGAAAGCATTAAATTGGGAAGCTAACAGTGACATGAGGACAGCTCCGAAGGCCTCTTTCCCGAGTGCCCCCGGGCGCAGCCATCTTTGTTCTCCTGACCAGTTTATCTTCTCACACTTCCTCTTCATGACCACAGCTAATGTTTCCTCGCTCCAAAGATGGCAATAAACCTGCATTAAACCTTTCTTGTGTGATGATGCTTCCTAACTTGGTTTGGGGGGAGTACAGAGCTCAGCCCAGCACAAAGTCACCTCACAGTTAGATCATGTTCCCTTTCTCTTCAGCAATATAACATCCCTTCTCCTTCCCGAAGTAGCCCTGGCCCTGGCCCTGGCCCTGGGGCAGGGAAGGGGTGGGAGGGAGGTGGGATGGGTAGGGAGAGAATTATAGAGGTCACACATCTGGCTAACATCACACCCAGGCCTAACATTCATCCAACACACATAGATCATGCCCACAGCAGACATAATCTGGGCCACTATTCAAGCAATGCTGTGGTTTATTAAATTTAATACATCTTCCCTCACCCACCACATGCACACGCACGTGCACATACACATACACACCTGCATTTTAACAATGTTATTTGAAGGTATCATCCTGCAGGATTATAAGCGGTTCCTTTTTTTTTTTTTTATAAGCAGTTATTTCGTATCCCTCAAAATACAGAGCTCAGATTTGAGGGAAACCAGTTGGCACTCAATATACTTCTTATTTATTTATTTATTTATTTATTTATTTTTTAATGTGCTTCTTATTTAATACTTACTGAGTTTTAAAAGGACTTTTGAGAGACTAGAAAGGGAAAGAAACTCATAGAGAAAATAACTGGAAGGGGCCACAGAGATTTACTTGAGCGAAGAGGCCAACACAGTTCACCAAAACTGCTGTTTTCTTGCAATTAATGGTTCAGTCTCATCCATGAATACATGAGGTGATGGATACATCATTCACCAAATACTTTCATGCATTAGCCTCATGGTGGTTGCCTTTCTTGATGTTGAGTGTTCCTTCTATTTTTTTTGATCTCTAATTTGTGGAATATCTCTTAACTAATTAATAAAAGAAAATGAAAATGTAGTTTTTGGTGTTTTTTTTTTTTATAAAGATTTTGTTTATTTATTCATGAGAGACACACAGAGAGAGAGGCAGAAACACAGGCAGAAGGAGAAGCAGGCTCCCCACAGGGGAATCCCGAGACTCCAGGATCACGCCTTGGGCCAAAGGTAGACGCTCAACCACAGAGCCACCCAGGCATCTCGAAAATGTAGTTTTAAAAGAAACATTGAGTTTTATCATAAACCTGCTGTGTAAATTAGACAAATTATTGAACTGCTCCGAGCTCCAGGTTTACTCATACAGTTTATTTCATTTTTAGCTGGTTGAACTGATGTGATGTAGTCAATGCCAGGCACATATTAGGTTGTTCAGTAAATATATTTTGTAAAATTACATCATCATACTTTTCTAAAAAAAATTAAAAAAAGACAAAGAGCAGAGACAGGAAGAAATTCACGAAATTCTTTATTAAGCTAACCTAGATTTTCCCGAGAAATACTGAAGTGATCCATTTTTATGTCATTGAGCTCAGACGTGAATCATAAAATAAACAATAGAATTATCACAAAACCAGAACAGGTATGCTGTTATTTACCCTCTCTGACTACTCAACTTCCTACGTGATAGTACCCAGGCATCCGGTATGTATAAAATGCTATATAAATGTCTTATTATTTTTTGTTATTAATGTGCTTTCAAAATTATAAATCCACTTGGATGGAACCAAATCAATTTTTTCCCTAGTCTTTCCCAATGCTATTACTCAATATAAACTCATCACTGTGGCCAACTGGCATAAGGGAAAGAAGATGGACACTCGGCTAATATTTGCCATTCCTTTTCTGTGGTTCGTCACCTAAGCTTGCAGAGACAGAAACACTACGCTTGCAGGAAATTGTCTAACTATAAAGGCCTCGGGAAGAAGGGACAGGCTGGCTAGACAGTAAGCACTATGATGAAAGGGAGTCTATCTTTGTGGTTACTACTATCTAGCGGCATTCAGGAAGGTGCTGGGAGGGGCAGACAATAAGGCAGTGCATTCTTTACAGAGAATTTAAACAATAATATAACCAACTCAATAGATCTGCTCTCTGTTATCACAGAGTGCTGGCAAAGCTTAACAATGCCAGTGATGAAATTCTCTTCGACTCTAGGGCAGACCTCTCCCACTGCCCTGCCGCAACCCTTAAACAGCATTCCACTTACAATGTCTCACACATAACAGATATGAATTATGGGAGAAATGCTAAGGTAGGAAATATGAATATAAAACTCCCCCTTGTACACAATTCCTTTGTTGTCTCTTCTTATTGATTTTCTAAAGACATGAAAACCATAGTATAAACTTCCCATAGTGCTTTGTGTGTCTCTGGCCCTTAATAAAATCCTGTGCTAAACTTTAGATTCCACAACATAAAAGAAAATGTCCATTCAATGAGGACAGGCAAAGTAATGAACAATGGCTGGTCAATGGGATATGTGGGAAGAGTTCTAAAAGACTCGAGACTATGGATCCTGATGAGAAAAGTCTTTACACCCCACATGGTGCATTAAGTGTAGGGTGGTGACCAGATTGACTCCTTTTTCCAGAAGTACAAAGACTTTACATATAACAGAGGTTCTGTGTCAGGGTGTCTTTCTAGCATCAAGATGAATTGAATTCTTTAAATGCATTCTGGAAGTCTTAATTTAGCAAGAGGATGGAGAAGTATGTTTTCTACTAAGTTCAATCTACAGTGACTGTTACATACTTTCTAAACCAGTACAGTCACCTGTTCACTGCTTAAATGGCAGAGGAAGGATGAGTCTCAGACATTAAAGCCAATGGGGAACTTTGGGAGAACTGATGTGTCAAAGTAGGTTAACCTATTGCGACAAATGTACCACTCTGGCGTGGAACACCAATAGTGAGGGAGGCTGTGTGTGTATGGGGGTAGGGAACATATGGGACCTGTCATTTCTGCTCATTTTGCTGTACACCTAAAACTAAAATAGAAAGCTTTAAAAAAAAATGCCCCAACCACTAACATGGATGTGCCTGGGCCTTTGGACACAGTCTTATTAGCCCAAAGGGCAGTGAATTTATGTCTATGAATTTTAATAATAATATCAATATTTATTGAGAGTTTGCTTTGTGGCAGGCTTTGTTCTAAGTGCTTTGTATCTTTCAGAGTTTTTGGTGACTAAAAATTAGATTTGCTTTATAGTATTGTACTGCTCTTTGAGTAATCAGAAAGTCCTTATAGCACCAAGGCCCTGGGACTTGCCACTGCTGGTTGAATAGCCCTGGTTCTGACATCGCTGAGCGGGTAAGGCCTGACCAGTGTCCTCTGAATCAAAGCCAGATAGTTCTGGACCAAGAGAAGAATGTGGACATTCACCTGAAAAAATAATAGTTTAGCATAAAGCAGCCCCCCAAATCGGTTAAGGCTTTTTGTCTTATAGGCAGAAATGAGCTACAGCTTATTTCAAAGACCAACCTTTCAGTATTTCAGAAACGTGATTTCTAAGATGCTGTCATAACCATGTAATTCTCTAACATTAGGTCTCTTCCATGTTGCCAATAATATCAGAGATCAGGAGGCAGGTGTATAAAACCCCCTATGTTTTGCATCATTGGAGGGTACCCGTCAGAGATATGGTAATAAGATATTTATAGGGTTTTGGTGGTGATGTGAGTGAACCCTACACAGAAATACACAGTGACTCATCTTTAGGTAAGACTAAACTGCAGAGAAAATACTGCTCTGTGATTTCCTTTGTGATACTCCCCCTAGAATTTTTCTCTTTCATCTGCTTGTTAATATCTGGTATCTCACTTAAATAGGATAGAATCTTTCCTGAGCCAGTGATGCGACTTTAAGAGAAACATTATTTTAACTAATAATGCCTGATATCTTCAATACAAAGTGGACTTCGACGTCAGAGCCTAGGCTTGGCTCATTAGGACTGTGAGGGCCTGGGATCCCTGGGTGGCTCAGCGGTTTAGCACCTGCCTTCGGCCCTGGAGTCCCAGGATGGAGTCCCACGTCAGGCTTCCTGCATGGAGCCTGCTTCTCCCTCTGCCTGTGTCTCTGCCTCCCTCTCTCTCTGTGTCTCTCATGAATAAATAAATAAAATCTTAAGAAAAGAAAAAAAAAAGACTGTGAGGGCCTGATGTGTGAGATGTGGGGTGACCACCTCTCCGATAAGGTTTCAGGGAAGGTGCAGAAGAAGAGTCCAGAAGACAAACATGTGACTGCCCCAACCACATTCTACTCTCAATCTTCCCCTGGGACGCTCCAGCCTTGGGACTGCCCAGTGACCAGTGACTGCACTCTGGAAGCATTTAAGATGACTGGCACAGCCTTTGGTTAACATGGAGGGAGAGAAGATAGTATCCTGCTCTGAAAGTTTATTCTAATTTTTTAAAATTTTTATTTGTTTATTTGAGTGAGAGCAAGTGAAAGAGAGAGAGCAGGGGCAGGGGTGGGACAAAGGGAGAGGAGAAGCAGGCTCCTCCACCACGGAGCAGGGACTCCAATGTGGGCCTCGATCCCAGGACCCTGAGATCGTGACCTGAGCCGAAGGCAGATGCTCAACTGACTGAGCCACCCAGGCGCCCAGTTTATTATAAAGTGTCAGTCACAGGCTCAGTCAAGTTCTCTGCTCACTGATCACCTCTGAGTCACCCCTACCAACAACTTGGTGCCCCCCAAATCACAGTGCTGTTGTGTGGAACAGGTCCCTCGAATGCTGAATCACCAATCCTTTCTCCTATAACACTTCCCATGTCCTGACCAAATAATTCTCCAATCAAAACCACCCCAAACATGCACATTTTTATCCTCATAAAAGATAACAAAATTTAAACAAGATCATGGTGTGCTGAAAAACACCCAAGCCCTAGACACTAAAATTTTCTATCAGGCAGAGCCACCTAGTGGTGGAATGGAATGTGCTTAGTAAATTCTCATTTAATTTCTCTCCTGTAACAATCCAAGCCAGGTGGGGTTTTCTTTTGTTTTGGTTTTTAGATGTTCATTTTGTCCGCTCTTATTCACAATTATCCCCCTTAAGACTGCCACTTCCCATCTGTTTTCCTGACCAAACATCTATTCACCCAAGCGAAACAAAACTATGGTTTGATATAATCGTCAAGTTTTACAACTAAAACAGAAGCCACTTCAACGGTGTCTCTTTAGAAGGGCAAGAAAATGCCAGTCCTAATTTACTTCTAAAGACTGTATCTATATATAACAAGGATATTTACTTTATATTTTTCTATTTGCCATGCTTTCTTTTCCCCACACTACGCACATATGTGAATTGTGACATAAAATGTACAGGCACAGAGACGGTAAACTAAAGTGCTCTACCCTGGTCTCCAATTCCCTCCCCCACATACATATAATCAATGGTAGAAATTAGAAGTACCTTGGGTTGTGGTTTGATTCCTTCTCTTCCTTTAAAGTAGGTAAACATTCACAGTCCGCTAGGATGGAAAAAAAGCAAACTTATGGTTAGTCACCAAAATTTTATTTTTCTATCCACAAAACCCCTATATTTGAGCATCGCCTGTCCCTGATCTGTCCAGTTACTTGTGCAGAAATGGCCTCACTAGGGAGTTCCAGAGGTTAAAAGATTAATGATGGCAAGGCTCTTGAAATGGAAAAAGCATTAGAAGCACAGATACAAGACTTCAACATGCCTCTGCCCCTGTTGGAAAGGGCACAATTCATCACTGCTTGGTTATTCAGTCCCTGAAGAACCCCACTGTTGCTCCAAAAGCTAGAATCTGCATGTTTCAGGTTAAACACTGGAATAAAATAGCTTTACCGAAGGTCCTGACATGCCTGCAGCATGACTTCAGGCAGGACGCACACTCCAAAAGCAGCAGGGAAAGTGAGGAATAACTAACCTTCTTAAAGCTGTCTGAGTTCTCTCCTATTAGGGCCAGTGATTTTTAAGGAAAAACAAAATCCATCGGCTCCATCACTAATGTGTCAAAATAACTCTCTGCTGTAGTCGTTAGATAGAAAGGCCTTGTTCCGAGTTTCTGATTTAATGAGTGTAACAGGGTCCTGATTTTGTATTACATTATCTTAGGCACAAAAGGAACTATGTCAAATTATTCAAAGAGGTTATCTCTGGGTGGTTTGATGTTTTTCTTCTTTCTACTTTTTTTTTTTTTTTTGCATTTTCAAAATTATGTTATGTATATTTTATAAACTAAAAACAACAAAATGAAACTACCTTAAGGATTATCTCAGTGGCCTGCCCCTAACCTTCAATGCTTTATGGAGTCATTCTTTCCTCAGTAATGGGCTATGAAAAACTGTTCTGTTGGGATGCCTGGGTGGCTCAGTGGTTGAGCATCTGCTCGGGTTGTAATCCCAAGGTCCTGGAATCGAGTCCCGCATTGGGCTCCCTGCAGGGAACCCGCTTCTCCCTCTGCCTATGTCTCTGCCTCTCTCTGTGTCTCTCATGAATAAGTAAATAAAATCTTTTTAAAAAACTGTTCTGTTCAAAATTGTACGAGTTCATTGAATGGTTCTAATCTTCTGGAAAGCTTATGTTGATAAGCCTCTGGCGCAATAATTCTGATAACAGGTCTCTGGATTTGGACTTCGTTATTGCTGAATCTGACCAACCCCCAGGGTATTTTTAAAAGATGAATGTTAAAAAATACAAATTATATGACAATAAAAATGGTGGAGTTTGTTAATTTAATCTGAGCATTAAAAATAATTTATTGACCTTTTAAAGGAATTTTAAAAAGAGAAAACATAGGTACCATCATTTTTTTAAGGATTTTTTTTAAATGTATTTATTTGACAAAGAGAGATAGAGAGAGCACAAGTGGGAGGAGCAGCAGAGGGAGAGGGAGAAGCAGGCTCCCCACTAAGCAGAGCGCCTCTATGGCTTGATCCCAGGACCCCAGGATCTTGACCTGAGCCGAAGGCAAATGCTTAACCAACTGAGCCACCCAGGTGCCCCAAGTTGCCATCATTTTTAAATTCAAATACTGACTTAAAAAAGTAGGGAACATATAGAACTACTGCCAGATATCAAATGGAAAATAAGTTCATGAGAATTTTTATTATACTACGTATATTAGTGTTATCTAATAGAACTTCCTATAGCAACAGAATGTTCTAGATTTGCACTGTATAATATAGTCTGCCGAGCACTCAAAATGTGGCCAGAATGACTGAAGAACAAAATTTTTTACTTTATTTCATTTTTAAAATTTTAATTTAAATAAATTTAAATATGGCTAGTGTCTATTGCACTGGACAGCACTGAACTGCGTAAACTACATGTGGTGAAGTTTTATAACCACATACAGATTAAAATTGTAGGTCTCTAAATATTACAGTATATAAGGTAATGCCAGATGCTAATTTCTTCCAGATAATTTGGACCTAGAGAGTTCCTTGTTTGAAAAAAGACCATTTGCTTCTTCAAAGAGGCCACGTCAAAAGCTTGTGCAAAAATAAAAACAAATGGCACTAAGTGGTGCCCTAATCAAACCGAGTCTTTAAGGATGGTCTGACCCAGGTTTATTATCTACATGCTGCAGATCTCATGTGGATTGGGCTCACGCCATCCACTCCAGGATTCACTGGGTGTTTCTAAAACTCTTGCACCTTCTCATACGACAGAAGACAGAAAAAGCGACTCTAAGTTACTGTACCATTTCTGTTCATGCTGTTCATCCATTTGTCAAGCTCTTCCATTTCGATTTCCATAACAGAGGGTGTGTCTTCCTCAAAAATGGGCCTAGAGGAAGAGCAAAAACAGTGTTGAAACAAAAATCCACTGGTGTGCCCAGTTCATTTGGGAAGAGCCTGGACTGTTGAATGGGAGAAAGATGAACCTGGTTTCTCGTGTGACACTCCAGGGCAGACTGGGGATTTGCCCCATTCGCATGTCCCAAATTCTCAAAGAAGGAAAGGCTAGAACTCAGACAGGCCTTCATCCATCACTGATCCAAAGACGGAGGCCACACAGTCCAGCTCTCGGGCTGAAAGGGAGCCCAGGAGACTCTGCTCCCCAGAAGGTACAAAGTTGAGCTGCCAGGCTTCCACCACGACCATCCTCAGGGGAGCTGCCCTGTATAGCATTGGGGCCTTGCTTAATTTCACTTCCCTTTTCTTGAGGTTTCTGACCTGTGCCCCAGGTCAAGTGGCCACTGAGAACAGGCTACTTTGATCACCTCTCCTGTCAACTCCCAGGCTTTTCCATGGTGGAGACATGGAACCATTGCTTTCAGAAACCCACTACCTTCCCTTACCGGGGCTCAGAGCACACGGTCATGGGAAAGAAGCCCCTGGTTAATGTAAATGGGGCTGGAGTGAGGACCACCCACTCTGAACCACAGCATGGGCGTGACCCTGTGCAGAGGAAGTGAGCAAAGTGTCTAAACAGGCAAAGTTGCTGGGGAGAGAGTGGGGGAGGAGGTGGTGACATTGCCCCAGAGCACTCTTCTGGTGGAATCTTGTTTTCTCTTTCCCTCTTTTCCTCTCTCTCTCTCTCTCTCTCTCTCCCTCCTTCTTTCCTTCCTATCCCCCTCCATTCCTCTTCTTTCTCCCACCCTAATGTGGCTCTGCTGCATGAACTTTATGCTTCTACCAAGGCTCTCCTGCTTTAATACCAGTGAACATTAGCTTTCCTGGTGATAAAATTTTTAATCAGAATAAACAAACCGATGTCTGTCAAATACACCCAGGGTCGGAATATTTAACTACAATGCATTTGGAACTGATAGCAGTCAGACAAGATGGTTTTTGGAAGAGGACCCTGTTCAACACCCAGATCCCCGACTAAATGGAGGTTGGGCGACTAGAGTGCACCCCCCCTCCCCCTGCAGCCTGCTGAGGGCCCTCTCTTGGGGCCCAGGAAGCCAAGAGGCCCCTCAAGGGTATCAGAACAATGATTCTTAAAAAAGCAGGTGGCTCTCTACTCTGCCCTTCTCTCTGATACCCTTGTCTACACTGAGCTGGGTTGGAGGCAGCGGAGACTTACACTTTGATGTTTTCACTTCCCAGTTCATCTAAAGAGAAAAAAAAATATATAAAAGTTATGTTAGCTTTCATTGTCTTATAACAACTTTTTATTTCACCAACAGCTGAAATCTCTACAGAGACAAGAGGGGACTTTAAGTCAATAGCATTTTTAAGGGAGCAACAATTAGCCTCTGAGTCAAACATGTGCCATATTGAAATGAGGTCCTAATCCATATGGAATCTGCTTGTTTGTTTGTTTTTTTTTCAAGATATGATGGCCCTCTGAGAGTGTTTATTACCTCAAATCAGATGTTTATTCCTTTTTATTTATTTATTTTTAATCCATATGAAGGAGAAAACCTTCATGGTGAGAGAAAGCAAGGAAGAGTCAGACAAGAAGGACTGTTCCTTGGTTCCCTACCCCAAAATGTCCCAGTTCGAAATATCACTACTGTATCTCCTTGTGACCCAACAAGCCCAACACTGTGACTGTCTCTTTGTCCCGGGGCAGGCTGTGGTGTATTCCATCAAGGTCTCTCCTTGGAACTCTGCTCTCATGCCCTTCTGGTCTCGGTTTATACTCAAGGAGCACCCTCTAGCTGAAGCAGGGCTCACCCTTCTAGTTGTTTCCCAGCTCAGCACCTTGCTTACTCCTTTACAGCCCTTGGCACAATTTGCCATTGGTCAATCCACCTGCTTAATTTTGTCTGTCCCACCCACTAAAACATAGTTCCAAAAGGACAGAGATCATGCCTGTCTTGTCTGTCCTGATGTCCCCTCACCTCCCATCTAGCTGGCACAGTACCTGGCAAACATCCAGTAAACATGTATTGAATAAATGAGCAGGTCTTGATCTGGATGGTCCAACACAGGTTAAATTCATGCCCAATGTTTTGGACTTAGTCATATCATAAAAGTGAAGCTTTGAGCAAACCCGCTGTTTATTGCTGCAGTTGAGGTGAGAACCAGCTAACTGTTTGTCAAATGCCCATCAGACTCCAGATGAATGTGTGGCAGGAGTCAAGAGCCCAGTGCCCCAGCTCAAGCTCTGTTTTGTTTTGCCTCCAGAGAAATGAGGCAGCGATGTCAAGTAAGTGCATAGCATCGGCCCACAGCACCTCTTGTGACCGGAGAGGCATTGAGAAGCGAACCACTTCATAGAGGCCGGCCCAAGAGCCAGATGTTCCTGATCCTTGGCAATTAGAGGTCTCTTTTCGCCAGGCCTGCAGAAATGCAGGTCCCCATCGAGGAAACAGAACCAGCAGGCACCTGGAACTGAGCTCCTGGCAGCCGAGAGCCACCGTAATTTCCTGTGGGTTGGCAAGCTCCCACGGCATCGCTGATCCAGGACAGCTGGGCACAGAGGGAAGCCTTGTGCCATCACCACTCACCTTCCAGGGGCTCTGGGCTATGTCTTTCTGCCCCTGGTAGGAACCTGAAGCTCCCTGCAGGCACCTGATCCTCAGACACTTGGACTGGGGAAACGAGTGTACGTTCATCTTATATTTCTATATTAATACTTTTAATCTAAAATTGATATGCTATTTCCTTAAGGGATTTTACTATAAATAAAGTCCCTGCACAATTGAACCTCCCCTAGATGTGACCCCTAAAGATCCCCCTGTTTTGCCTTTCCCTTCCCTTCTTTTCCTGCTTAGTAACCTCCTCCCAACATACACACACACACACACACACATACACACTCTAATTTCTCAGAGAACAAGTGGCCCCACAGCCCCACTGACGAGGGTATGGATTTATCTGTATTATTTGAGTGCCTGCAGGCTTTGTGGTGAGCAAAACCTAACCCTGCATGCAGATGATGGAAAAGTTTAAAAACCCATTACAAAAGTGCTCCAGATGCACCAAATGCGAAGCTCCTGTAATCAGTATTCAAACAGAGCAAAAAGCCTTCTGTGGCCTCGTCTCCCCGCTCCGAGACCATTAGCCCTGCCCCAGCCACCATGGCAACAGGAAAACATCTGGGAGAGCTCACTAGAGCAGAGCATTAAACCAGGAGGGAGACCAATTACGTGTCCCCAGCAATCAGGCCCTGCCCTCTCCACTCCACCTGGCCTGGATCTCTTTATTAAAAGCCATCTACTCCCTCTGCAACCAGAGGGCAAATGTAGCTCCCCCGCAGCCCCCACCTGCGCTTGATTCCACCTCCCCTCCCACAGTCCCTCCATTTCCTACTATCCGACCCACTTAGTCCTCTGCCTGCAGTTCCCAGTTACACCCCCTTAGCCTGCCGCCGCCCCCACCGTCAGCTACTCTCCCCTGTGCCCCTCTGGCGGGGGGCTTGCTGGGCAGGCAATGGGAGCAGGAGCCCCGCAGCGGATGGGCTCGCTTCTCTCTCTTTCCAGGCAGAACACTGAGCAAGAGAGAGTCTCTTTCTGGAGATGTCCTGAGCTGAGCCAGGTGTCATGTAGCCACAGCCTATTTAGAGCAATGGCTTATTGCCAGCTCTTCTCGCTGCAGCTCTCAGAAGGACTGGGCACACCAAGACCCTTAATAAATGTTAAATAATAACAACTGCAAATGCTCTACCGCTTGGAGGCCTAGGAAGAGGGGCAATGGAACTTGGCATTACTGCCCAGCACCTCCCTTTTTCCTGGATTTGAAACGGACAGGCCCAAAGGAAAAACGTGATTGCCAGTCCGAAGAAGGGTTCTTTGAATGTGTGGGCCAGGCCCTCCCTAGTCATCAAAGGTACAGGCTCACCTCCTGGGGCAGAAGAGCACACCAGGCTCTGCTCATGTGGGGGGAACTAATATGTCTAATTCTAACTCTCTGGGCGGATATCATCCATGCCCTCCCACAAAACATTGTTTTGGAGTCTTTCCAAGAAAAATGCTGGTCTGATCCAGTGTGACTGTTTTATTTTTTCCTGGAAATAATATTTAAATCAAATTTTGTTAATTGGAATATTCTCCTTTTATTTATTTTTGAAGATTTATTTGTTTGTTTGTTTTCTTAGAGAGTGAGCTGGGCAAAGTGGAGGTAGAGGCAGAGGGAGAAGGAGAGAGAGAATCCTAAGCAGACTCCCTGCTGAGCATGGAGCCTGGCCCTGGGGCTCCATCTCACAACCCTGAGATCATGATCTGAGCCGAAATCAAGAGTCAGATGCTTAACAGACTGAGCCACCCAGGTGTTCCACTCCTTTTACTGACTTGTGTTATAATGTAAAATATAAACGGGTGGACTTTAGCAGACAGTAGTTGTTAACTTTTCAGCATTTAGTCTGAAGAGATATCTGTGTGTTAAGCAATTAACCAGCTGTGTTTATCTTAAAGAAAATATTCAGATAAAGCTCTCTCTCTCCAAACTTGCGATAAGGAATTGTTTTGAAATTTTAAGATTTCTGTGTTGTGTTCTCTTAAAGTGAGGCATATTCAAACCAAAGAGAATGTGCAAATTTGTATTAAAAATGAGTTGCAAATTTGTTTTTTCCTCTGAGAATAGGGAGGTGTTCTTAAAAAAAAAGTTCTAACACTGTTTGATTAACTCATTCATTCAACGGCATTTACTGAGCAGCTAATATATGTGTAGGGCTAGACACGATGTTAGGCCAAGGGTCAGTAATAATAAGAAGCAGCAGCTAACAATATGCCAGCTACTCTTTTTCCTCAGTGGCGTACTTAGATGAATCCACTTAATTGTCACAACAGCTCTGTAAGCCAAGTGTTGGATTTACCCATTTCACAGAATAAAGAAACAGAGTCTCAGAATTCATAGCTGGGAAAAAGTCGACCAGGCAGTGTGGTTCCAGAACTTGTACTCTAACCTCCACACCACACTGTTAAACAAGATAAATAAGACAAGGTCTTGGTTCTCTTGGACTGTAAAGAGAACATAATGTAGTAAGAGAGACAAAAAAAAAAAAAAAAGAAAGAAAAGTCACCAATTTATCCCAACATAAATACATAAATACAGTGCATGGTAAGTGTCAACATCGTCTGTAAAAGCACAGAAGAGGCGGTGATTAATTTTGCCCGGGGAGTGATTACTCAAGGCTTCATAAAAACTTCAGAACTGGGCATTGAGGAACAGGGTGGCAGTTTGCCAAGCAGACAAGAAGGAAACCCCAAACAGAAGAATAGTGTCAACCAGGCCTGAAAGCATCATGAATGTGTAAGCCTGGCTCCGGGAATAGCAAATACTTCGAGTGTGGCTCCAGTGTACGATGCACGAGCCATCTGAGAATGAGGCCAGTTCTTGATTATGAATGGCTTTTGAACTTTGAGATTCTCACAATGAAAGTCAATGAAAAATCCTTTCCTGGATTTAGAGTCTAAAAGCACACACATTTGAATGGGCAGCCCCATCCTCCCCCTCCAAGTCCTGTGACATCATTAGGTAAAACTGGCTCAGGTTATGGTTTAAGCAGGAAATTCTTACTTTCCCTGAGGTTAAAAAAATAGGGGTACAGACAGCCCTGTTTGCTTTATCTTTTTCTTTAGCTTACAAAGGAGCGCACATGTGACCCTGAAATTTCAAGCAGTGGAGAGGCGTGTGTATTTTGTGCTCCCTTGGAATCTATTATATTGGTTCCTGCCAAGAAAGGTAATGCACATCGGTGCTTCTTCTCTAGCTCCTACTTACCATACCTGCTGGCCTAATGGAAAATGATCATTGATAGCTCCTGCTGAGAACTTAAAGGCTCTCCTGGTGCAAGGACAGTGAGCCGGGCCTGCAGGCCAAGGGCATGATCTCGAAGCCAGGGGGTCCTTAGTAGCGAGTGGGAGGTATGTTGAGTGAGTTTTGTATGCACGTATCAATACGTAGCTTGTTAGAGATGGTCTCAGCCCCCGAGTGATTTTTTGGAATAACCAAAGGCTTCAACTTTTTAAAAAAACTTATACAAATCTAATTGGAGGGACACCTGGATGGCTCAGTTGGTTGAGCATCTGCCTTTGGCTCAGGTCATGATCTCATGGTCCTGGGATCAAGTCCCACGTCGAGCTCCCTGCTCAGCGGGGAGCCTGCTTCTCTCTCTGCATCTAAGCCTGGTTCATGCTCTCTCTCTCTCTCTTTCTTTCTCTCAAATAAATAAATAAAATATATTTTAAAAATCTAATTGGAGTCACTTTTAGCAGAACAAGCCAAAATTACTCAAGTCTACTGTGGACTTAGAAGCACCCTGACACCCCGTGTTCATTGCTTCTAGATTTAGAACTGAATACTCACGGGGGTATCTCGGAGCTAGGGAACTCCCTATTGGATTGGTTTCAGATTGTTGATGGTAATCTGCAGCCAATTGGGAATTTCATACAAAAGTTAGCGTGGCTTTAACGAGAATTAGAACAATGCTTTACTCTAGCCTTTGCACAATCAAATTGGGATGTGGCATGGAGGAGAAAACCATATCTTCGACAGAAATATACACAGAAGAATGCTCTTCTGGTGGAGATGAGCCCAGGTCTCATCCCCAGCCCCAATGTGACCCACTGCTTTGCCATCTTCCTGGTTTCCTACACCGTATGGAATGTTGCATGGACCTGTTGGCTGGTATTAGACAGGGCCCTCATCTGGATAAGGTACAGAGACAGCAGCTGTGTGTTTTAAATCTCAATTGAGGCTGAAGCTATTCTCTTTTTGAAATATAAGGGAATATTCATCACTTACTACATTACGTAGTCCTTGTTGCTCAACTTAAAAAACTCTTGGTTCTTTCCTTCCCCATCCCCAACTCCAGACAGGCGTCAGGATCATACTCACATGTCTGTAAGGCACTCTGAGATCCTGGGCTATACGGCTCTGTGTAGAAGCAAGAAGTATTTTGTTAACTGACTGTTCATTAACACATGAAGCAATTGTCTGGAAATGGGAACATACGAAATAGTTACCTTGTTTGGCTCTTTTTCTCCTATAGCGTGTTACAAGGATTATCACTGATAAAAATAGGAGGGCAAATAAAATCAGTGGGATCAACACCATTAATATAAATTCTAACTGATCTGCATCATCGTCAAAGTCGATAAAACTTGTATTTGCAGGTAATGTTTCTGTGGTCACCGTGGGAAACGTAGCATTAGTATTAAAATCTTCTCTGCCATCCACTTCCAGGGGCATATCCCCTGACTGTTCTGGTTCCTCAGGTAAATCTGTAGGGACACACACAAAATTGAGATTGCCATGGAGACAAAGCTACTATGTTATGTTTTCAATGATTTTTAAATATATCCTACATGCATCAAGTGGTAAACTTGATCCACTGCATTTGGTCTTCTCGTTCTGTGTGACAGAGTATTGATTTAACGTAAATAGAGCTCAAGCTGAGAGTATATTGAACATGGAATCAGAGCCTAGAGATAAACTTCCACAAATGCAGGCAGTTTAGCCTTGACCAGATAAATGTATGTGGCATTGAGAAGCTTTACTATGTCAAGGGTGATATTCCAGAACATCTCCTATAGGGTATCAGGCTATTTCAATAACATTTCTGGATAAATCTAAATCCATATTTACTAACAGTTAACTACTTGCCACATAACACTTGGGTAGAAGGGAATGCACACTGTCCTGAATTTTTCTAGAATTTTATTTATTTATTTACTTGCTTTAGAGAGAGCGCACGTATGCTCGTGTGAGCAAGGGCAGGAGCAGAGGGAGAGGGGCAGGAGGAGAGGGAGAGAATCTGGAGCAGACTCTGGCTGAGTGCAGAGCCTGACAGTAAGCTCGATCCCACAACCCTACGATCACGACCTGAGCTGAAACTAAGAGTCCAAGAGTCGGAAGCTTAACTAACTGAGCCACCCAGGTGTCCCACACTGTCCTAATTTTTAATAAAAGTTTAGCTATTTCCAAGAATTCTTTCTTGGAAACTGGGGTGACTGATCTGGGGTCTCAGTGTCAGGTCGCACATTCTGCGGAGAACTGAGTCTCTCTGAGATTATCTGACAGAAATCTTCCTGGATTCTAAATAAAAACACAGTGCACATCTCATTTGTGAGGCAAAATTCTCAAGAAGGAGATTCCCTTAGAGACTAAGGAAACTGCACCAATATTTAAATGTATTTAAGAAAAAAGCATCTTTAGAACTTTCCCTATATAGAAGCCTAAGCAAGTTCATTCTGTTTGAATGTCAGATTGTGTTGGAAAACCATCACAGGGCAGGGAAGGACCATTAGCCTGATGATTACCTGAGAAATCTTTCCTTACCTGGGCTAGGTAGTGAGCACAGTTAGTAAGCTGGGGGTTACTGTCGTACCGGGGTACAACATTGCCTGTGGTTCAAAGGGGGCCCACCGAGGCAAAGGGCCTATTAGTTTAGGCCACAGAAGACTTATCAAATAACTTATGTGAAAGTTCATTCTAAAGTGTGAGTTGCTATGTAAACAGAAAAGTCAGCTGCTTCAAGCAGAGGTTAGGCTACCCTGCACACAATGACAGACTGGCCCCTGCAGAGCCAATTCAACTTTATCAACTTGCATGACCAAAGGACAATGGATCCCTCTGATTTAATTTATAAAAATGCTTGTTTGATCACAGTCTAATTTTTTTTTTTGGTTATACATATGAACATTTCCATTTCCTCCAAGACCAGGGATTTGATAATCCCATTGGTAAATGCCACCCCAAACCACCAGAATCAATTACAAACTGCAGAGTCTAACGAACTGGTGTTCTTCATCTGTTTTTGCCAAAAGCAGGATTTTTTTAAAAAAATATCTACTATTTATTGACCTCTGTCTGGGTTAAGTGGCTTTATTTTATATTTATGTCTTTGAAATAAGGTAATAAATTAATAAAAATGACACATACGTTAAAGGCTTCGATGCATCATTTATCACCCTGAACCAGGAAAAGATATTTGTCCACTAGAGCAATCTCCTCCTTAGCATCACCCTTCTTGCAGAAATACTGGGATCAAATAGTATTCTTCACTGATAATCCAGCCAGTGACAACTGGACATATATGGGGGGGGGGGGGCAGGGGAGGGGTCAGTGGGGGAGTGGCACAGGTGCAGGTGCACTTGGTGATCCTGACCCCATTCCCTGAGGTCAGTGCTTATGGACCTTCCTCAAATACCCAGACTTGCCTTTTATTTCTTTTGCTTGCTTCTACTACAGCTGAGGCTGCTGCCACTGTATCAGGCTAACCTTTATAGAGAATTTACTAAGCCAAGTCTTGTGCTCTGCCTTTTACCCAGAATATCTCATTTTGTCCTCACCATTTTTCCAGATGGAAACTGGGGAAAGAGGTTACACAACTGGCCTGTGGTCACAGAGCAATCATGGAGGAGGATTTGAACCCACGAAGGCTAGTCACTGAACCTGAGCTTTAAACCTCACTCACATGGTATCTTCCTAATAAGACAGGAATAGAATGGTTACTAGTCACCGCGGGGTGAACAAGAGATGGAACCCATGTCCTTGCCCCTCTGCCTATAAGGAGGTGGCTTCCTGGCACAAAGGGGAAGGACAGGGGGATGAGTCCCAGAAACCTTGGCTTTGTAGGGCTCCTGCTAAGCGACTCAGCCCAGATGTGCTGTAAGCAAAGCTGCCCAGAACAGCAGGATGTGTTCAGCACCTCTCCAAGGAAGGCTTTTTTTTTTTTAAGATTTATTTATTTTATGTTTTTAATTTATTTATTTGAGAGAGAGAGCTCGTGGGAGGAGGAGCAGAGAGAAGGGGAGAGAGAATCACAAGCAGACATGCCCTGAGCACAGAGCCCAGAGCAGAGCTCGATCCCACAACCCTGCGATCACGACCTGAGCCAAAACCAGGAGTTGGATGCTCAACCAGGTGCCCCTCCAAGAGAGGCTTTGAATCACCACTTGACCCAGGGCCCCAGAAGAGAAAATAGAAAAAGGAATAAGGTGGCAGGAATAACAAGGGCATTTGGGTAGTCAGGAACAAAAGAGAAACGGAAAGAAAGCACACCAGATGGTCCTGGGTTATGCTTTTATTTTTAGCATAAGGAGCAGTGCTGATCACAGGTGGCCTTTAGTGACAATCTGCAGTAAAATGGGCTGGGATTTCTCTCCCCAATATCCCTCTCACATACATCCTACATCCTAACATACATTTTGCATCATTGACTCCCTCAGAATCTCCAGTGACTATCTACATAAATAAGAACCAAGGGGGTGGCCTCTCTCTCTCTCTCTTTCCTTCTCTGTTTTTCTTTTCACCCTACACACCTTCATCTCCAGATACTTCTCTGATAACCTTCCTCCCAGTCCTCTCTGCCCCAACGAACATTATCGTAGCCAAAAATAATAAATAACAGTAACTGGCATTTATCAGATGCTTGGTATGTGCTAGGAACTAGGACACAGGCACTACTTAATTTCATCTTCACAACAACTGTACTGTACACATTTTACAGATGAGGAAGCTGATTCTCGAACGTCTTAGCCTGGGGTACAAGCCTGTCATTTCTAAGTTCTGCTACATACGGTCTGGAAGCTGCGCTCCCTAGAGCATAAATGCCAAATAACAGTGAAGGTTCTAGTCACAGCTCTTGCCGCTTCGTCGTCCTGGGAATTTGAACAAATTATTTACCCTTGTGGCTTAATGTCCTAATCTGCACAACTAAGCGGTGATCCCCAGCACCCCATCTATTTCCACATTTCCACACATTCGGGTGCTCATCTTGCTTCTAATTAGAATTTTTGAGTTGGCACTAGACACGTGGTACTAAGCTCTCAGAAAGGAAATGTCACTATCACCACTTCCCCCAGTCACTCACGTTCCCTCCCCAGAGGCAGCCAGTGTTTCTGTTGCCTTCCAGAAAAGCTCCATGCATATACAAATATCGTTTCCTGTTTGCTTTTTTTTTAACACAAAAGATAACAAAATTTATATATGTTCTGTCTCTTTCTTTTTGCACTTAAAAATTGGTCTTCAAGATTACTTTATATCCATACACAGAGAGTTGTTTTTTCCCCTATTACCAGGATGTGTCATAACCTCTTCCTATTGATAGAGATTTAGGTTGTTTCTTGTGCATTGAACGATGCTACAATAAGCACCCCTGCACGCCCTTCAGCTGGCACACGTGCACGTCCTGTCTGTATTTCGTCTCGAGTGTGGGAGAGCAGGAGCGAGGGTGTTGGGTGCAGGAGGAGAGGGGACAGCAGCAAACTTCTCTGGGTGGTCTGTCCTCACGAC
This sequence comes from Vulpes vulpes, assembly GCF_048418805.1. Taxonomy (NCBI): domain Eukaryota; kingdom Metazoa; phylum Chordata; class Mammalia; order Carnivora; family Canidae; genus Vulpes; species Vulpes vulpes. The sequence goes on from NC_132789.1 coordinate 88,058,242, forward strand.
TTGTCCAAGATCGCTCCAGTCCAGGCCTCACACAACGAGAACCGGCAGAAACGAAGTCAGGAAAGTGCTAGGTGTGTAGGGGGTGCTGGACGGGAAGGGGGGCAGTTGACAAATTGTGGGGATCAGCTCCAAGAATTTGTGCCAGGAGCATTACACATCACCAAAAGGAAAGCTGGAAAACCAGGGTGGGCCATTGAATCGAATCAGTAACCAAGCATGGGGACAGAGTAAGCGTCAGGTAAGGAAACCAGAGGTGGATGAACCCAAGGTGGGCCCCACAGGGGAGCCAGGGGGTCACAAAAGCAGACAGGGGGGTGCAGAGGGCAACTCAAGGGACTTTTCCCCAGAGCACTGGGGAGGTTCCTCCTGTGGCCTGTGGGGTAACAACAACTCTTACCCCAATGGACACAGGGCCCCCTGAAACCACTCAAGCTCAGACACATCTTTAGATACTAGCCATTTCTTTCTATTTTTTTTTAAGATTTTATTATTTACTCTTAAGAGGCAGAGACAGAGGCAGAGGGAGAAGCAGGCTCCCTGTCAGGGGGCCTGACACGGGACTTGATCCCAGGACCCCAGGACCCCGGGGCCATGACCTGAGCCAAAGGCAGACACTCAACCACTGAGCCATCATGGTGCCCAACCCCAGCCTTTCCAAGCAACACTTGCTCATGCCTGTAACAGCCAATGGCAATTTCCCACAGGAACCATCTTGGACTCTTGGGTAAAAGCGACATTCTACAGACCCTTCTTGGGTCCAGCATTACTAGGGGAGAACCCAGAACTCTCTCTCAGGGAGTGGGCCTGGAGCACGTGTGTGGAACAGAATGTGCAAGGCACGTCCTGTGCGGCTCATGGAATTTGCGGGTATCTCCACGGCATCGTGGAGGGCAGGATGTGGGCTCCCACCAGCAGGGCCCAAGAAAGCCCCCCAGGGGTTGACTCCTCTCTTTCCTAGAGGCCAGAGAAGGAGGCCCTTGTCCTGCCCACCCCACCGTGTTCGTATGAAGAGCAAAGGGAGTCACGAGCCTGAGCTGCCAGGTGGCCTGTGGAGCACCCACTCATGCCAGGTGTTGGGAGACTCGCCACCTCCTTTGTGCGCCCCCCTCCCCCCACCCCTAGGCTCACCAGGGTCTCTGCTGCTCCCAGGGGACTAACCTGCCTGTATAATGTCTTCATTTTTCCTGTTGTGTCTTCTGGCCCAAATTTGGACATATTTCAGGGTAAAAGATGTATGGCCCCGGGGGGTGGGGGTAAAACTGAAAAAGCTGCAGAAACCAAGAGGATCAAGCAGAAGAGCGAAAAGGGAGCCGCACTGGCCAGCAAAAGTACAGAAAAGAAGAGAGAGCAGGGACAACACGTGATAAGCAGACAGGCCGTGTGAAGGCCACCGGGTGCGTGGCCCTGGAGCCCGCAGTGACCTGCCCGAGGAACCACGGCAGCAAGGGCTGCAGGTGGCTGCTCTGGCAAAAGCCTGGTCTCCCTCCCAAGTGGCCCCAGCGCAGGCCAGCCCCCTCCCACCACATTCTCACTCCCACCATCCCTCTCCCTCTGCCTTACCAACAGATAATGGGAGGGGTCGCGTGAAGGATGACCCCAAGCTGCAGTACTTCACTTGGCTTTTAACCCTCAAATCCTCCAAATTGTCAGATAATCAACTGCACAGTCCCAGAGTCACTTACAAATGATTATTGACAACAGCCATGAAACACATCTGGGATGCACATTCCACACATGTGGCAGGGACTCTGGGGGGCACATCCTCATCTGTGGAAAACTGGGGGAAATGCTTGAGGTGAGCCTGGCAGCCCCAGCAGGTGAGCGGACACGTGGCCCCATCACTGCTCCAAACCCCATCACTAAGTGGAAATGACTCTGCTTCCCGGTAAAGCAAACAAGCCAACCTCTTTTCCGAAAATGGGACGAAGAGGCAAGCAAGCTCCAGTTTTTTAAGTTAAAAAGAGAACAACAAGGATCACCTACCAACTGCAAGAACGCCACGCTGCTGTTATAACGTAAAAGGGAGCAAGGCCGAGAGAAGGGCACTAAGCTCAGGATCGCATCAGGTATGTCGGGCCTCAGTCGGAGGACCCGTTCTTTCACCTGTTACGTCGACTCCGGGCACAAACTGTGTCAACTATTTTATTTCCGCTTATTTTCTGATTTTTTAAACAATTTTATAATTCAGATAATGAAACGAAAGAAGACGCAAGTCTGGTGTCAGGCCTTCAAACTCAGCCCTGCTCTGAGGAGTACCTGGAGGATATGGATCTCAAGATATTCAAGGCACCAAAGTCTGCCTACGTCCCATCCCCCTGCACGTCCGCACACGGCAGAGAGCCAGCCAGTGTTCGAAGGGGGAGACAAAACCAAGCCAAGAAGCTCTCGGTGGTGCTCGGCCTTGGCCGCACAAAGGAATCATCTGGGCACCTGCTCGTACACCTGAGGCCTAAAGCTTCACCTCATAATATCTGCAGTGAACGGAGGCCTCAGTATTTTTTGCAGTTCTCAGGGTGAATCCGAGGCCCCCACCCTACCCACTTCCTGTCTTGCCCTGGGCCACCCCAGCACTCTGCCCTCCTGTGCTGCTTCTCCTTGGTGAACTGGAGAAGAATCAGAGGTCAGGGAGTTGGATGCCAAAGGCTTGCCCGGCAGCTGCCAACTCGATCACCAGAATGCAACCGCTTAAAAATCATCACTGAAGCCTGGAGCCCCTGGGAGACTGTGGCCAGGCGAGGCTGAGAGAGAACTGTGACAGGCATGCATGCCTTCCAGGGGAAGTCTGACTACGAGAGGGTGTGCTGGAGTGTAAAACCCTCTTCTCCAGCAAAGGTCACTGCTGATAGAACAGCTGGGAGGGGTACACCACGGGTCCTCAGACTCTAGCATCGGAATCACCTGGAGGGCTTCCCAAACACAGAGTGCTGGCCCCTGTTCCCAGAGTTACTGCTTAATAAGTCTGGGATGAGGCCAAGAATTGTAAGGCTTTTTAAAAATATATATTTTATTTATTTATTCATGAGAGACACACAGAGAGAGGCAGAGGGAGAAGCAGGCTCCCCAAGGGGAGCCTGATGTGGGACGTAATCCCAGGACCCCGGGATCACACCCGGAGCCAAAGGCAGACTCTCAACCACTGAGCCACCCAGGTGTCCCTAAGGCTTTTAAAAATAAATTTTATTTTTAAGTATTCTCTCCACTCAACATGGGGCTGAAACCCACAACCCCAAAATCAAGAACCACACGCTCTACTGACTGAGCCAGCCAGGTGCTCCAAGAATCTTCATTTCTTTTTTTTTCTTTTCTTTTCTTTTTTTTTAAGAATCTTCATTTCTAAAAAAAAAAATGCTGCTGCTGCTGCTGCTGCTCTGGAGGCCATACTTTGACAGCCATTGGTTTAAGTTGCACAAACAACCTCATTTAGTTGTGTTTAATTATTAATAACACCTCTTGTTCTCAACACTTACTGTGCACCCACATCACCTAGTGGGTTTTAAGCTCCACCCAAAGCAGTTATGTGAGGGTATCTGTGGCTGCACGTGGGCAACAATATGTTTTAAAAGCTCCCCCAGTGAGCTTAGTAAGTAAGTATGCTGGGTTGAGAGTTACTGAGTTAAACTGGTTTTTTGTTTTGTTTTAAGAATTTTATTTATTTATTCATGAGAGACAAAGAGAGAGGCAGAGACACAGGCAGAGGGAGAAGCAGGCTCCATGCAGGGAACCCGACGTGGGACTCGATCCCAGGACCCCCAGATCACACCCTGAGCCAAAGGCAGATACTCAACCACTGAGCCACCCAGGCGACCCGAGAGTTACTGAGTTAGACTGTAATTCAGTTGGCTTTATTTTAATTTGTTGCTATTCATGAAGATAGTCCTGACTAGCTTTAAAGATGATTGAAGAACCCTACACAGAAAGAAGCCTCTGAAAGCAAAATTAACAGGTATATGCATCTGTCAGATAAATGGTCTATCTCTTCGGTTCTGGTATCTTTTGAAAAGCAGTTGTTCAGCATCTGTGAAATCTGGCTGTGATGGGCCAGGGGAAAATGGGAACCACTGACTTAGCAGACTCATGAGGCCCCAGCCTGTCTGTGGGAGTATAATTGTGTTTGATGCAGGGAGATGCCAACACCAAGTAAATGGACACGGGCTCCTTGGGGTTGGGACACCGACCTGCATGGACCACGCATGGGCTTCTGAAGTGTCCCGCCCTTTCTCTGGTTTGCTTGGTTTCAAGACAGTATGAACTCATTGTTCATTATCTGAGAGCATTTCATTCAGGTGCCTGTTTGTCAACCGATGCCTCCACGGTTTGGCCCTGTATCTACCCCTAGCACCTGGAACCCTGTCTGCTGCTCAGTAGCCACTGGGTACGCGTTGTTCAGGAAATAGAAGTAGGCCAGGCTTGTCTGAGAGACGATGTTAGGGCATCTCTCACCTTTTTATCAAGAACATCGCTGGGGGAGGAAGGACTGGGTGGCTCAGATAGTGAAGCGTCTGCTTTCGGCCCAGGACATGATCCTGGGGTCCTGGGATTGATTCTCATGTCGGGCTTCCCACTGAGCAAGGAGCCTGCTTCTCCCTCTCCCTCTGGCTCGTCCTTGCTCTCTGTCTCTGTCTCTGTCTCTGTCGCTCTCTCTCTCCCCCCACCTCCACCCCTCCATGCTTGCTCTCTCTCTCTCTAATAAATAAATACAATCTTGGGGATCCCTGGGTGGCTCAGCAGTTTAGCACCTGCCTTCGGCCCAGGGCATGATGCTGGAGGCCCGGGATCAAGTCCCTCATCGGGCTCCCTGCATGGAGCCTGCTTCTCTCTCTGCCTGTGTCTCTGTCTCTCATCTCTCATGAATAAGTAAAATAAAATCTTTAAAAATAAATAAGCAAATAAATAAACACAATCTCAAAATATATATATATATATATACACACATCCTGTCCTCCTCCCTCTGTCCGCCCTCCAAGGAAACACACAGTCCATTCTTGGTCACAAAGAAATAGGGACCTAAGGTGGTTTCCTCAGTTCTCTAAGTTGTAAAGAAAACACTGGAGAAAGAGAGGAACTGCTTAACGCCGAGTAAGAATCCTGAGTGATGAAATTTCATGTTTCTGGTTCTTGTTTGTTTGGGTAGGGGCGGGGCGGGGGGAATCTGGGGTTCCCCATAGTTTCCCACAGGTGACCTGATTCTCTGGAGGCAGGACTAGGGAACTGGATGGACAGTTGTTTTTTAAAGATTTTATTTATTTGCCAGAGAGAAAGAGAAGGAAAGAGCAAGCAGAAGCCCAGGGAGAGGCAGGGGAAGAGGGGGAAGCAGGCTCCCCGGGGAGAAGGGAGCCCAGGACCCTGGGGTCACGACCCGAGCTGAAGGCAGCTGAGCCCCCCTGCGCCCCCCGGTTGGCGTTTCCATCGTGAGCTCTGCTGCCCTACGTAGTCTGCGATGCTGGGTGGACTGTGCGGTGTATCTTCCGGGCCGGCTTAGCTGAAGAGGATGGGGTGGGAAGAAGTGGGCTCATCGGCGGGGGGCAAAGGCCCGAGGGGCAAGGGCAGGGCCTGACTCTAGGGGCCTTGGGCTAGAGCTGCCTGTGCCCCTGCACCTTTCTCCGCAGCCAGCCGATGCCTGGAGGTGACAAGGCCTCACGTTGAAAGAAGGTTGACAAGGTGTCTTGTGCTCGTTTTGAGGCGGGTCACCCGGTAAGACGCCTCAGTCCGGGAGTTCGCTTGTGAGGCTTGTTCGCGTTTCTACCCCGTTGCCCTGAGAAGCACCTGCGGCTGCAATTTACTGTCAGATGAAAACGTGGCCCACAAAGGGGCCTGCGACGCTCTGATGTCTGTTGCGTTTTAAACATTTTATTTTGATGTCTTTTTTTTTTTTTTTTTTGATGCTTTTTAAAGAGAAGGTTTACTCCTGTTTATTCAGATTTGCCCAGACCCTGAGGCTGTCTCGATTTAAAGTTGCTCACCTGGGGAAGCTGCGGTTCTGACCACCTGACTACCGCTTTGCACACTGCAGACCTATTCTGGCCTGCGGGCACCTGGCGGCTTAAGAAGAATGTGTGTATTTTTATGGGACGCAATATATATACACTTTTGACATTTAGAACTCTCGAGATCCCTGGGTGGCTCAGCGGTTTAGCGCCTGCCCTTGGCCCAGGGCATGATCTTGGAGTCCCGGGATCTAGTCCCACGTCGGGCTCCCTGCATGGAGTCTGCTTCTCCCTCTACCTGTGTCTCTGCCTCTGTCTCTCATGAATAAATAAATAAAATATTTTAAAAAAACCTCTCTCTACTGGGCACTTGGGAGGCTCAGTCAGTTAAGCATCTGCCTTCAGCTCAGGTCATGATCCCAGGGTCTGGGGATCAAGCCCTATGTAGGGCTCCCTGCTCAGCGGGGAGTCTGCTTCTCCCCCTGCCCCTCACCCCACTTGCACACACACTCTCTCTCAAGTAAATGAATCAGATTTTAAAAACCACAACTCTACCATTAGTGGGATAATAGACACACGAGTGCTTGCAAATGGGGAAAAAAAGGATTTTATTAAAATGATAGTTATTGTCATTACTCATCTGAATCCTTTTCCGTTTTTATTATACTTCTATCTCGCTTTTGAATAGCCAGTTTCAAAAATTCAACTTCAGAGAGTAAGTTGAAAACAAAAGTTCTTGGCCACGCCCTTGCCCTCTCCCTGGCCTGCTATCAGCCCCACTCTGAGTAGGGAAGGGAGACAAGGTGGGCTCTTGTGCGGGGCATGTGGGCCCTCAGGTCAGCACAGGCTCAGAGCTGCCAGAGAAGGCCCCTGAAAAAGACAGGGACAAGCCAAAACATGAGTGGAGATGTATGTTTGTGATAAATTAGAGGGCAGAGAGCAGGGGAAAGAGATGTGGGCTGGTATCCCAGGGGCTAATGTACCTTCACTGTGAGCAGCAGGAGGAAGGGGGAGGGGGTGTAATCAGAAGTTACCATCACTAGCCTATGGGGGAGCAGAGAGCAAGAATTTGTTTTATTTTGGGGAAGTGTTCTTATGACAGGAGGCCAAGGAAGGGGGTAATCTCCTGAGGTCTCTGAAGTGGTGTCTGAGGGGAACAAATTGTGGGTTGGATTTTCTGGGGTCAGCAAAGTCCCTTACTAGGTCTCCTAAGCCCTGCTTGCTCCTGATCTTATTTTACCTTGAAAGAGACTCAGTCCTGCCCCCTCCATCCTGGACAATCTAACAGGTTTCGGGCACTGAGAATTGAATGTTGCCGCTTGAGCTGCTGATCCTGGGCAGTCCCAATCTCTTGCCAACCTCCCTTCTGCCCTTATTAATATAATCCTGCACTTTTTTTCTTATCTAGTTTTTAACATGATGGATTACATTAGTAGATTCTCTAAAGTTGATCCACTCTTGGATTCCTGGTTTCAATCTATGTAAGCATTGGGGTGTTTTTGGTTTTGTTTTGTTTATCTCGTGTTTTTTTTTTTTTTTTTTCCCCAGCACAATTTATTTCCTTGTTATTTGAATGTTTGGTCTAGGACTCAGCCTAAATTTTTTTCTAATATCTGTTAACTGGCTACATAGCCAATATGCCTGTGGTCTTAGTGATACACCAACATAGGGATGATCTTTGCTTGATAAGAGATAATCGCATTCACACAGTTACTAAAGTCCAGGATGCCCAGTTAAATTTGAATACCAGATAAACAACAAATAATTTTTTAGTATAAATGTGTCCCATGCAATATTTGTGTGGCCTCTATTTACATTGAATTGTATGAGAAGTACTTACACTAAAAAAAAAAAAAAAAGTGTTTGTTTGAAACTTACATTTAACTGGATATTTTTATCTGCTAAATCTAGTCATCTTAACCAGAAATAAACATAATGCTTAAAAAAATACATGAATTTTTAAATTAATATTTTTGTCACTGGAAGACAAAAACATATGTCAGGAAACCCGAGTAACCACTGGGGCTCCTATTTCTGAAAACTACAATGGAGTAGGGAGGCAGGAAACAATAAAGGTGGTTTTATTCATATACAACAAAGACACATAGAAGAAAAATTCAAATTTCAAAAACAAACTAGATTGGATGGTTCTGTTCAAGGAAAAGAAACCAAAACACCACCACCAACTGGACCCTGCTCCAGTAGATAACTCTCCTTTCAAACCATCTTCTTTAATTAGTCAGGAAAGGCTTCTGTGTTGTCCTCCCCACTCCCACCCCCCAGGCAGATTTTTCTATTCACTTCATGTTACAGAAATTTTATTTCTTTTTTGAGTTTTCAAATCCGCTCTTACTGGCTTGAAATTTATCTTCTATGGAACTTGTATTCCTTTTGTCTTCCCTTCAAAAGTCTCCCTAAAATGTTTGTGACCACCTGGACTTTCTGCAAATTGTCATGCTGCTCAATGCATAATTTCTGGGTCTGAACTCCATCCCTAGTTTGAGAGGAAGATAGATAAGAATACTTTCTCAGTGGGGCACCTGGGTGGCTCAATGGTTGAGTGTCTGCCTTTGGCCCAGGTCATGATCCTGGGATCCTGGGATCATGTGAGCATCAGGCTCCCCCCAGGAAGCCTGCTTCTCCCTCTGCCTATATCTCTGTCTCTCTCTGAGTGTCTCTCATGAATAAATAAAGAAAAGCTTAAAAAAAAAAAAAAAGAATACTTTCTCAATACTACTCATAGATGTGGCTACATAGTATTCTCCACAGGAAGGGAAGCAATAACTGTTGCCTGTTTTAGTTCCAGAAGACAGAAATAAACTATTTATACATAAAAAAGATTCAAGATAGTTAACATTTTGGAATAAGATAAAACAGCGTTAACTAAAAAAAATCATATTATCCAAGTATTACCACAGTTTCATTTTATTATTTGAATGATTATGATTTTGTCACAAATACATGTAAATCTTGGATAAATTTCATGTCATTCTTCAGTCATTGAGTCGTGTGCTTATTATGTACCAGGCACTATTCTAGGTCCTGGGATATACAGGTGAACGAGACCAGGTGTATGTCTCCCTGGGAAGACACTGGCAAGTAGGGACGATGGCACATAAATCAGAAACTATAATAGAGTTTACTAGGAGCCATTTGTTTGTGTACAAGGACATGATATGGGAGAGGAAGGCATTCATTTACCTGGGGGTGGAAGATTCAGGAAATTTTCATAGAGGAGGAGATTTTTAAATTGAATCTCAGGAGTTCATCAAGCAAAGGTATCAGGGAAAGACATTATAGTCGAAGCACATAGAAAGCCTCAGAGCTTGGCACATTCAGGCAGTTGTACCATTGGGCATGTGGTGGGAAGGGTGAAGCAGGAAAGGACCTCAGGACTCCTCACAAGGGGCCTTGTAATGATGTCAAGGGGTTTGTTCATCTACCTCAAGGAAATAAAATCCCACTGAAGGGGGAAGTGCAGGGGGAAATGATTACTTTTGGTTATAGGGCTAGTGCTCTGGATGTTACATGAAATTGGGTTGGAGAGGAGACTAAAGGCAGGGAGATGGGTCAAGAAGTCAATGAAGTAACTAGGTGAGAGCTAACAAGGGCCTACACTCGCAGGGGCTAGGAGCTCCCTCCTGGACATGCTGAGCCTAAGGCCCCCTCCTGCGTGGCCAAGGAGAGCTGGCGGTGAGAATACGGGTCTAGAACTGGGCAGCTGGGCCTGGAGGGAGGTGGTTTTTTGGGAATCAGCATGGATCCCATGGCCCAGGAATGGTGCAAGGAATAAGAAATAACAGATGGATGTTACTGTGAAATGAGCAGGTGGATGAGAAAGACTCCTCATCAAAGACGGGAAGGGAATAATCGGTGTCGTAGGAGATCAACGAGGAAATGGCACTAAAAGACTCAAGGAAGAAAAGCGTTTCTATAATTGATTAATTATGTTAAGCGATGCAGAGGAAAACATGTCATACGGACAGAAATGGGTCCCTTGGGCTTAGCTATTAGAAGGCACTGGTGGCCCGGATGGAGCCATTTGAGTCCTGTGCTTGATCGCAGTGGGTTGAGATGAAGGCATCTCGACTGTCTTTCAAAGAGATTGGGAATTATAGAAGGGAAATATGGAGGAAAGCTTGAGAACTCAGAGGCACTCTCATAATTTTTCATCATGAATGTCTAATACCTAAAAGAATAGAGTAACGTAGCAGATAACTGAATATCTACCAATTATCTTACACTTTTCCATATTGGCCAGAAGATGGGTTGGTAAACTTTTTCTTAAAGAGCAGAGAATAAATATTTTAGATCCAAAAGGCAAAACACAGGCTATTATACAAGCGTTTATTTAGCCACTGATATATATAAAAACCATTCCAAGCTCACAGATCAGAAAAAAAAAAAAAAGACACTCACAGAATTGGGCCAGTAGGTCTTCATTTGTTGATTCCAGGACCAGCATGTTTTCTTCTGAAAGAAACACATCACAGATGCAATTAAAGCCCTCCTTGTACTCCTCCCAGTCTCATTCCTCTCCCTCCCTCTCTAAAGGTAACTGGTATCCTAAAGTTAACTTGTATCAGTCGCAACTTTTCAAATACGCCTATATCCGTAAGCAATACAAGCATAATTTGGAATGTTTTTAAAAACTTCAAATAAATGCAATCATGCCGTGGATAATCTTCAATTGGCTCTCTTGGCCAACACTACATTTGAGATTGAGTCATCTTCATACATTTGGGTCTATCTAGTTCCTTAATTTTACCTGTTGTATGATATCTCATCTTGGGACTGTATTAAAATTCATGTATTTTTCTTCTGCTCATTTAAGTTGCGTCTATTTTTTCCATCTTTACAAACACTGCTAAAATTAGCATCCTTGGCCATGACTCTGCTGCACACTTGTTTTTGATCTGGGGTATATACCTAGGATTAAATTATTGGGATTGTAGGGTATAAACATATCCAGCTGACTAAGTATTTCCAAATTGTTCTCCAGACTGATTATATAGAAAAATTTCCTTTTCAAGTAATCTGGTATAGTTGGTAACCTGAAAAATTCTCCCAAAATACAACACCTAGAGCTACTGAATGAAGTGTAAGAGGCAACTTTTTACATTGATAAAGAAATCTCAAAAAAGCAAGGAAATCCCAAGGACAGAAAATGTTTATTTAAAAAAAGAAGAGGGATCCCTGGGTGGTGCAGCGGTTTGGCGCCTGCCTTTGGCCCGGGGCGCAATCCTGGAGACCTGGGATCGAATCCCACGTCAGGCTCCCGGTGCATGGAGCCTTCTTCTCCCTCTGCCTGTGTCTCTGCATCTCTCTCTCTCTCTGTGTGTGACTATCATAAATAAAATAAATAAATAAATAAATAAATAAATAAATAAATAAATAAGAAAGGAAAGAAAAAGATGGTACAAGAAATTTAAACTCAGAGATAAATTTACCTATGCGGATTTCCTAGAACAGATTTTTTTTTTTTTTTTTTTAAATAGGAGCGATTTTATTAGAATTCAGGGATATCAGTTTTGGGCAGCTGCCAAAGGCAGCTTGACGTAACTCTTCATGGGAGGCAATGGTCGAATCTTGCGGCCAGCCCAGCCCCCCTTTCGGTGCCATAGCCCACTGGAAGGCCTCTTGCCCAGCCAGCGGTTCCACCCAGCCTTGCCGATGACCCGTTTGTTATGATCAACGTTGGATACCCGGCCCACTGTTGCCATGCACGTTTCCAGAACCTGCATCTGCCTCTTGGACGGCAGCTGGATGATGGCTGTAGGGACATAGGAGGCTATACAATGCTCTCAGGGGGCTCCTGTCCATCTCTTAGGCTAAATGTTAAAGCTAAAACACTAGGCCATGGGAAGGCAAGAGAAACAAAAGCAAAAATGAACTATTGGGACTTCATCAAGATAAGAAGCTTCTGCACAGCAAAGGATACAGTCAACAAAACTAAAGGACAACCTACAGGATGGGAGAAGATATTTGCAAACGACATATCAGATAAAGGGCTAGTATCCAAGATCTATAAAGAACTTCTTAAACTCAACAGCAAAGAAACAAACAATCCAATCATGAAATGGGCAAAAGACATGAAGAGAAATCTCACAGAGGAAGACCTAGACATGGCCAACATGCACGTGAGAAAATGCTCCGCATCACTTGCCATCAGGGAAATACAAATCAAAACCACAATGAGATCCCACCTCACCCCAGTGAGAATGGGGGAAATTAACAAGGCAGGAAACGACAAATGTTGGAGAGGATGTGGAGAAAAGGGAACCCTCTTACACTGTTGGTGGGAATGTGAACTGGTGCAGCCACTCTGGAAAACTGTGTGGAGGTTCCTCAAAGAGTTAAAAATAGACCTGCCCCACGACCCAGCAATTGCACTGTTGGAGATTTACCCCAAAGACACAGATGCAGTGAAACGCCGGGACACCGGCACCCCAATGTTTCTAGCAGCAATGTCCACAATAGCCAAACTGTGGAAGGAGCCTCGGTGTCCATCAAAAGATGAATGGATAAAGAAGATGTGGTTTATGTATACAATGGAATATTACTCAGCCTTTAGAAACGACAAATACCCACCATTTGCTTCGACGTGGATGGAACTGGAGGGTATTACGTGGAGTGAAGTAAGTCAGTTGGAGAAGGACAAACATTATATGGTCTCATACATTTGGGGAATATAAAAAATAGTGAAAGGGAATAAAGGGGAAAGGAAAAAAATGAGTGGGAAATATCAGAAAGGGAGACAGAACTTGAGAGACTCCTAACTCTGGGAAACGAACTATGGGTGGTAGAAAGGGAGGTGGGCGGGGGGTAGGGGTGACTGGGTGATGGGCACTGAGGGGGGCACTTGATGGGATGAGCACTGGGTGTTATTCTATATGTTGGTAAATTGAACACCAGTAAAAAATAAATTTAAAAAAAAACACTAGGCCATGGGAGAAAGAGAAGGAAGGAAGGTAGGAAGGAAGGAAGGAAGGAAGGAAGGAAGGAAGGAAGGAAGGGAGAAAAGAAGGAAGGAAAGAAGAGAGAGAAGAAAAGAAAAAAGAAAAAAGAGGAAGGAAAGAAAAGAAAAGAAGAGAAAAAGAAAATAAGAAAGGAGGAAGAAGAAGGAAGGAAGAGGGGAAGGAAAGGAGGGAGCAATGATTTTGGCAAAGTTCTAGTCAGAGACAGGTGTGCCACCCCCAGGCTGATCTCACCATCATCCTGATGCCATGGACCCTGGCCCCCCCTTCTGATTTTCAACTTGATTTTCTCTACTTCTTTCTCCTTGGCAATAACTTTGGCTTTCTTGTTGACCTGCTGCTGGTGCTGATGCCCCCACAGCAGACTCCGCTTTGTTGGCTTGTACCTTTCATGAGGTTTTGGCACCTGCCCATACAACTCTTGCAGTCTGACCCCTGAGGCCTGCTCAGCCTGTCCCCTCTCCATCCCAAGGCAGGGCTGTAAGCCTGAGGTCCAAGCACTGGCTTTCCTCGAGCCTGGCCCATCCCTGCCTCCATATCTTCCAAATACTAATCTGCGGTGACAGGACTAGATCGTATTTGGAAAGTGTTTACAGTAACCTGGTGCTGGAATCAGAGAATCTGGGTTTCGGTCAAATGGAGTGAAGTCACCTTCTGGGTGCCAGATTGGGTCCTCAGAGCCCCCAAGATTTCTTTCACAAATGGGAATCAACAGATACAATGAGCAACAAGATTAGATCTACATACATGGCCGATCAAAGTTATCAGAAAATACTATGTGTAAAAGAAAAACATAAAAGAAGGAATAACTAACAAGAAAAAATAAAAGCAAGACACTACATTTTTTATTCTGGAAATGAAAAAAATTTTCTAGAGTGAAAAATATGACTGAAGTTAAAAGCCCAATGAATGGGTTAAGCAGCAGGATGGGCTAGGGACTGCACCAACCCTCCCACCAGTGGTGCAGAGTTCCTGTTTCTCCACATCCTTGCCAACATCTGAGGGCGGTGCAAACTATACACAGGTAGGCAAATTGCATGTCGTATTGTTTCTTGGCCCAGTTGGGCCCATCCCAGCCAAGACCCAGCCGTCTTCTGGTTTCTTGGATCAGGCTTTCAGACGCGGAGGGACTTTAAACCCCAATAAATCCCTTTCTGCCTGTTTTTGTTGTTGTTGTTGTTTGGTTTCTGAAGGCTATTTGGTCCTTGGGGTCAGTTCTCCGCAGGACTCTCCCATAAAGAATGACACAAGGCTGTGCTTTCTCTCCCTGGTTCCCACACCCTGAAGCCTCTTACCTGTGACTTCATCATTCCGCTTTTCCTGCTTCTGGTCTTAACTGTGCTAATCCCCAGATGCCCTGTTGCTCACTCTGCACCTTGCAGCCCTTCCCTTTCCCCCTAAAGGCCAGAGTTAACCCCAGCTCTCTCCAACCCTTTTCCTGTAGGCCAGTCTCTGACCCGACCAGATACAGCTCCTTTATTAATATGCAATAACCTTAGACCTTAGACCCCAACTAAGAATGCATGGGATACATCTATAGTTGGAAGGGTACAAGAGACATATTTTTCTTTTCTTTTTTTTTAAGATTTTATTTATTTCTTCATGAGAGAGAGAGAGAGAGAGAGAGAGAGAGAGGCAGAGACACAGGCAGAGGGAGAAGCAGGCTCCATGCAGGGAGCCCGACATGGGACTCGATCCCAGGACTCCAGGATCAGGCCCTGGGCTGAAGGCGGCACTAAACCGCTGAGCCACCGGGGCTGCCCGAGACATATTTTTCTAAACCTGAAACTAGACACATATTTCAGCAGAGCCCAGAAACCCAGAGGCATTATAGTATATGCTGGAGCATGGATTCCTGCGGCTGAATCTTACTTAGATCTACTAGTTAGCACTGTGACCTGAGTAAGTCTGTGCCTCCATTTCTTCATACAGTCAGTAGGATGGATTCTACTACCAAACATCTCCAAGATATTTTTTAAAAAAAATCAAGGAAATAGGAGTCTGACACCTATCAACTAACTCATATCCTGAAGTCTTAGACATCCTTAGCTCATTTTAAATTAATTTTAATTTTAATTAAATTTAAATTAATTTAAAAATATATAATCAGGGACGCCTGGGTGGCTCAGTGGTTGAGCGTCTGCTGTCGGCTCAGAGTGTGATCCTGGAGTCCCAGGATCAAGTCCCACATCGGGGTCCCCGCAGGGAGCCTGCTTCTCCCTCTGCCTGTGTCTCTGCCTCTCTCTCTCTCTCTGTCTCTCATGAATAAATAAATAAAATTATTTTTAAAATAAAAATACATAATCTTTCATTTATAAGAGATCACTCCTTAGCTTTGATTATATAGCTTTTTATGAATGGGCATTTGGGGAGCACTTTCTGACATTAGAAATCCAGACAGGGCCCAATAAGTGTGCTGGATTGTCTAGATAAACCCAGCTTCTCATCTCTGACTTCTCTGCCATTCTAGCACTATCTGCTTTCAGGAGCTCATTGATTTTTAGCGATCAGCCTCAAATCCATTCTAGAATGATTTTAGCATTTATCAGGAATTATGGAGGTCTTTATTTATGCTGATCCCAGCTGGGTTTTGGGAAGTCAAGGATGAGCTACCGAGGAACCTTCCTGGCAGCGCTTACAGCCTGGTGGGAGACAGGGAGACACGCACAATTAGGATTCAACATGATCGGCTGTGTTTACAGAAGCCTAGTTTGATGTGGATATGACACAGGTAAAGTGACCAGCCAAGGAGAGATGAGAAGAGACGTCAAGAAGGAGGTAGGGGTCTGGGGCTTCAGGGTTCTAAAAAAGAGAACTTGTTCACTTTTGACAAGAACCACAGAGGCCTGGAGCACACGCTCCATTCGGTATGACTGGCTGGGAGCGGGAGGGCACATGGAGGAGATGCCATGGGAAGGAGGTTGACCAGAGTCTAAGGGGCATAAATGAGGCGGAGCCAAAGGTCTTATTGGGGAAGAGCCACTGATCAGATATCGGTATTATAAAGAAAATTTTTACTGAGTCTTCAGATGATCCTTTTGCATCTCCCAGATGGCAGACTCTTCGACTCAGAAACGTCAAGAAAATAGTCAGAAGCTCAAGAAAATACTCAGGCAAGCTTACACATTACTTTCAGGACCTGTTTGAGGCACCTGTGGTAGCCTTGAGACTCACAAGAGGTGGAAGTGGGATGGCTGGGCTCTGCTTCCTGAGATGCCAAGGACACCCTGCAGGGAAAGGAGTGTGGCCCTCTCACTGGGGCAGAGGAGGGAACCCCGGGGTCCCAGGCAGGCCAGCTGACCAGTCCTGGGGCTTGGACATCTGATCTCCCCCTGCCCCAGCTTCTACACCTGTGCCACAGGGCAGCTTGAGCTGCGTCCTCTTCATGCTCGCTCCCAGCCCCAAAACTGTGCCTAAGACTACACATTGCCCCCCCACCCCCCTGCTTGTCTTCATCACCACCTCCCATTTCAATCAGACATCCTTCCAGATGGAATGGTTCGGTTCGCCTTTCACTTTTCATTTTCCACCTCTGATGCCTGGCAAGGCCACGTGGAGAGCACCCAGGGCAAGAGATCGGTGGGGCAATGTGGGTTGGGCACCCACGGTGAATCTCCAGGAAATTGCCACACTGTGGCTGGGTCAGTGCCGGTGCCCGCAAGCCCCCCTCCCCGGTCCTCCTTAAAGAACTGTAGCTTGAGAACTTTCCTTTTGCTTGAAATACTGACCTAGGCTAGAAGCAGGCAGAAACTGTTGCCCGAAATCATGGGCAACGAGTTTATTTACCCAAGGGCATGTCAACAACGCTACAGGAGGCAATCAGGCCTTCGAGGGTGATTGTGCTGCTTGTAGCAACTGCCGGGGGTATAAGTCAATTGCTGCTCTTAGCTCAAAACCATGATATCTAATATTTTGTCTTCCCCAATACCTTTGATTTGCCACAATCGCATCACTTTCTGAAATAAAGGTTCATTAGCAACAACAATCCATGCAAAGAACATATGCCCCGAAGTAACAAGATCAAAGAAAAACAGATGAAAGACGTCTCTTGATAAGTTAGAAGGGATGCCGGGCAACTCCTCCGATAATTTCCTGTTTACTGGGGTTTTTTTTTTTTTTTTTTTAACAGTTTTTAGTACACTTTCCAGCAGTACATTTCCATACCCCAGTTTTTCCAGGAGGCTTTGGAACTCGCTGATGTCCCAGCCCGCATTCTTAAACGTAAACTCCTCGCTTCTGATTGAAATGTTCTTTTTACACCGACTGCCAACAAGTTTGTGGTTCTCTAAAGGCGCCTGCTAAAGCCGGTCAGCTGCAGGGACCCCAGCTTGCTGGGAGAGCGATACTGCGGGGAGTTACGGGGGTGACAGCTGCTGGGGGCAGCCCCCCGCCCCCGCCCCCCGCACCCCGCACCCCCCACCGCAATTCCAATTTCCTCCCCTTTTTTTGCAGAAGGGCCGGGGGTGCGGGCGCGGGCTGTGTCCCTCCCGGCCGAGCTGCGCATCCCGCCCCTGCCCTCCGCCCCCCTGGTACCCCCCCCCCCCCGCCCCCCGGGCCGCGGCTTACCCTGGGCCGGGCTGCGGGGCAGCAGCGCGGTCAGCAGCGCGCACACGAGGGCGGCCCCCCGAGCCCTCCGCTCCGCGCGCCCCGGCATCGTGCGGCGCCCGGCTTCAGCCTCCCTGAAACCCCAACATTTCCTGTTTCCTGCTTGTTTGGGTCGGTGCTAACTTGAAGGAGAAGTGTTTGCCTGTTTTTTAGGAAGTGATGTAATTCTGCAGGAGCCTGTCAGACCAGCAAGGATTGCAAAAGAGAAGCGGCTCTGCAAGCGCGGATGCAGGGAGCAAGGTCTCTCCAGCCCTTTGCTGCGGAAACTGTCTCCTGGAAACGGCGCCCAGGGCCCCCTTGTGCTTCGGACCCGGGATCCAGGGGACTGAGGATCCTGGACCGCAGGCATCCTCCATTCGTGATGTTGCTCAACCCCAGGTGAGTCTCTGGGGCTGCCCAGGGACCAGAGCGGCGCTCTCCACTAGAACTTTCCGAGATGATGGAAATGTCCGGAATCTGTCCAGTACAATACCCTTAGCTGCGTAGGCCACTGGGCCCTCGAAGGGAGACCAGTTCAAAATGAATTTGTAGCTGTATTTTTATTAACGTAAATTAAAATAGCCCCGTGTGGCTCGCAGCTGCTGTGTTGGACAGCTGAGGCCTAGAGAGCAGGGGCACCTGTACCATCAGAAAATGCCAGGCCAGTTCTCCCGGCCAGGCTCATCACTGTCCCCAGGCCCTAAATGCCACCTCCCTCATGGGAAGGTATGGGACATGCTATACACATGCCCAAATGTGCTTTGCTTCCCCACAGAGAAATGATTTCCAGTATTTTTACTTTTATTTTTTCCTTATAAAGCCTTTGTTTTTTTTAGAGCGGTTTTAGGCTCACAGTATAAGGGGAAGGTCCACAGAGTTCCCATATACTCCCCCTCCCCACACATGCACAGCCTCCCATTAACATCCTCCAGGGATCCCTGGGTGGCACAGCGGTTTGGCGCCTGCCTTTGGCCCAGGGCGCGATCCTGGAAGCCCCGGGATGGAATCCCACTTCGGGCTCCCGGTGCATGGAGCCTGCTTCTCCCTCTGCCTGTGTCTCTGCCTCTCTCTCTCTCTCTCTCTCTCTGTGACTATCATAAATAAATTTTAAAAAATTAAAAAAAAATCCTTCAAAAGTGGTACAACTGTTACAATGAAGGAATGCACACGGATACATCGTAATCACCCAAGTCCATAGTTTACATTAGGATTCTCTCATGTGTTGCACATTCTATGAGTTGGAAAATGTATAATGACATAAATCCACCGTGATAGTATCCTCCTGAATAATATCTCGGCCCTAAAAATACAGCATGCTCCACCCATTCATCCCTCCTTCCACCCTAACTCCAGGCACTCACTGATCTTTTTACTGCCTCCCTAGTTTTACCTTTCCCCAAATGGCATATAGTTAGAATTATGCAGCGTGGAGTCTTTCAGATTACTGTGTAGGCTTCCTTCACTTAGTAATGCACATTTAAGATTCCTCAGTGTCTTTTCATGGCACGATAGCTCATTTCTTTTTGGTGCTAAATAACATTCCATTGTCTGAGTGTATCTCAGTTATTAATTCAAAGACGTCTTGGTTGCTTCCAAGTTTTGGCAATTATAAATAAAGCTGCCAGAAACATCTGCGTGCAAGCATTTGTGCAGACATAAGTGTTCAACTCCTTTGGGAAAATACCAAAGGGCTTGATTGTTGGATCTATGGTAAAGAGAGAGGTGATCTTTTAAAGGGCCCATTTCTGAAGTAGAATATGTCCCCGGGGTGGGGGGATCTGCATTTCACTTTCCTTCCTTCTTACAGAGGAATACATTTCTCAGAGGTTGTTAACTAACAAAATAGGACTGACTTGGTTTTGATTGGAGGTGGAAGTCCTGCCCAGTGGAAACAATGCAGGAAAGAGGTGTCTGTTTAGACCAGCAAGCAGGGGAGAGTAAAGTGTATTAGGTTTTGTGTTCTAGTCAAAGTCCTTCCTCTTGTTCAGGTTTAGGGCCTAAGCACCACAGGATAACATTTCATAATCATGTTTGTGGTAGTGCCAAGAAAGGCAGAGAGAGAGAGAGAGAGGCATCAGACACCCACCCTGTCTCCAGCTCCCTGCCTGCAGGGACAATGAGTCACCCCCTCCAGTCAGTTCATCTCTGGTGCTCTGGTTGGTGTGAACACTGGAGGCAACTGGAATTCCTCAGCCCTGACACGGCCATCAGTTTTGAAGTTAGTGCATTGTTGCTTTTCAGTGACATTAGTCACTGTTTTGTTTTTTGCTTTTTTTAAAAAAATTTTTTTATTGGAGTTCAATTTGCCAACATATAGCATAACACCCAGTGCTCATCCCGTCAAGTGCCCCCCTCAGTGCCCATCACCCAGTCACCCCAACCCCCAGCACACTCCCCTTTCCACTACCCCATGTTTGTTTCCTAGAGTTAGGTGTCTCTTATGTTTTGAGTTTTGCTTTTTTAAAAGATTTTATTTACTCATTCATGAGAGACACACAGAGAGAGGCAGAGACATAGGCAGAGGGAGAAATAGGCTCCCCACTGAGCAGGGAGCCCCATGCGGGACTCAATCCCGGGACCCTGGGATTACAACCTGAGCCAAAGAGGCCGCTCAACCACTGAGCCATCCAGCGCCCCCATTAGTCATTGTTTATATCTGTTCTTATGCACAAGAAACGGGTTGGTGATTCATGAAATGTTCAGTTTGATAATGGATCTGCAATATGCATTTTAATGTTTTAAACCGGCTTAAGTCAACTGATAAAACACGCTTTGCAGCTTAGGTGACAATACAGAGCAAACAGCTGAAGAAACTAGACGAGCTCAAAACTGGCTGCTGGATTTGAAAACAGCAGGGAAAGAACTGTCCCCGAGGAGAAGCGGGGGGACGGCCTGGTGGGACCCTGGCCTCCCCGCCTAGCGGGCACCCCAGCTGGGACCCCCGCATGTGGGAGACCAGGCCCAGCCTGGGGGGCTGTCATGCTGCCACTCGCAACCTGATAGGACTATGGCTGATGCCAGGCTCCAGGGGCCTGTTTCGCGAGGGCGGGGTGCCAGCCTCAGTTTCTTCAATCTTAAAACTCTAGCTGGGTGGGGGGGGGGGGGCTTTGCAGAGTCGGGGACCTGGTACCTGTGGCCCACCACACACTCTTCTGCAGGCCTCAGTGGAGCCCCGCGGCTCCCAGGTTCCCCAGGTGTGCACACCTTGGCCCGAGCAGCACAGCACCACAGCAGCTAGCACGGTGTGCATCCTAAACGGAGGTCTTGGAGAAATCCTGCATGACCACACAATTTTCTTTTGAGTCCTGTAATCAGAAAAGTGTAGCACCTCACTGGTCTCTTTGCTGCAGTGAAAACTCACAGGGAGACTCTGTGCTAGGTAAGGGCTGTTTACCTCTGTTTGTTCTCCTTTTACCAACCATTAATTTTGGCAAGTGGCTGCCTGGCCTCGGATTAAATCCTGATACACCTGTACCGGCCAGTCATAGACCATGAGACACCGGGGAGGGAGGGGAGGCCCTGGAGGGAAAGGCAGGCACAAAGGCCAGGGGGTGGGGAGGTGGGGGTTGGGGAGTAGGGGGGTGGGGGGGTGTAACCTGGTCCTGGTGCCTGCCATTGGCTTTCAACAATGAAAGGAGAAAAGGAGGTAATGAAGTATGGTGGCTGGGAGACGCTCTGGTTACAGGTTCTAGGGACTCTGTTACTTCACACAAAAGTCTGGCATTTATAATCAGCTATCTGTATCACAGAAGTGACTCTCATCCAAATCCTCCTCCCTCCCCTCCTGCTTCCTCCCTGCCCAACCCTCCTTCGTATCAGCCCTAAAGAAAGAGAGATATCAAGGGAACCAACCCAAAAGTGATGAGATCTCACAGTGAGTGCAGGCTTTCCCTTACCCCACGACCTTTCATTCCCAACACATGCAAGACACACACACACACACACACACACACACACACAGCTCCCTCACACATGCACATACTCCGGTACACATGCTTCTACACTCCTGCACAGTGTGGAAATACATGAAGATCATCCAAATGAGAACAAGCAAAGACTGTCGGTTCCAAGCTTTCTATAGCAAAGGAGTCAACCACCATCACTTGCATTTTGGCAGAGACCCAAAGGCAAGCAGAGGAGTGCGAAAAACTTTACAGTGGAAAAAAAGAGAAGGTTTCAAGTATGCTCTGATAGGAGGCTGTTGGCATGAGGAACTAGAAGCAAGTTCTAATTATTGCTTCTAGTGACTGGTTGAGGGTGTGTATTTGGCTTCTCTCAATTTGTAAAAAAGGAATAAAAGTAGGGGCCATTGTCACAGGGATTATTTGGCTTCCTGGACCAGTTATGAGAGTAGGGCTCATAGTTCCTGAGTTGTCTGCTACAGACCATGGGTTACAGTTTTATTATTACCTATATGGTCTGGCCTTTGTTTATATATCGTCTCTCAACACACACCCACATGCATGCTCACACAAAAACTCCACCCACACTGAGACACATGCACATACTTTCTGGGGCTTCTTTCTTTGTCCACATGCTAGGTGGTGGTAGCTGATGGTCTGCAGTGCTTGCTTAATAAGAAGGCCAACCCGCAGACATGGTAGTAGCAAGGGTGGGGGGGGGGGGTATGGGAGGGGGTCTGTAAATCATTCTGAAGCTAATTGAGAGGGTGTAGGGAGAAGGTTAAGGTCCCAAGCTCTGAAAGGAGTGCCCATATAGATAAGTGGGCAGGGCAAGGCTGGGACAAAAGGATTCAACTGAACCCCAGAATGTGCAGAGAGACTACAACCAGGTGAGGGACTAACAGGAATCCTGCTGTGTCTTGGTTAGCTCGGGCTGCCATACAAAATGCCTTAGATTGTGTGGCTGAAACAACAGACTTTTACAGTTGACCTTTGTGCAATGCAGGGCTTAGGGGCATCGACCCCCCCCAATCAAAAATCCATATATAATTTTTGGCTCCCCCCAAAAGTGACTACTAATAGCCTGCCTTATGGATAACACAAATAATCCATTAAGATAAATTTTGTATGTATACTATATAGCATATTCTTACACTAAAGTAAGCTGGAGAAAAGAAAAATATTAAGAAAATCATGAGGAAGTATGAAACCAGAAAAGACCCTGAATAGCCAAAGTAATACTGAAAAAGAAAACCAAAGCGGGAGGCATCATAATTCCAGACTTCACACTATATTACAAAGCTGTGCTCATCGAGACAGTGTGGCACCAGAACAGACACAGAGATCAATGGAACAGAATAGAGAATCCAGAAATGGACCCTCAACTCTATGGTCAACTAATCTTCGACGAAGCAGAAAAGACTATCCACTGGAAAAAAGACAGTCTTTTCAACAAATTGTGTTAGGAAAATTGGACAGCCACATGCAGAATAAAACGGAACCACTTCCTTACACCATACACAAAAATAAACTCAAAATGGATGAAAGACCTAAATGTGAAACAGGAATCCATCAAAATCCTAGAGGAGAACACAGGCAGCAACTTCTTCCTAGACACATCTCCAAAGGCAAGGGAAACAAAGGCAAAAATGAATTATTGAGACTTCACTTGGATAAAAAGCTTCTGCACAGGAAAGAAACAGTTAATAAAACTAAAAGGCAACCTACGGAACAGGAGTAGATATTTTCAAATGATACATCAGATAAAAGAACTTAACCAAAGCCAATAGCCAGAAAACAAAAAATCCAGTCAAGAAATGGGCAGAAGACATCAACAGACATTTCTCCAAAGGAGACATATAAACAGCTGACACATGAAAAAATGCTCAACATCACTCGGCATCAGGGAGATACAATTCGAAACCACATTGAGATATCACCTCACATCTGTCAGAATGGCTAAAATTAACAAGTCAGGAAATAATGGATGTTGGCAAGGATGTGGAGAAAAGGGAACCCCCTTATACTGGTGGTAAGAATGCAAGCTGGTACAGCCACTCTGGGAAACAGCATGGAGGTTCCTCAAAAGTTTCTCAAAAAACTACCCTATGGCCCAGCAATGGCACTTCTAAGTATTTATCCAAAGGATACAAACATAGTGATTCCAAGAGGCACATGCACCCCAAAGTTTATAGCAGCAATGTCCCCAATAGCCAAACTATTAAGAAGCCCAGATATCCGTCAACAGATGAATGGATAAAATATGTGAGATAGATAGATAGATAGATAGATGATTGATAGATAAATAATGGAATATTACTCAGCCACAAAAAAGAATGAAATCTTGCCATTTGCAACAACATGGACGGAACTAGAGGGTGTTATGCTAAGCAAAATAAGTCAGTCAGAGAAAGACAGTCATC
This sequence comes from Vulpes vulpes, assembly GCF_048418805.1. NCBI lineage: Eukaryota > Metazoa > Chordata > Mammalia > Carnivora > Canidae > Vulpes > Vulpes vulpes. The sequence continues at coordinate 88,082,052 of NC_132789.1, forward strand.
ATATGGTTTCACACATATGTGGAATTTAAGAAACAAAACAGGAACATAGGGGAAGGGAAGGAAAAAGAAAATAAGATAAAAAGAGGGAGGAAGGCAAACCATAGAAACTCTTAACTATAGGAAACAAACTGAGGGTTGCTGGAGGGGTGGGGTCAGGGGGATGGGGCAACTGGGTGTGGGCATTAAGGAGGGTACTTGCTGGAATGAGCACTGGGTGTTGTGTGCAACTGAAGAATCACTAAATTCTACCCCTGAAACTAGTAATACATTTTATGTTAACTAAATTGAATTTAAATAAAAAATTTTTTAAATCAATCAAGAAAAAAATCATAAGGAAGAGAGAATACATTGACCGTACTGTACTGTATCAAAGAAAATCTGTGTCTATGTGGACTCCTCAATTCAAACCCATGTTGTCAAAGGGTCGACTGTATTTTCTTACAGTTCTGGAAACTAGAATTCTAAGATCAGGAAGTCCACTGCTCATGTTCTCAGGAGAGCAGCTTCCTGGTTTATGGATCACTGCCTTCCCGCTGTGTCCTCACCGGGCCCGAACAGAGCAAGCTCTTTGGTGTCTCATCTTAGAAGAGCACGATTCTCACTGCGAGGGCCTCGCCCTAAGGAGCCCATCAAACCCTAACACCTTCCAAGGTCCCCATCTCCAAATACCTTCATACTGAGGGTTAGGGCCCTAACATCTGAATTGGGGAATGGGACACAAATGTTCAGTCTACGGCACACCGTCTTTGAAGCTGGAGCTATGCATCTAGGCCCGTCCTGACGGGCCCCTCTGCACTTGTTCGGACCCTCAGTGGTCTCTGCCTCTGCATCCCCGCCAACTCAGGGGCCACGCTCTTCAACTGATCACTCAAAGAAGCTGCTGCAGCATTTGAAGGATCCAGGGGGCTTCCACGAGCACCTCCTCCATGACAGAGTCTCTAGGGCCCTGGTGGACGGCCTCATCACCAAAACTGAAAGTGAGAAAGATTGTGGTCGGGGCAGAAGTTGCAATTAGCACATGGGATAAGGTGCAAGTGTCTGGCTGGAGGGGCCTGTGGTGAGCATGAGGGGAAGAGGCTGGCTGGCCCAGAAACCCTGTGGCCCTCCTCTGCCCCCCAGTCTCCCTGAGGGCGGAGGGCCACTCTGTCTTGTTCTCTGCTGCTCTATCCCCAGCACTGAGGACAGCACTTAATATATATTTTTTTGAATGAACAAATGAATGCAAAGTGGATTTTTTTTTAAATGCCTTTATAGTGGTGTTTTTTTAAGTGGGTGGAAAAAGGAACCTACGTTGGAATCATTTGGGTGAGCTTGTTTATCTCAGAGCCCTGAACCCCACCCCAGAACTACTGAGTCAAAATCTCTGGAGCTGGGGTCCAGAAATCTGCATGTTTCATGATGTTCCAGGGGATTTTTATACGTGCTAACACTTGAGAATCACTGATCTGGAGTTTCATTTTTAGCCCCTAGAAAGGTATTTCCCTTACTATTCTCTTACTATTTCCCTTACTATTTCTCGTACTGTTCTCTCAAATAGTAAGAGATAAGGAGTACATTATATTTCCCCTTTTTGCCTTATTTTCCAGGAAGCCTGGGACCAAGGGTAAAGCTTGGTTGTATACCTCTACTTAGCCTCAGTTCCCTTACCACTTCTAGGAACATTTCCTTCCTCACCTAATTCAACTTATCTTTCAGGACCTAGTTCGAGACACACCTCCACCATGAAGCCCTCCCAGAAGCCTCCCCTTGCCTCTTGCCCTTCCTCATCTCCGCCCCCGCATAGCTGGGCAGAGGAGAACCGGCAAGTCTTCCCCATCTGACTGCCCCTCTTACTCATCGGGGCTTCCCACGCATGTTAAAAGAAACTCAATTTTCTTCCACTGCTGTTTCGTTTTTGATCAAATCTTATCTTGATAACTTTTTTTTCCCCTAAGTCTTCAAGTAGTTTTTAAGCAGGACATACAACATTATTAAATCCATAGTATCTGTTCCAAAATCCACTTCAGAATGATAAATGCAGATTAGTGCTCTCAATGGTTTTTCTTTTATTGATTTTTCTATTTAATTTGACTTCTGAGATTCAGCTGATGGCCTGGCCAACTAAATCCTCAACACCAATGAAACTAGAAAATACAAAGGCACAAAGCTTTCAGGGGAAATTGCAAATTAGAATAAGAAAGATGTAAAGAGAAGCAACTCCCATGCCGAAGTATGTGGGTAGTGCCAAAAATAAGTAAAAATGGAGAGGATTTGTATCAGGTAGGAATGAGTAGTGGAGGACAGGAGGTGTTTGTTTTTTAATTAAAATATTTTTCTTTAAAAAAATAAAATAAAATATTTTTCTTATTACAAAAGTAGTACAATGTTTATTGTGGAAAAGTTTAAATGCATATAAGCAAAACAAAATCATTCCATGTTTAAATTGTTGCAGATCTTTTTCCATACATATTAGCTAACAGGGTTACTCCTACTTTCATTGCCAGTACCAGCAGCTACTAGTATCCTGCCAACAGACTGTAGGTGTTCAAATGCACAGTCACAAACTCAGGTCTGGAAAAACAGTAAGTTACTCCATTTTTCCATTATAATATCAGTTCTGAATTTCAATTCTGGTGGTGGTAAGAGGAATATAGTCACTTGCAAATACAGCCAGTCAGTTTAGTTTATTTCCCATTTATTTGGGATAAACTGGTTATTTTAGGGTCCCTCCATATCCTTAGTTTTCTCTGAGATTGCCCTGGGAATGCCAGAGTTGGTAGGGAGGGTTGTCTCTAAAATGCAGTTCTGGTCCTCAGGCCTTTAGAAGATCAGAAGCGAAGAATTATCTCTTCATAGTTATCTTTGCATTTTAGCTGAGACTTCCCTTTCCTAGACCAAATAGTCTAATTTGTTAGTTTGGGGAGCTGTAGATGAGCATATACCAGGACCCCCAGATCCTTGTATTTATGGAGTTTCATCTACTACCTGCCACACATGCTTGTGATAATTTTCTTAAGAATGCAACTAAGTCCCACAGGGAAGGATGGAAGTGGTGAAACACTGTGGGGCTCCTGGATTGAGAATAAAAGGTCTGAGATGCCAGTCTTGGTTCCTTCGCTAAATGGACTCTCTGGGCCTCATCTGCTTCATCTCTAAAACAGTAGAGTTAACTAGATGCCCTCTCAAGTCCCAGCTCTCATAGTCTAGGAGGCTACGGATACCTTTGGAGGCAGGCAGGCTCACAGAAGTATTTTCAGAGGAGAGCTGGACCTCTGATTCCAGAGACAGCACCTGCTGACCAACAACCCAGCCCAGTTCTCGAGACCTTCCTTCACCACCGAGGTTCGGAAGCGCAAGTGTGTATTTACAGCCACGTAGCAGGGCTGGGCTGGATGGAGGTGGAGGGCAGGGGACCGGCAGGAATCCCAACAACTGAGTGTCACTGAGGGTGACAGGGCAGCTAGAAACAGGGTGGCTTGGAGAGGCATGACAGTTGTGCCAGGGGGCGGGGGGACAGGAACAAGCCGGTGAGGGCGCTAAGACAGGATGGGTCTCCTTCACCGGGCATAAAGCCGCAGGCTCAAAGCTTATTCGAGGCTGGGGACAAAAGCCCTCAAAGCCTGCGGTTATGATGATTTCAGCTCCAACCACACAGGAGCACAGGGCACGGGTGTCAATACCACGTGCCAGTACCCAAAGGTCAGCTACAGCTCCACTGCCAGGAAGAGGTCACTTGCTTGTGTAACTCATTGTTAGGGTCTCTCTTTGTGAAAAACAGCAATTCCTTATAACAGTTTGGATCTCAGTTCCCAGAACTTTATGCTTTCTCTGAATTGCATCAATTACATCATGCCCGGGACGCCTGGGTGGCTCCGTGGTTGAACGTCTGCCTTCGGCTCAGGACGTGATCCCTGGGTCCTGGGATCGAGTCCTGCATTGGATTCCCTGCAGGGAGCCTGCTTCTCCCTCTGCCTGTCTCTGCCTCTCTCTGTGTGTCTCTCATGAAGAAATAAATAAAATCTTAAAAAAAATTATATCCATGCCCTTCTTGGCAGTTCTGTCTACTGAAATAGGCAGAGATTATTTCCCTGCCTTAGTGATGTTGGGCCAGGCCACATATCCCTTGCTCTGACCAAGGAGATATTGGGAGGGAAGAGGTAGGATGCCAGGTACAAGCAAATTCTTTAAGAGCCATCGCGTAATCTAGCTTGCCTTCCTGCATTTCTGTGATCTTGCATTTCTGTGATCTGAGATCATGAGCCCCATAATGTGAAGCAGGCCTCAAGAAGGTCAGAAGCCTGGAATCCAGCCCAGCTCAGCCAAACCTCAGCTGACTTAAAGACCCAAGGGCATGAACATGAAGGCTTATGATTATAAGGTATGGAGAGATTTAGGACTGTTTTTTATATAGCGTTAGTGCAGCTATAGCTGACTCATGCATCCCTTAAGATTCTTCATTCACAAGTTGCAAACCCGAATGGAGAAAATCAGAGAAGAAAATAGAGCTGTTTTTGGCAAAGCTGTGAGGTTTTGCATAATGCGGCTGTCACACCAGACTGTAGACAGTAATGAGATAGGGCTTGTAAAGATAGGGCTGTTCGCACCTAACTCGCCACTGTCCTCTTCTTCCCTCCCACTGCAAGGGCCACTGCTCAGTCCAGAGCCAGCAAACATATATGCCTGAATCATGCTATGTTACCATTCCTAATATGCCTGGATCTCTGAGTTCCTGAACAGTTGTGCTAGAAACACTGTTCGTGGCAGTGATTAGTGGAGAGGAAGTATAGTGACAGCACCTGCAGCCTTTTAGCTCACTCATGACCTTTATCACAACAGATTTAGATTTTATAATTTAGACAATCTCTTTCTGTCCTAATTGACCGTGGGCTTCTGGAAAGCAGGAATCATGTCTGAGTTAACTTAAGACTTCCTCTAGCTCAAAGCTCTGTGCCACAAGAGAGCCTAAAACCAATTAATACATGTTGAACGAACAAAGGAATTAAAGATTCTAAAAACAGCCCTTATTTAAATGGGATTTTTAAAAATCTCTTTATTGCCTTTATAGATGGTCACAGGTTACCAAATCAGAAACAAAATAATTCTGTTCCCCACAGGAGTTTAGATTCACAGAACCTTTGCAAGGGAGAACGTATACTCCCCAGTGCATACCCTGCCTAAATTTTCCTCGTCTGGTGTAGTTGTTTTTCCCATTGCATTAAACTGTCTGTCCTCCATCTTCAGGGTTTTGTTTTGTTTGCAAAACACATTGCCTCTTTTTTTTTTTTTTTTAAATAAATCAAACACAATAGAATGGAGGTTTTACTCTTTGGGGGTTTGGATACGAATACCAAGTGTTCACATGGTGATTCCTGGAGATTTGCTTGGGCTGATCTGAAGGTGACTGGCTTGCTCATGCGGTTGGAAAGTGGAGTGTAAGGTTGGAAAGGAAGGCAAGGACAAGGTTCTAGAGGAATGGAACTGGATTCCATCACCAATGCAGTAGCAATATGGTTCGACTGGCATTCTAGTTGAGCCCACCCCATGAAGAACATTTTCTTTTAAATAACATTTATTCCCCTGCCCATGTTCCAAAATAGGTTGCTTTTAAAAGCATTGCATTTGATCTTGGTGGGTTTTCACTGAAGACTGGGTGGTTTGCTACAATTTGGATAAACAAGTTAGGGACGAATTGGAGGCAGATAAAAATAGCATCGTGCACAGCTGTCCTTTTGGGTGCAATCTAAATACACAGCAAGTGAAGTCATAGCACAAATACTCAGAAGTAGCCATCATCTGACGCTTACCCAAATGGTTTATTACCACAATTCTAAATCCAAATGAATCAAAATAGGCGACAGTGTGTTCCCAAGGTATCGAGTGTCATTTACATGTGCTAACTCTGGAATGGAGCTAATCACCTTCAAAAGCATTAGAAAAGAAAGCACTTATTTACTCATGGCACCACACTGGGCACTATACCAAATAAATTCCTTTATTTTCCTCTTACTTAGTTACAGTTTATACATTAATGTAACATTTTAATATATATTTTTTAAGGATTTTACTTATTCATTTGAGAGAGAAGAAGAAAAAGAAAACACGAGCAAGAGGAAGGGCAGAGGGAGAGGAAGAAGATTCCCCACTGAGCAGGGAGCACCCAGGACCCTGGGATCATGACCTGAGCCAAAGGCAGATGCTTAACAGCTGAGCACACAGGAGCCCCAACATTTTAATATTTTTGAAGTGATATATGGTCACTGTAGAAACATTAGAAAATGCAGATCAGTAGATGGCAGAAAGTAAAAGCATCACCCACTATTTCTTTCCAGAGTTTTTTTTCAAATTAATAATGAAAAATTATCATTTTTTTTCAAAGAATAATTCTGAAATCACACTTGTGTTTTTCTATTTAGAAATTTTTAAATTTCCTGGAAAACAGTCTGGAGGTTCCTCAAAAAGCTAGAAATAGAACTATCCTACAATCCTGCAATTGCACTACTAGATATTTACCCAAAGGATATAAAAATACTAATTTGAAGGAACACATGCATCCCGATGTTTATACCAGCATTGTCAACAATAGCCAAATTATGGAAAGAGCTCAAATGTCCATCAACTGATGAGTGGATAAGGAAGATGTAGTATAAATATAATGGAATATCATTCAGCCTCAAAAAGAATAAAATCTTGCTATTTACAACAATGTGGATGGAGATAGGGTGTATTATGGAGATAGGGTGTATTATGGAGATAGGGTGTATTAAGTGACATATCAGTCAGAGACAAATACCATATGATTTCACTCATGTGAAATTTAAGACAAACGGATGAATGTGGTGGAGGAGGGGGAAGAGAGGAGAGAAACATACCATAAAACAGATTCTTAACTACAGAGAACAAACAGGGTTGCTGGAGGGGAGGTGGGCAGTGGGATGGGCTAGATGGGTGATGGGACTAAGGAGGGCACTTGTTATAATGAAAACAAGGTGCTGTAAGGAAGCGATGAATTGCTAAATTCTACATCTGAACCTAATATTACACTGCATGTTAACTGTAATTTAAATAAAATGAAAACAAGTAAAAATAGAAATTTTCCATTTCATCAGTGCCTGGGTGGCTCAGTCAGTTAAGTGGCCAACTCTGATTTCAGCTCAGACGATGATCTCAAGGTCCTGGGATCAAGCTCTGAGTGGGGCTCCATGCTCAGCAGGGAGACTGCTTGAGGATTCTCTCTCTCCCTGTCCCTTCCCCCGCTCAAGCCCTCTCTCACTAAAATAAAAATAAACACATCATTTAAAAAAAAATGTTTTTCCCATTTAAGTCCAGGAACCTTATCTATCCTCCAGGTAACTCTTTTTTATTCTTGGTGAAGTTGATGCCAGTATGATAACCTCTTGCTCTGGGAATATAATTACATGTACAATAATATTTGGCTGTCAGGAAAAGCAACTCCAACAGTGCCTCATATACTGTCTTTTATCCTAACAAGCTATTTTAATATTTCTAAATATTGTTAGTCTTTTAGAAATTATGACACTGTGGACTGATGGTTTGTTTCAACAGAGCACATTTTTATTTTAGCCCTGATAACTTAGTTTCCATATACTTTCCCCAAAACAAGTTAAGAATCATTACTGGGACGCCTGGATGGCTCAGCGGTTAAGCTCTGTTTTCATGATCAGGGCGTGATCCTGGAGTTCAGGGATCAAGTCCCACATCAGGCTCCCTGAGGGGAGCCTGCTTCTCCCTCTGCCTATGTCTCTGCCTCTCTCTCTCTCTCTCTCTCTCTCTCTGTCTCTCATGAATAAATAAATAAAATCTTTTAAAAAATCATTACTAATTTTTTTTTAAGATTTCTTTATTTGGGGCACCTGGTGGCTCAGTGGTTGAGCATCCAGGTGGTTGACCTGACCTTTGGCTCAGGTCAAGATCCCATGGTCCTGGGATCAAGTCCTGCAACAGGCTTCCCCCAGGGAGCCTGCTTCTCCCTCTGCCTATGTCTCTGCCTCTCTCTGTGTATCTCTCATGAATAAACAAATAAAATCTTTAAAAAAAAAGATTTCTTTATTTATTCGAGAGAGAGAGAGAGCCACACATGAATGGGGAGGAGGGGCAGAGGGAGAGAATCCCAAGCAGACTCCCCTCTGAGTGCAAAGCCCAATGTGATGCTCAATCCTACGCCTCTGAGATCATGACCTGAGCCCAAATCAAGAGTCTGACACTTAACTGACTGAGCCACACAGGCATCCCAATAATCACTGCTAATTTTAAAAGAGAGATGTAGATTCTGTTTTACTCCATTCTTTTGATCTGAGGAGGTAGAGATCATTAAAAGCACTCCACGACATGGCAAACAGCTAGCACAGTGAAGGTGTTGCAACAGCGACTAAGGATACTAGTTCTGGAGTTGTTTTCTAAATAAGCCTTTTAAACCCTTTAAACATGCTAATAATGGTACTTTTCATTCCTCACTTCCTCTTAGAGTTCGAGTACATCAGAGTATGTTATTGTCTTGAGGTAGTCATTGGCTGACCAAAGATGGTACTTGACCCAAAGCGGTCCAGTGATCATGAAGTGCTGGGCCTGAGAGCTTTTTCCCGTAAAGATGATAATATACTAGTATAAGATAAACTTGTCCCTCTGAAACCTGAAAGAATTGTTGCCCCTGTGGCCAGTCGGTTGGTGGAAAGAGAAGGCTAGAACTCACAAAAATAAAAGAAGAGGCCCATGTGGGTCTGATAAGCCAGAGGCAGGGAGAGGACAGGCTCAGGACTCTGAGATGTGAGAGGTCCATCCACACACATCCTCACAATAACTCCTCTGTCTCTAAAGGTGGTCAGATGTCCCATGTTTGTTTTAAACAACCAAAAGCTGTATGTGCATATTTTCATTTTAGTGTTCCAAGTGATGAGCATAAGCTTGAGACAAAGTAAATCTTTAAATCTATGGAAAAGAAATAATTATGGCAATGAAATAATTAATTTGTTCTCTCAAACTATGTTGTATTTGAGACTGTGAAAAAGTTCTGCATAAAATGTCATGAATACAACAGACAATACTAAGAGAGTTGGAAGACTGGGAGAAAATATTTGCAAAAGACACATCTGAAAAAGGACTATTATCCAAAATATATAAAGAACTCACAAAATCAACAACAAGAAAACAGCCTGTTCGAACGATGGACCAAAGACCTTAACAGACCCTCACCAAAGAAGATATCCAGATGGCAAATAAGAATGTGAAAAGAAGCTCCACATCATTTGTCATCAGGGAAATGCATATTAAAACAACAGTGAAGGGCAGCCCCTGTGGCGGAGCGGTATAGCGCCGCCTGCAGCCCGGGGTGTGATCCTGGAGACCCAGGATGGAGTCCCACGTCGGGCTCCCTGCATGGAGCCTGCTTCTCCTTCTGCCTGTGTCTCTGCCTCTCTCTCTCTCTCTGAATAAATAAATAAATAAATCTTTAAAAAAAATAAAATAAAAAAATAAAACAACAGTGAGATACTACCACATACCTATTAGAATGGCACAAATCTGAACCATTTGACAACCCCAAACACTGGTGAGGATGTGGAACAATAGAAATTTTTACTTATTGCTGATGGGAATGCAAAATGATGCAGTCATTTTTGAAGACAGTTTGGCTATTTCTTAGAAAATGAAATAATATCTTACCATATGATCTAGCAAACATGCTCCATGGTATTTACCCTCCAAAATTGAAAATTAATGTCCACACAGAAACTTCCTGCACACAAATGTTGATAGCAGCTTTGCTCATAATTGCCAAAACTTGGAAGCAATCAAGATGTCTTTCAATATAGATGAGTAGATAAATAAATGAACAATAGTGCCCCCAGACAATGGAATAATATTCAATGCTAAAAAGAAATGAGCTATTAAGCCATGAAAAGACGTGGAGGAAACTTAAGTGCATATTACTAACTGAAAGAAGTCAATCTGAGAAGGCTACAGATTTTCCATTCTGGAAAAGGCAAAACAGTAAAAAGATTAGTAGTTGCCAGGCGTTGGGTGGTGGAGGGATGAATAGGCAGTGCATAGAGGATTTTTTAGGGCAGTGAAATTACTTTGTATGCTACCGCCATGGTGAATTTATGTTCTTATACATCCCTCCACACAACACCAAAAGGGAACCCTAATGTAAACTACAGTCTTTTAGATATCAGTGTAGATTCCTCAGTTGCCGCAAATGCACCACTTGAGTGGAAGAAGTTTTAATGGGGAAGGCTATATATATGTGGGGGCAGGGATTACACGGTTAATCTCTGTATTGTCTTAATTTTGCTGTGAGTCTAAAATTACTCTTTAAAAAAATGCATTTTGGAGCACCTGGCTGGTTCAGTCAGGAGGAGCATGCAACTCTTGATCTCAAGGTTGTGGGTTTGAGCCCACGTTGGGTGTTAAAGATCACTTAAAAAGGAAATCTTAAAAAAAAAAAAAGAAGCATTTTTTTAAATACAAAAAAAAATCGTGATTCCTGATCTCAAGAAATTTAAGAGCCATACACAAATATCTGCAGACAAAGAAAAATATAATAATCTTCAGATGGCTAAAATAACATACCATTTAGGATGCTTTTGGCTCCAAGAAACAGAAGACTTAACTTAAAATACCTTTAAAAAAAAAGAGAATCTCACATAACCAAAAGTCTGGAAATAAAGTGGGTCCAGGGTTTGTTAGCTCAGTGGCTCAAGGACATCATCAAGGACCTGGTTTCCTTCCACCTTTCTGCTCTGCCATCTTCAGGGGATTGACTTTGCTCCTGAGGCTTGATCCCTCATAGATGCCAGATGGCTATTTCTTCTCTCAGGATCAAACCCGCACGCAACAGTCTGAAGCCTGGCACGTAGAATGTTCTTGATTCCTGTTCTAAGAAAAACTTTCCCAGGGACCACAGGCTGACTTCCCTTCACATTTCCATTTTTATGCTAGTTGCCGACAAGGAAGTGGAATTATCTTTATTGGTTTAGTCTAATTAAAAGTCACCCCTGATAACACTGTATGGTATAACTGAAATTCGCTAAGAGCGTAGAACTTAAATGTTCTCACACACAAAAGATAAACTTGTGAGCTGATGGATGTGTTAATTAACCTGATGGGAAGAACCCTTTCACAGCGCACACGTAATTCAATGTATCATGATGCACACTCAAGTATCTTACAATATAGTTTGCCAAATACATCTCAATAAAGCTGAAAAAAAAGATCACCCTTGAGACTTTAGAGGCTCTCATGAGGCACATGACTACTCACTTTTAAACAAAATTGGATGCTGGTTCACAGGAAAGGGGGATATAAAATGACCCTTGAAAATAAAAAAATAAAAAAATAAAAAATAAATAAATAAAATGACCCTTGAATGGGCAACTAACAGTCCGTTACATGGGCCAAGAGGACAAAATTTTAAAATATTGATAAAATAAAATGGAGTATAAATTAGCATCAAAGGTAGTAAGAAAAATCTAGATAAACTATAAACTAAGGGGCACCTGAGGAGCCCAGTCAAAGATATGACTTTGGCTCAGATCCTGTATCTGGCCAGTACCCGGGCTCTGTACTCAATGGGGAGCCCGGCCTGCTTGTCCCTCTGCCCCTTGCCTCACTTGTACACACGCACACACACTCTCTCTCTCAAATGAATAAATAAAATCATTTAAAAATACCTATAAATTAAGAAAAAATATAGCATAGTTTAATGGGAAGAAGAAAACAACAGCTGAGGAAAATCAAGATCTCACTGAAATACTAAATCCAGAGAACTAAAATACTAAAAGGATGAAATGACAAAATCAGACCAGCAGTTCTCCAAGTGTGGTTCTTGGAGAGGCAGCGCCAGTGTAACCCCGGGGAATTGTCAGAGATGCAAAAAATTGGGCCCCACCTCCAAGCTCCTGAATCACAAATTCTGGGAGTGGGGCCCAGCAATCTATTTTAACAAGTTTTCCTGGTGATTTTGATGTGGCTAAAATTTGAGGATCCAGGGATGCCCGGGTGGCTCAGCAGTTTAGCGCCTGCCTTTAGCCCAGGGCGTGATCCTGGGGTCCTGGGATCGAGTCCCACTTCAGGCTCCCTGCAGGGAGCCTGCTTCTCCCTCTGCCTCTCTCTCTCTCTCTCTCTCTCTCTCTCTCTCTCTCTCTCTCTGTCACGTGAACAAATAAATAAAATCTTACAAAAAATTTGAGGATCCAAAAGGAAAATAGATATCTTAACCCATTAAGACTTGCAAAACTTTAAAAATCGATAGGCAAAAAGGGCAAAACAGAAACCAGTGCCTGGACCAGTTCCAAGGTTACCACCCTTGTGCTGGGCAAACAGGTCCTCTGAGCCTCTTTACTCCCCACCCCGTCCCTCTTCCTCTCCTAACTGACCACCTATTTGGTTGCCTCACCAAAGGTAAAGTCAGTGGTTGTCACCCCAGGTACACTTCAGAATAACCTGGAGAATATTTCAATAATGTGGCTGTCATAAATAAACCAAATAAGCTGGAATCCCTAAAGGTGGGGGCCTGGCATTTGTATTTTTAAGAAATCCTCATGTGATTCTACTGTGTACAACCATAGCTTTGAACCACTGGTTTAGCGGCTCTGGGTTAAGAGCTGAAGGTCAGAGGGGCCACTTACACTTTGTGGCTCCCTTCACTTCCTCACATTTGCTGCTCATATCCCACACAGCCTGGCTGAGAACAATTAGAAAAAAATGAAGCCAACATGTGAGCAGCTCATTTCTTTTCTCTAGTAAGTTTACATATACCTACCCTACTGACACACATCTAACCCTCAAATAAAACCACCCAGCATGGGAAAGCATAGGCCAAGGCTGAAATCCTTGACTGATGTCTTGTGTTTTCTAAACACCTGCTGGGAACACAAGGTCCTTCCTCACTTCCAGCCAGGGCTGGTTCCCTGGCTCGCCAGCAACCTCCCCATGCTGTCAGAGCAGGGCAGCTGCTTTGGATGCCACAGCATGGGCCCCACAGAGGCTGGGCATGGCCATTAAAAGCAAACCATGGTGGTCAATAACTCAGCCAAGCACTCCCTTCAAAAGTGACCCTACCTACGCTCATCTGCTACTTTGCTTTCTCACCAAAAATGGGCAACCCTTTTTTTTTCAATCTTGGTCATGTATTTTAGCGAATTTTCCTTCCTGGCCCATTTTCATCCTCTCCCTGACATGCATGATCACTTATCCCTTAATCTAAAGCAGTGGACTCCAGTGGCCCATGGCCCATTCCACTGACTCTTTATTGAATCACCAGTGCCTACAGGGTAAGGCACTTCCCATTGGCTTGGAGAAATGTTTCTGGAGTCCTGAACATTAAAGGACCAGAATCCAGGCCACTGGTCTTGAGCCATTTCCTTGACTTACATGTCTCTACAGACAGATTCCTTCTCCTCTGCATGCCATATTGCCTACCTGCCCTTACCCACTCTGTGGATAGGACCTGCGGATTCATGTCCCCAGTGTGTCCTTCAGCTCCCTTCACCTCCCAAGGTCCTCCCATCATAAATCTTAAATGTCTGTATCAGTGGTTATCAATCATAACCTGAGATTAGGTAGATAGACCATGCTTTGTAGTAATGTTTCTTAAGAGGGTGAGGGCAGAGAAGAAACAAAGAAGGCTATAAGAAGGTAACTTAAGGAAATATATATAGAATACATAAATAATGTATAAAGGGATCTATATTAACATATTATTACATATAATATGTAAGCTCATACACATATAAAGGAATTTATGTATAGAATAATTATATATAAATTCCTTTATTTTATGTAATGATAATATCTATATATATGAATTCCTTAAAAATGTATTATATATGATTTTATGTTTTGTATATTATATGTAACAATATAGCTAGTATATTACATAATATATGATATTAATTATATATGTAAAATATACATACAATTACATATTACATGTAATTGTATTATATACAAATTCCTTTAGATATTACATGTAATTATGATATTATGATATTTGACATAATCTAATTATGAAATTAGACATATGTATGAATTCCTTTATATATATCCTTAGGAAATTATATATATGCACAATATAATTACACATAAAGAAATTTATAGAAAGTGTGTAATATATGTTAATTACATATGATTACATACTATGTAATTACAATATATAAAATTCATTTATGCAAACTTTCACGTGTAAAAATAAACATAAATCCCTTATATACCACTGAGCACCATTAACAGCTCCCTTAGGAACATTGGCTCTTCCCCTGAACCTTCATCTTTTCATCATGTCCCAAAGGCTTTGCTCTCACTCGCTGCCTGGGGAGTGAGCACAGTTCAATGGCCTCTTCACATCTGCCCTCTACTTTTAAGTCTCACTTGAACCAACAGACACAAATGATGCTCCTGAGGCTCCTTCCTGTCCTTGAGCCTCAACTGAGCTGAATCTCCCCAGCAAAGGCAGAGCTGGATACAGGAGAAGAGGATCATGGAAAGACCAGAAGGTGGCCATGGTAGATCAAGTGAGAAGAAGAAGATGGAGAGGACAGGGAGGTGGGTGACCAGCTGACCTGATTTGCCAAGTTTCCGTGCTAAAACCGGGACAGTCTTGGACAAACCAGTCTTATGGCCAAGCATGGCTTTGTATCCTTCTGGAATGGAACCTCGGGTGTGGCAGTGAGACCTTACTCAACGCAAGCATTTCCTATTTGTTGCCCTGTGAGCACGCAGGGAGTTAATTTCCCAATTTTATTTTTTGCTTTCTAAAAAATTAAGCAACTGAAAAAAAATTAAACAACTGGTGCATCAGTCATAGAAAATTTAAATATTCAGAGAAGCAAGGAGAAAACAAATGTCATTGCTTGTAATCTCACTTCCCAAAGAAAGCTGTTTTTATGATTCTGGTGTTTCTCCTTCCAATTTTCTCCCGCACATACATTCTAATTTTCTGTATATATGTAAATATGCTAAATTTATTGTTTTTATTAGAGAAATCAAAGGTGTCAGGGGAGTAGCAGAATCATTGGGCACAAATAAAAGTTGGCATGCTAAGGGAAATGAAAAATAAAACATGAATGATTAGGTAAACTAGCATAAAAATGAAGAGCAACTGAGCTGTGTTGGGGGCCATGGCCTTGTTCTGATTCATCAGTGGAGCCCTGTGCTTGTGGAGGCAGGTGTTCTAGAACCATGCAGCCACGCTCCTAGCACTCTCTGGTGGTGACCTGGGTTCTATGTCCATTCCTGCACTCCAGAACTCAAGATGCCTGGGCAGCACATTCATGAGAGGCTGTCTCATGGAAAGAGCTCAGAGAACTTAAGCGAAGGTGACTAATTGGGAGTACAGAAAGGCCTTGGGGCGGGGCGGGGGGTGGTGGGAGGAGAAAGCAGAACTATTCATCCGGAAAAGCCAGAAGATCTGAAGGACATCTTTTTTTATTTATTTATTCATGAGAGACACAGACCGAGAGAAAGAGAGAGAGAGAAAGAGGGAGAGAGAGAGAGAGAGAGAGAGAGAGAGAGAGAGGCAGAGACACAGGCAGAAGGAGAAGCAGGCTCCATGCAGGGAGCCCGATGTGGGACTCGATCCCAGGACTCCGGGATCACGCCCTGGACCGAAGGCAAGCGCTAAACCGCTGAGCCACTCAGGGATCTCCTGAAGGACATCTTAATAATGCTCTTCAGGTAGATGAAAAGGCGGCAGCCACAGGGCAGTGACCCACTGTTCCCCATTTTCCCCAAAGTCTGAGAAAGGAGAACGAATAACAAATGTTACCTCTCTTGCGGACTTTTTACTTTGCCACAAAATTTTCATGCCCATTGGATGATCTCCTCATCAGAACCTCTTTGAGACACCAGAGGTGCATGCACAAGTTGATTTTGATCAACACAGGAGAAAACATTGTGAGGGTTATGAAAGCTTCCAAGATTTTTCATGAAGGGCACAGACTCTTCTTTGCATGGTCAATAAAAAATAGAACCATTTTTCTTTAAATGGGGATGCTTTCTACAGTGCCCTGCCTGAGGACAGGGAATAATAAGTATACCTTCCATTTATATAATACATTATCTGAATAGCTTTCATCCTCCTAAATTCATTGTCTTTGAAACAGTCATTTGAGATGGCAGGGATATATTTTTTCCCCATTTTCTAGATGAGAAAATGTAGCATTAAAGAAATGAAGAGATGATGAAATGAGTACTGGGTGTTATAAGTTGGCAAACTGAATTTAAATAAAATATTTTTTAAAGGAAAAAAGAAGGAAAGAAAGAAAGAGAAAGAAAGAAAGAAAGAAAGAAAGAAAGAAAGAAAGAAAGAGGTAAAGTGACTTGCTGAAGATCCCACAGTGAACTGGAGAGCTAGGGTATATACTTGACCTAGGAGTCCCAGTTCCCAGGACTCTTGCAACACTAGCTATTCAGCCATTAGCACACATTGAAATCACCTACAGGACTGGTGAAAACACAGATTGCTGGATCCACCCCCAGATTTTCTGATGCGGTAAATCTGAGGTGGGGCCTGAGAATTTGCATTTCTAAAAAGTTCCCAGGCAATGTTGCTGCAGCTGTCTGGGAACCACACCCTGAGAACCACCATGTTACACCATGCCCGCCAACTAGACTGGCAACGGAGAAAAAATTCTTAAAAGCCACAGGCCCATAAAAGTTGCATTTAACTTGAAAAATCTCCTCCATGGAACTCACTAACTTCCGACCACCTTTACAAACATCTGGCAGCTGTGTTACCAGAGCAACACAGCACATGCATCTGCTCCCAGGTAGGGGGCCAACTCTTCTCAGTTTCCCATCACACAACACAGAAGTGGAGCAAGAAGTTAAGAAATATTGAACACATATTCTACTCTATGACAGGCTTTCTTTAAGGTATTTTATAACACCCTATTTTGTGTTCCTAGTTACTCCTTGATATAGAAACAGTTATTTGCATTTTACAGATTAAGAAACCGAGACTCAAAAGGTTATGCACCTTGAAAAAAGGAAAGAGAAGAATACCCAGCTTCAAAACAATGTTTTTCTTTGACATCATTAATTATTTAGATCCATTACCTGATGTCCATTATACTCATCCTAATTTTTGTTAGGTCTTCAGCACGTTAGTCAATGTGTCTTTCCCCCGCCCTACATAGTTATTCTCTCCCCAGCCTGTGGCCTTATATCTAACTTCTTCCTAACTCATAAAGATCTTTTCTGAACTTTGGTGCCAGAATCAGTTAGAACTTGTTAGTTGACCAATTCATTCGATGTGAAAGACCTACTTAAGAAGGAATTAGTTGGGTAAATTTTGGTTCTCATGATGCTGTTTCAGTACATACCGAAGGATGTGATTGAAGGATTGTGATAACAGAATCAAAATTTTTTTTTATAAAAAGCAAGTTACAAAGGCAAATACCATATGACTTCACTCATGTGTGGAATTTAAGAAACAAAACAAGTGAACAAAGGGGAAATAAAAGAGAGAGAGAAAGAAACCAAGAAACAGACTCTTGAGTGAACAAACTGATGGTTAGCCGAGGGGAGAAGGGTGAGGGGTTGGGTGAAATAGGTGATGGGGATTAAGGAGTGCTCTTGTTGTGACCAGAACCCAGTATTGTATGGAGTCTTGAATCATTATATTGTTCACCTGAAACTAATATCACGCTGTATGTTAACTAACGGGAATTAAAAAACTTAAAATATAAAATTTTAAGAGCAAGTTGAAAAACATGAAAGGTATACCTTTTTTGGTAAAAATAAAATCCTGTAAACACACATGTACACACGTAAATGCACAGACTCACATTTCAACACACTCAGGAAGAGGATACATCAAAGATATTCACAGTGATTATCTCAGAACCGGAGGCTGAGATATGGTGACTTTTTTATCTTCTACAATTTGCTTTAGAGCTTATCATTTTTCTTCCACGGGTATGTATTATTTTGTGTTAAGAAGGCTTTCTTTGCCAATCCTTAAAATCTCCCTCTTCACACTAAGTTCCTTTTTTTTTCTTTTTCACACTAAGTTCTTTACATTTTCCTAGTGTTTCTCCTCTTAATTAACTCTTCGGCTCTATCTTCCTCTCTATGCCAGAAAATAAGAGTTCTTTGGGAACAGAAAGGGGGAAAAAATCCAGCATGCCACTTACGTACAGTTCAAGGAGAAAACAGGACAGCCACCAAACCTCCCTGGGCTCACATTTTATCTGTGCAGTGAGAGCACTATTCAAGGGCATCTAAGAACTGAACATATATAATAATTATTTCTTCAGGACTCTTGGGCTCTGCAGGGTATGATCAAGAATGGACTACACCAATTCATAAATCTAGACGATTTATAACAAGAGCGAAGTTACTCTAATAAATACTTAGGGAAATCAATGAACAAAACTTCTATGTTGTCGCAGTGAGTAAACAACATGCAAAAATTAATAGCTGAAGCTTGAAGCCCTCGATAGAGTAGTAAATTCTCTAGCAATTCTCTGCCCCATTGAATCTGCTTGAGACTCTGGGACGGCAGGACTCAAAGCTGTGCAAGTTTGAAGAAAGATCGTGCTGCGTGAAGCCAGCGCCCTCTGGGGAGCGAGGCTCGGGGCCAGGCCTCTTCCGGTCAAGACCTTTTGCCAGTGAAACAGGAACCACCGGGTGATGCCCTGGGTTCCGATGAACTCGCTCAGTCACACCCGGGTGCCCTGAGTCAAACCACCACCCACTTAAAGGGAGTGAGTGGCTGTCCTCTGTCCCCAAGAACAGAACCACCTCTGTCCTCTACGGACATTCAAGGCAGGAAGGGAAGGAATATGTCTTCTTTCATACGAGTTCATGGGAAGGATGGAGGGGGCGGGAGTCATTCACTGAGCAAAGAGAAGTACTTGAAGCTAGAACATCTCGGAGCCTGCAGATAAACATCTCTACGCCTTCAGAATAAGATCACGAAAGTGAAAGCAACGTCTGGCCCCAAGTGCTTCACCCAGACGACCCTCCTGAGGAAAGGAGAGGAGCCACCCCTCCTGAGGCCTAGCGGGTCTGGCCTGAAGGCCGGTCGCTTACAGGGATGATTGTTTTCTAAAGAGCCTCAGGGAGAGCCAAGTAATGAAACCCCTTCATGTTTCCTATCCGGAGCCTCGGGCCCTGGCATTCTGGCTGCTTCTCCCCAGCCTCACCCATCACTGTCAGCATCACACCTGCCGGGTGGGAGCGGGGAAAGCAGAAAAGCCACTTCCCAGCCCTTGCCCTGGAGCTTAGGGTGCATGGTGACTACTGGGACACCGGAGGGCCAAGGGCGAGGCACCACGTTGCTGCATCTCCACTGGAGGGGTGTCCGGGGTGTCTCTCCTCGGCCCCGTGGCTGGAATAACTGTGTCCCACACTCACGTCCGCTTTGAAGTGATGTTTTGGGGCGTGTGCGTGTGCGTGCAAGGCTCCTGCTGCCTCCCCAGCCTGCCTTCCAGCCCTGGGCTCCAGCCACGCCACCAGCCACCAGGGCGCCGACCATCGTCCTTCTCCTCCCGCCAGCACTCCCCAGGCCCCAGGGAGACCGAGGGGCAGCACCTCGCACACCAAGCCCCGGGCACCGGCACCCTGAGGACGCTTCCTGACCAACCTGAGGTAAACGCTGAGCGGGGCGGCCTCGGCCTCAGCAGGGCCCCAGGCCCGCACCTCGCACCCGCAGAGGGGAGCAGGTTCCTGGAAAGATCCCTTCGGAACCTTGACCAGAAGCTAAATTCATGAGGCGCAAAGTGGGTCTGTGGCCACAGTCTCGCACTCACAGCCACGCCTGTGTGTGAGGTGCCTATCGGCCCTCGCCTCCCGCTTCTCCAGAGAGGCCCCGGGAAGCACCACCTCACCGAGCCGGCTTCTAGAAGAGCGGGCCGGTTCTCCCCTCCCCACGCTGGAGGTAGCGTGCCGTTGGCCCCCCTGCAAGAGGGCCAGGCCTTCCTTCCCCCTTCCCGTCCTCCTCAGGGCTACAGAGCCAGGTGAGGAAACACTTACTCTGCCCCCCCCTTTTTAAATATCTTATTTATTTATACATGAGAGACAGAGAGAGAAGCAGACTCCCCACAGGGAGCCCGATGTGGGACTCGATCCCAGACCCTGGGGATCAGGCCCTGAGCCAAAGGCAGACGCTCAACCACTGAGCCACCCAGGCCTCCCTCACTCTGCCTTTCTACAACGGACTGACACACCCTCTCTTTTGGCAGCATTACGCTGATTTGGGGGTTTGTTTATTTGTTTGTTTGGTTTTTTTTTTTTATTTGTTTGTTTTAAGATTTTATCTATTTATTTATTTGACACAGAGGGCACGAGCAGGGGGAGGAACAGAGGGAGAAGCAGGCTCCCCGCCGAACAGGGAGTCCGATGCAGGACTCGATCCCGGGACCCTGGGATCATGACCTGAGCCAAAGGCAGACGCTTAACAAACTGAGCCCCGCAGGCGCCCCTGCACTGATCTTTGTTATCCACTCTTCCCCTCCCCGCACCCCAGTTTCTCAGGGGGCACTGTTTCCCCCCAAGTTTCTAAAGCTACTTGTGGAGGCAGATGCAAGGGGAACAGCCTGGTGTCTGAGGAGCTTCAGCCTCACTACAGCAAGTGAAGCTAGAGCCAAACATTTGAAAAGGTCACCTGATAAGCAAGGTGGATGGCACACAGGCCCATGGAAAACTGCTCAGCATCATCTGTTATTAGAGAAATGCAAATTAAAGCCACAGCGAGGTACCACCACACACCTATTAGAATGGCTTTAAGAACAAGGGGCATCTGGGTGACTCTGCGGTTGAGCGTCTGCCTTTGGCTCAGGTCGTGACCCTGGGGTCCTGAGATCGAGTCCCACATCGGGCTCCCTCTGCCTGTGTCTCTGCCTCTCTCTGTGTGTCTATATGAATAAATCTCTATGGAGGGGCCCAACGAGGCAGGCCACCGTCCTACTGTGGGGGCTGGAGGGTACCAGAATCCGCCTTACCTCTGGTTTCTGCCTCGCCCTGGCTCCAGGCCTCCCTCTGTCCATAATTCTTCTCATCAGTCTTTCCTGGCTCTTGGTTACCCTGACCAGCAGCCTCCCCCCAGTGTTACTGATGTATGACTGAAGCACCATAAGCCACATATTCTCAAGTATACAATTGGGTAGATTTTGACACGTACAGACATTCAGGAAACCATCACGAAAATCAAGATAGAAAACGTGTCTATCACCCCAAAAACTTTCCTCATGCTCACTTTGTAATCCCACTCTCCTGCCCTTGCTTGCTCACCCCTCATTCTCAGGATCCACTGATCAGCTGTCACCATAGACTACATCACAGTTTTTAGAGTTTTATATAAATGCAATTGTACGAGTATCTCTTTCCCTCTCTCTCCATCTCTCTCTCTCTCTGCTTTCAGAACAATTATTTTGAGATTTATCCATGTTGCTGCATTTATCAAGAATTCATTCCTTTTTATTGCCAAGTAGTATCCTCTCATATGGCTATACCACAATTTGTTTGCTCCACCATTCATTTGCTGGTGGATATTTCGATTGTTTCCAGGTTTGAGGCCACCTTTCTCTTAAGCCAGCTGGGCTGGCAGTTCTTTAAGAAACATCCAGGCTTCTAAGGCTTCTAGATGCTCTGACCTCTCTGGCCATGGTGGGAGTGGTGGGAGTCAATCCACAGAGTATGGGCATAATTGTGGGGAGAACTGGCCTCTCCAGAGACCCTTCAACTTCTCCCCTTCTTCCCCACCACCTCCATGCCAACAGCCTCTTAAATCACAATAGTCCCTTGATTTGAGCCAGGAAGGGAGGTGACCATAGGTGTACTGGGAGGAATGGACAGTTTGATAACAACATCTTCCACGGTGATACCCCCCACCATTTCAACCCTTTCAGAAAAAGGCAAGTGAGTCTCTGCAGTATGGTAGGTGGCTGACAGCTTTTATAATTCTGGCTCTTAGAACATGTTTTTAAGAGGCCAGTATAAAATACCTATGGCAGTGCTTCTTAAACTTTGATGTGGACCCAAATCATGACAGGATCATGCTAAATTGCAGATTCTGATTCAGTAGACCTAAAACGGGGACCTCAGGTTCTAGGTTTCTAGCAAGATCCTGGAAATGTGATGCCACTGCTCTTCAGACCACACTCTTGGAAGGGTATGTAATCCCTCACAGGTATGCAATCAGTTAATAATTGCTTTTTAACAAGTGTTTAATCACTACCTATAAAACTCCACTAAATATAGGTTAATTCTAGTCCTCCC
Organism: Vulpes vulpes; assembly: GCF_048418805.1. Classification (NCBI taxonomy): domain Eukaryota; kingdom Metazoa; phylum Chordata; class Mammalia; order Carnivora; family Canidae; genus Vulpes; species Vulpes vulpes. Next base: position 88,104,267 of record NC_132789.1, read on the forward strand.
ATCTCCTGAAGATCCCTGCAGCTATTCTGAATTGGCCAGGGCCTCTGACCAAATGCCTCTAATGCTCTCTGGAATCGAGGCCCAGCATTTGAGCTAGGTGGAATCAAAATATCTGATGCTTATCTTGTTTTCTTCTTTATCCCTTAGTTTCTGAGAAATACTAAGTTCTGGAGCTAAGATGTTACAGAAATGGGTTATGGGATAGGCTGAGAGACTGAAAAAGAGAAAAGAAACAAGGGTACAAACAGGAGAGAAAGGAACTCCTAATTACGTTCCCAAGGCTGTTCCAGCTAGGGGCCCAAGGACTGGATGGTGGTGAATCTGAGCCATGTGCAAAGTTTCAAGTTGAGCCTAGATCTCCAGAAAAACTCCATATGGGTCTCACCTGGTCCTCTGTTCCCACAAAATACCCCTACCCTTCCTTTCATTGGCCCTCAATAATTCCCATGTTCGAGGAATGGCTCGTTCATTAATTTGACTCATCTTTTTAAAGATTTTATTTATTTATTCATGAGAGACACACAGAGAAAGGCAGAGACACAGGCAGAGGGAGAAGCAGGCTCCCTGCAGGCAGCCCGATGTGGGACTTGATCCCAGGACCCTGGGATCACAACCTGAGCTGAAGGCAGGTGCTCAACCACTGAGCCACCCAGGTGCCCCAATTGGACTCATTTTTTAGGCTGTATATGCTTCCCCAGAGCCTAACTCTAATGCAATCTCTTTTTCTGTAGGGACCGAGTATCACGGACTTCACTAGAGTGGAAATGAGCTGGTGATGGTCACTGTGGAGATCACAGATCTCTTGAGTACAAAGTTTTGATAAGGTGATTCATTCAGTCATGCAAATGAATATCCCCTAAAATGTGCAAAAGTTCTAGGTCTACTGCCCCTTCCATCAAGGGAAGATGAGACAGAAACTGAAATATCAACTCTCATTCGTGTTGGGAGGCACAAATTAAATGTTTGAGATCAAGGAAGTGTCACCTCTAGCCGCAGGAAATAGGAGAAGGCAGCCTGCAGCAGGTGGCTCCTACCTGGGTGATTGCTGGGAACTTGTTAGGGGGAAAGTCAGGATGCTCCAAGTGAAAGGCGCAGAGGTGGGAATGCCTGCTGTCTTTAGGGAAAGGAGGTCACCCAGTCTTTGTGTTGGGAGGAATGGAACAGGAAGACGGGAAGGGAGGCCAGAGGCCCACCCTGACTCTATTACTCCCTGAATTCTATTAGGGGTTAATTGAGGATGCAGAAGTAACAGAACAAAAATGGAGCTCTCGGCTTGACTTGGCCCCCACATGCTCTGATGAAGCAGAGTGAGGTCAGTTACGAGGTAAGGAGTCCAATTAGGAGGCCACCCTATCAGTCTGGGTAGGAGGGCCTTGGCCAGCAGGGAATAGAAAAGGCAGGTTAGATAAAGGAGTAGGGAAGTAGGATAGCCCAGAATTGGAGGCTCTGAATGTCAGGGACGATGGACGATGGAGAGAAGGCAGTGGTCACATTGTGACTTTGAGTCTCTCTGGGAGAATGACAATCCTGAACCACGAGTTTGGTTTTAGTTAAACTGAGACATTACATGAAATTGTCCAGCAGGCAGTTAGGAACGTAAATCTGTAGCTTTGAAAGCAAAGGCCTTCTGAAAACACACATTTTGGTTATGCAGAGGCCCTTCTAGAGACAAGCAAACAAAAACATGAGAACTGGAACTCCACACAGTGCTACTCACTGGGGCTGAAAAAGTAACAAAGACGAGGTCTTTGCCTTGTGCAGTTTTCAGACCCATGGGGGAAACAGGCCCCTCCTGCCATAACAGATTTCAGTGCCTGGGATGCAGGAGGTGCCGCAGTAGGGGGGCATTCGGGGTGCTGCCCAGGAGGAAACCCCCAGAGTGGATAAGAATTCTGAGGAGGCAGGGGCATGAGGAAGCAAGCTCTTCTCCCACTGGCTACATTTTGGGGGGGCGGGGTGCTTACAATGTGCCAGGCACGATGTATAGACTTGTGACCACTGTGCCACACTGTCCTACTAAGTAATGTCTGCACTCTGCAGGGAGAGGAGAGAAATTATTTATTTAATTATTTTTTAAATTGGAGTACAATTTGCCAACATATAGCCTATGACCCAGTGCTCATCCTGTCAAGTGCCCCCACTCAGTGCCCATCACCCAGTCACCCCAACCCCCCGCCCACCTCCCTTTCTACTACCCTTTGTTTGTGTGAGAGGAGAGAAGTTAGAGGACGTGGAGGAGAAATCAAGATACCAAGATGCCCCCGAAGTAAAAAAAGAAAACAGTTTCAATGACAGCAGTGGTCATCGGTGTTACATGCTACCAAAAAGTCAAGAAGGATAAGGACTGAGCAGAGATGGGCTGCCTGGGTGGCTCAGTCGGTTAAGGTCTGACTCTTGATTTTGGCTCACCTTATGATCCCGGGGTCATGGGATGGAGCCCCGTGTTGGGCCTGTGCTGGGCATGGAGCCTGCTTGGGACTCTCTCTCTCTCTCTCTCTCTCTCTCTCTCTCTCTCTCTCTTGCCCTCTGCCCCTCACTACCCCTGCTCCCACATGTGCTCTCACTCTCCCTCTTAAAAAAAAAAAAAAAAAAAAAAAGAACTGAGCAGAGATGACTGATTTGGGGACTTAGAAGGCATGGTTACCTTGGGTGGTAATTTCAGTAAAGAAGCATCAGAGGAAGTTATATTCTAAAAATTTAAGGAATGAGCTAGTTAACAGGAAGTGGAGGACACTGAGTAGAGAGGTCTTTTTTGAGAATTTTGGTAATCAAAGAGGAAATTGAGTGCTGGTAGTTCAAGGTGAGAGCAATTTCAGATGTGTGTTTTTTTTTTTTTTTTTTTAAATTTTACGGTAAGAGAGCCTGGGGCATGTTGGTACTCAGAGGAAGAGGGAACCAGTGGAGGGGGAATGTTTAAAGATTGGGGAGATAATAATGGCCTAGATCCCCGCAGGAGAATGTAAAAATCTCAGCTGCTGGCCTCTGAGGTCTCTGCCCTGCACCTGGAATCACCCAGGTGGTGGCAGCCCTTGGTGGGGAGAATGGGGCCCCCCGTCGGTTGGACCCTGAGTCCTTCTGGAACCAGCCTGCCCTGAGCAGTGGTTTCTCCCTTGTGCTCCATTCCCCTGAGGCTGGGTTAGTGCTCTGACACCCAGTTGCTTCTGCCTCTCATCTGTAAATAAACTATTGACCAGTTGCAAAGATCTCCAGAAACTGGTTTCCCTAGTCCTAAGCGCCAGGTTACCCCTGGTATCCAATGGCAGCTTCCCACCATTCATCTACCTAGATTTCTATGAACCCCAGCTTTATTTACACCAACACCCAGGATTTGGGACTTGCTTTGGAAATTTGGCTAGTTGCCCTTCTCCCAGAGACTTGACCGGGAAAACACCTTTTTAACCCATAGGTATTAACAACTTGCCGTATTTGGACCAAATAACTGGCGTTCAGCTGCCTCCAGATTAGCTGAGCCTGCTGTTGGCTCAGCTTCGGTGTCGAGAGCGGGAGAAATTGTGACAAGAGCCTTGGGACTGCGAGAGGGGCTGCATGACTCCCTTCCAGCAAGTTTAGAGGAGGGAGAAGAGGAAGAAGTTCAGGGGTCTGCCTCCAGCTCCCGGGTCTGCAGCAGATCCACCGTCCACCTGCTCATTCCTTTCCTCATCCCCTCAACCACTTGTTTAGCTGTTTACCAGTCAGCAAGGTTCGTGAAGCACCCACAGTTTTGCCAGGTTCCAGAAACCATAGGCAAAAAACACCAAGAAGCCTCAGGAAAGACTGAAACCAAGCCCATTGGTGACTCAGAGACCTAGACTCACCCAAATTTGCCTTGCTTTCAGCCAAGGAGAAAGGGAAAAACCTGTTTTATGTGTTCATCCTGCGGCCTCCCTTAACCAATTAGGATTTCAGGCCTCTCTCACCTGCCATTCCCCCCTGGGAGGTGTGAACAAAGCCATCATTTGGCAATTCGGGGCCACCCAGCAAGCACAGGGTGCCAAATCATTTAAATACCTTGCCCTGGTTGCCAAAGCTAGAGGTGGGGATGAATGCTACCTGCCTAATGCATCTTGCTGTTCACCAAGGCAAGGGGAAAATGGGTGTTTTCAACATTTGAAACTCAAATGTAACACCAGGCCCTGCTCCAGCAGAAGCCCCTACAGCCTTCTCAGACTTCCACCGCATAGCGTGCAGAAACCAGTGGTGGCCCCAGTCCCCATTCCCACCCTAAAGATACCTGCTTCCAGCTCCCCTTCCTTCCCATGTGGGACCCAGAATCCTGCCAGCCTTAGGGGCTCCTCCAGGACCAGAAAGGAGCCCAGCCTTGGGCCAGGGAAAGGAAGAGGCGAGGCTACCAGCTGCAAGGTGGGGTGAAACTCAAGACTTTAACAAAGGAGCAGGAAGGGTGTTCCACCCCACCCCGGCCCTGTCAGACAAGGGAGTGTGCAACAGGCCTACATCCGAACGTGCTTGTTTAAACATGGATTTGTATTTGTTTTTAAATTTCGGATTAAAAGCAAAAGTATTGTTATGGTGGAAATTTGTAGGATATTGAAAACGATTAAGAAGAAATAAAAGTCACCCAGAAATCAGCACCGTTCACATTTGGTCTGTTTGGTGTGCTTTCTTTGCCTATATACACGCGAATTAGGTATTTACAAAGTTGTCTACAACATAGTTAGTGGCCGTGTGGTATCACGGAAAGAAAAGTAATGATAACAGCAGCTGGCCCATAGAGTAAGCAGGCTTACACAAGAGCAACCCATTTAATTCCAGGACTTAATGAGGCAGATGCTATAAAATTATCCTCAGTTTACCAGTAAGGGGAAACTGAGGCACAGAGAAGTTACTGAGTGAGGAGCAAGGATATGAATGCGCTCAGCCACTTACTTGTCGTACCACAGTGTAATTTACTGAACCCAACCCCAGTCGGTGCTTCACTATCATCCACAATCCTGTGTCGAACATCCTCGAATGCACACTTTTGTAAACATGCGAATTATTTCTTTATGGTAATTCCTAGGCCAAAGGGAAAATTTACTTTTAAGGCTTTTGATACGTATTGCCAAATTTCAGGAACCTACCAGGTTATATTCTGCATATATGAAAATACTGCGTTTTTTTTATGAATGCTTACCAATGCTAGTAATTTTTTTCTTTGTGGCTTATTTGGTGAAAATGTTCCTCATGGTTGTTTTAATGTACATTTACTTGTTTACTGGTTGTTTCTTTTTAACTTTTTATTTATTTATTAGTTTGAGAGAGAGAAAGAGGGAAGGAGAGGCAGAGGGAGAGAGGAAAAAATCTCAATCAGGCTTCATGCCCAGCACGTGAGCCCTAAGCAGGGCTCAATCTCATGACCCTGAGATTATGACCTGAGCCAAAATCAAGAGTCAGATGCTTAACTGATAGAGCCACCCAGGTGCCCTTTGTTTACCAGTTTTATAGAATTTTTTTTCATAAAATTATTTATTTGAATTTTTCTTTTATAAATAGCAGATTTGGGGATCCCTGAGTGGCGCAGTGGTTTGGCGCCTGCCTTTGGCCCAGGGCGCGATCCTGGAGACCCGGGATCGAATCCCACATCGGGCTCCCGGTGCATGGAGCCTGCTTCTCCCTCTGCCTGTGTCTCTGCCTCTCTCTCTCTCTCTCTGTGACTATCATAAATAAAAATTAAAAAAAAAATTATAAATAGCAGATTTGTTTATTTACATATTATTTCCTATTAGAGTCTTCTTTTATTTTATCTATATATTAAGATTTTAAATCTCATATCTGCAAGGTATGTTGGAAACATTATTCAAGGTGGCCATTCGCTTTTTAATGTTATTTAGAGGGATCCCTGGGCGGCGCAGTGGTTTGGCGCTTGCCTTTGGCCCAGGGCGCGATCCTGGAGACCCGGGATCGAATCCCACATCAGGCTCCCGGTGCATGGAGCCTGCTTCTCTCTCTGCCCCTCTCTCTCTCTCTCTGTGACTATCATAAATAAATAAAAATTAAAAAAAAATTTAATGTTATTTAGAGGGTTTTTAAAAATATACACAGACATTTTTTAGTTTTTACTGTGTCAAATCACTGATCTTTTTCCTTATGTTCTATTTTAATGAGATATTTAGAAAGAATTTCTCTATCTCAAGAGTGGGTGAATATTCACTTATATTCTCCTGCAGTTCTTTCTAAACAATGTCCATTCATGACTTTATGGTCCAGTGAGGAAAAGTGCAGAAAATCAGAACAACATATCCCATGACTTGATTGATTGTCCAGTTCAATATCTACTTTGCTGCCATTTTGTAAATGTTCCTCTTGGGAAAGACAGGACTCAGAGCCGTTTTGTGGGTCTCCTGGGAGCAGCCTATCATTCTGACTCAGCTTATATTCCTCATTCTCACGAGGCTTCATTTCCTATCTCAGAGGTGGCCTGCTTGAGTCCAGATGATTTCTTGCTGCTGTTGATGGGAGCTGTGGGTTTACCATCTGTGTGCACTTGGACCACTTTTCTTTCCTCTCCAGGCTTCTCCAAAGAATATGTTTAAGAAAAACAAATACTTAGAGCTTCCAAAGGCGTTGGAAAACTGGTCCAAGGACTCCATTTCCTTTCTTAAAAAGGAACAAAGAGAGAGAGAGAGAGAGAATTGCCTTTGTAGATGCTTGGTAAACCTTGTTCCTGCACAAGCAGTTCCACCCGGGGAACTGCCCCTCTACCTGGCTGTGATCCTCACAATAAGGTTTTCCAAGTCCCACCAGGCATTCTTGCTGAGTGATAGGAAGACTCGGTGTATTGAGCTGCATCTTCTCAGCAGCCACTGGAAGTAAGAAAAAGATAATTTAAGTTCATAAGAGTCCCACGCTGTTGGCAGAGAGTATCTTGCTAGACAAACATTACCAAGTGCAGAATGAACAAGTTACATCCTAAATGCCTGAGCAAAAAGCTAGCAGTCAAGCAAATGGACCCATTTTTGTGGGTAAAGAGCCTGCAAATTCAGTCTTCTTATATTCCTCCCTCCCCACTTTGAGTTAAAGTAAAGAAAAAGGTTTTCTCGGGCAGCCTGGGTGGCTCAATAGTTTAGCCCTGCCTTCAGCCCAGGACGTGATCCTGGAGACTCAGGATGGAGTCCCATGTTGGGCTCCCTGCATGGAGTCTGCTTCTCCCTCTGCCTGTCTGTCTGTCTGTCTCTCTCTGTCTCTCATGAATAAATAAATAAAATTTTTAAAAAAGAAAAAGATTTTCCCTGCCTAATTTATCTTTATCCCCTAACCTCACCATATTTCTACTGCCCTCTCCATTGCAATTACTACCAAAACTTTTCAAGAGAGTTCTCCAGGCAAGTGTTTTTTTCCCCTGAAGTGACAGAGGCATAAATGAAAGAAGCTTCTGCAAAAAAATAAAAATAAAAAAAAAATTAAAAAAAAGAAGCTTCTGCTGAGACAGGGGAGGAGGGATGAGGCCCAATCCGCATGAAGTTTTAGAAAACATTATTGTGTTAATCACAGTTTCCCATTCCTCTTCCCTCCACTCCCCTGAGATCTATCTGCAGCCCTGAGATGGAAACCGGTAGTAGTATCTCTGACGTGAGCTCCAACCTGCTGCTTCTCCTCAAGGAGCAGGAGGACAAGAGGAAATGCCTAGAAATATCAACTTTTAGTCGATTTCAATTCCTTCTCTCACAAATATATTTCAAACAGTCTTTAGTTAAGGAATGCAGAAGACTGGGGGCAAAAGAACATTGAAAGAAGAAATGAGAAATTGTGAGAAGCTCAACCTATCATACTACCATACTCTCCTCAATAACCAACTTGCACCAACAACACACTATTTTAAATTCAGATTTATGGAATTTTTGTAAAGATAGTACAAAGAATTTCCATATACCCAGTTTCCCCTATCATTAACATCTTACAGTAGCATGGGACATTTTTTACAGTTAGAGACTTGATGCTAACACATCATTATCAACTAAAGTCCATACATTATTTACATTGTCTTAGTTTTCACCTAATATCCATGTTCTGTTCTAGGATCCCCACCAGGATACCATGTTATATTTACTTGTCACATCTCGGGGCTGTGGCAGCCTGGCAGATTTTTCTTGTTTTTGATGGTCTTGAGAGTTTTGAGGAGTACCGGTCAGATATTTTTGCAAAATGGCCTCAATTTGTGTTTGCCTGATTAGACTGGGTTGATGTATTTTGGGGAGGAAGACCACAGAGGCCAAGAGCCATTCTCACCACGTCCTAGGAAGGGCAGTGCTACCGATATGTCTTACTACTACTGACGTGAGCCCTGGTCACCAGGCTTGAGGTCGTGTTTGTCAGTTTTCTCCACTGCAAAGTCTCTCTTTCTCTCCGCACTTTCCACACCAGTCTCAGGAGGAAAGTCGCTAGGCCCAGGTCACACTTACAGAACAGGGAGTTCCTCTCCTCAAGGCTAGGGTATCTACATTAGTTGTTGGAGTTCTTCTGCATTTGTCTCTTCTTCTCATTTATCTATGTATTCACCCAATATAAATATAATTATTTCTATTGCTACTGGTTCACGGACATTTATTTTATACTTCAGGTTATAATCCAATACCACTTTAACCAATGGGCTTTATTTTTAGTTTTTATTACAAAGAATTTTGAATACACGCAAAAGTAAGCAATATAGTATAATGAGCCCTCATTCCACCCACCTCCGAGTTTGGATGTCCTCCAAACATCACATCATTTTATCCCTAAATATCTGTGTGTATCTCTAGAAGACAAGGATTTTTAAAAAAACAACCATAACACCATGGCCACAGCTAAAATAATTAACAATAAATCCTGAAGAGCACATAATCAATATTCAAATTTCAAATTGTTCCCTAATCATGTATTTATAATTTTTCTTTTAAATCAGCATCCGAATAAGATCCATATATCGTGATTGGTCAGTGTCCTTTTTAAAAAAAAAAAGCCTAAATTCCCCCTTTCTCTCTCTCTCTCTCTCTGTCTCTCTTTCACTCTCTCTTTTTCAAGTCTCACAGTTTATTTGACAAAGGGATCAACTGTATATCCCAAGAGTTTTCCAGTCTGGATTTTGCAGACAGCATTCCTGGGATGTGGTTCAGTATTCCTCTGGCCTCTGTAGTTCCTTTAAATTGGTGGTTAGATCCAGAATGATTAGCAGTTTTTAAAGCAGACATCAATTGTCAGTAAATGATGAAACAGAAGTTATCTTTACCTGTTAGTGTGACCAAGGATGGAGATGCTGGTCCGGGCAGAGCCACATTCAAGCCTTTTACCAGTGTTGCCTTGAGGTGGGTAAGTGCTATGGGCCTTCAGAACCTCGTCCTCGCCTGAAGCAGCCTGAAGAATGCCTGCCAGCCATTGCAAAGTGCTATCATACTCACTTAGCACACTCTAATAACAGAATCCCCATAGAATTCAGATTCAAAGAAATCTGCATAGATCTAAATCTCCCATTTCTGAGAATTTTTTAAAGTTCTTGAGGTTCTTTATAAGTAGCTGCTGATACTATTAGTTTCTTAACTGTTAAAATTCCTGTGACCTGTGATCAGAAACAGCTACATAATAGGTATGAAGCCCAGGTATGAAGACACAGGGTCCCTCATTCAAAGTTATTAAGAATTTCAAGGTGGCAATAGCAGAGCATGAAGCTGAGCATCAGATCCCTCTGATGTCAGAGCCTGTGTGACTGTGTGGCCTGGGCAGCCAGTCCCACCTGTGATGTTCAAGAGTTATATGGGAAGATGGCTACTTATGTTCATCCCTTATACAGGCGAAGGAAAGGTGTCTCTACAGAACAGAGCACTGCCAACCCCAGAACTCACTGACTTCTTTGTGGAACACCATGGGACACAGACACATTACATCCCTCCACAACAAACCTCTCCTCTTCTGACTCTTGGACACCCAGATGCAGTACTGCAAAGACCTTGGCTATGCATCCGGAGCATTCTAGAACTATTTCACAGCTGCTTGCACTGCATGGCACCAGAGGGGTTCAGGTTCCAAGACCATTATTCCCAGGATCCCTACTTGGTTACGTGGAGAAATTGTCTTGTTCTGAAGAGATACGTGCTTAAGTATTTTGGGGTAGACCATCAGAATGCTTGTGATTTATTTTCAGATGGTTCAGATGTGTGTGTGTGTGTGTGTGCATACAATATATTACTATACACATAGGGATATGTGAGCTTAATTATGCACCAGGTATGTGGAAATGTGGGCCAAGAGCATTCTGAGACAGGGAACCACAGGAGGAAAGCCTTGAACCAGCGTGCCTAGCCAGGCAGCCAAGGCGACAGAGCTAAAAGCCTAAATTTCGGGTTCCAAACCCAGGGTACCCTTTACAGATCCCACTTTAAGCCATCATAGCAGAATTTACCACTATATGAACTTACCCTGTCCTTTAATTCGTTTGCTTCTCCCCCAACTAGGATGCAAACTCATTAGACTAGGGACCCATATTTTCTCATTCACCCCACAGCCCTGTACCCCAGCACCTAGAACAGTGCAGCTAGAGTAGAAACTCACCAGGTATTTGTTGACCGAGTGACAACATGTGAGCAAATGATCAAAATGATCGTTTGCCTCAAGAACATCAAGGGCCCAGTGCTCCCTGGTTCCGCAGCTGCTGCCCTGGAAAGGCGTGAAGGAATCAGTGATGTCGGTCATACAGATGGTCAAATGTCCTGCTGCTGCTTCTCAGGAGCATGAGACATTTCAAAGAAAGCCAAGGGAGAGGCTAGCCCTATTGCTAGAACGGCAAACATCAGTGGAGGAGGTGGTCGCGGGGGGTGGAGTAGGATGAAAGAGGGGAGCTTTCCTGCTTATCCAATCATTCCAGATCAATGGCATTTGGGGCTCACCCTTCCTTTCCCTGGGTGGGCCCTCCTACATGTGTGTGGGAGGGGAGGGTGCAGGAATTGCTGGCGTGGGGGGATGTAATCAGCAGCACTCTCTCATCAGAAACAGGAATTCAAAGATCCGAAGGTTAAAATGCCACGAAGACCCCTCACCAAGCTCCCCAGGGGGCTTCACAACCTGTTGGAATTAATCGCCTAAGGTTTAGCCATCACCCGCTGCCTGATTTTATTATTAAAGTTCTTCGCTCTGAAATGCACAGGACATTTGCACTGCCCTGCCTAGAGTGCTGATGATTTAGCAGGACACAGAGGAATCCGGGGCCACATTCTTTCATCATTTTTAGCCTATTCTGGCGCCAAGAAAAAAAGGGAAAGAAAAAACCTGTCTGGGAGATCAAATAAAATGATAATTTTAATTCTTAAAAACCGGAGTTGGATCCATGCCATGGGGCTGAGCACTCCCGTCAAACACGTTTTAGGAACAGCAGGTTTCTTAAGCACAGCACCACATGCGGTGTTGGCAAACCTGCGAGGCTGCTTCCCCGCCTTGTGAAATGTGTGCATTTATTCATCTTAAACCACATTGAGGTTGTCAAATATTTAAAGTAAAAATAGGACATGTCGTGTCATATAAATAGGATTTATGAACCAAATATGATTTGGATGTCAGAGAGCACACACTGGAAGTATCTAGGGAACTAGCTAGAAGCTTGCAAGTCTAAAGGGTTTTTATATATATATCATTCCCCAAAGCCAGGAAAATAAAATAAAAATTATGCCAAATTATTCCAATGTTTCTCTCTGGTAGTGAGTTTGAAATCTTTTTAGGGAACAGTCCATCTGTTTAGAGAAAAAGAACAATCCCTTGGCCTTGACACAGGTAAAGCTTCTTAAGAGAGTTGGCCCTTTGCCTCAGGTAAAAACTAGGCATGCCAAGTGCACAGACGCATCAGAAATGGAGGTGATTGCCTTCCAGGAACAAATATCAGTCTAGTTATTTGGCAAATGACTAAGTAAGTGCCCTGTTGGCAGATAGATAAAACTGAAACAAACAGACAACCTAAAAGTTTCTGTAGCTTCTCTCAGAATCAAAGAAACAGAAAGTTAGTTCTATCAACCAGCCCACTATGGACTAGAAAAACAGGCTTTCGATAACCAAGTGCAGCAGAGCCCATGTCACACAATGACCAATGTCACCAATCTAAACACATCCAACAATAGACACCTGCTTCAGAAGAACCGTCATCTAGCTTTCATCAGAAGTCATTGTAAGTTTTAAGAACAAACTTAAAAACTACTAGCAAGATTAAGCAGATTGCTTTAGACGGTAAGCGAGGATCTAGAAAGCACGTAGGAAACTTAAGGCTGAATTCACTGGGTTCTTCTTCTTTGGGTCATTACTTCTGTCTCTTTTGCTTTCAGGTTGGGACAAGTCCTTTCTTAAGAAACTGAACAGGTAAGAACAGATGTGTAACATATGCTGTCAAGATGGTTTCTAAAACACGTGATTTAAATGATAACAATATTTCCAAAAATAGTTTGAAATCTGAAACTATTTTCTAAGACCTATGTTCAGGTATTAGTCATTACTTTTTCAAAGACCAGGCTTTCACTAATTCACTTGGGGGGGGGGGGGGGGGGAGTGTTTGTTACATATGTAGGTTGGAAGCAAATAACACCTTTAAATTTTATTTTTATTTTTTTTAACACCTTTAAATTTTAATCCCTTTCCTTAATTTATGAAAATGAAGTGGTAATTTCTTTTTTAATTTTTTTAAAAGATTTTATTTATTCATGAGAGACACAGAGAGAGAGGCAGAGACACAGGCAGAGGGAGAAGCAGGGAGCCCGATGTGGGACTGGATCCCGGGACTCCAGTGTCACGCCCTGAGCCAAAGGCAGACGCTCAACCACTGAGCCACCCAGGTGCCCCTGAAATGGTATTTTCTATCTCATTGTTGCTGCTGGATAGAAAAAATGCCCCACACAAAGATTTTCAGCAAAGAGGGCTGATGGCATTGCAGTTCTGGTTTCTCGTGCTTGTAGTATACACCATTCATCCTCTGACTATTTACAAAACCTACTATGTGCAAAGGAATGAAATAAAGGCTTCTGTGCACAGAGAGAGGGCTCTCCTGTGGATCATTTTGCATGGGATGTCTATGATAAGGAGCACACAGGAATGGGGAGACTTGGAACAGGAAACTGAGTTCCAGTCCCGGCTCTGCCACCAGCTATGTGACTGTGTCACTCTTGTCAAATCACTTCACCCCTGGAGGCCTCACTATAATCCCCTATCAAATGGCAAAGAAACTGTATCAATAATTCTTAACCTGGGGTCCACGCCCCCCCCCCAAGGCTTTCAAAGGGAATATTTGGGGTCTATAAACTCGTATGGGGGAAAATATTGCATTTAGTTTCCAGTAACCCTTAAAAGAAAATGGGCATTTTCTGTCATTGTGAATGTAGGCAACAAACCACAGTAGTGTTTGCCTTCTATTAACTGTGCCTTGTCACCAACAGAAACCATAGGTATAATGGGGTGCCCGGGAGGCCCAGTTGGTTAAACACCTGCCTTAGGCTCACGGTCCTAGGATTGAGCCCCTCATTGGGCTCCTTGCTCAGTGGGGAGCCTGCTTCTCCCTCTCCCTCTGCCTCCCACTCCCCCCTGCTTGTGCATGCTGTCTCTCTCTCTCCGTCAGATAAATAAATAAAACCTTAAAAAAAAAGAAACCATAGGTATCTTCAAATTATATGGCAATTGTTGCAGGTATCTTGAAATATTGCTTGGGCTCATTGTTACTTTGAAAGTCTATGATAATTGTTAGACTTTTTTCAAGTTTTTAATATTAATATGTTAATGAACAGCATATATTCATTACTATACGACACATTTTTTAAAAGATTTTATTTATTTATTCATGAGAGACACAGAGAGAGAAGCAGAGACACAGGCAGAGAGAGAAGCAGGCTCCATGCAGGGAGCCCAATGCGGGACTTGATCCTGGATCTCCAGGATCACGCCCTGAGCTGAAGGCAGATGCCCAACTACTGAGCCACCCAGGCAACCCACAAATTTGTTTTTAAAAATATGTTGAAAACTCCATCTTATACCCATTACGATGGCTATTATTTAACAAAAACAGGGGGTCTGGATGGCTCAGTGGTTGAGCATCTGCCTTTGGCTCAGGGTGTAATCCTGGGGTCCTGGGATCGAGTCCCACATCGGGCTTCCTGCATGGAGCCTGCTTCTCCCTCTGCCTGTGTCTCTGCCTCTCTGTGTCTCTCATGAATAAATAAATAAAATCTTTAAAACAACAACAACAAAAAATAAGTGTGGCAAGGATGTGGAAAAATCAGAATCCCTGTGCACTGTTGGTGAGAATGTAAAATGCTGCAGCTGCTATGGAAAACAGTACAGTAGATCCAGTTAAAAGAATTACTGTATGATCCAGCAACTTTACTTTAGGGTATATACCTAAAAGTATTGAAAGCAGGGACTCAAACAGGTGTGTGTACACCCGTGTTCCTAGCAGCATTACTCACAGTATCCAAGAAGTGGAAAAAACCCAAATGTTCATCAACAAATGAATGGGGACACCTGGGTGGCTCAGTGGTTGAACATCTGCCTTCAGCCCAGGGCATGACCCTGCGGTTCCGGGATCGAGTCCCACGTCGGGCTCCCTGCATGGGGCCTGCTTCTCCCTCTGCCTGTGTCTCTGCCTCTCTCTCTCTCTCTCTCTCCCTCTCTGTGTGCGTCTCTCATGAATAAATAAACAAAATCTTTTAAAAAAACAAAACAAATGAATGGTAAGCAAAATGGAATATTATTCAAGCATAAAAAGGAGGGAAATTCTGACCCATGCTACATACAACATGGAGCCTGCTTCTCCCTCTGCCTCTGCCTCTCTCTCTCTCTCTCTCTCTCTCTCTCTCATGAATAAATAAATAAAATCTTTTAAAAAAATTATTCTGGAAGGGATCACAAGAATGCCAAAGGGACCCATGATATAAATTGATTGAAAACTTGGGACGCCTGGGTGGCTTAGCAGTTGAGCGTCTCTTTCACTCAAGGTGTGATCCTGGGGTTCCAGGATTGAGTCCTGCATTGGGCTCCCTGCGGGGAGTCTGCTTCTCCCTCTGCCCGTGTCTCTGCCCCTCTCTCTTTTTCTCATTAATAAGTAAATAAAAATCTTAAAAAAAAAAAAAAAAGATTGAAAACTTAAAAACTTCAAAAGCATTTTTCAGTTTCGAAATTCTAAAATTCTCTGCAATGGAAAAAGAAGAGAAAAAATCGTTGTTTTAGAAAATGGACAAATGCAGCTATATGTAGAAATAGTTAAACCTTTACTATACATTAATATCTTTTTTCCTAATAAAAATTTTAAGCTGGATTCAGAAATATTAAAAACGTCTTTAAGTCCCAAGAAAGGGCAATCATAAGCTGCCTTTTTCTTCAAAATGCCCACCTTGGGAGTCTGATCAGGTGCTCTATGAACTATGTTAATTACTTATTATAACTAATAAAGTCAGGGTTTTTAACAACATTTAACAAAATACAGTAGCAGGCTAAGAACAGGACTTTTACATCATTCTGCATATAGGAGAAAAGATCACCTCCTACTTTTTTTAGTATCTTGACTTCAAATGGTAAGAGGAAAGCGTCTCAAATCCTGAAGGCATTTTATCTGCTCTACTCAATACAGGAACTGGGTATGCTTGGTCCAGCCTCCCATCTCCTGCCCCAAATGATCCTGTCACAGGAGGCAGGGGCAGAGTAGGCAAAAGGTCAGAAGGAATTTCCTTCCTCAAGGAGAGGCAAAGGCCTCTCTCAATTCTGTTTCCCTTACCTGATCCCTGAGGTTTAGGTCTAATTACCTAAAGCTGCAAGTAGGTCATTCTTGGTTGTAAAGGATTTGTATGTAAACTGTTAGATAGTATGTCATTTGTATAGGCTCATAAACCTTATCTCAGTGGTCTTAACCAGTGTGATTTTGTCCTCCACAGGAGACATTTTTGGGTGTTAGGACTGGAAGGTAGGAGCATGCTGGTGGCATTTAGTAGATAGAGGTTATGGCCAGGGATGCTGCTAAGCTCTCTATGACGCACAAAATGGCTCCCCACAATGCAGAATTAGGCAGCTTAGGGTCTCAATAATAACAGGGTGGAGAAACCCTGCTTTATTTGGTTTTGTTAAGAACAAAATGATTCCTGGATGTCTCTCAAGAGCCATCTTGGATGAGGGAAGGTGGCAAGGGAGGAGAGCATAAAATCATACTGAGCACTTTAGGCTTTATCATGAGCACTTTAGGCTTTACTCATGAGCACTTTAAAAAATATATCTTATTTTTAAGTAATCTCTATACCCAACGTAGGGCTTCAACTCACAACCTCGAGATTAAGAGTCACATGCTCTCTTGACTGAGCCAGCTGGGCACCCTTACCTCTGAGTACTCAGTGCTCACAACCATGTGTCTTAGGTATTTTCTCCATTTGTACAAGCAAAGAACTCGGCTCCGTAAACAATCACTTATTTGGGTCATAATGTGACAGAACTAGAATGAACTGGCCTGGTCTGGCTCTGAAGCCTATATGCTGTCTGCTATTTGAGTTGTAAGTACTGAAAATTCAGCTAGAGTGTGATAGAATGGACCTAGTCTTTATTCAGGCCTACCATGCTGTGGATGGAGCTTAGGCAATGTGCATCCTAGCCTAACTCTTTGTCGCTAAAGCAGCATACAGAAGCATGATTAGATTACACTGGGGAGCAGAAATGAATGGAGAAGGAAAAAATGAATCTACATGAAGCTACTGAATAATACCACAATTTATTACAGCACAGTATATTGAATTGAAATAATAGCACAGTATATTGACAAGTGTTGAATTGCTTGGCATCAGCAGTGAGTGCTATGGGAGTTGACAAGGGGACTGTCAGTATGTATTGGAGTGGACAGTGAGGCTTCATGAAGGAACTGAGAACTGAACTTTCAGAGAACATAAGGGTTGAGGACGGAGTTAAATTCAGGAGAGTCAGGCAAGGTATTATCGTGATGAACGTGGGGTGCTCGGGAATCAGATTCCCAGGCTTATATCCTACCTCTAGCACTCATAAGTGGTGTGACCTTCAGCGAAGCAGTTAGCCTGTTTGTGTTTGTTTGTTCATGTGCAGAATCCAGATATTATATTTTCCATTAGGTTGTTATGAGAAATAAATAAGTCATGCGCGGAAAGTCTTAGCATAGTGCTCACCCCATAGTTCAATGTTAGTTTTTTAAAAAAGGCAAGATGTGTGTGTGTGTGTGTGTGTGTGTGTGTGTGTGTGTGTGTGTGTCAGGGTTCTTAACAGCAACAAAAATCTAGTTAATTTAAGCAGGAAATAATTTTGTCGGAAGGATACAAGGTAATTTGAAGAATTGACAAACAGGAAGACCAGGATCAAGAAACTAAGAACAGCTGGGTCACTAAATAGACAATCAAATCACGTGGTGATGCGCAGGGCCCTGCCTTCTACCAAGACTCACATAATGAGGAGGTTTCTTTTTCTTTTTTAAGATTTTATTTCTTTATTCATGAGACACACACAGAGAGAGGCAGAGACATAGGCAGCGGGAGAAGCAAGCTCCTCGCAGGAAGCCTGATGTGGGACTCGATCCCATAACTCCAGGATCATGTCCTGAGCAGATGCTCAACCACTGAGCCACCCAGGCATCCCTGAGGACGTTTCCAATTAGGAAAGGGATTAAGATGTTAGGTTATCTTAGGTTAGGTGCCTGGGTGGCTCAGTCAGTTTGGCCTCTGGCCTGTGATTTTGGCCCAGGTCATGATGTTGGGGTGGTGAGATCAAGTCCTGGGTCCAGTGAGTGTGGAGTCTGCTTGAGATTCTCTCCCTCTCCTGCCCCCCCCCACTCTCTCCCACACATTCTCTCTCTCTCTCAAATAAATAAATAAATAAATAAATAAATAAATAAATAATTTTTAAAAAGATGTTAGGTTATCTTAGATTAGCAAACACCTCCTTAAGTGGGTGTTGTTTGGGGGAAATAAGAATGGAATCTAGGGGTTTGAACTTGATGGTGAGGATAATAGGAGAAAGCCTCGATTACTGAATGGGCACAGGTTCAGTGGGGAGGTGTTTGGGCGTCCAGACAGAGCCTCCCAATGGTGCTTATGTGAACAAGAAAAATGAAAAGTGGCATGAGTGGAAGGTAGACCTTCTAAATCTTCCACTAAGGCAGCTCAACCAGCAGCCAGAAGAGAATGACCTCTCGCCTCTGAGGGACCAGAAGAAGAAGCCCAGAGGGACCGGCCACACGCTCAGAATTTCTAATAAGCATCCTGTTTACTCTTTAAAGTTCTTGTGAATTTCATATTCTTTTTTTTTTTTTAAGATTTTATTTACTTATTCATGAGAGACACACAGAGAGAGACAGAGGGAGAGGCAGAGACACAGGCAGAGGGAGAAGCAGGCTCCATGCAAGGAGCCAGACATGGGACTCGATCCTGGGACTCCAGGATCATGCCCTGGGCCGAAGGCAGGCACCAAACCACTGAGCCACCCAGGGATCCCAATGAATTTCTTATTCTTGTTCACAATGTGTTTGTTTTAATATATTATTTAGGTTACATACTCATTAGATTCTTTAATATTTTCCCTCTCAAAGTTTCAAGTAAAATGTGTGACTTCACACATCCTCACCCAAATTAGCCTTGTACTCTCCAGAGGAATGTGCAAATTTTCAAGCATTCATTCAGGAAATGTTGATGACACACCTCCTATGAACCAGATGCTAGGTACAGAGACGTGAATAACAACCCTTCTCCCTCATGGAGTGGTAGTCTGTATCCAGTCTAAAGAGCATAAATCCTAGAGGGCTGTGCACAAATGTGGGTTAGGAAATATGGATGGAGTCAATTTAACTCAACAATCACTAGGCCTCAAAGGGAAAGCAGAGGGATGCCTGGATGGCTCAGTGGTTGGCTGGGGTCACCATCCTGGGGTCCCGGGATTGAGTCCCATATCGGGCTCCCCGCAGGGAGCCTGCTTCTCCCTCTGCCTGGGTCTCTGCCTCTCTCTGTGTGTCTCTCATGAATAAATAAAATCATAAAGAGAGAGAGAGAAAAAACAGAGTTTGCACCAAGTAAGAGAGGCAGACAGGAAGAGGAGAAAATCAGACTCAAAAAGTGGGCAGAAAACACATAAAGACAGATAATACGTACGATGTAGCTCCTAAAGGATGTATGTCTAAGAGAGAGAAAGAGCACAAAGGAGGTAATAATGGACTCCACAGGGGAGGAGATGTTGCCCCGAAGAGGATTTTAAGGGATGATGAGGAGCTGACGAGGCAGCCGAGAAGGGAAGGGAAGGGAAGGGCAGGGCAGAGAGACTCAGCGTTGAGAAGCAGCGTGGTGTGCCGTGTTTCTTAAGTAAGGAGGGAGTGGAGGAAGAGGCCTGGAGAGATGAGCATGTGCCACATATGGCCCCTTTGTCTGTGACATCAGTACCAGGACTTTATCTGAATGCAGTGGAGAGTCACCAAAACGTTTTTAAACAGAGGAATGAAAGAAATCGAATTTGTTTTCAGGAAGCATAACTCTGGAAACAGTGGGTAGGTTGGTCTCAAGGTGGCTGGAAGACAACTCTGGAGACCAGCGAGCTAGTCAGGCAAGAGATAGTGAGAGTCTGAGGGGACAGCTGCAGGGATGAAGATGACGGTTACAGCAATAAAAATACCAGTGAAGATTCATAAAACTATTGCTATATGCCAGGCACAGTTCTAAGAGCATGATGTGGATTATTTTATTAATTTACTCAGTAAATATTTGAGTACCTACTATATCCCAGACAGAGATCCAAATACAGCAGTGATAAAACCCACAAAAATCCTTGCTCTCATAGAGCTTACATTCTACCGGGGGAGACAGACAATATACAGGCTAAATAAATAAAATTTAGTAGCATGTTAGATAGTGCTAAGAGCTAAGGAGGGAAAAAAAATGCTACAGGAAAAGAAACACAGTGCTGAAGAGGGGTGTGAAAAATTTAGATGGCAGAGCCAGGAGAGGCCTCAATAAAAGGTGAGATTTGAATAGACTTGAAGAAATGAGGGACCTAGCCACAGAGATCTCGGGGAAGAGCCTCCACGCAGAGTGAATAGCACGTGCAAAGTCCCAGAGGCAGGAGCATATATATATATGGTCATTTCCAGTAGCAGTGGGAAGGTTGGTCTGGCAAGTCTCAAGTGAAGGAAGGAAAGAGAAATTAAAGACTTGGTAAAATCAATAATAGGGCCCTAATCTCATTGGACTGTGATAGCTATAATTAGGACTTTGGAGCATCCTGAGCAGAAGAGTGACATGATGGAACTCAATTACCAGGATCATCCCAGATTGCAGGGGACAAGGGCAGGATCAGAGAAATCACCAGTGCTGGGATCCAGGAGAGAGAGGACGACGGCTGAGAACAAAGCAGTTGCAATGCAAGTGGTGAGAGGCAATCAGTTTCTGGTTATAATTTGGGCATCTAGGTGGCTCAGTCGGTTAAGCATCTGACTTCGGCTCAAGTCATGATCCCGGAATCCCCGGATCGAGCCCCAAGTCGGGCTCCCTGCTCAGCGGGCAGTCTGGTTCTCTCTCTCCCTCTGCCCCTCCTCCCAACTCCCGCTCTCTCGCTCTCTCTCTCTCAAATAATAAATAAAATCTTTAAAAAAAATAATTTGAAGATAAAGTCAATAAAAATTGCTGATGGATCAGGTACAGTGTGTGTGTAACATATATATGATCCATGGAGAGAGAGAGAGAAAGAGAGAGAGAGAAAGCCAAAGATATTTCTAATGATTTTGGCTGAGCAGCTGAAAAATAAATGGAATTGCCCTTAACTGACATGGAGAATACTTTAGGAAGAGCAAGTGACTTTTGCAGGGAGGTGGATATCAGGAGTTCAGTTTGGGACCTGTTAGGTTAGAGATGTCAAGCTGGCAGTTAGATAATTTGGGCTGGACTTCAGAGGAGTGGTCTGCATTGGAGAGAAAAACGCAAGGATGATCAGAATGTAGGTGACGTCCAAAGCTATGAGACTAGGTGAGATCAGCTAAGGAGTGAATAATAGAAAAGAGAAGAAGTCCAAGGACAAAACCTTGGGCATGCTGATATTCAGAGGTTGTAGAGTTGAGGAAGAAGAAACTATTATAGGAGATGAAGATGGAGCAGCCAGCAAGGTGGGAAGAAAACCAGGCAAGTGTGCTGTCCTGGAACCAAGTGAAGAAAGTGTTCCAAGGAAGAGTGTCAAGCAAGCCTACAATGCTGCTGATCATTAAGTTAGATGAGGACTGGGAAATAATTACTGGGTTTAGCAAATGGGGTCACAGGTACTGTGTTAAGAGCAGTTTCTGAGTGGAGATTTAAGTAATCACAAGAGGAAAGAAGTTGATGTCTGTGAGTGTGGACCATTTTCTCAAGGAGTTTTGCGCTAAAGAATGAGGGGAATACAAAGTGCCAGATGTAGAGCTGGGGTCAAGAGAGATTTTTCTTAAAATGGGAGAAATAACAGCATGTTTGCAGGTTGATGGAAATGACCTTGTAGAAATGGAAAAACTGATGAAGAAAGGAGGGAGAATTTAGTAGTGAGAGGGGTGGGCTCTAAGGCGCTAGGGGTGAGTTGGCCTTAGCTAGGAGCCAACTTCAGGGATACAAGCAGGAGAGCACAAGAACACAAGCACAGAGAGTTGCTTTACATTTAAATTAGTTCAACATTAAATAAAATTTAAAATTTGTTTTCTTCAGTTGCACTAGTCACATTTTGAGTATTCGGTAACCACTTGTGACTGAGGCCCTATCAGAAAGAGTAGAGAAAACATTTCCGTGTTTTCTTGGCAGGAGTTCTCTTGGACACTGCTTGTCTAGGGTAAGGCCATGGGAATGAGTAGCTGAGGTCAGGTGGGTAGAGGACAGGGTCATTGGAAGAGAAGTCAAGGTGCTGGAAAGCTGATGCATGGGTCCTTGGAGATAGCTAAGACTCAAGATGGGGTAATACTGGGAAAGTGAAGGTGAGACAGATTAAAATAATCAAAATGTGGTCACAATAACTGGAGATTGTTACAGTCTGTTGATAAGATCATCAAAGCTGAGTGAGCGTGGTCTAGAGGCAGCAAGGAGGAACAAGAGGAGCCCCATCCCCCCATCTCAGCCCCAGGGGAGAGATCCAGCCACCACTGCACAGGGCCATGGGGAAAGCAGCGTCCCTAGGGGACAGAGCCAAGTTTCAGTTGGGGAGGTGAGAGGAACACTCAGAGAAGCGATAGAGGGAAAGGAAGATTTTGCTGATGACTGACCCAAGTTCCAGAGGGCAGAGGTTGGAGAGGAACACCGGGTGAGGAATGCCAGATGAGGTCAGGAAACAGGGTGGGCGGGGGAGAGGGGGTGCACCCTGGGTGGCACAGGGGTTGAGTGTCTGCCTTTGGCTCAGGTCATGATCCCAGCGTCCTAGAATCGAGTTCCACATTGGGTTCCCCGCAGGGAGCCTGCTTCTCCCTCTGCCTATGTCTCTGCCTCTCTCTCTGTGTCTCTCATGAATAAATAAATACAATCTTTTAAAAAAGAAAGGAAATAGGGTAGGGACTAGACTCTTGAGGATGAGAGGTCACTTGAGAGTCCTGGGTCTTAGAGGATAGAGGACATGGTGAGTCAGTCCTGAGGCTCACATGGCAGATTGGCAGGGACCAAGGGATCTTGACAGGAGCTGGACAGGTTCTGGGATCCTCCTAGATGGCTGCTGGGGAAGGTGTGATAGTGGCACAGGGGTAGCCTAAGACTGGGCATTCTCCTGGCTGCTGCCTCACAGTAGCCTTATTTATCCCCACAGCACTATGAAAAGTATACAGTTGTTATCCCGATTGTACAGAAGAAGACATATTCAGAAGGCAGGTAGGATATAAAATGAACAGGACTTGGTGGATGGAGGGCCTTAATTTGCAGACTGAATCTGGCCTTAATCACTGGTGAGAAAGTTGAGAAGGGAATCTCTTTGGATGTGAAATTGGAGGAGACAGAGGGTCTGGGAAGCGGATTCCCAGATTCCTGTTGAACAGGTTTGGAGTGGCAGGTGCAAGCAGGGGGTGTTGACAAATGGAAATGAGTTGAAGATGCTCACAAATACACAAGTAGACCTGGCTCTTGTGTCAGGGCAGGAGAGGTTGATTTGGAAGTCAGCAGTTCAAGCCAGAGCAGAGTTCTCAGTCTCAGGTCTTCCCAGGTAGAGGTCTTACTACCACAGGGAAAGCGGAATTGTTTTCTAAGGGTGAGAAACAAGAAGAGATTAGAAGTGGATTTCAATTTAGGAACTTGACAAAATTCCAGCTGCTGCCCTCGAACTATCCATATAATCGTGCTCTGAAGGATTCTATCTCAATTTTATTGCTGATGCAAGGCTTATGCTTTTGAAATATTGCTTTAACAGTGACCTCTAGTGTTATAAAGAGATCTCTGCTAACAGACTGAGGCAGGCTGAAAAAAAAAATTTCTTAACCTAAGAATCATTGCAGAGATTCATTTTGCCAGAAGGTACCTTAATAAATTATTCAGCCCAGCTTTCTCCCTTTAGGGAGGACATCACTTGGACAATTCCAGGTCACTTCCCTTCAAGGCAGATGTAATGGAGTTTGAGAAAGTTCAGAGAATGGTAACTAGAGTAAACAAGGAGGGAGATGTATTTTCTTGCAAGAATACATTTTTTTTAAGATGAAAAGGAATACACCACAGACTAGAAAGCTGTTGCATCTAAAACTCCAAGCTAATAGAACAAACGGATCTCCAAGTGCAAGATCTAAAAGGCACCCCTTTGAAACTGAGGAGGTTGCTTTAGCATAATATTGGCTACAACTTTGGGCCATTTATTTTGTACCAGGTACGCTGACAGCCACCCCTAAGGTAAGAACTTTTATTATCTCCATTTTACAGATAAGGAAACCAATGTAGAGCAATCAGTTAATTAACCAAAGCAGCACAGCTGGAAGAGGGCAAAATCCAGAAGGGAACCCAGGCTCTTCCATTCCAAGTTTGTGCTTCTAACCTATAAATGCAACAACCCTTTAATAACAAGAATGCTAGTTTAGAAATAGGATACACGTGAATTAGTAAATTGGCAAAAGCTAAAAACATAAATTTGTTCAAGAAAAGTGTGGATGTGAACATGGCAGTTTGGGAATACAGAGGATCTTTTCTGGCATGGGAAGGGGGCTATCTTTCTTTTCCTACCCAGAGTTCCTTGGTCCTAGCAAACTCCTGATCTGACCCCATGTGCTGGTTCTCATGTCCTTATTAAGTACCACATCTATGGGCCTTCAGAGAGGAGACTCCATGCAGACTGAGCCCTGCACTCAATGTTTAAGAATCCTCACTCGCAGAAAAAGATTTTATGTCTACTGGAAATCCCCCTTGTTGATGCTCATTTTCTTTTATTCTGTCATCAGTGAAGATGGAAAGAGTTGACCGTAATCCTGTCTAGCCTTTTCTATAGGTGAGCACCATTGTTAAGTCACTCTCCAGCCTTCTGGTCTATCTGCCTTTGAAATACATAATCCTCATCCTTTTGAATATGACCACAGGTATCATTGTCTACCTTGAGGCTTGGATGCCTCCTACAGGAGTATTTCCAATCTTAAAGAGATGCTTGTACTTATGGACTTAATAAACTATAAAATGTCTTCCTCCATAATGTTTATACGACGCCTCTTATTTTTAGAGGACTTCTATATACCTTACCTGGCTTGATTCTCACTTGTGTGTCCCTGTTTAACAGAAAAGAAAGTGAGGCTCCAGAAAGTGAAGTGATTTGCCCAAGGTCCCCTAAGGGGATAGTGGAAAAAATAACAAGGTTGTCAAGAAAAGATAGTGCATGGTGTCTGATGACTCAGAAAACTAGGGACAACTTTTAGAAGGCATGTAAGGTTGAAAATAATATCTTTGCCTTTTCTGTTTATTTTGGTAGCGATCAGCATCTAGCCATATAAATATCCATTAACCCAAAGCAAACCAAATTACAGCCTCCCTATCTGCTCATCCTCAGTACTTTCATCGTGAGACTAGAGCCTAGAGCCTTTCCTTAAACTTCTAGGAGAAGTGGGATCAGAACTGTGGGGAAAAAAAAATGAACTGTGAGACAAGACATTTTTGTTGTGTTTAAGTCACCCAGCCATAGCAGACCAGGAAAGTCATTAGCTGCCAACTCAGGGCCAACTCAATAGCTGCCAACTCAGAGCCGCCTAATGGTTATTATGGTGCCCGTCACTGTTTCGATCACTCTACATGTATTGACTCATGTCAATGTAATCTTCACAAGGACCCTACGAGGTGGGGGCTAGTTCTACCTCTTGTTTACAGATGAGAAAGGAAGCATAGAAACATTAAATAATTTGCTCAAGATCATTCGGATGGCCCTGGTAAATATAAAGGCAAAGTTTAAGTAAAAGTCATCTAAGTTCTGCTGTTAAGCAGTATTCGTTATGGACTATGACCTATTAGGACGATGTAGGGAGGCAGGACAGATATGCTTCCTTTGACACATGAGAAATTTGGATCTCAGCGAGGTTCAGTTATTCAGCGTTGGCTGCACAGTGAGGTGGGGCTGGTATCCATCAGCACCCATCAGTGTGGCCATATCAATCATTAAAAAGATAAATGTTTCTCTACAGGTTAGCAATGGCTGCTGCCCCAGCTCCTTCAGAATCCCACATCATCCCTACTTGGGACCACCCTCCCTGCAAGCCCTCCAGATCTGCCTGCATCCTGGCAACTCTAGGGGTCCCCACACTAGTGGTGGCTGGCTCAGCCCTGGCAGGCTGCTCTGCTGGGAACTGGTGTGGAATGGGGGTGGTGTGCAGAGGCAGGGCAGGAGGCCAGAGAGGACAGCCCAGGACAGGAGGCCTTAAGGTGTGTCTGCTGCATAGCTGGTTGGAATTAGTATCCAAAAGACAAAAATAGGGCTCGGGTACAGCAGAGAACATATTTTCTCCTCTGTTTTTACATTAGCTGGAGGAACTCCAGTGTCTAAGCAAGGAAACAGCTCTGTTTGTGGTGTGATGATACCCTGAGGAATTTAGAGGGCCAGCATTTGGGGAGAGCCAGAGGGCTGGAAAGGAAGACTAAGGGATTTCCCTCCTTTCTAGTGGTGGATACATGATGATTTGTACTCATGAAACCCTCCAGTGCAGTGCTGGGCCCTTACCTGGTGCTTAGTAAGTATGTGTGTACTTTCTTGACTGATTAAAGTATGATGTGAGCTGTTTTAAAAAGAGCAGTGAGAGTCTGCCTTCAGCCTTAAATTTAGTAGGGGATTACTATAGCTCCAGAGCAGACATACAGGGGCCAGGGTCACCAAATAAGGAGACATTGTTTTGGTTAAAAAGAGAGAGAGTCTCTGAAGTGGGCCAGTAATTATATACACCGGTGGCAAATGCCTATATACTGATATAAGAGGATGAAAATTAAGAGCGTAAATGTCTTAGAAAAAGACCTGAACATAACTGATTCATCCAAACATAAACCCACTGAGCCGGTTCTGAGCCTCCTCAGGCATTACATGTGGGAAAGAGCAGCAGACAGGGCACCCATGTGCCTGTACAAACACACTCCTGCTAGTTGTCAGGCCACAAGGAAGCAAACCGAAGCAAAAAGCAGGACGAATGGCCCAGGGTGAGAGAAGTCAAGATGATGAAGAATGACCCACAGATGGAGCCTGAAAACCAGTAAGGGGGTTGGTCAACAAAGAGATTAAAGTGTCACTTGGTCAACAAAGAGATTCCACACAGAATCTCTTGCTTAATGTAACAACCTGGTTCCCCGCAAAGGCTATTGAAGACAGAGAATTGAGTCATAAAAAGCAAAAGATGTTTGGATGACTTTCCTGGTCTGCTATGCCTGGGTGACTTAAACACAACAAAAATGTCTTGTCTCACAGTTCTGGGGGCCAGAAGTCCAAAATCAAAGTGAGTGGAGGCTCCCAGGGCCTCCAGCTGCCCAGCCTCAGCTAAGAGTCACTGGATAGGAGTTCCTTTTAGGTACCTAGATCCCACCCCACAGATTCTTTAGGACCCAGGAATAAGGACAGCATCAGAGCTCAGTAAACAGGCTTCAGTTTACACAGAACATTCCAGATTGAGGGAAATTCCATTAAGAGCATTATTCCAGTTTTGTTGACAAATCTGTGAGAAACAGAGTTTAATAGAAAATGATAAAGGTAAAATATGAAAATAAATTGAACATTTATATTCTACTTTGTGGTAGCCCATTGAATATATAACCACAAGCATCAAACTAATGATTATATGCAATGTCATCCTGTAAAATAAGATTTCAGGTTGCAATTCTTCTAAATGCAAAAGTGTTGTGTATATTTGTAAAAAAAATATATTTCATCTGTGTTTGTTGTCAGGCTACCAAGTGTCCTTTAGGCTATGCCCTTTTTACTATTTGGATGTCAAATTCTTATTTCCTTTATGGAATAATAGTTAAAATAAATTTCTACCTCACAAAATATAAAGGGGGAACCTTTCTGTTGGATCTGTACTTGAAAAAAATATTCATTGAATATATCTTATATTTCAATGATTTATTAATCGATTGCCTAGAAACAGAACAATCTCAGAAATATGTTTTAGAATATAAAGGTATTTATTTCACTCTAAGAAAATCTGCCATTTTTAAAAAGTCAGACTCAAAGAATACATTCATTACATAATTTATTTAAATAATTTAAAAGTCAAACTTAAAGAATACGTTCATTACAATATTATCACCTGCGTTGTTTTTCTTTAAGGTTAAGAGTTTGCACTTGGAGAAATACACCATAGATGTCCTTTTATACAACAAACTCCGAAAGTGCATTTATAATATGATTTCATCTTATACTTAAATCCAAAATTTCAAGAATATAGACATTTTGCAAATCAAATCCTACCCCTTTTTCCCCAGAGGCAGCTGTCAGTAGGCGAGCTATCCCAAAGGCACTTTAAGATCAGGCAAATAGGGTGGCTGGAGAGGTGGGAGCCATACCCAGACTGGACAAGGTCATTCTGCCCAGGACATTGGCTTTTCCTTTTCCTAGGCCTTTACTCTGACTGACAGCCATGTGACAACAGCTGAGAGCAACGGCAGGGTCACTAGATCCTTATTACAATAGCCTTTGAATGACAGAAGACTTGTCTTGCTTCAGATGGAAACTCTCAGCTCTGTCATTTAAAGGAAGTATTGAGTCCCTACTCTGTCCAAGTTGCTCCAAGGGGAATAGCATACAGTCTAATAGTATGCTTTATCTTCACTACCTCCTTGATGCTTCTCTTGTGCAATTATTTCTGTGCTTCCTTCCCTGTATGCTTAGGGAAAAAAAGATAAAAGTTTCAGATGCCTTACTAAGAACTGGTTTTGTCAGCTGCTTAGAATTAGAAAAGCACTATGTCATGTTTTCTTCTTCTTCTTCTTCTTCTTTTTTGTCGAGCTTTTAGAAATCACGGTCTTATTCATTGTATTTAAAATGTTTTGAATGATAACCTGAGGCCTTGTTTACCAATAACCCAGTATAAAGTCATATTCTTAGAAATACATATGTAACATATCTGATTTTCTTTCTAGTCGGCTCTCATGGAAAGTTAACTGTGCACTGACATATGGGGGTGCAGGTATATGCATATCTCTGGCTGATTCCCAATGGCATTTTTTATCTGCCTCCATGGAGAGACACAGTTTAATATCATGCATCAAACTGCTTGAGTCCTGCATCCCAGAGAAGGAGTTGGCACAGACACAAGGATGGCAAGAGTCTAAGAAGATGAAAACACCAGTTTCTTTTTGGTCTTTCTTGTGCTTCTGCAGTTCATACACAAAATATATTACGTCCTTGGAAACGTCCTTTTCCCCCTCTCCCCTCCTATCATCGTGTCAGAGTCTAATATATCATACTGTAAGCCAGATATAGGCATCCTTTTGGATTGAGCTGGCCAGTAAATTAACTTATGCTAAACGGCTGTCTGCCCATGACTGTCAGCCCTATCATCCTTGTCTCCTTTTCCCTTTCCCAGACATTGCATTTCACTGTGGATGACATTTCATTTCATTCTCAATACTATTTCATCTCCTAGCAATGTATGAAATTCTTCAGTGAACGGAATACTCATTGACCCTTCTGAAACTGACAAGGATACTTGCGCACTCCAAATAGGTTCATGATACAACACTGTTGGGCTTCTTTTCCAGTCTCTTCCAAGCTAGTCTACACTTCAGAGTTCCTAAAAAGGATCACCTGTGCTACCTGTGCTTGACTTTCAAACTGAACTTAAGCCTTCATTACAGACACCCACCTTCAAGGTTTAGTGGTCACAGGAAGGACCTTTGCGGGCTAGTGAGCAGAGGTCATCTAGGAATGAGAAATCAATAGATATTTCCTAAGGACTTGCAGTGTGACCTTGGATGTTGGGCAGATCGCATAACCACCTTAGGAGCATGTGATTTCTTCGTGCCTTATGAGAAGAGATCCGTATTCTTAGCATAGCAACTTTCTGGAAGTCTTCTACAAATATACTAGGGTTCTAAGTTCTCCTTATCTCTTTAGTTCCAGATACAGAATCACTTTTTCACACAACTCTTTATTGAGGTCCTACTAAGTGCCCAAATATCTGTTAAGTGCTGAGAATACAATGCTGAAAAGGTAGGTATGGCTGGTGATCTGGTTGATGTTTCTTTTTTTTTTTTTTTTTAATTTTTATTTATTTATGATAGTCACAGAGAGAGAGAGAGAGAGAGAGGCAGAGATACAGGCAGAGGGAGAAGCAGGCTCCATGCACCGGGAGCCTGACGTGGGATTCGATCCCGGGTCTCCAGGATCGCGCCCTGGGCCAAAGGCAGGCGCCAAACCGCTGCGCCACCCAGGGATCCCCTTGATGTTTCTTTAGTGCAATTGCTTTCACACTTCTCAGAGCTGGTGGTCTGGTTGAGGAGCTGGATAGAGAAAATTATCAAGAAAAGGGGATGGAAAGAAAGTACAGAATGCTGTGGGAGCACACAGAATAAGCCCTTATATGGATCTTGGGAATTAGGAAAGTCTTTTGGAGGAAGCAATATCTGAGCTGAGACCTGAGGTAAGCAGGATTTAGATTAGGGGATGTGAGGGGACCATGTTAAACTCTTCTGTGGATTACTCACTCACTCACACATACCCGCATGGTTCTCTAAGTATAACTGACATCCTACTATTTCATGCTCTCCTGAAATCTGAGATGCAGGGACTGGGTCCATCGCCCAGTCTCTACAGCTCAAGCCTGTCCTCATCCACTCCTGGCATTATAGATCAGGAGCTCCTCTGAGAAGAAACAGCTATGTCTTTTGTAGAGCAGCAGTTGGCAAAATGCCAAGAACAAACACTTGTAATAGTTTCTAATCTGATGTATGACTCATTTCATTGGATCCTGGCAATTTATTACCCTCATTTAATAGATAAAGAAACTGAGGCTCAGAGAAGTTCACTGACTTGACCATAGTCTCATAGTTTATAAATGGAAAATTGGGACTCAAATCAGGAGTCAGAAGTTAAGAGGGGTTGGTATTTGTAAAATGCTTTGAATAGTGTCTGTATCATAGTAGGTGATACATGGGGAGGGGTTAAGGAAATCATGAAAAATGTTAATAAAATAGGCTTCCTGACTCCAATAACAAAGCTTTTTCTCTTGATCACAATGGTTTCTCTTGTATCCTGTGGAGTAGGAGAGTTCTTTGGGGGCTTATTAGGAGTCACTTTAGGGACTTTAGGAGAAGATAGAGACTTTGGGCTTGAAATCCATCCTACCCTACCCCATGCTCCCAGCCCGAATAGTTCCCAGAATAGTTTATTTGCTTGAAGACTTTCCTGTGGGGAGGAAGAGAGCAGCCTCACCAGTAATATAATGTGCATATATTCTATGATTACTATCTGAGGGTGATGGTGGAGTTATTGGGAAATTGCAACCTAAATACGAGAAAGAGAATCAAGAGCTTCTAATTTCCAAATACATTAAGTCCCATGGGGGAGAATAGGTGCTATCAGGTGGATCACAGACAGAAGTAACCTTATTTCCTGTAAGAGAGAGACCTGGAACTTTTAAATTCGAGAGAATTATATTTTAGCCTTAAGCCTTTCACCAGCTGTGTGAACCCCAGTTTTGTCATTGGTAATAATGGAGCTTACAAATCATTTTTACAGGAATATTATGATGAGGCCCTTGTTTTCAGTGAATATCCCCAATGCCTAGAACAGTACCTGGCATGTAGTAGGCATTCAGTAAATATTTTTTGAATGAATGAAATGACAATTATAATACTTTCTAGCCCAGCATCTGGCTCATGGAAGATGCTTTATTTTCTTTCTGGGAAGATGAATCAACTGGATAAAATTGAGAATTTGAGGGAGGTGAGCAGTAGAAATAGTAATAAATAACATTTGCTCTGTGTACTAGGTATGACTACATATTCATATTAATTCTGTGCCCTAAAGAATGTTATTTAACTTCTCTCTGCCTCAGTTTGCACATCTACAAAGTGGAAATAATACTAGCTCTGACCCCATAGCTTTGTTGTGATCATGAAATCAGTTAATCCACACATAATTATTGGAACAATTCCTTGTACATAGTAAGTACTCAGTGTGCTGTAACTGTGATCAGGTTGTGAAATCTCAAGTCCTCCATGTTTAACTAATGTGCTGTTCTTCTGAGTTCAACAAATAGATGCTTTATGAGTTCTATGATGAGATCAATATAGGCAGTAGGAGTATTTACCAGAGGACACAGGATTTAAGCTGGGCCTTCGCTAAATTTGGTTGGGCAGAGTGGAGTGGGAAGGCATTCCAGGGAGGAGGGAGATACATACCTGGGAATGGGGTTAGAATCATCCTCTAACTTTATGCTTAAATTCTAGTTTGAATGTTCACTGGTTTCCCCACCTGTAAAATCATGATACTATCTGCCCAGGGTAATTGCTATTCTGATGTTTATGAACATAAAGTGCTTAGCACAGTTCCAGGCACACCATAAGCACCCAGTATAGTATATCATCATCATCATCATCATCATCATCATCATCATCTCATCATCATCTTCTTCTTCATGATAAAAGAAATGGAAGGGCAGAGATTGAAGTTTGTGAGACAGTGAGAAAACCAGCTGATTCCATCCAAGAATTCAGCTAGCCCTGACTCCTCAGAATCTATCATTAACTTAGAGATTTTTCACCTACATCAGACCTTATTAATAGCACAAATTTTCTTTAAGTGGAACCTCAAGTCTTAGTGGCTTGCATTTGGGGCAGGGGAGTGGGAAGTGGGTTTGAGTATACTACTTAGGATAAATGTTGTACTTAAATTGGTAAATATTAAAGTTACTGTGAAACTGAATTATTGGAAAGTAAGCCAAATAGTGAGTTTAGTGGAGAGGTGGTTTGTTCTTTCTTCACACCCTTTCCTGCAGGCAGAGTTGTGCTGCTTTGAAGTCACTTGTGGCTGCTGGGGCAGGCAGCAAGGAGAAACATGAGCCACATTACTTTCCAGCCACTCCTTGACATGCTCGATATAAACTTCTAGCTCCCAAAATAATTTTCTTGACCTCAGTGCTCTCTGGGACTCTGGTGATCCTCACTTGATCCTTTCATACTAGCTATCCGAGATATTTTACATTCGAAAGCATGAGTCGAGGACTGACTTTCTTTTTATGTCTATGGCAGGAATTGATATTTTAATTATTTGTAAAGTTTCGAGGATTATATGCACATTCAGAAAGGAAAAGCATTTAGAATGGAAGGGCAATTGGAGCTTTATGTAATCAAGGATGGAAGTTGGTGGCTTTATCTACAACCTGCACCAGCCCTAGGAGAATCAAGAGACTCATCTTCCACAATCTACATTTGGAAGCCTTGTAAATGGACTTTCTTTATATCTGACACAGAAAATATCCAACTAAAAATCTTTGGTAATTCTTCCAGCCTGGATTGATTACCCTGCACTTCACCTAAGCTCACACCATGCTCTTCCCTGTACTCTGGGAATTCTGTTGTCACAGGGATTGGACACTTAGCATATAACGGCTTGCATCAGCTGGTGTGTTTATTCTCTATTCTTACCTGGATGGCAAAATCCAAGGGTAGAGACCAGGTCTTTAACTCCTCTACCTCACTCCCCACAACCTAAGGCAAGACTGCAGAGAAGGCTCTCAAAATATTTTACCCCTATGTGACATTCTTCCTCCCGGTTCTGAAATAGCTCTGCTAATAATGCTTGTATGACTGAATCATTATTTTCTTTGCTCTGAAAATAGAACACAAGTCATTCCTGGGATGTTAGCTTGGAGTCTGTAACTCTCAGTGATTAAAGCTTGTTGTTTCTGATGCTTCAGTAGAGGACACTGTCAGAGAGTGTCGCAATGAGCCAGTCCTGGCTCTAGAGGTTCAGCCTGGTACACATTCTGGACTCTGTGTTCACCTTCTAGAGAGTACAAGTCCTCAGACTGTCCTATTTATTAGTTGGATTTGGCAAAGGGAGTTAATTCCTTGTAAAAAATATACAAACAAGCTATTAAAAATAACATTCAAAGAAGATAGCTAAAAAATAATGTGCAAAAGAAGAGGAAATTGCTTAACTCAAATGCAAGTTTAGAAAAAGAATTCTATTAAAATGTCTTTAGGTATTGACTGGAAACATTGAAGTGTTTAAAAAAACAAGAGTCAGATGTGGGATGTGAGCCCAATCTCCTCAGAGACTGAGTTTTTTTCTTTTTAAAGAAAAGAAATATATATATTTCTTTAAGAAGAATATATACATATAATATGTATAGCTTTTAGTGATGAAGACTATATATGATGGGAAGGTGAAGCAGGGTTTCTTAATAGTGAATCTTCTGACATTTTAAGCAAATTTTACATACATGTCCTTTTTTCTGGAGAAAATCCAGTTTTATTTGGATTCTCAAAGGGGGCTATTAATCAGAAGAGATCTAAAAGCATGGGTGTTTTTCCTATCCATTACTCTGAGCTTAACAGGAAGGATGAAGACCCTTCCAAATTACCTTTATTCCAAGTACATCTCAAGTCTTGATGCATTTCTCATCTATTTCCAAGTAAATTTTAAAAACCTCTAACAGTCTCAAAATGAAAAAGAAAAAAAATCCATCGGTAGTATTTATTCAGAGGCTAAAACATGTACCAATCCCATGGGCCTACGGAGCATGACAAGGATTTCTGAAGTTGCTCTTGAGAGCTTTGAACATCTGCAGCCCTTGTAGAAGTGGGACTGCTAAGTTGTCAAAAAAGTGTTAGCTTTTTAGCTTGCCTGATTAAAAATGTAGTATCATTGCCCCTATGTCCCACAGAAATCACTAGAACTACTTAATAGATTCCCATATGGTGAAACCATTCTCTGGGCAGTTAATTAGGAACTGTGCCTTTCCTAGATTCAAAGAAGGTTTCAAACTGCTCAGCACAATATGTCTATTACACACATTATTGAAAGTTAAAATTTTTTTTTTTTACCTAAACTTGTGGGAAAAATTCTTACAGAAAATAAAAAATCAAAAGACCATCCTCCAACCGAGGCATCATGTGAGATAAATTTAGTTTTTAAGAAGTCTGGTTTCTTGTTAATTAGATATATTGGAAGTAAAGCGCTGTGAGAAAAGTATGTTTTCAGTGGAAGTGATTTTAAAGATTCCTACTCCTGTTAATGTGTTCATCATAAAGCAGCGAATGACACTTCTGGCTGAGAATAGTGGTCACTCCAGTGACAAGAGTATTTGGAGAGGTCAGCAAATCATTCTAAAAATATTTTCTCTATCTTTTATGCTAAGGATAGCTGAAGAATAGGATTAAAATGCCAAAGAAAATATGCCCAAATAAAAAATTAGAGGAAAGAACCTTGCCTGTGATGACTTACCTATGCTAAAACATACTTTTTACTCTTCCTTCTTGACTCCTGAACCGTCTGTTGTATAGAATAGCATATCTTGGTACTACACTAGACAAGAAAAAAAAAAAAAGGAGGGGTAAATCATTTATTAGAGAATCCTTTTTTTAAAATAAACATTTATTTTGTCTTTTGTCATTTTTTTTCTCTTTATGTGTTTTTAAATCCCCCTTTTGAGGGTTGAACCTTAAAATATACAGCTTTTAGGTGGATTACTTATTTTTCTTTTAATAGTGCTGAAGATGTGTTATTCTATGTGAGATGTTAATTGCCCGTGAAGCTGTCTGAGAGCATTGGCCCAAATATAACTCAAGCTGTCCCATGAAAAATCACACCTCAAGACAGAGAGTTAGGGAAACCCTGGCTATTATTCTAACTGTGCTTCTTTATTATGCATTATAGTTAAACGTATCTATAGAGAAGTGGCAGAAAGGGAATCAAGAATGTCGCGAGAGACTCTTGAAATCAATTGTTTTTGTAAGGATATATGTCTTATAGTATGACCTCACCTCTTTGTTGCATATATTTATTCTTTACTTCTCAGTTGTAATTTATATTATTAGCACAAAGGAAACGGCGTCACTATTTCACCATCTCTAGAGGGACTAAGACTGGCATCATCCCTGCAAGGTGATCACCAAGCAAAGTATTGGCCTCTGCTGTCAGAGGAAGGAAGACTTCCCTGAGCAGGTGTGAAAAGGGAGGACAGCAAACATAAGCCCTAGGCCCAGGCAATGGACATTGCCCATTCTGGTGCTCATTCCAGTGGGGTCTGCACAGTCTGCAAAGCCAACTCAGCTCTCATTGTTCTTGACCTTCAAAGAATGTCCCTCCCAGTGATCTAGGCTGTCACCTTCCTCATTATCTTGTGGCCGTGTTGATGTCTCTGCTCTCAGGCTTTTATCTCTTTTCTCCCTGTGGCAGGGACTGCTTTTTTTTTTTTTTTTTTTTTTTTTCAGGGACTGCTTTTTATCTTGAGACTCCACTTCCTTCAAATTCCATTTTCTTGCTAACATTTTGAGTATGTTCTAAGTCTCACTACTCTGCTTTGGCCTAGGCTTTGGAAGACCAAGACGGAAGATGTCTTTTCCTTCTACATTTTTTCTATAAATGCTTACCCAGCCCCGACTATAGGACAGTCCCTGCAAGTCCTGGTCTCTACCTACCTCACCACAATTTTCTTCACTCTAGATTCTTTCAATTCCTTAACCCATTCGGACTCCTTCTCTTTCAGAGCCGTTGTCCAGAATGGTCTTCTCCTCTCCTCTCCTTTGCCTAGTGAACTCCTACATAACATTCAAATCTTGGGTCTCAGCTCCTGACACTTCTTCAGTGACTCCTCCCTGACCTTAAGACTACATCGAATTCCCATGTTATATGATTTTAGAGAAACAGGTACTGCCCCTTCAGAGTATTTATTGCATTCGCAATTTTATGGTTGTATCATTTTTTTAAAAGATTTTATTTATTTATTCATGAGAGACACAGAGAGAGAGGCAGAGACACAGGCAGAGGGAGAAGCAGGCTCCACGCAGGGAGTCTGATGTGGGACTGGATCCCAGGACCTGGGATCACACCCTGAGCCAAAGGCAGACTCTCAACTGCTGAGCCACCCAGGCATCCCTGTATCATTATTTAATAGTGTCTGCCTCCACCACTGATTCCATAATGGCAGGGAATTGTTTTCAGTCTCACCATTAAATCCTCAGTGCCTAGCCTAAGGACTGTGATAGGTTCTTGTGGGATAAACAGTCATTTATCCCTTACTAGAGTATCTTTAGAGTCACTAGGATTGAATCAATTTTATTTGGAAAATTCCTAGAGCAACTATATTAATTAGGTAAAATTAACCTGGATTTCCTAGGATTTTGTATGATTTCTCTAACAGAATGAATGTGACACGACAATGATCAGATTTGGAAGAAAAAGTCTCAGAGTTGAAGTTCTACAGCCTAAGTATAAGTAGATGATATAAAAGATTGTTAGCCTTGTAGTAGATTTAAATTGTATACCCTACAGCTCAGGAATGCAAAAATAAATTTTCAAAAATATAAGCTTTGAGGGGCACCTGGGTGGCTCAGTCAGTTAAGCATCTGCCTTTGGCTCAGGTCATGATCTGGGGTCCAGGGATCAAGCCCTGCATTGGGCATTCTGCTCAGCAGGGAGGCTGCTTCTTCCTCCCCCTCTGTCTGCCACTCTCCCTGGCTATACTTGCTCTCATATACTCTATCTCTCCCTCTCTCTCTCTGTCAAATAAAATCTTTAAAAAAAAAAAAAAAAGCTTTGATGGACACCTGGTGACTCGGTTGAGTGTCCAATTCTTGATTTTGGCTCAGACCACGATATCAGGGTCATGGGATGAGCCCCATGTCAGTCTCTACACTCAGTGTAGAGTCCCTCTTCCTCTGCTTCTTGTCCTGCTCGCGCTCTCTCTCTTTCTCTCTCACATAAATAAATAAAATCTTAATAAATAAATAAATAAATAAATAAATAAATAAATAAAAAGCTTCAGTGTGCCTGGGTGGGTTGGTGGGTTGAGTGATCAACTCTTGATTTCGGCTCAGGTCATGATCTCAGGGTCATGAGATGGAGCCCCAGGTAGGGCTCATCACTGAACATGAAGCTTGCTTGGTATTCTCTATCTCCCTCTTCCTCTCTCATTCCCCCACTCCCTGTTTCCAGGGGGCAAGTGTGCCTAATCTCTCATTTAAAAAAAAAACAAAAAACAAAAAACAAAAACCCTTCGTTTCCCACAAGTCCCCATTTCCATTCAGCAGCAAAAAAACAACAGATTTCATCTTTTCATGTAAATATAACTGTCTTTTGGTTTAAGACTTCATTTCTTAGAATTGATTCAGACATCATAAGATTTAAACTCTTCCCCAGAATTATCTCTTGATGCAGGTGCAAGATGT
Source organism: Vulpes vulpes (assembly GCF_048418805.1). Classification (NCBI taxonomy): domain Eukaryota; kingdom Metazoa; phylum Chordata; class Mammalia; order Carnivora; family Canidae; genus Vulpes; species Vulpes vulpes. The sequence continues at coordinate 88,141,997 of NC_132789.1, forward strand.
TGTTATGAATAGCAAAGGTATTACAAAAAATTAAACTAGTCAATACGTAAGAGGGCTTTCCCCTTAGGAAAAAATATGATTAGATCCTTGCCTCTACCATACATAAAATGAATTTAAACATGAAAACAAAACTTGTAAGCTAGTAGAAGAAAATATAAGAATATTTCATGGCTTTCAGGAAGGAACAAGAAAAATAAAATTAGTATAAAGAAAGAAAAATTAAGTGATTTCTATTTATAACTGATAATGAAAAGATCTGACTGGAAAACAGACTTGAATTTATAAGAAACTTTGGTAGTGTAACTACATATAAACCAGTCAAAAATCATTCACTTTTTTTAGTAGTAATCAGAAAATTGAAAGGAAAATATTCCATTTGCAGTAGCAACTAAAGTATAAAATACTTAGGAATAAATTAAGAAAGTAAAGCATGTATATGGTAATCTGAAGTAAACATGATAATGTTAATTATGTAAATTGGTAGATATTTGTAGTATATGTACTTTTCTGTACTTTTTAAAAAATTTAGAGTATGGGACGCCTGGGTGGCTCAGCGGTTGAGCATCTGCCTTCGGTCAGGGCCTGATCCCCGGAGTTCTGGGATCGAGTCCCACATCTGGCTCCTTGCAGGGAGCCTGCTTCTCGCTCTCATGTCTCTGCCTTCTCTCTGTGTCTCTCATGAATAAATAAAATCTTAAAAAAAAAGAGTTTGAGGATGTCAAATTAATGATTAACACTCTTGTGATATCATACATGAGGTTTTTCCCTAAGTTTATTGTTGGCTGACTTTACATTTATGTAAGAAATTAACGTAAGCATAAGCCATTGCATAAGTCTGAGTCTTGTCATTATTTCCTTTATTTCGTTTTCTTTTTCAGTAACTAATTTGTTGGTTTAATTGAATTTAGTAATTAACTGTTCATTACATGAATAATATGAAATTCTCTTACTCACTTTTGAGTGTACAAGTGAGGCAATCATTTCTGCAAGAGTTAAGAAACATCACCATTCTAGAGCTTTTTGGGAGAATGGTTCCTCAACTAGGCAGGTAGTGACATGAAAGTGGCTCTTATCTCTATGCTGAGTTACCTATTTTGCAACGTAGAAAATAAGGCTTGGTATCAGCCAATAACACAGGCAGTGACTTTGCATTAACAAAGAGAGTTCAGTGGCATACAAAGAGGAAGTTAGGGAGAAACAAAACAAACAAAACAAAAACCCAATCTTTGTTAACAAATACAGGAAACAAGACTATCTGTAACTTTGCATTTAGTTCTCCAATTGAGCAAATATTTATGTATCAATAGCCTGTTTGTATTTAATAGGTACTGTTGGGAAGATATACGTAAAGGGATTATACAACAGCCCCACCTTAAAAACAAAACAAAACATGATTTTATTGGGTTTGATAACTAAGAAAAAATACGTAAAAATGGAATGAAGTGGGGCTCTTGTCCTTTCAATTTTTCCCCAACATATTGGCTAAGAGTTCTCTGAACAAGGAAGCTGACTTCTTTGAACTTAAATTGGGCTAATGCATGGAGATGAACACGTAATCTATAGTACATTAAACCAGTAAATCTAGTTTTCACCAATTCAATACTATGCTATAGATCCTGTTTCACTTGGCAAAAAAATTTCTAGCCTGGCAGTGACGGTAAGATGTTCAACAAGGAGAATCAGAGGAATAGATTTTCATTACAGAATTTATTTGCAAGTCAAATTTAGAAAAAAATCCTGTTCAGGCAAGCAAATTTGCATATACATGCAAGTAAAAGAAGTTAAAAAAAGTTTGGACCTTGACATTATAGTTAATATTACATGTATATTTAACAAGTTTTCTACTAAAAAACAAATAGTTTTCAGCCTTTTTAAAAAAGATTTATTTATTTGAGGGGATGGTGAGGAGGGGCAGAAGGAGAGGGAGAGAGAATCTCAAGCAGACTCCCCTCTGAGCACGAAGCCCTACACAGGGCTTGATCTCACAACCCTGCAATCATGACCTGAGTTGAAATCAAGAGTTGAAAAAAAAAAAAAAAAAAGAAATCAAGAGTTGGTTGCTCAATGGACTAAGCCATCCAGGCACTCCTCAAATAGTTTTTAGTCTTTTGTTTTTGTTTTAAGCTACTATAGGACCAAATCTTTTATCTGCATTTTGAAACATGAAGAGTTATTCTGAAAACCTTTTTGTAATTCATTTGATGATAAAAGCTGACCTGATATAAACTCATTTGGCAATAAAAACGATGAAGCTATTAAGCAATTTATAATCTTTATATACCTGACTTCATATGAATATGTTTCACTGCAAAATTATTAATGTTTGACAGTGGGATGCTACCCTAGTATCTCCCAAGGGTGTTATATTACATAAAGTATATGCTTGTATATATCATCTCTTTCAAATCTGATAAATTCTTAATTCTGAAACATTTATGTTCCCTGGGTTTTGGATAAGGGACAATGGGCCTGTATACCCTGCAACAAACATCCTTAGTATTTTTATTGTGTTAGGATAAATTTATATCATGTACAACATATTTTTAAGTCAATTTTTTTGGGTTTGAATCCTAGTTTTGTTATTAGCTATAGCTATACTTAAATTTTCTTAGCATTGAAATGGGGATGATATAGCTAGAGTTATTCTGAGTTTAACCAGCATAGGCTAAGTACTTTGAAGTCTGGAAATTAATAAGTATTTAATACACACCAACTATAATAATTAAATGTACCAATTTATGTTTCCCACATCAGTGCAGCCATTTCTCTAAGCTCTTGCCTACATTTAGTATTATCATTCTTTATAATCTTGTCTTGTGATAGCCCCCCCAAAAGATGTCCCATTTTTTTGCTTGCATTTCTTTGATTCCTAGTAATGTTGACATATTTCCCTACTTTTTTTTTTTTTTTAAGATTTTATTTATTCATTCATGAGAGACACAGAGAGGTGCAGAGACACAGGCAGAGAGAGAAGCAGGCTGCTGATGTGCGACTCGATCTTGAGACTCCAGGATCATGCCCTGGGCCAAAAGGGAGGCGCTCAACTGCTGAGCCACCCGGGCATCCCTATTTCCATACTTTATTAGTATTTTTATACTTAACTATTCTTGAGTGTCATACCTTTTAAAAGATTTTTAATTTGGGCAGCCCTGGTGGCGCAGCAGTTTAGCACTGTCTGCAGCCTGGGGTGTGATCCTGGGGACCGGGTATGGAGTCCCACGTCAGGCTTCCTGCGTGGAGCCTGCTTCTCCCTCTGCCTACGTCTCTACCTCTCTCTCTCTCTCTCTCTCTGAATAAATAAATATTTTTTTAAAAAGTTTAATTTAATATTTTCCTTTCCTCCCTTCTTTCCTTTCTTCATTTTTTTCCTTCTTTCCTTCTTTCATTTCTTTTAGAGTTTAATTCTTTTAGGATTCATTTTGATGTATGATATTTTTAATCCTATATTGTTAGCCATTTGCCCTAATATCAGTTATTAAATAATCCATCTATTTCATCACTGATTAGAAGACATTCCTGGGGATCCCTGGGTGGCTCAGCGGTTTAGCGCCTGCCTTTGGCCCAGGGCGCGAGTCTCGCGCCGGGCTCCCGGCGTGGAGCCTACTTCTCCCTCCTCCTGTGTCTCTGCCTCTCTCTCTATGTCTATCATGAATAAATAAATAAATAAATAAATAAATAAATAAATAAATAAATCTTTTAAAAAAATTTAAAAAAGACATTCCTATCATATGCAAATTCTTTTTCTAGATATTATATATTATACTTTTGATTGACCTATTCTCTTGCCCACACAATATTGTTTAAAATTCTGGTATAGATAAAATATTCCTTATGTTTTTTCAAAATTTTCTGATATACTGATACATATTTATTCTTACAAAAATCTGAATCTTTTTTTTTTTGTTTGTTTTTTAAAGATTTTATTCATGATAGACACAGAGACAGAGAGAGAGAGAAAGAGAAAGAGACACAGAGACACAAGCAGAGGAAGAAGCAGTCTCCATGCAGGGAGCCTGACATGGGACTCAATCCCAGGTCTCCAGGATCAGGCCCTGGGCTGAAGGAGGCACTAAACCACTGGGTCACCAGGGCTGCCCAAAAATCTGAATTATTTTACAAAATTTTTGACAAATCTGCATTGGGATTTTGACTGGGATTAACTTGGAAGAAATGAATTTACATTTCAATGTTGAGTTTTTCCATTTATTCAAGGCCATGAAAAATGTCGTCATGTCTTCTTAAGGTTTTATAAACTTTCAGGACCTTGCTAATAGCTATAGCTGATTAACAAGTTCTGAAATACATGTACTCTTTTAGTTTATAGCAAGTTGAAGACCGATTGATACAGCACAACACAGATTGATAATTTGTGAATTTTTTTGAGAGAGAGAGAGAGAAAGAGAGAATGAGCAAGGAGAAAGGCAGAGGGAGAGAGAATCTCAGGCAGACTCCACACCGCACATGATGCTGGATGTGGGGCTTGATCTCATGACACTGAGATCATGACTTGAGACAAAACCAAGAGTCAGACAGTTAACTGACTGAGCCACCCATGTGCCCCATATCTTTATTAGCACTAAGTGGTTATTATGGGTTGAATGTTTGTCACCCTCCAAATTCATATGTGGAAGCCCTAACTGTGATGATGCTTGGAGATGGGGTGGGGGGAGGTTATTAGGGTTAGATGAAATCATGAAGATGGGCTCCCCATGATGGGATCAGTGCGTTTATAAGAAGAGATGGAAGAAACCTCCTCCTCCTCTGCCCCCAACTCCCTGCGATGGCACAGACAGGTCATGTGAGCATATGGTGAGCAGATGACTATCTGCAATATTTTGCAGAAGCTCTGCACAAGGAAAACTGAAGGTTTCTAAGTCACTTTTTTACTCCTTCATTCAAAATGAAAATATTTTAGTTCTATAGATAAATAGCATATTTCTAGAAATGTTGACTTCTCTATTTTATCGTATAGAAGAATGCCAATGAGGAAATTGTCATTGATGTTTAGTGATCACCAGGCTATTACCTGGGCATATCTGGAAGTAGTAGCATGGAGGTGCCTTTCTAGTCATTCTTTATATGCAAGGAACACTTTAGAGCTTGCTAAATGCTTTTGCGTGAGAAATTTTCTTTCATCCTCAAGATAAACTCAAATGAAGTGTCAGTCTTATTTTTATGGGTAGTACAAACTGATATTTAGACAAATGAAATATCTTTTGCAAGGTAGCATAGAACTAGGGCTAGATTAAATTTATTCCATTGAATGATTTTTTTTTTTTTCTGAGAATTTACTCTATGCCAGCTATGGTCCCCCCATCTAGGCCTCTCTCTCCTCTAGTAGTAGGAATTCTCAGCAATTGGTATAGCTTCTTGGCTTCCTTATGCCACACTGCACCTAGCTAGGTAGCTCTATGTTCCCCCAAAGATCCAGCCCACCATTGGACTCTGAACCTGTTGGCAGATGCGGGGTGCTACCTCCTTTAAGAGCCAAATCTCTCTCTGCCAGTCTCTACTGAGTCCTTACTGAGCCAATGATTGAAAAGGGCTTCTCCTGAGATCTGAGGTGTTTACTTGGGAAGTACTCCTTCAACTCTCCCTCCCCTATTCTTTGCCTCTCAATTCTTCTGCTTTGTATACAGTAAATGGGAGGTTTTACATTTGACCTTAGGTCCAAATGAGAAGCCAGGCAGGCAACATAAGACCCACAGGCCTTGGTTTACTCATTGTCCTACTTTATCCAGAACCAAACCTTTCACTAGTGAAGTGAAACAATGTCCCAAATTCAATATAAGATTTGTTATTTGGTGAAGTAGACTGAAGGGGAAACATTGTTGCAACAGTAGAAATTTATAAAGCAAGAATGAAAATAACACACCTAACTGAAAAGCAGGTGAATTAAGTGAAGTTCTTTTCCGAAAAGACAAGTGACATTTAGTCTGAACTTTGCATTAACTGTGTATGGAGATGGTAAATCAGGAGTGAGGTATGCCATGATTGTCTGTTCTAGGAAAAGTGAATTTAAAGAAATTTTGTTTTGAAAATTGTTTAAATTTATATAGCTTGTAAATTACACAGAATAGTATATACAACATTAACAACTTAAAGTTTATCTCTGAATTTAAATAAGCAGGCATCTTTTTCTTATTCTCTATAGGAGCCTTGCCTAATTTTATCACCTTTAGATTTATTATGCCCCATTTTTATTTTAATAAAAAACGAATCATGTCATAGAAGAAAAAGAATAGTAGGTACTTTCAGCACTTTGGGCATATTAAAGTTGTTTCAAGTATTTGCCTTAGAACCGCACTGGAACCTCTGTGTTAAGAGTTGTACAGAATTACCAACCCAGAAAGTGTGAGTGTTGCATTAGTAACAGTGTTCTCAGGAGACATCTTGTGAACAGAGCTATCAACATAGATTCAGCAAATTCTTTGAAATATTTCATCCTTCGGGCCCTAAACTCAAGGGAAAAAACAACAGAATTTCTTTTATGGAGTATAGAAAAGCAGCATTGTGGTATAGAGTTAGAGGAACATAGGATAGGTGATAGGGAACTACTGCATTTTGGTTTTGTTTCTGAGATTTTAACCAAATTATTTTTTTAGATTTCAATTTCCTCATCTATAAAAATGGAGGTAATAATTCTTATGTCATAGAATACTGGAATGATTAAATAAAAATTTGGTATCAAAATGGTATAAAGTAGAGAAACAAAGAGAAAACAATTATTGAACAAAACTCAATATATGCCAGGTGTTCTAGTTATAGAGAGGGCTCTTAAGAGAGATTAAGGTCCATGATTTAGGTTCACAGTTCCAATTATGCTGAAATTTTAAATCAAATCATTAATTAAAATGATTTCAATTAAGTTTAAGTAATCTATATTTTGCTCTACAAGAAGTTTTCTTAATTTAAATTTTTTTTAATGAATATATTTTTAAAGCTTGCTATTACTAACTCTCAAAAGCAGAGTAAATCAATAATGGACAATAAAAATACTTTCTATAAATATTTCCTTCCAAATATGTCTTTTGTTGGCAGACTAATAATGATTCCTAAAATAAAAATAATATGTATAACATTTTACACTTTTTCAAAATACTTTTCAAAAGGTACCCTAAACCATGTATGTTAAATAAGTATGGCATTTAAAATTTGACAACAGAAAAGTCAGACACATTATATTTTTATACTTTCAAAAACTATTTTATGGACAGAGAGTAAATAATTTCATACAATATTTTAATAGTCTGTAGACAAAACTTCTCCAAATTTAATTCAGTATGTTAGCCATTGAATTTAAAAAAAAAAAAAAGATTAAATATATCAAAATATACTGAAAAGACACTCAGCTTTTCCTGAAAATTCAGTAAAACCAGGAAAATAATGATAGATTAAAAGTTTCAACTTTAAAATTAGAAAACTATCTAAGAACCACGTAAGACACTTTTTCTCATAACTGCATATATATCTTCATATAGCTTTTCAAGAGTTGTCTTATTAAAATAGAAATTATGAGTTCACAAATGTTTAAGTAATGTATTTTTCTATTAAACACATATATACATACAAATATTTAGGAAGAATCCATATCATCTTCCAGTTGTAGATGACAAAAAGTATCTGATAAGGTCATACTCTTTCAAATGACTTTCTACAGAAATAACTGGAAAGTAGTGAGACATATATTTTTAATCACTTTCGTGTAGAATTGGGTCAGACTTTATTTTCAGTACTTTTTCATAATTTCTTCTTAGCAAGATAAGCTAGTTACAAGAAAAATAATTTAAAATTAACACTTGCTACAAGGCTAGAATATATGCCTTTACAAAAATAAATATCTAAGGAATAGATATTTCATTTCTGATACGAGGTAGATGAATTAAAATATTCTAGAACATGATCTGCCTTAAAAAAAAAGTAAATAGCAATCACCAATTCAACCTGTATAATCAAATAGCTGGAGAGTTTTTGATTTTTGACATTTATATCACATATTTCAAGTACAAGGCCTCCAAAATATATTTTCTACTCCCCCAAATCTTGCTATATTAAAATTCATACTTTTCATTTACTTACTCATTATTATCATTATTATTATTATTTTTTTTTACTTACTCATTATTTAATTTACCTAGGGAACTTTGCTGTTCAGGTCAAAGACATATGCAATTAAACCAAAGGTTGGGTTTTTTTTTTTAATTTTTTATGTTTCAGTGGTATTTTCCCTTTTATATACCTTATATAATAAAATACATTAAGAAAAGCTATTACTCATTTGTTGTACCACAAATAATTACTTAGATGATGAATTAATAAAAATTTCAAGGTCTGCTAAAGAGTTATGAAGCTCGTCACTCATATCTTGACTTCTAAGAAAATTTTTAAGAGTTTCTAAAGCAGTTATTGCCTCCGTTTTTGATGGTAAAGGGAGTTCAGTGTCTAGAGATCCACCATCATCCTCCTCATCAGAAGTATAAAATCCGGTTTCCTCAGATTTATTTTCTTCGGGCCATTCTGAATCACCTTTTGGTGCAGCTTCACAAGTTTCCAAATCATCATCGAGAGCAGCATACTCTTCTATAGATAAGCCTTCAGGAAATTCCACGCCTGCTGCCTGAGCATGGGCAACCAAATCAAGACTAGTGTCTGTCTCTGCATTTGTCCTGTCACTTTCTTCCTTTTGAGATTTGAATCCTGCCTCTTCATAGCTCTTGACAATAGTCTCTGGGGTTACAGCCCTCCAACAAAGGTGCAAAGTATCAACTGCATCTAGTAGGGAAAATGTAAATTCTTTGCTGCCTTCAACAGAGCTTAAGAATTTCTTGATAAGGCAATGTCGGTATTTGATTTTAAGGCTTTTAATAACACCTTGTTTCATAGCTATAAATTTGGAAGATAAGCATGATGGAAAGAACGCTAACTCAATGGACTTTAGGTTCTTTACCTCTGGATGTGAAGGAAAAGAATCAACAAAAATCACCACTCTTCGTTGCTGGGCTTGAAACTTCTCATCAAGCTTCCGCATCCATCGTTCAAATACATCTGAGGTCATCCACGCCATTCTGTTAGCTTCATAGCACACAGGCAATGATTTAATACCTTTGAAACAATGTGGAGTTTTGTTTTTTCCAATGACAAGCAAAGGAAGTTTCTCTGAGCCATCCATGTTTGTCCCAACCACCAGAGTTATTCTGTCTTTGCATAACTGTCCGATGGAGCATGTTTCTCCTTTAAATGCAAATGTATTTGTAGGTAACATTCGATAAAGCAGCCCAGTCTCTTTTATATTAAAAACATTTTTAGGGTGATAATCATTTAAATAATAAGGAAGTACATTTTGGTGCCAGACGGCTGAAGGGTCTACTGACACAGCTGTAGCTTCTACAGGTTGAGCTCTGAATACTAAGCCATACCTGGATTTAAAGCGATCCAGCCAACCATTGCTGCACTTAAAGTCATTATGTCCCAGTTTCTGGGCAAAATCATTAGCTTTGAGACGCAACATTGGACCATTAACTGGTACATTTAGACACTGAGCAATTCGATACCACCTCATTAATGCCTCTTCTAGATCTGTGTAAAAAGCAGTTCTCAGTCTTTTTCTCTTCGGATCAAATCTCAGAGATTCAAAGGCTTCTAGAACTTTGTCTTTATTCTTCATAATAGAAGACAAGGAATTTTTCTTTATTCCATATTCAGCTGCAATTTCTGCCTTTTTCTTGCCACTTTCTACTGCGTTTATGATGTCGATCTTTTCTTCAATGGATAAACTTTTCTTTTTCTTCACTGTCACAGGCAGAGCTGAGGCATCCTCAGAAGCCTCTGCCATCTCCACCAGCGCTTACGTAGAGATTGCTTGTCTTTCTGGTGGCTGTTTCTTTAAATTTCTTTTCCAAAATGATACAAATTGTAGCTTTCTGTCCTGCTTCATATATTAAAAGTTGGTAAGTGTCTACTGGTCCTATTTTTCGGGAAATTGATAAGTAAATATCTTTTTTCAAAGGTTCTGAATAAGAAAAATGTTATACGCAGTTATACTCAGCTAGAATATCGTAGAAGAGACACTTCCTTCCCAGGACGTGTGCGGCTCAGTTTATAGTTTATTCAGTGTTCCAGAAGTCAAGCTAAAATAGAAATCTCATTATGTCAAACCTGTCCAGTCCTGCTGATATATTTTTGGAACTTCAATCCTTTAAGATGATCCATTTTATCCATGCACGCATTCAACCTCCTATTAATTCTCCGCAGAAGGCCGCCGAGATAAGAAGGAAAAGCGTTCAGCAATTTTCATGCAAAATGTTACCCGTTAATTTCCAAGTCTCTTCAGGGCGGAAAAGAAAGTGGTATAATCCTTCTAGGACTTGATGGTGTATCTTCTGCTTCTTGAAAAGAGAAAAAAAAAGAAAGAAAGAAAGAAAGAAAGAAAGAAAGAAAACAAGCTACTTTAGCAATGATGTGTCAATTGAATATCAAAAAGAATATTTATACTAATTAGTTATGCTTTTAATAATAATGAAAAGAATGAGAACATGTTTCTGAAAATATAATAACCAAAGCTCCTAGGAGAAATGCTTACCTCCTAAAGGGCGTCTGTAAAAAGCCCTCTAGCTCTGCTCTGTGCATTTGAATTCTCACTTGCTTTGAATGCTTTGTAATATATACTTCTGAAATAATTCAGGCAAATTTAATCTGTTTTAAAAATGGGCGCTTACCAAAATTAAAGAACTAAAATTGATGCTGGATAGACCTTTGGTGGCTATTTCTCACATGAAGTCACAGACTGCCCCCTCTGACTTCTCTAAAAGAAAAACACAGTCAGACAGTAGTCACAAGGTTTAACTTTTAATAGCACATGGGAAACAGTGTCCCCTTCGTCGGAGTCTGATAGAAAAGGCTTCACTAAAAATCAAATTAAGTGATTCCATTACAAATTTTAAAAATCTAAATCTTATTTTATCTAAATGCTTACAAACCTAGTAACTTTTTATCAACTTGACACATTAGCCAAATGCACAGAGGCCAGAAATAATTGAAAAAATGCATAGGAGTAAGCAAATTACTAAGAGGATATAATAATGCAGTAATAGACCTAGACTAAGACTAAGAAGGAAAGTGACCATGGGCCTTAATATCTCAGGACCTCCACTTCCTTATCTGTAAGGTAAAGGGCTTATTATAGTGCAAGGATATGGGCTTTGGTGCCAGACACACCTGAGTTGACAAGTGATTCTGCTGTTTACAACTTATGTGATCCTGGGTAGTTTACTTAGCCATTTGAAGCTTCAGCTTCTCACAGGGTTATTGCACATTCAAGAAGATTCAAACGAGTGTAAAGCACTCAGTATAGCATTTAGCACCTTACAAAATGCTCAATAAATGTTTGGTGATGATCTCATCATCATTATCCTCGCTCTAATGTCCCTTCAGCTGTGTCAATCTTTATAATTTAAAGATTTACAAAATTCTACTTGCAAACAGAAGCAAGAATCCCACCTGAAATATATACTGAAAGCAGAGATCCTCTTAAACCAAACACTACTGTAAGAACAGTCACACAGACCTAGATGGGCTTGCACGTACCTTCCCACGTGATACTCATCCTACCAAAATCTACAGGCTTGGGGCCTACTGCAGGCCAAAGTAAAAAGCTAATTTGATGAGCAGGTGTTACTACTGTGTGAAATAGTGTGGGCACGATATCCCTCTAATTTTTCTCTCTGTCCTCCCAGGTTTCAAGATGTCATATGAATTTTTTGCACAAAATTTTTTGAGAAGACTTTTTGTCAAAATTCCTCTGCCTTTGTTGTCTAAAAGAAGTAATTTTTATCATAGGAATTACAACCAGTAAAGGAGGCTTTTTTGTTATGTTACTGAAAAAAAGTCTTAATAATAATTATGATAGCCCAAGGCTTTAGTTTCCAAACACCTTCACTTCCTGTATTCCAAACAACTCAAGAAGAAGATAAAACTGAATTTCAAAGCTTATATAGTTATAATGCAGTTGAATGCAGTCCAGTATCCAGGCTTCCTAATGTAAAGACTACTATTCTTTTCACTATATTACAGTGTCTTTGAATCACACTGCTGTGGCCTCCTCTGATAATATGCACTCTATGTCCCCAGCACCAAACCAAACCAAGGCGGTGTTTTCAATGCCTATCTGAACCTAACCAAAACAAAAAAGCACTATCAAGCCTCCATGGAAGAGCAGAAGAATAGGCCTTTATGAATTCTGCGAACATGAATAGCAACTCTATCCCACTGTTAAGGTGGGCTTACCTTTCTAAGTAAATAAGCTTTGACTGTTCAATTAAAAAACAAACAAGCAAAAAACCCAAAAAAACCCTTGCTTATATATGGGACCTCCCTGCACATTTTTCTGCAATTTCCTATAAATCTAGTATTACTTCAAAATAAGCATTTTTAAATATCTTGCTCTTATGGGGAAGATACAAACCTTCAGAAATTGTGGTAGCAAGAACCAATTTTTTAAGACAAAAATCACACAAAACTACGCCCCAAGAGAAAAAGGGACTCTCCGAACTTTTCTCTTCCTCTGTCTTCTGTTCTTTCTCTGCTGGAGGAACAGCCAACCCATACCCGCCTGTGCTATAGAGGAGCAGGCCTGGCAGCTGCCTGGGACACTTGCAACCTACTGCCCGACTCTGCAGTGTTTTATGTTTAAAGGTCACATATCCTCAGTCACCCAACCTTCAGGTGCCTTCTACTCCCCAGTACCGAAGCAGCACCACTGGGGTTTCCCACTGCAGGAACTGGGGGCTGGGAATAGCAAGAGGGATAGAAGTCAGGGGGCGTTGGGAGGGGGAGCACTCCTTAGTCTCCCACCTTTGGGCCCACTGAGCTGCAGTGGGATCCCTCACTCGGCCCCTTACTTTCAGGCAAATAACATAGCAGAACCACATGGGTATTTTAGTACTTTTTTTCTTAATCTATTAAAATAATTCTAATTTGAAAAAAAATTTTTCAGTTGTCAGAAATAAACCCTATCATCTCAAATAAAAAGGATTACAGAAAAAGTCACTTGAATTTCCTCCCATACTCCCTCCCAAATAAAGCAATATAATATACACAGAGATTGGTGATTATCTGGATCAAACTGAAAATAATATGTTTATTTAGGAAGATATTAGTTGTTTTCTGAGCGTTAACAGTATATATTTCCTTCTAAAACAGTAGTGAAATCTACAATTTTCCATGGTAATATACAATACATCTTTATTCCTGAAACAACCACATGTCTAATGTCAATCCAGACAAGCCAGACTTTTTCCCTAGAAAAGAACAAGGCACCAATATCACTTAATCAATGAAGCTAACATTTTCCACTCTCCACAGTATAATGTCTGGGATATTTCTTGCAAGGAGTAATGGCAGGAGTAGTATATCTCAAAAGTACCCATTCTCTCGATTAAGCTCATTAATCATTCCACTCCTTGAAAATATTACAGCAGAAAAATACTGTACTACGTGTTAGATGCTATTTTCTCTATATCAGTGGTCAAGCTAACTAAAGAATAGGCAAGTTGCTAAAAAAGACTTACCAACTGAACTCCAAGAAAATAATAGTCAATTCTCCTGGTAACAAGAGAAATGTAAATCTTTTTTCAAAACAGGAGATACCTTTTTGTTTTTTGTTTTTGCCTATCAGAATGACAGTATCTAGTTTTTGCCAGAATGTGATAACATAGGTTGTGAGGAGGTAAATAAATTAGTACAAAGCTTATGAAGGGCAAATTAGTAATATTATACAAAAACCTTAAAAATGTGCACAACTTTTACCCAGGAAGTCCATACCTAGGATGTTAGCCCAAAGAATAATTATACATATAAAAATAACCTAGCTTACAAATGTATCCATTATCTATTGCTGCATTTAATAGCTTAAAACAATACCCATTTATTATTTAACAGTTCTGCAGGCCAGAAGTCCAGGTGAGCTCAACTGGATCCTTTGCTTAGGATCTCACAAGGCAGAAATCAAGATGTTAGTCAAACGGGACTCTTATCTGGAGGCTCTGGGGAAGAATCTGCTTGCGAGTTCATTCAGGTTATTTGCAGAATTCAACTTCCTGTGGTTGTAGGACTGATGTCCCTGAGTTTTTTTGCTGGCCATCAGCAGAGACTGCTCCCAGCTCCTCGAGGCCTCCTTCAGGTCCTTGACTGTGGCCCTTTCCATTTCAGCACTAGAGAACCTTCCTCCAAATCTTTCTCATGCTTTGAATCTCTCTGCCTTCTCTGTTGCAACCAGCAGGAGAAAACTCCCTGCTCTTAAAAGGCTCCCATAATCAGTTTAGGCCCATCCAGGTTATCTCCCCTTTGATTAATTTAAAAGTCAGTTGACTACATCTGCAAAATCCCTTGCACATGTAATATAACATGTGAGAATGATGTCCTATCATGTTCATATTGGAGGGAATTACACAGTGAGAATCATTGGAAGTCATCTTAGAATTTTACCATACAACAATATTCCTTATATTGTTGTTTTATAATTACAGGCAAAACAGGAAAGAACCTAAATGTGTAAAAAGGATTAAGTAAATAATTTAAGAAATATATATGCTAAAATACTACTGAGCCACTGAAGGAGAATATTTAATGATATGAAGAAAATTCCATAATATATTAAGTGAAAAAAGCAAAATACAAAACTGTATGCCAACAAAACCAATATACACTGAAAGTTACATGAGGGCAGAGGCTCATGGCTATTCCTACAGAGCTTAGTGCCCAGCAAACAGTAGGTTCTAAATAACAATTTCTTAAATAAATGTAGAAAAATATATATGCATAGAAAAAAGATGACAAAATGCTGAATGTTAATTCTAGATAATGGAATGGAAAAAACTTCAGTTTTTTTCTCTTTGTAGTTAAAACAATTTCTACTCTTATGTTCTACTCAAACTACTATTCACGGGCTTCTTTAAATGTTCCACTTATCAGTATCCTGTAACAAAGGATTTGTTTCCAAAAAATGACACTGTGCAATCATTAACTAAATATGTCTCCATGAAAAGGGAACCGACGTTGGAGAGTGATAAAACTATTGTGACATTACCAGAATTCCCCTAGAAAGGATGTAAATGTAGCACCTTTTTCTTTCTCTTGAGGAAATCATATTTATAAGCAGCATACAGTATTCAACATCTAAAGCAAAGAAAAAAGGTTGTGTGTACATTTAATTCACTAAGAAGAGAATAAAATAATATTCTTTAACTTTTGGGCCCCTTTCCTTCCTGGTCAATAAATGAAATATAGGCATCAGAGTTCCCACAAGCCAAGTGAACAAATGGCACCTGATTTTTCAAAAGCTGAATAATAACTAATAGCAGTACAAAGGTAAATTGGTAGATAATCCCCATGTCGTAACCATACATGGCAGACAACTATTACCTTTTTTCTTACCTCTCCAAACACAGATGCCAAGTTTTTAGAGAAAAGCAGTAATCTTCTATTCTTCCTAAAGAGAATGGGCAGGAGGAACTCCCCAAACTCTAGGGCAAAGAAAAAAAGAGAGAGAGAGAGGGGAGAAAGGAGAGAAGGCAAGAAGGAAGGGAGGGAGGGAAGAAAGGTAGGTAGGTCTCCATCTAAGCAGGGTTAGATTTTAAAGAAGGTCTTTCTGTCAGCATCAAAAATTTCCCCCAAATTAGAAAAATACCAGCTACTGCTTCCTTTTTCCAAAATAAATCACATAGAGTTTCACTGTCTTCCATCACCAGCTGAAGTAGCTGCCAGTGTTTTCTTCAAGTGAACTTTACATTCTAAGTTTCCTTGGAGCAGCAGAAATCATGGGAAGACGAATCCTGTGTGTAGCCCTTGCACAGGTATGAGGACTAAGCATGTGCAGTACCAGAATCACACTAGACTGTAGTGCCTAACATGATAAACGGCACCTCCCGCAAACAGAAATTAGCACGAGTTCCAAGCAGTTCTGAATCCATCAGAATCTCTATCAAAAAACATCAGCAGCTGCAAAGGAAACCATCCAGCTAAGGACAAATGATTAATGCAAGTGTCCACCTTTCCAGTGTAAGAAACACCTCTGAGTCTACCAATTTAATAGTCAGACTGACTCTAATAACGCTAAGCATCCCCAAACTCAAGAGACACCTGGCAGGAATCCTAAAGGTGCCAGCCAACTCAACCAGTTAAGTATGGATCTTTTAAGCACCACTGAGCACTGCCATGCACCTCCTTCTAACTACCCTTCAGAAACCAAGAATACTTGTATTTGGCTACTAAGTTCCATTCTGTTCCCCTACAGGAAGAGCAGTAATTATTCTAGATTGGGATCCTTTTCTTATAACTGAGAAGATTAACAGGATGGCTTTGAACAGAAAAGTCCACAGAAGACTACAGTCCTGAAGTTATAATTTAAGTGAACTGGCACATACATTTGCTCTTTTGGTTAAGAACAGAGCCCCTTAAGATGAGGGTCCTCTATACACAGATTCATGCGTTGAGACTTCAGTACTGTTTTTGTCAGAGGAAGTGTGAGAGCTCACACTTGGAGAGCTCAGCAGATAAATATTGTTATTTACTTTTGAAACGTTTGTGTCCTCACGGGTGTTTACCGTTCGTGGACATGGGGGAAGGTATCTGTCCAGGGATGCACGATTCATTATGCTGAAACTCCCTAGAATTTGTAAAGGCCGACTTCTGTCTTTGGGTGCTTGGCCATTAAAAAGGTCTCATTACTTGTAAGACAAAAGCAGATCTTCTTTAGCAGATCTAAAGAAGAGTCAATGCCACGGGATGCACAGTTACCCTTCGCACTTCTCCAAGTGACATGGCTGCAAAAGTGAGCATGCAAGGCCGTCGAAGGAAGGGCGGTCCGGGACCTTGATGAGAGATGTACGTGGATGCAGCAACTGTAGGTTCTGTGTGCAAATGAGCTTCAGGTCTGTGTAGCCCCCGTGCCCAGCCGCACATCCCCTCACTCAGGGCCGGGGATGGGCGGGGATCCACAGCGCAGGGGGGGGCTCAACTTAGCAAACTACAAAAGGGCTCAGAGCGAGAGGCCTGTCCCGCGGTTTCCGTACCCGGGGCAGCGATCTACTTAAGAAGAAACGGGGCTGAGCAAACCAAGAATAAGAAAACAGGAGCAGGAAGGAGAAGTATCGGGGATCCGGCGGCGCAGAGCGACCCCAGAGGCAGCGAGAGCTCAGGGATGCCGCGCCGGGGGGTCCGGTCCTCCCGAGCAGGGTGGGCTGCAAGACGTGGCCGCAGCGGGGCGCTCCCGGCACTGGCGAAGCGAGGGTCGGGCGCCCGCACCCCGCATTCCCGCCATCCTCCCCCCACCCCCACGCCCACCCCCACCCCCACCCCCCACGGGGCTGGAAAAACTTTCCACTTGCTCTCCGGCCGCTGAGGAAGCAGCTTGGCTCTCCTGCGATGTGCGCGGCGGCGAGCTACGTGCACCTCCACCCTCCCGCCACCGGCTCACCGTCTGCTGGGGGGACGCCCAACGCGTGAAGCTGGGGTGCATGAGTGAGAAGGAAGGGATGCTGAGGGCTCCGGGAGACCTCCGACCTCTCAAGCCCAGGCCCGCGCGCCCTTCCGCAAGCTCCCGGATCCGGCAGGTGCATCAGGAGCCGGGCGCACGCCCCTCTGCGATCCGGCCGCAGCCAGCCCATTACCCGGGCAACAGCGCCCGCGGAGCCCCGGATGTGGTTGCTAGGGCCGCGGCGGGGGGCGGGGCCGGCTCCGGAGGGGGCGGGGGAGGCCCCGAGGGAGGCGCGCTGGCACCATCGAGACGTGGCGGGGCCGCGCCGGACGGAGGGAGAGAGAGGCCGGCCGGGGCCCGGGACAACGCTACTTCCGGCCTCCTCACTTCCGGCTCCGCTGCTCTCGGCGCTGGGGCTGCGGGCCGGGTCGGGAGGCGGCGGGTCCGGGTGTCCTCGCGGTTGGTCGGCGAGAGGCTGTGACAGCTGCCGTGGCTCCCCGCCCCCGCGGATCGAGGTGCGTGGGGGGAGGGGCGGAAGGGAAAGGCCCAGGCCGCGTTTCCGCTCGCTTCTTGCCTGGTGTGAGCGGCCGCAGGGATAAGCCTCGACGGGCGAGCTGCCGGGTGCCCCGCAGACAGGTGAGGGCGGGGCGGGCCCGCGGGGAAGCGGGGGGGGGGGGGTGGCGGGGGGCGGACCTGCGCTAGGCACCCCGGCCCGGGTCTGTGCCGTTGGGCCCGACCCTCGGCGTCCCGCGGCAGCCGGCGCACGGGGAGGCTGGCCTCGCGGGCTGCGCTGCCCCCTCGTTGCGAGCGCCGGAGGGCAGGTCTCGGGCGGGCCGCCGTGGGTCCGGGCCCAGTCCCCACCTGTGCGCCCCGCGCTCTGCGGCCCCTGCTTCCTCTCGGCCGCAGCGGGAGGAGCGGGAGGAGCGGGGGTGCGACGGTCCCGCGGGCGGCTCCCGGGCGGCGGCGCAGGGAGGAGCCCCGCGGAGCGCCCCGGCCTGGCTGCCCGGGGCCGGCGGGGAGGCTGGAGCTGGGGAGGGAAGTCGCGCAGCCTCTGCTCCTCCGTTCCTTCTTGCCAAGTTACTGTTTACGTGTCTAGGAAATGGAAATGCACAGAGTTGTTTTTTTTTTTTTTTTCTTTAAAGGAGTTTCTAGACGCTTTTCCCTTTTAACTTTATTGCTTCCTTTTTTTAAAAAATTAAATTTCCTTCTTGAACCCTTTGATCTCAAGAAGTTTATAGTTTACACTTCCTTCTAATCCTTAAGCCACCACCCCCCCTCCTTTAGCATTTCTAACTCCTCTTTGTTTTCTCCTGGATTAAAAGAACGTAATTTCTCTAACTCGGTTCTTATTTTTGTTTTGTTTTGTTTTCTTTGCTCAACATGAGCAACACCCTCTCCTGACCACCACGTCTAACCTTCATTATCTGAGAAAATAGAAAATATTTCCAATTTTTCTTTTTTGAATGAACATCTCTGCCTCAGTTACTGGTATTCCTTTTCAAATTAATAAATTTGTTTGCCTTAATCCTGGGTTATGCCTTGGGCTCCACAGTCATGAGGGGTCTTCTCATCCCTTCTCATCCCTTCTGCACCCCTGAAATTGTGTGCAGAATTTTGAGTGCGTTGGGGGGAGAATGTCCATTTAAAGAAAAAAAATCACATTCTCAAAGGAGACAATACAATCTCCAGATAGATTAAAAACCATTTCTCAGCGGCTTGTTCATGTTCATGACACCTTTTTTTGTGTTGCTATTATTTTTTGCAAACTGTAGATAGTTTGTGTTGGGAGAGTAGAATGCAGAGATTCTAGCTTTACACTGAAATCTCTTAACTACTTCAAAACGTCAGTGTTTCTAAATTCCATCCTAGACCTAGAGAAGGAAGTGAGAGTGCCAGCTTATTAGTTCCTGATTTGTGGTTTTGAGGTTTCTTTTTAGGGATAGCTGTTTGTGGCCAATGCTGTGGAGATCCAATGGGTTTATAAATTAATGCATTTATATTATTACTTAATACATATTAAATATCACGCCGCTAGTAGGTACAGTTCAGATTTTAAAACTTTAATTTTAGTTGTCCTTTGCTTTCATTTTCCTGTTTTATCACTTGAGATTTTGGCTTTGCTAGAAATGGCAAATAAGATGCTTCAGCATCTTATTAGTAGTGTAGTTCTTCAACTTTTGATATGTTACTGCTTGTCATCACCTTTCCCTCTCTATATTAGGTATTTTAATGATTGTTCTTTCATGTAAATAAGTTAGCATCCCTCCCAATTTACTGTGAGATTAGAGTATGTACTTGAACTTACTTATTTGGTTGCAAAATGTTTATGGGTTGAGGGCTGAAGTTCTAAAGGTTTGGCACTTGTTCCATAGAATGTAAGAACTTGAAGAGACCTATACAGCTTATAGGGTGACCAGATTCTTCTCACAAAATCAAAACATTTTCCTGATGTCTAGGATCCTCACTTGGGGAAGCAGAAAATGTAACTTTATGAAGAGTAGATTATCCTGAATTAGTTTCTTTCTAAGGTAATGACAAAGTCAGCACATAGGTTATATTTGATGCCATACCAACAGTTAACATTTGTTTGCTTATCGTGTGCCAGGCATTATGCTGAGTGCTTTATGTGATTATCTCGTCTAATCCTCGCAGCAACTTTAAAAGGTCGCTAAAATCTCCATTTTTATAGATGAAGAAGCTAAAACTAAGTGATTAACTGAAGCCAAAGTAATCTGCTCAGAGGCACACTGGTGGAGCCAGGATTGAACGTAGGTTGTTTGACTCCAGACTGAGCTCTTAACTACTCTAGACGGCTTCTACCATATTTCCTTTACTTTATTTTTGGCATAAATTGCGGGTATCTTGGCTTACTTCCTATCAGCTATTACGTAGAGTTTTCCCCTTATTAATCTTCAGTAGATGAACACCTTGTTGAATGTCATATCTAAAAGTCATGACAAAAAGAAATGAACTTGGCGAAAGTCTGTGGAGTGTTTATTTGGTAGAGTTTTCCCATGGGGATGGATATAAAATCTGTGTGTATGTAGAGTGTGTGGGTGTATTATGACATGAGAAGTGGAAAGTGAGAAAAAGGTTTTAAGTAATAAACTTGACTTTGTAGGAGTCTGGAGATATAAATACATCCAAGAATGATGAATTTGGGATGGAGTAAGGAATTCAGGATGAAGGAAGGAATAAATTCAACAGGGAATTTTTTTTTTTTTTTTTTTTAAGATTCATTTATTTATTTTGAGAGAGAGTGAGAAAACAAGAGGGAGGGATAGAGGGAGAGGGAGGGAGGATCCTAAGAAGACTCCACATTGGGTGTGGAATCTGACTCAGGGCTCCATTTCACGACCCTGAGATCATGACCTGAGTGGAAACCAAACAGTCAGATGCTTAACTGGCTGCACCCCCCCCCCCCACCTGGCACCCCTCAATAGGGAATTTAAGATAATATGGCTATGGATGAAAAAACTAACAATATATGTACAGACTGGAAAGAGCAGTTGCACATAATATGAAAGATGATGACTTAGGGACCATGAGAGTCTGAAAGTCAGATTTGCACCAGCATTAGTTCTAGGATGTATGAAAAAAGACTATAAAACAAAAGAATCTGAAAGTAATTTTGCTATGTTTGGTCTACTAGCGTCAGGCAGCCATGGAAGCCACTGAACAGCTCTTGCAGATTCTCAGCTATTGTCTACAAAAGTATTATGTTTTCTTTTTCTCTTTTATTCCTTTTCGCTTTTTTCTTCCTTCTCTTATTCTCCTCTTCATAATTTTTAAACCTTTGTCTTAGGGTGGTTATAGGCAGCTGTTGCTGGAAATAGCTCAAATCTTTTGTGAAAATATGGCAGTATCTTTGCTATATTCTCATCTAAAAGTGTTTTTTGTTTTTTGGCTTTTTTTTGTTTTTTGTTTTTTGTTTTGTATGTCTGTGATAGCGTTGGACTAACAGCTCCGTAATGTTTAGGCTTCCCTTCCTTTAGGGAGCTCTGATGCACTGTTTTTGAAGCAGGATCATAAGAACAGAGGAGTTGGTAATAAGGCCTAAATATCCAGAGAGAGGGTCAGTTGGCCAACTCCAGTTTCTGCTAGGATGAGATAGTATTTTAGGCAAGGTTTCCAGACTTTTCTGCATCATGGCACACATAGAAAATTATATACTTGTATGCCAGAGTATAGCCTGGCTCTCCCTGGCTCCCTGAAGGCTGAGGGAGGGGTCAGTATTTTAGCAAATATATAATTCACTCTTGGCACACTGGTGGGAAACCTTTGCCTTAGAGAAGAGGAATATGTTACTCTTTGTTTAATACCTTCTGTTTATTTAGTGTATAATAATTTACAAAGCACATTTCCTTTTAGTTTTACTCCAGCTATATCAAGTGGGCGGCAAAAAAATATATTACCATGTTAGAAATGAAGAAATTAAGGTTTTTAGATAGTGATTTGTATAAGGTCATGTACCTAATAAGGGATGGATCAGGAATTCAAATCCCAGGTGGAAAGAGTCCCTGGGGGTTAAGTCAGTGGCATGTAATCTCCAGGATGGCCATGACCCAATCTGTTGAGTTTGAGTGCTACCTTCAGGGCATCTAGGATAGTGATAGGTACAGAGAAGTCCATGATAGTTGTCATTTATTAAGTGCTATTCTGGCCAGGCACTGTGCTTTATAGATGCTATATATTAGATATTCTTATTTCCTATTAACAAATAAAGAAACAGGTATAGTAGTAATTAGTCACCCAACCTGTAAAAGGAGGAGAACCACAGACTCACAGCCAAAGTTGCTCTACTCCAGAGCTTGTACTCTTTTCACTATAGTGATAAATGATTTCTGACATTGTAGGATAGAGATTGGGTTCCAGTTACAGTGTGTGACATTGGTGGCAAAAGGTGATACTGATAGTGGTAAGGGGAAGTAGGCAAGTGGACTATTAAGTGTCTATTTTTGGTAGTTTTGAGCTTAAGTTGTAGACATGGTGGCTGTCTTTGTATTTTGTTTTATTTTTTATAGATTTTATTTATTTATTCATGAGAGACACGGGGGAGGGGGGCAGAGACACAGGCAGAGGGAGAAGCAGGCTCCACGCAGGGAACCTGATGTGAGACTCGATCCCCGGTCTCCGGGATCACGCCATGGGCAGAAGGCAGACACTAAACCACTGAACCACCTGGGCTGCCCAGTGGCTGTCTTTTTAAAAGGACCTCCCCCCCCCCCCCCCCCCCCCGCAAAAGGAAGGATTTCCAAGGTGTTTGGAGATGCAGGTGGGATAGAAGAGTGAAGTAATAAGACTCAGTTTTTTATTGGGCCGTTGGTGCTATACGTCCTTTTAACAAAAGGGTTAAAAATATAACCCTCTTCATATCTGACTAAGCATTAATTATAGATTGTTTCTTAAAGGTTTACAAATTATTTTTATTTGTTCTTCTGTATTTCCTAATTTATATGGCATATTAATGACTTTTAAAATAAAAAATATTTTAATTACACAAGTACTACATATTCTTGAAATTAAAATTCAAATAATATCATAAGCAGACGGAATGAAAGTTCCTAGGGCTCTAATCCCTCTATCATCCATACCCACTGTCAGTTAATTCGCAGGGTAACTGCTGGGGATTAGATGGAATAGATGAGGAAGCTCTAAACCAGCTCTGATACCATAGCCACTGGCCACATGTGGCTATTTAAGTTAGTTACAATAGGATTAAAAATTCAGTTCCTCAGTCACATTTCAGGTGCTCAGCCAGCCACGTGTGGCTAAGTGGCTACTTTACTGGATAGCACAGGTATAAAACGTTCCCAACATTGGCCAGCCCTGCTAAAACTTTAAAATATTATATAATTAGTGACATAATTGCTGTACTATTGAACCAAGATTTTAAAAATCTCTGTATTCCCCATGGTGCCTAACAGTTTTTGTTTTAGCTGATGGAAAACATTACTGCCATATTCTCTCATGGCTTTTTGTTTTAACTAAATCCAGATGGTCAAAGTCTAATGTTTTTCGAGGATACTTGGGGATTATAGTTAGCTGCTTTTCTAGGATAAAGATGACAGCTTTTCTGAGGGTATGTTTTCTATCTCCTCTGAGCTCTAGACCTGTATATCTTGCTTTCTAGTTGGTGCCCTCTCTTGAGTGTATTAAAAGTATCTTAAATACAACATGTCTAAAACTAAATTGATTTCCCCTTCATGCCCCCCCCCCAAAAGTTCATCCTCTTTCTTTGTTCCTTATTTCATTGAGTGTCTCCATTATCTTTGCAGTTGTAAAATCCAGAAACTAGATCATTCTTAATAACTCCCTCTCCTGATTACATCCAGTGTGTCAACAAGTTTTATTAATCTTACTTTCCTAATATCTTTTGAATCTGTTTACTTCTTCCCATTTCCACTACCACCACTTTAGTTTGTTACCATCATCTTGCTTGAATTTCTACAATTGCCCATTCTTGTCTGCCCACTTCTATTCTGGCCCCTCTCTAATCCATTAACCATCCTGAAGGCTGGTTTATTTTGAAACACACATCTGAATGTCAGTCTTCTCTCCTCCTCCCCAATCTTTCAATGGCCTCCTGTTGCTTCTCAGGTAAAAATAAAACCCCTTAACAATGTTTAACTCATCCTCATCCTCCAGCCTCATCTTTTACTGTGTTCTGCTTACCTCTCCACTACAACTATGCTGGCCACCTTTTTAGTCCTTTGTACTTGTCTTGCTCTTTGCCTTTACAGAACCTTTGCACGTGCTTTTTTTTCTCCGTGTCTGGATCACTTCTTTATATTTCACTTTTTGTTAGCTCCTACTTATACTTCACACTTCAGCAGCAGTTTTGTTTCCTGAGGGAATACTGTATAACCTCTCAGATTAGATACTCTAACCTCCCAGGTCATACATTTACCACAGTTACAATTTACATTTTGTGTGTGACTATATGATTCTCTTTCTCTTCCATTGCCTTCAAACTCCATGAAGATAGAGGCCAAATCTTATTTTCTTTTTTGGCTCATCTTAAATCCCTATGACCTAGCCTCAGTACCTGATACCTAATTTTTTTTTTTTTAAGATTTTATTTATTTATTCATGAGACAGAGAGAGGGAGGGAGAGAGGCAGAGACACAGGAGAGGGAGAAGCAGGCTCCATGCAGGGAGCCTGACGTAGGACTGGATCCCTGGTCTCCAGGATCTGGCCCCAGACTGAAAGTGGCGCTAAACCGCTAAGCTACCGGGGCTGCCCCTAATACCTAAATATTGATTGAATTTCGAAGTAGATGTCAATTCATGAAGTTTTATAATACAGGATTTTGAATATGAATATATATAAATATAGTAGTTAAAATAGTTAAATTGATAGTTATACTGTTCTGTAAGTGCATGAAAAAATTATCATATATGATAACTTATATAATAATATAAAATATAGCACAGGACTCTTAGATTATATTATAATAGTTTTAGATTTCTAGAATTATTTTAGAATAGTTTTAGATTTTTAGAATTATTGCAGGGCAGCCCCGGTGGCTCAGAGGTTTAGCTTTGCCTTCAGTCCAGGGCGTGATCCCAGAGACCCGGGATTGAGTCCCACGTCGGGCTCCCTGCATGGAGCCTACTTCTCCCTCTGCGTGGGTCTCTGCCTCTCTCTCTCTCTCTCTGTGTCCCTATGAATAAATAAATAAAATCTTTTTTTTTTTTTTTAATTTTTATTTATTTATGATAGTCACAGAGAGATAGAGAGAGAGGCAGAGACACAGGCAGAGGGAGAAGCAGGCTCCATGCACCGGGAGCCCGACGTGGGATTCGATCCCGGGTCTCCAGGATCGCGCCCTGGGCCAAAGGCAGGCGCCAAACCACTGCGCCACCCAGGGATCCCTAAATAAATAAAATCTTAAAAAAAAAAAAGAATTATTGCAGATAGTGCAGAGATTCCTGTATATCCCCTGCCAGTTTCTCCTATTATTAACATATGCATTAGTATGGTACATTTGTCACAACTCATGAACTAGTATTCATACATACTAATCTGTTCAAATTCCATCAGTTTTCTCCTAATGAACTTTTTCTGTTCTTAGATACCAAATTAGATTTAGTGTCATGTGCCATCTTGGTTTTGACTGGTTCTCAGACTTTGATTTTGATTCAGGTTGATAGTTTTGAGAATTACTGGTCGGGTACTTTGTAAACTTTCCCTTAATTGAGATTTATCTGATGCTGTTCTTAGGATTAGACTGGGTAATGTGTTTTGGGGAGGAAAACCCACAGAGGTAAAGGGACATATTCATCATCCATAAAGAGTGAATACTCAGAGTGCCTTACCACTGTTGCTGTTAACCTTGGTCACCTAGCTTGAGATGTGACCTCTATAAAGTTTATCAGGTTTGTCCTCTATAAAGTTACTCCTCCCCCCACTTTTCCATATTGTACGTTCTAGAAGAAAGGCACTATTATAAGAAGTATTACATGGTTAATAAGTAGTAGTAGTTGTATTCTCTATCTCCTTAATAGTGGAGTTTATGTGTGAATTTTTTGGAATTCTTCTGCAAGGGAAATTCATCTTCTTCATTTATTAACTGAGTCAATCATTTGTTTATTTTTTTTTTAATTTTTATTTATTTATGATAGTCACAGAGAGAGAGAGAGAGGCAGAGACACAGGCGGAGGAAGAAGCAGGCCCCATGCACCGGGAGCCCGATGTGGGATTCGATCCCGGGTCTCCAGGATCGCGCCCTGGGCCAAAGGCAGGCGCCAAACCGCTGCGCCACCCAGGGATCCCATTTGTTTATTTTTTAAAAAAATATTTATTCATGAGAGACAGAGAAAGAGGCAGAGACACAGGCAGAGGGAGAAGCAGTGGACCCTGACATGCAGGGAGCCTGACATGGGACTCTTTCCTGGGGCTCCAGGATCACGCCCCTGGCCAAAGGCGGGCCCTAAACTGCTGAGCCACCCAGTTGTCCCTAATTTGTTTATATAAATATTGACTCTTGGGTATTTACTTTACACTTTGACTTATAATCCAGTACAACTTTTTTTTTTTTTTTTCCCCCACAGATTGCTTCAGCTTTGGCCATTGGGAGCTCTTTCAGTTGGTTTTTATATTCCTTTGACATATCCGCATCATTGTTAGGATTTTGTTGTTTTGTTTGGTTTGTTGTTGGTGGGGTTTGTTTTTGTTTTTGTTTTTGTTTCTATTTTAGCACATCTTTTACTTTCTGGCACTATAAGATGTTCCAGGCTCATCTATATTTCCTGCCCCAGCCCTAGACTCCGCCATTTCTCCAAGGAGTGCTGGTTCCCTTTATTGGAGAATGGTATAAGAAATCAATATCTGGGAACTGTGTGTGCTCATTCTTGTTGCTGTTGCTTCTAAAAAATATACACCAACTCACGTAAATGCATATATTTATAAATATTTTATATGTAACAATCTGTATCTATGTTTAAGCTGTATTCTTAGATTATTTGCTCTGAACTTTTTTCCACTGAAAAATATTACCTGTGAACATTGAGGGGCTTATTTTATATAGTTTTGGAATTTAGGAACAGAATTAAAGTACTCCAATTCTTTTGGTTCTTGGTTGGCCTTACTGCTAATATTCTGGAACTCAACTAGTCATCTATGAAGAATGAGGCTGCAATACATTAAATAATTGAGATTTTATTTACACCCAGTTTTCTTTTCAGAGATTAGTTTTGAAAATCCTACCATTTTATTTCTCATTAGTTTCTCTGTAACACAATCTGAATGGGGAAAATAAGACTTTTAATTTTATTACTTGATTAAAAATTAGTAATGATGGTAGAGATGGGAATAGTTGAATATTGATTTTTTTAAGTTTATTAATTTTTTTTAGTAATCTTTACACCCAGGATGGGGCTTGAACTCATGACCCCAATGAACAGTTGCATGCTCTTCCAAATAAGCCAGCCAGGCACCCCTGAATATTGATTTTTAAATTGTTTCCCATTATTACATGTAATTGAGAATTAACTATATTTTATCAAAGCTTTCTGTTTTTGAATTATCTAGACTGATGTGTTTATCCTTTAGTGTTAGACTTCTAGTCTTTCACTCATTGGCATCATGAAAACTAAATGCAGTGTTTCTTTTCTGGTATCCACAAAATCTTTTGTTTCTACTTCCAGTATCCTGACAAATCTAGTATAGTACCTTCTGGCTTCTCTTTCTTGGTTCCTAGGAAGAATCTAAATGCATTTAAGTATTGTAGGGTATAGAATTCTTCCTAGTTAAATTCCAGTTAAAGTTCTTATGTAATTTCCCTCTGCATAGATCTAGTTTATTCAGTTTATGGAAATTAAAATGTGATTTATTAGTTTATGGAAATTAAAATGTGATTTTAATAATAAAATCAAAAACAACCCCAAACAGTTGGATGAATTATAAACTTTAGGTGATATTATTTATGCACTTTTTACAAATACTAATTAATAATTAACTTTATAGGTCATTTGTTCTTACACTCATTAGTTAATGAATACCTCTGGCTGATTTATAGAAGTAGAGCCCCAGAGATGACTTGAGGCATTTTTGGCCTGCAGTACAAGTTGGCTTATGAGACCTGAGCATTAATGATAGTTTTGTAATAGTGATTTATCATTCTGTTTCGAAAAGTTTTATTTTATTTTATTTATTCATTTGAGAGAGAGAAAGGGTGCAAGGGGGGGCAGAGAAAGGGGGAAATAGAGGTTCCCCACTGAGCAGGGAGCCTGAAGACACAGGGCTCCATCCTGGGACCCTAGGATCATGACCGGAGTGGAAGGCAGATGCTTAACCGACCAAATCACCCAGGTGCCCCTTTTTTGAAAACAGTTTTTAAAGATAACTGAATTTATGTAAAGATCAAAAAACACACTACTGGGCACCTAGGTGGCTTAGTGGTTGAGCGTCTGCCTTTGGTTCAGGTCAGGATCTTGAGGTCCTGGGATCGAGTCCCACATTGGGCTCGAGTCCCACGGGGAGCCTGTTTCTCCCTCTGCCTATGTCTCTGCCTCTCCGTGTCTCTCATGAATAAATACATCCATTAAAAAAAAAATACTACTTAAAAAGTACAAGTTACAAGTCATTAACTTTTTAAATCTTTTTGTTCCTGTGTATATTAGTTATGAAAGTTGCGAACAAACTTTGAAAAAAAATGTGAAGAAGGTCAGAGCATTTCAAGAATATGATTAAAACACAGATTTAGTACCTATCTTTGTAATTCTCAGAAAGTTGATTTCCTGTTTTCCCTATATGCCTGGGGTTATTTGGCCTTTTCTTGAGCTGAATGATAATGATATATTTTCCTATTTGGTGCTGCTGATAAGCACAAGGGAGCAGATAACAACTCCTATTTCTTAAGAAAGTAGAAGACAGCAAAAGTGAATTGCCTTAACTTTCTTCTGTTTTCCATTCCACTCTACTATCTCCAGGGGTTCCTTCCTCCTCTCATTCTTCCCTCAGTGGAAGAGATTTCCTCCTTTTATCTGAGGGCAGTTCTTCTGCCTTTATTCAGAATTTCTTCCTGTTTTTAAAAAACTTTAATTTTGATCTCATTTTAGACTTGCAAAAATAGTATAGTTTCTTTATACTCTTTATCTCACTTTCCTGAATGCTAGCATTTTACATGACTATAATTATCAAGAATAGGTAACTAACGTTGTGATATTACTAACTAAACTACAGACCTTATTAGACTTTCACCAAATTTTCTACTGCCCTTTTTTCTGTTCCAGGATCCTACCTAGGAAACATGACATTTTTAAAGAATATGAATTATTTTGTGAAACATACAATACATGTTTGTGTTAGTCCAATATTTTCTCATGATAGGACTGAGCTTATGCATTTTTGGCAAGTATATCAGAAAAACAAAGTAGTGTCGTTCTCAGTGCAGTGTTTCAAGGGAATTATGATGTTTTGTGATTACTTGGTTAAGTTAGATCTGTTGAGTTTCTTCACTATGAACTGTAAGTTCCTTCATTTTATTATCTTTCCTTTTTCAGTTCATAAGTACCTTGTGAGTGATACTTGGGAATTAAGTAAATCTTGTTTCTCCTCAAACTTTTGCCCTCTAATCTTTGCATCTATCAGTGGATCTTGTCTGCAATATTTATTACTGTGATATTTGCCATATGGTGATTCGGTTTCCCTCTTTTCTGTTTATTAATTGAAATTCTCTTGTATGAAGTATTGTCTCTTTATCCTTGTTTACTTATTTATTTGGCTATTTATTTATATCAGTATGGACTCCTTTGTTTTAATCTATGGATCTAAATCCAGTAATATCATTTATTTTGTTGCTCAGTTTATTCCAGAATTGGCCATTAGGGAATCCTTCAGGTTGGCTCCTGTGTTCTTTTGATAGACTCTCATGTTTTGTTTTATTTTGTTTTTTTAACTTCTTACTTTCTGACACCAGAAGTAGCTTCAGGCTCATCTTGTATTTTCCCTGCCCCAGCCTTAGAATCAACCACTTCTCCCAAAGAACTGGGGTTCCTTTATTGGAGAATGGTGTTTAGAGACCAAGATCCAAGCACCAGGTATACTCATTGTTGCTGGGTATCAGTCTTTCTAGGCCTTCTTATTGATTAAAGCCTGGAAACCTATAGCACACACTACACAAACATACATGCATGCTAACACACACATACGCACATTAAAAACCATGAGTTTATACTTACAACTCCAATTCCAGTCCAACACCACAAGGTTCATTTTAGCATTTCTCTCTTCTTTGTTTATAACTTTTCTCCAACAGTGAGAAACCTAGCTCTCAGTATCTATGTTCTTTTTACTTATTTGTTCAAAAAAAATTTTTTTAAGGGGAAGAGAGAGAAAGATTGGTGGGGAAAGAGAATCCTGAGTCTCAAGCAGGCCCCTTGCCCAGCAAAGAGCCCAACATGAGGCTCAATCTCACAACCCCAAGATCACAACCTGAGCCAAAATCAAGAGTCAGATGCTGAACCGACTAAGCCACCCAGACACTCCTTATTTGTTCAGTTCTAGTATACACATGATATCAGAATTATTAACCCATAGTCTTGTGAGAAACCAGATCACTCACTAGATTAACGGCATTTAAATATGATTGTTTTTGCCTTTAGCCTAAAGGTATCTAGTCAAGATACTCTTTCCTCCTTCCCTGGCTCCTCCCTTTCTCTTTACCCCTTACATCTTCCCTTCCCATAGTTATTCATTTATACTACTGTTAGGTTCATTTGTTGGTGTGTTTATACTATTTTGAGTTCCCTTCAAATCCTGGTTGGTTTTAATTATTTTTTTAATGATGGGTATGTGAAATTATTACTATGGTCCTAAGAATGAGAATTATTTGCAAATATGTATTCAGAGAAGTGTCATTCCCTCCTTATCCCTGGGACTTATTTCCATTTCCTACTTTATTTCACTCCTTTCCTACTTAATCCCTGTAGGAAACCTATCTCCTTAGTGTTTGGTCTATCCTTGTGTTTCTTTTGTTCTAATGAGCAGAAACGTGTACTTTAATATATCCCTTTGTTATTACATGAACTAAGAACAAAAGAGTTATATGAAGTATTTTTGGATTTTACTTTTTTCACTTAACAAAATGTCCTGAAAATCACTGCATATCATAGAGATCTTCCTATTTTTTTTTACAGTTGCATAGTACTCCACTCTTTGGATGTACCATAGTTTATTTGATCATTTTTCTATGTACAGGCATTTAGGGTGTTTCCAACATTTTACATTTATGAAGAGTAATGTTTATGTATTTTTGTATTGTTGGAGGTATATTTGCAGGGTACATTCCTAGAAATGAGATTACTGGGTCCAACAATAAATCCATATATGATATTCTTAGGCATCACCAAAATTCCCTCCAGGATGTTTGTACCAATATGTATTCCTATCAGCAATATATGATAGTGTCTGTTTTACCTTACTTCCTCACTAACAATGTTTTTGTTATATTTTAAATATAATATTTTTTTTGCCAGTCTAATAGGTGAGAAATGGTATCTTGGTGTTGTTTTAACTTGCACTTTGTCTAATTATGTATGAATTTGAACATTTTTATATTTTGGAGGGCAATTTTAATATTTTTTGTGTGTATGTGAATTTTCTGTTCATGACTTTTTTCTGCTCTCAATCTGGTTTTTATATTTTTTTCTTTAATGGTTCTTTATAGTAGTCTCCCCTTATCTGTGGGGAGTACATTCCAAAACCACCAGTGGATGCCTGAAACTGGATAGTACCAAACCCTGTATATACTATGTTTTTTCCTACATGTACATACCTATGATAAAGTTTAATTTATAAATTAGACTCATTAAGAGTTAACAATAATAAAGGAGAACAATTATAACACTTTTCTATAATAAAAGTTATGTGAATATGGTCTCTTTCTCTCTCTCTTAAAATATCTTATATGGTACTCACCTTTTTTCCTGTGGTGATGTAGATGATAAAATACCCATGTGATTGATGAAGTTGTGATGAATTGTAAAATTGTTCTCTGCAGTATATTTCAAAAGTAAAAATGTGTTTCTTTGCATTATAGTACCGAACATGGTGTCTTGTAATTATGTCTCCCTGACTAGATTCAGAGTACTCATAGAATGTGAATTAGGTTTTATTCTTCTTTCTCCTTCGTGCCTAGCAGAGTTCATATATAGTTGGTATTCTCTAAATGGTGTTGAATAAGTTAGAAGCAAAAATAGCTCATTAAACTTTTTTTTCTAATTAAAATTTTATTTAATAAAATCTTGGTATAGTGTTTCACTTAGAGAATGAACACTCATATCAAAGTTTCGAAGAAGCACTGGCCAGGGAAGTAGAAGAGGTCTGAGTTCTGGTCTAAAACTTTGTGTTTATGTAGGCTATGAATAATATTTTCGCTTCAGATCTTTGGATATGAGTTTGATCTGTCAAATCAAGTTGACCCTTTGATCTTTTAATACTATTTCATATCTAAAATGATTTTACATAAAAAAAATAAATAAAAATAAAATGATTTTACAGAATTATTTCTTAGTTGAGGTCTGTATTTTTACATTCTGCGTAAATACTTTTTTTGGATTTTTGCTTTTTTAGAATTGTTACCTGTTATAATTAGTAGATACTCATGTGATTGTAGATCACTTTGCAAAGCACATTCTGACTGCAAATAGATTAGTATGTTACAGAATATTTGTAAGAATATTGGTGAGATTATACAACTTTTTTAACTAAATTATTTAATATGTGCTTAACACATTTTACTTTTAGGTATGTCTGACTGCAGCAATGATACTACAACTCTTGGTGCATCTAAACCAGGCACAGAAGAAGTCAAGTCTAATTCTGAGGTGATTGGGTGGTATTTCTATGTATTTCTATGAAATCAGCCCACTTCAATCAAAGTTTTAGACTGCCAAACTAACTCAGTTGATCTAAACATGTGCCATTCTGAGTAAATTCTTTTATACACATAGACACAGGAAAGGAGTGAGAAGAGAGATTTCTTCATAATGGGAAGTAAGTTACTCTTTGCCTTTGGGCATCTGCAATTCTAAAATACATTTGTCACATAAAGATGGATGTAAAAGTTTGGGTCAAGCTATAGCTTTTAATTTAAACATGAAATGAGGTTTCTGTTGAAATAGTACAGTAATAGGTTCATATTTGAGCTTCTCTCCCTGTATACTGCATTTAGGTATGCATCAGAATCCAAGTGTAGAGTTTTTAAAAAAAAAAAAAACCTGAGTTCTGGACTTTGCTTTTGACTCACTAAATCTGAAGCTGCAGTGATAGGCACTGGACCATGTAGAGATTTGTTTTTTCCTTCCTTCCTCCCTTCCTCCCTCATTTCCTCCCTCCCTTCCTTCCTTCCTTTCCTTTCCTTCTTCCTTCTTTTTCTTTTCTTTTTTTTTTTCCGAAGTTCTGCAAGTGGTTCTAACTGCTTCTTTGATGGTTCTGTGAACCTCTAGTTCATTAAAGAGTAAGATATGAAAAAATTAATTTTCTATGAAATTCAAGTTTTCAGAGGCACCTGGGTGGCTCAGTGGTTGAGCATCTGCTTTTGGCTCAGGTCATGATCCCAGGGTCCTGGGATTGAGTTCCCCATCAGGCTCCCTACTGGAGCCTGCTTCTGCCTATGTCTCTGCCTCTCTGTGTGTTTCTTGTGAATAAATAACCAAAAAATTTAAAATAAATTAAAACAAATAAATAAATTCAAGTTATCAGATGTTTTTGAATACCCAATACTAGTAAAACCTCTCATTTTTATAGTGCTTAATAATTTACAGAGTAGCACTTTCATATTGTTCCTCTTTGAACCTTAGAACAATTTGGTATCATTCAGCAACTGTTATTTTCCCCATTATTTGTTGAACATATTTAACTTTTAGAGATAGTGACTGACTTAGAGGAATTGGCAAGGCTGGAACACCACGTGGGGTCTTCTGACTCCTGCTGCAGTGTTTCTGAACCAGGTTGCTGTCAATATATATGCACAGTGCCAGGCGCAGTATTTCTTCGACTAAGCCAAGACCCTGTGAATCTGTGTGAAAGCTTTAATATGGGATTTAGAGCTAGATAATTTAATTTTAGTCCAAAAGTCAAAGGTGAGTTCTGGTTGACAAAATATGTATTACCTGTAGAGGAGTCAGGATTCTTTGTGATTTAAAATATTTTGATTATTTGCTATTTGTCAAAGCATTGTTTTAATTATAGTCGTTCAGAGAAGCAGGGAATTATGTGTACTGTATTTATCTTTACTCATGGGTTTGTTTTTTTATGATCAGATTTCTGAATCTGTACTGTTGAAAGATGATCAGACGAAGTTTGATGCATGTGTGCTACAGGAAGGATCAGCAGCCAAGGCAATTACAAGATTCATAATAAATGAAAGTATCGTGTTTGTGGTTTACCACTGTGAGTTCTGGCTATGTGAATGTCACATAGATGCTAAACAAGAAATTTCTTTTTTTTTTTTTTTTAAGATTTTATTTATTTATTCTCAAGAGACACACAGAGAGACACAGACAGAGGGAGAAGCAGGCTCCATGCAGGGAGCCCGACGTGGGACTCGATCTTGGGACTCCAGGATCACGCCCTGGGCCAGAGGCAGGCACTAAACCACTGAGCCACCCAGGGATTCCCCACTAAACAAGAAATTTCTTGCTTAATAGAGAGTTAAACCTGAGTGGTGATGATTTTCAAGGAAACCACTGCCAAGGAATCATTGTGAAAATTTCTATGTATATTAACATTAAAATACATGTTAAGCATTCCCTGCATTTTTAGCCATACCCAGTGTACAGTGTTCACAGGAAATATTATAATTTGTCTAAAAAAAAAAAAAAAAAAACCAGCTGCATAGGTATAGTCTGAATTTATGTGCAAATTTAAAAGTACTGTATGAGTTTATAGTTAACCAAAGTAAGATTTAGGGATATTTTGTGACTAAAATTTCCCATTTATGTTGTGCCTAGGTGGCATAGTCAGTTAAGCGTCCAGCCTTGGTTTTATCTCAGATTGTGATCTTGGGGTTGTGAGATCAAGCCCTGCATCAGGCTCCATGCTAAGCAGAGAGTCCACTTAGGACTCTTTCTCCCTCTGCCCCTCCCCCCTGCACACTCTCTCTCTTAAATAAATAAATAAATCTTTAAAATTCTCAGTTCATTGGTATTCTAATTTAAATCTGTTCTTTTTCAGAATTCATGATGAAAACATTTTTGGGGAGGTGAGATTTGCTTACAAGAATTTTTCTTGAATACATCTCTATGTATTATGGCTGTTAACTTCTTAAGTGTTCCATGTATCAGACTTTTCAGTAATTCAGACTAATCTTTGAGCTTGGTGCATCACTGGTGGCCAGTTTGGTGAATGAATTCTCACTCTACTAATATAAAGGATATATGGTTATTGGTTTCTTAGGAATAGAATATGAGAACATGGGTGATAGTTTTGATTTCTTTAAAAGCAAAACCAAACAACAGCAAGGAGCACCTGGGTGGCTCAGTCAGTTTTGTGTCTTACTCTTGGTTTTGGCTTAGGTCATGATCTCACTGTTCTGGGATGGAGCCCCTCGTTGGGCTTCACACTAAATATGGAACCTGCTTCAGATTCTTTCTTCCTCCCTCCTCTGCAGAGCTCTCCCCACCCCCCCTTGCGGGTGTGCACATGCATGCTCTCAAATAAATAAAATCTTTAAAAACAAGCAAAGAAAAAACAAAGCAAAAACTCCAAGCCAAAAACACTGTTAACCCTGAACAAGAAGAGTTTGTTTAGGGTCTCTTGAGGTGAATTGCCTTGCTCATGATTACTCAGCTAGTTTATTGTAGTACCTAGGGTAGTTTTCTAACTCTTAACCAAATGATGTTTCTGTTAAAATATCCATCTCATCAGTGTCCACAAAAATGCTTTCTTCTTTTATGTGGTGGTTTGTTTTTTTTTAATGACATCAGGTTTTTTTCTTTTTAAATTAAAAAAAAAAAGAAAGAAAACATGAGCGTGGCTTGCTTTGTATTCTAGTCCAGTCTTAATTAGAGCAAATGAAGATGAATTTTGTTCTTTGTGTTTTTAATATTCAAACTTTATACCTTGAAATTTGTTTAAACTGCTGATTCTGTATCTGTAGAAGAAATAATAGGTTAATAGGCACCATTCACAGAGAGTCTATTAGGTGCTAGACACTGCACTGGGTTTTACCTATATATTATCTCATTTATTAGTATAA
The DNA here is from genome assembly GCF_048418805.1 of Vulpes vulpes. Lineage (NCBI taxonomy): Eukaryota > Metazoa > Chordata > Mammalia > Carnivora > Canidae > Vulpes > Vulpes vulpes. Next base: position 88,178,174 of record NC_132789.1, read on the forward strand.
TAACCCTGTTTGCATTTGAGATATTCTCCCTCATTTTACAGAGTAGGCAACAAAGACCTGAAAAGGCTAAAATAGCTAATGAAAAACAGAGCTGTGATTTGAACCCAGATAAAAGTGGAAGATATAAATGAATTTAAGGAACTAAGTAGGAGGGCCGCCTGGCTCAGCGGTTGAGCATCTGCCTTCGGCCCAGGGCATGATCCTGGAAACCCGGGATCAAGTCCCCCATCGGGCTCCCTGCATGGAGCCTGCTTCTCCCTCTGCCTATGTCTCATGTAGGCCTCTAGAAAAAGGGCTTCTTTAATAAAGGATAATATTCAAATGGTCAGTAAGAATATGAAAATTTGCTCAACGTCATTAGTCATTAGAGAAACACATATGAAAACCACAATGAGATACCATTATGCTTCCATAAGGATGGCTAAAATTAAAAGGTATTAGAATACTGGGACACCTGGGTGGCTCAGTGGTTAAAAGCATCTGCCTTCGGCTCAGGGTGTGATCCTAGAGTCCTGGGATGGAGTCCCACGTCAGGCTCCCTGCATGGAGCCTGCTTCTCCCTCTGCCTCTCTCTCTCTGTGTCTCTCATGAAAAAATAAAATCTTAAAAAAAAAAAAAAAGAAAAAGTAGGAAAAATTATTTAAAAGTAGAAACAAGGATATTGGGGAAAAAAGCAAATAAAGTATATTTTTAACAACAAAAAGGGAAAGAAAGAAAAGTAGGTTGTTAGGTATTTATTAGCATGTTCTAGGATTATTGCCTGAATTATTCTTTTCTGTCTGTCCTTCAATATAGTAACACTAATACTAATATAAATTCCTAATATCCAAAAAATATATACAAATATTCACTTTATTATTTTATGATGTTCTAAAAGAATGCAGACCCTGCATTTGAGATATAGTTTGATTAATAGAGGAAATTTTATTTTTTAAAAAAAGATTTTATTTATTTATTCATGAGAGACACAGAAATGCAGAGACATAGCAGAGGGAGCCTGATGAGGAACCTGGGATCACCACCTGAGCCAAAGGCAGATGCTCAACCACTGAGCCACCCAGGTGCCCCAATAGAGGAAATTTTAAAATAAATAAAATGTAGAGTAATAATGTTTTTAGAGTGGTACAAATAAAAATTGTGGCAGTTCAGAGGAGTGTCAGCCGGGAATATCAGTGTAGGTGGCATTTTAAACTGAGTCTTAGAGTGTGAGTAGAATTTGAGCATATGAGTGATGATGGTCACTGATGGAGCAAAGGCATAGAGAAAGGGAATTGAGAGACGTGTATGAGAAAGTGTGAAAAAATTTTTTATTTAATAGGGTACCTGAAGAAGCATAATTAATTGGTGGAAAGAAGATAGTCCAAGTCATGGAAGGATTTTGAGTGTCCAGAGGAATTAACTTTTATGTTGTAAACATTGGGGAGGAAGACAGAGATGTTAAACATATACATAAAAGGGGTGCCTGGGTGGCTCAGTTGGTTAACCGTCTGCCTTCAGCTCAGGTCATGATCTCCATGTTGGGGCTCCCTGCTCAGCAGGGAGTCTCCTTCTCTCTCTCTCCCTCTGCCCCTCCCCCCTGCTCTCTCTCACTCTTGGTCTCAAAATTTTTTTAAAAACATAAATAATTTTATAATATAATGTAATCTTTACTGCTATAAAGCAGGATAAGAGGCTGAGGAGTAATGAAAACTGCTGATTTGCATTGGTTGATCAAGAAAGGCCCTTCTTAGATGATGTTTTAATTTTTTTTTTTTTTTTTAATTTATGATAGTCACATAGAGAGGCAGAGACACAGGCAGAGGGAGAAGCAGGCTCCATGCACCAGGAGCCTGATGTGGGATTCGATCCCGGGTCTCCAGGATCGCGCCCTGGGCCAAAGGCAGGCGCCAAACCGCTGCGCCACCCAGGGATCCCTTAGATGATGTTTTAGCAAAAACCTGAATGAGATGAGGGAGAGAGTCACGTGAAAATCTGGGAGTATGAACTTTCCAGAAAGAGGAAACAAGGGCAAAAATAAGATTGGTGTGTTTGAGGAACAGTGGTGAGGGCTCTCTGGCTACAGCTGAGTGTCAGTGAGGAAAGAGTGGAAGGAAATGTGGTTGTAGTGGTAGCTGGCAGATGAGATTGGCTTGATATAGAAATGAGATTAACAGGATGAGAAAGTTGGGGGAAGATTGGAAATGCAGTGTTCAGGTAGCACCTGGTTGAAAATATAAGACAGATTAGGTGTAAATACACCCAATTTAATATATTAAGCGATTTTTAAGGGAAACTTGAAACATAAAATAAAGGTTAAATAAGAAATGAACTCCCATATACTCAGCATCCAGATTCAATAGTGATCTAGATTTTACCACATTTGTTTTAGCCGTCTCTTTATAATAGGTTTTGAGTCATCTTCCTTTTAAAACCACGAAGTTGCCAAGATAGATAGAATAAAATAAAAAAGAACAAAGCTACAAACAATAACATTTGGATACAGTTTCAACTCTCCTGATATTCGTCTGTTTTAGAAAAGTGTAGTGAGGATACCCATAGTGAAAAAGTCAGCAGGGGTAGCTGTGCTGGTATGTATTAGTGTTGATGGACCTACTCCAATATTTGTCCTGTTGGAGCTGAGCTGAAACCAGTGTGCTATAATTATGATATCTTTATGCAATATGGTATTTTCAGTTTTCCAAGCAATTTTGTATTTGATTTTTACGATATATAGGTTAATAATCTGATTTTATAAAAAGGAAATTGAAACTTAGGAAAATAAGGTGACTTTTATAAACTTATAAAAAGGGCAAAGCTGGTCCTTAAATCCATGTTTCCTGATATGTTGCTTAGTTCTCCTGAGACTTCATGCAGGAGGTTTATTCACCTAACACTTTTGAATCATGCAAACACTTTATAATAATACAGTAAGCATCTTTTAAAGGTTTTATTTTTACTAATGCAGAAGGAAATTTCAAAGACTGAATTATGAGTTTAATATAATTGCTTTCTCTTTTTGTAGGCAAACAAAAATGTAAATAATTTCATCTGACACAGAAGGCATTTGTGCTTTTTGGTATTGGAACAAAGTATGGTCTCTGTTGACATGCATAGTCCACTAAACACTGGGACCTTCATTGTTTGAAACCATAACTAGAACAATTAGAGTTAAATATTTTTGGCTACTTTCTCTTCTTTTTTGACACTCTTTACTTTCTTTATTACTCTTTAGTCTCAGATTGCCTGAAATTAACAATTTAGTCCTTTAAATTAGCAGAAAATGTAGCTACATGAAAGAACAATATACCTACTGAGTATATGCAGCCAGTGAGCTGAGCTGGATATTTCACAGTTTGGTTGTTTTTTGTTTTTGTTTTTGTTTTTAAGATTTTATTTACTTGAGAGAGGGAGAGCTAAGGAGATAAAAAGTGCATGAGTGGGGGGAGGTGTAAAGGGAGAAAGAGAGAAGCAAACTCCTCACTGAGCGGGGAGCCCGATGCGAGATTTTTTTTTTTAAGATTTATTTATTTATTTATGATATACAGAGAGAGAAAGAGAGAGAGAGGCAGAGACACAGGAGGAGGGAGAAGCATGCTCCATGCCAGGAGCCCGACATGGGACTCGATCCCGGGACTCCAGGATCGCGCCCTGGGCCAAAGGCAGGCGCTAAACTGCTGAGCCACCCAGGGATCCCCCCGATGCGAGATTTAATGCCAGAACCCTCAAATCATGCCCTGAGCCGAAGGCAGACACTTAACTGACTGAGCCACCCAGGTGCCCTTTGCAGTACTTTTCAATGAATTTTCAAGTAACTTATTAAATGGTAGATTTAGGAAAGAATTGGAAAAACTTCAAGTTTATTGTTATAGCACTTTATTTTTGCTTGCTCAGTGGTAAACTGTAGTAAAGAACAATGTTTAAATGTGTGTGTTTTAGGAGATACAGTGCCTTGTATAGTTGCAGAAGTCTAAGGTGACAAATTCTTTTACATCTCTTCTAGAAAATTTCTACCTTGTTTCTAAGCATTGTGGAAATTAGGTTTTACCATTATAATGTAATAAATTTATAACAGCGAGAAATGTATTTCCAATATGCCTTCTCTCTCATTATTAAGATAGATTTTTGGTCTGGGTGAATTTTTGTTAATGTTGTATCTTATTTTCCATGAGATGTTCACCTATAAATGCTGATTGTCATATGTAAAGTCTTTTTAAAGGTTAATGGCAAAGTATATTTTGAATTAGAATTTGAAAGCATCAGTTGTGCCAGAAAAAAATTACAGGAGCTTGCTCACTTGCTTTTTTTTTTTTTTTTTTAAGATTTTATTTATTTGAGAGAAAGAGCATGAGTTGAGGGAAAGGCAGAGGGAGGAACATGCTCCCTATTGAGCAGGGAGCCCAGCACAGGGCTGGATCCCAGCACCCCAGGATCATGAGCAGGGCCACCCAGGCTCCCCAGGAGCTTTTTTCTTTTAGCCTAGGTCTTCAGTAACTGCAGAAAAGACTATAGACTAGGAGTTGAATAGACAAGGAGGAGAGTTACTGTGCATCCTGAAAGTGAAGGTGAAGTTAATAGATATTTGGTTGCCTAATTGGCCAAGTTGGAGAGAGAGGAGAGAATGGTATGAGAAGCAGCTGGAGGAATAGCTAGGGGCCAGACTTATGAGCCATGTTATAGCTCTTGTTATGTTGAAAAACTTTGCTGGGGTGATGGACAGTGTTAAGTAGCTTGCCAGAGGAGTTCATGGGGGGAGAATTACTCCCCCCACAATGCAGTTGGTCTCGTGCTTTGGAATGGGTTATCTCTATGACATTAAAGTCAGTAAGTATAAAGACTTATGGGATCCACTAGTGTAAGAAGCAGGTTATAGCATCAAGCTATTTACAGTCTTTCAGCCTTGCCACTGTGACATATTTGGCTAGATGGTTTTTTGTTGTGGGGCATTATCCTGTGCATTGTAGGATGTCTGGTAACATCCCTGTCCTGTCCTTTCAGGATGCCAATAACACACCATGCCCACCATAAGAACCAGAAATGTCTTCAGACATTGATAAATGTTTGGGGGAGGGTGTGTGCAAGATCAGCCCTGGATGAGAACCATTGATAACATAACCATCAGGCTCATTGATAACATATTTTCTGGCAGTTGATGCCATTTGCAATAATAGACTTAGTATCCTGAAGCTCCTGAGTCACACATGTCCTAGCTTAATTCTGCATTTGCCCACTTTGGGGAGTAGAAAGTTCTGGGATACAGCTGTCTCTAGCACTCTGGGGTTAACAGAGTGGTATAATTGGAGGCCGATGCTTCATTCTCAGTTGTTGGAAATGAGAGATAAAGATAATACTACTATTTAATTGTGCACAATGATGTGGAAATAGAAGAAACAACAATAAGTTGTCAACATTAAGAAAGCAAAATTTGACTCAAATATCTGAATGCACATATATTGGTTGGTATGGCCCAGTGATATATTTCAGTCACCTTTGGAAAAGCAGTATAATGTAGAGGTTAAAAATGGGGTCTCTGAAGCCAGACTGCCAGATTTGAATCCTAGTTCATCACTTGCTAGCTGCATGTCATTAAGCAAATTTCATAGTCTGTTTTCTTACCTGTAAAACAGGAATAATAATGGTACGTACGTTAGAGAGTTGTGGGTTAAATGAGACAATGTACACAGAACAATTAGAACTAAATAAATTTTTAAAAATTTTTTAAAAATTAGGGATCCCTGGGTGGCGCAGCGGTTTGGCGCCTGCCTTTGGCCCAGGGCGCGATCCTGGAGACCCGGGATCGAATCCCACATCGGGCTTCCGGTGCATGGAGCCTGCTTCTCCCTCTGCCTGTGTCTCTGCCTCTCTCTCTCTCTCCCTGTGTGACTATCATAAATAAATAAAAATTAAAAAAAAAATTTTTTTTTAAATTAAAAAAAAGGAACTAAATAAATTAATATATGAAAAATAGGTCAGCCCCGGTGACCCAGCGGTTTAGTGCCACCTTCAGCCCAAGGCGTGATCCTGGAGACCTGGGATTGAGTCCCACATCAGGCTCCTTACGTGGAACCTGCTTCTCCCTCTGCATCTCTGCCTCTCTCTCTCTCTCTCTCTCTTTCTCTCTCTCATGAATTTATTTATTTAATAAATAAAATCTTTGAAAAAGAAAAACAGAATAGTGCCTGATACATGGTAAGTACTCATTAAATGTTAGGTCTTAATACATTTGGAAGGATACACTATCTAAACTATTTAAATTCTTTAACCTTCGTAGTCCTCAGTTTCCTCATCTGTAAAATTGGGAAAATCCCATCTACCTCACAGGGCACCTGTGAGGGTTAAATGAAATAATTAATATGACATGCTTAACACAGTGCCTGGCATGTAGAAAGCAGTCGATAAAGATCAGGTTTTCAGTTATTGTCGTATTAGATTTGGGAACCATGAAGCTGTCAAACAAGTTTCATAGCATTCTAACATTCTGAAAAGTTTCTAGGCCATTTCATAGTTTTCCCTTGATACTCAGAAACATTCATAAGACAGTTTTCCATTTATTCACTTTTTATAGCTCTTATGTCAGGGTCTTAGGTTGCAAGCAGTGAAACCAACTCCATCTCACTTACATGGAAAAGACATTTACTAGGAGGATATAAGGTAGCTTACAGAATTGTCAGAAAGATTAGAAAACTAGAATCCAGGCTTTATACCTAGAACTATGCCCAAAATCATGGTTCAGCACTGTTTCAGTGAGGGTACCATGCTGCATTGCCTAGCACCAGATGAAGCAGCCAGCACTGCCCGTACCCCTGTCTGTGGTGCCTAGGTGCCACCACTAGTGCTGTGTGGCCACTTCTGACCCAGAATTTGATCTTGCTGCAAGTTATGGCTGCTCTAGAATGAGATCCTGTCGTCCCTCTTTCCTTCTTATCACTGGTTTCTGATTCCAGGTCTGGGGCAAGTGCCTTTTATTTGACAGAACCCAGATCATATGGCAGTTTCCCCAGAGCTTGGAGAACAAACAGTAGTAACTCATATAGTTCTTCTTATAAGTCAGGCACTTATAAGTCAGGGATTGAACCCAAGTAATCTGGCTCCAGATATTTACTTAATTATCTGGCATTTTGAGCTTTTATATAATAAGACACAGGCACTTTCCCCAGCCTTACCATGTGGAGGCTTTCCCCACTATTGGAGGGGACTGTGGCTGGGCAGCCAAAAGAATGAGATATATATCATATTTGACTAAAATCTGATTTGGCAAACCAGTTATTGCCTCTACTGCTGATTTTTTTTTTTTTTTTTTTTTTTTTTTTTAATTAGGAGAAGGGACACTGGATATGGGAAACAGGGATTTTTTTTTTTAATGCTCTGACATTTTTTTAGATATTCTTTTAGAAGGCAAGTGCGTATGATTTTCAGACTGGCTTAAACAGGGAATTTAAGTCTGTAAGTGACATTTAGGACTCTGCAGTGATTTTTATAATGAGAGTTTATTAGTCTAATATATTTTTGTCATGGAGACATATGTTTTGGAAAATGACAAACTTTATTTGCTACTAGGTTGTAGAGCTGCGAGTCAGTCCTTCTTTATAGATAGGTACTATAATCAGGCCATAAGCCTCCCCCTACCATCTTGGGCTTTCTGGGTGGATTTGGGGCTAACAGGAGAAATGGATCCTCTAACATTAGAGAGGACAGAATAGAATTTTCCACTTTCTTAAAAAAGAAAATCAACAGTTTATTGAGATAAAATCTTCATGTGATAAAATGCACCTGTTTTAAATATGAGTTTTGACAAATGTATAAACTTGGGAAACCATAATGATAATCAAGATACAGATTGTTTCCGTCATCCTAAAGTGTCTGTGTCCCTTTGCAGTCAATCCTTACCCCCACCCCTGCCCACCCTCTCCCTGTTTCTCAAGGAAACATCTGATCTGTCTTAATAAGTTTTGTATGTGCTAGAGTTCTATATACATGGTTTTGTATGTGCTAGAGTCACATATATAAATGTGCTAGAGTTCATTTACTATGTATTCTTTTGTGTTGGGCTTTTTTTGGCTCAGCATAATGTTTTGAGATTAATAGTTACTGCATACATCAGGAACTCATTTCTTTCTATTGCTAAGGAATATTACATTATGTGTACATTCCACAGTTTAATCCATTAACCTATCTTTTTTAATCCATTAACCTATTGGTGGGCATTTTTTCCTAGTTGGGGCTCTTATGAATAAAAGCCACCATGAAGATGCTTATAAAAGTCTGTTCTGGACATTTGTTTTAATATCTGTGGTGAATGGTTAGGTATAGAATGGCTGAGTCATATGGTCAGATGTGTATTTACTTTTTTTTTTTTAAGATTTTATTTATTTATTCATGAGAGACACACAGAGAAGTGGGGACGTAGGCAAAGGGAGAAGCAGACAACCCCCCCCCCCCCCCCCCGGGAGCCTGATGTGGGACTCAATCCCAGATCCTGGGATCACACCCTGAGCTGAAGGCAGATAGATGCTCAACCGCTGAGCCACCCAGGCATCCCAACACTGCTTGAATTTTTAAGAGTGAGGAAGATTGCTGGAGGTCACTGAAAAGACATGATGACAGCCGCTGACCCATAAGCTGGACCTGGGCATTCAGAGGCTCCTTACCCACTTTCTCCATCCTTGGAATGTGGGTTCTGCTTGACTTTCGAGCTCCCAGAGGCTGCTCCAAGAACATATCCTTGAAATAATGATCCGGTGTTGAAAACACCTGCATGGTATACATATTTAAGGCCTCTTCATAAAATTTTAAGATTTGTCAGATGGGCATGGGAACCTATTCATCTTGCTGCCGCTCAGGACAAGCCTCGTAGGGAAGTTCCCTTTGCTTATTAAAACTTCCACCTACCAACCTCTAGTGGCCTGCTGCTTTCTTCAGCTCTCCCTGTCCTCCAGGTATTTGAAGGGAGGGGGAATTTCAGATTACATCAGGGAAGCAAAACAGCAAGGACACAGGGCAAAATGATGCCTTCAAAACTGAAGGCAGGTGAATATAAAGTCATGGCTTACCACAAAATCTCACTAGTAGAAATCATCCTGGGAACTAGTGCTGGGGTAGGAAAACCTGAATTGTAACCAACAAATTATAGAAAGCTCACTGTGGAGAACAGAGAGAGATAAAAATTCCAGGGTGACCCAGTCATTAAGAGATAATTTGCCCAACAAATTGTGAATTTTACCTCCAAGACCTGGACCAGGTTACCATGATAAATATTGGAGAAAAATCCCCTCATGCTTCCAGTAGGGAGAGATATGGAACCATTTGAAATATACCGGACCAACCACATTGTTCTTCTTTTTAAAGATTTTATTTATTTGAGAGAGGGAGAGAGAGAGAGAGCATGAGCGTGTGCACAAGCAGGGGAAGTGGAGGAGGGAGAAGCAGGTTGCCTGCTGAGCAGGGAGCCCAATGCAGTGCTCAATCCCAGGACCCTAGGATCATGACCTGAGCCGAATATAGACATTTAACTGACTAGCCACCCAGGTGCTTTTCATTCATTCATTTATTTGAGAGAGAAAGTATGCATGCAGGGAGGGGGAAGAGAGAAAGGGAGAAGGAGGAAGCTGACTTCCACTGAGTGGGAAACTGAACACAGGGCTTGATCTCAAGACCCTGAGATCATGACTGAGCCAAAACCAAGAGTCGGACACTTAATGGACTGAGCCCCACCACTCTTCTTCTTAACAAGGCCTACCCTCAGGAGAAACCAGAACCTAATCTGCTTGGGTATAATCAGCTCCTAACTGACCTCAGGAAGGGAAATAACCAAATCTAGCACACTTTAGCTATCTTGTCCCACCTAAGCTAGAGAAAAACTGAGCCACACTTGTGAAGTTCACAGTCTGGAAGCATGGGCTCACTAAAAGACTGCGACCTAACCATGGTGGTATATAATGCTGCTTCCCTTCTCCCACACTCTACCACCATATTGCTAAAGACCTATTAAGAGCAGTTCCTAAAAAATAAAAAAATAAAAATTAAAAAAAAAAAGCAGTTCCTTTTACATCCTGATTATCAAGAAAAAATTATAAGACCTACCAAAAGGCAAAAAATGCAACGAAGAAACAGCAAGCATCACAACTAGATATGGCAAGGATGTGGGAATTATCAGACTGGGAATTTGACAACTATGACTAATATGCTAAGGGCTATAATGGACAAGTAGACAGCATGCATGAACAGATGGGCAATATAAGCAGAGATACCGAAATCGTTGGAAAGAACCAAAAAGAAGTGCCAAAGATCAAAATCACTGTAACAGAAATGGGCTTACTAGACTAAATGATCTTGAGTAGGCAGATATTTCTTAGGACACAAAAACCATCAAATAATAAAAGAGAAACGCTGATAACCTGGGCTTCATCAAAATTAAAAACCATTGGGAAAAAAAAAAAAAGGCGGGCAGCTCGGGTGGCTCAGCAGTTTGCGCCGCCTTCAACCCAGGGTCTGATCCTGGAGACCTGGCATGGAGTCCCATGTCGGGCTCCCTGCATGGAGCCTGTGTCCCTGCCTCTCTCTCTGTCTCTCTCATGAATAAATAAGTAAAATCTTTAAAAAGAAAAAAAAAAAGAAAAGAAAAGGCAAGCCACAGACTGGAAGAGAATAGATGTAATACACATATCTGACAAATGACTGGTATTCAAATATATAAATATGTATATAATAATATATGAGCCTTGCAACTTAGTAATAACAACTCAAATAAAATATGGCCAAAATTTTAACAGGCACTTTACAAAGGAAAATATATGAAAGGTAAGTATATAAAAAGGTGTTCAACGTCACTGATCATCAAGGAAATGAAATTTAAACCCACATTAAGATACAAGTACATACCCACTATAATGGGCTGAAGTTTAAAAAAACTGACAAATGTTGGCAAAGAGTAGCTGGAATTTGCATACAATGCTGGAGGGAATGTAATAAAGTGCTTCACTTGGAGAAATGTTTAGCAAATTCTTATAAAAGTAAATACACATTTGGGATGCCTGGGTGGCTCAGTAGTAGAATTGCTGAGTCCTAGGATAGGTATATATTTAAATTTAATAGCACTGCCAAATAGTTTTCCAAAGTAATTTTTACCAATTTTTGCTTGCACCAACAGTGTAGAAGAGTCTAGTTGCTCTACATACTTGCTTAACACTGGTTTTGTCATTGTTTCTAATTTTGGCCATTTCAACAAGTGTATGATTGTATCTGATTTATGGTTTTAATCTAGATGACAAGTTGAACTGAAGGACTTCTAGATCCTTCCCTCTGCTAAAGTTGTGTGTGTGTGTTTGTTTAGAGTCTAGGGCATCAGATCAGTGATTCTTTTTTTTTTTTTTTTTTTTTCAAGTTTTATTTCAGTAATCTCGGCTCAAACTTAGAACTCCAAGATCAGGAATTGCATGATGCCCCCACTGAGCCAGCAGCCAGGCACCCTGGCCAGTAAGCTTTTAAAATAGATTTATTTATTTATTTATTTATTTATTTATTTATTTATTTATTTATTATTTTTGTTTTTTTAATTTTATTTATTCATGAGAGACACAGAGAGAGGCAGAGACATAGGCAGAGGGAGAAGCAGGCTCCATGCAGGGAGCCTTATGTGGGACTTGATCCTGGGACTCCAGGATCACACCCTGGGCCAAAGGCAGGTGTTAAACTTCTGAGTCACCCAGGTGTCCCTAAAAACAGTTTTAAAAGTTCACCAGGTGATTCCCCCTTTTTTTCCTTGATCAGAAGGACCCCCCCCCCTTTTTAAAGATTTTATTTATTTATTTTAGAGCAAGAGAGGGAAAGAGCTTTGTAATATAACTTGTAGTTTGGAATTGTGATGCCTCCAGCTTTGCTTTTCTTTTTCAAGGTTGCTTTGGCTATTTGGGGTCTTGGGGTTCCCTACAAATTTTAGGATTGTTTATTTCTAGCTCAGTGAAAAATGCTGTTGGTATTTTGATAGGGGTTGTATTAAATCTGTAGATTGCTTTGGGTAGTTTATATATTTTAACAATATTTGTTCTTCCAACTCATGAGCATGGGATGTCTTTCCATTTCTTTGTGTCATCTTCAATTTATTTCATCAGTGTTTTATAGTTCTTAGAATACAGATCTTCACCTCTTTCATTAAGTTTATTCCTATTTTATTATTTTTGGTGTAATTGTAAATGGGATTATTTTCTTTTTGGGGGGGATTATTTTCTTGATTTCTCTTTTCACTGCTTCATTATTAGTGTATAGAAATGCAACAGATTTCTGCACATTGATTTTTGTCCATTATTTTGTCCATTATTGCCCTTAGCATGTATTTGTATCCTGCGACTTTATTGAATTCACTTACCAGTGCTTGTCATTTTTTGGTGGAATTATTAGGATCTTCTAAATACAGTATCATGTCATCTACAAATAGTGAAAATTTTACTTCTTCCTTGGGAACTTGGATGCCTTTTATTTCTTTTTGTTGTCTAACTCCTGTGGCTAGAACTTCCAGTACTGTGTTGAATAAAAGTGATGAAAGTGAGTCTTTGTCTTGTTCCTGAGCTTAGGGAGAAAGCTCTCAAGTTTTCCCCATTGAGTATGATGTTAGCTGTGGGTTTTTCATATGTAGCCTTTATTATGTTGAGATATGTTCCCTCTAAATCTACTTTGTGAGGACTTTTATCATGAATGGGTGTTGTACTTTGTCAAATGCTTTTTTTCTGCATCTATCAAAATGATTGTGTGGGTTTGTTTTTGTTTTTTTTTTGATTGTATGGTTTTTATCCTTTTTCATATTATTGTGATGGATCACATTGATGGATTTGTGAGTAATGAACTATCCTTGCATCCCAGGAATAAATCCCACTTGATCATGGTAAATGATTTTTTAAATGTATTGTTGGATTCTGTTTGCTAGTATTTTTTTGTTCAGAGTTTTTGAATCTATGTTCATGGGAGATATTGGCATGTAATTCTCCTTTTTTGTGTTGGCTATCTGGTTTGTTACGAGGGTGATTTCTCATAGAATGAATTTGGGAGATTTCCTTCTATTTTTTTTCCAATATTTTATTTATCTATTAGAGAGAGAGAGAAAGGGCACATGCATGAGTAGGGGGAGGGGCAGTGGGAGAGGGAGAAGCAGACTCCCTGCTAAGCGGGGAGCCTTATGCAGGGCTTGAGCCCAGGACGCTGGGATCATGACCTGAGCTGAAGGCAGACACTTAACTGACTGAGCCACCCAGGCCCCCTTTCCTTCTTCTGTTTTTTGAAATAGTTTGAGTAGAATAGGTTTTAACTCTTTATAAATGTTGTGGTAGAATTTGCCTATGAAACTGGTCCTAGACTTTTGTTTGTTGGGATTTTGTATTACTGACTCACTCTCCTTGCTGGTAATCAGTCTTTTCAAATTTTCTATTTCTTCCTGCTTTGGTTTTGGCACATTCATGTTTCTAGAATTTTATTACTTCTAAGTTGCCTAATTTGTTGGCATATAGTTGTTTATAATATTCTCTTACAATTATTTGTATTTCTGTGGTGTTGGTTATTATCCCCTTTCTTTTGTGATATTTTTTTCATTTGAGTCCTTTCTCCACCACCACCAACCCCCTTTTTTAAATAAATCTGGCTAGAGGTTTATCAGTTTTGTTGATCTTGTCAAAGAACCAGCTCCTGGTTTCATTGATCTCTTGGGTTTTTTTTTTTAGTTTCTATATCATTTATTTCTGCTCTAATCTTTATTATTTCTTTCCTTGTGCTGGCTTAAGGTTTTGTTTGTTCTTTTTCTAGCTCCTTCAAGTGTAAGACTAGGTTATTTATTTGAGATTTTTCTTGCTTAAGGTAAGCCTGTATTGCTGTAAACTTCCCTCTTAGAACCACTTTTGCTACATCCTGATAGTTTTGGACCATTACATTTCCTTTTTAATTTGTCTTTGTGTACTTTTTGATTTCTTTGATTTCTTGGTTGATCCATTCATTGTTTAGTAGCATGTTATTTAACCTCTATGTATTTGTGATCTTCCCGGATTTTTTCTTATAGTTGATTTCTAATGTTACTAGCGTTATGGTCAGAAAAGCTGCATGGTATCAAAAGCTGCATTCAGTATTTTGAATTTGTTGAGACTTGTTTTGTGTTCTAATCTGTGATCTCTTCTGGAGAATGTTCATGTACATTTGAAAAGAATGTGTATTCTGATGTTTTAGGATGGAATGTTCTTAATATACCAGTTAAATCAATCTGATCCACTGTGTCATTCAAAGCCGTGGTTTCCTTGTTGATTTTTTGTTTGGATAAAGTGTCCATCAATGTAAGTGGGGTGTTAAAGTCCCCTACTATTATTCTATTACTATTGATTAGTTCCTTTATGTTTATTATTAACTGTTTTATGTATTTGGGTGCTCCCATGGTGGGTGCATAAATTTTTACAATTGTTATATTTTCTTGTTGGATTGTCTCCTTTAAGTGTCCTTCATTGTGTCTTGTTATAGTCTTTGTTTAAAAGTTTGTTTTGTCTGATATAAGTACTGTTATCCTGGCTTTCTTTCGACATCCATTTGCATGATAAACGTTTCTTCATCCCCTCAGTCAACTTGTAGGTTGTCTTTAGGTCTGAAATGAGTCTCTTGTAGGCAGCATATAGATGGGACTTATTTTCTTTTGGGGATTTTTTTATTTTTTTTTATTTTATTTATTTTTTTTTAGTAAGAGAAAGAAAGGAGATATCACAAGCAGTGGGGTGGGGGAAGCAGAGGGAGAAAGAAAGAATCTTAAGGAGGCTTTATGCCCATCATGGAGCCTGTTGTGGGCTTGATCTCATGACTCTGAGATCATGACCTGGGCTGATCATGATTGGGGGGATTGGATCAAGGGTTGGATGCTTAACCAACTCAGCCATCTGGTCACCCCTGCATCTTGAGTTTGTTTTTTTTTTTTTAATCTGTGACCCTATGTCTTTTGACATAGCATATTTAATCTATATTCAAAGTAATTATTGATAGATATGTATTTATTGCCATTTTGTTACTTGTCTTTTTTTTTTTTTTTGATGCTTACTTTTTCATGGTTTGCTGGTTTTCTTTAGTGATATACTTAGATTCCTTACACTTTATTTTTTGTATATCCTTCACTGTTCTTTACTTTGTGGATACCGGGACCCCTGGGTGGCGCAGCGGTTTGGCGCCTGCCTTTGGCCCAGGGCGCAATCCTGGAGACCCAGGATCGAATCCCACGTCGGGCTCCCAGTGCATGGAGCCTGCTTCTCCCTCTGCCTGTGTCTGTGTCTCTGCCTCTCTCTCTCTCTCTCTGTGTGTGTGACTATCATAAATAAATAAAAATAAATAAATACTTTGTGGATACCATTCAATTTGTATATATCTTCTGCATATAGCAGTCAGTATTAAGCTGATGGTTGCTTAAATTTGGACTCATTCTTCTCTCTCCTCCCATGTTTTAAATATTTGGTATCATATTTTACATTTTTTCATTTTGTGCTTGTGATTTTTATACTTTTTCTTTTCTTTTGTGCTTCCTATTTTTCTCACATTTCTGTTGTTTTTTTTCCACTCACAGAGTCCCCTGTAACTTTTCTTGTAGGGCTGATTTAGTGGTCATGAGTTCTTTTAACTTTTGTTTGTCAGAAAAACTATCTCTCCTTCTATTCTGAATGATAGCCTTTCTGGATAAAGTATTCTTCACTGCAGATTTTTTTTCCTTTGAGCACTTTGAATGTATCATGGCACTCTCTCCTGACTTAAGTTTCTGGGGAAAAATCAGCTCATAGCTTTATGGAATTTCCTTTATATGTTACTCTCTCCTTTTCTCTGGCAGACTTTTAAATTCTTTCATTATCACTATTTTTTGCTGTTTTAGTTACAATATGCATTTGGTGGGGACCTCCTTGAGTTAAATTTATTTGGAGATCTCTGTGATTTCTGAATATATATTTCTGTTTCCCTCTTTAGATTTGGGAAGTCTTCAGCTGTTATTTCTTCAAATACATTTTCTGCCCCCCACCCCTTTCTCTTCTCCTTCTGGGATTCCTGTAATGCAAATATTATTATTATGCTTGATGGAGTCACAGAATTCTGTAAGTCTGTTCTCATTATATAGTATTTGTTTGTCTCCACCTGTTCAACTTGATTGCTTTCCATTACTCTATCCTCCAGGTCACTGATAACATTTCTCTGCTTCCTGTAGCCTACTACTTATTCCATCTATTGTATTTTTAATTTCATTTATTGAGTTCTTCAACTGTGGTATGTTATTTTTTTAATTTTTTTCATCAGAGGTCTCTCATGTCCTCACAGCCTTTTCTGACAGCCTTTTCTGAAGTCTTCTATGATCATTACTTTAAATTCTGTATCAGGCATATTACTTATTTCTGTTTCACTTAGTTCTCCTGTTGAGAATTTTGTCCTTTTCTTTCATTTGGGATGTATTTCTCTGTCTCTTCATTTTTTTCTACTTGTGTTCTCTGTGTTAGGAAAGTCAGCTCTTGAAAGTAGTGACTTTATGAAAAAGAGATTTTGTAGTGCCCTGCAGCACAGTGTCCCCTGTTCACCAGAATCTGGCATTTCAGGGGAGCCTCCTCTGTGTGTTTCTGGCATCCTGCTATTGTGTCTGTTGCTTTTCATTTTAGTTCAGACATCTTCCCTGACTCCCTGCCTGTTGTGGGGTGTGCTTGCTGTCTGTGATGTTAGTGAGACCCAGGCAACTGGCTCTAGGGAGGCAGAACCATAGAGGGGCTTCGGGTCAGAACCATGGTGTTAGCAAAGTTTGCATCAAACCACTTGTCCTAGGCAGGATCCCTGGGGGTGCAGCAGTGCACTGCAGCTGCAGTGGCTAGTGGTGTGGCATCTGTGCATACAGTGCCCAGTTACAATATCTGTGCATGCCACATTAGCATAATTTGCACTGCGCTCAGGGTCCAGGCCAACAAGTATGGAGTGGGTATGTCTCTGGAAAACTTGTTGAAAACACACTGCTAACAGGTTAGGTAGCAAGTGTCTGTGCAGCACCCCCTCCCTCAGGTGGCTCTGTGTTTATGCTGGGGGCAGAGGAGGAAAATGACACCTGCCAACTCCTTTGTGCCCAAAAAAGTCCCCCAGCACACTCCCTTCAAGTTTGCCCAGGGCAAAGTCAGCTGACTGTTAAAGTTCCAGGCTCCCAAGTCCTATGGCTATACAAACTCATGGAATTAAGCCTCTCTGGTTTTCAATTGAGCTTTCTGACATTTCCCCCTCTCCAAGCTGGCAGCTCCAGACCACTGTTTCTGTCCTTTTTAACCTCTCCAATATGGTTCCTCTACATTTAGTTGTGGAATTTGTTATGCCAGTCTTCAGATGGGTCTCCAGTTTATTTACTTGCATGTAAGTGATACCTAGTTTTAAATGTGGTACAAGATGATTTTAGGATCCTCCTACTCCACCAATCTCCCAAGCCTCTCTGCTCTGTGGTGGTATTTTTTAAAAAGCTCTCACCTTAGTTCTAAGATGGAGAGAAGGTTGAGAATCATTGGCATATATGAATGAAACTTTTCAGGGTTTTGCTGTATACCTTTTAGGGATGAAACACTCAACTATAAAATCTTTATTAGGGACGTCTGCCTGTATGGCTCGTTGGTTGAGTGTCTGCCTTCGGCTCAGGACGTGATCTCAGAGTCCTGGTATCGAATCCCACATCGGGCTCCCCGGAGGGAGCTTGCTTCTCCCTCTGCCTATGTCTCTACCTCTTTGTATCTCTCATGAATAAATAAAATCTTTGTTAGATATATGCTATGTTAATTTATCCCCAGTTTGATCCACTGAAAAGACTTAAGAAGCTAGTATCCAGTTGCATGTTTTTGGTTGTAGAATATATTAACTCTCAGGGTGAGTTCTGGACTCGTTATTTTGGTTTTGCTTTTCTCTTCATGTTACAAGGCTAATTCTGCTTTTATTTTTTTTTTTTAATTTTTTTTTTTTAATTTTTATTTATTTATGATAGTCACAGAGAGATAGAGAGAGAGGCAGAGACACAGGCAGAGGGAGAAGCAGGCTCCATGCACTGGGAACCCGACGTGGGATTCGATCCCGGGTCTCCAGGATCGCGCCCTGGGCCAAAGGCAGGCGCCAAACCGCTGCGCCACCCAGGGATCCCTAATTCTGCTTTTTAAAGTGCATTCTAGTACATGTGAGTCAAGAAAATCATTTACTAAAAAAAAAAAAGAAAATCATTTACTGTAAAAATAAATGCACTTTTACTGTCAGCACACAAAGCAGTATCCCAGTCATGTGTAGTATTTGCTCAGCTTTGCTCTCCTTAATTATCATATGAATTTAGAATGTATCATATGAATTTAGAACGTCGGAAGAGGGCGGCCCAGGTGGCTCAGCGGTTTGGCGGCTGCCTGCAGCCCAGAGTGTGATCCTGGAGACCTGGGGTCGAGTCCCACGTTGGACTCCCTGCATGGAGCCTGCTTCTCCTTCTGCCTGTGTCTCTGCCTCTCTCTCTGTGTCTCATTAATAAATAAATAAAATCTTAAAAAAAAAAAAGTAGGAAGAAAAGGCATGACTTTGTTGTTGCTTTATGAAATAAAAAGTGTGAATAAAATGTGTTTACCTTTTTGTTAATGAATATCGTAGTAAATCTGATCTGTAGATACATAGGTCTGCCACATGAGGATGGTTTTAGATCATCTCCAAACAAATAACACTATAATCAGGAGTATGATATCCATATATTGGATTTTTAAAAATTCTTTAAATTTTATATCTTAGCATTGTTTCCAGAGATTGAACTGTATAATATGTGTGCCCAGTACTTAATTTCTGACTTGGAGATAATACAGTAAGGACGGATCAGATATGTACTGACCTGTTTGTTAGATTCCTACTGACCTGTTTGTTAAATTTCTGAGAACTTTATAAGCCAGTTCTTAAATACAGGCATTATCTGAAAATAAAGATTTATAAATTTATAGTAAAGATATATGTTAAAAACAGTAAATAACTCAAAACTTGTCAGTTCCTAAATATTTTACTGTACTTCACACTATTAGCTGTGCTCTTGAGATTATTTGTGTTTATGGTGTTTCTCTAATGGAAATACTGTATAATGATGTGCTAGTGCACATCTCTTCCCATCTCTAGACATGTTAGAAGCTTGAAATTGCCATAGGGGAGTATTGACTCCCTGAAAATTAATATAGGAAACCTCACTAAAATGGAGGTGGGAGGCCAGAGTGAGAGCTCTTATGCCCTACCATTCATAATCAGTTGTAGACCCCAGCAAAAAGGGAGAGAGTACTTTGTATTCCTGATAGGAAGAGCCTGTACATTATTACGCCAGCAGGAGAAGCAGAGGGAGAAGGAGAGAGCAAGTCTTAAGCAGGCTTGGAGCCCAAAACAGGGCTTCATCTTACAACTCTGAGATCACAACCTGACCCAAAATCAAGAGTTGGATGCTTAAGCAACTGAGCTACCCAGGCACCCCTAAAACTTATTATTTTTAATTTGGAAAACTGGTTGTTAAACATTTACTGGCACAGTATTAGAAGCATCTTCAGTGAATGCTTACTATGGGCTAGGTACTCTTTATAAGTGCTTTGAATACATCCTCCCTCAAGCATTATCTGAGATTTGTATTTTTTTTTTAATTTGTGTGCATAAGAAAAATAAGATTAAGTAACAAAGATCACAAAATAACTACCATATTGTAGATCTGGTATTTTAACTTAAGTCTCATTTTGAAGTCCTTATCCTTCTCATTATATCGTGCTGTCTTTCCAAGGCTCTGGAATAAGTTTTTAAAGAGCTAACATTTGAGTCTTAAATTATGGGCAAGATGTTATTAGATATGAAGATGGAAGAACATTTTAAACATTGGAAACCATTTGAACAAATGTTCACAAAAGCAGAGTGCATTTCATTCCAGAAACTGCAAGCAGATTTAGTAGATCTTTAGAAGGGTAAATGTTATGAGACGTGAAGCCTGAAAAGTTGATTGGACCCTATTGTGAAGGACTTTGTCTTACTCTGTTCTGGCTACTATACCAAAACACTGATAGGGTGGCTTATAAACAACAGAAATTTATTTCTCACAGTTCTGAAGGTTGGGAGTTTAAGATCAGATACCAGCAAAATCAGGTTCTGGTGAAAGCCCTCTTCTAAAGAGTTCTTTTGGGTCTCTAAGAACACTAATCCCATTCATGAGGACTCTAAGCACCTTGACCCAAGCAGCTCCTATCAGACCCACCTCCTAATACCATCACATTGGGCATTAGGATTTTAACATGTGAATTTGAGGAGTGGGGGATACAAACAATCTGACCATAACAAACCTTAAATAACAGGAATCTTAGAAGAGAGTCTAATTTTATTTCTAAAGGTCATAATTATTCCCCAAAGCCTTTTGTATAATTATTTTGAGTGTTTAATTTAAATTCAAATTCAATTTCAATTTAAAGCATGAGTGAAATACTATGAATGGTTTTTGTTCAGGGAGATGACATGGAGTTTTTGGTTTTGAGCCCTATTCTACCAACTTGTGTATTAGTTATTAATTTTCACTTCTATAAGGTTTAGTAAATGATGTTTCTAAAAATAGATCATTCTTTGTGGATAAGAAAGTGAACAGGTAATAACCAGAATATTTGTATATCTTTTGGCAAATGAATATTCCTGTTACCTGCTTTATGGCATAAAGTGGTATTAGTTTATCATACTTTTCATTTTCAGAGCATGTTATAAACTAAAACAATACATAGTTTTACTGTTATAATTTTCTCTGCTGTGTCTGCATCATGAACTCTTTTACCCTCTTCTTCATCTCTTTTGCATTACCCTCTACCCCTTAATATTCCATTGGATGCTTCTCTTCAGTTTCTCTTCTCCCTCTTATCAGTCCATGCCATCCTACATCCCTGTATTGAAAACTCCCAGACCTAATGTGTTCAGACCTGCATTTTGAAATTCCCGATGTGCTAGTGGACTTGCATACCCCACAAACATTCTCAAATTCAGAATGTCTACAACACAAACTCATTTTTTGACTTTCTCAAAGCCAAATAAACCTCTCCTTTTCCCACTTTGGTGAATGACATATTTGTCTTTCTAATTGTCCAAACCACAGATTGGGTATGGGTCAGGAAAAGGCATAAATCATCCTAGATGGTTTTTACTTTTTTGTCTTCCACAATCCAGTCACTCTGTCTCTTCTTCCCCCCTTTTTTTTTAAGATTTTTTTTTTTTTTTAAGAGAGAAAGAGAATGCACACAAGCAGGAGGGGCAGAAGGAAAGGGAGACAGAATCTCAAGCAGACTCCACACTGAGCCCAGAGCACAGCTCGGGGCTTGATCTCCCGATCTCACTCTGAGATCATGACCTGAGCCAAAATCAAGAGTCGGATGCTCAACTGACTGAGTCACATAGGCACCCCTCTTTTTAAATAACTCTTGAATCCACCTTTTTCTATTAACCACAGTCTTAATTTAGATCATTATTAGTTCTTATTCGAACTGTAAAGTAGTGTCTTAATTAGATTTTTTTTAAGATTTTATTTATTTATTCATGAGAGACACAAAGAGAGACAGAGGGAGAGGGAGAAGCAGGCTCCATGCAGAAGCCTGACGTGGGACTCCATCCCGGAACTCTAGGATCACACTCTGGGCCTAAGGCAAGAGCTAAACCGCTGAGCCACCCAGGGATCCCCCTTAATTAGTTTTTCTATGTGGAGTCTTTCCTTCTTTCCCCTCAGTCTAATCTCCCATGAGACTATTCTCTAAAATAAATGATCAGGCTCTCTTGCTGCTTTCTTCTTAATCCTTTTCAAAATGAAGTCCACACTTATCTGGCAGTATGAAGCCCGTTATGATAGCGTGCTGCATATTTTTATAGCTTCCTTGTTACTTTTATTTTAAAAGCTTTTGATAAGATACTATACTGAAAGCTTTAACTCTTCATTTAGATTCACCAACTGTTGTTTTGTCCCATTTACTTGAACAGTCTCTCTCTCTGTAAATACAACTTCCTTTTTGAGAGTACAACTCTCATATTTGAGAGTGATTTACAAATATTTGTCCCTTTTTTCCTAAGAACAAGGATTTTCTCTTACATAACTTCAGTATGTTTATCAAAATTATATAATTAGAAAATTGACACAGTGCTATTGTTTAACCCACAATTGTTCCAATAATGTCCTCTGCATCTCTCGTTCTCCTTGTTTGTGAACTAATCATATTGTACATGTACTTACCTGTCATTGAAATCTCCTCTTCCATGCAAGATTTCATCTCTTCGTTTCTCATGAGCTTAAGCTTATTGAAGTATTAGGCCAGTTTTTGTACTATTTCCTTGATTTTTGGTGTTTATTTCCTTTTTATTTCCTTCATACTGCTTACTTTTAGTTTAATTTGCTCTTTTTTTTGTTTTGTTTTCTTAACGTGCATCCTTATATCCTTGGATTAAGATTTTTTGTTAAAATATCAGCATTTAAAGCTAATTTCTTCTTTGTCCCATTATTTAGATGTGTTATTTAATTTCCAAATTTTGGTGATGTGGTCATGGATATCTTATGATTGATAGTAATTTAATTCTGTGGTCAAAGTACATATACTATATGGTTTTAGTATTTTAAAATTTATTGAAGCTTATTTTATGCTCTAAATATCTGTTTTGCTAAATGTGTCATATTTGTGTGAAAATAATATGTATCCTAACATTACTGAGTTTACTGTTCTATAAAAGTCAAGGTGGCTGATAGTGTTCAGATCTTCTATGTCTATGCAAATTTTCTTTGTCTAGTTCTTTCAATTGCTATGAGATTGGTGGTAAAATCTGTGATTATGGACTTCTGTGTTTCTCCCTTTTAATTCTGTCATTGTTTCATTTATTTTGAAATTCTATTATTGGGACAAACATACATATATCTGGTTATTATATATTCCAGATGAATTGATCCTTTTATCATTATGAAATGTTCCTCTTAGCTATGTTAATGAAGCTTTGACTAAAACAGATATCAATAAAGCTGCGTTGACTTTCTAGGTCACCATCATCTCTTGATTAGATTATTGTTAGCCTCCTGCTTATTCTCTTTGCTGCTGCCTTTGTCCACTTATAGTTTAATTCAATGCAGCAGGAAAAGAGTGTTCCTTTTAAAACGTAAGTCTGATCATTTCATTCTTATGTTCAGAACCCTCAAGTGGTTTATATCACTGAAAATAAAATATGGGTTCTTATGATGGTCTCTAAAGCCACACATGTTCTTGCCCCTGGCTGTCTCTTGACATTTCCTTTCTTCTTCCCTTATCCTCCCCTCAAGCCACATGGCTTAATGTCTTTGCCTGAAAAGCTGAGCTTCTTTTCACCTTTTTGTCTTTGTATTTACTATTCCCTCGCCTAGAATGTTGTACTCCCAAATATTTGCATGACTTACTCCCTCACTTTATTCAGGTCTTACAAAAATATTAATAACTTCTGATGTTCCCCTAACCTTTTTAAAACTGCACATGCATGAACATATGTGTACATATACATGCCCATTAACACTTATGATTGTATGACAGACATATTTATTTGTTTTTTCACCAAGAATGTAAGCTCTATGAGGATCTGTTTTGTTCACCACTCTGTTCTGTGTGTCTGAACTTGTGCCTGGCACATTAAAGTGCTCAGTAAATTAGTTGAACCAGTGAGTATATGAATGGGTAATCACCATTCAGCCAAGTTGCTTTACTTGCAATTTCTAGAATATACCAAACTCTTTTCCTACTATGCTGCTATTATTCCTTCTTTTAGAATCTTCCCTTTTCTGTGTCCCAATCTGTTATCCTAAAAGATTCAGCTTAAATACCATTGCTTATTAAATTTTCCCTCTTAGTGCTCACCGCTTGGTGCTGGGGATCCCTGGGTGGCTCAGCAGTTTAGTGCCTTCCTTCGGCCCAGGGCATAATCCTGGAGTCCCAGGATCGAGTCCCACATTGGGCTCCCTGCATGAAGCCTGCTCCTCCCTCTGCCTGTGTCTCTGCCTCTGTGTATGTGTGTTTGTCTCTCATGAATAAATGAATAAAATAAATAAATAAATGAATGAATGAATGAATGAATGAATAAATAAATAAAACCGTTGGTAAGTGCTTCCCTCTGGTGTTCACCCCCACTGTATTATAATTATTTTTTTGTCTACAGTACACTTTAAGTTTATGTAAGCCTAAGACCTGATTTCTATTTTTGTTTTATCCTATGTACATTGCCTAGAAGATAGTAAACACCTGTTGAATCACCTGCTGTTTTTAGGAAGAAGAAAGTAAGAATATATCTTACAGGACACCTGGGTGGCTCAGCAGTTTGGTGCCTGCCTTTGGCCTAGAGCATGATCCTGGAGTCCCAGGATCAAGTCCCACATCAAGCTCCCTGCATGGAGCCTGCTTCTCCCTCTGCCTGTGTCTCTGCCTCTCTCTCTGTGTCTCTCATGAATAAATAAATAAAATCTTTAAAAAAAAAAAAGAATATATCTTACGGTTTAAAAGAGTGATGATTATTTAGATAGCTAACTCAGTCTTCCAGATTGAATTAGAGACCAAATAACTAGTGTCTCTTATTTGCAAGAAGCAGACACTTAATTCCAACAGCCACAAGTAATCTGGGTATATTGTAAGAATGCAGTAGCAATGAGGAAAGTAGGAATCTCAAAAGAATCCAAGATGCCAAGAACATTCAATGGAAAAAGGAAAGTATTCAATAATAGATGGTGCTGGGAAACTGAATTACCCACATGCAAAGAATGAATTTGGACCCTTATATACGAAATCAGCTCAGAAAGGATCAGAGATCTAAATATAAGACCTAAAACTATAAACATTTTAGAAGAAGATACAGGGGGAAACTATCATGACTTTGGATTTGGCAAAGAATTCCTAAATAAGATACCAGAAGCACTGGAAACAAAAGTAAAAATAGACAAATTGAACTACATCAAAATTGAAAATGTCTGTGCATCAAAGGACACAATCAACAGAGCGGAAAGGCAGCCTATGGAATGGGAGAAAATATTGGCAAGCCATATTTCCAATATGGTTAATATCCAGAATATAGAAATTCAGTTTCCTCCTATGATTCAATGATAAAAAACACAACCCAATTTAGAAAATGGTCAAAGGATTTCAATAGACAATTCTCCAGAGATGATATACACATGGCCAACAGTCATATAAAAAGGTGCTCAGGGGACGCCTGGGTGGCTCGGTTGAGCATCTGTCTTCAGCTCGGCGTGATCCCGCAGTCCAGGGATCAAGTCCCACATCAGGCTCCCTGCATGGAGCCTGCTTCTCCCTCTGCCTGTCTCTGCCTGCCTCTCTCTCTCTGTCTCTCATGAATAAATAAATAAAATCTTTTAAAAAAATAAAATAAAAAGGTGCTCAGTATCACTAATCATCAGAGAAATCTAAGTGAAAACCACAATGAGGTATTATTCTTACCTTTTACAATAGTTAGTAACAGGGCATCCCAGGTGGCTCAGCAGTTTCACGCCACCTTCAGCCCAGGGCGTGATCCTGGAGACCCGGGATCAAGTCCCACGTCCGGCTCCCTGCATGGAGCCTGCTTCTCCCTCTGCCTGTGTCTCTGCCTCTCTCTCTCTCTCTCTCTCTCTCTCTCTGTGTGTGTGTGTCTCTCTCATGAATAAATAAAATCTTTAAATAAAAAAATAGTTACAAAAAACAGTAAATAATGTTGGTGAGTATATGAAGAAATTGGTACCTTTGTGCAGTGTTGGTGGGAATATAAAAAGATGCAACAATTATGGAAAATAGTGTGCTGTTTCTTCCGGAATTTAAAAATAGTTATATGATCTAGCAATCCCACTTCTGGGTATATTTCCAAAACAATTAAAAACAGAATCTTGAAGAGAGAGCTGCATACCTGTGTTTATAGAAGCATTATTCACAGTAGCCAAGAAGTAGAAGCAATCCAAGTGTCCATTGTTGGATGAATGGTTAAATAAAATGTGTATATTCATACGGTGGAATATTACTCAGCCTTAAAAAGGAAAAATTCTGATATATGTTGCAACATGGATGAATCTTGAGGACATTATGCTAAGTGAAATAAGCCAGTCACAAAGTCAAATATTATATGATTCCACTGATAAGGTATCCAAAATAGTCATATTCATAGAAACAGAAAGTAGGATGATGCTTGCCAAGGGCTTGGGGGAGAGGGAAATGCAGAGTTGTTGTTTAATGTATGTGGAGTTTCAGTTTTGTAAGATGAAAAAGTTCTGGAGAGTCTACAGTAGTGTGACTATATTTAATACTACTGAACTGTACACTTAGAAGTGATTAAAATGGGGGCGCCTGGGTGGGTCAATCAGTTAAGCATCTGCCCTCAGCTGAGGTCGTGATTGAGCTCCCTGCTCAGCAGGGAGTCTGCTTTTCCCTCTTTCCCCTGCATGTGCTCTTTTTCGCTATCTCTGTCATAATCTCTTATCTCCCTCTCTCAGATCTTTTAAAAAAAATGATTAAGATGATAAATTGTATGTTATGCGTTTTTTACCACAATTTTTTAAAAATCCAAGAACAGAAGATTTTTATAAGGTCATAATTCAGAAAGGAAGAACCAGACACAGATAACACTGTCAATAAACTTTGATAAGTTTGATTAACATTCCTTTACTAGAGTTTGTGAATTTTTAAGCTGTGACCTGTCATCAACATAACTCTTTCTCTTCTGCTCTCATTTGTCTTCCAATACCCCAGGTGACTAATTCTCTGAGCATCCCTAATTTTTTTTTAAGATTTTATTTATTTATTCATGAGAGAGACAGAGAGGCAGAGACACAGGCAGAGGGAGAAGCAGGCTCCATGCAGGGAGCCTGGTGTGGGACTAGATCCCTGGACTCCAGGATCACACCCTAGGCTGAAGGCGGCCCTAAACCACTGAGCCACCAGGGCTGCCCTGAGCATTCCTAATTTACACTTCAAAATGAGTCTGATTAGCTCAGGAAATTTCTCTTTCTTCTGCTGGGCAATACTTTTCTGACCTGGTCTTTTAGGTTGTGTGAACTGTGGATCAGCCAGCCTAGTGTCAGTGGTTCTCTGGTTCAGTTAGTGGCCATTCCTGTAACTGGGGACTATAAAAGTGTTTCTCTAGTAGAGATCAGTGAATTTCTGTAAATTTATGCATAAAGTAGTCAGATATCCTCTAAAAAAGACATTTCAGGTTCTTTTAAAACAGATAACTACTTTAGGGGGGCCTGGGTGGCTCAGTCAGTTGAGCAACCAACTCATTTCGGCTCAGGTCATGATCTTAGATTGAGCGTGGTGTCAGGCTTTGAGGGCTTTGGTCCCAGAGGGAGTAACTAAGCCACTCAACGCAGCATCCACTTATATCTTCTTTATTACTAATGATTGATTAATTGGGGGAGCAGGGCAGAAAAAGAGACCATGCATGCAGTGGGGGAGCAGAGGGAGAGGGACAACCAGTCTCCAGAAGCTCTGAAACACAGCTTAAAAAAAAATCATCAAAAAAAAAAGATCAGTATTTTTATGATCTATTTAGGAATGCAAGGAAAGGGCAGCCCGGGTGGCGCAGCAGTTTAGCGCCGCCTGCAGCCCAGGGCGTGATCCTGGAGATCCGGGATCGAGTCCCACGGCGGGCTCCCTGCATGGAGCCTGCTTCTCCCTCTGCCTGTGTCTCTGCCTCTCTCTCTCCTGCTCTGTATCTCTCATGAGTAAATAAAATAAAATCTTAAAAAAAAAAAAAAAAGGAATGCAAGGAAATAAGTAGTGTTCTGTGAAATGTTTTAAGTGATATTAGCAGGATTTTACATTATTTTGAAAGTTCTTTTTTCATTGGCCTAACCAATTTCAATTTGACATCTTTAAAATGGATTAATAAATACTTTTAAAATTTATAACATTACTCTATAATACAGTAAAGATTGATAGATATAACCCACATAAATAAACGCTTTTGGGGAGTACTTGATGATTTTTAAGAATGTAAAGGGGTCCTGAGACCAAAAAGTTTGAGCATTGCTGGTCCGTAGTACTATGAATAGAGTACTTTAAGTCCTGCCTTCATATACTTGACAATATCTTCTGTCTCACATACTTAATGATATAAACACCATATGAAAAATATTGTTAGGTATCATTCAATCTATTAATAAGACTTTTTGTTTCATCAAAGTAAAGACTAGGCCACAAACCTATTTGCATTAGTGCTTGCTTTTAGTAGTATGACTTACTCTAATAGAATTCCCTAAATTACAAAGTATAGTGCAGGTTTTTTTTTAAAGGTTCTTGGCCTTGATCCTGTCCTTAACTCCTTAAAAACAAAATGAGTAATGCATAAGCTAAGTATGACAGCACTTAATTATTTTAATCTTTAAAAAAATTCTTCTAGAGAAAATCAAAGAACCCCTTAATACTCTTGGCAGTAGATTCAAGTCTAGATTAAACACACACACACACACTTTTTTTTTTTTTTTTTAATTTGACAGAGCACCAGCAGGGGAAGCATCAGGCAGAGGGGGAGAGAAAAGCAAGCTCCCACTGAGCCGGGATCCCCAGGTAGGGCTCCATCTTAGGACCCTAGGATCATGACCTGAGCCAAAGGCAGATGCTTACCCCATGGAGGCAGCCAGGCACCCACACACACATATATTTTAGTTTGGTTTAGTTTTGGTAATTCTGTACAGTGCAGATTCAGAGGTAGCAGCTGGATTCAGGTTTGAACATTAGAAAACGTACTGTTAAATATCAATTGTGTTTCTAACATACTCTGTCAAAGTCTTTATTTTAGTGGGCACTATTGTTAAAAGTGTGTGGAAGTGTGTGTCTGACTAACACTTCTAAAGCCATTATTGGTTTAAAAGGGAGGGGGGCTGGGAGTAGAGTAGAGAATGGCACCTGTTCTCTGTGAAAAGTGAAATAAATGGTTTAGCTATTTACTCTGAACTTTTTTAATTTTTAGAATGAGGAAAAATAGATCATTTTTAAAATCCTTTACCAGAAAAAAAAATCCTTTACCAGTATAAAATTCTCATTTTAACTTGTAGCCACATATGCTTTTTACAAGCATGTGCAGTTGGAACAAGGAGAGATTTTACCAACGAGAATTAACTTTCACTCCTAACTCTGGGAAATGAACTAGGGGTGGTAGAAGGGGAGGAGGGCAGGGGATGGGGGTGAATGGGTGATGGGCACTGAGGGGGGATCAGTGACGGGATGAGCACTGGCTGTTATTCTGTATGTTGGTAAATTGAACACCAATAAAAAATAAATTTATTATAAAAATAAAATAAAAGAGAATTAACTTTCTGTTGCTGATTAACCATATTAAGTTTCTGAAATAAATTTACATTTTATAGAAAATAATGGTTATAAAATTAAGGAGTTTATTTTTAAACATTATTTTTAAAATTTTATTTATTAGAGCTTGAGCAGGGGGGAGGCACAGAGAGAGAGGAAGAAGCAGATTCCCCTCTAAGAGGGAGGCGATGTGGGGCTTGATCCCGGGACCCTGAGATCATGACCTGAGCTGAAAGCAGATGCCTTATCAACTGAACTACCCAGGCACCCCAAACATTATTTGACTTTTAGAACAGTAAAACCAGAGTGTAAGACTAGTGTAGAGATTGAAAAGTTTTTGTTCTATCAGGTAAACTGTAGAAAAGCTGACCTAGAATCCCATTTTGTACAACAGGATAAGTAGAGTTGCTATCGTGGAATTAAAAATCAAGTTTGGCTTTTTGTGATACTTTTTTTCAATTGTAGCTGGTAGTCTATCATAACACTATTTGTGAGGCAAGGCTCTTGCCCACTGGGATCTACAAGTAACTTATTTTTAAACAAGAAATTTTAAGTTGATTGCAGTTTTAAAGGGCAGATGCTTTTTTTATTAGATTAGTGTCATGTTTATTACGTGTTAGATAGGTTGTAATTATTTTTTTAAATGCTATAATAGTGGCTTTTAAGTGCTATAAGCATGAATAGTCTTGAATATTTGCCTTTATGATTTAGTGTTATTTACAGCTGTTTCTAATCTTTCTTTTCTTCTTCCTTTTTTTCAGGAGTCTAGCATGGCTCAAGAATCTCCCAAAAATTCAGCAGCAGAAATTCCAGTGACTAGTAATGGAGAAGTTGATGACTCTCGTGAACATGGCTTTAATAGGGTAATACTTTTCTTTCTCTCAATACGAAGAATCATGCTAAGGCCTTAAATGTTAAGAAAAAAGTAATAGCATTTAATATAGGAATATTTTCTGAGATTGGCTGAAGTGTCAAGAATCTATTGTTACCATGTAGGGATAACTAGGTGGGTCATGTTAGTGATTTGTTAAGATTAATCCCTCAGCCAGTAAGCATTTAGGCTTTAATGTTCTCATTAGTAATTCTTTTTATGACCAGAGCAAGAGTGTATCTGATGACTTTGGCATATAACTTTATAAAACTATTTAGTTTTATTTGTGATAAGAAAAAATATTAACTTTAGATTATCCTTTCAAAAATTGGCACTGTTTTCTATGTGTCCTTAGTATGTAATTCCTAAACAGGCTTCTCCTGAATTTGCTGTTTACTTTCTAAAGTGGCATATTGACTCAGTGGAAAATGAATCTTGAGATGCTTTTAATTTTGATTTGCTTCTCATTTGAAATTAAAATTTAGTGTATTGGGCAGCCCCGGTGGCCCAGCGGTTTAGCGCTGCCTTCAGACTGGGACGTGATCCTGGAGACCTGGGGTCGAGTCCCACGTCAGGGTCCCTGCATGGAGCCTGCTTCTCCCTCTGCCTGTATCTCTGCCTCTCTCTGTGTGTGTATCTCATGAATAAATAAAATCTTAAAAAAAAAAAAAAAAGAGGGAATCCCTGGGTGGCTCAGCAGTTTGGCGCCTGCCTTCGGCCCGGGGCGTGATCCTGGAGTCCCGGGATCGAGTCCCACATCGGGCTCCCTGCATGGAGCCTGCTTCCTCTCTGCCTGTGTCTCTGCCTCTCTCTCTCTCTATGTCTTTCATGAATAAATAAATAAAATATTTTTTAAAAAAAAAGAAAGAAAAATTTAGTGTATCATATGGAAACACTATGGGTTTGGAGATAATCTGGGTGCAAATTTACACTATGCCATTTCTAGCAGTGTAACCCTAGGCAAGTATTTATTTAATCTCTTCTAGTTTTTGTTTCTAATCATTATAAATGAGAATCTTACTTTCATGGGGCTATTGATATTAAATGAAATAAAGTAAGCGATATGCCTAGGATAGTCCTAGAAATGATAGTGATGGTTATTATCTCTGGAGATGTTTACATTAAATATCCCTTTATATTACATTTGATACATATGTACAACTTTATTTTTTTCCAAAGTGGGACTTGAACTCATGATCCTGAGACCAATAGTTGGACACTTAACCAACTGAGTCACCCAGGTGCTTCTATACAACTTTAACTTTAAAAATATAGTGTTCGGGATCCCTGGGTGGCTCAGCAGTTTGGCACCTGCCTTTGGCCCAGGGCATGATCCTGGAGACTCGGGATCGGGTCCCACGTTGGGCTCCCTGCATGGAGCCTGCTTCTCCCTTGCCTGTGTCTCTGCCCTTCTCTCTCTCTGTCTCTCATGAGTAAATAAATAAAGTATTTTAAAAAAATAAAAAAATAGAGTGTTCATATTTTTGAAAAAGTGATAGTTGAAAGAAATTTGAATTAGTTTATAGTTTAAATAGGACTCTTTAGTTCATATGCTTAAAAACAAAATCCTTTATTTTTAAAAATTTTTTATTTTAATGTGATATTTTAGATCATGATTTCTCAATCTCAGCACTGACATTTTGGGCTGGATAAATTCCTTGTTGTAGAGGGTTGACCTCTGCATATAGGATGGTTAACAGCATCCCTGGCCTGATCCTATTAGATGCCAGTAGCACTCTCTCACAAACAAAAATGTCTCTAGACATTATCAAATGACCCCTAGGGTTGAGGAGAAACCAGTTTTAGGTAGATTGTTTCAATTGATTTTAGTAAATTCACTGGATTTCACTTATTTTTGCCTCAGCAATTTTTTGGGAAGCAATCAGTGTTTCTTCAAAGTTGAGGTTTATTTTAATTGCACGTGTTTTAACTTGGTTTTTAAGCCCCTGTGGCCTAATATAGAATGATTCATATAAGGAAGAGACCTTAAAATATGAGTACACAAAGGAATTTTTCACTTCTGGTTTTAGTCTTCTTGTGTTTGAAAGTACTAAGACAAACCTGCATAATAAGCTAATTCATGCTACCATCATTAGATTCTAGCAATCACTTTATAAACTTCTGTTAAATCAGATAATTCATTATACCAATATTTTAGTTAATGATTGCTTCAATTTACTTTTGGGAACAGCTCATTTTGCAAACTTACTCTGCATTTTTATTTTTTTATTTTTATTTTTATTTTATTCTGCATTTTTAAAATGTTTTTATTTATTAGAGAGAAAGCACAAATGAAGGTGGGGGAGAGGCAGAGTTAGAGGGAGAAGCAAGCTCCTCACTGAGCAGGGAGGACCTTGAGATCATGACCTGAGCCAAAGGCAGACGTTTAACCAACTGAGCCACCCAGGCGCCCCTTGTTCTTCAAATATTTATGGAGTATCTGTTTTATACCTTGCATGGAGATATAGTAGTAAATAAAAATGACAAAAATACCTGCCATCAGGGAGTTGATTCTAATAGCCTAATGACTTTTGTCCAAGAAAAATGCAGTACATACAAAATGTTGTATTGTTTTGGAGATTCACCTGCCACCGAAAGCCTGTTCTTTTTCTTATATTGCTGTTTTAGTTTTGTTTTAAGCTATAGCTATTATACACAGTAAAAAGCACAAACGAATGTGCTCAGTCTGTTGAGTGTCCAACTCTTGATTTCAGCTCAGATCATGATCTCAGGGTTGTGAGATCACATCCCATTAGGCTCCATGATCAGTGAGAAGTCAGCTTCTCCCCTCTGCCCCACCCCCTGCACACATGTGTGTGCACTTGCCTGGTCTCTCTCTCTCTCTTTCTCTCGCTTTCTCTCTCTCTCAAGTAAGTAAATCTTATTAAAAAAACAAAAAAAACAAAAAACCCTTAGGATCATAAATTTAAAAAAAACAAGCACAAAGTGGAACCACCACCCACATCTAGCTGTAGAACATTTCCAGGACTTTAACTAGGTCTCTCTTGCCCTCTTCTAGACAATATACAACCCTCCTTCCCAGGCTACTCACTGCTACTCTGACTTTATATGGTAGATTGCTTTTGACTATTCCTGAACTACAAATAAATGGAATTATACAGTATGCATTCTTTTTTGCCTGGCTTTGCTCAACATTACTTCTGTGACATTTATTCATACTGTTGCTTATGGCAGTATTTAATTCCTTTTCATTGTAATGTAGTTTTCCATTGTGTTAATATACCACAATTTATATATCCATTCTTCAGTTGATGGATACCTAGGTTGTTTCCAGTCTGTGGCTATTATGAATGAAACTGTTGTGACCTTTCTAGTACAGGTCTTTTTGTGTACATGATCACCTATTTCTATTGGGCATATACCCTAGAATAGAGTTGCCAGATACATGATGTTTGGCTCTGGTAGACATTAACTAATTTTCCACAGTGTTTGGACCAGTTGAGAATCCTACCAGCAATGAGTGAGAGTTTTGGTGGTTAAACATCCTTACCAAATCTTAATATTCTCATACTTTTTTTTTTTTTTAAAGATTTTATTTTTTCATGAGAGACAGAGAGAGAGAGGCAGAGACACAGGCAGAGGGAGAAGCAGGCTCCATGCAGGGAGCCTGACGTGGGACTCCCTCCCAGGACTCTAGGATCACACCCTGAGCCGAAGGCAGATGCTTTTAACCACTGAGCCACCCAGGTGTCCCAGTATTCTCATACCTTTTAATTTTAGCCATTCTGATGGAAGCATAATGGTATCTCATTGTGGTTTTCTATGTGTTTCTCTAATGACTAATGCATTGAGCATATTTTCATAATCTTATTGACCATTTGAATATTATCTTTTATTAAAGAAGCCCTTTTTCTAGAGGCCTGGGTGGCTCAGTGGTTTAGTGCCTGCCTTTGGCCCAGGGCGTGATTCTGGAGTCCCAGGATCGAATTCCACATTGGGCTCCCTACATGGAGGCTGCTTCTCCTCTGCCTGTGTCTCTGCCTCTCTTTCTGTGTCTCTCATGAATAAATAAATAAAATATTTAAAATAAATAAATAATAAGCCCTTTTTCAAGTTTTCGCCCATTTTTCTATTGCCTTTTTCTAGTTTATTTGTAGAAATTATTTACTCTAAGTCATTTGTTTGGATATGTGTATTTCAGATATTTTCTTTCAGTCTGCAACTTTTTCACTCTGCTAATGGTATCTTTTGATGAACAAAAGTTGGTAATTTTTAATGAAGTCCAATTTATCAGTGTTTCCTTTTAGTGACTTTGACCATTTTGAGAAATCTTTGTGTATCCTAGCATTATGAAGATACTGTTTTCTTCTAAATGTCTTTTTGTTTTGCTTCTCACCCTTAACTCTGTGATTCTTGTTGAATTAATTTTTGTGTGTAGTGTGATGTAGGAGTCAGGGTTCACTTTTTTCCCTCATATTACTATCTAATTGCCATTCACTGTTTTTTTAAAAAGACTATCCTTTCTGCACTGGGACCTTCTGCTATTAATCAGGTAGTCAGATATGTATTGTTCTATTTCTGACTCTGTTTTATTCCTTGGTCTTTTATTCTTATCCTTGTAATAATACCACACTGTTATTTAATTACTACATTAAAAAAGGTATTATCTTTAACCTTAATACCTGGTAGTTAATTCCTCTGCCTCTATTCTTTTTCTGGGTTGTCGTAAACTTATTCATGTCTCTTTACTTAAGAACCTTTATTTGCCTTTGGGTTCCCTGGGTGGCTCAGTCAGTTAAGTGTTCGACTCTTGGTTTCAGCTCAGGTCGTGATCTCAGGGCCCTTAGATCAGCCTTGCATAGGGTTCTGTGTTGAGTGTGGAGTTAGCTTGAGATTCTTTCTCCCTCCCCCTTTGCCCTTTCTCCATTCACATGTGCACACATACATGCTCACGTGCCTGCTCTCTCTCACTCTCTCATAAATAAATAATCTTTTAAAAGGGGACACGGGGGGGGGGGGGGGGGAGCACAGTAAGTTAAGTGTCCAAATCTCGATTTCAACGGAAGGTCATGATCTCAGGGTCATGGGATTGAGCCTCACCTCAGGCTCCATGCTGAGCGATGAGTCTGCTTTTCCCTCTCCCTCTCCCCTCAGTTGCTCTCTCTTGTGCTCTTTCCCCCAAATAAAATCTTTAAAAAAAAAAAAAAAAGACTTAAGAGACAAAAAACCTTTATATGCCTTTGAATGACACTGAAGAAAGTTGTTTTTATCCTTTCAGATGTTAACTTCAGAATCATGTCTTATTAGAGTGAAGTGAATTAAACCATAACTTATCTGTATAAGCTCTTGGCTTACAGTCAAAGCCAGCTAACTTGCTTTGTAAGTTTGCACATTGGTTAATGTCAAATTCTCTTTTTGGACATTCCTCTGCAGTGTTATTTCACTTCTATTGGGCAGTAAGAGAAGGAAAAAGGATGTTCTTCTGGAGGTCTCCTTTTATTGGATGTGAACTTTACCTGTGGGAAAGGGTTCCTTAAGAAGCACTAATCTACTTCAAATAGTTCACCCCACTTCACCTCCCTGAAGAAATTCAACATCATAAAACTTGTTTCTGTTTGTACCTGCTCTTATTAAGAATATATTAATCATGAGAGTCTCTTACATAGTTAATAACCTTGAATTAAAATAAAATTGGCTGTTTGATTCCTTTAGCCATGAATGAAAACAATATTTCAAAAGCATCTTTCGACCATTTTGAATAGATTATACTCAAGATCTTTTAGGCATATATTTACCTCAATTTTGTCATACTTTCCATCCTTTATTTTCCTGAGCAATAAAAGGAAAATTGCATTTAATCTCATGTCCCTGTTGATATTTTAATATTTTTTTTTATTTTTTTTGATATTTTAATATTGATAAAAGCTTATATAGAAAATAAGTATGAAAATGTATTTTTTAGCATTAATTGTAAAGAACATCTTTACAAATCTGTAAAATTGGAGCATAAAAGAGTTTTCTGAGGTATTTCACTTATCTTCCTTTATACCTGTTTGTTGTTTAAAATCATATAATGGTGTGCCTGGGTGGCTCAGTGGGTTAAGCATCTGCCTTTGGCTCAGCTCAGGTCATGATCTCAGGATTCTGGGATTGAGCCCTGCATCAGGGTCTCTGCTCAGTGGAGAAACTGCTTCTCCCTCTGCCCCTCTCCCCACACTTGTTCTCTCTCTCTCAAATGAATAAATAAAATCTTTTTAAAAAATAAAATCACATGGGTTTTATTTAAAGCATACTACATAATGCACTTTAAAAAATATAGTCTTGAATATAATTGTTCATTAAGTTGTCATATCTTGACTGGCCAGTTGGTGTCACTGTGGCACAGGCAGTGAAATTGTAAATGTTTCTGTCCAGGTTTTTCTGTCTCATTGCAGATGTTTCATTCTTCATTTGGCTTCTCCTCTTAGTCTGTCCTGCAGAAGGCCCTGGTTAGAGTCTAACTCAACATTCACATTCTGTTAGAGATTGTAATGTAAAAGCTAGTCCTAGAAATCCATTGGTAGCATATGTTAATATTTTGTTAAACATATGTTAATATTTTGAGGTTTGTTACTCTTAAGATGAGGGATTTAAGATGAGGGATTATATAGAGGATAGAATAATGGCCTTAGTATTATCACAATTTTTTACGGCAAAAAATATTTCTTTCTAAATAAAAATTCTTATTTTTTTTTACTTTTTTTTTTTTTTAATTTTTATTTATTTATGATAGTCAGAGAGAGAGAGAGAGAGAGAGAGGCAGAGACATAGGCAGAGGGAGAAGCAGGCTCCATGCACCGGGAGCCCGATGTGGGATTTGATCCCTGGTCTCCAGGATCGCGCCCTGGGCCAAAGGCAGGCGCCAAACCGCTGCGCCACCCAGGGATCCCAAAATTCTTATTTTTTAAAGATTAGTAAAGTTCAGTCTCAAAGAATACAGGTTATTCTTTGATTTGTAAGCCACATTTTATTTTTAATTTATTCTTTAAAGTGCTGGTCAAAGTATTAGATTAAAACATGCAATTCATGCCATGAATTAAAGAGAAGCAAATATAAGCTCCAAATAGTTGATACTTTTTGTTAATTATGTTTATATTTGACAGATTTAGCAAAGTTATCTTAGTAGATATGGGTAAAACAAAATTTTTTCTGTGGTAGGCCCAAAACTAAAATCCATAATTTAGTTTTTCCACCTGTGGATCTTTTTTCTAGATAAATGTACATATACACAAAACTACCAAATTTTACATTCAGTTTTAAGGGAGTTTAGGACTCGCTGAACCCTGCCTATGGCTCTTTAGTTTCCTGGGTCTTAAAAACGTCTGGTCCACAAGTTTAGATTTTGAGTTAAATCACAGGATTTTAGTTCAGTAGGAGTATTTTAGAGATCTCTGAGTTCCACTGCTTTGTTTTACAGTTGAGAAAAAGGGCCCCTTAGGTTGTGATGGCATTACGCATATTAGCTGGCTATACCTAGAGCTTATGTGACTTGATTATAAGTAAAGTGAGGACAAAAATGCTTCCTTCATTCATTACCTTATCTATAGTGCTGCCACATATAGATAAAGCTTTCATTAAATGTTTGGTGAATAAATGAGTGAATGCAAACACATGTTTAAGTCAGGACTAGAAACACATTTCTAGATTTCTGTGGATCAACAGGAAGATGTATTCTTAGAGTTGATACATCCATCTATATCTTTAATTTCCCAGCATGTATCATCATTGTTGTTGTTATTGAAATTTTGTGTATGTGGTCTTTGTTGTTACTGTTCTTTAAAGGCTTTTAGTAAGCTAAATAGTTTCTCCATTCCCCTGTGTTTATCAGTCTGGATTGTAAACTCTAGCAGTCTGGAGAAGATTTGGGAAGGAACATAAGAATAGAAATTGTCAGAAAACTGATTTTGGGGCAGCCCGGGTGGCTCAGTGGTTTAATGCCTGCCTTTAGCCCAGGGTGTGATACTGGAGACCTGGGATCGAGTCCCACATCAGGTTCCCTGTATGGAGCCTGCTTCTCCCTCAACCTGTGTCTCTGCCTCTCTTTCTCTCTGTGTCTCTTATGAATAAATAAATAAAATTTTAAAAAAGAAAAAAGAAAAAGAAAACTGATTTTGGATATACTTCCTCCCCTCACCTCAGTGTTGTAATTGTCTATTTACTTATCTGCCTTTCCCAAGAGATTGAAATCACTTTGAGGGCAGAAACAGTGTGTTCACACAGCACAATTTATGATTTCATAGTAATTGCTCAATAAAAAAATGAATTCCAACATAAGAACTTAAAATTTTTTTTTAATTTTTATTTATTTATGATAGAGAGAGAGAGGCAGAGACACAGGCAGAGGGAGAAGCAGGCTCCATGCACTGGGAGCCCGACGTGGGATTCAATCCCGGGTCTCTAGGATCGCGCCCTGGGCCAAAGGCAGGCGCCAAACCGCTGCGCTACCCAGGGATCCCAAGAACTTAAAAATTTTAACATGTTTTCTCCTTCACCCATCCTGTCCTAGAGTTTGAATAGCATGTGATGACAGTTTGTCACCATACTATATATTATTCAATATCACATTTCTGTATTACATCTGAAAAATTTAGTAACTCCATCAGTGGCAACATTGATTTGACAGGGACTTTTTCCAAAGGCCAGTTTTTGCCAACTGTATATCTTGGACCCTTTCAGAGATACTGGCAAATGTTTTTCAAGGATTGCTTAACTCTTGCAAATGTAGATCCATTTTAATATTTACTTTTCAAAGAAAGAATATATTCTTAGTACTATTACCACAAATTAAGTTTTTAGATATATGTGCTTATTATATATACATCTTTTAAATTAATTCTGGATTGGAATTTCTGTTGAAAAATGTGAATAAAATTTTTACTGAGGAGCAGAAGCCTCATCTATGTTAAGATATTGTGCCTATAAGGTAGATGATAGATTCTCCCTTTACTTATAAACAAACTCTAGCAAGAATAATTTTTTTTTATATCTAATAGGAATTGTTTTGAATGTAGATACATACAAATGTTCCCACAGTGATAAGTCTTTGAATAAATTCAGCATTCCCTTGATGGAGATTGGTACATGATTTCATTCTTAGTGAATTTCAGTACTATTTAGAATCTAGATGAAAGGGGCATGGGGGTTGGAGTGAGGTCTAGAGGGTAGGCAGTAAACCATCAAAAGATAGTGATTCTATCTAAATGTTTGTTGAATGAGTGAGAGAGAGGAGGGAGAGAGAGAGAGAGGAGACTGAGATTTTGCATGTGTGCTGATAAAATAGAGAAAATAGATAAGTCAGATTTGCTAACTTGATCAAGTGGAATAACAGATACAGGAGGCTGTGACCACAAAGTGAGTTATTAGGCTTAACTAAATTCCAGAATTGTTGCTTCCTGAGGGATAACAGGATCCCAAAGCATGGCCATGGGAGTTCCAGTGGCTCAAGTAGAACGGGGCATGAAAGATGAAAGGGTTAATGAAATCTGAGACCAAAGTATAGATTGGATTGTACTTCATTAGTGTAGTATATCTTTTATCTGCCCTCACAATTTTTTGGGACCATTGTCCAACTATAAATTACCAAGCCTGTATCAAACTACCAACTTTGAGCTTCCTACAAGTATATTAAGGAGGAAAAAAAAATCATACACCTTTACAGATTGTTATAACTACAACGCATCATTCTGTATCAACATAGGTAGGCAAGCTCATGCAATAGATTTTATTTCATTTTAAGTATTTCATGGTTTGTATTTTTAAAAAGAAGGGGGGGTACGCCTGGGTGGCTCACTGGTTGAGCATCTGCCTTCGGCTCAGCGTGTGATCCCGGAGTCCGGGATCAAGTCCCCCATCGGGCTCCCTGCGAGGAGCCTGCTTCTCTCTCTGCCTGTGTCTCTGCCTCTCTCTCTCTCTCTCTCTCTCTCTCTCTCTCTCTGTCTCTCATGGATAAATACATAAAATCTTAATTAAAAAAAAAAAAGCAACAAACTACATACCATGCCATTATAGACTATGTTTTTAATGAGCTTTGAAAACTCATCTTGGACCTTACATATCAGTTAAAAAGGAATTGCAAACTGAACATAGAATCATTTCAGTCTCTGAAAGTGTGCCCAAGAGCATGCAAAAGGTTAATGACACCTAGAATAATGGTAAGAGTTGAGGATGTGGCAAAGCCGTCAATAAATACTTAGGATTGACTAGAAAGAAGGTAGATAACCATGTTAAGGTGGAGAAGATGGCAGTGAAGTCCTGTGGCCCACAATGAAATGCGGGATGGGAGTCAATATTTTACAAGTATGGAAAAACAGCTCTACAACAGAGTTCCTTAAAATGTAGGCACAGGATTATCTGCATCAGAATCACCTGGCTTATTTGTTTGAAATTCTGCCTCCTAGGCGTCACACTCCCAACTTAATGAGATCATCATGGACAGCTGAGAAGAATCTGAATTTTTATAGGTTCTCAGGAGGTTCTTACCCAAACTAAAGTTTGAGCCTGGTAATTTAGACCTACCAGTGGAGAGCTGAGAAAATGTTGAGCATGCCTTTTATTCGCTGATAAGTAGAATGTTGGAGAATAATCATCTTTGACTTGAGGTAATTATGGAGGGGCAGAAAGGCCACCACAAGGAAGCTAGGATGTTGCAGTAGTTTACGGTAGGATTGGGGATATGAAGATCTGTTAGAAAAACAGCTTTTCTTCTAGCAGATATTCCTTATATGCAGCTAACTGTTGAAACAACAGGGGGATTTTTAAAAAGATTTTATTCATTTATTTGAGAGAGTATGAGGGAGAGGGAAGGGTAGGAAGCAGAGAAAGGGGAGAGTAGACTGAGGGAGAAACCCACTGTGTGGCTTAATCCCAGAACCCTGGGATCATGACCTGAGCCAGAGGCAGACGCTTAACCAACTAAGCCACTATGTACCCCAACAAAGGGGATTTTAAATTACCAAAATTCATAGAACATTTAACAGAAATTTTCAGTTTATTTCCTTAAAAATTATGTAAATATTTTGGAAGGTTTTATCCATTTTGAGGAAGGAGATAAAATGTTTAAATGATAAAATTGCTAGTAAATGAAGTATTAGTATTATATCTACTAGACACTAGGAATGAATACCAAAGGGGAACAAGGTAGATAAGCAACCTGGTCTTAGCTTTTACAGTATGCAAGAAGAGAGAATATAGAAATTAATTTATAAATTAATTTTAATATTACATGAAAAGTAATATACTAGGCCAAATGTAGCATGGTGTGAGTACTGGTATGAAGAGTATGGAAAGATTACCTGAGGAATTACCTAGCAAATTGAATCTCAAGGATGAGCTGGCCAAATTAATAAGGGTAAGGGATGTTCCCATCAGAGGCAATTATAGGAGCTGAAGAAGGTGTAAGACTATAGAATTGAAAATTCACTGTTGTTGGCGGTGCCTGGATGACTCAGTTGGTTAAACTGTTAAGTGTCTACCTTCAGCTTAGGTCATGATTCTGGGGTCCTGGGATTGACCCCCCGAGTTGCATTGGGTTCCCTGCTCAGTGGGGACTCTGCCTCTACCCCACAGTGTGTGCATGTTTGTGCTCGCACTCTCTCTCTCTCTCTCTCTCAAATAAGTAAAATCTTTTAAAAGATTTTAAATTCACTATTGTTGGAGTGGAGAATGTGGGGCAGATGTGTGAGAAATGAGGCTAGCGAGATAAGTAGGGGCCAGATCCTGCAAAACCTTAAAGTCATGTTGAGGAGTTTGGGATTTTACCTAAAAGGTAAAGGTAAAGGTGAAGGGGTTGGGGGCACTAAATAATGTAAAAATGAAATCAGATCCACATTTTAGAAAGTTCTGCCTGCCTACAGTTTGAAGAATGAATTTCAGGGGTGACAAGTCTAGAGATACCAGAGATGGATCAGTTAGATTGCCAAGGGAAGTAGGGAAGTGAGAGTTAAGATTTTTCTCTTGTAGAGAACCTAAACCAGTAAAGAACAGCAGACCATTTTAAAAGATGAAGGTAAGAGGAAAACAGGGAGAACATAGGGTAAGGAAACTGAGAAGAGAGTTGATGTGATATATAGAGTACTTGGAGAATCCTTACAGATTGTTGCTGGTTACAAGACACATTTTGAGAATCACTCTAATTCAAGACTTCTCTCATGGGCAGCCCTGTGGCTCAGCGGTTTAGCGCCGCCTTCAGTCCAAGGCCTGATCCTGGAGATGGAGTCCCACATCAGGCTCCCTGCATGGAGCCTGCTTTTCCCTCTGCCTGTCTCTGCCTCTCTCTCTGTCTCTGCGTCTCTCATGAATAAATAAATAATTTTTTAAAAAAATAAATAAAACATTAAATGCTGAGTGTTAACCTAATGCTTGAATAGAAAGTTAACTTTAGTTTTATTCCATGTTATTGTATAATTGTTAAGCACGACTTTGCTAAGTTCTAAACTTTGAATTGAATGTCATGACATAAAATGCAAATTAGAGATTTTATGTTGTTGGTTATAGTGGGCTCATTGTCTCTGCAATACATTCTGGAAACCATAGGGGTAAATGCAGTAACGGTTATTTAAAAAGTTACTAAGCTAAGCCCAGCCTTATAACTGAAAAACTTTAAAAAAAGAAATTGATCATGTAAAGGCATATTTTAGACTTTTGTGAATTATGCTAAATTATATTACTCAGAGAATGTGTATGTATTTTACAAAAAACAAAAACAGCCAACAGGCTCACAAAATACTGAATGTTATCTTACAAGTTCTACATTCCTCTCACAAAACCCATATCACTTTGTGTTGCACTCAGCTGCTAGACAACTATCAAAATGATAATTCTGTTTAGAATCTGAATGGACCCATTTGTACCACTTTTGGTTAGGCTCCTTCTGTTGGTGACAGTTTAGACATAGAAAGGCCTTAGTGCTTTTCAGATTTCACAGCTGTTTTACATAAAGGACTTTTTTTCCTGGAAGAACTTTTGTTTGTTGAGTAAAGGACCCCTGGGAGATCATTAAGAGGGGTCTGAGGGGATGTAATATCCTCAGACAAGTAGTTGTTTCTTCTAGAGGCCATGCAAGAGAAGGTGGAAAGCATCCCTGTAACTTCTTGAAAACTTAGGTATTCAGAGATATCCATCATGTTTACTATGTAACCTCTTACCAACTACTACTACTTTATCTCCTTTCTGGGAATTTACACAATACTTTGTGATACGACAGATGATTCAAATGAGTTATATTCTTTTCAGATAAGTTTCAAGAATACAGCAAACAAAACTGCCCTGGACCTTTATGTCATTTTTATTTTGTTTATGTGTGCTTTTTTGTCCTCATATTTTGAGAGGTATCTTTGATAGTTATTTTCTTGGGGAGAGCTAAAAATGTTGTCAAGACTGAGCAAGGCAACATTCAAAGAAACCATTCCAAAAATAGTTAATTTTAATGACCAGACACGCAAAGTTTAAAAAATGTCTTGGTAGTTTGGCAGTATTTATTTTGTGAGTGATATGTCTCTCAGAGAGAAAAGATTATCTGTTTTTAATGCAAATATGAATAAGAAGATTAATATTTAAAACTAGAAATCACTGACTTAGTATATTAAAAAATAAACTAGAGGAGATCCCTGGATGGCTCAGAGGTTTGGCGCCTGCCTTCGGCCCAGGGCGTGGTCCTGGAGGCCTGGGATCGAGTCCCACGTTGGGCTCCCTGTGTGGAGCCTGCTTCTTCCTCTGCCTGTGTCTCTGCCTCTCTCTGTGTGTGTGTGTCTCTCATGAATAAATAAATAAAATCTTTTTAAAAAATTATAAAAAAAATAAAATAGAAAGGTAAAGATCATTTATTCTGTGAAATGAACAGACCCAGAGATTTGGTTTTAAAAAAAGAAGTAAATAAAACTTAATGTAATGATTTTTGTTTT
The DNA here is from genome assembly GCF_048418805.1 of Vulpes vulpes. Lineage (NCBI taxonomy): Eukaryota > Metazoa > Chordata > Mammalia > Carnivora > Canidae > Vulpes > Vulpes vulpes. Next base: position 88,222,204 of record NC_132789.1, read on the forward strand.
TAATTCTAAGTTCTCTTCAAAACAATATTCAAATGAAAAGAATGTTGTCCTGTGACAAGCGGTCTTAAGTGACCCTAGGAACTAAGTGAAAAGGAAAGAAAGAATTAATTGCTTTTGTATTATTAGGAAATAAGTTGAGAATGTATTTGTGTTAGTGTTTAAACTTCAGCAGATTCTGAAGTAATGATTTTTAAAAGGTATTTCTTTAAATTTTTTAGAAAACATAGAAGCTAAAATAAATTCCAAGTCTCTAAAAAACTACTTGTAGCTGTTTACATTTACCATACATTACAGTTAATACTGTGTTTTTTTTCATCTGTAAAGCAGTAGTGATAATACCACTTAGTATTATTGTCAAGATTAAAGAGAGACTATACAGGCGGTTCTTGTTTTGTATAGATTCAATATGCATTAATTTCAGTTACCACAGTTTAATTAAATGATGCCAGTCTCCCGACAACACATCTCAGATTTAAGTCTCCATGGTGTATTAACTTTAATTGAATAAAGAACAAACTTCACTGCTAGCACTGAAGTCCATAAATCACTATGTGAATAACAGAGGTGAATCATTATTATTGACTAATCATGTCACTTCTTTCACAGTCTCTTGGTGATTGGTCACTGCATATGTGTTATTCAGCTCATACAGACAGCAAACCCTGTGGTAGTATTACCCTCTTGTCTCTGGGTCATAAATCCATGTGACATTTTCTAAAAGTGGATGATCAAAAGAGAATGAATGAATAAAGATGGGAGTGCAGCAAAGAAATGAAAAATGATAACACTGGAAAAAGTGAAATTCAAATCAAACCTAAATGGAGTTTTGGAAGAAATAGCTGACTGTAGGGATGTTGACGCTGCTACTGTTGGAGAGACCCTAGATTTGTTCTGGAAGAACTTAGTGAAGCCTCATTGAATAACATAAACAAGGAAAGAGCTTTAGCTGTGACAAGAATTTTTAAAGGTCATGGAATAATCAATATTTTCCATGAATCACTTTATACAGTTTCAGCTTACTTGATCATTTTTACAGTTCTGATCTGTAATGCAGAGTGAGGGCTGCCTGTACATACGTTCATTAAAGTGCTTAAAACAATTCCTAGCATGTAATAATTGTCCAAGAAATGTCTTTCACAGTAATTATTAGCAACAGCATTGATTAGTTGTAACAACAATTGTAGTAAAGGAGAGGGATGCCTAACATTAACGGGTGCTGAAAAATACATATTGGGTGCTTTGCCTAGCTCATCTGGTTTTCATAGATTTTATAGAACTCTGAATTAATTTTTAGCCTCTCTTTACTGCTGAGCAAACATGGGTTAAGCAAGTTTTTAAGTATTTGTCCAGGATCACACAGCCACTAACTAGGAAAGCTGGTATCCAAATTAGGTCTGTCTAAATTATCTTTCCAGGTCTTCGTGTTCTTAGTAATAGTTGATTCTTGATTAGATTATGATACTCTTAAAAAATGATTTGAGTTTTTGCTATTAATAAACATCTTTAAAATATGCCATAAGAAATTCAGAAGGTAATTCCATAAGAAATTCTAATTAGGATGAAGAAAGCAAGAATAAATATTTGTAGCTTAGTTGTGTTTATTATTTTATGTTTATTAATTTTTTTGTCCCCATAATGATTAGCAGTAAGACTTTAAAATTTAAAAAAAAAAATTGTTATAGCTTTGCTTGGATAACACATTGGAGTAGGTATCTTTTTTTAAGGCCAATTTGAAGAGATGTCCTTGGTAAAACTAATGTTAATTGGTTTTCTGTTTTGGTGTAGACCTGTCACCTCCATTCAATTTTACAGCAGTTTCTTTTGGTTTTGCAAATGAATAACTCTGCATATTACATATGCATTGATTTTACCACTATTTTTTAATGTTTTTGTTAAATATTAGATATAAAAGAGTATTGACACAAAATGTATAAGATATAAAGAATAACAATACAAATGAAAGGCATCAAGATTGGAAGAGATAAAACTTTCTGCGTGTAAACAGCGTGGTCTTGTATATAGAAAATCCTAAGGAATACACACGCACAAAAAAAAAACGTATTAGAACTGATAAGTTCAGCAGAGTTATGAAATGCAAGAGCATTATGCAGAATCCAGTTTATTTTTAGGGAATAAATAATGCAAAAAAATTGAGGGGGAAAAATCCACTACTCAGGATTATGTGCAAGACTTGGACACTAAAAGCTGTAGAACATTGTTGGAAAAAATTAAAGATCTAAGTAAATGGAAGGATGACATCTCATGTTTACGGATCAGAAGACTTAACTCATTAAAGTGGCAGTGCTCCCCAAATTGATCATATTCAACATAATCTCTATCAAATTCTCTTTTTTGTAGAAATTGACAAACTGGCCATATGTAAAATCATTATATCCAGAATAGCCGAAAAATCTTGAAAAAGATGAACAGTTTTAGGACTCACTGATTTTAAAACTTACTACAGAGCTATAGCAATCAAACAATATGGTATTAGCATAAGGAAGACATAGGCCAGTGGAGCAAAATTAAGAGTCTAGAAATAGACCCTTACATTTGTGGTCAGTTGAGTTTCACCAAGGGTACCAGGAGTTTTCAATGAGGAAAGGATAGTCTTTTCAACAAATGGTACTGGGACAACTGGATATCCATATGCAAAGAATGAAATTAGATGCAGACCTCACACCACGCTCAAAAATTAACTCAAGGGGCACCTGACTGTCTCGGTCAATGGAGCATGTAACTCTTGATCTTGGGGTTGTGAGTCAGAACCCCACATTGGGTGTAGAGATAGCTTAAAAACAAAATCCTAGGGGATCCCTGGGTGGGGCAGCGGTTTAGCACCTGCCTTTGGCCAGGTGCGTGATCCTGGAGACCCGGGATCGAATCCCACATCGGGCTCTCAGTGCATGGAGCCTGCTTCTCCCTCTGTCTATGTCTCTGCCTCTCTCTCTCTCTCTCTCTCTCTCTCTGTGACTATCATAAATAAATAAATAAATAACATTTAAAAAAAAATCCTAAAACAATTAACTCAAAATCTATCAAAGATTTAAATGTAAGAGCTACAACTATAAAATTCTTAGAACAAAAAACAGGTATAAATCTTCATGTCTTTGGATTAAGCACTTTAGTTTCTTAGGTAAAACACCAAAAGCATAAGCAACTAAAGATAAAGAAAAAAATAAATTGGAGTTCATCAGAATTTAAGACTTTTATGCTTCAAAGAATGCCACGAAGAAAGGTAAAAGGCAGCTCCTAGAATGGGGAAAAATATTTGCAAATCACTTATCTATAAGGGAATTGTGTCTTAAAACTCACTTGGCTCACTCCCTCACACTGCTTTCAGGAATCTGCCCACCCAAAGTAGCACTTTTTGCTGGTCACTCTATATCTCTTGTATCCCACCTTAAGAAAACAAATTTATTTACCGTTTGTTACTTACAGTACTTATTACCTGTCTTATATTTGTGTACTATCAGGCTGCTCCTCCTTTCTTCCTCAGTGTGAGTCTAATTTGGGCAGAGACCCTTTGCTACACTGTTCCATCTGTAGTGTCTAGAGCAGTGGCTGTCATTGGTGTTCATTGAATGTTGGCATAATGAATAAATAAATCCTTCATGTTCCACAGCTCAAGCAGTACCTGCTCTTGTCATATTTGGTTTTCATAGATTAAGTCCCTGTTCTGAATTCCTCTGATACCTATTGTCTTTACTTTGGCAACAAGTTCTACTTTTACATTAATATTTGTATATCTTGTCTCTCCACTGAGGCAAGAACTGTACCTTACCTTTTTCTTTGCTTAGAAAGTCTAACACAGAGGGAGTCAGCAAATACTCATTAAATTTAAAGATAAATTTATTACTATAGCAGCTTCTTAATGCATATGGTATTGAATCATAAGTCCTTTAGTTCATTCAATAAATTCATTTATTCATTCAACACATATTTATGATATCTACTATATCTCAGGCACTATTTCAGGTGCTAAACATATAGCTAAAACAAAATAGGCAACTTCCCTGTACTCATGAAGCTTACGGTATAAAGGAGAGCAGATAAAAATAAACACAAATACTGAGTGATATCTGCTATGAAAAGAATAAAACAGAGTAAGCAGACTAAGGAGTTCTAGTGTGAGACTATAAGAGTTGGTATTTTATTTTTTTTAAGATTTATTTATTTTGGAGAGAGAGGGGAGGGGTGGAGGGAGAGAATTTCAAGCAGATTCCCTGCTGAGCATGGACCCCCCAATGAAGGGCTCAATCCTATGACCTTGAGATCATGACCGGAGCCAAAAAGAAAAGTTCAACACTTAACCAGCTGAGCCACCCAGTTGCCCTGAGAGTTGCTATTTTATATGTTGTCCTGGGAAAGTCTCTCTGGCAAAAGAGAGACTTTTTTTTTTGTTGTTGTTATTATATTATTTTTATCTTTATTATTCCCTGCTGTCTTGGAACTGGTGATTTAGTTGAGCAGACTGAGGCCAGGCCACTCCCTTAGCCATCTGAGGTATTTGGCTCCTCTCAGAAGGGCCTTCTGAAGCCCAGTCCCACTTGGAGAAGCCTCTGGTTTGTCTTTTATAGTCCAGGTGGTTAGACAGAAAGTCCTCAGGAACCGAGATGATTGCTGGCCTGTTTCCATTGGGAAGGCTCAGTGGACAGGATGGGCTGAGGGGATGAACGGAGTAGAGGGCAGGATTTTACCCCATCCACGCCCTTCCAATTCCTTTCTCACTCTCAAGGCTGGAGGTAGAGGTGGGGGTGGGGGACGGGTGTAGCTTTACTTCCATTCCCTGAATGTTGGTCTCCTCTAGGGTCCATGTCTTGCTCACTCGGGATGAGTGTCCTAGATCCCCAGGTACAGGGGCAGGGAAGGAGGGACGCCTGGGCCCTCCGCGGGCTGCAGGCCCAGTCCGCGCCCCCCTTCCCCGGCCCTCTCGCCGGGCTCCAGCTGCGCGCGGAGCGGTCCCGGCTCGGCTCCAGCTCCTCAATGGCCCTGCTCCCCCATTACAAAAAGGGGCAAAAGAAACAAGCCCTGTAGATGACAGGTAGAAAAGCATTCAGGAAAAAAGAAAACCCAGGAAATACAAGTCTCTGAAACAAAGACAGCTTTATTGTTTTTGAAGGAACTGCATGGCTGTAACGCTGAGGCTGGTAGGAGATAAATCATGTAAATACCTTGAGAACATTTAACAGTCTGGGCTTTCTTTTTTCTTTTTTTTTTTTTTTTAAGATTTTATTTATTTATTCATGAGAGACACAGACAGAGGGAGAAGCAGGCTCCATGCGGGGAGCCTGATGTGGGACTCGATCCCAGGACTCCAGAAACATGCCCTGGGCTGAAGGCAGACGCTCAGCCACTGAGCCACCCAGGCGTTCCTGGGCTTTCTTCAAATGAGATGGGAAGCTATTGGAGAGCTTTTGCAAACAGGATAATTTTGGTTGATGTGTAGATTTAGAGGTGTGTGTCTTGGATAGAAGCAAGGAGACCAATTAAGAGGCTCTTGGAGTAATCCTGTCAAAATATGACAGCTTAACTTAGATCATAGTGGTAGCTGTGGAAGTGGTGAGAATTGGTTTCATCTTGGATATATTTTGAAAGTGGATCTGATAGAATCTGCGAATGGTTTGATGTGGATGTAAGAGAAGAAGAATCAAAGGTAACTCCTAAGATTTGGACTAAGTTTGGTAGTGGAGATGCTGTTAACAGAGAGGAGTGAAAACATAGGTGGTATTATTTTGTTTTGTCTGTTGGGAATTGTGGATTTACTGTAGAACCAGTTAGTTTTGGACACATTAAGTTTGAGATGCAAATTTAATATCCAAGTTGAAATAATAAGTAATGTGACCAGATATACTGGAGTTAAAGAGGGAGGCCTAGGTCAGACACCTAAGTTTGGAAGTTGTCAATGTATAGATGGTTTTTAAAGCCCTAAGAATCAATTAGATCTTTCAAGAAGTGACTGTAGGGGGCACCTGGGTGGCTCAGTGCTTGAGCGTCTGCCTTTGGCTCAGGTCATGATCCCAGGGTCCTACATCGGGCTCCCTGCATGGAGCCTGCTTCTCCCTCTGCCTATGTCTCTGACTCTCTCTCTCTGTGTCTCTCATGAATAAATAAAATCTTAAAAAAAAAAATGATTGTAGGAAAAAAGTCCTCTGACTGAACCCTGGGGCACTCCAGAATTTGGAGGTTGGGGAGATGAGAAATCAGCAAAGGAGAATATAGTAGAATATAAAAGATGATGTAAGAGGAAAGTCAGGAGCATCTGAAGTTAGCTGGAGTATTTAAAGTACAAAGAGAGAACAATTACCTGTGTCAAATACTGTTTGATAAGTCAGTTTGATAAGATGAGAATTAACCTCATTAGTTATTAATTCAGGGTCCACCATACCAATCAAATAATTGCCTAAGGCAAAATTAATGAGCTCCTTGAGAAAAATCCTTCTCTACACTTGCCAGTATGTATCTGTTAAATTTAGACTTTGCCAGGGTGCCTGGGTGGCTCAGTCAGTTAAGTGTCTGACTCTTAATTTTGGCTCAGATCATGATTTCAGGATCATGAGATCAAACCCTGTGTCAGGTTCCGTGCAGAGTCTGCTTAAGATTCTCTCTTCCTCTTCCTCTGTCCCTCCTCCTGTGTACACTCTTTCTCAAATAAATAAATGAATAAAACCTTTTTAAAAAATTTAGACTTTGCCAATTAGAAAATTTTAAGTGTTCTGAGTTTTCGAATTGTAACTGTACGTTATATGTGATATGGTACCATATTAAAGGATTTCAAAGAAATATTTTTGTTTCAGTGCATCATTTGTCATTATTGTGGGAAACCAGTAGAATCCATTCATAGATGCTGATTATGAAAATTGGGTAATTCCTCATATCCAAGCCAGAGGAAGGAAAGGACTTTTGGAAATCTGTGTTTCTTGGCTTTCTCTCTATATATTTTTTTTAAACCATTTAAACCATAAGACTGAATGTGGAATATTATATTTATTATAGCTAAGTTCCAATTATAAGCTAATTTGCAATTGGGTTGACTAATATCAGTGTTTAACATAAATCTAAATAGCAGAAAATTTCCTTTATTTCACCCTAATGAAATCAAAGGAAAAGTAATATTGCAAGTGAATGACTTGTTTATACTGACCGTTAGCCAGGTTCATCATGATTGTATTAGACATCAGTTTTTACACAATAGACATCTTAATTCTGTTCTTTAAAATGATTTTTCTGATGCATCAATAGCTTAGGAATTTGAAAATTGAATTTTTATATCTGCTTGCTGCTTAGTTCTAGAATAGTGGAAGTATTTTGTATTTAACATACACCATAACCTCTTAATAACAAGTCTTGTGGAGTTTGTTGCTGTTTACATATTATAGAATGTATATAGAATTCCATTACACAATGCCACAACAGCATTCTCTATATAGTAGAGAAAAATATAGTTTAAGATGGGAATAAAAGGACACCATCATGCTGAATTGCTATGTGGTGTGAGAGTTTTTTACAAAGATTTTCTCTTTTATTCAAATGTTGCCAAGGATTTGAAGCGTTCATTACCAGCTGGACTTGGTCTCTCAGAAACCCAAATTACATCTCATGGCTTTGACAGTACCAAAGAGGGGGTTATTGAAGCAGGAGCATTACAAGGTAAGAGCCCACCTATTTTTAAAAATGGCTGGGATGGAGGATGGGAGAAATGCATCAAAAGCTACCTTTATTAATAAAGCATAATGAAGTCCTTTGATTCTGTGATAAAATGCTGATTTTGTAAGCATAATCTTTTTTCTCTTCAATTTAAATAATTTTAATTGTTTTAGTAATCTTCTTTATGTAAATAAATCATTATGTATTTATACATTTATTTGTATATATTTATATGTAATTTATTTCTATAAATACAGCAGAATTTCACTGATTTGGTTTTAAAATACTAAAGTAAAAAATAAAATGCTAAACTAAAAATTAAAACACTATATCAAAAATACAAATTTAAATTATTTTAGCTTTTATTTTTTATTTTAGCTTTTAACTACAAATTATGTAAGTCAATATTGTTTTGTATAAATACATATTTCCTATTTCAAAGCAATTAGAAAAATTGCTTTTATTTTTCCTATTATACATTCCATATAAGAGGTCTCCCAAGACCACCCTCAGATTCAGTAATTTGCTGTGAGTACTCACAGGACTCAGTTTATAGTCATACTCATGGTGATGATTATTACTGGGAAAGTATACCAAACACAGTTAGCAAGAGCAAAGGATGCCTAAGGGAGCCTGGTAAACTGGGCATACTTGAAAGGGTCTTCTCCCAGTGCAGTCACACAGGACATTAGACGGCAGTTGTTAATTATGCTTAATTCCCCCAGCGGACTATGACAACATGTATGAATTATTGCAAACCAGGGAAGCTCATTAGAGCCTCAGTGCCCAGGGTGTTTATTGGAGATTGCTCGAATAGGCACCCTCTGCCTAGCATGTACCAACATTCCAGGCTCCCAGGTGAAAAATAGGCACTTAGCATAAACCACATTGTTTGTATAAACATTCAGGCATAATGAGCCAGTCTTAACCATTCCAAGAATAGAGGGAATCTTCTCAAAATTTAACTTTCCAGATGCCAACCAAAGGCCAGTTGTGTAGGCTGGTCCCTTTAAGGATAAACAGATGTGCTATGTTAATTCTTTTCTGCACACATTTCATATATAGGTCTATTTTTTAATATAAAGGAAAAAGTTGCATCCTTTCAATATCCTTGCATTTAGTAACCTTTTTCAAGTGTTTTTTCATTTTCATGTGAATGAAAGTAAAACCATGAAAACAAAACAAAAAATCATGTAAACATTTGGATGTAAAAAGGAATTGTTTTGACAGAGCAATAGTTAAAATAGTTACTATATTTGATGTTCAGTGAAGTATATTAATTTTTAACACTTCATTATAATTTCATAAAATGAAAAAATCTCTGCTTTGCAATCCTTAGCCCTCTTGTAGATAATAGTATTCTGTATTTTTATTATACTAATAGCCAATACTTTATTCAAAAACAACTTCTATTTTGAAATATATTCTTTCCTAAATAGGTCCTGCAAATAAGCATTTAGGATAATCCAGAATAACAATCTCTACTCTAGGCTATAAAATAAATAAGCTACCTAGGGACATCATTTTTTTTTTACCTTTTTCATCCTTATGTTCAGAAAAATAAAACCATAGAAAGGTAGCATATGTGTCAATATCTTAGTAGTCATTATATAGCATTCTGGCATTCTTATCTAGGGGATAACTTTAACTTTGAAAGGGTTGACTGAGTGCTTAAAGAATAAAAGGCATATTTTGCATGATGTGACACCATTTTTGGACCAGTCACCAGTTTCCAAATTTAAATGTCAATAGAGAATTAAAAAATGCTTTTACCGTTGAGATGTTTTAAGCATTCTCAGTGAAATTATTTAACTGACATTTGGTTTAATCTTTTTTCCCTTAGGTAGTATAGTATTATACAATGATTAAAATCAACTGACCATTATAAACTGTTGTGCATAAGCATGGAAATGCTAATGAGTTTCACTTGCTAGTTTCACATCCTAGTTCTTCAAAGTGAAATAAAAAATATGTTTCATGATAATGGCAGTAATTTATGTTTCTTTGAATTGACTTCATGTAACATTTTTTAACAGGATATTGTTGATCAGTATATTAAAAAGATAATCATTCTGCCATATGCAGATTAGTTAAGCATTTATTAGAAAGTTGGGGGTGGTTCTTTTTTTTTTTTAAGATTTTATTTATTTATTCATGAGAAACACACAGAGAGAGACAGAGACATAAGCAGAGGGAGAAGCAGGCTCCTTGCAGGGAGCCTGTGTAGAACTTGATCCCAGGACTCTAGGATCATGACCTGAGCCAAAGGCAGATGCTCAACTGCTGAGCCACCTAGGCGTCTGGAAAGTTGGTTTTTTTTTTGTTGTTTTTTTTTTTAGAAAGTTGTAGTTGTTTTTGTTTTTGTTTTTTAAAGATTTTATTAATTTATTCATGAGAGACACAGAGGCAGAGACACACAGGCAGAGGGAGAAGCAGGCTCCTCGCAGGGAGCCCGACGTGGGACCCGATCCCAGGTCTCCAGGATCACGCCCTGGGCTGAAGGCAGGCGCTAAACCATTGAGCCACCTGGGCTGCCCAAGATTTTAGATTTTTAAGAATTATTTTTTTATTGGATATTAGTGAATGATTTTAGTAACTAGTTTAGTCTAAATTAGTGGGTTTTGTAAAGGGTTGAAGATATAGAGAAGTGATAATATTTCCCTTGAAAGGAAAAGGAAAAGGCTGAAGTACCCAGTTACCAGGGTACTACGTCTTCTGCTGTTTTAGTTTGGAAAATTCTGTATCATTTGTTACATATATTATACACATCTCCCTCTGTGTCATTGAATTATTTCTTATGCAGGACTAATAAACAGTAATAACCAGAACAACAGAGCTCTGTTTCTGGGATCATCAAGAAATGGAATTATAGTAGTTGTCTTTGTTTGTTTTTTTTTAAACATTTGCTCATATAACAGAAACCCTTGTGCCTTAGATAGTAGAGATAGTCTTTGTTTAAAATGGTGATTTGGTGATTGGGGGATGTCTGGGTGGCTCAGCGGTTTAATGCCTGCCTTCCACCTGGGGCATGATCCTGGAGTCCTGGGATCGAGTCCCACATCGGGCTCTCCGCGTGGAGCCTGCTTCTCCTTCTGCCTGTGTCTCTGCCTCTTTCTCTCTCTGTGTCTCTCATGAATAATTAAATAAAATCTTTTTAAAAATAAAATAAAATAAAATAAAATGGTAATTGGATTGGATAACCTTTTAAAATGCCTTCCAACTCAATAAGTAACTTATGGATTGGTATTTTTTTGTATTGAATTTAATAATGGAGATTTTAGGATATGAATTCAGAGCATCTGAGTCTGATAAGCTGTCTTAACCCCTCTGGGTTTAGTTTCTCTTGTAGTTTGTCAGACTTAGTTAATTTCTGTCATCCTTTCTAGTTTTAAATTTTATAGTTAAACAGATTTAAAGAGATAAATATCTCACTTTGGAAAGTAGTGCCAATCTATTTTGGTCTAGTGTATGTTTGGATTTTAATGTTAGATCTAGTTCAAATTAAGGTTTTCATATTATTAAAACTAGTGACTTTCTCCATCAGAACTGAGTATATCTGGGATATAACCAGTTATTCCAAACTCTAAGTAAAGAACTTTGATCTTGATTTCTGTCCTATTAGAACATTTTAATTTTAAATTTGATTCATTATATGATTTCTAGGGAACTGGGAGAGTGTAGTTGAAATAAAAGTACCAGACATTAAAATATTCTTAGCTGACTGTGGAAAGACATTTCAAGTGCAGAGTTAATTTAAAATTTAATGGTGTTTCATTGAAAAATTTTTTTCCTTTGGGACACCTGGATGGCTCAGTGGTTGAGCATCTGCCTTCAACTCAAGGCATGATCCCTGGATCAAGTCCCACGTCAGGCTCCCTCTGCCTATGTCTCTGCCTCACTCTCTGTGTCTCTCATGAATAAATAAATAAGTCTTAAAAAAATTTTTTTTCCTTTGATTCTCAAACTTAGTTGTATTTGACAGTAATCTGAGTGGCTTTTTAAAAAACTACAGATGCCTAATGAACAGCATGTGACTAGAGTTAATACTGTATTATATACTTGAAATTTACTAATAAAATAGAGCTCAAATAACCACAGAAAAGTAACCAAAAGTAGTGCTGGATATATTAGTTTGTGGCAATCATTTCACAGTATATACATATATCAAAATATCACATTGTACATCTTAAATATATACAGATATTTTGTTTAATAAATAAAAATAATTCAATAAAAAATGTAAAACTGTAATTAAAAAAAAAAAAAGCCACCCTACAGATACCCACTGATGATCAGTAGATCTTGTGGAGTGTCCCAGGTATATTTTAAGAGTTCCATTCTTATGATTAATTAGAATAGAACTCTACCTCAGGACTTCCAAACTTCAGAATACAGACAAATCACCCAAGGATCTTTGTGAAAATGCAGGTTCTAGTTCACTGGGTCCAGGGCAGGGCTTGAGTTTTTGCATTTTTAATGAGCTCTCAGGTCAAATACTTGATGTGGGTTCCTTGCATCTGCACTATGAATAGCAGTGATCTATACTATGTGCTATTGGGTTTGTGATGTGAAATTTTAGACTACAATTCCCGTAAAGGTTGTGACTCATTCACATTTTTGTGGATTTTAATTATAATTTTGATACATTATTACATACCTTTGTTTACTTAAGGAGCTTTCCTTTGAATGTAGAAGAAGCAGGTTATAAAATATTTACTTAAGCTTCAAATTGTTCAACTATGGAGTTTGAGTCACATTCTCTTAATTGGTTTGGAAATAGAGTCCAGGTAAAGTCCTGTTTAGACGTGTTCTTGCCAAGTTTCTTCTTATAGTTAATGTGTTTTGTTTGGTTTCAACAGTTCATGAAAAGTTTCTACAAGAACTCTGCCTGAGTAGCATCCATTTATTTTTAGTCCATTCCTGCAAGAAAGCAAATATATTAAAGTTTTGAATCCTAGTTTTTGAATATTTTAAGGGAGATATCAGTAAACTGATATTCAAAACGTGCAATATGTGGAGGAGGAAAAGGATTTTCATAGTTAAATGTCTACCCTTTCCAGGTTCCCCAGCACCACCATTGCCATCTGTTATGTCTCCCAGCAGGGTTGCAGCTAGTCGACTGGCTCAACAAGGAAGTGATTTAATTGTTCCTGCAGGTATTCACTGCACTGATTGGATAAAACCCTTGCTACTTCTGAAACTAAACCAATTTGCTTAGTTTCATAATCCCTTACTTTTATATTCCTAGGTGTGGGTAATCTGGCTTTGTCTTTTGGTGGCTGCTTCTTTCTTTTTTTAACAATAATGAAAATAATCTTTCTAGCCATACCTATCTTTCTGGCTTTTCAGAGCTATTAACTATATATCTTAAACCTGAAATTTATTTCACTTTAAGATTAAAAAACATTGTAAGATTGGATTCATTTTAAATCATGCTTTCTTTACTCTGGAAAATATATATTCACTTACATGAGCCTCTCAGCTTTGCAGCTCTGCTCTCTGTCTGTTTTCAGTTAAACAAAAAAGCCTTCAACAATTGGGTTGTTCATTATTTGGAATGGGTCAAGTGGAAAATGTTGTGTCTTCCTACTTTCAGCCACAGCTTACAGATAGCTTGCAAATTGCAACAAAATGATATATAATTTACCAGTTATGCCCAATGAAAAATATTGGGGAAAATACATTTCTTTACATTGAATTCCCTCTATGCTTTAATATTGCAGGACAATAAAACAGGAAAAAGCTGAACTATCTATTTCTTTTAACATGAAGTGTTAACATTCTGTATTTTGTTTCAATGAGAATTTTTTAAATCTTAAATGTTTTTTATTTTATATACTGTTTTTTATCTTATGTAGTGGTAAAGTTGTGGCAAAAGCTGATCTGACTGTAGGAGTGAGAAAATAAGTTTTTGCTCTGACTTTAAAAACCATTTTTTTAGAGATTTTTCTCTTCTCTTTTACTGTTTTTTTTTTAATCATTATATAGTTTTTGTTATAAGTCAGTAGTATCATAAGCATTTAACTATTTTCTCCTATGAAAAATATTTTACTATAGAAACTCTGTAAGTGTAGAGTTGCTTTTACATCACAATTTCTTAATTGTTGGAGCAATGCACTGTCAGGGCTTTATACTGCCCTTATTAATTATGGCTTTTTGCAGGAGGGTGGGTGGTCTCTTGAGGAAACAAGGAAATACAATGTAGGTCTTGTTTTAGCCTAGCCTTTCATACTTCTGGTTGAATATTTATTTTAATGACTTTGAAATTTGAATTATATTTTTAAATCCTCCAAAATTATAGTAACCTCTGTTGTTGCTCTGTTCTACATCGTATGATGAAAGGAGATCACTGTGAAGAGTACATAACCTTGCCAGATTTTTACTGACACAGTTTTTTTAGGTTCATTAGGTTATATGATTAATTGTGGAAAATTTGTTTGCTAGAAGTAAAAATCTTATTTGGAAAAGAAGGCAACCTGGTTGCAGCATTTTCTTTTTTTAAGATGACAGTCAAACCACATAACATTTGTGTTGGGTGGGCAGAAATATTTTTTAAGTATGTAGAAATTGTCCTCAGTGATCCAGGAAGTTGTAGTCTTTCACTTGCATAAGTAGTTTAATTTGGAGTTTTTGGGGAGTTTTTGTTTTTTAAGATTTTATTTACTCATTTGACAGAGAGGCAAAACAGGAGGAGAGACAGGCAGAGGCAGAGGGAGAAGCAGGCTCCCCACTGAGCAGGGAGCCCTGAAGTGGGGCTTGATCCTAGGACCCTGGAATCATGATCTGAGCCAAAGGCAGATGCTTAACCAACTGAGCCACCAGGCATAAGTAGTGCATAAGTAGTTTAATTTGAACAGAATCAATGGTTTGGTTTTTTTCCCCTACTTGTCTTTATCTAGTTTTTGTTTTGTTTTTTGTTATGATCATGCAGGTGTCCAGAGAACACAGACCAAAAGTGGACCAGTTATTCTAGCAGATGAAGTAAAAAATCCTGCAATGGAAAAGTTAGAGCTTGTTAGAAAATGGAGTCTAAACACCTACAAGGTTTGTATTTTATTTTTAATGTTTCCACCCTAACTGGCTCTAAGAATTTTCATTTGTATGTTATTCAAATTATTATTTGCAATTATATAAATATATAGGAGAGAATACCACATAAACATAAAAAATACAATTAGAAAATTAAGTATTTTGTTTTCTTGAGCTTTATATAAATGTAGTTTAAAAAGTCAGTAGCAAAAGAGTAAAAAAAAGCTACAGGAATGCTTATTAATTGATAGCACATAATTGAAGAAGAATCATATTGCCTTGGAACACGTTTACTTGTAGAACTGCTATAGACCTATCTGTCCCTACCTCCTGTTTTTGATGCTTTATAACAGGAAAATGTCAAAGAAGTATATTCATTTTTCAGAATTAGAATTCTCTGATCTTATTGTAATACCAAAGCTTTAACTGTACAGACAGTACCACGCTGACAAATGAGTTGGACTTCAAAAATTTATTGTTGTTAGTTTCATTGCATCAGAGTAATTGGCAGCTATTTTTTTGTATGTGTGGCCTCTGTAAAACAAATAAGCAAATTATTGACTCTGTAGTATATTTGATGTATTAGAAATAGTTCAAGCCACAAATCCACTTAGTACCTTTGAATCCTAACAGGGACAAGACAGTAGAATTTAAAGAACAGTTGGGGGGGACACCTGGGTGGCTCAGAGGTTGAGTGTCTGCCTTTGGCTCAGGGCGTGATTCCAGGTCTGGGGATCGAGTACCACATCAGGCTCCCTGCATGGAGCCTGCTTCTCCCTCTGCCTATGTCTCTGTCTCTGTCTCTCTGTGTCTCTTATGAATAAATAAATAAAATTTAAAAAAAAAAAAAGAACAGTTAGGGGCACTTGGGTGGCTTAGTCAATTAAGTGGCTGACTCTTGATTTCAGCTCAGGTCATGATCTCAGCATGATGAGATCAAGCCCCTCATTGGGCTACGTGCTCAGTGCACAGTCAGCTTGAGGTTCTCTTTTTTTCTCCCTCTGCCCCTCCCCTGCTTATTTTCATGCTCACTCATTCTCTCTCTCAAATAAATAATCTTTTTAAAAATTAGTTTTAGGGATCCCTGGGTGGCGCAACGGTTTGGCGCCTGCCTTTGGCCCAGGGCGCGATCCTGGAGACCCGGGATCGAATCCCACATCAGGCTCCCGGAGCATGGAGCCTGCTTCTCCCTCTGCCTGTGTCTCTGCCTCTCTCTCTCTGTCTGTGACTATCATAAATATAAATAAATAAATAAATAATTATTTAAAAAAAATTAGTTTTAATAACAGTTAAGTGGAAGAAAACCTTAGTTGCTCAAGTTAGAGCATTGGCCATGATACACTTTATATTTGTGAATTGTTTGTGGCTGTAGTGGTTTGTAAGTCAGAAATTGTTTATATTTTTTATACAGAGCCCATGTCTCTTTATGTCTTCTCAAGAGTAATACAGAAGTGAATTTTATTCTTTCAATTAATACTTTTAAAATATGATCTGAAGTAATCTACAAAAGTACAGGTTTTCTTAAGATAATAAAAATGCCCTGAAACGTGCTCATGAATCTTTCCAAAAATTATTTACCTCATGCTAGTGTAGCCCTGAGAAGTGCCAGTTATAGTTGTCAAAAATTGATGCCAGCATAAACTGTTCTCATTTAGAACATTGTATTTAATTATTGCTCCTTTTGTTATCAAGGATGTGGAAGGATGTGGATTCTCTTTTTTGGGGGGATTCTCTTATTCTATATATTGTTTCTCATTTTGTATTCTTGTATCACAACAGTTCACCCAGATATTCAAATTTCTACTTCATCTTCTCATTGATGCCACATATCTGTTGTCATTAAATGGACTCTGCCTCCTTAATATTGTTTGACTTTATCCCTTTTTTCTCCATTCCAGCTTTCACAACCATAGTCCATATCTTTGTTACTCTCACATTACTGAAATAGCTTCTTGACAAAATCTGTTAGACTACATTTCTACACTGCCTAAAATGGTTCTTTCTTGCTTGAATTTGTTCAGTTGATCGCATTGTCTTTAGAATGGCATAGATCTGACCCATCTACCTTCCCAACTTTATCCCCTGTTGCTCCTCTCTCCCACCCTTGAATCCAGTGATCCAACCAAATTCTCCAGAGATTTCCTAAATTGTGCTTTCTCACATGTCTATAACTTTGTTCATGAGACTGTATTTACCTATTGCTTAGAATTCTTCTTTTTGCTTCCTTTCATTTCACTTATGTGTCTTTCATACCAAACTGAGCTTCATTCATTTATTTATTAAATTTATTTGTTCTGCCATTCCTTTGTTCATTTATTCATGAAATTTGCCTCTATCTAGTAACATTCTATGACCACACAATGAAACCTAAAGAATACAAGCCTTAGTGGTACCTGGCTGGCTCAGTTGGTAGAACATGCAACTCTTGATCTTAGGGCCATGAGTTCGACACAACATTGGCTGTAGATTACTTAAAAAAAAAAAAATTAGGGGCACGTGAGTGGCTCAGTCAGTTAAGCGTCTGCCTTAGGCTCAGGTCATGATCTCACGGTCCTGGGATTGAGCCCCACATTGGGCTCCATGTTCAGCAGGGAATCTGCTTCTCTTTCCCTCTTCCCCTACTCATTTTCTTTCTCTCTCTCTCTAATAAATAAAGTCTTTTTTAAAAATTAATCAATTTAACTAATAAAAATAACTATCACCTTAAAAAAAATGCATGTCTTATTTCTGAACCAAGTTGCAGTAATTCCAAATTACAAAATTCAAGATTTTCTTCATTTGAATCTTCTTCTCTTGTGTCCTTTAGTTTATGGTTTCCTGTTTTTTTTGTTTTTGTTTTTTTGTTTTTTTTTTATATATATATATATGCTTTTTATCTGTTTCCTGTTTTTTTGTCTTTTACTTCTACAATAATCTGAGTTGAATCCTTAGGATTCCATATTTATCTTTTATATTAACATACCACATTGAGCCTTTTTAAAAGTTTGTGTTCTTGCTGCTGTGGACTGTGGGCTGCCAGGATCAGTGGAGGATCTCAAGATGCCTGGGCGAAAACTTGCTCTAAAAACCGTTGACTGGGTAGCTTTTGGGGAGATCATACCCCGAAACCAGAAGGCCATCGTCAACTCCCTGAAATCCTGGAATGAGATGCTTACCTCCAAGTTGACTACTCTTCCTGAGAAACCACCTGCTATGGACTGGGCTTACTACAAGGCCAATGTGGCAAAGGTTGGCTTGGTAGATGACTTTGAGTTTAATGCCCTGAAGGTTCCTGTGTCAGAGGATAAATACACTGTCCAGGTGGATACTGAGGAAAAAAAAGATCTGAAAAGCTGTGCTGAGTTTTTCTCTCTCAAAGGCCAGAATTGAAGAATATGAAAAAGAGCTGAAGAAGATGAAGAACATAATTCCATTTGATCAGATGACCACTGAGGACCTAAATGAAGTTTTCCCAGAAACCAAATTAGACAAGAAGTATCCCCCACCCACCCACCAAAAAAAGAAGAAATATCCTTATTGGCTTCACAAGCCAATCGAAAATTTATAAACTTGAGTTGGGGAGAAAGCCCTGGCCCTCATATTATAAACATTGGAGATTAAAAATAAATAAATGAATGAGTGAATGAATGGTTTGTGTTAATGAAATTGACCAGCATTTAAAATGTTGTACACATGGCATAATGCTATATGAAGGAATTACTGTTCTTCTCAGAATGATTATTTTTAACTGAAAATGTTTTTCATCAAAACTTAAATCCGGATATTACAGCCTAAATCAGAAGAGAGGGGTACCTGGCTGGCTCAGCAGAGCATGCAACCCTTGATCTTGGAGTGGAGAGTTCAGACCCTATGTTGGACCTAGAGTTTACTTTAAAAAAAAATTAGGCATGCCTGGGTGGCTCAGTTGGTTGTGTGGCCAGCTATTGATTTTGGCTCAGGTCATGATCTTGAGTCCTGAGATTGGGCCCTGTGTCAGGCTCTTCACTCAGCAAGGAGTTGGTTTGAGGCTTCTCTCTCTCCCGTCCTTCTGCCCCTTCTCCCACCATGCATGCTCTCTTTCCTCCTTTCTCTCTCTCAAATAAATAAATCTTTTTTAAAATTTTTAAAATTATTTTTATACTTAAAATACGTATAAACAGAAGAGAAAAAGAACATTCTAACTTTATGATTTTAATGGAGTTTGTAGCCAATGTGCCTGGGCTGGCATAGGCTTCTTAACTTAAAGAAGCTCAAAGTATAATAACCTTATTGGGTCCCCTTGACTGCATTCTTGTGGCTTTTTTACCTTTTCATTCCAAACTGTGAGCTATGTAGGGCATTCATTATCATTTGAATAATCCTTCAAGTATAGATTTTGATTTGGTTAATTTAGAACTGTACTTATTACCCATTTTATTGTTGAGCGACTTGATATTAGCTACAACTTTGATCTTTTTCTTGGACTTCAGTTCCTGCATGGTTTTCTGCCTTTAATCTCTGTTTCTGTTCTCTAACAATTAACACTAAATAATTTTTGGGAAGATTCATGAGCATGTTTCAGGACACTTTTATCATCTTAAGAAAACCTATACTTTTGTAGATGATTTCAGGTCATATTTTTAAAGTATTAATTGAAAGAATAAATTGACTGCTGTATTACTCTTAAGAGTTATGGGCTCTGTATAAACAATTTCTGATTTACACACCACTACAGCCACAAACAATTCACAAAACAGAGAGTGTTATGGCCGCTGCTCTGACTTGAACAGCTAGGGTTTTCATCCACTTAACTGTTCTTTAAATTCTACTGTCTTGTGCCTGTTAAGATTCAAAGGTACTAAGTGGATTTGTGGCTTGAGTTATTTGTAATACATCAATCACTTAAAGGCTTTTCCTCACAGAGACTATTTAGTACTTCTTTATTGGTTGTTAATTTTGGTTCTAAGAACAGGCTGGTGATTTAAACCAAATATATAATGGGAACAATTTTAAGTTCAGGCTCTGATATATAAGTAAGTATTCTTAGGGGTGCCAATGAGGCACCCCTAAAAATCAAATAATTTTTTAAAAGATTTTATTTATTTATTCATGAGAGACACACAGAGAGAGAGGCAGAGATACAGGCAGAGGGAAAAGCAGGCTCCATGCAGGGAGCCCAATGTGGGACTCAATCCCGAGACTCCAGGATCACGCCCTGGGCCAAAGTCAGGTGCTAAACGAGTCACTCAGGGATCCCCTCAAATTTTTTAAAAAGAATACAGTAGGGGTACCTGGCTGACTCAGTGGAATTTGCAACTCTTGATCTCTGGGTTGTAAGTTTGAGCCCCATGTTGGGTATAGAGATTATTTAAAAATAAAAAAGTTAAATAAAAAAAAGAAAAAAGAATACAGTACTTTTAGAAGTCCATCCTATTATTTTATTTAAGAATAATCTCAGGGCAGCCCCGGAGGCGCAGCAGTTTAGTGCCGCCTGCAGCCCCAGGCGTGATCCTGGAGACCCTGGATCGAGTCCCACGTCAGGCTCTCTGCATGGTGCCTGCTTCTCCCTCTGCCTGTGTCTCTGCCTCTCTCTCTCTCTCTCTCTGTGTGTGTGTGTCTCTATGAATAAATAAATTAAAAATCTTTAAAAGAAAAAAAAAGAGAGAATAATCTCAGTTTCAGCATTCAGAGCTGTTTGACATGTCTCCCAAACATTAAATATTTTTTTAAATGTTTGAGAATTTGCCATCAGTATTCACACCTTATCAAACTAATCTTTGTTGCTTTTAAGCCAATATCTTTAAATTTTCATTCCGTTTTTCTTATCCTAATGCCTTATTCATTTATGATTGACCTATTCCCCTCATTCAATTTCTAGTATTTTCTTTTATGCTCCCTTCTTTCCTATCCTTCACTCTTCATAACTCTTTCATCTATCAGCTTTTGCCATGAAATTATCCTTTTTCTTGTACTTAAGTGTTTTTTTGTTCACTTTTTGGTATTACAGAAAAAGTTCTTGGTACTATTTAAATACTCAGAGTACACAGTGACTATCTTATAAACTCATGACCTGTACGATGGTGATTCATAGTTTTTTCTACAGTGTTTATCACTTTATTACATCCACCCTCCCCGAGTAAGAGATCTACATAGAGTAGTAATTTACTTTTGCTTC
Source organism: Vulpes vulpes (assembly GCF_048418805.1). NCBI lineage: Eukaryota > Metazoa > Chordata > Mammalia > Carnivora > Canidae > Vulpes > Vulpes vulpes. The sequence continues at coordinate 88,243,013 of NC_132789.1, forward strand.
TTCCTGTCCCTTTAACCTTGCTCCATTTGTCTTATCTTCAAAATAGATTCTTAATTTGTAAGTATAGAATACTGAATAGGACTTCCAGCTCATTGTAAGTCATCTGCATTTTCAGCAAAGTAGGCATTCTGGAGACTCTCACTTCCAGATTACATAGATTGTCCTTAGAATTGTACATTACCTATATTGGAATACAAGGTTGGAAAGGCCCGTTTCAACGCTTGTTTCCAGCATCAAGTTTTTAATATGCTTCATAATCACTGTTGCCTTATGCTGCTTACTACTTTGGCTTCCTGGAAACAAAAAACATTTCCTCATTTAACCTTTGACCATGCTGTCTGCTTGTACCCATTATTTCTGGGAACAAATGGCCACTTAGACAACGGTAGGCATTTCTTTCATTTTACTTAGTCTGTCAAGCTTCTTCAGTGAATTCTAGCCTCTTGACTTGCAACAGACTATTTTATCTGGGTTGCTATGAAAGGTACCATATGCTTTGGCGTTCAGATGGAGTAAATCTCTGATGGAGTAAATCTCTGATAATATTGCAGAGGGAAAGTCTTGGTGTGGATGAGAAGTGGCATATCTCCTTTATCTTGTTACCATTTCAGATATTATTTCTTGCTGATGTTTTCCTCATTAAAATTACAAAGTCCTTCAGTTAAGCTTTTTTCCTGATGTGATTTTCATCTCCTAAGAGTATATATGTTTGTATGTTTTCCATAGGAATAGTTTTATCTCTCTTCTGTGAGTTTAGCCTCTCACCTTTCCTGTAATTTTCTATATAGTTAATTTCTCTACCTTTTAAAAAAAGGAACTTTATTTTTAAGTATTTACTCACAAAGATCCTTAATTGATGAAAATAGAGAATGTGTCAGGGAATTCATTTTAGTTCTTAATAGAAAAACATGAGTAGTATATGAATTTGATGTACTAGCATTAGAAGAATAAATAAAGATTTATATGTATTGACAAGGAAAAATCTCAAGATATTTTGTCATAGGAAAAATACTCAGGATATTATGTATAGCATAATCCGGTCTCATTTTTACTTGAATAATATTATATATGTGAGTTTTTTTTATTTATTTTGTTTTTAAAGATTTTATTTATTCATAGAGACACACAGAGAGAGAGAAAGAGAGAGGCAGAGACACAGGCAGAGGGCAGAAGCAGGCACCATGCAGAGAGCCTGACGTGGGACTCGATCCAGGGTCTCCAGGATCACGCCTGGGGCTGCAGGCGGCACTAAACCTCTGCGCCACTGGGGCTGCCCTATATGTGAGTTTAGAGGTTTAAAGAAGAGTCTAGACTATCCATCAAACTATTAATAGTAGTTTTCTGTTATTTAGTGGTATTAAAGGAAAGAAGAGGAAATTCACCTTTTATTTCATTCATTATTTTAAACTTTGGAATAGATATCAATTGTGTAATCAAAACTATGAAAGAAAAGATAAAAGAGCAAATTTTCAAATTTTATTTTTTATTTTATTTTATATATTCATGAGAAACACAGAGAGGCAGAGACTGAGGCAGAGGGAGAAGTAGGCTCCCTGCAGGAGCCTGATGCGGGACTCGATCCCAGGACCAGGGGGATCATGCCCTGAGCTAAATAAAGGCAGACGCTCAACTGCTGAGCCACCCAGGCATCCCCAAATTTTTAAAATTATAATATTTATGTATTACTTTTTAAGAATATTTTTGTTAAAAAATTTTTTTGTTAACTTTAAATGATGAAGAGTATATTAATGCCCTATATGGTTACTCTCAAAACATATTAAGTAATGAAGTTTTTTATAACTTTTTACTGCTAACAGAAATTTCCCTTATCATTATTTCTGGAGCAAGACAGAATAGCATAATTTAATACCATTCCTTCCGGACAGAAGTAAAAGAATTCAGGAATGTCTAATCTCTACCTCTTTCTCTTCTTTCTTCTTCCCTCCTCTCTCTTCCCTTCTTCCCCTTCCTCTCTCTGCACCCTTCCCCACCTCCTCCTCTTACCTGTTTCTCCTTCCTTTCTTCCCTTCATTCCTCCTATTCACACACATACACACAATTACTTAAGAGGAAGATAGAAGGAAAAAAAATATTTGAAACCAACAGGAGAATAGAATTTTGGTGTGCTTATTATTTCGATATTACAGCCCGCTTCTTAAATCAATGCCAAGTATCTCAGTTGTTGTAAATAATCTAGTCAAGTTGATAAGCCTGAAATTTGATTATGTGAGGGAGTTCATCTAGAAATAGATAAATTAGCTAAGTCTTTAAACGTCCTCTGATTAGTAATAGTCATTGGAGATGTCTAGTAATTTTGTTTTGAATCTTGATAAACTTCTAAGTGAGCTGACAATTTTCAGTTTTTTAGGGGTAGTTTGTCTGAAGCCAAAAATGGTATATGCCAAATACATTTGTACTTTGGATTGCTATATTATTCCTTTCTCTTTTGTTCTTTTTTTTTTTTTCTTAAATCAATGCCAAGTATCTCAGTTGTTGTAAATAATCTAGTCAAGTTGATAAGCCTGAAATTTGATTATGTGAGGGAGTTCATCTAGAAATAGATAAATTAGCTAAGTCTTTAAACGTCCTCTTAAATCAATGCCAAGTATCTCAGTTGTTGTAAATAATCTAGTCAAGTTGATAAGCCTGAAATTTGATTATGTGAGGGAGTTCATCTAGAAATAGATAAATTAGCTAAGTCTTTAAACGTCCTCTGATTAGTAATAGTCATTGGAGATGTCTAGTAATTTTGTTTTGAATCTTGATAAACTTCTAAGTGAGCTGACAATTTTCAGTTTTTTAGGGGTAGTTTGTCTGAAGCCAAAAATGGTATATGCCAAATACATTTGTACTTTGGATTGCTATATTATTCCTTTCTCTTTTGTTCTTTTTTTTTTTTTCTTCCTAAACAAAGTGCATCTTTCCACTTTTAGTGCACTCGACAAATTATCTCTGAGAAGCTAGGCCGTGGATCAAGAACTGTGGACCTTGAACTTGAAGCTCAGATTGATATATTAAGAGATAACAAGAAAAAATACGAAAATATCTTAAGACTGGCTCAGACATTGTCGACCCAGCTTTTCCAGATGGTGCATACTCAAAGGCAACTTGGAGATGCATTTGCTGACCTGAGTTTGAAGTCACTAGAACTCCATGTAAGATTATTTTAAATAACTATTGGAGTATGGAGGAAGAGAATGGCAATAATATTCTAAGATATAATTTGTTACATTTCTGATTTGCTTAACTCTTAATAAAATTGGAATTGATGTTCTTTTAAGATATTTCATGTAATTTTTAAGAAGGCCCAGATGACTAGAGATGTCAGCTAGAGGTTTCAGGAGAAGGGAACTTGGTTAGGGGAAAGGAAAAGGAAAGTACTCAGCTTGCCTGAGTCTAGAAAAAAATCATAGCTCTGTGTATGTAAGCTTGGGTAAAAAGCAAATTCAGATACCTACTGAAAATCTCCTACCTATTCTCCAAATGTCTTGAACAAATAGTAACTTGCTTGACTGGATTCATGATCTACTTTTACCGAAATCATTAATATAAATTGTGAGTTTTAGAAATTAAGAATTTTAGAATAATTATTAAATTACATCTCTACCATATCTCTATAAGTATTCAGCAAAGCATTCCTAAGAATTTATGTCTTAAGTGACTTCTTTGATGTCTTTTTTTTTTCCCCTCACCTGAAGCCAAAAGGTATAGAAATCCCTTACCTACGGACTTCTAACTTAAAGAGTTAGATAATTTAGAGCATTAAGTTATGTGATAATATCTAGAATCTTGAAAAAGAAAGTTTGGCTAGAGATGACAATATTATTTCATAATACTGAGATTCAATTCTGAGTCACTAGATAGACGAACTAATCTAATATTTGGGAAGCTAATCAATCGTGTAATAGCTGCAGTTGAGTGTAAAGGGCTGGGTTCTTTATAACCATTATGTTTAATAATTTATCTAACCCAACACTAGAAGAAATGTTATCCCCATTTTATAGATGAGGAAACTGAAGCCAGGAGAGGTCAGGTAATTTTTATCACAAAACAAATAAAAGATAGAGAGCTGTGGGGCACGTGGGTAGCTCAGTAGGTTGAGGATCTGACTCTTGCTTTTGGCTCAGGTCATAATCTCAAGAGTTGTGGAATTAAGATGGTGAAGCCTGTGTCAGGCTCTACACTCAGGGAGAAATCTACTTGTCCCTCTCCCTCCCCGTTTGCCCCTCCCCCTGCTCATGCATACAGCTGTGCCTGCTCTCTCTCTCATAAAATCTTTTTTAAGAAGAGGTAGAGCTGAAAGTTCTATATATTTTATGTATATAATTTATGTTTTGTATATATGAACATATACATACTTATTTTGTTTTCAAGCCAAGGACATGTACCAACAGGCCAGAAGGAGGCAGCTCTAGGTGGGGCTCACCTTTGCATGTACATGGGGAGGCCATAACTATGTCTGTTTCTCCATGATCTCTTGCTATGTCTTTTAAATGGGATCTTTAGAGGGTCTGTGATTCAGAGAAAACCCCACAGTATGGAAAGAGGTAGCCCGGGTATAGGGTCTGAGGAAGTGTTGTAGAAGTGTTATCAGCAATGCTGCACTCAATAGACCCTGTTAATTATAATAGTTAATACAGATTGGGGGTTTACTATATGCCAGATATTGTTCTACATGATTTATGTATGTATTAGCTCATTTAATGCTCAGTCTTAGCTAGTAGGTACTTCTGTTATCTTTTCTCGGTGTCAAATCCTTTTTTTTTTTTTTTTTAACAGAACTGAGAGTTTAATCTTCAGTATTCAAGTCCATTAGACCTAGTTTTAATTTTTGAGTTTCTTATTTGAACATCTCTAACCTTTTGTAAGGATTAATAATTCATGAGTTTTATTCCAATGAGAAATGTACTTGTTTTTATTAGCAGAATACAACTTTTTTTTTAAAGATTTTATTTATTTATTCATGAGAAGCACACAGAGGAGGCAGAGACATAGGCAGAGGGGGAAGCAGGCTCCCTGCAGGAAGCCTGAAGTGTGACTTGATCCCAGAACCCAGAGATCATGCCCTGAGCCAAAGACAGACACTCAACCACTGAGCCACCCAGGTGCCCCCAGATGATACAACTTTTTTAAAAAGATTATTTACTTAGTTGAGAGACCAAAGCAAGCTAGAGAACATGAATTAGAAGGAGGGGTAGAGGGATAGGGAGAAGCCAGCTCCCTGCTAAACAGGGAGCCTGTCTTAGGCCTTGATCCCAGAACCCCAGGATCATGACCTGAGCGGAAGGCAGGCACCTCCAGAATACAACTTTTTATCTTGCAACTGCCATACAGGTCCATTGGAAGTAAAAGACACAGTATGGGATGTGATTGATCTTAAAACACTTAACTATTTTATCATCTTGGGAATTATTTCATCATTATTCATCCATTATTTCCAATGTTAAAAATTACTAAGATAATAAAAGAATGATGGCATCACCTTTAAAAATGATGTAATACTCTTTTTTTTTTTTTTTTAAGATTTTTATTTTTTTATTCATGAGAGACACAGAGAGACAGGCAGAGAGACAGGCAGAGAGGGAGAAGCAGGCCTCATGCAGGCAGCCCGATGCAGAACTTGATCCCGGGACTCCAGGATCACACCCTGGGCCAAAAAAGGCAGGCACTAAACTGCTGAGCCAGCCAGGGATCCCCTGTACTACTACTCTTTGTAGTCTTTTTTTTTTTTTCTCATGTTTATGCAACATAGTTGAAAATTTAGAATTTTTCATTTTTTGCCTGTAATGGCAAAGAGAAGACAACACCAAAGGAAGATATTTCACAGTTATTAGACAAAATCAGAAGAGAACTGCAGAGAGACAGCAGCATTGACTCAATGATGATGGCAAAATAGATAATATGAGTGAAATCCCAGTTTGTAAGTCTTCTGATGATATCCCAGATAAATTTTCTTAAATTCAAGAGTCACTGAATTTTTAAGGACAAAAAGGAAATGTGGTACTGTATTAGTCCAGTTCTGTAGACAAACAGGACCAACAGGATAAGTAGATATATAGAGAAATGTATTTTAAAAGATTGGTTCACAGGATTTGGAGTCTTGATACATGTAAAACCTGTAGGGTAGGCTGGCAGACTAGAGAGAGACTCAAGGAAGAGTTGCAGTTTGAGTGCAAAGGCAATCTGTTAGCAGAATTCCTTCTTGCTACAGGGAATTCAGTCTTTGTTCTATTAAGGTCTTCAGTTGATTGGATGTGGCAGGCCTACCTCTCTTGTGGAGGGTGGTCTCAGCCTTCTTTCATCACACTCCACCAATTTAAATATTAATCTCATTAAAAAAAACACCTTCACTGAAATTGCGAATGTTTGACCAAGATCTATCTGGACATCGTGGCCCAGCCAAGTTGGCATAAAAAATTAATCATCACAGGTATTTTTATCTATCTAGTTAGTTGTTCAACAGGCATGAGTCTATCATGCAACATTTTTTTTTTAAGATTTTATTTATCCATTCATTTTAGAAAGAGGATGCATGTGCACACATACACACAGGTGAGCAGAGGGTGGGGCAGAGGGAGAGGGACAAGTAGACTCCATGCTCAGTGCAGAGCCTCACTCCATGCTCTATCCCACCACCCTGAGATCATGACCTGAGCCAAAAATCAAGAGTCAGACACAACCAATTAAGCCACCTAGGTACCCCCATGCAACATTTTTCAACAAGAAATTGAACTATTCTATTTTGCTAAAAGGACATGCTATATTCTTCTTTTATGATGGCTTATGCACCAAAATATACTTGATATGATTTGTTAGTGAACAAATACTAAAGGCAAATATGTACACAGAAGTGATTTAAAGGAAATAAACAGGGGATCCCTGGGTGGCGCAGCGGTTTGGCGCCTGCCTTTGGCCCAGGGCACGATCCTGGAGACCCGGGATCGAATCCCACATCAGGCTCCCGGTGCATGGAGCCTGCTTCTCCCTCTGCCTGTGTCTCTGCCTCTCTCTCTCTCTCTCTCTCTCTCTCTCTCTATCATAAATAAATAAAAAAATAAATAAATAAAGGAAATAAACAATAAAGAAATAGAAAATTTACTGAACTTTCTAATTAGTATTTATAAATATGAAAATAGTGGTAAACTGGAAACTATTAGAGACTATTTGAAATTCAGAATCAGTATTTATAGATGGGTGTTTTTTATTAGGATTTTCCAATGAAATAAAACCAATAGGAGGTATGTAGATAATACACAGAGATTTATTTTAAGAAATTTGCTCCCATAAAAAAAAAAAATTTGCTCCCATAGTTGTGGGGCTTGGCAAATCTGAAATACGAAGGGTAGGTTAGTAGTTTAGAAACCAAGGCCAGATTTCTAGTCTTAAGGCAGAATTCTTCTCTGGGAAACCTGTCTTTTTGTTCTAAAGGTCTTCAACTAATTGATTGAAGTCCACCCACATTCTGGAAGATAATCTCTTTAAGGTCAACTTTAAATGTTATTTATAGGGGATGCCTGGATGGCTCAGTGGTTTAGTGCCTGCCTTCTGCCCAGGGTGTGTCCTGGAGTCCTGGGATCAAGTCCCACATCAGGCTCCCTGCATGGAGCCTGCTTCTCTCTCTGCTTATGTCTCTGCCTCTCTCTGTGTGTGTCTCTCATGAATAAATAAATAAAATATTTTTTAAAAGGTGTTATTTGTAATGTTTATCATTGCAAATGTTAATCACATCTACAAAATCTGTACCTTCATGGTGACATCTAGACTAGTGTTTGACCAAACAACTGGCAAACAACTGGCTAATTTAAGTTGACACATAAAATTAACATCATCACAGTCTACCCTTCATCAGGCTAGCAACAATTATACATATATCCTTAAACCATACTTAATCTCCAAGTAAAGGCAGTAAGAGAGCCTTACTTTCACCTAATATGATATGACTATCCTGCATACTATCAAAGACAGACTAACCTTTTCCCCACAAGAGGGGAAAAGTTAGCAGAGTCCTTGAGTGATGTTCACTTTTTTCCTTAATATCCTGTTAGTTAAATACTATGATGTAAAGTTAATAATACATCTTACGTTGTATGCTAAGGGCATATGAGTGGGAAGAAAACGAAGTTATCTGCTTTATACATACATGCACATAACAAAATAAGGAAGAAATACAATAATTATAGTCTTCATTTCTACAGATAGTCATGAAGTGTTAGCTTCCACTGAAGTCATTCCGTATTATATTGGCTCTTGGTTCACACCTCATTCAGTCAGTTCTTTGCCTGGTGGGGTGACCCAAACCTTCCTTCCTGAAGGGTCCAGGCCATTAGTAGTCCTGACTGAAATGTGGTGGTGTTGTTTTCTATTGACATTAATCACAGAGCAAGATAGTAGTACTAAGAGATGCCTTAAGAGGTTGCCTGTATTCCAGGCATACTCTTCCTTAGCAGTCCAGTTTCCTTTCCCTTGGTCATCAGGATCAATCACGAAAGTCATCAAAGTAACTCTGTTGATTCTTTTTGAGAAAAAAATTTATAGCGCAGTGATGAAGAGCTGGTGTCCACTTCCTCCTACCTTATGATGTATTAACTGAGACTCCTTGACAATAATTAGCACACGTATGGCACATAGTGGCACTGGATAAATTATGATGGTTATGATAGCTGTTTTGGGATTGGGGCATTTGGAAGTTGAAGAATTTAAAGATTAGTTCAGTTCTTTTTTTTTTAATTTTTTTTTATTTATTTATGATAGTCACACAGAGAGAGAGAGAGAGAGAGAGAGAGAGGCAGAGACACAGGCAGAGGTTCTGAGAATCAGTCTCCATGCACCGGGAGCCCGACATGGGACTCGATCCTGGGTCTCCAGGATCGCGCCCTGGGCCAAAGGCAGGCGCCAAACCGCTGCGACACCCAGGGATCCCTTCTTTTTTTTTTTTTTTTTTAAGATTTTATTTATCTATTCATGAGAGAAACACAAAGAGAGGCAGAGACACAGGCAGAGGGAGAAGCAGGCTCCATGCAGGCAGCCCGATGCGGGACTCGATCCCAGGATCCCAGGATTATGCCCTGAGCTGATGGCAGAGCTCAACCACTGAGCCACCCAGGCATCCCAAGATTAGTTCAGTTCTTTCATGTTCTAGAGAAACAAGCAGTATCCAGTAGAAGAAAAAGCAAATCTCCTGAAACTTTTTGAATGCCTGTCATCTATCAGAAACTTTATGCAGGTTATCTCATCACACTTCCTATCAAACTTGTAAGAAAATTATCTTCATATTATTACTGAGAAATTGACACACAAAAAATTTAACAAAATAGATAAATCCAGTCAGTAGCAGAATCAAGATATGAACTTCCAAACTAGATTTTTACCATTTTATCACATGCCTCTGACCCCCAGTTCTGTTATGCCATGGCACTTCAACACATTAAAATTTATTTTTTTCCTCAATTTAGAAAGTAGCATATACTTCAAGATTTGAAAAGTTCACATGGGGCAGCCCTGGTGGCTCAGTGGTTTAGCGTCGCCCTTCAGCCCAGGATGTGATCCTGGAGACGTAGGATCGAGTCCCACATAAGACTTCCTGCATGGAGCCTGCTTCTCCCTCTGCCTGTGTCTCTGCCTCTCCCTCTCTCTGTGTCTCTCATGAATAAATAAATAAAATCTTTAAAAAAAAAAAGTTCACATAATCCATATTATTATCGATTATCAACTAGTACCTGTCAGTAGTGTTCTCTGTATTCCTTAATTGCCATGTGTTTTTTAAATTAACCCACTTGTTATTAATTAGGTAATAATTGATAGCACTAAAATTGGATGTTTTAGATCCAGTCAGATGTTTCCGTTATTTAGTCCTGATGTATAAGTTTAAGGGGAGACAGTTGTCATTTATATCTGATAAATATTGTAAATGATGTAGAAGCTGCTAAAGAGAAAAAATTTTCAAATATTTTGAAGCTTTGTTCTCTCTCTCTATAAAGCAAGCAGATATTGAGATTAAGGAATTATATTGGCTTTCCCTGTTCAGTGGCAGATTAGAACCACAGCCCTGTTCATAAAATGACTTTAGGTTTAGTTTATTTGTAATTGTTAAGGCAATTTATAATAATGTATAAAATGTCCCTGTCCAACCGAAAATACTAAAACAACTTATTAACTAAATGAAGTTTATGAATCATGTTTTACTTATTTTCAATGCTAAAAAGCATATTTAATTATTTTTGTGTTTCTTATAATACATATATATATGTATATTCCTTTCTTTCTAGTGCCCCAGTTTATATCTTTTGCTACTATACTATGTCTCATACCTTACTATTTAAAAAAAGCTTTTTTATTCTAGCCAGTTAACTTTCAACTTAAAATCTTAAGTTTTATATTTTCTTCTTTTTTTTTTCTTTTTTTAAAGTTTTATATTTTCTTCATGGAATTACAGGTGGGATTTACATTTATGAAACAGAACAATGGCAGTTCACTCTTCCTTTCTGCTTTGAATATAGGCCTGTTTCTTTATTATAAATATAGTATCCAGATTCTGCTATACAACTTTTCAGTCTGCTGCTATTTCATCTTACTCTGCTCCAGGGTATTTTGTTTGTTTTTAGTAAAAGAGTAGCCTTCTAGGTTGTATAAGTCTCTCTCTGGCTAAATTAGGATTTGTGGCATTCTTAATGTTAATTCTGTGAAATTCTGGGTATTGAGAATTTTTAGAAATGAACAGGGTTGGGGCAGCTGGTTGGTGCTCAGTCAGTTGAGCATCCAACTCTTGATTTTGGTGCAGGTCATGATAGGGTCCTAGGATGGATCTCCAGGTCAGGTTCCGCACTCAGGGGGCAGTCTGCTTGAGATTCTCTCTCTCCTTCTCTCTCTGCCCATCCCCTGACTTGTATGCACACATATGCATGCTCCTTCTCTCTCTCAAATACATAAATCTTTTTTCAAAAAAAAAAAAAAAGAGTTACTTGGATCTCTCTTAAATGGATCTCTCTCTTTATTTCTCTCTTAAATAGTTTTAGCACAAGATAATTTTACTCTCCTGCTATTTATTAATTATTGGCTATTTTATGACCTAGAAATTTAATTATATCTATAGCACTAGCATTCAACTTGCATTTTCTAAGATTTTATTTAATTTCATATTACTTTTTTACAGCTTAAATTAAAAAGTGTTTTATAACAAACTTCAGAATTCTTAAGTTGAAGAATAAATCTTACAATAAGCTATGATCAGATTTTTTTTATTTGTCCAGATGTGTCCTGATAATCTGTTAAAGTTTTCCAGTCTTTCAACTACTGAAAATTTAGTTAGTACTTGCCATATCAAGGAGTTGTATGTAATGTTTTCTAAGCCAAAACTCAGTTTATTCAGAGAGAACGAACTCAAACTGGTGTTGAGTGATCCTTCCCCAGCTGTGCACCTACGTAGACCTGAGCTGGGGAGTCAACTAGTCCCTGAGTTTACAAGAAATGTGCATTGTTAATATTTATACACCGAAGAGATTATGTCAAAACACAGAAATTGCAATGTGTCTATGTCTGAAAGTTTTAGTCAATTGTTAACCTAATTTGGTTGTGAAAGTTATGGTTTCTCTGATTAATAATCTGCTATATTTTTCTTCTTAACAGCTGTGCTTACAGTATAATAGAAACAAAACATGGAAATGAAAATATTCTTTCTAGTACAAAGTAGTTTAACTTTTTAAAATTATTTGATTCTAGCTATACATCTGAGCTGATGACAATTTTGGTTTACAAAACTTTTCTGGTAATTATATAGCTAGCTGTGATTTAGATTTGTTTATTTAAACATTAAAAGAAGAAAACTTCTATAGCTAAATATTTTAAATCAGATATTCTCTAAATCAAATATTTTCCCATTAGTGATATGTTTAAGACTTCTTTGTCACATTCACTAATAAGTGGATATGTTAAGGTGATTTTCTTGTTGTAGGAAGAATTTGGCTATAATGCAGATACCCAGAAGCTACTGGCTAAAAATGGGGAGACTCTTCTTGGAGCCATTAATTTTTTTATTGCCAGTGTGAACACTTTGGTGAATAAAACAATTGAAGATACATTAATGACTGTGAAACAATATGAAAGTGCCAGGTAGGTGTAAATTTTCATTATATGGTCTGCTTACATATGGTATATAATTCAGGTGAGGTTTTAGGTTATATATGTTAGAAATCAGCTTTGGCTAATACAGGCAGGAAAAGAATGCAGTAGATAGAACTAAGAGAAAGGCAGAAGAGCAGATTCTAGAAACAAGCAGGAATCAAAATTCCTCAGAATTCCTGCCTCAGAAGAATCTAATTAGGACCCTGATGCTGGGTACCTCTGGTATTTGATGTTGCCATGGCCACCATAAGTCATTTCCAAAAGGCCCCTCAATATTTTGATTCATTGTCTAGAGAATATCTGATTGAGCCTTGGTTATGTGCCGAAACCTGCCTGTTAGAGAATAGAGAGATGGAGGATCTCCTAGTTCCAGCTTCCTTAGAAGAGGATAGGGCCTTTTGTTCTACTAGGTAGATCCTAGGTGCCCTCTATAATCTGGCCTTAAGCCTCTCTTTTCATTCTTATTACTGCTGCTTCCCAGTAGAAGCAGTGCAATAGCCAGATTTACAGTTTCACTTTCTCTTCATTAAAGAAGCTCATTTCTGCTTCCATGATTTTATGTTGTGGATACCAACTTCCTAGCCTTCCACTTACCTAGGTTATAATTAGCTTCAAACTCTTACGTATTTTCATAGCTGTTTATAATGCAGTGTTTTCAGACATTTTATAAACATACACAGATACACTCATTATTTAATTCCCTATCTCATAATCATCCTGTTAGGTAAGCTAAGTACATTTTAGCAGATCAGCAATAGCATTTTTCAACTTTTGATTCCAGGCACTATTTTTCTCCCCTTCATTTTATTCTGATTTACTTTGAATTTTTTTCCTCTGAACATTTGAAATCCTTACTTCCTATCCCATTTTTTTTATAGCATAGTTGAGGTTAAGTGCAAACTATAACTTTTGGAAGTATAAATTTATGTTTTGGCCCCTTACCATAGTTTAATAATATGAGAAATGGCTATGAAAACTCTAAACTCATCTAGTTTTTGAGTGCTTATTCTTATATATATTTCCTTATGCTTCACATAACTGAAAGCCCAAAATCCTTGGAAAATTAACTTTTAATCTTTTCACAAGAGATGCTTCTATGTTATTTTGTGTTTGTAATTTTAGGTTTAGTATTAACATGTGGTTTTTAATGACTTGGAAATGAAGGTCAAGATAAATAGCTGTGGTTGTTTGGTAGGAGAAGGGTAGAGATGTGGTCTGTGTCCTATTTAGATCATGGACTTGGTTTTTTGCTTTTCCCTATTTTAATTATTTGCTAACACAGTATTAAAATCAGAAAGTTGGGATCCCTGGGTGGCGCAGCGGTTTGGCGCCTACCTTTGGCCCAGGGCGCGATCCTGGAGACCCGGGATCGAATCCCACGTCGGGCTCCCGGTGCATGGAGCCTGCTTCTCCCTCTGCCTGTGTCTCTGCCTCTCTCTCTCTCTGTGACTATCATAAATAAATAAAAAAAAATTAAAAAAAAATAAAATAAAATAAAATCAGAAAGTGGTGGGATGCCTGGGTGGCTCAGTTGGCCAAGTGTCTGCCTTCTGCTCAGGTCCTGACCTCGGTCCTGGGATTAAGCCCTGCATCAGGCTCCCTGCTCAGTGGGGAATCTGCTGCTCCTTTTCCCTCTGTCCTTCCTCTCACTTGTTCACATGCTCTCTGTCTCTCTTTAAAATAAATAAAATCTAAAAAAAAAAATCCAAGATGGAAAAAATAAATGGAAGGAATCCATCAATAGGATATCCCTCAATAGGGCAGCCCGGGTGGCTCAGTGATTTAGCACTGCCTTCAGCCCAGGGCGTGATCCTAGAGACCCAGGATTGAGTCCCGCATCAGGCTCCCTGCATGGAGCCTGCTTCTCCCTCGGCCTGTCTCTACCTCTCTCTGTGTGTGTCTCTCATTAATAAATAAATAAATAAAATTTTTAAAAAAAGGATATCCCTCAATAACACTGAAGGAATTTCTCAGGAATTTCTCCTACCCTTCAATAGGAGTCCCTTTAGTAACACTCTTAGTAACTGATTCTCCAGTCTCTATTTAAATCTTTTTGTGGACATTGTATTTTTCAAAAGAATATTCTATATATTTTTTATTTTTATAAATTTTATTTGGTTCTTTTCCAAATCTGTTCCTTATTTGTGATGTCCTGCTTTGTTCATAATGAATACCCTTTTCCTTTTATCTCTTTAATTCTTTTAAGAATTCTTATTTTCTAGCCTTTCAGATTAATATTTGTGGGGGTTTTTTTAATTTTTAAAGATTTTATTTATTTATTCATAGAGACAGAGAGAGAGAGGCAGAGGAGAAGCAGGCATCATACAGAGAAAGCCTGATGTGGGACTCGATCCAGGGTCTCCAGGACCACACCCTGGGCTGCAGGCAGCGCTAAACCGCTGCGCCACCAGGGCTGCCCTATTTGTGGGTTTTGAAGATGAAAATTCTTTGGTTCTAAAACTACCCTCTTCTACCTTCTAGTCAAGAACTACTTGAATCTGACTTCTGTTTCTGTACTTTGTCCACTTATCCTGAAAATACTTTTAGTACCTAAAGTGTATTTTTGTTTAGTATATTTTAAAATACGTTTTGTTTTAAGGATATAATATCTTTCTCTTTGGCCATTATTTTAAGATGCTTTTAAAAACATTAGCCCCCCCCCCCCCAAAAAAAATTAGCCCATATTATGGGGTGACTGACTGGCTGGCTCAGTCAGTAGAGCATGCGACTCTTAATCTTGGGATTGTGAATTCAAAGCTCCATGTTGGGCATATAGCTTAATTTAAAATTTTTTTTAGTTTTTTTTTTTCAAATATTAACCCATAGTAAAGAAAGAAAAATTCATTAGATCATTAGATGAGTCACTGAACAGTACACAAGTTATTTTTTAATTTGTAGAAGAGAAAAATAAGCCTCTAGAGGTTAAAAGGTTTGCTTGCTCACTTGGAGCCAATTTCAAAGCCAAAATGAGAGCCTGTTTGCTTTCTTCCTTTTACTTTTAATCATTCAGTCTCAAATATAAACTAGATTTATCTCAAATTTCATATCTATTTTAAAAATTATGATGTGGGGATCCCTGGGTGGCTTAGCAGTTTAGTGCCTGCCTTAGGCCCAGAGCATGATCCTGGAGTCCCAGAATCGAGTCCCGCATTGGGCTCCCTGCATGGAGCCTGCTTCTCCCTCTGCCTGTGTCTCTGCCTCTCTCCCTCTCTCTCTCTGTCTCTCATGAATAAATAAATAAAATCTTTTTAAAAAATAATAAAAATTATGATGTGCCAGGCTGGCTCAGTTGATGGAATGTGTGACTTGGGATCTCAGGGTTGTGAGTTGGAGTCCCATGTTGGATGTAGAGATTACTTAAAAATAAAATCTTTAATAATAATTTTCAAATAATAATAATTTTCACATCTCTTTTTTTTAATAATTTTTTATTTATTTATGATAGTCACACACAGAGAGAGAGAGAGAGGCAGAGACACAGGCAGAGGGAGAAGCAGGCTCCATGCACCGGGAGCCCAACGTGGGATTCGATCCCGGGTCTCCAGGATCGCGCCCTGGGCCAAAGGCAGGCGCCAAACCGCTGCGCCACCCAGGGATCCCTAATTTTCACATCTTATATTGAGTTGTCTGACTTAAAGTAGAGTGTGATAAAAAGATCTTAATCTAGGGGTGCTTGGGTGACTCATCGGTTGAGTGTCCTTGATTTGGGCTCAGGTCATGATCTCTGGGTCGTGAGATCAAGCCCTCCATCAGGCTCTGTGCTCAGCCAGGAATCTGCTTGAGGTTCTCTCCTTCCTCTGCCGTTTCTGCTGCTTATATACACACTCCCTCTCTTATCTCTCGAATAAATAAAATCTCTTTTAAAAATCTCAATCTAATATATGGGTTTATTTGAAACTTCTGAACAGGATTATAAATCAGGTTATATGTATTTGATAGCTGGTTATCAGGAAACCTTTAACGACTTCTCTGTGTAATTTAAAACTAACAACAGGGACGCCTGGGTGGCTCAGTGGTTGAGCGTTTGCCTTCAGCTCAGGGCTTGATCCCAGTCTGAGAATCAAGTCCCACATCAGGCTCCCTGCAGAGAGTCTGCTTCTCCCTCTGCTTGTGTCTCTGCCTCTCTTTCTGTGTCTCTCATGAATGAATGAATGAATGAATGAATGAATGAATAAATAAATAAATAAATAAATAAATAAAATCTTAAAAAAAAAACTAACAACAACAATGACCTCACCCCATAATTTATTCTTGTTTTATTGAAATTACAGTGTGATTTTATTGAAGTAACTGAGGAATTCACTAGTTGTAATAGTAAAATGTGCCCCACAGGGATAACATTTAAAAATAACCCCAGATTAAAAGTTTCTCAGTAGCTGAATTTTCTTCTCTGTCAGAACCAGAATTTACTGGCTTATAGGGCATGGATTAGCTATTTGATCAGCACAAAAAGTGGCAATTTAGGCAAAAGTCTGGGTGGCCTTTTAATGCTCCCTATTATGCATTGTGTACAAGTATTTCCTAGCCCTCTGGTGCTCCGTGTATAGAAAATCTTGTAACAGCCCATTCAGCACTTCTCCAGAGCAGCACCAACAAGGGAATCAATTATGGTCAAGACTTTTCAGATGTGGACACCTGTTCTCTACAAGTTTTATGTAAAATAAGTCATAGAGTAACCAACCATCACTAACTTTATTGATATGGATTCAGTTGAGACTGGCAACCTTGAAGAGTTGCATTTTGAAAATTTAGTGTACTTCTCTTCCTGGTGGTAATGAGCACTGTTAGAGAAGCTCTTATGGAAAGTTTTACTTTGATACCATCAACAAACTCTGGATGTAAAAATTAAGGGATATAAGGTCAGTATCACAACTTTAATTATATTTATATTAATCTTGTTTAGAAGTGTGCTCCGAGGTTAATGAAGGACATTTGTCCTCACATTAAGTCATCATATATCACTATTTTTGTTCTACTTTTTTTCCGTCACTTTTTATTGTTTTTAATTTATCTACTTCTGGCTAGACCTCTTCTAATTTGACCATTATAATAAGCACTCTAAAGATACTAGTTATTACCAGGTATATCCTAAGTACTCTATATTTTTTGTGGAAATTACTAATCTCACTTATAGATGAAAAACTGAAAACAAAAAGAAATAAAATAACTAGATTAAGACATTAGAGCCAGCAAAGGTCAGAGTGAATCTGGCTGAAGGACCCATGGAATTTAACTTAACATTACTAAGTCAGTCTTGCCTCCTAAATCTTTATATCTGCCTCCCCTTTTTAGCCCCACTGCCATTGTCCTGATCCAATGACTAATTTTCCTTTGCCCATGGTCTTCTAATTGGTTTCCTTGTTTGTTTCTTAATCCACTCCAGTCCATCTTCCATTTCTTACCACTAGGGCCGTCTTTCTTTCTTTTTTTTTTTTTTTTATTTATTTATGATAGTCACACAGAGAGAGAGAGAAAGAGAGAGAGAGAGAGGGGCAGAGACATAGGCAGAGGGAGAAGCAGGCTCCATGCACTGGGAACCCGACGTGGGATTCGATCCCAGGTCTCCAGGATCGCGCCCTGGGCCAAAGGCAGGCACCAAACCGCTGCGCCACCCAGGGATCCCCTAGGGCCGTCTTTCTATGCTGAATAAGTAGAACATGTTACTTTCTAGATCAGAGTTCTTTTTTTTTTTTAAGATTTTATTTATTCATTCTTTTTTTTTTTTTTTTAATTTTTGTTTATGATAGTCACACACAGAGAGAGGCAGAGACATAGGCAGAGGGAGAAGCAGGCTCCATGCACCGGGAGCCCGACGTGGGATTTGATCCCGGGTCTCCAGGATCACGCCCTGGGCCAAAGGCAGGCGCCAAACCGCTGAGCCACCCAGGGATCCTTATTTATTCATTCTTGAGAGACAAAGATAGAGGCAGAGACATAGGCAGAGGGTGAAATAGGCTCCCTGAGGGGAGCCTAATGTGCAACTTGATCCCAGGACCTCAGGATCACAACCTAAACCAAAGGCAGATGCTCAACCACTGAACTACCCAGATGCCCCCATAGATCAGAATTCTTAAATGGCTTCCCACCCCTTGACCTACCAGATTAAATCTGATCCCTTTAATGTGGCCTGTATATGCTACTTAATGTCAGTTTGCCTGCTAGTCTGACTTTAATTCCTTCCATTATCATTTCCAACCTGAGGTTCTAACATACTGAATTACTTCCCAAATGTATCATGGTATCTTACGAATCTGTGCTTTTATTTATGCTTGTCTCTTCCTGGATTGCTTTATTTCCCTCCACAGTTCACCTCAGAAGCTTTTATCATCCTTTAAATTTTAATTCTAGTGTTTTAATTCTGTTCGAAGATACCTAATTAGGCAATTCTTTTGATTTCCTCTGTACCTTATTCTCCCTCCCTCATGGCAGTTACCATTATCTCATTTTGTTTTAGTTGTTCAAGAGCTTCTCTCCCCCTAGACTGCAAGTTTCTTTGAGATAAACTTTATCTACTCATCTTTATAGCTCTGGTTTTTAATATAGTGCCTGGAACATAGAAGGGGCTCACTTAATATTTGTTGAATGAATCAATGTATCAGTGAATGAATAAATGATTCTTTTTGACCCTAAAATGTCAAGTTTGTTAAATTCAGTACAAGATAAAAATAAATCCTCAAGGCACATTGGAATATAGTTGATGTTGTTTAAAATATTCTTAAAGGGCACATGGGCAGCTCAGTCAGTTGAGTATCTGACTCTTGGTTTCAGCTCAGGTCATGATCCTTGGGTTGTGAGATTGAGCCCTGCCTGCATTAGGCTCTGCACTCAACCAGGAGTCTGCTTGCCTTTCTCTTCCTCTGCCTCTCCCCAACCCTCCACATGTGTGCAATCTCTCTAAAATAAATAAATAAATCTTTAAAATATTCTTAATTGCCAGAATAAGAGGAGTAGATTGTACTCTAGATATTGAATAAAGAGCTTTAGTTCTAGGACATAAGCTTTGTGATGCTGATTTTAACTAAATCAGAGGTCACATTGTTCTTTTTTTTTTTTTTTTTAAGATTTTGTTTATTCATGAGAGACACAGAGAGAGAGAGAGGCAGAGACACAGCCAGAGGAAGAAGCAGGCTCCATGTAGGGAGCCCGACATGGGACTAGATCCCGGGACTCTAGGATCACGCCCTGGGCTGAAGGCAGGCGCTAAACCACTGAGCCAGCCAGGGATCCCTCACATTGTTCTTCTTAGCTGAGTACTGAATAATAGAGACTGCTGGATAAATCACTGATAAGCAAGTCCCCAAGTACTGTACTTACATAGGTGCCGTGACAGAGGCATTATGAGATACAGTGTGATCATGGAGTGGTGGTGGTGGGTTAATTATTTCAGTTAGTAGGAAAATATTAATGGGAAGGCACCTAAAGGATCACAAGGTGGTAAGTGCTCTGTAATAGATGCCATTGTCATTTTCTAAATACTAATGTTATGGAAATCCATCCAGAGTTGCTCTGTTTCATATGGTAGCCACTAGCCATATGTGTCTGTCGAGCCCTTGAAAGGTAGTTAGCCTAAATTGAAATGAGATAGGTGTGTAATATATACAGTGGATTTCAAAGACTCATTACTACCTCCAAAAAAGTAAAATAGTTCATTAACAAGCTTTTTACATTGATTACATGTTGCAGTGATAATATTGTAGGTATATTGGGTGAAATAAAATATATTGTTTAAAGGGTGAAATTAATTTTTATTATTTTAATGGCACTACTAGAAAATTTTAAGTTACATATGTGACTTGCATTATATTTCTTTTGTACCTTGCTGGCTAGACTATAGACTATACTTTAAGGACTGCTGACCCTCAGTATAACTTCCTTTTACTAGTTAAAGTGTGTCATCCTGAAGTCTGTGATCTTTCTATGCTTTACCTTATCAGCATTACCATTTTTCCATGAAAAATAGATCACTTGATCTTGTTAGCATTAGATTTTGACATCTGTCTTTTTAAACTGGTTTTTAAATTTTAGAAATTCTACTTGTCAGTTAATACTGTACTTTGGGAGGAATAGTTAATAAGACTAATAGGCAGCTTCCCCCCCACACGCTTATATTAATAGCTCTTTGTATTAAAAAATACATGATTTTAAAAGTGTAAGGCATAATATATGTATGAGAATTGTCTATCAATGTATAATATAAGACTGTCATATATTTCCAACTCACCTCCTGAACTTACTTCACTCTGTTTTTGTAATGTGCATCACTTACTCTGTTCTTTCCAGGATTGAATATGATGCATATCGCACTGATTTGGAAGAACTGAATCTTGGACCACGTGATGCAAACACTCTGCCAAAGATTGAGCAGTCACAGCATCTGTTTCAAGCACATAAGGAAAAATATGATAAAATGCGTAATGATGTTTCTATCAAATTGAAATTTCTAGAAGAAAATAAGGTAAATTTAGTCTTTACCTTCTGAAATAAATTTTTATGGACTTTAAAATAATGTCACCCCAAAGAGAGCTAAATAGAAAGTTTTTTGTTTCTATTAACTCTCTTTCATTACCATTGCATAATGGAATTCCAGCTAGAATCAGTGGTTACGTTTTTAGAAGAACAAAAAATATATTTATCTTTCTGTCATAAAAGTCATCATCAACCCTACTGTCACAGTATTTCACATGTAACAGTTGGCAAAAAATATTAGATGTCCAACTATTGATCTTCAGATTGGAGTTGATATCAAATGCTTTAAAAAATTACATAATTGGGGCACCTGGATGGTTCAGTCAGTGAAGCGTTGGACTCTTGATCTCAGGGTCATAAGTTCAAACCCGTACAGGGTGTAGAGATTACTTAAAAAAAAATTAAATCTAAATATATATATTTTTTAAATAAGTAAATAAATAAATAATAAAAAATAAAAAGTTACATAATGATAGATTCTGCTTTGAATATCTTGAGACCTTTTTATTAATGAAAGGCCACAGATTTCAGGAAGAGAAGAACTTTCTTCTTAGTAACTAATAAATGAGGAATACTAAAAGGTGCAGCTTAGAGCTGCAGTTAGTATAATCTAGAAGAAATAAGCCAAGAAATCAATTTTCCACATTATTTTTGTATAACATGAGTCCATCCAAGAACTAGAACAGAAAAATGAGAGCTGAGGTGGATCTCCTATAGCAGATACAGCTTCACTTGGAGATGAATCCATATGGTAACAGGCTCCTGAGTTTTGGTAAAGGACAGTTTCTTGTTTTTACCTTTTCTTTTTTTAAGATTTATTTATCTGAGAGAGAGTGTGCATGCTTGAGGTACACAAGTGGGGAGGGAGAGGGAGAAAGAGAGAATCTCAAGCAGATTCTCCACTGAGCAGGGAGCCCAAAACAGGGCTCAATCTCATGACTCTGAGATCTCGACCCAAGCTGAAATCAAGATGCCCAACCAACTGAGCCACCCAGGTGCCCTTATGTTAAATATTTTTAACATGACATGCATACTCAGTTTTGTAAGAGAGATTGCATTCTTGAAACAGGAAAGCCAATAGTGGGCACAGCACAGAGTAGGTGGAATGGATCAGCCTTGTAGAGATGGGGTCTTTCTACTGCGTATTGTAGTCTTCTTGTGCTTTTCAAGTCACAATAAGTCTTCAAATCTACTTTCTTTAAGTACCCTCTTAAAATTATTCTTCACTTGCTATTGTCTGTTGATATCTTCTTGTTTTCCTTAACATTTTTTTAGAAACTCTTCTGGCTACCATAAAAGCTGCAGAATAACACATTCCTTGGGATCTACCAAGTCCTGCACTATCACTCACTTTTTTTAGCTACAGTGGGTGAAAAGTATTCACCAGAAACCATTACAATGGCAGTAAAGGAAACTTCAGCAGAGTTATCAGACAGATTGCCCAGCATCATTCCAACAAGAACGCAGTGCAGCCTTTCAGCATTCGTTAGCTGAGCACGTAAGATGGCATTCCTTTTAGTCCATTCATATATATCTATGTAGATATATCTCTCTATAGGTATATATGTAGAGAGGGATAGATCAGTTACATGGCTTAACATTTTAATAGATAGGAATATATCAATACTTATATATAGATGTTTATTTTTAAATATAAAAATATTTTTCATATACTCCCCTATAATCAGCACTCTCAGGATAGTGCTAAGTGAGGTATGCTAGCTAGGATTTGAGAGGCTCTATCTAAAGCTAACTTGAAATGAAAGAAAGGAATTCACCTAACTTGGGGGTTCAGGACCTCTGCAAATAGAGAAATTGATTTTAGGAAGTCTATAAAATGGTAATGGTGTTCTTTGGGAATCTAATGGTGTTGTGTGCTATTCTCTGGATAGTGATATTAGGGGTAATTTTTGTTTTCTACATATTTTTCTATATTTTAAATGATATGTTGTCTTTATAAAAAAAAAAAGAGAGAGAGAGAGTGGGGTACGTAGGTAGCTTAGTTGGTTTAAGTATCTGGCTCTTAACTTCAACTCAGGTCATGATGTCAGGGTGATGAGGTGGAGCACCAGTTTGCATTCCGCACTGGGTGTTGAACCTGTTTAAGATTCTCTCTCTCCAGGCTGCCCAGTTGGCTCAGCGGTTTAGCGCCGCCTTCAGCCTAGGGCATGATCCTGGAGACCCGGGATCGAGTCCCACGCCAGGCTCCCTGCATGGAGCCTGCATCTCCCTCTGCCTGTGTCTCTGCCTCTCTCTCTCTCTCTCTCTCTCTCTCTCTCTCTCTCTTTCTTTCTCTCTCTCATGAACAAATAAAATCTTTAAAAAAGAAAAGATTCTCTGTCTCCATCTCCCTCTTCCCCTCCCCACCAAAAGAAAAAAAGAAGAGAAAATAATTTGGAAAGAATCAGTATCCCAAAGCACTATGCTTATATAGTCCTTGCAAAACTAAATAAAAATAGGAAATTGGGGATCCCTGGATGGCTTAGTGGTTTAGCATCTGCCTTCGGCCTAGGGTGTGGTCTTGGAGTCTCAGGATCTAGTCCCACGTCGGACTCCCTGTGTGGAGCTTCTTCTCCCTCTACCTGTGTCTCTGCCTCTGTGTGTGTGTGTGTGTCTCTCTCTCATGAATAAATAAATAAAATCTTTAAAAAAAAAAAAAAAAGAAATTTACACAAGGATAAGCAATGGCCATGTGACTGCTACTTGTCCTGCTGTAACTACTTTTGAAACTTAGGAAATACCCAGATATAGACATGAATCAGAGAAGGTACTTCTTATTTGTCAGTTACTATGCATTTTACATATTCTCTCACTTAATCCTACAACAATCTTCATACTTTAATTCTTTCAATAAATATTACTGAATACTTTATATACTGGGAATATGTCAGTGAACAGAAAAGAACAAAATCTCTGTCCT
Organism: Vulpes vulpes; assembly: GCF_048418805.1. Taxonomy (NCBI): domain Eukaryota; kingdom Metazoa; phylum Chordata; class Mammalia; order Carnivora; family Canidae; genus Vulpes; species Vulpes vulpes. The sequence continues at coordinate 88,266,516 of NC_132789.1, forward strand.
TTTGAGGCTTATATCTTTATCCATCAGATACTCTCATCATCCATATTTCACAGATGAGTGAATTCGTTTTATATCACCTCATGATCATATCTGCCTGTTCTTTCTGATCTTTTGGACCTCTGTCTCCCTGATCTGCCCACTATAAAGTTGCTCCTCATTTATTAGGAAGAGTTGCATGATATACCCAGGCTCTTCCCTTTCATGTGTCCAGGAGAAGTTCCAGATTCTGGGAACCTCAAATCAATATTTGAGCTGTAGAAAGTAGACTGGAAAGAAAAAAAAAGGAAAAAAATAGACTGAAGAAATGATTTGAAGCCTGTCTACATCCAGTGTCATTACTGCCTAGGTATTCCTGTGTTGTATCTGAAAAACAGCTCTTGTGCTAATGTGAGAAATAGAAAGGAGGTACAGAGGCAGCAGGTAGAAAAGAAATTGTGTACTTTCTCCTCCGCCCTTGCTCTCCCTCATTTGTTTATCGCTGTGCTCTGCTCTAGCGTTGAGCAGCATAAGCTAATGAATAGGCAAGGTGGACTGTGTCCTTTACAAAAAATTCCAGATTAAGAATGTGAAAAACCTGGGCTCCAAGACCCACTTCTGCCAACTGCTAACTTCATGATCTTGGTTGAATCTCCAATCCTCTGTATTTTTCTCTGGAAAATGAAGATAAATCATGGCTTGTGTTAAGTGAGTGAAAAAGTCCTCTGTAAAGTACTGTTCACCAGTATTTGTAGTATTCTTACTGTATGCTAGGCCCATTGCTAAGTGAAGGGATGAAGGAGAAGGAAAGTAAAGTTTATGATCTTAGGGAGTTACAAAAGCATGAGATGGGTTTGTTTTCTACAAGTTATCACCTTCACACCTTCCCCAGGTGGCTTTTAAACTTAACCTGTATCCTGCCTACTTTGTCTTTTTTGCTGATATAAGAAGAAATTGACATTAGGAAAGATGTGGCAGGAGTCATGAACTGTATTTCAGCATATTAATTTGAAATATTAAGTTTATATCATTTGGTACTAGGTAAACAATATTTTCTTAGTAGTAAGTAAGAATAATGAATTGACCAGAAGAGAAATTTTCAAGATCCATAGATGAGATAGGTCTTAAGCCTAGCCATGAAAGATCAGGAAGACAGGCCTGAAGGAAGTGGGAGGAGAACCTGCTTGGCAAGGGCAGTGGCCCGCATGTAAGAATAGAGGAATATTGATGTTTAGTAGAGAAGTAGACTATTGTAATGGGACATAACCTTGACATGTTTTAAAGGAAGAATCAGAAAGATAATTGGAAGCCATATTGTATCAAGCCTTGATCACATAAAGATTGAATTGTGGCCTCAAAAAGGATGCGTGCTGAGCAATAAGGGACCAGCCAGGTTATCTCTGTAAAGTTTCGGTGTCTGTCAGATGACTCTTGTATCCAACTTGATCTAGTTGGCATTAAAGAATTTGTAAAGTTAGGAGTAACGGGGAGAAAGTATGATTCAAAAATATTCTTCAGGTACTATAGATTAAAGGCAGAAAGAAAAGAGAAGCACGCAGAGCAGTGAGGAGTCTTTTATAGGTGAATATAATGATGAAGAGCCTGACCCAGGGTTGTTGCAGTAGCAGCAGAAAGGAAAGAATCAGTGATTTCAAGGCTGTGTGGCAGGGGTTGGAAATCAACAGAGGAAGCTAGTTTGGCCCGAAGTTTGTAATGGATGAGGGATTGGTATTTGTTCCATTTACCCCAGTGTTTAGTTTGAGACGATGTCAAAATATTCACATGGAACACTTGGTAGGAAGTTAATGATGTGAGTTTGGAGTTTGGATGCGCAGGGTCAAGGCTTCAGAGATAAAGCTTGGAAGTCATTGCCTTTGAGAGTAAAATTGTTGTCACATCTTCTTTTGACCTTTCTTACTATAATTTTTTTTTTTTTAATTTGCCTTTAGGGGCACCTAGGTAGCTCAGTGGTTGAGCATCTGCCTTTGGCTCAGGTTGTGATCCCAGGATCATGGGATTGAGTCCCACATGTGCTCTCCACAGGGAGCCTGCTTCTCCCTCTGCCAATGTCTCTGCTTCTCTCTGTATGTCTCTCATGAATAATAAATAAAATAAAATGTTTAAATAAATAAAATTTGCCTTTATTCTCAAGGATTTATGTTTTTAGAGGGTCTAAGGGTAGTCTTTGTTCTCTTTTTATTCCTTTAAGATTTTATTTATTTATTCATGAGAGATACAGAGAGAGAGGCAGAGACACAGGCAGAGGGAGAAGCAGGCTCCATGCAGAGAGCCTTATGCAGAACTCGATTCCAGGACCCCAGGATCACGCCCTGAGCCAAAAGCAGACGCTCAACCACTGAGCCGCCAGGCATCCCGGTAGTCTTTGTTTTCAGCTTTCCACAGTTGTCATTAACCTAAGTTTTAATTTGAACTCTGTAATCAGAGGTGTCTAAAATAAAATCTTTAAAGAGGGACACCCAGCAGTTGAGCATCTGCCTTCGGCTCAGGGCATAATCCCGTGATCCTGGGATCAAGTTCCACATCGGGCTCCCTGCATGGATGGAGCCTGCTTCTCCCTCTGCCTATGTTTCTGCCTCTCTCTCTTTCTCTGTGTCTCTCATGAATAAATAAATAAAACCTTTAAAAAAATAAACACTTTAAAGAGAGAATATTAATCTCTATTATTTTAAGCAATCAATAGCTGTAATTTGGGTGAAGACTAAAATTTATGAGAAAACTTTTTTTTATTGTTGAGCTACTCTTACCCTTTTATTTTTATTTTTTTTTTTAATCTTATTAATTTATTCATGAGACAGACACAGAGAAAGAGAGAGGCAGAGACATAGGCAGAAGGAGACGCAGGTTCCATGCAAGGAGCCTGATATGGGACTCGATCCCAGGACCTCGGGATCACATCCTGAGCCAAAGGCAGACGCTCAACCACTGAGCCACCCAGGTGTCCCACACTTTTATTGTTTAATAGCTCTAACAAAGGGAGGAAAAAGCAAGCTTTTAGGCCTAGAAACTGTCTGTCATCCCTGTTTGCTTTCTTGACAGTGTGTAATGCCTCAAATCCTGTTTTTTTCTTCTTTTGTTAAACTACAACTGAATTCGTACCTTTATATCTCTTATACGTAGTTGTCAGATAATCTCCTTAGCACTTCAATTTTAACAAAATATAATATACTTTCCCTATTTCTTAAATTATGTATATTAAGTTTTAGTTTTTTAAAACATAAGTTATTTGATACATTATTGAGTGTGCTGTTTTGTAATTTGACAATTTCCTAAATGCTACTTCTTTTTTTTTAAAGCTGTTTTTGCAGTTTTAGGGGGAAGGAGACTTTCTCTGGGTTCTTATTTCATGGCTTTTGAAGTGTCTTTCCATAGCAACACTTCTCTTCTAAAATGAGAGGCCAGATAATCAAACAACTAAAATGGTACATAAAGTAAAGACAGGGGATCCCTGGGTGGCGCAGCGGTTTGGCACCTGCCTTTGGCCCACGCGCGATCCTGGAGACCCGGGATCGAGTCCCACGTCATGCTCCCGGTGCATGGAGCCTGCTTCTCCCTCTGCCTGTGTCTCTGCCTCTCTCTCTCTCACTGTGTGCCTATCATAAATAAATAAAATAAAATAAAATAATTTAAAGTAAAGGCAAATAATCACTGAGTAAAGGGCTAAGAACCATTCCTGTGACGGGACTGTTGTAATAAATTTTTGTAGCCAAACATTGTGAGAATGTTTTGTTTCATTCTTACAACTTAAAAAAAAAAAAATCTTTTTTGAGATGGATTGAAAGGTCGAGTCTTAGCTATATTTTAGAATATTGAATGTTACATTTCCTTAGTCTAGCCTTCCTTCTTTCTGGCAAAATAGAGGAAATAGGTGTGTGAAATACACACATTCTTGTGTTTGTATATGCATTTATGCTGAGTGATAGGTGCATGTATCTCTTGTCATTTACTCTTAATGGAGAAACTTGAACTCTTCTGCTATGTAAAATCCGTACTTTCCATCCACCCACTCCTATAATATATTGTTTACCTTTAACCTAAACAACTCTTATTAATCTCTGATATTCTCTTTCTTGTTTTACCAAACAATTGAGTTGCATCGCAGTAAGGACAAAGTTAATTAGGCTCTTCTAATGTTTCTTTTATCATCATTATTTCTCCTTTTCCAGACCTTTGAGTAATGTAACATGAGTTATTTTGTGACTTAAGGCAGTTTATTTGCCTTTTATTGTTCCTTTCATGGTTCAAAACAAAATAAAGACTACTTTAGTGAGGAGAAGAAAATAGACATTTCTAATGTTTTGTAGACTTTGTGAGAAAGGTACCCTGCCTCCTTTTACAGCCCTCATGATGCCTAGCAATGATGTTAAATATATAGTAGCTATTTTAGCAAATGTGTGTTTGCATTTCTTCCCAGAATTAGAGGTACACTGCAGGGAAGAGAAAGAGATGGAAGGAAATAGAGTCAGCCACAACAGGATAGAAGGGCAAATCCTGGTTACTTCATTCTTTGCTTTCATGAGGGCAAAGCATACTGTCACAGAAATGCTACTGCTGTCCGCAGTGTATATACTGTTGCATGGAAAGAGGAAGCAAAATATAAGAGAAAAAATATGCACATCAGTGTGAGGAATTGATGTTTACTTTTTAAAAACAGCTTTTTATATGGTTTAGAATCACATAAAACATGAAAAAAGTAGTTTAAGATTAATATTTCCTTTAAGATAGCTATAATTTAACTTGGGAGCGGTAAATCTCTTTTCAGGGCTACCAATGTATTGAGGGGGAAATCATGAATGTATCAAAAGATTCAACAACACCAAAAAGATTCAACAAAGCAGCTTAGGATATAAATAAGTGTGAATCTTATTAATTTTATTATATTCTTATTTTAAGAAAGATAAAATATACTCTTACTTTAAGGTGATGTCAGTTAATTGGCTATAACCATTAAATGCAGAGTTTTATCCTTTGTTATAGTTCAGTGACTTAAGGATGGCAGTGGAAACAGAAAAAGATGAGCAGACTTGGGATGTATCCTGAACACATATTTGATTAATATAGTTGGAATCTATACTGGACACCTATTTGATTAATATACTTCATTTGAATACCTTTTTAAACAACCATAGTTGGGCAGCCCCGGTGGCGCAGTGGTTTAGCGCTGCCTACAGCCCAGGGTGTGATCCTGGGGACCTGGGGTCGAGTCCCGCATCGGGCTCCTTGCATGGAGCCTGCTCCTCCCTCTGCCTGTGTCTCTGCCTCTCTCTTTCTCTCTCTCTCTCTGTGTTTCTCATGAATAAATAAATAAATCTTTTAAAAAAACAATAAACAACCATAGTCATTCTGACTCTTAGGTTGATGAAAAGATTTTTGTTTTTACTCAACACCATGTTTATATCTAATCATACTATAATAATCTTCCTGTATATTAGGACTTGTCTTCTAATATAATTAGTACATTATTTTTTCTAATATGTTATAAACTTATTTCATATGTATCTTATAATGAATTTAACTTTTCAGAGAAAAATCCATGAACTAAAATCAGAAGCAGGAGAAAGAGGGAATACACAGAGAATAAAACACCAAAAACAAAGTAAACATACTTAGGTAATATGAGCCAGCCATATATGTAGTTGTGATGATTCAGTGTCTATGCAAATACACACTGTAATTGGAAATACTTGAAACCTAGTATGTTTTTGTAAAAATAGGCTATAAATGTTTGCAAAAACTTGGAAGACAAAGATATTCTTTGTTTGCTAAAACTTCTCTTTGAGAAGAAAAGAAGTAAACCTCTGAATTTTAAAAATGGACATTTCTTGCCAAATTTTAAGAAGCATGTTAATTATTACTTAATATGTACAAGCCCACACATTCCTGAAATCTTTTTCTCCATTGCCAAAGAAAAAACCCATAACTTCTTACTCTTGATCCTTTTTAAATATTCATGCTAATGACTTATTGTCATCTTTATTTCTATAACTGGAGGTACAAACAGTTCTCTTGGTATTTGCTCATAGGTCAAGTGAAATTAAGTTTCACAGGAAAAAGAACCCTACTGGTTCTAAATAAAAAATAAACATTTATGAACTGAAATGTGTAAGTATGTATAATAAGCAACCTTAACACTATGCCAAATATGATTACCTACATTTAGATTTTTCTCTTACTCATGCACCTTTACTTCCAGATTTCATACCTGAGTTTATTTCATCATATAATTTCATGTTATTGTTCTTTTTTTCATTCATTTAAAACTTTTATCAGATATATACATGTGCCAGGAAGTGTTCTGGATATTGGTGATACCCAGTGAGCAAAAGCAAAAACAAATTCTGCCCTCAAAGAGCTTGTAGCCTGGGCATCCCTGGTGGCTCAGTGGGTTTGGCGCCATCTTCAGTGGGTTTGGCGTGATCCCGGGGACCTGGGATTGAGTCCCACATCCGGCTCCCTGCATGGAGCCTGCTTCTCCCTCTGCCTGTGTCTCTGCATCTCTCTCTCTCTGTGTCTCAATGAATAAATAAATAAAATGATTTTTTTAAAAATTTTTTAAAAGAGCTTGTAACCTAATAGAAATAACAATATTGATCAAACCACACCAAAACATATATGTAAAATTTTAGCTCTGACGAGTGCTCTCAAGGAGAGGTACCTGGTTCGTTAGGAGTGGTCCTGGCAGACTTCCAGGAGAAAGTGATGTTGAGCATTAACTAAGTAAAGTGAGAAGCAAAGAGTATTCCAAGTAGAAGAAACAGCATGTGTAACAGCCCTGTGACAGAAGAGGGTGTGGTATATTCAAAGAATAAATAAGACTAGAATCAGTACAACTGAGCACAGAGAGAACACTGAGAGGGAAGTATTTATTTTAGTATCAGTAGGGACCCATTGAAAGAATTCTTGGCAAATGATAAGTCTAAAATATGGCAAATAGATCTTAGAACCTAAGAGTGAATATAGTAGTTTAGACAAGAAATGATGAGAGCTTGTTCAGCGTGGTGGTAATGAAAGTGGAGTGAACTGAAAGTGTCAAGAGATACTTACAAGGTAAAACAGAATACATATAAAATCCTAAGAGCAGATAGATATATAATTGGCATTCCTTTATTCATCAGATATCATTGGTTGCTATTTATGTGCCAGGCTTAAAGAGTAGAAATATAGTGGTCTTTGCCATTATAGAGCTTATGGTCAAGTAAGAGAAATAGGCATTAACCAAATAATTACATAAATACAAACTATGTAAGTGTTGTAAAGGGGAAATAGAGGAGTCATGTGAGAATACAAAGAGGACTTGGCTTGGTGTAGGATATTGTGGAAGGCTAGAGAAAGTGACATTGGGGCTAAGCTTCAGAAGGATGTAAAGGAGGGACGCCTGGGTGGCTCAGGAGTTGAGCGTCTGATCCTGGAGTCCCGGGATCGAGTCCCACATCAGGCTCCTTGCATGGAGCCTGCTTCTCCCTCTGCCTGTGTCTCTGCCTCTCTGTCTCTGTGTCTCTAATGAATAAATAAATAAAATCTTAAAAAAAAAGAAAAGAAAAGGAGGGATCCCTGGGTGGCGCAGCGGTTGGGCGCCTGCCTTTGGCCCAGGGCACGATCCTGGAGACCCGGGATTGAATCCCACGTCGGGCTCCCGGTACATGGAGCCTGCTTCTCCCTCTGCCTATGTCTCTGCCTCTCTCTGTGTGTGACTGTCATAAAAAAAAAAAAAAAAGAAAAAGAAAGAAAGAAAAGGATGTAAAGGAGCTGACTAAAGGTATGTAGAGGAAGTGGATTTTCAGTGGAAGGAATAGAATATGCAAAAGCCAACTGAAGGTCAGTAAGGTCCGTGAGGCCAGAGCATAATGGGGATGGCGGCAGAACAGCTCTAGTAGATGAAGCTGGACAGGTAGGTAGGGCCTAAACAAGGAAGAAGTGGCATGTATAGAAGGTTATTCGGTATAGCACCACTTACTATCAAAAGATGAGGAACAACCCAACAGTTCATCATTACAGGACTAGTTGATTAAACTGTGGTTCATTTATAGAATGGGTTACTTTGCAGCTGCTAAAAAAAGAATAGGGATGCTCTTGGTAGAATGATCCTCAGGATATACTGTTAATTGAAAAGAGCTAGGTGCAAAGTAGTCTATGGTACAATAGCTTTTGTGTGAGAAAGGAAGGAAATAAGAATGTACAGTCTTTAGCATAAAGATTTGTGCTTAATAAGAAAACCTGGAAGAATTAACTAAATTAATTAAAATCTGTTACCTATAAGGGGCTGAGTGGTAAGAGACAGGAGTGAAAGTGAGACTTCTTATTATATACTTTCTATATCCTTTCAGTTTTGATCCTACTTATTGCAATAAGATTTAACTTTTAAAAGAAAGGAAAATAAGAACAGCTAGAAAATGTTTGTTTTTTAAGTAGTATATATACCTTATCTTTTTCCAAAATGAGACTCAACTAGATTTCTATTTTTCAGACATGGCCTAATATATATATATATTATATATAATATATAATATTATATTATAATATATAAATATTATATTTATATATATAAATATATATATATTTATATAGCCTATAATTTTAGCTTAAAATCAAATGATCAATTTTATATTAGAGAGAATAGAAAAAACGGTAACTTGCCAGGATATGAGTTCCTACTTTACATTATATGACAGATTAAAAAAGGTGTATATAGTACTTTTTATTTATATCAAAATATTTTCATGTACAGTACCATGTGCTGTTACCGGTTTGGCTTCCAGATCCCTTTAAAAATTTTGCTAGATCCACACAAAGGAAGAAAAAAATTGTGGTTTGCATTGCCTCCTTTCTTTAGAAAAGAGGCAGAAGGGATCCCTGGGTGGCTCAGCGGTTTGGCGCCTGCCTTTGGCCCAGGGCATGATCCTGGAGTCCCAGGATCTGGTCCCATGTCGGGCTCCGGGCATGGAGCCTGCTTCTCCCTCTGCCTGTGTCTCTGCCCCTCTCTCTCTCTCTCTCTCTCTCTCTCTCTCTCTCTCTGTGTGTCTATCATGAATAAATAAATAAATCTTAAAAAAAAAGAAAAGAGGCAGAAGTTAACTATCTTTATATAAACCGTGCAACCAAAAAGAATTGTGAGTTGTGGGTTGCTTTTGATTAGCATCACCTAAGGCATACCTATCCAGAATCAGTCTGAAATTTGTAATCATCAACTGGTGAATGCAAGAGAAAAAGCACACCTAGTCTCTCTGTCATGTAGTCTGTCAGTTATGCTGAGATTTTCCAGCATCCAGTTTTTGTGAAGAAAGTATTTTGTACACAAAACTTAAAAGCCTTCCAGAAGGGATAGCTTCATAATCATGAACTGCTGTTTTTATTTAATTTGGTTCTCTCTCTTTGGCAATTATAAGATATTTATGTTTTGATCAGAAATGATCAGTTCATTTGGAGGACAGAGTTTGTGTTTCATTTTTCTTCTGTGTGTGTTAGAAGGGAACGGATTGTTCGGTCAATTTAAGATTCAAACAGATCAGTAGTAATCTGCACTGGTTTTGGTGGCAGTGGCATTTCTGTACTTTTTTTTAGTTCTCAGTAGTTAGAGTCTCTTTGATTTACTTAAAAATAAACCTTTAATTGGTGTTTCTGAGTAAAATTGCAGAAGACACTAGCAGTATTTGAGAATTTGATTTTGCATTGTTCTTTTTAACCTTTACTTTAAGTCCTCTTAATAATGACTCAACACTTTGGTTTTGACCATATTCCTTCTATGATTCATTTGCTTTGTTAGATTAAAAAAATCATTTGATAACTAGGTTTTTTCCTTTAAACATCACACTTTTTTTTTTAAGAGAGCGAACAGGGGGTGGGATGTGGGGAGAGGGAGAGACTCAAGCAGCACCCTGAGATCATGATCTGAGCCTAAATCAAGAGTTTGCCACTTAACTTACTAAGCCACCCAGGCGCCCCTAGATTTATTCCTTATTCCTCTTATACTTCAAAACATTCTGGCTTTCTTCTATCTATTTCTTCCTTTAAATTTTCAAAAAATGCACTTTTCAAAAATTATTCAGTAAGTTAAAAAACTTACTGTTTTGGGCTTGTTTTGGGCTATTGTAATGCCTAACCCTAAAGAAATACTGTGTAAGGGTTGTGACAGACTTCTTGCTAATAAGCAGTATACAGTATAATGGATGATATTTAGTAAAATCTGTTATATACAAAATGCTGAGTTCAACATGAGAAAAAAGAAAGAATTTGAAGAAGAACATTAGTGTGGATTCTTGGAAGTACCTGCTAGGCCAGGTGGCATGACCTGAACAGAATGAGTAATGTGAGCATTGGTGGGAAAGAACAGGGGGGAAAAAAATCTTTTTTTTTTTTTTTTAAGATTTTATTTATTCATGAGAGACACAGAGAGAGAGGCAGAGACATAGGGAGAGAGAGAAGCAGGCTCCCCACAGGGAGCCCGATGTAGGACTCGATCCCAGGATCACGACCTGAGCTGAAGGCACACACTCACCGCTGAGCCACCCAGTTGTCCCAGAAAAAAAATTCTTGGAGAAACCCAGGAACATAGGGGTACCTGGATGGCTCAGTTGGTTGAGCTCCTGACTTTTGATTTAGGCTCAGGCCATGATCTAGAGTTGTGGGATCCAGCTCTGCCTCCAGCTTCACACTTAGCAGGGAAGCTGCTTGAGATTCTCTACCCACACCTTCTCCCCGCCCCTCCACTCTACACTCACTCACACCTCACTCAAATAAATAAATCTTTAAAAAAGGAAAGAAACCCTGGAATGTATGTTTAAGTTATCTGTAAAGTTTTATTAAATGTTCTGTTCTTTTAAAAGTATATTATAACTGTGTATGGATTTTTTTAAAAGAAAAATAATGGTTCTATCATAAATTTTGATAAAGCTTTTCTATTAAAGTTTATAATCAGTTCTTAGGTACACAGAACCAGAATTTTTATAAGTTGTATAAGAGATTGAATTCTTAATCTTAAAGAAAAAAGTTAGTTTCCAAGGTACAATACAAAAACCATACTTTGACAGAAAACTATTTTATCAATGTAAAGATGAGTGTGAACAGGGCATTGGTTTAACTGTAGGTTTTTGTTGCCTGGTGTCCAAAGGCCAGTGAGAACAGTTACCTAATAGATGAAAAGAACTATTCAGTTCCTTAACTACTCTTCTGCACCAAAATTAACTTTTTATTTTATTTCTTTAAAGATTTTACATATTTATTTGAGAAAGAGCATGAGGGGAAGGGGCAAAAGGAGAGGGAGAAAGAGTCTTAGGCAGACTCTGCACTGAGCACAGACTCCACTCGGCTTGATCTCAGGACCCTGAGATCACAACCTGAGCCAAAACTAAGAGTCAGAACACTTAACTCACTGTACCACCTGGGTATCCCTGTACCTAAATAAATTTTTATCTAGGAGCTCAAATGTTATCTTGAATGATTTATGGTACATAATATGACCCCTAGCAACTTGAAAGTTTCTTTCTTCCCCTTTGTGTATTACCCTCCTACCCAGAGCTTTCTCCAGTAAAGCACATACCTAGCATACTGTGCTATGAATGTATATTAGTCTGGTTTTTTTTCCCTAGAGGTTAGCTCTGTGTATACGTATCTGTAGAGCATTCCCTTTCTCCAGTAAGTAAATTGGCGGACACTGATCTTTGAGTAATCTGTATATAGAGGAAGAAAACCTGTGCATTGAACATTTTACTGAACTATTGGATAAAGAATTATAGGACCTTAGCACAGGTCTGAAACCTATCATACCTAGAGCTTGTGTTTCATCAGTTATCTGCTTTTCAAAACAGGACTGCCCTTTTTTCCCTCTCAGAAGCTTTTTTTTTAACCTGCTTGTCCATGATTTATTGAAACCTATCCCAATGAGTCAGAAAAATAAAATCTGTTCTTCCACCTCCACTTGTAGTTCATATTTGTCTTTCCTTCTCTTGCTCCCTTCCCAATGCCCACACCCATATTTTTGATAGTGCCTTTTTCTCAGCTGGTAATTGCTTTGACATGACAGGCATTTCCAAAGCTATTACAAAGTAATAAAATTATACTTCACAAACCTAATAAAAAGCCAAAACAGATACACTTTTCTGTTTGTTATTTTTCTGGTTTCTTACTGGAAAAAAAATCAATGATGGGCAGAGAAAGTATATAATTATACATTTTTAAATAATTGGGGGTAAAGAAAGAAGTTAATTCTTTACCTGTTAGTGGTTGGAGACTTCTTACTAAAGGATGATTTTAAGGGCATCTGACTGGCTCAGTTGGTGGAGCATGTGACTATTGATCTTGGGGTTATAAGTTCAAGCCCCACATTGGGTGTAAAGATTACTTAAAAGTAAAATCTTTAAAAAAAAAAATAAAATCTTTTAAAAAAGAATGATTTTGCTTCAGTTTTTCCTCACATGTTTAAGCCAAGCTACTACCCCAATATTGTTGTTTACTTAATATAAACCCTTATTTTATAGAATTATTGGGAGAGCCAATAATTGCTTTGAAGAAACTTATAAATATATTAAAACTAGTAACTTTTATTTGAACTAGAAATTGCCTCTTTTAATCACTTCAGTGTCTCTGATAAAAACGTGTGTAAGTAATCTGGGGCACCTCCATGGCTCAGTTGGTTGAGCATCTGACTCTTGATTTGGCTCAGGTCATGACCTCAGGGTCCTGAGATTGAGCCCAAGTCAGGCACTGTGCTCCGCGGGAAGTCTGCTAGAAATCCTCCCTCTCCCTCTGCCCCTACCCTGCTAAAATAAATAAATAAATATTTTTTAAAAGAAAGTATGTAATTAATCTAAATTTGATTTGGAAGAAAAGTTCATTTGATAGAAATAAAGTGCCTTTTATGGCTTTGATGCCTATGAAGTAATACTTTAAATTTTTCAGTCAGTAAACCTTATAAATGGTATTTATCTTCTATTGATATATGCTGTGTAGGCAGGAGAAAAGTTTTCCGTGTAATCCACTTGGCATCAGCTCTCAGTCCTGCTTTTAAATTTCTCTTACCCAGTTTCTATTTAAAACCTCAGCTTGAAAAAAAAAAAAAAAAAAAACCTCAGCTTGTCTCTGCCTTAGTAGTCAGTGTTGAAGTTTGTTTTGCCCTTTAACAATTAAAGTATTGTATGGCATATTTTAGGTCATTCACCAGATGTTGCTGTAGTGGTTTTGCTTATGTCTGAACTGGGTTGCTCATTGTTTGGCAGATCTTTATGAAAGTTCTTTGTAATTGAGTTCACAATGATTTAGTGTATTTCTAAATTGCTGTAATTGTTTCTGATGTTAGGTTTTGAAAATTTGTCAAATTTGTCATCATCCCATTTCTGCCTGGAGTTATCATCTCTATCTTCTTTTGCTCCTTTTTTAAATCTCTGCTTTTCTGTTGTATTTCACTTATCCTTATTAGCACTATAAATCTTTTCTAAGTTAGGACATACGTAAATAGTTCAATATAGATTTTTTTACTGGCTCTGTAAGTATGGAAAGAATGTTTCAAAGTTTAATATTGGATTATTTTAAAAAGAATTAACTTTTATTTCTCTTATCTGCTCCAACCCGTTGTGTTAGATCCTTGTCCCAATGATATTTAAGTGTAACATTAGAGCCAACAGCAAAATTAGGAAGGTGGCTGAAGCATATCTTCTGTATATTTCTCCCCTTCCAGTGTTCCTCCATACCTTTTTTCTGTTTGTTTCAAACTTCATTTAAAAGCTTTCCAAAATGTGTATTGTCTTATGAATAAAGAGGTTAGAATAGGTGAGGTGAAAGAACGTGGACCTACCTGTCTTAGGATAAGACATTCCACATCCCAGCCCATCTGCTTCCTAACTATCTAACCTTAGGCAAGTAACTTTCTGAGTATTTTATTAACCGTAACACAGATAGAACAGAAGCCCTGCAAAGAAGATATAAGGGTAACATATTCTCTGTCACACAGAAAGTGCTTCCTAGGGCTCCTGGGTGGCTCAGTCCATTAAAACCTCTGCCTTAGGTTCAGGTCATGATTTCAGTGGAGAGCCTGCTTATCCATCTTCCTCTGCACCCCCCACCTTCGTGCTTTCTCTCTCTCAAATAAATAAATAAAATCTTAAAAAAAAAAGTGCTTCATAAAAATGAGTGTCACCTACCATATCAAAGAATAATCTGCCAAAAATGTTTGGCTGGTTTTTTTTATTTTTTTTAAGATTTTATTTTATTTACTCATGAGAGATACAGAGCGAGCGAGAGAGAGGCAGAGGGAGAAGCAGGCTCCACGCAGGGAACCCGATGCAGGACTCGATCCTGGGGTCTCCAGAATCAGGCCCTGGACTGCAGGCGGCACTAAACCGCTGTGCCACCGGGGCTGCCCGGCTGGTTTTTTTTAATTCCGTGTGCTTATTATCATTTCTCATTATCTGATTGTATAAATATAAACAAATGGAAGTTGAAAAAGTATAATTTCCTCAAACATTTTTGGCTTTTTTCACCATCTTCTAAAAGTACAGTTTGACCATTCCCCCACCTTACTTTCTTCATCTCTCTTCCTAAGCCAATTTTGTTTGAGAAACCAGAATCTTTCCTAGATTGACCTTCACAAGGCCAAGTAATCTAGTAAAGTGAACCTGATAAATAAGCCAAGTGACTTAAAATAACACTTTTAAGTCTCATTAAAACTACTTCTCTATAGTGACAACAGCACAGTCATTACCAAGATTACAAAATTAGTTATCTTTAAAATTGGATTTGCAATAAAAAAAAATCGGATTTGCAAAAAATAAAAATAAAATTGGATTTGCAACTGTTTTTCTAATGTTACTTAATTGTTCTTAAACATCCTAATGGGGCAGCCCTGGTGGCGCAGCGGTTTGGTGCCGCCTGCAGCCTGGGGTGTGATCCTGGAGACCCGGGATTGAGTCCCACATCGGGCTCCCTGCATGGAGCCTGCTTCTCCCTCTGCCTGTGTCTCTGCCTCTCTCTCTCTCTCTCTCTCTCTCTCTCTGTATGACTATCATAAATACAAAAAAAATTAAAAAAAAAAAAAAACACCCTAATGGCTAGGGATGCCTGGATGGCTCAGGGGATTCCTGGGTAGCTCAGTGGTTGAGTGTGTGCCTTTGGCTCAGGCCATGATCCCAGAGTCCTGGGATTGATTCCTGCATCGGGCTCCCTGCTCAGTGGGGAGTCTGCTTCTCTCTATATCCCTACCCCCTGCTCGTGCTCTCTCTCTGTCTCTCTCAAATTAAAAAAAAAAAAAAAAGATCTTAAAATAAGGTTATCTATTTTGGCATAAAAAGGCTTCTGAGATTAAAATAACAAAATTGTATACTTTATTTCCATAATTATAATTGAAAAGCTGTGAATCCCCAAAGGCTCTCTCTATACCAGAAGAAGTATATACTCTGAAGTGTGTATGTACTTTTAAAGGCTTACACATCAACCTTCTCACAATTACTGTAAGAATGTTTTTGTGAAAATGGGTATTGTGTCATTTTGTTGTGAAAACTAGAATTCAGTCTTAAAAAGCACCCCCTTTCCTTGATTTCCCACGGGTTAAGTTTGATCAGTGTTGGGGAACATTTAGCATACAGGTAGTACACTGAGCTTGAGGCTTTGTTAGTGGGCTACCAACCTACCTTAGCTACAAGAAGATGTGTGTCTCTGTGTTGGGTTTGTCAGCTACCTCAAGGGGGTGAAAAACTACTCTTCAGTTGACATATGTGACATTTGTGTTGACATTTGTAGGGTTAGCTAAAAGTGGTGTGATGCTTTTCCCACTTGTTTTCTGGCTATAACTTTTAGACTGTTGTAACAGAATCAGAGTTGTGTTCCCCCTCTCGTCCTTTTATTCTGAAACATTGGGGATTGAAATGCAGGTCAAAAATTCTTATGACCCAGGGGCACCTGGGTGGCTCAGTCAGTTGGGTGTCTGCCTTCAGCTCAGGTCATGATCCCGGGGTCCTGGGATCGAGTCTCACATTGAGCTCCCTGCATGGAGCCTGCTTCTCCCTCTGCCTGTGTCTCTGCCTTTCTCTGTGTGTGTCTGTCATGGATAAATATGTCACCTACCATATCAAAGAATAATCTGCCAAAAATGTTTGGCTGGTTTTTGAGTGTCTGTCATGAATAAATAAATAAAAATCTTTAATAAAAATAAATAAAAATAAAAATACAGAAACCCCCTAGTTGCTCTGTAACTCCAGGAGCCAAGGATCATCCAGAATTTTAAAAATAAAAAACAAGAAAGGTTAACTCATGCTTAGCAGGACCAAGTGGAAAATTACTTTGTCACCTAGGTATGTTACTAGTGCAAAAAGCCTTAAAAACAAAACAAACAAAACAAAAAAAAACACCTCTAGGGGCACTTGGGTAGCTCAGTCAGTTAGGCATCTGCCTTCAACTTAGGTCATGATTCCTGGGTCCTGGGATCAAGTCCTGCATCGGGCTCCCTGCTCCGTGGGGAACCTGCTTCTCCCTCTTCCTCTGCCTGCACTCCCCCTGCTTATGTATGCTTGCTCTCTCTCTCTCTCAAATAAATAATCTTTTTTTAAAAATACCTCTAAGTAGGGAGTATTTAGTTAATGGGCTGGTTCATGAACTTGTACATAAACTTCCAGTTGAATTTCACAAATCTCTAAAAGAGAAGCTAGTTTTTGTCCTTAATAGTAAATAGAATCAATGTTTTTCTATTGGAAAGCCTTTCCAACTGAAAAGCTTTTTGAGAGCCATTTGAGTTTCCAAATATATATATATATACACCTATATTTAGAAAGCAAGTTTCTCAAATTTTAGAAGAAAGAAACCATAAAGATTGTATCTGACTCCGTTTCTTCACTATACTGCTATCCTGAAATCTGCCCAGTCTCAAAAATAGTTACTTAGAGTTTCTATGTGTCTGCCTGCAAGCCATGCCACATCTGGCCCATACCGAGCTCTCGATGATGTCCTTTCCCTCTGCACTTGACACCCTCTCACAGCCTTTGCCGTATCAGTGTATGGTAGCTTCATGCTTTCAGTTGCTCAGGGCAGAAGTCTTGGCATCCTTGTGCTTGATCTCTCATGCCCACAGCTTGGTCTGTGGGCTCCACCTTCACAGTCTATTGAAGATGCTGCATCCTCTCACCACCTCCTCTGTTACCACCAGTATCTCATCCAGGCCACCAGTATCTCACTGGCTTCTCGCCGTGGTATTCTAATAGGTCTCCCTACTTCTACCCTTGCATGTTTATGAAAGTAAATCAGATATTGTCATTTTTCTGCTCAGGATCTTCCTGTGCCTTCTCTTCTCACTAAGAAATGTAAACCCCAGTCTCTGTGATGATATCTGAAGTCCTGCATCCTCTAGCCCCCCATTACCTGTCTGACCACATCTTGTACCAGACCCCTACGACTCTGCCCCAGCCACATTGGCCTCCTTGCTGTTTCTCGAACACACCAAGCACAGCACCCGCCTCAGGACCCTTGTACTTGGCTGTTTCCTCCATCTAGAATTGTTCTTCCAACCTCACTGGAAAACTTAAAGCATCTTTAAAGCTCATTCCCTCACTTCTTTTGGGTCTTTATTCACATGTCACCTTAAACCAAGGCTAGACCAACTCTAGTCTTCCTATTTACATCACCATGCCCTCTCCTATATATGAATCCCATATTCCCCATTACTGCTTAATTTTTCTGTGTAAAACATGCCATCATCTAACATACTGTATGTTTCACTTACCTTGTTTCTCTTTCTTCTCTCAATAGAACATAAGCTTCTTGAGAGCAGAGTTGTCTTTTTGTTGATTGCTTGCATTGCAGCCTCTAGACTAGTGCCTGACACCAGCAGACCCTTGGTAGTATTTATTGAATAAATGAATGTAAGTAACATTTTAGGTCTGTTTTTTTTTTTTCTCAGAATGTAAAGTGGGGATAGCTGTAGTTCATTAGAACACTGAATAATGCAGATCCTCAACGAAGTTATGATATAGACAGGCTTATCTTTCATAACCTTTCCTTTTTTAATAGTGTAAAACTGTTAAGTATATTCAAAAGAATGTTTAACACAGAGGCAAAATATAAAGAATAACGACAACAAAAAATAGCCATGTTCCCACCACCCAGGTTAAAAAACAAAACCATCAGTATTTTTGAAGCCTCCTCTGTGCTCTCCCTCACCTCATCCTCCCTCTTCTCCCTGCAGAACTCCTATTCTGAATTGTGTTTATTGGTTCCTGTTGGTTTTCTTTATAGTTTTGTCACATGTGAATGTATTCACTCAATTAGGCATAGTTTTGAACTTTATATAAATGGAATCCTATGGCGGGTGTTCTTCTGCAGGTTGCTGCTTTGCTCTGATGTTTCTGACATTCATCCATGTTGACGCATGCAGCTGCAATTCATTTATTCTCACTCCTATATAATATCCCCATTGTGTGAAGAGGCTGCAGTTTATTTATACATTCTCCTGTAAATACAAGTTTTGAGTTGTTTCCTTGTTTGTTTGTTTGTTTTGTATTTTTTTTCTAAGATTTTATTTATTTATTCATGAGAGACACAGAGCAAGAAGCAGAAACCTAGGCAGAGGGAGAAGCAGGCTCCGTGCAGGGAGCCCGATGTGGGACTCAATCCTGGGACTCCGGGATCACGCCCTGAGCCAAAGTCAGACGCTCAACCACTGGGCCACCCAGGCGTCCCAGTTTCCTTGTTTTTTAATGCTAAAAACAGTTCTGCTATTAACGTAATTGTACCTGTCGCATAAAACACACGTGCAAGTTTCTCTATGGTGTATTTTTAGGAGTCAAGATGCTGTTCAGGGACGTGTATGCATCCTTCATTTTATTGATTAATGCCAAATCATTTTCAAACATACTTGTACAAATATATATAACAATCAACTGAAAGCCTTTCCAACTGAAAGTGCACAAGAGTTTTAATTGTTCTCAGTTTTCTTAATGTAGAGGATATAAAATGGCATCCCATTATAGCCAGGGCCGAGAGCTGCAAGAAATGCAAAGGCATAGAGACAAGTAATGGTGAAAGAAGAAAAGAATTTATTTCACTGAGTCCAACACCGGAAGAAAACATCTCAAAGACTGTCTCCAAAGTGCTGAAAATACTTCTCGGTTTTATATAAGGAAAATGTGGGACAGAGGTTGGGTGGGTACGTGCCAGTGGGCAGTAAAGGTCAAGTCAATCATTGTCTTGGGGTCAGTCACGTGGGATGTTGCTGGATGTTGCAGTCCTTTTTGCCTGAGGGGTAGTTTCGGTTCCATCACGGGATGCTTTGCCCCACAGGGTATTTTGCCTGAGTTAAGAGATAAGCCCTGAAAGAACTTAATCAATGAGAAATTTTGAGGTCACAATGGAGGTAGTTGAAGTCTGCTTTCACAAAGTTAGTTTTAATTTGCATTTTCCTGTTTTCTAATAAGGCAGCCTATCTTTTCAGATTTAATTGGCCATTCCTGTTTCCTCCTCTGTGAGTGAAATACCTATCCATGTTATTTGCTCTTTTTAACTGGATTGCTTCTGGTTTGTTGGAGTTCTTCACATTTTCCAGATACATAACCTTTGTCAGTACATGTAATGCAGATATGTTTCCTCAGTATTTCACTATCTTTGGATGAATAGAAACTAAATTTTAATGAAGTTAATTTCTCAATCTTTTCCCTTAAGAAGTTTTATCTTGAAAAGTTCTTTCCTACCTAAGGTCATCTGGGAACTTTTCCACCCTCTGTCAAAATATACTGCTCTCAGACCAGTCCTTTGACCAATCCCTGACAGCCAGAACTCCAGAAGTTCTCAAACTCAGTCACACAGATACAGGTGACTGAGAAGAGCTCAGTTTCAGAAAACACTTTTACATAAATAGGAATCAAATGAAAGCTAACTCGCAGTGTTTTATTTTACTTCTTTTTTGCTAATTATCATTTTAATTGACCAGTATATTGCAAGAAAGAGATCTGTGGGGGCACCTGGCTGGCTCAGTCAGAAGAGCATAGGACTTTGATCTCAGAGTTGTGAACCCACATTGGGTATAGAGGTTACTGAAATAAATAAAACTTTATTTTTTTAAAGATTTATTTATTCGTGAGAAACACACACAGAAAGAGAGAGACAGAGACACAGGCAGAGGCAGAAGCAGGCTCCATGCAGGGACCCCGACAGCGGCTTAGCTAAACCGCTGAGCTACCAGGATGCCCAATAAATAATTTTTTTTTTAATTTTAAAAAAGAAAGATTTGGTCCTGAAATCAAACTCCACTCATGTAAGGTGAACCCGGGTTATAACCTTAATTAAAATAATCTGACCTTTTCTTAGTAGATACTAAGGCAGATGTCAGTGCTTCATTTTAAAGCTTGTTTTGAAAGTGATTGCAATGTAAAACTTTTCTGTCTAGACATAGAGAAAGGTCAATATGAATTAGGAGAATTAGTAGAAGTCTGTATTAAGAATGTTTTGAACAGGGCAGCTGCGGTGGTGCAGCGGTTTAGCGCCGCCTTCAGCCCAGGGCATGATCCTGGAGACCTGGGAGATCCTGGAGACCTGGGAGTCCCACGTCGGACTCCCTGCATGGAGCCTGCTTCTCTCTCTGTCTCTCTCTCTCTCTCTCTCTGTCTCTTTGTGTGTCTCTCATGAATAAATAAAATCTTTAAAAAAAAAATGTTTTGAACAAATTTTATATGTGATACTACTAACTTGAATGGTGCTAATCAGTGAATAATTGTAAGAAGTGCCTCTATGGTGCTTGAAAATGTGTTTATTTTAGAAGCAGAGAATCATGAGGTTATAAAGCGATGCTTAAAAGTTCTTAGTTGCGGCGCCTGGCTGGCTCAGTCGAAGCATGCAACTCTTGATCTCAGGGTTGTAAGTTCAAGCCTCATGTTGGGTATAGAAATTACTTAAAAATAAAATCTTAAAAAAAAAAAAAAGAAAAAGTTCCTCTGAGGTGATCTGTCAAGCAGAGGAATTCCTTCTGCAGCATCCCATGCTGTCTTCTGCCCTTGGATTTAAGGCCCTGTGAAGGCAGTCAGTGTTGATAAGCCACCTGTACCCCTGCATCTTTTCAACACAGTTTGCTTAGCACACACCTTTTTTTTTTTTTTTCATTGTGCTAAGGTAAACTTCACAGCAATTTCTGCCTTTGAAAAGGAGAAAACTGTCTCTTCTTTTACACTCAGTACTTTTCAAACACTCCTGACACCAGATGTGTGGAGTTTTTCCCACACCAACTGGTTCTTGATCCTGGACACCAGCTGGGTATTCTACAATTCAGTTCAGTTCTGACACTGCCCCCACCCTCTGCACCTTCTGACATCAATCACTAGTCAGGTTGTCACCTGTGCTTCTGACCATACATGGAAGGTTAGCACAGCGCCCTCCTCAACTTGGATTGCATGCTGGAGTGTCTCATAGAACTCAGGAAAACCGTTCACTTACTAGCTTATCAGTTTATTACAAGGACTATTGGAGGACACAAATCAACAGCCAGATGAAGAAGTGCATAGGGGTCAAGGTCTGTAAAGTTCTTGAGCAGAAGAGCCTCTGTCCCCATGAAGTTGGGATACTCCGCTTTGCTAGCGTGTGGATGCGTTCACCAACCCAGAAGCTCTCCAAATCTTGCACTTCACAGGTTTTTAGGAGGCTTCATTACATAGGCATCATTGATGAAATCATTGGCCCATGGTGAATTATTCAACCTGCAGCCACTATTTCCTCCCCAGAGGTTGACAGGTGGAGCTTGAAATTCCCACCCTGTAATCACAATTTTGTTCCCCTGACTAGCTCTTACTCCTGGTTTTCTAGGAACTTTCCAGAAATCTCATTAACATAAAGTCAGGAGTGGTTGAAAAGAGCTTTTTATGAACAGAAGTCATTTCACTTGTATAGGGCTAGGGCTATTTCAAGAACAGGACAAGACGCTAAATATGATAACAAAAGGTACTCCCTTCATTGGTCACTTAGGAAATTGCAAGGGTTTTAGGTGCTTTGTGCCAGAAATGAAGACAAAGACCAAGCATGTATTTGTTATTATAAATCACATTATCACAGTCTTCTTACAAGTTCCAAATCATTTTCTAAATAAATGAAATTTTATTTTACCAAGAAAAGTCAGTGTGGTTTGACTGTCCAACAGGTAAACTTAGATTCCACTGAAATTGACTGAGTACTTACTTTGTGTCAGACAGTGTGCAAGGTAGTATCTCATTTCACTTAACCCTTACAATGATACTACGTATTCAGTTTGGTAATGGCATCCCTGATAAACAGATAAAGACCTTGGCCCGTGAAGTTAGAAGTAACCTGTACCTGATATCACAAAGAAAACTGGGAAGTGGTACAACTAAGATTGGCATGCATGCCTCCTGATTCCAAAGCTCTTTCTGGCAATTGCTGTAAAGGAGCAATACTAATAATGGGGATATTTTACTGATGACCTAAGTGAATAACAAAAACAAATTTAGAGAGGCTGTGACCAGTATCAAACTATGCCTAATGCAATTGTTAGGTCTTCCTAGAACATTGGAAGTAAAAGTCTGGAGAGATACTGTATTATATTTACTCCAAAAATGCAGTTAGATCTTGGGCCTAATTAGTAGCATTTGCCTCTCGTGTTTGAATCTCTGTTCCCTAACTGCTTTTCTTCTCCATTTCTTTCATCTCGCAACCACCCCTAACTCCCAACCTCCCCGAGTACTTTCTTCATTTTCTTTATCACCCAGCTTAGCCTACCTCTTTCTAATAAGCCTGTCCTCCCCCTTTTGATTTTCCTCCTTTTTACTTTCTAAAACCGTTACTCATTTCTAGTAAACTTTGGCTGCTCATTTATACTGTCATTTTCTGCTGCCCTGTGGTTTGTATTCTTATATCCCTAGTTATAGTGCCTAACACATGGTGTTTAATGTTTCATGGTTGTCCTTATTGCACCTGGTACCAAAGATTTTCATTTAGAAAGGTTGCGGGCCTTAAATGGCCAGGTAAATTCAAGATATACCTCTTTTGGTTTATACAGATATTTTTTTAGTTTTCATGCTATGTGGTCCTCTTAAACTGTATCCCTGCTAGAATTTTTGTTTTTTTTATCTTTATTTGAAGACGAGAAAAAGTTTCTTTTGTTTTAAACAACTTTTAGGTAAATCAGCAATGTCAGATGCCCTAAAGGTCTGTGAATTAGCCCAACCTCTTCTCAAGGCTTAGGATACTAATTTCCTGCGATGTCAATATTATTTTTATTTCTGGCCTCCCTTCTCTCTTTCCCCACCCCCTAAGGATAGAAGCTCATGAGGGAAGGGATTTGTTCCTATTTTCCTAAAACCTAGAACAGTGTGTGGCACATAGAAGGTACTTAATACTAGTTGAATGAATAAATGAATGGAATAAAAAATATCTAAGATATTTTGAGAAAACAGCATTACTGGAAGTATGCTTAGTGTAGTCCCTTTGTGTTTTTAAATATTATATATATGCCCAGAAAAATTCTCAAAGGAAACACAATAAAATGTTAGTAGTGATTTTCGGTGGCCAGGGAGGGGATTAAGTGCAAAAAGTATGGATCAGGAGGTTTTACTTTGTAATCCTGGAGTGTGTGTTATTTTTATTATATTTTATTAAATTTTAAAATAAAGACTTTACAAATAAAAAATATCCAGTATAAATGTTTGTGTTGTTTCCTTTAGAGGTGGATGAATGGAGAAAAGGCTAGAGAGACTGTGTGTTCACGTGTATATAATAAAATGAATGGAAATGTCATACCATATATAAAATACCATGTCCTGTTTTTCCCTTAGCATAATATGTCAGATATTTTTACATCACTAAAAACTCTTAAAGCTCAATTTTAATAAATATTGCAGTAGATGGATAAGTCAGTATATTTTATACTGTATCATATTGAACTCTTGCAGTTATAAATGAGAGCTCAGGAAATAACTTTATTCATAAATCTTTGCAGTGCTTTGCTGACTTTAATAAAGATTTACAGAAGTAGCGTTACTTGGTTAAAACATACCTTGTTATCACTAGAAGTGCTAAGTATTTAAAACAGAGTCGTATGAACTTTAAGTAAATTGCTTCCTGGGCAACACTTCCTGCCACTTGGCTTGATTCTTTGCAGAGAACTGCTGCTTTTTCACAGTATCTGGCCCACTCTGTTTCACACAAAGTTTAGCCTTAATGATGTCCATTTTTGGTATATAGCATATACTGTATAATAATTATTTGTATATAATTTTCCCTCTTTAATATTTGATTTTGAATATACTCAGTTTGAAGGGGAATTTAGTGATATTTTTAATGAAAGCCACAAGTGTTTGAATATGGTTAACAGAATATCCAGCTTTGTAAGCTGACCTATTGCCCTTAGGAAAATTTAAAAGTCATCAAAGGCCCAGTGACCCTTACAAAGTAATGTGCAGTCTGTGAGTGTGTGAAATACTTGGTTGTTATTAAAACTGCTTTTCCCGATGAGAGATACACTATTTAATGAGGACTGTGATAAGTCACTTTGCATTTCGCTGCCACTGGTGTTAACGCTTTCTCTTATGGCTCTGCCCGGTCCACAGGTAAAAGTGCTGCACAATCAGCTGGTCCTTTTCCACAACGCCATTGCTGCTTACTTTGCCGGGAATCAGAAGCAGCTTGAACAGACACTTAAGCAGTTCCATATCAAGTTGAAAACCCCTGGAGTGGATGCCCCATCTTGGCTTGAAGAACAGTAAAATCACACCGGGGGGGAGGGGGGGGGGGGTAAAAAGTCACGTTGTTATATTTCTAAACAAACCTAATAAGAATTAAGCAGAGTTGGGTTAAGATTAGGGAAGCGGTGACCACAACCATTGTAGTGATTCTTGCACAAATAGCTTTAATTTCTCCCTTTTTCATACTTTAACAACTGAACTGTTAAATTTGATGGGAAGGTGGGTGATTTTAATGTAAACATAATTTCTATAATCTGAACACAATAATTTTCCTTTTTGAGAAATCCTTTTGTATTGTGAGGGTTGATGGCTATTTCTGTAGTTTGAAAACATCTAATATAGATTTGCACTGACCAGATAGAAATTCAAGATTTTTGGTCCTGGAAATGAGGGCCAGTTGTAACTTTTCCAAAGGGAGGTTTACATAATTTGTATCAACATCAGATATTTTATATATGAATATATTAAACATCTTTAAGAGATTCATTTTCATGTATTGTCTTAAAGAAAAAAACTATTTTGCAGAGTAAAATTATATGGTGTTCCTGCAGCATCCATGCAGAGGCGGCAGCTCTAACGAATGACTGATTGGCTTGTGGAGTTGTGGCAAACACCTTTTTAAAAATGATTCTGTACTATTGTAATTTTGTTTAGACTTTTTTTTTTTTTTTTTTTTTAAGACGCAGGAAATCACACTGTCATTTCTGTGAGGCTTTTGAGCTTAAGAGTTTGCATCCCCCAAAGTCACTGGGCATTTAGGTTAGCAATTTTTTTTTGATTCATAATGAAACCTGCTTAAGAATTTTTTTTGCAGGTGGACTTGGGAGTTGAAATTCTTGATGGTTTCTATGTACTTAGCAAGTTTTGGGGTAAATTCCATTTTGACAGAAGTGAATTCCTAGACAGCTTTCATTGACTTCCATGTGTAACAATACCGGTTAAGCCTTAAATCACAGATATGTGCCTTCTCAGATACAGTAATTCTTATTCAACCAATGTACATAATCCATAAAGAAACCCCTTTCAGATAATGTTTGACGTATCTGTTCCTTCCTTAGAAAGGAACACTGTGTATCAGTGTTGGGTTTCTTTGTATTCGTTAAACCGCATTTAAGGTTTATAGTAAAATCAACTTTTGAATTTGCTGTTTGGTTTTTCTTCATTCCTTTCATGGAATGAGAAGACAGAGGAATTTTTTTTCATTTGAGTAATGGAAAGGTAGTATGGGACAGTGTGGTGGTAACAAGAAGAAAGGGGATTGGAAAGGCCAGTACTGTTTTAGTTGTTCAGCACTGTTGGTTTCGTGTTATGTGGTTGACCTGTCCGCTGTGTGGTTCTATCAGTCATGTAAGCCTTTGAAATATAAGTTCTCTTGATTTTTGTTGTAGACATAAATTAATATGTCTTCATTTCTTTTGTGTTGAAATGAAGTACTTAAAAAATTACTGTTATACATGAACTTTGTGGACTGTAAGATTTGTTATATATGTTCAGATGCCTTTTAGCTGGCTTTTTAATTAATATGCCTGTTTTCAGTGCTTAATATGTACAATGTAATGTGACTGTAAATCATAAACCTATTTTAAATCATTCCTTCCTGTATATTTGTACTCTGACAGAGCCTTATTTTATTCTTCAGCAGAATTACTACTTGTGATAGTTCCTTTACATTCCCCAGAATGTGCCTCTGGTGTGAATTTTGTATTCTTATTAAAAGTGTTTGCTGCACTATCTTCTTTCTCTGGGTCTTCATACTTTAAGAAGCAACTGTTTGGACATTCTGAGGACAAATTTGTCTTTTTCTGACTTTAAGAACAATAACCAAAAAAATGGTGCTTCTGTCATTTATAATTGCTTTTTCTCAATAACTTAATTCTTTTTCTCAGTTGGAGTCTCTTTTGGAAGCAGAACATGTCCACTCTTACACATTTTGGTAACAACTTCAGTAGGTAAGGAATTAAACAGTTTTAAAGACTAATGATTTTTTTTTTAAGATTTTTTTTTTTTTTTTTTTAAATTTACTCATTCATGATAGAGAGAGAGGCAGAGACACAGGCAGGAGAAGAAGCAGGCTCCATGCAGGGAGCCCGACGCGGGACTCAATCCCAGGTATCCAGGATCATACCCTGGGCCAAAGGCAGACACCAAACCGCTGAGCCACCCAGGGATCCCAAGATTTATTTATTTATTCATGAGAGACACAGACTCAGAGAGAGAGGCAGAGACATAGGCAGAGAGAGAAGCAGCTCTTCACAGGAGCCCGATTCAGGACTCAATCCCGGATCCCGGGACCACAAACTGAGCCAAAGGCAGCCACCAGGTGCTGGGACTGATGATTTTTTTTAGAATAAACTAAAAATATCAGTGATTCTGAGTAGTGGGTACATGTACAAAAGAAATAATTAACATATTAGCCAGTGGTATATTTACTTTGTTAGGAAAGTAATTTATATTCATCATAGAAAAAAATCAGAAGATAATGTCAAAAAATTGAAGATAAAATAACTTCCCATGTCACTAAGTACTACATGGAACCACCTAACTCCCCTGAAGTTAGATCTTCTGGATACCGATAATATTTATATTACAAGATCTAGTTTGAATATCCTTTAACATGCACCCATTCAACTTTATATTCTTACCTAGTCATTTCCTTAGGTTAGATTCTTAGAAATGAAAATGAGCCCTCAAAGTATATATACACTTTCAAGACTTTGTTAGGCTGGTAGGGCTGGTGGCTTTCGAGAAAGATTTTCTCGAAAATCTCGAAAATCAGCCTGCCTGACTGGCTCAATTGGTAGTACAGGTGACTCATGATCTCAGGGTTGTGAGTTCAAGCCCCACATTGGGCCTGCTAAAAAGAAAAACAAGAGTTTATTTGAACAAAAATGGACTCAAATCAGGCAATGCCTAATTAGAAATGATTAAGATCTCTCCACCAACAGGAGCTGGGGGGAGACTTTAGAGAAGTGGAAGCAAAGTGAGGAAATTATGACCTCCTTGTTTGATTAACCCCAAAGCTTCCAAATCTTAGGGCCCAGGAAGGACTGGGGCTTACAGAAGCAATTCAGCTGAAATCTGCTAGACTTTAAGAACCATCGTTTCCATATTCAAAGAACACCACACTGATGGTGTTAACCAAAACTAGGGACGCCTGGGTGGCTGAGTGGTTGAGCATCTGCCTTAGGCTTGGGTTGTGATCCCACAGTCTTGGGGTGGAGTCCTGCATCTGGCTCCCTGCAGGGAGCCTGCTTCTCCCTCTCCTGTCTCTGTCTCTGCTGCTTTCTATGTCTCTCATGAATAAATAAATAAAATCTTAAAAAAAAAAAAAAAGTGTGAAACTAGAAGCTTCCTTAGAGATAAACTGTTGAAGGTCCTTTTTTTTACAGGTAAAGACATGAAGGTCCAAAAATATATTAAACTGGCTTAGCCAACCCCAATTATCAAATATAATGTCAGGTAAGTTACTTGCAACTAAATTTATTACATCCCCTTTAAATCCTGCCATTTCAGCTGTACAATTAAATGTGTCAAAAGTGTCATTTCTTCTCCTAAAGTACAATGTGTATTAAAATGTCTTTTCAGTTGAAAAAATAATCCATTCAGCCCTAAATGGATTCGTAGTAGGTATATTTCAAATATATATGATATACTTCCAATTTACTGTTCTTATTCTGAAAACGAAATGTGAACCTGGAAAGTGAGATATCAAGTAAAATAAGCATATTGGAAAAGCTAAAGATAAGTGTCTTTTAATCATGGCACTGTTAATTTAAAGAATAATTTATCTACCTCAAAATGTGTCCGGTCTCCTTCCTTCACTGGATGTGAAAAATAAAAGCAAATTATCTAAATCAATAGTTCAGTGTAACATCTGTATATAATTTGAACTAATTTTTGTGAAATACCAAAAATGCCTGTATTTTGTGGTATTTCAAAATCTCTTTTGCCAGGTGGCTTTTCTTTTGAAACTTTCAGTTGCCTGGGAGACTTGAGACCCTGTGAGATCCTTCATCACTCAATTCTTTTTTTTTTTTTAATTTTATTTATTTATTCATAAGAGACACAGAGAGAGAGAGAGAGAGAGAGAGAGGCAGAGACACAGGCAGAGGGAGAAGCAGGCTCCATGCAGGAAGCTCAACATGGGTCGCGATCCCAGGACTCCAGGACCACTCCCTGGTCCGAAGGCAGAGGCTCAACCGCTGAGCCACCCAGGCATCCCTATCACTCAATTCTAACCAAACTTAGGCATTTAAGAAATCTGATTTCCCCTGTTAGATTGCAAATTTTTATATTGGCTCAGAATGTCCAGTTGTGAATAAGCTATTTTCTGATCAAAAGGCCAGTTATGATTTGCATTGGTTCACAGCTTTTCAGAGACACTGAATTCTCCAGAAACCAATATTGTACTGTATGTTTAACTAAAATTTAAATTAAAAAGTGGGAGGGGGAGCATCTATCTGTCTTAGTCACTTAAACAACTGACTCGATTTCAGCTCAGGTCGTGATCTGGGGGTTGTAGGATGGAGCCCCTCTACCCTCCACCCTCAGGCTCTACTCTCAGTGGTGCAGAAGTCGGCTTATCCCTCTCCCCCTGCCACTCTCTCTCTTTCAAATGAATAAATAAAATCTTAAAAAAAAAAAAAAAAGCTTTCGCAAGGGCTACAGGCCTTTTACTACTGTTAAAAATAGCAAGACCTATGAAAATAGAATGGCGATGCAAACAACTTTCCTCTTTTGAGGACTTTCATTAAGTTCTGTGTTCCCACTTGAAGGTTTCCTGCTCAACAGGTTTCCTGGCATAAATGGGCCTTTATAATAAATTGCCAAGTGGTTGTCCTATTATACAGAAAACTATGAAGTTCAGCTTTGTGTGGTGAAATAAAAGTTAACTCTTAATAGTTTCTGTAAATTAAACAAGAACCATTTGTTATTCTAGTGTTAACTCTGATGTGGGAGGAGAAACTATCAATATGAGGAAGGGAAATTAGACCATTCCGAGAACTGGGACGCTAACTGTGCGGTTAAATTGGATTCATATTTTATCAGAGCCCAGAATTTCAAGGAGATTTTTATAAATGAAACTCCAGAGAAGAGATGCTTGGGTGGCTCAGCGGTTGAGCGTCTGCCTTTGGCTCAGGGTGTGATCCCGCGGTTCCGGGATCGAGTCCCACGTCAGGCTCCCTACATGGAGCCTGCTTCTCCCTCTTCCTGTGTCTCCGCCTCTCTCTCTCAGGAATAAATAAAATACTTTTTTTAAAAAAAGAAAAGAAAGAAAAAAGAGACTTCCATAGAAAAACAAAACCTTTTTTTGTTTGTTTGGACCCAATCTAGGCTTTGCCACAAGTATTCTCTGTCAAAAAATGTGAATTTTCTGCAACTGTAGATTATCATGAATTGTTGATTCATAAGAACAATGAAAGGGACAAGATACCGTTTCATTGATCTTAGACAAAAGTAACTTTCTGTAATTTAGTTTCATATCACTTTGGTTCTGTAAAGCAAAAGTTGTGTATGTTTATATAAATACCTTAGGGATGAAATCTACAGTGCTGGCACGGGGGTACATAAGAAAAATGTAAACCATATTAGTCTTCACATTATTTTGGAGCTTTAATTATAAAAATTCTTTTTTAAGATTTTATTTGTTTATTCATGGGAGACACAGAGAGGCAGAGACACAGGCAGAGGGAGAAGCAGGCTCCATGCCGGGAGCCCGATGCGGGACTCAATCCCAGGACCCCAGGATCACACCCTGGGCCTAAGGCAGGGGCTTAACTGCTGAGCCACCCAGGGATCCCCAATTATAGAAGTTCTACGTTCTAAAGAAAATGCAAACTCTCACTGTAAAAAAATTTTTTTTCAATGAGTGGTAGTTTTTCTGGGGTAAGGAGATGGAAATGTAACTTTAACCCTGTTGGCCTTGCTGAAAAATTTTAAAATCATGAAATTTTTAGAATAACAACATGCTCAGGTTATTTATATAATATGACTTGACTTCTGTCCTCCTCTTAAATTATTTCTAGTTTATATTAGGAAGGTCTTTATGAAAAACTACCTTAAGTTTTAGGCAGATAATTACTATTGCTTCCCTTTGAAGAGTGTATACTTATTTTGGCTAGTCTCTAAGCTCTTGAGGAAGACACAGTGCATGCTTTTTTATTCACCCTATATCCCCCCAACTCCATGCATAGTTTTTGAGAGGAGCCATGTAATAAAAATTTATTCCGTTTTTTTTTTTTATTACAAAATTCAAACACAAAAGCAGTTGGTGGTTGCACTGCCATTTCATTTGAGTTAACAAAGGCAGTACACTTATAACTTACTCTAAATAAATGTCAGGCTGTTACTTTAGACACTAGTATTATTTATAGAAGTATGGCTAGTTAAAAAGTATAGAAAGATTGGCAAAATTAGAAAAATCACCATTTGCAGGCCCCACTGAAATATTGATTCACACAGGGATTACCAGTGGATGCTAAAATCATTAGAGATTGCAGGAAAACAGATTATGTCATAATACTAAAGTATGACCTTACATATTAGTTTGAAAAGGGAAAAAGTTGGGATGCCTGGGTGGCTCAGGGTGTGTTCCCAGGTCCTGGTTCCCAGTCCCGCATGGGTCTCCCCACAAGGAGCCTGCTTCTCCCTCTGCCTATGTCTCTGCTTCTCTCTGTGTCTAGTACCATTAACACAAGACTTGGGCTGAGGCACCTGGCTGGCTCAGTGGGTACAGTATACAATTCTTGATCGTGAGGTTGTAAATTCAAGCCCCACGTTGGGTGTAAGGATTACTTAAAATCTTAAAAAAAAAAAAAAAAAGATTTGTGCTTACTGTCCCAACTCGAATGATCAAAGTTAGGATTACTAATAACCTGATAATCATGTGCCTCCGGGTACAAAGTAATATAAATTATACAACCTCACTCATGAGATACTGCTGCTGGAATACTCCTGTTGATCCTGAATCTGCTCAAGCTGTTTGCCTTTCTTTCTAGTGTAGAAAACAAAGAGGGTTAAAATACAAGTTTAAATGACACCATGAAGAATCAGTTGGACAACTCCAGAATCTGGGACATTCTCCAAGATAATTAGCTCGGTTTCTTCAAAAAGTCAACCACAAAAGAAAAACTATTTTAGAAATACTGTTATAAAATAAAAGAGACTTTAGACGACAGTTCAAAAAATAACTTTAGAAAAAAAAAATAACTATAGAAAAACATCTGGGGAACAACTGAACAATTTGAGTGTGTGTTTGTTGATAATAGGGACTTTTTGTTAGTTTTTTTAGCTGTGTTATTATATTGTGGTAATGTAGGCAAATGGCCTCACAGGAGATGCGTGCCTAAAGTCAGAGGTGAAGTGGCATGATGCCTCCAATTTCTTTTTAAATGGTTCAGCAGGGACCCCTGGGTGGCTCAGTGGTTGAGCATCTGCCTTTGGCTCAGGTCATGATCCCGCTCTGGGGATCGAATCCCACATTGGGCTCCCAGCAGGGAGCCTGCTTCGCCCTCAGCCTGTGTCTCTGCCTCTCTGTGTGTCTCTCGCAAAGAAATAAAATATTTTTTTTAATTTTTTAACTACTTAGACTAAGAAATCATGTAGGAAAATACACATTTCACTAAACTAGATTAGTTTCACTCCTTTTTCTCCTCAACTTTGTAAATAGCTACTTGAAGCTGTAAGAGAAGTTAAGCTCCCAGATGACACACTTATTTTAGCTTAATATCAATGATTTTTTCTGTCTCAGTTTTTTCCCCTCTTCTCATAAATAAGCATATACTACTCTATTCCATACTACTAGTCTGGATTTCTTAAATCTTAGCTGCTTATAGTTCATCTAGTGTAACCACTTAGACTGCTTAAAATAAATTGTACATTGGTAATTTTGAATAACTTATTTTTTTAAGATTTTATTTATTTATTCATGAGAGATACAGAGAGAGGTAGAGACAGAGGCAGAGAGAGAAGCAGGCTCCATGCGGGGAGCCCAATGCGGAACTCGATCCCAGGACCCCAGGATCACGACCTGAGCCAAAGGCAGACAGACACTCAACTGCTGAGCCACCAGGCATCCCTAATAACTTATTTTTAATTTTTTTTTTAATTTTTTTATTTATTTATGATAGTCACAGAGAGAGAGAGAGAGGCAGAGACACAGGCGGAGGGAGAAGCAGGCTCCATGCACCGGGAGCCTGATGTGGGATTCGATCCCGGGTCTCCAGGATCGCGCCCTGGGCCAAAGGCAGGCGCCAAACCGCTGCACCACCCAGGGATCCCCCTAATAACTTATTTTTAATCTGAAAAGATATTTTATGAGCGGCCAAATTTTCCCTAATGCACACTTCCTAAAATAATAAAATAGCTTAAGTCTTTAAAGAATTCCCCCAAATAAATTATAGATGCTGACATTGTTGTCAAATTCTGTTTCCTGCTTCCTCACCCCTGCCTTAGGTCAGAACAAGGAAAATGTTGTGGATTAAAATTTTCTAACTAGGGACTCCTGGGTAGCTCAGTGGTTAAGCATCTGCCTCCCGCTCAGGGCGTGATCCCAGGGTGCTGGAATTGAGTCCCGCATCAGGCTCCCCACATGGAGCCTGCTTCTCCCTCTGCCTGTGTCTCTGCCTCTCTCTGTGTGTCTCTCATGAATAAATAAAGTCTTAAAAAAATTAAATAAATACATAAATAAATCTCTTAAAAAAATAGATTTCCTATGGGGTGGTCTTAAAAAAATTGTTTTTGTATTCTCTAAACTTTATTTATCTAAAAAGTCTCCCTCTATTTCTTTTTTTTTTTTTTTGAAGATTTTATTTATTCATTCACGAGAGACAGAGAGAGAGAGAGAGAGAGAGAGAGAGAGGCAAAGACACAGGCAGAGGGAGAAGCAGGCTCCATGCAGGGAGCCCCATGTGGGACTCAATCCCGGGACTCCAGGATCAGGCCCCGGGCTGAAGGCGGTGCTAAACCGCTGAGCCACCTGGGCTGCCCCTCCCTCTATTATCTTTGTAAAGTTCAGTTAGCCTTTTCCTTCAGTTAAGCGAGTCACAAACTGAGAGAAATTAGAAATTGCAAATGAATAGCAGCAAGCCTACTTATATACATATATATACATACATACATACATATATATACACAAGTGTTTGCACGTGTTTGTGTGTGTGTGTGTGTGTGTGTTTAGAGAGATCGAGGCTTTGCCCAAACTCCCCAGGAAAGGGAAAATGTAAAAGCTTCATAGCAGCCTCTGGTCTTAACTGGCAGCCTTAAGAAAAAAAAATACAGTGACATAATAAGAGGTCGTTGTGCTGTCTTTGGCTTTTCAAGCTTTTGGAGTCGTTATGCTCATGATGAGAGCAATGAAAACAAGTCTTTTTTCCCCAAGACACAAGTTGCTTCAGTTCAATCCACTCCAGACTTCCTTGCCAGTGACCTCAACGCTGACCTTGACTTCTTCTAGGAAGAGCTCTTTTTGTTCAGTCCTGTTAGCTCATTTTTATGTGAATTTCTGTTCACTCGCAGTAGACCAAGATCACCCAATTAATTAAGAAAAACTTCATGATTGGGCAGCCCTGGTGGCTCAGTGGATTAGCGCCGCCTTCAACCCAGGGTGTGATCCTGGAGTCCCGGGATCGAGTCCCACATCGGGCTCCCTGCATGGAGCCTGCTTCTCCCTCTGCCTGTGTCTCTGCCTCTCTCTCTCTCTGTGTGTCTCTCATGAATAAATAAATAAAATATTTTTTAAAAAAGAAAAGAAAAACTTCATGATTAATTAAATTGCTAGTGTGCTGACCATCATTTTAGCCCGTCTTTTCCTTACAGCAGCCTCTTGGGACCCTTGTGCACCCACCCACAGAAGCGGCTTCCCCAGGCAGTGACAGCCAGACAGCCGGCTTCCCGGGCAGGCTTAGTCTCCTGTCTTTTGAAATGGGGAATCTAAAAAATAAGAAAAGAAAAAGAAAAAGAAAAAAAGAAAAGAAAAGAAAAAAAAAAAAAGAAGAAAAGAAATGGGGCATCAGCATCTCTTTGGTGCAGCCCTGAGAGGAGCAGAGGACCCAAGCCCATAGCTGATTCTCCATCCTCTGTATCAAATTCCCGAAGCGAGGGCTCAGTCCCCACCAGCCTTCTTCCCACGTCAAAGCTGGAGGCGCTCTCCGGCCCCGCGGCCCGCCTGGCTTCAGTGGCCCGTCAGCCTGTCTCTGAAAGGGCGCGCTCGACTGGCCTGTGCAGGCCTCCACTTCTTCAGGTGACAGACACCGGGCCGCTCCCCTCAGGGGTCTTCCCTCTGCCTCCAAGAGTGGAGTCTCCTCCGGGGATTCGCTCCTGGATTACAGAAGCCTCTTGAGGGCAGGACTGGCCCGAACTGTGCCTTGTCACAGAAGGCCTTGAGGACGGCCAGCCATGAGGGCTGGCGCTGCTGGGGCCTCCAGCTTTGAAGGGTGAGGCCCACCGGTGCCCTTGGCTGGTGACGAGGAGCAAGCTTAGCTGCGGACCGTGCCTAACCACCGTCAGAGTCCTCAGGGTACACACCATGAGGTAGGAAGATCAGTAAAACAGCCCTGCCCTCACACTTTGTGATCTTCTGATCAGATCCGGATCTGGAGAAAGTCTGTGCAAATCCTGGGACCGAATGGAGGGGGGTGGGGGGAGGGGGCAGTAGGCCCAACATGCAGGTGGGTGTGCAAGCAGCCAGCCTTCAGCCCTAAATTGGAATGTCACCTGTGCGTTTCTGTGGGTCTTAACACTTTTTTTTTTTTTTTAAGATTTAATTTACTTACTCATGAGAGACACACAGAGAGAGGCAGAGACACAGGCAGAGGGAGAAGCAGGCTCCATGCAGGGAGCCCAACGCAGGACTCGATCCCTGTTCTCTAGGATCAGGCCCTGGGCTGAAGGCAGTGCTAAACCGCTGAGCCACCCGGGCTGCCCCACTTTTTTATTTTCTTTTAAGATTTTATTTATTTATTTGAGAGAGTGAGAGCATGAACAGGGAGCTTGATGTGGGGCTGGATCCCAAGATCCCGGGACCACGCCCCAAGCTGAGGGCAGACGCTTTACCAACTGAACCACCCAGGTGTCCCAAATCTTCACACTTCTTTTCCCTACCAGTCATTTAAAAGAAAGCTTGACTCCTTCTTACCGACTAGCACTTGAGTGTTTTTGGACAAAAGGGCAGAATTTATCTGTATCTTCCAGGCTATCAGGAGAGAATTGTTGGCCAGAAGATTTAGCAGCTTATTGTGTGACCTTATGGTCTGACCATCTGGGAGACCACCTGTGCGCTCTCATTTTTGAGAAGGAAAAGAATCGACAAATTAATAACTAGTTACCTGGCGCTCAAATGTGTGGGTTATATGTAGGCACACAAGGCCCGGGGCGCGTGAGCGTTTCATGGTCACAGGAGTGGGGGGCAGGGGGGTTGAATCAGCAAGAGTGGCTCTCTGGGAACTTGAGTACGATCCTGGTGACCTTGTTTATTGCAGTTTCAATTATCACAGCCTGATGAAGAGGCAGTCAGCTCATTTTGACAGGCAAAAAATGCCTTTGTTGGCAATCTCAGGGGCTTTGGCTAAAGTGGAACAGGTGACTTGTTAAGAACCTCGATGCCGGGGCACCTGGCTGGCTCAGTCAGTGGAGCTTACGACTCTTGATCTTGGGGTCGTGAGTTCGAGCCCCACATTGGGTGCAGAAGTAACTTTAAAATTTATTTCTTTTTTTTTTTTTTAATTTTTATTTATTTATGATAGTCACACACAGAGAGAGAGAGGCAGAGATACAGGCAGAGGGAGAAGCAGGCTCCATGCACCGGGAGCCTGACGTGGGATTCGATCCCGGGTCTCCAGGATCGCGCCCTGGGCCAAAGGCAGGCGCCAAACCGCTGCGCCACCCAGGGATCCCTTAAAATTTATTTCTTAAAAAAATATTAAAAATCTAGATGCCAATAAAAATTTGGGAGTGAGTCATGATCCTTATTGCTCCCCCCGTCATCCCCTTCTGCCCCCACCCCCGTCCCTGCTCTAGCCTTCTGAATTTGCCCCTCTGGTTTCTTTATGGTGACTCTACCCAGCCTGTCATACAGGACAAAGGTCTTTGAGCCATCAAGTGACTTCTGTAGACTCTGTACCATGAGCAGAAGGATCACAGGGGCCCCCTTTTTTATGAGCTCCTGTTCCATGAAGCTGCCGGGGAGATTTCCTTCCTCTGCCTTCCACTCCAGTAGACAAGATTTAACCTGGTTATGCCCAGCAGCCAAGTAGGTGCCCTTGGAAGTAGTCTCCTTACTGGGACCGACTGGGAAGAGGGCATGCTCGTCACGGAGAGAATGCAAAGCTAGAAAAGATGTTCAAATCTTTGATAAGGGTAGGAGGAAGGGGGAGAAATGAAGATATGTGAACATCTAGAATTTTCTCTGCTTTCCCTTATTCATACTCCCTTTAAAATTACAAATGTGGGCACCTGGGTGGCTCAGCAGTTGAGCATCTGCCTTCGGCCCAGGGCATGATCACTGGGTCCTGGGATCGAGTCCCGCATCGGGCTCCTTGCATGGAGCCTGCTTCTCCCTCTGCCTGTGTCCCTGCCTGTGTCCCTGTCTTTCATGAATAAATGCATTCTTTAAAAAATAAATAAAATAAAATTACAAATGTGATGTGTCTTTGTGACTCCAAACTTGGGGTAAATAAGAATCCATAGTGATGATTTTCAATCACCCTGGGAAAGAGAAACAGTCCTTTTTGGGTGGGGTTGGGGGGGAATTTCCAGCATAGAGATAATCCCATCATACACTGTAAATTAAAGTCCTGTGTTCAGTGGCGTGTTTGCCCTACATCCCCTCTCCCCCTGTGTAAGACGGACACCCGGAGAGACACTGCTGGCAGTCACTCCACAGGAAGCAAGACACAATTCAAACCTCAAAAATTCAGAAATTCCCTGCACCTGTGCCTTCAACAAAGGAGTGCCGTGGAAAGAGAGCCCAGGATTTTACCTCGGAAATCAGCAACATTTCAAGAAAAATTAAAAGTAATTTGCTCTTTTCTGGAGCCTAGTCCTGAGAAGTCACCACCTATAGAAAAATCCTTTGTGTAGATGTTCTATTCCATTTTATGGCTTAATATCCAATTTAACACACAAGAGTTGATCACATGTACAAAAACACCAGATAAAGAGGAACTTAGAAATGTGAGGGTAATGTCTTTTGTTTATTTTAAACTACAACTGGCTGAATGTTTAATATCACCTCTCTGAGTTAGACTGAATACAGTAGCCTCTTTCTTCTGGAAGGAGCCAGCAGTTAGGAGTGAAGACGAAAAGAGAAGTTCGGGGGTTTAACCCCAAAGCAGCCTGGTGCCGGGTTAGCCGGATCAGGCCCACAAAGGGGTGCAAAATGTGAGCTAATTGTGATGCGAAGTGTTTTGGCAGGGATCCCCTCCGTGGCTGAGGTCAAAACTTGAATAATAATGGTATTTCCACCAGAAGGCTTACCTACCCTCTTTCTCCAAAACGGTCCATTTGAATTATTTCTATGTATCTGGCTCGAGAAATACTAAGATGCTAATTGCTGTGGGCTAGCTTTATTTGCTATCATACCCAAAGTATTTGCCTTCTTATTAAAAATAGAAGCTTCGTGCAAAAGTATTTGTTTGTAACTGGTCCCTACACTAAGTACAAACTCGATTTTCAAGAGGGGTAAAAAGGGCTTTACACATCGCTAAGTCACCAACTTGTTCTTCTGCCCTACAAAGTCTTGTACAAGATGTGCACATATTATTCCCCCAGGGGAAACCCCACCACCACCCCCACCACCCCCACACCCACTGTCACCACTACCACCACCACCACCACCACCACATACCAATATTGTTGATTCACTGGGTTTGTTTGCGGACTGCCTGTACTGTGAGTGTTATGGTTTCGAATTACTGTTTGCTCCTCTACCTTTTTCAAAGGGTAAACAATCTGAAACAGTTAAAACCAGGAGCAAAAGAATTGGCATCTGACATCCTCTTCAACTTAATTCCTCTTACTGAGACTCACGTGCTTGTTTTTGATGATGGGTGGTGGAGAGAAGGGATGCACTTTCATGTTACATATTTTTTTAAGATTTTATTAATTTGAGAGAGAGAGAGAGAGCAAGCATGGGACAGCACAAGCCAGGGGGGCAGGCAGAGGGAGAAGCCGACTCCCGGCTGAGCAGGGAGCTGGATGCAGAGGCATACTGGATCCCAGGACCCCAGGATCCTGACCTGAGCCCAAGGCAGACGCTTAACCGACAGAGCCACCCAGGTGCCCCTCATGCTATATTTTAAAGGTATCATTCTTCTCAAAATTTGCATGTTGACATTTATAATTCATATTCATCAGTTGTCTAAGCACTGTATCAATTATAAACTATTTAAAAAAAAAAAGCCTAGCTGAGGATTTTCTGGGTGAGAACCTCAGCAATGTACACGGTGTATCTCTTACCTTAGTCTCCACATACATTCCTGCCTCCAACACACACACACATACACACACGCACACACACATCTTAAAAGGGAGCGAATGAACAGTGGGCTCTAAGGAAACAGGAGGAGAAAGAGGTCTTCAGTAGTCTAATTA
The DNA here is from genome assembly GCF_048418805.1 of Vulpes vulpes. Taxonomy (NCBI): domain Eukaryota; kingdom Metazoa; phylum Chordata; class Mammalia; order Carnivora; family Canidae; genus Vulpes; species Vulpes vulpes. Next base: position 88,305,749 of record NC_132789.1, read on the forward strand.
CCTCATTCTTACCAGTTGGTAAGGATTGTCTATAATCTCTCTTGCCCTCAAACAAATCAGGCACTGTTGCTGACGAAGTACCTGTATTTACTTCTGGCCAGGAAAATACTTTGTTGATGCTACCACGGATAATCAGCATCACATGCATCCCATGTGAAAGTATTTTCTTTCTTTTTTTTTTCTTTGTTTTGTTTTGTTTTGTTTTGTTTTGTTTTGTTTTGTTTAGGTAGGCTCCACACTGGGTGTGGAGGCACGGGCTTGAACTCATAACCCTGAGATCAAGACCTGAGCTGAGATCAAGAGTCAGACTCCTGACTGAGCCAGCCAGGTGCCCCTACCCGTGAAAGCATTTTCTACTTAAAATTTTCAGAAATTACAACTTAGCACCCAGAAAAAAGTTTCTTCCCCTTAATGATCAGAGCCTAGTCATTGTGTACTATACTTCAAGGCAACTTACTATTTACATTTCTTAGCCTGCAAAAAAGAAAACATAATTTTCTCAGTATAAAGTTGTTTAGAAAACAAGAGCAATCCAGTGTCTGCATTTTGTCAGATACTTGATGCGAATTTGCATTCATAGTGACAACAGCAATTCTGTTGATTTTGTTGATTTTATTGATTTTATACTTTTTAACCTTTGAAGGGAACAAGGAGGTCTAGCAATTTCTTTTAGAAATGGCTGTCATTGGGGTATCCTTGGGTGACTCAGTGGTTTAGCGCCTGCCTTGGGCCCAGGAATTTTGGGGTCTTGGGTTCGAGTCCCACATCAGGCCCCCTGCTTGTGTCTCTGCCTCTCTCTCTCTTTCTCATGAATAAATAAAATCTTTTTTTTTTAGATTTTTAAAAAATTTATTTATGATAGACATAGAGAGAGAGAAAGAGGCAGAGACACAGGCAGAGGGAGAAGCAGGCTCCATGCCGGGAGCCCAACGTGGAACTCAATCCCGGGACTCCAGGATCGCGCCCTGGGCCAAAGGCAGGCACCAAACCGCTAAGCCACCAGGGATCCCCATTTTTTTTAAAGATTTTTTTAAATTTAAAATAAAATCTTTATTTTTTAAAATATTTTATTTATTTATTCATGAGAGACACAAAGAGAGAAAGAGAGAGGCAGAGAGAGAAGCAGGCTCCATGCAGGGAGCCCGACGTGGGCCTCGATCTCGGGTCTCCAGGATCACACCCTGGGCTAAAGTTGGCACTAAACCGCTGAGCCACCCGGGCTGCCCCAAAATAAAAACAAACAAAAAAAAAGAAATGGCGTCATTAGAAGTCGTGGTGCGTCTTTGCGTTTGTCTGCAAACCTGTTTATAAAGTTGGTATAGTTTCTTTTGCAGTTTCCAATTTTAAGAGCAAAGATACAGCTTATAATCTAAATACTGAACAACTGATCTCATCAGATATGTTTTAACAAGATACGTTTTGGGACGCCTGGGTGGCTGAGCGGTTGAGTGCCTGCCTTCAGCCCAGGGCGTGATCCTGGAATCCCGGATCGAGTCCCACATCGGGCTCCCTGCATGGAGCCTGTTTCTCTCTCTGCCTATGTCTCTGCCCCCCCCCCCCCGCCCCATGTGTGTCTCTCATGAATAAATAAATAAAATATTTTTTAAAAAAAGATACGTTTTAACAAGAACAAAGAGTAAGAAGTTTCAGTCTGCATCACCGAGAGAAAGAGATTTAAAAATCAGTTGGATGCCTCAATCCTGTGCCAGCGGGACTTACTTCTGTGGGTGCATTGTGGTTCCTTAGAGGGCCCATGAAGTCAGCTCACGCCTTAAACCTATTCCTTAAGCAAATAAGTCTGTTTTAGAACTGTGAGGTATTTTTTAGGATGGATTCTAAAATTTGACTTATTTTGGTTTGAAGCTTTTGTTTAGTAGCTCCTAATGACAGATTCGAATACAAAATCCTTGATGTAGAAGATGCTAAAAGCTTCTCGGGGCTGAAGAAGTGAAGCCAGAAGAGAGAAGATGAACTGGGCAAAGGAAAAGGAACAATCTGGCAAGGACAGTCTGGGAAGAGGGAAGACAAGCTGCAGACGGAGAAGTTCTTCGGCAGGGGTTGGCGCTGGCACCCGTGGGGCCCATGGCCTAGGCCACACAAAGATACAAACGCACTCCCAAGAGGTTCGGCTGGCTTGGAAAAGAGCACACTGGCCACACTGGCTGCTGCTCAGGCACCCCTGGGGTCCCAGCAGCAGCTTCCTCTAGGTCACAGATTCCAGGGGCTTGGCTGACTTTGGGCACACTTGGCTTGAGGCGTCTTGCTGGCCTTCCTCCCAGACAGAGCTGCTGGTATTTCCCGGACACAGACAAGCAGGGGACCTTAAGTCCCAAGCACAAACTCAGGTGAGATGGGCGGGGGGGGGGGGGGGGGGGGGGGGGTGTACCAATCAGCGTATTAAAAGTTTTTTTTTTTTTTTCAGCGTATTAAAAGTTGAAGAACAAAGTGTCCTTTCGATTTACAGCCTTAGATTCAGATCCGTAGAGACACTGACTCTATTTGAGAGCTGTGCTCTGCGCCTCTCAACTACTTTTTGGCCACCTAAGGTGGTAACATGCAGCCAGTGTCAGGCTGAAGATTGCCACTTTCTTCCTGTAGGCACGTATCTGCGCTTATGGATGCTTTGAACAGGTAGGTAATGTGATGAAATCAGAATTTTTTTTCTTTAAAGATTTTATGTATTCATGAGAGACACAGAAAGAGAGGCAGAGACACAGGCAGAGGGAGAAGCAGGCTCCCTGTGGGGAGCCCCATGTGGGACTCCATCCCAGGACCCGGGGATCTCAACCTGGGCCAAAGGCAGATGCTCAACCACTGAGCCCACCAGGTGCCCTGAACTCAGACTTTCAAAAACCCTGGTCTGATAGCAGAGTCAGGGAGGAAAGAGGAGGAGACGGTAGACACAGAGGTCCAACTGAACTGTTCTAACCTAGAAAATATAGAATGGTGGGTTTCTAGGGTTGGTGTGAGAATCAAATGTGATGCCTGACACATGACCAACAGCAAGTAATTATCAGCTCCCCCTTCCTCTAATTGAGGTGAATGGATGTGGATATAAAGCAGAGATGTAAGAGACAGGACTTGTGGAAAGAGCAACGAGTTTGGTGAATACTTAGATATAAGGAACTCAGAGAAAAAGAACTGGAGGAAAGCTGGGATTTCAAATTTTATTTATTTTTTATTTTTATTTATTTATGATAGTCACACACAGAGAGAGAGAGAGACAGAGAGACAGAGACACAGGCAGAGGGAGAAGCAGGCTCCATGCACCAGGAGCCCGACGTGGGATTCGATCCCGGGTCCCCAGGATCGCACCCTGGGCCAAAGGCAGGCGCCAAACCGCTGCGCCACCCAGGGATCCCTGGGATTTCAAATTTTAAAACTCAGGTCTTAAATAAGAGGTGTGGGTAGGAAAAGTACTAGTTTTTTTTTTTTAATTGTATTTATTTATTCATGAGAGACACAGAGAGAGTGAGGCAGAGACACAGGCAGAGGGAGAAGTAGGCTCCATGCAAGGAGCCTGATGTGGGACTTGATCCCGGAACCTCAGGATCACGCCCTGGGCTGAAGGCAGGCACTCAACTGCTGAGCCACCCAGGGATCCCAGAAAAGTGCTTGTTTGAAGAGATGAGTTGATGCTTGGATATTGAATTTGGACCAGAGACCATATGGATTTAAGAGTTGCTGTCCTAGGGACCCCTGGGTGGCTCAGTGGTCCTGGGATCAAGTCCCACATTGGGCTCTCTGCAGGGAGCCTGCTTCTCCCTCTGCCTCTCTCTCTGTGTCTCTCATGAAAAAATGGATAAAATCTTAAAAAAAAAAAAAAAAAGTCGCTGACCTAGAGGTAAAATCAGAAGTGGATTTGCCTGGCAGCTCAAGTTTTCCTGCCCCTCACTCTCCTGGACAAGTAAGTCCAAAGACACACATCTAGCGTTGTGTTTGTAAGTTATTGTTTTTCTTTAAAAAGCTCCCTCAAGAGTTCTATAAGCTTCAGGCCCTATAAGATCTGGACCCTTCCCGGTTCAAATCAGAAGGCAGAACCCATGGGATAATGGGAGATAGAGTTGGAAGAACCCAGTTACTGTCCTCTGAAGGACCAAAGGGGTCAGCAGAGGAGGCCAGAGGGACAGAGGGAAGGCCTGTAGGTCAGGATGCTGCATGGAGATCAAAAAGACTCACAAAGACTCGGGGTTGAGGAAGGGTCACTGGATTTGACTCTTCAAAAAAGTGGCTGATTTGAAAGTGCATACTTTGTACAGTGTGGGGGAAGCCTAGATGGGGGGGCGGGTGTCGAAGAGCAAGAAGTGTGCAGCGGGTGTAGACCTTTCATCTAGCCAGGCCTACACAGAAGGAGAGGATACCCTGCTACTCCTCAATTTTGAAATTCCTTTTTTTTTTTTTTTTTTGTAAGATTTTATTTACTTATTCATGAGAGACCCAGAGAGATAGAGACACAGGCAGAGGGAGAAGCAGGCTCCATGCAGGGAGCCCGACGTGGGACTCGATCCTGGGACCCCAGAATCACATCCTGGGCCGAAGGCAAGCGCCAAACCGCTGAGCCACCCAGGGATCCCCTCGAAATTCCTTAATTAAACTTCTGCCTGTGTGGGCCATATTCCTTTGGAATTAATATGAACTCCCTGAGCATGGAGCGTTCTCTTTTACTACATTTCCCACTCCTTGAGGTTTTCTGTGGTCTCGGTGGGATCTAGTCCTCACTGCAGCACAAGCCTGTTCAACGGCTACTCAACGGGCTGTTGGCTGGCACGGATTTTGGTTTTTGTTTACTGTGTTTTTGTTTTTGCTTCGCTTTTTCCATCTCCTTGGAGGACCAGTTGTGGGAGTTCAGGGGTTGAAGACCAGGGTGGAGAGACAAGAGTCATAGGCACCGGAGGCTGGAAAACTGTGGTCTGTTATCTGCTAACCGAGTCAAAGGTAAGGATGACTTCATCCCCGCGCAGGGCGCCTCCCCGCCCCTGCAGCTGACTTCCCATAGGCTGCCTGGCCCAGGGAAGGCTCTTCTTTGCCTCCGTTTCTCACCCGCTGCCTTCACAAGTCCTCGGAGGAAAGATGCGGCTGCGCTCCTCTCCGCCCGGAGGACTGTTTCGCAGGCAGCGTCGGTTCACGCGATCGGGCTTCCGCTGGACTTTGTGCTTTGCTTCACGATAACCGAGAGGTTCCCGTTAGCCATCCTCACTGAGGGGATTTACAACAAACAAAAGTAAGTAACAAACCTACAGGTTGGCAGCACCCAGGCAGGAGCCGCCGTCTTGGGGAGCCCCCGCTCGGCCGGGACTCGGCTTCTAGGGACCCGGCCGGGCCCCCGAACGCTGCCCGGGGCGACGCCAGCGTGGGGCGCAGGGGGCCAGGCGCGCGCCTGTGTGTGCGCGTGTGCGCGTGCCCGAGTGTGCGCGCGGTGGGCGTGTGCGTGCCCGGGTGCGCGCGGTGGGTGCGTGCCCGAGTGTGCGGTGGGTGCGTGCCCGAGTGTGCGCGCGGTGGGGGGATGCGTGCCCGTGTGCGCGGTGGGTGCGTGCCCGAGTGTGCGCGCCGGAGCGTGCGCGCGGAGGGGGGATGCGTGCCCGGGTGCGCGCCCGAGTGTGCGCGCGGTGTATGTGCACGTGTCCAAGTGTGCGCGCCGGAGCGTGCGCGCGGAGGGGGGATGCGTGCCCGGGTGCGCGCCCGAGTGTGCGCGCGGGGTGTGTGCACGTGTCCGAGTGTGCGCGCGGAGGGGATGTGCGTGCCCGAGTGTGCGCGCGGGGGTGTGTGTGCACGTGCCCGAGTGTGCGCGCGGAGGGGGGATGCGTGCCCGAGTGTGCGCGCGGGGGTGTGCACGTGCCCGAGTGTGCGCGCGGAGGGGGTGTGCCCGAGTGTGCGTGTGCGCGGGGAAGGGCGGCGGGGAGGTTGCGGAGAGGCCGCCAGGTGGGAAGCACCTGCGGGCTCCGGCGCGGCGCGTGCCCGCGCTGCTGGCACGAGGACACCTGGTCTCCTCCACACACGTACCTGTCGGGTTCCCGCCGCCCCTGCCGCCCTCGGGGCCTCCGGGTGCGGGGAGCGGCGTGCGGGCGGCGGCTTCGGGCCCCCGGGCCCCGGCGGGCGCAGGTGAGCGCCGCCGCGCCGCCGCGCTCGGAGGCCGGGAGGGGGAAGGGGCAGGGGCCGGGCAGGAAAGGGCGTGCTGCCCTTGGCGGGCGCCGGCAGCGGCGGGAGCGGGCGGGTCCGCCGCATTGTTACCTGCGGCCGCGGCCGAGCCCCGCCCCGCGTCGCCCTGCCCCCTCGCGGTCCCGAGCCGCCGCGGCTGCGGACGCCGGGAGCCGGCGCCGGGGAGCGGGGAGCGGGGAGCGCGGAGCGCGCGGAGCGCCGGCCGCGGTGAGTGGGCCCGAGCGGGCACCCCGGGGGGCGGGGGCGGGGCGGGGCGGGGGCTGCGGCGCCGCGGGCGAGGCTGGGGCGGCCCGCGCGCTCCCTCCGCTCCCCCCCGCCCCCCAGCGGCTTGGGTGCCTGCGCGGCGCAGGCTGCGAGGACGGCGAGCGGTGCCCGGAGGCCGAGCCCGCGGGTGTGGACCCGCGTCGGGAGGACGAGCTGGGTCACGGGGCGCGCCGCGACTTGCCGCTCCCGAAAGTGGGTGCGGGGTTGGCGGGGACGCGTCCGGGCGATGCGGGCCGAGGACCCGGCGGCCCTTGCCCCTGCACACTCGGCCGGGCCGGGCGAGCCGGCCAGAAGCGGCGCCCTCGGCTGCGGGGCCCGGGAGGAGGCGGGGCCGCGGGGCCGCGAGCTCGGGGACTGCGGGCTCTCGCTTTCATCCTCCCACCAAACACCACGAGTCTCTCCTCGACTTTTTTTTTTTTTTTTTTTTTTTTTTGCCGGCTCGGCCCCTCCTCGGCTGAGCCGCAGTGCGGCCGTGAGGCTGCCTCTCCCGTCCCCCGCGCCCGGGACCCGGAGCCGGGACCTGGGTAGGTGCCGCCGCCGAGGCTCCAGGGCGGGGCGGAGCCCGGCTCCGCGGACCGCGACAGCCCCGCGTCGGCCGCCAGCACCGGGACCCGTTCCCCGCCGGCCTCGGGACTCCGCGCGGCTGCGGGGCGGGGGCGGGCCGCGAGCGGGTCCTCCGGGCGGCGGGGCGGGGGCGGGCCGGGGGGAGGGGGGTCGCCCGGCCCCGCCCCGAGCGGCCGCCTCGAGGGGCCCCGGGGGGGCGGGCGCGCCGCGGCTCTGCCCGAGGCCGGGTGGGCGCTCGGCGCTCCGGGGCGCGGAGGCTCGCTGGTTCCCGCCCGGTCCGGAGCGCGCCCTGCCCCGCCGCCGCCGAGCCCGCCGGCCGTGAGGGCGCCTATCTGGGCCGCTCCCGCCGCTCCCGCCGCGGCGCAGATTAGGACGCGCGGCGGGGGGACCTCGCGCCCCGCCCCCGCGGCGCCTCGGAAGCCGGCGCGCTCCCTGCGATCCCGGCGGACGCGGCGCCCGAGCCTCCTGCACCGCCAGCCGCGGCCGTGGGGTGAGTGGCGGGGGGGGGTACCCCGGACCCGGGGGGGTCGCTCGCCGGTGCAGAGACCTAGGAGACTACGGTGTGTCCCTCGCCCGACTTCTTCAGGCCCGGGGGTGCGTGCGCTGCGCTCCGCCTGCACAGAAGTTGCCCTGGTGCTCGGCCGTCTGCGGCCCTGCGCTGACCCTCGGTTGCCGTCCTGGAAGGAGTAGCGAGCGCTTCCTCCCCGCTCTCTCGAGCATCCTTTGGCGCTCGTTTGCTTTTTTTTTTCTTTTTTTTCCCCTCGGTTTGGGGACCTTGGGAGCGACTGAGCATGCACGTTCAAAGCCGCGCGTGCTTCTCCCTGCGCCCCGGGCGTTGCGCTCGGCCGTGGGGGGGGGGGGGGGGGGGCTGCGGGTCCGCACCCGGGCCCGTGGGGTCGCGGGTCGGGAGCGGCTTTGGAAGCTGCGTGGTCGGGGACTGGACTTTCCCAGTGAATTAGAGGAGAGCAAGAATTCCATTTTAGACTCGCCTGCACTCTCCTCACCCTGTTTTCTCCCCAAACCCGGCTTGCTCTGCCCCCGCCCCCCCATTGTCGTCAGCAGGGTGGGGGCCAGCTCTTGGGCTCCCACCTCATCCCTGACACAAGTCAGAAATGAAGGGGAAAAAGCTTTCTGGAGGGTTTTCCTTGACGTTTACTTTTGGTTATTGTTGGCCTAGAGCGTGAGTGACCAGCTGAGCAACAGGGTCCCACGAACCCTCTTTCAGGAAAATCCCGAGCACTGAACTGACTTTCAGGAACGTGTTTTCCTCCGAAATACACCTTGAAATGAAACCTATATATTCTCTCTTCTTCCCTCCCACCCGCTCCCTTCAAGGGAGCCAGAGAGCTTCAGGCTTCTCCCCAGGAGCAAAGCAGTGCTGGCAGTTGAGGCCAGAGGGCTTCTTTGAAGACCCTTAGGAACATTTGCATTCTAAGACTTTCTGCTTGCTGATCGGCTCAAGGCCAAAGACCTGGTCCCAGCACCCGCTTAGTAAAAATTCACATAGTTAAAAAGATGCTTAGTTGAGCTACAGCTTCCCTAAAGGGTCCATCACTTAGACACACCCCTGGTAGGTCATGATCAGCACTCCGGGACTTGAAAAGTTCTCATCTTGAGAGCCTTCCAGTGACAGCTCTACATTTTACTTAGGGCTGGGCATTTGTCAGCCTTCATGGCTGTCCTCCCTGTCGCTGAGGTCCCCAACCTATAGGTGAGATGTTAAATACAAACCTGTCTCTGTCTGCCGTGGAGAGATTGATGGGACGCTTGACATTTTCCAGACAGAGCCAAGGCTAATTCCATTGTTCCTGCTGGCAGTCAGCAGCTGTGAGAAACAGCGTTTTTAGGGCTGCAATGTTGTTTTTAGGGCTGTGGCACTACCTGTGTTCTAGTACGCTTGGAGAGTATGCGTTTGCATCTCTACTGGGGCCCAGACCCTTAGTAAATCAAATGTTCTTTATGTATCCTCTGTTTTAACATGTTATAAGGCTGTGGAAAGGGTTAGAATGTCTGTCTGCACTCTCTTTTTCCTGTCTGTTTGACATTGGAAATCCTGGCCAGAGGGAAAGCCCTATCAAAGCCCTATTGAAGCCAGTAGTAAAAGCATTAGCATCTTAGCTAATCATTGCTGGAGGATTTATTCATTAGAAGCTGTTGGGGGCCTGGGATCCTTATTTGTTACCCTGGGAAAAAATTAGCCAGACAACATACCAGTAACAGTGTTGTAAATTTTATTTTGTTCTTCTAACTTTTAAAAATAACATTCTTTCTCAAGATGGGGCAGTGGTTAGAATTACACGGCAGCACGTAACTTAACACATGTCACTTTTTTACTTTGACAAGCTTTTATCTGGTACTTTGGTGCAATGCCCAGTACTCAAAAGTGTTAGTGTTAGAAACTAGTGCTCGTGTACAACCTGAGGTATAGTCTTTCTCACTCTTTTTAGTGTCTCTGTATTTGCTCGGTGAGGTTTAATGGCACATCTGTGCATATACTTAGGCAGCACTGAGTGAGTTGCTGCTTTCTAGGATGGGACTTTGTAAGGTTATTGCCATTCTTAACAGGAATAATCTATACGAGTCAGCATATCTGCAGTTAGAGGTGAATTGGAGGATTAGCAGCTCTTCAATACATGAGATATTTTATGTACAGAAGTGTTTTAAACTATGTAAGGATAAACTGCCAAGATTTCCTGTGCAGTCTTGAAAAAAGAAGAGTTCAAATGTAACTATAAACTGTAATTGACAATGAGTCATTGCTCAAGGGGTGCCAACTATGAAAACAGCCTAGTTATGCCCCTAATGGTAATTATGAAAACTCCTTTTAAAAGTCAGTTGCATCTCCAGTGAGCTGTAAGTTGACTTGGATAAATAATTTCAGTTTTACTTTCTAAAAAATTTTCCAGTGGTGATGGCTGCACGACGCTGCGGATGTTCGTAATGTCACTGATAAACACTTCTACATGGCTAAAAAGATAAAAAAAAAAAAAAAAAAAATTCCAGTTAGTAGCTGGCAGTGCTATCTTCTACCCATATATAGTTTTCGAAAGTATTCAAATGTTTCATAAAAACAGTTGTTTAAGGATTTTATTTATTCATGAGAGATACAGGCAGAGATACAGGCAGAGACATAGGCAGAGGGAGAAGCAGACTCCCCACAGGGAGCCCCATAGGGGACTTGATCCTGGACCCCAGGATCACACCCTGAGCCGAAGGCAGACACTCAATGGCTGAGCCACCCAGGTGTCCCTAATAAAAATATTTGTATTTGCAATTTATTATTCATTGACTATGGGGGGGGAGGGGCAGAGAGAGACTCTTAAGCCGGCTGGACCATGCCCAGTGGGGAGCCCGATGCAGGGCTCGATCTCTGAACCCTGAAATTGTGACCTGAGCCAAAATCAAAAATTGGACACTTAACTGACTGAACAACCCAGGCACCCCTGTTCTTGTAATTTAGAGATAAAATAATAACATAGTCACTGAGTACTGAAAAAAGGACAAAACTAGTAAAGAATGGAACTATTAAGGGGATTTTTCTAGCAGCCTGGAGTAACTTAGCATTTTATCCATAAACGCAATACATATGTATTTTTTTAAAAGATTTTATTAATTTATTCATGAGAGACGGAGAGAGAGAGAGATGCAGAGACATAGGCAGAGGGAGACTGTGGGACTCCAGGATCATGCCCTGGGCCAAAGGCAGGCGCTAAACTGCTGAGCCACCCAGGTGTCCCAACCCAATATATATTTTAAAGAAAATGTAATACCTGTGAAAGTAAAGAGAAATCCTATGTATATATGACAGTGGTTATTGTTAATAATGAACTATGTACGAGGCATCTTGGTACATGTATTAGCTCGTTCATTCTTATGCAAACCAATGAAACAATATATCTTTATAGTATAGATGAGGATGCTGAGACATAGGTTCAACAGCCTACTTCACCTCAGGTTGCACATTTAAAAAGTAGCAGAACTGAGATCTGAGGAAAAAACAGCCTATTTCTGGAGTCTCCACTTTTTATTCCCAAGGCAGTCTTGCCTTTTATACGTGGTTCTGTGTAAAGAATTTCATTGTATTTGAATTAGTGCTATCAGACGGTTTACTCCTGCGTAATCTAGTATTGTTTGACCAATGTGTGTTGGTTAAGTGAGCTTTGACAGTGATGCTATAAAAGGGTAATTATGTGCAGAAGTCCAGTCTAAAAAAATCTGGCCCCTTTATGTCCTGGAGGAAACCGTCTACATGTCCACATAGTTGGGGTGCTGACTTCATAGCCTGCATGGGGTCCCTTTTCCCACATCCTTCATTAACCTGTCCTTATATTTGAAGAAATCTAGTTGTTTTGACCTCTGTTTTCACTTCAAGTCCCTAACAACTCAATACTGGAAGAAACATTTAAAGGCCAGTGAAAACACAAGCCACCAAAATAACTCAATGACTGTGTGGATAAGGGGTAGACAAGTGGCAGGTATGATATGGGCAGCATATCATTGTGTGTGTCTCCTCTGCTAATAGTGTCACAGAAGAGGTAGGCATGAAGTTCTGATTGTTTCTGAAAGAGTGGCTTAACTAGAATCTAAAATGTTAGCATTGGGAGCACTGAGAGAAGTCATGGAATGGATCCCAACCTCCTAGTTTTACAAATGACAAAACTGAAGTCTTGTGAGGTGAAGTGACTTGTCTAAAATGTAAGCAGTAAAGCTGGATTTAGAGCTACAGCCTTTAATCTTCACATCTAGTGTTCTTTCATTTGCAGGGAAGCCACGTGACCAGAGGGAGCAGGTACATGGTGGCCCTGACTCTGGGGGAATGAGTTTGGTCACTATTTTATCATTTCCAAATGCCCTATTACATGCAAGGCAGAGGATGCCCTTTGACCAAGTGATTGGTAGGGGACATGTCCATACTGGAGAAAGGCAGGGTCGTACACTAATACCTAATACTTCAGCCATTTGGGTAATTTCCCTGGGGGTTGAGTATCCATTGCCCAAAGAAAATGAGCCAGTTAATGAACAAGTAGTTTATTCATGAAGTGAGCCATACTTGCTGAACTTATAGCAGGTTCTCAATAAATATGTGTTTTATTGATTAATGGAAGGTTTCCAAGTTTGAGTTTGTTGCTGTTGCTTTGCCAGCATTTCCAGGCAGTAAAATTTGTTTGGTTCATGTTTAGAAAAGTATTAGTCCCTTTTTATGCTCTTTTGGATGTGTTGCCTCTCACTGATTGTAATACCCAGCCGCTCGAGGGGGACTGGCACTAGGCTCGGAAGGGAATAGCTAATATTCAGATATTTTCCTGGCCCGGTTTAAAATTGTTTTATCTCTGTAGGTTTGGAAGATGACACACAACACGGTTGGCTTTTTCTCTGGCAGCGGACCAGCGAGTGAAAAAGTATGACACGAGTTTGATGTTTGTGTCTGCTTCCCCAAGGCCAAGAAATTATCTCCTTAGAAGGCAACAGTACTATGCATGTTATGAATTGTGTCTCCTTGGTCAGCGATAAAGAAAATGGGACTATTGGCCCAGGAGCCGGATTCATGATTGGGCAGACACCACCGCCGCCCCCTCCTCCTCCTCCACCCCCTCCACCTCCACCATGTCTGCATTCAGGGGAGGGGTTTCCTCCCTCTCCTCCTCCTCCCCCCCCACCTCCACTCCCTGGGGGGCCTCCGCCCCCACCTCCCCCTCCGGGACTACCCCCAGCCTCTCACATGAATGGCTACAGCCACCTTGGGAAGAAAAGGCGGATGAGAAGCTTTTTTTGGAAAACCATTCCAGAGGAGCAAGTTCGTGGCAAAACCAATATCTGGACTTTGGCCGCCAGGCAGCAGCATGACTACCAGATTGATACAAAGACCATTGAGGAACTCTTTGGGCAGCAAGAAGATACTACCAAGTCTTCCCTTTCTAGGAGAGGAGGAACTTTAAATTCATCCTTCCGGGATGCTAGGGAAGAGGTAAGAACGGATCGATCGCGGAGGGATGATCCTCTGCATGCTGCGTTGTTGTATGTTTGGAAGGGTGTGTGCATTTCGCAAGTTGCTCGGTCACTAAGACATAAGATCATGCAAGTAAATGTGCTCTGGAAATGATAGAAAAGGGCCTCATATGATGAGCTTGAGCTGACTAGCAAAAAAGCATAAGAAGCATGCATGCCACATCCTCCCAGACATCCCGGTGGATTATGAGCTCACGCTGAGAACATGCTATGTGGGGCCATCGTTCTTTGGCCTCTCAGCACTGCCCTGTCTCCAGCACATCTGCTGCGGTTTCCCCTGGTGGAGCAGTTCTGCCGAAGTCCACATTATTAGTCTCTGTCTAAACAAAAACCTGAGTTCCTGAACTCAGCTAAACTGAGATTAACTGGAACTTTTGGAGACAAAATGGCCTTTGTTAAATGCACCATTAACTAATACGCATCCTTAAGATTTTACCCGTGTTTTTCCCTCTAGTTTTCCCTTCCCTAAGTGTTATGAGATAGCCTTCATTCCTCAGAGCTCTGAATTGAACTGTGGCCATTGTGGAATAGAGATTCCAGAGAGTTCAAAACCTAAGGCTAGCTTTAGGTGGATTTTCTAGGAAGCATATTCCCAGTTAGCAATAAATGTCTTACACTGAGAACTAAGGAGAGCTAACAGATTGTAAGAAGTTCACGGAAAGCATAGCTTGAGAGCTCCCAATCACTGTCTATATTATAGAGTTAAAAATTGCATTTGAAAGTACCCTGTTTAGAAACAATAAATTGAGAGGCCTCTGCTTATTAGCAGAAGTACTTAGGAAACTAGAGATGGGAAGGAAAGAGCATTGCCCACCAAAAAGGAAAAGGGGGAGCAACAAATGTATCATTTTTAAAATCTGTTGTACAGGAGCAGAGAAAATAGGTCAAAGATGGAGTAGATCAGGTAAGAAAGTGGGCAGGGCTCTGGGATGAAGTAGCGCCTCTCTGCATAATTGATTTGTCAAGCTGACAGTATTGACCTCTTTTCTCTGGCTCAGGAACACGTTAACTACTTCTCTCCATGACTTCACTTGGGGGTCCTTGAAATTGGTGGTTGAAATAGTCGAGAGTCTATTCATTTTTTATTTATTTTTATTTATTTATGATAGTCACACACAGAGAGAGAGAGAGAGAGAGAGAGAGAGAGGCAGAGGGAGAAGCAGGCTCCATGCACCGGGAGCTTGACGTGGGATTCGATCCCGGGTCTCCAGGATCGTGCCCTGGGCCAAAGGCAGGCGCCAAACCACTGCGCCACCCAGGGATCCCTAGTCGAGAGTCTATTAACTATAAAATGTAGAGAATGCTGGGATTAGGATCAAGCATGAACTGTGAAATAAAATTGAGCGGAAGTCTTTAGGACAGTCCCTCGTGCCCTCCCCTGCTGAACTCAGGCTTTCCCTGCTCTTCCCTTTATGCAAGGTCCTTTTATTTCTTAGCGTGCATCCTTTCAGTATTGGAAGGAGCAAGAAGTCATTTCCTTAGTACCCTGGCCTTTGCCCCAGCTTCCAGCAGAGATTCCCTGTACAGTAGGGCATTTCTCACCATTGTTTCCTAGCTCCACTTACTGAATTTCAAGAATGTCGAAGGGAAGGGTGGCTGGGTACGGTGGGACATAGAACACAAGTCTCAGGAAAACCCCTGGAACAGACAGGGGCCTAGCTCACCATGCTGCTGGGGAGGCAGCTACCAGGTTAGAACGGGTGGCATCCTTTATAAATTGGAGACATTTATTTTGGCAAATGATAGTTCAAGGGCCTACTAGGAACTTGTAGCTTCATGTCTGCTAATTCAAGGGAGGTTCAGCAGCACTCTGAGAAGGAGCGAAGTAGCAGGGAGTGTAGCATCTTTCCCTGCGTACAGCCGAAGCAGAAATGTCCATTTCTAGGCCACATCTAAATTTCAGGAATAAAAAGTCTTCCTCTCATCTCTCTCTCCCCTCCCCTCCCCAGATACATCTTCACCTTTTTTTCCTTTCCCTTAAAAAATACCTGAAATCAAGTAATAATTTTTAATTGTGATAAAATACACATTCCGTTTGCCATCTTAACCATTTATAAATGTTCTGTTCAGCGTCATTAAATGCATTCACATGGTTGTACAGCCATCCCTACCACACTTCCCCGGAACTCTTCCCATCTTGCAGAATTGCAGCATTGTGTCCGTGAAATCGCCCCACTCCCTCCTCCCTGCAGCCCCTTCTACTTTGACTCTGAGAATTTGACCACTCTACGTGGCCTTATAGAAGTGGAATCAGGCAGTATGTGTCTTTGTGACTGGAGTATTTCACCTTGCATAATGTCCCTAACATTCAACCGTGTCGTAGTATGTGTCAGAATTTTAAGGCTGAATGATATTCCATTGTATGTATATACCACATTTTGTTTATCTAGTTATCCATCAATGGATATTTGGGTTGCCTCCACCTTTTAGCTATTGTGAATCTGCTGCTATGAATATGGGTGTGCAAATATTTTTACTTTTAACACTTGAGGTTCTAATCTGAGAGACAGCTACTAGATAGGAAAATTAAATCACCGTGACCTTGTGTCATAAGATAATTTAACTTTTCAACTCTTTAACATTCAGGTAGGATAAGTGGTTTAGGTGGATGGATTTAAGTGTGTGTTGGGTAATATTGTCACATAACAGGGTTATCCAGATTATTTTCAGTTTTTCATGCTATTTCCCAACATGGCTAGAAGTATTATATACTTTTTTTTTTTTCCTGCAGTAAAAGAATGCAGTACATGCTATTTTCTTCCCTCATTAGACTTTCGTCTAAGGAAATTACAACTCAGCAGAGTGATAGTTTCACAAGATCCAGTAATAAATCTTCCGATTTACTCGGTAGTAAATGGAATCCAGGGTTGAAAGTACTGGTTCTCACCACCTGTGCACATTGAGTGGAGAATACTCTGTTTGGCAGAGTGACCCATCCTGAGCCTGGAAACATGGCATCCCAACCTGCTACCCCACAGGCCATAATTCCAGAGGTTCAAACATGTCGGGGATCGGATAATGTCCCCTGGAACTATAATAACCTCTTACAGAAATGACCTGCCATTATGTGGTTGGCTCCTACTTTAAAGGGCTTATAAAGCATTGCAAATAAGTTTCATTATACTCCAAAGAAAGAAGTTGCTGGAAGATAAAAAAGAGCTGGGTTCAGGAATGGGTAATTGAGGAAGAACAACACTCAAAATATAGCAAGTTAGAACATATAGTTAAGGGGGAAGGGAGGGAAAGGTTATCAAATATGACTATCCTTGTGTTTTTGATACCTAAAAATCAACTGGAGGAGACCACAAGTGTGACAATAATAATTAAACTGCAATAAAATAATTAGAAGTAACAAAAATATATTACTGGGGATAATAATAAAAAGAGCTCAAACTCCACCTTCTTTTTGGAGTTCATTGATCTCATCCCTGAGAAGTTCCCTGTCTATGTGCTCCCCACTGCTCCCCAGTTCCCTTAGAGCATCATCGGCACTCATACTGGTTAGTCGGGTCTGTGCTTGTTTCCCTCTAGAATCTGAAATGCTCTTAGAGGAAGGCACAGTCTTAGCTGATTGGTATCCTCCAAAGGAAATTAAAAGTTAACAGCTGGCAGAACTGAACCAAGGGAGCAAAGGGAGTATGTATCAATATGAGATCAATATGATCAAAATTGGGATTGACAAAACACAATATGAACGAGGCCTGAGGCTACAATATAAAACATGGTGACCACAGTTGATAACACTGTTGTAGAATTGAAATTTGCTAAGAGTAGAATTTTATTTTACTTTTATAGATTTTATCTATTTATTCATGAAAGACACACAGGCAGAGGGAGAAGCAGGCTCCATGCAGGGAGCCTGATGTGGGACTTGATCCCAGGACCCCGGGGTCATGACCTGAGCCAAAGGCGGACACTCAACCACTGAGCCACCCAAGTGCCCCAAGAGAGTAGAATTTTAAGTGCTGTCAGTGAAAAGGAGGACAAAAAGATCACCGGGAGGTGATGGATGTGGTAATTAACTAGATGGGAATCCGTCCACCATGTTTACATATGTCAAATAACATGATATACACCTTAAATATCTTACAATTTTATTTGCTAATTTACCTTAATAAAAGTGAAATAAAAAAAGGAAAAAAGCCACAAATGTTGGAACATGTGAGATCATTCAATATGGTATCTGTAGTAATGTTTACAATTTACAATAATACCATGTAAGAAATAACTAAAATTGCTTATTAGAAAAAGAGAGAGGAAGGAAGGATGGAAGGTAGATTTTTTTTTTTTTAATTTCTGGGAAGTAACATCTTACTCTTCCATGCTAATTCAGGTTATTGGTTATTCTTTCTCAACTTTTCCCCCAAACCCAGGCTGGGACATATCCCAATTGGCAGCCAACCAAAAATAAAAAGAAAATGAAAACAAACAAACAAAAAAAGCCACATCAGAAACCAAAAGCTATGTCTTATATAAGAGGATGTGGGAAGATTTTTTTTTTTAATTTTGCTTTTCTGAATTTGATGTAGCATTGAAATAACCACTACTCAGTGGTACTTAAGTAGTCAAGGAAGCCCTCTTTGACATATTGAAACAAAAGTAGGTTAAAAATTTCTTCTTCTACCTTGAGGACGTTATACTAAGTGAAATAAACCCATCACAAAAGGACAAACATAATATGATTCCACTTATGTGACATTACTAAGAATAGTCAAATTCTTTGCAACAGAAAGTAGAAGGGTGGTTGCCAGGAGCTGAAGGAAGGAGGGAACGGGGAGTTACGATTTAAGGGGTTTCAATTCTGCAAGGTGGGAAGGGTTCTGTAGATGCGTGTACCGGGGGGATGTGGGGATGGTTGTACTGAACAATGTGGATGCACTTAATGCCACTGACCATTTAAAAATGGTTAAGGAGGGGGACACCTGGCTGGCTCAGTCGACCCTTGACCTTGGAGTCATGAGTTTGAGCCCTCTGTTGGGTGTAGAGATCACTTCAAAAAGTAAAAATGGTTAAGATGGCAGATGTTCTGTATATTTTACCGCAGCTAAAACACAAGAGCTGTTTCTTCCCTTAAGGAATATGGGAGGCAGACTGGTGACTCCTTAGGAGAGGAGCGAACAGAAATTGTAGGACACACTAGGCCCGCTTATTTGGAGGCTGGACCAAAGGAGTGGTATAGCCCAGCACACCCTTGACCGGGTGCTGTGGTCTCAGGGCTCTGCGGGGAGACTGCTTCTGTCGCAGGGCCCCCTCACATCCTGCTGGGAAGTCCTCAGGATGGCGTGAGTTGAGCATATGACCTTATATTCTCCTTCTTTCGCTAGGGATGGCATGTACCTCTGCAGTGGCCCGTGACGGGAAAGCCCATGAGTCCGTAGTGCCCCGGCTCTACCTGCTGTGACAGGCCCTGACTTCAGTGGGGGTCCTGCCTCCCTTTCCTGCGGTGTCCAGAAACGTGGGTTTCTGTTGATTGGACCTGCGGGCAGGCGGAGAGCCGGGTTGGTTCACGCTTTTCCCTGGGGCTGTCTGTCTCCTCCTGCGCAGCCAGCACATGCAGAGTCCACTGCTCTGGATGATTCCCAAACACCACCTGGGGGCACTTGGGGGGCCTAGTTTGTTGGGCATCTGCCTCCAGCCAGGTCATGGTCTGGGGGTGTTGGGATCGAGCCCTGTCTGAGGCTCTGCTGAGCCTCCCTCTCCCCTCTGCTGCTCCCTCTCTCTCTCTCTCTCTCTCTCTCTCTCTATCAAAATATATAAATAAAATCTTAAGAAGACAAAACAGAACACCACCTGGTCCCACATCCAGGGGTTCCTGAATTGCCCAGCTTTGAGATGGCAAGCATTTGGGGAGTAAGATAAGCTAATTAACACGTGAAACGATAACCCGCTTTAAAGGGCTTGAACAAGCACTTGTGCAACACCGCCTTGGAAGGATCGAGTGGGGGAGCCTGGGAGGAAGAGCCGCCCGGGCACTAGGCACTAGAGGACGTGGGGAGAGAGGGACTGTCCCTGGATCGCCATTAGTAGTCTCATCTTCCTGGTGGTAGGATGAGACTTTGTTCGCCCTGTCAGGTGCCCAGCGACGGCCAGCCCAGGTTTTCCCTTAGGATTATTGCTGAATCCTCGTAAACTGGTGACCAGTTTCTGAAGCTCTGCCTAAGCGTTGGAGGCAGCTGCTGCCCAAGCCTGACAGCAGCTCGTCGAGGCTGTCTTCACCGGGAGAAACGATTTCTACCCACCGTCCCGCACACACAGCCCTGGGCCCCCAGAGGCCTTGGCCAGGCCCCATGGATGGTGTCTACACAGCTGCCCCCATTCCCGGAGAAGCGCATGGGTGTGGATACCAGTCCACGGCTGGTGGGGGAACAGTGCCACTGCTCTGTGCTCCTGTATCCTCAGCGACATGGAAACTCACAGGAACCAGACAGAAGGAACCAGAAAGACCCAGGCTAGCATTTGTGTTCTCACGTTACTCTGGGGAAGGTATAAAACAAGACGAGGCATAAAACATGATGCGTCGAGGCTCGGTTTCCTTATCTGTCAAACAGGTGACAGGTGTCAAATAGGTGGTGATTTAATGAGCCGAGTAGCAAATACGTTTTTTTCTTCATTCTGGGTAGACGTGAGTCCCGAGGAAGTGCTTTGGATCAGTATGTCTCTGTATCAGTATACGTGTTCTTACTTGCGGCTTTTTAATTGATGAATTACAATAATACACGTAGTTTTCTGTCTCACTAAATGTAGGTTCCTCTGTCTCGTGTGGGCTTTCCTCGTTAAAAGGTGTTGGGTTTGACAGGTTTTGATTCTCCCCCTCCCTTCACCCCAAACTTGAACCGGGTAGGATTCCAGTAAGGAGCCTGCCCTGTTCACTCGGGAGTTTATTTTATGGCTGGCAGGTGATTGCAGGAACATGAGATGAAGCCCTAGGATAGTAAATAACGTGATTGTTTAAGATTAGCCTTCAAAAGAAGGCAGCCATAGTCCTGTGACAATTTAACCTTATAGTCAGGAAGTGCCATTAAGTTTGGTTAACAGTTCATGCTGCTGCTTATAAACTTCGAAGGCCTGGAGAACAGGAATTTAATTTGAAACCCGATTCTCTTTTGTTCACAAATGAATCACATCCATTTGGAAAGGAAGAGAATCATAACATTCCTGTTTTAGCTAGTCTCCCTTCACCAAAAAATGGGTGAAAACAAAACAAAAAAACACACTGTGGCAGTTTTTAGGTGATCTTTCCTCCCTGCATCTTGGATATTTCCTTCCAGAGAAAAGAAATGGCTTCTGCGTTTAATAATAACATCCTCCTCACCCCCTGCCAAAAAGGGTTCTAATTTCCAGACTGATAAAATCCTGTCCAGTTACTAATTTTGAACAGCTAAAACCTGTTGCAGCCCCAATCTGGGTTTTGCCGGTACATTAGAATGGCACCATATTTCCTTAAATCAAAGATGCATCCTGATTCTGGAGATGTTAACAAGCGTCTTAGACTTGGTGAAATACAGCACAAGAGTTTTCCTTTTTAAATTCTGAGTAAATAAAATATAGGAGACTTTCTTACCTCCCCCTAAAGGGCATAAATATTCTTTCTCAATGGAAAGAAATTTTTGTTTTAGAAAAAAATTAATTTTATTACATTTCCGAAATAATAGTATTGGTCCTCTTATATCCCTAAATCAGGGTTGGGACTCTGCAATATCTTGAGTTATTTATTTACTTTCTTAGTTCAAATCCCATATGATCTGGCTATGCTAAGACCCTTGTTTTTCAAATTTGGACTTTACACAAAGGCTATGTTATTCTAAGAGGAAACTGCTAAATTAAAAAAAATAATATACATTGTTCATTAAAAATTATATAAGATTGGGGCACCTAGGTGGCTCAATCAGTTAAGCATCTGACTCTTTTTTTTTTTTTTTTTTTGAAGATTTTATGTATTTATTTGACAGAGAGCATGATGACTCTTTTTTTTTTTTTTTTTGAAGATTTTATGTATTTATTTGACAGAGAGCGTAAGTAGGGGGAGCAGGAGACAGAGGCAGAGGGAGCAGACTCCCCACTAAATAGGGAGCCCAACATGGGGCTCGATTGCAGGACCTTGGGATCATGACCTGAGCTGAAGGCAGATGCCTAACCTACTGAGCCGTGCAGGTGCCCCACGACTGATTCTTGATTTCGGCTCAGGTCGTGATCTCAGGGTTTTGAAATCAAGCCCTGGCCGGGCCCTGCACTGAGTGTGAAGCCTGCTTGGGATTCTCTCTCCCTCTTCCTCTGCCCCTCCCCCAGTTTATGCACATGCATATTCTCTCACTCTCTCAAAAAAAAGTTATATAAGATTAAAATAGACCTGTATAGTTATTATAGCTAAGGAAATAGATAATTGCAGTAAGTTTGGGGAAATGATATTTTAATATTTGCAAAACTATATTAGGTGTATTGACTAATAATCAGATTTACATATTTCTCTTCTAAAATAGTGTTTTTTTTTTAATAATGTTGTTTTTTGATAGGTTATAATTCTCTCCTTCCGTCCAGCTCTTCTAATTTGTACTTTAATAGTCTTACATGTATCTGTTTTTTTCCAGATTACTATCGTGGATGCAAAACGGAGCATGAACATTGGGATATTTCTTAAGCAATTTAAGAAGTAAGGTTTTTTGCACCCATTTGCAACTTTAGTCACATCCATGCTGTCAGCATCAGTCTATGGGTGTGGCTGAGCTGAAAATTCAGCTTCTAATATGAGCGAAAGTCATTCTGCATACCTACATATCCTCCTTAGACACATGGTGTGATGAGTATGCAAGTGCCTGTCACTCTCTGCTGTTTCCCTGCATGAAAACATAACCTGGTGGCTTGAAGTACAGGCAGTTGCCTGAGGGGATCTGCTCAAGCCTGTCATGCCAGGGAATTTATAAATTCATCTGTAGTGTTGCCCCTCAGCAAAGGTTGGACTGGTTGGTTGGCAGTGGTTAAATGCCAGTATTCTAGGGGCACCTGGAGGGCTCAGTGGTTGAGCATCCGCCTATGTCTCTGCCTCTCTCTCTCTGTGTGTTTGTGTGTGTGTGTGTGTGTGTCTCTCTCTTTTTTTTTTTTTAAGATTACTTATTTATTGATGAGAGACATAGGCAGAGGGAGAAGCAGGCTCCTCGCAGGGAGCCCGATGTAGGACTCTATCCCAGAACCGAGATCACGCCCTGAGCCGAAGGCAGATGCTCAATCACTGAACCACCCAGGTGTCCTTCTCTCTGTGTCTCTCATGAATAAATCAATAAAATCTTTAAAAAAAAAAAAAGAAAAAGAAAAAGAAAAAGTGCCAGTATTCTAAAGTGGAAAGGAGAGGCTCCACAGGTTTCCACGTGACCACAGGGGATGGCTTTTCTTCTCCCAGTAAGACTCTCAGTGGTTGCTGTCACATTTAGCTTTTCTGGAATGCCCGAGGATGGGCTTCTGGGTAAAGGGGCCCCTGGGTGGTGTGTCAGGATCCCCGCTTCCCCTGGCAGTGGGGCTCCTGTGATCACTGACACAGCAGGTCACATCCCTCAGACTGGAAAGAAGGGCTGGGTGGAAAAAGGATAGAGGTGATTTGTTTTAATTTCTACTGACTTGTATTTCTTCGGCCCTCCAACAAACGTGAAATGGAATCTGATTATTGCCTCTTCAAGGTCTCCTCAGTCCATTGTAGAAGATATTCATCAAGGAAAGAGCGAGCATTATGGATCAGAGACATTGCGCGAATTTCTGAAGCTTCTGCCGGAGTCAGAGGAGGTAAGGAATTTGGCACATGAGTTTTAGATATTAGGAGTGTGATAAAAGCTGAATATTTTTCAGGGTGTCAGAACTCACATGGGAAGGTCACTCTGCTACCCAGAGCCAGAGTTTTCTCACATAAAAGTAAAAAGTGACCTAGCAGAGAGAACATTTGTTGCCGAGTTAGGGAGTCGATGCTTAAAACTGCACCTGTACCCTTGCTTGGGCAAATTTCCTAACTCCAGTGAACTTAGTTTCTGCGCCCTTGCAGCGAGGATGATGGTGCCTGCCTCACTGAATTGCCAGGATGCTGAAACCCTAGCCATGCATCGAACGTGGCTCTTGGCACATGAGACCTCAGTAAACTTTGGTTTCCCTTTTTTTTTTTTTTTTTAATTTTTTTTTAATTAATTTATTTATTTATGATAGTCACAGAGAGAGAGAGAGAGAGAGGCAGAGACACAGGCAGAGGGAGAAGCAGGCTCCATGCACCGGGAGCCTGATGTGGGATTCGATCCCGGGTCTCCAGGATCGCGCCCTGGGCCAAAGGCAGGCGCCAAACCGCTCTGCCACCCAGGGATCCCTGGTTTCCTTTTCCATCACCAGTGATGGGTTTTGCCTAAGCTGTACCCAGGTTATTTTATAAATATGTGTACTTTTTATACAAAAAAATGAGAGGGAACCACTTTTGAATAAAGATGCTCTAAAATTTTGGAGAGATAGGTAAACTGTTAATAAATATTGTCTCTGTAATTGACTGAAAGGTAAAATTGTTTTGATAGCAATGTAGTACCGCAATATAAAGTTATTGATCTTTTTTTTTTTTTTTTTTGGACTGAATTAACTAAACTGTTGAATGGTTAGGAGCTTCATAGAAAAAACAGAAACAAAAAAAACCAAACCAGAATGTTGCCTTTTTTTTTCTGAAGAAGGAGACCCTGAAAAAATTCAGTAAGAAATGACATGAATACCTGTGCTTACAAACATTTGAATAATGTAGACTCTTACAAAGTAAAAAGTCTAAGTTCTCCTTTTACCCATATTGCTGGTTCCTCTCTCCCCCATCCCACTCCTCTTCCCACACATAATTTATGGAATTTGATTTTAGTGCCATAAATGACAAGAGGAGTATATATCTGAACATTCTCTTCCACATCAATCAGTGATAAACTCACAGTGCCAGCTCAAGGGTCTTACTAGGTAACTGGGCGTCCTAGGTATATTTGATAATCTGAACCTCTCTCTGTGTCAGGTTTTCTGTTTGCAAATTAAGTGTAATTTACCTAAGCCAAGATTAACTACCAGCATTTATTAATGATAATAAAGGATCTTAAAGTCTTGAGAGAAAGGTACATCAAATTATAATTTACCCTGGATCTTAGATACTTAACAGTCTTTAGTCTTTTTTTTTTTTTTTTTCTAATGTAGAGAATGAGAGTTTCAAAAGTCTTTAATTAGGATAAATAGGGTTTAATTCATTGGAATTTTAAAAACATTGAGTGGTTCTCGAAACCTTATTCCTGCTTGGGCTTTTCTCATGCCCCTTCCTTAGGGCTTGCTCTGGTGCCCACTCCTGACTGCCCTCCTCTCTCCTTTAAGTGACGATCGGATGTGATTGTGATAATACGTGGGAGTGTGCTCCGAAAGGCTCTTAGAAATTTCTAACTGAACGGAGGTTAGGCGTGAGGGAGGCTGCCAGCTTCGTGCCATGAAGAGGTGGGCGATCAAATACGGTTTCCCTAACATCTTCCTTTCTAATTTTAAATTCAGAGCTGATTAGAGAAGGTGCAGGCTTCGGGAGACTCAGGGATATTTCAAAGCAACTTAGCTGTGGAGCCTCCCAGGTTTAAAAAAGCTCTGAGTTGTGTGTGTTGGGGGGGGGGGGGGGGGCGTAATTCAAAGAGGAGATGTCTCGGGGTGGGCAAGGTGACTAAACCCCCCCAGGCGCGCTGCCCAGAGTCCTGGGCCTGTCCCTGACCCCCCCCCCCCCCCCAGCCCGCGGCCTGCTGCGCTGGAACTGCCCCGGGATCAGGAACTGGCTCCCCCTCCGAACCAGGCCGCAGCTGCTTCTCCTGTCACCCTCCTGCCGGCGGGGTCATCTTCGCTCTGAATCTCCGACAAACTTGGTCACACTTCTTGTTTACATTACTGCCTCTTGGCTTCAGTTCACCACACCCTCCACACTCAGCTGGGAGCTTCCTTCAGCAGGAACACCCTGACAGGCCCAGCAGGCGCGCCCCTCCCTAAGCCGCCCAGCGGTGCTGGCAGACAGGCTGGGGGGCCCATGCCCTGGCCTTGCTCGAGCCCCGAGGGGCCCTTGGAACCCCCCCCCACAGGGGCCAGCCCCAGGGGCTTGGGGAGAGGGTGGAGCCTGGGGAAGAGGCCGAGGAGTCCAGGGCCCAGGGGGAGAGAGGTCCAGGAACGTGGCAGCAGTGTGTTAATACGTGCACAAGTGTCTGCGTAGCTCGTGTTGCTGAGCCTTGTGTAACATCCTGCGCTCACTTTTAGCACAAGAAGGGACTAAACATTTATCGAGGCTGTCCCCGTGTCCCAGGCACTGGGCAGGGCACAGTCCAGCCGAGCGAGAGGATGTGTCCCAGCGCGTGGCCCGTGGGAAGCCACCAAGTCGTCGCTCTGATGGTCTTGCGCCTCTTCTGCGCTGACTCCGTGCAGCGACAGCGCAGATGCTGGTCACTTTGCAGCCGGGAAACTGAGGCTCGCACGGCTTAGCTAGAAGTGCTCCAGGGTCGCATGGCCGGTGGGCCGGAGAGGGAGGTGGGCTTGCGCGTGACTCGTCTGACCCCAGAGCGGTTCGCTGGAGGAAGGAAGGGCAGAGGTTCTCCGAGCCCCGCCTCGCGCCGCCCCCCCGGCCTTGTCATCGCCCCTCGGGTGATCCCTAATCTTATCTGCGTGTTGGAAAAGGAGCGGAAACAGCCCTCTGCGGCCGCGCTCTCCGCTGACAAGCCGGCAGAAGGTTAATTTGTTTTCAGGATTTCTCCGCCCTGCACCACAGATCTTCTCTCTGGCCTGTTGGTTCACCTTGCCTTCTGCTCACGCTCACGGTGGCGCCTGCCTTCGCCCGGGGCGTGATCCTGGGGTCCCGGGATCGAGTCCTACCTCGGCCTCGGGCTCCCTGCATGGAGCCTGCTCCTCCCTCCGCCTGTGTCTCTGCCTCTCTCTCTCTGTCTCTCATGAATAAGTAAATAAAATCTTAAAAAAAAAAAAAAAAAAACTTGCAGAGGAAGAAGGTAGACCCAGAAATAAAAGCCCTGGGAATGGGTTCGTTGTCCTGAGTAAGTATTCCTGTCCCCAGAAAGGGGACAAGGAGGAGTCTGGAGTAGGAGCTGGGTGGATGGTGGAAGGGAGCCCGCACGCAGCCTGCGGGCCCTTCCCTCCGCTGGGGCCCGTGCCCCATCCCTGCATCGCTGTCAGGGACAACAGGCAGGGCTGGAAGGTGGTAGAAAATTTCTGTTCTCTCCGGCAACAGTTTGGTTGCCTCCTCTGACATTTTCATCAGCTCATCTCTACCTTCTTTGCTGACTCTGCCCCTGAGGGGAGAATGTTAGGGAAGAGGGCCCCCAGGGTCTTCTCTCGGGTGAGTCCACTGGTGGGAAATCTTGCTATTTCAAGGCCATGTGAGTGGAATTAGATGGGATGAAGGAAGTCTGCACTTTGGAATGTGTGAGGCTCCAGGAGCATGCTGCGTGCTATTAGGACAGAAACCGAGCACAGCCAGGTCATAATGAGAGTCACTTGGCTCAGCCAACAAAATTATGCCTAACAATGTTTGATAAATGCTTTTTGATGATGACGAGAATGCACAATAATTATAGGGTTTGTTCACCTCTCTCTTTTACCTCCCTACCACTGTGAAGGTACAGTAATCCCTCTTAATGAACATAAGTCTCATTTTGAAATGGAATTAAGAACTGTATACATGGCATTTAAATTAAATACTATCTTTCCATCACCATTCTCTTGAAATCCATAAACATTGTTAGCTCTTTATATAAGTGAAGGAGATTAATCATTGTTCAGTTACAGTTGAGCACATGTTTAATAGAAATATCTACCAAGTTTATTTAGCATGACCTAGTCTTATGCTTTAGACAGAAAATTGTGCTGTTATTTTCAGAAGCTTTGCACATGCTGCATAGATGGGTCTTATGAAAGGTACAACCTCACTCTGCCCCTGCCCATATATAGTGAATTGCTAAACTCTAGTTCACAAGGGATCAGGATTCATCCTATGGCTTTTTCAGTTCAGCAGCGAGGCACTGATTTGGGTTTAGCTAAACCAGAAATTCCATCTGCCCTTACATTGAGAATGGCTAAAAATGGTAAAAATCAGTTTGGGGCCCTAAAAGTAGAGGAAGTAATGCAATTCTATAAATGGTTATTTTCTGCCCATTTGGGTGAGGGGGGGACCTGTAGTCTTCAGCACCAGAGTTAAGTCTAGGGTGTGCATCTGCACTGTTAAATTTTGTATTTTCAGGTAGTTGACGTAGATACTTCCGTTGGAGAATCTTTGCAGATATTCCCTCCTCTCTGCTTCTGATTGTCATTTCCTGTCTTTCAAGACACTGAAAAGTCGTGTTATTTTTGTGGGCACCCGCCATGATCCAGGGGATGGAAGAGAGTACAGAGAGCATTGGAAAGTGGTCAGGGCTAACTGGCAGCAGTCAGCTGCAGAGATAAGCGGTCTGGTTGACTCATAGTCCCAAGATTCTGTTTACCATAAAGTATTTTTGTCAGAAGACCCTCTACTACGGCAGACGTAGAAAAGTTTCTGCCGTCGGGTTGGTCCAGGTTTCTGTGTGAGGAAGGCACTGACTTGCTCTGATGATGGCAGTTTGAGGACTTTCTCTTTGCTTCCATCCCCACCTGCTAGCTGTTTGGCTGTATTCCTGTGTCAGAAGTCTTTTGTTTTTCTTTGCTACGGTTGAAAGAATCCCTTTTAGTTGAGTTTAATTTTTTACAAGAGTAACGCATGATCATTGTAGACATTTTAGGAAATAAAAACGAGCAGCAGTAGAAAATAATAGTCCCTATAATCCTGTCACCTCGTTTAGGCGGGTCCTTCTAGTCTTTTCCCCACGCCTGTGGTGTGTGCATGGAGCGTGGACGGGACGGGGGCATAGTGGATGCTTCTTAAAAATTTCTAGAATGACACCTGACTGTCCATCCTGTTTTATTACCTGATCTTTTTCATAGGGGAAGTCTTGACATTAACCCCTCAGCTACTTAAGCCACCTCTTTCTCTCTTTCTCTTGCTGCTGGAGAGCCATGTGTACCCTCCTCAGCACACAGTAGCCCCTTCTTATAAAGCTGTTCTGTGTGTGTGGCGGGGGGACTTGGCCCCAGAAAGGTCTATTAGCCCTCACCCAGTCTGGAGTATTCTGTAGCCAAAATATTCTTTTATTTTAAAGATTTTATTTATTTATTCATGATAGTCTCTCTCTCTCTCTCACACACACACACACACACACACACACACACACACACACACACAGGCAGAGACAAGGCAGAGGGAGAAGCAGGCTCCATGCAGGGAGCCCGACGCGGGATTCGATCCCGGGTCTCCAGGATTGCGCCCTGGGCCAAAGGCAGGCGCCAAACCCCTGCGCCACCCAGGGATCCCCTGTAGCCAAAATATTCATTAGGGACCTAGAGGACCCAGTTATAATGACGACCCAGTCTCTTCTTTCTTCTCCCAGTGATCTCCCTTCCAGATTATAATTTACAGAAAATTTTCAACCTTAGGACTGACCCTTTAGTAACTTCCCTGAGGATTCCTGTGGCTCTGGTTCTTGGGATCGTTTACACTTAGACACATGATGCAGCACTTCTCCTTCTAATTTGTTTGGTTTCTCCTCATCCAACATAGTGGATGTGATGATTTCCTTTTCCATCTCTCCTTAGGTCTACGTTTTTATTAATTTGAATTTAGCACCGAAATCTTATTTTCTTACAGGAATTCTAAGATGAAATCTAAAATAATGTTACATTTTAATCACAAGTTATTTTCTTCTGTACCCTTTTTTCTGTTTGTCTTTTAGATAAAGAAATTAAAAACATTTAGTGGAGATGTGTCCAAGTTGTCCCTGGCGGACTCCTTTCTGCACTACCTGATTCAGGTGCCAAAGTAAGGATCATCTGTCACTGTTCTTTACAGAGCAAGGTTTTAAAATTAATGACATCAAATTCTACAGTTTTGCTTTTTATTTTCCAGCTATTCACTTCGGATTGAAGCCATGGTGCTAAAGAAGGAATTTTTACCTTCTTGTTCTTCTCTATACACAGACATAACAATTCTAAAAACTGCTACAAAAGGTATGTGAACACATGATGTTTGTTTGTTTGTTTTTTAAGATTTTATTTATTTATTCATGAGAGACGCAGAGAGAGAGAGAGACAGAGACACAGGCAGAGGGAGAAGCAGGCTCCATGCTGGGAGCCCCATGTGGGACTCGATCCTGGGACCCCAGGATCATACCTGGGCCTTTAAAGGCCGGCACTAAACTGCTGAGCCACCCAGGGATCCCTCACATGATGCTTCATGTAATTTGTTTTTATTAATTTTGGTGATAGCACTTTATTTTAGGTTTTATTCTTTTTAGTAAGCAGTCTTCTAATTTTTTTAAAGATTTTATTTATGTATTTATGTATGTATGTATGTATTTATTTATTTATAGAGCAAGAGCAAGCACAAGCGGGGGGGGGGGGAGCAGAGGGAGAGGGAGAAGCAGACTCTACCCTGAGCAGGGAGCCCAGTGTGGTGCTCAGTCCTGGGACCCTGGGATCATGACCTGAGCCAAAGTCAGCTGCTTAACCGACTGAGCCACCCGGGCTGCCCGCATTATACCCTTTAGAGCCATCCATGTTGTTACAAATGGCAAGATTTTATTCTTTCTGATGGCTGAATATTATTCCATTGTATGTATATACACTATATCTTCCTTATCCATCCATCTATTGATGGACACTTGGGTTGCTTCCATATTTTGGCTGTTGTAAATAATGCCCCAATAAATAAAGGGATGCATGTATCCCTTTGAGTTACTGTTTTCAGTCTTTGGAGTAAATAGTACTGGAATTACTAGATCATATGGTAGTTCTATTTTTCGTTTTTTGAGGCAACCTCCATACTATTTTCCACAGTGCCTACACCCGTTTGGTAGCAGTTTTTTTTTTTTTTTTTTTTTTAAGATTTTATTTATCTATTCATGAGAGACACAGAGGGAGAGGCCGAGACACAGGCAGAGGGAGAAGCAGGCTCCACGCAGGGAGCCCAACATGGGACTTGATCCCTGGTCTCCATGATCAGGCCCTGGGCTGAAGGCGGTGCTAAACTGCTGAGCCACCGGGGCTGCCCCGGTAGCAGTTTGTTTTAAAAAACTATTCAGTTGAAATGAGAAATGCAAAGTCCTAATTCTGATACACCATAAAAAGGAAAATAAGATATTACCTGGAATAACAATTAAGGTTTATTGCCATTTACTTTCCTCCCTGATTAATTGACCAATTAATTAATTAGCATATTCTTCTCTCATAAAAGATTTCTTTCATCCCAAGCTTTAGAGTAAACCCCTGGTTGCAGCTGGCCCCTGTTGTTCTCCTAGGTCAGTTTTCTGTGTGTGTGCAGTGTGTGTAGTATATGTGAGTGTGCTCCAAGCCCGGGCACTTAGGCCAGCCGCACGCTGCCTCCCATCCTCTGGCTTCTGGTGCCTAGGACCTCCTTTTCCAGAAGCATACCTCCTTTCCTCCTGACTCCTTCTGGACATCTCCAGTGTGACTTTTCTGCAGGTACCTAGTGGTTCTGCTCTGTGTCTTCTCCCACCTGATTCCTCTTACTACTCTAACACCTTATGGGCTATTTACATTTGAGAGGGGCAAGGGGTCATTCTCATTTCTTTGCCAACTTGCTTACCGAGCTTGGGTAGACTCCTTGCGGTTGCTCTCCTGTCTCACTCCATAGTGATGAAGTTTTACCCTCTGGCATTTATGGCACTGAGCAAACAGGCCAAGTACATGTGTGGGCACTCCTCATCTCCAAGGCAGATATCTGGGGCTCCCTAACCCTCACATTTTCCAGTGTGTTCAGTGCCAGCCTGAGTTCCTCTGGGTGGTTTTCTGGATTTCTAGTCATTATAGAACTGTTGATTCCTATTCAGTTTTCCTGTTTAATTGCTCTGGCCTGTGTGGAGATAAAGTTTGCTCTTCAGCCCATCGTATTTTCTTCAGTTTAGAGAGGAGACTAAGAATTAAGGGCAGTTTTTCTTCTTGCAATAGGGAGGCCTTTTAAAATTTCTTCTGTACACACCAGGGCTATTGCAGCCACTTTGGAAGGGCTGTTCCTCTCGTTCACAACGAGATGGAATAGTTTTCATATTGAGCCATGCAAATTTGCGGGCATGGTGGAAACGTTTCTTATCTGGTTAACCTTCAAATACTGGCTTTCTTAGATAACATAATGCAGGCAGTGATCCAAGTATACTTTTTTGAAAGTAATACCACACTTAATGGAGCATATAAAAAATTCATAGGTGACTTTTTATTATCTATGTATACTGTTATTTTAATAATCACCAAACTTAGCTTTTTAAATACCTTAACAATTTTTAATATTGTTAATTTGCATACATGTGTGTACAAAAGCTTCTGTGTTTAAAGAACTAGTTTATGGGACGCCTGGGTGGCTCAGCAGTTGAGTGTCTGCCTTCAGCTCGGGGTGTGATCCTGGAGTCCTGGGATCAAGTCACACATCGGGCTCCTTGCATGGGGCCTGCTTCTCTCTCTGCCTGTGTCTCTGCCTCTCCCTGTGTCTCTCATGAATAAATAAATAAAGTCTTAAAAAAAAAAAAAACTAGTTTACAGATATATTACACTGATAAGCTCTTTTATAATCTTTAAGTCAATCCAAATGAAATGTATAGTTTTGAATAAAATAGACTCTCTGGGTGCCTGGCCCCTAAGGGTTATAGTGCTTTGCAAGTTATTTACATGTCATCCCAGCCTGTTTATTTTTTATCTCCTCATAGCTCGTGGACTAAGCAAAATGTTGCTCTCTGTTAGTTTTCATATTCTGTAAATATAATCTCAAAGGCTGGTGGATATGAAGGGAAAAAGTATTGCTGAGAAAAAGGTTGCTCCTATAACGACAGTGTGCTGCTTTTCATAAGGCCTTTGCGCTTTCCACTACTTGAAAAATCTTGTTGAAGTATTTTATGATGTTGAAATATCTCATAGATATTTGATTCTCAGTTAAACACTAGGCCATGGATTACCAGTAGCAAATGGTATGTTAGATACACCACAGACTGTGCTGCTTGATTTGCTTTTTTCCAGTGTTTATACACAGTGTGGGTCAGAGCTTGCTTCAGGCCCGCTTGAACTCGGGTAGGGTGGCTGTCTTTGTGCATTTAAGCTGAAGGGACTGTGGCGTGTTCTTTTTTGACAGAACTGATGTCATGTGAGGAGCTACATTCAATATTACACTTGGTGCTACAGGCAGGCAATATCATGAATGCAGTAAGTAAAATTCCAAAAAATTAAAATACTGTGTTTTATTTGTCCATCCGAAGGTATACGTATATATTTTTTTCTTTTGATTTGTCTTCTTTAGGGAGGGTATGCTGGCAATGCAGTAGGATTTAAACTGTCTTCTTTGCTCAAATTGGCAGACACAAAAGCAAACAAACCTGGGATGAATCTTCTGCACTTTGTTGCACAGGTAGGAAGTGATGAGTTCAGAGAGACAATGAATACGAATCCTCCCTGGAGGTGGGGAGGTTTTTCCCAGGTATTAAGGTGGCATCACACAGGAAAGGACATAGTGGGCTCCAAGAAGGTTCTGTTTGCAAAAGCTCTCTGCAGATTCCTCAGCTGAGCTGTGCCTAGGGTTGTAGGTTAGGAGGGAAGTGGAGGGGTTGGGGGAGGCCGGGGTCAGGGTTGGTGAAGCCCGATTATGAAGGATTAACATCCTAAACACCTAGGAATTTGGGTTCATGCTTTAGCAATGGTGAGCCAGTGGACGTTTATGCATAGAATAATGGCATGCCCAGGTTGGCTTTGTTTTTAGGAAAATAAGGTGGTATGGAGGATGGGCTGGAGTGGAGAGAGAAACTAGAAATGGGACACCTTTTGGCCAAAGTTGGCTCTGATCGTTTGGCGAGAGCTGAGAATCAGTCATGGCCACAGGGATGGAGAGCAGATGCCTGGGTGTTGAGACCTTCCCGGGGTTGGGTTGACTAGGTTTGTGACCAGTTATGTGTAGGGAGGGAGGGAGCCAGAGCAAGGAAAAAGATCACTTGCATTTGTTTCCCTTTGTGAACCGTGAGTGAGTGTGCCTTGCCACAAGCACAGGGTTCGCACCCCGTCCATCACCTCCATCTCTGACTGGGTCTTTGTGAGACCAAAACAATCAGTTACAGGGTGAAAACTCAGTTATCGACAGTCATCTGTGTCTGTCGTTAAATTATCTCAAATTACGAACTGTGCTGATTTGTTTTTCCTTCATTGGATCACCTTTGTTGTTTTGACAGCAGTCACGCAGATCTAGCTTTTAAGCTGGGGAGGAAGCCGGGCTTGTTTCTAGTGTGAGCTTCAGAGCAGGACAGAACTAGGATTCTGACTTGCCCTTTATTAGCTGTAATTCCTCAGACAAGTGACTTACACGCTAAGACCCTCAATTTCTTCATCTAATCATGGGGCTAGTGATACTTCAAAACAGGTACCAAGAAGGCTGAGGGGGCGATTCCATAAAGTGCTTGCTTCAGTGTTGGGCACACAGTGTTGGGCTCTGCATAAATAATACACACAGTTACCACTCCATTCCTCAGAAGACAGAGGACATGTTGAACTCAGGACGAATTTAAAAGTTAGCTTTCAGGGCATTAAAACCAGAAAATGTGTTCCTTAGCCTGTGTGCCTTGCCAGTAGTCTGGTGGTCCTTTTAGATCCATTTATCCAGGGGCTCCATGTACCTTGGTCCTTCCCCGTCGGGGGACGTTTCCACAGTTGGAGATTGCACCCTTCCTTGTATCCCCTGAACTGGTAAAGAATCCACAAACACTTCCATGGCTTGTGCACCTTCTGATTAACTCAGTTTGCAAACTGGTTTAGCAGCTGAAAGCATCTCGGTCATTTAAAGGCATACTCATCGGTATGGGTGGTATTTAAGCAGGATATATTGGATTCTCTTCGAAACAATGGGCCCTGCTAAGCCACCACCCACTTCCATTGAGTATGTGTGCACGTGGAATTGTATTTCACGTTGGGATTGATTGTTCTGGGACGTTAAATCTACTTTGAGAGTAGGGGAGATCTGGTAAATCTTACTAAGAATATCATAGTTCATGTTCCAGTGAATTGCTTTAAGTACATCAAGCATTAAAAACAAGAACTTTAGGGTTCCTTTAAGCCTCGGGATAATTGTTTCCTTCCAATTTTATACATATAGTGAGAGAAAACTCTTGCTTTTTTTTCCAGGAAGCCCAAAAGAAAGATGCTGTTCTTCTAAACTTTTCCGAAAAATTGCATCACGTTCAGGAGGCTGCTAGGTGAGCAAAGAAGACTGGAAATCAATGCTGAGAATTCAGTTTTGGCTTTTTAAAACTACTTTTTAGATTTATTTATTTGAAAGAGAGAGAGTGAGCGCGAGCAGGGGCTGGGGGGAGACAGAGGGCGAAGCTGACTCCCCACTGAGCAGGGAGCCTGATGCAGGGCTCCATCCCAGGACCCTGGGGTCATGACCTGAGCTAAAGGTAGGTGCTTAACCCACCGAGCCACCCAGGTGCTCCTAAACTACTTTTGAATGAAAACTGGTGACTATTTTATAACTTTATGATATTTTATAACTTTAAAAAGTTTTGTCTTGTTGAATTTTCAGACCTTCCTTTTGTTTGCTTACAGAGGTGTGTGTGCACCTTTGGAATTTGGGGGTTTTGAAAAATTAATCTTTATTTTTCATCTAAAAAACATATTGCAGTCTTTTCTAATGAATATCATCAGTGTAAAAACAGTATGGATTAAGAACTTCAAATCCCTTCACACCCAAAAGATAGAACTCAAACAAACATAGCCAATTACCTTGGGAGTTGGTATATACCAGTCAAACTTCCAGGGCCATTTCCTTGTAGAATCTAACATGGTACATTTATTTTCTATTGCACTAGAAGAAGTTGGAACCATATCAAGGGTTATGAAAGGATTTAGTTTTAAATTAGTCACTCAACCTTACAGAGAAAGTATCTACCAAACATAAGCTGTGTTTACATCACCTTAATTTGCTTCTGATCCCAGTATAGATGTGTATTTTAACGTAGCTAAAATCTGTGTATAGGAGCTATTTTTGAGTTCTCTGTTTTTAAATTTACAAAACATACCCATGTATCCAATGGTACATGTTTGATAACCAGCTTTTACTGAAAGAAATCCTGATTTGTAGCATTTGCTGAGTTCCGTGGTGTAAATACTGCTACCATGGCAGATTTGAAGCTACCAGTGTGGCCTCACTGAGGGAGGAGTCAGGAGAGGCGCCCACACCCACGGTGGCCTCTTGCGAACTGGCTGCGATGCACCACTTCAAGTTGTGCATTTGCTCTCTGAGTGACTATATCCAGTTAGGATAGCTGTGAACCCTATGCATAGATACATGAACGATAGTTTTTCTTTCAAGCTAAGCCCTGTCATAGGCCACTGTCTCAGTATTATTGACTGTGAGCATCTAGGCACAGATGACATGTCTTTCCCAAAGTGACATTATCAGTCCAAAGTTGTGAATAGCTCATAGTTCATGTTTACAGATTTTCAGATTACACCCCCTCCAACCCCAGTGAATGAGCATCATTTATAAGATATAAGCTATTCTGGTTTTAAATTTTTAAAAGAAATTTGTGCAGGAATATTTTTTCCTCCAACTAGTATAGAAATGTTACTAAGAGGTATATATAGAGAAATAACCTTTATATTTTTGAGCTGACACTTCTGATAAGAGTTAGATGGAGAAGTTTAGCTAGATACTGTCTTAGAAAAAACTTTGTAAAGTTTATTTGAAATGGAAGGTGAAGTACAAACAGATCATAGGTGGGTGCCAGTGGCCAATGAAGGTAGGAAACTATTGCATAAAGAAAAGTTAGAATTCACAATGGAAGTATGAAAGCATCCTAGTTTGTGAGTTTGCTAAGTGAATTCCACCTGGATTTTACGTTTCACCTGTTCACTTTACCAGATGGCAGAAACATCGCTCGTGCTCTCCTAGTCCTGATTTGACAGAAGTAACAAAAGCTTTGCAATCAGTCCCGCCATTTCTTTGCAGAACTGTTAGCCACCTGTTAGTTCTCTCTGAAATACCCACAGTCACTCTGGCTCTTGGTGGCAACATGACATCTGTTTAGTATCTCCTTGTTGCCCTTGATGTGTACACTGCCTTACTGGGCTTGAGTCGGAGCTTTTTGTATTTGTGCCAGAGAAAAGTGGAAGTATCTGAGTTCTGTTTCTGTTTTTTTATGCTGCTTGCATAAAGGTGTTCAGACCAACTTTATGAACAGCTCTACGAGTCTCATGGTTTTGTTATCTCACCAACAAGGACAAAGTTATAGCCTTCTGTCTTTGAACCAATGTGTCTCAAGGAAGAAATGGACTCTTAAAAAAACAGGCGGAAACTCTAAATACAGGAGTGGTAAATGTCATCGTGACCCCTCTGCCCTCTGCTTCTAGGTTTGACCAGCAGTTGGTCTTGTTTACTGTCCCATGACACATGGCTTCCCTGTGGCAACTGCCCACTCTCCCCTTTCTTCTTTCAGATTATCTCTGGATAACACAGAGGCCGAGCTGCACTCGCTCTTTATCAGGACCAGATCTCTGAGGGAAAACATTCAGCGGGATGGTGAACTTTGTCAGCAGATGGAAGATTTCCTTCAGGTTTGTGGGTGATTCGAGTCCACCTGTCTCGATCTGGCTTCCAGCAGCACCTGCCGGGGCTGGTAAAATCTGTCTGCATGGCTTTGGGGAAGTAGCAGGTTCCCATTCCTATTCTTCCCCCCTGAGTCAGTAAAAGGAACTTCGTGTTTCA
The DNA here is from genome assembly GCF_048418805.1 of Vulpes vulpes. Classification (NCBI taxonomy): domain Eukaryota; kingdom Metazoa; phylum Chordata; class Mammalia; order Carnivora; family Canidae; genus Vulpes; species Vulpes vulpes. Next base: position 88,342,563 of record NC_132789.1, read on the forward strand.
GTGCCCATCCTTTGCTGGGTTGGTTTCCTAGCAGGGGATGCTGAATGTGCTTTGAACCTAAGGCGTTGGTTGCGGGCTGGCCTCCGTTTATCCCGCTTGATTTACATCATCACACCACGCACGCCATAGTGCATTGGTATCAGCGTACCTTGCTAGCACTTGGCAGCTTGTGCCCGGCAACTCACGTTTTGCTTCTCAACCATGGTGTGGGAGTTTCTGCCTCCTAATCAAACTTCTGGACAACAGAACAAAGTTCTACAGAAACTGTAGACACCTGAGAACTTGGGCTGTTGTTCCTTCACTTGTTTTTATTGAAGAAACAAGCTCCGTTTTGGCATGTTTTATAATGAGAGCGGGAGCACACATGATAGCTGTGCCTATCAACACGCCAAATACATCAGCCCCACAGGGTGTGTCAGGAGCTGCTCTGAATAACATCAACAAAAACCAGCAGAGTGGACATGTTTGTGACAGCTCACTGTGACTCACTAATCACATAGTCTGACATACTTCTTTTATCTTCCTTATTTAAAAAAAAAAAAGTGGCGGTTTTTCATGCCTTCAATCTTAGGGAAGTGGTGTGCTACCTTAAATATCAGTGCTTGGAGCCTTGGAAGGTGGAGTTTGCATGGAAGGGCTGCCCTTGGTGCCAGGAACAGTGTGCTCCAGATGTTGTACCAACCTAAGCTCTTGCTTGTTTTACGTGTAATTAAGCTACCGCAAAAATTGTAAGGTTCAGCTCCCATCAGCAAACATTTCATTTGGCTCTGCTGGGAGTTTATTTTTATTATTAAACATGTGTTCTGCATTTTCTTTCAAATATAACCAAACAAATATTCTCTTTAAAATGCATAGATTTCTCTCACTTTGAGAGAAAGTACCTAGCAGTAGGTAAGAAAGTACGCAGCAGTAAGCACATGCCGACAAACGAGGGAAAGTCAGAAACTGAGGGAGAAGGCACATCCCACAGTGAGCTGAGAATTCTGGATGTCTCCCTCCCTGGCTCCTAAATGAAATGTTAATATTTTATGCTACGTAGTAGTACAGAAAGGCTTGTGATGAAAAACGGCTCTGTCTCAGCTGCTCTTTAAAGGCAACCTTGTTTTGTTTTTTTTTTTATTTTTTATTTATGATAGTCACACAGAGAGAGAGAGAGAGGCAGAGACACAGGCAGAGGGAGAAGCAGGCTCCATGCACCGGGAGCCTGACATGGGATTCAATTCCGGGTCTCCAGGATCGCGCCCTGGGCCAAAGGCAGGCGCCAAACCGCTGCGCCACCCAGGGGTCCCAAGGCAACCTTGTTTTAACTCTAAATGCTTCTTTCTAGTACTCATTTGTATCTGTATAAATAGAATGTTCCCACACACTATTTTTCTTTTTTTATGTTCAATTGCTTTTAAAATAGAGGGAGGAGGTATAATTTTGAAGGTAGGGTAGGGTCAGTACATGCAGGGCTCTGAATGCCAATCTGAAAACTTTGAACTTTGTGCTCTTAGCCAATGGGGAACATTGAAGTTTCTTGAACAGAAAAAAAAAAAAAAAAAGTTAAGAACACAGTTTCAGGGTTTTGACCCTCTGGGCAAGAAGCAACGAATAAATTGGTTTGGAACGTGGGTCTGGAGCAGGCAAGTTAGAAAGTTGAATTTGCTAGGACAACTGCTCATCTCTTGTCGATCACACTTGGCCAGTGTAGTTTAGGACACAGTCAGGAGACTGTGTAGAAAACTAACTCTCGGCCAAAAAACCCTCTGAGCTTGGTGATTGTTCACACACATATTCGGAATGTTTCTCTTTCCCAAGTCCTAAGGGCGACAGCAGTGCATGTGAGTTTTTCCTTCCTGGTTCTCTCTCGATCCCCACCGGATCTAGTGATGAGCCACAGGAGGCGGAGCTTAAGCTCCCATGTAGATTCTTGTCAAGAGTCCTATTTTTCTGCAGTTGAGTTATTTTTGGCTGGAATCCACCTTTCCCCCTGTGGAAGAATGACAGGGAAAGATTTATCCTTTCATTAATACCCTTCTCTCCGTAAAGAATAATAGAGCATGAATGCACACACTGCCTTGGGCTACTGACTCAGATGGTTACTTTCTCTGGTATTCAGTTTCCTCAGTGGTTTGGGTTTCTTACTACCTCTTGAATGTATTTGGTGTAAGAAAAGGACTTTTAAGGGGGAAAATCTGTTGGGGTGGGTGGGAGGTCATGAGTCATCTCAGAGTTGCTCTTCACTCTTCAAGTATGGCTTAGCAGCAGTTCCACTCCTTGAGGGTGGGCAGTTTGTATCTTCACATTTCCGACACCTGCCCCTCCACTCAAAGGAAGTTTCTCAAATATAAGACTTTTTAAAAACATGGTAAGTGTGATTTATAAAGTTATATGCCTTGTGCGTTCCTTCTTCACGTAAGCCTTGTTGCCCAGTAAAACAGAAAGATGTGAGTGTAATCCCAAATACTCAGTCTCCTTGGGACTGTGGCTCCTCTAAGGAGCTGCTACCTCCTTTCAGCGTAAATGTCACGCGCTGCTGTCAGGGAAGGGTGCTTGTGCACCTGATAGATCCCATCCTGAAAAAGGCTGGGCGCTCACTGGAAGAAAGCAAACCTCTTTCATTTATCTTTCATCGTGGTGGCGGTACCTGAATCTAATTTATTTTTTTTAAGATTTTATTTATTAGAGAGCATGAGCAGGGGGAGATGCAGAGGGAGAGGCAGACATCCTGCTGAGCGGGGAGCGCAATGCAGGGTTCGATCCCAGGACCCCAGGATCACGACCTGGGCTACCCAGGCATCCCTGATGCCAGAATCTGGAGGCACCAGAGACTCTGTTCTGGAAGGATTAGGAGAAAGTGAAGATGTGAAGAGGATGGGTTTGTGTAGGGCAGTGGTTATTAACCACGAAGACTCTTCAGAATCTCCTGGGGAGTTGTAACAAAATGTTAGTGGTAGTTAACACAGCAGAAGTCCTGAATCGAATGGGTGGGGTGCAAGCATGGACTGTCGACTGTGCTTCTGAGCTAACCGGAATAAACACCACGGTTAAGAAGCCTTGACTGGGGAGTTTGTCTGGGCAAGGGGGCCTCCGGTCCATGGAGGTGACACTGACCCTAATACAGATCATTTGAGATTAGATTTAAACTCCCTTTCAGGTACCTGGGTGGCTCAGTGGTTAAGCATCTGCCTTCAGCTCAGGTTGTGATCCTCAGGTCCCGGGATTGAGTCCCGCATTGGGCTCCCCATGGGGAACCTGCTTCTCCCTCTGCCTGTGTCTCTGCCTCTCTCTCTCTCTCTCTCTCCATCAGTACAAGAGACTTCTGACACCCTGAACTCAACCCTTGGCCAGTATAAGATTTATTTATTTATTTATTTATTTATTTATTTATTTATTTATTTATTTATTATAAACAAACATTTATATTTGTATATTTATATTTGTATATATGTTTTATAAGTAAACATTTATTTATTAATAAACATTTTCCTTTTGGCTCTGAGGGCGCTGGACTTGCCATAAGCCTTCCGTTTGCCGAAGCCCGGAGTTGAACCCAGGGGCACGGGCTCCCTGGGCTCCGGCGGGCGCAGACGCCGCCTCGGCTGCCGTTGGCTCCAGCGTGTGCTGGTCTGTTTTCCCGCAGTTTGCCTTGGAAAAGCTGACGGAACTAGAGCACTGGAAGCAGGAGCTCCAGGACGAGGCCCACACCCTTATAGATTTCTTCTGCGAAGACCAAGAAACCATGAAACTGGACGAGTGCCTTCAGATCTTTCGAGACTTCTGTGTCAAATTCAACAAAGCAGTTAAGGTATGGCTGCCGGCGTGGCCGTGCTCCCCGAGCTGGGTGGATTTTTATTTTCCCTCTTCCAGACCCAGCTCGCTGCCCTTGGCGGAAAGATGGTTCAGCGTTTCCAGGGTGTCAGGAAAGTGGTGCGGGCAGCAGCCGCCGCCAGGCTCCAGGCAAGCGGCCCTGGCACCCCAGGCCCGGGCGCCTCCATCGCCGGAGCCCAGCCCTGGCCTCCTCGGCCTCCTCGGCCGCCGGGCCGCTGCCACCGACACTTGCTCCGATGGCCTGGCAGCACTGTGCCCGGAAAGGTCATTTATGGGGCAGCCCTGACACACATTCCTTCGAAGGTCCTGGGTGTCTTCCTCGCCCCCCCTCCCCGGGCAAGAACGTGCTCTCCTAGGGAGTGCTTGCTCGCGGTGGGAGGATCGGAGGGCCTCCTCTCCCCTGTTTCAGGCACCATGGCCATTGCCAGACGGTTGGCCAGAGCCGGCTTCGAAATTCTCAAGTAGTCAGGAGTCTGCTGCCGTCTGAGCAGCACCGCTGCATTCCTTGCCCTCAGCGTCCGGTTCCAGTAATCTCTGAGTTCAGTAGAGGAGCCAGAGGAGGCTGGGTTGCTTGGCTTTGCAATTGCAACTTCCATCTGTCAGTTGAAAACAAAAACAACATCCCTCCACTTCAGACCGTGATGAGGAACTAAATACTTGGGCGTTAGACCTCTCCCTGTATTTAAATGCAGGTTTGTCTGCAGCTGAATTCCTTTGAGGGACTGATTTCCCTCCAGCCCTGAGTAGGCCAGAGTGACTTGAGTTCTCAACCCCTCCTTCTCTCTCCCGCTGAGAGAAGGAGGCTAAGCCTGTGGCCACGTTTCCTCTCCCTTGTCCAAGCAGTGAGCTCAGCAGTGGGAGGTGATAGTGGGTGGTGGAGGCCAAATTGGCTTTTTCTGAGTTTCTTAGTCCCTGTCAGAATGCTGCAGACCAAGGGGCCACCTGTGTGGTTCTCTCACCCACCTGTCCTGAGCACCAGGAGCTGGCCCTGCCCCGACTCCAGGCAGCCTTGGAGGAGAGGGCCTGGGGGGACCTGGGACACTGGAGAGGCCGGGCCAGAACTGCAGGAGGGGCCACGCATCCCCAGCCAGAGCGTCACAGAAACATGGAAGGGAAATCCACCATTTGAGAAAATTGATTTTCAAGTAAAAAGTGCTGTCAATGACAGATTTGGGTTGGGAGAGCCACACATCTAGGAGACGTCTATATTTTTTTAAGATTTTATTTATTTATTCATGAGAGACACAGGCAGAGGGAGAGGCAGGCTCCATGCAGGGAGCCAGATGTGGGACTCGATCCCCAGTCTCCAGGATCACACCCAGGGCTGAAGGCGGTGCTAAACCGCTGAGTCACTTGGGCTGCCTGACAAATATATATTTTATAAAATATGTTTTACTTCTTTATGTAAGGGAAAGCACGAGCAGGGGGAAGGGCCGAGGGAGAAAGAGAAGCAGACTCACTGCCGAGTGGGGAGCCCGATGTGGGGCTCGATCCCAGGACCCTGAGATCATGACCTGAGCCAAAGGCCAACGCTTAACTGACTGAGCCACTCAAGGCGCCCCACAAATATAGTTAAAGTGCACAGCCGGGTGGTGAAGTGTGCTTTACGATGTGCATTTGTTCTGGTTTGGTTTTGTTGGGGCAGGGCTGGGCACTTGGAGCAGGGTGGAGGGTGGTGGAAGGCTTTGTAAAGCACATCCTCTTGTCTGGTTGTAGGAAGGGGGTGGGGCATGAGGGCAGAGCCACCCTGGCACCTCTGGTGTTGCCTTACCAGGGAGTGTTCAGAGAACAGATTTGAAAGGCATCTCTTAGTAGCCTGGGTGTACTTTGACGCATTCAGATCGTGGTTAAGCACAATGTGCTGCACGTGCGTGCACCTGTGTAGGCGTCCTCTGCACAGATGCAGCTGGGAGGTATGATCTCAGGCTCCTCCTGTTTTCTCTCTGCCATCGATTTGGTAGCCCTTTCCCGGAAGTCCTTTCTGTCTCGCCCGCTTAGAAGCCATGCTGGGTTCCTTTGGAGTCGAGGGGCTGGCATGTGTGGAATCACAGTGCCTTGGCTGCCGAGCTGGAAATTGGGCCCAGGGATCTGATGATAGCTGTAGACGGGCTGGTGGGCTGGTGGGGTCCGCAGCCAGCTTGGGGAGAACTAGCCCTCGCCACACCCTCCTGCCTGCAAACCGACAGCATCTCTCTTGGTGACGCTTAGGAGCCAGGTGCCCCCCATGCACGTAGCTCTCGCTGGGTCTTAAGGCAGGTGGCTGTGGAATTGCACGCAGGTCCCTTGTGTCTCATGTGTCTTCGGGCTTCTCTCCACTCCTCCCTCAGGACAACCACGACCGGGCTGTGCAGGAGCTGAGGCGGCTGCAGCGGCTGAAGGAGCTGGAGCAGAAGCGTCGCTCCTGGGCGGCTGGGGAGCTTGGGGGATTTTGCCGGAGCAGCAGTGAGAATGACGTGGAACAGCTGACCAAGAAGGGCACGGAGGACCTGCCCCCCTTCCTGCAACCCAGGCCTGTCAGCCCTTCGTACCGACCTCCTAACACCCGCCGTTCCCGCCTTTCCCTGGGTGCTTTCGCTGACCGGGAGCTGCTGACCTTCCTGGAAAGTTCCACCGGCAGCCCTGAGGAGCCCAGCAAGTCCAACAGCTTGCCCCGGAACAGTCCTCGGCAGGCCCGGCCCACGCTGGCCTGGATGGAGCCTGGGGACCCAAAGGCCCAGGACCCCGGCCAGGCACATAGACCTCAGGCCTCAGGAGGCCGAAAGGAGGACCCCGAGCCGCCCTCATCACCTTGCCAGAGCCAGCTGTCCGCCCTCCGGCCTGAGGACCCTACGCCCGCCTTCCCCCGAGTTCGGCGCAGTGGGGTGAGCATCCTTCGAAAGAGGAATAGCGAGCCCGTGGGCCTGAGCCCGGCCCGGTCCCCTCCGCTCTCGCCGTTGGCTCTGGGGATTAAGGAGCACGAGCTGGTGACAGGGCTGGCTCAGTTCGACCTGCAGGGACCCAAGGGCCCAGAGGAGGTGCCCAGGTTGACCGCGAATGACCTCAGCTCCAGGGCGCCCGTGTCTCCGGGGGATGGGAGCGAGCCGTCGTCGCTCAGTGCCAGCCACAGCGGCCTGAGGCCTGTGGGCACAGGTGCCCCGGGTGGCCTCGGCCCAGCCCTGGACGGGGAGGGGGACCCGGCTGCCCCCGACGAACCCAGTGGCAAGGCTCTAGCATCTGTGGGCAGCAGCGACCCTGAGAGCAAAGACCCGGGGCCTGTGTTCTACATCTCGGACGCCACCGACTGCTCGCTGACCCTGGACTGCTCGGAGCCGGGGGAGGCGGGCGGGGGGGACGGCTCCCTGTCCTCGGGGGCCGGGGAGCCAGGCAGCCAGGTCTCCTCTCACCCCACCTCCAGCCCCGTCGGGGAGGCCCCGGCTCCAGGGCCCGAGGAGAGCCCCCCCGCCCGCAGGGACAGCCTCCCCGGGGACAGGCCCGCCAAGGCGAAGGATGCGGCGGCCGCCAAGAGGAGCTCGGTCAGGGAAGCGCCCCAGGGCGCCCCCAAGGCCAGCCCTGCCCGGCGCAGCCAGCCGGCGGCCCCCAAGGCGGTGCGCACCCTGACGGCCTCGGAGAGCGAGAGCATGCGCAAGGTCGTGCCCATCTCCAGGGCCGGCCGCGCCCCCGGGCCCGCGGGCTGGAGGCGGCCCCCGCGGGAGGCGCCCGGCGGCCGGGGGCCCTCGGACGAGTCTCCGCGGGCCTCGGCGGGGGCCGGGGCGGGGGCGGGGAGGGAGCCCCCCCTGCAGCCGCGGGGCTCGCTCAGGAAGCCCAGCGCCAAGCCCCTGCGGAACGTCCCCAGGCAGAAGCCCGAGGAGAACAAGATGTGCCGCTCCGGCCCGCAGGGCCCCGACGGCCCCGGCCCCAGCCCCAGCCCCAGCCCCGAGGAGGAGCCCCCGGCCCCGCCCGCCCCCAGCGCGCCCCGCGCCCCGCCGCCCGTGCCCAGCTTCGCCCGCAACACGGTGGCCTCCTCGTCCCGCTCGCTGCGCGCCGACCCCCCGCCCGGGGCCCGAGCGCCCGGCGTCTCCCGGGCGTCGTCCCAGCGGCAGCCGAGGCCGAAGGGCGGCCCCGAGGAGGCGGCCCCCAGGGACGGCGGCGCCCTGCGGAGGGCCAGCAGCGCCCGGGCCCCCAGGAGGTGGCCGGAGGCGGGGGCGGGGGCGGGGGCCGAGGCCCCTCCGAGGGCCCGGGCGCCGGGGGACCGCGGGGACCGCGCCTCCCTGCGGCTGAAGCCCCCGGAGCGGGCCGCGCTGGGGAGGATGCTCGAGCCCCTGCGCAAGTGACGGCGCCTGCTGCGGAGGGTGCAGCCGCCGAGGCCCGGGGACCCCTCCCGGTGCAGGGACCCCCCTCGCGTGCACGGGGGAGATGCTGTTCTTACCCACGGAGTAGAAAGGAAAGAAAATCCCGGCCAGTTTTTATACGTCAGACTTTATTTTTTAATATCGCAAAAGTATTTTAGTTCCTTTTGCAGAATGCAATGCCTCCTAGGGGAAGAAGCAAACAAACAAACAAAAAAAGACAAAACCCTCAATATGAAGACCTGATTCTCCCGCGTCCCCGGGCCTGGGGGTTCCGCGTCCCGCTCGCCGTCCGCTGCTGCCAACCGGACTCTCCGCAAGCCCCGGGGTCGGGGTTGGCACCGCCTCCCTGAAGGCGCTCGCCTCGCTCACTGGTGTGACTTGGGGTGAGGGTTGCGTGGGAGCAGGAGCCACAGAGCCCGGCCCAGGGACATCACTGCGTGCAGATGGGGTGCTCCCGTGCGTTCAGGATGCTGGGTCTTCCTGCACTTGCAAGTCCATACTTTAATGCAAAGGCATCAGGGGCTCCTGAGCGGAGCACGTCTTCCCCTTCGTGTTTTCCCATTTATGTATCTGTCCTAAAACTGAGTGAAGGCTGCTAAGACTTGGGTTCACTCTCGTTTCGGGGAAGAATGAACCCTTCCGTCCCTGTCCTCTCCCTCCCTCCTCTCTGCCTGCAGCCAGCCCTCCCTTCTCTTGCCAACCCCACTTGGAGCCTGGAGAGTGTAGATCTGCGTCCCGGATGATACCTGTTAATGTTGACATCTCTTCTTTGGTACAGTGGTTTTTAAATCCTGAGAAAAACCAAACCAAGTTTTTAAAAACAGACCAAAAACAGAAGAAAAACTGCTTTTAGGAGAATTTAGATTATCTGGACATTTTTTTTGGAGGGGGGGGAAGGCTTTATTCAAAAGAAAGGAGAGGAAAAAAAACATTTACTGTTTCTACTCACTGCCCATTTCACTACTTCCTTTTGAGACTAATTAGGAAATGAGGGGATTCTTGAAACTTTCTTGTTATTTAAAGTTACTCCCTGCCCTTTTCCACTTTTGGTCACTTAGTGAAACCTTAGGTGAAACCTTACTTTAGATCCAACGGTGGTAGATGGATTTCAGCAAATCCATGTGGTTGATGTTCCAGTCTTCCTCAAGAATGTTGCCTCCCATCCAAATTAATTGGAAACTTTGAGCTTCCATAAGTCAGCTAGATTGAAATGGTAAGCTTTATGGCTAAATAAGTAAGGCACCTGATCACAAAACCTTATAAAAATGGCCTTGAGTAGATATTTCCTTGGCCCCACAAAAATGGTTATGGAAATCCTGCACTGCTTTTCATCATCTCAAAAAGTCTAAGAAACCATATATTTAACCACGCAGACAACAACATTCAAAACATAGGGCCCATGGGTGGCTGGAAATGGATGAAAGAGGTCAAAAGTTGGTAGATAGTGGGGTGCCTGGATGGCCTGGTCGGTTAAGCATCCGACTCATGATTTTGGCTCCGGTCATGATCTCAGGGTCATGGGATTGAGGCCTGTGTTAGGCTCCTAGCTTAGCACGGAATCTGTTTGGGGTTTTCTCTCCTTCTGCCCCTCCCCCGACTAATGTGCATTCTCTCCCCCTCCTCCCTAAAATTAAAAAAAAAAAAAATTGTGGATAGTGGTGGGGTCAGGACCTCCAGGTAGGATCCTGGCAACTGGGGTCCCAGTCCCTGCTCTGTTGCTAATGCTATGTGACTTTGGCAAATCTCTCCCTCTCCCTAAGCCTCTGCTTCCCAGCCAGAGAAGTGGGAACATGGCCTCAGTGATGGTTTCTAGAGGTTCCTCTAGCTCCAAGAGTCCAAGTTACTACAGACAACCAAGGACCCATCTACCCCAGGACCAGCTTCTCCGAACTGACCGCCAGCACCTCCATAGCAGAGGCCTCATGTCAAAGGCCTGCTCAGAAGGAAGCACCTTCAGAACATTGTTGCTTTGAAACCTAATAAGCTGAGTTTCTTGAGAAGCGGGGTTTTACTTACCCTTGTGGAGCTTCTGTGTATGCATCTGTATGAGCAGGTGATCATTCTATTACCTTTTATCGGTAGTAAGCTTTGAAAAATAATTTAAGTATATAATGGAGAAATGTAAATAAGTTTCTATATAAGTTGTTTAAGATGAACTGAATGTATTTAAAGGTCCATTTATATGTTCTTTTATGTAACATGTAGCTTAATAAAGTTCCTGTTTATGGGAGTTGTGGTTTATCTCGACTTACTGTGTTGATGGGTGTGTGTGTGTTTGTGTGTGTGTGTGTGTGTGTGTGTGTGTGTGTGAACCTTGTGGAATAGTATATAATTTCCTGCACACAGAAAAGCCCGGATGCAGGAGGTTTGGGATGCAGCGATCTTGTCCTCAAAAGGCTCAAGAGTCAAATTGGGCTGTTGGTGTGTGTCTTCTCTGTGGCCCAGAAACTTTAACTGAAGGCCCAGAGAGCGGGCCTGGCGCCAGACCTGTGGGAATGCAAGCATGCATCTGACATGCAGGCCGCGGATGGAATGTTCAGCACCTCGTACATGCTCGCATTATTCCATGTTTTGGGCCAAGCTTTGTGTAATCTCTGTGGGGCCAGCAAGTCTGGATCTGCCCCTATGTGTCCTCATGCATTTTGGCTCAGGACACTATTGGGAAATCACAGCTCACTTCTGCGGCTGCCTCCGGAATGAGCAGAGGGAGGGAGGGGTGGTTTGATTTGAATGTACTGCTGGTGCTTAATATGAGAAGAAAGGGCAATTGTTTGGAAGATGCACCTCAAACCTCAGGGGTTCATGTCAGGTGTTAGTCCCAGCTACTCTCTGGCTTTGTCTGAAGTGGTTTAGAGCATGATCCCTGGGTCAGGCACCACCAGAAGAGTAGATGAGGGGCGCCTGCTTGGCGCAGTTGGTTCAGCACCCAACTCTTGCTTTTGGCTCCGATCTTGATCTCAGGATTGTGAACCCAATTCCCACGTGGGGCTCTGCTCAGTAGCTCAGTGCGGAGTCTGCTTCAGATTCTCTCTTCCTCTCCTTCGACTCCTCCCACCCCTGCCCCTGCTCATGCTCTCTATCTTAAATAAATAAATCTTTAAAAATAAAAAAAAAAGTAGATGATGTCCTTATGAGTTGCTATCTGCTCCGTGGACTCTCAGAGCCTGATTTTGCCTGTTAAAAGCTGGTCGGGCTGCTGGACTCCCTACTATATGTTCAACCTGTTAAACCAGGGGTTGCATCAACCAAAAAAAGACTCTTATAGTGGATCTCAAGTAGTTTTCTTTGTACCTTTTTATTTTGTGGCTTTCACGAGGAATCTGTTCCAGTCCTCTTGAAGATGTATGTTGAGTTTGTTTATTTTATTTTTTTTAAGATTTTATTTATTTATTCATGAGAGACACAGAGAAAGAGGCAGAGGGAGAAGCAGGCTCCATGCAGGGAGCCCGATGCGGGACTCGATCCCAGGACTCCAGGATCATGCCCTGGGCCAAAGGCAGATACTCAACCACTGAGCCACCCAGGCATCCCGAGTTTGTTTATTTTTAAAAGATTTTATTTATTCATGAGAGACACAGAGAAGCAGAGACACAGGCAGAGGGAGAAGCAGGCTCCTTGCAGGGAGCCCGACGCGGGACTCGATCCTGGAACTCCAGGATCACATCCTGAGCCGAAAGCAGACACTCAACGACTGAGCCACCCAGGTGCCCCTATATGTTGAGTTTAAAGGGGCCACAGTTGTTCATTCAAGATTCTGCTTGTTTATGTATTATTGTGGGAGGTCCCAGAATAGTCAGATGGAACTGTTAATTCAACCCTCCAGGGCATACAAGTTCACAAACTTCTGCCTCTAAGGGTACAATATCCTACTGCCTCCCACCTGGAGATATTGATATTTTGCAATTCCACAGAATTTTCTGTTGAAACTTAAACTTTATTCTCAATTCTTATACTTTAAAAAAAATTTTTTTTTAATTTTTTTAAGATTTTATTCACGAGAGACACACACCCACACACAGAGAGAGAGAGAGAGAGAGAGAGGCAGAGACACAGGCAGAGGGAGAAGCAAGCTCTATGCAGGGAGCCTGATGAGGGACTTGATCCTGGGACCCTGGGATCACACCCTGGGCTGAAGGCAGGCGGTAAGCCACTGAGCCACCCAGGGATCCCTCTTTTGCTTTTTTTTTTTTTTTTTTTAAAGCAAGCTCTATTCTTAATGCGGGGTTCAAACTCAGAACCTCAAAATCAAGAGTCTCATGCTTTACTAGACTGTGCCAGCCGGATGCCCCTCAATTCTTATACTTTTGATTCACATTCCAGTCCTGCGCCCCAATGAAAAAATGAAGAGTTGTTTTGTTTTTTTGGTTTGTGTCCTCAAACAGATATAAGCATCAAACATATAAACTAAATTAGAATAAGGTACTAAGTTTTTGTTTTTGTTTTTTAAGATTTTATTTATGGGCAGCCTGGGTGGCTCAGTGGTTTAGCGCTGCCTTTGGCCCAGGGTTTGATCCTGGACACCCGGGATCGGGTCCCACATCAGGCTCCCTGCATGGAGCCTGCTTCTCCCTCTGCCTGTCTCTCTGCCTCTCTCTCTCTCTGTGTGTCTCTCATGAATAAATAAATAATTTTTTAAAAAGATTTTATTTATTTTAGAGAGAACAGGGGAGGAGCAGAGTGGTTAAAGAATCTCAAGCAGACTCCGCTGAGCACGGAGCCTGACTCCAGGCTCCATCTCACAACCCTGAGATCATGACCCTGAGATCATGACCTGAGCCAAAACCAAGAGTCGGACGCTTTACTGACTGAGCCACACAGGCACCCCATTCACTAAATGCTTCTTAAAATTATTTGGGCTGTGAACACACAAAAATGGAGGACAGTGGGTCTGCCGGGTCACTTCTCAGTGTCTGTGGAGTAACCTTGCAGAGTTGGACTTAATCTGTGGCAGGGTTGAAAATAACCCAGAGCAGGCTCTCCCTGGCGGCTTTTTCATCTGCAAGTATCTTCCAGTAAAGTGCCTTATGGCTCAATGGATCACCTCAGTGAAAATAAAAGTAACATTCTTACAGTTGAAGAAAATGGCTTTTCTGTCTTCCAGGCCACAGCACTGCATTGAAGCTTTTGGCTTCCTGGTTGGTAGGTAGGACAATTGGACCCCGCTGCAGGAGAGGTCATAGCCACAGGCAGCACTCACAGGCCAGTCATTCATGGGCCTTAGACCCAGAGCCCACCAGGAGCCTGGCACAAGCTGACCATCAGCCTGGGGGATGAAGGTGCCGAGTCTTTCAATGAGGATCTGCTTGAGGTCTCTATTGGTGCATTCATGCCAGGCCTTTGGAACCAGGCCTGGGTTTGCCCCCAGCCTTCTTGGAAACATTCAAGGGCTGAGTCATAAGCCGATGATATTCCCGGAGTTTGCTTGCCAATTAGATGATGAGGAGTTGAAGAGTTGAGAATGCACTTTCCCAGAGCAACTGTGTCATGCACCATAGGTAGGTGCCTAGGCCAGCCCATGAAAAACCTACTTAACCCATCCATGGGTGGACCATGGCATCGACGTTTCTATACAAGAGACATCACTCGTAACAGAGTTCCTACAGATCAGTGAAGTGCCGGGGTGCCAGGAACATCCCTCCCCAGCTTTGTGACAGGGAGCAGAGATTAAGGCACAGCAACTTGAGGGCACCAGTAATGTTCACTCTCCACTGCTCCAAAAGAAAAGTCCTCTCCACTCCGGAGGTCAGACACAGAGGCTCCCATCTCCCAGGCTGACTCCAGCAAATGTGGGCCATTTCTGTGTCTGAGACTACCTTTTGCTTGCTCTTCCTAAAAGGGCACAAATAAGCCCAGCGGAAACATGTTCATCTGCTTTCAATTTTCCAGGAGGGAGGCTGGATTCAACCACATGCCCTTGCCTTCTGATAATCAATGGGAAGATGGCAGGGGTTGTGGGAGGTCACCTGTGTGGCTAAGGACAGTGGGTAGCTGGGCAAGTGGGTCATTCAGGGAGGGCCAGATGTTTGCTGCAGGTGGTGAACTCTCTGTGGTGTCTCCAGACCCCAGACAGTATCTGAGCAGCCAGTGGCCCACAGTCTCACACGCCGTGGAGTGCTTCAGGTGTAGCAGAATCACCTAGGGCTGGGCGAGTGATTCCTGGTTCCACTCTAGGTCAGAATCATTCTGGTGGGGTCCCCAAATTTGCATTTTAACTCCCCAGTGATCCATTTCCCCCCCTGCTGTTGAGAACCAGTGGGTTGGAGAGAGGCCAGAGACTAGGGGTCCTGATTAGGGGCTGATGAGCTGTTCTCTGGGCTGGGCCCCTCTCCGAGGCTCTGTCAGCCAATGCAGGTGCTTTTCTCCCAAACAAGCGATGCAGAAAATTTATTCTGAGCTCAGCACCCGGTTAGGAGGAGAGCCTTATAGGATCCTGAGGGTTGGTCTAATTTGGATCTTAAGACAGAAGCACCTTCAATCATACCCTTGGCCATTCCTTTGAGTCTGGAGCTCTCAGTGATGTAATATCGGAGCTTCTGGAATGATGGCTCCAGAGGAACATAGGAAGTGACGCGTCCCTCAAGTCTTGCAATGGCAGCCCTTTAGGAAGATTGTAATTTGGTGTCTGCTAAGCGATTTGCTAATACACGCCGAATGATGCCACACCCATATGAGTGCCCACGGTGAGATTAAAAAATAAATAAAAATAAAAATAATGTCAGTTTGTTTATTTATTTATTTAAGATTTTATTTCTTTATTCACGAGAGACACAGAGAGAGGCAGAGACACAGGCAGAGGGAGGGAGAAGCGAGCTCCTCGCAGGAAGCCCGACCTGGGACTCTAACCCAGGACCTGGGATCATGCCCTGAGCTGAAGGCAGACGCTCAACTGCTCAACACTCAAACCGCAGAAAACCCAATCTGAGCCCCCCGGGCGTCCCCCAATGGTGAGATTTTGTCTGCAAACATGCTCTTTGGAACCCTGTTCCCTGCGCTTCTTGGGTTCTGGAGCTTTCCACAGCTTTCAGGGGTGTTACTTTAACTCAGCTCTTGGGAGCTTTGCCCAGTGGCTGCAGTTGCCGCTCCCCCTGGGTGGGTGGGGGGGCAGCATCTGTGCTGACCTCACTGGTCAGGGAGGGGCGGGGCAGCTCTCCAGGGTGCTGACTCAGTGTGCGCTGGGAGCCTGGCGCTCGCGTGCGGCCTCAGCAGGCAAGCAGAAGGGGCGTGGGAAAGCAGCTCCCCACCCTGTTGTGGAGTGTGAAGCTCACCCTGGGAGGAGCCCTGGGCTCTGGTTCCTTCCACAGCAGAATAAGTTACCTCTCACCACTTCTTGCTATAAATGGCTCCCCATCAGTCCGAGGCGTTTGCTGGGAGACCGGACAGCCTTGGCAAGTTCGGGGACAGCCACTTTGCCAGTTTGGGCAGATGCAGTAGAGCAGTTTGAGTTATGTTTGGATTAAAACGGCAGTTCAGCACTGGAGGTTGCCTCAACAGAAAGAACAGTACCTGCATTCAGCTGTGGCTGAGTGGAGAGACGTCAGCCTTGCTGGTCAGCTGTATTGTCTCCTTTCCCAGGCCATCAGTGCTTCCCACCTGCTGATTCATCCCCAGGGAGGAGAGAGAGGAGGTGGGCTGTCCGCAGGGCAGGCTTCTTGCCACTGCTGAGAGGCAGCAAAACGGCCTTCCCGCCCCCACAGGGCCTCCTCCTCCCAAGTTCAGATTTGACTCCAGTACAATAGAAAGAAGTCACTAGATAAGCACCTGGCTAAGTTGCCTGATGCTCTCAGCCCTTTCCCAAGCCCCGGCTTTCCTCAACCAGCTCATAATGGATCGAAGTCTGGCTAGCAACTTTTCTCCCCAGAAGCTCACAGCTTTGAGCAGTTACTCACGCACCCACTGTTCCCATGATCCAGTGGGAGGTGGAACTTGTCATTCCCACATTTTGGTAGAGGAATTCATTCTGGGAGAGATGAAAGGGGAGTGCGCGGGCAGCCCGGGGTGGGGGTGGGGGGCTCAGCGGTTTAGCGCTGCCTTGGGCCTGGGGCCTGATCCTGGAGACCCGAGATCCAGTCCCACATCGGGTTCCCTGCACGGAGCCTGCTTCTCCCTCTGCCTGTGTCTCTGCCTCTCTCTCTCTCTCTCTCTCTTTCTCTGTCTCTCATGAATAAATAAATAAAATTTCTAAAAAAAAAAAAAAAAAGTAAGGGGAGTGTGTGAGTCAGGGGTCTCACATGGTTACCCAAACCCCCGTCTTTGATCACATTCATGGAATGATAGCTCCCAGCATGAGGTCCAGCTGTTCAGGTCAGTCCACATCTGTCCCCAGTCCTGGGACACCACCTTTCAGGAGGAATCTTGGTGAGCTGGAGTATGAGAGAAGAGAATGACTGGGACAGCCAAGGGTTGGACACCATGCTCAAGGATGAGCCACGAAGACTGTTTAAACTGAAAAAGGATAATAAGAACCTGGTAGTGGGATTAATCTTGTGTTGTTCCAAAACAAAATGAAGATACATCTTCAGGTACAGGAGGAGGTCATGCCAAAGCCACATGTCCACCACCCCTGGCTGGAGGCCCTCCACGTCTCTTCCATCTGGAAGACTCCGAGTCTGTGAAATGATTGCCTCAGATTCTGTAGCTGAGTAGATCCAGGGGCACCTGAGAGCACTATCCCCTCACAGGCCAGCTGTACCTTATTGTGTCATGAGGAGAAGCATCATGACAGGCAACTTCCTTACTGCCTGAAAGAATTTATCGAATGTCTCTGGGTGTAGGGCCCACTGGGCAGCATCTGTTTATTCTTCTTAGATTTGTCCATATGGCAGGGCTCTGGGGTACAAGGGCCATCACCTTACAACAGATTCTCAGTGTGAATTAAAGAAAAGTTTGTGATTCTGGAAAGCTCTGTGGCTCACAGTGTTCCCACAACAGGGGGCCCGGGATCGTGTTATTCAGTGGCTTCTCAGAAAACCCAACTTCCCCCAAATCCAGATGGAATACATCATTCCCTCTATCAACTCTCTTGTGACCCCTGACTTTGGGAATTGATCTTTCCCTCCCCTGATCTCTCATAGCACTTGGGGTGATGATGCCAAACCCCACCTGTCTTATAGAACAGTTGGTTATATCTGTCTGACTCCTGAATGAGGCTATAACCTCGTTGGTGTGTTGTGTAGAGTGGGGAGGGTGAAGGTGTTTGTTTCTTCATCTGTGGAGCCCTCCAAGACCCAGCAAGGGTTGGCACAAAAGTAGGTGCTCAGCATGTGGGGGCTGGAACTCAAAGGGTGGGGGGAAGGCTCGGGGACCCGTGCCCTCGAGCTACCTAGGGGCACCACTGCCCAGCACCCTTCTCTTACCAGCAGGTCTCTGTACCTGCCCAGGCTTGGTTTGGATAGGTAAAGGTGTGGTACTCAGGTACTTCCTCCGGCTGAAGGCCCCATGGCGGGTGAGCTTCTGGGAGAAGAGGGTCCTTAGATGCTGGAAAAGGGACAAAAGCAAAAGACAAGTGTTGAGTGCTCCAGGCACTAGGTCTGTGCTTGACATTGAGAGGAATGGGAACCTCAAGGCCACCCTACAATCCCTCAGGCCTGTTAGAGGGCAGCTCCCCCTCAGGGGGCCAAAGCCCCAATGCAGGGCCACCTGCTTCCGCCCTGAATGCCCCTAAGCCACATCATGGGACCCTGAAAGCAGATAGAAGTAGCCCCCAGGCATTTCAAACATGACCCCCTCATCTTTATGTAATAAGAGCCCTGGAACATTTCTGGAGATGGAAGAGATGGGGTGCCCGCCTTCCACTGGCAGCTAGGCCACTGCCTCTTCTGCTATTTATTTATTGATTTATTTGTGAGAGACCCAGAGAGAGAGGCAGAGACATAGGCAGAGGGAGAAGCAGGCTCCCTTCGAGGAGCCTGATGCCGGGCTCGATCCCAGGACCCCAGGATCTCGACCTGAGCCAAAGGCAGATGCTCAACCACTGAGCCACCCAGGTGCCCCCATCTGCTCTGCTATTTAATAGCTGTGTGACCTTGGGCAAGTCGCTTAACATCTATGCTTGAGAATCAGCCTTGTGCAACTAACTGCACAGCACCCCAGAGGGTTAAATGGCTCACTATGTTAAGACAGTCCAAGTGTTTGCCATTATCACTGTTTTAGGTAAAGGCCACGCCTGGCAACCCCTCAGGGCCTCCAGTGATGTGGGCTGGCTCACCAGGGATGCCTTAGAGACCCATGTGAGTCAGGCAGGGAGGCCAGCACATTCCCCAGTAGCCTGCTGACTTGATGCAGCAGGTCCTCACCCGGACTCTGTCCCTATCTGGCTGATGACCTTGGGCAGGTCACTAAACCCAAGTTTGCCTCTCGTTCGGCTTCCTCCTCCAGCGGAGTAAGCAAGGCAGGGCTCCAGGACACCTGACAGCACCTCAACAGCCTGGTTGTATCTACTTTATTGGATCTATAAAATGCATTAGCTTCCAAGACCCATGACTTCATCCTTGAGGACAAAGTCTTCAGGGGATTCCTTCCCACCTGGGACTCCTGGTGTCCCTTCTCTGGGAAAATGCCCATTGATTACAGGTCCACATCACAGCAGGCAGGTGTTGGTTCAGGGAAGGGCCAAGGGATTACGCCATGCCTGGAGTCTCCTTCAAATCAACAAAGCCCTGGAAGCAGGAGGAACCAGAGGCTCCCTCTCCACAGCCCAGCACACTCCTTTCTGATTCTGAAACAGGATCACTTGCTGCCCTGTGGCCACCTGGGCAGGTGTGTCCTCCATCCACATGAAACCTGTCACCCTGGTTGCCAAGAAGGCAAGACAGAAAGATGTCCAGTGCCCTAGCGTCAGCAGACACTGGCAAAAAGGAGACCACCACACATTGCGGAAAGAGCAGAGGCCTGAAGTCATGCTTCTTCCTCATCCTGCTCTGGATGACCCTGGGCCAGTTGCACATCCTCTTTAAATGTCTGTTTCCTTAGGGATTCCTCTAGCAAAGGCGGAGCTCTGTGCTCTCCAAGTTCCCATCAGGGCTCAGGGTCTTTTTTTTTTTTATCAAAAAATTAAAAGAAATTTTTTTTTAAGATTTTATTTATTTATTCACAAGAGACACACACACACAGAGAGAGAGAGAGAGAGAGAGAGAGACAGAGACATAGGCAGAGGGAGAAGCAGGCTCCATGCAGGGAGCCTGATGTGGGACTGGATCCCAGGTTTCCAGGATCAGGCCCTGGGCTGAAGGTAGGGCTAAACCGCTGAGCCATGTGGGCTGCCCAGGGGGTCTGATTTTAATACTGTGGTCCTTGTGAGTGTGAGGGACATTGGGGCCACATTGTAGCCTATCTCTCTGCTCCATTTGCCTCCAGTGGTCTCCTCTATATCCTCAGAAGGGTTCAAAGGCCCACTCATCGCTGGTCTTGTGGTTGACCGTCCCCACTGCCACCCCAGGAACCTGTGAAGACCGACAAGGGAACGTGTGCTTTGTTTGGTTCTAGACAGACCTGATTCAAATCCCAACTTTGCTAGTCCTAACTGGGTTAGCTTGGGGAACCCACTTAACCATCCGAGGCTCCCAGTTCCTCTTCTGTAAAATGGGAAAAATGATCTTTGGGGGCTGTCATTAAAGTGGGAAGTATATCCTGGTACATAGAGGGTGCTCAGTAAATGGCAAACGGGATTATTAGGGAAGCCTATTTTGTGGATATGTCCTGTATGCCCCGTGAGTGACAATTGGCTGGGGCTCTGTTGTCTGGTGGCACACGTATGAAAAATGGTGGGTCGTCAAACACACTTATCTTTCATCATAAAGATGACACAACCATGAGATAAGAGAACTGTGGCTTATCTATCTGGCTTCAAAGGAATTTCTAAAAGAAATTCTAAGAGTGATTTGAGCATACCAGGCCATTGCTTTCCACACATGCCTCAGTGTTTGGCTGTTTTCCACAATCTAATGCATCTTTGAGGCTTTGAGGTCTGTCACCATCGAGGCCTCTTGGAGGATAGTGCCAGAAGCTTGTCCCAGGCGCCTATTTCACATCTCAAACCTGTGTGCCCTCCCAGCAGAGCCCAGGTGGCTCAGCAAAGAGCTGCAGCTTGTGGCATGATGCCCATGGAGGTCAGGTGGTGCAGAGAAGCTGGGAGCCGGCCAGGGGCTCTGGCTGAAAGGTCAGGTTTCTGCTGACTTATCCTAGGACTCTGTGACTAAGCACGTCGGCTGTGCCTCGGTAGCCACCAGGATGGGCAGGCACACTGACTGCCCCTTGCCTATCTCACTGGTGAACCATGGGGTCAAGTATTAGCAAGGGAACTAATACTTGAAAAGGATTTTAATCAACCAGCACACGATTATTTTTTTATTTTATTTATTTATTTTTCCCCCCTTAAATAGTTGTTTATTGGCAGTGGGCTGGAAAGAGCAACGGAGTTAGCATGTACAGACAACACCACACACCAATGTCACATGGGAGGCCAAAGTGATGGGAAAGAGCAGCCTGGAGCCCCAGGTGAGGCCCTCTCTTCAAGAGTGAGTGTGGGAGGGGGCGGGGCTAGAGTGTTGAGGGGGCAGCCTTAGAACACCTCGGCTTAGTAGGCAGGGTTAGAGATGAAGAGGGACTCGCTGGCTGCAGCCCCGGCCTGACCACTTGGGGTGTACTTGCCTTGACAGGCGAGGCTGTTGGCCAGGGCTCGCTGATACACTCCTCCTGGGCAGCCTTCAGGTTCTCCTTCTTTCCACCCTGGGCCTTCAGGGCAGAAGCCTGAGGGGCTGGGCCATAGGAAAAGGTCAGGGCCCATGGCTTCAGCCGGGGGTTGGGGGGTGGGGGTGGCGTTGGGGGGCCACTTGTGGATGTCCCTGAGGTTGATGGATGCCTCCTCCTCACTCTGGCCTCCAGATAGGAAGGTGATCCCAGTAACAGCGGGGGCAGTGCTGTGACAGTTGCCATGGCAATCTCCTCGTGAGAATATTTATGGGTGCAGGCGTGGCCTAGGGTTACCACATTGGGCTTCAGCAAGGTGCCTTCCTAGATGTGGTGGTCACTCAGGGCCTTGTAGACAGCAGCCAGACCTTCTCGGTTCCATACTGACCGCTTCAAGTCATGGTCCGCATCAGGGAGGATCTCAGGCTCCACGAGGGGCACGATGCCATTCTGCTGGCAGATGCTGGCAGAACGGCCCGGACGCTGGCGTTTTCCATGATGGCAAGGCCTGAGGGGGTGTGTTCCCCACTCTTCAGCACACAGCCCACTTGGCACAGTCAGCCCCGTCCTTCCTGTACTGGGCACAGCGCTCAGCCCATCCAGCCCTTGGGGGTAGTCTGGCCGTTGGATCCTGCGGGGAGGCACCCCACCCTGGTCCCCCTTGATGCCTAGGACACCGCCCTTGGATTTGATGACTTGGGGGAAGGGACGACTGCAGCGCTCATGGAATAGGATGGCCCCAAGGCAGCGCAGCTCCGCCCTCCTCCGCGTTCTCTGCAGCCAG
The DNA here is from genome assembly GCF_048418805.1 of Vulpes vulpes. Lineage (NCBI taxonomy): Eukaryota > Metazoa > Chordata > Mammalia > Carnivora > Canidae > Vulpes > Vulpes vulpes. Next base: position 88,364,172 of record NC_132789.1, read on the forward strand.
GATGCCCTTGCCCGGGGCGGTGCCGCGAGCCACGCCGGAGAGCTCCTCCCGGGCAGCCCGGGGGCCCGCGGTTTAGCACCGCCTGCAGCCCAGGGCCTGATTTTGGGGTCCCGGGATCGAGCCCCGCGTCCGGCTCTTTGCATAGGGCCAGCTTCTCCCACTGCCTGGGTCTCTGCCTCTCTCTGTCTCTCTGTCTCTCATGAATAAATAAATAATCTTTTTTTTAATAAATAAATAATCTTAAAAAAAAACCTCCTTCTGCTCCGGGGTCAGCGCTGGGTGGGTGGGGGGGAGGGCATGTTGCAGCCAGTCCGATTTTTTTTTTTAAGATTTCTTTTTTATTCATTTCAGTGAGAGACAGAGAGAACACAAACAGGGGGAGAGACAGAGGGGAGGGAGGAGCAGATTCCCCGCTGAGCTGGGAGCCCGACATGTGCTCTATCACAAATAAATAAATAAATCTTTAAAAAAAATTCATATAGATATGTCTCCCTCTCCCTCTGCCTGCTGCTCTGCTTACTTTCTCTCTCTCTCTTTTTTTTAAGATTTTATTTATTTATTCATGAGAGACAGAGAGAGAGAGAGAGAGGCAGAGACACAGGCAGAGGGAGAAGCAGGCTCCCTGTGGGGAGCCCGATGTGGGACCCGATCCCAGACCCCGGGATCATGCCCTGAGTCGAAGGCAGACGCTCAACCACTGAGTGACCCAGGTGTCCCTCTCTCTCTTTTTAAAAAAGATTTTATATATTTATTTGAGAGGGAGAGAGATAGCATGAGTGGAGAGAGAGATAGAGGCAGAGGGAGAAGCAGACTCTCTGCTGAGCAGGGGGCCCAATGTGGGGCTCCATCCCAGGACCTCAGGATTGTGACCCGAGCCGAAGGCAACCGCTTAGTTGACTGAGCCACCCAGGCGCCCCTATGTTATGCTTTAGTAATTGAACTGGGCCAAGTGCGAGTTGGGGCTATGAGTGATCTAAGCCCCTCTCAAAGGCTGCTCCTCAGGGAGGCTCTCTGAGACTTCCTGTTCACGCCCCCCTCTCAGGACACTTACTGTCCTAAACCTCCACCCACTGCCCACGTTAACACCTTGTTCCGTGTTCTTGTTAGCAGCTTTATGGATCTGTGGGTTCCAGCAAAACTGTTGACATCAACACATCGTACCCACATTGTGCAGGGGCTTCTGGACGTGCCAGGGGCAGAGCGAATGCTGAACAGGCTGTGGGAAAGATGAGCCCTTTAAAGGTGTTCCTGTCCCCCCTACCCCGCCCAGCACACCGTGACATCATTTCCTCCAAACACGATGCACTCCCACTAAAGCACTGTCCAGGTTCTGCACTTACCTGCCCAGGTGAGTCGATGAGCTCATCTGTGCTTTGAGGCAGTTGTCCTGGAAAGAGAAAAAAACACTAAACAACAAAGTGAAATAGAACGTGAGCCTCCCAGCTCCCAGTGAGGTTTTCACCTTGACCTCTACTCAGGAAGGGCCAGTTAGCGCCAGTGAATGACTTCAGACAGGGCGCCCGTGTGCTAAGATAAACATGGCCAAGCCCTTTAAACAAACACTGTGGGGAGGTTGGGCTGAGCGGTCAGAACATGCAACCAGACAGAGTGAGGCACAGAGTCCCCGGGAGGGGCTTGAATCTGCATCAGTCTTCATCTTGCCACCGGGAGCTGTGCAACTAGGGCGACTGATACGCCCTCTCTGGGCCTCAGGTTCCCTAAGCCTGAAGAGGGAATTGGGAATTTGGTTGGAGTAATTCCTATGACCCCTGACAGGAACGGAATGAAATCACCACGCCCATGTAAGGTGTCCTGAGTCAGGGTTTTACGGGTGGGCTGATTGGTTTTGTTTTGCTCTGTGTTGGGCCACAGGAGCGGAGAACAGAGCTAACCACACTCAGTTGTTGGCACACAATTATCATCCACCTGGGCAAAGCCCTTTCATGCTGGACATTATTATTATTATTTTATTTATTCATGAGAGACACAGAGATTGAGAGGCAGAGACACAGGCAGAGGGAGAAGCAGGCTCCAGGCAGGGAGCCCGACGTGGGACTCGATGCAGGGACTCCAGGATCACCTGGGCCAAAGGCAGACGCTCAACCGCTGGGCCACCCAGGCGCCCCTGGACATCATTTTACTTCCCTGCACCTCTACACTTTCAATCCCCTTCTCCTCAGTGGGCACCCACCACAATGCACTTGATATCTGTTCTTAGATGTGTGTGCGTGTAGACGTGTGCGTACCTACATGTCGACATGGAGACATATCCTTGTACAACATGTAGCATTGTTAGGATGCGGATTTTGAATTTACGTAAGTTAGAGCGTTACTGTGAATCCCGCTCTGTTTCTTCATCCTACACCCTGTTTTTTACGATCTCTCCATGTGGCCGTGTGCACCTGTAGCTTGTTAATTCTTACTGCTGCTGCACAAATTCTTGAGTCTGTGACCACCGCATTGTTCTCTGCCTTTGCTCTGTTGATGGACACCTGGTGACTCACACGTGGTGTTACCACACACAGCACCGCAGCGAACATTTTCACACACGTCTACTTCAGAAGCCCAGAGAGAGTTTCTCAGGAACTGCTGCCTCAGACGGTCTAGGTAACAGTCGCTGTCACTAGGGGTGGGGACAGAGCAGACAACTGCAGGGTGCTGGATAGCCGGAGCCCAGGCCGGGGCCTGCTGAACCGCAGCGCTGCTTGGCTCCTTGTCTGGCGCGGGCTCCAGATCCCCTTGTCCGGGGAAGAAGGCACATCTCGCACTGATTGGCTCCAGGTTTGAGAGCCACCGTCTCCTTCCTGCACAATGGTTTGTCATTAAATGCAATTCAATTTACTAACTGATTGTCTTCCCTGGTCCTAGCCTACAAGTTCTTCAAGGGCAGGCCCGGTGCTTTCTCCCCCGTGGTTGTACTACGCCCCAGGCCTACGACAGAGCGCACGCAGGAGATGCCCTGCAGACACCTGCCAGATTTACTCATCAGTGAGGGACCTTGGGCTGTAAGGAGTAGGAACCGAGCCTCGGCAAGGCCGGGACCACCGTGCAAAATTTAAAAAGACCTTGTGTCAACTGCACTCACATTAAAAAAAAGAAAATTAAATTAAAATTAGGGGTGCCTGGCTGGCTCAGTGGATGGAGCGTGTGACTTGGGATTTCAGGATTGTGATTTTCAGCCCACAATGGGTGTAGAGATTACTTAAAAATAAAAGCTTTAAGGACTTAAATTAAAATTAAAAAATTTAAGAAGGCCTTGTCCTCAGCTGTCAACCTGCATGTATACAACCTGAAATTAAGGGTCTCCCTTGCCTTGTTCTAGAGCTCACTCTGACTTTAGGCTTTTTTTTTTTTTTTTTTTTAAGATTTTTATTTGTTTAGGAGCGCCTGGGTGATTAAGTGGTTGAGCATCTGCCTTCGGCTCAGGCTGTGATCCTGGGGTCCTGGGATCGACTCCCACATAGGGCTCCCTGCTCAGTGGGGAGTCTGCTTCTCCCTCTCCCTCTGCCCCTTCCCCCACTTGTGCTCTCTTTCTCTCCCTCACTCTCTCTCAAATCAAGTCTTTTTTTTTTCTTTTTTTTAAATCAGCACCTGGCAGGAATAGCATTTGTAGGAACATCCCCTGGGAACCTCTGTTCAGACTCCTAATGAGTCTGGTCTAGGTTCATCAAACTTACCCATCAGAAAGAGAGACGATGCTGTTTCAAAACCACCACCTCTTCCTCTGCCTATGTCTCTGCCTCTCTCTGTGTGTCTCAAGTAAATAAATAAATAAATAAATAAATAAATAAATAAATAAATCTTTTAAAAATTAATTAAAAAAAAAAAAAAAGAAGACTACACATTTGTACCAGTAAACACAGGGCCCTGGGGTTCCAGAGAAGAGCTGAGGCACCTGGGAAGCCCGGTGTAGGGTCTCACTGGGGTAAATAGAAAGAACCAGAGAAATGCCTCCTTTATGGAGTAGGGGTCCCCGGCCCCGTAAACCAAACCACATCAGTGAAGTTGTTTTCCAGAAGCCAGAGAGGCCACTGGGCAAACGTCAGCCTTGCCCAGAAGATGAAAGATGTGTCCCTGCCCAACTAGACCCCAGGAAAGGCCATCCAGTCTCCCTGGTTGTCCTCATTCTTGGCAGGGAGGGGACTCGGCTGACACCTTTCCCCAGGGGCCCAGGGCAGGGGCGGCTCCCCGGCACCTCCAGGAGGTCCCTGTGCTCACCAGCCGGGATGGGAGGCTGTTTCTCTCCTCTCTCCTGAAACTGAAACCTCAGAAAAGCAGCCTTTCAGATCAGTAGGACCATCGTGACACTGCCATACCAAGGAAGCCTCATTACCCGAGAGAGAAATAATTATCTTTCTGCTTACTTCAATGTTCGCTTTGCTGGAGAGAAATTCTTGTCGTTTCCTCTCCACCCATTTTTTTTTCCCAAACTGGACTTTCAGGCTCGGCGGCTCTCTGAGAAAGTTTTTTGGGGTGTCCTTCCCTTTAGGTCCTATTCTCCTCCCACAGCCCCCACCACCACCAACTCCCGTTGGTTTGTTTGTTTCCTTTGAATCTCTTCTTTGTCCCCTGACCTCAGATCCCTTGCCAGGTGGCCGAGCTGAAAACCGGTGCAGCCTCTGCTGTCCTCCTTCCCCGAGGCCCTCCAGCTTCTGGAAGCAGCAGCAGCAGCAGGCGATGCCCGGCCAGGTCCCCTCTAAGGGCCGTGAAATCTGTCCGACCAGGAAAACCCCAGGCTACGGCCAGCTCCCCACGCTTAGAAATGGTGCCAAAAATTGGTGTGTAACGTCGTTTCAACAGTGGTGACACTCACTTTCCTCTTGCGGCCCTCTAGCGCCTTTGGGCCTGTCCTGAAGGAGGTCCAAGTGTTCCCAGTCTCCGTGCCCGCAGGACTTGTGGACGTGGTTCAGCCCAGCTTGGTTACAGGGGCACGTAGCTGTGGCTCCCCTCCTCGAGAGAGCGAAACCACCGAAAACTGTGTTTTAAGAAAAAAACAATCATAAATTCACCTTTGTTTTTGTTCAAGTAGGTTTTAAGCCCAATGTGGGGCTCGAACTCACCACCCTGGGGTCAAGAGTCACAGGCTCTACCCACGGAGACAGCCAGGTCCTCAGTTTTGGTTTTTATTATTTTTTTGCCAAAAGTTCAGCGATGACACCTATACTGATCCCCCTTCTTTTCTTCCTCCTCCTCTTCTCCCTCACTAATACTCTACTGGCCGTAGGGGGACCTCAGGAAACCTCAGTAGGATGCCAATCTTGGCAGATCTTCTGGGGAGGGGGTGGATTTGGTGCAACCCGGGGTCTGCAAAGTGCCACCCTATCATGTATTGTTAGTGCACTGTTTGCACAAGGAGCCAGCCAGGTCATTTAGACGCTAAATCTAGGCCTGTGTCTCCAGGGAGTGAAGGCCTGGGAAAGTGGGCAGAAACAAAAAAAAGGAGGCGGTTGCTTGGGGTTGGAGGGGCCATCGGTGTCCATGGAACCCAGCCAGCTATTTGGCGCCTTGGTCAGTGGCACCTTTGACCGCATTCCTCAGGGCCCTAAATACTGGAAGCCTAGACCTTCTCTGTCTTTGAATCCAGCTCTTTTGGCTACCCTTCGGGCCAGGTGTTTGTTTTTTTTTTTTTTAAGATTTTATTTATTTATTTATTCATGAGAGCCACACAGAGAGAGGCAGAGGCACAGGCAGAGGGAGAAGCAGGCTCCAAGCAGGGAGCCCGACGTGGGACTCGATCCCGGGTCTCCAGGATCACGACCTGAGCCGAAGGCAGACGCTCAACCACTGAGCCACCCAGGCGGCCCTGGGCCAGGTTTTTGAGTCCTGGGGTCTGCCCACAGCCCTGAGGGTAGGGTAGGAAGAGGAGGAGCTGAGAAAGCAGGAGGGGACAAAATAGCTATTTGGATTCTTGGGGAGAATATATTTACTTAGTTATTGGCAGCAGTTTGTTTGTTTTTAAACCTCAAACCCGCACGCTGCCCAGGTTTATACAGGGTGAAGCAGGAGTTGCCCTCCCGATCCCCCAGCCGCCAGCCAGCACACGGGCACAGGAGAGCAGGGGCGCAGGGGCACGGGGGTGCACGGGCACAGGGGCACAGGGGCACACGGGCACAGGGGCACACGGGCACACACGCACATGGGCCCGGGGGCGCACAGGCACATGAGCACATGGACACTGGGGCGCACGGGCACAGGGGCACACGGATACAGGGGCACACGGGCACAGGGGCGCACGGGCACACAAGTACACCTGCACGCCCAGCGCCCCACGCAGACACAGCCAGCGCCAGCTCCAGGAGCCCTGGCGCGGGGACCTGCTCCGGCCACCGGCTGCCACCACCTCTCCCTTGTCGGCGCTGCCGCTGCCTGCTGGGCAGGTGAGTAACCCAGCGGCTTCCTGCCTCGAGCCGTGTGAGGTCACCTCCCCGGTGCCAGAGGGAGGGAGGCGACTGATTGACGATGGCACAGGCTGTCCCTGTCTGTCCCGTGTGCCACTAGCCTGCTTCCCGCGGGAGAGGGCCGAAAAGGATGAGCGCTCTCATGACCTGAGGAAGTCTCTGCGTTGGGGGTTCCTCCCAAGCACGGGGCTCGTGGGGGCTCCCGAAGGCAGATCAGAGGCCTGGAAAGGGCACTGGACTCCGAGCCCATCGATCGGCTCAGGGCCACTAATCGAGGTCCTCCTGGGTGTCACCGTTCACACACGGCGATGTGGTGGAGATGAGAGAAACGAAGTCCCAGGAGCTGGTGTGCGGGTGGACCGGTGGGCGCAGGAAAGATGGGCAATGATCTTGGAAATACGGTCACAGCCAGACGGCACACAGGACAGGGTGAGCCCACGGTTCTGGAAGGGTGGCTGCGGATCAGCAGACTTGGGGCAGCTCTAGTCTCCCGGAGAAGCCACCGTGCCACCTGGGACAAGGCCCAGACGTCACTTTCTTCTATTGCACAGTGAAGGTGTCAGGCCAGGTCACCTCACGTCTCCTCTCCATAGAGACAGCACACAGGAAGTTCAAGCGGGATGTTCTATGACTAACTCTTCCCAGAATCCCTTTTCTGTGGTTACAACCTCTAGGAAGGGAGATCTTTGTTAAAATCCCTCATCAAACAATGGTCAAAGGTCTAGAGAACACGGAACAGCAGGAAGAGGAACCCAGCCTCGAAACCAATGCCTCCTGTATCACTCGAATTGGCCTTGTGCCCTCTGGGCCTCTGCTAAGAGCCCAGGTGGGAGGAAGGGCAGATGGTCCTCTAGAATTTGAGAGCCCTGGACAGCTGGGCTCACGCAGCCATAAATCATGGGGAGGGAGGGAGGAAGAACCCCAGCTGCAGCACACCTGTTGGCTGAGGAGTCCACGTGTCGCATCCCAGCTACACCAAGTAAATCCTCTTGGCATGGCTGTGCTGCAAACAGGACCAGCAGATCTGGTTTTGCGAGTGCTCTCAGGGCCGGCCCGAAAGGGGAACTGAGTTCAAATTCCACCGAGAAAATCCTGCTCTGCAGAGAGGACCAGTTTAGCCCTTGAGAACCAGAGGTGGGAGGAAGGAGTGGAGATGAGCTTTACCTTCCCCTCCCCTCAAAGTGCAGTGACTCATACAGTTTCTTTCTTTTTTTAATTTACAGGTTCACATGTCACTTAGAAAGCGGGCACAGTGCCTGGGGGTCTGGGACCCTGGGCTCCTGGGACTCCAGCAGGCGTAGCGTTGTGAAATTCAACCCATTGAGGTTTTCCTGTCTTGGCTGGATGGGAATGGCACACACCTGACAACACAGAAGTGGTAGGGCCTCTATTTTAGGGGGACGGAGGGCTCCCTGGAAACCTCCTTTCCTGTCTGATTCATGCTCATCCACAGTGCAGGAGGCTTAGGAACCGTGAATGACATATGAGCACAGGCAAGCAAGCCGGTCAAAGAGACTCATACATCACTGCTCCTGTGACATCCAATTATTCACGCCATTGAGGCTTGTGACTCTTCTCAGGGAACCAGGACGGCTACAGACAGAGGCAGCATGTAGGGGTGCGAGTCGGGTTGAAATAAATGAAGAGGCTGACAGCATCAAACCTCACCACCTTCAGGCTCTGAACCTGGGACTTGCCATTGCAGGAACATTCTGGATCAGATGGGTCTGCACACAAAGAGCGGGGCACTTGCTCGGAGGCTGTGGGTGAACCTTCCCCATTTTGTACTTCTTTAAGGAGGGGCGGGTGGGCAGAGTGGAAGGGGGTGGGGGCTGAGGGGAAGAAGGGACAGCACTGACCTCCAAACATCTGTCATTTTCCTGCCAGGCCAGGACTCTTGGGAATTCGCCGGACTCCCACTGATGTCAGAGCTCCCCATGGCTTCCTGTGTGTAAGCCGCACAGAGTTCTTGCCTCTGCACTTCTGCCAGAGTCATTCTCATTCCATGACAAATCCACAGCGAGGTGGGGAGGTGGGGAGGTACCAGCAGACGCACTTGCGCTCTGGGAGCTTGGCTGAGGTTTCCAGAGACAGGCAGAGAGGCCTCCTCACACTGCCTCTGCGTCCAAACCACTCTCACTTACTGTGGGAAGATAAATGGTGGGGGCTGTTCAGGCCTGGGGTGCCAGGGACATCTCAACTGCCTGCAGACTCTCACTATGACCAGAGGTGGGAGGGATCTTGGAGGGGTGGCTGGTGGGCCCTGGGACGTGTCTGGTGCTTGCATTCGGCCTGGAGGTAAGTGTGGGGGCAGGTTTATACATTGCGAAAAGTTACAAAATCAGTCCTTCCCAATTCTACCCTGAACCTCTGCTCCCGTATCTCATCTTTGCAGTTATGCCCTGTAGAGGGGCTGTAGCAAAATCCCTTCCTAAAGCTGGGGATGGAGGGATACCTGTGCGAGGGCAAATGAGGGGGAGCAGGTGAAGGGCAAATAGGACCCTTCCATTTCCATCACCTCTCACCCCAGCAGCCCAGGGTCCAGGCAAAGAAAATCACCCTGAGCTTGGAACTGGCCGGCTGCCTCCCCACTCCCCCAGCTGCCTGGAGATCCCACTCAGCCTTGAGGGCCCATTTCAAGGGTCACTGGCTCTGGGAAAGCTGACTTGAGCTGCACTGAGGTGGAGGTGACCCAGCCCTCTTTCGTGGTGTTTCTCCCAGGAGCAAAACGCACCTCCAGGCTCGCTGTCACTCAGATTAGACAATCCCTTTATGTGTCCCTCTTGGACTCTGTTGGCTTCTTGTACTCCTTTGTGTCCCTGGCACTTAGCTCAGTGGGCACCCAGGGCTTGAGTTTGTGTGAGGAGCTTTGCAAACAAGGGTCATGGGGGAAGGGGCACCCACTTAGAGCTTGAGATCCCACAAATGTCATTCTCTGGTTGCATGACTCTGGGAGAGCCGGTGAACTTTTCAGAGCCTCACCTGTTAAGTGGAGAGATGCCCATCTGGGGATAATGATGAAAGTGAAATAGAATAATGTTAAGCACAACAATAAAACACTACCCCTGAGTGCCAGCCGCATGGCAGGCACTGTGACCAGTTGGAGAAATTTAATATCAAAGAAGAGGCTGGCATGGATAGAGCTCAAGGAATACACCTGCACCGGAGGGTCCCTGGCAGGTGCTTGGGACGGAGTACCATGTTCAGTGTGTGCAACCTAAAGGCGTGGGGTCTGGAGGCCAAAGCTGACCCAGGAGACCCATGAGAACTGACAGGGGGGGGGGGGTGGCGGGGGAGTGGGGGAAGCTCTAAGGACCACAGCAAGCCACTAAGAGATACCTCTTTGTCTCCTCCCAATAGCTCAGGAAAGCACTTCCTCGGGATTAAAGAAAGGACTGGAGACTTTTCTATTTTATAATTATGATATTACAGAAATGCTTTCTGGAACCTTAGAAAGGACTAGAGATAGGTTAATCTTGCAGCTAAAAGACATTAAGAGATATTCCTGAAAGAGGCAACTGGGTGGCTCAGTTGGTTGAACGTCAGACTCTTGGTTTTGGTTTTGGGTCGTGGTCTCAGGATCATGATCTCAGTGTTGTGAGATTATGCCCCGCATCAGCCTCTGTGCTCCGTGTGGAGCCTCTTGTCCCTCTCCTTCTGCTCCTCGTCTGTCTCTCAAGTAAGTAAAAGTAAGTAAATAAGTAAGTAAGTAAATAAATAAATAAATCTTTAATAAAGAGAGAGAGAGAGATTCCTGGGAAATTTTGGCCTGAGGTTCTGAAACGTAGCAATGCCCTAAGCCTTTGCTGGTGGCAAATTAAAAAACGTATGTTAAGGGATGCCTGGGTGGCTCAGTGGTTGAGCATCTGCCTTTGGCTCTGGGCGTCATCCCGGGATCCGGGATCGAGTCCTGCATCCGGCTCCCTGTGAGGATTCTGCTTCTCCCTCTGCCTATGTCTCTGCCTCTCTCTGTGTCTCTCATGAATAAATAAATAAAATCTTAAAAAACAAAACATACGTTAAAATAAAATAACTTCTACATCAGTCAAGCATTGATAGAGTCACAAGGAGAATGAGAAAAATATTAAAATAAAATATTTTAAATATAATATTTAATAATAATACTATTTAATAAACTGAAAAACATTACCTAGTTGGTGGTACTCAGGCTTTTCCTCTGGCCCTTAAAGAGATGTCTATGGGCCTCTAGCTTGGTTTATGTTTGAAGATGATCCCTTGCAGCTGTACCAGAGGAAGCTCAGGCTGCAGGCACAGCGTTCCTGAAGGAGTTACCCACAGTCTCTGAAGCATGCTACCTTCGCAGCCTAGTCCTTCCCAGGGAAGAGCGGTATCAAATGAGGAGCCGTGCTCCTACGGAAGCTACGCCAGTGTTCCTGATAGATTTATAAATCTCAGAGATTCAGTGCATTTGCAAAAGCTCAAGATCCTTGGGTTTAGAAGAGCCGGGCCTTTCCCAGTGGTCCTCAGGTTGATGGGGGTGGGGAATGGGTCAGAGCCTCCTGGAGAGCTTGGTAGGAAAGTGCTTGCTTCTTCCCCACCCCATTCTGAATCTCCAGGGTGGAAAGTGGAGGGGACTGGCCTTGGTCGAGGAGGGACTCACTCTCCAACTGCCTAATGACTTCCCACCATCCCCCCAAACCTGCTCCACACACACATTTATTTCTTATTTTTCAGAGAATGGGGTCTGGAGTTTGCCAGCCCTGGGTTTTAGTCTACATCCACCGCTTGCCTATGGCTCATTTTCCTCATCTCCTGACCCTTGCAGACTGGTGGGGAGGGTGTTGTGGGAGACTGTAGGAGCCCGCTTTGGAACAGCCCCCAGTGAGGGCACTGGGCCAGGGTGATGGAGAACCGTCTGGGGGGAAGTGAGCCCAGTCCCCTGGGACCCATCTGCAGTGGGGACGGAGCGCTGGGCAAGTCCTCAGATGTTAATCCTTCGTGAGCCTGGAACCTGCCTAGGGGGCCCACAGAAAACCCCCAAAGCTGGTGTGGCCCTGAAGAAGCTTTAGGGTGACCCAGGACTGAGAAGGTTCCTGGGACATGTGACTTTATTTGTTCAAAACCCGACAGTCCCAGGCAAAGCAGACAAGCTGGTCAAGGTAGCAGCTTTCTAGCAGCTTTTGTCTTACCCCATGTGGCCTGAAGAGGGGGCGGGGTCAGCCATCTAGGATAAAGAAACAGGGTTCATTAGGACATTTAAAACAGCAGATGATCCCAAATGTGACCCTGCTGCCACCAAGGGCTCCACAGGGCTGGATGTGGGCAGGCTGCTGGTCTGCTTGGGGAAGGGGACACTGGGGCCTGGGAGGGAAGTTAGTTGGCCTGCTCTGGGGCACTTCTTTTCTTTCTTTCCCTCACTTTTTCATTTAAATCACCACCTGAGGGGGAGGGTGCCTTGGGACAACTGTGTAGAAGTGCCACCACCCCCATGGGGGGCAGAGGAGAGGGGAATCCACACAGCTTCCTCTGGGGGGCCATGCACATGGGTGGAAACAGGCAGCCCAGTCCTGGGCAGAACCACGCCCAGGCCCTATTTGTCCTGGCCTTCACCCGCTTTGTCTACAGCCAGATGTTTAGCCTGGGGAGTGGGGGCCAACAGGCCTGTGGGCCGGATTGAGGGCCCCCTGCCCTTGGAGGGGCGGCTCCCTCCCGCAGCACCCCCCTCCGACAACCCCCCCACCCCCACCCCCCACGTGCTGCCTCCCTCACCCCTTCACCTCCCCAGCAAAGCACTCCCTTCCTCCCTGGATCTCCATCCCACTCTCATTCTTTGTTTTTACCACTTCCTGTTTTCCTCCATCCTGATGCCTCAGGTCCCTTGCCCCGGGCCTATTCCCTGCCTCAGAACTTCTTACATGTTTAAGGGAAAGAAAACCTTTCACATAGGAACTGTTATCTTTTCTTCTTTCCCCCTGGGCTTCTGAGTCCCACAAAGGTGGGTGCTGGGTCTTGCCTGTGGCCCACTGTCTCCTGAGCGGGAACCTAAATATTTGTTCAAAGAATATACCAATGCAAAAAAAAAAAAAAAGAATATACCAATGCAAAAGAAGATTTTTTTCTTAAAGATTTTATTTATTTATTCATGACAGACACAGAGACAGAGAGAGAGAGAGAGAGAGAGAGGCAGAGACACAGGCAGAGAGAGAAGCAGGCTCCACGCAGGGAGCCTGACGTGGGCCTCGATCTCCAGGATCAGGCCCTGGGCTGAAGGCGGCACTAAACTGCTGAGCCACCCGGGCCACCTCAAGAAGATTGTTTTTAACAAAGGTGGCATGTGATGACACATGAGGAGAGAGAGAAGGAGAAGGGGTCGTTCAAACTGCTAACTTATTTACAAATTCCTTCTCTTAAACATTTTGAGTGTGCGCAGGCCCTTTAGGCAAGTGGCGAGTAGCCTCAGCTCCAACGTCCAGGTCACCTTGAGGGGTGACTGCAAGGAGGGCCTCCTGGCCTCCAGCTCCTCAGAAAGTCCCATTCACACAGGGAGCAAGATCAGGAAGATTAGAAGCAAGAAAGTGGGACGAAGGTGTAAGTTTAGATGAACCTTCTCTATCGCTCCATCTAGCCAGCATCTGTGCTTTGTCCGTCCTGCCCCAGGAAAAGCTGATTTCTCCTCTAGAATTCTGAGGAGGGGACGAGGAGGAAGGAGCTAATTTTATTGAGCATCTACCATGTGCCAAGCACTTTACATAAATTATCACACTGATAATTTATAATTCATAAAAATCTAGCTTGATCACACTATTCCTTTTTGGAGAGAATGAAGTTCAGTAACTCTCTTAGAGACGCCTGGCTGGCTCAGTGGGAGGGGTATGTGACTCTATCTTGGGGTCATGCATTCAAGGCCCATGTTGGATGTAGAAATAAATTTTAAAAAAATAATAAAAATAAACAAATTAATTAATTAATAAAAATAAATAAAAAATAAAGCTTAATAATTCGCCTAATTTATCCCTGTGAGGAGCAGAACCAGAAATTAGCTGACCCTCTGGTTCTTAAGCCTGTGACTTTCTTTCCATGCTATAGTGGTTACTAGTATAAGGAAGATAAAAATCAGAGCAGGAAAGGGGAAAGATCTTTTAAAACTAGAACCACGTTGGTAAATGTTAGGGATTTGCACCAGGCTTTGGGTTCGAATCTGGATTGTGCAACTTTATTTTATTTTTTTTTAAAGATTTTTATTTATTTATTCATGAGACCCACATACAGTGAGAGAGAGAGAGAGAGAGGCAGAGGCAGTGGAAAGCTCGCTGAGAGCAGGGAGCCTGAGGCAGGGCTGGACCCCAGGGCTCCAGGATCAAAACCTGAGTTGAAGACACTCAAGCAACTGAGCCACTCAGGTACCCCATGGTTTATGCAATTTTAAACCAATTCCCATTGAGAATTTTGGTTTCCAACTGTCACTTAGCTACATTTATTTCCATGATTGAGTCTGATTTACACTCTTCAAACTTATTTATAATAACAGCTTGTTTTGGATCTTGAGCTCATGAATTGTTTACCGCCTACCCTAAAAGTAGTACTTGCTTTAATCTGTCCTACAACTGCTTTTTCCAAGCTTTGAAGAACTACTTGTTCATTCAAGTTTTTCAGAATGTTCTCCTGCTCTGAGATGTCTGTGATCTCTTAGACGTCAAGCATATTCTTTCTCAGACTTTCATCTCTCAAACCAGAAGTTCCCTCCTCCTTGTCCGGCCCAGCTCATTCTCTGAGCTCATCTAAATGCCACCCGTCTAGTCCCCTTCAATGTGACTTTTTGTGCCAATAATATCTCAGGACAGTCTCCCTACTGTGGCATTTGAGTGAGCCTCTGGTTAATAAGATGCTAATGTCAACTTCGCTGATTTGTTGAGGGCCAGCTGGGCATTCAATTTTAATAAGAACCCTTCTATTTCTCCTCTGTTCTTTGGGAAAATCAGAAGAGAGAGCTCCAACAGGCCATTCTTTTCCAAGAAAGCCTTGATTACTTCCCCAGAGTGTGTGGGGGAAAAGGAGGAAGGCCACCACAATACTCATGCCAAGCAGGTGCTTGGCTGGGCCTACTCATTGCTCAGGGACTTCCATATGTCACCATATGTGTCAAGTTCGCACTCCAAACAAATGACACATTTCTACATGTCTCAAAGCCTCAGTTCCCCTTAAATATGGGACACTGTGAATGCCCAAGGGCTGCCGAATATCAAGAGAGAATTGATCTTTCCTTCTTCAATCTGGAGGGCAGGCACTGTGGCGTGGTGCCTCCTGCCAGCACCCAGCACTGAGAGAAGGAACAAGCAAGTGATTCTGTTTCTTCTTTGGGTTGGGGATTGGGCTACCCTCTCATTGACTTCTTGAAGCTTCTCATCTGAGCTCCTTCTCAGTTTCCCCAGATGCTTAAAGCAGGCATTCCAAAGGGGCAGCAGTCCCTTCACTGACACTCAGGTTTGGGGAAGTTTCAAAGGGGGCTGTAGGGGCTGATTTTTCCAGTCCAGAAGTGTGTGGAAATCCTGGTGTTGTGGGTTGAATTGTGCCCCTCAGAATGCACATGTTGAATTCGAACCCTCAGAACCTCAGAATGTGACCTTGTATGGAGATCAGTTTATTGCAGAGGTTATTAGCTTAAGATGAGATCATACTGGATGGAATATTAGACCCCTAAGCCAACATGAGGGGCATCCTCATGAAATGGGGGAAATTTGAACAGGGACACAGGGAGACGATCATGTGAAGCTGAAGGCGGAGATTGGGATGATGCTTCTTCAAACCAAGGAATGCCAAGGATTGCCAGCAAAGCCCCCACGCAGGGGGCAGGCCCAATACAGATTCTCTCTCTCAGCCCTTGGAAGGAACCCCCCCTGCTGACACTCTGATCTCTGACTTCCAGCCTCCAGAAATGTGAGACAAGGAATGCCTGTGGTTGAAGTCACCCAGTCCATGGTACTTTGTGACTGCCACCCTGGCAAACTATTACACCTGAGCTGGACCATTTTCTTGACTTCAGAGCTTCTCAAAGCCTTTACTATAAATTAAATTTATGTGCAATGATCTCCAAATTTGACTTTAGGACACCCCCCCGCCCCAAGAGCCTCCAGGCTGGACAGTGTTTCTAGGGCCACACTTTGGGAACCACAGTTCAGACTCCATGTTAGGAGTCTGGTCTAGGTTCGTCCAGTCTACCTATTAGAAAGAGGAGATGCAGGACATAGGGGAGGGCGTGTCTCTGCCTTTTGCTCAGGGCATGATCCCAGGGTCCTGGAATCGAATCCCACACGGGCTCCCTGCTCAGTGAAGAGTCTGCTTCTCCCTCTCTGCCCCTTCTCCCACTCGTGCTCTCTCTCTCCCTCTCAAATAAATAAAGTCTTTTTAAAAAAAAATCAGCATGTGGCAGAAATAGCATTTGTAGGAACATCCCCTGGGAACCTCTGTTCAGACTCCTAATGAGTCTGGTCTAGGTTCATCAAACTTACCCAACAGTAAGAGAAGACGATGCTGTTTTAAAACCACTACCTCCGACTTATGTCATGGGTGAGGGCACCCAGTCACTTAACTTCTCCATACCCCGGTCTCCACATCTTACCAACCAGCTGTGACCGAGCACAGGACCGAGCACAGGACCAAGCACAGAACACGAAGTATTCCAGTCACTTTTCTCAATAAAGAGAAGTTGGTTGAAAAAATTAAGCAAGATTCAACTTCCAGTGCTAATCCAGCAGGTCCGAAGTTTAGAATTGCCACTCCTCTGTCCTAACAAGTCAAAACTGAATAAACAAAAACCTTAGGTCTGTAAGAAAAGTGAGGTTACAGGACAAACTGCAGCCCCTTAAATTGGAGAGACTGGGAGGCAAATACAGAGAATCATGGGTTACTGGAGCAGAACCCCAAGAGTGGGAATGTCCTTGGAATCAGTGCTGGGGTAGGGAAATCTGAACGATAACTGATGAATTGCTGGAGGCTCAGTGTGGATAATTCTGAGAGCCATAAAACCCTAGGGGACTCAGTTATAGTGATCCCCTATACCTCAGTGAGTTTCACCTCCTGGAGCTCTACAAGATCCTCACAGTGAATATTTAAAAAAAAAAAAATTCCCCTGGTGCTCCTATCTGGGGGAGAGAAAAAGGAACTGTTTTGAGATACACCAAAGCTCTGCTCGCAACAAGGCCTGCCCTCAGGGAAAACCAGGTAACCAGAGCCTAACCCGATAAGGGTTTTATCAGAGCCTAATTGGCCTGGAGGAAGGGAAATATTCAAAGTCTGGCCATCTAGAGCCACCCTGTCCCACCTAAGGGGGGAAACAGAAAAGCACAGTCCAGAGCCATGAGCTCATTAAAACACTGAGACTGAATCACGGGAGGACGCAGTGCTTCCCCTTCCTCCACACCTCAGCACCACACTGCTGGGCACAGAAAGGACTGTTTATAGGAGTTCCTTTCATCCAACCCATTGTGCCCAGCTATCCAGAAAAAACTCTAAGACACAGTAAAAACAAAATTGGAAAAGACAGAGCAAGCATCGGAACCAGACTCAGACATGGCAGGAACTATCAGACCGGGGATTTAAAGCAACAATAATGAATAAACCAACAGCTGTAATAATAAAATAGACAGCATGCAAGACCAGATGGGCAATATGACAGAGAGATGGAAATCCTGGAAAAGAACCAAGAAGAAATGCTAGAGATAAAAACCACTATAACAGAAATGAAGAATGCCTCTGATGGGCTTCTTAGTAGACTAGACACAGCTGAGGAAAGAATCACTGAACTTGAAGATATCATAATAGAAACTTCCCAAACTGAAAAGCAAAGAGAAAACAAAGACTAGGGAGAAAAAAAGAACAGAATATTCAAGAACTGTGGGAAAACTGAAAAGGTGTAACATGTGTAATGGGAATTCCAGAAGGAGAAGAAAGGAACGAACGAATATTTGAAACTAATGACTGAGAATTTCCCCAAATTAATGTCAGATCCAGGAAGCTCAGAGAACACCAAGCAGGAGAAACGACCAAAAAACTACACTTAGACATGTCATTTTCAAACCACAGAGACTCAAAGATAGAAATCCTGACAGAAGCCCGAAGAAAAAACACCCTACTTAGAGAACAAAAATAAGAGTTATATCTGACTTCTCAGATACCAGGCATGAAGGGAGTAGGATGAAATGAAGTGTTGAAAAAGATAAACCACAAATTCTGTACTCTGTGGAGTTAGCCTTCAAAAATAAGGAGAAATAACAACTTTCTTGGACAACTGGGGCAATTTGTTGCCATTAGATTTGTCTTGTAAGAAACGTTAAAAGAGGGACACCTGGGTGGCTTAGGTCATGATCCTGGAGTCCTGGGATCGGCATGAAGCCTGCTTCTCCCTCTGCCTATTGTCTCTGCCTCTCTCTGTGTCTCTCATAAATAAATAAATCTAAAAAAAAAAAAAAAGAAACGTTAAAAGAAGTTCTTTAGAAAGAAGATAATTGATATAGATGAAAAACCTGGATTTACACATAAAGAAAGAAAGAGCATCGGAGACAGAATGAATGAAGGGGGAAGATTGTATCATATTCTAGTTTTAATTGGTATTCCTATGAATACGATGAAACTTTTCCCGATTAAAAAACAGGTTAAAAAAATAAGCAAGATTGACCATGGTTCCTCTGAGCTATTCCTTTCAGCCTTGGTCACCAGAGCTCTGTGTTTGCATCACTTAGACGGGAGTGGGCGACAAGTGGGAGACGGGCAACCCCTTCCTTCCTTTTCTCCTTTTCTGGTAAAGGGCCTCACCATCTCTCACTTGCTTCCCAAGGAGGCAAATGACATCCTAAGAGAGAGGATGTGGAAGACAGACAGGCACAGGAAGGCTCTGTGTTTACGGGATCTCTTTCCTGCTTTATCTCTTTTGAGCATTAAGACAGGCACATGTGGTTGCAGCACAAGCATTCACCCTATCATGCAGGTGGGTGAATTCGCTGGCTGAAATGTCAGAAGCTGGGTTTGAACGCAGGTCTCTTGGCTCCCAACGGGCCCCTTCCACCCAGGCCGTGGGAGTGGTTCATCTCAGTTGCTGAAAACAGGGAGTTGCAAAGACCTCTGTCAGACAGAGGGGGGTTGTTTGCTTGCAAACAAATGGGAGGTGAGTTCCTGAGGGAGGCAATCACCGGGTTGCTGCTGCTCCTGAGCACGTTTGACCTGCAGAGGGGGAGGTGCTGGTTGTATCCAGTTGCCTTTGCCCCAGTGTGGCCAGGGGATGGGGATGGGCCCAGGTCTGGCAGGCAGCAGCTGGCCATGCTCCGTGTTGCTGAGACCGCTTTCTTCTCTTCTACCCCGTAGAAGGTGCCTATGGGAATCCTTGCGGTCGAGGCAAGCACATTCTAGAAGATGCGTTAACTTGGAGTTGTCTGGAGGAGCAAGCTGAGGGGATGGTGGGGAGCGGGCTTTGCTGGCTCTTTCCTCTCAACCTCGGTGACCTGCGTAGCCCAAGACCCAAGGGACCAGAGTCCATGAACTGTCACACTCCTGCCTTCGTTCCCATCTTTGGGAAGATTTTTTTTTTTTTTCATTTTAATTGCTCACATGGGGACTGAGTTCTGACAAAGATCAGAGCTTTAAGATTCTGACTATTTCAGAAGACAGATTTTTGAGCTCAGGGATTGAAAATGTGTTTTAGAAAAAAAAAATGGATGCATCTTCTTGGTAGATTGTGCACAGGGCACTTGAGAGGGTGACACTTAAAATACTTAATGACCCTTGACCCATAAGCACAGGCCCTGAACAACCAGAAGGAGGGCACCTGGGGTCTTGGAGAGCTCTATCTGCAGCATCAGATGTTAACCCTCTAGTTGCTGAACCGGGGAGATGGCGGAGGCTGTGGGGGAAGGGACAGGGGGCAGAAGAACCCCAGCCCCTCAGTTATTCATTCAGTGATACAGAAATCTCTGTTTTTAGCAACTTGTTTTGCTTTCACCTGTGCAGACAGCTGAATACTAGCCCTGCCCCTCACCATTTTAGGAAGGAGATAGTAAAGCTAAGGGGGGTTGAAAGATCTGGCCACGTCATGCAAAAATATCCCAGCTCAGCCTGTAACCCTTGTCTTTATTTTATTTTTAAAGATTTTGTTTATTTGAGAGAGAGTGAGCATGAACAGGGGGAGGGGCAGAGGGAAAGAGAAGCAGGCTCCCTGCTGAGCACAAAGCCCTATAGACTCTATCCCAGGACCCCCAGGAGGGACCACGACCTTAGCAAAGGCAGGTGACCATGACCCTAGCAAAGGCAGATGCTTAACTGGCTGAGCACCCAGGGGCCCTAACCCTTTTAAGATCCTCAACCTGATACTAAGAAAAAGTATCTAACATTCCTTGTCAATACCATAATATTTTGAGCAATTTATGTAGAAAATAGGCTGCCTAAGATCATATCAACATGTGAAGTATTCTCTAGAGCAAGAGTTGACAAACATTTTCCATAAAAGGCCATTGTTTTTTGTTTTGTTTAGAGAGGGAGAGAGTTCACGTGTGTGCACAAGGTGGGGGAGGAGGGAGGTAAAGGGAGAGAGATTTTTTTTTTAAGATCTTTTTTATTTGAGAGAGCACAAGCAGTGGGGAGAGGCAGAGGAAGAGGGAGAAGCAGACTCCCCACTGAGCACGGAGCCCCACATGGGGCTTGATCCCAGGACCCTGAGATCACAATCTGAGCTGAAGGCAGACTGAGAGAGAGAATCTTAAGGAGGCTCCATGCCCAGCTTGGAGCCAGATGCAGGGCTCAGTCTCACGACCCTGAGATCATGACCTGAGCTGAAATCAAGAGTCAGATGCTCAACCCGCTGAGGCACCCAGGTATTTTGTAAATCTTATTTGGTTTGTGGGTCAGAAAGCCTCTCTAGCTCTGTCATTGCAGCATGAAGGCAAACATGCACATAAGTAAATAAAGGAGTGTGGCTGTATTCTGACAAATTTTTATTTATGGGCACTAAAATGTGAATTTCATATGGTTTTCACATGCCACAAAACAGAATCATTCTTTTGATATTTTTAGCCATTAAAAATCGAAAAACAGGGTCACCTGGGTGGCTCAGTAGTTGAGCATCTGCCTTTGCCCCAGGGTGCGATCCTGGGGTCCTGGGATCAAATCCCGCATCAGGCTCTCCATGGGGAGCCTGCTTCTCCCTCTGCCTGTGTCTCTGCTTCTCTCTCTCTGTGTCTCTCATGAATAAGTAAAAAATTTTTTTAAAAAATTCGAAAAAATTGAAAAACATTCCCTGAAAAAAAAAAAACACACCATTTTTTTCAACCATTAAAGAATGAAAAACATTCATTGAAAAAAGAAAACATTCATTCGTTGAAAAACATCCTTAGCTTGCAAGTCATACAAAAACACGGCAGGCTGGATTGAGCTCACGGGCCTCATTTTGCCAACCCCTGGGCTAGATAGTCCAGGCCTCTGGAGATTCCCCACATCCCCAGCACAGTGTTTATATAGAATTAGAACCAACGTGAGGCTGGTTTCCCCATTCGCCTTCCTCTATGTCCCACCTACATGAGTGAGCCCAGGAGAACCCCTGAATTCCAGAAATCTGTGGCTGGGCGGGGGTGTCCAGGAGGCTGTGGGCGCAGTGGAGCTGGCCCGCTCTGGGGGCTGCGAGCACAGAACTGCCATGGATGCGGGGCTTGCTGCCACCAGGCCCCAGCTCCCCCCTCCACCCAGGAACACCCCTTAGCCACAGGCCTGCCCTGGTAATTACCCTGTTCTCTCTATACTTACTCAGGAAGGAGCTTGTCCAGAGCAGCGTTCAGATTCCTTCTTAATCTTCATCATCAGGTTATTCTGAGAGGTTGTACAACAAAATTGTCCATCGCAAGGGCTCTGGACTGCCTGGATTAGAAACTCAGCTCTGTCACAGTGAGTGACCCTGGCTGAATTAGTTATCTCTCTGTGGCATTTCCTCACCTGTGTCATGAATGGAATAACAGAGTCAACATGTAGAAAAGATTTAAAATGTGTTCAATATGGGGCACCAGGGTGGCTAGCGGCTGAGCGTCTGCCTTTGGCTCAGGTCGTGATCCCGGGGTCCTGGGATCGAGTCCCGCGTCGGGCTCCCTGCATGGAGCCTGCTTCTCCCTCTGCCTGTGTCTCTGCCTCTTTCTCTGTGTCTCTCATGAATAAATGAATAAAATCTTTAAAAAATACAATAAAATGTGCTCAGTAAATTTTAGTTTTTAATATTCCTATTTGGCTTCTCTTCTCTCTCTCCCCTGAACCCACCCATCAACGTGCCAGGCTCTGTGCCCGGGAGGGGAATGCAAAGCCAGGGGAGGTTAGTGTTGTTTCAGTTCGTTTTTGTTACATAACAAAACACCCAAAACTTAGTGACTAAAAACAACGACAAACGTTTATTTGCTCACAGCTCTGCAAGTGAGCAGGGCTCAGGGCTCAGGGCATGGGGTCTCCGCTGTTCGTAGTCTTGGCTGGGTAGCTCCAGTGGGGCTAGAGGCAGCCTGGTAGCTTTGCTGACATCAGGGGTCGGCTGAGCCGCCCCTGTGCCCCCAGCACCTCTCTTGCCATGCGGCCTCTGTCTAGCAGGACGGATGAGGAGAAGGCCCAGGTCCCAAAGTTACGTAGTGTGACCTCCACCACATTTTGTGGTCAAAGCAAGTCATAGGGCCTGCCCAGATTTAAGGGGAGGTAAATGGCTCCCATATCTTCATGGGAGGAACATGCATAGGAATGGAGGAACTGTGGGAGGCTAATTTTTGCAGGCAATCTACCACAAGGACGGGGATGGATAAGCGTGAACGGCCCAAAAGCCCACACCCGGCCTGGCTTCTTTTTCTTCTTTTTTTTTTTTTAAGGACTTTATTTATTTCTTCATGAGAGACACAGAGAGAGAAGCAGAGACACAGGCAGAGGGAGAAGCAGGCTCCCTGTGGGGACCCTGCTGTGGGACTCGATCCCAGGGCGCCGGGATCGCGCCCTGAGCCAAAGGCAGGCTTTTAAGCCAGACGCCCCTCAGCCTGGCTTCTTCACCTGTTATCACCAGAACCTAGAACAATGTTTTTAAAGACCCTTAAGAAAGATTTACTTCTCTCCTGGTTTGGAAGAGTTCTCTTCATTTTGAAATTTATTATCTTTATTTTTATTTTTTTAGCGAGCTCCACACCCAACGTGGGACCCAAACTCATGACCCTGAGATCAAGAGTCACTCCACCGGCTGAGCCAGCCAGGCGCCCAAAATAGATTATCTTTTAAAAACTGTGTCCATCTCACCGAAAAGCCACTGAGATAGTGTGAGTGAGAAAGAATAGTTTTAAATCGCTCATTCTACCCTAACTCAAAAATTTTGCATATCACTATTTGTAGACATCGCATTTTTATAATGTAAGTTACATAACATAGACATGACAACCAGAGAAACCTTTTCTATAGTCTGTTCGCATATATAATTCTGTATTCAGCTATTTTTACTTATCACCATATCCAACAGTTTTTGTCACGTCCTTACATGGTTTTCATAATCCCCCTTTTTAAAACAGTTCCTGTAATGTTCCATTGTGTTGATCTGTCATGACCCATTAAATCTTTCCTCTCGCCGTCATCTAGGCTGTTTCTGCTGTACAACACTTTTCCATATTTCAACACAGCCTTCCTGATTTTTTTGGTAGCAGCTGAACGATATTTCATCGTGTTTATCTACCATATTCTATAAACACACCTTCCTCTCACGGTGGCCTCGTGGCTGTGGGTACACAGCGGATCTGAGCGAAGCTGCTCACAGGGACACATGCTGGGACAAGGACACACTGAACTGTGACAGAGGCAGAGGTGAAAGGTGCGCCGGAGGCCAGGGTTGGGGTGGGGGGACCAGGACTCCAGGGGTTCAGTCTCAGAGGGCTTCTCAAACACCTCTTGCTTCCTCTCAGCTTCCCATTGTTTTGTACGTGCTACAATAGACCTGTGGTAGCATAGTTCTGTTGTCTTTTTTTGAATTATTTTATTATTTATTTATTTATTTATTTTTTAATTGTATTTATTTATTCAAGAGAGACACAGAGAGAGAGAGGCAGGGACACAGGCAGAGGGAGAAGCAGGCTCCATGCAGGGAGCCCGATATGGGACTCGATCTCAGGACTCCAGGATCACGCCCTGAGCTGAAGGCAGAGCTAAACCGCTGAGCCACCCGGGCTGCCCTGAATGATTTTATTAAAATAAATTCCCAGGAGTGCATGACTAGGCCAAGAAGCATCAATATCTTTTTGGCTCCCGCTGAGCAGGACTTAACAAAACGGCTTTCCGAAGCTGGCCCTACACTCTGGCGCTGCTGTTGGATGTTAGCTTGAAAGTCAGCCCAGGTGCGAATGGGAACATCCAACAGGTGTTTCTTTGGTTCTCCTCCGTGGGCTCTGATCACAATCTGTGATTGAAGGCTCACTGTCTACCTGCTCCTCTAGTTTCCAGGTCCCTAAGAAAAGGGAAAGCAACTTGTCCACCTTTATATCCCAGTTCTATTTAGCACAGTACCTAGCCTCACAGGGTAGAGGTAAAATGCGTGATTACCTGCAATAATTTTGTTCTCCGACTTGGGTCCAAATTGCATCTCCCTAAGCTTTGTCCACACTCCCTGGGCCTTAGTTTACTCATCTACAAAATGGGGATGATAACACCTGCCTTGCAGGGTTTGTATAGGGATATGAGACAATGTTTCCGAAGGGCCTAACACAGAGCCTGATGCAAGAAAAACAACTATTTTATTATGATGTCATGTGCTCATTTGTTGAATTTTCCACTGTGAGAGCCATTGATATATTTCCTCCATTTATGTTAGGGTCTAGCTGTTTTTCTA
Source organism: Vulpes vulpes (assembly GCF_048418805.1). Classification (NCBI taxonomy): domain Eukaryota; kingdom Metazoa; phylum Chordata; class Mammalia; order Carnivora; family Canidae; genus Vulpes; species Vulpes vulpes. The sequence continues at coordinate 88,388,388 of NC_132789.1, forward strand.
ATAAATTTGAATGAATTCTTCATTTATTTTTTGGCTTTATAGTGTTTTGTCACATAAGCTTTAAATATTTTAGTTTTGTCATTTTCATTATAGAAGCTTTGCGATTTTATATGTCCACATTTGTAGATTTTTCCCACTGAGACTTTTTTACATTTCTTCAACTAAGAACATCATTACACTCTCACAAGTGTGATTTATTTCCCATTTTCTACTGTTGTTTCAACAATTTAATTTCTTTTAAATTGTAATTTTTTAAAAAATTGTGATTTTTTTTAATCCACTAATGTATGTAATGTAAGGTATGCCTCTAACTCAATATTTTCCCCCAAGCTGGTATACTACTACATTCATTTGCTAGAGCTGTCGTAACAAAGTATCACAAACTGGGTGGCTTAAAACAACAGATATTTGTTCTCTACCAGTTCTGGAGGCCAGACATCCAAAATCAAAGTGTTGGCAGGGCCATCTCCCTCTGGAGGCTCCAGGGGAACAAGGATCAGTTCCTTGCCTCTTCCCACTGCTGGCCCTGGGTGCCCCTTGGCCTTTGGCTGTATTGCTCTAGCTTCTGCCTTCATGGTCACATTGCTTCTTCTTCTTTTTTCTTTAAAGATTTTGTTTATTTATTCATGAGACACACACACACACAGAGAGAGAGAGAGAGAAAGAGAGAGAGAGAGGCAGAGACACAGGGAGAAGGAGAAGCAGGCTCCATGCAGGGAGCCCAATGCAGGACTCGATCCAGGGACCCTGGGATCATGCCCTGGGCCGAAGGCAGATGCTCAGCTGATGAGCCACCCAGACATCCCAACTTCCTGTTCTGTGCCTCTCAGAACTCTACTGGTGATGGCATCCAGGGCCTATTTAGATAATCCATTCTCAAAACCATTGATTTAATCACAACTGCAAAGACCCTTTTCCCAAATAAAGTAACATTTTCAAGTTCCAGATTGAGGCTTTGACATCTGTGAGTGGCCCCTAGTAAACCTACTTACACACTTAAAAAAAACTCAGTCCTTATTCTTCAGTGAAGAGAACAGTAGGCAGCCCAGTGACTTGACTATACAGGAGTAAAGTAGGGATAACTGAGGAGACAAACCTTAAGAGCCTCTTAACTCTAGGAAACAAACTGAGGGCTGCTGGAGAGGAGGGAGTGGGCGATGGGGTAACTGGGTGATGGGCATTAAGGAGGGCACGTGATGTAACAAGCACTGGGTGTTGCGTGCAACCGATGCATCACAGATCTCTACGTCTGAAACTAAAAATACACAATATGTTAACTAATTTAATTTAAACAAATTTAAATAAATTTAAATAAAAATTTAAATAAAATAAGTTTGGCAGCCCCGGTGGCTCAGAGGTTTAGTGTCTGCCTTTGGCCCAGGGTGTGATCCTGGAGACCCGGGATCCCCGCATGGAGCCTGCTTCTCCCTCTGCCCGTGTCTCTGCCTCTCTCTGTGTGTGTGTCTCTCATGAATAAATAAATAAAATCTGTAAAATATATCTATATATAAATAAATAAATAAGTTCAAAAACATAAATTTACGTTAAAAAAAAAAGTAGGGACAACTGAGGGTAGGATCTGTATGTGGGGTGGGGGGGCAGCCAGCCTCTGAGTTCTAATTTACATCACTGATGCCACCTGTGGGGAAGTGGCCTCATCTTAAATTCTGTATCATCCATGTGGCCAACAGCAGCTCATGCTCTCGGGTCTGGAGCAGAACTATCTTTTGGCCTCTGGTGGCAGAGATGACTAGTTAGCCACCTGATACATCAGTGACAGTCCCCAGCTAAATGACTCTCTGCCTTCCTTTTGTTCTGTTGCCATGGACTAAATTCTGGTCAAACAGCTGCAGAGGAGAACTCACTGAATGGGATTTTCAGGGAAGTTCCTTCAAAGGGAGACAGATAGTTAGGCAGTGCCCCAGTTGTCCCTTTCTCTTTCTTGTCTTCCTGCCTGGAATACAGATGCGATGGCTGGAGCTCCAGCACCAGTCTTGAACCACAATGTGACCAGCAAACTAGAAATCAGGCTCTAGAAATGGCTGAACAAAAATTAGAAAGAGCTGGCGTCTGATGTGCTACCGACCTAGCTGGGGGCTACCTACCTTTGTACTCGTTTTGCTTGGGAATAATAAACCTGTGACTTACTTGAGCCACTTTGGTTATTTCTTGTTAATATCAGTTAATCTCAGTTTCTAATTGATGCAGTATCAGAACTATATTCTCTAGTCTTTATTGACTTTTGGCATGAGTTTATTTTACCTATAACTTTCAGCTCAAATGTCACTTCTTCAAAGCTACCCTCTCTACCATCCACCATATCTAGAGCCGCCACCCCTCACCTCGTCATTCTTTATCACGTTGCCCTGGTTGATGGTCCTTAATGTGCCACCTACACCAGGAATTATCTTTTTTCCCCTTTCTCCTTTTTTTAAAAAAATATTTTTAATTTTTATTTATTTGAGAGAGAGATTGAGTGAGAGAGAGAGCATGCACAAGCAGGGGGAAGGAGAGGGGGAGGCAGACTCTTCGACGGAGCAGGGAGTCCAATGTGGGGCTGGACCCCAGGACCCCGGGATCATGACTCGAGCCCAAGGCAGACATTCAACCATCTGAGCCATCCAGGTGCCCCTTCTTTTTCCCTTCCTTACTTGTTTGTTGTCCTCTTTTCCTGGAGAATGTAAGGTGCATGATACCAGCGACCACGCATGTCCTGCTCTCTGCTGTCACTAGGAGAATTTTTGGTGCACGGTGGGTGCTTGACAAGTATATGTGGACTGGATGAGTCTGTGCAGGAATGAAGATGAGACTCCCCGAGTAGGTGGTGCTGTTGAAAAGCCTCCTAAGGGGAAATCCAAGAAGCTTGAATAGAAGACCCGATGATGCAAGTGGTTGAGAGTCCAGAGTACTGAGAGGGAGGGAGATGTTGACTTTCCCTAATCCCTCTCCTTCAGAACATAAAACACACTCACTTGGGGCCCCTTTGCCAGGGCAGAACATGATTTCACATTCGCTGCTGGATCCATGGTTGTACTACCTGCTGGACTGCGCAGCGTGAGCTCAAATTCCTAGAATTTGTCCAAGTCAGCCCCTAGCTTAGTCCCATGGGAAGATAATCAGCTGAGCCTCCAGGATGATGGCTGTTAATTGACTGAGCCCCAACATCCCTCCCAGCACCGGCCTTTCCCTCCCTAGAAGATCTTCAACAGAAATTGTTCTGGCTTCACCCTCTCTCTACTTGGTTCGATGCGGCTCAGCCTCAGCCACCCAGTTCTTTTTTTTTTTTTCTTTCTTTCTTTCTTTCTCTTTCTTTCTTTCTTTCTTCCTTCCTTCCTTCCTTCCTTCCTTCCTTCCTTCCTTCCTTCTTTCTTTTCTTTTCTTTTCTTTTCTTTTCTTTTCTTTTCTTTTCTTTTCTTTTCTTTCAAGATTTTATTTATTTATTCATGAGAGACACAAAAAGAGGCAGAGGAAGAGGGGAAGCAGGCTCCCCCTGCAGGAAGCCCAATGTGGGACTTGATCCCAGGACCCCAGACTCACACCCTGAGCCGAAGGCAGATGCTCAACCACTGAGCCCCCCAGGTGCCCCACAGCTGCCCAGGTGTTATTCCTCTGTGGAAACGCCCCTGGTTGCTTTGGTTCACCTGGATCCTTTCTGTTCCTACTGTCAAAATGACTCTCGTTTTGATATGTCATTCATTCATTTATTGACTCATTCGTTCCTTTACCTCAAAACTATTTAGGGTTTCTCCTGAGTGGGGTGCTCCACTGGTTCCTGGGCTATACCAAGAACGAAAATAAACTTGGTCCTTGTTGATTCATGTATTAATTATTGAACAGATGTTTCCAGTTTTCAGTGCCTTGGGGATCAGCACAGAGGCCAAATAAAAGCCCCAGAGGGAGGTGACATACCCAAAGCAGACACGGAGCAGCTTTCAGCCTCAACTACCAGCACTTATCTCATGACCAGCACGGTGGTGGCTGCAAACAGACGTTTCCTGTGGGGCACACCCGCCGAACCCATTGAATACAGCAGATGGATGCATCTACATCCATGGTCTGCTGTTCTGTGGTCCTCCGTGGGGCTGGAGATGCCAGTGGGACTAGTAGGAGGTGGCCGTCGGCAGTGGACTCTGAGGGGCAGCCTTGCTTTCTGATAGCCGCTTCTGAGTGGACGCACAGGGAAAGGAGAAATTCTGTTATCCCACAGAAAGGTAGGACAAGGGCCAGGGGCTTACCCTGCAGAATGGGTGGAAATTGAGATTTTTTTCAGTGAATGCCCATGAGCCCATAGCAGGATGGTCCAAAGTGCAGTCAAAGAGTCACACAGGGTCTTAATGGTACCATTCAATGGCCAGAGGGGTTGCCCTTCTCCTGTGGGTGGGTGGGGGCTCTGTGGGTACAGATCCTGCCTTTCCTAGCCCAGTACGATCAAACATGCACTCACCACAACTGGTCAATCCATGAGCTTGTTCTTTGCCCTCACAGGCAGATGCAATCAAACGTCCATTATCATATTGCTTCCTTTTTTTTTTTTTTTTTTAAGATTTTGTTTGTTTACTCGAGAGAGAGAGGCAGAGACATAGGAGAGGGAGAAGCAGGCTCCCCACAGGGAGCCTGATGTGGGACTTGATCCCTGGACCCAGATCATGACCTGAGCTGAAGGCGGGTGCCCAACCGCTGAGCTACCCAGGCGACCATCATATTGCTTCTTAATCTGGAACCCAAACAACTACAAGCTCACATGACCATTATTTTCTATCCTGACCTGGGAGACCGGGAAGCCACTTCTTCATTATATCACAGGGTCAGCAAGATGTCGTCAGTCCCCGCATCACTCACAAGTGCAGTACTATATCCATGGATGATTCACACTCAAAATGATGTCCTTGGGGGCACTCCTGGATTCTGAGAGGGTGATTGAATGAGAATAGATGACCCATGTGGAGTAGCATTTGAAATGTTGGATGTATTTAATTGAATCATGACTCTGAAAATGGAATGGCCTCTTTGGCATTTGGTTAATTAGAACGCTGAAGCAACCAGGCCAGCCCATGGTCGATCTTGCTGGGCAGGCCCAGGGTTACTGAATGTACGTGGATCACCTTTCTTGTGATGATCTGTCTGTTTTTGTTTTGTTTTTTAATTTTTTTAAATTTATTCATGAGAGACAGAGAGAGAGAGAGAGAGGCAGAGACACAGACAGAGGGAGAAGCAGGCTCCATGCAGGGAGCCTGACATGGGACTCGATCCCAGGTCTCCAGGATCAGGCCCTGGGCTGAAGGCGGCGCTAAACCACTGAGCCAGCCGGGCTGCCCGATCTGTCTGTTTTTAATCCCAGTCTGCCTGCCACCTAGAGCTCTCCAGGCTGCTCCTACGCCTTGCTATGTGCCCAACAAACTTAAATTCATTTTAGAGATTAAGCAAAGCATAAATAAGAGGACAAACCTTTTAGTGGAAGGAAAACCATAATCAGTGATGCATTCTGGCCCACAGTACCTGCTGCTTGAACCACCCTCCCCTTGGCTTAGCTCCATGAGCACTGGGAGCTGGCTTTCATGATCCTTGGGTTGTGGATACATCCACACGGTATTTTCTGGGGTCAATCTGTGCCCATCGTGTTTTGCCAGCTTGTGGACTCTCTGACCCAGTAACTGGTGTCCTTAGAAGGCCATGTGAAGACAGTGACCCATGGAAGGTGCTCTGTGATCCACGGAGGGAGCAGAATAAGGTAGCTGCAAGCCAAGGAATGCCCAGGGCTGCCCTCAAAGCACTGGAAGCTGAGAGGAAACCAGGAGGGAGTCCCTGACAGGTCTCAGAAGGCGTGAAGCCCTGCCCACACTGGGATGTCAGACATCTAGCCTCTGGAACTGTGAGACAGTCCATTTGTGGCGTTTGAATCCACCCAGTTTGTGGTCCTTGGTTACAGCAGCCCTAGAAAATCGGTAGCCACATTTTCCTGCTTTTTTGAGGATCGTACCAGAGGCAAATTTACTGTAAAGCTAATGAAGCATAAGGTTCAGGCCCCTTACCTATGTGAGCTCCTTCCAAACTTGTACCTCATTTTGTCCTCATAATTTTAGATTATTTCTCTTAAAGAATGTTCCCCAAATAGTATAAGATCTGGGCTCCATGAGCTCTAGCTCTGCTGCTGCCCCATAGCCACCCCTCCCACTTGTACTCTACCCCAGTTGTGGCCTCAGAGGGGGCAGGACTGCAGTCTCTCTTAGGTTTCCACTCCCATTCTGCCATTCTTCCATTCCCAGGAAGCCTCACCAGTCTGGAAGGCCTTGGAAGGACAGGCCAACGGTAGGTTGTTTTATCCATTTGAGGGCCAAATGGCTGAATTACAGGTGTTCTTGGGGTCTCTCTGGCCAAGCACCTCCTGGGTAACTGCATAAGAACACTTTCCTTTGGAGCCTCAGTAACCAGAAGTTGACATTTCCAACAGGCTGTCTCAGTTTGAGGGGAGCCAAAAAGCCTGATGGGAGAGTCAAGCCCTGGGAAAGGCCTGTCACCATTCCAGTCTGGCTGCTCTTACTCCTGGCTGTCCTGATATGTGGCTTCTCCACCTCCACCTAAGCCCGTCTTCATTCTCTACATTCAGATCATCAGAGAAGGCAGAAATGGCCCCTCAGGCCCTACGCACATATGCACACAGGGAAATGTCCCTTGTCTCAACAGGACTTCTGTCTCATCCTGTTTCCCCACCTCTAAGCCAACCCTAATTCAAACCAATGTCACATGTATGTGGCATTTAGTCTGCATGAGGTGCTGGGGAACCCTGGATAAAGGGTACACAGGCCCTGGGAAGGGGGAGACCTGAATATAAATGACCTATATAACAGAAATAAGATGAAAGACTGCGGTAAATGCCCAAAGTATAAGCAATGTGCTATCTGATTTCTCAAAGGGCAATTAATTCTGATTGGGGTGTGTGTCTGTGTGACCTTTTACAGAGGAGGTGCTACAGGTTGTGATGAAAAATATTTACCATTGTCTAAGACGGTGGTGTAGGAAGGTCCTGACCCCACCTCCTCCCACTGGACACACTGAATCTACAGGCATCATTCTCTGTAAATCAATCAGTGTGATATACCACATTAACAAAACAAAGGATCACAACCTTATGATTACCTCAATAGATGCAGCATTTGACAAAATTCAACATCCATTTATGATAGAAGCTCTCAAGAGGGAATATAACGTAACTCCAGATAATAAAGGCCATAATGACAAGCCCACTGCTTACATCATACTCAACAGTGAAAAGCTGAAAGCTTTTCCTCCAAGATCAGGAATAGACAAGGATGTCTGCTCTTGCCATTTTTATTCAACAGAGTATTGGAAGTCCTTTTTATTTTTATTTTTATTTATTTTTTTTTTTTTGAGTATTGGAAGTCCTAACAGAGCATTTAGGCAAGAAAAAGAAATAAAGGAATTCAGATCAGAAAGAAAAAGTAAAATGGCCACTATTCGCAAATGGCATAATTTTATACATTGAAAACTGTAAAAACCTCCAAGAAACCATTAGCACTAATAAATTCAGTAAAGCTGTAGGATACAAAATTAACATACAAAAGTCTGTTGGACTTATATGCACTAACAATGAACCATCAGAGAAATTTAAAAACCAATCCTGTTTACAATTGCATCAAAAAGAATAAAATATTTAGGAATAAATTTAATTGAGGAGGTAAAAGACCTGGTTGTTGAAAACTATAAGACATTGATGAAAGAAGTCTAAGATGACACAAATAAATGGAAAGACATACTATGCTCATGAATTGGAAGAATTAATATTGTTAAAATGTCTATACCTCCAAAGCGATCCACAGATTCAATGTAATCCCTATCATAATTCCAATGACATTTATTGCAGAAATAGAAGAAACAATCCTAAAATTTGTATGGAACCACAATACAACCAAAGTGATCTTGAGAAAGAAGAATGAAGCCTGAAGCATCGTGCTCCCTGATTTCAAACCATATAACAAAGCTATATGAATTAAAACAGTATGGTGTTGGCATAAAAACAGACACATAGATCAATGGAACAGAATAGAGATCCCAGAAATATGCATGGGGATATATGATCAATTATTTTACAACAAAGGAGCCAAGAATAGACAATGGGGAAAGTACAATCTCTTCAATAAGCAATGTTGGCAAAACTGGATAGCTGCATGCAACAAAAAGGTAACTAGATTACCATCTTGTGCCATACACAAAAATTACCTCAGAATGGATTAAAGGCTTAAACATAAGACCTGAAACTTTAAAACTCCTAGAAGAAAACATAGGAAATAAATTCTTTGATGTTGTCTTGGCAAAGATTTTTTTGTATCTGACTCCAAAAGCAAAGGCAACAAAAATTAAAAAATAGGACTATATAAAAAGCTTCTGCACAACAAAGAAAACCATCAACAAAATGAAAGGCAACCTAATGAATGGAAGAAAATATTTGCAAATCATATATCCAAGAAGAGGTTAATATCCAAAATATATAAAGAACTCTACAATTCAATAATGCAAAAACAATTTTTTAAGTGGACAGTGGATCTCAATAGACATTCTTCCAAAGAAGACATACAGATGGCCAACAGACACCTGAAAAGATGCTCAACATCACTCATCATCAGGGAAATGCAAATTAAAACCACAGTAAGATATCACCTTACACCTGTTGGATTGGTTAGTATTAAAAGTATAAGAAATAACAAGTGTTGGGCAGCCCTGGTAGCTCAGCAGTTTAGTGCAGCCTTCAGCCCAGGGTGTGATCCTGGAAACCGGGGATCGAGTCCCACGTCGGGCTCCCTGCATGGAGCCTGCTTCTTCCTCTGCCTCTATCTCTCTCTGTGTCTCTCGTGAACAAATAAATAAAATCTTAAAAAATAAAAATTAAAAATAAAAAAAGAAATAACAAGTGTTGATGAGGATGCGGAGAAAAAGGAACCCTCTTGCATTGTTGGTGCAAATGTAAACTGGGGCAGCCACTGTAGGAAACGGTATGGAGCTTCCTCAAAAAATTAAAAATAGAACTACCATACAATCTAGCAATTCCACGATTAGGTATTTACCCGGAGAAAACAAAAGCACTAACTCAAAAAAGATATATATGCTTCTATGTCCATTGCAGCATCATTTCCAATAGCCAAGATATGGAAATAACCATAGTCTCCACTGGTGGATTAAAAAGGCTGTAGTATATATAGGAAATGAAATACCACTCAGCCATCAAAAAGAATGAAATCTTGCCATTTGTGACCCATGGATGGAGCGGGAGGGTATGATGCTAAGTGAAATAAGGCAGATAGAGAAAGAAAAATACCATATGATTTCACTTACATGTAGAATCTAAAAAACAAAGCAAAACTCACAGATATGGAGGACAGAATGATGGTTGCTAGAAGGGTGGGGGAGGTTGAGGGATGAGTGAAACAGGTGAAGAGGATCAAGAGCTACAAACTTCCAGTCATAAAATAAATAAGTCGGGCAGCCCAGGTGGCTCAGTGGTTTAGCACCGCCTTTGGCCCAGGGCGTGATCCTGGAGACCCGGGATCCAGTCCCATGTCGGGTTCCCTGCATGGAGCCTGCTTCTCCCTCTGCCTGTGTCTCTGCCTCTCTCTCTCTCTGTGTCTCTCTCATGAATAAATAAATAAAATCTTAAAAATAAAATAAATAAGTCATGGGAATGATACACATCATGGTGACTATAGTCAATAATATTGTAGTGCATACTTGAAAGTTGCCAAGAGACTGAATAAGAAAAAATGTTTTGTTGTTCTTTGCATGATGACAACTGCTAACTAGACTTATTGTGATCTCTTCGCGGTGTACACATACATCCAATCATTATATGGTGCACCTGAAACTAATATAATGTCATATGTCAATTATACCTCAATTAAAAAGAATTGAAGAGTCAGAACTGACAGCACAAGTGAGGGAAGACCAAGTTCCTGGGACGGGTCCTCCGAAGTCGGGCTGTGAGAAAGTCCAGGGACCTGCACCACACGTGCAGAGGTAGGCCCAGGCAGCAGGGGACCCGCTGGGGCTCGGGACAGCCGCTATTTGCCACTCAGATTCAGAGCATTTCAGTATTTTAACAACCGGTTCAGCCGTGCCTGAGCTTACCAGCTGGCTGGCTGCCCTGAAGTGGCATGAAGGTTGGCACTTCAGCAGCACGTGGTTGGCCCCTTCCCTCTGGAAATACATTTCCTCCCATTTCCAAAACAGCCTCTCACGGTTAGACTTGATTCTTCTCACTCTATGTTGCAATGGAACCACCTGCCTCCCATGAAAGAGGGTATTGTTTTCCACCTGGGCCGCCCACGGCTGGGTGGGTAGAGCAGCGGGCGCCCACTGGGGCCTGTCCTGCGTCCTGCCTGGAACAGTTGGGGTGCCGGCCGGGTGTGGGGGCCCCTGGACACCGTCCTCAGGCTTTTAGAGAACTAAACAGTGGGTGTGGCTCACGTCAAATAAACAACTCCCTGGGCATTGCAGATTCAGACACGGTGCTGCAGTTTTCTTCAAGATGTAATTATCGTGGGGAAAACCGCTCTCCTTCCACTTGGCCAACCCTTGGGGGATAGAATGTTTACAACAGGGAAAAACATAAAGAGATTTTGTTTTGTTGTGTTTTTCTTTACTTACTGTAGCCACCCGCTGTCACAGTTGTGTGAAATAAGATTCCCGTAGCCGTAGCCCACACGAGGGCCAGGGTGAGGGCCCCGAGTGTGGTGAGGTCAGGCCCAGGCCCAGGCCCAGGCCCAGGGTGGGATTGAGGGATGCGACACCCAGTCTGGTAACTGCACTGCTGCGCCCAGGCAGGCTGGGTGTTGTCTGGGGGTGTGGCTTTGTCTTAGAAAAGGCCTGTTTTTTTTTTTTGTTGTTTTTTTTTGTTTTTAAAATAAAGGCCCATAAGACACAGGTTACAGGGCAGAGGGATTTGAGGAGTTTCTAAGTTCAGTTGGGCTTCTAACATGAGAAGGAGACCAGGGGCATGTTAGTTTAGAAGTGAGGGCAGTGTGCATGTTGTGTATACGTGTGTCTGTGTGCTTGTTTATGGGACAGAGAGAGGGAGAGGGAGAGGGAGAGGGAGAGGGAGAGGGAGAGCATGAACCAGCTACTAGGCTTGGTTTACGGGAAGTGGGCTGTGGGGGCTCCTCCAGGCGGCCCACGCCGGCCACTCTTGCTGTCTAAGCCCTGCCACACGTACACTCCTCTGTCACCCCAACTTTTCCACTCTGAAGGCAGCAAAGAGACGGCAAGCTTTATGCTTCAGGTTGTTTTCTTGTGAAGTTCTGGAAAAACATGTAGGTGCTGGGGCCCGAGAAGCGTCCTGTCCGCAGGGCGGGTGTCTGCGTGTCCCTGTGCGGCGTCCCCTCAGGGCCCGGAGCCACCCCTGCGCTCACTGACGGTGGGGCTGTGGCCCCCACAGCGCTGGCAGGCACCCCGGGGCGCCTCTCTTCCTTGTTGTCTTCAAATCTCTCACCTTCCTCCTCACCTGGTGTCTTTCTCAAGAGAGAAGCAAACTGCAGGCCAAGGTGCAGAGCTGGCCACTCACAGGAATTTTCTGAATCTTAAGCATGTTGGGAACAGGTTTTACCTCAAAGGCCCTGACGGGAGCAGCCCCTGGAACAGACAGGAGGGGGCCTAGGAAGGGCAGGGAGCTGAGGGACGCTGTCTGAGTGTCCCAAGCAGGGTGCTGGGCTGCCGCAGGTCAAGAAGAATTCTTCATCCGGGCTGTCCCCTCACAGACCTGTCCAGCTGGGTCAGTGTCACCTCCACCAGTCAGGTCTCAGAAACCAGGAACCATCTCATTTCTATTAGGTTCATATCACACCAAGTTGGCCACCATAGACTGAGGGGGTTTCACGCTATGTTTTCTGAAAACGATAGTGTTGTCCCTGGAGGGCCACTTGAGGGGCATGTGGCAGCACAGATGGGATCTTCCACGTTGGGCCCCTGGCCTGGTTACTCTGCCGGCAGTTGCCGGCCCAGGCATCCCCAGATGGGCAGAGCTGAGGAGTTCTGCTAAGTTCCAATTCCCCCTTTACTCACCAGACTTTATGTCATTCTTTGGTGTCGTTGATAAATGTACGTACCCTAAGAAATTACGTGGGGAGGGAGCACACACCAATCATATAACTGTCAAGTGAAAACCTGTCCTTCCGTGCACGAAGGCACAAGAACACATTTGGAGTGCCGCGTATCTTGTTTCATGGGTGTGTTTATGTGCATGAAACTGTAAGTGGGTGGAAAACCAGCCAGGGGAGCAGAGTGTTGTGTGAACGCATTTCCCATCCACATCTGTGCTCTGCCTCCGATAACCTGCCAATCAGCCAGTATTTCTTATGAGCTCGAGAGAACCCATTATGTGCCTAACGTCGTCCTCCAGGTGATTTGGGACTTGGTCCTTCTCCTTAAGGACTGTATGATCTTTGGGGAGAATATAAAACACACATGCATGATTCATTATAGAGTTGCCTCCCCCCTCCCGTGCCCTGGGGCCCCAGAAAAAAAGAGCTGGTATGTGTGGGCTCAGAGCAGTTTAGAAGGGAAAGATGGTGGGGGCTGAGGTTCCTAGAGAAGGCTTCAGGCACAGGCACTCTCAGTTGTTTGGGAAATAGCAGGTGCCAAGGCCCAGAGAGGCAGGAGAAATAAGCAGGGTATATGAGGGGGTGTCTCAGGGGGCTACCTGTCAGCCCCACTACCTGGACGTCTCCATCCATTCACTGGCTCAGGAAGGATCTGCTCAGAGACAGGAACAGGTCACTTGTTCTCAGAGCTTCCATCTCATGAGAAGGAGACTAAGAAGTGACAGTCAAAGCATCTGGCAAATAGGGGTGACTCAGGTACCACCCAATCAGATTTGACACTGGCAAGGTCTCATTTTGGCCTAGCGTTAACCTTTTAACTGCAGGATTATTGGGAGGTGGGGGGAACTGGTGGCAGGGAGATTATCTGGGGACTTAAGGCAGCAACTTTTATAGAAATATTTTGTTATTTTACAGCCAGTACAACTGTACTGGTGTGTGCGAGCCAAATGTCAGCCCTGGTGTGATAATGCTAGTTCTACTGACCTTATATGGCTGTTGTGTGGATCAAATGTCATAATGTACATGAGAACACTTTGAAAGCAGTCATGGGCGATACAAATGTAAATTGTTGCTATCCCAGTCATGACAGTGTGATGTGGTGCAGTATGATACGCTGGGGGGCAGAACAGAAAAGCAAGCCTCTACAATAACAGAAAAACCAGAAAGGAATTTTTTTGACCACATGTAATTGGTGGTAGCTTCTTTTAAAAAAAAAATTCATGTAGTTTAACAGAAAGAGCTAAATATTTAAAATTCCTGACATGTCACATTCAGAGCGAGGTTACAAATGCAAGAACTAGGATCTATAATTTATGTAGTTCATATCCCCTAGACCAGTGGTCCTCAAACTTCATACTCGTAAATTAATGAGGACACTTTTGCTTCTGGAATATGGGTAAGACAAAATTTTCCATATTCTTTTCATTTAGTGAGAAGGAAGAGAGACCAACTGGCCCTAGACATTATACATAAAGCAAATGTAAGAAAGCTCTGAAATGTGGAGAGAAGTTGGTAGTCTGACTAAGGACTTAGGAACCCAATGGATGATGCAGTGGCAGGTGTCTGGCTTTACCTTTTGCTTCCTATTCCTATTATCCCCAACTTGGAGTTAAGGGAGCTGTAACCCAGAGACACCAATGTGTGCAGATAAGAGAAACTCCAACAGAAGTCTCCTTTCCCTAGCTAAGGGACCAAGAGAGGGGCAACTTTGCTAGATAGGAAACTTTTAGACAATGGCCACTCCACTCCAACCAAAAACCATAGCCCTACCAAAATCCATCTAGCAAAGGCCAGTTGTGCAGTCCAGACTCCTAACCTCAGCAGGCTGTAATGAAGCATCCCAAACCCCCCACCAGGGTAATGTCAGAAAAGGCCAAGTAGGAAGCTGGAACTTTCATCCATGCCAGCCTATAATGAACAAAATATGGATAACTATAATGGGCTTTCCATCCCCCGTTTGTCATCCCTCCCCGGGCCCACTGAATTGACAAAATGAGCCACTTTCTCAAAAAACACAAACAACTATAACTCACATTATATGAAATAGATCATTTGAATAGGCTTATAACTATTAAGGAAATTGAATTCGTAATGAAATCACTCATAAAGGAAATCTAGGTCCAGATGGTTTCTCTGGAGAATTCTACTACTCACTTAAAGTAGAATTAATACAAATTATATACAATCACTTCCAGAAAATAGCCAGAGAGAACACTTCCCAATTCATTTTATGAAACTAATATTACCCTGATACCAAAATCAGACAAAGACAGTAGAGAAAAGTTCAGACCAATATGCTTCATGAATATGGATGTAAAAATCTGTTACAAAATATTATCCAATAGAATTCAGCAATATATAAAAAGAATTCTATACCATGACCAAGTGGGATTTATTCCAGAGAGACAAGCCTGGTTTAATATTTGAAAATCAATCAGTGTAACCCATCATATTAATAGGCTAAAGAAGAAAAAAAAATCATGTGATCATATCAATGTAGCAAAAGCATTTGACAAAATTCAACATTCATTTGTGTTGAAAACTCTTGGGCATATAAGAACACAAATGAACTTCCTCAATATGATAAAGAACATATAGAAAAAACCCATAGCTAACATTATACCTAATGGTAAAGGACTGAATGCTTTCCCCTAGGATCAGGAATAAGACAGGATGTTACTCTCACCACTCTAACTCAACTGGCTAGAAGTTCTAGCCAGTGTGATAAGGCAAGAAAGGGAAATTAATGGCATACAGACTGCTCTGCAAAAGATCTTGTTAAAGAGGAAGAGAGACCAACTACAGAATGGAAAAAATATTTGCAAAGCACATATCCAACAAAGGACTATTATATAAATTATATAAATATGTAAAGAACTCTTCAAACTCAACAGTCCAATTAACGCATGGATGAAGGACATGAAGAGACATTTATCAAAGAAGATATACAGAAAGCAAATAATCGCATCATAAAAATCTTCAATAGCACTAGCCACTAGGGGAATGCAGACCTAAACTACATTGGGCCTTCACTACAAACATATCAGAATGCCTAAGTAAGAAACAGTAACAACAAATGCTGGTAGAGATATAATCGAAGATACTGGATCACTTATTCTTAGCTGGTGGGAACGTAAAAAGGTACAGCTGCTCTGGAAAACAATTTGGCAGTTTCTTTAAAAAATAAACATGCAACTACCATATGATCTAGCAGTTATTCTCCTGGACATTTGTCCCAGAGAAATGAAGATTTATGCTCACACAAAACCCCCTATAACAATGTGTATGGAAGTTTTATTGGTAGTAGCCAAAACCTGAAAGCAACCTGAATGTCCTTCAGTGAATGAATGGCTAACTAAACTATGGCACAGCAATAAAAGAGAATGAACCAGTAATACATGTAAAAACCTGGGTTAATCTCTAAGGAATTATGCTGAGTGAAAAAAGCTAATTTTAAAAGGCTACGTATTGGGCAGCCTGGGTGGCTCAGCAGTTTAATGTTGCTTTCAGCCCAGGGTGTGATCCTGGAGACCCTGAATTGAGTCCCACATCAGGCTCCCTGCATGGAGCCTGCTTCTCCCTCTGCCTGTGTCTGTGCTTCTCTCTCTGTGTGTGTCTCTCATGAATAAATAAATAAAGTCTTTAAAAAATAAATAAATAAAGAAGTCTTTAAAAAATAAAAGGCTACATATTGTGTGATTTCATTTATATAACATTCTTGGAATGATAAAACTATAGAAATGTAGAACAGATAAAGGGTAAGTAGGAGAAAAGTGGGGTGGTTATGAATGGACAATCCTACTGGTGATGGAAATGTTCTGAATCTTGACTGTATCAATGTCAATACCTGGTGTGATACTGTACTATAACTTTGCAAAGATGGTACCATTGTTCCTCAGGACACTGAGTAAGAGAAATAGCATATCTCTGTGTGTTATTCCTTTGTATATGAATTTACTTATCTCAACATAAACAATTTAACTGAAAAAATTATTGAAGACAACAAAGAGCTTATGTTGGTTATATCTATTGATATTTTCCATATTAAAAGTGAAAACAGACATTTAAAAAATTTACTTAACTCATTTGAAAATACCAATAACATATCTAATACATAGCAATGCAAATAGCACAGTTTACGAAATATATATTCCAAAACGAAGGAAAGTTAATGAGAAAAGTGACATTGTTTTGCATTTTTCAGGCTTTTGTAGTGTTTGGCTTCATAGAAGACAGCTAGATTCTCACACGTGCTTTCACATTCTATTTCTTGCAATACGTTGTTTTAGTTAAAGGATATGAAGACAATCCAACCTCACTTTGATACATTATTGGAAAAGAGAAGAATATATTTTTTTTAAGATTTTATTTATTTATTCGTGAGAGACACACACACAGAGGCAGAGACACAGGCAAAGGGAGAAGCAGGCTCCATGCAGAGAGCCCGATGTGGGCTCCAGGATCACACCCTGGGCTGAAGGCAGCTGCGCTAAACCGCTGAGCCACCCAGGCTGCCTGAGAAGAATATGTTAACAATCTTTTCAAATAATTGTGGTTATTCTTTTCATTCTACATAAAAACTTGACAAGTGATAGTTTTTTAAAGATTGGTTGCAATTTGGAACCTGAAACTGTATCAATGAGCTTTTGATATTGTGTTACATTAAAATACATTAATCCACCTTGCACTTTGAAAGCCAAAATACGGAAAGAGCTCGGAAGTCCTTTGACAAATTAATGGATAAAGAAGATGAGGTACATATATACAATGGAATATTACTCAGCCAACAAAGAATGAAATCTTGCCATTTGCAAGGACATAAATGGAACTAGAGAGTATTGTGCTAAGCCAAATAAGTCAGAGAAAGACAAATATATGATTTCACTCATATGTGGAATTTAAGAAACAAAACAGAACATAGGTAAAAGGAAGGAAAAATAAGATGGAAACAGAGGGAGACAAACCACAAGAGACTCTTAACTATAGAATATGAACTGAGGGTTGCAGGGTGGGAGAATTGGGTGGGTGGATGGAATAACTGGGTGATGGGCAGCACTGGGTGTTGTATGCAATTGATGAATCACTAAATTCTATCTTTGAAACTAACAACACACTATATGTTAATTAAATTGAATTTAAATTTAAAAATGTGAAAAAAATTTAAAAATGCATTAATCTACCTTCCACTTTGAAAGGATCCATGCTTGACTTTTGGCCTTGTGGAGCCCCCAGGAGGTGTCTGAGAGCACCAGGGATTTCTGAACCATACTTGACAGCCACTGCCCTCGAGTTCTTAGCCCTAAGGCCTTATTTAGGTGTCCAATAAATCCATTGATTTGATAATGGATTATTAAAAACCTTGGTTCAAAAGACTGCCCAGAAACTGGGCAAATGAAATGGTTGGAAGTAGAGAAGGACTTCCCCGGGAGAAGATCGCAAATACAAATAGTGTAGAATACATGGTCCTTGCCTCTTTGATGCCTCTCCAGGTGCTCCTATGTTGATGTGTGTGCCACGATGGTGGAGTGAACCCTCAGAGAGCAAGGAGCTCCTCTGTGGATCACAGAGCCTATTAGGTAACATTTCAAATGCCTTTAAAAGACATTCTCTCTTCATTGATGAAGATATCGAAAGATTGGAATAGCTTGTACAGGGAAGCACAATGGGGACCAGGTGCCAGGACTCCTGACCCTCTTCCCCATCCATATTCCCAGCAGAGCAATGAATGGCTCCTTTTAGTGGCTGTTAACCAGCTTATGTGTACTTAGCTTTTCTCTTAGCAGAGCATAATGGCTCCACCATGAATCTAAACCAACGAAACAAAGAGTTCTTTCCCTTTCACAGTGAATAGTAACCCAGGAGAACTCACTGCCACAAGTTATTATTAGAGCAAATAACTAAGCAAAGATAAAAACAAGATCAGACACTAGTCCGAATAGGGAAAGCCATGGCAAGCTTTTAAAGCCATTTGCTTTGAAGCAGTAAATGGTCACTAACTCAAATCTGGGAAGACATCTCAGTAAGAAATGATTAGGTGTGATTTTGTTTTGTTCTCTCTTTGTGGAGAAAGGTTTGCATCTTATTCTGAAACACTCGGGGAAGATCTAAGAAGAGATTAGCTGCAAAACTCTTATGAAAGCCCTGATAGGTTTTGACTTATAACTGCAGACAACAGGACCCCCTTTGTACTCTCTAGTTTGTCTGCAAGGAGCACGGTTGCAGGGTGACGTGATGGTCTGTTTCCCTGTGAATTTCCCTCTCAGAGAACTGGTCTGTGCCTTAGCCACTGTGCCTGCCACCCCTGCTGCCAGCACAGAGTCACCCAGGGTTAGTGCTCAGCTAGTTGTTGAACTAACCAAGTCACATTTAGCCAGCTAGATGTCGAGCCGGTGTCAAAGTAGTTAGATAGGAACTTGCCATTTTGGATTGTTCTAGAACTCTGTAGAAAATGTCCTGGGATTCCATTCAGGGGGAAATTCAGGTGCAGGGATGTTGCTTTTTTGCAACATCCTAAATTATTTTTAGTTAATTTAATTTAGTTTAGTTTGTTCACTGAAAGGACTTCTGAGATGAAAATCATGTTTTAAAGGATCTCACTTTGGGCACAAGGAGTAGGCTGGTGAGCCCCAGAGTCAGAAATAATTCGGAAAGATGCTGCTTAAAATCAGAAATTGTCTTCTTGGCATAACATGAGGTCAGAAGCCAAAGGTTCCAGTCCCCCAAGGCATCTTGGAAATGACTGCATGCATTGTAGTTCTGCTAATAGAGAAATAAGGACATGGCCTTATTGTCCTGTGCATTTTCTTTAAGTCTTCATGGGTTTGGGGAGTATATGCATGATTTAGAAGAGCTCTTAAATTCACTTCCAACACATGTAAGTAGAACAATAAAAACTCTATAAAATAAAACATTTCCAAGTCCCAGATGTGGCCTACTTACAATAGCAATTACCCAGTCCTCAGGTTTGTTATAAGGAGATTTAATTCATATTTGGAATCCCTGAAGGATATATGAATAGAAGATTTCACTATGGTTTGTGGCTGTTTCCAGGAGGGATGTATATCATACAACTAGATTTTTAGTTCAAGTTGAATTCATTCATTTACTTTTTTGACTCCTTAAATAGTTACAACTACTATAAAATGGATGCTAGGCTAGGCTACAAAAAAATGAGTTTTTAAACAAGCACTTGTACATACTCTACTATATGCCAGACACTGTTCTAGACACTTTATTGTATTGTGTCATAAATGACACAATTGGAGACTAAAGTCTCCTAACAACCTTATACTATACATATTTTATTTGTCCCTGCCAAGAGTGTATACTCTTTTGAGAAAGACAAATACTTAAATAGATAAATATAGAACAATATGGTGGATGTAATGGTGGCGTTGTTCCAAGAGAATTATAGGAACACGAGAGAGACACATGTGACTCAATTTCCTATAACACTGGGGTTGAGGGGAAGGTAAAGAATACTTGAGCTAAGTCATAACAGATATCTAGTATATACCAGTTTTTCAGTGTATTTCTAAATATTAATGTCTAGGCTTTAAAATATATTTATTTTTTTCTGAAAACATGTGCTGAACTTGGCTTCTGTAGTTTTGGGCAATCTGTTGGTTAAATCTGTATAGAGAGCCATGAGCTTTACTCTTCGAGAAATAAGAATATGTGATGATGAGGTAAATTATTAAAAAGCAAATTTAGGAAACTTAGGGTAGGATACCTCAAAATTTGCAAAATGGTGCTCAGCTTGAATTCAAAATTCAGAGATGTTTTGTTTGAGTCTACAGTGTTTGTAAAAAACTTGAGGCAATGTTGAAACATCATCATTTTTTTCCCATAAAAATCAGTGGTTTGTCATTGAAACTGAGATTACTTTTAAAAATATTTATTTATTTATTTATTTATTTATTTATTGTGAGAGAGAATGAGTGAAGGGGAGAGGGGCAGAGGGGAAGGGAGAGAAACAGACTCCCTGCTCAGCAGGGAGCCCAACACAGGGTTTGTTCTCAGGACCCTGAGATCATGACCTGAGCTGAAGGTGGATGCTTAATCAACTGAGCCACCCAGATGCCCCCAAACTGAGCTTTCTGATTTCTCTTAGGAAGAAATGGAATATTTGATAAACTTGGGGGCACTATTTTGACTTGGGCAACAATCTGCTGGCCCTAAGAAGCAACTGCTTTCTTGGGATATGATATGTTGGTCTTAAAAGGATGAGTGGACACTAGACACTAGAAGCAGAGGATTTGTATGTGTGGGGTGAACTACAAATGGTTCCATGAGTGCCTGCCTTCAGCTTAGGTCTTGATCCGGGATCCAGGGATTGAGTCCCTCATTGGGCTCCCCACAGGGAGCCTGCTTCTGCCTATGTCTCTGCTTTGCTCTGTGTATCTCTCATGAATAAATAAATGGAATTTTTTTTTAAAAAAATTTGAGAGCCAGGAGGAGTAAAGATGAGGTTAGAGGGTCAAAATGGGCCAGATTCTGGCAAGGTCTGAGTGTGATGCTAAGGTACTTGAAGTTGATCCTGTAGGTGGTGAGCAGACATTCAGATTTTAAGCAGGGGATTCATGCGGTCAGATTTCTTTTCCAGACAGATCATTCTGGTGGTAAGTGGCAGGGGAAATCAAGGGCACCCAACCTAAAGTCTGGGAGACTACTTAAAAAGCTGTTGTAGATATCTAGGAAAGATATAGAGAGGCTCCAACAGTAGAGATTGGGGGGAAATGCACAAAAAACTTGAGACATATAAAGAAGTATTGAAAAAGTTCAAGAGTTTATATAATATGGAGCAAGAGGATAAGGAAATAGACAAAGATAACTCCTATGATGCTAACCACTGGGTAGGTGGGTACCATTTAGGGTGGGAAGAGATCACAGAAGAAAAAGCAATGTGGAAGGGAAGAGATTGCTCATTTCCAGGCCCAAGGCATTTGGGTATCTGCTTGGATGGCCAAGTAGAGATGTCCAACAGGCAGGTTGATGTAGGTGCTGTCATAGTCCATTTAGACTGTTAGAACAAAATTATCATAGACTGGGTCCCATAAACAAGAAACATTTATTTTCCCCAGTTCTAGAGGCTGGGAAATCTAAGATCAAAGCATGGCAGATTCTGTGGCTGGTGAGAGCCCAGTTCCTGGTACACGGAGGGCAGACTTCTCACGATGTCTTCACATGGAGAAAGAGGCTAAGGGGCTCTCTGGGGCCTCTTTTAAAAGGCATTAATTCCATTCACAAGGGCTCCACCCTCATGACCTACTCACTTCCCAAAGATCCCACCTCCTAATTCTATCCCATTAGAGGTTAGGTTTCAACATATGAATTTCAGGGGAACACAAATAAGTCTATCTCAGGAGTCTAAGGCTCAGTGATTGTTTCTCTTCTTCTTCCTCCTGCAAGTAATTACCACTATCCTAAACTCTGTGGATTTTATATACTTTTATCACATGTGATTATCACTAAACAATATATTGCTTTTGGGAGGTGTTTGTGTAAGTGCTATACCATCTTTTTTGGTGCATCCTTGGGGTTAATGTTGTTTCTCAATATTATGCTTATGAGTTTCATCCTTGTGGACACTTGTCCCTACGGTTCATTCCTGTCTGTATATCTGATGAGCGCCTGTGCCTTTAGGGATATAAAATTGGAATTGCTGGATTGTGCTATATGGGCAGCTAGCTGTACTCTTTTCCAAAGGCTTTGTGCTGATTTATAATCCCATCTGGATTGTGCGGATTTATAATCCCATCCTTTCTTTAGGTTAAGAGTGTTTATTTTGTTGTATAGAAACCTATATTCCTTAAATAGTTTTTTAGTAGAAAAAAAAAGCGAAAAACCCATCATTCTAGTACTCAGAGATGAAAAAAGAATATTTTTAGCATCCTTTCTTCACTTGCTTTAACTTCTCCATTCTACCTCCTTTCCATCTTTAAATTCCCTATTTCTTTTTCCTTTCAGAGATTCGTTCAAAAGGCCAAAGTGCTCTGCTTTAGAGTTTTAAGGTCTGTTCTACTCTCTGCTTTTCTTATTCATTTTCCCTCCACCCTATTCTCTGCCACAGACACTCGAGACAGGCCCCCCAAATTCCATATCCCGAAGTTCCCTGTGGATCTATGGGCAGGAACAAAATTCTCACCATCAGAAAAGCAGGAGACGGCAGGGCACTGGTGGCCTCTAGAAAATCCCAGCCTTGGGCTTCCTGTGACCCAAGTGCAGCTTGGGTTTTTCTTTCAATGTTTGTCATCAGCATAATTAACCTCTGGGGACTGCAGATATTGGGTCTGTTGAACTCCCTCTCTGTTTCCTGGGCATAAAGGTAAACGGCCCTGGGACCTACTCAGTATTTCCCAGGATTTACCTATGAATGCAGTGGAACAATCTGAAAATAGAAACATTGCATGGTGTCCCAAGGTGAGAGGACCAGGGCCGGCTAGCTCTTTGCTAGAAGCAGACAGGTACGGCCTCAATGGGAAGAGCAGATCAGAGCCTGTTTCCTTGCTGGGGCAGAGGGAAAGTGAGCCACTTCCACTTATCCAGGGTGTCAGGAGGGATGCCAAGGCCCCAAGACCCCCCGCGAGGGGTGCAAATGCTTCAGTTGCCTTCCAACCAGCCAGTGTTGGGGTATCTTAGCTCTGGACTGCATGATGCACCTTGGCAATTAGCTCCCAGGGGATTCCTGGAGTGAGGGGGCTCCTCTCTGAGTAGTATGTTTACTGCAGCTAAGGGGCAAGTTGCCCTTGGTGGTTTATCACAGCTTCATTTCCAGTGCTTCTTCATTTTTCCCACACAGTGGAATCACCTGGGCAGTTTTTAAAAGCCCAGTATCTGGGTCCCAGCCTCAGAGATTCTGATGTAATGAGGCTGTGGGTGAGGCCTGGGCATCAGGATTTGTCAGTGCTTTCTAGGTGATCCCCTTGGGTAGCCAAAGCTGAGAAACATCACCCTAGTTGAAAGCTGAACTTCCAGGGATGTGAAGGAATAACCACCATTTATTAATCACCACCATTTATTAAGGCCCATTATGTGCCAGACAAGGTGCTAAGCTCTGAACACGCATTAGCTCAAATGTTAGCTAACCTGGGGTAATGGTAAGTAGACAAAGGCTCAGAGACGTTAAGGGATTTGCCCAAGTTTACACAGCAAAGTTCAGATTTCAATTCCTCTCTTTCCGACTTCACTATTTGTGGTCTAGCCATTGTGCCACACTGCCCCTGGTCACCTCTCCTCTGGGGGAACACCGGGGACCGTTTGGAGAATGACAGCCCTTTCATTCAAAGGAGCAAGTTAGCATGATTTAAAACATGACTGAGGGAGAGAGAGAAGAATGCAAGGGAGTGAGGCAAGAGGAGGGAGTCGCCCAATTTGAATTTGGGATCAAAATCCCCTCTACAATGAAGTCTTTCTTTGTGCAGTCCAGAGGAACCACAGTCATCCGCACAATCTGGGGACCCAGCCTGCTGTGGGGAGGGGCAGGTCCGGGCAGGGCTCTCACTCAGCTTCAATGACAGAGACAAAGGCGCTCTCGTGCCCTCCAAGTCCGCCAGACCTCTTGATGTGGGCCCCTGGGATGGGCACCACGGGCCCTCCAGATCCCAGAGATCCTGGCACAGTCCTGCAGGGCACGACTGCGTCAGCCAGGAAGAGAGAGAGGAGAAAGCGAATGAACTGGCAGTGGGATTTTAATTTTTCTTACTACTCATTTTTGTGTTAGTTTTATGATAAGAAAAATAAATACTGAAGATATTAATTATTGTGTGAGCATTAAGTCTACAATCTGTTGTTCTTGAATTAACAGCATCTCGGATGGCGCTTACTACAGACTATTTAAAAAATCATGACGATCCTGTCTAAGGGAATTTATTAGGATGTAGGCCATTTGGTCCCCTAATTTACATTCTATTTGGGGCATATAAACAATAGGAATACTAATTTTCTTCTTTTTGAACCCAGACTCTCTACTCCTATAGCCACTTCCCAAATAGTGATGTTTTCCTCTACTTCCCACCACCAGAATTTAAGACAATGATGGAAACATAATGCTCAACTGGCTTTCTCTGGGATGGTTGCAGAGTAGCCAGGCCGTTCCCCACACAGTCATTTCCTTCCTGTGGTTTCTGTGCCTCCACCTTTCTAGCTTGAGCCAGAGATTTCCACTTCCTGATTTTGTGACACAGAGATGCATCAGGACCATTATATGAAGGCACCTGTATGAAATTGCTCCCTTCCTGCCAAGGAATTGTTTCTTTGTTTGTTTGTTTCTTTAAAGGTTTTCATTTTAAAGTAACCTCTACCCCCAACGTGGGTCTTGAGAATTTACAACCCTGAGATCAAGAGTCACATGCTCTACTGAATGAGCCAGCCAGGCGCCCCGGGAGTTGGTTTTCTTGTCATGTTCTCATCTCTTTGGCTTTGTTACCCCAGACACAACCCCCACACCCACCATCGTGGTGCGTTTGGATGTTTATTTTGGAGAACCAAGGTGTCCCAAGAAGTTGGCCTGCTGCTTCTCATTAAGTATACCAAGTGCCTAGAACAACTTTTATGGAAAGCCTACCAAAGTCTTTCTCATTACATCATAGAAGATCAAAGCCTTAGTTCACAAGTACCCAAAACACTATTTAGTTTTACTGTAATGATTTTCTCAAGTACCTCAATCATCTAAGTCATTGAAAAAAGATCTCAAAAAGAGTGTGCCTTATCTTAAGAACTCTGACTTAGCCTCTGTACGATTGTACGTGTGCGCACACTCACATGCACACACTCATTGATAAGCGCACACAGGTACAGAGAAGAGTGAAGGTGGTTGTACTGAAGCTCACGGAATGGGCAGCCATGGTTACAGGGTCTGACCAAGGCTTTTCTGGAGTTACCATTGTGTTGGTCAGCAAACCTGCTTCTCCCCTCCCCAGTAATGGAATGTGCTGACTGGTGGGCTAGTAAATTCCTAGAAGTGTTCATTCTTGGCTGCGTGGAGTGAAGGGCTGGTTCTATCTGGTGTCCTACCAGTCTTCTGAGTCCATGATCCTTCTGCTGGAAAGGCAGCTAAAGCTAGATGGTAAAAATGCTGAACCTGGACCCAGAAACCCCATGTAATTATTGGAAGAAGTGTTTTTTCCTTTGGTTGGTTTTGCCCTAGAGAGAAAAGCAATACTTTGGAGGAGATAAAATCACTTTCATTACCACAAGTTAGACTCTCAAGCTTGCAGGTGAGGCAAGCTTACCTCTAAAAGGCCCACGTAACAATGTGGCCTTGGCCTGTTTTTATTCATTCTGTGGAATTAGACGGGAGCTTTTGTTCTAGACTGAGCCCTGTGAAAGCTACAGAAAGGGAAGGAATAAAGAGTCTATGTACTGGAGGTGTCACCACAGGAGGACATCTGACCCTGTCACGCGGCTCCATGGAGCAGAGTTACAAGGGATGGGGAGACCCCGCACTGCATGGGGACTGGGCTACCAAGTCTTACTGTCTTCTACGGAAACCTAATGGCACCCAAAACATTCTTGAGTTTGACATAATCCTAATCCCAACGGGATTTTAAAAATTTGATCCAGAGCAGCTTTTTTCAAATTGTAGGCTATAGACTCCTAGAAGTCTGCAAATTTTTAGGGAACTATAAACTTAGGAGGACTTTGAAAGCCCTGGACCAGCCAGCCCGGGTGACTCAGCGGTTGAACGTCAGCCTTTGGCTCAGGGCGTGATCCTGGAGTCCTGGGATTGAGTCCCACGTCGGGCTCCCTGCATGGAGCCTGTGTCTCCCTCTGCCTGTGTCTCTGCCTCTCTCTCTCTCTGTGTCTCTCATGAATAAATAAATAAATAAAATCTTAAAAAAAAAAAGTTCTGGACCATCGGATAGCTGTTTAGAACAGAAACATGGGATTACAGTGCCTGTGTTTGCTTTTGTATTTGCAAATCACAGCATTGGCAAGCAATCAGTTAAAGCGGTCTTGGTTAACTTTTTTTTTTTTTTTTAACATCAAAGTAACATTCATACACAAGAGTCTGCCTTTTACCAAACCTATAAGGTGGCTTCTGGTCAACCTTGTCTCTTGGTATTCATTTCCAGGCCTGTGGCCTCACTGCAGAGGCAGTCACATTGGATTTCCATCCTTGGAAAAGCCCTACTGGGGGCATGGGAATGGAAATGGGCCTTGGGGTGGGGGGGTAGGGCTATAGACAGGAAGGGCAGAGGGGGTGAGAGTTGAAGGCAGGAATATGATGCCCTTCGTGTCCACTCACTTCCAGTCCAGGCTGTCTCTAATTCCACAGGAAGAATTTCAGATGGCAGCAGTTTGATAGTTCATGAAATATCATAATTAATATATTGAATTGTAATTTAAAAAAATATCAGTAACAGCCATGCCTTCTACTCGCCTTCACCTCAGCATAAGGTGAGGAACAAATTCTGCTACAAGGTACACTTGTTAAAAAATTAAACTGTTTCTGTATTGGAATCTTTTTATTTCAGACATGGAAGACAAAAATAGTTCTGCTTTAGATGCCGAGTGATTGACAGCAGGCAACTGGCAAATACCCAGGAGAACTGTTTTGAGTGATTTGGTAACTACCGTAAATCCGTATTTTGGTTTGCTCCATGTTGTTCCCCTAGGCTAAGTTCGACATCCGGAGTTTGGAGAGGGGTTTTGGGGCCTGCTCCAGAACATCACAAGGCGGGGTCCCTGGTTTCCCAGGCTAATGGCAGAGAGCTGGGAATGCTGCAAATGTGCAATTGGTGCATTTATTCTTTTTTTTTTTTTGTGCATTTATTCTAAGGACGTGGTCTCATCTTTCCGCTCCCTCTCTAACTTTTTTCTCATGTAACAATGCATTTCCTTCTGGAACTGTAATATTTGATTCTGAGCCACATCTCCCTCTTATCATAAGCACCAAAACGTCTCATCAGGCTTGTTTGATGTTTTTAAGTGTAATCAGCTAACTTGAGGTAGCATCTGCTGGATAGTCCTCTCCTGGCAGGGTCTCTTCTCCACCTCTAATACCTTCTTCCCACATCCCCCAGGGACCCTTTGCCTAGACCTCTCTCTGCATATCCACTGCAGAGGCAATCAATCCCAAAACCATCCTTCCACTGCCAAGCCTCCACTTACTTTCATTCTTTCATCAAAGCCCAGGACACAGCAATGAAAAGTTCTGAGCCACACTACCACTAACTAGCCACTTGCATAGCGGTGATCGTAGACACTTAAAGCACTAGACGTGATCTTGCCCTTACTCTCAGATCCTGTTATCTATCTGGCCCAGTTCCAGGATCCTGGCCTGGCAACAGCTCAACCTTCTCACCTTCACTGGGCTGGACCAGTTCCTGCGAGTGGGGTGTGGCCACAGATGAGTCAGGTATAACTGGGAATTGTTCTGGTGTTTGACTAGCTGTGTTGACCTTTAGCAAGTTACTTCACTTTTCTAAGCCTCAGTTTCCTGATATGTAAAATAAGGATAATAATAGTACTACTTTATATGTGTAGGACTATTGCAGATTAAATGGGAATTATATGTAAAATAGCATAGTTATTGATGATGATTGTGATGGTAACTCCCAATCCCACTCCACCAGGATATTTTTAAAACTTCAGCCACTGGTGGCCAGGGGACAACCCTGTCTTGGCTCTAGACTGGATTCTCTTCTTCTTTTCTCTCTTGAGAGCTTTATCCATGCTGGTTCATTCTCCTTGATCATATCCTGGCATCCTACTTGACATGCTTATTGCAGAGACCAGTAAGCAGTTTCTCCCACTGATTTACAGAATTCAATATCTTGACTTTTATTTTCCTGCCATTTATTTCCCTTACTTCTGAACCTCCAAACCATCTTTACTGCAAGGGACAGTGGGATTTTTGCACCTGACTTGCTTGGAATGCCCATCCACTGATGCCTCCAGGCACAGCCTTGGCTCCAGCAGTAGAGGGTTGGAGAGCTTGCATTTTAAGAAGGATGGAGGATCCTGGAAGACTTTCTCCTCTTCACTCCTTCAACCCAATTCAAAAACTCTTTTGGAGTCCAACCATTTCCTTATTTCCCTACAAATTTCCCTCTGCTGAGGCTCACTTTCCTTTGAAACTGAGTTTGCTCCCACTAAAGAGGAGTTTCACTGTTGAACTGGTTTGTGCTCACCAGCGGGTAGATTAGAAGAGTTCTCTGCACATTCTGGAGCCGTGCTTGTGTGGAAGTTTGCCAGTGGCAAGCTACACAAATCAAGTTAAAAATAAACTTTGCAATTCTTGAATCCATTACATTTTTCCCAGCAAATTTTTCCATTTTTTTTCTTCCCATTCATCCAGATCTAGAGTAGAATTCCTCTTTTCTTCTATGTATCAACTAGAGTGCAATAGATTTCTAACTTAAAGTTTTAAAATTTCTTATTGAAATTTTTTTAAATTTTATTTATTTATGATAGTCACACACACAGAGAGAGAGAGAGAGAGAGAGAGAGAGAGAGGGAGAGACAGAAGCAGGCTCCATGCACCAGGAGCCTGACGTGGGATTCGATCCCGGGTCTCCAGGATCACGCCCCAGGCCAAAGGCAGGCGCTAAACCGCTGCGCCACCCAGGGATCCCTGAAATGTTTTATTTTATATATACACACCCATACATGCACACTCACGTATATACGACCAGGAGCACAGATATCAAGTGTATGACCAGTGAATTTTTCCATCTCACGTATACACATGCACGCATGCACACACACACACACACACACACACACGAGTATACACATATGTGACATTTCAATTCAAGATGTAAAATAGCGGGATCCCTGGGTGGCTCAGTGGTCGAGCATCTGCCTTCAGCCCAGGGTGTGATCCTGGAGTCCTGGGATGGAGTCCCACGTCAGGCTCCCTGCATGGAGCCTGCTTCTCCCTCTGCCTGTCCCAGCCTCTCTCTCCCTGTGTCTTTCATGAATAAATAAAATCTTTAAAAAAGAAGATGTAAAATAACTTTAACATCCCCAAAGTTCCCTAATGCTTTCTAATGTCCCTTCCCTGTTAATACCATCTGCTGCCACAGGCAAGATGACCCCAGTGACTCTTCCCTCCATGCAATAGTTTTGCCTATTCTTGAAATTCACATGAATGGACTCTCAGGATATGTGCTCTTTTAATGTTTGGCCTTTTTTTTTTTTTTTGCTTATCTCACATGTCTGTGAGATTCTTTTGTGCTGTGTGTAGCAGGAGTTACTCTTTATTGTTTCTAGTGTGTGAATATTCCCTAATTTATCCATTCCACTGTTGGTGGACAGTTGAGTTGTTTCCAATTTTTGGCTATTTTGAATTAAGGTGCTGTGGAAATTCTCTCACAGGTCTCTTGGTGGGCAAGCTCAGTTCTGACTGGATACCTAGTAGTGGGATTGTTGGGTCCTAGGGTAATCATAGCTTAGCTGTAGTCAAGATTGCCAAATAGCTTTCCAAAATGGTTGTACTAATTCACACTCCCACCAGTGAAGTCTGAGTGTCTTAGTTGCTCAATAACCTTGTCAATACTTTGCCTTGTTGGCCTTCTAGTTTTAGTCATTCTGGTGGGTGTGTGATAGTATTTCATTGTGATCTTAATTGGCATCTCCTGGTGCAGTACTGATGTTAAGTAACTTTTATATGCTTTTTGGCCATTTGGATATCCTCTATTGCAAAATGCCTGTTTAAGTCTTTTGCTCACTTAAAAACTTGGATTATCTTTTTTTTTTTAATTCATAGGCTTCTACATAATCTGGACACTAATACTTTGTCAGATATATGCATCGTGAAGTCAGTCTGTGGTTTGCCTCTCTCTTGCTCTCTTAATGGTATTTTTGGGGAAAGACAGTGCTCTTAACTTTTATGTGGTCCAATGAATCAGCCTTGGTTTTAGTGGTTAGTGCCTTTGTTACCCTCCTTGAGAAATCTTTGACTATTCTTAAAGTCATGGAAATATTCTCTTCTGTTTTCTTCTAGAAACTTTGTTTTACCTTTCATGGTAAGATCTATAATCCATTTTGAATTAATTTTTATGTATAGTGTTAAGGGAGATCAAAGCTCATTTTTCTCATATAGATATACAGTTGATCCAGGACTGCTTTTTTTTTTTTAAGTTTTATTTGTTTATTCATGAGAGAGGCAGAAACACAGGCAGAGGGAGAAGCAGGCTCCCCACAGGGATCCTGATGCGGGACCCGATCCTGGATCCCCGGATCATGCCCTGAGCCAAAGGCAGAAGCCCAGCCACTGAGCCACCCAAGCATCCCGGGGACTGCTTATTGAAAGGACTACTCTTTCCCTCACTGAATTGCAGAAACACCTTTGTTATAAAGTAATTGAATATGTGTAGGTCTGTTTCTGGGCTCTCAAGTCCATTCCATGGATCTATTTGAATATCTTGGTGCCAGTACCATGGTGTCTTGGTTACTGTGGCTTTATAATACATCTTTTTTTTTTTTTTTTAAGATTTTATTTATTTATTCATAGGGACACACAGAGAGAATGAGAGGCAGAGACACAGGCAGAGGGAGAAGCAGGCTCCATGCAGAGAGCCTGACATGGAACTTGATCCAGGGTCTCCAGGATCACGCCCTGGGCTGCAGGCAGTGCTAAACCACTGCGCCACCAGGGCTGCTCTTTATAATACATCTTAATATCTGCTATGGTTAATCTTTCAGTGTTGTCCTGAAAGATTATCCTGGCTATTCTAGGTAACAATATATATAGAATGATTTCAGCCATGTTAAAATAGACATAGGTAAAAATAAGAGACATATGCTCTAAAATACTGAGTGAAAATGTCTGGATTTTTTTGTCTGGATTTTGAGAGGCAATTTCAATTTTAATGTTCTTATTTCCTGTATTTTCCAAATTTTCCACAATGAGCATATATTATTTAATTGCATTATAGTGAGAGAACCATATTTATTTATTCTGTGGAATTTGTTGAGACATCTTTTCTGGTCAACTTTATACATGTTTCATTAATGAGTGAAAAAAATATGGCTTCTATTTCCTTTTTTTTTTTTTTATTTAAGATTTTATTTATTTATTCATGAGAGACACACAGAGAGAGAGGCAGAGACACAGGCAGAGGGAGGAGCAGGCTCCATGCAGGGAGCCGGACGTGGGACTCGATCCCAGGGCTCCAGAATCAGGCCCTGGGCCGAAGGCGGCGCTAAACCACTGAGCCACCGGGGCTGCCCTGGCTTCTATTTCCTGAATGACAGTTCTCTTCATATCTATTATTTCCCAGAAAAATCATGTGTTTTTAGTAATTAATGTCCTCACCCACCCACCACCATCCTGCTTTCTGATGCTACTGATTGATTTTGCTGAGTTTTGAACTTTTTACAAATAGAATCATGCAACACTTATTCCTGTGTGCCTGATGTCTTTTATTCAACATTATATTTCTGTGTTTCATTTATGTTCACTGTGATTGTAACTTATTTATTATCATCAATATATGGTATTCTATAGTATGAATTTACCACAGTTTTTAATCCACTCTACTATTGAAGATTTAGGGTTTTTTTCCTAAGTTTTTGGGTACTATGAATAATACTACTACTAGAAGTGTTGTATCAGTGTTTTGGTGAACACACATATGCTTTCCTATTGGATCTATACCTCAGAGTAGAAGTGCTGGTTCATAGGGCATGCATATAACCAGCTTTATTTATTTATTTATTTATTTATTTATTTATTCATTCATTCATTCATTCATTCATTCATTCATTCATTCATGAGAGACACAGAGAGAGAGGCAGAGATGGAGGCAGAGGGAGAAGCAGGCTCCCTGGGCGGGGGGCGGGGGGAGCCCGATGTGGACTCAACCCCAGGACCCCAGGATCACACCCAGAGCTGAAGGCAGATGCTCAACCACTGAGCTACCCAGGTGCCCCATAACCAGCTTTGGTAGATACTTTCAAGCAGTTTTCCAAAGCAGGTGTGACAATTCACGCTCTGTGCAGTGGTGCTTAGGAGTTCCGGTTGCGCCACATCTCCCCTAATACTTCATATTATCTTTTCCATTTTAGCCAGTCTGGTAGGGGTATAGTGGCCTCTCATCGTGGTCTTAATTTGCATTTAGCTGGTGACAAAAATGGTTGGGCTTTTCTCACATTTTGGAAAGTGCCCATTTAAATGTCTTGCTCTTTTTTTCAATTGAGCTATCTGCTCAATTGATCTAGTGGATTATGCTTGATAATATTGTGTTAGTCACATCTTCTCTCTTTATTTATTTTCTATATGCTTGATTTATTGGGGTTTTTAAAAATCTTGGAATCACCTAGAAGTGTTAAATAAATCTGTTGCTAGGAGTGCATCCCTAATTTTTAAAGTAGAATTTCTAACTGGTGAAATCAGTTGTAGCACTCACATCAGTATTTTTTTTTAAGATTTTATTTATTTCATTTAGAGAGAGAGCATGGGCACATGAGTAAGGGGAGGGGCAGAGGGAGAGAGAGAATCTCAAGCAGGCTCCCAGTAAGCCTGGAGCCTGATGTAGGGCTTGATCCTAGGACCCTGAGATCATGACCTGAGCTGAAATCATGAGTTTGTTGCTTGACCTGAAGAACCCAGGAGTCCTGTGCATCAGTATTATTTTTTAAATTTTGAAACTTTTTATTTCAAACCTACAAAAGAGTTACAAAAATAATACAAGGAATTACCTTACTCTCTTCACCTAATTCCCCAAGATGTTAATATGTATCACGCTTGCTTGATATTATTTATTTTGTTTAATATCTATGTCCAGGTTTAGATCAAGATCGAATTTGATTTTGAAGTCATTGGATATTAAGTTGCAGATATCCTGCCCCTATATCTCAGGGTAGAAGTTTCTGAGAGAAGCTTTTCTTTTTCTTCTTGAAATGGATTGATTTTTACTTTGTAGATTTTCAAACTTATGTTGTTAGGTCTAAGCAGGTTTATGATTGCTAAATCTTCTTGGTGGGTTGTTTCTTGTTTTTTCTCTCCCAATGTATAGTGCTCTTCTTTAATTGTACTAATATTTGTTTTCCTAAATTCTATATTATCTAATATTGAGATTACTACATCATCTTTCTTTCAATTAGTAGCTTCCTGCTATAGATTTTCCCCTGCCATTACTTTTAATGTTCGTGTGACTCTTGTATGCATGAATTTCTTTTTTGTTTGTTTCCATTGAGCGCCTTCATGTGTTAACTAGCAAGTTTAATGTTACTATTATGATGAATATATTTATACTTATATTTATACTTATTTCTTCTATATTACTAGTGGTTTTATTTTTTCTTTCTTGTCTGCTTTTGTATTGATAGAATTTTCTTTATTCTCCATTCTTTCAAAGGGAAGTTTCCTTGTTAAATTTTAAAGTCTTATTAAAAATTTCCAACTAATTTGTTAACAATTAATTTCCTCATTATGACTCTTTGCATGCCATACCGTTTTTACGTTTTGATTTCTTTTTGTTGATGTGCATCATTCAGTAGTTCTTTGATAGTCTATAACTAGTCAATTCTCTAAATTTTTGAAAGTATGAAAATGTCTTTATTTTCTCTCAGCCTTGAATGATGCTTTGGCTGGTATAGAATTCTAATTGAAAATGTATTTTCTGGGGACACTCAGGTGGCTCAGCATGGAGCGCCTGCCTTCGGCCCAGGGCGTGATCCTGGAGTCCAGGATTGAGTCCCACGTCGGGCTCCCTGCGTGGAGCCTGCTTCTCTCTCTCTGCTTGCCTCGTTCTCTCTCTCTGTGTCTCATGAATGAATAAATAAAGTCATTAAAAAAGAAAGAAAAAGAAAAAGTATTTTCTGGGGCACCTAGGTGGCTCAGTCAATTAAGCATCTGCCTTCAGTTTAGGTCCTGATCTCAGGGTCCTGGGATTGAGCTCCCAAATCAGGCTCCTCACTCAGCTGAGAGTTGGCTTTTCCCTCTCCCTCTGTCTCCCTCCTCCCCTGCTCATAGTCTCTCTCAAAATAAATAAATAATTAAAGTCTTTTTTAAAAAAGTGTTCTCCACCTGCTTTTTGAAGAAAAAAAATTTACATTTTAGGTATATACTTTCACTGATAAAAAAGTGAGCTGTCATTTTAATTGTCTTTTAAAAAATACTCTGTCTTAACTCTTTGGTGGCTTTTATAACTTTTCTTTGTGTTTGTTTTGAAGTTTGAATATTATTTGTCTCAATGAGGAATTAAAAGGAAATGTTTAAATAAATAAAATCTTTAAGAAAAAAAGGGCATCCCAGGTGGCTCTGCGGTTTAGCACCACCTTCAGCCCAGGACATGATCCTGAAGACCTGGGATCAAGTCCTGGGTCGGGCTCCCTGCATGGAGCCTGCTTCTCCCTCTGCCTGTGTCTCTGCCTGTGTCTCTGCATCTCTCTGTGTCTCTCATGGATAAATAAATAAAATCTTTAAAAAATATATTTTTAAAAAATAAATAAATAAATAAAAGCAAATGTATCCAGCTCATGATACAAACATTCTTTCAACTTGAGAATACCTATCATTCTTCAATTCTGGAATATTCTCAGATATTTGAATATTATGTCTCTTGCATTCTTTCCTCTTATAACATAAATTTTCATTATAGGTTCTGGTTTCTACATTTCTTCCAGATTTTTTATTTCTCCTTCTTTGTGCTATATTCTGGTGATATCATCAGATTTATCTTCAAAGTGACTAATTCTCTCTTTGACTGTATCCAGCTCATGGTTCCATCTATTTGTTCATCAGTGTCTGTATGTAAATTATGGTATTTTATCAAAAGTATTTTTTTTGAAATAAACCAGTAGTTTTTATACTCTTGCCTTATGACATTCAACGTTTTTCCCAAAATTTGTTTTAAAGATCTTTTCAGATTCATTTCTATTATTCATAATTCTTAGTTCTCTCCATGGTCGTTTGTCTCCTTGTGTGATTTCTAACTATTGATTATGAAGTAATCCTCAGGAATATGGTTTTAGTAGGTGATATACCTGGGTGACAGACACACCTTTATTTTATTTTCTTTCATTTTAAAAAAGCTTTAAAGATTTTATTTATTTATTCATGAGAGACACAGAGAAAGAGGCAAAGACATAGGCAGAGGGAGAAGCAGGCTCCCTGCAGGAAGCCTGATACGGAACTTGATCCCAGGACTCCGAGATCACGACCTGAGCCAGAGGCAGATGCTCAACAACTGAGCCAACCAGGTGCCCCCAGAAACCTCTTTAGCAGCTGGTCTATCTTCGCCTGTCCTGGGATCCTGTATGATTAATAGATACAAGAGCAATTTTTAATGTTAGTCTTTTGGTCTGTGCTCCCTACATCACAGCCTACTTGACATTGGTCTGGGTTCTAGATTTTGTGAATGATTTCTTCCCTATCCACAGCCCAATGTCTAGTAAATTTCCTTCCATTGTCCTGTTAGTTAGAATTTTTCTAGTTTGTTTTCTGTGGGCAACCATTCTTGAATCTTCATTTTATTCAGGTAACTCAGTTCCAATTCTCCTTGCATATTGCATGGGATATTGTGTGCATATTGCTAAGATCTAAATTCAATCCTGTTATCCCTATTGGCTACTTATATTTCAGCTCTTGCTCACTGTTTGGCTTTGAAACCTTATTTTGTTTCTGAAAGCTTCAACATGTTAGCTATGTATTAAGTAAGTATTTAAACTCGGAAAAAAAAATAAACTCGGAACAGTTCAGTATTTGTCTATATTTGAGATGAGAGAGTGAACATTAAAAAAAAAATCTTGAAAAAATAAAATAAGTATAAAATCCGCCCCCCCCCCCAAAGTAAAGAAGTTGATCATTGGTTACTATCAAGGAAAAAAGGAAAAGAAATGAGGACTAGATGTGAACATAGTGACAAAAGTGAGTGACTCCTGAGGCTGTTGCTTCACTGAGTCAGAGGAGAAAGGGAGAGTGGTGGTAGGAAAATGGAAGCAGTGGTGTCTTTGCCACCTGGTTGAAAAGTTTGATAGTCATAGGAAGGAAAGAACTACAAAAGTCACTTAAAGGAACATTGGATTGTGTGCACATTTGTTTTTCAGAACAGGAGGCACAAACTAATGCCAATAATTCACCTTTCCATCTGGTGGGACTCCTATCCTTCTAGTGATAAAGATTTCGTTTGCTTCTTCTATGGAAAAGTAACACTACTGTTTTATTGACAAGTTTTTCCAGCCCATGTGACCTTCACAAGCTCTCTTTTCTAAGATCTCTTTGAGCCTCTAGGTTTGAATTTGGCCTTATTAACCCCTGTTATGGTTCTGAGTCTGGGCCTTGTCTTAGTGAAATAGATAAGGATGTGATTGATACGGTAAAGGCAAATTTAATCATATCTAAAGATTTTATTTATTTATTTGAGAGAGCATGAACATGAGCAGAGGGTGGGGTAGAGGGAGAAGCAGACTCCCTGCTGAGCAGAGAGCCTGACACAGAGCTCCATCCCAGGACCCTGAGCTGAAGGCACATGCATAACTGACTGAGCCATCCAGGTGCCCCAAATTCAATCATGCTTAAACCAACCAGGTGCCATGGTAAAGTGTGACCCATAGTGAGTAGAACTCAAAGTAGGGAGAGGGGGTACTATGGTAAATGATGGAGGGAAGTAAAGAGAGAGGGCAGAAGTAGAAGGAAGAGATGAAGAAGGGAGAGAGAAGGGACGAGAGGGAGAGGGTATGCATATACTGATGGATTAATGAAGAAGGCAACCTTAGAGCAGATTACACTTGAACCTCCGAGGGCTACTGATCCTATAATGTCACATGCCTCAGCAGATATACTGTCCAAAGATATTCTCTGCCTGCTTCGAACTATTCTTAATCACTCTCCTTAAATTTTGATGTATCTAGTTATTGTATCCCTCAAGCAAATCTTCCCAGGCTAAATATATCTGATGTGATTTGGGGCAGTACAATGCCTGCAGAGTCTTCTCATCCAAAAGGGACCCTGAGGCCCACATGTAACAATTGCCCTCCGTCTGCTCTCCGTTGGACTGAGATGCCTTTGGGTTCGCATCTCCTTCCTGACATCAATACTTGGTGAGTTCCCTCTTGAGGTTTTATTATATAAGCCTCTTCCAAGAATCTTATCATTGACTCATTTTCAGATATTTTAGTTGGGTTATAATGTTCTCCATGTGTGAATCGAGTGGGTGAACAGAATGACTGTAGACATGGCTGTGAAGAAACGGCTATAGAGGCAGAGGCAGGACAGGGCCTCTTTGAGCCAAGAATAGCCTTTAGGACCAGGCTCTTGAGCAGAAGTGGTGTTGAAAGCCCAGTTGGTGGTCAAAATCCTTAGTTACAGCTGAGCTGCAGAAAATGGAAACCAGCAAACAACTGAGCACCCCCCTAAGCCGCTAGCCTCAAAGGCAGCTTATTCAGTATTAAAACAAGAAAGAATAAATCTGAATGCTCTGGAGAACAACCTCAGTAAAGCTTTTCATTAATTGAAGTTTGGATGGGAGTGCTAGAATCACTCTGGGATTCTCCCAAAATTAATTAACTGCTTGGCTGAAATGAATAAATAGGAAGCTTAAGAAAAGGGATTCCACTTTTCTGTCTGCTCATGGCTGGTAGGTTCACTTGGGGGAGACTCAAAAGAAAGTCTTGGGCCAGAATAGTGGAGTTGATAGAGCTGAGCCAGGGACAGGGGCAGGCCAAGTCTCTACTGCCCCACGTTAACCTTGACTTGGGTTGGCTATTATTTTAGAGCCTTCTCTGCCACAGAAGGGATGCTTTTAACTTGTCATTTGCTCTTTCCAATCTTGCTAGGAATTGCCTCCTTCAGGAAGCCTCCTTTGCCTACCTCTCTCAATCTCTCCACACCTGGGTTGGGGGATCACTGTCCTCGGTGTTCCTACACAGCCTGAGCCTCCCTCTACCACAGCACAAGCCACTCTGTGCTGTGATTGGTGCTGCTGACCATAAACATCTCCATGAGGGGACATGGCTTAGATGTCCTTATACCTCACCTTCTGTCACAGGGCCTGGTGCTTGGCAGTGCTCAATCTATTTTCAACTGAGTTGCTATTAGAAACCTATTGAGATGTATACATGGCCTTATTTCATTACCACTATAATTGGTTGCAAGAAAAGTCCTGAAAGGAAGAACTGGTTGTGCATGTGGGTCA
Source organism: Vulpes vulpes (assembly GCF_048418805.1). Classification (NCBI taxonomy): domain Eukaryota; kingdom Metazoa; phylum Chordata; class Mammalia; order Carnivora; family Canidae; genus Vulpes; species Vulpes vulpes. The sequence continues at coordinate 88,426,579 of NC_132789.1, forward strand.
CTGTGTGTGTTTTAATTGTGCCTAACACACTGTCCGTCACCACCTTGATGTGTATCTGAGTACAGTGGAAACACACAAGTTGGGCAGGTATTCCCAAATCTAACCAGGACGCCTGGCACAGCGAGGAAGAGAAAGCTTTTCTTGTGTCTGTCACCGAGCCTTAAGGCCACAAGAGGTTTGCATGAAGTTAGACTAGAGCTACTCATTCTCTAAAGATTTCTCATTTGGGGTTCTCTTCTATCTCCACTCTGGGAATCTAGATACTATAAAAATAGAAGACCAAGGGCAATCCGAATTCTCCATTAAATGAGGAGTCCTTGGGACACCTAGGTGGCTCAGCGGTTTAGCGCCTCCCTTTGGCCCAGGGAGTGATCCTGGAGTCCCGGGATCGAATCCCACATCAGGCTCCCTGCAGAGGATCTGCTTCTCCCTCTGATTGTGTCTCTGCCTCTCTGTGTGTGTCTCTCATGAATGGATGAATAAAATCTTTTAAAAATATTAAAAATAAATGAGAAGTCCTTGAAGAGTTTCTTGCAAATAACTCCTTCCTCTCAGAAGATCTGTAAGGAAAGGGGTCTTGGCAGAGGTGAGCGGTCATCAGCATCTTGGGCTTCACAGCCCAGGGACTGGACAGGCTCACCCCACACCAGCAACATCTCCCACTCTGTCTGGTCACCATCCTTTCTTGATCATTTGAGTCCACTGTTGTGGTGGGGGGAAGTATGGCTGAGAGGAGGTCACATTTTAATCATATCAGCAGCTAACACTTTATCCTTTATCAGTTAGTGCTTGACTAGGATGAGTTAATGACTTGGAAGGGGGCTGCCCAGGGAGGGGCAGGGTAACAAGTGGATGCCGTAGAAAAGGGGGAAGTGCCAAAGATACACTTCCTTATCACTTTGTTCAAGATCTTGACTACACAAAATAAGGTTTCAGTATATATGTTCCGGGCTGCCAGCCTCTCACCTAGGAGGTCAGGGAGCGGGGCAGCCTCAATTCCCTGGGGATGCTTTCTCTTCATAGAGACAAGGAACCTGAAATACAAACAAATGAAATAAGCCAGGGCCAGTGGGGTAGAGTTGCCAGATAAAATACAGGATGCCCAGTTAAGTTTGAATTTCAGACAAACACTGAATTATCTTTTAGTGTAAGTATGTCCCAAATATTGATTGGGATGCAGTTAACATTAAAAAAAACCCATTTGTTGTCATGTGCGTACTTAACACTGCTGAATCATACACTTAAGAATGGTAAGGGTGACAAAAAAATGATTTGATGTTATTGGATAGTCTAATTAATGGGTTGTTCTATATTTTTTTTATTTGCTAAATCTGGCAATTCTAAAGGAGAGGCAAAGACCTTGCCTTTCTATTCCCCCTCACTTGAAAGTAGGATCATAAATGTAGTCAGAAAGGTTCTTCTGGGCTCGGCAATTCAGCTCCCGGGATTGGGAGCCCCTGAGCACCCCAGAGCTTCACTCCTTCCTGCGGCCTCAGGGAGGGGCTGAGAGGGATGTGAAGGTGTGATTCCCTGGTATCCAGGGCCCACTGAAGCCACCCTCCAGGGAGGGAAGAGGCTGGGTCTCAGGTAGTGAGAGATCCCGATCTACAGGCCCTGCCAGCAGTCAGAAATCCATGGCCCGAAATTGTCAGTCATCATTTTCTCTGGCACTAAGAGTCACACCCAAACCTTTAAGCTCAGAGCTATGCCTGGGTGCACTCCCACTTTCAGCCAACCCAGTAACACGTAGAAAAATCTGGATTTGCCAAAAATACAGTAGTGAGTGATTATTTCATCCACCGATAACAGGCTAGGCCACAGGCTTTCCTTAATCAGTGAAATTTCCGTCATGTATTTAACACGGGAAGCCAACTGAAAAAGAGAAGGAACAGGAACATGGGCACAGCACCCTGAGGAAGGCCAGCGATTGCAAAAAGCAAGTTATGCCTGAGGAGGGTCGGCCACTGTCAGGCAGCTCCAGGCAGCCAGGACCACAGTGTGCAGGGTGCAGGGTGGTGGGATGAAGAGTGGCCATGCAGCACGGAGACCTCATGGGGAGGGTCTCAGAGGGTCTCTCTGTTTTACAGGCATGCTGCAAGCGTGTGAGCTCAGGCTGCTGCTTGCTCCCACATGAGCCATCACCCTTCACCCGATATGGTATGCTGGGCAGAAGGTGGAGAGGTGCTGGAGGGCATGGGGAGTGGGGAGCAGGAGGGTCTTCTGGGGTAGAAGCTGGTGGAAAGAAGGGGAGAACTTGCTCTGGTCCAGGGGAGCCCCAGATGGTGGAGGGGAGCCACCAACAGAGGGCTGGGCGGAGATTGCTTGAAGAAACTGCCATGCAGCCAGCATTTGGTGATGCTCTGTGCACAGTGGCAGGTGAACCAGTGTTAGAAAAAAGATGAAAACAGTCATGATAGCAGCAATAGGCAAAATCCTATTACACCCCCCCCCCCATGTCGTGGATTGAACTGTGTCGTCCTAGGACACATTGAGATCCTAATACCCTTTACCTCAGAATGTGACCTCATTTAAAAATAGTGTTCTTGCAGATATGATTAAATTAAGATGAAATCTTAGTGAGTAGGATGGGCCCCTAATCCAGTAGGACTGGTGTCTTCTAAGAAGATGGACGTGTGATGATAGATGCGCCAGGAGAACACCGCGTGATGTCAAGACAGATGTGGGGGTGAGGTAGCGGGAACACCAGAGATGGGCCGCAATCCACCAGCTGCTGGGGGAGGCCAGGAACGGATTCTCCCTCACGGTCTTCAGAAAGAACCCTCCTTGCCAACACCTTCCTTCCAGCCTCCAGCCTTCAGCCTCCAGCCTCCAGCCTCCAGCACTGTGAGATGGCCCATTTCTGTTTTTTTCAGCCACCCAGTTTGTGGTTCTCAGCTAGAGCAGCCCTAGCAGACTGATATGTGCAATGACGATAATAATCACCACTGGATTATTGCCCTGTGGTGGGCACCAGAGCCAGTGATTTACACAAATTATGTCACTTATTTTTTACTGTGGCCCCACAAGGAAAGGACTAGAATGATCTCACATCACAAGGGAGGGAAGCGGAGCTTGGAGAGGCCTGAGGTTACCAGGCCAGGGCTCAACCGCAGAAGCATCCAGATCAAAGCCTGGGCTCTACAGCTTGCTGCCAGCTGGCCCACACTTGGCACCAAGCAGCACACAGAGATGGCCCCAGCAGCTGCGTCAGGCCTCAAGGGAAAGAAGGGTAAACTAGTAAGTCCCCATAAGAGTCTGGATTGACTAGGTGGTGCTGCAGTCCCGAACAAGCCCGGAAAGCTCTAGAAGTCTCCACCACACACACTCACTGGTAAAGCAAGTGGAAAGGCACATCTAGAGAGCAACTGTGGTCACTTCAAACTGACTGGGGAGGAGGATCTAGAGTCATGGTTTTTTGGTTTGTTTAAAGATTTTATTTATCTATTCATGAGAGACACACAGAGAAAGAGAGAGAGAGAGAGGCAGAAACACAGGCAGAGGGAGAAGCAGGCCCCATGCAGGGAGCCCGACCTAGGACTCAATCCCAGGACCCTGGGATCACGCCCTGGGCCCAAGGCAGATGCCCAACCACTGAGCCAGCCAGGTGCCCTGTAGATTCATGGTTTTTTAAATGATAACATTGCTAAGAAAAAATAACTAGGCTTCATGATCAAAGAGGAAGTTTCTTGGTGAAGTGCTAGTGGCTGATCTGTGCACGGATGTATCATGGCAAGTGTGTCAGGGAAAATTCGATAGCCACTTAATACTTTTGTTTTATGTTGTTCATTTCTGCAATGTTCGAAATCCTTTTATCACCTGCAAGGGAACATGACATCTTGACAAAGTTTTTGTCCAACACGCAGTGGCAGCTTATTTGATGTCTGTCAAATGACTAAATGAAACAAAGGTTTGGTGCTTGTCGTTTGAAATAAGATACAGGTGGAATCATCACAGAAGAAAAGGCCAAAAGACAGGCCCTGGGATGCTTCTCTCCTCGGGAATTTGAACTTTCATGGGCTAATAAAATCAGAAGGAAAAAAAAAAAACCATGGGCAAGCCGGCTGTAAGGGCCTTAGCAAGTCCAAGCACCTACTCCGCCACCAGTAAAGCAAATCAAAACATCAGACACCCCCCCACCCCCCCAGCATTAGCACAAGAGCAATCTTTACATTGAATACATTTAACTTTTTGAAAATCTCACTGCCTCGACCTTCTTTTTCTCATTTTGCCAAAGCAAAACGCTTGAATTGGCCCTGTGCTAAGCCCCCTGTCTTCCCCTTCAGAACCTCCTAGAACCCTGGGTAGGGGCCCAGTGTCAGCGGGAAGAGCGAGTCTGGGGAGAGTCGCTGCCCATTCCTGGAGCGTGCGGGGATGCAGGGGGGGTGCGGGGGGTCGCTCCAGGGACAGGGCTCTCCTGGTTCCAAGCTGTCTCCCGACCGCCCCACGACCCTGGCCCCCAGAGCCCGGCAGGACAGGGCGGTGGAATTAGCTGTCTCGTGGGACAGCACCCAGGGGCGGCTCCTGGACTCCTGCCCTTGTCTCCACCGCGCACAGTTCTCACGGGGATTAGCCTGAGGCCCAGCTCCTGCTCTCCCCGCACCCAGCAGGCACGTCCTTTCCTTCTCTGCACCTGAGGCCCAGCTCCTGCTCTCCCCACACCAAGCAGGCCCGTCCTTTCCTTCTCTGCACCTGAGGCCCAGCTCCTGCTCTCCCTGCACCAAACAGGCATTCTCCCTGCACCCACCTGGAAAAACTGTCCCCCTCGCAGCTGCCCAGACTGCCTCCTGGCCCTCCTGGCCCTGCTGCTTTCCACAGAACTTTCTGGCAGCATAGAGGTGATGGAAAACAGAAGCACACAGCCCAAAGGGGAGTTCTGGGAGCTGGGCCATGTCGCTGGGATCTTGGCCCATCCCCCTCAGGTTGCTCCCATTCCAGGTGACTCCCAAAGGCTCTGCCACTGCCCCTGAACTCAGGCTCCCTTGCAGGGGGAGGGGGTGCTTCCGGCTGATCAGCAGCATTCAGGGGCTCCAGGAAAAGGAGCCATCTTCACTTTCTTGGGCTGAGAGCTGCACCCCTCAGTACTTATCACAAGAAAGAAATGCAAAGATGAGTGCAGTAGACATTTATAATAATTATTTTAAGATTTTATTTATTCATGAGAGATGCAGAGAGAGAGGCAGAGACACAGGCAGAGGGAGAGGCAGGCTGCCTGCAGGGAGCCCCATGTGGGACTCGATCCGGGGACCCCAGGATCATGCCCTGGGCCAAAGGCAGACGCTCAACCGCTGAGCCACCCAGGCGTCCCCATTTACAAAAATTTTCACTTTTATCTGCACATGTAACATTTGAAGGGCCCTGGGAGGCAGCAAGTACTTTTTAATTAGTTGGATGACATGGCCATTTGGGCAGCCAGGACGACACACAGGTAGATGGAACAATTAATACAGTTTTTACTGCTTTACAGGGCAATAAAATAGGGAAACGGGATCCAGTGCTATGGTTTTCTCCTTTTAACTGGGCTCTTGTTTAGATATGTGTGTGTGTGTGTTTTCCCAAGTTTAAACTTTCAGAGTTATATAACCGTTCCCCTTGGCTTATAATCAAGCTTCCAGATTAGCTTGGAGGTGCCATGAAGGAGCGGGGAGCTGGCATGAGGGTGATGCACGTGACCCTGCTGGGCTTCCTGGTCAGGCTGCTCTCTAAAGGAAAGGTGTTCTGTGGGCCAGGGAGGAGGGTTGTGTGCAGGTAGGTCCTGATGCCCATTTTTGAGACTTTCGGGGCAATATTCTGAGCATCTCCAGTTTTCAAAACTGTAACTATTTAAGGTTGGTTGGGGAATCTTGGGTGGCTCAGCGGTTTAGCGCCTGCCTTCCCCCCAGGGCGTGATCCTGGAGTCCTGGGATCCAGTCCTGCATCAGGCTCCCTGCATGGAGCCTGCTTCTCTCTCTGCCTGTGTCTCTGCCTCTCTCTCTCTCTCTCTCTCTCTGTCTTTCATGAACAAATAAATAAAATCTTAAAAAAAAAAAAAGATGGGAAATCCATCACCCTTTGCCCCTTGCAAAAGAACCTCCAGTGTATTGAAATGTCTATACTGGCAGGAGCCCCTGGAGAAAAAGTCAAAACTTATTATTCAAGTTCTTATTTCAGTGGTGCGGTAACTCTGGATTCTTGGAAGTGTCTTGTGGGAACCAGATCCCAAAAGTTTCCTTTTTTCTTCTGCTTGCTTCCTTCTGTTAACTGGGTTACCGTCACCTAGCTGCTAATTAAAATGAAAATTATAACTATGTAGGATTTGCATACACGGTCGAGGAGAGATTAGGGGTAGGATGGAACATTTCAAACTTCCTTTGGTGGAATGCTCTGTCCTGGATAGACAGCATTAGGTCTCCCCTAAAACCCAAACCAACCAGTTTTCCACAGCCCCCCGGGGCCTCCAGAATTTGCACGAGAATTCAGGGCTCCCAGCGTTTAGATCCCTAGTGAAAGGCCTATAGAAATGCAAATCACCAGACATCCCTGAACTCCTCAAAACAAACAAACAAAAAAACCATGTAGGAGGTGGGGATGCTTGGGGACCCCAGGCACTGACTTCCTGGGAGGAGGCCCAGAGATCACTGCTGGGGGCGGGGAGGCAGCCTTCTGGTGGCCTCGGTGGTACCATTCCCTGTAAATGCCGCAGAGGCTTTAAGTAAAGCCCAGAGAGCTTCTCCATCTTTCAGGCCTCAATCTGATTTGCGGTTTTAATGGGGGTTAGTAGGCCACGCGGGGAAATGGCAAGCCTCAGAGGAATGTGAAAGTATTACCTGTGACTAAAACAGACCAGATTATTGTCCCATGACTTTTTGTTTTTGAAAAGAGAATACCATTGTTTTTTTCTTATCATAAAAAGTGATGTATTGCTCACTGAACAAATTCAAACATTAAAAAGCATTAAAAAGAAAGCTGAACTTCATGACCCTGAGATAATGACAAACTTTGGTGGACGTTTTTCCCAGATAGGTGTGTATGTGTGTGTACCTATAAATACATTTACATCAAGGGGATGATATTATGCTTGTTTTTATGTAATTGCCTTTTTAAATTCATCAACATAGGACAATAAATATAGCCATTTCGCATGACTACTTGACATTCCATTGTATGTGAGTATCCTGATGTATTAGCCAACTCTGATTTGATACATATCGCAGTTTTTTCTTTTTTTTTTTTTTTATGATTGTATTTATTTATTCATGAGAGACACAGAGAGAGAGAGCAGAGACACAGGCAGAGGGAGAAGCAGGCTCCACTCAGGGAGCCCGACGTGGGATTCCATCCCGGATCTCCAGGATCATGCCCTGGACTGAAGCCGACGCTAAACCGCTGAGCCACCTGGGCTGCCCCATTGCAGTTTTTTCTAATATTTCACTCTTATAAAGTACAGTACAGTGGACATCTTTTGGATATTTGGGTGATTAATTACCTAAAGGTAAATCGCTAGAAATTAAATTGCTAGACCAAAGGGAAAGCTTATTTTAAATTTTGATACAGATTGTTATTCTGTTCTGTAGTTTATAATCCCAACCCCAGAGTATGAGAGTACCCATTTCTTCATACTCTTGCCAATACCAGGTTCTGAGATTCTTTTTAAACCTCACCGATTTGATGAACCCATTTATATAATAGTTTTAATTTGCATTTCTTTGATTACTTATAGTATTGAACTTATTTTATGTGTTTTTCTAGTGACTTGCTTTTTTCTTTTTTCTTTTTTTCTCTTCTGAATATTCCTCATGTCCTTTGTCCATTTTTCTAAAAGAGTGTTACTACTTTTCTCTTTCAGTTTTAAGAGTATTTATGTGTTAAAATATAAGCTCTTTGCTGTCATACATTCTTAGAGTTTATAAATTGTTTTTCCATCATATAGAAGCTATTTATTTTTTAAATGGGAATTTTTTAAAATGATTTTTATTTATTCATTTGAGAGAGAGCACCAGCAGAGGGGAGAGACAGGGAGAGGGAGAAACAGACTCCCCACTGAGCAGGGAGCACGATGCAGGGCTCCATCCCAGGACCCTGAGATCAAGGCAAACCCTTAACCATCTGAGCCATCTGAGCCAATACCCAGGAGCTATTTATTTTTAATGAGATAAAGTTTATTAGTATTTTGGGACACTGTGATTTTAAAACGTCATAGGCATAATATGATTATTATAGTATATTTATGATTCCTCTTAAAAATGCAAATTTTGTCTACCAGAATTTTTGTGTCAACATTTTGATATTAGCTAAGTACCCACTCATTACCCTACTTTTACCCCCTCAAATCCCTGAGTATTCTTATATGTTTTATTTCAATTTATTTTAAGATTTATTTATTGATTTCAGAGAGAGAGTGCCCACAACAAGCAAGCGAGTCAGGGAGGGACAGAGGCAGAGAGACAATCTCAAGCAGCCTCCCTACTGAGTGTGGAGCCCTACCTGGGCTCGAACTCATGACCATGAGATCATGACCTGAGCTGAACTCAAAGAGTTGGATGCTCAATGTACTGAGCCGCCCAGGAGCCCCTACTTCAACTTATTTTTAAAGTAATTTTCACTGTTGGTTTGATTGAAGCTAGTGCACAAGTCAAAGTATATAATTTGATCAATTTTTAAGAGTTAAAAACTCTTGGTTCTTACGACCGAGATCAAGCAACAGAGCATCCCTAGAACTCCCAAAACTTCCCTGGTGACTCCCATTCTCTAGCCCCTCACCAAAGGTAACACTGTACTATGTCAATCACTACAATCATTGTGCCTTTGTTTATTATTTTAAAAAGTTTTTAATTATGGTAAAATCATATAAAATGTACCCCGTTAGTCATTTTTACAGTTCAGCAACGTTAAATACATTCACATCATTGTGCAATCTCCAGAACCCTTTTCATCTTGCAAAATTAAAACTTCGTACCTATTAAATAATACCCCTGTACTTCTCCCTACCTCCAACCTCCTACTTCCTGCCTCTATAAATCTGACTACTCTAGGTACCTCATAGAAGTGGAATCATACAGTATTTGTTCTTCTGTGACTGGCTTACCTCACTTAGCATGTCTTCAAGGCTCATCCGCACTGTAGCATGTGTCAGAATTTCTTTCCTTTTTTATTTTATTTTATTTTAAAGATTTTATTTATTTTTTTTATTAATGAGAGATACAGAGAGAGAAGCAGGCTCCATGCAGGGAGCCTGTCGCGGGACTCGATCCGAGGTCTCCAGGATCATGCCCTGGGCCAAAGGCAGGTGCCAAACCAGCGAGCCACCCACGCGTCCCGAGAATCTCTTTCCTTTACACCGCTGAATAATATTCCATTGTATGTATAGACCACACTTCGTTCACTCATCTGTAATGGGCAGTTGAGTTGCTTCTACCTTTTGGCTATTGTAAATAATGCTGCTATGGACATGGGTGTACAACTCTCTCTCTCTGATACCCTGCTTAAAATTCTTTTGAGAATATATATACCCAAAAGTGGCATTGCAGCATCAAATAGGAATTCTATTTTTAATTTTTTAAGGAACCCATATTCCCAGAGTGGCTGCATCATATTCCATTCCCATCAATAGCCACAAGAGTTCTAATTTTTCCACATCCTCACCAACACTTACTATCTTCTGTTTGTTGTTGTTGTTTGTTGTACTCTCTGTCCTAATGCATGTAAGGTAGTTGCCTTTGGTGTTTGTATTATTTGTTTTTTTTTTTTTTTTGATTGGTTGTTGTTGTTGTTGTTGTTTTTAAGGAGGCTCCACACTCAGCATGGAGCCCAACGTGGGTTGAACTCACAACCCTGAGATCGAGATCTGAGCTGAGATCAAGAGTCAAATGATTAACTCACTGAGTCACCCAGGTGCCCCTGTTTTGAACTTTATATAAATGGAACCACTCCATATATATTATTTTGGGTCTGACCTCTTTTGTTTAACATTATTTCTGGGAGAATCATCTGTATTATTGCATAGGACAATATTTAATTCTCAACACTTTATAACATTCCATTTATTATAATTTGTCTAATATTGAGGGACTTTGGGTTGTTTCTAGTTTTTGATTATTATAACTAGTTAACTAGTAATACTGTGAGCAATTATGTCTTTTGTGTACACACGTATGCACATCTGTTGAATGCATGCTAATGAGTGGGATTTCTGAGTCATAATGTATTCACATATTCAGCATTATTGGGCACTCTCAGTTTTCCAAAGTTGTTCCAATTTGCACACCCACCAATAACGTATGAGATTTCTAGTTGCGCCACATCCTCACCAATACTTAGTTGTTTTACTCTTAGCCATCCTGGTGGGTAAAAGTGGTATCTAATTGTGGTTTAAATTTGCATTTCTCTGATGAATAATGAGATTAACCATCTTTTCAGACATGTATTGGCCATTTAGATACTCTGTTGTGATGTGCATGCTAAGTCTCTTGCCCATTTTTCTGTAGTTTTTTTTTTCTGTTTTTTTTTTCTTAGTAACTTAAAGAACTTCTTTATTCATTCTGAATGAGTCCTTTGTTAGAAATGTATATTGCATATCTCTTTTTTCAGTCTGTGGCTTGCCTTTTTACTCTCTTAAAATGGTATCTTTTGATGAACAGAAGTTCTTTATTTTCATGTAGTCTATCAATGTTTCCTCTTATGGCTGGTGACTTTCATGTCCTGTGTGAGAAATTTCTGCATATCTTAATAGCTTAAAAATATTCTCCTGTGCTATCTTCTAAAAGTATAATTGTTTTCCTTTTCACATTTAGATCTACAACTCAGCTGCATTTTTAAAAAAAAAATTGGTGGTGGTTTTGTTTTTATCATGTGAGGTAGAGATTAAGATGCAATTTTCTCCATATGACTCTCCATTGACACAGAACACGTATTAAGAAGTCCTTTACCCCACTATACTACAATATGGTCCTTGTTTCTGCTTTCTCTTTTTTTGTTCCATTGATCTATTTTTCTCTTGTGCCAATGCCACACTGTCTTAATTACCTAGCATTGTAATAACTTGTGATATCTAATGTAAGTTTTTCAGCTCTGTTTTTCTTCAGGATTGTCCTGGCTATTCTTGGCACTTTGCATTTCCCTATATAATTTAAATGCCACAACTTAAATGTCAAGATCTACATTAAAAAAAAAATCTCGCCAGGATATTTTTGAGGTTTACATTGAAAATATGGATCAATTTTTGGAAATTGATATCTTTATAATATGTGCTTCAAATCACATAGTATATCCATCCATTTAGCTAGATTTTCTTTACTGTTCCAAATAATGTTTGTGGTTCCTGTGTAGATATCTTTCAAATCTTTTGTTAGAATTATTCCTATTCAATTTTTTATGCTATTATAAATGGAATCAAGTCTTAGATTTAATTTTCTAATTATTTGTTGTGGATATTTAGAAATACAATTAATTTTTGTGTATTGGCCTTTTTCCATAGACTTGCTTAATCTACTTATTAATTCTAATAGTTTATTCATGGATTCTATTTGATCTATCAATCCATCTACTCATCAATTTACCTGATCTATTTTTTCTTGCCTTATTACACTGGTTAAGGCCTCCAAAATGATATTAGAGAAAAGTGGTAATGAGATTGTTCTTATCTCATTACCAATCTCAGGAGATTGCAATGCTGCATGAATGACTATAATGTTCCTATAGATTTTTTTTGTATATACCTTTTATCAGATTAAGGAAATTTTCTTCTCTTTTATCATTGATCTGTATTGGATTTTATCAAATTCTTTACCTTTTCTGTTTCTAATGAGACGATTATAAGATATTTCTCTTTTATGCTATTAATATGGTGATTCATATTGATTGATTTTTTTAATGTTATAAAAACTTTGAATTTCTGAGATAAAATCAATTTAGTTGTAATATAGATTCTTGAATTCAATTTGCTATTATTTTGTTTAGGACTTTTATACATATGTTGATAAGAGAAATCAGCCTACAATTTTACTTTCTTTTACTATCTTGTCAGATTTTGTTATCAACCTTATATTAGCTTCATGAAATGGTTTGAGAAGTATTGACTTTTTTCCTACTCTCTAGAAAATGTTATATGTTATCATAGGGGTTACTGTCCCTAAAATGTTTTGGAAGAATTTAGTTGCAAAGCCAACTAGAACAGAAATGAGAAGGTTTTTTTTGTTTTGTTTTGTTTTGTTTTGTTTAAATCAGAGGCAGTCTTTTAAAAAGAAAATAGACTATTCAGATCTTTTCGTTTCTTTTGTTGGTTTTGTTCAGTTGTGCTTTTCTAAGGAATATGTTTTTTTAATCCGCATTTAATCATGTAGTGATATAAAGGTTATGATATCCCCTTATTAGCTTTATAATTCCTGGAAAATCATGGTGATATCCCCTTTTTGATTCCTGATACTGGTAATATGTCCTTTTTCTTTTTTTCTTGATCAGCCACAGCTTGTTGATTCTTTTTCTATTGTATACTTGTTTCCTAATTCATTATTTCTGCTCTTTTATTGTACTTTCTTTGGGTTAATTTGACTTTTTTCCCTAACTTTTAAGATAATGAATTGTTAATTTCCAGTCTTTCGTCTTTACTATTCAAATATCTCCTTCTAAATTATTCATTTTGAGGTTATACATTTTTTTAAAGATTTTATTTATTTATTCATGAAAGACACAGAGAGAGGAGCAGAGACACAGGCAGAGGGAGAAACAGGCCCCATGCAGGGAACCCAATGTGGGACTCAATCCCGGGGCTTCAGGATCAGGCCCTGGGCTGAAGGCCCTCGCTAAACCACCGAGCCACCCAGGCTGCCCTATACATTTTCTTCTAAGAGTGATATTAGCGCATCCCATGTATTTTGTTATGTAGCATTTTCATTACCATCTGATTAAAATATTTTCCAATTCCATTGAGATTGCCTCTTTGAGCCATGGTTATCTAGTAATGCATTGTCTAACATACTAATATTGAGTAATCATCTGCTTATATTTTGTTATTAATTTCTTGCTTAATTCTATTTCAGTAATAGACATAATCTGTACAATTTGAATCCTTTCAAGTTGAATGTTTTATGACCCAGCATTAGGACAATTTAAGTAAAATATCTATGTGAGCATAAAAAATATTCTGTAGTTGTTGAGTGCAGTGTTTAGAACATATAAGTCAAATTCGTGAATTGTGTTTTAAGTCTTCCATATTCTTTTTTTAAAGATTTTATTTATTTATTAATGAGAGCACAGAGAGAGAGAGAGAGAGAGAGAGAGAGGCAAGACAGGCAGAAGCAGACTCGTAGGCCCCCCATGGAGAGCCCAGTGTAGGACTCGATCCCAGGACCTTGGGATCATGACCTGAGCCAAAGGCAGACATTTAACCACTGAGCCACCCAGGTGCCCCTGGAATCATTTTCCTGTCTCAAACACTACTCCCTCCTGTACTTATTTTAGTGCAGTTCTGTTGGCAATACATGTTCTCATTTTCTGTGTCTAAAATGTTTTCTGTTTTCCCTTAAATTTTGAAGGATACTTTAGCTGGGCATAGAATTCTAGGATGACATTATTTATTTTCTCAGCATACCAAAGATGTTATTGAATTGTCTCCTGCTTCTGTAGTGTCTGATAAAATGTTAACTGTCTCTCTTCATGGCTTCTTTGAGGTTAATGTATAACTTTTAAGATTTTTATCAATATTTTGTTTTCAGCTGTGCTGTGCTTAGGTGTGGTTTTCTTTAGAATTTATTACTTTTTGAATTTATTCTTCTTGGGGTTTGTAGAGCTTGGATCTGTAGTTGAATATAGTTTGTTGGTTTGGGGAAGTTCTTAGCTATTATCTCCAAACATTGCTTCTATTCCATGTTCTTTTTCCTCCCTTTCTGAGACTCCAATTACATGCTCACTAGGTCTTTTTACATTGTGTTCTATCTCTTTCTTACATTCCTCCCTATATTTTCCCATCTTTTTTTATCTTTATCCCATCTTCCTTTATTTTCAATATTTTCTTCTGAACTTTCTTTTAGATCACTACTCTCCCCTTGAGTATATCTAATTTGGTATTAAATTCATTAACTAAGTTCTTTTTTTAAAAGACTTTATTTATTCATGAGAGACACAGAGAGAGAGAGACAGAGACATAGACAGAGGGAAAAGCAGGCTCCTCAGAGGGAGCTCAATGTGGGACTCAATCCCAGGACCCAGGGATCATGCCCTGAGCTGAAGGCAGATGGTCAATCACTGAGCCACTCAGGTGCCCCCATTAAGTAAGCTCTTAATTTCAATTATTATATTTCAATTTAATCATTTCTGTTTGGTTACTTTCTTTTAATTGAAATATCATTGATATGTTGCATTGTAGTTGTTTTAAGTGTGCAATATAATGATTTCATATATATACATAGTACAATGATTACTACAATAAGTTTGTTAGCATCCTGGTTACTTTTAATACACTCTATAGTAAAACTTTCCATTTTGTCATCTTTTCTTTTCTTTTTCTTTTTCTTTTTTCTTTTTTCTTTCTTTCTTTTTTTTTTTTTTTTTTTTTTTTTTTTTTTTTTGAGAGAGAAGGAGAGATGCATGAGTCAGAATATGGGCAGAGTAGAGGGAGAAAGAGAATCTTAAGTAAGCTTCACACCCAGTGTGGAGCCCAATGTGATGCTCAATCCCATGACCCTGAGATCATGACCTGAGGCAAAATCAAGAGTAGGAAGCTTAATTAACTGAGCCACTTGGATGCTCCTTGTCATCTATTTTCTGGATTATATTGCTCAGTTATTTTAACATTCCTCTCTGATTAATACCAATGTTTGGTTACTTGTGGATCTGTTTTTATTGCCCATTTTTCACTTTATTTCTGAGCATTTCTGAAGCTGGTCACCAAATTATATTAATTGGGTCAACTACAAGTTCACAAAGCAAATTTTAGATCTCATTCCAACTTTGACAACCTTTTTAGCCACCTCTTTTTAACTCTTTCATATTCTTCATAACTGCTAATTTCTACACCCTCAAGTGTTCAATCCCATTCCTGCTTCTCTCATTGTCAGTTGATGACCTAGATCTCTGAATTTATTAAGGTTTGAATTTATTGAGATCTCCACCTCAAGATTTCTCTATGTTCTTATCTGTCTCCTCCTCCTTTGCTCCTGACTCAGGAAGACAGGTCTCTCTTCCATTGTCACAGAATCTTTGACCTTAATCTCATTTTAATTGACTCCTCCTAAGCTTTGCCCTATCAATTCTTACTCCTCTTTCTTGAATCTCTGAATGTCCTCTGATTGCTTTTCTTTTCTTTTCTTTTCTTTTCTTTTTTTTTTTTTTTTGTCAGTAAGCATGCTCAAATCTCCCTATCCCAAAACAAACAAATAAACAAACAATCCTGTTGCTTTCAGTGGTGGCTACTACTAAGCAGTCATGATGGCAAACTTTTCAAAAAAGTAATTTCATTGCCTCAACTTCCTACCACCAATTGACTCCCTGCAATTTAGTCTCTATCTCCCCCATTCTACAGAAACTCTTTTCAATGGCCTCTTTTGACCTACATCCTAAGTCCAATGGCCTCCTTTTAGTGTTCATCTTTGACCCCTTTGTGACATGGTCAATTGCTTCTTGACACTCCCTTCCCCTTGGGCCTCTCTGAGGCTTTTTCTTAGATCTTCTTACTTCTCTAACAGATCTTTCTGTCTCCCTCACGACATCATCTCTTTTTTCCACTCTCTCAGTGCAGATATTCTTCACGTCTGTTCTTAGTCATCTCCTTTCCATCTCTCCCTACTCTTTCCCCTTTTTGCTGCCACATTCATTTCTTTTATTACCTTAAGGCAGATAACTTCCCCAAGTTTATTTCCAGTTCCATTTTCATTCATTTGTCTTATAATACCACCTACCTGCTGACTGTCTATTCATGGATGTTCTACTAAATTCTCAAATTCAGCATATCCAAAATGAGATATTTCCCCCAAACTCTGCTTCTTTTTCTGACTATCCTCTCTGTTTAAAGAAGCGTCCAGTAACTCACACCTAAAAATTTTTAGTCACGATTGGCCCCTTCATTTTCCTGTTCTATCTTCCAATCAGACACTATGTTCTGTCAATTCCCAAAATACTTCTTTAAAAAAGATTTTATTTATTTATTTTAGAGAGAGAGAGAGCATGAGTGTGAACAGGGGGAGGAGCAGAGGGAGAGAATCTCAAGCAGATTCCCCACTGAGTGGGGAGCTGGACTCAGGGCTTGATCCCACAACCCTTGAGATCATGATCTGAGCCGAAATCAATAGTCAGATGCTTAACTGACTGAGCCACCCAGGCACCACCCTCCAAAATACATTTTGCATATGCCCCTTTCTTCCATCATTACCACTCTAAGTTATTACTTTTGCAATAACTTAATGTACTTTGGTTCCTGTTTCTACATCTCCTAATCTATTTGGCTTGCTGCCACTAGACAAATGTTGCTTAATATATGTTGAATGAATAAATGAATAACTGAGACATAATTTTAATTACACTATACTTGCTGGTTGCCTCCCTATTGTTCATTAAATGTAATTCAGACTTCTTAGCCTGAGTTCCAAGCTCTCTGAATCTGATTCTAGACTCTATCCATATTTTTCCAGCTTTATTTTTTTTATTATTATTTTTTATTATTATTTTTTAGAGAGAGAGAGCTGGGGGGAGAGGCAGGGGGAGAGGGAGAGAGAGAATCTCAAGGAGGCTCCATGCCCAGCTTGGAGCGCGATGCAGGGCTTAATCTCACAACCCTGAGATCATGACCTGAGCCACAATCAAGAGTCAGACATTCAACCTGTGTTTCAATCACATATACCATCATTTTTCAAGTTGTGTTCCGCAATATAATAGTGCCCTTCAGGAAGTAAATATTTGTTCCTTGACCAAAAAAAAAAAAAAAAAAAAGTTCTTTTATAATTAAATTTAACTACTGTTAAATAGCTTTCCTATACAATCTCTCAAAGCCTTCTTTTTTTAAAAAAAAAAAAGCCCTCTTTTTCTAATATATACCATGAGTTTCCAACTTTGGAGGGAAGCATGCAGTATTTCTCAATGCTATTTGACTATGAACTCTATTTAAGGGACTACTACTTATCTCACTAGACACTAATGTTCCCAGGAACACATTTTGAAATAGGCTGATACAGAGCTTCTTTATTCCCCAAACATACTCCATTTCTAACATCATTCTCTTAGATTAGAACAGTAGTTCTCACCGAGGTTGATTTTGCCCTCCAGGGGAAATTTAGCAATGTCTAGAGACATTTTGGTTGTCAGAACTGGGAGGGGTATCTGATGGGTAGAAGCCAGAAGTGCTGCTACACATCCTACAATGCACAGGACAGCCTCCCACAGCTGCCTCAAACTATCGGTAGTACCAAAGTTGAGAAATCTGGATGTGGAATATCCCCTCACTTCTTCCTTCTGCCATTCAAAGCTGTATTCATTTCTTAAAGTCCAGATCAAATATTATGTCTTCAGTGAATGCTTGCTTTTATCACTGAGATTTTCTCTCTACTGAGGAACAAATTCTACCGCACTTTGTAAACTCCTACAGCATTTGTCAGAGTCTTTCCCATGTCATACACATTTCTGTATATTTAATAACATCTTATACTAGGCCACAATATTTTAGGACACTATCAAGTATCCTATATATAGGGGCAATATTGTAATTATTTTTTTGTTCTCCTAACAGGACAGTAGTAACAGGAAGTTCTTGTTTAAGGAACAAAATGAAACTTTATTTAACTCCCATTTCAGTTACATTCTATACTTCATTGTTCACCCAGTCTTCTCAGTTTTTCCTTCATCTTTTCCCCACATCTTTCTTATCCTTCCATGTCCATTGCCACTGCCCTGGTTCAGGCATTGTGACTCCATGCAATAGAGAGAGAAAAGTGGTGTCGAGGACAGAGCTCCAGCCTGCAGTCTGACAGGCCTCCGTGGGACACTGGCTCCGCACCCCCTGCCTAGCTGCGTGGCCTTGGGCAAAGTACTCGCTCTTCCCAGGGATTGTAGTTCTCCTTGCCAATGTGAAGGTGATTATATCTGCCTTGCAAGGTTTTTGTGAGGATCAGAGATAAAGTACATAAAGTCCCAGAATCCACAGTGGTGCTCAGTATATATGAGCTGTAATAGTCAATAGCTCCTGAGGGGCTCTGCTACCCCAGCCTCTGCTTCAAAGCCTTTTCTTTGATTCTCCATCACCCACAAAGCCTGAGCTGCTGGTATTCAGAGATCTGGATATTCATTACCAGTCTACTCAAAGACACTTACCTCTTATTATCCGTCCCAGGGTCTCAACTTCTGACAGACTGGTTTATTCCCTGTATTTCAAACACACCTGAGCATTCCCATCTCCACTCTGGTTCCTGAGATTCTCCCCCTTGGAAACCTCTCTTTTTCTGTACACACATCCTTCCATCTCAGCTTTATCTCTTCATTCTACAAAGTCTCCTTAACCCTCTCTACCTGTAGGGATCCTTTTCTTTCCTGAACATTTGGAGGCCTTATAGTCTTCCACTACTGAATCAGTTAATTTCTATTGCCTAACAATATTTCTCATGTGGAGAACTATTAAAATACACCTTCTATGATTATGTAGCTTTTTGTGTGTTTTCTTGCTTTCTCATTTTAGATTGTAAACTGCTTGAGGACGGTGACCATGCCTTATCCAAATTCCCTTGCACATACCAGAGGCTCCAAAAATATTCAGTCCAAAATATTTGGCCTTCTCTTAATTTGGAGCATGTCTTAAAATACCTCTTCTCTTTCAACCTCATGCCCATTTTTAGAGGCTCCTCAGTCACAGGCAGAAACAGAGGGTGATATCAAGACTCTGGATTTAGCATGGATTCAACAGGGGAACCAGGGAGGTACAACGCACCCAGGCTCTGAGAGAATTCTTATAAACAAGAATAAAGGCAATCCGACACTAACATTTTAATTAATAATTTTAATGGCTTATCCAAAATAATCCTCTTGATTTGGAGGGATTCAATTCCACTTGATAAAACTACCCATCCATGTGGAAAGATGTCTCACGTGCTGCTCTTGTACTTACAGCAGGGTCGTTGGGACAGGAGGGGTCATTCACCAAAGTGTACAGCTGGTGGGAGCCACTGTCCCCAGGCTGGTGGAAACAGCCCTGCATCCTTATTTATGCTTCTTTGTTTCCCAAACATACTCCATTTCTACCATCATTCTTGCAGATCAGAACAGTGGGGTTCACCAAGGTTGATTTTGCCCCTTCTCTTAAATCTCACACATTAGGCATTAGCATCTGAAAACCAACAACAACAATTGCAAACCTACAGAGAAGCTATAAGAATAGGAATAGTACCCGGTATACCCCCTGCACCCTTCCATAGGATTTACCCTTTTTTGCCCATTTTATTATTTGTGCTCCTTCCCTCTTCCCCATCTTCTCAGCCTTGCTCTTCTATTTTTTTCTGAACTGTTTGAGACTGAGTGACATATATCAAGTCCCCTTATTCCTAAACACCTGAATGTATATTTCTCAAGAATAATACTATTTCCTTGTGTAACTACAGTAGAGCTATCCACTTCAGTAAATTAAGCATTGATACTATTCTTTTACCTAATCTGCCATGAGTTCTCTAATTTAGTTAATTGGCCCAATAATATTGTTTATAGCACACCTCCCATAGAATGCAGTTTAGGGTCAGGGATTTCATTTAGTTGTCATTTTCCTTTAGTCTCCCTTATTCTGAAATACTTCCACAATTTTTCTTTATCTTTTATAACATCAACATTTATGAAGAACCTTTTTTAAAAATAAAATGTTCAGGGCAACCCAAGTGGCTCAGCGGTTTAGTGCTGCCTTGAGCCTGGGGTGTGGTCCTGGGGTCCCGGGAATAGAGTCCCATATCGGGTTCTCTGCGTGGAGCCTGCTTCTCCCTCTGCCTGTGTCTCTGCCTCTCTCTCTCTCTCTCTCTGTCTGTGTCTGTCATGAATAAATGAATAAAATCTTTTTAAAAAATTAAAAATCTTAAAAAGTAATAGAAAATTAAAAAACCCAAATGTTCATTGATTAAAAACCCTAAAGATTACACACACACATACAAAACACCTCAGAATGGGATCCCTGGGTGGTGCAGCGGTTTGGCGCCTGCCTTTGGCCCAGGGCGCGATCCTGGAGACCCGGGATCGAATCCCACGTCGGGCTCCCGGTGCATGGAGCCTGCTTCTCCCTCTGCCTGTGTCTCTGCCTCTCTCTCTCTCTCTGTGACTATCATAAATAAATAAATAAATAAATAAATAAATAAATAAATAAAAACAAAACACCTCAGAACTAATAATGAATTCAGCAAAGTTGCAGGATACAAAACCAGTGCACAAAAATCAGTTGTGTTTCCATGCAATAAGAATGAATACAAAAAGAAAATTAAGGAAACAATTCCATTTACACCTTTGAAAAGAATAAAATACTTAGGATTACATGTAACCAAGGTTCCACCAAGGAGGTGAAAGATTGATACACTGAAAACTATAAAACATCATTTAGAGAAATTTAAAAAGACATAGATAAGTGGGAAAACAACCAATATTTATGGATTAGAAGAATTAATATTATTAAAATGCCCTGGGGCAGCCTGGATGGCTCAGCGGTTTAGCACTGCCTTCAGCCCAGGGCCTGATCCAGTGGAGACTCGGGATCTAGTCCCACTTCGGGCTTCCTTCGTGGAGCCTCCTTCTCCCTCTGCCTGTGTCTCTGCCTCTCTCTCTCTCTCTCTGTGTCTCTCATGAATAAATAATTAAATCTTTAAAAAAAATGTCCTTATTACTCAAAGCAATCTATAGATTCAATGAAATCCTCATCAATATATTAATGGCATTTTTTGCAGAAATGAAAAAAAATCTTAAAATTATTTATATGGAATCTGAAAGGACCCTAAATAGCCACAACGATCTTGAGGAAGAAAAACAAAGCTGGAAGCCTCACACTTCCTAATCTCAAGACAGTAATCCAAAGAGTGTGGTATGGCATAAAGAGAGACATACAGACCAACAGAACAGAATAGAGAGCCCAGAAGTACACCCTTAGGTGTATACTCAAATGATTGTCAACAAAGGTACTAAGGTTACACAATAGGGAAGAGATAGTCTCTTCAAAAAATAGTGTTGGGAAAACTAGATATTCACATGCAAAAGAATAAATTTAGATCCTTACCTTATAGTACATAAAAAAATAAACTAACAAATGGACAAATACCTAACTGTAAGACCTCAAACTATAAAACTCTTAGAAGAAAACGTGGGGGAGGGGCACCTGGGTGACTCAGTGGGTTGAGCCTCCAACTCTTGATTTTGGCTCAGGTCATGATCTCAGGGTTGTGAGATTGAGTCCCACATCGGGCTCCACACCTAGTGATTAAAATTCTCTCTCTCTGTCTCCTTCTGCCCCTCCTCCCCCTACTTGTGCACATGCACACTTTCTCAAAAAAAAGGAGAAAGAAAGAAAGAGAAAAAAGAAAACAGAAGAAAACAGAAGGGGTAAAACTTTATGACTTTCTCTTTGGCAATGGTAACTTGGATATGACACTGAAAGAAAAGTATAGGCAACAAAGGCAAAAAATAGACAAATAAGACTAAATTAAGCCTAAAAACTTCTGGGCAGCAAAGGAAACCATTAACAAAGTGAAAAAACAACCTATGGAAAGGGAAAAAATATTTGCAGACCATATACTTGGTAAGGGGTGAATATCCAGACTCTATAAAGAACTCATACATCTCAACAACAACAACTACAAACAATCTGGTTAAAAAATAGACAAAGGACTTGAATAGACATTTCTCCAAGAAAGATACACAAATGGCCAACAAGCTTATGAAAAGATGCTGAACAAAACTAATCATTAGGGGATACAAATCAAAACTACATGCCACCAGAATGGCCTTTATCAAAAAAATAGAAAATGACAAATTTGGCAAAAATGTGGAGGAGAGATCTCTCATGGACTGTTGGTAGGAATGTAAAATGGTGCAGTCACTATGGAAACCAGTATGAAGGTTCCTCAAAATATTAAACAGAATTAAATGTGGTCCAACAATCCCACTTCTAGGTATGTAGAATAGAAGGCAAGATCTTGAAGAAATATTTGCACACTCATGTTCATAGTAGCATTATTCACAATAACCAAGAGGGTGAAAAAACCTAAATGTCCATCAACAGATGAATGGATAAAAAAAAATGTGGTATATACATATACATACAATGGAATTTACTCAGCCTTAAAATAGGAAAGAAGGAAATTCTGACACATGCTACAGATGGATGAACTTTGAGGACATTATGCTAGCTGAAATACGCCAGTCATAAAAAGAAATACTGCCTTATTCTATTTACATGGAATATGTAAAGTTGTCAAACTCTTAGACATAGCCAGTAGAATGGTGGTTGCCAAGAACTTTGGGGGAGGTGGGTAAAGGAGAGTTGCTCAATGGATATAGAATCTCAGTTTTGCAAGATGAGAAAGTTCTAGAGGTCTGTTGCACAACAATGTGCATATAGTTAATATTACTGTAACCTTAAGCATGTTTGAGATGGTAAATTTTTTGTGTTTTTTACACATAATTTTACACAGTAAAATTAAACAGAGAGTGAGAGAGAAATACATTGTTCACCATTTGGGATTTGTTGAGTGGTTTCTCATGGTTAGATTCTGCTTATGCTGGAATATGACCCAAGTCGTGTGTTCTTCTCAATGTATCCTATCTGGAGGCACGTGACGTGCAGCTGTTCCTCATTGGTGATGTTAATTTTGATCTCAACATAGTCTTATTTCTCCACTGGATAGTTACTATGCTTCCCCTTCCAACTAATGAGCAATCTGTGGGGAGATACTTTGAGACTATGAAAATATCCTGCTCCTTATCAAAATTTCCCCTAAAGTTAGAATTTATTGATTTATTCTTGTCTACATAAATCTTCACTATGAGACTTTAAAATGATTTTTCAACATGAAAATGTTCAAACCCTTTCATCAATGATTTCCTTGGCAAGTGATTTATTGGCTGGCACTCAATATTTTGCTGTAAGCAAAAGCTTTTCCTTCTCTACTTATTTATTTGTGTTTGTTGATTCCATCGTTTATATATTTGTTATTGGCATGGACTCATGGATTCCTATTGGTTTTAAAGATTTTATTCATGAGAGACACACAGAGAGAGGCAGAGATATAGGCAGAGGGAGAACCAGACTCCCTGTAGGGAGCCCCAATGCAGGACTCAATCCTAGGACCCCAGGATCACGACCTGAGCCAAAGGCAGACACTCAACCACTGAGCCACCCAGGCACCCCTCTTACTTTGTAAAAATGGTTTTTAATTCATTACTGCCCTCCATTATTTTCATGCTTACATTGCTGTGGAGCCTTTTCCAGCTGCTCCTGTGTCCTTGTGCCCCATCATTTTCTGAGTACTTGCTTTCTGGCAACACAAAATGTTTGGCTTTTTTTTTTTTTTTTTTTTTTTTAAATCCTAGGTGATATCAAGAGAGAGAGAAAAGCAAAGGAAAGAAGAGAAATAAAGTATAAAGCAGGATAAAACAGGAAGGAAAAAAGAGAAATGAGTAGGGGCATTGTGGGGAGATTGTTGGCACAGGTTCAGATCCACTGGCTCCTCTGGGAGAGGTGGCCCATTCCTCCACCATCCTAGACGGCAGAGCTGTGCCTGAGAGAGACCACAGAGGACTCTGTACGCTGGGCCTTTGGAGGTGACAGGCTTTGTGTACTCTTCATGTCTCTGTCCACTGCAAATGATGGAAACCCAACTCAAAATGGGGAAAGTGAGAAAGGGGGGGGGTGTTGAGAATTTATTCGTTCATATGTCTGAAGATTATGTGGTCAGTTTCAAAGAAAGCTGAGTTTAGATGCTTGAATAGATCCTAGAAATCGATCACTATGTCCTCCCACCCTCTACTCTCAGTTCTGCTTGGCTTTATTCTTGGTCAATCTCTTCTCCCAAGTTGACAGAGGTGCCTCTCGGCTATGCTAGAACAATCCTATTAGTTTAGCAACTCCAGCAGAAATAGAACACCTGTTTCCCAATGACTGTGACAAAAACCTCAGGAGTGTCCCTGACTGGCCAGCGCCTGAACCAATCACTGTGCCTGGGAGGGGCGGTCCTGTCACTGGCCAGTCCTTGGTCACATGCTCCCTTCCAGGGCTAAAGTCCCCCTGGACCACATGGGTTGAGAATGTTGGGAGGGGCAGCACCCCAAAGAGACCTTGGGAGCACACTTGCCAGAAGGAGGGAAGGGATGTTGGGGAAGCTAACCAGAACCTCACAGTGGATGGATGGCCCGTGGTGCACTTAATCGTACCAGAATTTTGACTTTGAGGTACACAAAAAACCCCACAGACCAGCCTCTGTCATGACAATCTTTCTCCCCTTCCCACAAGTCTCCTTACAAGAAGGAAAATCTTTAACTCTCACGGGGAAGCCTCTGTCCATCTGACCTTGCCTTTGGCCTGGGAAGTACTGGTGGGTCCCTGGTGCCCACCCACAGGGAGGAGAGGAAGCGAACAAGCCCCGAGTACTCTGCGGAGTGGTCCCCTCTCCACCCGGACAGGTCTTGCTTTCATCATTTCACCCACAGCCCAGGCAGGCCCAACAGGGAAGTGTCAGTCACGGTGCTGTGTTACGTCATGTCAGATGGCAATCGAATGCGCTGTGAACATAAGCTGACAGGAAAGCTCCAGCAATCTGCTTATCTGGATGCCACCCTTGCTGAGTAAAGGGTCATTATCAGAATTATTCACACAGAATTATAGCAGTTGGAAGTCTACAGATTAGTCATTACATCACCCTCATTTTAGTCACTCAGCACAGATTGAACCTCAAAGGAGCCTGCCCTTACCCTTTCCCCTTACTCCTTCCCCCCTCCTTTTCTTGGCACATTAGAGGCTTTTGTCTTCCCCCACCCACTAGCCACAAGTGAGAAGTTACATTAGGTTAGCCCAGGCCCGGTCTTCGCTGTGGCCCGGGATCTCTTTCCTGTGTCCACTGCTCCAAAATGAGTAGGGTCACCTCCCCAGGAGGCCTCTGGGGGAGAAGGGCTTGGGGTGCCTTGCAATTAAACCCATTCCTAGAATGGTCCCACCACTGCCTTTGGTATCAAAATGTCAAAACAAGCTATTTAATTGAGCTATTAAATTTCAGGTCTGCTTCCCACAGCTGCTGCTGGCTCAATATACATTTTGCAAAAGAAAGGATGCAAGGATTCTGAGAAGGAGGCACCTTCGAGAAGCTGTAGACCCACCAAAATGTTCCCCAGCTTGCTCACATGTGCTAACCTCGGCCTCCACCCTGACCACACCCACCCCTCCCGTACCTTCTCATCCAGCAAGCCTGCACCTGTGATCTGAACACACTCAGCGCTCACCCAGCACACACATCTCCGCGTGCAAAACCCAACCAAACTGATGGTGGACGCTGTGGGAAAGAGGCAGGAATGGAGAATGTGGTTAGCGAGGTAGGTTCAAAGGCGTGGGCTTCTTCATTACTACCAGCCAATAATAACACATAAGAATACTGTGCTCTGAACTTGAAGCGCGGCCAGAGGAAGATCAAGGCTTATGGGCAAGGGAGAAATACTCCCTAGACTGTTTCCCGATTTGCTTTGCAAATGTGCTTCAGATTCCTGAGCATGCACATAGTCTTTAAAATAACGCTTTAGAGTCGCCTAGTAGCTCAGTGGTTGAGCCTCTACCCACTGATCCTGGGGTCCTGGGATCAAGGCCCACATCAGGCTCCTGGCAAGGAGCCTGCCTCTCGCTCTGCCTATATCTCTGCCTCTCTCTGTGTGTCTCTCATGAAAAAATAATAAAATAAAATAATGCGTTAGAACCCAGCGGCCATCTCCTGCCTTAACCCCCATCTCTGGGCACTGCTGCTTCAGAAGACCCAATGCTTTGTAACTTGGTGATTGAATGTGATATATGCAGTCAGGGGCTCAGGCCTTTTTAGGTTCTGAGTGGGACAGATGTTTCCTTCGTTCTTATAATCCCAGAGGCCAGAGAATCAGAGTGTTGGGCTGAAAGGCATTCTGGAATGTGTCTGGCCAAATTTCTAATTACCCAGAGCTGTGGAAGGATCTACCCAAAGACACAGCCATCCGGAAAGTACCCAGGGATAGGCCCTGTGTATTCATTTCCTAGGGCTGCAGTAACAAAGTACCACAGACCGGGTGGTGGCTTACACAACAGAGATTTACTGTCTCCCAGTTCTGGGGGCCAGAAGTCCAAAATCCAAGTTTCAGTAGGGTTGGGTCCTTCTCGGGGCTGTCAGGGAGAATCTATTCCAGGCCTCTCTTGTTGGCCAGGTCTTTTCCCTGTGTGTATCTCTGTGTCCAATTTTCCCCTTGGTATAAGGCCATCAGTCACATAGGATGAGGGCCCACCCTATTGGTCCCATTTTAATGTGATTGCCTCTGTAAAGACCCGATTTCCAACAAGGTCATATTCTGAGGTACCATGGGGGTTAGGAAGCCTACATATACATGCGCATATGTATAGGGAGGACATGAGTCAATCCATAACGCTTTGGTTCTCTTGGCCTCTCATCCAGTTGTGTCTCTGCTCTTAAGGCAGAGCCTGGGTACTAACACCTCATGATTTTTCTGTCAAACCTTCTCAGTGACTAAATACTTTGACAAACTCTCACATCTATAGCTTATGGGGAGTGCTTAAAATCTGAGAAGTCATGAGATCAGAAGCCTGGGCTTTCTTTCTCGCAAGATCTTTGGGGCATAGGCTGCTGAGGTTAGGTGGGGTTGCAAAAGGTAATGGTCTTCCCCTTGAGGTTCCCCTCCTCTCAGCTCTGAGGTGCTCTGTGGCTGGGGTCTCTGTATTCCCGCTGGGATCTGTAGAACAGCGAGTAGCGATGAAGGCAACTGTCCTTGGGTACTTAGTAGTTATTCTAGTTAAGAGAAGCAAAATAATTTGTGGGATCCTGTTACTCTTCACCCCAATTACATGAAGTCCAGGTGCCTCCGGCCTCTTGAAACAAGTGAACTAGTCAACCGTTCTGGCCTTTGGCCTTTGCCGTTGGGGATGCTTTGGTAACTACCTAAACTGTCTGGGGAAAGGACTGATAAAGGAGTCACCCTCATTTCAGCCTTTTCTAGTCCCAGACAAGGCAAAACAAACCAGTTTGTGCCTGAGAAAACATCTATCTGCTCAGTTGCACCCCATTCCTTCCTCCACACCCTGGCCTCCTGCCCCCTCCCCCAACTTGTTACTCCTGATCTGTGAGGTGAATGGCTCCTTCTGAGTTGGGTTCCTGTTTCATCTTCTTCCTGTTAATTAACGTGAAGGACCCGTTTCTGAGAAGTGCCCAACTATTTACTTCAGAACAGGCAAGTCTGAACATAGCTCTACCAACCACAGGAGGAGAAAGAAGAGGTAAAGGCACTTGGCTCAACTAGACGAGAGCCATGGGCACTGGGGTGCTGGCATCAGGGAGAAGGATGTTCATTTTTAGGACATAAAGTTCAGAATCCTTGAGATCCTCTCTGGAAGATTGGTCTTCCCAGTATGGAAAGGAAGGGCTTGCTTCAGGCAGGGTCTATGGTCCATAGCCACTTTTCACCACATTAGCAACCACCCCCATCCCCAAATTACACTATTAGAAATTCTATTCTTTGGCTCATGGAGGTTTTGTGGAGCTCCTTGTGAAATGAAGGTAACCTCAGAGGGTGTTTTACTTTAGCGAGCAACGCTTTTCAGAGCTGGGAGTCGGAGTTCCCATGTTTGTGTTGGGATGGGCGATTGTGGACTTAGGAGAGAGGTGGTCAGAGAAAGAATGGGCCGCAGCAGCTAAGTGGGAGCAAGGGCCCCTGGAGAAGAATTTTGTTGGAGAATTGTGCTCAGGGATAGCCTTGTTCCGTGGTTACCAATCAGAAAATGTCAAGCTGGGGTCACTGTAGTCATTGCCTTCTACAAAAGAGGACAAAGGCCAGTTTGTGGTCAGGGAGCACAGGGCAGGATGGCTGGATGTGAAGAAGGTTAAGTTTGTAATGTATTAGTCTTGTAAAAATGGTCTTTAGTCAGTGAAGGAAGTTTTAAATGAGAAGGGGAACCTGATAGGCAGGCTCTTTTATTTTGTTTCTATTTACTGGGGAGCATTCATAGGGAAAAAAAATCAAGATTTCTCAGGCATTTTTTTTTCCTTTCAAGAACCCTTACAACTAGAGGGTAAAAACATCACAACTGAAAGGATTCTTTTTCTCCTGCTGTGAGAGACCTCCGAGAACTTTCTCCCTCTGTGCTGCATGGTTAGGATGTTGTTATGAAACTTGGGCCTGGGTACTTCAGACTGGGGGGAAGAACTGAAAAGAGGCCCACGTGTTGTGGAAGTTGGGGCATTCCCAGGCTTTCCCAGGTAGTACAGACTGGTTCCCTGCAGCCTACAAATCAAAAGCTCAGCCTCCTTTGTGCAAGGAATTTGCATCTGAGGCAAAGATTTATAGCGAGTGGCCACCAGATGGTGTCTTAGCCCTCCTCAAGTCAATATTCCAGCTTCCTTTGTTCTCTTGATGAGAGCTAACATTTCAGAGGAAGAATGGTCAACACCAGGGAACATGGTAGGACCAAAGGGGTCACAAATATGATTTCATTGGTTCAGCCTGCAAGGCTCCAAGCTCATAAATGTGGGGAGCTACAATCACTGACCTAGAGCTAATGTAAGTGCATGTTTCTTCACACAGTGGGATGCAACGATTAAAGTCATATCAGCTCCCAACATGTATTTGGGTCTGACTCAGTGTTAATTGCTCCCACCAAGCGTGTTGATGCTGGATTCATAGCTGATTTCTAGCTCTTGGGGTGTTTGGGTGACCTTGCTGTGGAGGGAGATGAACTCTGTTTTTATGAAACCATCTTTGCAAACCACGCTGACATTCTAAAGAAATCATGTCAACTTAATTTCTTAAAACGTTATCTTTTAGAGACTGAAATATATATTTTTTAAAATTTTCCACTAGGAAGAGAAAACAGGAATCCAAATTGGAAAACTTGGTAGTAAATGAGCATGGTGACCTTTAAATTTTTCTTCTCTTTCGCAGATATTTGTACTGCTTTTCCCAAGGATTTCACAGTTAGCCAGGATAACTGGTCAGGCTCCTCTGAGATACTAGATTTCTCAGAACTTGGAACGTGGGTGTGAGCTGATAGTACAGTAGGGGTAAATATTGGTACTTCTCATCAAATGGCTCTGTTTGCCCCCTTGAGCTGTGTCTTCTGTCCTTGGAAATGTTTGACATCTGGCTGTCACTGCCATTTTTATTATGTAGCGCACATACACACATGAACCTTAGGCAGAGCATAAAGAAGGAAAGATCCTTGTCTCCATCTTTACCCTTTCATCTCCCAAGTCCCTAGGCATCAATGCCTCATGTCTGTTCTCCGCTGTCTATCTCCGATCATGGAGATAGGCGGGCCATGGTTGAGCCAGCCAGGAGGTCATTTACTCCTCCAGCAAGGAAGAGTCAACATACCGATGACAACTCCTGTAGCCTCTCAGTGCCTGAGGTTGTCAGAGAAGAACACGGTCAGACCATCCATCCTTCTGTGACTCATTCTCCCTGAAGAGGCCATTTGCAGACTTGAGATCCGTTTCCGTGGCAGCAAGTCCCTGGCTTTGCAAACTAAGTCCAGTTTCTTTTATTTTTCACTTATACAAACGGGGGCTACTGGTCAGAGAGGCCTCACAGGGATTTCAGAGCCTGGGTTGGGATTTGCTACTGACAGTAACTCTCTCCTTCATTGATTATAGGAACATCCACGTTAGTGTGGCATGTGTCTACTCCTTTACCATTACTTATTTAAGCATTGATTCTACATGCTATTTGCAGAAGACATAAAGGTGTTGCAAAGGAGCTAACAGGAAGTGATGGCTTGACACCCAGATCTCCTCCTGTCTTACCTGTCAGCCAAGAGTGGAAATAGAGCAGCTGGTGGAAATATGCCGTAGGAGTCAGACCAAATGGCTAAACTCTTGGTTCTGCCACAGGGCGGCCGTGTGGCTTTGCACCAATCACTACTGGGAACTAGTTTCCACTCCATTCCCAGGCCGCAGTAAGAGGGTTGATGGGGGTAGTGGGTCTTGGCAACCCCAATTGCATGTGGGGCCATCTGGTGGTCATTAGGAGGAGAGCAGCCTCCTGAGGAGAAGACAGTTAAGAGCAAGAGGGACTTTTAAGAATGATTTAATCTTGCCCTCTTATTTTCTGTGGAGGAAATTCAGGCTTAGCGAACATGACAGGCTTGTCTGAGTTCTCACAGTGGTAGAGTGTGGTGGTTAAGTACAAGCATTCTGGCGTCTCTGTGTCTGAATCCGGACTTGGCAGCTGGGAGCTAGCGTAACCTTGGGCAAGTTTTGTAACTTCTCAGTAATCAGTTTTCTTATCTCTGAGACAGAGAATAATGCTCACTACCTCAAGGGTTTTAAAGATTAAATTAGGCAATGCATGTGGAAGTGCTTAGCACCGTGTCTGACCTCAATAAGAGATACATCTCTAGAGCCACTCTCTCTTACAGCAATTAATCTGTATTTATAATTTTCCCTACAATGGAATGTCTTCTTCAAATTTCTCATTTTTGACCTGAGTGTAGGAAAATGAAGAATCTCAAAGACCACTGGAGAAAGCAGAAGCAGATATTTGGCTTTCAGGTAGAACATTTGACTTCGGTCATTGAGCAAAGGGGAGAGTGGACATGACTTTTGGGTGCCATTATGGCTTGAATTCGTTATCACAGACTACATGTCTTGGGTACACTATCAATATTTGTTAGATGAGCGAAGGTAAAGGGTCCCGAGCACAGGGCTTGTGGGGCAGGAGTAGCCCTTGTCTCGGAAGTGAGTCTCATTTTGCACTGTCCACTGTGGCCCCGAACACCAGCTGGGAACTACTGCAGTGGAAAAAATCTCTCTGGCTTTCTCTGTTCTTGAAGTAATGACACGTACAAAGCCCACTTCCTTAATGCTTCAGATACCATGTTTTTTAAGTAAGTGTGGATACCTTTGTCCTGTCTATGACTGGCCTGACAGTTTTGTTGAAAATAGGACAAGTGAACTTTGCCAGAAGCCAGGCAGATAGGAGAGGAAACAGGAAATGAATACCTCTACCTCTTTCTATTCCTTCTTTCTAATCTACTAAAGGTGCCTCCCATGGGTCTGACCTAAGTCAGAGCCAGGAGGCAAGGAGCCCAGGTGATACAGCCCAGAGATGTCAGCTTTCCCAGGGCAAGGACTGGTGGAAAAAAAAAAAAAAACAATCTGAGAGAGCAATAGAGAAGAATATGCACAACCAATGGCTTATTGGATGTGCATGGAGGTTTACATTTTTCTATTGCTTATAAATTAACTTTATCTCTCTCAATTTGAAGAGGTTCTTTATAAATTAATCTTATGGGACTGTATTTTCACTGGTACTACCCCCCCCAAAAAAAATAGTGGTTTTCCTTCCTTCCCTGTCCTTTTCCCCATCCTCCAAAATTGTATTGTGGCTCAAAGCTAATATCCAATATGAATGGGGATATTAGGAACTTATATGGAAATAGACAGAAAAACAGACAAATGCACCCTTCTAGAACATTCCTCACTTTTCCCAAATTCAGTATATTCTCAGGCACCTGCTCATGATGCTGGTGCCTAAGGGTCAAGGAGGAAAAGGCAAAAACAGAGGGTGAAGTAGAGAATCACCAAGAAGGAAAAGGGTACAAAGCCTCCATTGTGCCCTGACTTGCAGGAGACACCAAAGCTCTGGTTCCTTCACTCTATTTCTATATGGCCATGGATGCACTCATTTAATTAATTAGTATTTATTGGAAATATAATTTGTGCCGGACACTGTGCCAAGCACCAAATAGTTTGGTCCCTGCCTACAGGGACCTTACGGTCTACATCATACTGGGGCTCATGATGCACAGCAGTTCACATTTACCATGCAAGATAGAGATGTGCCCAAGGCACAAAGGGAGACCAGAGGAAGGCCCTGAAAAGTTAGGGAAGGCTTCCTGAGTTGACTCTTAGGAACTGAGTATGGGGCCAAGAGACAAATAGCTGAAGAGAGGGGAGGGATGGAAGACACCCTAGGCAGAAGGGAAGGGCTTGTGCAAAAGCATAACACAGTGAGATGAGTGTGGGGCCAATTCTGAAAGACTGAAGCAAAGAGTGTAGAAAGCCCTAGAGAGGGGGCTCAGAGAAATAGAGAGGTCCCAGAACAGAGAGCCCTGAGGGCTGAGACAAGGATTGAGATTTTATTCTGAAGGCAAGAGGAAGGTACCAGGATATCCTATGAGAGTAGCCTGGTGAACGCCATTGGTAAAAACAACCAGGTGGAGTAGGGTGGAGGTTGAACGAGGGCTGAGAAATGGGCATAGCAGGTTTTTACAGTAAATGGAGTGATTGATGGCAAACCCTCACATTAGCTAGCGGCAGTAAGAGATGAAGAATGAGGGATGATCATCAGAAGGAGAGGACAAAGAGGCATGGCGTCTGAGAACATAGCTTCAGTTTCTGCCTCACGCAACTTTGGTTTTCTGCATATACGAGATTACTCTGTGAATTTTGCTACCTGTTTCACTTAAATTCAACATGCACAGGAGAGAAAACTCTTTCTAGATGACTGTCTGTCTATTCCTTACAGGTCATGGGGTCTCCACTGTCTACTTTGTACACAAATTTCTACTCGATATCAAAGAGATATGACACGATCTTTGAGGGCTTGTTCTTGGCAACACTAAGCGCCCTGGAAACTCTTGCTGGGCTGAAACTCAGAAGCAGCATAGAGAAGGGCCGGTGCCCTCAAGATGTCAGGCCAAGGGTATTATGGATGTCTCTGCCTGGACTCTTCTTAGGGTGGGCACCCATGCAGATCATTGCCTTACGTGAGGCAAAGGCGATCCTGACTGCTTTGCTTTGATTACCTCCTTTTAAGTTTCTTCCTGTTAGTCGATGAGGAGCAGCTAAAACTAAAACATGTTCCATAGACTGACTCAGTAAGCTTACCTGACTTCCACTGGATGGCTGCCTGTCCGTCAACCTCCTAAGTTTATACCCATCCTCTGAAGACCCGACATAGCTTCCATTTGGAGAAAAGAACAATTTGGAATGAATGTCACTGCTCACCACTTTCTCTGGGAGCTTCTTCCCAAATACCACGGCAAGTCTCAGGTGGACAGTGTTGGACCTATCCACAGTCCCTGCTCAGGAGGGTTTCCCGCATCTGTGAACCAGGAGACCGGGTTAACATTAGCTGATCTTTGAAGCTGAAGGGTTTGTTTTGAAAGCACCTATTTAATTTTCATTCCGATTGTAGACGGTAGGATTAAAGCGTATAGTTGAGGATTCTGGTAGGACATGTTTGTTAAAAACCTAACTGATGGGCAGCCCAGGTGGCTCAGTGGTTAGCGCCACCTTCAGCCCAGGGCGTGACCCTGGGGACCCGGGATGAAGTCCCACGTCGGGCTCCCTGCACGGAGCCTGCTTCTCCCTCTGCCTGTGTCTCTCTCTTTGTGTCTCTCTGTGTGTCTCTCATGAATAAATAAATAAAACCTTTAAAAAAAAAACCTGACAAAGAAATAGCTTAATGCAATAGTGTCTTTGCAGTAATTATAAAAAAAATGTAAAATTGTCGAAGCAAAGCTATAAGATAGCATATAAATGCAAGACACGTTTATTGAAGTGTGTTTTTGCAAGTAGATTGCTATTTTAACACAATTCCAACAAAAGCTGTGTACAATAATCATAATAAAAAGCAATTACAATACTGGTGCCTTCGAAATGAGAATATTTTGCATTTTTGAAGAATGAAATTACTTTCCTGAAAGAGTCGACATAGAGAAAGGCAAAGGAACATAAGAGCCCCTGCTTGAAGCGTTCAGCTGCTAAGTTAGAATTTGCGAGTCAAAACTTATTTGCATCTAATTCTCAAACAAAGAGGAAGGCCATGAAATATTACTTCCGGGAGAAATGTTAAAGATTATTAGGAATTTCTTTGAGTAAACTAGGAGACGGGAAACAAAAAGTTAGGAAACAAAGTGATTGGCGCTTGTCTTTGGCCCAGGGCGCGATCCTGGAGACCCGGGATCGAATCCCACATCAGGCTCCCGGTGCATGGAGCCTGCTTCTCCCTCTGCCTATGTCTCTGCCTCTCTCTCTCTCTCTCTGTGACTATCATAAATAAATAAAAAATTAAAAAAAAAATTAAAAAAAAAAAAGGAAACAAAATGAGACATATGTGTCACTATTGACACATCAGAAGCAATTCTGAAGAAGGCTTATGTGTAAAACCCCAGTGAGCACGATTTATAAGAGGCAGCCCATGCACCTGGCTCTCCAGAAAAGAAAAACACGCATTAGGTGTGGTCCCTATACATTTATTTACCTTGTAGTTGGGAATGTAAGACACTGGGATGCAAGACAAGCATCCACACAAGTGCAGACATACAATTCACACCACTGAGCAGCTGTTGCGTGTGATCTGAATACATCCTTTTCTTCTTGTAAAGCTGAAACTGCGCAAGAAGGCAGTTCAAGCAGCTCAACAAATGGGCAACAGAGGCCTAACAGGCCTGGCTTTGACATTACTTAAAAACAGCTTTGCTGGGGTACCTGGGTGGCTCAGTCAGTTAAGCATCTAACTCTTGATTTCAGCTCAGTTCATTATCTCAGTGTCCTGAGTTCAAGCCCCACATTGGGCTCTACACTCAGCGGGAGCCTGCTTGAGGATTTTCTCCCTCTCCCTTGCTCTCTACCCCTCCATCTGCTTGTTCTCTCTCTCTCAAATAAATAAAATCTTAAAAAAAAAAAAGAATAGCTTTTGTATTTCAGCTTCATTTTTCCTTTTAGGCAGATCCAGAACATTTCCCTTACATATAGCCTCCCTTAGCTTTCTTCAGCTCTGAGTGGGAATAACAAAGCTGGTTGACTTAGCTGGGTTTGGAGGCAAAGACTCTCCTGTCGGGTAAGGTCTCTGTGGTGACTGGGATTCAGATAAGGATGATTATAGCTGTGGAAAGAGGGGCTGATCAGTTTGGACTAAAACTCCACATAGCAGTGGCTTAAAACAACAGAACTGTGTTCTTTCACTACCCTGGAGACCAAAAGCCTGACACCAGTAACCCTCCAGGGGCTCTAGAGGTTGCTGCCAGCATTCCTTGGCTTATGGCTACATCACCCCAGTCCTCGCTCCGTGGTCACTATGCATTGTCTCCTCTGTGTGTCTGTCAACTCTCTCTGCCTTCCTCTTATAAGGACATGTGATGGCATTTAGGACTCACCCAGATAATTCAGGAAAATCTCCCCACCTTGAAATCCTTAATCACATCTCCAGAGACTTTTTTCCATATGAAGTAAGATTTACAGATTTTTGGGATAGGACCTGATATCTTCGGGGACTGTTCTTCAGCCTCCCACAAGGACTAATAGGAGTACGATGACAGAGCGTTGTGAACATCAAATAGTTCAATACACATAAAGTGCTTAGAACAGGGTCAGGCATGTCGAAATCATGATGAAAGTGTTGGATTTTGCTGTGCCTTTTATACAGGTAAAGTAGCTGGTGAGATGGTCAAGAAAGGATGAAACTAGGGAACTTGGGTCTGAACCCAGTTCAGAGAGCTTTCCACTAAAATTCTACTAAGTCCCCCTACAAACTCCATTTCTTTTCTTCTCCCCCTCCTCCTCCTCCTTCTCCTTCTTTTTTAAAGATTTTATTTATTTATTCATGAGAGACACACAGAGAGAGGTAGAGATATAGGCAGAGGGAAAACAGGCTCACTGCAGGGAGCCCAATGTGGGACTTGATCCCAGAACTCCAGGATCATGACCTGAGCCAAAGGCAGACACTCAACCACTGAGCAACCCAGGTGCCCCTTCTTCTTTTTTTAAATAAACATTATTTATTTATTTGAGAGAGAAAGAGCATGAGCAGGGTAGAGGGGGAGAGGGAGAGGGAGAAGCAGACTTCCCTCCCTGAGCAAGGAGCCTGACTTTGGGCTTGATCCCAGGACTCCAAGATCATGACCTGAGCCAAAAGCAGATACTTAACCGACTGAGCCACGCAGGTGACTCCCTTTTTATTCTTAAGTAAGCTCAATGCCCAATGTGGAGCTTGAACTCGTGACCCCATGTTGCATGCTTTACCGACTAAGCCGGCCAGCCACCCCCACAGCCCATTTCTGAGCTCCAGGCTTCGGTAAGCAGATTATGGAATGGGGAGCACTGTAAACACTTGCAAATCAGTGCTTCCCAAATGCTCCAGCACCCTTTCAGAAGGCTTCTCTTTTGCTCCAAGCTGTTTTCCCCACATTTTTGCCTCAGTCTGCACTGGCATGTCCTTTCTCCCCATAAAGAAAGCTAGACCAAGCCACCACCCAATAGAGGCCATATTGTGAGACACGGTGGCTGGACCCAAAAGATGTGCAATTGTTCTAACATGGGAAGTGTGTGTGTGTTCTATACAAGCCCATGTGCTTATCGACAAACACAAAGTTGTGTGTTAATCCGAACAGGCTAGGTAATGCCTGTTCCTCGTTGTGTCCTCACATGGCTGAGAACAGAGAGAGGAGGACTCTACCGGTGCTGGTGCCACTGTGAG
This sequence comes from Vulpes vulpes, assembly GCF_048418805.1. Lineage (NCBI taxonomy): Eukaryota > Metazoa > Chordata > Mammalia > Carnivora > Canidae > Vulpes > Vulpes vulpes. The sequence goes on from NC_132789.1 coordinate 88,463,197, forward strand.
GGTTCACCCTCATGACCTCATTCAATCTTAATTACCTCCCAAAGAGGGGGGTAGGGTCCCAACATATGAATTTGGGGGGAATGCGAACAGTCAGTCCAGAACACAGGAAGAATTAGAGTGTACTCCCTCCTCTGTTCTAGAATGGCTTCACATGGGAACCAGGGCCCAGGGCATAGGTTCAGAACTGTAAAACTTGACTGAACTGCTGTCATCACTATCTGTGTCCATGCACTAGGTATAAAGGATATCATCCGATTCGCATTGCTCTCTGTGTTTCTCCCTTAACTATTTTTCTTCACCGTATTTTGACAGATTGAAAAAAAAATCAAGAAAGCACTTTTGGGGGATCCCTGGGTGGCTCAGAGGTTTAGAGCCTGCCTTTGGCCCAGGGCGTGATCCTGGAGTCCCGGGATCGAGTCCCACGTCGGGCTCCCTGTATGGAGCCTGCTTCTCCCTCCTCCTGTGTCTCTGCCTCTCTCTCTCTCTATCATAAATAAATAAATCTTAAAAAAAAAAAAAAAAAAAAAAAGCACTTTTGTCCTTAATTATTTTCCTGAAACAATTTCCTAAAACAAGTAGAGACCTGTGCTGCAAATTTTACCCTCATCTGGCGAACAACATGTAGAAGTTAAAACATGTCCCCAGTTCGCCACTCTCTGAGAAGGGGTGGGTGGTGAGACGTAGTCAACACTCCCTCGCTGTGTGTCTATCCAGCCTCCCCGCTCACCTCAGCCTCCCCACCCCCTGGCAGCCCATCAGTGCGATTCAGTCCTGCACAGAAATCTGATAACTGGGTTTGCGGTTCTTTCTTTGAAAGAAAGACACAAAAAACCCTAAACCTGAAACTTGAAAGTAAGAGACTTGAGTATGTTTGCCGCCTCACGCTGCTTGCAAATCATGTCCCAATATCCTCCTTTTCCTTTAATTCGCGAAGTCCCAGTTAAAGCAATTCTCATCTGAGCATGAGGAATTGATAAAAGGACTCCACAGGCAGCGGAGAGAGCTCTGGTCTGTACCTAATTTGGGCCAAAGCCCAAACCCCTTCACGTGGGGTTCTGTAAGATGTTGGCTATGTTGGTTAGAAATAGCTGACTTTAGGGACGTCTGGGTGGCTTGGCAGTTGGGCATCTGCCTTTGGCTCAGGGTGTGATCCCAGGGTCCTAGGATCAAGTCCCCCATTGGGCTTCCTGCATGGAGCCTGCTTCTCCCTCTGCCTGTGTCTCTGCCTCTCTCTTTCTGTGTCTCTCATGAATAAATAAATAAAATCTTTTTAAAAAATTGCTGACTTTAGGGGTGTCTAGGTGGCTTAGTCGGTTAGGCATCTGCCTTCAGCTCAGGTCATGATCCTGAGGTCCTGGGATCTAGCCCTGCATCAGGCTCCCTGCTCAGTGGGGATCTGCATCTCCCTCTCCCTCTTCCTTTGTGCCTCCCCTCCACCTCCTCACAGCTTGTGCTCTCTCTCTCTCTCTCTAATAAATAAATGAAATCTTTTTTTAAAAAAGAAATTGCTGACTTTGGCATGGGAGATTTCAACATCTGAGATTCTAAAAAGGAAAGTAGTCAAGAAAAAAGGAAGATTCTCAGAAATAAAATTCCAAGCAGAGAAACATGAAGGAGCCTATTGCTAGAGAAAGAGGTGGAGTCTCTAGAAGCCTGTGGACCTCCTGTTCCTTCTGTCCCCTCTCCCCCCCCCCCCCCCCCCCAGGTACTCTTCTGGGACCCTGCTTCTTCCTGCTGTCCCAAGGGCCTGGAATTTGGCCTGGTTACCCTTCCTTGTCAGACTTGTTCCCACCATCTCTTTGGCTTCCCCCTCCCTAAAATCATTTGCTGAGTGGGGCAGCCTTTGAAGCTTTTTTTTCTCCCCCTCTTGCTTGCACAAATCTGCATTTAATCCTTTTTGGGTTAAGGCTTTTTATTGGTAAATCAGTGAGAAAAACAGATGAGGGTCAGGCATATGCAATTATGAAGACATTCCAGAGGCTCCAAACATCTCAGGGGCCTTCAGTAGGCCATCATCAGGAGGTATACTGAGGCACCGCCGTCCCGCCTCACCCCCTCCTGCATAGCCTCTCTGCCCCTGCCCCACAGCCCAAGCACCTGACCCAGGAATGAATGCTTGTGACTGCCCAGATGTGGGAGGTGGGAGTGATGGTACAGGTGCTTAGAAGTCCCAACTTGTACTTATCACAGATAGTTCACATTTCCGGAGAATTTGAGATGAATGATTTAACATCAGTGAAATATTTTCTCCATAAAGGAATCATCTTTAGGTGCTTCATCACAGGACCTGGAAGTGTATATACACTTTGCAGGAGGTTCAAATTTTAAACATGGGCAGACAAACACAGAACAGAATGGTATTATAAAGGAGGGCTTGGGACCTCCAACTAAGTGGCAGTTGCTAATTCAAATGCCCAGAGCAAGTCAGGTAATGGAACAGGGCCACCTCAGGCCCATATGGCATCTTCATGTCATTTAGGAAACAGGGACCCTTCTTCTGGGAAATAGCTCCTTTCATCAAGGCCACAGCCTGGTGAGCAAAGCCTGACTTTATTTCAGTGTTCCCTTGTGCCCTGGCCAGGTGCCACTCCATGGGCACACCTGTCCTCTGTGGGTAGGACCTCAGGTAGGGCAGTAGGGAGGGCTGTGGAGCTGGCTGGGGCTGTCACTCAGCCCAGATCAAAGTTTGCTTCCTGGGGATGCGGATCCAATGTTGCTGGTTATTCTAATATTTCAAAAGAAGCTAAGGATCCAGACTTTTTAAAAAGATTTTATTCACTTATGAGAGACACAGAGAGAGAGGCAGAGACATAGGCAAAGAGAGAAGCAGGCTTCCTGCCTGGAGCCCAATGTGGGACTTGATCCTAGGACCCTGGGAAGGGTGACGCTCAACCACTGAGCCACCCCGGCGGCCCACTAGGGAGCCAGACTTTAACATGAGTGCTCCTGATAAATGTATAAATATAAGCAACTGTTTCAAATATTTTTAAATGCCACGGGAACCCAACAAAACAACTAATGGCCTCTGAAGCAAAAGGTCAGGAAGCCAGGCCCAGAATGTTCTGATGCTGGAGAAGAGCGCTAGAGGTGACAGCCGCGGGGTTTTAGAGTGAAGGGCAGACAAAGAAGGCAAAAGGAGGAGCAGGCCTTTCACTGGGATGGACCTTGAAGAAACCAGAGTGTGGAATACTCTGGTTTTGTTCTGTTCTGCACCTTCCTTCCGGGGGAGAGCTGGAAAGGGTGAACCACGGTGCTGTGGGCGGAATGAAGCGGCACTCGGCTTCTCCACAGTCCACACTTGTGTCTTGGCAAGTTCATCATAAGAACCCACACACACAGTGTATACCGTGTGTCAGGCACAGCGCGTGGCATTTCACTCAGTTCTGTCAACAAGCCTACCGGGTGGGTGTTGTTATAATCCCCATTTTACAGATGAGTAAACTGAGGCTCAGAGTGGCTACATTACTGGCCAAAGGTCACACAGCTATGAAATTGCAAGCTAGGATTTGAGCCCAGGCTGTCTGGCTCCGGAGTTTTAGCCACTACCTCCCTTTGGCGTGAGAAAAACATGCAGGGGCACCTGGGTGGCTCAGTGGTTGAACCTCTGCCTTTGGCTCGGGTCCTGATCCTGGGGTCCTGGGATCAAGTCCCACATCAGGCTCCTCGCAGGAAGCCTGCTTCTCCCTCTGCCTATGTCTCTGCCTCCCTGTGTCTCTCATGAATGAATAATAAAAAAAAATTTAGAAAAAAAGAGAAAAACATGCAGACGGGAAGGACTCTCAGCTTCTCACCTGTGAGAAGCCTACAGATAGGGAGGGAACCAGAAAACTGGAGAGAGTCATAGTCTGTCCTGATTTTGTATAAAATGTTATTTATTTATTTATTTATTTATTTATTTATTTATTTAAATAAAATGTTTTATTTGTTTTTTCTAATAAAACGTTTTAAATAAGACATTTCACTTAGTAGCCTTCCTCACGTATACAAAAATATGGATGATAACACAATGACTTGCCTGTGTGCTTACCACCCAGCTTGTTAAATAAAAGTTTACAGGTACGTTGCTGCACGTGGCGCGTGGCCCTCTAAGCTCACTCTTTTGCCTCTGCACCCCGTGCGCATTTGAATACTTTTGCCACATCTGTGTGTATCCATAAACAACTCCCCTAATTGTTTGGCTTCATATAAGCCAAATTTGTAGACTTCATATAAGTGGCACTATACTCCATGTAGCCTTCAGCAACATCTGGTTTTCGTAACCCTGTGTCTTTTAAATTGATCCATGATGGCATACACAGTTCACATTCGTCCCTCTTCTCGTGCACTTCTTTTTATTGATGTGCAGTATCCATTTGATAAGACTCACAAATCTTAAAGATATAGCTCAAGGAATTTTTTACAAAGTGATTGCATCTGTGAAGCCACGACTCTGCTTGCAAAAGATCCGCAGAAGCCCTCCTTATATGCCTTGTCACACTCATTCATGTTAATTGTGAAATGGAATTCTATTGGGTAAATAGACTATGGTTTTAAAATCCATTTTCTTAACTGATGGAACATTTAAGTTGTTTGCATTTTTTCTCCTAATAACCAATGATGCTCTGAACATCTGGGTCCAGGTCTCCTTGGTTGTATGGACAAGAACTGGTCTCTGGGCTGCACCCAGGCACCATCTCGTTGAGGCTGGGGCTGCGCACCTCTAGCTTAACTAGATGTGGCCCCGTTGCCCTCCAGAGCTGCCCCAATTCCCATTCCCCCACAGTGTGAGGAGTCCCCTTCCTCCATGTCCTCACAGCACTTGGAATTGTCTTTCCTAACCTAGAGGGTGACATAGTCTCTCATCATGACTTTAATTTACATTTCCCTGATTGCAAAAGAGGTGGAGTACCTTTTCGTATCTGCATGGGCTATTCGGGTTTCCTCTGTCCTTTGCCAGATTTTCTATTGAACTTTTTCTTATTGATTTATAGGTCCATACACAATCTGGATCCTACTCCCATATTGGCGACACATCAGGGTGTGATGATTTGCTCCAACTTTCAAAAAAGGAGAGAGATTGGTTTCATAAGCTCTAGACCACGGAGTTTGATATAAATTCCTAGGAACATTCTAAAACCTTATTCAATGGGTAGTTTGTAAATATTTAGAATGGGAAGTCCTGATCAGTGGGAGGGGCACAGATCACCAAAAACAGGTCACACGAGACTCTCAGCCTTGTCTAAGTAGAGCTTCAACTGCCAACCACTACCATTTGGTGGCAATCATAAATTTGGGGCTGCAAAGTGCTTTCACATACATCATGTCATGACAGCCCAAGATCAATATTGCCCCTTGTCCTCATTTTACAGATCAGAAGAGTGAGGTTCTAAGTCTCTGAACAGCGTAGTGATGGAGGAATAATCCTGGCCTTGTAGATCAGGGGAGCGCTGAGATTCTCATGCTGGGATTTCGGTAAGGCCTTTGCCCTTGGCCTTGTCAATGTGTGGAGGACTTCCGGCAGAATCATCCACTTTGGATGGGTTGTTACCATGCCCTGCAAGTGTCAGTCCCTACAGGAATTTTTTGGAGGCCTACACCTAGTCTCTGTTCTAAGCCCATTCAATAAGCTCTGTCAGTGTCTTTAAAAGCGCAGAGACAGCATGCAAATTATACTTGTAAATGGCTTGAAACTGAATTAGGCCAACAATTCTTAACATATGGGCCAATTTGAACCAAATGCAGATTAGTAGAGGCACATAGAAAAAGGACTGCCTCCTTCCACCCCTCTCCAAGTTCAAAGACCTCACTAGGGAGGAAGTGAGAGCGAGAGTCCCTAGGTGTCCAACAGGGGACTGGGCATCCTCTTGGGGTGGGATGGAGAAGAAGCCAGAGGATAAATCTAAACCCAAGAAGAGTTCATACAGGGTGAGTCTTAAGAGCAAGAACAGTGCCAGAAAGGGCAGCAGAGGCCTAGGGCCAAGAGGGGATGCAGTGCCAGAGGGGGCAGCTGGAGAGGAGTGGGAGCAGTGCTGGGAAGGAGAGAAGGAGGGAGGAGGCTGGGAGGTGTCACTGCCCCAACCTGGAAGCAGCCAGGTTAGTGGCAGAGGAGGAAAGGCTGAGGACCTTGGGCTCCCTGACAGGTATCAGGTGAGGGTAGGCAGGTCTTAGAAAAAAAAACAAAAAACAAAACCAAAAAGCTGGCTGCACATTTGCTGGGTGTCATATCCAAACAGAAATGAGCTCTGTCCAGGAGGCTACTTGTCTGGCACACAGTGGAAGACTCAAAGATCCAGAACACCACAGCTGTTTTAACTCCAACTGAATATTTTGATTCAGTGTGGGAGGGGTGGCTAAGGAAGCAGGGCTGACAGGGCGTGAGATGTCAGGGGCAGAGCTGCAGGGGGAGGATGTCTGACAATTACTATGAGCCAAAGGAAGCTGCTAGAATTTTCTTTATCCTGTATTGTTTTTTTTTTTTGTTTTTTTTTTTTTTTTACAATTTATTTTCTTACTTGCAACCATTAGTCCCTGAACATTTCAAAGTAATTTCAAAAGTTTCTTTAAATAGCCCTCTCAGAGGTGTGCCTGGGTGGCTCAGTTGACTGAGCGTCTGACCAGCTCAGGTCATGATCCCAGAGTCTCAGGATGGAGCCCCACCATCAGGCTCCCTTCTCAGTGGAGAATCTGATTCTCCCTCTGCCCCTCACCCCACTCATGCGCTTTCTCTCTCTCTCTCTCAAACAAATAAATAAATAAATAAATAAAATTTTATACAAAAAAAAAAACCCAACCCTCTCAGAGAGAGGGAGAAACATTTCTTTTCTTGAGAAGTGCAATAGGACTAATTCTCTTTCATTTTGTTCCTCAGATCACAAAAGTGATAAACATTCATTGTCATTTCTGGAAAATCCAGCAAAGTAGGAAGAAAATAAAAATTCCCCATACTTCTATTTACAAAAGACCGTTATTTATAACATTATAGTATAATATAGTCTATTTCCAGGCCTACATAGGCCTGGAGAGAAACCTTTGTTTGTGTTGCCAAATTGGGATCGCATTCTATGCTTTATAAACTGATTTTTGCACTATTTTTTTGTGAACATTTCCCCATATTCTTCAACCACGTAATCTGTAATGGCTGCATAACCTTCTGTGGTATGAGTGTATCATAATTTCTTTAACAGACCCCTTATTGTTAGACACGCATTCATATAAATCTTGAGAGGTAATCTGGCCATGAATCTCGACAAACAAGCTCGAATGCCTCAGCTCTGCCTTTAGGAAATGACTGTGGGGAGTTAAGCCAGCTGCACGTTGGAGCTGAGTGCACCCCCCTCCCCTCTCATCCCCCCCCCCCCCCCCCCCGAGTCCCCCGACAGGTGCTTCTGGGACAAAACCCCAATGAGGGCCCCAAACAAGCCCCCAAGGCCCCAAACAAGCAAGCTGGGTGTTGGGAAGCCCAGACCCCGACCTGCAGCTCGCCTCCCTCTCGGGACTGCAGCCTCCGAGAAGGCCTCCTGAGCGTATCCACTCAGTCCTGTGAGAATCTCAACCTCCTGGCAATTGTCCCCTGACCTGTCCCTGTTCTGCCCTCCTTGTCCCCTAAATGGGCCCTTGCCTCCTCTTGCTGGCACCCCCTGCTCTGCTGTGATTGGCAGACACTACACCACCAGCCCCTCTCTGCGTGTTCCATCCATCTCTCTGTTGACTGACACCGCACTCTCCCCCTACCACCCCCCCCCCCCCACCACCCTCCACCCCCCCACCCCCACCCCCCCCCCCCCCCCCCCCCCCCCCCCCCCCGCCCAGAACATCACTTCCCTGGGAGTACTCCCCTATTGCCATTTCCAAACTATTTCTCTTCTCTTCTCTTCTCTTCTCTTCTCTTCTCTTCTCTTCTCTTCTCTTCTCTTCTCTTCTCTTCTCTTCTCTCTCTTCTCTTCTCTTCTCTTCTCTTCTCTTCTCTTCTCTTCTCTTTAAAAACCACATCTTGGGGGGGCCTGGGTGGTTGGTTGGGCCTCTGCCTTCTGCTCAGGTCATGATCCCAAGGTCATGCATGGAGCCTGCTTCTCCCTCTGCCTGTGTCTCTCCCTCTCTCTGTCTCTCATGAATAGATAAATTAAAATTTTAAAAACAAACAAGCACAGCTCACCTGAAGCTTGTGCCACCCAGCGATCCCACAGCTTGCTTTGCCCCATTGCTCTTTACCAACCTCCAAGTCTTCTCGCTCTTTACCGCAAACCCCAGCTCACTGATCTCTCCTCGACCTCCGCTCCTGCCCTCGTTTGCAGGGACTTGCGTGTCCACGTGGAGAAGCCCAGCAATGCCACCACTGCGGGGTTCCTATATTATTTCCTAGGGCTGCTGTAAAAATACCACACCCTGGCTGGCTGAGAAGAACAGAAAATCATTCTCTCCCAGGCCTGGAGGCTAGAAGTCCTGGATCAAGGTATCGCCAGGCCACGGAGTCCCTCTGAAGGCTCTGCTGGAGAATCCTTCCTTGCCCTTCCAGCTTTTAGTGGCACCAGACATTCCTGGGCTTGTCGCTGTGTGACTCCGATCCTTCACGTGGCCTTTTCCTGTGTGTCTAGGTCTTCCTCTCTTCTTTCTGTTATAAGGACACTTACTGGATTCAGGGCCCACTCAGCTAATCCAGAGTCCTTAACTGAATTACATCTGCAAAGACCTTTTCCAGGTAAGGTCACATTCACAATTCTCAGGGTATGAACATGTCTTTTGGGGGTTTCCCATTCAGCCTTACCATGTTCCCCCTCAACTACTTCAGTCTCACAGTCACACCAGAGACCTCGTCATAGAAGCATCTCCACCACCTCTAAAATAGCCATCTCAAACATCCTCCTCTCCAGCCACTATCTCCCAGCTCCCAGCTCCCAGCTCGCCTACGTGCCCTAGGACCCCACCCCAAGAGCTCGGGGGATTCTTCGATGACCCTACCTTCCTGACTTTGCCTTATCTGCACCCCCTCCCTCATCATTGCCCTCCTTACATGCTTAAATTAGAAGATCTGTCATCATAACTTCTCCCTGGAAGATTTCCTCAACTCCCATGCTCCTCTCCTCTCTAAGTCATACCTTTATGGCAAAACCCCAACCTTAACAAATATTGACCCCTTTACCTGCCTACCCTTGGGCAGCTAACCCTGATAAGAAAAATAACCACATAATCAGGCTGGTTGGTTTTACTTTAAAGTCATGGCCCCAGATTTCCATGGGCACTACTTAGCTACTCTATTGGTTTCTATCAACAGTTGACTTTCCCCAGGCAGCAATGTCATACTTATCCTCTGTCCTCACAGCTCCCATATGACCGCCTCCTCTCCTAATGTTAGTTGGTGACCTGCTTCACACTTAGCTTCACAGAGAAAGCAGACACCATGAAAGGGGAATTCCATTCTCTTTCCATCCCAAGCCTACAAATGTGCCCACATTTATACCTGTCTTGGTCTTATCAAAAGCCATCCTTTCACCTGAACTCACCCCAGAATGGAGGCTCATGAGAGTGGCAACCTTGTTTGGGTCATGAGGTGCTCAATGGTGGGTGCTCAGTACAGTGCTTGACATGTGGTAAGCATTAAATGTTTGTTGAATGAAACACAACTTTCTTTCTTTTTTTAAGATTTTATTTATTTATTTATTTTTTTGAGAGAGAGTGAGAACAAGTGTGGGGAGGGGCAGAGGAAGAGGGAGAAGCAGACTCCCTGCTGAGCAGGGAGTCCCATGCAGATCTTGATCCCAAGATCTGGAGATCAAGACCTGAGCCAAAGCAGACGCCCAACCAAGTGACTCACCCAGGCGCCTGAAGAACTTCCATTCTCCAGTTATCTCTTCTTCTCTTACCCCATCAATCTCTTCTCTCCTAGGTCATTCCAACTAATATACAAATATGGGCTGGAACCACCCATCATTTAAAAAAATAGTATTTCCTTGACCCCACATGCCCTCAGCTTCTCCCCACTTTGTTCTGCTTCATAACAAAACTTCCCCACCAAGTTGTCTACAACACATAATTATCTCTACTTAATCCCCCACTGTTAACTCTTCATTTCCCTCCAGTCTGGCTTCTGGCTCCATCACTCTCCCAAAACTCCTCCCATCAAGGTCATCAATGACTACTATGTTGTCAATTCCACTTTTATCTATTGTAACCATCTTGCAAGGTGGAACATGACCATCCATTCCCTTCCCTTAAATCACTCCCTTCTCTCATTTTCCCTGATCTAATACCCTCTAAATTTTCCTCCTATCCCACAAGGCACTTCTAACCCATCTCCACTGAGCCAGTCTCTCCCTGGCCTCTACATATGCCCTCTTATTCTTCCCTTTCAATCTTTTTCCTGGGTGTTTTCAACCATGGCTTTAAACACCATCTATTTGCTCATGACTTCCAAATTTACTTCTTCGTTGAAATACCCTTGACCACCAAACTCCTATACCAGTCAAAATACTAGCTTGGCATCTCCTTCAGATATTTCAGGAGCATTGCAAACAGACCATTTCCCAAATGTTACCCATGATTCCCACCCCCTTCACCCAACCTGTTTCCTTCACTAGGCCCTAGAAAATGGTACCACCATCTTGCTTGTAATTCAAGCCCAACAACATCATCCTTGTGGGATTGTTTCTGGAGATGAAGTTCTAGAAGAGAAAATGCTAGGTCAAATGGCTTGTGTCATTCCTTAAATGTGTAGAGATCATTGACACACATTTGTCATAAATAACAAATGAGGCTTTGAAGCTTCTGACTTTAACATCTCCAGAACGAGTTACAGATTTCCTTTACCTGGGACCCTTCCTCTTCTGAGGCATTGGTTGAATCAGCTAGGTCCTTAGATGCAAGCAATGGTGGCCAGCTCCAGCTGATTCAGGTAGAAACAATATACTGAAAAGATACTGGGTAGCTCATAGAGCCACTGAGAGGAATGAAAAACTGTGGGGATAAAGGGAGCCCCAAGGCCAGAACTCAACCAAAATCATGCCCTAGAAGCTGGCTATGAGGTTTCTGCCCACACCAGACTCTGGACATGGTCACTGCTCTGCTGCCATCATTGTCACTGCCTGAAAGGCAGTCTCCTTGTCCCTGACTCTGCTTCACTAACTCAAGGTTCAAAACTCTGAGTAGATGGATCTGCCCAGCTGAGTCTAGATCCTGTGTCCTGGCTTCTCAAGAGCTGGGAAAGGGCGTGTGGGCCATTATAACACCCTCCCCCAAGACTCCTATCATGTGTTACTGCCTAGTTAGCCTCCAAGATGACCCATGCCCATGGCATGGGTGCTGAGGGCTTTCCCAGATCTCATCACCTTTCAGCAGAGACACCTCCAGCCACAGCAGCTTTATTACAGGCTGTTGGACTTTGGAGAGGGACTTGACTTGGAAGGTGGTGAGGCAGCGTGTAGAATAAGGATTGGTTTATGTCATTCTAAAGTTCTGGCCAACAGTACCTCTGTCTGTCTCTCTTGCCAGCCAGTTCTGCATTTGGAGTGTCAGTAGCTCTTAATATTCATGCTGGGCCCCTCCTTCAAAGTAGTTATAGTGAACATATTGCCAATTTTTGTCCCTTTCTCTTTTATCAGAAGGCTGAGGGCACTTTGCAAACATGAATACATGATAAGACATGAGTCCACAGGCGTGAGTAAATCGGCAGGAACTTTCTCAGCTGGACTCTTCCTTGTTTTCTCCCTTGGCTCATCAAGAACAGCAGGGAAGGGACTGGACTCCCCTTTCTTTCAAGCATTACCTTACCATCTGACTGCCACCCCTGGCACTTACAGTGGAAACTTGCCTCTTCCATTTCTAACTAAATAAATAATCTACTTTCATTTTGGCGACTAGTCCCGTATTTTTTTTTCCATGAGGCTGGGTGATGAGCCTTGCCCTGGTTTCTGAGATCTCGTGTTAACGAGCCGTAAGCCAGGCCTCCTTTTTTCCCCTGGTTTTTTTCAAAGGAGAGGAAACCAAGGCAGGTATTTAGCAAAGGTGGCCAAAATGCTGAAGCTGTTGTTCTCAAAGTATATTCTACCAGCCACTGACATCAACAACAATTTGAAGTGTGTATTCAAAATAACTTCGTCACCAACTCCCTACCAACACCCCCCCCCCGACTCCCCCCCCCCCCCCCGAGCCCCCACCCAATCCATGTCTTTGGCAGCAGAGCCCAGGAAACTGCATTTTTACTAAGTTCCCAGAGGACAGTCGTACATTCTAATCTGAAAGGCACTGGCCCAGACTGTCTGTAGGAATCAGGCCAAGGACAGGACTTGAAGTCACAGACCTTCCGTCTACACTCCTCGGGGTAAGTAAGGATAAAATGAATGCAGCAGGCAGCAGGTGAATGCTCTTTAGGCGTCTCCCATCTGTATCACAAGTATTTGCTAATTATCTATTATGTGCAAAACCCATGGCAGAAAGTATTCAGAAACCCCTCAATTTAAAAATTGCATTAACCCCACTATTTTTTTCTGTCTTCTAAAATGAGGGAGCCAAATAGATGGAGTTGGAGGGTCTTCTAGCTCCAGTTTCTTACATTTTGAATTTGGCCATGACCATTTCCTAGGCATACCTCAAAAAAAATTTTAAACACACCCAAAAACAACCTAACAGATACCCACATGTCAAATGCTAATATCAAACACATTTTTAACATTTGGTAATATTTTCTTCATACATTTTTAAAAGAAACAAATCTTTATAAGTACAGTTGGAGTCCTCACTGCCATCCCATTTAGCTCCTTCCCTTCCTTCCTCCCCAGAAGTAATGATCCTAAAGCTAGTATGTGTCCTTCACTGTGGTTTTATTTATTTTAAAAAGATTTATTTATTTATTTATTTATTTATTTATTTATTTATTTATTTATTTATTGAGAGAGAGAGAGAGAGAGCATGTGGCTATAAGCAGGGGCACGGGCAGAGTGAGAAAGAGAATCTCTAGCAGACCCCACCCCCCCACCCCTGAGGTGGAGCTCGATCCCAGGACCCTGAGATCATGACCTGAGCCGAAACCAAGAGTTAGCTGCTCAACCAACTGAGCCACCCAGGGGCCCTTCACTTGTGGTTTTATAATTTAAAAGTATAATTTGCTGTATAGTGTGTATGTATTAAACCAGTTATGAAACTATATACCTAGAGAGAAAGAGAGAGAGAGAGAAACAACAGAAATGCCATGTTGCATGTATATACACCATACTGTGTGGTTTCTGTTGTTTTTCAGGTACAGAGAACCTTTCCTGCCTTTTTTGATTCACATTTATAGTTCCAAATATATCTACATTAATACATGTTTATCTACTTTGTTTCATTTCAGGTGATATACGGAATCCCAACAGATGACTATTGCCACAATTTATTTAGCAGCCGTCCCCTACTTACTGACACTTCTCCAGCTTCCATTTGCTCAATTGAGATGACAGCAAATTGCTTCGCCATATGGTGGCGCCACCTGCACTCCCACCAGTGCCACAGAGGCTTCCATTTCCCCTTCCGCTTGCCAGTTTTTCTTTCTTTTTTTTTTTTTTTTTTTCAAGTAGGCTCCAAGCCCAGTGAGGTGCCCAAAGCGGGGCTTGAACTCACGACCCTGAGATCAAAACCTGAGCTGAAATCAAGTGTGACACTTAACTGAGCCACCCACTTTTGCCAATATTTTTAAGTCTTTAACATTTTTGCTAATTCGACAGGTATGAAATGCTGTCTCTTTATTATGTTAATTTGAATTCCCTTGAGGGTTTTTCCCCCCTTTTTTAATGGCCGTGCATATTTCCTCTTCTGCAGATTGTTAATTCCATACTCTGCTCACTTTTCTATTGGACTGTCTTTTTTTTTTAAAGATTTTATTTATTTGAGAGAGGAAAAGCTAGCAAACACGAGTGAGAGAGAGAGAGCAGGGAGAAGGGGGAGAGGGGCAGAGGGAGAAGCAGACTCCCCACTGAGCAAGGAGCCTGATGCAGGGCCCCATCTCAGGACCCCAGGATCATGACCTGAGCCGAAGGAAGATGCTTAACCAGTGGAGCCACCCAAGCACCTCGTTTTTGTCTTTGTCTTTTTTTTTTTTTTTTTTAAATTCATTCATGAGAGACAGAGAGGTGGAGAAGGAGGCAGAGAGAAGAGGCAGAGGAAGAAGCAGGTTTCCTGCTGGGAGCCCAATGTGGGACTCGATCTGGATCCCAGGATAACACCCTGAGACAAAGGCAGATGCTCAGCCCCTGAGCCACCCAGGTACCTCGTCTTTGTCTTTTTTAAAAAAGATTTTATTTTAAGTAATCCTTACATCCAGCATGGGATCTGAACTCACAACCCTGAGATCAAGAGTATCATGCTCCACTGGCTGAGCCAGCCAGGTGCCTCTGTCTTTTTCTTACTGAATTGTAGAATTCTTTATTTTTCTGGATTCAAATGCTTCATTGGTTCTATGCATTGCAAATGTCTGTGACGTAGAACTTGGAAACTGTTAGAAAAAAAAAAAGTTACCCTCTGCCCTGGGCCCTAGGATTTTGCTAGTTCAAGAATAGTTTTTATGTGAATTTCTTGACTTGCAATTCCCTCATCTCTCAGATTGTGTGAATTTGGGCCTCACACCCACACTGGACACAAGCTTGGGATTTTGATGTCTTGTGAAATTTTTTTTTTTTTAATCTGCCCAGGCCAGAGACAAGCTTCCTTGCCCTTACCTGGGCTGCTGGGTACAGCTGCCCGCCAGGGCCCCTGCCTAATGCCAGGCCTGTTGTCTTGTGCATGCCCAGACCGTCTCCTGTCCCAGATTGGGAATTAGGCCCTGCATATCCTTAGCTGCTCTTTGGCTCCAATATCCTCTTGCCTGCAGGCCCACCTCCTGTTACTACCCCGCTCACTACTCTGGCCCAGGCTCCAAGCTCTCTTTTTGTTCCTAGCACCTGGGGATTTCTCTCATCTTCCATTTGAGCTCAGATGTGAATGTTATAAATTCATATTAGAGTTAAACCAGCATTCCCATGGAGTCTCAGTTTAGAGGGTCAGCAGGGGTACTGGGATTTGGACGTGTATCAGTTTATAAGAGCCAATTAAATTTTCAGGAATTTTGAGCCCCTTGCTACACATCACCACCATTAAAAACTACATTATAAAAACTCACAATTAAATAAGTTATCATAAAAACAAGGCAATAAAAACTCAAAACTTAACACTTGCAATTTATTGTGCTTTATTTAGGAAAATCTCTGTCTTGAATCTAGTTTCTTTCTCTTACGGTACATACTGTTTGGACAACATGGGATGTGATTTTCTAAGCCACACGTGGGAACGCAAACAGCAGAATGGAGATGGAAGCTTCCCAGTAAATGTCCTCAGGTCACCATATGGAATAGAACCAAATGCCAAGAATCACTCACCTCCAATGCTCCTTTCACACACACCAGCAGGAGAGGGAGGCGCTGGAGGTGGCTTTGCACAGATGGGCTAATGAATCTAAGATGCAACTAGAAGGTTTTTGGTGTTTTGAAGCATATCGAGTTCTATCAACTATCACTCTGGACAAATTTCTTTTTCTAGTTGGTAAACTAAAATTCCGTGGTATGCCAATCTTATGATAAATTTCCCCCTGGTTTTCCAAGTTTGATTTTGAGGTATTGGCCAGGGACAAGGGGGTCTTCTTCACCACCTTTGGTTTTCTAAGTTCGCAGTGGTTAAAGGAGCAGAATTTATAGCCCGATCCAGGGGCGTTTTTACATATCATATTCTGCTAGACAAGAAGTGGCACAAAATCCGAAGTGCCCCACGGCTTGGACTGTGAGTCAGATTTAAAGATGAGGTCATAAAGAAGCATGTCAATTCGACCTAAGATTCACTACATTTCTTTATGGCAAAATACCAAGCAAATCTGGCATTTGTTTATAAAGGTAAAAGTGAAACCTTCAGCCCAAGCCCAAGGACTTTTGAGGGGCTGGGACCCTGCTCCTGGCACATAGTCAGCACCCAACAAATGCTTTGAGGGTGAAGGAAGGAAAGAACAACAGGCAGGCCCGGAGGACTGAGTCTGGAACCTCATCCACACAAAGATCCTTAATTTGAACTCTCACTCCCAAGGAAGTGACTCATAGCTGCTATCTGATGGGGAATAAGAAAAATATGTGTTTCTATTAGCACATTACATAGAAGAATAGTATTCATCACTGGGGCATGATGTGTGTTTTGATAAGTTTAATGTTTAACATAAATATAAAGGCCATCTGTCATCTCAGATGCTGGGCTCTCCTTGGCATCAAGGTTTATCAGGGAACTTGAATTCTTTTCTTCATTGGTGTGGAGGCTCACATGGGACTCCAAAAGCAGAAACTGCATCATCGGGCCAACGTTTACTAAGTGCCTACTGCATGCTGTAGTTGCAATAAAAATATGCCCTAGGGGTACAGGATGAGAGACAGTCAGAAGCATAAACACAGGGTTACAACACAAAACTGCCAGCGTCATAGGGGCAGGCAGTGGCCCTGCTTCCCAGAGGAGGGGCACAGACCTCATGGCACAGGGTAGGGAGCATTTTCCCAGAGGAGGCGAGGAGTGAACAGAGAGTTGGAAGAAAAGGTTCAGATTTGCTAGTGTTTCAAACTTTCAAGGCTCTCCCTCCCTCCTGACTTCGTGTGGCCCTACAGTCTTTGGTGAGTGTTAGGGTCAGAGGGGATGACAGTTAATTTTATGTGTCAACCTAACTGGGCCTTGGCACCAATGGTGCTCAATTGTTTGGTCAAACACTAGTCTAGATGTTGTTGTGAAGGTATTTTTTAGATGTGATTAACATTTAAATCAGCAGACTTTAAGTAAAGTAGATGAACTTCCATAATGTGGGTGGACCTTGTCTGATCAGTTGAAGGCCTTAAGAGAAAAGACTGAGGTCCTCTGAAGAGGATGGAATTCTTCTTCCAAATGGCAGTATAGAAATTCTGCTTGAATTTCCAGCCTTCAAACTCAAGATTGTAATATCAACTCCTGAGTTTCCAGCCTGTCAGTCTGTCCTGCAAATATCAGACTGGTAAACTCCCACAGCAGCATGAGCTAATTCCTTAAAATAAAGCACTTTAAATATATATATATATATATTTGTATATGGCAGCCCGGGTGGCTCAGCAGTTTAGCGCCACCTTCAGCCCAGGGTGTGATCCTGGAGACCCGGGATCCAGTTCCGTGTCGGGCTCCCTGCATGGAACCTGCTTCTCCCTCTGCTTGTGTCTCTGCCTCTCTCTCTGTATCTCTCATGAATAAAATAAAATAAAATCTTTAAAAATATATATATATATATATACATATACATCCTATTGGTTCTGTTTCTCCATATGACCCTGACTAATACAGAGGGCTTTATATTTAAACCACAGGGTTGGAGGCTGGGGCCCCAGCTGGATGCCTTCAAAACGAAAACACAGAACACAGCTACCCTGGAGGAAATAAACCCAGATTGTGCATGCCCTAATCCCAGCTCCACTTCTCTGTTTCTTTGCTCTTGTTGACTCACTAACTCTGGGGCATAACCTAATCCCAGGATATCCTGGCAGCTTTTGTTGGATTTGGTCCTCAAGCAGCCCTGCCCAGCCTGTCGCCCTCATGCCCGATTTTGCTCCTACTTTCAATCCCAATCTGCCAAGTGGTGGTTCCTGGCAGCCCTGTGCGGGGGGTACCTACAGCAGCTTATGCTTGCATTTGCATGTTGTATACCCTCAGTCCCTCCGTGGTCCCTGGGCAGGTAGGTCTAGAGAACACA
Source organism: Vulpes vulpes (assembly GCF_048418805.1). Taxonomy (NCBI): domain Eukaryota; kingdom Metazoa; phylum Chordata; class Mammalia; order Carnivora; family Canidae; genus Vulpes; species Vulpes vulpes. The sequence continues at coordinate 88,480,910 of NC_132789.1, forward strand.
CTGTTGTTTTACCTGCATAAATTTGCATTTTGAATCTCGGGAGAAAATTTAAGACGCCAGGCATTAGTAAGTGCCCCTCCCAGTTACCGAGGGCATTGGGCCAACCACTATTGAGGGTCTTGTCACAAAATATTTTAATTAGCTGTGATTCCCCACCTTCCACCCCCAACTGGAGAGAATAAATTGGGTCCTTCATCTTTGAATCTTGCTTTGAAAATAATAGGGGCTCCATAAATGCTCCTTACAATGTCAACAATAGGTGAGGATGAGTGTTTAATATGTGTCAGAGCCTAAGCATTATATATTATCCATAATATATAATATATTTGTCCATTTAATCCTCAGAGCAAAATCTGAAATGGTGTCTGCTGCTATTATTCCCACTTTACAGATGAGGAAGCTCAGGCACACAGAGTGAGATCGCTTTACTAAAGGCAAAAGAACTAGAATCAAGATTCAAACTCCTGCTCCAGAGGCCTCCCTCCTGACAATACGCTGCTGATATAACTCCTATAAAGTCTAGAACCACTTTGATAACATTCGAGGTCATCTCGCCACATCTTCCTACAATTTCCAGGAGAAGGACAAGAAGGGTTTATGGAAAGAGTCCTGACGGGGAGTGGGGAGACCCAGGTCCTGTAACTTTGAACTCAGCCTCCTCATTTATAAAATAAAGGACTTGGACCAGTTGCCCTCTTGGCCCTTGTGCAGTGCACACACTGCGGGAGGCTCTGTCCCAGTTCTTGGCTCTTCTCTCTACCAAGTCTTGATAACCTGGCTTATCACTCAGTCCACACTTGTTTCTCTGACTTTAGCTCATTCACAATCCCTTTGGGGTGGTTTGCATGGCCCTTTGGGAGCCGTAAGTCCCTCTGAGAGTCCAAGGAAACCAAAAGCTCATCCTCTCGGGGGAAAAAAAAAGTACATTTTAAAAAAAGGATTCATTTATTTTTAGAGAGAGAGAGAGAGAGAGAGAGAGCAAGCATAGCGGTAGAGGGAGAAGGGGAGGGAGACTCTCAAGCAGACTCCCTGCTAAGCACAGAGCCCAATGCGGGGCTTGATCTCATGACCCTGAGATCAGGACCTGAGCTGACACCAAGAGTCTGTCGCTTGACTGTACCACCCAGGCGTCCTCCCCCAAATGTACATTTTCATAACCACACACCTCACACGTGACTTCAGGACATTGTAGACCGAGATGCTGTCTATCCGTAAGGCCCCAGGTTAAGATCTCAGCCCAAGACAATGAGCAAGAAGTAGCTGAAGTGAATAACAGCCCAGACCGAGGATGTGCTCAGGGGGAAGGGTGAGCTCTGGCTGAGGGGGCGCTGGGCCTGGGGTGGGGGCGGTGGCAGGGGTGCCTGGCCTCATCCTGGCCCCCCAGTCAGCCCAGATTGGAAGCCAAGCAGCACAGGGGAGGAAGGTGGAGCAGGGCGCCCCACGGGCCTGCCCGCACCTCGCTCTTCTCAACTTGAAGCAGCTTCCGTGGACACTCTCTGGGCCCTGTCCCCCGCATTCCCCTGGCGGCTACCTGATGGGGCGGAACTCCACAGCTCTAGTGTTTTGCCATCAAGTAGCATTTCCCTCTTAGCTCCTTTTGGACAATCCTGTTGCTCTATAGTTTAAAAACCAGAGCAGGATCTGGGGCCTGTGTGTCAGATGTGCGGCCACCTTCTGGGTTCTCTGGGGGGCGGGGGTTCTCTGCACCCTCAGTATTTCGAGAGGAGTGTAGGTGGGAAGCAGCCTGGCTGGGGATCAGAGACTGTCAATGCAGACAGGGGAGGACAGTCCCCCACACACCGCAGGAGACCCTTAATCTTCAAACCCCATCTCCCCTGCCTGCCTCAGTGCCTGAGATGCCACCATTTGCACCCCTTTCTGGTTAAGATAGAGACCCCTTATTTCACTGCGAATATGTTTGTGTTTCTCATGAAGCCATCGTCCGTCCTGAGGAAAGCTGGCTGGCTCAGCTCCTCATCAGCTGGCATGAGAGCGGTGCCAGGGCCTGGGGGTGGTTTGGTGAGGAGCAGATACTGACCTCATTGTGCCCTGACACTGCTGGACCCTTCGACCTGGAGAGAAGAGACTCAACCGGGAATAAAAATAGAAAATAAATTCTATTTCTATTCTAAAAATAGAAAAAAAAATTCTCCCAAGTTTAAAAAAAAAAAAACAAAAACTCACCCGAGCCCTCCACCAAGGCCTCACATGCCCTGCCCGGGCCAGTCTGCCCTGGCAGGGGAGACCAACTGCGAAGACAGGCCTCCTCCCGACACACCTGGCCTGACGCACCTGGCCTGACGCACCTGGCCTCTACCAGATGCATTCCAGCCGGTGCCCTGCAAGTGTGGCTGCTTGCTCCATATATGGGAGCCCCTGCTTTTTAAGAGGAGCCTCACTTAATTCAATACCTTAGGGTCCCGCAGGCCAAGAGATAGCCCTATAGATAAAACCCCAAGGAGCTCAAGGCTTTTACCCTAATTGCTTCTAAAAATACTTTTTGGAAAGGCGTGCTCAAGTTCAATGTAATACTTTCAAACAGACCCTAAGGAAAAGGACCCTAGCGGGATCCTTCTCGAACACTGTAACCGTCCGATTGTGTGTCTCTCGTGCGGGATATTTAGCCCCAACTCCGTAATGCGTGGCCAGAGCTTCTGCAGCAGAGCTCGTTTTGCGCAGCCAGACTTCGGGCCTGTTGCTCCCCACGACACAGCCTGTCAGCTCTCCAGCTCTGCTCACTCTTCGGTCCTTGGAGGGACAATTAACCCATCTTTCTGGAGCAGCAGAGCCTGCCTCTTTGCAGATTAAAGTACTGTTGTTTGCTATAGGGAAGAAAATGCACAGGAGACCTGAGGAACTAATGTCAATGTTAGGAGCTTAAAGACCTGTAAGTAAACAAGGGGTTGGGTTCCATTTGTGTGTTTGCTTTGAGTTGCTCGCTCTGAGATATTGCTTTTTTTGTGTTTGCTGAGGAATATGTACTGTTTTCTTAAAAACAGACCAGGAAAGTGGCTCTGGGTTTTTTAAAAGCATAATTATTTGAGTAAAGCTATTGGTGCGGATGAGATGTGTTTTCCGTGGAGAACAAACAGAGCCAGGGATAAGCCCATGGGGCAGGATTTGGGGGCGTGCTGAGTGACCGCTGGCTTGCAAAACAGGGCACTTCGACTGCTGTCCCACCGAACGTGACTCATGTTAAAATAGATTGTTTTGGAAGCAGCAATGCCTGCATGCATTTCATTCTGGGAAAATAGAGTTCAGGCAAAATCGACCAGTGAATAAATGGGCATTCCTAGGATGGTATTGCTACACTAAACAATGTCTTGGAAAAACCAGTGCTTGCTAGTTTATTTTTAATGCAATATTCGGCCTGTCTGAGACAAGATGTGGTCGAGTTAGAGGCTGTTTGTGGAGATTATGGGAGGCCACAATAAGTACCGAGTTTCTCTTGTTTTTTTTTTTTTTTTTTTTTTAATTTACCCTTTTGTTCTTAATCCTCTGGGTGGAATGTGCCTCTTTTGTTCTTTGCTGCTCCTCTTCGGCAAGGGGTTCCTTTGAGTAGCCTGGGGAATGAGTGCCCTCTTCTGGAAAATTTACTAATTACAAATTCAGGAAGCGTTGGTCTGGTTGCCAAACAGGACCTGTATTTAAATGTTCTCGGGAGAGAACACAAAAGAAATTATAGTAGGTCTCATGCATTAAAGGGCCTGCATTTATCTTCATAGATACAACAGCTTGTTTTGGAATTTTCAAAGTGATTTGGAGAGACCAGGAGATCAATTATTTTAATAGTTTTTCTTATAAAGGTATGACCTCACTTTCTAGCCAAAATTTCATTTTTAAACCTAGTGATTTATGTTTTGCTCTAAATTACTTTTAAATGTATGATTTAAAACTCCTTCCTTTTAAAAGATTAGAAGCAAGATGAATAATAGCAAGGGCACATAGGACATTTTTTTTTCAGCAAAGATAGGTGGATCTTTAGTATCACTTCAAGAAGATAAATTATTTTTTGTAAATCCCAAATCAAATTATTGTCTTGCCTGTCAGTAATTTATCACAGAGTACTTAGGACAATATCCTCCACTTCCCTAAAGTGCTATTTACCAAAGATGAATCTGTCCATAATGAACATTGAAGAGTGAATACTCCATTATTTCTTTTTTTTTTTTTTCACTCAGCAGAGGAGGGGAGACTAGAATCCTCATGGCCTTGCTATTCCCTTAATCTTATTTGTGCGCATTTTCAGCTTGTGGATCATCAGCAAATTTCAGGTTTACCACTTCCTAACTGAAGACCTTGGATAGGTCATTTGGCTTTTGCAAACCTCAGTCTCCCCCTTTGGGACACGGGGATACTAGTGGTGATGATGGTGGGAATGAAATGAGCTAATCTATGCTTGGTGCTGAGCACTGCACCTTGCATTAAGAAAGTGTTCAGTAGGGGATCCCTGGGTCGTTCAGCGGTTAAGCATCTGTGTTTGGCCCAGGGGGCAATCCTGGAGTCCTGGGATCGAGTCCCGTGTTGGGCTCCCGGCATGGAGCCTGCTTCTCCCTCCTCCAGTATCTGCCTCTCTCTCTCTCCCTCATGAATAAAAAAAAAAAAAAAAGTGTTCAGTTAGTATTAGCTACCACTACCATCAGCATCAAAATCACTGTCTTTCTCTGCTCCTTTCTTTTCCACCCTTTTATTATAAAATAAAACTTATAGAAAATCTCCAAAACATGGGCAGCCCAGGTGGCTCGGCGGTTTAGCGTCTGCCTTCAGCACAGGGCATGATCCTGGAGTCCCAGGATCGAGTTCCGTGTCTGGCTCCCTGCGTGGAGCCTGCTTCTCCCTCTGCCTCTGTCTCTGCCTCTCTCTCTCTCTCTCTGTGTGTCTCTCATGAATAAATAAATAAAATATTTTAAAAAAAGAAAATCCCCAAAACAAACGCAGAGCTTAACGAGTCATTGTAAGGTGAACACCCACATAACCAAAAGTGCTGGCCACCCCAGGCTTCCCCTGTTCTCCTGTTCCCACCTCAGTTCTCTCCCTTATGTGAGAAGTAACCACTATGCTGATTTTTATCATGGTAACTTCCTTATTTCTTTGTGGTCTTTTTTTTTCTTTTTAAAGATTTTATTTATTCCTGAGAGACACAGAGACACAGGCAGAGACACAGGCAGAGGGAGAAGCAGGCTCCCCAGGGAGACCAATGTGGGACTTGATCCCTGGACTCCAGGATCATGACCTGAGCTGAAGGCAGATGCTCACCCACTGAGCCACCCAAGTGCCCCCTCTTTTTGGTCTTAACACCTAAATGTGCATACCTCCACACTGTAAGTTTTTAGTCTGGGCATCCCCCTCCTCTCATTTTTACATTTTATGTCTTTTAAGTTTATTTCATTTTTTAAATTTTTAAAAATATTTTATTTATATATGAGAGGGAGGGAGGGAGGGAGAGAGAGAGAGAGAAAGAGAGAGAGAGAGAGAGAATGAGCAGAGTGAGAGACAGAGGGAGAAGCAGTGCCAGATGCGAGGCTCCATCCCAGGATCCTGGGATCATGACCTGAGCCAAAGGCAGATGCTTAACCAACTGAGCCACCCAGGTGCTCTTTTAAGTTTATTTTAATCTATAGGTTTCCCTCCATTCCTCTCTTTCTTCTTCAATTTATCTGTTGAAGAACCTAACCTGTAGAGCACCTCAGAGTCTATATTTTGCCAACTGCATATCCATGCTGCAATCCAATATATTTCCTGTCTGCTGTATGTCCTGCAAATAGGTAGCTGGAGCCAGGGGCTGGGTCAGACTTATATTAAATGCTTTCAGCAGGACTGAAGGTGGAGGTGTATTCTTTCATCAGGAGGCAGGTTATCCCTGCTTGTTTTTTCGTGATGATACCAGCTGTTAAGGCTCAATGTCAAGAACCATGAATTCACCGGGGTCTGCAAAATACTGATATTCTAATTTCACCATTTATTTTCATTTACTATTTGGAATTCTTTCATAAAGGTCTGCATCTCTTCATGTTGCTTTTGGTTTCTCAGTGGCACAGATCACTTGGAAGAATTCTAATTTTCTTTGCTTTAATTACCAGTTTTCAAGAAAATGAATTAGTTCCCGTGGTGGTTTTATTGTTTTTTATTATTATTTTTTTAAAGATTTTATTTATTTATTCATTCATGAGAAACACAGAGAGAGAAAGAGAGAGGCAGAGACACAGGCAGAGGGAGAAGCAAGCTCCATGCAGGGAGCCCGACGCGGGACTGGATCCTGGGACTCCAGGATCATGCCCTGAGCCAAAGGCAGATGCTCAACCACTAAGCCACTCAGGCATCCCCATTTATTTTTTTAAAAAGATTTTATTTATTATTTGACAGAGAGAAGGAGAGAGAGCATGAGAGCATGACCAGGGATGAGAGGGGAAAGTGGGCTCCATGCGTGCCTGACATGAGGCTCCATCCCAGGACCCCAGGATCATGACCTGAGCCAAAGGCAGACACTTAACTGACTGAGCCACCCAGGTACCCCTCTCCTTCATTTACTTTTATACTTGTTCTTCATCTACATTGTCTGTACATACAGGCATAACATACTATGTACTCTCCTTTTAACCCTCTTTTAGTTCTACAAGTAATCTGGGTATGTCTAAGGTGCCTCACCAGTCCATATATCAATGTATCTCTAGTCATTTTGGTTTCCAGAGACTCATTCTCCACTTGATTCCTCAGGAAAGGCTCATGGAAGCAATATCCCCTGAGTCCCAGCATGCTGACAACATTTTGTACCTTTTACATAAAAGTCAATTTTGCTAGCTATGAAATCTTTGCTCACATTTTCCTTCTTCAGGTGTCTTAAACATATTACTTTATTCCAATTTCTTGTGATGAAAATCTGATTTTCTTTCTGAGAAAGACAGCATAGACAGCAAAGGACTCTTTTTTTTTTAAAGTCCACTATTTTTTTTTACCAGAATATATCTTGATGTCGGTTATTTAGAGTCAATATTCTGGATATGTGTTATGTCTGTCATTATGTAGTCTTAATCATTTTTACTGCAGGGAAGTCTTTTCAAATTATAATGTTCTGTACTTGCTCCTTTCTCTTGCTTTGAAGTGTTTCTTTAGAAATTCCTACTCTCCATATGTTGGATCTTCTTTGTTTCCAATATTTGTCACTTTCTCCTGAAATTTTAGGGTATCTTTCATTTCTTTTTGATTCTAAAAAACCCTTCATTTTCACCTTCTCTTTCTAAAGCATTTTCTGTTGTTTTGTTCAATCTATTCTTCAATCTTTTAGTTTAGTCCTCGTTTCTGAAATGATTTTTTTTTATTTCTAATTCTTTCTGAATTCTATCACCTCATTTTTGAGTTTGTTTAATTCTGGCTTACATTGTTCTTTTATGTCTTTTATAATTTTCTTCTCATCAACAAGAGCTTTTTGAGATAAAATTCTCATATCACACAATGCACTTATTTAGGTTGTACAGTTCAATACTTTTTAGTATATTTATGGAAATGTGCAGCCATCATCACAACATTAGACCATTTTGCCACCCCAAAAAGAAACTCTATGCCCACTAGTAGTTATTCTTTATTTCCCCTCAACTTCTAAGGCAATCTCAGAATATGTTCTATCTTCATAGATTTCCCTATTCTGGACATTTCATATAAATTAAACCTTTTATAGACAAAGAGAGGCAGAGACATAGGCAGAGGGAGAAGCCAGCTCTCTGTGGGGAGCTTGGTCCTCAATCCCAGGACCCCAGGATCACCACCTGAGCCAAAGGCAAGCACTCAACTGCTGAGCCACCCAAGCACCCCACAATATGTGCCCTTTGTGTATAGCTAGCTTTCCACTTAGCACAGTGTTGTCAGGGTTTGTCCATGTTGCAGCAGGTATCATTAGTTTATTCCTTCTTATGGCCCAATAATAGCCCATCGTATGGATATACCATACTTTGTTTATCCTTTTAGCAGTTGATGGACATTTACATTGTTTCTACTTTTTGGCTCTTACCAATAATGTTGTTATGAATATTCATGTGCAAGTTCTTGTGTAGACATATGTTTTCAGTTTTCTCGAGTCAATACCTAGAAGTAGAAATGCTGACTCGGGGGACGCGTGGGTGGCTCAGTGGTTGGGCGTCTGCCTTTGGCTGGGGGCCTGATCCTGTGGTGCCAGGATCGAGTCCCACGTTGGGCTCCCTGCATGGAGCCTGCTTCTCCCTCTGCCTGTGTCTCTGCCTCTCTCTCTCTGTGTCTCTCATGAATAAATACATAAAATCTTTTAAAAAGCAATGCTGAATTGTGTAGTAACTGTACATTTTACTTTTTGAGGAACTGCCTAGCTGTTTTCCAAAGTGGCTGCATCATTTTACAATCCCACCAGCTATGTATGATGTTTTCAATTTCTCCATATCCCTGCCAACCCTTGCTATTGTCTTTGTGATTATAGCCCTCCCGGGGGTGTGGTTTCGATTTGCATTTCCTCCAGAGCTAATGATGTTGAGCAGCTTCTTTCTTGTCCTTACTGTCCATTTCTATGTCTCCCTTGAAGGAATAGTTACTCAGTTGTGTCATTTTCTTTTCTTTTTCTTTTTTAATGATTATTTATTTATTTATTTGAGAGAGAAAAGGTGAGAGGGAGTGGCGGGATGGGTGGGCAGAGGGAGAAGCAGATTCCCTGCTGAGCAGGGAGACTGATGGGCTTAATCCTAGGACCCTGGGATCCTGACCCGACCTGAAGGCAGATACTTAACTGACTGAGCCACCCAGACATCTCTAGTTGTATCATTTTCTTAATGTATTTTCTTTAAAATTGTATTTATTTCAGGGAGAGAGCACATTTATTTAGAAAGAGAGCAGGGGGAGGGGCACAGTGAGAGGGAGAGAAGCAGACCCCCCCGCCCCCCCCTTGCAGTGTAGAGCCCAATGTGGGGCTCAATCTCACAAACCTGGGCTCATGACCTGAGCTGAGAAATTAAGAATCAGATGCTTAACTGACTTTGCCAATCAGAGGCCCCATCATTTTCTCAATGACTTTTAGCCCATTTTGAGAGAGAAAGTTATGGCTATGATTTTTTTTTTTGGTGGATTTTTTTTTTCTGGCATGCTTACAATGTCTGTAGTATAGCTGTTCCACATTTATTGCCCTTTTTTCCCTTAAGGACTTTATATGGAATTAGACTTTTTCTGTTGTGCATTTTTAAGGAAAATTAATTTTCCTTAACTTTTAGAAGGAGGCAGGGTAGCTTTTCTATCTTCATAGAGCTCCCTCTTGGTTTCTGATTGTACGCATATGTGTAATTTGCTTTCTGGTACTGTCTGGCTCTGTTCCTCTCCACCACTTTTATCTAGACCTTCCTTCTCTGTGTTGTCTCTATGTAATTGCACAGTTTCTCCTCTGTGTGGAGCTCCTTGCCTGGAGGGGACTCTGGCTAGACTCTGGGCAGTTCATGGGAGTTAGACTGAGCTTACTATGGACATCCTTCATTCACCTGTCATTGGACTGGATAAGTCCCTTCCAAGTCTCAGCTACTCCTCTCAAATTGTTCTCAGAGAACACCTAATGGGTACTTTGTAGTTGTGTTCAAAGGTCTGTCCGTCGCCTCATTGCCTCCTTTTGCTTTCTTCTGTACAGATGCCATAAGCCTTGTGGCTATTTGCTTGTGGTTTGGGGTTTGTGGGGATGGCTCAGATTCCAGTCTCATGGTAAAAGATGTCTGTGGATTTTTGGTTTTGATACTTAGTTGCTCAGTCTGTTTTTATGAGGGAATTTGGTATGACTTAAACACTATGCTATCACGGTGCCTGGCTGGCTCACTGCATGCGATTCTTGATCTCAGGGTGATGAGTTCAATCCCCACACTGGGTGTAGGGCTTACTTAAAAATAAAGACAAAACAAATAAATAAACTCTATGCCATCACCACTTCCACCTTCCTAGGAAGACTCCCTCTTGGACCATTTCACTGATAGTGAAATTTAATTTGCCCTTCTCTTTTGCTCTTTACATTGAACTTAATTCATCTGTCTAGTGCACACTCAGGTTGAGGTTGATAATCATATTGAGGATCATTAGTTACTTCAAATAGCATATGTTCTTCATCACTAGAGCTAAATGCTATGGATGCTCTGGGTTCTTTCAAATCACACACGTCAGTAAGCAATGCTCAAGGCCAGTGATTCAGCAGGTCCACTCAGGGCCTCTGACCAAGAGCTGAGCCACATCGGATCAGGCTGGGACTTATATTTTCTGGCCCTTTTGCATGTCTGCTATACATCTTGCTGATATTTTACCTCTTGCTGAGAACTTACTAGGGACATGCTTTGTGAAAATTTCAGGATTTCCCTTCCTAACCCATGTGCTAAACGTCTGGGATCCAGTGGATTCTGTGGACTCTATACAAGCTCACAACCTCCAGAACAGGGATAACCTGAGTCTAGACTAATCTGCTGTGACTGAATTGTTCTTGTAGTCATTAGCTCCATAGGCATTTATCAAGTGCCAGCTATATACCAGACACACAGTGCTGGATGCTAAGAATATCAAGATAAATGTGATGTGCTCTTGCCCTTCCAGGGATAGAGAAGGATGATACACAAATATTAATTATGATGCAGGGAAATAATTGTTAGGACAGAAATGCAGATCATATGATATTCTATGGGAAAGGTGCAAAGAAAAAGGAGCAACTAACTGTTAATAGGAATTCCTATGGCAGCAAATAAAGCTTCACGTGTTCTATGTCCTAATATAAAAGTGTGTGTATTTGGCAAAGGTGAGAATGGAATACACAATTGTGGAAATAGTCTTTGCATTAGCAGAAGAATAATGGGCATTTTATTTTGTTAAATTTTTATTGTTATTACTTTTCAATAATGGGTACTGTTTTATACATGTACACACGCACACATACATACACATGCATGAACGTGACTCAGCTAGTTTCTTGATGCACTTTTCACGTGTAGATAAGCAAACCTCTTGGCCCTGATGGTAGACACCTAGGAGGGTTTCCCTCCTCTTTCCCTCCTCCTGTATAATAGCTGGAAAACACCATGGGACTTTAAATGTGTCACCATCGCTATGATTTTCAAAAGAGAAAAGAAGTAGAAAAAGCTGCGAGGAAAACGACTGGTGTAAATCCCAGACAGGACAGTTTTGGAGCAGACGCTAGAGAAGGGAAATGCCAAGCAGGTGTCTTCAGAGTCATAACGGGACCTTTCAACAAGCCTGGCAGAAGGCATCTTTGTGACTGAGAGATTCAAGGGACACTCAGGGATGGTCACGTGCAGGGAATTCACAGGCCCTCCGTGGCAGAGGGACAGAGAGACAGCAAATGGAACTAGCCCAGAGGTAGTTCTCTGGCTGCACCAGACTGGGGAGAGCAGAGGGATTTTAATATGGGGATTTTTTTTTAAAGATTTTATCTATTTATTCATGAAACAGAGAGAGAGAGAGAGAGAGGCAGAGACACAGGCAGAGGGAGAAGCAGGCTCCCTGAAGGGACTCGATCCCAGGACCCTGGGATCATGAGCTGAGCCAACGGCAGATGCTCGACCACTGAGCCACCCAGTGCCCCCAATATGGGTTTTAGAGAAAATGACCCACGTGCACTCTTCATGCAGACAGAATAAGAGAGGCTGAACTATGTTAGAAAGGGAGAGACACTCGATTAATCTTGGACTTAATCTAGGAGGCTTGTCAACCGGGGCACTAGAAGCTACATTCTGGTCATTGTAGCATCAGCTGAAGAAGTTCCCTAGAGCCCTGCTCCCACCTTCCAGCACCTGCTTGCATTCCCAGCTCTGTGGGAACACAGCCTGCCGTCTGAGCAGTGTCAGGAACTGCAAACAGCGAAGCAGGTACCTCCCTTCCCTGCCCAGCCAGACTGTAACTCAGAACCATGAATGAAAGTCTCGCCGCCTCCTGAGGCTGACACTCTCTAAACCGTCCTCTCCTGGCTCACGACCCCCACCCCTCCCAGAACGCTGAGGCCGATTGGCAGGATTTTCAGGAGACTGCTAGACAGAGTGTGGCATCCACTTGGCATCAAACTTACCAAATTACAGATAAAGGATTTCCGTGTGTCTGAAAAATCTGAATTTTTCTAAATCAAATTTGATTGAACATGTCTCAGGGGAGCTCTATATTATTTTTATTTTATTTTATTTTTAAAGATTTATTTATTTATTTATTTATTTATTTATTTATTTATTTATTTATGATAGACATAGAATGAGAGAGAGAGAGAGAGAGGCAGAGACACAGGCAGAGGGAGAAGCAGGCTCCACGCAGGGAGCCCGACATGGGACTTGATCCTGGGTCTCTAGCATCAGGCCCTGGGCTGAAGGTGGTGCTTACCACTGAGCCACCCAGGCTGCCCCTCTATATTATTTTTAAAAATGATTTCAGTGGGAGAAAGAAGGAAGGGAAGGTTTTGGGGAGGGGGTGTGTTTCCTCCCATTATTGAATTTTTTTAAGAGGATTTTTTTTCATGGGTTCAGTGGCAGAGTGCAGACAGACACGTGGCAGGTGTTTGACATCAAGGATACTTCAGTCTGATTTCCTGGGTATGGGGTTCTCAGGAGCGAGGGTGGGCGTGGGGGGTAAGGGTGAGAGCAAGCATGAGCAGCTGTTTCTCCAGCCAGAGGGGCTGGGAGGCTCCCAAGGGTGGAAGCTGCTCCCCAGATTACAGGGGATGGGCCTGGGATTCCAGGGACCTGCAGCATCTGCCCTGGAACAATTTACCATCCAGCTCCAGCCAAGAATCACTGACCGCGAACACGGGATCAAGTGTTCCTGGGACACAACAAAGGCCGGTGTTGGTTGAAAGGGAGAAAGCGCCAAACAATCTCGTTAGCATCAGCATTCCTATCATCACCCTCTGAACTCCTTTTTGGGTTTGATTTGGTTTCCTGCTATGGTCATGTGCAGCCCTTATCTGAACAAGGACACCCTCCTCTGGTCTCTGGGATCTGGCTGGTGGCTGGCAGCTTATCTGAAATGACAGAAGCTTCTATGACTCAGAGAGCTAAGTGCCTCTTTTCTTCTTTTAAACAAAAGCCTTTGGTAGCAGAAACACTAATTTCTCTCTTGTTTCCTGCAAAGCATGAAATATATGCACCTCCTCCAAATTCTGAGGGTTGCCGAAGCACGATCCTCTGCTGTGACAATGACATGTTTTACTGTGCCAGAAAACGTCTTGGTTGGACTAAATGAAAGTGTGTTGCACTTAAAATCTGATAAATAACTATCTGAATACACAGAATGAGATAATCATCTTGGGTACCAAATCTTTCTTTTCCCCTGGAAAGGATTTATCACAAAGCCTTTCACAGAGCAGGGTCCATTGTTCTTTTATGATAAGAAAGAGCCTATAGAGGTTCAGCTAGTGGGCCACCTGAGCTCAAGTCTGGCTTTGCTATTTGTATCCACTGGGATTTGGGGTGAGCTAAATAATCGCTTTGTGCCAAACTTCCTCATTTGTGCCATGAGCCTGCTGCACTGAGCTGCCCTGATGATTCCATGAGATAAAGCCTGGAAGAAAAAGAAAATCAGCCTAGTGCCTGGTACAGAGAAACACTCAGTAAATGTTAGCTATTATTATCAAGTTTAACAATTGTTTCTAAACAATTTTACAAACCGGTAAATGCAAAGATAGGCAATATAAACAGGGAGGGATCATTCTTAAACCCAATGAATTAAAAAAAAGAAATTAGGTGCCATAAAACACGTAATCTGAAAGAGGGCCCCTGTCTCTACTCCCAGGGTTGTCTCCTACCATGTGCCGAGAGAATGCAGAGAATTCATCGCTTTCATCATCTGCAGGGGAAATGATTTTACGTCCAGTATCTGCCCTAGAAATGCCCATGCCACCAGCAGCTCAGCATACACACCATGCATTTGCAGACCAATGAATCCTAAGCCTTGATTTATGTTGTGTCAAGTTGCAGACCCAGGCAACAGGCTTCTCCAAACGCACCAAGGGGGGTGGACACAAGGCTGGCCCCAGCTGGTAGGAGTATAAACCCGGTATGAATGGGGCTGAGGAAGGGGAGAGGGCAGAGAACACTTGGGGTAGTACACAAGAAGAATCTTCTGCCCTCAATGTTTGGGTTTGCCTATAAAGTCACAGGGCCTAAATATAAGTCAGTGAAGAGTTGTTGTTGTTTAACGTTTTATTTATTTAAGTAATCTCTACACTCCACATGGGGTGCAAACTCATGACCCTGAGATCAAGAGTCACGTGCTCTTCCAACTGAGCCAGCCAGGTGCCCCAAGTCAGTGAAGAGTTTTGATAAGCACATTTAAAATCATATTTTAAAAATATGCATAAAATCTGTCATTTTAACCATTTTTAAGTGTGCACTCTTGTGGCACTATGTACTTTCACACTGCTGTCCCACCATCACCACCATTCACCTCCAGAAAGGCATGTTCTTATTGTGGCTGTTGGGCACAGAGGATCAAGGATGAAATTTTGTTCAACAAAATGTCAGAAACCCGGAGCAGCTAGGGGGCTCAGTTGGTTACATGTCTGACTCTTGATTTTAGCTCAGGTCACAACCTCAGGGTCATGAGATTAAGCCCCAAGTCAGGGGTGGAGGGGGGGGTGGAGGGGGGGTGGAGGTGGGGGTCCATGCTCAGTGGGGAGCCTGTTTGAGAGTCTCCCCTTCTGCCCCTCCCCCTGCTCACTCGCTCTCTTAAAATAAATAAATCTTTAGAAAAAAAAACTGTCATAAACCCATGTCATGTGTGTCCATACCATCAGGAGAAACTGAGGTTTAATAGGAATTCAAAGGAAGGGATGCCCTTGTGGGACACAGGCTGCCTAGCAAGAGTTCTGAGAAACGGTGAAACCAGGATTTCGGGCCTCTGAACCACACAGCCCTCACCAGGTTCCTGCGGACCCAATTCCCACTGTGGTCGCTCTGGGCAGAAGGGAGCAAAAGTCAGTTAGGCTTTGCTTCTGGCCCTTTGGCAAGGCCCTAGTCCCCTACTTCATTCCCTCTTGCTCCTGACTCAAAGGACGTGTTTCCATTAAGCCTTTCATTAAGTGTCATGCAGGGCCTTAATTCCTGCTTCAATTTGCAACCCAGGAACCTTTGGTACCCATGGCTCTTCTCTCTCTCTCTCTCTCTTTTTAAAGATTTATTTACTTATTCATGAGAGACACAGAGAGAGACAGACACAGGCAAAGGGAGAAGCAGGCTCCCCACTCGGAGCTGACGTGGGACTCGATCCGGATCCTGGGATCACAACCTGAGCAGAAGGCAGGCACCCAACCGCTGAACCACCCAGGTGTCCCATGCAGCTCTCCTCATCCTCCAGTCACACTCCCAGCCTCCTCCATCCCATGGTCCTCGCTCTTCCCCGAGGTGGCCCAGTGTGAGATCCTGAGTGTTGGAGCCAGACAGGCCAGTTCCAAGCCTTGCCCTGTCACAGTCACGTGCCCTTAGCCACGTCCCAGCTGTCTCCTCATCTACAAAATGGGAATCAGATCCCTGCATTGAAAGTCTTGCAGAGGGCCCTGGAGTCGGTGCTCAGAACAAGCCAGTTTCCCTCGCTGGACAATGCATGGCCCGTAGCAGAGTGCATTGCACTTCTGATCATTTTCTTTTCCTTTCTTTGTTCTATTCCAAAAATGTATTGCTATTCAATGTAGTGGGTCCACGTGATACACTTTTGGGGCTGTAACAACGAGAAAAGGCTACAGGTGAATGGAAAGAGCGCAACAAGGACACGAAGCGGAGCGCTAGGCACACAGTAGGTGTGCAGTCGCGGTTGTCAGACTCTGCACTGACCAGGAGGAGGTGGGAGGGCTCTGAGCTTCTCCAGAAGGAGCTCTTGTTCCCTTTGGTCAGAGATGGGACCATCAAATTCACACATTTTGTGCTTACAGATCTGTATACTAAGACCAAAGGCAAAAGAAATGCTGATTTCTCACATGATTTTTTTTTTTTTCCTGTTGATAGGTCACAATAGTCAGGAAGAATTTTGAGCACTTGGCAGTTTTGCACCTTAGTGCTGACCTAGAAGGAGAGAGGGTGTGGCATTTACAGATAAGTAACTGAAGGCTAAGGTCAAATGAATGGAGGACCTAATTAGTTTCCTAAACAGAGAAAGGTCTGGTGCCTGCCTGTCCCCACTGCCTTCTGAGGGTGCTGCTAGCTCCAGCCCGACGAGCTCTGGTCTCTGGCTTCTGTTAATGTCCCCCTTAGTCTCAAAGGACATTGCTCTCTAATACTAATATACAATTTTAATGTTTAGATAAATCAAGTGTGCCTTAAAAGGAAAACCGTGAATTTAAGCCTTGTAGTGAAATAGGCAGCTTAGTTTGCAGTGAAAAAACAAGACTGGAAATGGTGAGAAACCAGCAGAGTCAGCCAGGCTAGCCCTCGGTGGCTGTGTTCCTCCTCTCTCAGCCCATATGGTGACACTCCTATGGGCTCCCAGCCCAGAGGGTGGCAGTCAGGATGCGCGGTTTCCAGAACATAATGGGGCTAAATGAAAGGTCTCTAACTCCAACTTTCAATTATAGCTTAGAAACGGTTTTAGTAATAGAATTGAAGCAGAGATCAGCTACGGGAAAGATGCGTAATCAGATTTTCCATGTCTGAAATTGCTCTGGGGGAGGGATCATTCATTTATTCAACAAATATTTGTCAAAGATTCACTATGGGGACGCCTGGATGTCTCAGTGGTTGAGCATCTGCCTTTGGCTCAGGAAGTGATCTCGGGGTCCTGGGATGGAGTCCCAAATCGGGCTCCCCACAGGACTCCTGCTTCTCCCTCTGCCTGTGTCTCTGCCTCTCTCTGTGTTTCTCAGAATAAATAAATAAAATATTTTTTAAAAAAGACATACTATGGTCCCTGGTACTGGGGTACAGTGGTGAATGCACACATGACTCTGTCCACATGGAGTTTATAGTCAAGCACAGAGGAGATGGGCAATAACCAAATGACTCTGCAATTCCACTGTGTATGGGCTATGAATTAAAGATCTAGCAGGGTGCCTTGGCAGCTCAGCTGCTTAAGCATCCAGTTTCAGCTCAGGTCATGATTCCAGGGTCCTGGGCTCCCTGATGAGTGGGGAGTCTGCTTCTCCCTCTCCCTCTGCCCCTCCTCCCACTCTGCATGCTCTCTCTCTCAAATAAATAAACATCTTTAAATTTAAAAAATTACAAGCATATTTAGACACTGTTAAGGAAGTCTTAGATAGATTTTGTGGATTAAATGTGTAGAGAAACTTCCAGTGTAAAACCATCTTAAGATCCTGAATAAAATATAAAGACCATAATCTTCTTTTTTGTCAGTTAAGGTACAATTTACATATAATGAAATTCACTGATGTTAATTGTACAGTTCAATGAAGAACGAATGAATGTATACAGGCACATAGCCACCAGCACCACCATGGTAGAGCACATTTCCATCACCACACAAAGTGCCCTGTGCCCTGTGAAGTCAATCCCTACCCCCCATGCTCCGTCCGTATCTGGTATTTTCAGTATTCCCACCGGAAAGCACTCTTACCACAAGCACACCTAATTGGCATGAAAGCAAATCTGCCACAATAGATGACATCAAAAAATAAAAGGGAGACATTCATTAAAGAGGACATAATGGAACATGAAAATTAATAGCAAAATTATAAAGACTTGATTGCAAAATACAAAATATTTGAATATGTGAAAGATGTGCATAGATTCATGGCAAAACTATGCAAAAAACTGATTTAATTTTGTGGATTGTACCCAAGCATTTGTCTTCAAAATCTCTTGTTCATAGTATTATCCTTTGTTTTTTCTTTTTGATTCTGCCTCTTGTTCAGCACCACACTTTCTTTAAATTTATTTATTTATTTATTTATTTATTTATTTATTTATTTATTTATGGGGAGGGGAGAGAGAAAGAGAGACAACCCATGAGTGGCTGGGGGGTGGGTGGTGAGGAGCAGAGGGAGAAGGACAAGCAGATTCCCTGATGAGAGTGGAGCCTAATATGGGGCTCTATCCCAAGAGTCTGAGATCATGACCTGAGCTGAAATCAAGAGTTGGACACTTAACTGATTGAGACAGCTGTGCGCCCCAGCATCACACTTTTTATTTTTTCACTAAAATTTTTTCCTACATTAAAAGAAGTATCAGTTTCCAAATACCAAGATGCATATGTATAAACAACCTTTCTATTGCATGGCGAGAGACTTCTGCTATTGTTGGTTCTTGATGCATTGTCACATGTCCATTGATAGATGTTCCAAAATCCTACAGGAAATGTGGGTTCAAAACGTTGCACCACTGTATAGACCATTATGAAGGTTAAGATTTAAGTAATATAAAAATGAGAGTACTGCATCAATGGATAGATGAAACTCAACCGTCATTTTGTTATCTTTTTTTAAAAATATTTATTTATTCATGAGAGACAGAGAGAGAGAGAGAGAGAGAGAGGCAGAGACACAGGCAGAGGGAGAAGAAGGCTCCATGCAGGGACCCCGATATGGGACTCGATCCCAGGACTCCAGGATCACGCCCTGAGCTGAAGGCAGAGGCTAAACCGCTGAGCCACCCAGGGATCCCCATTTTGTTATCTTTTATGGCAAAATTGCCCTCCAGTCAATGAGTTACGCAATGAAAATGTTTATGGCAAAAATATTTGCAGGAAGGATGCTTACGGCAAGACTACAGAAACCAACCTGATCCCTGGGAACCATTGATTCACTTCTTGTTACTATAGTTTTGCCTTTTCTAGAATTTCATATAAATGAAATTATACATTATGTAGGCTTCTGTGTTTGAATTCTTTCACTTAGCATCATGCTTTTGAGATGTCTTCATTTTGTCATGCATGTCAGGAGTCGGTCCCTTTCTGTTGATGAGTGGTATTCCCCTGGATGGATATACCACAGCTTGTTTTATTAATTCGCCAGCTGATGGAAATTTGAATTGTTTCTGGTTTTGAGTTGTGAATAACGTGGATAGAAATATTCACCTATAAGTCTTTGGGTAGACATACATTTTCTTTTTTTAAAGATTTTATTTATTCATGAGAGACACGGAAAGAGAGAGGCAGAGACACAGGCAGGGGGAGAAGCAGGCTCCATGCAGGGAGCCCGATGCTGGACTCGATTCCGGGACTCCAGGATCATACCCTGGGCTGAAGGCGGCGCTAAACCGCTGAGCCACCCAGGCTGCCTTACATTTTCATTTCTTTTGGGTAAATACTTAGGAATGAAATGACTGTATCTTATGGTAAGCAGAATTCTGGGGATGATCCCCAAGGACCGTCACCCTTGTATGACCCTCTCTCCTTCGACTGTGGGTGGAACAGGTGAATATCATGAGATATAACTCTCTTGATTATGTTACCTTACAGGCAAAGGGAGATTCTCTGTGTGGGCCTAATTTAATCACATGCACCCTTCAAAAGTGGTAGACAAAAAAGGAAGTCAGAAAGATGCTAAGCGCAGGGTGGTTCAGTGAGTCCTTACTGGCTTGGATATGGTGAGGGCCCCTAAGAAGGAATGTAGACACTGTGCAGGAGGTGAGAGGAGTCTCCAGCTGATAGCTGGCAAGGAAATGGATACCTCAGATCTGCAGCCAGGAGGAACTGAATTCTGCTAACAACCTGAGTGAGCTTGGAAGCAGATTTCCTTCTGGAGCCTCCAGAAGAGGACTCAGCCCAACACCTGGACTGCAGTCTTGTGATCTTGTGATCCTGCCAGCAGACACTGTTTGCCAGTGTTTGCCAGTCCCAGCCGCAGTGTTTCAGATTTCTGACCTTCAGAACTATAGCTAATAAAGGAAGGTAAATTTTAAGCCACTAAACTTGTGATAATTTGTTATAGCAGCAGAAAACTAATATATATGGCATATGTATGTTTACCTTCATAATAAAGTGTTAAATTGTTCCCAAACATGGCTATACCAGTTTTATACTCCCACCTACGATGTATGAGAATTCCAACTCTTCCACATTATTGACAATACTTGATATTGTCTTTTGCATTTTTTAAAAAAGACTTTATTATTTGTTTGTTTGTTTGACAGAGAAAGCGAGAGAGCACAAGCAGGAGGAGTGACAGAGGGAGAGTGAAAAGCAGACTCCACTGAGCAGGGAGCCTGATGTGGGGCTGGATCCCAGGACCGCCAGGATCATGACCTGAGCCAAAGGTAGATGCTTAACCCATTAAGCCACCCTGGTACCCCTGTCTTTTTCATTTTGTAGCCATTCTTGTGAGTGATATTTCATTGTGCTTTTAATTTGCATTTCCCTAGTGATGAACAATATTAAGCAGCCTTTCACGTTATTATTTGCTATCCATATATCTTCTTTAGTAAAATGTCTGTCCATAACTTTTACCCACTTTCTAAATCGTATTATCTTCTACTTTCAAAGCACTGCTGGGCTGGCGGCAAAGTAAAGGGAATAGAAAGCAAAACTATGAGAAAGCCTGATTGCGCAAGGGTAAGAAAGGGTGGAGCAGGCCTTTGCTGAGAGGGGTGGAGGAGAGGTGTTTGCCAGTCCCAGAGTCAGAGTTTAAATGAGTCACATGCAGAGGGCAGGAGATAAAAAGCATGTGGCTTAAGCAGGATGGGAGGCCACAACCCCTGAAAGACCAAATAATGGTCATACAAGAAAACAACTTACCTGAATAAGATGTTACCTATCACAACTGTGATGCTGGTGAAATACAGGAAAATCTCCCTCAAGGAGTCCCAACTGCAGGCTTCCACTACTCACACGTGTTTGAGCCCAAAATTTATCCCTTCTAGAGAATGTAGTATAAATGGACCTGAAAACTTTAAATTGAAACTCTATTTTAGAGTGGCTCCATGTTAGAAGTGCCCCCACATCCCCAATTCATCTACCTGGTCATTGCACCATAATGCAGGACTCAAAGAGGAATCCACAGGTAAAGTTCTAAAGTACATGAATTCACAATAAATAAAAATCACTGAATAAACAAGGACTAGTGACATCATGAATGAAGATCATCTGAGACAATAATACTGGACCGCAAAGATTAATACCGGAATGACTGGATACAGAATATGAAATAAGTGTGTTTAATACTTTTGGAGAGATAACATAATAAAAGCATAACAAGGACAAAAACATTAAAGGTTGACATATTACCTAGAAAAGAAGTAAAAATTGCATGACAGCTGATTACTCAACGGGAACAACACAGCCAGGAGACAATGAGTACCTTCAAAGTGCCAATTGAAAATAACCATGAACCTAAAATTATATGTTATGAAACTATATTTCAATAAAGAAATCAAAATAAAGATATTATCAAACCAAAATGAGCAGATCTGAGTGACAAAAACCATCGCTATGAATCTTAGGGATGTACTTCAAGGAAAAAGAGAATGATCTCAGAAGTTTCCGAGATGCTAAAAGGAATGGTGAGGAATATCAGCAAAAACTGGACAGATGTAAATAATATTGCATATAGAGCATGAAAATGTCTAATTGAAGGTTTAAAAAAAAATATCCAAGGGAGGGGCACTTGGGCCATGGACTCTTGGTTTCGGCTCTGGTCATGAGTCCTGAGAGCAAGCGCTCAGCAGGGAGTTGGCTTAAAGATTTTCTCCCTCTGCCCCTACCCCCACTCTATAGTGCACACACTATTTCTTTCTCTCTCTCTCTCTCAAATAAATAAATAAATAAATCTTTAAAAAAAATACCCAAGGAAGAATTTAAAACCTGTTAAAAAAATAGCCCCCAAATTGGATTTTGATATAATGAACACGTTCTCTGTTCTTCACACCTTATACACTTAATTCTCCCAACCGCTTTATGAGGAAGGTGTTATTATTAGCCTATTTTTCAATTCCAAAGATACACATAACCTTGAAGTGTCACCAGAGACTTTCACCAAGTCTATCAGATGCTGAATCTATTCTCTTGAGCACTCTACCACTCTGCCCTCACTGGCAATAGCTGTTGTGGAAAATATAGGCAAGTATAAAGAAATATAGAAAAGTGCTGTAGGCAAGCATAAAGCCAAGAAGTCCCCTGACTCATGATTATCACATGTATAGTGTATGTATATGTAAGTACACAAAACATGTCATTTTGAAAAAGATTAGGATCATACCTATTTGTTGTTTTGCTCATTTCATATTACTGGTTAATATAATATTCTAACTATAATTATCTTGCTTTTAATTATTCTTTGGAAAGATATTTTTAAATGATTGCATTGCTTAGTATTTTTTAACCTCTTTACCCCTATTCGCATCTTCTGCAATGTTCACTCTTAATTTTTGCTAGAAGTGAAGATAATCTGTTTCAATACTTTTATTTTTTTCAAATTTGAAGCATATTAGGTGAGGGAGGTGGGTTTTCTATAGCTGGGTATACACTTTTTTTTTTTTTTTAAGATTTTATTCATTCACAAGAGACACAGAGAGAGAGGCAAGCTCCACGCAGGGAGCCAGATGTGGGACTGGATCCCAGGACCTGGGGATCAGGGGATCACTACCTGAGCCAAAGGCAGATATTCAACCACTGAGCCACCCAGGTGCCCCGATATATACATTTTTGTTTTCAAGACCTTCATTTGCAAATAAACATCTGTGTCATATGATCACAAAATTATGTGCTTCAAAGGAGATTCAGGGTAGAAAATGTGGATTTTCAAAACATACAAATTAGATGGTTTTGACAAAAGTCCTTGCTTTATTACAAAATTTTCCTGTATGTATTCTTTTATATAAACTATAACTTTAAGATACAGAAATGTCATTTCTTTATGAAAATTGGAAAAAAAAGAAAATGGGATGCATATGGAACTTCACATAAATGCATTTATGAGTTTAAAAGAGATGCATTTGTACTTGTGTGTATATATGTGCACATGTATTATATTTCAGTCTCAAGCCAGAGGTTATCATGTTATTATAATGTGAATAATAAAATCTCATTAACTCAAATATGCCACTAATTTTAAGCTTTTAATTACTCAGATATGAAATATACAATTTATAGTAAGGAGAAACCAATACCAGTATGTGTGTGTATTCAATCCTGTTAGGCTTTGCACAAAGCACTAACTTGTTTCATTTTATTTTCTTAGTACTTGTTTTCTGTTTGATGAGCATAAAATGTCCATACCCAAAGTAACAAGACGTCATATGAACATTTAAATTTTTTTTCTCTAAGAGACACACAGAGAGAGGCAGAAACATAGGCAGAGTGAGAAGCAGGCCCCTGCGGGGATCCGGATGCAGGACTGAATCCCAGGGCCCCCGGCTCATGAACTGAGCCAAACGGCAGACGCTCAACCACTGGGCCACCCAGGTGCTCTGAACACTTAAATTTTCAACAAATAATACGGACAGTCTCATCCACCCTTCTACAATCCCCCACCTAAAACTTCACCTGAAACACAGCTGAGTTTTGTAACCCTGTGTTCATCACAGCCTGTAGCGCAGGGCTGTACTCCAAACAATTCTTGAGTTTCTGTGCATGGGGTCATCCTCGGTCAAGTATTATTCCCACCCGCCTCCCTTCTCTCCATGCATCTTTGCGTGCCCCTCCCCGCTTCTACCGCGAGCTCGCTAGTACTCAGCCTGGGCCAAGCAACTTTTACACAGTATCTTGGGCAGGAGAGAAAGGCAAACACGCTGCAGGGAACGGTGGGATTCCTTCGAGAGCTAAGTATAGGTTTGTTGACGCGGCGCGGGGTGGGGGGCGAGCCACGCGGTGCCCGGGTCACGGGGGTCTGCGCCCTCCAGTGACCCGCACGCTCGGGCTCCCGTGCGCGGCGCCACTGCAGCGGAATCCGGTTCGGAGCAGGCGTCCACTGACATCCTTCCCGGACCGCCCCAAGCCAGCGCGCAGTTGCCAGGGTAACGGCGAGTCTGCAGGGACCGGCTCTCCGCGTTTCCACGGACACGGCTCCCCAGGCAGGTGCGGCGGCGGCGGGCGGGCGGGCGCAGCCCCGCGGGGTGGAGCCCCAGGGGCGGGGCGGGGCGGGGCCCCGGGAGCCCGCGGGGCGGGGCGGGGCGGGGCGGGGCGGGGCGGGGCTGGCAGGTGCCGCGCGCCCCGCATCGGCTCCACCGACGTCTACGATTAAAAGCGCTACTTTCCGAGAGACACCGCGCTCGCAGCGCAGGACGACGACTTCCTTCCGGCCTGACTAGATCCAGCCGCTCTCGGGCGCTGTCTGCGCGCTGGAGATGGTCCAGGTCACGGAGGCTGTGCAGAGGCGCTGCCCCAGACAGTAAGGCTCCGTGGGCGAGAGCGCTCTGGAGAGGTGGGGGCCCTAGTGGGAGCCTCCGGGGCAGGGGGGACACGCTCCCACGCCTCCCGCGTGCGCCTCGCCTGGGCCCGGGGGCCTCTCCAGGCCCAGGCGTCCAGTGGGGCGAGGCGAGGCTGGCGGCGTTGGCGAGGCGCCCCCGACCGACCTCGGCCGCGGCGGGTTAGGGTCGCCGGGTAGGCGCCCGCCTCCTGTTCGGTTTCACGGATGCTGCTGGGGAGCGTGTGGGGAGAGGCCCAGGGCGAGCGGAGAGGACTGAGGGTGCTGGAGGATTCCTGGGTCGGGGCTGCTCGGCCCCCGCAGATCCGCCGCGGCAGGCGCGGCGCGGGATGTGGCTGCGCCCCCGGGCCCAGCCGGTCACCTCTGTGCCTCCGGGGGGCGGGGCTGCCTGGCCCGGCCTCAACCTGGCAGCCGCGCGGGCGGCCCCGGGGAGCGGGAGCGGGAGCGAGGCCGCGGGAATCGGGGGCTTCCGGCGGGCGGCCTGAGCCGCGGCCCGCGTGCGCCCCCTCGTCCCCGGCGGTGCGCGCTGCCCGGGGCCCCGGGACCGAGAGCGTCGGCGGGCGGGGGCGGGGGCGCGCTGGGGACCCCGCTGCCAGCCCGCCCGCCCGCAGGACCCGGCGGCCGGGGGAGGGGGCTGCGCGCGGCCGTCCGCGGGCCCCGCTAGCTCCAGGCCTCGTGCAGAAGGGAGGGGAGATGCTCTTTCCGGTTGGGTGGAAACCGTGAGACGGGCCGGTGCTTTCCCGCCAGGGAGGCCTCGGGGCCTCGGATCCCGTCCCCCCCCCCCCCCCCGCACACGTCGGGTCTTCCAGGGAGACCAGTCGGAGGACCCCAGTTCTCTCCTTTCTCCTCGCACGATGAGTGGGAAGGGCTGTGTGTGTGGATCCCCCCAATGTGGATCGCTAGAGGGAATCTTGCAGTTCAACTTGTTTCTTTTCTTAAGATTTTATTTACTTATTCCTGAGAATACACAGACAGGAGAGAGAGGGGGAGAGGCAGGCTCCACGCAGGGAGCGCGACGCGGGACTCGATCCCGAGTCTCCAGATCACGCCCCGGCCGAAGGCGGCGCTAACCGCTGAGCCACCCGGGCTGCCAGGTCAACTTGTTTCTATTTTTTTACCCCCCTCTGGGTAAGATTTCTGACTTTACGGAGCTGGCATTGTGCCAGGGTCGTTCCGCGGGTTCTAGATTTCTTAAGGGAACGTTGGCTTTTCCCTGGGGGTCCCAAGGAGCATCCACCAGAGTCTGTTGCCTGCAGAATGTCAAGCTTAAGGTCTCTTATGCATTTTGATGACGATCTGGCCCAAATGTGTGGTAGTGAGAGAAGCAGCCTCTGCTCTTGCTGGATCTCCAGCGTCACTGCTGCCATCTATGAGGCTCGATTCCTTGATGGGGTGTCCGGTTCCTAGTATCAGAGGCTGATGACCACCGAAGGGCCCATCTTCTCCGAGGGGCCAACCAGAGCCAGGAGCCATCGGATGTTGGGTGTGTGGCAGTCAACTGTGGGTGAGCTGCTTTCCAAGCCTCAGTTTCTTCATCTGTAAAACAGGTAAAACAAAAATGCTATCTCATGGAGATAGGCTAACATTTGTGCTGGTCTTCCAGCTACATGGTTGGAAGCATATCTGTTATAACTTGAGGATTGACTTAGGAATTAGCTTAGAGGGGCACCTGGCTGGCTGAGTCCGTAGAGTTGTAAGTTCAAGTCTTACCTTGGGTAGAGCAACTAAACAATAAATCAATAACAACGTGTGAGGGACAGCATGCCTGGGTGGTTCAGTTGGTTAAATGTGGGGCTCTTGATCTCAGCTCACCTCTTGGTTTCAGGGGTCCTGAGTTCAAGCTCCGTCCTCTGCTCCATGCTAGGCAGGGAGCCTACTTAAAAAAATGTTCGCTTAGAATTTGCCTAGAAACAGATTAACCTATTGATTGCCAATTGGTTTACAGGCAACGAACTAAAGAACTAAAACTATTATGGACATGCTTTTGTTCCCTTTAATTTTACATAGCAAGTTATGGCCCTAGGGAAGGGTTGATGTCTCTCTCATCTGAAGGCAAGACTTGATATTTGTGCTTTAATATGCCCCAAATCCTGTTTTTCCATCATGGAGTGTGATTTCTCAGGTTTTTGCTATTGAGTTCCTTGTTAACAAAAACCAGGTGATAAAGTGAAAAAAACTATAAAAGGAAATTAAGTGGAAAAAAAATTGTGAAAGGAAATTCATGTGATTCTGAGATTTTAAGTATAAAATTCAACCAGAAAAAAATACCACTATTGAATTCTACTCTGGTAAAAGAATGGTTAGGGTATTGTTTCTAATTTTGTCCATTGGATTTTAAAAAGAATGTGTGTGTGTTGGGTGGGGGGGGAGGGGTTATGTGGCCAACTCCCTGTCAGAGGAGCATGCAGCAATTGATCTTGGGGTTGTGAATTTGAGCCCCACGCTGGGTAAAAGGTTACTTAAAAATAAAACCTATTTTTAAAAATGCAGAGAAGCTGCAGGAGGGGTTGAGAATGGAATAACTAAAATAACAATGAAGGAAAAAGAAGAGAAACTAAAAAGACAAACAAAAACCAAGGGCTGTGTAAGCTGCTAGAAGAATGGAATAAGGGAAAACTAGATTTTGGTAGGATATAATGAAAACCTAAAAAATTGTAAAAATAGTGAAGCCACTGAGGCACTTCGAGAAGAGAATAATTTATCATCCGCCCTTCATGGTCTGGCCTGAGTCGTTTTTAAACCTGGCTGCATGTAAAAATCACCTGGGGACTTTAAAACTCTTCTGTGGCGTGGGTCCCTCTCCAGGCCCAGATTCTGACTTAACTTGTCTGACTCTAAGTGTGGGTTTTTTTTTTTGTCAGAGCTCCCTCCGTGAAACACTAGGGAGAGAGAAACGCTGGTCATACCTAGGATGGCAAAGTCCAGCACTGCAGGGCCCAGCAGGTGGCATAAATGCCTGAGGAAGGCCAGGGGCTTGGCGGGGATTAAGTAGGGAGGGCAGGTGTGATCTGCGGGTGGATGTCAGCCAGCTTTGCCAAATCTTCTGTTTTATCAAGGGAATCTGGAAATCTAGTTTAACTTCTTAATATGAACTCTCCAGATCTTTAAAGGTTAGTAACTAATTAAGGGTAAAGCATTTAAAGGTATGTTGTGCTTGCCAAACAAAACACACCTGCTGAAGCTGGCCCACAGGCCAGATTAGGCAACCCCAACCACAGATATCTTCCGAGGGCAGAGCAGGGGCCGACTAGCTCCTCTCCCAGGATCTCTTCTAGCTTCAGTTCTGGTTTGTTTATTCTTTTTTTTTTTTTTTTTTTTTTTTTAGTTTGTTTTAGAGACACAGCGAGAGAGAGCTTGCATACGCATGCATGAGCCAGAGGAGAATCTCAAGCACACTCCACACTGAGCCGGGAGCCTGACTCAAGCCTCTATCTCATGACCTGAGCCGAAATCAAAAGACACTTAACTGACTGAGCCACCCAAGGGCCCCTGTTTATGGTTTCTTTTTAACTTAAACACTCCTTGGCCTCATTCTCTCTGAAAGCATGTGTCTTCCTGGCTAAGTATCTACTCCTTAATAGATCTCTCTAGATTATTTGAATGAAGAAAAATCCTCTCGTTTCCTAAATTTCCCCTGACTTCCCCTTACCCCTGGCTCCTGGAGACTGGGGTAGTGACCCTGGGCCCTAAGGTAGGAGATAACCACATTTACCTCTCCCTAACATTTCTTACTCAGAGCTCTCTGGCTCCTTCTGCTGGTCATGGAGGTGGGGTGAATAAAGATTGGGAGGCCTCATCATTTATTGGAAGACCTGGGAACTGCCTGGAAGCTGCCTTCTGGTATCTCTTTGGTTTAGGAAAAACAAACATGCATATAAGCAGCAGCAATGTTGAAGCATGAACCATATAAATGGGACTTCAAAAGTTCCCAGTTCACACATCTCTTAAACGTTCCTCTACTTTTCCCTGAGCTACACAAGCAGTGGAAAATAGTATGTCTCCGTGAGCAAAGACGAGACGTTCAGCACCACTTTCCAAAGATAAGAACTTACATACCAGAAGTAGAAAAAAATTCAGACCTAAAAATGTGATTCCACTGGATTCTGCCTGCCTCTTCCATTGGGTTAGGGCTGCTGTTATTTTGTGTAGATGTTGGAGGCAGGTGGTAAAGTAACAGTAAGGCAGGACACCTGTGTCTCTCTGGCTGTTCCCTCTCTGTAGGGCTAAGACCAGGGTGGTACCTCCCTCTCTTCCCAATGATGAGGCACTGAGAGCATTCCAGACTGACCAGAGACCCATGTGTGCAAGGTGGCAGGGACTCAGCGCAGAGGAGATGAGCGTTTACTCCAGTGCTGATGAGCAGAAGCCAGCTTTGTTCAAAGCAACTTTGTAAGCAAGGTGGCACTGTTCCTAAATGAAATCAGTATTCTTTAGCAGCTGCCTATTTCCCAGAGAAAAGGAAAGGAAATAGGTGTTTCCTTGGATTCTGGTCGCCCAAACCCAGATGTGTTTCTTGGAAGGCCAGAAGCCACATCGGCCCTGAGACTGGATTCCTAGATGAAGGCATTTCACCCCATCAGCCCCTGCCTCTAGCTGGGAACCAGTTTCCGAGGACCAGGATGTATGATGGGGTGCCATGAAGCCTGTCTGAGGATCTGATAGTGCTTCACTTCAAACCACCAGGCAGCCTCAGGACTAGGGTCCAGGAAAAGGCTGTACATAAGAGCCCTCCTACTCCATGCTCCTGCTAGTCAAGGGACCAGCCTTACTTGATGCCTGTTTTTCTTCCTCCTGTGGTCCAGGATGCTTGGTAAATACATCAGTTGCCTTGCCCCAGAACCTGCAACATGTTCTGACCCTTTCTGGCTAGATAATGATAGGTTGCCTATGGAAAGTCCTGGCCAATGGACTTGTCCACCAGGCTTCACACAAGCAGCTGGTATTTTTCCTTGAGATGGTTTATCTGGTTGCCTCTCCATTCTAGAACTTACCTGTTGGCTCCTCCTTTTTGGCAAGTTCACTGTGAATGGAAGATCCACTTAAGTGTGTCCAGGGACAAAGAGAAAAGGGGAAACATACTAGTCCAAGTTTTTGAACTTTGTGTTGGTTTTAGAAAAGCTGGTGAAGGGGGAATCTGATGCTGTTGGCAAAAATGCAACTGTATACCCATGACTATTGATCTCTTTCCTGCATGACCAAAGATTCTTATTATAGAAGATGATTAGAAGGTAGAGAAAAGTCATTAAAGTATCCTCCAGGCTGAGAAGGCACTTGAAGAATGAAAAATGGAGCAAGCCACTCCAAACATTTACACAGAGTTTTATGCAGGATAACTTACTAACAGGGGGATTGGGGAGGTGGGCAGATGATCCAGGCAGTAGGCAGCCATCCTCTCTGCTTCTCATCTCCACCAAGTCCAGACCTTACTTCCCAGCTTTTACAGAGCAAGGGTCATGGTGGTGAGGTCACAGGATAATGATGCCGTCTGGCACCAGAGGATCTCGACTAGTTACCTAAAGTGATGCCTTGTGTGTGCCACTTTAGGGATGATCAGAACAAGCTTTCCCACATTCCAGTCAGGTCATACGTTCACCTCCACAGGGCCTGGAACATGTAGCCCCAAGGGAGGTCTTGGTGTGACCATGAAGAAGATGGAGGGCCAAAGACGAGTCAGTGTTGTTAGCACTCCTACAGAGATTGGTAAGAATATTAGTAAAGCTCAGTTATGTAATACTATGAACTATAATCAGGTTTAAAAAGTAATTCCATTGAAAGTTTTATTTTAGGAGCACCTGGGTGGTTCAGTCGGTTAAGCATCTGCCTTTGGCTCAGGTTATGATCCCAGGGTCCTAGGATCAAGTCCTGCATTGGGCTCCCTACTCCAGGGGGAGCCTGCTTCCCCTTCTCCCTCTGCCTGCCACTCCCTCTGCTTCTCTCTCTCTCTCTCTCTGTGTTGAATAAATAATAAATAAAATCTTCAAAAAAAAAAAAGAAAAAAAGAGAAAGTTTTATTTTAAAGTAGATTCATCATTGTATAGTAGCAAACTAAAAAGTGAATTATCCTTTTAATGTACAGTTACATATGGTGGCAAAAAAGTGCCCAAAGATTACAATGAAATTTTTAAATGAAACCTATTAAATAATTACTCTTTCCCACTGAGTATGAAAATGAAGAAGCATATGACAGTTTTTAAAATCAGCTCTTGCCCTCATGTTTGTTTTGTTTTGTTTTTCTTTTTGCCCTCATGTTTAGAGAAGACTTATACACAAAAACCAGATCAAGAACGTAACCAGGCGTTAGGCAAAGTGGTAGCCTGACTCATCAGATAACGCAACAAGTGACACCGACATAGACAAGTTCTATGCCAAGGCTACAAAGGGGGGGACACTGATGTTTGCAGGTGCAGTCAGGGTACTCTGTGGTGGCTCCTGAGCTTTGGGAGAGGGGCTAGACCTGGAAAGGTAAGCAGAGGTGGAGGCCTTTGTCACTGAAGGCAAACAGCACAGTGGCTTGAAAGTCTGAATGACTGGGGACTTGGCTGTCACTTTGGATAGTTAATGGGGAGGAAGAGGAGCGGCCTTCTTTCTGGAGTCAGGTGACGGGGATTTGTATTCTAAAGGTGTGTGACCTTGAGCAGTTTGCTGTAACATGCCGTCTCTGTTTCCTCATCTGTAAATGGGGACAACCATTGCATTATTTTAAAGAACAAGAACGGATGCCAGGGGTCCAGCATGACTCATGGCACACAGATAATTAACCTGTGATGAGTATTGTTATCAAAGACCAAGACAGAAGATGGGACTTTATCTGACTTCAGTGTCAGGATCAAGACTTTAAACTTGCTCCCACGACAATGTGGAGCCACTGTGGAATCTTTAGGAAGTGAAAACTTCCTAGTACCACCTGTACAAAAACATTGCATATTTACAAATTCCTGCATGACCATTTAAATCTCTGTTTGGATTTCATCTTCTCTCTTGCATCGATAATTCAAACTTTAATACTGTAATTTGTTCAAATTAATCATGATTTAAGTATACTCCCTTAAATCCGTAAGAGCACTATCTCCCAGGATGGTTTGCCAGGAAACCCTGTGATCCATGGTCAGCATCGCATCGACTTCCAGCCTTTCTGCACAACTGTCAGTAGCTCTGAGTGTAATAATGTAGGAAGCTGCGACAGCCAGTTACTACTAATGCAAATGAATTTTCTGGAGCTTCAATGCTCAAAATTTTTATTGTATAAGATTACCTAATTTCCACTAGGATATTATTCTTCTCAGACATGTCCCCACAACTCATTATTTTGAGCTATTTTAAGTAAAAGTTACAACTTTACTGTGCTTTTGACTTAACAATGAGTAATATGTTTCCACTGTTGTATCTCTATTTTACAATTTTCCGAACTGTTCAGCACAATTTTTAGAATATGAGTCAGTTGCAATCTTCACACTGTGGTTTTAAAACATCTTTTTATGACCCTGCCGACTGAGATATTTCTCTGAAATTGTTCTCTCCACTCTTCACCTCCCCCCTTTCCTTAATTCCGTTGAGCTGTCTTTGTTAAGCATAATCATTGAGGAGAATAAGCTATGTTACCTGACACCACCTCATCAAAGTTCTAGGAATAAGCATTTCTGAGATGGTCCACTGATCTCATGAGTTTCCCAAGAGGAAAACAAAGTAGTCTTGTGAGTGAATATTAGCATTTTTAGAAGATGATTGTTTTCCAGGCTTCATTTTTAAAAAGGAGTTGCAAGGGTTGGGGGCTAGCTCTCTGCCTTATAAACAAGAACATTTTCAATTTTCTGTTCTTTCATTTACATTGCTGTTTCCCCAGGAAAGAGAGGGAGGTTGAGACTAGGTATGATCCTCTTGCCAATGTGAATTAACTCATCATTGGCCACACTTTTTGGACTTCCATTTACCATCCATTCTCTAGTATTCTGAGTAACAAAGATTTTGTTGTACTTTGAACTAAAATAGGTTCTTTTAGTTCAGTGCTCTGTATTAAAAAAGTAATCTCTGCTGCTGGGGTACCTGAGGGGCTCAGTTGCTTAAGCATCTGCCTTCGGCTTGGTCAAGATCCCAGGCTTCTGAGATGGAGCCCTACCTCCATGAGCAACCTGCTCAGCCAGGAATCTCTTCCCCCCTCCATCTGCCTGGCACCCCCACCCCCACCCCTGTGTTCTCTCTCTTTCTCTCTCTCTCTCTCTCTCCCAAATAAATGAATAAAATCTTTAAAATTTTTTTAAAAATAACATCTGCTGATTGAACATATATACTATATGGCAGGCATCGTCCTTCTCCTGGTGCATGCACAATCCCATTCAGTCCTAACAGGAATCCTGTAGCAAATTGTTGTCCTCATTTTAGAGGTGAGAAAACTGAAGCCCAGACAGTTGGATAAATTCTCCAAGGTCACTGGCTACTAAGAAGCATGTTCAGGGGTTTAACTCAGACCCGTCTGACTTTGAAACCATTGCTCTTTCCAGTATGTTCTACATACCATATGATGCACAGCAGAATCCCTTGGAATATGCTATTCCCCGTTTTGAGTTTTATTTGAGTTCTCTACCTAGTGAATGATTCATGCTCAAAAAAGTCACAGAAGAGACCAGTACACTTACCAGTTTTCTTGGTATCATCTAGTTCTCACATGGGAGGTCTAACGAATTTCCCAGATGACTGAATATTGGGCAGTATTCCAAGGTGTAAACGATGTCTAAGGCCCACTCAAAAGCATAAGTAAAGGTTACTCCACGGACTACTGGCAAATAAATGCACTGTCCCCTTCTTTATGGTACTTCACTGGAAACGTTCATCCTCTAGAAAAAAATCGATAATGCAAGACTGGAAAAACCCAAGTGCTTAAGAAAACTTGGTCAGACTCTAATCATGAATAAGCCCAAAGAAGCCTAAAGCTCATAAGTAAAATCCATGTGCACGTTGTGTCTGTATGGGGCCAACTTTGCCAACTTACTCTTAGGAGCAACTATTTTTGTAGTTTAGTGATAACATAGATAATAGTCTACATTCCTACAATCCAAATTTCTAAATCTTCAAGGTAGGGAAATAGTTTTGATTTTTCATCCTGGCACTTAGCTTACTGCTTGGCATGTAGTACATGTTAAACAAATATTTGTTTGAATGAATATATCAGGGTTCTTCAGAGAAATGGAACCTATTGGATCTGTATTATTATTATTATTATTATTATTATTATTAGGAATTGGCTCACATAATGAGGTTAGCAAGTCCAGTCTGTAGGGTGGGACATCAGGCTGGAGACCAAGGGAGAGCCAATTTTTCAGTTCAAAAGCCATTAGGCAGGAAGAGCCCATGTTGTAGATCAAATCCAAGGGCAGTCTGTTGGTGAATTCTCTATTACTCAGGAAAGGGGCCATCTTTTCATTCTATTCAGTCATTCAACTGATTGGATGAAGTCCACTCACATTATGGAGGGCAATCTGCTTCATTCTACCAATTAAATCATTAATCTCATACAGAAACAACTTTGCAGAAACACTCAGAATAATGTTTGACCAGATATCTGGGCACACTGTGGCCCTGTCAAGTTGACATATTAGCCATCACAACGAGTGGTTGAGTAAATGGGAAATAGTTTCTGAGCTGTGGCAGAGCAAGTGGTATGGCAGGCGTTGGTCTTTATCATTGTAGGTTCAGTTAAAATGGCATAGACTACAAAGATTGAAACCATGATGCCATTCCAGGCAGATCTTCCTTTGGTCAATTTTGCCCAAGTGATCCAAGTTAACACTGGATCAAGTGAATTAAAGAAAGGGGTGGAGACATGTCCCATATTCTCCAGAATCAAGGAATGACAGGGTATCTCTATAAGGGGTAAGATCTTTTTGGTGGTGGAATCCTAAAAACATGCAAGAACCTAGTTTTTCCAAGAACTTATAGTAAAAAGAAACTTTATTCTACCAAACAATATGTAGCCATCTTTAAGACTAATTTGTTTAGTTGACTTAATGCGATTAGGTGGTTACTGTAAATTTCTAAAACTTGTAGATTATTGATCTCTAAAATTATAACTCCTGTTATATAGTCTAAGTTTTCTAGAATAGCACTTTTATGTGCTATGAAATAAAGAAGCCTATGAAACATGCCCCTGCTTTGTGATTTAAGTCATATTTCTTTTTGTTATTTACTTAATACTGTACATTTTTAGACAAAAGGTGGGGGGGAAAGTGTTATTAAGGACGTTAATGAACACTTTGCTCACTCAGGGTTGACATCTGCACAAAGTCTTTACTGAGGCAAATTTTCTTTCACCTAACTTCATTTACTTTTCCAATTAAATTAGCTTCTCCTTGAAAAGTGTTCTCGTATTCTAATGTTGCTTTAATCTCTTTTTTATATATAAATAAATACATAAACTTAACTTTAAAAATAAAATAGAAATTTTATTTTATTTTTAAAGATTTTTATTTATTTATTTGAGGAGAGCACCAGCATTGGGTGGGGGGAAGAGGCAGAGAGAGAGGGAGAAGCTGACTCCTCTCTGAGCAGCAGCCTGAAGGGGTCTTGATCCCAGATCCCAGGATCTTGACCTGAGCTGAAGGCAGATGCTTAACTGACTGAGCTACCCAGCGCCCCTAGAATAGAAACTTTAAGAGCTATACTTAAATATAGCTCTTACCTTTCTACTCCGCCATCTTCTTGTCCTCCTCCCTGAAGATGACCACTTTCAACATTCTTAGCCCTTAATTTGCTGTTTCCTGTTTCTAAAAATTAACCTCTTTCTGCTATTTCCTTTTGTTTTTTTTTTTTAATTCAAAAAGGTAATATATTTACATAGCTCAAAATTTAAAAGAAAAAAAGGATAAAAACAATGAAAAGTCTCCTTCTTACCTTGGTCCTCAGTCTCCCTCCTTCTATCTCTGGAGGCGACCAATAGACAGCCTCTCATTTATTCTTCCTGAGATTTCCTTGCATATACATTCACTACTATTTACTGATCAATTTCAGGTGATAGATATTGACTCTCAATCACAGTAGATGAAAACTTCTCTTTCTGGGATGCCTCAGTGGTTGAGCGTTTGCTTTTCATTCAGGTCATGACCCTGAGGTCCTGGGATCGAGTCCCACATCAGGCTCCCTGCAGGGAGCCTGCTTCTCCCTCCGCCTGTGTCTCTGCCTCTCTCTCATGAATAAATAAATAAAATATTAAAAAAAAAGAAAAGAAAAACTTTCTTTTTTTCCTACACTCTATTTTCTCTTTCCTTCCCCACAACTTGTAAGTCTTGATTAAATCACTACTTATATTATTATGACTATATAAATGTTGTCACTAGGGAGCCAAGTGGTTTACTATAATTATGTTTCCTTTAATACACTGCCTTTTGTTTTTCCCAAAGCTAATAATCACTTCATTTTTTCATCAGCTTTTCTACGGACCTATTGTCAATATTTTTTTCAAATGCTCCAGGAGATAAGTCACATGGTTATTAATCATTTCTTTCATTTAAAAAATTCCAAACATTTTATTGGTTCTACTTTCCTTCCCTCTGAGACTTTCCTGTCTTATACCTCTGTCCTACTGTAATTTGGAAGTTTGTTTTTTTTTTCTCTGCTTCCAGTGTGCTGTTGTTTTGGGACTTGTTTTTGTCATTCTCCTGTGTTTGATTCTTTTTTTCTTGAACCCTGATGTCTTTTTACTTCTTTTTTTTTTTTAAAGATTTTATTTATTTATTCATGATAGTCACACAGAGAAAGAGAGACAGAGACATAGGCAGAGGGAGAAGCAGGCTCCATGCAGGGAGCCCGACATGGGATTCGATCCTGGGTCTCCAGCATCACGCCCTGGGCCAAAGGCAGGCGCTAAACTGCTGCGCCACCCAGGGATCCCTGTCTTTTTACTTCTTGATATAATTCTGTTTTTCTAAAACACTAGTAGTTTTTTTTTTTATAAAGGGCACATGCAAAGTAGTTTTTGAGTCCTCAAATATATGAAAATGTCTTTATCCTATCACATCCTTCAGAGTTTGGCTGGATATAGAATGCCCAGATTAACATTATTTTTCCTCAGGATTCTGAAAGCTCCTCCACTGCCTTCTGGTCCACATTATTGCTGCTGGGAAGTCCTTTACCATTCCCTTTCTGTTTCCTTCAGTATTTTTTATACCATTGTTTTTGATAACTCACAGTGATGTGCCATGAATTCAGTGTTTTTTCATTAATTATTTTGGTCACTAAGCTCTTCTTTTTAAACATATTTATATTTAAATTCAGTTTAGTTAACATGTAATGTATTACTAGTTTCAGGGGTAGAATTTAGTGATTTATCTATCAGTTGAGTGTAACACCCAGTGCTCATCACATCATGTGCCCTCCTTAGTGCCCATCACCCAGTTATCACATCCCCCACCCACTCTCCTCCAGCAACTCTGTTTGTTCCCTATAGTTAACAGTCTCTTGTGGCTTGTCTCCCTCTCTGATTATGTATTATTTTTCCTTCCCTTCCCCTATGTTCATCTGTTTTGTTTCTTAAGTTCCACATATGAGTGAAATCTTACCATGTAGGCCTTCTTAACATGGAAACCCATGTCTTTCATTTCTGGGAAAATGCACTCTTTTCACTTTGCTAATTTCTTCCCCTTTTCTGGAACTCTCGTTAGCTAAACATACCACTTGAATTGATCTTCTAATTTTCTCATCTTTTATGCTATTGAGATCTTCTTTTTTCAAATTTGTAATTTCTAAGGTGTTATTTCTGTTCTTTTATTTTTCTTAACTATCCTGGACTTTCGTGGATGTTATATTTTTTGAGGGGGGGAGGGCTCTGAAGATATTAAAT
Organism: Vulpes vulpes; assembly: GCF_048418805.1. Lineage (NCBI taxonomy): Eukaryota > Metazoa > Chordata > Mammalia > Carnivora > Canidae > Vulpes > Vulpes vulpes. Next base: position 88,518,004 of record NC_132789.1, read on the forward strand.
ATAATGGATTTTTAAAAAAGATTTTATTTATTTATTCATGAGAGATACACATACACACACACACCCAGACACATAGAGAGTGAGAGAGAGGGGGGCAGAGACACAGGTAGAGGGAGAAGCAGGCTTCATGCAGGGAGACCGACATGGGACTTGATCCCGGGTCTCCAGGATCACACCCTGGGTTGAAGGCGGCACTAAACCACTGAGCCACCTGGGCTGCCCAATATAGTGGATTTTTAAAGACATTTCTTCTAGTCTTTGTATTGTTTCAGTGGCCTCTGAGTTTCCTTTTTTTTGTTTGTTTGTTTCAGACTTTCTCTTCTCTTGAATGTCTGATGATCTTTGGCTGCCCACATACTTAAGAGTGAAGCTCTAAGATGTTGGATTGCAGTCTTTGTGTGATTGGTGGGTATGGCAGTTGGTGGACCTTCTTTGAAGAATGATCTAGTAAGCCAGGTTTTCTTTGGGAGACCCCAAAAGGCAGTATAGGGAGAATTTTTCTTTCATGGGAACATTTAGTTTCTTTTAAGACTAAGAAGTCTCCTAAGAATACTTCTGCTTTGGATAGATAAAATTGATCTCTGCCATTCTGTAAGCATGAAAGGAAAGAAAATCTGGAATGTCTACCATTCAGTATACAGACTTCACTTTATTCGCCAGCTTTCAGTTCAGTGTGCTTCTCCCTCCCAGGAGTCTGTCTTAGATTAAAATTGTGCTCTTCACCGAGTGTTATATGATTTGTTGGAAAATTGAATTTAAATACAATAAAATATATTAGAAGAAAAAAAAAAGAAAATTCTGTTCTTGAGTAGAGGCTGTTAATTTTTAAATCTTTCTTGCCTACCTGTCGAGCTCTGTGTGTGTTGTGGAATCAGCCACATAGTAATACCGAGCATTTACACTCTGCAGTTAGAATGTTTGGGTTCAGATCTTGGTTCCACTAATTACCAGCTGTCTGACTTCTCTCAAGTTCTCTAAGCCCTGTAGTTAGTGACTTCATGCTAAAAGTGAATGGAACAATGCCCAGAAAGGGAAGGAGCCCATAATTTGGGTTTCATTTCTCTTTAATCTGGGCTATTTTGTCTTTTTAAAAAAGATTTAATTTTTGAATAATCTCTACAACCAATGTAGGGATCAAAACTAAAACCCCAAGATTAAGAGTCTCATGCTCCACTGACTGAGCCAACCAGGCATCCCTGGGCTATTTTGTATTTTAAAACTTTCTTCTGTAACACACAAACTAATGAAAGCACAAAGGAATACAATTGCACACATGATCTTTCTGCAAAGATGGCATAGAGTTTTCCACTGAAGTAATTCATTGTTCACAGATTTTGGCAATAAGGAAAGGAAAAAGTCTCTAAACAAATAGCCCATTGAAAACCATACCATGACATGAGGATGATGCAATGGCAACATGAAAATAAATCCTGAATGAAAATTTTGTGTTACAAAAGGATCAAAAGCTGTCCAACAAAAATGGCAAAGAAACAATGTTTGTTTTGAAGTCTTACTCAGTTTTCATGTTTGACTTTACCTTTGGAGTTTTTAACAAGTTTGTGCTTCTTGTTCACCGCCATACTTAGAGTCAGCAGGGTGTATTTCTCAGCTCCTACATTCCCTGCACCTTTGGGATAAGTATAAGATTGTGGAGTGCAGAGAGCCCTCCCATAGTAAGAGGGGAAGAAGGGAAACAAGTAGCTGCTGGGAGGAACGTGCAGGAGGGAAAAGATGTAGACATACTTCAGTCAAACCTCCATAAAAAACACCATATAGGGAGAAGGAGACAGGCCTCATTCAGGCTTTGTCCCCCAGTGAACCTAGGTTTGCCGGGGTTGTTCTGAGTGGTCCTAAATCCCTCCACACAGAATTTCTCTTCTGCAGATTTTTTGGCTTGGAAGGATAGAAAATGACAAAGTATGTAAGTGTTTGAATAACATGAAATATAAAAATATGTACTTTCCAAGGCTCATTTGCCAATTTCCTTGTCATTTACTTAGTTCTTGATTTATCTGTGGTGATTAAAAAAAAAACAGGGAAAATATAGCTAGTTACTTATATGTAAAGAAAACATTTTAAATAGGAAAAATGTACACAGGTGTATGTGCAATGATTTTTTTTTTGCATTTGTAATATTAATTTACCTGCAGTAGGGGACTGGTTAAATAAGTTGTGCTACATTCATAAAAGAGCATACTTGCAAATACACACCAAGAAATGGGCTTATAGAACTAAACATTTCAATAAGGAGAGTTATCCACAATATGTTATTGGTAGTAAGATAAGGATATTATAAATTACTGTGAATTATTTTGTTTTAGCAAGCACTGTTTTTTTTTTTAAAAAAAAGATTTATTTATTTATTTTAGAGCAAGAGTGCAGGGGGAGGGGCAAAGGGAGAGGGAGAGAGAGAATCTCAATCTGACTCCCCACTGAGTGCGGAGCCCTATGCCGAACTAGATCTTACCACCCCAAGATCATGACCCGAGCTAAAATCAAGAGTCAGACATTCAACTGGCTGAGCCACCCAGGTACCCCTTGATAAGCACTGTTTTAATGATATATTAGTTAATTTTTTTTAAGATTGTTGTTTATTTATTTGACAGAGAGAGAGCCAGAGAGTGTAAGTGGAGGGAATGGCAGGGGGAGAGGGAGAAGCAGGATTCCTGCCGAGCAGAGAGCCCAATGCAGGGCTTGATCCCAGGACCCTGAGATCATGGCCTGAGCTAAAGGCAGATGCTTAAACAACTGAGCCACCCAGGCACCCCAATAATATGTTTGTTTAGAAAATCATCTGGTATGATGCTAAACTGTTAAGGAATCAGTTCTATGTGGTAGGATAATGGATATAATTAAATTTTTGCAAAGAACATTTATTGCTTCTGAAACTAGAAAAAAATGTATATAGTGACCAAAGGCAGGCAGCAGGAAGCACAAAGTTAGAAGAAAATGACATTACTATATATACGTTGGATAATCATGATTGATTGAGGTTAAAACTATAAACTTTCCTTGAAATAACTCAAAATGTTAATTTTTCATTTTATCAAATGAAACCAGTTTAATAGACTTAAATATATAACATACTGTCTTAATTTAGAATGTATGAGTGGTACATATACAGTGATTGATTTAATTACACTGTTAAATGGTCTTTAATTTTTTGATTCTCTGTTTTAATTTTTAAATATTTTATTTAAATTCAGTTTGCCAACATATAGTATAACACCCAGTGCTCATCCCATCAAGTGCCCTCCTCGGGGCCCGTCACTCAGTTACCCTATCCCCCACCCACTTCCCCTTCTGCAACCCTTTGTTTGTTTCCCAGGGTTAGGAGTCTCTTATGGTTTGTCTTCCTCTCTAATTTTCCCCACTCAATTTTCCCCCTTCCCTTATGGTCCCTTTCACTATATCTTATATTCCCATATGAGTGAAGCTATATGATAATTATCTTTCTCCAACTGACTTATTTCACTCAAATAATACCTTCCAGTTCCATCCCTGTCGAAGCAAATGGTGGGTATTCATCCTTTCTGATGGCTGAGTAATATTCCATCGAATATATACACCACATCTTTATCCATTCATCTGTCAAAGAACATCATGGCTCCTTCCACAGTTTGGCTATTGTGGACATTGCTGCTATGAACACTGCAGTGCAGGTGTCTCATCATTTCACTGTCTTTGGGGTAAATCCCCAGTAGTGCAATTGCTGGGTCATAGGGTAGCTCTATTTTTAACTCTTTGAGGAACCTCCAGTCTATTTTTCAGAGTGGCTGTACCAGTTCATATTCCCACCAATAGTACAAGAGGGTTCCCCTTTCTCCACATCCTTGCCAACATTTGTTGTTTCCTGTTTTATTAATTTTAGCCATTCTCATTGGTGTAAAGTGGTATCTCATTGTGGTTTTGATTTGTAATTCCCTGATGGCCAGTGATGTGGAGCATTTTCTCACGTGCTTGTTGGCCATGTCTATGTCTTTCTTTGGCGTAATGTCTGTTCATGTCTTCTGCCCATTTCATGATTGGATTGTTTGTTTCTTGGGTGTTGACTTTGATAAATTCCTTATAGATCTTGGGTACTAGCTCTTTATCTGATACGTCATTTGCAAATATCTTCTCCCATTCTGTAAGTTGTCTTTTAGTTTTGTTGAGTGTTTCCTTCACTGTGCAGAAGCTTTTTATCTTGACGAAGTCCCAGTAGTTCATTATTGCTTTTGTTTCCCTTGCCTTCATAGATGTATCTTGCAAAAAGTTGCTGTGGCCAAGTTCAAAAAGGTTGTTGCCTATTCTACTCTTGGATTTTGACGGATTATTGTGTCACATTTAGATCTTTCAACCATTTTGAGTTTATCTTTGTGTATGGTATAAGAGATTGGTCCAGTTTCATTCTTCTGCACGTAGATGTCCAATTTTCCCAACATTATTTATTGAAGAGACTATCTTTTTTCCAGTGGATATTCTTTCTTGCTTTGTGGAAGGTTAGTTGACCATAGAGTTGAGGGCCCATTTCTGGGTTCTCTATTCTGCTCCATTGAACTCTGTGTCTGTTTTTGTGCCAGTACCATGCTGTCTTGATGATCACAGCTTTGTAATACAGCTTGAAGTCAGGCATTGTGATGCCCCCAGCTTTGGTTTTCTTTCTTTTTCAACATTCCTCTGGCTATTTGGGTCTTTTCTGGTTCCATACAAATCTTAAGATTATTTGTTCTAACTATGTGAAGAAAGTCCATTGTATTTTGATAGGGATTGCATTGAACGTGTAAATTGCTCTGGGTAGCATAGATATTTTCACAATATTTATTCTTCCAATTCATGAGCATGAAATACTTTTCCATCTCTTTGTGTCTGCCTTGATTTCTTTCCTAAGTGTTCTGTAGTTTTCAGAGTATAGATCCTTTACCTCTTTGGTTAGGTTTATTCCTAGGTATCTTATGGTTTTTGGTGCAATGTAAATGGGATTGATTCCTTAATTTCTCTTCCTTCAGTCTCATTGTTAATATATAGAAATGCACTGGATTTCTGTACACTGATTTTGTTTAGCAATCTTGAGGCAGAGTCTTTAGGGTTTTCTATGTACAGTATCATGTCATCTGTGAAGAGGGAGAGTTTGACTTCTTTGCCAATTTGCATGCCTTTTATTTCTTTTTGTTGACTGATTGCTGAGGCTAGGGCTTCTAGTACTATGTTGAAAAGATCTTTGAAATACATTCTCAAAGTGATGGTTTTTTCCAGCTATAATCTAGCACTTATTTAAAATTCCTCAAAAGATTTTCATTTGATATAATTCTGTAGTTAGTGGAGGCAACTTGTTCTCTTCAAGAAATCAATCTATATTGAAGTGCTGAGGGACACTTGGGTGGCTCAGTGGTTGAGCATCTGCCTTTGGCTCAGGTCATGATCCCAGGGTCCTGGGATGGAGTCTCTCATCAGGCTCCTCACAGGGAGCCTGCTTCTCCCTCTGCCTGTGTCTCCGCCTCTCTCTGTGTCTTTCATGAATAAATAAATAAAATCTTATTTTTTTAAAAAGAAGAGCAGAGAAGTTGCTATTCATGACATAGTTGGGACCAAAATTTCAGGCAGATTCTTGAAAGCAATGTATTGTTGTGACTGGCATGCTTCAGCAAATGCAGACTCACACATCATGCTTTAATGTATAGATTGAACATATCTTGTTTGCTTTACTGAATTATCTATCCATACACTTGTTATCTGAGTGGCAACAGTCTTAGTTATCAGATTATACAAGGAAAATCTATGTCATATGCCCTGCTTTTTGCACTCTACCTTGCTATATGAATTTTGATTTAATTCTACTTGACTGTTTGAGGGAGTATTTTTTTTTACCTGTCATTTCTCTGGTGTGATTCAAGTTTTATAAATGTACACAAATATATATGCATATGTATAGTATATAAATGAGTGTATATGTATTTATAGAATGTTTTACTCAAAAAGATTTTAAATGCTAAACTATAGCATTTATTTTATTTTATTTTAAATATTTATTTATTCATGAGAGACACAGAGAAAGGGGCAGAGACATAGGCAGAGGGAGAAGCAGACTTCCTGTGGGAAGCCCAGTGCAGGACTTGATCCCAGGACTCTAGGATCATGCCCTGAGTTGAAGGTAGACACTCAACCACTGAGCCACCCAGGTGCCCTTAAACTATAGCATTTATAAAGATTTTTATATTGATGAAGGTTCCTAACATCCTTCACCATAACATTGACAAAAGTGCCAACTTTGTGAAATGCTTCTTCAACTTTCCAGATAGTCTGTGATAGGAATATATTTGAATTTTTGACTTCTCAATGTCTATGCCTGCCATCCATCCATGGCTAAATATGGCACGTGTAGACCATGTACATTTCCCTCTGTAGCACAGTACTTAGCACGAGTGAGGGATGTGTCATTCTGTCATGGCATCCACATAGTGAGGCATATTCTAGCGTCATCTGCATCTGCAGAACAGATGTGTCCTTGTGTGACTGTCCATGGAAGAGTTTGTGGCACCTGCAGCTGGGATGTTTGGATGGTACATTTCAACCCACTGCATAGCCAAGTACATGCTGAAGTGAATGGCCCAATTGTTGGGGCTGACAGTGTTACCCTTTTAATTAAAGGAGAAGAGAGAGGAAAAGAAGGCAGAGAATGAGGGGAGGAGGAGGAGCAACAGAATAACTCCAGAAAGGAGGCTTAGAAGAAGTGGCATGCCGTATCTCCTAGGTAGTATGGGGTGTAGCCAGCTTTCGAACAGCTGTCAGATGACACATCAGCATATCCACTATCCAAGAGGGGACAAGGTTTTTTCCCATGCTCAAGTGGCCAAATATAAACCACTATAGATATTTACCCAGTATATATTTGATATTTGATTGTGTCTAATGCATTCTGTAACTCAGAGTTCCTGCCGAAGTGCTTTTAACATAGCAGAGTTTCAATAAATATGCATTTAATTAATAGAAAAAAAGGGTAATTCCTAGTTCAAGGTTTAGAGATTGTGGATTCAGTGACTTCTAAAATAGTTTTTCTTTTGGAAGGCTTCAAAAGTATACAAAAGTAGAAAGAAGAGTATAACAAGCTTCCATGAATTAAACCCATTGTCAACAATTATCAACCTTTTGCCAACCTCGTTCCTCCTCCCCATAACTTTTTGCTGTTTTGTTTTTTGCTGATGTATTTTATTTTATTTATTTTTTAAAACAAATTTTAAAGATTTTTTTTAAAGATTTATTTATTTATTCATGAGACACACACACACACAGAGGCAGAGACATAGGCAGAGGGAGAAGCAGGCTCCATGCAGGGAACCCAACATGGGACTCGATCCCGGGTCTCCAGGATCACACCCTGGGCTGAAGGTGGCACCAAACTGCTGAGCCACCCAGGCTGTCCTTGCTGATGTATTTTAAAGCCAATTTCAGATATGCCATTTCACCTATAAATAGTTTGGTTAGGATAACTAACAGACAAGGACTTTTTAAAAAATCAAAAGCATAACCACCATACAATGATCATACCTAATGATATTAACAGTAACTCTTAAATCTCCTCTAATATCTCATCCATATTCAAATTGATTGTCTCAAAGCCATCTTTTGATGGTTCGTGGAATCAGAAGGGAAATTATGTGCACTTTACACTTGGTTTTTATGTCTCTTGTATTTTTTTCCCCATAGTCCCACCGGCCCCTGTTTTTTAAGTGACTTTTTCTTTTTCTTTTCCCTTTCCTTTTTTCCCCTCCCTCCCTCCTTTCTTTCTTCCTTTCCTTCTCCTTTCCTTTCCTTTCCTTTCCTTTCCTTTCCTTTCCTTTCCTTCCTTCTGTTCTTTCTCCCCCACATTTCTTCCTTCCTTTCCTTCTTTTCTTTTCTTTCTTTTAGAAACCAGGGCATTTATCCATTACAATGATTTTTTAACTGGCTCTAGGAATACTTCCAGGAGGGAGTTGATGATGATGCCCGATTTTCAGATTTTCATTCCCAGTATCCTCTGGAATGGTGTCTGTGCTGATGAGATTCTGGGTTCGATCTTGACTGTTCCTACAGCGCACAAATGTGTATTGAAAGCCCAGGGTGTGCTGCGTTCTGTCCCACGCGGAGATGAGGGGAATCCCAGTGCTTGCTCTGCTGCAGTGATGAGTGGTGGTGAAACATGATGAGAGCACAGAGAATCACCTGGCTCAGAAGGGGGAGACAGTGCCCTTGAGTTAGGATAGTTTGAGAAGCAATGCAGAGGTGCCATTTCAAGGCCTCAGGAGTGAAGGTCTGAAGTAGAGTGTCCCAGGAGGACAGGACCTTGGAAAGCAGGAGAGCAGCCCAAGGAGCATTCTGGGTCAGAGTAGGGGAAGCAAGCACAATGAGTGAGTACCGGGAGGGCAGAGGGCTCCTTGGGGCTTCTCCCCAGGTGATTGGGAGGAGAATGGATTTTTAAAAAGATTTTATTTATTTATTCATGAGAGACAGAGAGAGGCAGAGACACAGACAGAGGGAGAAGCAGGCTCCCTGGGGAGAGCCCCATGTGGGACTCGATCCCAGGACCCTGGGATCATGACTTGAGTGGAAGGCAGATACTCAGCCACTGAGCCACCCAGGCATCCTGAGAATGGATTTTAACCCGAACACAGTGACTCTTGACGTGTTGTGACCCTGGATTAAAGCAAGTGTAACAAAAATTCCCTCACTATGTGAAGGCATGGGGATGTAGCTGAAGTGGAGTGACAGTCTTCAGGTCTGGGTCTGGGGTCTGTTATCTCCCTCACCTTGACATATTCCCTCACAGTACCAAGATTTAGGGGAGATTTAGGGGAGGAGTACCAAGGAGAAAGAGCTGGAAGGTCATGCAAGACAGAGAAGTGATGTCGCCATGTGCAGGTTCAAAGCCCTACCAAAAAAATGCAGGTGACACATTCTCCTGGTGGCCAGAACCAGAGGAGGGACAGAAACAGCAGTGGTACCAGCTGCCGATACTGCTCAGTCTGGTGCTCCCACCTCCTCTTTGCACTCTCCCCCACCTTTCTCTCTACTTTCTGGTCTGCAGAAGCTTGCCTGGAAACCTCTTCCCGCTTGGAATCAGTCTGCCATTAATAATCACAGCCCAAGGGTGCCTAAGGTGCTGGCTGCAGAGTGTGTGATTTTCAAAGATGTGGTGATAAGAGTGGCTCTGTTTTCCATGGAAATGCTTGCATGGCCTGTGGTGGTTTTCTTTCTCTATCTCCTTGCCCTTCTGGTGATTCTGAGCCAATGGGACTGTAGGTTAAAGATGTGGCAACCATGACAGAAGACAGTGGTCTTCCCTGAAAGTGCAGTCAACACATTTAATTCGACAGAAAAATTTCACCTTCCCACCTTGTCCCTTATTCATTCCAGCTGGCTGTGAGACCCTAGTCAAATGGAGAGTGGAGGGATATAAGTATCTTCCAGGACAGATGGGGTTATCCTTAGGTGTGAGGCTTCCCTAGCTCCTCATCAGACCCACCAAGGGTGTCCGAAGGAGCTCGTTCTTTCTAGTGCATGTGCCAGGGGGACCACACCCCCAGCAGTGATGGCCAGCCCCCCAGCACTGTGATTCCTTGGTAAATATTTCCTGAGAAGAGGGTGATTATTTTAGTCATATGGTCACCTATTCATTTTAACTTCATTAATAAAATAAATTGTTTCTTTTCACTATAAAATGCAGGTAACTGACTCAGTTATTTATTCAATAACTGAGTTATTGAATAAACTCAGGGAAGTTGTAGAGAGCTCTGCTTGTACATCAATAAATAGGCTATCAAGAAACCCGGTTCTTACCATAAAGACAGATAAAATGCAAATAAGCTCAAGGGCAAATAAATCGTATCTCCTAAGTCACTTTTATCAAATGCATTGCAAGATAGTGGTTGCTACTGTATCTGAACAAAACTCAACTGTTTATTTTCTTATGTATATTTTTATTGGAGTTCGATTTGCCAACATACAGTATAACACCCAGTGCTCACCCCGTCAAGTGCCCCCTTCAGTACCCGTCACCCAGTCACCCCATCCTCCCGCCCCCCTCCCTTTCCATTACCCCTTGTTTGTTCCCCAGAGTTAGGAATCTCTCATATTTTGTCTCTCTCTCTGATTTTTCCCACTCATTTTCTCTCCTTTCCCCTATAACCCCTTTCACTATTTTTTATGTTCCCTGTATGAGTGAAACCATATGATGATTGTCCTTCTCCGATTGACTTACTTCACTAAGCATAATAGCCTCCAGTTCTATCCACGTCAAAGCAAATAAAACTCAACTGTTTACTGGCTAACTACATTCAGGGGGCCTAAAGGATCCATATTCCCTCCTCTTTGTTAAGGGCCTAGGCAATTTTTTCTGGTGTATTGATTCTATCAGGCAGTTATCGGGAATGATGTACACAGTGGGCTCTTCTCCACTCTTGAGATGCTCATAGGTGAAGGTTTCTAACACAGCAGTAATGATGACCTCCCTGTAACTGGAATGAGTGGAAGTCACAGAAGCGGGATTGGGGAATAATGGGAGCAGCATGTTGTCTGGTAAATCTAGGGAAACACACTGGGGCAACCTACTGCATTTGGGGGCCCAGAGTTGAGCTTGATAGCAGGAGAATGACAAATTTGTGAATTTTAGAAAAGAGGTAGAAGTGGCAATAAGCTAGAAATGCGAACAATATTTCTTTTTAATTTGGATTTTTCCTTTTTCTTAAAAAAAGAATACTCCCTTAAAAGTTAATATCTGAGTCATGACAAATAAATGTATGATTCTGATTAGATCGTGGGCTGGAAAAGACATTATTGTGACAATTGGTAAAATCAGAATATGGACTAGAGATGAGGTAGTAGTATTGCATCAATGAAAACATTCCTGAATTTTGTAACTATGGTTGTGTGGGAGCTTTTGTCTTTGACTTGTTCACTTTGAAGTGCTTAAGAGTAAAAGGGCATGATGTATGGAGTTCCCTCTAAAATGGTTAAAAAAATTACATGATAAAATTAAGAACAATAAAGCAAATGTGGCAAAACACTAGTAATTGCTAAGCCTGCATAAAGGGTGTACCAGAGTTTTCACTACTATTCATGCAAATATTCTGTAAGTTTAAAATTACTTCCCAATGAGAAAATTTTTGTGTGCTGTTGGTTGCATTGGTTAAGACTTAATTCAGCTGTGACAGAAAACTCACAACAGCTTGATCAAGAGGGAAATTTATTTCTCTCTCAGGTAGAAAGAATCCAGAGGAGAATAGTCCAGTTCATAAAGTTGTCAGAGTCTAGGCTCCATTGCTTTTGTTATTTGTGTACCCTGGTAACTGGCTTCCAACTCATGGTCAAAGAGGGCTGCTGGGGTACCAGCCATTTCCCACATTCCAGCCAGCGGGAAGGGGAAAGGTTTGAAGAAAAGTGGGAAGGGGAACCAAAAGGCTGTGTCACCTGTGACACCTTCCACAAGGTTTCCTGGAAGATGTCGCTAGTTTTTCCCTGTGCATCTCATTGGTCAAAACATAGTCTTATGGCCACAGTTAGCTGGAAGGGAACCTAAGAAATGAAGCCTTTGTTCTAGTGTTCCTGGGCCCACATACAGATCAAGGGTTCCAGCGGATGGAAGAAAGGGAGGATCATAGTGGACAATTAACAGTCGCTACCAAATGAAGTCCCCGCTAAGACAGCTTCTACCCAGGCAGCCTCCGTAATCTTGTGACCCAAGAGCCCTGCTGGACTTTGGGCTGGTCCTACCGTGTGAATGCAATCCATTAGTGCAGCAGGCGATGTTTGTAGGCTGTAGTTTGTGCAGCTCACTACCGTTTCAAATAGCCAGACTCTGGATTTGTGGAAGATTTGCTAACAACCAACTGATGGACTCGTTAAAGATTAATTCCTCAGACGGCTTTGGTCTAAGAGAACAAACTTAAAAAAAAAAAAGCTGAAGAGGATATTGTGAGTCAGAATTAAGGCTGTAGTGCCTTTTGGCTGCTTCCCATGCTTACAGGGAAATAGGAGTAATATTTATTTTGCAGTTGATAGAGGATGAAGAGGCCTATTTTGTGGGAAAGTTTGCTATGCTAACAAGCAGTTTTTCTAGTTCCTGAGACGTTGGCTTTGAGGCAAGGGGTAATACAAAATGATTCTTGATCAAACAACTTGAGAGTCATGGAGACTATAATCTTCTCTTAGATACTCATAGTGCATGTTAATACATTAAGGGCTCTGAGAAGGTCCACAGCAAGGAAGTCTGTTTCATTCGGAATCATCCAGTCTTAACTACAATTTTGTATTTTCCCTGGTTTCGCTTATTTGCTTCTCTCCTGGGGAGACCACCTTGGGAAATGCTGTGTCAAGGCATCTTTTGAGTCATGAAGCCCACACTGATCTGCCTTTAGCTTTATTCTGAAACACTCATGCTGGACTCTGCTCATTCATATTTCACAGAAAAAGGGACTTATATTACCATTTAAGCATAATGACAAGGGTTTTTTTCTTTCAGATGGTTGAAATTGGAAGCAAATGGAAGCCCCAGTCCTGTGGCAGTAGATGGATCGGCACCTAAGAGCTTTTTAAGGGATCTTTAGAAAGTCAACACCTGCTTAATGCAGTATCACATAAGACTAGACTGAGTCACTGGGCACATGAGCCTCAGTGCATCAAGCACCCCGTGGTGCTCCCAGCAGGGACTTGAGTGCAGACAGGCAGCTGCCCTGTATTTGGGATGCTGGTTAGGAGGAGGACAATCTTTAACTATAATAGACTTTTGTTGCCAGATCTCTGTGGTTAAGTGGACAATCACCACAGCCCTGGAATTCTCTTCCAAACCAGGCCAAATTCTCAGAACACAAAATTGAATTTTATTTAAGCTGGTGAGATGAGGACAGATATTTTCACTTGGCATTTGAAACCTGCAGTGAACAAAATGAGCTTGCTTTGTCTTCAGAGGGCTAACTAGTAAACATAATTTTGCCTCTGTGAAGCTAACTAAACAAGAGGAATACTTTGCCCTCAACAAATTAACAGTTCCATTAGCTCAGTGCATTTTTTGGTACATTTTAAATAAATTTCCAAATTGTAACATAAGGTTTTTCTTTTGTGAAGTTCATGGCACATTTCACATGCCATCTCATTAATTTTTACCATACCCCTAGGAGGTGGGAATTATTATTCTTACCAGGACAATAGAGGCTCTAGACAGCCTTGCGTCATGCAGCTAATTGGAAGATGGCCAGAAGCAGAGGCAAGAGCTCCTTGGTCCCAAGTCTTAGCTGTCAGAGCACATGGCCTTTGAAAGTCAAGTTTTCAATGTTGCAATCTTGCCTGGAGAAAAAAAAAATCATCCCTTGGGGAAAATGCTAACTAACCCCTGTTGCTTGTTCCCTTAGGCATCCATTCATTCATTCTACAAATACAAATATCAAGTGCCCCCTTGTATGAGGCATTGTTGTGCTAGAGATGCCCTTGCCCTCAAAAAGATATGCCTATATACTTGCCTCACATAGAGCCCTCTGGGAAGGACTAAGGAAGAGGATCTCAGGAGGATGAGCATGTGTAATTGTAATAATGATGATAAAGAACTAACTCTTACATAATGAACCTTGCACTCTTCTAAGTACTAACATACCGGCTGGCTCAGTTGGTAGAGTATACAACTCTTGATCTTGAGGTTGTGAGTTCAAGCCCCATGTTGTATGTAGAGATTACTAAAACAATAAATAAGCTTTAAAAAAAAAAGTACTAACTTATGTATGCTCATAACAACTCTTTGAAGTGACTAGCATTACTAATCCATATTACAGATGAAGGAATTGAGGCCTGTGGCAGTTCAGTTGCCCAGTTCGCACAGAATAGGTGGGATGCCAGCCAGGCAGCTAGACTAACCCTTAGGCATAATGCCTCTCTAGAAAACCTCTTAAAGACAGGAGAAGGAAGAGAGGTGGTTCTGGGGGTTCCTATGGGCTCTGGTCACAGGTGTCAGGCTAGGGGAGTGGCTCTAGCACACAAGTTCCAACTGTGTGATGGCCAGATTCTGAGTTAGGCTGGGACAGCCATTTGAGCAGAACAAGAGCTCACTGACTCCCCTGCCTCCAGTGGACACATTAGGAAAACTTATCCCCAGACTGTAAGAGGCTCATGGCCCCACACCCTGCCACCTCCCATTCTGAAGACAGCTGTGGCTTTCAACCTTCCATCATCCGCCAAGTACAAGGGGTATGAAGTTAGGGACAGGATGCAGAAGGTGGGGGAGTGGCAGCGATGAGTCCCTGGCACACTTCTCATTTGGACTCAGTCCCAGCAACCCCACATACCAGGGCTGGAGGTGGCGGACGCAGTGTGTGCTGCTTTCTTGAGGCTGTGGGATGCCCATTGGACTCCTGCTCCTTTCATAGCCCAGCTCCTGTCTTCCCTTGTCTCCCCAGGTGACACTGGGCCCCCTGTGCCAGGGAGGATGCTGCACAGAAGTCAGAGGATGTGGGTTTCCACTCTCCAGAAAGTTGTTCTGGCATCTACTTCCTACCTTGAGGTCCTGGCAATGGAGAACCTTGCTTTTAGAAATGGACGTACTCTGGAAAATGGTGTCACCGAATCCCAGTTAACAGCTTTGCATCATCCTCACCTCTGACATTTTCTGCATCCTTGAAGGGAAAGCAAGGAAAGGGCTGAGTGGGGCTCCCTACCCACCTTGGTCCATTGAGGGCTCACAGCAGCCCATTTTACAGGTGGGGAAACTGAGGCCCTCAGGGAGAAACTGAGTTGCAGAAGGGGAAGAAGCTGTCCTTTGGTTCAGAACTGGAAGTGAAGCCAGACGGGGGAGAGCGCTAAGAAGGAGTGCCTCTTGAGGCCGCACCAGATGCCATTGGGTCTGCAGACTCCAGGTGGTTTGGGGGATCATAAAACCAGGAAAGGAGATGTGCTGTCTCGGCTGGGCGAAGCCCTGGGGCCTGAGTACATGGGTTCAGGCCCTAGTCTGGCGCTTGTCTGCTGTATGACCTCGGGTGGTATGTGTCTGAGACTTGGTTTTTTCATCTATACACAGTGTGTACCCCAGAGGACCGTTATTAGGACTGAAAGAGCTGGAACATGAAAATAAAAGCAGCGAACACAGTGCCCGCTGTGCCCCAGGTGCCCGCTCAGGGTTAGTGTTATGGAACTGAGTTCATTCTCAGTCCTTGGGGCGTGCACACTATGATATGGTACATGTTATGATTTTGTGGATTTCTCCCCAAACCCATAAGATGATTCAGAATAATTTAATCCTTTGTTAAATGATAAAAATTGCAATTGTCCTCCAGCCCCACTGGCTTCTTTTTGTTCCTCATTCTCAAGAAGTGATGCCCTACATCAAGGCTGTTCCTTCCCTCTGCTTCCCTCCCACCTCCTCTAGATGCCTTTCCTGTGGCCTGGTCCCTTCCATCAGATCACCCTGGTTATTCCTTTGGAGTTGTTGTCGCCCATGATCTTATTTATTATCTGATTTCCCCCAGGGAGCTTGTTCACTGCTGTATCTCTACCACTCAGCATAGTAGCTGGAACATAAGAAAGATGTGATGAAAGAAAGAAAGAGAGAGAAAGAGAGAGAGTAAATGATAAGGTTGGCTCTCTTAGTGTCTGGCCCCAAAGCCCCAACCTCACCGCCTGATGCCGTCACAGATTACACTTGCTCCAGAACCTTTCCTGCCCTTGCTGGCGCAGAGCCACCTTGCTCTCCCCTGACGCACAGCCTTTGTGGTCTGTGCCGCCACTGGGTGATGTTGCGTAGGCTGCCCTTCAGCCCTCCCGCTTGCATTTATGGTTTAACAATTGCATTATTTCACATTCCTGTGACAAGGCCCCACGGCCCCAGCCAGATGAAAAACGTTCCTGGAAGGTGTGTGTTGGATAAAGTAGAAAAAAAGAGACATCTGCTGAGGGTGTGTACGAGGGCTGGCGGAGGGCCGTAGCAAAGGTTGGAGCAGTGTCTGAGGCCCCACCTCTGCACGTAGGTTCTGTGAGTGACACCCAGGGGGTGGGACAGGATTGTCCAGAAGGGTACAGGGGAATGCAGAAGGAGGCTGTGGGATCAGGCTCAGATCCAAGTTTATGACAGTGTTAGCAAACTCACTCAAAAGAGAGGCCCTGGATGAGAAAGAGCCAAAGGTACCCAATGAAGAAATAAAAGAAGCTCAGAGATTAGTGATAGCAAAAACATGCCAAGCAAAGAGTAGGATCCCTTGCAGGTGCATATCGGATGATCATGAGGAACTTTCAGATCTGTGTTCTAGTTCCAACTCCGCCACTTAGATTAGTCTTATCTTGGGCATGTTTCTTGACTTTTCTGAGCTTCACCTTCCTCATGCGTAAAATGGGGATAACAGTTGCCAACCTCGTAGAGGTTAATTGGCAGAGTCAGGGTAAAGCACAGTACTACTCAATAATGTAATGTCTGTGACAAAGGACAGCCAAGGTGAATGGTGATGAATTTCCTGAACCTAATGAGTGAACCACGGGCCTTTTATCTTGGCCAGGGATTCTAGTTCATGGGGCAGAGAGAGTGTAATTTAATCTGCTTGGGCTGCCATAACAAAATACCATAGCCTGAGTGGTTTAAACCACAGAAATGTATTTTCTCACACCTCTTGAGGCTGGAAGTCTGAGATCAGGGTCCCAGCATGGTCCTGTTGGATCAGAGCCCCACCTTTATGACCTCATTTAGCCTCATTTACTTCCTTAGAGGTCCCATCTCCAAATATAGTCACACTGATATTAGAGTTTCAACTTATGAGTGGGGGGAGGCACAAATATCCAGTCCATAATGGGAGGATAAGGAATCGCGTGAGTGACAAGAAGTCCTCTGGGCACTTTGAGAAAAACTTGTTCTCCCCAGCTGTGGCCAACTAAGATGGGCTTTGGATGGCAGGAGTAAGGATGAATGAGTTCAGCCTTGCTCACCTGTGATTGGCCTGAGGTGACATTCCAGTGGCCCTTTGGGAATCAGGACACTACCATCCATATGCTGCTTTTTCCCTGTCATCAGGAAGTGGAGTGGGGTCTCTCAGGAGAAACCTCAGCACAGAATTGGCTGCCATCCTTCATGCCTGGTGACACATTGCCACGTGCACTAGTCATTTTTTCCATGGTAGGGAATGCCATTCCTTCTTTTGGGAGTGCAGTAGTAGTGTCCTATTCCATTCAAATACCATTTCTAGGACAAATTCCCTAGCCAGATATTCTTTTTCTTTTTTAATTAATTACTTTTTCTCCAGTCTTTAAAAAAATTTTTAAAAAAATCTTATTCATTTATTCATGAGACACAGAAAAAGAGACAGAGACATAGGCAGAGGGAGGAGAAGCAGGCTCCATGCAAGGAGCCCAATGTGGGACTCAATCCCGGGAATCCAGGATCACACCCTGAGCCAAAGGCAGACACTCAACCGCTGAGCCACCCAGGCATCCCAATTTTTCCCCAGTCTTTTTGAGAAATAATTGACATGTATCATCATATAGGTTGAAGTTATACAACGTGATGATTTGATTTACATACATTGTGCAATGATACCACGATAAGTTCAGCTAATATCTACCTTCTTATATAAATACAATAAAAAGAAAAAATGAAGGGAAAAAAATTTTCCTTGTGATGAGAACTCTTAGGATCTAATTCTCTTAACTTTCTGACGTAGCATGCAACTCTGCTAGTTGTCGTCATCATGATATACATGACTTTCCTAGTACTTACTTACCTTAGAACTGGAAGTTTGTACCTTCCGACCACTCTCTTCCAATTCTTCCTCCCCCTACCCACTCACCTCCACCCCACCCCCACTTCTGGTAACCACAAATACGATTCCTTTTTCTATGCATTTGGTTGGTTCTTAGATTCCATATGTAAGTGAGATCATACAGCATTTGTCTTTCTCTTTTTGATCTATATGTATGTACCACAACTTCTTTAGCCATTTATCCATCGATAAACACTTACGTTGTTGCCATGCCTTGGCTACTGTAAACAATGCTGCTGTGAACATGGGGTGCAGATATCTTTCCGAACTCATGTTTTTCTTTTTAAAATTTTTTTTTAATTTATTTATGATAGTCACAGAGAGAGAGAGAGAGAGAGAGGCAGAGACACAGGCAGAGGGAGAAGCAGGCTCCATGCACCGGGAGCCCGACGTGGGACTCGACCCCGGGTCTCCAGGATCGTGCCCTGGGCCAAAGGCAGGCACCAAACCGCTGTGCCACCCAGGGATCCCTCATGTTTTTCTTAATCCTTGGATATATTCCTAGAAGGAGAATTGCTGGGTCAAATGGCAGTTCTATTTATGAGGACCCTTCATACTGTTTTCCATAGTGGCTATACCCTACTCAGGCATTATTTATTTATTTATTTATTTATTTATTTATTTATTTATCTGCCAGGCATTCTTAAAAATTTTTTTAAATTAATTTTTCATTTAAATTCAGTTTACCAACATATGGTATAATACCCAGTGCTCATCCCATTATGTGCCCTCCTTAGTGCCCTTCACCCAGTTACCCCATCCCCCTACTCAGCTCCCCCTTCTTCAACCCTTTTTTCCCAAAGTTGGGAGTCTCTCATGGCTTGTCTTCCTCTCTAGTTTTTCCCCACTCAGTTTCCCTCCTTTCCCTTATGGTCCCTTTCACTATTTCTTATATTCCACATATGAGTGAAACGATATGATAGCTGTCTTTCTCCAATTGACTTATTTCACTCAGAATAATACCCTCCAGTTCCATCCACATCAATGTGAATGGTAGGTATTCATGCTTTTTGATATCATGCTGAGTAATAGTCCATTTATCTGTATATATCTTCTTTAGTCATTCTTTCTTTTTTAAAAAAAAAATTATTTATTTATTCACAAGAGACACAGAGAGAGAGAGAGGCAGAGACACAGGCAGAGAGAGAAGCAGGCTCCCCACAAGGAGTTGGATGTGGGACTCAATCCCGGACCCTGGGATCACGCCCTGAGCCAAAGGCAAACACTCAATTGCTAAGTCACCCAGGCATCCCCATCTTTATCCATTCATCTGTCAGAGGATATCTTGGCTCCTTCCACAGTTTGGCTATCGTGGACATTGCTGCTATGAACACTGAGGTGCCGGTGTCCCATCGTTTCACTACATCTGTATCTTTGGGTAAATACCCAGTAGTACAACTGCTGCATCGTAGGGTAGCTCTAGTTTTAACTTCTTGAGGAACCTCTACACTGTTTCCCAGTGTGGCTGCACCAGTTTGCATTCCCACCAACAGTGTAAGAGGGTTCCCCTTTCTCCACCTCCTTCCTTGCCAACATTTGTTGTTTCCTGACTTGTTAATGTTAGCCATTCTGGCAGGTGTGAGGTGGTATCTCATTGTGGTTTTGACTTGTATCTCCCTAATTTTGCCAGGCATTTTTGACGTCCCCTCAGTAGCATTGTCCCACAGTGATTTGCCCTTTTATGTCCGTTTTTGATACCTACATTCTTCCTATGTATTTATCGAAGGGATTACAAAACAAATGAGCAAATGGGTGAATGAATGGGTGTCTTATTGAAATGTAGTTGGCATATAACATCATATTGTTTTCAGGAGTACAATATAGTGATTTGGTATTTGTATACACTGTGAAATGATCACCACAGTACGTCGATTTACTATCTTGACTCTCTTTCATTTTGACTGTAGTTACCTGAGAGCAGAGTTTAGTTCTTTCTACAAAAAAAAGTCCTGGCCAAAAGAGCACCCACAGGGCTAGTTCCTTACATGACAGGCTCCTCATCCCAAACAGCTATTCAATGCTCAGGATATCAGTTTGGAAATTTCAGGAATATTTTTGCTTTCACTGCATTCGTCTTTTTATTCCAAGTTTACTCAGTGCCAACTTCACTTACATAAAGCAAAGAGGAACGTCAGTCTTAGAGGTTTTAACCTTCTCAGCTCGGTAGTACTCAGCCTTCTCAGGGTAACTCCGTGGATCTGGAACCATAGAGGGACCTGGTGGTCAGCCATTTGCTGGGGCATGGGGTGTGTTCCCTTCACATTTGCTCTGATGTGTACACATGTAAACATCTGAGCAGCTGTGCCTTTGTGTTTGAAAAAGACCCAGCCTCACTGAAGAGTGGTTTAGCCAATCACATTTATTATGCTTCTGCTTTGTCCTTGGCACCACATGCAGTGCGGACGATCTAAGATGAATTATGCCAATCAGGGAGGATATGCCTCCACTCTCAAGGAGCTCAGAGAGGGAGACAGGATATAGACACAGGAAATTACATAAGGAGAACTGCAGAAGCAGAAAAAGATTTCATGATTCCTGTGGGCCTGTTCACCATGACCAGGGCTAATCTCTCACTAAGGAGGCGTTTGATAAGGAAGATTGGGTTCAATTAGCAGCTGAGTGGGGGAAGCAAACCAAGCAAGATGCACGTGTACTACACACTGCCACTGTTATTCAAATTGACCATCTCCTAGCTCATTGTGGTAGGGAGCTGAGGAAACTGGTAGACAAATGGTTCTCAAGCAGGAGACTTTGTCCCTGTGGGACATTTGGCAATGTCTGGAGACATTTTTGGCTGTCACAATGAAGGAGGGTGAAGAGGTACTTCTGGCATCTAGCGGGTAGAGGTCAGGGATGCTGATAAACATCCTATGGTGTATAGGACAACCCCTCACAACAAAGAATTATCCAGCCCAAAATGTTAATGGTACTGAGCTTGAGAAACCCAGTGAGAGCCTGAGGGAAAGTCTGGAGTCTGGTCTGAGTGGTGGGAACTGGGTCACTTTGCTTCCTTGGATCATGGTTTACTTATCTATGACGTAAGAAGCTCTTAGGTTACATTGGGCTCTAACAATCCTTTGATTCAGTGAAGCTGACAAACTGGAGATTGAAGATGAGATGTGAATATCCTCAGAATTTTTTAAAGCAGAAGAAATATGGAGAGTTTTAAGAGATTTTCTAGGAAATAGTATTTAAGCCTCAGATGAATTTTGAAAAATTGGAACCAGTTTATCCTCATAAAATCTGTGAAAGAAACTGGAAGAGCCTTGTTCTCATGCTTTGTCGCTAAGGAAGGAATTCTTGTTGGGGCTCAAGGGACAGCACAGAGCAGAATCTTCTAGAATTACACAGAAACTAAGATGCCAGCCAGGCACATCTGAGGGCTGCTTTTCAAGTATTGTCTCAGCTGCCAAGTTCCTGAAAGGGGAAGCACAGCTCTCCCTAGTCTGGGCCATCTTCTACGTCCTCTCACTGAATTAGAGCCTCACCCTGTCTGCCACATGTCTTCTTCATATCAAAAGATACCTATTCTTCTAGACCTTAAGAATTGACAAGAAGTGAAAGAATGAGAAAACCACCTTTGCCTACTCAGGGAAGCTGGCCTAAAGATAGCTCGAATTGGGCAGCCCCGGTGACGCAGTGGTTTGGTGCTGCCTGCAGCCCGGGGTGTGATCCTGGAGATCTGGGATCGAGTCCCACGTCTGGCTCCCTGTGTGGAGCCTGCTTCTCCCTCTGCCTGTGTCTCTGCCTCTCTCTCTCTCTCTCTCTCTCTGTCTCAATAAATAAATAAAATATTAAAAAAAAGATAGCTCGAATTGTTAGAGTTGTCCATAGATTGGTCATATTACATTTATTGGTACTTTCCAGAAAAAGCAATAGATTCCAATAACATTTCCTTGCTACAAAATAGTAAAGGTTTTTTTTTTTTGTACTGTTAAAACTTTTTTCCAGTATTGAAAATCTCAATCATGCTTGTAAAACATGCTGTTTATAAAGAAAAAATTCTATATGAAGATAACTCTAATTAAAGACCTATTACTGGAAATACAAATCAAAATCACAAGGAGACACCACCTCCCACCAGTCAGAATGGCTAAAAACAGTTCAAGAAACAACAAATGTTGGTGAAGGTGTGGAGAAAGGGGAACTATTGGTGGGAATGCAAACTGGTTCAGCCACTCTGGAAAACAATACAGAGATTCTCCAAAAAGTTAAAAATATAGCAATTGTACTACTAGATATTTATCTAGAGACAAAAATAATGATTCAAAGGGACACATGCACAATATTTATGCAGCAGTGTCCACAATAGCCAAACTGTGGAAGGAGCCACGATGTCCTTTGATAGATGAATGGGTAAAGAAGATGTAAAGTCTAACTTACATACAATGGAATATTACTCAGCCATCAAAAATGAAATCTTGCCATTTGCAACAAAGTGGATGGAACTGGAGGTTATTATGCTAAGTGAAATAGGTCAATCGGAGAAAGACAAATACCATATGATTTCACTGGTATGTGGACTTTAAGAAACAAAACAGATGAGCATAGGGGGAAAGAAGGAAAAAAATAAGATAAAAACAAGGAAAAAGAAAATAAGATAAAAACAGAGGGAGACAAACCACAAGAGACTCCTAACTATAGGAAATAAACTAAGGGTTGCTGGAGGAGAGAGGGGTGGGAGGATAAAGTAATTGGGTGATGCACATTAAGGAGAACATGTGATGCAATGAGCACCAGGGATCCCTGGGTGGCGCAGCGGTTTGGCGCCTGCCTTTGGCCCAGGGCGCGATCCGGGAGACCTTGGATCGAATCCCACGTCAGGCTCCCGGTGCATGGAGCCTGCTTCTCCCTCTGCCTGTGTCTCTGCCTCTCTCTCTCTCTCTCTGTAACTATCATAAAATAAAATAAAAAAAAAATTAAAAAAAAATGAGCACTGGGTGTTATATGCAACTAATGAATCACTAAACTCCACCCTGAAACTAATGATTACTATATGTTAACTAAATTGAATTTTAAAAATTTTACCACGTCATAACACGACAAATTTGAATTCCAGAATCTTTGAGCAACATTTTTATGAAAGTTTCAGAATTTATTTGTGTGGAGGAATGATTGGACCTTGACAAAGGGAGAGTGAGTCTGTGTGAGGTACATTCTTGCATGATAAGGCACAGGCACTCACTGTCAGCTGGAGAAATGTCAGCCATGTCTTGGGAATTTCAACTGGGGTTCACAACAGAGCAATCTCCAAGATCATAAAAGCTTTCCAGAAGACCAAGTGTCAGGTTCAGACATCTGCCAAGTCTCAAGTGTACAAATGTCCTATTATATCTGTACCCAAAGATAGTGACCATCTTTCTGTAATTCTCCCTCCTTTGCCCAAATCTGGAAGGTCAGAAACAAAAACTAAAGGAGGAAGAAGTAGAATCTGGAAGAAAGAATAAAATCTTTTTTTTTAAGATTTTATTTATTCATTCATGAGAGACAGAGAGAGAGAGAAAGAGAGAGAGAGAAAGGCAACAACACAGGCAGAGGGAGAAGCAGGCTCCATACAGGGAGCCCGAAGTGGGACTTGATCCCGGGTCTCTAGGGTCACACCTTGGGCTGAAGGCAGTGCTAAACCACTAAGCCATGGGGGCTGCCCTGGAAGAAAGAATAAAATCCAACCTTCCCTCCTAGAGCCACTTTACATTTCCAGGGTGAAAGCATAAAAGAATTTGGGGAAGGAGAAGCTCTAAATAAAATAAGAGATTGGAGTTGTTATTACACTGGAAGGGATATTTTTAAAATTACTTTTTTTAAGAAGTCTAACTTACATACAATAAACCATCCATTTTAGGTGGACAGTTCAATGAGTTTTGGCAAATGTGTGCCTGCATAACCACCATACAGCATTTCCACCATCTTCAAAAGTTCCTTGGGCTCCATCCTCCTCCAGCCTTAGGGACACTGATCTAACTTCTGCCTCTGTAGATTAACTTTATTTTTTTTTAATATTTTATTTATTTATTCATGAGAGACACAGAGAGAGAGGCAGGCAGAGACAGGCAGAGGGAGAAGCAGGCTCCATGCAGGGAACCTGATGTGGGACTCAATCCCGGGACCATGGGATCGCGCCCTGAGCTGAAGGCAGATGCTCAACTGCTGAGCCACCCAGGCATCCCGATTAACTTTAATTTTATAGAAGAATGAAAAATATAGAATTTCATATAAATGGAATCATACAGCATGCGCTCTGGTATCTGACTTCTTACACTCAGTGCAAAATTTCTGAGATCTATTCATGTTGTGTGTATCAGCAGTTAGTTCCTTTCTATTCCTGAATAGTGTTCTATTGAATGGATATATATTTTTTAAAACAATTTTATTTATTTACTTGAGAGAGAGATCGAGAGAGCACAAGCAGGAGGAGAGGCAGAGGCCGAGGGAGAAAGAGAAGCAGACTTCCATTGAGCAGGGAGCCTGATGTGGGGTTCAATCCCAGGACCCTGGGATTATTACCTGAGCCAAAGGCAGACACTTAATTGACTGAACCACCCAGGTGCTCCTGAATGGGTATATTATGGTTTATTTTCCATCCACCTATTGATGGACATTTGGGCTTCTTTTCTGGATTAATAAGCTATGAGTGTTCCTTTATAAGTCTCCATGAAGACATGTTTTCATTTCTTCTGGGTAATTACCTATAAGTAGAAATTGTTGGGCTATATGGTACATGGGTGTTTACTTTTATAATAAATTGCCAAACGTTCATCCTTAGAGGTTATTCTCTTTCATGATATTGCCACAAACAATGTATGGGAATCACAGTTGTTCCACATCTTCCACAACTTTAGGTCATATCAAGCTTTTAAATTTTAGCTATTCTAGTCATTGTGTGGTGGTATTTCATTGCAGTTTAAATTTTCATTTTCCAGGGATCCCTGGGTGGCTCAGCGGTTTGGCGCCTGCCTTTGGCCCAGGGCGCGATCCTGGAGACCCGGGATCGAATCGCACGTCGGGCTCCCGGTGCATGGAGCCTGCTTCTCCCTCTGCCAGTGTCTCTGCCTCTCTCTCTCTCTCTGTGTGACTATCATAAAAAAAAAAAAATCAAACAAACAAAAAAATAAATTTTCATTTTCCAGATAACTAATGATGTTGAGCATCTTATTATGTGCTTATTGGCCACTTGCATATTTTCTTTTGTTAATGTCTCTTCAATATTTTATCCCATTTTTAAACATTGATTTACTAGTTTTCTAATTTCTATTGTGCTGCAGCTCAGTAATTAGAGTCTTCATATAGTCTGGGCACATAAGTTCTTTGTCAGATACAAGCTGCTAATATTTTCTTCCAGTCTGTGACTTGCCTTTTTGTTTTCTTAGTATTGCCTTTGGAAGAACAGATTTTTAAAATTTGGTAAAGTTCTATCAATTTTTTTCCTTTTATTGTTTATGGTTTTTTTTCAAGAGACATTCAAATTACTGAAATGAGATTGTTTCTGGTATTGAAAGTGCTCAGAGGCTTTTGATTACCTAAGAGTAACTGAAAAAGTTCCTGGGGATCTGTCTGAGATTCCACCCAAAGACAGAGAAAGAAAAGCTGCACCCCCGCCCTGCCTCCAAGGGCCATTCCAGAAAAGGATTGAAAAATGTTAGTTCACCTTCCTATTTTCTGTAGTTCTTTTTTTTTTTTTTAAACAACCGATTTGCTTCATGGTGATATAGTTTTAGGGAAAAGTCCAACTGACAAGAAGGTTAAAAATTACAGGTGGGGGATTTTTCCTTCATATTCTTCTTCCTTTCAATAAGTTCAGAGTCTGGGAGTCAAACAACCTACACTGGTTGACAAGCCTTCCTATAAGGAAGCTCTGGGTTTTGTTTTGTGTGTGTGTGTGTGTGTGTGTGTGTGTGTGTGTGTGTGTATGTGTGTTTTACAAACATCTGTAAAGTCGTCATCCTGCAAGTTAGGCCTATTTTCTTCTAGTTTGTTCTCAGAGGAAAGGAACATATGAGCATCTCTTCTTCAAATTAAATAATTACATGCTCAGTTCCTAAAATATCTTGTCTGGATTTATTTTCTGATTCTTCTATTGTCTTGGTTGCTCTCTGTGAGGTCTCAGCATTCTCCCAATCCCCTTTTGGAGGCTACACCCTGATCTGAGTGGCCAGTGTCCTAGTGAAGCCTCAGGGGCAACAAGGGTAATCCCTAGTGTCCACTCCTCCCCAAGTATCCCAGCATCGTGGTGACTGTCTAGACACAGAATGACAAAGGTCAACCCATTTTATTTGGATTCCACCATAACCACCATTGTATCTGTATGCTAAAATGTGTTGAGGCTCTAAATTCACAGCCAAAGTATCCATCTCTGAACATTTTGGGGGAAAAACATACTTCAAGATCAAGAGATTCTAACTCAAAGTAGAATGAGTGAAATTAATGAAAATTCAACATAGTATGTCCATCTACAGTCAGCTAATCTACAACAGCTACTGAACAGCCAGGCGACAGGGACCTTTGGGCCTTTGCACTTGTTTCTAACACAAAGGATGTTCTTTCTCCAGATGGGCCTGTGGCATGTTCCCTGAGACCATTTGGGTCTGCTCTCAGAGGGTGCCTTGTCAGCGAGGGCTTTCCTGATCACCCTGACTGCAACTCTCTAATTCAGCTCAGCCTACTCAGACCCACTCCTGGAAATTCCCAATCCTGCTTTTAGGCTACTCTGTATGTCCCCAGGGCACTGAACAGACATGGTCTATACTTCTAGGTATCAATTTCCATACCATTTGTCTTCCCTAGTAGAATATAATTTGTGTATGTTATGTTCACTGCTTTATTCCTTCATTTTGGGAAGAGTTCCTTGATCAATAATCTTTGAATAAATCTATGAACGAGAGTAGAATTTTTTTTTGCGGTGAGGAAGAGTACTTGACTGTTAATTCGTATCTATTTTATGCAACACATATTAATGCTTACTAGATCTTATTTAATCTTCATGACAGTCATATGAGGGAGGACAGTTATCCTCAATTGTGGATGAGGAAATAGAGGCACAGTGCTGAGTCACAGCTGGTGTGTGGTAGCCTGCTCCAGGGTCTGCGCTCTCAAGCACTACCATGCTGCCTCCCTTAATTAATGGAATATATTTGGCAGAAACCCAGGACTGGGTAGATTTAGGCCAGGACCAACCATACAGTTCTTTCTAGGTAAGGTGAATGGAGCACAGACAATGGAGAAGAGGCAGTGAGTCCCATCCAAGTGTAGGAGAGTAGAAGGCAGAGATAGGGAAGAGGCAAAATAAGAAGGAGATCAGAGATGTGGGGGGCCCGGGATACCTGAAGAGAGGTGCAGGCGCTGACAAGAGGCTGAAGGAACTGAGGCTTCACCTGGTGTCCCACAGAGATTCTTCACTCCAGCTTGGAATTCAGGAGCAAAGGGCCAATATTGGGCCAATAGTTTCAGCAAATGAAGGCTGGGGAAAGGAGAATGGGTATCGGGCTAAGAATATGAGAGGGCTTTGGAAATGAGGTGGGGAGACCATAAAGGAGGAGAAAAAGAAGAAAACCTAGATTCTGAAAAGTTATGATTCGTGTTCTCTTGCCTCTTCCTTAATCTTGGAATATCAAATCAATGTATTGATTAAAATTCCTTTAAGAAGTGAGTGGATAGGGGTGCCTGTGTGGCACAGCTGGCTGAATGTCTGACTCTTGGTTTTGGCTCCAGTCATGATCTAGGGGTCCTGGGATTGAGCCCCACATCAAGCTCCTCGCTCTATGCAGAGTTCTGCTTCAGATCCTCTCTCTCCCTCTGCTCACTTCCGTGTGTGCGCTTTCTCTCTCTAGAATGAATAAGTCTTTAAAAAAAAGGAGTGGACAAATTGTGGTATGTTCATGTAATGGAATGCTGCTTAGCAATAAAAAAGAATGAACTTGGGGATCCCTGGGTGGCTCAGCGGTTTAGCACCTGCCTTCAGCCCAGGGCATGATTCTGGAATCCCAGGATCAAGTCCCATGTCAGGCTCCTTGCATGGAGCCTGCTTCTCCCTCTGCCTGTGTCTCCGCCTCTCTCTCTCTCTCTGTCTCTCATGAATAATTAAATACAATCTTTTTAAAAAAATTTTAAAAAAAAGAATGAACTAGTGATACACCCCAAAACATTGGATGAATCTCAAAAAAATGTGGAATAAAAGAAGCTGCAATGGTCTGAATGTTTGTATACCAACCCCCCAAAGACATGGTCAGATCCTAATGCCCAAAGTGTTGGTACTAGGAGGTGGGGCCTTTGGGAGGTGATTAGATTACGAGAGTGGAGCCCTCATGAGTGAGGTTAATGCCCTTATAAAAGAGGCCCAAGAGCGCTCTTTTGCCCCTTCCATGTGAGGACCCAGTGGGAAGTCTACAACCTGGAAGAGAGCTCTCACGGATGCTGGCACACTGATCTTGTACTTCCAGCCTCTAGAATTGTAGGAAATACATTTCTGTTGTTTATATGCTACTCAGTCTGCGGTATTTTGCTATAACATCATGAACAGACTAAGACAGAAGCCAAACAAAAAGTATATTCTGTAGTATTGCACTTACATAAAATACTAAACAAGCAAATTAATCTATATAACAGAAAGCAGATCCATGGTTGCCTGGGGCTAGGGCTGTGGATGCAGGAAAGGGCAGGAGAGAGGGATTAGAAAGAGATGCTAGGAAGCTTTTGGAGGTTTTGGGTATATTCCTGTCTTGATTGTGGTAATGTTTCATAGGAGTATACTTATATCAAAGCTCATCGCAATATACACCAAAAAAATGAGAGTGATCAAATCTAGAAATCTGTTCTTGGGAGAGGTTTTTGCAAGGTCTTTAAGTCGAGAACTCTCATCTTTTCCTAAGATTGATAAATAATTTCTTTTTTTCCTTTTCCTTTTTTTTTTTTTTAAGTTGGGGATGAAGAATAGTAGTTAAAAATAGCTTTCTTTGCTCAGCATATCTTCCCTGTACAGAGTTGACTACACTTAACTCCTGTTTCCCTTTCCTGCATTAGGAAACCTGCCTGGCCCCAGATGTTTCTTAGGGCTTACAGTAGATTGAATTGTGGCCCCCAAAAGATAGGCCACCACCTAGAACCTCAAAACATGACCTTATTTGGAATAAGGGTCTTTGCGATATAATTAAGATGAGGGTTTTAAAATGAGATCATCCTAGATTAGGATCCACCTTAAATCCAATGATGAGTGTCCTTAGAAGACATGTAAAAGGAGAAAATACAGAGACATAGGAATGCCACGTGAAGACAGAGATTGGAATGATGCAGCGGTAAGTCAATAAATGCTAAGAATTATTAGCAGCCACCAGAAGATAGGAGAGACATGGAACAGATGCTTTCGCAAAACCTCCAGAAGGAACCAACCCTACCAAACACCTTGACTTTGCACTTCTGGCCTACAGAACTGTGAGAAAAATGTCTGTTTTATGCTTGTAGTAATATGTTATGGCAGCCCTGGCAAATTAATCCAGCACCCCTAGGTGTTTTTACTCCTTAATTAATTCTACTCTCATATCTCATTTTTGCTGCTTGCTCCTCCATCTCTGAACTAATCCTGTTAAAATTTTCCTCTCTTGGTTTTGGCCACGTCCGCATAGATGGATGTTCACTAACTGCTCTAAACTTTACTTTACTCATTTGTAGAGTGGATGTACCCACTAACGCCTAGGGTTGTTTGGGAGGATTAAGTGGGTTAATATGCATACATGCTCTTAGAACAGTGCCTGGCATGTAGTGCTGTATGTATATTATCATTAAGTTTTGCCCCCAGTTCTGAAGGGGTGGCTTAGCTTGTAGCTTCATCATAATTTTAATTAACATTTTCTTCTATTTAAATTATTGCATTACACTTGCATCCAGAAGGGCCCTTTTATGGGTTCCTGGGACCAATTGTAAACTAGGTTTTCAGCAAATCCCTTCATGGTCTTCATCAACTAATTGAAAACTTCTGTGATGTTGAAGCTTGTCATGGTTTGGCTCAATGGACTGGGTGATGAGCAAATGAGCCCAAGGCCATTGCTTGGTCCACCATATAAATAAGTTTATTGCGCTTTTCCATGGCTACAGCCTGACTTTAGGCATCATTTTTGCAAATGTGGGCTATTGGTTATATAGGGACAGAGCAAAAGACTGTAAGATATTTATAAAAATTCATTGGCATGGTTAGAAAAATAAAAGTACATTTATGTTGGTGTGTGGTTAGCAGAGTCCACTTCATAGCTCAAATTCATATGACATCTGACTTAAAGCCTTGCCTTTCTCAGAGAAGTACAAAGGAATCATATAGAATCATAAACATGGAGCATCCACATAGTTATAAATTTCCTCATCTACAAAGAATAAATGCATTTGAAGATAAAGAAAGTTGAACAGAATGGCTTTGAACTTTTCATTTCATTTCAGGTTGTGGGCTGACCTGAGTAAGTGATTTTCACTCATAATTTACAATGCATTGAGGGACAGCTAAGCAGAACAAAACCAAAAACCTTGTCAAAGCCAAGAAAGTTTTGTAGCTTTCATTCCATCTACAAAATCCTTCAATGTCATTGACAAGTAAACCTTCCGTTTCTCCTCTTTATTAAACCATGTGGATAGGCATCCCTTTCATATCCTTAAAAAAGAAAGTAAAAGATTTTTAAAATATGTAATTTAGGTCTTGAAGTTAGTAATTTCTAGAACCATCTGGGAAGCCTCAAGGGATCTGACCATTCATCCATATATTATCCAAATGGCTTCTGTTGTGATTTTACCCAGTCCCATTAACCATACTATTATATGATCTCTTAACTTGAGAATCTAGTATTATGTGTTTATCACTTCTGAAAAAATATCAGCAGCCCATTAGATAAGTTTCCTTCAGTACAGTGCTTTGTATGTTGGCAAATCAGGGGCTTGATGATGAGTTCACTGTGGGACGTTGAATTAAGTCAGTTAATTGGGGCTCCAGCTCTTTCGAAGGGATGGGTGAAGCTCTGCTTATGGGTAATTGAAACTTCAGGTTGCCAAGAGGTAGGTGACTAAGAAGTAGCTGTTGCGGATCAAGGGAAACATTTTTTTTTCCAAGGGAAACATCTTAATTGGATGATGGGCATTCTCAAAGGGCATATAGCAATTTTCTGAATTGCATAATCTAATAGTTTGAAATTTAGAATGTAGTGTGATGTCATGTCTCCAACTTTTAAAAGGACATGCATCTCCCTCTGTAATTATTTTGTGTATTATTTTTCATAACAGCTTAGACTAATGCCAAGGGATATATGATGGTCAGGGATGTGTGGAACCGCTTTGCCAGAGTTTCAGTCCTATGTAGTGGCATTTTCTTGACAAAATTCCTAGCAAAGTCTTCTATGTTTCCAAATCCTCCTTGTTGTCCTTGTTCTCAGTTCATTTCCAAGAAGTTTACCTGTGTTTAAATGAACTCAGATCAAATAAAGTCCTGCCCAGATTATAACTTGTGAATCGCTCTCTCCCTTATTGAGTCTTAACAAAATATGTGATGAAAGAAATAGTAAACTCACCAAGAATGTCAAACGCATTCTGCAGGTCATTACACTCAGTTTATAGAGAATAAGAATTTTGTCTACTGATACTATGAAGAGGTAGAGAATTTGAGATCTACTCAGCAGATTGATCTGGGATCAGTTTCTAAATTTTTGTGTATGGCATAGTAGAAAGAACCCTGGACGAGGAGCTAAGACACCTGAATCCTGGCCCTGGTTCTGCAACTATCTTGCCAGTAACTCTGGGCATATCATTTAATTTTGCAGGGTGTCATTGCATTTCCCATCTGAAAAATGAGGGTGTCTGGTTAGATTACCTAGAAAATCTCTAAAATTCCATGATTCTTTTCTTTTTTATTTTTAAAGATTTTATTTATTTATTCATGAGAGACACACAGAGAGAGAGACGCAGAGACACAGGCAGAGAGAGAAACAGGCTCCATGCAGGGAGCCTGATGTGGGACTCGATCCTGGGACTCCAGGACGACACTCTGGGCTGAAGGCAGGCACTAAACTGCTCAGCCATCTAGGGATCCCCCCATGATTCTTTTCTGAAAATGAAACTTTCTGAGTAAAAGTTTGAGGTTAGCTTTGTTTTTTCCCCTGGTTTGTGTCTTTATCCCACTAGAAAGGGAATCATGCTGCTCTTTTTTGACATCTAAAATGCTTCTTAATAAGTTTTAGTCATTCATTCATTTACGTTGGGAAACATCTTTTTCCCAACAGATTCCTTTCCTCACACTCTTCTGCTCAGGGAGCAGTGTGGTAGAAGAGAAAAGACTTGGCTTCATTGCTTACAGGTTGGGTGACTTTAGGAAATTGATTAAACTCTCTGATTCTCAGTTTCTGTAACAATAAAATGGGAATAATAATTCCTATCAGCACTCCTCCAAGTGGTTTTGAACAGGAGATGGAATCAAGCATGAGATGAGCTCTCATGCAGCATTTACCATGCATGAATTTGCTCACCCTGCTTGCCACCGTCCTTCCCCATCAGATGGTCCTGTTCTTTCTCACCTTTGATAGAGAGTACAAAGGGGTCTCCTGGCACCAAGCTGCCCCACAGTGTCTGGTGCTTAAAAGATGCTGAACATGCAAAAACATTAAATGAATGAATGGATTGAATAAGTCTTAAAAAAAAAATGCCTTAAGTAAACTTGTGGGATGCCCTTACAGGGAAGGATCCTGTTGAACCCAGAAGATACTGAGGCTTAAAAAACTGGGCCGAAGGGGAATGAAATTAACTATTTTAAAGTGAACATTCAGCTGTACATAGTATATTCACAATGTTATACAAACACTACCTCTCTTTAGTTCCAAAATAAAGCCTGCACCCATGAAGCAGTTTCTCCCTATCCACTGCTGCTCAGTCCTGGGCGATCACCAATCTGCATTTTGTCTCTATGGATTTATCTATTCTGGGTATTTCATATAAATGGAATCATATATTATGTGACCTTTTATGCCTGGCTCTTATCACTGAGCACGAAGTTCTTTTTTTTTTTTTTATTAAAGATTTTATTTATTCATGAGGGACACACAGAGAGAAGCAGAGACCTAGGCAGAGGGAGAAGCAGGCTCCATGCAGGGAGCCCAACGCAGGACTCGATCCCGGAACCCCGGGATCACCACCTGAGCTGAAGGCAGACGCTCAACCACTGAGCCACCCAGGGCCCAAGCACAAAGTTCTTGGGGTTCATCTATGTTGTAGTATGTATTGGTAGTGTGTTCCTTTCTATGGCTGAATACTATTCCATTGCATGTATGTACCACAATTTATTTATCCATTAATCTGTTGATGAACATTTAGGTTGTTTCCACCTTTTTATCATGAATAATGCTGCTCTGCATATGAGTATACAGGTAACTATTTGAGTATTTTCAATACTGCTCAGTCCTTTTTGCAATCCTATTTTCAATCCTGGTATATACAGAGGAGTGGAATTGCTGGATCATATGATAATTCTATGTTTGACCATTTTTAAAAAAAGATTTATTTATTCATGAGAGATACAGAGAGAAAGAGACACAGGTACCACAGGCAGAGGAAGGAGTAGGTTCCATGCAGGGAGCTCGACGTGGGACTCGATCCCAGGTCTCCAGGATCACACCCTGGGCTGAAGGCGACCACTAAACCGCTGAGCCACCTGGGCTGCCCTATGTTTGACCTTTTGAAGTGGTGTTTTCCACATAAGCTGAACCACCAGCAATGTATGAGAGTTCTAGTTTTGCCTCATCCTTTTTAACACTTTTTCTTTTTTTTTAAATAGCTATCCTAGTGGTTGTAAAGTGGTACCTTACTGTGTTTTGATTTGCATTTCCCTAATGACTAATGATATTGAGTATCTATTGTTTCATGGGCTTATTGGCCATTTGTATATCATTTTTAGAGAAATGCCTATTCAAGACTTCTGTCCATATTCAAAGTGGATTGTTTTTTTGTTGAGTCATAAGAGTTCTTTATATATTCTGGATATTAGACCCCTATTGGATATATGGTTTGCAAATATTTACTCCAACTCTGTAGGTTACCTTTTCACTTTCTTGATAATGTCCTTTGATGCACAAAAGGTCTTAATTTTGATGAAGTCCAATTTATCTATTTTTCCTCTTGTCATTCATGCTTTTGGTGTCCTGAAGCTTTTGTTTTGTTTTGTTTTTGAGATTTTATTTATTTATTCATGAGAGACACAGGCAGAGGGAGAAGCAGGCTCCATTCATGGAGCCCGACGTGGGACTCGATCCCGGGTCTCCAGGATCACATTCTGGGCCGAAGGCGGCACTAAACCGCTTGAGCACCCCCAACCCCACCCCATCCCCGGGCTGCCCTGAAGCTTTTTTTTTTTTTTAAATAAGAGAATCATGATGCTTTAGAGGAAAACTAGACCTTTTCTAGAAGGTCTGTTCTTTAAAGTCAAGAGCCATGGCAGTCCAGATAACAACAGCTCTTTTGGAATCATTAGAAGAGGAGAATAAGAAGCCGCTTCATACGCTATTTGGAAGGGCCACCAGAGGAGTCTTCCTTTAATAGGAGTTAAATAAAAAAAAAATTAAAAAAAAGAGTTAAATACCAGTGACAGAATCATAACATTTTAAAAACTGACATAGATTAGAAAGGACAGTACCTTTTGATTATGATTTTTATGATCAAAGTCAGAAGGGCTTCACAGAGCATTTGTGGAAAATAAGTATATGTCAACATTTTTCTGTTTCTTTGCTAGTTAATTTTGATAGTTACTCTGCTCCCCTATGTAAATAACGAGACTGCTCCAAACTGTAATGACTGTACTTTTCTCAAAGTTTGTATGACTATAATTCATGCAATGCCACAAATCAGCCAAATAACTCTTAACTTTATTTTTACTTCAGTGTATCATTTAGAAATCATATACAGAAAAAAAGCCACAGTTTATTTTCTTGTTCTTGGTTATTATCATAGGGTATTGAAAGGTTAAGCTGGCATAGTAGCTTTAAAAGCAGAATTTAGTTAAGATCAAGAGAGGAAAAAAAAGCCATGGCTATCCCGTCTTCTTCTTCCAAACATACTGAACTAACTTCTGCTTTGTGTGTATACGTATGATCAGATAAAGTGAGTATCTAAAAAATGAATGTGAACCATTTATATTTGGGGACAAAAATAAGTCTCTTTCTCTGGGTTCTGAAGACATACCAATCAAATCAAACGTTTTCTCTGTGGAGGCAGTGAATGCTTCTCATCAGACACTTTATTCTTTTTTTTTTTTTCAGACACTTTATTCAACAAAATAAGCATGTCATAAAAGCAGCTTCCTTGGACTTTGTTCTTTGATTGAAAAACTGCTATCTACCTAAGTAAATAGTACACTTATTGACCCCAGAAGAGTGAAGATGACTAGTGCAACACCAATGTTTGTGACTTTAAACATATGCATTATTATGTGTGAGGCATACAAACTTTTCCTTGAAATTGGTCTGCCGACAGTAATTAAACTTTTCAGCTTGGACTCCTTTCATGCTGCTGGGCTATAAAGATGAGAACTTGGCCCTTCCTATCTGGCTGTCTCCCTCGGGCTCTCGGTCTGGTCTCCCCGACTTCAGAATGAAACATAATATCTTAAGCTAACAGAGCCCAAAGAGGCTGATCATTGGCTCCCATTGTCCCCTGATACTGCAGCCCCGCCCCTTTGGCTTGTGCTGACAAGCTGTTTATATTTTTGTAAGGGCCACCCTTTAACTCAGCAGCCTGATGACTATAATGGGCCCAATTGTCTGTGGGCTGCAGAGAGCTGAGTCCCCACATCCGAGGAGGCTGGGGCCAGTCTCTGATGCACCAGAGCGGCCGTTATGGAACACGGGTAAGGACGATTCTGAGGACGTGGTGATGCTTTTTACGGGCTAGCTGGTTAGTCCTGGGCACCAGTTAGGAGAAACAAGTTGTGATTGAATTGCTAGCTTTTTCTCGGTTTTAAATTGTGTTGCCTGCTAGCAACGGGAGGAGACGATCGCTTCTCTGGGATGTGCTGACAAAGCTCATAGTGATCCTGGCCAACCCAGGCAAGAGATGGGCAGGGAAGCAAAAAACTAGGGGAGGCACGCAAGTGGGTTTGATGCCAAAGCAACATGGGAGAGGCAGAGCACACGGCTGCTTCAGGGATGTTGTGAGGCTCAGAGGCTGTTTTGTTTTCGGACTTAAGTGTTCACAGTCAGGAGTTTGGCTCTGCCTCTGTGGGGTTTCTGTAAGCCGCTGTTAACCGATGTAACCCTGTTTGAAGGGGTCTGGTATCTGCTGGTATTTCCAAAGGGCAAGCCATAGGAGTCTTGTATGTCATAAATAGTTCTATTCAGAAATGTGGGACCGGTTTGGAGCTGGACGGCTGTAAAGTTTTACTGCCCATAAAAGTGCTCAAAGGGTACTCTGGCCGGCTGCAGTGGGGCTCAGGAATGAAGGAAGGGCCCCAGGCGATGAGGGCATTTGTCCTTGACTAACCGAGGAGGAAGTCAGTGGAGCCAGAGGACACCATGTGATTGGGGGTGAAACCTGAAATGGGCTTGGCCTGCCCACCTGAGGTTCTTTCTGGTTTCTGCCTTGTAAGTAAGCGAGTGAGGGTGGAAGAGGGCTCGGGCACCAGTCCCCGCTGCCTGATTGCAGCGTCCCCGCTGCCCTATTTGGTGCTAAGACCCCCTTTGTGGTGCAGAGGGGCGCTGCAGGCTAGGGCGGGGGCGCGCTGTGTTTGGGGCCATAAAGGGGGGGGCGATGGCACAGCTAGAGCCCCAGGAATGAATTGCTTTGGGACTGACTGCCTCCAGCTAAACGGAAAAGCACCGCCGGCAGCTTTGATCAGAGACTTTTGTGCCCTCCTTCCTGATGCGCCACCGCTCGGTGTGAAGTCAGTGAACTCCCCGTCTGGGGTTTGGGTTCCAGGGAGGAGAACCCGAGAAAGAGAAGAGGTGGAGTTTAACTTTTACAGAAACTCAAAGTGACCCGTGAGACTTTAAGACATCTGATGCTTTATGTTTCTCGCCGCCTGTCCTAACCCCCAGAATTTGTATTTATTATCTGGATGTACCACGTTTAAAGCCAACCTATTTGGGGGCTCCTGGAGGAATTAAGTCAGATGCAGAAGTTGTTCTTAGTGAATTTGATCCAGAGCAACCTGAGTGTTTCGGCTTAGTGTACGAATATAGCAGGTGGTCTCTAAGTGAAGCTGTGGTCTCCTGCAGGGCCTGAGGTCCCGGGAGGGGGGCACAAGTGGCCACGGTCTTGTGCAGGGACAGAACTTCTGACTCTGCTGGTGCTGTGGCAGGTGGTGCGGAGGCTCAGCAGGGACAGGATGGGGTGCCCCAGCCAGCCTCCCACCTCAGGTCTCACACACCCTAACCCTGGCCTCCTTCGGATCTGTGTATCCTCCATTCCCACTGGACAAGCACCCCCAGATGGCAAGACGGCACAATGACAGAGGACAAAGAGGAGAGGGCTGGTGAGAGAGGAGATGGCGTGAATTCCAGGAGACCCCACAAGGCACAAAGACAGCGCTTGTCCAGCTTCTTCTTCTTCTTCTTCTTCTTTTTTTTTTTGTCTTTTTGTGGGGTTGGGGAAGTATGGTTTATGCTGCTTAAGTTAGAATCTTTTATCTTATTTTTAAATTTTTATATATTTATTCATGAGAGATGCACATAGAGACGCAGAGACACAGGCAGAGGGAGAAGCAGGCTCCTTGCAGAGAGCCCGACATGGGACTTGATCCCTGGTCTCCATGATCACGCCCTGAGCCAAAGGCAGATGCTCAACCAGTGAGCCACCCAGGTGTCCCAAGTTGGAATCTTTTTTTTTTTTAATTTATTTTATTTTATTTATTTATGATAGTCACAGAGAGAGAGAGAGAGAGAGAGAGAGAGAGGCAGAGACATAGGCAGAGGGAGAAACAGGCTCCATGCACCGGGAGCCCGACGTGGGATTCGATCCCGGGTCTCCAGGATCACGCCCTGAGCCAAAGACAGGCGCTAAACCGCTGCGCCACCGAGGGATCCCCTAAGTTGGAATCTTTTAATTTAAATTTTATTTATTTATTTGAAAGACAGAGAATGAGAGAGAAAGCATGAACGGGGGGAGGGAGAGGGAGAAACAGACTCCCCGCTGAGCAGGGTGACGTGGGGCTCGATCCCAGGACCCTGGGATCTTGACTGGAGCCAAAGGCAGACATTTAACCGACTGAGCCACCCAGGTACCTCTTGTCCAGCTGCTTTTATCAGAATGGTGGGCATGCCAGGTTCTTAGAATTTCAGATACAGAATTTATATGACCTAATGTTAACATAAGAGATTTACAACAACAAGGTTCTTCTAGAGCTTTAAAGTACCGAGGGCTGTTCTCATGGGCCCACGGAGTCAAACAAACAAGCATGTATGGCTGATATACATGGTAAGTGTCAATGATAATAACAACAACAATTTATTGAGCACTTACTATGTGCCAGGACTTTATCTCACTGGGTCCTCACTAACTCCATAAAGTAAGGACAGTTATTGTCCTCACTTTACAGAGAGGGGACCTGGGGCAGAGAGGTTAAGTAACGTGCCCAAAGTCACACGGCCCGTAAGTGAACGACATGTATGGGAAGATGTATAGTACATAACCATGTGTTATGAACTGAGATTTCCTGTGGACTACAGCTGGCATTTATACTTACGGTTTTTCAAGAATGCACGTAGTCACTTCCACCAAAGTGTGGCCTCCTGCAGAAGCTAATTGGCAACTGGAAAGGAAAGCCAAGAACAACTTCCTTTAAATGGGTGAGAGTGCCGGAGCCTAACAGTGTCGCCCCACCAAGCTAAAGGCCAGGAAGGGCCAGCTTCAGGGAGGCGTTTGGGGGAGGGCAGGCCCTGCCACACAGGTGGGCCCATGCTACATGTGTGGCACCCCAGGAGGGACGACACACAGAAGTAGACACTCAGGAACACAGAGGTTGAAAGGAAAACCTCTGATTCAAACAAACCTGGTTCAAGCCTCACCTTTGCCGGATACTTGTATAATTTCGGGCCAGGTGCCTCTTCATCCTCAGACTCTGTTTCCTCAGCTGGGTGGTGAGGGCAGCTATGTCTGTGTCCCTGGACCATGGGAGGGATGAACTGTAATGGGTAGATGTTCTCACAGTGCTCAGCATACGGCAGATAGTCGATATTCTGCTGGGCACCTGGGTGGCTCAGTTGTTGAGCGCCTGCCTTCAGCTCAGAGGGTGATCCCAGAGTCCTGGGATCAAGTCCCACATCAGGCCCCCGCAGGGAGCCAGCTTCTCCCTCTGCCTGTGTCTCTGCCTCTCTCTGTGTGTCTCTCATGAATAAATAAATAAAATCTTTAAAAAGTATATTAATTCTGCTTCCGGTACTCAAAGGCAGTCCCAAGTTTGTGGTTTGCCTCTTAGAAAAGGGGTAGTGAGAGGGCACAGCATGGCAGACAGAGCAGGAGGCCGGTGGTCTGGTTCCTGCTCCTCCACCAGCCATTGTGGGGGCTCCAGATAAGTACACCTGCTTTGCACCACGGTTTCCACATCTGTCCCTGAGGTGACGTTTCCAAGGTCCATTCTAGCTTCTGATCTAGGACTCACTATCTGATAGAAATCTCCCTCATGGGGACCTGTCAGCATGACTCAATCACAGTCTGAAATCACCCCGGTGCTCATGTTGGTCATGCTTAACCATATGGAAGGATCATCTGAGAATTAAGAGAGGGGCTTGAAATACTCTCTTGGAATCTGCTAGTTTGAGTTTGAAACTCTAAGGTTTGAAAACTAAGCTTCTTTAATTAAAAAAATTTTTTTTAAATTTATTTGAGAGAGAGAGGGAGAGGGAGAGGTGGAGGGAGAGGCAGACTCCTTGCTAAGCAGGGAGCCCAGCATGGGGCTCTGTCCCAGGACCCTGGGATCAGGACCTGAGCCAAAGGCAAATGTGTAACCAATGGAGCCACCCAGGTACCCTTGAAAAATATGCTGCTTCTTTTCTTGGGAGGTAACACATTCAAGTCTGTTATTTTATATAATAAGAAGGCACCCATTTCTTAGATGATCCTTTGGATGTTTGAAGATAATTAGAAAATGAGTTAAATAGACAGTTTCCTGGAGGCAAAAATTGGGGGAAGCTAGAAAAAAAAAAGCAGCTCTCAGTAGCTGGGGATCCACTGCTCTATGTGTGGTCATGGGTGCTAGGCTCATATGTTCTTATTTATTCCCTCTGCCCACCTTCTGGCTGTTTTAAGACCCATGCTCCAACTTTATAACAGCGACAGCTCCTGTTGTGCCAGACACTCACAGAAGAGGTGCTAGGGGCTCAGAGACCTGCAGGGTTGGGAACTCAGATGGTGTCATGTTCATGCCTTTCTCTCCTGCTGCTCTCTTCCTCTTCTTCCCTTTTTCACTGAAACATTTACCGATCACTAGCCACCATGTGGTAGTCTTTGGGGATTTAAAGCTACAAACCATGGTGCTGGCCCTAGAGGAATTCACAATCTGTTGAAGAATTCCACCAGGACAGTGTTATGACAGACATATGCACAAGGTGCTGTGGGAGGGAGCACCCTTACCAGACTGGGGACATCAGGGAAGGCCTTTGTGGAGGAACAGATGATACTAGAAGTGAGGGAGTATAGAAGGTTGAGGAGGAGTGGGTCAAATGGAGATGGAGGGAAGGGTGACTAACACTAGACGTTTCTGATTCAGTTGGCTAGTGATGGGTCTTGTGGACATCAGCGTACCAGGATTTGAAGCCACTGAGTCAAGGGGATCAGCCAATCCAAAGGTCCAGAGGCAGGAGGCAATATTCAGGAAATAACCAGTTGTTTGAAACAAACAGCATGTGAGTGAATGAGTGATCCCGGATGAGGTGGAACTGACAAAAAGTGGAGCCAAAGAAAATTATCTTACAAAAACGAAGCAAATGGGGCAAGATCTCGACAGTTGTTTAATCTGAGTGCTGAATATTTAGGGATCCATTGTACTATTATGTCTACTTCGGTGTTTATTACAAATTTTCATAGTAAGTTTTGTGAAAAGTAGAATATCCCTTAGACGCACCAAGATGGGAATATAGCTCAGAGCTGCACTTGAATCACAGGTCTACTGGTTTCTAGTGACTGCTGGGAACTCTGGGAAATTACTTAACCTGTCCCGTTCTCGTTTTCCTCACACAAACATGGGAATAATAATCATGTCTACCTTATTGGGCTTTTATGAAGATTGAAAGGATAGAGTACGGAGAAGGCCCTCCACAGTATTTGGCATGGAGTCATCCCTTTTCTATCACAGATGGATCATCTCATTCATTCTCATTGAGGTTTCTAGATGATGCTCTACAGGGTGCCACGCAGAGAACATTTAAATGTTCTGTAAATTACAGAAGCATGAACCTGCAAGGCAAGGTCTAGAGTTGGGCGCAGATCTGGGGCAGTGGTGGAGAGTGAAGGATACAACCACACCACAGACCTATGTGTGTAAGTTTAGAAGGTTTAGCCCCCACAGACAATGGCTAAGGAACAGAGAGCCTGCTCACCTCCCTAAATGGAGCAATGGAACATCAATTTTATTCATAATTGTTTGCATCCCACATATTTTCTGTCTACCTAAATTTTCAAACAAGGCACACCGACACCATCACACACACTTCATAGGCAGGCTATTTTGTTACCCAGGATGTTAAAGGGACCCCTTAGAAAAGATGGAAGGCAAACCTGGGATCGTATGCTCTGGGGAACCCTCAGGAGCCATTTAGACACACCTTGAGTCACACCTACTGAAAGCCCTATCACCCTCTTATCACACCTGCAGTCCTGATCAGCTTTTCAAAGAGAACGGTTCCTGGCATGTAGGTCTTTAACTGGCAGGTGTGTTTGCCCACTCTCAGCCTGCACTTTCTAGTACCATACCCGACAAGTTGACACTAAGGGGAAGACACGCTTCACATTTTGCACCTGTTGTGCAAATAGAACTTGAGTGAAGTTACTCAAGCAGTTGACTCTAGAAATCACAAGGAGCCAAAGGGCCAACCTCTGACTTTACAAACAGCAAATACGCGCCTTGACACCAGTCTCTGGAACTAACTTGGGAAATGCTGTGTATCTCTTAAAGGGTGTGTGGGAGGAAAACATTTAAATCTGTAGCCTTAGTGTCAACTCAGGGCCGGCAGTTT
Organism: Vulpes vulpes; assembly: GCF_048418805.1. Taxonomy (NCBI): domain Eukaryota; kingdom Metazoa; phylum Chordata; class Mammalia; order Carnivora; family Canidae; genus Vulpes; species Vulpes vulpes. The sequence goes on from NC_132789.1 coordinate 88,559,903, forward strand.
CCACGTGTGTTCTTTGAAGGGTTAAAGAGCTAAAGAAATAAATCCTGAGATCCCACCAAGGACCCTCCAAAGGTGGAGTCTCACTGCATGGGAACTTTCTGCTCTTCCCAGAAGGGTAAAGCACAGAGTTTAAACTGAACTTTGAAGCTGTCACCTGACTTCAGACCTGGATGCCATATAGAGCACCGTGTGTTTTCTGAGATAGCTTCAAATCATATAGTGTCCCAAGGTATGCCCAGCTGCAACACTGGAAGACTTAATTTAATTTTTAAAAGATTTTATTTATTTACTCATGAGAATACAGTCCCTACAGGGAGCCTGATGCGGGACTCGATCCCAGGATCCCAGGATCATGATTGAGCCAAAGGTAGATGCTCAACCACTGAGCCACCCAGGTTCCCCAATTTTTCTAAAGATTTTATTTTTAAGTAATCTCCGCATCCACCATGGAGCTCAAACCCATAACCCCAAGATCAAGAGTTGCATGCTCCGTGGGCTGAACCAGCCAGATACCCCTGGATGACTTAACTTTAAATACAAGAACTTTAAGCAAAATGTTGCTGAGGAGCTTGTGTCTGTTGCACAAGTCCTGGGAAATCTGCAAGGCTGGCTCCCTCCCTCAAGCACCTCAGGAGCAACTGGCAATAATTGCATTTCCAGGAACGCCCAAGAGAGCCAGATCTCCTTAATGTGTCACTGACGTACAGCTTCTTCCACTGGGACCACGCAACAAGAACCAGGGCCTCGGGATATGATTCTTCACCTGCACTCCTCACTGGATGACTCTATTTCCTTGAGAACATTTTTAAAAAAGATTTTATTTATTTGAGAGAGCGCACACCAGAGGGAGCGGCCGAGGGAGAGAGAATGAAGCAGACTCGGTGCTGAGCCTGGGGCCCAACGACGCAGGGGTCCACGCAGGGCTTGATCTCACACCTCTGATGTCAGGACCCGAGCTGAAACCAAGAGCTGGTTGCTCAGCTGACTGTGCCACCCAGGTGCCCCTCCTTGAGGGCATTTTTCACAACAACAGAAACATAGCACTGCTTGGTAATGTCTTAGAAACGTGGCCCCTTTATTATTATTATTTTTTAATATTTTATTTATTCATTCATGAGAGACACAGGAAGAGAGGCAGAGACACAGGTAGAGGGAGAAGGAGGCTCCCCACTGGGACCCTGATACCGGGACCCCAGGATCATCACCCAAGCTGAAGGCAGACGCTCAACCCCTGAGCCACGCAGGCGTGGCAGATGTGGCCTCCTTCACCGTCTCCTCAGCAAGGATAACTGTTGTGTCTCCTGGTTACGGTCTGTGGTCTGGGCACACTGGGGGGCACAGCATGAATATTAGTAATGCTGGTCCATTCTGGAAAGAGCATGGAAGGACCCTGTAAGGTAGCAGTGACCCTACAGGCCCAGAAGCCTTGTTGGAACCGTGGCAAGCCGGGCCGGGGCCTGGACAGAGCAGCTCTTCCCACCCTCAGCGCAGGCAGTGGGCCAAGGGGCGCCGTTGTCTGGGCGGGCGCCGAGAGGCCGGGGGCCGGGCAGCCGCCAGCCTTCCCACTGCTCCCAGGGGCTCGCAGGGACACTGGCGCTGTCTGTCTGTCTGTCCATCCCGTGCAAAGCTTGCTTTTCCTCATGGGCTGCGCTCTCCACAACCGGGGCTCGGGGGAGGGAGCTGCTGACAGTGGGGAAGGGACACGAGGTTGGGGTGGAGCTGGCCTGTGTCCTGGCCAGAAACTGGGGTGACCGGGGCAGAGAAGTGCCTCGACACCACTCGATGCAAGGCCGCTCCTTTGGAATGAAAGCGCATCGGGCTCGCATCCACACCTTGGGCCCAGGTTGTGACCCCGGGGTCACAGGATCGAGTCCCACACTGGGCTCCCTGCATGGAGCCTGCTTCTCCCTCTGCCTGTGTCTCTGCCTCTCTCCCTGTGTCTCTCATGAATGAATAAATTTTTAAAAATTATTTTCAAAAGGGCCGGCGGGGGTTCCCTCAGCGCAGCCCCCAGTTCCTCCTATGGAAGCTGTTCTATGTGTGCCCCCTCAGCCCCCCCCCCCCCCCCCCCCCAGGATGGAAATCCCCAGTCCCTGTCCTGCAGTCCCTGGAAAGCCCAAAGTGACAAGGGGAGGAGGGCCAGGGGCAGGGACAAGAAAAGAGGTGCTGAGGGCTGCTGGAGATGAAGGGAAACCCTTCCCGGTTTTTTCTCTCCCCAAGATTTGTTTGTTGCCCTGGTGGGAGTTCTTGTTTGGGGGACTTTTTTTTTTTTTTCTCCTTTTAGTTAAAGTAGTGTGATCTGGTGCTGCCATTGGAACAGCCCTTTCCAGTTCCTTCTTAGGGTAATTGGGCACGTAGCATCCAGGCCTAGGCTTGTAGCTGTAATTCCCTCTATTAATTCCGAAAGGGATTTAGGTTTTGTTCCGTTCGCCTTCTCCTCACAGAGCACGTACTTTCTCAGCCAGTGACTGGAAAGTTTTGTGCGTGTGATGTATCACCAGGCCATTAGGCTACAACTTTTCACTCTACAATAGAGAGGACTAACACTGCTTAAGCACTAACTGTATCAGGGACTGTTCTAAGTGCTTTATGTTTATGAGCTGGTGAACACTCCAAACACTCTTATTCTCTATTTTCTTTTTTTTTTTTTTTAAGATTTATTTATTCATGAGGACACACAGAGAGAGGCAAAGACATAGACAGAGGGAGAAGCAGACTCCATGCAGGCAGCCCAATGCGGGACTCGATCCCAGGATCCCAGGAACATGACTTGAGCTGAAGGCAGATGCTGAACCACTGAGCCACCCAGGTGCCTAAGATACATACTCTTATTCTCTATTTCCTTCTTCTTCTTTTAAGATTTAATTAATTAGTTAATTAATTTGAGAGAGACAGAGCAAGCAGGGAGAGGGGCAGAGGGAGAAAGAAACTCAAGCAGAGTCTGAGCTGAGCACAGAGCCAGCCACGGAGCTTGATCTCATGACCCTGAAATCATGACCTGAGCCAAAACCAAGAGTCAGATGTTTAACCAACTTAGCCACCCAGGTACCCCTTGAGTCTTTATTTTCAAATGAGGAAACTGAGACTCAGAGAGTTAAGAAAGCTGTCTGAGGTCAGACAGCTGGTCAGGGACAGGCTGGCATTCTGCAGGCTCCAGAATCCATATTTTTAACCCCTATGCCATCCCCCCAGGGGTGCTTCATATTCTTTTGTATGGATGCACAAGAGTTTGTGCATTCATCCCCTATTTCTGATCATTTAACGTCTTTCAAAAATTCTTTCTGTTATAAATAATGTCATGATGAATGGTTTTGTAATAATAACTAGTAGTTCTTTTTTTTTTTTAAGATTTTATTATTTATTCATGAGAGATAGAGAGAGAGGCAAAGACATAGGCAGAGAGAGAAGCAGGCTTCCCAGGGAGCCTGATGCAGGACTCAATCCCAGGACACTAGGAACATGCCCTGGGCTGAAGGTAGACATGCAACCACTGAGCCATCAGGCGCCCAATAACTAATAGTTCTTAACAAATGTTAAACCTCTATGTGACAGGTACTGTTTCAAGGGCAACTCTTTGTAACAAACTACTATTATTATCATTTAACAGATGAGGAAACTGAGGCACAGAGCAGTTGGTGAAATATTTTGTCCCAGATCCGCAATTATGAAGTGGTAGAGCTATCCCAGAGCTACTGCCTGCATGATGCTGTCTGGACAAATATCCATGACCACGCTTCTGATATTGCTTTGAGAAAGAATTTTAAGGTGGAAGTACTAGAGCATAGTAAACACATAGTGTTAAGGATCTGGATTCATATCCTTAACCTACTTTCCAGTAACACTGGATGGTTAGGCTAATTTGTGTTCCCATGAGCACCGTGTAATTAATTAAAGTATCTAAGTTAGATACAGCCCTGGGAATTGGAGATGTCCCTCTAGCCCCTGGGCAGTGTATTCATAAACTATTTATTTATTTATTTATTTATTTATTTATTTATTTATTTAGATTTTACTTATTTACTCATGAGAGACACACAGAGACAGAGACATAGAGGGAGAAGTGGGCTTTCTGCAGGAGCCTGATGCAGGATTCAATCCCAGGACCCTGGGATCACGACCTGAGCCAAAGGCAGATGCTCAAACAGTGAGCCACCCAGGCATCCCTTCATAAACCTTTTTCGCTTTTGTGGACTTATCTGGGCACTTACTATCATTAATAATAGTTTTATGAAAAAATATATCTAGCTAAAAACTACATTTGGAAAGGGGAATCCGTGGTGCTGGTAATATTCTAGTTCTTGATCTGGCTGTGGTGGCTCCTTTGTGATAATTCATTGAGCTGTGGCCTTTAGACTTCTACACTATCCTGTTTATAATTTCTACTTATTAAGAGTTTATTTTTTAAAAAGAATCTGTTATCAGATTTACATACTCTGGATGTTAGGCACAGAGCACATTGAAATCTATTGTAAAGAATAAGCAAATGACTCAGTTGTCACCATATTTTCTCCTCATGTTGCATAAAAGGGAATTCTGAAAGAAACATTATCATGGTTTCTTTTTTTAATTGCTAATGCAAGAATTGAAAAGACGTTGAATTACAACAGTCCTAAGAAGAGCGGTTCTCAAAAAGCACTTGGCCTATTCTTATTGGTTTTGTTTTGTCCAAGTAAGATGTTTTGGTTTGAAACTTCAGAAGTGTGACACATATTTAACATATGCCGAGTTTATGATGAGTGAATTTTTGGCAAGGATCTGAGAACAATTATTAAGACGCCCAAAGAGAATTGTTCTCTTTCTGTCTTGGCTTTCTAACGTGTTCCTCCTTAATACTTGGTTTTGAAGTCGTGCGTGGTTCTGTGATCTGGCCTGATGCCCCTATTGAGTAATGTCCCTGGAGACTCGGGAGTATCCTTCCATGGCTAATGCATCAGCTCAAGAAGATCAATATATCATCAAGAAATAGTACGAGAGAGTATGCTTTTACTCTCAGGGAAATCAGTGGCAATTTCCTTGTCAGATTCCCAATTGTTTTGAAATATTATTTTAGTGCTTATTTCCCTCCGCTGATCTTATATTTGATCTAAAATTAATTGTCTAGCCCCATTCACTTTCTTAGTCTCTGGATTCCACTTATAATTTTTATCCATTTTTATTCGTTTGCCACAGGGGATTTAAAAGGAAGCAGAATAAGAGAATATCTTGTGCCTTTTATGACAAGAGAAAATGAGGCATGTTTCCCAATTCTGCCCTTATTTACCACCCCCTACATGGTCTCCTCATGAGATTCTGTGAGTTTTTTGACCAGGTTACTGATATTCCTTTGTTTAGACTGACTTTCCATTTCTAACACCTTACCATTACCTCTGTCTTAGCTCAGGCTGCTATAACAAAATGCCACAGCCTGCGTGGTTTATTTTTTATTTTTATTTTTTAAAAATGTTTTATTCATTTATTCATGAGACACACAGAAACATCAGACGAGGGAGAAGCAGGCTTCCTGCAGGGAGTCCGATACAGGACTCAATCCCAGGACCCCGGGATCACAACCTGAGCCAAAGGCAGATACTCAACCACTGAGCCACCGCCTGGGTGATTTAAACAATGGAAATTTATTTTCTCTCCAGTTCTGAAGGCCGGATATCTAAGATCTAGCTACCTACATGATCAGGTTCTGATGAGGAATCTAGTCTGGGTTGGAAGATAGCAGTTGTGCCTTCACATGGCCTTTTTTACTGTGCATACAAGTGGAGAGAGAAAGAACTCTGTATCCCTTCCTCTTCTTATAAAGATACTATGGATTAGGGTCCCATCCTTATGACTTCATTTAACCTTAATTATTTCCCCAAGGGTCCTATCTCCATATGTCCTAATGTGGGGGTTAGGGATTCAATGTACAAATTTGGCCAGGGTAGAGCAAAGGGAGGGTAGTGGTGGGGAAGGAGGGGAGACACAATTCAGTCTGTAATATTAGCACAGCCAATATAATTAAAATTAAGGTTTGTTTTCCCTTTCAAAGTAGCTCTCTGTCCCCTAGTGTTTCTGTTAAATGACATTTACTTTTTTAGTCTGTAAAACATTTTTGGATTTCTGCTAACTGTATTATGAGAATCCAGACATAAAGAAGACATAGACCCCTACTCAAGTAGACTCTTCATAGAATTTATAAAGTAGTGAAGTAGATGAATAGAATGCACAAATAATCAGAACATTTGAGATGTTGGAAATACGTCAGGAAATACAGCTGTGGGATTTGGAGGAAGAGATTACTCTCATCCAAGGGCCACTCTTTGAGACTCATAATCCGCGACAGGCAGGGTTTGGTCTAGGGAAGATGTAGCTAAGGCCTCCCCAGGCTCAGTGGGAACAGATACCATGAAGGCAGGAAGGTATGGTTCAGTTGAAACTTAGGAAATCAACAGAGGAACACTGTGGAGTTCAATATTTTTTTAAATATTTATTTATTTATGATAGACCAAGAGAGAGAGAGAGAGAGAGAGAGAGAGGCAGAGACACAGGAGGAAGGAGAAGCAGGCTCCATGCCAGGAGCCCGACGTGGGACTCGATCCCAGGACTCGATCGCGCCCTGGGCCAAAGGCAGGCGCCAAACCGCTGAGCCACCCAGGGATCCCCCTGTGGAGTTCAATATTATGTCATACAGGGAGGTTAGGTTCTAAAATTAGCACGTGAGGCTCAGTGACTAAATGGCTCTGGAAAACCTGGACATATTATCTCAAGAGCACAAGTTTCTCCTCAGTGTTAAAACAGACCACGGTTGCTTTGAGCACTGGATAAAGTAACTGGCTATGTTTAGGGGCTGTCTTGGGTGTGGGTGGGGAGGAAGGAGAGTTGGGGGAGAGGGAGGGAGGGAGAGAGGAAAATGAATGAATGAGATCACACTTACTATGGCAGATGCTCATACAGTGGTAACCATGGGAAAGCCAAGAGTGCAGAGAATTGCATTCCCTCCAACTCCTCCCCCCCAAAATGGACAAAGAACATGAAGTGGAAACTTAAAGGAAATATTAATGGAAATGATCATATTTAAAATGTTCCACATCACTAGTGATCAAATAAATACAAATTTAAAAATGTTTATTTTGAGGGCTCCTGGGTGGCTCAGCCAGTTGAATGTCTGCCTTTGGCTCAGGTCATGATTTCAGGGTCCTGGGATAGAGCCCTGCATCAGGCTCCCTGCTTAGCGGGGAGTCTGCTTCTCCCTTTGACCCTCCCCCTTGTGTTTTCTCTCTCTCTCAAATAAATAAGATCTAAAAAAAAGTTTATTTTTAATTGCAGTTTAGGTGACATATAATAGTATATTAACAAATGAATACAAAATTAAAATACAATAATTTACTATTTTCTCCTTGTCAGATTAGCAAATATATTAAAGTAACACTGTTAGTGAAGGTGCATATCTCAATTTCATACATTGCTAATGGGAATATAAATTGGTATAACCTTTCAAGAAAGTAATTGTGCATTGTCCTACTCTCTTGAGAGCCCTAGAAATGTTAATACAGCTTGGCTTGATAATTTCACTTACAGGAGTCTAACTTAAAAATACAGAGATGTGGACAGAGATTTGTGTTCAGCTGTTTCATTGAAGTTTTATTTATAGTAATTGGAAGTTTAGAAACAATCTAAATGTGAACACTATGGAAACTGGTTATATAAATGATGTATATATCAATGGCATATTCATTATTTAAAAAACGTGTTTTCTAATAATTCTACTGATATAAAATGAATATTTTAATGTTTTTTAAAGATTTTTTAATTTTTTAAAAGATTTTATTTATTTATGAAAGACACACAAAGAGAGAGAGAGAGAGAGAGGCAGAGACACAGGCAGAGGGAGAAGCAGGCTCCATGCAGGGAGCCCGATCTGAGACTCAATCCCAGGTCTCCAGGATCACATCCTGGGCTGAAGGTGGCACTAAACCGCTAAGCCACCCAGGGATCCCCAATTTTTTAAATTTTTAAAAGATTTTATTTTTCAGTAATCTCCACACCCAATGTGGGGCTCAAACCTACAATCCTAAAATCAAGAGTCACATGCTTGACCGACTTATCCAGCCAGGTGCCCTTATAGGATTTGTTTTTTAAAAACAGGTTCCAAATTATATATATAGTAAAAATATGCACAAGGGGGAAAAAAAAGACAATAAATGGTAATGTCATTTACTAATTCTGTTCATATGCATATGTAATTATATTCATATACAAATATGTACTAAGCATATTGTATGACTTACAATTTATTTATCTGTATGTAGTAGGTCTACAGATAGATTTCTATTTAATTCTCTTTTTTTAAGATTTTATTTATTTATTCATGAGAGACACACAAAGAGAGAAAGAGACACAGGCAAAGGGAGAAGCAGTCTTCCTGCAGAGCCTGATGTGGGACTCGATCCCAAGACCCCAGGACCACGCCCTGAGCCGAAGGCAGATGCTCAACCACTGAGCCACCCAGATGCCCCTCTGTTTTATTCTTTATACTTTTCTGAGTTTTCCGTATTTTCTAGAGCATCTAATTCCTTATCCTAATTCCTAATTCCTTATCCTTCCTTTATCTAAAACATACATTTTAATAAATCCATTTCATCTCTTAGGGCCCAAGACCACCCTTACATAAAGTTCTGGTTACTGTAGTAGAAAGTGCTCTCTCACTTTTTCTGTGACTTTCATATCTCTTTTATCACATATGGTCTTGAATTACAGCCACTTGTACATGTGATTTTCTTCCCAATTAGTGTGGGAGCTCCTGGGGAATAGGGAGCAAACTACCTAAGTTGGTAAGCAAAGCCTAGCTCTCCCTCCCACCTCTTCCATAAAACCTATCCTGATGCTTAAAAAAGTGGGTGAGTTCTTCCTGTGAATCCTCGAAACACTTCTTTATGGCTCTTTAATTCTGCTGTGGATTATTGTGAATTGTATTTGTCTTGACGCCCCTATTCATCATCCAAGTCCTTCTTACAGGAAACGAATCTTGTTCCTTTTTGTGCCCAGAGAGATGCCTTGCATTAAAGTGTGTGCTCAGTAAACATCAGTTGGATTTATGACTGAATGAACCCAGGCGCTTTCCAGCTATTTCAAATAGGTGCTTTTCAGTTAGCACCTAATCTGAAGAGTTTAAGGTTGCTGAACTGGTTCAGGGGCAAGGGGATGGGATAAGAGAGCCTACAAAAACTAAGTTGACTCAAAGCACTGAGCAGTGGCAGTTATAAAGCCTAATCCACCAGGAAAATCTGCCAGGAAATGTGTTTACTTTAGACTCATGATACCTCCAAGTAATAATCTTTGCTTCTCTCTGGGTCCTGAGAGCTTTCTGTGAAGCTTTACCATTTTTCACCATTTCACAAACTCCTAGAGATTAATTCCCAAAAGAATTCCATTCTTCCTGTCATAAATTGAACACCATAGATTCATCCTGCATCCAATTTTAGGCCTCAGTCCTCCAAACGTGGCCATTAAGAGAAGAGTTTAGAATCAAAGATTATATAGATGTTTTAGAATTTAAAAAATAAGGAAATAAATTACAAGATTCAGTTCAATTTAACACATTGTGCTCTAGGTTTTTGCAAAACCTTGTCCTGGGCACCGTGGATGGTGTAAAGGTTAAATAGGACACTGATCTCATTCCTAAGAGCCCGCATGGTGATGGCAGTGTAACAGAGGGAAGGGAGGGGTGGAGTGGGAGGGGTCTGGAGAGAAAGGAGGACATTGCACTTGACTTCCAAGGTTCTGGGTCAGGACTGGATAGAGGTGGGAATAGTTGGGAGGGCTGCTGGCAGCTGTAATTGTGTTGGTGGTGGCCACTGATACGTTGGGACTGTGCCCCAAAATGTAAGATGTGGGTGAATGGGATTCAGATCAAATAAGAAAAGCTCTGGGCACCTGGATGGCAGAGTTGGTTGAGCATCTGACTCTTAGTTTCAGGTCAGGTGGTGATCTCAGGGTCATGAGAGGGCTCCCCACATCGTGCTCTGTCCTCAGCACAAGGTCTCCTTGAGATTCTCTCTCCTTCTCCCTCTGCCCGTCCCCCCTCAAATAAATAAATAAATACATCTTTTTAAAAATGAGAAAAGCTCTAGAAAAAGAAACTCAAATTCTAAGGCAATATTGGATAGAAGATGTAAATGAGACGTATTGTTCTAGAAAATAAAATAGTAAAGGATTGTATTTAATAGAACTCAGTGCATCTGCCAGCATCCTTAGTTACTGATAATAGAAACTACTCTAGTTAGTTTGACCATAGAAGGAATTTATTAAAAAAAAAAAAATAAGAACAGGGCAGCCCGGGTGGCTCAGCAGTTTAGCGCCGCCTTTGGCCCAGGGCGTGATCCTGGAGACGTGGGATCGAGTCCCATGTCGGGCTCCCTGCAAGGAGCCTGCTTCTCTCTCTGTCTGTGTCTCTGCCTCTCTCTCTGTGTGTCTCTCATGAATAAATAAATAAAATCTTTAAAATATATATATATATAAGAACATCTTCAAGAAAGTGAAAGGGCAACCTACAGAATAAGAAAAAATATTTTCAAATCATATATCTGACAAGAGGCTTGTGTCCAGAATATAAAAGTTCAACTTTAAAGGACAATTAAAGGGGATCCCTGGGTGGCTCAGTGATTTAGCACCTGCCTTTAGCCCAGGGCGTGATTCTGGAGTCCTGGGATCGAGTCCCATGTCCGGCTCCCTGCACGGAGCCTGCTTCTCCCTCTGCCTGTGTCTCTGCCTCTCTCTCTCTCTATGTCTATCATGAATAAATAAATAAATAAATCTTAAAAAAATAAATAAAAAAATAAAGGACAATAAAAATGGAGAAACAAGGATGGTTGCACAACAATGTGAATTACTTAATGTCACCGAACTGCACACATAAAAATGGTTAAAAATGCAAATTCTATGTTATGTATATTTAACTACAATTTTAGAAAGTTTTTTTTTTAAAAATAAATGTGCAGAATATTTCTGGGGCACTTCAGTGGTTCAGTCAGTTGCGCATCTCACTCCTGATTTCAACGGAGATCGTGATCTCAGGATCTTGGGATCAAGCTCCAAGTCAGGCTCCACACTCAGCAGGGAGTCTGCCTCTCTCTCTCTCTCTCTCTCTCTGTTCCTCCCCATTCATGCACACACTCTCTCTCTCTAATAAATAAATCTTTAAAATAAAATAGAATGTGCAAAAGATTTCAGTGGACATTTCTTCAAAGAAGATATGCAAATGGCAGATAAGCACCTGAAAAGATACTCAACATTATTAATCATTAGGGAAATGCAAATCTAAACCACAGTGAATACCACTTCACACCCACTATGAAATCAGAACCTTCATAAATTGCTAGTGGTAATGTAAAATGATGTAACTGATTCGGAAAATAGTCTGATAGTTCCTCAAAATTTTAAACAATTACCATATGATCCAGCAACTCAACTCCTTGGTATATCCAAGAGAAATGAAAATACATGTCCAAACAAAAAATTGTACTTACATGTTCGTAGCAGCCTTATTCATACCAGCCAAGGAGTGGAAACAACCGATATCCATCAACTGATGAATGGATAAACAAAATGTGGTGTATTCACACAATGGAATATTATTTGCCAATAAAAAGGAATGTAGTGCTAGTACATGCATGTTGCAATATGGAAAACCCTTGGAAAAAAATTGCTAAGTGAAAGAAGCCAAAAACAAAAGGCCACAAATTATATGATTCCATGTGTATAAAATATCCAGAATAAGCAAATCCTTAAAGATAGAAAGTGGATTAGTGGTCGCCAGGGGCTGAGATGAGGGGGGAATGGGGAGGGACCACTAGTGTGTATGAGATTTCTTTTGGGGTGATATAAATAATCTGGAATTAGATAGTGGTGACGGTTGCACAACTTTGTGAATATACTAAAAACCACTGAATTGTACACTTAAGTAGATGAATTTCATAGTGTGTGGATTTTATCTAAATAAAACTATTATATTAAGAAAAAAAACAATATTAAGTGGCTCAGAATCTCCAAGAAATCTAGAGAATCAGGTTCAGAGGCTACTCAGCTGAGAGTAATGCCTAAATTATACCACCAGAAAGTTCCAGAATGAGCCCTAGTTCTGCTCCTCTGAACATGGCCATCACAGACCCTCTGGTGGACCTTCACCCCTGTTGGTCCTTAGGGTCCGTATCTCTGTGCCAGGTTCTACAAGCAGGGCCTGTTGTCTCCTCCTGCCTTCATCCAGCTGAAGCCTAACGTCTATCCATCCGATTGCCAGAGTCCACATCACAGTTTCAAGCCTTACCTGCAAGGGAGGCTGAAAGGCAGGCTGTGGTGGGGGAGGCAAGATCCAAACAAATACCCACTTATAGCACACTTCTCTCAATGCCTTTGCCTGGGCAATGGCTTTAAAGTCATAAAATGTTGGAGTTAAGTGGACTCTTTGAAGCTCATCTATTTATTAGTCTGGTCCTATGTCTGCAACAACCCAAAGGCAATAGGCAATTTCCAGCTTTATCTTTCCTGGCTTTTAAAGCATTTGGCAGGGACACCTGGGTGGCTCAGCGGTTGAGCATCTGCCTTTGGCCCAGAGCGTGATCCCCAGATCCGGGATCGAGTCCCATGGCAGGCTCCTTGCAGGCAGCCTGCTTCTCCCTCAGCCTGTGTCTCTGCCTCTCTCTCTCTCTCATTGTGTCTTTCATAAAAAAAAAAAAAAAAAAAGGGCATTTGGCAATGTTAACCTCTCCTTTTTAAAACATGTTTCTTCCCTGTGTGGGTCACCCCTCTTGTACCTTTCTAATCAGTTTTTTCTCAGTTTCTGTCCGGAGCTGCTCTCTTTGCCCACTTAAAGCTGATGTTTCTCCTTGCCAACATGTTTTGTCCTGCTCTGAAGAGCTCAGTCCAAATTGTGTGAATGCTATGGGTCAAATTGTGTCCCCCTGAAATTCGGACTTTGGAGTCATAATGGTCACTACTCACGTTACCTAAGGTAATTTCCAAATAGGAAATGAAAATAAGGACAGATGTAATTAGTTAAAATGAGATTACACTGGAGTAGGGTGTGCCCCTAATCCAATATGACTGGTGTCCTTATAAAGGGGGAATGTGGACACCCTCACCCAGGGAGAGTAGTGGTGAAGACTGGAGTTATGATGCCACAAGCCAAGGAACTACCAGAAGTGAGGAGAGAGTCCTGGAACAGATCCTTTCCTGGCACCGTCAGAGGGAGCATGGTCCTGTTGACACACTGACCTTGGATATCTAGCCCGCAGAAGCCTGAGACAATACATTTTTGTTGTGGAAGCCACTCAGTTTGTGGCACTTTTTTTATGGCAGCCCTAGCAAAAGAAGTGAGTTGTTTTCTACTCCTGTATTTAGTCCTTCTTTTCTTTCTTTCTTTCTTTTTTTCTTTCTTTCTTTCTTTCTTTCTTTCTTTCTTTCCTTTCTTTTTCTTTCTTTCTTTCTTTCTTTCTTTCTTTCTTTCTTTCTTTCTTTCTTTCTTTCTTTCTTTCTTTCTTTCTTCTTTCTTTTCTTCTTTCTTTCTTTCCTTCCTTCCTTTCTTCCCTTCTGATTTTATTTATTTGAGAGAGGGAGCACAAGCAGGGGGAAAAGGAGAAGCAGGCTCCCCACTGAGCAGGAAGCCCAATGCTGGGCTCAATCCCAGGACCCTGAGATCATGACCTGAGCCAAAAGCAGACACTTAACCCACTGAGCCACCCAGGCGCCCCATTTACCTTCTACTTCTAGGTGGACAACTGTCTAATTTGTATTGCTAGCCCATAACACCCCAAATACCTTACAGATCCATGTGGGCTGTCTTGCCTGCTGGGATCTTTGCATTTGGATATCCTACAAAAGCCATAAACTCAACTTGTCTAAAGTCAAGTCATCATTTCTCTGGTCCCACTTGCTCCTCCTCCTTCATTTCTCTGCCTTGACAGATGGTGCTCTCTGTCCACCCTGGTGCACGTCCGTGTCAGAACCTGGGTGATAGCCTACAGCTCTGCTCCCCTCCTTGTTCCCAGGCATGACATCCTAAAGGTTTCACCTCTCCCATCTTTGGAGTCTTTCCCATCCACCCCAGCCCACCTCCACCCCCTTCCTATGCCATCTTCCTTCCATATATATATGCCTTCCTCAGTAATCTGTCTGAAACACAAGGGTTCCCAGAGCTTCCAACTTCCAGAGCTCAGCAGATGAGACCTTTGTGGTGGGTCCTGCATAACCCCATCTCTCACCTCTGTTGCTCTCACCGGCTTCCTGCAGCGGTACAGGAGTTCAGATCTTCCCCCTGCCTCTGTGTCCTCATTCGGCCTGTTGCCTGCTCAGTCCCCAGAACTCAGATGCAGCCTCCTGTGGGAAGCCTTCCTTGATTTCCAGCATGATGGAAAATCTGCTTCTGTGTCCCCCTGACCCTCTGGGCATACCCTCCATCATAGCAATTTCTCCGTGCGATGACACTGTTGGTCTCCTCCGCTCAGCCCAGGCAGCCCCCCAATAGTAAGGCACTTTAGAGTAGAGACTGCAGGCTTTTCGCAGCTTTCCATTCTCAGCCCAGTGCCTGGCACATGGGAGGCACTCATGTATGTTTCTAGAAGGAAGCAAGGAAGTCGGGGGTGGGGGGTTGGGGGGGGCAGACTTCCTACCCCAACCTATTTTGCAGAATAAACAATCAGTCCCCAAGAGGCAGTACTTTCTGGGCTGTGTCGCAGCTGACTCAGTGTCAACTTACTGACCTTACTAAAGCAGACGCAGAGGTGGCTCCCTGTGCCACACTCAGGACTCGCGATTGTCAGGCCAGAGCCGGTGCCCCAGGGGCAGAGCCTGCAGCCGGGCGTACAGGCCGGGCCGGGAGGGCGCGTCTGCAGGAGGGACCCGCCCCGCCCCCCCCCGGGCTGCCGCTGGCCCCGCCCCCAGGCCGGGCACGGAGCCTTCAGCCGTCGCCCTGCGAAAGCTCCCCGGGCCCGGCCGACCCGCGCGGCGGGATTAGCTGCGGGGCGGGCGCGGGGCCGCCAGGCCGGCGCCACGTCACCCGGGATTAGCCGCCGCCTCGCGGCGAATGGGGCGCAGGTGTCCCTCCGCCCGGCGCCGCAGCGCAGGATGGACGTGAGCCGCCGGGGAGCCCCCGGGAGCCGCGCACGCCGCGCTCGGGGCCCGCGGGACCCAGCCCCCGGGCAGCTTGCCCCGCGCCCCGGCGGAGCCCCGGCGGCCCGGCCCGCGGAGCGCAGCGGCCGGTGAAGCAGCCCCAGGGCGCGCCCCCGGGTGGCGGAGCTGCCCGGCCCGCGGGGGAGCCGGAGCCCGAGCCCGAGCCGGAGCCGGAGCCGGAGCCGGCGGGAGCGGGAGGCGGAGCGCGGGCCGGAGCCGGAGCCGGAGCCCGCGGGCGGTGAGTGAGCGCGGCGGGGGCCGGGCGGGGGCCGGGCGGGGGCCGGGCGGGCGCCCCCTCCGCCCTCCGCCCTCCGCCCTGGGCCAGGTCCCGCGGGCTGCGGTGTGGCCGACCCGCTTCCGGATCCTGCGGCTGCGGGCGCTGTGGCCCGGGCTGTGCGGCCCCGGCCCTGGGGGGGATGCGGGGGGGCCCTGCCGCGCCTGCATCTCTGCGCAGCTTCGCCGTAAAGCTGTTAACGTCATTTTGCACGGAGGAGAAGGTGGATATGCTGCAGTCTTAAAAGCAGGAACTTTAATCATTTTTTAAAAGATGTTATTCATTTATTCCTGATAGAGACACAGAGAGGCCGAGACCCAGGCAGAGGGAGAAGCAGGCTCCACGCGGGGAGCCCGACGCGGGACTCGACCCCGGGTCCCCAGGACCAGGCCCTGGGCCCAAGGCGGCGCTAAACCGCCGAGCCACCCGGGATCCCCGCATTTTTTTTTTTTTTTTTTTTTTAATGCGTTTCCTCTCTCCCTCTCTCTTAAGCTTTGGTCGTTTTGCAAAACTGACTGCTCGGATAGATTTCCTTCCTGTTAGCTTCCGTGCTGCTCCAGCTCACGCTGCGCTTCTAGTTTATGAGAGGAGGGAGCTGTGGATTCTTGAAGGTTTGCAGGGCTCTTTCTTGATGCATGTGTCCTGTATTTTGAAAATGCAGGCCCCGCGTTGGAAACTGCCGCCGCCGGGGAGTGGGGCGGGGAGAAAGGTTCGCATGAAACGCCTGTCAGCTCCAGAGCATTCTAGGAGACCCAGATTTGTTCCCACCTGTAATCCAACCCCATCGAGCAACTGGTAGCATTTTTACCCCTCTGCTTCCCCGGGAAATCATCGGCCTTAAATTATGACACAGAAACAGCTTCAGATTCAAATGCTTTTTACGTAGTTTGTTTTAAAGTCCTGAGAGTTTCAGACACACAGAAACAGCTTCAGATTCAAATGCTTTTTACGTAGTTTGTTTTAAAGTCCTGAGAGTTTCAGACACACAGAAACAGCTTCAGATTCAAATGCTTTTTACGTAGTTTGTTTTAAAGTCCTGAGAGTTTCAGACACCCAAAGATTAGGTGAGCCCTTAGGGAAATTGTTATTCCTGTGGACTATGTACACTAATGCTTTTTTTCGCGGGACAATTTTTAGCCTATAAAAATGGAGATTGGTTTTTTTCATCGATATTTTGTGAATGTGGTTATGGGATTGATGCATGACAACTTGTACTGCCAGGTTCCTTTACCCAGGGATGGAAGGACGGTGCCCTGGGTCACTACCTCCCGGCCCTACTTAACCTCTAGTTTCAGATTTCCACTTGATTTCATCCTTGGCAGATGTAGTACCTGCCCTTCAGTTGAAAGAAAAAAAGAGCAGGAATGATTCAGAACACCTTTGACTTCACAACCTTAACCAATGAGGCAAAGAATTTGTTTTTTTAAATTTTTATTTATTTATGATAGGCACACAGTGAGAGAGAGAGAGAGAGAGAGGCAGAGACACAGGCAGAGGGAGAAGCAGGCTCCATGCACCGGGAGCCTGACGTGGGATTCAATCCCGGGTCTCCAGGATCACGCCTTGGGCCAAAGGCAGGCGCCAAACCGCTGCACCACCCAGGGATCCCTGTTTTTTTTTTTTTTTTAAGAGTTTATTTATTCATGAGAGACGCAGAGAGAGAGAGAGAGAGAGGCAGAGACACAGGCAGAGGGAGAAGCAGGCTCCATGCACCGGGAGCCTGACGTGGGATTCAATCCCGGGTCTCCAGGATCACGCCTTGGGCCAAAGGCAGGCGCCAAACCGCTGCACCACCCAGGGATCCCTGTTTTTTTTTTTTTTTAAGAGTTTATTTATTCATGAGAGACGCAGAGAGAGAGAGAGAGAGAGGCAGAGACACAGGCAGAAGGAAAAGCAGGCTCCACGCAGCAAGCCCAATGTGGGACTCGATCCCGGGTCTCCAGGATCAGGAGGCAAAGAATTTGATTGAGTTCTTTATGACGCACATTATGTTTCCTTCCTGTGCAAAATGAGGGACATTTAACAATTAAGGACCAAATTAAGACAAAACAAAACAAAACAAAACCTTTGCCTTCCTCCTCCCTTAAGGTATAAATATGGATTTGGTTGAGTTGGGCAAGGCCACAAACATTAATGAAGTGTCTTCCCGGTGAGGTAATTCACTTATATTCTGGGCTAGGTACAGGGTTAACCCCACACCTCCTCACTCAGCTTCATAAATGCACATTCTTCTCGCTGCTCTTTTCTTTCTACCCTTTTCTACACCATTCCTTTTAGATAAATACTACGATTCTCTTTTGGATCATGGAATCTACAATATCATTACATTTCAGTGTCAAGATTTGTTTAGGTGACAGTGTTCCTTATCAGTACTCTCAGATTTCCCCAGATCCTGTCTTTACTTTCCTGGAAAATCCTAGGTCTATCAAATCCGCGGTTGGAAATTCGACCATATCTTTCAAAAGTAAACATGGCATCTACATCTGGAATTGTTTTTCTTGCATTATCATTTTAATGTTGTCTCGCGTGGTTTCCTGATTGTCTGGTCAGCTTGTTATTTCTGCTTCATATTGGAACACAAGTGGATGGAACTTCTCATAGGACACTGAATATAAATGGGGTCAGGAGTCTTCCTGAGAAGTAACAGCATAGACTCTGACCTTTTCTTTGGTCTGCCCTTCCTTAGGTTGAATTCTGTTCTTTGAATTTTTGTCCACCGACTACTCTAGAAAGAGCTGGATATTTACCTTGGGGCTCAGGAGTGATCTGTTTGGCCTTTTCAGAGCAGCTATAATTTACTACTCCGAGTGCTGCTTGGTGAGAATTTGCCTGTTCAGTGGAGATACGTCAATCCAGTAATACAGTAATGCCCGAGGAACCTTTGAAAATGCTATCCTGAAATCCTAGGGAGATAGCATTATCAGCACTTTTTCCTCTCACCACTCCACTAAAAATGACACTGCACGGTTCTTACCATCTAGGATTATAAATTCCCCAAAGACAACTTTTAGTTTGATTTGTTCAGGCTCTAAAGGTTTATGCTGGCAGGTACCGGCAAGATGTTTTTGATGCTGGTGCTAATGATGTGGGTAAGAACAATGAGTTTTTTTTTATGGGTTTTGTGAGAAAATAGATTCCTGGATGTCTGAGAAACCTCTTTAAGACTGTTACCTTAAAAGCCTTGAGTTAAGGGGCAACTGGGTGGCTCGGTCAGTTAAACATTGGGGTCTTGGTTTAGGCTCAGGTCATGGTCTCTGGGTCATGAGATAGAGCACCGTGATGGGCTCCGTACTCAGTGGGGAGTCTGCTTGAGATTCTCTCTCCCTTTGCCTCCACTCATGCTCTTTCTCTTTCTCAAAATAAATAAAACCTTAAAAAAAAAAAAAAAAGGCCTTGAGTCAAGGCTGAGGTACTATTATACTATTACCAACATTATTTTTTGTGCCCTTTATATATTAGACCCTGAGACTGACCTGCTGGTTGGAAGGTCTAAATAAGCCCCTGCAAGTCTATGAGTTTAGTTCATTATTTTCCTTGGAAGAGAAAAGTAGGTCTTTGATATGGATAGAATTTGGTCTTAGAAGAACTGACAAGTGCAACTTTTGAGATAAGCAAGTAGAGGGGAAATGAAGGAGAGGAAATCTAGTGACTGAGCCACTGTGTACTAGCCACTCAGCTTTTGTGTGTTTTTTGAGAATTTAGTGGAAATTCGGCCTCAGAAACAGATTTCGTGGGCAAATGTTTTGTCATACAAATGCTAATTCTTTCCTGTGTACAACTATCGTTTTTGCATATCCTGCCTGTGAATCTCATTTTAATCCTTGAACAGAAATATCCCCTCCCTAGAATTTTCACTACATTCTTTTTCTTAACATACTGGATGTCTGGATGAAATTTATTTGGGCAGAAGGGCTGGCCTGGAAGATTAGGATGTGTCCTTGAGTCAAACAAAAACATTGTCAGCATTTTTATTAACTTAGGACACTTTAGAAGTGCTCAAACGGAAACCGTGGATACAGGTTTGCTTCTGCCTTAACTGCAGTAAAACATGAGGCAACCTAAGAAGTGCAGACTTTTGGAACCAGAGCAGTTTGCAGAAATGTGCTGGAGGTGGTTGGAATCCTGGAAGATGATTAGCCTTTTAAATCACTATATCCTTATTGTAAATGATTTCTAAGATTTATTTTTAAAAAAGATTTTATTTATTCATGAGAGACACACAGAGACATAGGCAGAGAGAGCAGGCTCCCTGTAGGGAACAGGAGGCGGAACTCGATCCCAGGACCCTAGGATCATGATCTGAGCTGAAGACAGACGCTTAACCGCTGAGCCATCCAGTTGCCCCTGATTTCTAAGTTTTAGAAGGTCAGCTGTTTGAGGGATGTTTTGTTTAAAGATACTCACTGATTTAAACCAGCATATCAAGAGAGAATAAAGTCTTGCTGACCTGCTTATCTCCCAGTAGGGTAAGGACTAGCATTTTAGGACTCTCATTAGGCCTTCAAGGGTGATGACTTGGAGGACCAGGAAGTAAACAAAAGCGAAAGTCTTTCAATTATGACTCCCGAAAAGAGGTCTGACATAAGACCAAAAATGTGAAGGACTAGACTCATTTTTGTTTCAGATTATTCTGTCCAATTAGAAGAAAGGAAAGATGTTTTCAAGCCCAGGCTGTCTGCTAGCAGGATAATTAGGCAAATATTATGTTTCAAGACCCCCACTCTATGATCGGAAAAGTATAATCTAGTGAAAGGTGAGCATATGCCTTGGAAGAAATTTCCAGCCTTGGGGTAATGTTAGACATTAGTGTGCATCCTCCTTCCCGCTGTTCATTGACTTCCTCACCTGGGAAAGAGGTCTAAGGCTTGGGAGGACCCTCTTCTATAGTCCAGCTATAGCCACTTCCTGAGGGAATCACGATGGCCCCTGGACGTGAGATTTGCTTCTGTTGGCAGAGAAAGTTATGTTCTTGCCTTTTTCAACACAACCTGGGTGAAATGACACTTGCTGTGTATTCCAAGACTACTATTCGATGCAGGCCTCTCTGTCCCTATAATGTTTCTTCCCTAGCCACCAAACAGTTCACCAGGGAGCAGGCTAGCACTAAAATGAACCTCAATACGGGCATGCCTGGAGGGTAAATGATAGATATACTTGAACCTCGCCTAAGGACATGAGATCAGGTCTCTTTAATCATGAAAATAACCTCTCAGACTAAACAAAGACCGTCTCGTTTGCTAACCACATGTGATTTATTTAAATTAGTGTTACACATTCGACAGTGGTGTCAAAGCGAGATTATAAAACTGCATATAAGAATGAGTTTTCTGGGCCTTTGCATAGGAATAAAACAGGGCAATTCGCCACATGGAAAGGGATTTGCATCTTGTTAGCCTGCCTGCCTGTCCTCCGGTACTGGTTGCGATGGGAGGGTGCATGTCTTTGTAGCTGGCAGTCTAACTTACTTTTCATTTTGCTGGGAATTAAACTAGTGAACTAGAAGCATGAGGAGTTGGGTGGAGGAGGACAAAGAGGCAGGAACTTGCAGGATCTTCAAAAGGAGGGGAGCCTGGGGGTCAGTCTGATACCACCACCCCCCCTTTTTTTTTTTTGCTGTACTTTTCATCTCTGTGACTTAATTATCTTATAACTGGAAGGTTTTTTTTGTAATTCAAAATCAGTGGTACAGTTGGCCTTCACAACAGCACAGGCTACCTCGGGGCATAGTAATCTCCTCAGTGTTGGCGAGTGAATTATCTCCCTGCAGCACTGGGCCAGCTGGCTCCCCTTTATCGGTCAGCATATGTTCAGAGTTTCCCTCGCTTACTCCACGCATTGGATCTGTTAGGAAAGGCAAAATAATTGCCATTTGAGTCAAAGGAGGAGATTATAAAAGGGAACCTCTTAAGAAATGTTAGCATTTCTTGGATACCCTCTTATTTAGTGTGGCCGATCAGAGGCCACCCAAGGAAAGTGTATCAAAAGGTACTTGAATGAGCAGGATGTTTGTGTCTTGATTGCTGCAGAAAACAAATGGCAAAAATTAGGGGCCTTTTTCTTCTAAATCTCAGCCCGTAATGAAGCCACTGGCCCAAACCCAATTTAGTAGTTCTGGAATGTGGTCTCCAGATTCCCGGTACCATTAAAAAGAATTCTTTTCTTACAAAGCTCTTTCCATTTTAGAGAAGCAATACTTCATCAGTCTGATGGGCCACACATTCTACAACAAATGAGCTTTAAGTAGGAAATCCTTTGTTTTGCCCCAGGTCAGATGGAAGCTACGAGGTCGTGTTGCATGATAAGGTGATGTGACAGGTGCCATTTGCCTAGAGGAAGGATGAGCAGAGGCTAACTGCACTGTTGATCCTGTGTCTCCCTATTGTGGACCATTAAGTAGCAATTACCCTTGGAGCGTCCTTCATCCCTTTCCTCCTTCATCCCTTTCCTCTCTAAACGTCTCAATCCAGAAACCTTAAGTACAAAATAACTCCCTGAAGGCTAAAACCCATACAAAGCTGCCAAACCACATACCAAAACCACATGAAAAAATTTAGAAGACTGGGAAGGGAACAGGTGGGAATGAAGGGTGTAGGGGTCCTGTTCATATTCAGTGTGCCCCTTTTCTGGTGATGTTTACTCCAGTATTTCCACTTTAGCTACAGATCCCACAGAAGAACAAATGTTTTATTCATTTTAAACACAATTTCATTGAAAGAAAAAAGCCAGATTTCTCAGAGATTTCCTTGACAAGGATTTTACTTGTAGTCCACATACATTGTTTTGCTTAAACAAAGGTTCTGAATTTTTAATAAGCTCCTGTTAGAGATCAAATTCATCCTACTTCCTAAAGAGCCTTTACATATCAAGAATGGGAAATCATTAAGAATTTGATTTGAATAGTTAAAGCAGTTTCTGTACTAGGAGGAAGGCAGATTTACTGGGTTATGAAATTCTTAATTCCATCTGCATGGGAGCTGGTTTTCATTTGTAATGCAGTACAAAATATTCTTGGCATGTTTGGGGCTTATTCCACACAGGATGCTCCATGCTAGAACTAAATCTAGATGGAACTAAATTTCTTTTCCTAGACTTTTTTTTTTTTTTCCTAAGCTGTTTTCTCTTCCCCAAGTCCCTTGGATAAAAGCACTCATCAAAGTGCTCCCAGAGCTACCTGTGACTGGGTTAGTCTTCAATCTTCATTATTCAGCCATTCCTCTAGTATCTGTTGATGGGTGGTCAGGGAAGGGATCAGGGGTTTACCAGCAGACCAGGTGGAGACACTCAGACCTCCAGCTTGTGTCCTAGATCTATTTTCCAGTCCCTAGAGATCCAGGGCCCAGCTCTCTCTGGATTTTACACATCATCTCTGCTATAATACGCATGTTTTTAATATGCATGCTGTATTTGGCGTCTACAACTTAAGAGCGATCACTTGATTCACTTGAAATCCTTGGCCCATGTGTAAAATTTGTGAAACAAATACCAAACCTGAAGAAAAGAAAAAAGTTAATGGAATCCCTTTAAAATAGAAACATTTAAGTTAAAAAACAAGTCTAAATTCATATGGCTGATTTTGTAGGGAAGATTTGGTGGTTTTAGGATGTGAATACTAGCCAAACACATGGAGTCTGTATACTACTAAAGCTCATCTTCATAGGAAATTGGAGTGAAGGTTTGGCTCTTCCCTGTTTCAATATGCTCACGGGATGAACCATATTGGAATTCTAAATTGACAGATTGACTTGCTTTTTGTATTGCAGGCAGATGTAGCAATTCTTGATTAATTTTCAGCCTTAAAACTGGTAGAACACAATTATCAAACAAAACAAAACATTAAATAAACTCTTCAATTAGACATAATGTATTATCTTGTGGATTTATTGCACCAGAGCTGATTATGTCAGGGCCTGTTATTTTTTCCAAAAGCCTGGGATCCTGCATGCCTTAGGTAGACTGAGGTGACTGTATGCTGTCTCTCTTTTATTTATGAAGATAACCCTGCTGACCCACCAGGATGTGCTTTGCAGCTTTCTCCATCCCTCCTCTCACTCTGTATTAGATGTGAAAATTATTGGTCCCTGTGGCATGAATCTAGAAGACCCAGCTCGCTTGGCTCAAGTGCATGGTTTCATCAGCATATACTAGCTAACTAGCTGAGCTAAATTGGCACTGGGATGATAATAATGGTTTAATCCCATGTTTGAGCACATCTTTACCTTTTAAAAATCACCTTCAGGGATCCCTGGGTGGCGCAGCGGTTTAGCGCCTGCCTTTGGCCCAGGGCGCAATCCTGGAGACCCGGGATCGAATCCCACGTTGGGCTCCCGGTGCATGGAGCCTGCTTCTCCCTCTGCCTGTGTCTCTGCCTCTCTCTCTCTTTCTCTCTCTCTCTCTCTCTCTGTGACTATCATAAATAAATACAAATTAAAAAAAAAGATTTAAAAATAAAAATAAAAATCACCTTCACATAAATTATTCCATCTTACCTTTACAACAACTCTGCAAGATAACATTTTAGAAATGAGGAAATTAAGACTCTAAGCAGTCCAGTGACTTTTCCAGTAAAGGAGGAAGTAGGACTCACACCTGTGACATCCTTCTCTCACTAAACCAAAATGCTCAGTAAAATTTGATTGGATGACGTATGATAAAATAATACAAAAATTGTGGACAGCTCTAGATGAAAGGATGTTTTATCAAGGAAACAAATCTAAAAAGCAAAAAAACCAAAAAAAAAAAAAAAAAAAAGGAAACAAATCTAGGAAAGTGTTTGGAAAAGTGGTTTCCAATAGAGAATAGTCACCAAACATTTAACTGTAAACCTGAGAATACCACACAAAAAACCATCAGGGAGCTATATAAACAAGACATAATCAAGTGTGTGTCAGTTTATATGATATAGACGAGAAGTACAATGACGATTCAGAGAAAAGAGAGAAAAACATAAGCCAAGAAAGTAGGGACAGTAAACTGAGGAAGAGGGATGAAAGTTAGAGCTTAAAGACTGTCAAGATTTAGATGGAAGAGAAGTGGGTGCGGCGTGGTAGGCTGGGAACACCCCAAGCAAGGGTACAGAGCCACTGTCCAGGTGGGGGTTGGCAGGGAGACACATCTGATTGCAGGAGGGACTGACCAGAGGGTCTGGGTAGGGCCGTGTTGGAAAATAACGATGGGGCCACACCAAAGAGGATCTTTAGTGCCAGACAGAGAAGTGTGAACGGATATTTGGGTGCTGCAGTGTGTGAGCAGGGTCGGTTCTTTCTGAGGGCTGTGAGGGAGAGAGAATCTGTTACAGCTCTCTCCCAACTTCTGGTGGCCTCAGGCATGCCTTGGGGGTGTTCTCCTTGCGTCTTCACATCATCTTCCTTGTATGCATGTCTCGGTGTCCAGTCCCCCCTTTTTATAAGGACACCAGTCATACTGTATTAGGACCCACTCTAATGACCTCATTTTAAACATTTTTAAAATTTATTTGAGAGAGAAAGGGAGAGCACTGAAGGAGAGGGAGAAGGAGAAGCAGACTCCACACTGAGCAGGGAGCCCAATGCAGGGCTTGACCTCATGACGCTGAGATCATAACCTGAGCTGAAGGCAGACGCTTACCCAACTGAACCACCCAGGCACCCCTAATGACCTCATTTTAATTGATTACCTCTATGAAGATCTATTTCCAAATAAGGGCACATTCTCAGATACTGGGATCTTCAGCATATCTTTTTCGGGGAGATAGATTCAGCCCACAACAGGAGCCTTTAAAGAGTATTGAGCTGCAGAGTAAGAGGGAGAAAGGTTGTTTCAGTAAAGATGCACTGACCACAGAATGCAAAACACACCGCAGGGAAGGGAGGGAGCCGTGGGCTGGGAGTGGAGGATGGGAAAGAAATTAGGTAACATCTGCAGACATTTTAGAGGAAGAGCTGAGGGACACCTGGGTGGCTCAGTGGTTGAGCATCTGCCTTTGGCTCAGGGCATGATCCCAGGGTCCTGGGATCTAGTCCCACATCAGGCTCCCCACAGGGAGCCTGCTTCTCCCTCTGCCTGTGTCTCTTTCTGCCTCTGTCTTTCTCTCGTGAATAAATAAAATCTTTTAAAAAACTTTAAAAAATAAAGGAAGAGTTGAAAAGATTGAAATAGTCCCAGTGCTAATACGTTATTAAGTCTAGAACGTGATGGTTCACAGAGCACTCTGTCCCCTTCGGTCTTGATGACCCAGAAGGCTGGGTGGTGTCTCCAGGGCTTCTGGCCTGGGAGAAGGACCAGTGATGAGGTCGTCTGCACCGTTGAGGGCAGCTGGCAAAGGTAGCACGTGAGGGGGGACAGAACCCAGTGGAGACGTCCATGGGGGTCACTGGCCATCCGAACCATGTGTCCTCATCTCTCTAGACATGGACTTGGGGAGTCAGGTGCATTCAAGCAGTCCTTTGGACCTTGGGAGTGGGGAGATCTCTGAGGGAGAGGATTTAGAGAAAGCGGTGGGCTTGGTATCTTGGCAGATTCCCAGATTTAGAGGATTAGGTGAGTCAAAGCAGCATTTAAGGAGGCAGAGGAGAAACTGTCAAGCTCTCTGCCTCCAAAGCTGAAGAGAAAGAGAGTTCTGTGTGGAAGTGTCAGTGCCGGGAGCCACAGGAAGGTGGGAGGAGAACACCAAGGAACTGGCTCAGGACCCACGCGGGGAAGACTTTGGGTTTAGCTCATAGGAGCCGCGGAAGGAGAAAGTGTCAGGGAGAGGAAGGGAGGGAGAGGATGGCCTTCATGGGGTGGCAGGATCAAGGAAAGGGTCGGGGGCTTTGATTTTGCAGTCGTGTTTTTGAGATACGGTTTGTGTATGGTGGCGTCACCCCGTCTGGTGTTCCATTCTGGGAGCTTCGATAATCCCCAGGCCGTGTAACCAGCACCACCACCAAGACAGAGAACAGTTATGTCACCCTCATTATTCCTTCGTGTTGGGGGCCTTATCAGAGGAAACGCATGTGGGTTTGGAGCCAGAGGGGAGGGGAGCTGTGCTCAAGGAGAAAGTGATGGTGCTCAAGAGGAAAGGAAGGGTTCACCGAGGGAGTGAGGCCCTGCAGGTGGTGAGGAGGTGGATGGGCCCCAAAAGGGGTTAATTCCAGTGAGAAGGAATATTTCCCCTCTTCCTCTGAAGTGGAAGGAAGGAGGAATGTGTGCCTTCAAAGTCTATGATACATTGGGGGGCAAATTCCTTGAGTCCTGCCAACAAAACCATCTCCTGCTGAACAAGATGGTAAATGTCATATTCCATAACTTCTGCCTTGGCGGTATTATTTCCTATTGCAATTACTATCTGCAGGAATTACATCAAAGTGGAGGGCAGACGCATGGCTGCTTTTCTTTGGGCTGAGTGCCCAAATCCTACTAATACTGTAGCAATTTTAGAACCGATACTTCCAGATTCTCCAAAGTTAAGGGCATCTGCATCCTTTCCTATTCCATACAGTGGAAAAACTTGGCAGCAGAAATGGCTTTGGTCCCTGTGAGTGCCTCACTGCTGAAGAGCCAGCTTCCACAGACGTGTCTCCAGGCATGATTTGGTGGGAGGGATTCGCTTCTCATCTTGTTGTGCTTTTTTTTTTTTTCTTGTTGTGCTTTTAACTTAAAATCGCCCTGAAGTAAATTTCCCTCCTAGCATCTGTGATGTCACTTCCATCGCCTCATGTTGGCTGTCCCACTGCCATCACCCGAGCGGGGTGGGAGTCAGGAGAGTGTTGCACAGCAGTCCTCAAAGCGTGGGTTTGAAGAGTGCATTGGGAATCAAACTGTGGGCTACAACCAGCCTACTTAAAAAGTGAAATAGAGTAAGACACAGCAGAGGGCTAAGTGTGACCTCACGCAACTTATGTTTCAGTGAAGTGTATGTATCTGTACTGAACTGCAACATAAAGTAGGTCTCTACTGTGGATCACAGGCACAAACATTTGAGAAATTCAGGTGTGGAAGTGTATGGGTCCTCTACCAATAGTGTGGCCTTAGGCAGGATCCTGAATGTCCTGCTGGCTTAGTTAGATACATAGTCTGTAAAGTGGGGGTAAAAACAGTATCATTTCATATGGTTGTTGAAAGAGTAAGAGAAAATGCAAAAAGTGTTATGGACTGCCCCTGGTTAGTGGTCAGTGCTTAGTGTTATGATCTCTTTTCCTGCCTTAATCTCCAGTTCAAATATTTGTTTCCTACCTAGACCTTTCTTCTGAGCCTGGAACTGTGAACCTAGCAGCCCGTTTGACATCTCCACGTGGTGGTCCCCCAGTCCTTTCCAACTCAACATATCCAAACTTGAACTCAGCTCCTCCCCACCTTCTTTCTCCAGTCCTCACCACCCCCCTCTCCGCCCTGCCTCCAAGCATGCAGATCCCCCAGCTGCTCCTCCTGAATTCACTTGTCTCTGGAGGGTGTTGCCATTCACCCACCACCTAGGTTGTCTGAGCATCATCTTACTAATGCTTCTAGTAAAAGAATTCTAAGCCTGGGTCATCATCCTTGAACACTCGATGTAGTGAAATTCTGCTCCCAGTCTTGCCCTGTTCACCACACCTCAGCTGAAGTGTGTCCTTCCTTTCCAGTCTTTCATGTTTCTAAGTCTTCAGTGGCTCTCATAGCTTTCAGGTTAAAGTTCACACTTTCAGTTTACAAAGGAAGGCCCACCATGGCCTGGCCTCTGCCTGCCTCTCCTCTTGCCCCCAGCCTAGTACTGCACACTCTCCTCTTGGTCTTCCCCTGCTGATACTTACACCTGCAACGCTTGCTCCACCTTTCATTGCGTGGCTGACTCTTACTTGGGCTTCTTAGCTCAAGATTGATGTTCAGGTCAGAGAAACTTAAGTTTGAATCCCCTAATCAATAGTTAATAGCCATGTGATTCCGAGAAGTGACTTTCTGAAGCAGTTGAAAGATCTGTAAAATGGGAATAACAATGCCTTTTAAATGAATGACCATGTGTAAAGAACAGTGTCTGGCACATAATAAATAAATGGTTGTGACTGTTGTTTTATTTATAATACTTATTTTTAATTTTAATAAAGGCTCAGCTTACTTCCTCTGGATCTGAATGTGTCAGGTTGTCAAAGAGCTGAGTTGTTTCTCCTGACTGTTCTTCCCTCTCTTCTTCCCTTGACCAACCTCTACCTGTCCCTTAAGGTTCAATCCAAGGGTCACCTCCTTGGGGACTCTTCACAACCCCCTGGGCTCCCAGGGTAGTCTTAACCTCTGTCAGAGTACCTGGCTGCCTGAACAGTGATACGTTCTTTCCCCCTGGATTCTAAGTCTCCTGAGGGGACTCCTGAGTCTCCCTGGTATACCTTGTTCATACCAAGCTCCCTCTGTGCATGCAGGTACCTGACATACAGTACATGATGAATAATAAATGTTTCATTAATGAATGGATGGATGAGCAAACTCTTGTAATTACTTTCTTACTGGTGTCCCTGTTTTCTCTCTTTCAAGAAACTCATCCTGTTAATTGCAACCAAATTAGTTCTCTTAAAGTAGAGTTGTGTCACTCACCTGTGCTTCTCAAATTTTGCTGTCAGTGCACTCTACTAACACTGGCAGTTAGGGCCATTTACAAGATGGCTTCCTTTTTAAAGATTGATTGATTGATTTATGATAGACACAGCAGAGAGAGAGAGAGAGAGAGAGGCAGAGACACAGGCAGAGGGAGAAGCAGGCTCCATGCAGGGAGCCTGATGCGGGACTCGATCCCGGGACTCCAGGATTGTGCCCTGGGCCAAAGGCAGGCGCCAAACCGCTGAGCCACCCAGGGATCCTACAAGATGGCTTCTATGTAGTGTTCCAGTCATTCCTTCTATTTTCCCCATATCTTGTATCTTAAGCAAAACTAGGCTGTTTTCACTCCTTTGTACCTACCCATGCTGGCTCTTTCTGCTTGGAAACACCTAACATCTTAACCGCCTACTGTTCCCCCT
The DNA here is from genome assembly GCF_048418805.1 of Vulpes vulpes. Classification (NCBI taxonomy): domain Eukaryota; kingdom Metazoa; phylum Chordata; class Mammalia; order Carnivora; family Canidae; genus Vulpes; species Vulpes vulpes. The sequence goes on from NC_132789.1 coordinate 88,589,246, forward strand.
TTGATCTTCACCTGTCACAGTCTCACAACCTTGGAAACCCTCTCAAATGCTACCACACAACAATTCCAGAACACTTGTTGATCCATGTTTTCTTTCTCTTTTTAAAAAAAAATTTTTTTTAATTTTTAAGAGAGAGGCAGAGACCTAGGCAGAGGGGGAGAAGCAGGCTCCCTATGGGGAGCCTGATGTGGGACTTGATCCCAGGACCTCAGGATTACGACCTGAGCCAAAGGCAGACGTTCAACCAATGAGCCATCCAGGTGCCCCTATTTTCTCTTTTTTTAAGAAAGATTTTACTTCTAAGTAATCTCTACACCCAGCATGGGACTCAAACTAACAACTCAGATCAAGAGTTGCATGCTCTACTGACTGAGCTAGCCTGCCCTTGATCCATTTCCTAAACAAAAGTAGGTTTCCACAATCCTCCTTTGTACCCTATACCACCTGCCATGGACTTTTCTCCTGGAGAAAGACTGCTCTTTATCTACCAAGTTATTTACATACTTCTTACTGATGGCAAGTTCTTTGACTCCGAGGATTGTGTCTTAAATGCCTTTGTAAACCTAACGGCATCTAGAATATTATGTTGCTTATTGCTTCTCATAAGTGTTTAAGGAAAGGAGCAGAACTGAAAATCAGTTAAATCTAGTTCTCCTTTCTGCTTGCCGATTTAACTTTTAGGGGCTGAAGTAGGAGGAATTAGGATTTAACTCTTGCTTTTTGACTCTTAAATATATCAGTAACTTTACATTGGTGTCATTGTACAACTGCATTGTACTAAGTATTCAATAAGCATGTTTAACAAATTGAAGATTAATTAATAGGTTTTTTTTAAGGTTTTATCTTTTTATTTGAGAGAGAGTATGAGAGAGAACATGAGGGGAGTGGGGAGCAGCAGAGGCAGAGGAAGAAGCAGCCTTCCTGCTGAGTAGGAGCCTGACTCAGAGCTCCATCCCAGGACCCTGAGATCATGACCTGAGCCTAAGATAGATCTCAACCAACTGAGCCACCCAGACGCCCCAGTAGAGTTTGTTTCCCTTTAGAACTAATATGCCTTCTGGTCTGATGTTGATGATTCTTACTTAGTGTGCTGTGCATACTACTAAAACAAAATGAATTAAGAGTCAAAGTATAGGAAACATGAAGATGTAAATATACAAGCACATCACTGGTTGGAAATTTTATATGTGTGTGCACACACACGCACACACACACACTTTCTTCACTATCAAGTAAAAAGCCTAGAGGATGAGGACAGTCTATGTTTGGTCTCACAAATATTGAAACCTAATTTTATCTCTTTTTCAAAGGATAGAAGATCCATTGGTAGTTGGCTCTTCAACTCTGTCTTCTTGTGACCTATGAGCTCCCCAGCTTGGGTGCGTGCCACAGTGGCAAATGGCAATGGAGTGACCTCAAGAGCTGGTCCTGCCTCCAGGTGGACCAAAGCTCAGTTTCTCTCATCCACTTGAAGTTGATCCTCCTTCCTGCAAGCCTAAGGGCAGGAGTCCTTCTCATTTGTTTGTCCTTCCACCCTTCTCCCCATGTAACCCTGAGTAACAGTGAGCCTTTGGGTGGTGGCAGTCATAGCTTTTATGTATCTGAGTCCACTCTCCAAGCAGGTCTTAGAAGCAAGTCAACAAACCAAATTAATACAACTTTTTAAGGAGAGTTTGCCAATTTTCAGTTGTTTACAAGTCTTGATGGGGACTAACTTCCAAAATTAATAAGGCATGACACATGGCATGACACATTTCACAATTTGTACCCAAACAGATTTCATGGAGGTAAAGGTAATGAATTGACTGTAGTGAAATATCACATCTACCCTTACTGGAGCCAGGAATTATATGTGGAGTATATTGATAACCAAAAATTAATTTCCATGTCTTTTTGATGTTGATCCTGAAAGACCACAAAGTCAGAATAATAAAAGACCATTTATCTGGGCACTTAAACACCAGAAACATCCAGGGGTGCCTGGGTGGCTCAGTCAGTTAAGCATCCAACTCAATTTCAGCTCAGGTCATGATTTCAGCGTCATGGGAGAGAGCCCTGCATAGGGCTCCCCACTCAGCAGGGAGTCTCCTTGTCTTCCTCTCTCTCTGGCCCCCCCAAAATAAATAAATAAATCTTTAAAATAAAAAACGTTAGAAGCATCCAAACAATGAAATTGTTTTTAAATGATTTTTTCACCTAGTTTTAAAAAATCATGCCAGTGTAATAATTGAAGAACATTTACTCCAAGGAGCAGTAGTAAGTGGTAATACTGTGATCTGCCGGCTGCAAGTGACTGGTTGCAACAGCACAATCCACTGAATACAGGGTAAACTGGATCTCAGTGGCCTGCGCCACTAATATCATGGCAGTCTTACTGTTCGTGCCAAGTTGGGTTGTTCTTGGTCATTCACGTGTTTTGGTAGGTACAAGCTATGCTAAGACATTGAGTTTCAATTATACTTATAACACATTACTTGCTAAAACACCATTTTCAATCACTGTGTTGTTTTAGAGTTAAGATAACTAAGTTCCAGAAACGTTTTTATTTTTTTAAAAGATTTTATTTATTCATTCATGAGAGACACAGAGAGACAGAGGCAGAGACACAGGCAGAGAGAGAAGCAGACTCCATGCAGGGAGCCTGACGTGGGACTTGATCCCAGGACTCCGGGACCACGCCCTGAGCCAAAGGCAGATGCTCAACCACTGAGCCACCTAGGTGTCCCATGTTCCAGAAATGTTATTGATCCAAAATAGATTTTGGATAAATACTCTTCTCTTATTTCTATAAGGTTGTTCTTCAATCTCTGTTTTATTCAAACCAGTAACTCCCATGTTGCAAAATTGTCTTGAGAACAAACTGGGATATTTAACACAGACCTGGTATACAATAGGTACTAAGTAAGTGTGAGTTCCCTTCCTCTTCATATGCCTTGAACCAAAATGCATATAGGGGAAAAGTAATATTCGTAGAATAAATAGCTGATAATTACTGAGCACTAACTTATATGTAGACTCTGCTGTATCCAGAGATTAGAAGATAGGTAAGGTGTAGTTCCAGAGCTCACTCTCTCATAGGAGAAGTGGATGTTCAAACCAGTAATTACTGCAGGGAGTGATAAGTACAACAGAAGTGTATATATAAACATTGATGGTAACTCAAAGGAGGGATGAATACCTTGCCTGAGTAAAAGAACTATCAGGAGAATTTTCAAAATAGAGGTGATGCATCAATTGAATCTCTGGCAAGAGAGAAAAGAATCGGATTCCAGGCAGAGGGAGGGCATGTATAAAGGCACAAAAGTTTAAGTTTAAACAGAGGAAGGAGAATAACTTAGACTCTTCAGAGGCCTAGAATGAGTGCATTTTAAATTCTTTAAGGAAGACTTGCTAAAAGAAAAGCCTGGAGCCAACAATGGTAGGAATTCCAGCTCCAATTGTTTGCGTTGGAGTTGCTGGGCTTAAGTATGCCACAGTTGGTCATGGAGTCTCTGTGTATCCAGGGATCTAAGTTGGTTTGGATGCTCTAGTCATGGCATCCCAAAGATGGACCCACAGAGGCAGATGAGGGCCAGATCCTCTTGTACAAAACCCAGAAGGCTCCTTGTAATGGACTGAATGTTCGATTTCCTTCCCAAATTCATATGTTGAAACTCTGCACTTAATGTGGTGGTATTTGGAGGTGAGGCTTTGGGGAGATAATTAGGGTTTGATGAAGTCATGAAGGATGGGGCCCTCGTGATGGGATTCATGCTCAGTCTAACTTGTTAGAAAGTAACTTTGGCTTTGATAGAATTCTGTTGGAGATTCTCTTGTAAAGATAGCTCTCTTTTTCTTTTTGCCTTTCTGTTTTTCTCTTCCTGTTCCTTTCTGATCAAGAGAAAAAGTTATCCCCTTATTTGTAGTTATCAGAGAATGCAATCACCACACCTGCTTCGAATTCCCTTGAGTGCAAAACCACTGTGGGTGAAGTTAGCATTCACATTATTGTTGTATGTAAGTGGAAGGAACGACTGTCATAAAGAAGTGGCCTGCACCTCATCTTTTCTCTTGTTCTCTCTTTACCTTTTCTCTTCAAAAAACATGACTTTTATCAGGGAATATCTTCTGTGTTCATCTTGGGCTTAATTAAGCAAAATTTTAGAGCAGCATAAAATGTCTATGCATATAAGAATTTTCCTTTAATAGTATTGCAAATACTTTAGGCCAAACAATAAAAATAACAAGACACAACATCTTATTTCATAGTGTTTTTTTCCAGTATGTTTTTAGACTCCCCATTTGAAGGAAGAGGTTTTATATTATAGTTTGAACTACTCTTAAAACTACATATTTAGGTAAGCAGTATTTTTCTCTTACTTGAAAAAAAATCAAATAACTTTTAATAATTAGATTACCTTTACCCACTGTGAAAGGACTTAGTTAAGGAGTAAGTAGTGTCCTTTCTTGTGTGGCTTCTATCATCAGTGGGAGACTCTCACCCGTGCCTCGAGGACTCTACATATTGTTAAGAGCTCACTGATTCAGAAATCATGAAAAAACAAGAGTGAAATACAGAATATCTAAACAGCTGTTTATTTTTCTCACTCCCAGTGTTTGTGCCAACCCAATAACCATGTGAACATGTTATAAAACACACCTTAATGACTGGATTAAAACATGGTCAGTAAGTAGTGTTGAAAATCTTTTCCTGCAGAGTACATCTGACTTTTAGGCAGGTTATGCTCTCCTGATAATCTTGCTTACCTGGCAGTCTAAATAAAGAGGTAAACAAAGGCAAGCTCGAATTACCAGAAATTGAATTAATTGGGGAATAACAGAGGAATTACAATTCGGGAAACACAGGCTGTAGCAAGCTACAGGCCAGGCTGTTGAGGGTCTGGGGCAGGCTGGATTTCTGGGCCAGGAGTGCAAAGATGAGGAAGTCCAGCCAGCGTCCATGCAGTAAATTCACTTGGCGGATGTTCATTGGTTGGGAGATAGGACTAGGTCTTCTATAATACAGGCCTTAATAGGAAATCCATCACTTGGTTCTTAAATTCTGTTCTTCTGAGGGTGTGTGAGATTCTCTATCTCATATCCTCCAGTTCCATTTTATTTTATTTTATTGTTTTATTTTATTTTTAAAGATTTTATTTATTTATTCATGAGAGACACAGAGAGGCAGAGACATAGGCAGAGGGAGAAACAGGCCCTCTTGGGGAGCCTGATGTGGACCTCGATCCTAGGACACTGGGATGAGCTAAAGGCACACGCTCAACCACTGAGCCACCCAGGCGTCCCCCTCCAGTTCCATTTTAGCTTGAAATCCTTTCACACGCCATTTTCCTAGATTTGTTTTACAAATATAGCTCATAGGTATCTTTAGCTGAGGCTCAGTCATAACAAGCAGTATGGAAGTGTGTCACATGAGGACCTGGCCAGCAAGACTGTGTCCTCCAGTGCAGTATTGGTCGCATGGCCCGGGGTGATGTCCTGGCAGGCTTGACACCAGTCATTCTCCAGCAGACACTATTGGAAGCCATGTGCCAGGGCGGTCTATGTGCTGCGTTGCGTCATCACTGGGGTGTGACCCTGCCCCTGTGGGGTTTACAGGTTGGTGGGGAAGCAGCTCTAACCAAGCAAGCAGATATGCATGTCATTACAAACGGTGACAGTTGTCATGAAGGATTCAACTACGGTGGAGTGCTAGGTAACAAAGGGGGGGCACCCACTTAGGATCGGAGGGACAAGGAAGGCCTCAGAGAGGAGGCAGCATTTGGGCAGAGAGCTAAGGAAACAGGGGCAGCCTTGTGGTAGGAGGTCGGGGGTGGGGGAGCAGGCCAAGTACCCAGAAAGCTGGCACCTTTCTCATGAAGACTCAGTGATGTTGTCATTTACTAACAAGAGGCCACCTCTATTGGGATGTAAGATCTCAGAATTTGCACTTACTGGGCCAGCTGAGTCTTGAAAGGCCAGGAACAGTGGAGAGAGAATGATGGAGGGAAGAGCAGGATCCAGAGGCCACAGGAAGGCTGGATAAAGGTCCCCGAATGCTGCTAGGAAAGCCCTGACTATTTGATCAAATAGAAAAACAGAAATAAAACCTGGTTTTATAATAAATAAGCTTTGTGGGCAAGTCTAAATTAAGGCCGGATTCTTTCACTTCCATTTCTGGGGACAAACAAACATGTGTTAATAGCTTTTTAAAAATAGAATGGAAATTCTCCTGAGGCCCGTCAGGGAACAGGAAGGAGAAGGGCCTGAAGGCGCTGGCCATCCGATGCCAACAACATCAACGCAGGTCTTTTCAGTAACTCCTTGTACTTCTCTCACTCTACCCTCCTCTCAGATTTGACCAGGGTGAAAGGCTTCGTAGCAATCTGTACAACTGCTTAATGACTTCCAGTCTTCTGTGTTTATTTTGGTGTCGGATTTTTATTGTCAAGGTCATTCGAAAGATTTGCAGCTTCCAAACTAGGCAAAGTTGGTCATTTATGTCCTGTATCTTTTTTTTTTTCCTCTCCATTCCCTGGAGTCCGCCTTCTCTGTGAATCCCCCTCTAACAGGATGTCGTGGTTTATTTTTTCCCTGCCCTTTGCCATGTGGATGGCCAGAGTCTTAACCTTTTAGTCCTCTCATGCTTTGTGGTGGATTCCTGTTACTCTATCTTGGGAACTCCTGCATTGGATGTGGTATTTTCGTATCCACATGCTCTAAACCATTAGCTCTTCAGGCAGACCAGCTGAGGGCCCTTTGTTATTCCTCAGTATGGTTTTCTTTTCTCATCTTAGCAAGACCTGTGCTTGTATTTCCAGTCATTTCTTTTGAACCGTCCTACAGAACTAATGCAGTCATAATGAACTCCACACAGCCAGCAAAGACCACCAGCTCCCCAGGCCCACCTGGGAAGAAGGGCAGTGGGACAGATGGAGAGAGGTACACAGTCAGGCCTGAGTCTGTGTCAGTCTTTGCTACCTGCTAGTTATATGACACTGGGGGGGTCTCGTCACCTCCCCAGACTTGTTTGTCTGTAAGATGGTGGTCAGACGGGATATGGCCACAGAGGTCCAGGTGTTCTGAAGAGATGCATGAGGGGTGGGTGGAGGTGGGGAAGACAGCAAAATGAGAGGTGAGCATGTTGGCAGGGCCCCCAGGACCAAGGCCAATGTTTTGGAGAATGTATCTTGTGGCTTTCAAACCAGGAGACTATATCATCTCTATGGTTCTTTGGAACTTTAAATACCTCAGGCGGTATGAAGGGATGGGAATCTTGTGCCTTCCCGCTTCCAGTCACTGCTTCCCTGTCAGGGCAAGAAGGGAAGGGGTTAGGAGCCAGCCTGGGAGCTGGGGTTGTGAACTGAACCTCATGGGATTAAAAAGTGATGGAGCTTATGCTCTTGATTCTGGTTGTTGGTCTGAGACTGAAGATCCATATGACAGTGGGGTGGCTCATATCCCTTTAGAGAGTACCAGCGTCTTTGAACTTAGGCTTGTGGTCTTTCTTTTTTTTTTTTTTAATTTTTTTTTTAATGTTTATTTATTTATGATAGTCACACACAGAGAGAGAGAGAGGCAGAGACACAGGCAGAGGGAGAAGCAGGCTCCATGCACTGGGAGCCTGACATGGGATTCGATCCCGGGTCTCCAGGATCGCGCCCTGGGCCAAAGACAGGCGCTAAACCTCTGTGCCACCCAGGGATCCCGCTTGTGGTCTTTCTTGATGGGGCGGGAAAGAACATTGGGTTCTTTCCGGTTGGGTATATCCTGGCCAAGGTCCCTTGCCAGATCCCAGCTTCTCACTTTCTCCTTTCTCAAAAAGTCCTGCCTTCTTTCTACATCAGAGAGTAGTTAAAACAAAGAGGCAATTCTGTAGGGAGCCAGCAGATTATCTATGACTCACACTATATTATTCATCTGTGCCTGGGCTATGTTCTTTCCAGAGGAGAATCCCCACTGAGTTAGAGGACGTGATTAGGACATCTGACCTTGTGGACTGCTCAACACTTCAGACAGGTTGGGTTAGCAGACTCGTTACCTGGTAGTGAGATCAAGACGCGGATAACACATAGTTTTTTTTAAGATGTACAAGAGGAGATTTGATTCTTGGAATAGCTTTATAAGAAAGCCTTTACATCTCCTTTGAGTCAAGGGAAAGAAGTTTAATTATTAATTGCAATGTGTCTGGAATATGGCCTTTTTATGGCATTAGAGAAAGAATTCCTGACCTGTGAGGAATTTGATATGAATTAGAGAGTAAAAATTTTCCTGACCTGTAGTGGGAAGTAAAGCAAAATGTCCTATTTGCATTCACAGATAGCTAGAAGGTAGGAGACAAGGAAAGAAGGAATTAGGAATTACATGGCATTATCCGCCATGTATTTGACTATCTTACAGCTCAATTATTTGCAATCTGATTTCCACAGTGGTGGGACTTGTTTTCTGGCAGTTTCCTCCAACCCTCCTAAAATTTCCCCTATCCTTCACTCACGGTATATTGTGTCTTCTTTCATCCTCTGTGTGTAAAACTTAGGGATGTTGTGACCTTCCATGATGTTTCTTACGCCTGGATTTCTCTGTGAATAGCACTGAGAAGTGAGGTACAGTTTTTCCATCTGCGGGGAACAGCTTGCCTCTGTCTACAGAACACAGGGTGATCCTGCATCTAAGGAAATGGTTGTTTTTACCATTTCTTGTGTACAAATAAATTGTAGATATTGTAGGTAATGATTACTTAATTATATTTGTGTACAAATAAATTATAGTTACTGTTTTTCTTTTATGAGATTTTTGTTGTTGTCCTTGGATTAGTTTATAAACTTGTTAAAGTTCATCTGGCTGTGTCATAATATTCAGACTCTGAATTAGGGTATAGTGGACCCATTCCTCTTAAAGCAAAATCCATAAAAGCAAGTGCCAGCCACCTCATTAGGTTTGATCAGGGTGGGCAGACCATGGCCTGAGTCTCAAATCTGCCCCACTGCCTGTTTTTCTTACAGTCTGTTAGTTAAGAACAGTTTCTACATTTTTAAAAATATTTATGTATGTATGTATGTATTTATAAGTAACAGGGCTTGAACTCATGACTCTGAGATCAAGACCTGAGCTTAGATCAACAGACACTTAACTGTCTGAGTCACCCAGGTATCCCAGTTTCTACGTTTTTAAATGCTGGTGGTGGTGGTGGTGGTGGTGGTGGGGGTATTAAAAGAAAAATAATATTCTATGACGTGAAATTTCTATAAAACTTATGTTTTTATACATTTTTATTGGAACACAGCAACATTCCTTTGTATGTTGTCTATGACTGCCTTCACACAACAATATTGTTGAGCAGTTGCGACATGCTGTATGGCTTGCAGAATCTAAAATGTTCAGCAACGGGCCATTTGGAGCTAAAGTTTGCCAACCACTAGGCTTGCTAATTAGCAATTAGCAATTAGACTCTTCTGAGCTAGGCACTGTGCTAAACCACTTCCGGGCATTGTCTTATTTAATCCTCATGACAACCCTACAAATATCACCCACCATAGAACACCTTCCCAGTTGGAAGCAACACCTATGAGCATCTTTGGCAGGCCTCAGGTGGAGGCCATAGATAAAAATTGCTTACTTGAGATCAAATCTATTTTTTAATCTAATTTATTATTTGAGATTTATGTCTATGCTCTCTCATGAGTATGCATAAGTTCCGTAAAGATAGTGACCTAATGCCAGTGCAGTACCCAGCTCATAGTAGAAGCTAAATTAAAAGTTTGTTGAACAAAGTGGGTAGGGAGTAGAGAGAGAACAGGAGAAATGGGGAAGAAGAGAGATGGGAAGAGGAAAAACATTATTAAGGAAGAATTGGGGTGCACTCATCATTGGCCCCCTGGCCATGGATGGTTCACTTGGCACCAAGGTGGCTTACTGCATGCCAGGGCTTACAGGTGTTGGTAGGACACCCTGGGCCCAAAAGGCCCAAGCAGACCCATGTACATATCCCCTCCTATAATTTTAGCTCCTATAATTTTGCCCCTGCTCCCTTTGCCTCTGGTCTTCCTGTGACATCCTGGTGTCCAGCCCAGACACACTGCCAACCCTTGAGGTAGAGAGCTGGGCAAGGCAGTATTTGCATTAACACATATCCATTCAGAGGAGAACATGAGAGCAAGGCCTCCCATTCTTGTGTCCAGAGATGATGACTGTCCTCATAGGATAAAATTTTGACTCTGGAAAGGTACCACAAGGAACCATTTTTTGTCTTATCTTTCCAAAAAGGCTGCTGACTCTCAAGGCAAGAAGCTGGCCAGTGAGGACTCACTTCCTTTTTTTAATTTTTTATTTTTTTATTTTTTTTTATTTATGATAGTCACAGAGAGAGAGAGAGAGAGAGGCAGAGACACAGGCAGAGGAAGAAGCAGGCTCCATGCACCGGGAGCCCGATGTGGGATTCGATCCCAGGTCTCCAGGATCGCGCCCTGGGCCAAAGGCAGGCGCCAAACCGCTGCGCCACCCAGGGATCCCGAGGACTCACTTCCACTGGCAGATGAACAGCACAAAGTAGCAGACCTTGTTTCTCGTAAGAACAAGGGGCAGGTCCCCGGGCTGGTTTAGGATTAGGAGTTAGTGTGAAGACTCACCAGGAGCAACAAAGTAGCGCTCCAGCCTCTTAGTCAACTGTGTCAAGCCAGCTAAGTGGGTGAGAAGGCCAGGGGAGGCTGTGTCCAGCTGAGGGTGATAACAGCGTATAGATTTATCTTTTCTGATTTTGCACGACTCAGCCCACTCTCATTTATTGATTTACTTCACTTGGCAGAAGAAAATAACTAAAGGGGAAGAGCATATCATCTAGTCTATTTGTTCATCCTCCAAAATAAATGCTTATTGAGTCCCTATGTGAGCCAGGTTCTAGGAATACAAAAGTAAATCATTAGTCATTCCTAAAAGAACTCAGAAACCTAGTAGTGCCAATACTACTAGTGCTAGTACTGTAGTAATACAGGTATTGACTCCCTCCTATATCTCTTCATAGATGAAACCATTTAATTATCACAATTATGCTGTGAAGTAGGTTATTGTCCCCCTTACATGGATGTGGAAATTGAGGCACAGAGAGGTTAAGTTACTCAAAAGTCCTAAGTGGCAGAGCCAGGGTTCAAATCCATCCTCACGCTCAGGCCCAAACTCTACCCTGCACCACACAGCTTCAGATGCTAGTACTGAGACTGTGTTAAGCACGGTGCTAAGACACGTGGATACTATACCGTTTAACCATCAGGACAGCCTTACAGTATTTTACAAATAGGCTTACAGGGGCAACGAGCAACCTGAATACAGAGCAAATACAGACGTGTCTCCAGAGCCTCTGCCTTAGTTATCATCATGGTGGTTAGATTCTAACCCTGGGAGGTGTGCCCAGGGTGGGCCCGTGCCACATACCCTGCTTAGGAAAATACTTCCAGGGACGCCGCCTGGGTGGCTCCGGGTTGAGCGCCTGCCTTCGGCCCAGGGCGTGATGCTGGGGCCCCGGGATCGAGTCCCATCCACATCGGGCTCCCCGCAGGGAGCCTGCTTCTCCCTCTGCCTGTGTCTCTGCCTCTCTCTGTGCGTCTCCCATGGATAAATAAATAAAATCTTAAAAAAAAAAAAAAAAAAAAAGGAAAATACTCTCGCCGGATTACATGTATGGGGGAGGCCTTCAGCGGGGACGCCAAGTTCCGTCCTCGTCCTGCCTCTGTGCGCCCAAGTGCCCGGACTCCTACTTGGGCATCACCCCGGCTGCAGCACTGAGCTCTAGGCCGGTGAACGCGGGCGTGCAGGCGTGTGGGCGAGAGGGCCCCTCCTCGGGTTCGCGCTCCAGGGTCACGTCGGCGCAGGAGGCCGGATGCTGCAGAGCCGCAGTCCCGGGAAATGAGAGAGGGCCCCAGCCGGGGCCCCCACACTCTTGGGGGGTGCAGCCAGGGCGGTCCCCGGCCCCCGTCCCCACGGCTCGCAGCCCTTATTGCTGCCACCGCAAGCTCGAGCCCCCTCGCCCCCTGGGCTCTCCCATCGCCAGCACTTGCATCAGTTACTTTACCGAGCTGTCCTGTCGCCCGGTGAGAAATAAGGTCAGAAAAAGGAAACCTACAGAGCAGGGGGTTAAAGATCCAGGATAGAAGCAGAGGGGCGGACACCGCGTGGGGAAGGCCCGCGGCGGGTCTTCCGCGGGGGCGGGGCTCGGCGCCCGGGGGCGTGGCTCGGCGCCAGGGGCGTGGCTCGGCGCCCGGGGGCGGGGCCTGTTGCCGTAGAAACCGCCGGCGGCGGCGACCCGCCGGGTGAAGGCTCTCCCCGAGCTGTGGGGCCTGGGAAGCCCGGGCCGCCTCCCCCTGGAATAGAGTCGTAGCCGCGGCGTCATCTGGTCGGCAGAGAGGAACATTTCTCGGGGTCCCGTGCACTACCTGCTGGTTTGCACACAACCCGCTGCACGGGGTAGAGAGGAGGCAGTGGGCAGAGGGGAGGCGGCGCCCAGCAAGGCGTGAGTCGCTGTGCACCCGCGGCCTCAGCGGGCTCCCCGGGCGCCCCTCGGGGCCCTGCCCCCCAGGCTCTGGTCCGAGCCCGGCCTCAGCCCGCCCGGCACCGACTCCAACTCCATCCCAGCCTGCTAGTGCCAGCCCCCCGCCCCCCCCCCCCCCCCGCACTGATTAATTAAACATGGTAAGCCACGAAGCACGCAGGACCTTGGCACCGCCTATCATTCAGTTGTCAGGATGAAAAGTGCGATCGTGAACCTCCGCAGAAGGGAAGAACATCAGCGTGGACATTAATGTAATTCGGAACCCAGGGAAGTCGGGGAGGTTCTCTTCCTGGCCAACTCAGGACAGAGTCAGCTCTGAATTATCCAGGCCAGACGATGGCACAACAAGAGTGGTTTTTGTTTCGGGGCTTTTGCTTTTTATGTTTGCTATTGTCAGAGCAAGACAAAGAATAAGAAGGGGTAGGGGTGGCCCTGGGAAGTTTGGTAGTTCGATGGATGGCAGACCCTTGTGATTTGCTTCAGGCTTCTCTGTAAAGGACATGTTCAGGCTGAGAAGGGGCTTGGGAAGATCACTGGGAAGGAGCTCAGACTGGGTAGACGAGCAGCACAGCTGTGGGTGTGGGTTCCAGCTGCCAATCAGACGCAAAGGGCACAGTTTTATTTTATTTTTATTTATTTTTTAAAAGATTATTTATTTATTTATTTATTTATTTATTTATTTATTTATTTATTTGAGACAGAGAGAGAGAGAGAGTCAGGCAGAGGGAGAAGCAGCCTCCATGCAGGGAGCCTAATGTGGGACTTGATCCAGGGTCTCCAGGATCACACCCTGGGTGGAAGGTGGTGCTAAGCCGCTAAGCCACCAGGGCTGCCCAAAAGGCACAGTTTTAATCTAATTCTGTGGTTAGGAAACATTGGCATAGAATACAGGCCAAGAGATATGGCATCTTTATGCCATTGGAGACCTAGAAACTTCATTTTCCCCATTACCAACTTACGGTATGTACCAGGGATGAGAGCCAAGGTGTGTGCGGGTCATACCCCTTTCTCCCTCCAATCTTTCATGTCATCCTGCTTATGTAGCCACCTCACGGTTTAACTGGTGCACACCACAAATGAAGCACACATCACATTCCCCATTTATCTTAACCCTACTGTCTTCAAGGAAACACTGTTGTGGGCAAACCAGGTCATTCTCAGGCAGGTCTGCATCAGCCCAGGCCTCAGGTTAACCTTTTACCCATGGTAGGTGTTGTGGGTTGAATGATGTACCTCAGAAAGAGAGGCTGAAGTCCCAAACACTGTACCTGTGAATGTGCCCTTACTTGGAAATAGGGTCTTTGCAGATGTAATCAGGTTATGATTTAACCTCATGTGAGAGGGCCCTAATCTGATAAGACAGGGATCCTTTAAGAGGAAAAAGGAAGACAGGGAGGGAAGTGCCATGTGAAGACACAGAGACAAACATGGAGAAGACAAACCTGTAAGAATGGTTAGAGACTGGAGTGATGCCCCTACAAGCCGAGGTAGCCTGAGACTACTGGAAACTGGAAGAGACAAGGATCTTCTGCTAGAGTCTTTGGAGGGAGCTTGACCCTAGGAGCTCCAGTTCACCTTTACTACACAATTGCCACTCTACTGGCCACATAACCTTTCTTTCTTTTCTTTTCCTTTCCTTTTCTTTCTTCCTTCCTTTTCTTTCTTTCTTTCTTTCTTTTCTTTCTTTCTTTCTTTCTTCTTTCTTTCTTTCTTTCTTTCTCTTCTTTCTTTCTTTCTTTCTTTCTCTTCTTTCTTTCTTTCTTTCTTTCTTTCTTTCTTTCTTTCTTTCTTTCTTTCTTTCTTTCTTTCCTTTTTCTGAGAGAGGAAGGGAGAGAGTGCTGTGTGTGGGGTGGGAGGGGCAGAGGGAGAGAATCTTCAGCAGGCTCCACACCCAGCACAGAGCCCCATCTCATGACTCTGAAATCATGACCCGAGCCAAATCAGGAGTGGCTCACTTAACTGACTAAGCCACCAGGTGCCCCATGTATCCTTTCTGAATCTCAGTTTCCACAATGATAATAATAATGCCTCCTCTGTTTCCAGATCAGCATTGCAGATCAAACAGAAAATGTATTATAAAGGTGTTTTCTAAATTATAAACCACCAATCAGGGTGCCTGGTGGCTCAGTCAGTTGAGCACCTGACTCTTGATTTCAACTCAAGTCATGGTCTCAGGGTCCTGGGATCAGGCCCCACGTCAGGCTCCACTACACCTACTGGGGAGTCTGCTTGGGAATTCTTTCTTCCTCTCCCTCTGCCTCTGCCCTTCCCCTGCTCATGCTGTCTCTCTCTAAAATAAAAAAATCTTTAAAAAATTTATTAAAAACACCAATCAGATATGAAGAATTCCCTCTCCCTAATGCTCCAACTATTTTCCAATTCTGAGGTGAACATTTACCTTTATATCATGTTATGTCACTCATTCACTTCTAGAAGGACTTTTGTCATTCTGTATCTACTTATTGGGCACCTACTATGTGATGGGCACTGCACTAGGAGCTGGGGAGTTAGAGGTAAAAATTTGGAGCCATCAATAATTTTCAGCAAAGAATGCTGTGGAGCACATAGGACTGACACTCAATCCAGACTGGGGATGGGAGGGGTTGGGATTGGAGAAGGAGTCAGAATTTTTTTTTAACTTTTTTTTTTTTTTTAAGATTTATTTATTCATTCAGAGAGAGAGAGGCAGAGACACAGGCAGGAAGTCAGGGCTCCATGCAGGAAGCCCGATGCGGGACTGGTTCCGGGGTCTCCAGGATCACGCCCTGGGCTGCAGGCGGCGCTAAACCACTGTGCCACCGGGGCTGCCCCAAGAATTTTTTTTTTTTAAGTGAATGGTGTCTTTGCTGAGTTCTGAAGAATTCAATGAAGTTAAACAGGGGAAGGAGTCAGGAAAGGATAAGAGCATTCCTGGGAAAACAAATGGAATGTGAGCTTAGAGATTCCTATTTCTTAAAGGGAGTGCTATTAGTAATTTGAGGGGACAAATGTACTCATATGAGACTCTCCCATGTATTGGAAGGTGTTTGGCATCTCTGTCCCCAAATGTTGGTAGTACCTGCCTGCTCCCCCAGCACACAATCAACATAATAGCCAAAAATGCCCCTTCACATTTCCAAATGCGTACCCCACCACTTCATGGAGAGGTTGGGGAAGGTATCATTTCCTGGTTGACAGCCACTGCTAAAAAATGCATGGTGGCATGTCTTGGAACTAGAATATGACTGGGGAAGACAGAGGTGGAGAAAAATGAGGAAGGCAGAGGCCAGATCATAAATGACCTTGTATGTCATCCTAAGGAGTTTACTTTCTAGAAAAAAATTTCCTTGATCAGGGATAGGTAGGCTGTATCTAAAGGGCTTTGGATTGAGCCTGGCACATAATACATGGTCAGTACATTTTGGATCTCTGTCTCGGAGGATTGTATCAAATCCAAATAAGTTAGCACATGTTCTGTTCGTTTCATATTCACTATCTGTATACTTCCTGAGTACATCACGGTCAAAGTGACTGATGACAGGTAACTCGCTAATGTATGTTCAACTGGAGGGAAATGGTGGGGAGGGGCAAGACAGCTCCAGGAAGTCAGTGACAGCAGCCTCTTTCCTGTGCAGCAGACTCCATCCCAAGAACTTGGGGTGCTTCTCTGCTCTCACAGCCTTACAGTCTGACTGTGTGAGGCCTCAGTACAAGCAAACTCCAACTCGGAAGGAACCTGTGCCTTGGTATACCAACAGCCACTACCACCACCATCCACCTGTAGCCAGGGAGTGCCAAGGAGAAGATGCTGTGGCCTCCTAACACATCCCATGGCAACCCAAGGCCCAGCTTATAAATAGTTGTATTTATTTGCCAACACATGCACTAAAAATGAGGCTGCGTTTTCCTATAATAAACAATGTTATGTTTGTTAGATTGCAGACTGAGCCCTCCAAACCCATTTACCCATACAGTATTTAAGCCATAGCGTTGAAGGTGTTTGGAACCCAACTGTCCTATGTAAAGCTGTTTCCAAGAAAGAGATATTCCCAATTCTGGGTGAAAGATCAGAAATACATATGACCCCCATTTATTCTATCCTATGACCCCCCATTTATTCTGTC
The DNA here is from genome assembly GCF_048418805.1 of Vulpes vulpes. Classification (NCBI taxonomy): domain Eukaryota; kingdom Metazoa; phylum Chordata; class Mammalia; order Carnivora; family Canidae; genus Vulpes; species Vulpes vulpes. Next base: position 88,605,863 of record NC_132789.1, read on the forward strand.
TTCACCCAAGGCTCTAGCCACACTGAACTATGCTCTCAATTCCTGTGAGCCATCTCTTGCCTCCAAGCCTATGCATGTGCTGTGCTCTATTCCTGTAATGTACCCCACGCTTCCCTGCCTCACTATGTCCTTCCTGTGAGCTCCCAGAGACTCCGCTTCTTCTTCCTGTCAAAGTACTTACCACTCAGTGTATCAACTGTCTGATCTTAACTTTCCTGAGGGCTGAGATCCTCAATGCCTACTCAGTGCCTGACCCACTGGACATGCAATAAATATTCATTGGAATGAATGATTGAATAAGCGAACCTTCTGTGAGTACAAGCCCAGCAAAAAGTTCAAGGATCTCCTTCTTCTCTACCATCTTCTGAGAACACAGGCTTGCTCCAGTTGTATGCCCCCAGTTTGGGTTGAGTGGAGGAAGAGGAGAGAGGCCAGGAGATGTGCTGGGGGAGAGGTCAGCATTCAGTGAATTTGGCCTCAGAAAGGGCCAGCAACAGCATGAGTGAGAAGAGGGATTCCCACCATACATACAGGTCAGGCTCCTTTGTGATGGACTCTTGGGAAAAGGACATGGTAAAATGGAGTGAGGGTAGCCTGCTTGTTGTTTTAGGAGTCAGTTCTAATTAAATTGTTAATTTTTTTTAAGATTTTATTTATTTATTAGAGACAGACAGAGAGAGGGAGGCAGAGACACAGGCAGAGGGGAGAAGCAGGCTTCATGCAGGGAGCCTGACATGGGACTTGATCCTGGGGCCCCAGGATCATGCCCTGGGCTGAAGGCGGCGCTAAACCGCGGAGCCACCTGGGCTGCCCCTAAATTGTAAACTTTTAAAACAGAACATATGTCCACCCAACACCTGTACAGAGATGTTTTTAGCAGCATTATCCATAATAGCCAAAAAGTGGAAACAACCCAAGTGACAATCAGCTGGTAGATGGATAATCAAAATGCACTATCTCCATACAATCTACCATAAAAAGGTTGAAAAAGGAACAGAATACTGATACATGCTACCATATGGATGAACATTGAAAACATGCTAGGTGAAAAAAGCCAGATACCTAAGACCACATATTATATGAGTCTATTCATGTCTGGGATCTATAGAGGGAACCATAGAAACAGAGGGTAGATTAATGGTTGCTTAAGACTCTGGGCAGTGGGTCAGGAGTCCCTGGGTGGCTCAGCCGTTTAGCACCTGCCTTCCACCGAGGGCATGATCCTGGGGTCCCGGGATTGAGTCCCACATCGCATTCCCTGCATGGAGCCTGTTTCTCCCTCAGTCTCTCTCTCCCTCTCTGTGTCTCTTATGAATAAATAAATAAAATATTTTTTTTTAAAAAAGACTATGGGTGGTGGGAATGTAGGGGTGATAGCTAAGGCACAAGAGTTCCTTTCTGAGATGATGAAAATGTTCTAAAATTGGCTGTGATGATGGTTGCCCGCATCTGTGAATATACTAAAAGCCATTGACTTATACAGTTTAAATGAGTGAATTGTATGGTATGTGAATTATATCTAAGTAAAGTTGTTAAAAAAAAAAACACAAAACTTTTTTTAAGATTTATTTATTAATTTTAAAGAGAGAGGGAGTACGTGAGCAAAGGAGGGGCAAAGGGACAGGATTTCAAGCAGACTCACTGCTGAGCAGGGAGCACCAACGTGGGGCTCCATCCCACTACCCTGAGATCATGACCTGAGCTGAAATCAGGAGTCAGACTTAAAACTGAATGAGCCACCCAGGCAGCCCACAAAACAAAACTTCTAAAAGCAGGGTCTTAACCTGGGCTTTTGAGAACTGGGTACCACCTAAAAGAACATGGCAACATTGGCGTGTCCTGCCTCTGTCAGTTTCACTGGGCGCTCTATGACCCACTCCCCCAAAGGTAATCCTAACTGGTCCGTAGAGCGGAGTGCCCCGTTACAGGGCTCAATGCAATGCCTGACTGCATGCAAAGAATGTGATGAATATTAATGTAATCAATATGAGAATTAACAATTTTATTATTAAATAAAATGTTTAGTGTCCACTTTAAAACTAATAACTAACCAAAATATAGAATGCAGTATGGTGGGACTCCTGGGTGGCATAGCGGTTGAGTGTCTGCTGTAGGTTCAGGACCTGATCCTGGAGACCCGGGATCGAGTCCCACGTTGGGCTCCCTGCATGGAGCCTGCTTCTCCTTCTGCCTGTGTCTCTGTGCCCACCCTCCCCCGTGTCTCTCATGAATAAATAAATAAAATCTATAAATAAATTAATTAAAATCTTTTTAAAAATGCAGTATGGTTCTCTGCCCCTAGTGCTGTAGAAAAGGGAAAGATTGTAAATCCCATTCCCATATCTAAGTTTTTTTTATTCTTTTTTTTTTTTTTAAGATTTTATTTATTTATTCATGAGAGACACATGGCAGAGGGAGAAGCAGGCTCCATGCAGGGAGCCCGATGTGGGACTTGATCCCAGGACCCCAGGATCATGCCCTGGGCTGAAGGCAGGAGCTTAACCACTAAGCCACCCAGGGATCGCCCTAAGTTTCTTCAATTCTAAGGTATTATTTGTAAGATGAGGATCTGATTGTTTTTATATGGCCATTTGATCATTTTTATGTTATTAAAGCCTTTTAAAAATAAGTTGAGTCACCTAATAGGGAATCAAGCTATGTATGTATGTAAGGTGTGTCAAGTTCCTCAGCCCTTAACTGCGCAAGTTCCCAACGTCAGAAAAACAACAGGTTCTGTTCACCCCCTGAAGCAAATAAATGTACCTTAGGATTTTTGTCCGAACGACCAGAACCACAGAAAGCAGAGGAATGTCGCTTGCATTATGGAAACAGGTGCTCGGGCCTCCCTAACTTAGGGAAGTCAGCGTGCCTCGCACACGCAGTCTGGACACACCTGTGATTTTGAGCTGGGGTTTCGGGTGCCTCGGTTCCCTTCTGGAATCCGCCCCCCGCGGGCCCCTGGGCTGCCAGCTCACCCTCTGTGACTTGTGGGCGGGCGCGGCCGGTGCCCCCCCATCCCCAGCCCCGGGCCGCCGGCCGGGCCGGGCCGGGCCGGGCCCAGGTGTCGGCCGCGCCGCAGCTGACTGCTGACTCAGAGCGCCAGGGCCGCCCGCGAATCTCCTTGCAGCTCGCTGCTGCATCCCCATCCCACAATCCCTTGCTAGGTTTGCTGCAGTCTTTTCAACAGACGCTGAGTGCGAAAAAAGATGTCCTGTAAGATAGAGATTGATTGGTCTGGATGCCGAAAGGGGTCTCCCACTTGTTAATGACCCAGAAACATTCCTGCCGACTTTGCGGGGCCTCCTCTCTTTTCCTCCGTTTGTCTGCTCCTCGGCCCTGTTCCTGAGCTGGCGCATCACCTCACGGAGCAGGAGATATGCTGGGCTGCTGATGATGGCTGCACTGCATGGTAGGGGATTTTAACCAGTCTCTTTGCACGGTGGTGCTTCCAAACTTGGGAGGTTGGCGGAATGTGCATTGTTCTTTTGGATTGCCGTGGAGCTGCAGCGACAGGCTTGGGAGGATTTAAGTCTTTGCCTCGTTGATTAGTCTGTCTGCAGAAATGGGTAGGTCCGAAAGGTTCCGAATTGCCCAGCGTTACGCCAGGTGGATAACTGATGTCTCTTGCTCTCTCTATTCTGGCTTTTTCTCTCTTTTTTTCCACCCTCGTCTCTTGGGGATGCTGCATGCATGCTCTGTTAACTAGCAGAGGGAGACCCACTCTTTGCTTAAACAAAGGCACCAAATTCAGAATAGGGAGAAAGTCATGCAAGATTTTCTGCTCAAGTTCCTAATGTGATCTGACTACATTTTTGTTTTTACCAGTCTTCCATTTTAATGTGTATTCGGCTTATTTTAAATAGAAGATTCCCTCCCCCCCGGCCCCCCACTCCAACCCACCCACCCACCCACCCAGCATTTCTCCGGTGGGTGCGAGGAAGGGGATGAAATATTTGAGTCGCCCGATTCCTTCCTCCATCCCCCAGGGCGGAGGAGAATGTGCGATTAGACCCTTCCCCCACCCGATCCTCTGTCGGAGAACCCTGGGGTTGAGTGCCACGGTTCCCAGTTACCATTGGAAACCCATTCATTCATAATGCATGACTCCAACCTCTGAATCCTGAATGCCATTGATGATCAGCAAATATGCAGACGATGATTTGTTTTTATTTTATTTTTTTGACATTTTCCCCTGCTTTTGAAGTAGACTCAAATCTGGGTGGAGTTCAATGGTGGCTTTACATGAAAAAAAAAAAAATCCTTGGGTTGGACCTTGGGTTTGCTTCCTGAAACAGTGGATATGATTTTTCTGACAGCTTTCTCTACTAGCCTGCCCCACCCTGTCATTATTCCTTATTTTGGGAGGATAGGAAAGCAAGTAGGAAAGCTATTTATTTGAAGCTAAATACTGAATGTTAATAAGTGGATTTCTGAACCAAAAAGCAAAATATGTCTGTCTTAAGATAGATTCGGTGTCATTGCTTTAAGGAGCAGACCTGGATTCAGAATGAAGCATTTTAAAAATGATTAGTTTTGTTTCTTTGGCTTAGATCGTATTACTGTGATTTTCTCCCTCATGAATAAAATTGTTAGAGGTTTTTGTTCATTTTTTTTTTTAGATTAGAATATGTAAGGAGAGACATTGTTTGTCCAGATCCTCAAAATGATTTCTTAAGTATTGGGATTCAGTTCTGCCTAGTGTGAACCTATTTTCTGGTGCCTTTCATTATTTTTTTAGGCAGATGCTTTAGCAGCACCATTCCTAACCCGCTGTAATGTTAAATAATGCACGCCCCTCCCGAGCAAGCACACAATGAGAAGTTTCATGTGTGCTGTGGTATGAGAAAGCAGCTTTTTGTTACAGAGATGTGAGTAGTGGCCTTTCCTAAACCTCTACGTATTTCTTTCCAGTTTTCTCCTAGAAAGACCCAAGTGATTTGCATTGGAAAGGTTAAAATAGGACTGAATGTACAAATGTTCTCTGATAGAATGTGCCTGTTTCAAGAAATATGAATGCAGGATATATATTGGTTTTTTTTTTCAGGATATATAGTCCATATATTTTAAAAATGAGAGTAAAATCTATACATATTTTTCACCATAGTTAATATTATAATCCTGAGATGACTTTTTTTTTACACTTACATGATAAAAGCTTAGTGGATTTTCTTGCTTGTGAAATAAGTAAAAATACTCATTCTTTGTCTTACTAAGAATTGAAAATTCCCTTCATTTAGATACTTGGAGACATTAATTTCTCAAACATATGACTTTATCTATCTTTAAGTCAAAGAAATTATAAGTATGTAGCAATTAAAAACATTTAACCTGGATTTAATTTTTAAGACTTCCTTGTCATTCTTTTCATTACTTCTCTTTAAAACTAAGACTTTAATGAAACATTTGTATGTATTATTGAAATGTATGGAAGAGAAATACTTTCAATAATTTGCTACCAAATTATTTATTCTCATAGTTTTTTTTAATGTGACTGAATTACTTCTAATTATGGCATAATTCTAATTTGCACACACCTGTACTTTTTTTTTCTTCAAATGTCTGATGCCATCTGTGCCCTTTATATTACTTATGTAAGGGTTTTAGTGTCAGAATAGAATTTGTTCTATAATGGGGTTGGCTATTAGAGTTCTCTGAATATTATTATGTGCAGGTTATCTGAAAGTAACAGATCAGCTTTCCTCCTAGAATTTGGAGGTTTAGATTAAACCAGATACTGAAGAAAAAATGAGCCCAGTGTAATTATTCAAACAGCACCATGGAAGGAATCTTCATTACTGCTGTCTGCATGCTGGTCTTTTTACCCTCTTCTATTTTAATCTCGTCTGCCTTCGTGTTCTCAATCACCTCCATTTCCCCATTAAATGATTTTTATTCTTCTTCCGGAATATGTTTTAAGGTAAACATTTATTCTAATCAGCAATAGAATTTAATAATGCACTTCTTATCTACCAGGGGCAAAGGAGGATTTGCTGCTGCATGGGCCTATGCCTTGTGAGGTTCTGATGGAGAATAAATTTCTCAACTCCCTTCTTGCTAATCTCTCCCAACGCCCAGAGCTTAGGGCCTTGGCTTTGCTCTGCCTCTTTTGTGATCCCAGAACATGCAGCCTCCTGGTGGTCCCAAAGGAAGGCAAGGGAGGAGTTGGCGAGGTGATGGATGTGGGGAGAGGAGACCCCACCATCTTTACACCAGGGCGCTGTAAGAGGAATGCCAATTAGCCTGACCACTTAACACTCCCATCACACAGACCTAGCCTTCTGCAACTTGGAAAACCCAAAGCAAATCTTAAGAATTGAATTATGTTGTAAGAGGTGAGGACGTCTCTGAAGAAGGCAATGGCAAACAGTTATCTGTACTAAGAGGTAGAGGACCTAGGCATAAAGACAAGTTGGGGGCTTGGCATAAATCAGCTTCCATATGGTAGAACCCAGCATCCAAGGGAAGCTGTCATACGTCTGACCCTGGCAACAAGAACCTTTGGAAAGCTTAGGCACACCCCTGCCTGGAGACAGAAGTTAAAGTGGATGGCCTCCTGAATATACACCCACTCACCCCCAAACACAGGCGTTCATGCACATATTGTCAGAAAAGATACTGCATCTGGCCTTCTAATTTACAAAATGGCCCATTTGGGATAGATACTTGATTTAACTAGAAATAGGTCACCTTGTTTTAATTTCACCGAAGATTGTCCTCTTTTCTTTCTTCTTCTGTACCAATGCAAATTCAGTTGCAGGTGAATAAGAATATCCTCATAAATTTTGAAAATTAAAAATACTTTGTTTTGTGAATCATGTCTTAACCGGTGTCTTGAGCTCCGGGTACCCCCTGTCCTGGCAGGTAAAAAGAAAGTAAGTTACAGATAATCCTAATGGTTCAAGATTTCCTTTCTATAAACCTACCAGAATATTTTTAATTTCTCGGGAAGGTGGTGTGTTAGCATGTCTGCGCCATTGTCATTAGCCCAAGAACAGTAAAAATGTAACATTGCTAATAAATAAAGCCAGCTCAGTGGCAACAAAGAGAAGCAGTAACCCACGAAGGGCCATAAAATTAAATAGAAATGGAATCTAGCGCCTTTAGGATGGTATATAATCAAATATGCTGCCTCGTACCCACAAATCACAGGCTAAAATTTTTTTTGTAAAGGAATCTTAACCTGTTTCCCAACTGTGTTCCCTAGCCCCGCCAACAAGTTGTCACCAACTCTCTCCCCTTCGCAAGAGGAGTGCTTTCAGCTTGTCATTTGACTTCCACCCTCCTCCCGCCCTGCTCTTCCTCACTCTGGTGTCAGCAATAAAAAGTTTGGATAGTTTTCTGATCTAAATGGTATAATCTGGGGTGGGAACTGTGGTCTCAACCCTAGAATTGTGGACATAGGCATTTTCATTTGTTTCCTCTCCTCCTCTCAAGTTCTTCTTTTCCACTTGGTTGTAGTTTCCACCAAGTTCTGGGAGATTTGAGAACATGAGCCAGGAAAAATACCCAAGATGACATGAGGGAAGAAATTCTGGGATGGGGTTTTTCTGTGCCCAAGGATTTTGTTACGTGCTTATTGCATTGTTGTTACCCTCAAAAGCTGTGTAGCTGGCACACCCCCTGATGAGGAATGCATGTGCCACCCTTCGAAGACTTTGTATTTCTGTGCATATGTGTCCTCAGTGGGTCCTCCATTTCTTTTCTGCATTTGTGAGCGTGTTAAAGTATGTCACTGAATATTTACTCTCTGGCTGATGGCTTATCTTGCTAAAGATTAGACAATCACATGGGAAGGCAGGTAATGTCTGATGTCAAATGAAAACATTCACATGACTGGTGACGACCATGCTCTTTGTTCTGTAAGTCAGCCAGTGCCAGTCTTTCCTGCTCCTGGGACTGAGTCCATTGCCATGTTATACTTCACTTGTTCGGTTCATTCAAAGAAAGAATGTCTGTCATGTGCCAGGCACAGTTGTAGGTGGGTGCTGGGACTACTGCAGTGAGCAGTCAGACAGCAGTCCCTGCCTTCGTGAGTCTTACATCCTAGAGAGGTGGGGAGGAGGCCATGTGCAAGATAAACACATTACATACTAGATCAGAAAGTGATCGGTGCTATAGAGAGACATAGAGCACTGATGGGAGGTAGTAAGTGCTAGGGAACGAGGGGCAAAGTTTCAGTTTTAAACAGGACCCAGTTAAATAAAATATTAAAAAAAAAAAAAAAAAAGGCCAGCCCCAGTGGCCCAGCGGTTTAGCACCGCCTTCAGTCTAGGGTGTGATCCTGGAGACCCGGGATCGAGTCCCACATCGGGCTCCCTGCAAGGAGCCTGCTTCTCCCTCTGCTTATGTCTCTGCCTCTCTTTCTCTCTGTGTATCTCTCATGAATGAATGAATGAATGAATAAATAAAACAAAAACAGGCCCTGGGGCTCCAGGGTGGCTCAGTGGTTAAGTGTCTGCCTTTAGGCCCAGGGTGTGATCCTGGGGTCCTGGTATCGAGTCTCACATTGAGCTCCCTGCCGGGAGGCCTGCTTCTCCCTATGCCTGTGTCTCTGCCTCTCTGTGTCCCTCATGAATAAATGAATAAAATATTAAAAAAAAAAACCAGAATGGTCCAACTGAGAAGGTGCTGTAGAGCAGAGAACTGCAGAGGAAGACTGAACCCCTCTGTAAGCAGTATTGCTGTTGGTTTTCCACTGACAAGGAACCTAGCCAGTCTCCCTACATCATGAGAGCTCTCAAAGCTGGATAATGTCAATGGCACACGAATGTGTGCTATTTATGTAGTTTACAATGGCTCTGCTTGCCTTTCTTCTTTGTCCTTTTTCTTTCTCTTGGACTTTCGTCAATATGTGTGATGCTAGTTCCTACCTCTGAACGGATTCCGGTTCCTTCAGAGACGAAGTCCACTGCTGGCATGTTTACAGGTGCTCCTTTCCAAAAATTGATTTTGCTGATCTCCAAGAGAAGAGTAGTTCTGTATTCTGACCTCTCTTACGATCCCATGGTTATTTCTGCTAGTCATGTGAGTAAGAAGGATCTCTGACCCTTCAGAAACCAAGATGGGAAAAGGAGAAACAGCCAAGAATCTAGATAAGTATTTATTGCTTTTCTAATCAAAATGACCAGAAACTGTGGTGGTGCCCAAACACTTTGATTAAAGGCTGTCATACATTTTATGTGTACTCCTTGCGGCATATTCAAATGGATGGAAAGCTTCCCACGGTGCTTATTAGCACATTCTCTGTCTCCATTTTCCTCAGCACATTATCCCTTTAGGAGCAGTCGAATTGTCTTTCTATTGTGGGGATCCAGTTATATTCAGGGAATAATCATTACCTTGGCAAAGGCTCAGTTTGAGGATCTTTGGGGCTTGGAAACCTTTTGTGTTGATTCTGAGAGTACTGTGAATCCAGATGTCTTCAACAAGTCACTTGTGACAGATCTGTAATATTGTCATGATTTTAAATTAGTGTTAATGAGTAAACTTAATTTACCATATAAATTAACAGTACTAACAAAGACTTACTCTCACCGCTACAACAATCATCATAAAATTAGAATGAAAATTAGAATGAAATGTTTTTATTTCAGCATTGGAAAATGAGATGTCACCTCAGGAAATTTCATATAGTCAACATATATCGTTTGATTAAGACAAATATTTATTCCTTGCCCATACCCTAAAATTTAAAGATTAAAGAAAGAATAAAAGCAATACAATGTTTTATCTCTGTTCTTTTTAATACTCCGCATGACTGATTATTTCAAAGGGTGATATGAAACTTTTCAAAAGCTATTCAAATTAAAATTATTTTTAACTGATATTAATTAAAAAGTTCAATATATACGTCTGTTTTTAAAATATGGAACACTTCACAGATTTGTGTGTCATTTGCTCAGGAGCCAAGCCAATCTTCTGTATCATTCCAATTTTAGTGCTACTGAAATGAGCATTCCATAATTTTTATCACATACACACACCACACTGGAAAGTGTTAAAACTTGTTTAAGATTAGGTATCAGATAAAGCAGAAGACTTGAAATCTGAGCTTTCTGATTCACTGATTTTACTGGATGACCTTGGGGAAGTCGTTTAAACCCTCAGCTTCTGTTTCCTTATCTTAAAGACTGATAAATCCGTTCCTTCCCTGTTCTGATGTCACAGGGATGTGGTTTAAGAAAAAGCAGATGATGTGCCAACATTTTGAGCTCCTGAGAGATGAGCCACATTTAATCCAATCAATGGATATCATTCTCTATTCTAGTTCTTTAGGGAGACATTGTATGAAGGAGTTAGTAGATGATGCAGGCTAATTAGATATGTCACACTCACAACTGTTTTAACTAATGCAGCGAGTTCTGTTTGAACGTGACACTCTTGTACAGCAGGTGCTTTCACAATGTTCTGTTTATTAATCATGCTCTTTAATGAGCTTATCTAGAAACAGAGTTGGAATATGGATGTGGCATGTATCTACACTCAAATACATATATATAGTAGAATTTTCTTAATAAAAATTGGCATAACTTTTAAAAAATTTGGTGATTTGGTGGAAAGAACTATCATTCATGTCTGAAAAGAGTTTCCATTAAACTGTAGAATTGTTGATTCTGTAAATATGATGTAATATTTCCCACTTTAAACACCAGGCCCCAGACCAAGTTAAAATGTTCTATATAAACCAAGCTTGCGTAGTACATACGGTCTTCTTAAAACACAAGGTCAAGGGAGGTGTGGTGGTATAAGAAGGCTATGGGTTTTGCATTCTAGCAAACTTCTTAACTGAGCCTCGGTTTTTTTTTTTTTTTTAATTTATTTATTTATGATAGTCACAGAGAGAGAGAGAGAGGCAGAGACATAGGCAGAGGAAGAAGCAGGCTCCATGCACCGGGAGCCCGATGTGGGATTCGATCCAGGGTCTCCAGGATCGCGCCCTGGGCCAAAGGCAGGCGCTAAACCGCTGCGCCACCCAGGGATCCCTGAGCCTCGGTTTTCAAAACTCTGTGGAATGAGAATAATATTACTGCCTGCCTAGGGTCATATTGAAAATTAACACACACACACACCCTTTTTTCTTGCCAGAGTGTTTCTGTTGGGGTTGGGGGAGGGGCATAGACACCTAAAAAGTATTTAGAAAATTAGGAAGTGAACTTTAGTTTAACCTTGGTTTACCACTTCAGGATAGAAGCCAGACGTTGTTCCAGGTGGTAAATGAAGCTGTTTTATGTTGTAACTTTTCCCTTCCTTAGAGGTGCTCCACTTTTTTCTGTTAACTTCTTCAGATTCTCTTTTTTGGCATGATCCTCCACATTTTGAAACCTTCTCTGAATTAATTTCACCTGGTCCCTCAGATGCCCACACATGAATACCAACAGACATTTCTTAGAATAATAGGAATTATCTGCCTCTGTCCCTGCTCCATGGCAAATACATTTTATTTCATTTTATTTTTTTAATTTTTTAAATTATTTATTTATTTATGATAGTCACACAGAGAGAGAGAGGCAGAGACACAGGCAGAGGGAGAAGCAGGCTCCATGCACCAGGAGCCCGACGTGGGATTCGATCCCGGGTCTCCAGGATCACACCCTGGGCCAAAGACAGGCGCTAAACCACTGCGCCTCCCAGGGATCCCGCAAATACATTTTAGCCTGGAATCTATACACCTTTAGTCCTGAAGAAGATGCTCCGAATCATATACAAATATTTTAATAGGAAATTCTAATTATTCCATCCCTGCAGTTTAATGGTATGTAGGGGTGAGAAAATGTTTCCTCTATACACTTAAGTTCTGTCATTGAAGCCTGTGAATTAAACTGACAAAAGATAGATTATCAGGAGAAAAGGATTTTATCATTTTATCAGTAGTTTATTTTTCTCAAATAACATGTACTATATTTTATTGACATTAACGTAATGTTTTTAATTTTACATGCATGGGACTTCACAGAAAAGAAGTGAAAATCCAAAGAGGCAGTTAGGCCTGGGAGCTTATGTACTATTTTAACAGAGGATGACAAATTGTGGAGAAGTGGCTAGACAAAGGAAAAGGAGGTTTAGAGGCAGTAAATTGTGGGAAAGTGACCAGGAAATGTATAATACATAAGAGTTGTTTAGTAAGGTTTGTTATGCAGATTCTTCTCCTGTGCAGTCTCTGGTGATGGTTAAGAGTCTCCTCTTGTTGGTATAGGAGAGTGGGACACCTTTACAAATGAAAATTTCCTTTACAAATGAGAAATCTATGCCCTGCTTTTAGACAGATAGGAGAGGGCGGAGTGCCTGCACCTCCCGCACCTCCCCCCAACCCTTCCGGCCACCCACCTTGTCTCCACCATGTCTGCTGACTCTCAATACCCTTCAGCTCAAAATAATCCTTAAATCAAGGTGGTATATTTTGGAGTGACATTTTGCTCCCCTTCAAGTGCAATAGATGGGAAAACATTTTATCTTAGAGTATTCTCTTTAATAGAAACTATATTTTAATAAGAATGTAGATATCTAGACAGGTATAGTCATGAATGAAGGAATAAACAGGCAGAGCTGTATCAATATTTTTTATTTTTAATTAAAAATTTTTTAAATTTATTTTTTAAAGATTTTATTTATTCATGAGAGACACAGAGACACAGTCAGAGGGAGAAGCAGGCTTCATGCAGGGGGCCCGATGTGGGACTCGATCCCAGGAGCCCGGGATCACGCCCTGAGCTGAAGGCAGCCGCTCAACCCGCTGAGGCATCCGGCGTCCCTGTATCCGTATTTATGTCCTCAGCTGCCACTGCTTTGAGAGCCAGCAAACATGCTTTTTTATACAGCACACTTCTAATTTGTTTTGTTTGTATGGTGAACATGTGATCATTTTATTGACTTCCAAAACAAACAGCCATCTCACCACATTCCCTCGCCAGCATTGAGGGCTGGTTATGGTCCTGTTGAGGTCACAGCCTGGACTTTCTACCTGGATTCCTAACACAAGGCCTGTAGTGAAGGACCAAGGATTGATTTGCACTTAGAAGTTACTATGTATTTCTTCCTGTCTAACAGCAGCAGCGTGCAGGATCCAAGACAGTTGGCCTCCCATGTCAGTGGTCTAGGATGGCCAGTGAAGCCACCAACATCCCAAGTCCTGTGGTGCGCCAGATTGACAAGCAGTTTCTGATTTGCAGTATATGCCTGGAACGGTACAAGAATCCCAAGGTTCTCCCCTGTCTGCACACTTTCTGCGAGAGGTAAGCCTTCTTTGTGGTCGGAGGAGAGAGGGTCACAGACTGCTCTCTTACAGCCTTCCGAGGGGTTCTTTCCAGAATTCTGTTACCTGTGGGAGACAGTAAATCTTTTGTGCTTGTGATAGACATCTAGAAATATAATCATGAGTTGCCAGTGATCTACTCTATTTTAAATAATTATATGAGTGGGAGAAAGCAATCCAGTAGCTACCGATTCGTTTCCACGGGACATTGGGAGCATTAAATATTTTAAGATTTAAAAATTGTAAATTTTCCCTTTGTTCATCAAACGATTTTTTCAACCACAGTTCCCTTGTAGAGGATCTTTGGTGAGAGCCAATTGAAAATCTTTAATTTCCTCCCATATAACATATCAGGTAAAATACCTGCATATTGAGAGTTAATTAAAAGCAAGAGCTTCCTCTCAAAGATACTTCAGAAGACATGTACTAATGGTACATTTGAATGTAGGATGTTTCAAATGAAGAAAAAAACTACACATGTGAAATAATTATAAATTACCTGAATATGCAATTCACTATGTGTGAAAACACATTTCTTTATCCTTCTTGAATAGTTTTTTCCATTAAGTTAATCAGTTATCAGAATACATCTTTACCTTATTTAACTTAGCACACAAGCAATTAACCATATAAAGTTTATTAGTAAGTAATGTGTTTATCTGTGGTCTAATTTAAATATTTCCCTGATAAGGTCATATTTTTTTCTTAAAAATAAATATGGTGATTGTGTTTTATAGCATCTTGTTAAATACATTTTCTATTATTAAATATACATAATTAAAATCCTTTAATTCTTTTTTAATGCTTTAATTCTTGTTATAGAATAGGAAATTATTATTTTAAATGGCTTCAAATCAATGCTAATTACATGTGCCATCAATTTAATATACATTTGTTAAAGTTGATTTACTTTGAAAGATCTCTATTGCAACAGAATAACCACATCTTGGTGATGACAGAGTGAGAAGGTGGATTTGTTACTGGTCATTGTAGTGTTTTATTTGTTTGCTTTTTAAGGGGCTATTTTGGTGTGTGTGTGTGTACAGGGTTTCCTTTGTTTTAGGGGTGGTATATAGGGCACTAGCACTTTTTACTTTATTCACTATATACTTTAATATAAGTACTTCGTAATTCGTATTCCAAAAAGACTAAATGGAGAGTGATTTTTTTCCCACCTCATCTAATGGGTGTAGCTAACACATGAATACCAGCTAAGTGTCCCTCTGTCCCTGAGCTCACCTGGTAACATCATTACCTGATTTACAGTAATTAGCCTCTTTATATACAACACTGAGAGCCACTCAGTCTGATCTTGCAGAGCTGCCTATCTCCCCGTGTTCATTGCTCAGACAGGCAGTCGTTTGGCTCCCATTTACTTGTTCTGACAAGTAAGAAGCAACACTTTTGGGTTATTCTGTGTCTGCTCCCAGCCCTCTCGGTTGGGTCTAGCCCCATCCGCTTCTGTTCCTCCGTCTAATGGCCAGTGGTGGAGATTTTTCAGCAAGTCTCTATGGGATGCATGGAATGAGTATTGATAAGGTCACTCTGGTTGCAAAATGGAGAAAGGTTAGAGGATTTGATGGTGGGTGACAGTGTATAGAACTACTACAGAAACCCGAGAAAGGATGGTGTAAATCAGATGGTAAGAACTGGAAACGTTAGAAGGTATTTAGGAATCTCCAGCCTCCAGTGATGGGTTGCATATGGAAAATGAAGGACAGTAAAGAAATTACTGTTTTTGACATGGCTCCCAGTATCTACTTTGCCTAGATGTATGGATGGAGGTTCTGTTCATTGAGATGGGAAGAGAACCGAGTTTGAGGGAAGAACAAAGCTTTGGTTTTGGACATGTTGAGTTTTAGGACCTGTGAGACATCTAAGAGGAGATGCCAAGAGAGCTGTTGGTGTAGTGGCCAGAAGCTCAGAGGAAACATCTGTGGAAGAAATAGAAGTGTAGGAGTGTTGTGCTTATGACCATGCATGTGGGTATGATGTTCCTGGGAGAGAAAGGTGCTAACAGCCCCTGTACTGGCCCAGTAGAAAAGATAGAACAGACAAAAGAACCAAGTGAGTGTGCTGTCATAGACAAGGGAAGAAGGATTGGGGGGGGGGGTGCAGTGGTTTGATGAGTGCTGCCAAGAAGGATAGGAGTGAAAAATGTCTATTATCTGGATTTAGATGCCCTCAGTGACCTTAGCAAAAGCTGTTTCGTTTCCGGTATTGATTCAGCGCTAGCTATTTCTGTGACACAGGAAAGTCAATTAACCTCCTTGATGTCATTTTCCTTATGTACATAGTGTGGGGAGTGAGGCTGGATCTGAGGTTTTCGAAATCTGCTTGGCGGAGCAACAGGGAAACATTACGTAGTGTAATTAAGTAGAGTGTAGGTTCTGATGCCCTGTTAGCTGGGTTCGAAGTTCTGTTCTGCCCTTGACCGCTCAAGTTCTGGAAACAAGCGACTTCGCTTTTCTCTGCCTGTGTTCCTTCATGTGTCTAGAAGTACCTACTTCATAGGGTTATTGCAACTACTTTGAATCCAGCGAACAGGATATATGTAAGTCATTATTAGCAATGCATTTTGCTAATTTAATTAATTAACTGTTGAGGAGAGCGAGATCATGTTGATGTGACTCTGGGTGTTCTAGTCCTGCCACAATTACAACATTTTCACTGGGATGTGCTTCTAATATCTGAGATCTGCTTATGCTTTTGTATGCAAAAAGCATTTCAGCACTAACAGAAAACTTTGACCTGTTTCTTCCCATTAAAAAAGTCCACAAATCTGTGAACATGACACTGGTTGTCCTAGACCAATGCTTCACCGTCTTTCATGTGCATCTAAGTCACCTGGGGACCTGATTCAGCAGGCCAAGAGTAGGATCTAAGATTCTGCACTTCTTCCAAGCTCCCTGGAGAGGCCAATGCTGCTCAAGCATGGCAGGCTCCACGGAACACTACCAAAGTCAGTGACGGTGTTCTTTTCCTTGAGCATAATCATTTGCCTGAGCAGTTGACAGGGCCAGTGTGAGCACACCTTACCTCTTGGTTGCTGAAATCTTATTTTCCTAGAAAAGGAGACGACAGAGGGAGTTTCTACAAAGTAGCCCGTGGGTGCAGAGGACATGTGTGGTACCTGTAGAAAGAGGTGGTCGTGCCCTTGCTCGGGAGCCTGCTGTGTTGACAGCCCACCTGCTTCTGCTTCCGCAACAGGTGCCTGCAGAACTACATTCCGGCCCACAGTCTAACCCTCTCCTGCCCAGTGTGCCGCCAGACCTCCATCCTGCCCGAGAAGGGGGTGGCCGCACTCCAGAACAACTTCTTCATCACGAACCTGATGGACGTGCTGCAGAGAACTCCCGGCAGCAACGTTGAGGAGTCCTCCATCCTGGAGACAGTCACCGCTGTGGCTGCGGGCAAGCCTCTCTCCTGCCCAAACCACGATGGGAATGTACGTGAGTGGATTGCAGACTCAGCCTGGCACCCCGGCTGCTTTGATTTGGGGAGGCTTCGGGCAATCAGAGGTTATACACTGAAACAACTCCACCTGGAAAATGAGTAATTAAAAGATATTTTTAACAGCACTCAGAATATTTTTCCTGCTTACTTGCTCTGATCAAAATCATTTAAATAAGGGATCCCTGGGTGGCTCAGTGGTTTAGCACCGCCTTCAGATCAGGGCATGATCCTGGAGTCCCAGGATCGAGTTCCACATTAGGCTCCTTGCATGGAGCCTTTGCCTGTGTCTCTGCCTCTCTCTCTCTCTCTCTCTCTCTGTGTGTGTGTGTGCATGTGTCATGAATAAATAAATAAAATCTTTAAAAAAATCATTTAAATAATAAAATAAATCTTCATTGAGTCTAATAGCACATATTATTAGTTTCCCCGGGAGAGCAAATCCATGACTGTTTGCAAAGTAGGTATTCTTTGACCCACATAAACATCTGTAGAGTAAATTATGGATAATGATTCAATAATAGATAAATTCTGAAAAAAAAAAAAAAAGATAAATTCTGCAAATTGAGAATGATTATTAAGATGTTAATTAGAGTTTTTTATTTTTCTTATGAGGGAAAGTTTTCTTGTGCTCCATTAGGCCCCAATCCTTCATAATAAATAGAATTTGAAGATGTGTGAATCCCTGATAATAGATTATAGATTATGAATTTCAAACATATTTCCTGCTACTGGCAAGCATAATAACTATTATAAACTTAGGAGGATCTGTGTGTGCCATCAATTCACTGATTCATAATAGCTGTGTCCCCTGAAGAGGCAGTGTTGCATAAGAGCACTGGCTTTGGATTCTGACTGCCTGATTCAAATCCTCCTCTTCAACTTACTCTCTGGGTCAGCTCTGGCAAGTTTATTAAACTCTGTGTCTCACATCCTACTCTGCAAAAAAGAAGTAATAACAGTATTTACTACATGGGATTACTTGGAGAATTAAATGTTTAAGTCATATAAAGCATTATAGTAATCTCTTGATAAATGTTAGCTATTCAAATTATTTCTTATCAATGACTTTATTCATTTTTTTCTTAATGATGGCTACTTCACAAGTATGAGAAACTGCTTACAGTATAAGACCCAGGTATAATAAGCAAGATATCAATTATTATTTTTAGAGCAAAGCAATAATTATTAGCCATAACTATTACTTATTTGCTTCATTTCATACCACTCTCTCTGCCCACTACACTGCAGCCTCATGGCCTAGAACTTGGCAAGTGGTTTTCCACCTTGGGGCTTGACTGTTCTCTATGCCTTCTGCTTTGAATGTTCCGTGTTCCCTTTCTCTGTGACTAGCTCACTCTCATCCTTCCTGTTTCAGCTCAGATTTCTTTTACACAGAGTAGTCTTCTCTAACTGCCTATCCAAGGCAAACCACCTCTGTCTGACACCCAGTTACTAGCCTTTACGTCACTTTCTTGACTTCCTTCATGGCATTCACTGTGCTATGCTTGCCTTCATCTGTGAATTTGTTGACCAATTGACCTTCTGGCTTTATTTTTTTAGAAAGTGAACTCCAGAAGGGCAGGGACCATGTTCACCATTATATTCCTAGCACTAAGCACAGTATCTCCTGCATAGCAATGTAGACATCAACAGAGACTATTTATTCTAAGCTTGCTATAACAAGGAATCAGCCACCATATCACTTATGTTTTGGCAGAGACTCAAGGGCAGGCAGAGGAGTGGGAAAGCTCCACAGCAGACAAAGGGAAGGTTTTAGGGATGCTCTGATCCCTAATCCCTTCCCATGTTGGCATGGGGAAGCTGGGGGTGGGCTAATTGATAGTGGAACATCCTATGTGATTGGTTAGGAGTATGTATTTGGTTTTCTCCAGTTGATATTAAGTGGAAGTGGGGACAAAAATTAGAGAAGCAATCAGTAATCAGTTCCTAGCCATTTGGGGCCAATTGTTATAGATGTTATTGTTTTGCTTTTTGGATTAGTGAGGGATAGTAGTCTGGCTTCTTACAAGTAGGAAGTAGTAAGCTGGCTTCCTGGCTTGTTTATTGTAGATAAAAGATATGCTTTCCTTTTCTGACAGGTTGTGGGTCAGAGTTCTGTTTTTTATATGTGACCTGGCCTTGTCCGTTTGTGAATGCAGTCTCTTAGAAGTCAGTCAGTATATATATGTTGAATGAACCTGCCAGACACCATGCTTGACTTTGTACACACCACTTGGCAAAGTAGGTATTAATCACCTTCATTTTATTTATTTATTTATTTATATACTTGTCTATTTGTTTTTAGTTACTTTCATTTTATAGATGAAGAAACTGAGGTTTGAACAGTTTAAGTCCCAAAGCTGGTTGACACATCATAAAAGCTAGACCAGGAAGCATAAAACCTTGAGCTTTTGAGTAGCCAAAATAAGAGAAACATTGTGGATTACATATCCTTAATTATTTAATTGAAAGCACATCAGGCTGTCTATAACCATGGCTTTATAGGCACTGTACTCCAAAGGAGAATGACCATGTAAGTTTAGTGGAAGGAACTTTAAAAGGTGCCTTCAGTTAGTTTGAGTGTTCTTCTTGTGACCATCTCTCACATTGGCTCTTGCTGAGGCTGTCTCCTCCTAGAGCTCACATTCTATTTTTTTTAAAGATTTACTTATTCATGAGAGATACAGACTGAGAGAGAGAGAGAGAGGCAGAGACATAGGCAGAGGGAGAAGCAGGCTCCTCACAGGGAGCCTGATGTGGGACTCGATCCTGGATCCCAGAATCATGACCTGAGCTGAAGGCAGGCACCCAACTGCTTAGCCAGCCAGGGTCCCTAGAGCTCACATTCTAAATACTAGTCTGGGAGGATGTTTCTACCAGGTACAAGAATTCTCTCTCTCTCTCTTTTTTTTTTTTTAAGATTTTATTTATTTATTCATGAGAGACACACAGAGAGAGGCAGAGACACAGGCAGAGGGAGAAGCAGGCTCCCTGTGGGGAGCTCGATGTGGGACTCCATCCCAAGACCCTGAGACCATGACCTAAGCTGGAGGCAGACCCTCAACTACTGAGCCACCCAGGTGTTCAGCTTCAAGAGTTGTCTTAAAGTTAGTCCAGGCATGGAGCTCTCTGGAAATCTGATTTGATAAAGGAGTAAAGTTTTAGGGATATTAAGAGATCTCCTGTAGTCACTAGTCTAAATTTAGAATATGGAAAGCAGTCTCATAGAATGAGAAATATTGACAAATATAAAGATTACATCAATAATTACAGGTAAGAGTGTCATGAATTCAGTAAACAGCTTGTTATCTCAATGTAGTGAGAGCACAGAGATGGGTGCTGAGGGTGGGAGCAAGCTGAGCTGAAGAATACTGGGAGGAGCCTGGAAAGGTAAATAGGGAGAGATTGTGAAAGCTGTGAATATCATTGAGAAAGTGTTTGACCTAAATTCCGTATGCAGTAGGGAAACATGAAAATTTTTTAAGTAGGAGATGAGTATTTCCCTGGCCTTATAGAGTAGCAGAGATGGAAGGTTGCAACAACAATTTTGAGTTTATTGAGTTGTCCAAATAAGAGATGCAAGGGGTAGGAGAATGACATCAAAGGATCTGGAGAAGAGAGGATGAATTTCAGAGAAGAGAGTACACTTTCACTTGAGAATCTGCCTCCCACAAATAAAAAGGCAAGATGCTAAAAGCTTTTCTACTAAGCTATGAGGATTATGAGAATTTGAGCAATTAAAATTGGTCATACACTAGGTCACAAAACCATCACTATTTTTTCCCTTTGTGGAGGTGGAGTTCCTGTACCACAAGGCACTAAAATTGCATTAGTAACATACATTGTAGAAAAACCCCAGATCTTTATTAAGAACTCATAATTACTTAATCAAAAAATTGCAAAATTAAACTATTTACAACACACTGAAAATGAAAACTTTATTAAATGTATAGGATGAAGTCAAATCTATACTCAGGAAATTTTAGAGGTTTATTTTCCTTTATTTAGAAAAGAGTTCAAAATGTTAGGGAAAACAACAAAGTAAATATATGAAACCTAAGAGCAAAAAAAATAATAAAGCTAAACTTAGTTTGAAAATAATAAAACAATTGAGTTAATAAATCTAAGAAGCTGATTTTTTTTAATTAATGAAATAATCTGACATCTGATAAAACAAAAGGGAAATGTAAATACATCAAATTAGGACTAATAAAGAAATACCAGTACGGGTAAAAGGAATTTTTTTGAGATTTATTTAGTTATTTGAGAGAGAGCGAGAGAATGTGAGCAAGGAGGGGAGGAGCAGGAGAAAGGGAGAAGCAGATTCCCTGCTAAGCATGGAACCCAATGTGGGACTCGATCCCAGGACCCCGGGATCATGACTCAAGGTGAAACAATAGTCATACACACACTTAACCAACTGAGCCACCAGGTACCCCTAAAAGGAATATTTTAAAATGAGTAAATTAATGCTATGTGCTAAAGGTTAATATACTGAAAGTCTGAATGAAGTAGATGATTATCTAGGAAATTGAAAGTGATCAAGAATACCTGAATAGATTGAGAATTTTGAAGGAAACTGGCAAAACTTAATTTGAAATTGAATTCCTCCAAACCTGTGTAAAACAAGTATGATCCATAGAATGTATATTCTGCATTATAAGAAAGATAGAGGGATGCCTGGGTGGCTCAGTGGTTGGGCCTCTGCCTTTGGCTCAGGGCCTGATCCTGGGGTCCTGGGATTGAGTCCTGCATGGGGCTCCCTCCCTGCAGGGAGCCTGCTTCTCCCTCTGCCTCTGCCTCTCTCTGTGTCTCATGAATAAATAAGTAAAAAAGAAAAGAAAAGACAGAAAGCTCCCCAATTCACTCAAAATACACTTATAACCCTAATATCAAAATTTAGTGAAGACAGAAGAAGAAAACTATTAATCAGTTTATGAAAGTAACTGTAAAATTCTTTTTTAAAAAAAGAATGGGGGCACCTGGGTGGCTCAGCAGTTGAGCATCTGCCTTTGGCTCAGGGCGTGATCCCAGGATCCGGGATCGAGTCCCACATCGGGCTCCCTGCATATGGAGCCTGCTTCTCCCTCTGCCTATGTCTCTGCTTCTCTCTCTCTGTGTCTCTCATGAATGAATAAATAAAATCTTAAAAAAAAAAAAAAGATTGTATTTATTTGAGAGAGAGAGAGATAGAACATGAGCAGGGGTAGGGGAAGAGGGAGAAGGAAAAGCAGACTCCCTCCTGAGCAGGGAGCCTGATGCAGGGCTCAGTCCTAGGACCTTGAGAGATCATGACCTGAGCTGAAGGCAGATGGTTAACCAACTGAGCCACCCAAGCACCCCAAAAATAACTGTAAAATTCTTAATTAAAATAACCCAGTGGAATGCATGGGTGGCTCAGTGGTTGAGTGTCTGTCTTCGGCTCAGGTCATGATCCTGGGGTCCTGGGATCGAGTCCTTGCATCAGCCTCCTGCTCCCTCTGCCTATGTCTCTGCCTCTCTCTCTGTCTCTCATGAATAAATAAATAAAATCTTAAAAATATATACAATTTCTTACTATGTAAGAATTAAGAATTAACGAAAATTAGGAAAATCACAAAGGAAAATAGGCAAAGAACTCAGAAAATTCACAGAGGATACAAAATGGCTAATTATAGTCTGAGAAAAAATGTCAAGCTTTACAAATAAACCTTTTCAAATTAGCTACAGGTTTTTAAAGATAATAGGCAGTGCTGATGGGGATATGGGGAGACATTTTCGTATGCCGTGGGCGGGAGGGTAAATTGCTCTTCAGAAAGTTTATGTCAATTTGTCAAACTGTAATGAGTGTTTTATACAACTTCCCATCCTTTAATTCAGTCATTCCACTAATAGAAATATTTCTAAGGAGATAGCTGGAGAAGAGAATGAAGATAGAAGAATGTTAATTGAAAATTTTGTGTTATAGTAAAATTGGAAATAATCTGAATGTGTGATATTAGGGAAATGGTTATTTTATTGTTAAGTTCATATAACTGATTATTGGGTAGCCATTAAAACTGATGTAGTGGTTACAAGTAACATTTATGCCAATATGTGACTATGCTTGTGTGTTTATATAGACTTTTGTTTTTAATTAATAAGACCACCTGTATATGCAGTATTAGAAAGGAGTAGGATATTCTGTGCCGCCTGAGGGACAAACAATTCCTAAAGATGTATTTCCTAAATACACCTCAGCAATAGAGACCCTTGGATGCCACAAACTGCCAAGCAGAATCTCTCTTGGAGATGCTGATTCCAGCAAAGTTAAAGAATCCTTTACATTAAAACTCTGCCTTGTCTCTCTACCAAATGCAACATATCAAATCCACTAAAAATTAGATCTATCTAGAGTTTGAACCTCCTTGAAGTAGATGACGCTACTTAAAGCATGTTTCAAGTGCATTCTCTCTGCGTGGTCATTATGATTCTTTGGAATCATAAAATTTATAAACCAGCAAGAGGCCTTGGAAATTAACAGCGTGTGACTTGAATCATTCTATTGTTTCATCATAGGTTGTAGGAGTTCACTGCTACTGCTTTGAAACAGGGGGTCCTCATTGCATATTCAAGTCAAATACATGCAATATTGCAGATAAATTGCTGCAGTTAATTGCCATGGGTAAATCTTTAAAAACAATTCAAGCATCTGAAGGTTAATAAAATCAGGTAATTAACAATAAAGCAGGATGTTGTCCTCATAAACTGCCTGGTGGTGATTAGCACATGTGGATGAAAGCCTGTCATTTATTTTAAGTGCTGTGACACTATCTGTCTTCTAATTAAACTGCCATGGCTGCATTGTCCAAATACAAAGAAAAATGGGAATAATGGTCAGTGATTTAAGAGGTTCTGTGCACGTAAAGCAGACATTTGAGCTCATGCCTTGCGGGCCCAGGAACACAAATGATCATTGAACCCTGTTGTGGCTGGCTTGGGCACCTTACTAATGAGGGTGTTAGGAGGTGCAAAGGGGAGATCCTCATTAGAATGCCCCACCACTAGTCACCACTTCCGCAAGCCTCAGGGCAGCTACAAGGCCCTGACCACCCTTTCCACATGTTAGTAATGCATGTGTCTTGCCTTCTCTTGCCTTGTCATCTTCGGGAATGGTGACTACCTGTCAACAAAAATAAGCTAGTCCTGGCCTCTGGCCCATCTGCCCCTGGGAGCACCAACATCATCTCACTTAAGATGGATGAGCTCAGCCAAGTCTCACACTTCACACAATTAACTCTCAGCTTGAGTCAAAGCTGCCAGAACCCGAGCACAAGCATTTGAGAATGACTCGTTGTTCATACTTCAGAATGATTTTAGGGCCTTCGTTTCCTAGAAACACTTAGGAGACCAAACCAAGGACAATTACCCAGGTATGCTGCTATCTTCAAAGACACATTTTTTTTAATTAATGGAAAATTCATGTAATATAAAATTAAACATTTTAACCATTTAAAAGTATATAATTTGGGGCGCCTGGTTGGCTCAGTCTATTAGGCATCTGGCTCTTGATTTTGGCTCAAGTCATGATCTCAGGGTCAAGAGATCAAGCCCCATGTCAGGCTCCACACTGGGTGTGAGCCTGCTTAAGATTCTCTCTCCCTCTATCCCTACCCCCCCTCCTGCTCGTGCTTTCTCTCCCTCTCTAAATATGTATATATATATATATATATATATAATTTTTAAAAGTAAAGTATACACTTCAGTGGTTTTGAGTATATTCAAGGGATTGTGCGAATGGCACCATTATTTCCAGAACTTTCTCATCATGCCACTCCCCATTCTCCATTACCCTAATCCCTGGCAACTACCAGCCTGGATTCCACCTCTACAGATTTATCCATTATAGACATTTGATGTAAATCAGTCACAAATTATGTGCCCTTTGAGTCTGGCTTCTATCACTTAGCATGTTTTCAAAATTCATCTATATTACAGCAAATAGTAGAACTTTGTGCTTTTTTTTTTTTTTTTTTTTTACAGATAAATAGTATTCCATCAGCTGGATATACCACAATTTGTCCATTCATCAATTGTTGGATATTTGGATTGTTCCCATTTGGGGGCTATTCTGAATGATGCTGTGAACATTCATGTACAAGTTTTTGTGTCGATGTATGTTTTCAGTTCTCTTGGGTATATACCTGGGAGTAGAATTCCTGGGTTACATGATAATTCTGTACTTAACTTTTGAGGAGCCACCAAACTGTTTTCACAGTGACCGCAGCATTTTACATTCCCGCCAGCAAAGCATGAGAGTTCTGATTTTTCCACATTTTCACTAACACGTGTTATTAACTGACTTTTTGAGTCGAGCCTCCCTAATTGGTGTGGAGTATTTCATTGTGGTATTTATTTATTTGTTTGTTTATTATTTATTTATTTATTTTTCTAATCTATGTAATTTATTTATTTTTTATGTATTTATTTGTTTCTATTTAAATTCAGTTTGCCGACATATAATATAACACCCAGTGTCTCATTGTGGTTTTGATTTGGATTTCCTTAGTGGCTAATAATGTTGAGCATTTTCTGGATGCAAATTGGCCATTTGTATATATTCTTTGGAGAAATGTCAGTTCAAGTCCTTTGTCAATTTTTGAATTGGGTTCTTGAGTTGTAAGGATTCTTTATATGGTCTGGATACTTCATCCTTATCATATATATATAGCTAGCAAATGTTTTTTCCTATTCTTTTCACTTTGCTTTTTTTAAAACTTTTATTTATAAGCAATCTCTGCACCCAAGATGGAGCTCAAACTCACAAGCCCAAGATGGACAGTCACATGCTCTACTGACTGAGCCAGCCAGGTGCTCCTCTCTTCACTTTCTTGATGGTGTATCTTGGTAGTGCCCTTGGTGCATAAGATTTTATTTTGAAGAAGTACAATTTATCAATTTTTTGTTGTTGTTGCTTGTGCTGTTGGTTCATATCTAGGAAGCCATTGCTAAATCAAAGGTTGTAAAGATTTACTCCTATTTTTTTCTAGGCATTTTATAGTTTTAATTTTTATGTTTAGGCCATTAATCTACTCTGAGATAATTTTTGTATATAGAACCAGGTAAAAGTTCTACTTCATTCTTTTATACATGGATATCCAGTTGTCTTTGCATCATTTGTTGAAAAGACTATTGCAAAAAAGAAAGAAAAGACAGTTTTTTTCTTCATTGTGTGGTCTTGGCACCCTTGTCAAGAATCAGTTGACCATAAATGTATAGTTTTATTTCTGGACTCACAATTCTATTCCATTGTTCTGAATGTCTATCGTTATGCCATTAACATAGCGTTTTGATTACTCTAGCTTGGTTTTGAAATTGGGAAGTCTGAATCTTCCCATTTTTTTTTTCCCCCAAGATTGTTCTGGCTATTCAGTGTCCCATGTGATTCCATCTGAATTTTAGGAACAGCTTTTTCGCTCTTGTGAAAAAGGATGTTTGGATTTTGATAGATATTTCAGTGAATCAAAATTGATACCAATTTTAGGAATGTTGCTATCTTAACAATATTAAGTCTTCCAATTCATGAGCATGGGCTATCTTTCCATTAATTTCCATTATTTAGGTATTCCTTAATAATTTCAACAGTGTTTTGTGGCTTTCAGTGTACAAGTCTTATACCTTCTTGGTTAAATTTATTAAGTATTTTCTGTTCTTTTTCATGCTAGTATAAATGGAATTGTCTTCTTGATTTCATTTTTGGATTGCTCATTGCTAGTATATAGAAATACAGCTGATTTTTGTTTGTTGATCTGGTGTCCTACAAGTTTGCTGAATTCATTTTTTAATAGTTTTGTGTGTGAGAGAGGGGGGGTGTATTCTTTAGGGTTTTCTATATAAAAGATTGTATCATCTCTGAATAGAGAAATTCTTACTTCTTCCTTTCCAAATTGTATGCATCTTAATGCTTTTTCTTGCCTAAATGCCCTGGCTAGAACTTTTAGTACATTGCTGAATAGAAATGACAAGAGTGGACATCCTTGTCTTATACTTTATCTTACACTTATAATGGGTCACCATTAGGTATGATGTTAGCTGTAGGATTTTTGTAGGTACCTCTAATGAAGTTGAGGAATCTTCTATTTCTAGTTTGATAAGTGTTTCTATCATGAAATGGTGTTGGATAGTGTCAAATGATTCCCCCTCCCATTATTCTATTAATGTGGTCTATTAAACATATTCATTTTTGTATGTGAACCACCTTTGCAGTTCTGGGAGAAGCTCCACTTGGCATACTGTATAATCCTTTTAATATGCAGCTTGATTCAGTTTACTAGTATTTTGCTAAGGATTTTTGCATCTATATATTCATAAGGGATATGAACTTTTCTTTTTTGTTAGGTCTTTGACTTTGGTATTGGGGGTTGCTGACCTAATTGAGTTAGGATATGTTTCCTCCTCTTCTATTTTTTTTCCTCTTCTATTTTTTGAATAGAAAATAGGGTATATTGGAAGGATTGCTGTTAATTTTTTAAATGTTTGTTAGAATTCATCTGTGAAGCCTTCTGGCCCTGGGCTTTTCTTTGTTGAAAGTTTTTTGAATACTGATTCAATTTCCTATTATAAGTCTACTCAGAATTTCAGTTTCTTCTTTGGATCAGTTTTGGTAGTTTGTGTGTTTCTAGGAATTTGTTCATTTTTAAAAAAATATTTATTCATGACAGAGAGACAGAGACAGAGAGAGGGAGAGAGAGGGAAGCAGGCTCCTTGCAGGGAGCCTGACATGGGACTTGATCCCAGGTCTCCCAAGATTACACCCCAAGCTGAAGGGGTTGCTAAACCGCTGAGCCACCAGGGCTGCCCAAGAATTTGTTCATTTTGTCTGTTACTCAGTTCGTTGGCATACAGCTATCCCTAATATCCTGTTTGTCAATGTTGCTGATTTTTACAAATAACCAGCTTTTGATTCATTGATTCTCTCTGCTGTGTTTCTATTTTATCTTCACTTTCATCTTTATTATTTTCTTCTTGGTTTGGTTTTAATTTGTTCTTTTTCTAGTTCCTTAAGGTTGAAACTTAGACTATTGATTTGAGATCTTTTTTTTTTTTTTTTTTTTTTTGAGATCTTTTTAAAGTAGGCATTTACAGCTAAAATTCTGCACTGAGTGCTCTCATAAGTTTTGGTATATTGGGTTTTCATTTTTATTCATCTCAAAGTATATTCTAATTTCCCTTGTTATTTCTTCTTTAACTCATTGTTCAAGAGTAAGTCATTTAATTTTCCAGATTCCTTCTGTTACAGATTTTTAATTTAATTCTCTTGTGGCCAGAGAAGATACTTGTATGACTTTTTAAATTTATCCAGACTTTTGTGACCCAATATATGGTCTCTTCTGGAGAATGTTCCATGTGTACTTGACAAAAAATGTGTATTTTGTTATTGAATAGAGTGTTCTATATAGGTCTGTTAGGCTTAGTTGATTTATAGTGTTTAAAATTTTATTTCTTTATTGATCTTCCATCTAAGTGTTCTATCACTAATGAAAGTGGAGTATTGAAATCTCCAGCTATTGTTGAACTGTTCATTTCTCCCTTTAATTCTGTCAGTTTTTGCTTCATCTATTTTAGAGCTCTGTTGTTGGATACATATTTGTTTGTGATTGTTATATCTTCTTGATGAATTTATCATCTAATAATTATATAATGTCCTTCTTTATCTGTTGTAACAACTTTTGTCTTAAAGTCTATTTTGTCTGATATTAAAATAGCCAGTTCTCTTTCTCTACTTCCTGGGTTTTTTTTTTTCTGTATTTTTTAAAGGATGGGGCAGGGAGGGGCAAAAGGAAAGGGAGAGAGAGAGAATCCTAAGCAGGCTCCACACCTAGCACAGAGCTCACCAATCCAGGGCTCCATCTCATAACCCTGAGATCATGACCTGAGCTGAAATCAAGAGTCTGAGGCTTAACCGACTGAGCCACCCAAGCAACCCACTCCTATTCTCTTTTGATTACTATTTGCATGGAATATCTTTTTCCACCCTTTTAATTTTAATCTATTTGTGCCTTTGACTCTAAAATGAGACTCTTATAGCATACAGTTCATTTGTTGAGCAGTTTTTGAATAATTACTTTGTGCAAGCAATTACCTACGCTCTGGGAAAGATAGTTCCTGTGTTCAGGAACTGAAAATCTTATGAATATTTCATAAAATAGGGGATAAATAAAAGTGATTTGGTGGGAGCATTCAATTTGTGAAAATCCACAAATCTTTAGTAAGATTTATGCCATTTTCTGTGTGTGTTATACTTCAAAAAAAAGATCCCTCCAAGGAGTACTTTGTGAATTCAAAATTAGAAGAAGTTATTTTCAGCTGAGAGAATAGGGGAATGAAAGCTTTCACTGGGAAACTGACTTTCAGGCTTTATGTTCTATTTTTACTGACAGTTCATCATTATCAGAATAAGGTGGCTTTATTTTCATGTAAGCAGATGACACCATCACCTCATCATTTTTGCTGCTCCATGATGCCAGTACCAAACATCATCGGAGTTCTTCATGCATATTAACCTCCTGAATTCTCCTAGCAGCCCTATGAAATAGGTTACTATTACTGCCTCTATTTGACAGAGGGAAACATGAGACACAGTGAAGTTACCTAAGTGGTAGAGGGCAGGATACAAATAGCCCAGTACAGCTTATCTCTTGTAGAAGGAGTATCAGTTTTCGAAGTGTGGTCCAGGAACCCTCATGGGTCCCAAGACCCTTTAGGGAGAGGGCAGTCCACAAGATCAAAACTATATTTATAATACTGTTAAGACATCATATGCCTTTTTCACTCTCATTCCCTCAAAAGTGTACAGTGCAGTTTTCCAGAGATAGTATGATGTGTGCTATCATAACAGATTGAATGCAGCAGCAGATAGGAGAATGCAGCTCTCTTCCATAAAGCTAGACACTGAAGAAGATTTTCAACATGGAAAACAATGCCATTCTTTTCACAAAATTTTTTGCTTTGCAAAATATCGTTCTCTTTTGTGAACTGTATTATTCATGTTAACATTTAATGGGCTTATTATTGCTTTTAAATAACTTAGTAAATACTTGACATTTTTGTTTCAATTTTTAATAGAAATACCTATAGATACAATTCACATAAATAGAAGTACTTTGGAGTTCTCAATAATTTATATAGAGTGGAAGACTGTCCTAAGATGGGAGAGTTTAAGCATCACAGCCCCAACCTGTTCTGTTTTAGGGCAGGAGCCACAGAAAAGCTGGTTTTGTGATGACAGCAGCAGCTTTGGAGTCTGACCCACCTCCGTTGGAGACCTGGTGCCTAACAGTTTATCCTTCCTTTTCTTCTGTGCCACTGGACATCCTGCCTCCATCCTGGGAAGGCCACGAGAATTAAGGGACAGAATGCCTACCCAGGGCCTAGTGCGTAGGAAGCATCGATTAGTGGTATGGAACCTGGGATTGTTTTTGTGTTACCTGCAGGTGATGGACTTTTACTGCCAGTCTTGTGAGACCGCCATGTGCCGGGAGTGCACGGAGGGGGAGCATGCAGAACACCCCACGGTCCCCCTCAAGGACGTGGTAGAGCAACACAAGGCCTCACTCCAGGTCCAGCTGGACGCCGTCAACAAAAGGTGCGCACACCGCCCTAGACTCCCCACCGGCTGTGCCTCACGCTTGGCCTCCGGATCTCCTCTCAGTTGGATAAGAAGTTCACGCTGAGTAAATTCTCCTTTGATTGGGGGTTTGTAGTCATAAACAAGTGAGTGGTAAGGGTCATCCCTTGCTTCTTGGTAACATCTCAACTACCTTCTGTTAAGAGCAGTGGCGTCTTTTTAGTACCTCAGGATGATTAAATGAATAAAATACACTTGAGGAGAATGCTCGCCGATCTCTGAAATTTGTGCCCTGAAACCAGGCTCTCTGAGGAGCTTTACTTAGCTGCGCTTCTTGACATACACAGGACCACTGTGTTGACTGTCACTGGCTCGTCTCTGTTTGAGCCCAGCAAAAGGGTACTGACCAGCGATTGCTCAATTATCTTTATGTTTCCCTGCTTCCAGGCTTTCTCTTTGGCATGGAGATGGGGGAATAGAGCAGCTGTGTCATACATGAGAAAGACCAAATAGGAAATACACAAGCAGTTGAAAATAAATCTTATCACTGATAGTTGTAGTGAGAAAAGTGTGGTTATTCTATAATATTTAAAGGAACTTGGAAGCTTGCAAAACATTCCCAGGAAACTCTGGGTTTGGATAAGTAGTTCATATGATTAGGTGAAAAGATGCAACTATATACTTAGAACAGTGGTTCTCAGTTGTGGGCAGGTATACCCCCAGGAGACATTTGGCAATGCCTGGAGGAGAGTTTGTCGTCACAGCTGTGTGTGGGGTGCTTTTGGCATCTGGCAGAGGACAGGATGCGGTCAAACAGCCTACAACACACAGGATGGTCCCCTGTAACAAAGAAGCATGTGGCCTATAATATAGGGTCAAGTTTGAGAAGGCTTGCTTCAGAATAAGGAGAAGCCATGGTGTTCAGAGAGCCTCAAGGCTTTGTACCATCAGTTATTAAAATCAGATGATCGATTAGATGAAGTAGACGTGGACCCTCAAAGTCTCTCCTCTCAAAGGCAGTAATTATGTCATGTCTTACTCATTCTGTTCTTCAGTCATTACTTTTTAAAGATGATGAAAGGCAGAGAAAATGTTTTTTTGACAAAACATAGTGTTTAGATAGATGTTTTACTGTTTCTGGGTTGATGTTAAATAATCTTTAATGACTGTTCTCCAGGCTCCCAGAAATCGATTCTGCTCTTCAGTTCATCTCAGAAATCATTCATCAGTTAACCAACCAAAAGGCCAGCATTGTGGATGACATCCACTCTACATTTGATGAGCTCCAGAAGACTCTAAATGTGCGCAAAAGTGTGCTGCTTATGGAACTGGAAGTCAACTATGGCCTCAAACATAAAGTAAGATCCCAGCCGTGCTTCTAGATAACCTGTAAGAGACAGGATACCCCGGGCACTTCCCTGCATTAGCTTATTGTGTTCTCGTAAGAGCAAAGGGATTCAGATGGGTCCTTAAAGTGTCACTGTGGCATAGTAAACAGTAGTTTTCCTTTAAGGGCACAGCCAGCTCTTTTTCCCTTCCCCTCTTAAGCAAAGGCCTATGATTCTGTACCGGAAAGTACCAATTTATAATGTGACACAGGGCAAGATTGAATATAAAGTAATGCTTTCAGGATTTAGGGTTAAGCTGGATTATTTTTCCTTCCTTAACGAGAATGTCTAATAGTCTCTTAATTGCTCCCTCTTCCACACCAACCTGTTAGTCAACTTCAAAGTGAACCCTGGCTGCAGCTTTTCACATGTCCCATCACAAAAGCAAGGGATCTAGAGCTTCTAGTATTCGGATGTGGAGGGAGAGTTTTCATTTGTCTGGTTTTCTGTCCCTTTAGGTGGCAGCAGGGGAAGTGGGGACTTTGTGGAGAGATGCTGCATAGTGAATGCTTAAGATGCCGGGCACAGCAGTTTGTTTTCCAGGCTCCCGGTGGTGGTGGTGGTGGTGGTGGTGGTGACGTTTCAGTTCGCCCCATCAGAAACACATGACCCAGGAATTGTGTGTGTGGGAGAGTGTGGGCGAGGCGGAAGGGAAAGCGAAGGTACCGGGAATGCAGTTCAGAGTCAGGCACTAGGAGCGGGCTCGTGGCGGAGGGCGCGGCGGGCGGGCGTGGGCAGGTGCGGCGGGCGGCCGCGGCCCGCGGAGCGCAGTGCGCCTGCGCGCACCGTCCAGCGGGGCCGAGCGAGCTGGGGCCCCGCCGCCGCCGCCGCCGCCGCGCTCACCGCGCCCCGCCCCGCCCCGCCCCGTCCCATCCCGTCCCCGCAGGTCCTTCAGTCGCAGCTGGATACGCTGCTCGAGGGCCAGGAGAGCATAAAGAGCTGCAGCAGCTTCACGGCGCAGGCCCTCAACCACGGCACGGAGACGGAGGTGCTGCTGGTGAAGAAGCAGATGAGCGAGAAGCTCAACGAGCTGGCGGACCAGGACTTCCCGCTGCACCCGCGGGAGAACGACCAGCTGGACTTCATCGTGGAGACCGAAGGCCTCAAGAAGTCCATCCACAACCTCGGCACGATCCTAACCACCAACGCCGTCGCCTCCGAGACGGTGGCCACGGGCGAGGGGCTGCGGCAGACCGTCATCGGGCAGCCCATGTCCGTCACCATAACGACCAAGGACAAGGACGGCGAGCTGTGCAAGACGGGCAACGCCTACCTCACGGCCGAGCTGAGCACGCCCGACGGCAGCGTGGCGGACGGGGAGATCCTCGACAACAAGAACGGCACCTACGAGTTTCTGTACACGGTGCAGAAGGAAGGGGACTTCACGCTGTCCCTGCGGCTCTACGACCAGCACATCCGGGGCAGCCCGTTCAAGCTGAAGGTGATCCGCTCGGCCGACGTGTCCCCCACCGCCGAGGGCGTGAAGCGGCGCGTCAAGTCCCCGGGCAGCGGCCACGTCAAGCAGAAGGCGGTCAAGAGGCCCGCGAGCATGTACAGCACCGGGAAGCGGAAAGAGAACCCCATCGAGGACGACCTCATCTTCCGAGTGGGTAAGGAGGGGGGGCGCGCCGCCGCCGGGGAGGGGCTGGGGCGGGGGATGGGGGCGGGGGGAGCTGGGGGGCGGGGAGGCTGGAGGGCGGGGAGCTGGGGGGGCGGGGAGCTGGGGGAGTTGGGGGGCGGGGAGGCTGGGGGGCGGGGAGGCTGGAGGGCGGGGAGCTGGGGGGGCGGGGAGCTGGGGGAGTTGGGGGGCGGGGAGGCTGGGGGGCGGGGAGCTGGGGGGCGAGGGGCGGGGAGGCTGGAGGGCGGGGAGCTGGGGGAGTTGGGGGGGGGAGCTGGGGGCGGGGAGGCTGGAGGGCGGGGAGGCTGGGGGCGGGGAGCTGGGAGCTGGGGGGGCGGGGAGGCTGGAGGGCGGGGAGCTGGGGGCGGGGAGGGAGAGCTGGGCGCCCTCGGAAAGTCGTGGCGCCGGGAACCTACCTCGCGGGTCGGGGCTGGGACTTCAGGGCGTTGGAGGCACGGCTGCCTTTTATTAGGTGAACTGTGCAGCCTCCTCCGGAGAGTTCCCGGTCTGTGTTCCCCCTTTCCTCCCCCCTCCTCTCTCTGCTCTCTCCCTCCTCATCCCTCCTGCCCCTCATCCCTCTTCCCATCCCCCGTGCCCGTTAGCCTCTCCCCTGTGTCCTCCTCCTCCTCCCCAGAAGACCTCCCCTCCCAGCCCTGGTCTCCATCCCCTCCCTCGCCCTCCTCTTTCCCCCTTTCTGTCCTCCCCACCTCGCCTCAACCCTCCCCCCTCTGCCCCACCCCCTCTGCTCCTCCCCCTCCCCCAGCCCCCCTTCCCCTCCTCGCTTCTTCTCTCCTCCCCCTTTTCTATCCTTGCTCCTCCTCCGCCCCCCCCAACACAAGTGCTGCACGTTGGTTGCAGAAAACTGAAAACCGAAAATAACCAAAAGGATAAATAGAAAAATCACAGCACTCGCAATCCGGAAATCTTACAGGACATGTTGGCAGTCTCACCCCCCCCCGCCCCCTCCCATCACGGGAGCGTCTTCGGGGTAACTAAAGGCCGAGGATCCTTTGGTCAGATCCCCCCCCCCCCCCCCCCCCCCGGTGTTTCTCTGAAATCTGCGGCTCGGGCTGCGCAGTAGCGGAGGGTCTGACACTTCCCCGTCACTCCCTCCGCGCTGTGAGGGCTGGGGCTGGGGGACACGGGGCAGTGCAAGGCTGCGGTGTGTGTGGAGCTGGAGAGCAGCTCCAAAGAGGGCAGGGTGACTGCGAATCCGGAGAATTGAATGGGGTTGGGTGACTGGGTGACAGGCACTGAGGGGGGCGCTTGATGGGATGAGCACTGGGTGTTACGCTATACGTTGGCAAATCGAACTCCAATAAAAAGAAAACACAAAAAATACATTAATAAAAATAAAAAAGACCCTCCCCCCCCCCCCCCAAGAAAAAGGAATGTGGTTGGGGCGGAAGCAAGACGGTTTAGGAGGAGCCAATAGATTGGAGAATGCAAATCTCAGATTCCCTTGTCCGCTTTGTTGCCTCTTTTTGTTAACTGTTTATTCTCAGTAGAAAGCAAACTAAATGTAAATGTCAAGGGACTTTGTGATTCTTAAGAAAAAAGCCTGCATTTTAGCTAATGTTTCCAAAAGTAGCTCCATCCTGCTTGTCTTTCTGCCTCTTAAGTCGTGTGTTGTAGCATCTCTAAAAGGGTGCTGGGCAGTGTATGAACTGACACAGGGAGTCTGGGTTTCATTTTTTTTTTTTTTTAAATTTTTTTTTTTAAATTTTATTTATTTATGATAGGCACACAGTGAGAGAGAGAGAAGCAGAGAGACACAGGCAGAGGGAGAAGCAGGCTCCATGCACCGGGAGCCCGACATGGGATTCG
Source organism: Vulpes vulpes (assembly GCF_048418805.1). Lineage (NCBI taxonomy): Eukaryota > Metazoa > Chordata > Mammalia > Carnivora > Canidae > Vulpes > Vulpes vulpes. The sequence goes on from NC_132789.1 coordinate 88,640,986, forward strand.
ATCCCGGGTCTCCAGGATCGCGCCCTGGGCCAAAGGCAGGCGCCAAACCGCTGTGCCACCCAGGGATCCCGGAGTCTGGGTTTCAAATAGAATGGGGAGACCTCTGTGAAGGAAACAGACTTTTTTTTTTTAAACCACAGAACCTTTATTTTTTTTAAGATTTTATTTATTCATGAGAGACACACACACACACAGAGAGAGAGAGAGAGGCAGAGACACAGGCAGAGGGAGAAGTAGGCTCCATGCAGGGAGCCAGTGGTGGGACTCGATCCCAGGTCTCCAGGATCAGGCCCTGGGCTGAAGGTGCGCTAAACCGCTGGGCCACCCGGGCTGCCCACCACAGAACCTCTAGAATCTGCCAGGATGTACTGTAAGTGTCCAAGGCAGGAGAAGGATATCAGGCAGCACTTCCACAAAGCTTTTCTGAGCAGAGAACTTTTTCCGTGGAACATCTTGAGAAATGAAAACTCCTTGGAACCTTCTTGGGTAGAAGCTGCTCTGTGTTAGTACTTTAGGCTGAATATTGTAAAGGCCATGGCAGGGTATGTAACTTGTCAGTTCACAGCCTGGAGGCCCTCCTTCATTCACTGGCCATTTGTGCAACGTGAGTGCAGAAGTGGGAGGCACGCCTGCCAAAGCAGATGAGATGGGGAGGGTGTAGGATTGGGAGCCTCCGGGGTTTGCCGCTCCGGTTCTGCCACTTAACTTGAACTTCAGGCATATCTCTCTACTTCTGAGCCCCAGTTTCCACGTGCATAAAATGAGAATACAAAAATATTTGCTTCTCAGAACTGTTGTGAGTTTAAGCTTAATGCCTGATGTGTTGGAGGAGCCAGATAAACCAGAACTATTAGTTTTGCACACGCAACGAAGGTCCTTAGAATTTCCCTACCTTTTCTTCTAAAAAAATGTTCTTTCCATTCCCCACTGATCTTCTGCGTTGAGAACAAGCTCTGTCTCATGCTCAGCCCTTTTCCCCCAACCCCTGCCCCAGCCAAGTGATCCCAGTCTCCGGGCAGTGTGCCAGGTGGAGAAAGGCAAGGATCTGGGTCTGAATTCTAAATCTCCTTAGCAGCTGGACAACTCACCTTTTCTGAATCTAATGCTCAATTACTGGTAGCTGTTATTTTCCCATTATTATTAATTGTAGTCTCTATCACCACCTGTGATTCTCACCTGACATACCTCTTAGGGAGTTTTCCCCTATAATACTGATTTTGAATCCCCAGCTCCCACCAGGGAAGGAGGCATACTCTTCTTCCCTCTTACCTGTTGAGAGTTCCTTGATGATTCATTGGCATTGGTGGTGAGGTGTTTAAATGTTTACACATCTTTTTTTTTTTTTTTAATGTTTACACATCTATACAAAGCTTAGAAGGGTGCCTGGCATATGACACTATGAGTTTATTCATAAAGATGCTGTCTCAATTTGCTAGGGCTGCTATAACAAAATACCATAGACTGGGTGGCTTAAACAAAGAAAATTCATTTTCTCATAATTTCAGAGGCCGAAAGTCCAAGGTCGAGGTGGTGCTAGAGTTGGTTTCCTTTCTCGTCTTCTAGATAGCTGTTTTCTTGCTCCTTTGACCTTGTATGGTTGTGTCTCTGTGAGTGCATACCCTGGTGTTTTTTTTTTCTTTTGTAAAAAGAGATTAGGGCCTTACCCTAATGGCCTTATTTTAATTTAATCACTTCTTTTAAGGTCTTTTCTCCAAATATAGTTCTATTCTGAGGTACTGGAGGTTGTGACTTCAACAGATGAATTTTGACAGTTCAGCCCATAACAGATGTTAAGCACCTCATATACGTAGGGCCAGAAAGAAAGGCAGGTCTTACAGGCCTGTTTCTCTTTATGTTTTAATCCAGACCTAGTCATTATGCAATAATTTGGCTCAGAAAGCATTTCGGCAGCATGTAGTGCCTGCTAGGCGCTATGCCAGGTGATGGAATGTAGAGATAAAAGAAATGAGATCTCCTCCCTTAAGGAGCTTACAGTTTGGGGCGACAGATGGATGACCACCTGACTCTAATGTGGTGCCTAAATGGGCTGTCTCTCCATTGGGTGGGGCTCCCAAATATGGGCAGCGATTGAGTGGAAGCCCGATGGCAATGGCGCAGGAGGTAAAAGAATTCACCTGAGGTAGAACAAAGAAGTTTATTGAACCCCACACAAGGGAGTGGTGGGTGGACCAGTAGAGGAGAGACTGAGGCAGTGGGTGGGAGTTGTTTTTAAAGAGGAAAGGTGAGGAGGTATGGGGATGTATGGACTCTTCCCTTTTTTGGGAACTGTGCCTAGTTGCAAGTAGCCCATTCGTCAGTTAGGGCCTGTGGATATTTTGAGTTAGGTCACTGATAGGCCTGTCTGTACTCAGCCAGGTGGTCACTGTGGCCCTTCCTGCATTCCATGGCTCAAGCCTCTTTGCCTAAAAGCGGCATCTACATTTAATAGCGTGGGTTAGGTGAGGGAGCTGAGAACTGAGAAAGAATTAAACGCAGGACATGAACAAAGAGGAGGACTTATCTAGGTTGACAGGTGGAAGCAGCATTCCAGTTGGACCAATGCAAGGAAGAAAGGGAGAAGAGGAGTGAACATGATTGATGGCTCTGAACAACACATCCTGTGAGAAGATGCAGGGGAGCGTAGATCAGAGGATTGGAAAGTGGAGAGGGCACTGGCTGGTGATGAGACGGGACAGATCAGTGTAGGAGCCCGCTGCTCCCTCAGCATCCGCTGTGCCTCCACACCGGGCACCTTACCTCTGAATTCCTCCCCCAATTTTATCTTTCTCCCAAGTACCAACTTCTCCTTTAGTATCCACTGTGATAATTGCTGTTTTTGCTTTGGCCTTATTTCCCAATAAGATCACAGATTGCCTGAGGTCAAGGATGATGTCTTTAATCGTTTATAATCCCCAACAGTACATCAAAGAATACTTTGGGTAAATACTTTGCCCATTCGAATAGCATCCAGTTGTGACCTACTGCATGATTTAACTTCCCTCTCACCACCATCAGGTTCCAGCCCTGAGGTCCAGAGACGCACAGACTGGGCAACAACACACTAAAGCTCAGGGCCAGTCATTCACATGAATTCCCATGCCTGGAACTGTGCCAGGCAATGTCAGGCAAACTGTGCTGACCTTCGGAGAAACGTCTATACTACTGGCTACAGCAGGTAGAGTTTACATTAACAATTAGAAGAGTTCAAGATTTTTTTTTTTATAGTTATGTCTTTGTTTTAGAACTTTTAAGTTTCTCTGTACAATTCGGCTTTTAGATGCATGATAATAGAACATGCACCATTTGGGGTGCCTGGGTGGCTCAGGCAGTTAAGCATATGATTCTTGGCTTGGGCTCAGGTCAAGATCTCGGGGTCAAGGGCTAGAGCCCTGCTTTGGGCTCCGTGCTTAGTGGAAAGTCTGCTGCTCTCCCTCTCCCTCTGCCCCTCACTTCACTCATGCACACGCTCTCTCTCTCTAAAGTAAGTCTTTTAAAAAATGAAATTAAAATACATCTTTATAAAACGTTATAAAAAAACCTGCATAATTTTAGCAGTCCCTTTGTGTATATATTGAAGCCTGTCATGTGAGATCCAAAATTCACTGAAATTCAGCTACACCAGCATAACAATGATTCTGCTGTTCCCTTAACTGTTCTCACACATAACTGAGCTGCTCTCAAGGCAATGAATTTGTGCTTCAAGATACAAAGTTTTCATAATACATGTGTAAGGGTTCATTCAGCAACTGTAAATAATGTGTTGATTTTGTGTATTCACGAAACTGAATTATCCCTTTTTGGGTAACAAGGGATTTTCAGGGGTCAATTTGGCTCACATTTTCACCCTCCTCACCAATTATCCAGCCCCCACGTTAGATGGAACACTGCTGTTTGAATACTTACTATGTGCCAGATACTTGTGGTATAAAGAGGGATGAGATTCTGACTTAGAGGAGGCAACAGTCCATAGGAAACAGACATGTACAAAATGTACCTTCAGTTTGAATCAAGACACAGAAGTTGGGGTGGCAGGGGGTCATGGAAGGTTCCCAAAGATAGCATCTAAATCTAAGATGGCTTTAAAGAGAAAGCATCAGATGGACGGGAGGAAAGGGTATTTTAGCTGAAGGGAGAGCAGGTCCAAAGGCATGGAGGTGAGAAACTGAGTAGTTAAGTAGTGACTCCATCATCCTGGAGCTTCAAATGAAATAGAAGCAGAGAAAAGGTTATGTGTCTTTGATAAGGAGCTTGGACTTGGTCTCTGTACCTGTGTCTCTCAGCCTCTGGGGAGGGCCAGGGATCTGCATCTTGTAAGCCATGGGGGTGATGGGGAGGCACTGAACCATGTGATGTAGTATAGTGGCTTCCTAAGCTATTTATTGCCCTACAGCTTGGAGGCATTCTAGGGGGGATCTACTCAGCAATCAGGGAGCTGCCCCCCTACTGCAGGACCTAATGCAAGTGCCAGGATTAAGAGTGTAGCGATGCAGTGGAGGGGAAATGGCAGATTGAGAAATGCTCAGGAAGGAGAGAGCAGGGCTCAGTGACCAAACTGAATTTCTTGCTGTTTGATTTGAATGCTCTAAGGATGAGTGCTGGTAGAGTCTAGCACTGCATAACTTGCGGTACGTTTTAGAGAGGCAAAGTAGGTAATGCTAATTAATATTTTATTCATAGTCATAGTATGGAAGTGATAACCTAAGTAGTGGAGAACATAGTCAAGAACTGAAAAGACTGACTGCCTCATTTAAATTCCAGCCTATTTATTAGCTATATGATTTAGGGGAGGTTATTTAACCTCTTGTGCCTCAGTTCCTATATCTGTAAAATGGGGATGGTATTTTTTGGTGGGGGGGTGGTATTAACACATACTTGATGGGTACCTGGGTGATTCAGTCGGCTGAGCCTTTGCCTTCAGCTCAGGTCATGATCCCAGGGTCCTGAGATGGAGTCCCACATTGGGCTCCCTGCTCAGCGGGGAGTCGGCTTCTCCCTCTCCCTCCGTCTTTCCCCCCTGCTCATGAGCCTGCAGGTGCACGTGCGCTTGCTCTCTCCTTCCCAAATAAAATAAATGGTGCTGAATTGGCACATTTATTAAAACAAAACAAAACTCTGCCACCTACTTGATATGATGAGGATTAAAATAATATATGTAAAATGTATTCAAACAATACAGGCACATGGTAAGGGCCCAGTAAATGTTGGCTATTGTTACTATTTACCCTTATCAACCAAGGTCAGGACAGTCAGAGGAAGGGGAGTATATTTCCGTTTCGATCAGCCAGGCTGAGGTGTACCATAGGCAGTTTAGAGTATAGATTTGGAGCTCAGCAAAGAAGTCATGGCTCGAGATCAATTTGGGAGCAAAAAGTATAGAGAAGTTACTTTAAATCATTAGCTTCAGCGTGGTTCAAGGGGGAAAGGATGGGGAACAGAAGCAGGAGGAAGGACTAAGTATTCTGGAAGTCCCTGGGCATTGTGCAGTCCATTTCTTTGTGTCATCTTACTTAAAATCCTTGGTAGGGGTAGCTAGCTCCTGGGTTAATGTCTAAGCTGTCTGCGAATGCTCCTGAGTTTTATCCACCAGGTGATTCTTCTAATTATACAGAATCCTATGAAGATGGTTGTGAGGATTATCCCACTCTACCAGAGTATGTTCAGGAACGTTTGAATCATCTTACAGAGAGCAGCCTGGCAGTTTTGAAACTGAAATTGAACAGTTTGCAGAGACCCTGAATGGCTGGGTTACAACAGATGATGCTTTGCAAGAACGGCACTTCCAGTTTCCAGTGCCCCACAGCGCAGTATACCTACCACATCATAACGTGGCGCATGCCTGTGTGCACACCACCTCCTAACTCTGTATTTGGTGACTTCCCTGTTAGTAGCTGGAAATCCACTGTGATGGGCACATTTACACGTCAGAAGTGGGCAAAGGCTACAAATAAAGCTCCTCCCACAGCTCCCACCCCACAAGAGTTAAATTACAAGGACACTGTGTCATCATCCCTGCCACCAAAGGAACCGGGCCAGGGGCGCCTCAGAGAGCCAGGGCACGACCCCAGCCATCTGCGTCTCTGATGCCCCTGCCTTTTTAATTGCACGATTCCTCTTCATCTTAAATGTCTTTTAACTGCTGTGGTTTTCCAAAGTTGAGCTATTTGATACCTCCCACGCCTAAAAACTTAATTACATGCCCACTGTGAATGAGTTATTGTGTTAACTCCGATACTGTGCTGGAAAGCAATCCTGAATGAGTTTAGAGAGGTAGCTTAGAGCATCTGTTGATGAAACACGGGGATTATTTTTCCCTGCGCCGTCAGAGTTTGCTGACTAGAAGCCCTGAGCTGGTTTTGTCAGCTACTAAAGGAAGTCATTGAACAAAGGGGAAGCCAGGAGATGTGGGAGGGAGTGAAAGAAACACAGTTGAACGGTTTCAAATTATGTAATTCATACAGCATACCTTAATGTGCCGGTGAGAAGCAGTGAATGAAACACTCACTTGTACTCTAGAGCAGTGGGCTTTCTCATAAGTATAAAATCACTTAGCATGAGCTCAGAGACTGCATAGGAAGGTATGCTGTTTCTCCCCTGCCTCACCTCTGCAAACCACCACCCTAAAATCTCTGAGGAGAGAGATCATGCTAAGGTGGCATCTCAGGTCATCGTAGGAACCCTGGCACCCTAAAATCTCTGAGGAGAGAGATCATGCTAAGGTGGCATCTCAGGTCATCGTAGGAACCCTGGCACCACCCCTTTGAGAATCTCATCCTCAGGAACTCTTCTTGCATTTCAGTGGGAAAAGATGTCAGTGATATTCCCTGAGTGCTAGGCACTGTGCTGTGTTAAGGGGTGCAGCAGCAAACGGGACAGATGTTGCCCTTGCCCACGGAGAACCTACAGTTTAGTGAGAAACAGTTAAACAGTTCAAATACCATGTGATAAGGGATGGGGATGGAGTTCCTATGGGTTTTATAGAGAAAGCATGATCCATATAAGCCCAAAGGTAATTATCTTCACCTCAGAAACCTGGTATTCTAAAGTCTAATTAGAAACTGGGGTGCCTGGGCACTAGGGTGGCTCAGTCGGTTGAGCGTCTGATTCTTGATTTCAGATCAGGTCTTGATCTCAGGGTTGTGAGATCAAGGCCTGCATAGGGCTCTGCACTTAGTGGGGAATCTGCTTATGATTCTCTCTCCTGGGTATCCCCGGTGGCTCAGCGGTTTAGCACCACCTTCAGCCCAGGGTGTGATCCTGGAGACCCGGGATCGAGTCCCACGTCGGGCTCCCGGCATGGAGCCTGCTTCTCCCTCTGCCTGTTGTCTCTGTCTCTCTCATGAATAAATAAATAAAATCTTAAAAAATAAAAAGATTCTCTTTCCCTTTCCTCTGTTCCCCACCACCAGGACCACCATTTGCTCTGTCTCTCTGTTGCTCTCTCTAAAATAATAAAAAGGGGCACTTGGATGGCTCCATCAGTTAAGTGTCTGCCTTCAGCTCGGGTCATGATCCCAGGATTCTGGGATCCAGCCCCACATCAGGCTCTCTGCTCAGCGGGGAGGCTGCTTCTTCTTCACCCTCTACCTGCTGCTCCCCCTGCTTGTGCATGCTCTGTCAAATAAATAAAATCTTTTTTATTTTTTTTAAAGGATTTTATTTATTTATTCATGAAAGACACAGAGAAAGAGAGACAGGCAGAGACACAGGCAGAGGGAGAAGCAGGCTCCATGCCGGGAGCCCGATGCGGGACTCGATCCCGGGACTCCAGGATCACGCCCTGGGCCGAAGGCAGGCGCTAATCCGCTGAGCCACCCAGGGATCCCCAATAAAATCTTTTTTAAAAGTTAATCTTAAAAAATAAAAAAAAGAAGCAGGGGCTGCTGGCTCAATCAGTAAAGCATATAATTCTTGATCTTTGGGTCATGAGTTCGAGCCCCACGTTGGGTGTAGGGATTACTTAAAATTTAAAAAAAAGAATGTGTATTAGAAAAAATAATATGTAAAAGAGCAAGAGAAGTGGGTTTTATTCTTTTCTCTGTCTTTACTACTTTTGTCCTGTGTCTAGTTTCATTTTCTTATATATAAGATGGAACAGTAATATTTATCCTAACTCATGGGGTTGTGACAGGGAGTGCATGAGAGAATATATTATGAAAGTGCTGTAAATATTACTAAATATTTCATTTTTTTCATGATGCAACCTGGGGTGTAATTTACTCAGTCATTAATAGTTCATCCGGGCACTCATTCAACAAACATTTGTTAAGCACCTACTTGTTTGAAGATCCAGTTTTAGATCCTTATTTTGCCCAATTTCATCCTCTTGCATTATCTCATTTGAAGTATCTAGATTTATTTAGCATTAATTTTCATATTAAGTTGGAGTAGGGGTGGGAGGAAGTTTGCAGTTCTAGATCTCCTATTTCAGTCCAGGGACTTGCCATCTGTAATCTTCCTAGAGGCATGGGTGGAGGTGGCCAGGAGGATCACAGATGAGAAGCTATTGGCTTAAAAATTCATTTTATGCTTCATTGGCTACTTTAACATCTGGGAAAAACCAGTTTAATTATCTTATGGAATTGTTGCCAAGTTGTTTATAATTACTTTTTAAGACTGGTGTTACTCATTTTACTAGCCAAAACATAACCACCAAATGAAATCTTGTACATCAAAGTAGTCAGGAAAATATTTTATGAGTACTATGTATGTTTATATTACATTTATATTCATTTTGAAAGAACCAGTTTTCATTATATAGTAGAATCCTGGGGTGGGGGAGGGCACTTTTCTGTGGTCTAAATAGACTATGCAAAAAATCTTGAAGAGTAAAGCATGATCCCCACATTATTTCTAACTTCTGGAATTTCTATTTATATTATCTTGTTCCCAAGACCCTTTATAAACACCTGGATTGTGGGCATTTCAGCATAATTTTTTTAAAAGAATTTATTTATTCATGAGAGACACAGAGAGAGGGGCAGAGACACAGGCAGAGGGAGAAGCAGGCTCCATGCAGGGAGCCCAACACAGGACTCGATCCCAGGTCTCCAGGATCACACCCTGGGCGGAAGGCGGTGCTAAACCACTGAGCCACCGGGGCTCCCCCAGCATAATGATAATATGCTATATAGTTCCACATTATTACTCACCATGAAGTTTTTTGTAGTTTAACTGTTAGTGAAGATAGCATTAGCTGTCCCTCAGGAACATGCTGGTGGTTTCGTTTTGTTGTTTTTTTTTTTAATTTTTATTTATTTATGATAGTCACAGAGAGAGAGAGAGAGAGGCAGAGACATAGGCAGAGGGAGAAGCAGGCTCCATGCACCGGGAGCCCGACGTGTGATTCGATCCCCGGTCTCCAGGATCGCGCCCTGGGCCAAAGGCAGGCACCAAACCGCTGCGCCACCAAGGGATCCCTGGTGGTTTCTTTTGATCTTTAGGAGTAATACTGTGATCCTGCTATGCTTAGAAACTCCTAGAATTTCAGAAAAATGACAGTAATTTCTGACAAGATGAAAGATGCTTATAAGAATCAGTATTATTGGGGCAGCCCGGGTGGCTCAGCAGTTTAGTGCCGCCTTCAGCCCAGGTCGTGGTCCTGGAGACCAGGGATCAAGTTCCATGTTGGACTCCCTGCATGGAGCCTGCTTCTCCCTCTGCCTGTGTCTCTGCCTTTCTCTCTCTGTGTCTTTCATGAATAAATAACTAAAATAAAGAATCCGTATTATCCATCATGCCAACCCCAGCTATTTGGAATACTAGGCCATATGAATTAAAGAGAAATTTTTTTAAAAAGATTTATTTATTTATGATAGACACAGAGAAAGGGAGAGGCAGAGACACAGGAGGACGGAGAAGCAGGCTCCATGCCGGGAGCCCGATGTGGGACTGGATCCCGGGACTCCAGGATCGTGCTCCAGGCCAAAGGCAGGCACTAAACCGCTAAGCCACCCAGGGATCCCCAAGAGAAATATTTTTAAAAACAAATATAAAATTTAAAACGGCAGTGCCTACTCCATCTAGCTCTTTCAAAAATATATAAGCAGGGACACCTGGGTGGCTCAGTGGTTGAGCATCTGCCTTTGGCTCAGGGTGTGATCCTGAGTCCGGGGATCAAGTCCCGCATCCGGCTCCCTGTGAGGAGCCTGCTTCTCCCTCTATGTTTCTGCCTCTCTCTGTGTGTCTCATGAAGAAATAAAATTTAAAATATATGTTTATAAATATATATGCAAACTGAGACTAACATGTTTTTCCAGCCCTGTGATTTTCTGTATATGTGGGGCAACAGACTCAACCTCTAGTTAACTTGAGATGGAGGATATGAGCTGGGCCAACACCACAAGGTGCTGGAGCTTAGTAGAGGCTGTAGTGTGTTCTTTTGCAACAAGGTTCCATTGCTCTTATGACCCAGTGGTGGTAGGCACGGAGCATCTCAGGTCATTTCACACTGGGCATAGAGTCTGCCTTCTTCTGGTTCTAAATGGTACTGATATGGAGTCCAGTGAAATGTCTTACCAAATTTTACCTACACTGAGAAATGTGTGTTTATTTCTACAAAGAAAAAAGTGTTAGTATTTTTTGCTTTTGTACTTTCTTTCCTTCCACATCACCTCTTTTGTCTTCAGAAGGAAAATTAAATCTGAGGCACCCCTTAACTTCTTTACAGCACTCTTCTCCCCATAATTTTCCCCTTCAAACATTAACCTGCTGCCTGCAGAACCTTCTCCAAGTAGAATAGGCTTTGTCTTCAGCAGGATAGATAAACAGATAAAAGAGGGCAGCAGGCAGGTTTTTGTTCCTGCCTGGACCAGATGGGACAGCACCAGGGTCCACTACCCTGTTGAGGTGTTTCTTATTCCTCTTCCCATTTTCAATCTCTCTTTCATCTGCGTGTCGAGGCCATGGGTGCAGTTCCAATTTTACATAAGCAAGGACCTAGAACAGTCTGGGAGAAAGAAACAACCATTCTTTATACATCATTTTTTTATATTCCAACCTCTTGTAGGACTCTTGCTGTTAACTGTGTTTATTTGGTCCTTAGTTCCCCATCTTGCTAATAATAACTTTAATAAAGGTTTTTGACAAATTAAGTTTTACTCCTGAGAAATCCTGGCCTTGACCCCATTACCTTTTAAAAAGTACAAAAAATAAATAAAAGTAAAAAGTACATAAAAACTGAGCATTTTAGAGGAATGGTTTCTTTTCTTGTTCCTTCGGTTTTTGCTGTACCTGTTAACCAGCGGCTATTCAACATCAGAGGGAATGACCCAAAGCTAAAACCATGTTGGCACATACCTCCCTCCAGAGTTAAGCACCCCTTCCCCTGCCACCAACAGATACCAACACGTCATTTTAAGAGAGCGTTAGCTGATATTGATATGGGAGAGTTTGGTTCTTGTCTCAAGGAGTCCCAAGAATGAATCTCACTGCAACAGAGTGCGCAAAGCCATAGAGCAGTTTATTAAGCACAGAAACTTTCAAAAGTGAGAGGGGTGCTGCAGGGTTGCCACTGAGGGCTTTTATGGTCTTTTATAGGAAACTGACCAGGGAACTTGGTAAATTTCTTATGAATATCAGGGTGAATTTGTAAATGTCATACCTATATTTAGAACAATCGGTAGACTTGCTACAAGTAAGATGTTTCTTTATAAATATCATGAGCACATGTCCCCTTCTGTCTGGCTAATGTCTCCTTAATGTTTCTCTATATCTGCCTAACCTGGTGTTTTCTGTGAGCCTAGTGGCAATTAAAGGGGGATAATCCCTAATAATTTGGAGCTAGGGAGCCAGGTTTATTTTTGTTTTTACTGTTTTATCTCTCCTTTCCTTGGGATGGGCAGGAGCCTGACTGGGGCCTTTCCCTTCCTAGCCTCATCTGCCTCCAACTCTTTCCTACATCAATATCATATACATGCTTATTATAGGGATTCTATTTGTGATACATTTGAAATAAAATAGAACTTTTTTTTCCACAAGGTGGGAGATGTTCTTTCGAATCTGGATCTCAAATTTTTCTTCTATGTTAGTACAAGTAGATGAGAGAGAGGTAGTGAGTAAACTTGATGAGTCCAGGATTTCAGTGAAATAGCTACCATGTGGGTCGGGTTAAAGCCAGGAACCAAAGGGTTAATGGAATTAATCCGTCGCTGCAGACTAAGAAGCATTGTTAGCTGCAATTTTTTTACCCCAAATTTGTTTGCCCTTAAGTTTCCTTGACTCTCCTCCTTGGGGAGACAGATTTGAGCCTTGTCCTCCTTGTCTCCTTCTAGGCTTCCCCTAGAATAAACTTTTTCCTGGCGTTTTCGGTGTCTCCCAGTGACTGCTTTGCAGATTACCTTCGGTTGGGTTACATGGTGAGAACCAGAACCAGGTGGTCTACATAAGATGTTTCTGCCCAGCAATTCTGCTGAGTTTAATTCCATTGCGAGTTTCGCTTCCTAAACCCCAAACCGTTTAAGAAGGGTCTGGCCATTTCTAAGCCGTGCTTCAGCATGTGGCTGACATTAGCCACCATCCACGTGCTGTTTTCCAAGTGCGCCTAAGGCGCTGCATTGATGTCTAAAACCAAAATGTCAACTTGCTTTTTTGAGTAGGATAAAAAAAAAATGAAATGATAATGATGAAATGAAATGATAAAAGCGCCCAAATGAGGCATAGTTTTCTCTATGAAAATTTAAACTTCAAAAAAAAAAAAAAAAAAAAAAGAAAATTTAAACTTCTTCCTGGTCATTTCTAAGCAGAGGTTAGTCTGTTTCCATCTGTTAATATTTACATGGTCTTATTGAAATAAGTTCCACACACTTGTTTTAAAACAAAAACACATCTGTTAAAAAAACAAAAACACACACATCTGTTAACCCATAGACGCCTTGGATTTTCCCCCCTCTAATTTTCCTTTGCTTTTTGTATTTATTTATCCAAATAAATATGGATAGGATATCTTCTATGTTTTCAAGAAGAATATACACCTTACGATATACTGAGTCTTTGAAAATAAGGCATCTGAAAATCAGCCTGCTAGTTTAATAATATCTGATGTATTGTGGTTTGTTGGATGTATTGAAAGCTTCTTCGAAGCTTCTTCAAGTCAGGTTTCTTCCAAGAGCTGCTGAGTGAGAGGGTGGGATTTCAGCAAAACTCTAAAATAAGGCCCTCTCCTGTTCTATATCCTCAATTGTAGTATTAGGGTTTTTTAAATTGTTTTTTGTGAACTCTAAATATATTTTAATATGATTATTAATGTAACATAAAATAATGTGCAGTTAGAGCTTAAGACAAGATTGCATTTGCCTAAAAAAGTGACTTTGCAATGATTTTATTGGTCTAGAAGAGAAGTTCAGGACCATTAGGTCCTAATGGATTAGGTCATGGTGGAAGAAGTTCTCTTTTTTTGAATGTAATTAAAAGAAAAAAATATATATTCTCAGGTTACCTATGGAAACCTAATTCTCTTTAAGAAACAGACATCTAATTCTCTATTGCTTAATTTCTATTTTATTATTTTTTAAATTCCTGTGATTTTATAATTTATTTCTAGGTACTAAAGGAAGAAATAAAGGAGAATTTACAAATCTTCAAGGGGTAGCTGCATCTACAAGTGGGAAGATACTAATTGCAGATAGCAACAACCAATGTGTACAGGTATGGTTCTCAATTATATACCTTCACTTATATGGTAAAACAGATATTTGCATATTTTCCTGCTTAAGACTTAAGATCCATAGTACAAGGACAGAAAGAGAAGCTTACAATGTGTATAGACTTTTCTTCAAATGGCGTTTGCATGTCCTGACCTGTGGTACATAGGATACATGTTTTTGACTGTTTTCCATCTTCACTAATTTCTGTGCTCATTTACATTCCAAGGAATGTCATTTGTTTTGCAGATATTTTCCAATGATGGCCAGTTCAAAAGTCGGTTTGGCATTCGAGGCCGCTCTCCCGGGCAGCTGCAGCGGCCCACGGGAGTAGCTGTGCATCCCAGTGGGGACATAATCATTGCAGACTATGATAATAAATGGGTTAGCATTTTCTCTTCTGATGGCAAGTTTAAGGTAAGATTAAGCTACCAATTGGCTGCTATGCAATAGAGAGAAAAAACAGGAAATACAAGGTGAAATTCAGGATTTCATACACAAAGACATATGATGTTAGTCTAACTTTTATGGAGAGGGGCAGTGATATTGTTATAAATTTTATGAATAGGAAATAGCGGCTTCATTTTATAAAACAATTAGGTCATTCAGTCACTTTTTTTTTTTTTACATACTAGCAGATTTACCTAAATTCAATGAAGACAACTATTCAAAGATTATTGAAGAGGCAATTGCTATCTCCCAAATTAATTTACAGATTGTTTTGTATGAAGTGCTTCCTACTTTCTCAGACCTATGATAGATGAAATGGGAGAAATGGAATCATAAAACATGCTTTCTACCTTTGAAAAGCATACAAGCCCCTTGAGCAAAATGATGCTATAAATGACACAAAAAATTTTGTGTTAGCCTTGAATCAGTCTTATATTGCTTGGTGCAATCTGAAACCTAGTGTTAAAATATAGAATATAGGAATCGGAAGGACAAGAGAATGACAGCTGGCAGCGCGGAGAAAAAGTGAGTTGAGCTGCATTTTAGGAGGCGTCCCCATCATTTGACATATTTGCTATTGTCCCCAGCATCAGCTCTTTCTTGAGCAAGTCACTAAAGAGTTGAGAGCCCTCCGGTGATACCAGAAATCTCTCTTCTAAGGTGTCATCAAAGAATATTATGTGCAGCCCATTTTCTGCATTTGTTCACAAGATTATGAGGCGCTTTGTCAAAGGTGTTTTTAAAGGCCATAAGCACTGTGCATTCTGCATTGTCCTGTCTAGCCTGCTTAGAGGCTTCTCTTTCAGGTGACAACATGAGCTTTTTACTTAGATCAAGACTTTGGAATCCAAAGTCTGCAACTTATTAACTAATAATATCACTTATTTGAGTCTCAATAGACTCATATGTCACATTTGGATTTAAAAAATATATTTTTTAATTAAAAAAAATCTTTAAAGGGGGGGGGCGATTCCCAAGTAGCTCAGTGGTTTAACGCCTGCCCTTGGCCCAGGGCGTGATCCTGGATTCCTGGGATCGAGTCCCACATCAGGCTCCCTGCATGGAACCTGCTTTTCCCTCTGCCTGTGTCTCTGCTTCTCTCTCTCTCTCTCTCTCTCTCTCTCTCTCTCTCATGAATAAATTTTTTAAGAATCTTGAAAAAAAACAAAAAATCTATTTTTTAGAATTTGGGTAAGAATTGCTGGAGATTTATTTCTGGATTTCATATGTGCCTTGTATGAAATAGGTATCTAAGAAATGTTCTTTTCCATTGCTTCTAGTAACCCTGTCCAAAAAAATGAAATGTTTGATCAGCTGTGATTCGGACTTCATGACATGCCAGTACCTGGTCACAACTTTCTTTACCTAATGTTCAGAGATGATACTCTTCATAATCTATTTCAGAATCCTGAAGATTACTCAAAGTTCACTCAGTTTCTTATTGGAGGAATTTGTATTTTCCTTTTTAAAATTGTTGGATCACTATAGTCCTCTCATTTTTATTAAATCAAGTTACTTCCATAATTATTAACCCTCAGATTGGAGCCCCTGTTTTATGTGGGACAGCATCTTTTCAATCTAGGAGAATAAAAAGCCATAGTTTTTAATTCCCCCATATTACACACAACTCTTCAATTGCCCTTGAGGGTTTTTTTGTTCCACCAGAAATTTGATGACTCCATAAGATGGCTAAGTACGCAGAAAGGTCTCTTGCCTTTTTATATCTCTAACTTCCTCTGCTGCTTTTGTATTTTCATAATTATATTTGTAGTCAGATATACCCAAATATGACAACTTTAACATCAACAGAAGAAAAACTTTTCAGTGACCTCTTGAAATTGTCCATCTAGTTTGGAAACACCCTATTCCTCTTGGTACATACGCTAGTGAAACTATGACCTGTCTCTGACTTCATAAGTGAATGCTAAAACAAGGATAAAATCAAGAGTTTTATATCTAATATGCTGAAATATTTTATATCTAATAAAACATTTTGAAACTGGAGTTTTATATTTAGGAGAGAAAGGCTTCTTGTATTATGCATATTCTATATATAATAGACACTCTTCCTGGAAGATCCAGATCCTCAGAGTTGGAATAAACAAGAACGCTCATGCCCTCTAGAGGATAGGGGGAATGGATATGGTATAGTTTCAACAGACCCTTTTGTTTTCAATAGGCATTGATCAGGGGATAAAAGGATAGCAAGTAAAAACGCTTTAGTACTGTAATGGGAGCTCATCCAGCTGACCATATGCATGACCATTTACTGAGATACTTTCTTTTCAGTGGTATTCAGTAAAATAAAACACAAGCTCAGAAAAACAAACCTTTAACACAAAGGTGGATTATTTGTATTTGTTCTAGTTAGTTCTAGAGATACAGCAGCTTATGCCCTTTTCTTTCTTTTACTCACCAGATTCTTAGCCCTGATTCTCATTCATTTTTGCCTCTAATTTTTTCCTTCCCATCTTTTCTGCTGACCTATATCTTCTAGGCCAACTTTTGTGACCCCAGAACAGATACAGAGACCCCAGTCCACCATATTCTAAAATATCTCATCTCTTCCTTCTTCAATTCAAGGACCTACTTGTTGAGTTGAATACCTTTATTTAACTATTCCGAAGTCAGTGTCTAAAATATCTCTGCTTACTATTCTGTTTAAGACAGGGGACACATTGTCAGGCCAAATATAGTAACTATTAATTTCATGTGGTATAATCTAGTGCAGCAAAACTGGAGTGATGAAAGGAAGGTGGAAGGGAAAGGGGTTTGTGTTTGCCCACAACATTTAAGGTGTTTTGTTTTGTTTAAGACCTGCTCTAGCTCTTACTACACGGATGGAAGGGCAGCAATCCCTTCTGTTTTTGTTCTACATAATTACCATCTGCTTGGTATTATATGGCTGAATCATTCTAAAGTAACAACTAGTGTTCATAATGTTAGGCAGTAATAATATTCTTGCTGTAATAATTAGAATGTCCTGTCTTCTTTTTGATCCTTATTGACATATCTTCTATTATAACATGAAAAAAGTATACAATTTTTTGACAAACCGTTATGGTATAGCCTCTTTAATCTCTGGGCTAGATTGCAAAATCCGGATCAAATTTATACTACAGATTCCCTCACAAGAATCCTATTGTTTCCTTCCTTAAGTATCCCTTTATATTAAAGAGATCAAAGCTGAATCTCATTTATCATTTTAACCAGGATTAAAGATCACACACAATCTGATCCCCCACTGTGGAAAACGTCCCTGTCCCTCTCTCCATACTCTCTTTCTGCACTTATCTGTAAGTCTCTGTCAGGAACGGGATCCCTGGGTGGCACAGCGGTTTGGTGCCTGCCTTTGGCCCAGGGCGTGATCCTGGAGACCCGGGATCGAATCCCACGTCGGGCTCCCGGTGCATGGAGCCTGCTTCTCCCTCCGCCTGTGTCTCTGCCTCTCTCTCTCTCTCTGTGACTATCATAAATAAATAAAAAAAAAAATTAAAAAAAAATAAAAAATTTAATAAAAAAAATAAAAAAAAAGTCTCTGTCAGGAAGGATACTCCTGATGGTCAGATATATGATAGCAACCAAATGGGTGGAGATGGGATTGTGTGCCGTATGCTATGCTTGGCACTCTGTCCTTCAGAATTTGCATGACCCAGAAGGTAAATACAATAGCTGCCATTTTACAGATGAGGAAACTGAGGTTCCAACTGGTAAAAGAATAAATTTTGCTCTGAAATTTTGATCCTGGGTTTAAATGAACTGTGGTATGTATCATAAAGGAACTAGGGAATCAGGAGGTACAAATTTGGGTGTTTTTTTTTTTAATGGTGAAAATGAGGTAAGTTTGGTTTAACAGTGTTTGAATTTAACGTAATAACTTGTAAAATAGGCCAGGACTAAAGATACGGATTTGAGATTCTGACAGAGGTGAAAGTTGATGCCATTGAATAAATGAGATCTTAGAAGTACAGAGAATTGCACTGTCCAATTTGGTATTCACTAGCCACAGAGGATACCAAGTTCTTGAAAAGGTACTGGTCTGAGTTAAGATGTGCTGTGCATGTGAAATACACACTGGATTTTAAAGACTTAGGAAAACAAATGTAAAATACCTTATTAATAATTTTAATATTGTTTACTTGTTGAAATGATAACTTTTAGATATGTTAGGTCCAATATAATATGTGATTAAAATAATACTCCTTTTTTCTTTGTTTTTTTCTATGTTGGTTACTAGAAAAATCTTTTACATATATGGCTCATGTTACATTTCTATCAGGCAGTGCTAATACGGAGAGAGAAAACAGGAGGAACACCTGGGTTGCTCAGCGGTTTAGCGCCTGCCCTTGGCCCAGGGTGTGATCCTGGAGTCCCGGGATCGAATACTGCATTGGGCTTCCTGCATGGAGCTTGCTTTTCCTTCTGCCTGTGTCTCTGCCTCTCTCTCTGTGTCTCTCATGAATGAGTAAATAAAATCTTAAAAAAAAAAGAGGAAAAGCAAAATCTATGGAAATGTAAATTTTTTTAAATTAATTTTTTTAATTTAAAAAGTAATACATGCAAATAAGTTTTTAAAGTAACCCTAACTGGGGCTCCTAGGTGGTTTAGCTAAGTGGCTGCCTTCAGCTCCCAGTCATGATTCCAAGGTCCTGGGATCAAGCCCCATGTCAGGTTCCCTGTTCAGTGGGGAGTCTGCTTCTCCCTTTCCTTCTGTCCCCTGGCTCCTGTTTTTCTTTCTCCCCCCCCCCCCAATAAATAAAATCTTAAAATAAATAAACAGAAACCCTGCAGATGAATATAAAATGAAAAGTCAGTTTCTCCTACCACCACTAATATCAGTGGTTTCTTACTTTCTCTTCCAGGAATATGATAGATTTGAGAAAGCATTTCTAAAACTACAGAGAGCTCTACTTGACCCTCTGAGCCTCTCTGCCTGGGAGAACTATGGCTCTTACATCCCTTCTCACTTACCAGGCACTCTTCCTGGCTGCTCCCTCACCTTGGTGCTCATTCTCCTTCCTTATCTTCAGTGACTTGTCATGTTCTTTTAGCCTATTTGAATTCTCTCAAATCTACCAAATCAAATAATCAATACCAAGCACTTTTAAAAGGACCCGGTGAACGTATTTGTCTGTGTAATGTGACTGAGACATCTTCCTGGGTAAGGGCTGGTCTTGCCCTTGTCTACTCCTTGCCTGGAATCATTAGCCACAGAGTTGGTACCCCATTAGTGTTTGTAGAATTAGTAAATAAATGGGTGAGTGAGTCAAGTACTTCTTTATAATGGAGCTATAAAAGTAAAGGTATAAGACCTACATCTCGTAGCAAACAGGGATTTATATAGTCTACTTAGATGAATGAGGGATCCCTGGGTGGCTCAGCAGTTTAGTGCTGCCTTCGGCCCAGAGCATGATCCTGGAGTCCTGGGATCGAGTCCCATATCAGGCTTCCTTCATGGAATCTTCTCTCTGCCTTTGTCTCTGTTTCTCTCTCTCTCTCTGTGTCTCTCCTGAGCAAATAAAATCTTAAAAAAAGAAAGATGAGTGAGTTTTAAAATGTATATGGTATGTGTTTGATAGAAATCTGATGCTTTCCTCCCATCTTAAAATAATGAAAACTAGAACTATTCAGTCGTCATGATTCCCTAAATAATGCTGGACTTTTCAAATCAATATATTGAACAAGTGTTTATGGAGTACCTGTTAGATCCCAAGAAGTATGCTAGGCTCTGAGTACACAGTAGTGGGTAGAAGAGACATGATTCTTGCCTGCATGGAACTTAACACATGGTTAACTAAGCACATGGCAGATGCTTGGCAATTTTAATACCAGTGATGATCTACAACAATGACAATGATAGTTGACCTTTAATGATTGCATAATACATGCTATATTTTACACTGAACACTTTATTCACATTATTTTACTTAGTATGCCAAAAATGCCACTGGGAGTTATTGAAGTCTTTTTTTTTTTTTTTTTTTACATTTTTATGTATATAAGGAATCTGAAGCTTGAAATCAAATGCATCTGTGCTATTCTAGGTGTGTCTAAAGCAAGCTACAGGCGTAAAACTATCTTCCTACTCCTGATCAGTGATCTTTTGCTATATACCACATTGCATCTTTACAAGGGAACTGTGACCTCAGTTAAGGGGATTCAAGAACATTTTTGGTGGTGATCCTCTTAAAAAGTAAGGATTTCAGGTAAATCTTAGTGGCAGATAATAGATGTGACAAAAGCAGAAGATCATTGTGACATATGAATAGCTGTGCACCCCTGTTTGAACATTCAAGTAAATGTGTACTAAAACAAATGTCTGTCTTCATGTTTTGTAGTGTGTTAAATTTCATTCTCTGTGCTTGTCTCTGACAGACAAAAATTGGATCAGGAAAGTTGATGGGGCCCAAAGGAGTCTCTGTGGACCGCAACGGGCACATCATTGTGGTGGACAACAAGGCGTGCTGTGTGTTTATCTTCCAGCCAAACGGGAAAATAGTCACCAGGTTTGGTAGCCGAGGAAATGGGGACAGGCAGTTTGCAGGTACACTCGATGGTAATATGTAAAACCCCTTTTTTATGCTTCTTCTGCTCACATTTGCATGATGGAGCATGTGGAAGATGCCTCAATCCCCAGTGTGTTTGCTGGCTTTGGGAAAGATACTGGGGATGAAATCTAAGCAAAAGCATGATGAGACGCTTCTCAATTACTCCACCTGCAGTAAGTTGAACTGCAGTCCATGCGTGGTTTTTATTGGCAGCAGGCAGAAGTCTAATCTTTGAATTTAAGTAAAACATAAACTCTAAGATAAAATATTTTTAAAATAAAAATATTTGACGAGCAGTGTAGTAACTCCTAGTTCTCCCTAGCTGCAGCTTTGTTTAAAGAGCTTCTGAATGGGAGAGGGTTTTTTTTTTTTCACCTTTCTGGGTGATAAGAGAACAGGACTTTAGAATATTTGCTGAGTACACGAAGGACAGTTCTGTTACTTTTCTTTTTGGTGTACCACTTTGCAAGTACAAGCTTCATAGTTTCTCACATCTGCAAGAAGAGGCTGAAAACAGTGTATACATTTTCTTTTTGAAAGGATGCTTTTGGCATTTGACAATAATTTGCATAATCTTTTTTTTGTGTGCTTTGTCTCCAGTTTTGCCAGGTTCTGAATGTCACCCAAAATTACAAAGTATGGGTTTCTGCTCTACTTTTTTAAAAAAATTCAATATTGGAGTCTTTTTCTTAGGACTGAGAATCCACATCTTTCCTCAGTGGGAACTGAGGGCCCTAAAAGTATTAACGTGTACTCAGAGAAGCTGGCAGATGTGACTTTCAGACGGTGGCTCGGAGAATGAATTCTGATGCTTATTGCTCATTCCACTTCATTAGGGCTGCTGGCACACTCAGCTTGGTCTAAAAGAAGCCAGAGTAGACAGTCCCAAGTATAGACTGATAGAGGACCCACATTATCTAGAGCCAGAGTTCTGGCTGAATGATCTTTCAAGAACTAAGTCTATAATTCTTTCTTCTTTCTTAAATATCTAATACGTTAAATTTTGCAACTGCTGTGGTGTTGTAATCATTTCTATTTTTAGAGTTCTCACATATTTTTTTCACCTTTTATGCAGGTCCCCATTTTGCAGCCGTAAATAGCAATAATGAGATTATTGTTACGGATTTCCATAATCATTCTGTCAAGGTACAATAAAACACGTCAATTATTGTTACCTTTTAACTGCTTTTATTGAGAAATCAGTCTGAGAGAAAATAATATAATACTTCTATGCAAAGGAACTAAAGGAGTTAACCTAAATAAAAGAGTAGATTTTGCTTCTCCCTAAGATGCAAGTTTTAATTTGGACACACAGACTTTGAAGAGTCAGAAAATTGAGCAAAATATGGTGGTGATAAGTTTCTTAATTTGAAACGAGTATAAATGGAGATGACTTAAAAATGAAATTTGAAAAAGCAATTCCTTGAACTTAAAGAGGCAGAACTTTCTGCAGCTTCATAAAATCAGATCACTTTTGCAGTTATCTACACCATAATGCCTTTCAAACAAAATTAGATATTAGAATGCTGCTGCAACCAGAGATTTTAAAGGGAAATAGTCCTGGTATAATTTCTATAGCTATTTCATACTTTTTAGAATATTTTCACACTCTTGGTTTTCCCTAGTGTACAATGCCCATTCCTCTCCCCCAGACAGTGTAATACATTTTTCTTACTAGGTGTAGGGAAAAGAAAGATTTGAGGTTTATTGTGAGCAAATCAGGAAATGCAAAAATGTATCAAAACAGATTTCTCATTTTGCTGAAATGAGAAAATGTTTAGTACCATTCTAGATCATGATTCTCAAGGTGTGGTGCGGGTTCCACTGAAGGTATGCCAGGTGGTCATGGGCAGTGCACTGCCAGACATTTTTATTTTAAAAGTTAAATGTTTATTTTTTAGGGTTACCTTCTGTTTATATCAAGGGGTGCTGGTTTGCACTTATAGAAGTGATATAGTTTTCCTTGTAAGTAAATTCATTTAAATTTTTTAAAGTGAGGCATTTTCAGAAGGAAAATAATAAGGAAACAGCATAGATGATAATATGCCTGTGACTAAAGTCCGCTCCATTGGGCAGCCAAATTGAAAAACAGCTATCGTTGATAACTGGAACAGCTACGTAGGGATAGGATTTCAACACCCAAAGATATTCTCTCTTCTGAGTCCTTCACTGCTTCATTTCCCCAGCTTGTCCCCAAAGATACGTTTAACCTGAGTAAATGGAAAGGTTTTGAACTTTTTTGGTGGGTGCCAAGTCCCTATGCAAAAATAGAGCAGAGCGGGCTGTGGTGATGGGACAGGAGGAAAAGAAAGGATGCCCACCATTGCTTCCTTCTCAGGCTGCTTCCTGCCATGTCGTCTGTCCCACGTTGCTGCCATAGTGATAGAGCGCCATCCCCACTCCCCCCACCTCCCTCCATCTCTTGCTCTCTCTCTCTCTCTCTTTATGTCTCTCTCTCTGGGACCTGTCTTGGTAAAAGAAAGATGACTAGGAAAAGTAGTGGTGGGGAGGAGGGAAACAAAGAGGCAATAGGGCAGTAGGGACTGGGCTATAGACCGTCCTCTGGGGTGGGGGTGGGGGGCTGTCACAGTTTTGCATGATGAGAGTAACTGGAAAGTAATGACAGGCTATTATCACACTTCCTTTCTTCTATTCCCTTTATGGAGGACTCCTTGAACGAGAGGGCGCGTGTAACCAGAAGGTAACCCATGTAGATGAACAGAGGCCAGCCAATGCCTGGCACCGCTCTGCCTACCCCCACTGGAAGATAGTGATATTAATCAAGTTGCTCTTTTCTACTAAAGCGCAACTGTGGCCTCAGAGCCTTTCCGTCCCAGTGCTCCAGGCAGCCTCTATGAATCAACTGGCATTGGTATGTGGGAGGACTCCTATTTACCAGCAGTGGCTGACAATGTAGAAGGAAATAATACCTATGTAAGTAATCAAGATGCAAGGCAAGGTAGCAATATTTTCTTAAAAATAGGTACATACAAAGTTCTGTAAGAATCCAGAAGAAAACAACAGATTTCTGTATCTCAGACTATCAGGGAAGACTGCCAAATGGAGGTGGTATTTGAGGTGAGCAGAATTTTTAAAATCAGGAAAGGATTTTCAAAGTCACAAAAACTTGCGTAAAAACTTGTTAGAAAAATCAAAGCTGTAAAAATTTACTATTTCAGCTCATGCATCTGCCTCTTAATTATGTTTTCATCTGAGTAATTTATAAGTAATTAAATGATGTTTTATTTATAATTATTAAGATTCTGAAAACTCTTCTAAGTTTTCAGTATAGTAGAGGTAGATTATTGTAGTAATTTAAACTCTATTTTCCCCTTATTTAAGAAAACCAGTCTTTTGTTTTTGTTTTTTCTCTTCTCTTTGATAGCTGTTGCCATATAGCTCTTATGGAATAGTTGGGCTTTTGTTTCCCATGTAACACGTGGCAGTTAGCAGTGGCTCTGTATTCTAGTTACTTCTCTGTTGGTCATTGTGAAAACTGCCTGTAGGTCAGGGCTAACAAATGGCCTAAGTCTTTAGCGGTCTTCAGTATGCATTCTCTTTTCATTGCAAAACAAGTAAGACTAAATTTGGCATTCTCCGTCATTCCAACATAGAGTGGAAGCATTTGAGCCATTTGGAGCATGCCAAGGAAAACATACTTACCCAGAGATCAATACAAGCAAACAAAAAGATCATTGGTAGGACTTAAAAAGGGAAAGATCAGAGAATAATAAATTGTGTCCTCACCAGCAAACAAACACTTTCATTGGTCTTTAAAACAAGAATGTTTCATGTAAAAGGATATAAAAAGGAGTCAGGAAAGATTTTTAAAACATAGCATCTTAGCAAAAGCTGGTTCTTGTCCTTTCCAACAAACCAAAGAGGTAGCTTACTTACTTGGCAAATTAATTGAATTAATTCAAGAAGCAGTCATGATTCTTCATCTTAAAGGAAGTTTAGCCTTTAGAGATGGAAGTTTCTCACTTTGCTTTCCCAGTGTACATAACTAGAAGAGTCATTTTAATCTTTCATGATCACAGAGGTGGCAATAGGAGAATCTGTAAAAGATCCTGAGATCATTTTCAAATTAGATCTGCACTTGGTATAGGGAACCCTTACTTTCATGGTGCTTTTTGCATGTAATACTTTTTGATTTGTTAATGAGTACGTCTACACATGTAGGCTAGGTGATAATGGATGCTTAAAATAATATCCTGGGTATATTTCACAACTGTTAAGTATCATCTGAATCATCAAGGTAAAAGTATGCATACTATAGTCTTAAATTTAAACACATATTTAAAAAT
Source organism: Vulpes vulpes (assembly GCF_048418805.1). Lineage (NCBI taxonomy): Eukaryota > Metazoa > Chordata > Mammalia > Carnivora > Canidae > Vulpes > Vulpes vulpes. The sequence continues at coordinate 88,665,928 of NC_132789.1, forward strand.
TTAATTCTGCCCAAATCAGTAATCTTTATTTGATACAAATACAGTAATACTTCATTAATAAGAATATTTAATTAACTACAACAATCCATTGCTTTTCCATATCAGATATTAAAGAATTTGCTAAAGAGTTCTATGTAGCTCCCTACTTCTGTCAGCCCCCTCCCCTCAGTATGCTCCATCCATCAAAACCTTAGGGTCATATTAACTCTCTATTTTAACTAAATATATATGTTGAAAAAAGTATATAAAAAACCCTTCTCTTATTCTTTGCCTGTGCCATTAAACACACACACACACACACACACACACACACTCACACACACACACTTTCCCCTGATGTAAGTGTGAAGTCCAGCCTACTCTATCCCATGTTGAGTTTGCAAAAAGGTAATAAATTCTGAGCATTTGGCCTAACCAAAAACTTTTAGGTCCTGATCCAACTTTGATCATCCATCATGGTAGAAATACAATGCCTGTCCTTCAAATTTAGCTATTTATTTAAAGGCAAAAAAGAGTAATATTGTTGAAAGTTATAGCTCCACTTTCTCACCCTACCCTATATTTGTATATTATTTTGTAATTTATAACAAAAGTATTTTTCATATAAGTATTCAATAACCAGATATAAGCTAGAAATAAATGATTTAGCAAATGATAAATCAAATTTATGTAGCAAATTGGGGAGCCCTAAGTGATATGGGGGTCTACTTTGTAGATTTATTTCTTTTTTCAGAAAATTTTAAATCATAGGGCTTGTTATTAAAAACCTGTGCAGATACATATTTTTTAAGACTCATAATGTTGGCACAACTGTTTTCAACTTAAAATGAAATAATTTAAAAATATCTCTTCTAGGTGTTTAATCAGGAGGGAGAATTCATGTTGAAGTTTGGCTCAAATGGAGAAGGAAATGGTCAGTTTAATGCTCCAACAGGTGTAGCCGTGGATTCAAATGGAAACATCATTGTAGCAGACTGGGGAAACAGCAGGATCCAGGTAAGTGAAAATGCTAATGTATTTGTTTAGAGTGATTCCTATTTGTTCAAAGTGAAGAATTGGCTGTCTCCCAGCTGGAATGTTTTCCTTTCGTCATTGGTTAGGTTCTTCATAGACCATAGGTAATCTCACCAGAAGTGCTAAACAAAGGAAGGTGGAGGAGAAAAAACATCAACAGATTACCAGAGTGAAGCTCTCTGAATTGGGAATTTTTAACATGAATCCCATAGATCCCCAAAGTGTTTGTGGCTAGAACTCAAGAGGTCCTTTGAACAAAAATATTATATTACTATTTTTACTAGGTACTAATGAAAAACATCTTTAAAATTATGAATAGAGGCAGTTGTCACAGTAATTTCAGTAATACCTATAACTTTGTCACCAAGAGGAATCACAGATAAAGAGGAATCACAGTCAAAAGATGACTACTTCATATCCAGATGTACATGGGACACCTGGGTGGTTCACTTGGTTAAGTGTCTGACTTAATTTTGGCTCAGGTCATGATCTTTTATTTAACAGTTGCAGAGGTCTTGAATTATCATTTATGCTCATCATTCTTTCAAAAGTAGTCAGTATTAGACCCATCACTACTTCTTGTTATTTTGTGTGTTGGTTAAAAAAGTACACATATTACTATATCGCAATTTTGTAAAATTTTTACAACTGTATTTTAATATAATTGTTCTCCTTTATAATCCCATGTATTTTGTTTTGTGCATTTAAAAACATTATTCTGAATAACGAGTCAGAGGGGATGTCTCAAGGAAAATTTAAAAATATATTGACTGAAAGTGCAAATACAGCATAGCAAGTTTGTGGAGTGCAGCCAAGATAATTGTGAGAGGGTGATTTTTTTTTTCCCCAGCTCTGTTGAGCTATAATTGATATACTACATGTCACATGTTTAAGGTATACAGTGAGTTGATTTGATACATTTATATATTGCAAAATGATTACCATCATGGCTTTAGCTAATTTGTCCCTCACCATCACATTGTTAGCATTTCTTTTTTTGGTGAGAACATTTAGATCTACTCTCTCAACAACTTTCAAGTACCTAAGTTTTCTTAACTATAATCACTGCACTATGTGGTAGATCCCCAGAACTTCCTCATCTTCTAACTGGAAGTTTATATGCTTTGACCAACTCCCCATTTCCCCCACTCCTCAGCCCTGGTAACCGCCATTTAACACAAGAGGGAAATTAGTAGCACTGAATGCTTATATTAGAAAGTCAGAAATGGGGGCACCTAGGTGGTTGACTGTCTGCCTTTTTCTCAGGTTGTGATCCCGAGGTCCTTGGGTAAGTCCCACATTGGGCTACCCACGGGGAGCCTGCTTCTCCCTCTGCCTAGGTCTCTGCCTCTCTTTGTGTTCTCAGAAATAAATAAATAAAATCTTTAAAAATAGAAAGTAAGAAATCAGTAATCTGAGCTCCTACCTCAGGAAGCTGGAGAGGGAGCAAAACAAACTGAAAGCAAGCAGAGGGAAGGAAATAGTGAAGAGAGGATCAGAAATCAATGAAATGCAAGGCAAACAATAGAGGAAATCAGTGAAACAAAGTTGGTTCTTTGAAAGGATCAATAAAATTGACAAACCTCTAGGAAGACTGATAAAGGAAAAGACACAAAACACTAATATCATTACAGACTTTGCAGGCATGTGGAAATTCCTTTGAACAACTCGACATGTATAGATTTGACAATTTAGATGAAATGGACCTCAAAAAGTACAAATTCCACAAACTCACCAAATATGAAATAAATAATTTGAATACCCTAAAAACTATTAAGGAAATATAGTTCTTAATTTTTACTCCCCAAAAAGAAATCTCCAGACTCAGATGGTTTTATTGGGACATTCTACCCAACTGGGTGAAAGGCACAGGGGATTTCTCTGTCCTATCTTTGCAACTTACTATGTCTTACGAACCTACGATTATTTCAAAATTAAAAGTTGTCAAAAACAAATTTAAAAAATAGTATGTTTTCATGGTTTAGGAATAATGGTGTCATGAATGGCATTTGGCATTTTCGTATCCAGATGTCTTTTGTGAAGACTGCAGTAGTTAACAGTTTGAATCTGATACAGGTATTTACTTCTCAGAAAAAGGATTGAGGGGCATCTGGTTGGCTCAGTTAGTAGAGCATATGACTCTCAATCTCAAGGTGTGAGTTGAAGCCCCACATTGGGTATAGAGATTACTTAAAAAAATAAAGATTGATACTATAAATGTAAATCTAAATGCTTTTATTTCTCCATTATTTTTATCTTGCTTAATTATGCCAGTGGACATCTACACTTGAAAGATGTGATGGAAAGCCAGAATTGTATAAGTGATAGAAAGCCAGAAGCCAGACAGGAAACGAAGTGCACACAGCAGTTCTGTGTAAGACCACAGATGCTGAGATGTTTGGGTTATGGCCATCATAGCACCTGCCTAATCACACTGCCTTTTAAAAGAAACCTATGGGCCTAGCGGAATGGTCAAAAGAAAGCAGCCTGGGCCTTGTAAAGGAGAAGCACTCCTTTTATTTCATCGTGGCAGAAGTTTACAGACCAAAAGATGACTACTTCATATCCAAGTGTACATGGGACACCTGGGTGGCTCAGTCGGTTAAGTGTCTGACTTAATTTTGGCTCAGGTCATGGTCTTGGGGTCGTGAGATCAAGCCCCACATGGGGCTCTGCTCTGGGTGTGGAGCCGCCCTAAGATTCTCTCTCTCCCTCTCCCTCTGTCCTCCCCCACCAAAAACAAAACAAAACAAACATACATGTTGTAAGGCGCCTTGCTGGCTCGGTTGTTGAGCATGTGACTCTTGATCTCAGGGTTGCAAGTTTGAGCCCCATGTTGGGTATAGAGATTACTTAAAAATGAAATCTTTTAAAAAAAACCCACAAATGTACATATTAAGCCACTGACTTCTTGTAACTCCCTCTTTATTTTCTCATTGTATATTGTGACTCACGACCATACCTCTGTGTTCTATTTGCTGATATTTTCCCCTATTATGATTGGGAATAAAAGAGGCTGTAAGTAAGGGGGAAGGTGAAGGCCAAGAGTAAGAAACAAGGGTCCTTCATTTTCAAGCACCATTGAGGGCTATTCCTTGGGAACTGACTACTCTAAGAATGTAAGTGAAATCTGTTGGCCAAAAAAAAAAAAAAAAAAAAAGATATCTGTTGGCCAATGACATGCCTCCTTGTCAGTGACTCCAGGGCATAGAGAATGAGAGGAGAAAAAGCAAGGTTAAGTAGAGGGAAGGAATGGATTTATGATAGTGACCTAAACAAACCTCTGGGCTTACATGAATACTTTTTCTAAAGATTTATTTTTATTCATTTTAGAGAGTGGGGGAAGGGCAGAAGGAGAAAGGAGTCTTAAGCAGACTCTATGCCGAGATCACCACTTGAGCCGAAACCAAGAGTTGGATGCTTAACCAAGTACAACCCCCAGGTGCCCCTTACCTGCATGCTTTTATATTGAAAAGATTAGTAAGGGTTTTCTAACTCCTATTTCATCATATTACCGTAACTTTCTTGTAAAACGTTGACTTTGTATTTTTTACAGGTTTTTGATGGAAGCGGATCATTTTTGTCCTACATTAACACATCCGCTGACCCACTCTACGGCCCCCAAGGCCTGGCCCTAACTTCAGATGGCCATGTTGTGGTTGCAGACTCTGGAAACCATTGTTTCAAGGTCTATCGGTACTTACAGTAATGGTTGGGCAGCTGGACAGCCCCTTTCAAAGGTCTTGCACTATAAACTGGAATGGATTTCTCGACGCGGGACCAGATTACACTAGACTTTTCATGCTAGAAAGAATCAGTGATGAACTTTCCAAGGGTATTTCTGAATGTAACTATTTCCTTAAAAACTGCATATCTGATTTCTGTAATTCACTTCTAGGGTTTAAAGAAAAGAAATCCCTTCTACTGAATCTATGGAAACTGCAAAGTTTTACGCCTGTGAACTATGGCTTATCAGACAGGGATTTGTGTAGTTGAACTGATTTTGCAAATCAAACACTAAAAAAACCTAGAATATTTAAAAATATTCGTTAATCCTGTGAATGGTAGCTTTTGTGCAGAGCTTCCAGAAACAAAACAAAAACAAAATCTGTTGTAGTTACATACTTTATTTAACTTTGGTTACGAGACCCGGGGGATCTTCTAACCTCACTTTTACAGTAGGTATTACTCACGTGACATTTTTTGGTTACCAGTAACTACATATAAATTAGAAAAAAAATAATACCATTTTGTAAAACCCTCCCAGCTGTGATTAGGCAGGCCTCTTTTGAGTTTGGCACTTAAAAACCACTGCAAATTTCCCATCCTTTCTGGATTAGATCTAAGATCCTTTTTGTGTGTGCTTTTCACCTTTTCTCTCCTGCTCACCTTGTATCAAAAAACAAAGTCCATTTTCAAGGAATCCTGAAATTCCCAATCCGTTGAAAAGCGTATTACAATAGCAAATGCCACCTTTTGGAACAGCCCCCCTCAACTCCAGATTAATGAATTGGTATGTAATCAAGAGAAAGTTAGCCACGGTTTATGTGCCATGTTCTCACGTGTCTCTCCTCTTCCACTTCATGAAAGCGAAAGCTTTACCTCCTGCAAGATGTCAGCACATGTAGTAGGACACCAGTATCCTAGGACAGAGAGCCATAAGTAGCCCTTTGGAGGACTGATGGTGTCAACCAAAGGCATGTGATTGATTAATGGTTTCCCCTTAGAAAGCAAATGTTACCAAAGTTGTGTTATCTCGAAAGCATTACAGGTAAGGGCATGTTATGGTTATTTATCATTGTCTAATGAATAGTAGAGGCATTAAAGGACTATGTATACACGATTAGGGTAAGGTGTAGAATGTATCATATATATATATAGCTGAATCTTTGGTGTACTCAAATAGGCAGCACTCTGAAAGACAGAAGCATCGTCCAGCACATTCCTTTACCGCGCAGTTTAAAGCCGTCCTAGTAGAGCAAGCCCGAAAACAGGTTTACTTTTCACCATTGTCCAGTAATGATGATATTGGCTGACTTTTAGCCAGAAAATGGCCTTCTGTGCTTTCAAAAAAACAAAAACAGGTCGGAGGAAAAAGAAACGTTGAACTTGAGTTAAATTTAAGTATAAATGCGTTTGGAGAAATGTGAAGAATAATTTAGTTACTTGTGAATCTGTCATTGATACTGTAAAATAAAATGTGGTCTCTTTCCACTGTTTAATTTTCTACTCAGTTCTACCAAATACGATGTCATGTTTGGCATTTTCGATAATGACTTTGGGATCTCTTTCACTGAAAGCACCTTAGAACTGTACTATGAGAAAACATTTCCCATATGTATATGTTATGTTCATTGCTTATTAATTTATAATTCAGTCATTCTCTTCTATAGGACTTTTTTAAATGTAGAAGGGAAATCTAGCTACTTCCAATTGTCTATCAAATTTATTATGCCCAAATCAACCTCTGAAAGAAAATTTTTCATGAAGATTTACATTAGGTTTACCTTTTTGTTTGTTTTTTAGGTAGTTTTCGAAATATTTGAGACTATAATAAAGTCATAAAATTCAATAACATTTTTAGAATGTAAAACTAAGATACTGTTTGCTAACAACACTGAACTAATAATAATAAGTCTTTGAATTCAGACATTCGTATTCAGTGAGTGCTTACTAGGTGCCAAGCCGCTAATCTAGGCACTGAGGATACAGCACAGCCATGGAGAAAACAGACAAAACTCCCGCCTGCTTGGAGCTTACGCTCTAGGGAGGAATTTCATTTTGCCATTTACTAACATTCTGCATAAGATAAGCTAGACTCTTGATAGCTCCTAGATTCTTTAAAAGAAAAATTTTTAAATTGGTTAAATCAATTTTGGTTTATTTTCACAAGCAAAAATGGCTTCCTATTTAGGTTCTGTCACAGGCTATTGGTCTTAAGACTAGTTTACTTAAAAGAGTTATTTTGCACATCATTGAAATTTTTTTTTTTGTGAATTTAGCAATTAACCAGCCATCATACCGTAACAGGCTGGATATCTCAATAATAGATTGAATACAAGGCTAATTTTTTTTTAATCTGTCATTTTTGGCACAAACTGGAATGGAAAAATAGATACTTCAATTCAGACCTGTTCCACTATGTGTCACTGGAACATATTGCTGTGGGCACTCCAAGAAACACTGTATTTTCCCCCCCAACATATGTAGTCTCTTGTATGTTAAAGTATAGATGACATTTCACATTTGGATACATAGGAGCATTTACTGTATTTCTTAATAAGCATATTCGAGGAGGGGGAAAGTGCTGCTGATAAGCTAGGAATAGGCAAGATTTAAATGAAATTCTGTCACAATCTATGGAAAATGGTTTCTGGTAAACTGAGAAGGATATTAAAATAAGTGACTTTTTTTCCCTGAGCCATCATCGTTGTTTGATTTCTCTTTGTCAAGTGTACAGAACCTGTCATACATTCATGATAAGTAGCACTGAAAAATTACCCATTCAGATGTCCCCTGGGCACTTCTGGCAAAAGATTGCCAGTTCGAATGTAAAGGTCAGTGATGCAGTCCCACCCAGTATAGACCTCTCCTGCTGGACTTGGGGGACATAGTCACTCGACCATCCCGAAACACATGAATAAAAAGCCTTTATGACTGCTCACCATTTTTTTTAATGGTACATAGTATCTTGATCAAACTTTTAGTCTCTAGTAACTAAACAAGTCCCCAAGTTTCCTAATTTTAATTTAGTCTTTGACTAGATTTGAAACAAATACTACAGGTCCATGCAACTAGAATACACTTGCTTCTACTGCTAAGTATACAGGGTATGTCCTCACTTGGAGTTAACTGGAATAGCAGTACGGTAGCAAGTGTCTGTGGATCCTTACCATTGAAGGATATGCATAAATGCTTTGGTAATATCTACTGATAGAATTGGAGGAAATAGCAAATGAACCTTAGGTACTGTGCAGATCACTTCAAATGGGAAAAACCTTTTTGTACACTTGGACTCTATAGTATCCTCCCTATTCACCAGCTTCTGAAAAGGGAGGAGTATTTTTAGTTAAATAATTTAAAAACAAGACATTTCCAGGTAGGATAAAATTGAAGCTATTTGCTGCAGCCATCATCTAATTTTGCTTAAAATCGAAAGTGGTTAATACTGTTGCATTCTGTAAATGTTGCAGGGTTTTAAACTTTACAATTATTTTAATATTTTTGATAACTAGGAATCTAGTATTGCCATAAAGGAAACTAAGTGCCCATTAAAGATTTGTTTGGTATAAATAAATGATTTTTTTTGTTTTGTTTTAAATGACAGTAAGCTACAAATCATGATGTTTAATCTTAAACTTTCTGAAGATGAACTGTGTGGCAGTGATTGTGTGGTCTGTTTGTGGAGAATGTATGGAAAGCTATTAATATTCTAAACTAGATTAATAAATCGGCTATGTTGTCCCAATGAATGTACAGCACGTCCATTAACTTTCAAAAGCAACACAGCCTTAAACTCCGTGCTTTTGCTTTATGACATGGGAATGTTCTGTCCTCAACAGAGTGTATTCTTGTAATAGAATCCTTTATATCATTCTCAATTCTATTGCCTTTCAATCCTATGTATGAGTATTAAGGGTTTTTGCTTCCTTTTTTTCTTTTTAAATTTTGTACATTCCATCTTTATAGGTCTGTTTCATACATTTTGTGTATAGAACACTAAGTCTTGCGCTCTCTGACATTGATAACTGATATTCTCATTTGTTCTTTTACGAATCGAAATGCTGACTGCCTATTTAAAGAAAAGAATGAACGCTGTGCATCAAAGTGTTTGTATGTTCGTAGCTACATACGTACCACAGTATTTTGGATGCTTTAGTCTAAATAAAACTTTAAATTAATTCTGTCTTGAAACATAGGAGAAACAAGTTTCATGTGTATATCTTTACCATGCACAAAATCTCAAATCATTATAATAAAGCTTGTTTTCTCCATTTCCAGGGTGAATGTTTATTTTACATATTGTTTCCTTTTTTAATAAAGGGAAATGTAGAATATGTGGAAGATACCAATACTCAACCAAACTGTGTAGTTAAATTAGTAAAAAAATTTTTTATGATACTAATAATCTGGTTAGCATTTAGGATGTATCTTTGAGAGGAATTTGGAAAACCGTGACACATATTTAGAAGGTGAAATAGGGGACGCCTGGATGGCTCAGCCGTTGAGCGTCTGCCTTCCGCTCAGGGCGTGATCCCGGAATAGGGGATCGAGTCCCACGTCGGGCTTCTTGTGGGGAGCCTGCTTATGTCTGTGCCTCTCATAAATAAATAAAAATCCTTTAAAACAAAAAGAAGGTGAAATAGACCAAAATCACTATGCTTAAAGAATCACAAGATAGATCTTCTAGAAGTCGTGGCAGTCACATTTCTACAGAATGAAGAACTAGAAAGGATCTCACTAAAAATACTGTCTTTAGAAAAAAATAAAAATACTGTCTTTAGGGTCCAAAATTTAATTAATGAATAAAAATTTTTATACTACATCAAGCCAAGCATTTCAAGCAGTAGTCATAATATCTAAATAATATGTCGGACAGTCCTCTGGAGGTTCTGTTGTAAAGGAACCTGATGGTGGATGTATAAATAATGGAGTATCACTGTCATATTCTTGCAAAGAAGTTTCCGTCTTTCTTAAAATTTAAAAAATTTTGAAGTTTTTTTTCTCTATTCATAATTGAAAGTTGTCATTTTAATGCCACTAATCTACAGGCCAGTATGTTCCCTACAAGACTTGAGGATAGATAAGCTGTCAATCATGAGTGGTTTGTGGATTTGATAATTTGGTCTTTTGTTCTACAAAGGATTCTTGTCCTTTTTCATTGACTGTAAACAAGTCATGACCTTACATATATGCATACAAGTTTTTTTCCTCATGCATTTATAGGCTTTTGATGTTTTGTTTTCTGTAATTTATATTTTGCTGTGACAGTGAATACTAAATTCTATCTTTTGAGAATCGTTTGTGATCAATGGAGGGACACAAAAATTTCTTGGTTTTTTTTTGTTGTTGTTGAGAATTTTAAAAATCTGTAATAGATTAGAAATCTACAAGAGGTGACTTAAGTCAGTCTTAGAAATGAGAAAAGGGCCAAGGAGGATGCTGCCAACTAGGAACTGTGAATATTAGTATTCTTGAATCCTGTTTGTATTCATTTATTTTTTCTTTCAACCAAGCAGGCAGCATGGCTGTCGTGAGCCCTTTTGAAGGTTTCAGAAGCAGCAAGTGAGGCATTCCTGATAAAAAGCCAGTTGCCCCAAGTTTAAGCATGTCTCAAATTGTCCTTTGAGGACTCATTGCACATAAAGCCAAGCTGCACCCCTTTCCAGATCAGACAAGTTCAATTAAAGGTGCAATTTATTGGCTAAGTGAAGAGGCCGGAAGGGCATAAATGACATTCTGTCCTCTACCCAACCCTATTGTCTTTAAGTTGTCCTTGCTATTGTCATTGAGCAAATGTGTAAGCACTTGTGATAACAGCAGGGTTTAGGGTAGGTGTAAGGGAGGTAAGGATCAAAGCCTGTAACCTCTTAGGAGCTTACCGTTTGGTTGGTGAACCAGGACAACCAGTTACCAAACCAGGCCAGGTAATGATAACACCAGGAGCTGTATTATATGCACCCATTAGTAAATATTTACTGAGTCTAGTATGTTCCAGCCACTAGGGAATAATAGTAGCAAACTAATATATAATCTATATATATATATAGATAGATTATATATTAGTATATATATCTATATATACCATATATATAACATATATAACATATATATATATAAAAATTTGTGCAGCCATGCAAAATGAAATGCAGGAGCTCTCCTTTACAAAAAATGTAAAAGGCTTTTTCCTTTTTTCTGTGACCTCTTGACCTGTGGTAGTGGCCTACCTAGCTAATGTCACACTCTCTTGGACATAGGAGTACTTGATAGGTAAGTACAGACACCCTCATGGGCACCTAGGGCCCCACACTGTGACTCAGACTCAACTCCCACTCTTCCGGGCTTGTACTCAGGCCCCCTGCCAAGAGTACAGGGTGGCAGGGGTTGCCGGCTGGGGCTGAGGAAGCTGGCAGCTAAGAACTCACCCCAGAGGAAGACAAAGGGGGGTGGTGTTGGGGCCTGACCACTGATAGAGCTGCTAAAAGAGGACAAGAGAGCATGGGTGGTCTAGGGAAGAACAAATAGTTGGATGTCATGAGACCAGAGAATGCTCAAGAAGAACTGAGAGATGAGACAGGGTTACAAAAAGGAACTTACTCTCCCAGATGAAAAGATGAGAAGAGCATCAGTAACTGCTACAGAGCAAATTAAGGTAAGAACCATAAGAGAAGTTTTGGGACGCCTGGGTGGCTCAGTGGTTGAGATTCTGGCTTTGGCTCAGGGGTCCTGGGATAGAGTCCCTCATTGGGCTCTCTGCAGGGAGCCTGCTCTCCCTCTGCCCTGTCTCTGCCTCTCTCTCTGTCTGATGAATAAATAAATAAAATATTTTTAAAAAGAACCATAAGAGAACTTTTAATAAAGCACAGTGGAAGTTCCAACTTACCACATGACTAATGGGGACAATCCTGTTTTATGCTTGTTTTCCCCACATAATTATAAATAGCCCTTTTAATCCGGCTTGGATAATAAATTATTATTTTTTAAGATTTTATTTATTCATGAGAGACAGAAAGAGGCAGGCTCCCAGCAAAGAGCCTGATGTGGGACTCGATCCCAGGACCCAGGGATCAACCTGAACCAAAGGCAGATGCTCAACCCCTGAACCATCTAGGTACCCCTGGATAACAAATTCTATACTTTACACCAGTGTTTCTCAACCTTTTTCCCATTATCATCCCCCCAAGGAGCTCTTGTAGACATTTTTTTCCTAATCCCCCACTCCATGGAATTGTAATATCAGAGATATACCATGTATCTGTTTATGTACTATAGCACTTTGCACAAACCATCTGAGATTTTTTTTTCATTCTCCAGAAACCAGTTTTGGTATTGTCTTCGTTGAGACCGCTCCTCTGTACAAATGACACAATAGCACTGTTATTTCTAACTCGAGGATGTGGTATGACTAAAAAGATGTTAATGTTGACTATTTCTTGTTTAAAATTTTCTCCTCTCTTGGTTTTTTCATTACCCCCCCCCCCTCCTGTTTTCCTACCTCATAGACTTTTTCCTTGTCTCTTTTCTTTCTTTTTTTTTTTTAAGATTTTATTTATTTATTTATTTATTTATTTATTTATGAGAGACACAGGCAGAGGGAGAAGCAGGCTCCATGCAGGGAGCCTGATATGGGACTCGATCCCGGGTCCCCAGGATCACACCCTGGGCCGAAGGCAGGCGCTAAACCGCTGATCCTACAAGGGATCCCCTCCTCATCTCTTTTCTTTTTTTTTTTTTTAAGATTTTATTTATTTATTCATGAGAGAGAGAGAGAGAGAGAGAGAGACATACACAGAGGGAGATGCAGGCTCCATGCAGGGATCCCGATGCTGGACTCGATCCCAGGACCCCAGGATCCCAGGATCATGCCCTGAGCCAAAGCAGACACTCAACCACTGAGCCACCCAGGTGCTCCTCCTTGTCTCTTTTCAAATGATTTTCTTTTCTTACTTCCGCAGGAAGTTTCTTCTAGAGGTCAAACTTTTCAGAATTTCAAGGAAGGACCATGCACGAGAATGTTCTTTTCAGGTGGGGGTGCATTTCCTGAGAAATCAAGGGGATTGAAGGCAGTAGAATGTGTCTCTTCTGGTTGGTGGTGTAATTCTGAGGTTTGGTATTCCAGAACCGTGGTCCACATTCAAGAATCTCCGAGAAATGTAACTACAGTTTAGTGATGTTTAGTACACAGCTCCAGCTCCAGTGGGCAACCCTCTTTATGTGAACTCATCTTTTCCAAGAGAAGACTCAAGTGTCCAAGGCCATGTTGGACACCTCAAAGGCAAGTGGCTTGCTTTATGTTCATCCTGTATACTCTGTTTTTGGGATGAACGCCTAGCCTTGGTGGAGTCAGCCATGGCCCAAATGGCAGAGAGTTCATTTGATGGAAATGGCAAGAACCATGATTCAGTGCAAAAAGAATGCTGGGGGTTTAAAGACGGAAAGTGGCCAAGGGCCTGGAAGGCAACTAGAGATTCACAGTATCCTCTCCAACTGGAGTTGTGTCCTCAGATCTCATCTTGTTCTCTCTCCTCTTACAAACTCTTACATCCTCTTGGGCAAAGGAAGAGTTTGTAAAAATTTTTAAATGCTGAAACTGAGAAGTGCACACATGTTTAGTGGCTTTTCCTTCTTTCCCATCTGACCCTTGCTGCTTCCTCGCTCCCAAATAAATTACCAGCACATCTTTTTCTCAGGCTTCATTTGGGGGAAAACTCAGGCCGGGGATTCTGGGTTTCCAGGCTCCTAGTCTAGAATGTTGTGGGTAACAGGTGGTTATGTCTCTTTGGCACTGCAGATTCTTTCCCTATGGGGAGGGATGTGGCCCGGGTAGGGGCAACAGGGCCCCAGAGCAGGATCTAGGGGAAGAGTGGGTTGCTCAGATGGAAGATTAGCTCTGATGAAAACATAATTCCTTACGGGTGTGGCCTGGTTCATCTTCACACACACTGCAGGCAGCAGATAAAAAAAATAAACAATGTATGCATAGGGTTTTGTAAAACAAATTTGTACATTAAACATTTTGGGGTACCAAAATGCTAGGTGGTAGAAATGAGATCCAAATTCATGAGTACTTCTCAGATGCTGCACATGTTTATTTATCATACTTAAAAACCTATATACTACATCTGCCTGCTTCATCATGTTGCAAAACTTGGGGTGTCTCAAGACATCTGTTAAAATATAAAACCGAAGCATATTAAAAATTTATGAGTTTGAGCAAAATTAATTTTTTAAAAAAAATTTTATTTATTCATGAGAGACACACAGAGGCAGAGACACAGGCAGAGGGAGAAAAAGGCTCCTTGCCGGGAGCCCGGGATCACGCCCTAGGCCGAAGGCAGGCACTCCACCGCTGAGCCCCCCTGGCGTCCTTAAGATCTTACTTATTTACTCATGAGAGACACAGAGAGAGGCAGAGACAGAAGGAGAAGCAGGATCGCGCCCTAGGTGGCCCCCCCGCAACTCAACCACGAGCTGCCTAGGCCTCTGCCGCCGAGCTACATCTAGGCCAGGTTTTTGCAACAAAGTGAGAGCTCAAGAGTTTCTTTTAAAAATAGATGATAAGGGATCCCTGCGTGGGTCAGCGGTTTAGCATCTGCCTTTGGCCCAGGGCATGATCCTGGGGATCCAGTCCTGCATCGTGCTCCCTGCATGGAGCCTGCTTCTCTCTCTTTCTCATGAATAAATAAGATATTTTTTTAAAAAAATGTGATAGATGATGATAGATAGATAGATAGATAGATAGATAGATAGATAGATAGATAGATAGATGATAGAGAAAAAGGCGTCCCATGGGGATCCCTGGATGGCTCAGCCGTTAAGCATCTGCCTTCAGCCCAGGGCATAGTCCTGGAGACCTGGGATCGAGTCCCGCATCAGGCTCCCTGCATGGAGCCTGCTTGTGTCTCTGCCTCTCATGAATAAATAAATAAAATCTTTAATAAAAAAAAGGAGTCCCATTGCACGCCAGGGGCGAAGAGGCAGAAGCAGCAGAACCCCAGGCCCCAGGCCTCGGCGCTTCCCGCAGGCCCCGCCCCTCCCGCCGGCCTCCCCGCTCGGCCGCCAGGGGTCGCCGCGCGCCGCCCAGGCAGAGGCCGCCGCCGCCCCGCCCCGCCCCCGCCGCCGCCCCGCCCCGCCGCGCTGTAGGCGCCAAAGTCAAACCCGCCCCGCCCCGCCCCGCCCCGCGCGCAGGCCCCGCCGCCCGAGGACCCGCCGCCCGCGCCATGGTAAGCGCTGAGGCCCGCTCGGGCTCCGGCTCCGGCTCCGGCTCCGGCTCCGGCTCCGCTCCCGCGCGGCGTCCCCGGCGGGCTCCGGGGGCCTGGCTCCCGGGGAGGCCCCCCCCGCCCCCGCGGCCTAGGGCGCAGCCGAGCCCCCTGGGGCCGACCGCGTGTGCCCCGCATGTGCCCCGCGCGCGGCCGCCCGGAGACCCGGGACGCGAGTGAGCGGCCGCCCGGGGCCCGGGGTAGACGGGGGCTCCGCGAACCCGCGGGCCCCGCCTGTGAATGGCTCCGAGCCCTGCACGCCAGGGGGGCGGGGGCCCCTGAGGGCCGCGGCGCCGCGCGACCTGCGCCGACCTCCGGGCCGCGCCCGCTCCGGGCCGCCCTGTGCCCCTGTGACCTTGACGTCCTCCAGCTCGTCAGATCATCTTCAGGAACCTTCAGTCTCATGTCTTTTTTTTTTTTTTTTCTGCTTCTGTTGGCAGAGGATCAACACCTAATTAAATGGGTCAAAGATTTTAATATCTTAATTTAGTGAAGTGGCCGTTATTTTGCTGGCCAAGGACCGAGGTTGCACGGTGACTCTCTGAGGATTCGTGTCCAGATGCGCTCACAACTGATAACGGCTTCTCTGTGGTTGGTTGAGTAACAACACGGCCACCTGGGCGCGACGCCGGCTCAGAAACCCGACCGGGCCGCGCCGAGATGCGGGGCCTGCGGGGCCGGGCCGGGCCGGGCCGGGGCGAGCTCGCGCGCTTCTCACAGCTCCCGGCCTGGGCCTGATGCGGCGGCTCCGGGGAGCCAGGGCACCACTGCCCGGTTTTGCCCTTGCACCTCCTCTCTGTACGAATCCTCTTCTTTTTTTTTTTTTTTTTTTAATTTTATTTATTATTTATGATAGTCACAGAGAGAGAGAGAGAGAGGCAGAGACACAGGCGGAAGGAGAAGCAGGCTCCATGCACCGGGAGCCCGATGTGGGATTCGATCCCGGGTCTCCAGGATCGCGCCCTGGGCCAAAGGCAGGCGCCAAACCGCTGCGCCACCCAGGGATCCCCGAATCCTCTTCTAATACTAAATGGCAGTATGCTGCCAACTGCTTGCAGACGCTCAGCCTCTGATCATGAAATAAGTCAGAATAAAACTCTTGAGATCCAGCCTGTTTTTTTAATGGATGCTCAAGAAGTGAGTTTAGTATCACGTTGATCAAAAACAGATTTTTGTTCTCTTTCCTTTTTTTTTTTTTTTTTAAAGATTTTATTTATTTATTCATGAGAGACACAGGCAGAGGGAGAAGCAGGCCCCATGCAGGGAGCCCCACGTGGGAATCGACCCTGGGTCTCCAGGATCAGGCCCTGGGCTGAATTTGAAGGCGGCACCGCTGAGCCACGGGGCCTGCCCTGTTCTCTTTCCTGATTGTGAATCGATAGTTGTTTCTTTTGATTCGACCAGGCTTGGTGAATAAAGTCGTAAATCCAGGCATATTTTTGGAATTGGAGGAACTGCAGTGTACCCCTGCCACTTCTGGGGGCAATGGGTATCATCTACTTTTAATTTTTCAAAATGTTCTTTTAATTGCTAAACAGAACTGCTTTTAGGAATTTCATAACTCCTAATTATTCGGGGAACGTTCCTTAGATGGATAGTTTCTTAAGTGACTTCAAATACAGGTTTCCCCTAGTCTTTGAAGGTAGTGTTTCTGTGAAGTCTTCTGTAATCTGAAATGGCATAAGGTGAAGAAACAGTTATTAATTTATATGGGAAAAATTTTTGAGCATTCCTAGACCCCCAAAATAACGTCTCATAAGCCGCTTTTTTTTTTTTTCAATTAAAACATTTTTTTCTCCTCAGGCTTCTCAGATACCTTAGGACACATCTTGCTAACAGATGCACGAAGTAAATTAAGATCCAGCACAGATGCTTACCAACACAGTTCAAAGCTATGGTGGCTTATGCTTGAGATGCTGGATATGGTTTCCAGGAAAGGATTGTGGCACAGCCATTCCTAAAACAAACACTGAGTGCTATTTTTGCTTTTTGCCTTTTTTCATGCAAGTGAAAATGCTCTTAGGATTTCTTTTGATTAATGAAAACAGGTACTATTGTGTAGTTCTTGTGAAAAGTGGGGACAGCTGTATGTTGGTCAGCAGGGAAGCTTGGTTGTCCTCAGGTCTTGACTCTCCTTGCTAATTTGAATGCATCTCTGACTTACGTGGTCAGCAGATTTTCTTTAATATTAAGTATTAAATGAGCCCTTGTTGATGTTTTGGAGAAATTCCTAAATGTGAATTAGCGTGGCATACTTTTACATTAGTTATTTTAATTCTGGCTGCGATACTGTCCTCCTGTGGTTAATAACGAAACCTATTTCTAGTCATGAAAGAGACCGATGAATAAATTGGCCTGAAAACAATGTAAAGGGATGATCCAGCTCATCCATATTTCTTTTTTTATTTATTTTTATTTTTTTATTATTATTATTTTTTTTCATCCATATTTCTTGAGTGACTTTCATAGCTACTGAACTGAGTGATAAAAGCTTTCCTAAAACTGTGTGCCTCCAGGATACTAGGCTCTCCTCATTGTTTCTGGATGGCAGATTCTTAGGGAGTCCATGAATCTTTCCAAGGAGCTGTTTTATAATACCAAAACATTAGGAACCTTTCCTAAAGCTTTGAATCTTCTTTCCACTGACAGGGCTACAGACTGAAGTCCTAAAGGGATCTCAGTGCCCCTGACCCACCTCTAGATTCTGGGGTGAGAAGAGGAGTGTTCTCAATCCTGGGGCTGGTTAAAGCACCTTAAGAGGCTTTTAAAAACATGCCTGCCTAGGCCTAGGCCCAGGTCTGGTCTCAGATCCTGATAGAGTTCAGATGGCATACACCTTGGTATCAGTATTTTTAAAAAGGTCCTGAGATGATTCTTTTTTTTTCTTTCTTTCTTTCTGAGATGATTCTAATAGCAGTTTGAAACCCACTGGACTAGAGAAATGAGCCAAAAGAGCCTTCTTAACTAGGTGTGAATTTCTTGCTTGGTTTATTCTCATACTGCTGAGGCCAGTGTGAAGGGAGGCTAATTAAAGCAGTATTGAATGCTGGCTCTCGACTCCGGGTTTAGTGAGTAGGTCTATATGGTTTCTCGGACTGAGATTTGTGTGATTTTTCTCAGAAAGTCAGTAAATGGTTATCACAGAATTCTTTTTAATTTACCCTGTGTCATATTTATGGGAGTGCAGTGGGTGTTGTGGGGTTTGGGAACCTAAACAGTCTCACATTTTAGGCTTGGGGCTTTAGAGACATGGCCTTGGAGTCAAGGGCTGGCCTTTGTGTCTGCTGTAACCCAGCACCAAGCTCTTGGAAGGCCAGCACAGTGCACATTCTGAAGTTTTCAGCCAGCTAAGAAAGATAAGTATACGAATTGGTTTAATGAAGGTGTGTTCTAGGAATGCATGGGATGACGCTCAGGCTGTCCTGTGAGCTCAGGGAAACTCTTTTACAGAATGCTTACACTAGGCCTTAGGAGACTTTAGAAGTTTGAATTTGCAAGAGGAGCAGGTGTTTTAGATAGAATAGTTTTTTATTATTTATTTATTTATTTATTTATTTATTTATTTATTAAAAGATTTTATTTATTTATTCATAGAGATGCAGAGAGAGAGAGAGAGAGAGAGGCAGAGACACAGGCAGAGGGAGAAGCAGGCTCCATGAAGAGAGCCTGACGTGGGACTCTATCCAGGGTCTCCAGATCACGCCCTGGGCTGCAGGCAGCACTGAACCGCTGTGCCAACCGGGGCTGCCCAGATAGAATAGTTTTTTAAAGACACAAATGGGAAAGAACATGCTGGGAGTGGAGAATTACAAGTACAGATCTTCTTCTTACAATAGAGTTACACTGTGATAGACCCATTGTGAGTTGAAAATATCATTAAGTCAAAAATGCATTTAAAACACCTAACCTACAGAATCATAGCTTAGCCTAGCCAACTTTAAACATGATCAGAACACTTAGACATTAGCCTGTAGCTGGGCGAAAGCATCTAAGACAAAGCCTGCTTTATAATAAAGTATTGGATATCTCCTGTAACCTACTGAGGACGGTACTGAAGGCAAGTAACAGAATGGAGGTGTAGGTACAGGATGGTTGTAACTATCGATTGTTTACTTCATGGTCCCTTGGCAGTTGACCATTGCTAGCCTGGGGAAAAGATTCAAATTCAAAATTCTAAGTATGGTTTCTACTGATTGTGTATCACCTTCGCGCCATCATAAAGTTGAAAAAGTCGAACCATAGTCAGGGACTGTCTAGTTTTTGTATTATAGCTCAAGTTAACTCTCCGAATTATGGTAAAATTTGAGGTGGGGAGTGGTATTTGTGAGAGGTAGATTGGGGTCAGGTGATTAAGGGCCTCGTCTATCACTGTGGAGTGATTGACTACTTCTGGATGGTTCGGAGCCACTGAAGGCTTTAAGCAAAGGAGAGGCATGGGTAGATTTGCTTCTTGGCCATGTGGAATGTGAACTTAGAGGTGAGACCAAGTGTGGCCAGAGGGCTTGCAGGTATGTTGCAGGAAACAGAACACATAATGAAGGCCTGAACTGAGGTAGGGTTTGTAGGGATGGAGCAGACAGGGTGGATTTGAGAAAGTTAAGCACTAAAATTGGCAAAAGTTGGTGATTGCTCTGGTGTGGAGTAAGAGGGGTGAAGGAACATGGGATGACTGCCAGGCCTCTGGCGTGGCTAAAAAGATGGTATCTGAGCTCCAGATCTAGAACAGCAGGTTTGGGGAGTAGATGTAGGAGAAGAAGAGTTCAGTTTTAACCCTCTGAGTTTGAAGTCTGTCCAGCAGGCAGGTAGATGCATGAAATTGAAGCTCAGGATCATTCTTCAGAGGCTGATGTAAAGATTTGAGGATTCAGCTTAAATGTTAAAACCATAAAAGCAGAAGAGATCAAAGAAAAGGTGTGAGGAGATGAGGGGATCAATAAAGAACCCTGGGGGAGCTTCAGTGTTTGCGAGCAGACAGAGGAAAAAGAGAAATATCCCTATTTTACCAGAACAACTCATCAAGGAACCATCTGATAATTTTATTGCTGTGAAAATGAGTGAGTGGGTTTCTAGGCTGTGCAAATAGAATAAAGACTCGTGCACTCTGGTGTGTGTATTCAGAATGGCAATGTCAAATCCCTTTCCCCATCTATTGAAGGCTTTCATTTTCCAGGGGAGTATTGGTTGAACAGGCTCAGTGTTTGTTTTCTGTGTCTCCTTTTTTATGTGGTACAAAGTGTTTCAAAGTTATTACTAAGCATCTTATGTTGTCTCATAACCCTGTGTGACTTTTGAGCACGTCACTTAAAAAATATTAGTGTGGAATTCTCTTATTAGAGATGATAGTTCTCTCTTTTGTTATTTTCTGTGAATCTTCAGGTTGAGGGAATTTGGCCTTTTTAAAAAGTTGGATTTTAGCTTTATATATTCTAAATACAATATAGTGTAAAATTTATAATCAACAGAGATTGTAGTTATATATTAATTATTGTAATTTTTAATTGACTAAACTGTAGTTATAGAATAATAGTTACCTGCAGTAGGCCTCTGTTTTCGACTTGGATAGGTTTTTCCTTCCTCCAACCTACCCTGCAAAATGCTACTAAATGTCGTCTTACTAAAACATAACTAATCTTGTCACTCTCCTGTTTTAGAAATTACTCAGTAGCTTCTCATTGTCTAGAATAACATACATTCTCTTGGACTGGACAGTCAGCCTCCTGTGATCTGGCTCCAGATGACCTTTCTCACCTTACATGCCCCTCCCTCTACATGTACCACACAGTAATCATCCCTGAGTACTTGTTTTTCTGGAGC
Source organism: Vulpes vulpes (assembly GCF_048418805.1). NCBI lineage: Eukaryota > Metazoa > Chordata > Mammalia > Carnivora > Canidae > Vulpes > Vulpes vulpes. Next base: position 88,686,735 of record NC_132789.1, read on the forward strand.
ATTCCGTGTACTTTCATAACATCGTGCCTGTGTGTTCTAAGGACACCTTGTCACCATTTCTCAACTTGCCAAAATCCTTTTCATCTCTACTCTTCCTAGATAGCCCTCAACCTTCCCTGTGGTGGAATTCATTCTGTCCTTGGTAGCAGTTTGTGCAATGACCTCTTCATCATTTATTAGTGGTGTCTATTTTCTCTGAGAGGTTGTAAGTCTCTTAAAGGTAAATATAGTGACTTATCATTGGATCATTTCATAAATACTGAATTTCTATTAACTGCCAGGCTCTGTCTCAACCACAGTTCTTATTACTACACTGGTAGCACCAGCCACAAGGCTTGGCATATAGTAGTTAAAATGAGTCTTTAGGTCTGGCTCTGAGAGTTATCAAACCCATTGGCAGACAAGACCATAACATTTCAGATGATGTTTCAGACCAAGTTGTTTTTAAATGCAAGGTCTTTTTTTTAACACACAGTGTTTACTTTTTTACTTTTGTGCTGTAGTCAAAGAAAAAAGGACTGAGTGCAGAAGAGAAGAGAGCCCGTATGATGGAAATATTTTTTGAGACGGTGAGTTGTTTTCTCTAAGATTTTTAGTATTTTATGTCATTTTCTCCTTAAGTGTATGTCATTCAGTGTTTAACTGTACTTTTTTCATTAGATATCAATGCCCATCAATTTCTTGAAGAATAGATAAAATTCTGCAAACATTTTTTGTTTCTGTGAAGCTGTGGAGTAAGAAAGAACCCTACCCCAATGTTCACTTCTGTCCAGAATGATCTTTCTGAAGCATATATTTGATTGCGTTCTTTCTCTTTCTTTTTCTTTCTTTCTTTCTTTCTTTCTTTCTTTCTTTCTTTCTTTCTTTCTTTCTTTCTGATAGTCACACACAGAGAGAGAGAGAGAGAGAGAGAGAGGCAGAGACACAGGCAGAGGGAGAAGCAGGCTCCATGCAGGGAGCCTGATGTGGGACTGGATCCCGGGACCCTGGGATCAGGCCCTGAGCCAAAGGCAGATGTTCAACCGCTGAGCCACCCAGGCATCCCAGTGTAGGTTATCTGATTCCATCCTTTTTTTTTTTTTTTTTTTTTAAAGATTTTATTTACTTACTCATGAACGACCGAGAGAGAGAGAGAGAGAGAGAGAGAGAGAGAGAGGCAGAGACACAGACAGAGGGAGAAGCAGGCTCCATGCAGAGAGCCCGACGTGGGACTTGATCCTGAGTCTCCAGGATCACACCCTGGGCTGCAGGCGGCGCCAAACCGCTGTGCCACTGGGGCTGCCCTGATTCCATCCTTTTTAACTATGAGATCAATTCTGTTATGATCGTCATTCTACAGATGAGGACACCTGATACACAGCTTAATATACCAGCTCTAGACATCAAAAATAAAAGCAGTTGTACTAGCATTCAAATCCAGGGAAGATCGTCTGATTTTAAGGAGTGCTGAATACTGCCTCTTTACATTTATAAATCTGTCTGTGGTCTAACACTATATCATGGTACATAGGCCACCTTAATTTATTCCAGATATTTGTGCCTGCCACCAATAGGAAATATGTTTGAAGTTTTAGGTCCTAACTGATGGAACCAGGATTCAAACCCAAGCACCAGGCTCTAAAGGCTATTTTGCTTACCATGTTGCTATACAGTAGCTTTTTTTTTTTTTCTTCCATGTTTAAGTCCAAATCTTAGGCCTACAAAAACACTAACTTCCTGTGTCTTAGCCTAAAACTTGACAGGACCTTCAAAGTCTAGTCTGGCCCCAACCTACTAGCTACTTTGGTTGTATACAAATGTGAAAAAGTTGGGAGAAAATGGCAAAATAATATGAAATTAATAAGATAGTTAATGATAATACTTGACATTTTCATTTTGATAATGCAGATTCTCAGTAAAACAAGCAAAACATTCTGGGGAACCTTTGTTTTAAAAACTGCCCTCTAAGTTTAATCTTACTGATGTTATCTGCCTGTAATGACTTACCAAAAGTCATTGGCAATTCAAAACAGAGTATTATTTTAATAATGATGATTAGGAAGGGACACCTGGGTGGCTCAGCTGGTTAAGTGTCTGACTCTTTTTTTTTTTTTTAAGTGTCTGACCCTTGATTTCAGGTCAGGTCATGATGTCAGGGTTGTGAGATTGAGCCCCAAGTTGGGCTCCACACTCAGCTCAGAGTACTTGCAAGCTAGCTTCTCTCTCTGCCTCTGCCCCTCCCCCTGCTCTAGCACTCTTTCTCATAAATAAATAAATAAATAAATAAATAAATAAATAAATAAAATCTTTTAAAAAGAATGATGATGATTAGGAAGATAAATTGATAAAGTTTATATGTGGGGATTATGACTCTTCTACTGAGTTTAAATATTTTTCCTGTGGTCTCAGCAAGAAAAGTAGATTTAATTCTTACTACGCAGTGGAAAGCTGAGGTGAGTGGTGGGGGAAATGATTTTGTCATTTATAATATTGTTAATTTTCTCAAGTATCAAAATTGGCTGTTTCAGATTGAAAATTTTTCAACCCTGCTATCAATGAATAACATCATATTGATGAGTGGTAATAGCTTCCAGAAGTTCAGTGGTTCAGAGTTTTTATGTAAAGCTAGAAATTGATTGTATTGATTGATTTTAGTTCATATATTCCTATATATTCACTCATATGTGTATGTTTATATGTACATACAAATATTATACAAATATACGTATATTTGAAGTTGCTAATGTAATAGAAAAACTTAGTAGCATGAGAGCAATATAATTCAATGAGAGCACTTGCACCTGAAATCTGTTTTACCAAATAACTTTGTGACCTTAAGCAAGTATTGGACCTATGTCTCAGTTTCCTTGCCTATTAAAAAGGATAGTAATAATTGCACCTAGCTGACAGTGTTGGTATGAGGGCTAAATAAGATAATCCACGTAAATTGTTACAATGTTCAGGTCATAAGTACTTAATTACAAGTTGTCTAGCTTTATAACTATATGCCTTTCATGTTATCTTACATGTAATTTTATTTATTTATAGACATAGGTTTTATAAAACATAAAAATTTGTATGTTTATATGTGTTATATGTGTAAAAATGTGTGTGTGTGTGCGTGTGTATAAAGGTTTAGAGCCATTATGTTCATCTCTCCTTTATTACTTCTGTTTAATACTATGGAGGACTAATATTTCCTTGAGACCATATTATCTGTTCACTTAAGTGACCACATTTTAGTTCTGAAGCTAGTACTTTGCAAGCCCTCTTATTTACACAGAAATGCCATGGGGGCAGCCAATATGTCCAGAGCTCTTCCTTGATGACCACATATAGGCATATGTCTCAGTGACTTCATATTCTTTTTCCAGGGAATCTAAAATGATTGCAAATAGATTTGATTAATTGATTTTTAGAAATGTATTGGAGGCCTGAAGGCAGTAATTTATTGCATATTTTCTGAGACCCTAAAGTATTATCTTTAAATGGTTTATTTATAGACATGCAAAAATTGATTTTATACTCTAAGACCAATGACAGTATTTTCCTTAATTTACTAAATGTTTAGTGAGATGAAGTTACTTCTCCCAATATTTTATTATGAAAGATGAAAGAATTTTGCGGTAAATACCTGTATGCCTAACATCTATATTCTACATTAACATTTTACTCTGCTTACTTTATCACATATATATTCATCTGTCCACTCCTTTATCTAGGTGTTCATTTTTTTGAGGGGGGGGAGGAAGAGGGTATACCCTTTAAAGAAGTTCTTTATACATGCTGGATACCAGTCTTTTGTCAGAAATTGTGTTTTGTGAATATTCTAGTCACTATTTGTCTTTGCAGTTTCTTAACAGTGCCCTTGCGTGAACAGAAATTTTAAATTTTTATGAAGTCTAGTTTCTATCCTATTGAAGTTACTTACTATCCTATTGAAGTTAGAAGAAATAGATCCTAGATGTCCATTAAAACAATCACAATAATTCTGTTACAATTATTGAATGCTTGAGTCTTTTCATTTTTGTTATCCAAACTCATTTTACCACTTCAACCAAGGCTTAGTACAAGAATAAAGGAGTGTTCTACGTAGATTTTTTTTCCAACTACAAGCAAGATTAAATATTCTACATGTTTATATTCCCATATTTTGTTTTGCATATCATGAACATGCTGACTGTATAGGTGAATAATTGATAGTCAAAATTATATAATTTTCCTATTGTTTAGGTATAGCTCTTCCAGGAAACCTTAAATATAAACAAATCTTGACAGTTGTCTGTTTTGCTTTTAGTTAGAACTGCTAAATCTGTGATATATGATATATGCTAAGCAAATCACTGTTTTCTTAAAGTGTCCAAGAGAAGGTAATTATCTCATGTTAAATAATTCATTATAAGTAGTTTTTATACTTCATTGAGAAGATGTTCTTTACATTCTGCTCTCCAGTTACTTTTTTTTTTAAATTTTTTTTAAAAATCTGTGTTTATTTATGATAGTCACACAGAGAGAGAGAGAGAGAGAGAGAGAGAGAGAGGCAGAGACACAGGCAGAGGGAGAAGCAGGCTCCATGCACCGGGAGCCCGACGTGGGATTCGATCCCGGGTCTCCAGGATCACGCCCTGGGCCAAAGACAGGCGCTAAACCGCTGCGCCACCCAGGGATCCCATGCTCTCCAGTTACTTTAAATAGTTGCATATTTGTGCAAAATCTGTCCCTTTTAAATTGTATTGAAGATATTGAACAGGATAATTGCAATTTCTTCTAGCTCTGAAATACTTGATTCTGTTGCAGTCTTCATTACTAGGCACAGCTTTTATAGTACAATGTTTTGTTAATATAATTATGGTAAATATAAATATATAGTAGGAAATAAATACATATTTTATCTCTTTTTTTTCAATCTCTTTTAAACAGAAAGATGTGTTTCAGTTAAAAGACATGGAGAAGATTGCTCCCAAAGAGAAAGGCATTAGTGAGTATCAAAGATGTGCTGAGATATTTTGGGAAACATTGGTCATCTTTGCTACAGCAGTCTTTCACTTTATGAAAACATAAAGTTCTAGAGATGAAGAATATTTGTAAAAGACCTTACATGGTATCTTTGGGCCATGGCCATGATTCTTATGTGTAGAATATCTGCTTTAGGAAAATTAAAATGGAGTACACATGTATACCTGTATATATACACACATATTGATACACAAATATACACCTTTATTTATTTATAGGTGTAATTTATTTCAAAAGAAGCAAAAACTGTTGATGTGCGTTCTGGTATTTGTTAAATATGACTTTGTATTTTTACATGGTATATTAGTTTTCTATATTATTGTAACAAATTGCCACAAACCTGGTGGCTTAACACAATAGAACTTATTTTCTCATAGTTCTGGAGGCCAGAAGTCTAAAATCAAGGTGTTGGTAGGGTTGGTTCTTTCCAGAGATTCTGAAGGAGAGTCTATTTCATACTTCTCTCCTAGCTTCTGGTTGTTGCCACCAGTGCTTGGCTTAATAGACAAATCATTCCAATCTCTTCCTCTGTTTTCACATAGACTCCGCCTTTGTTTTTTCCCATTTTGTCTCTTATAAGGATACATGTCATTGGATTTGGGACCTACCCTAAATCTCAGATGATTTCATTTATGATCCTTAATTGTGTCCTTTTACCAAATAAGGTCACATTCACAGATTTTTGGGGGTTATCTTTTGAGGGGTCAGTGTTAAACCCACTATGTGTGGTATATATATTTTTAAACTTTATTTTCATTGTATAACCTATACATGTTTATTTTGACATACTTGAAAATTATAAAGTATATAATCAAAGTACAAATTGTTCGTAGGCCCTCTATTCTGGGATCACCAATGATTAACATTTGGTGTATTTTGATGGCTTATTCTTAGGTTCTGTCTATGTATGTATGTATCTGTCCTTTTTCTTTTCTTTTTTTTTTTTTTTAAGAGGAACCATACTGCATATATAGTTTTGAGTTTGTGTATTTTTTCATATAACATTATATCATCTACATTTCCCTATGTCGTTTGCTTTTTTAAAAAATGACTTACAGGGGATCCCTGGGTGGCGCAGCAGTTTGGTGCCTGCCTTTGGCCCAGGGCACGATCCTGGAGACCTGGGATCAAATCCCACGTCGGGTTCCCAGTGCATGGAGCCTGCTTCTCCCTCTGCCTATGTCTCTGCCTCTCTCTCTCTCTCTCTCTGTGTGACTATCATAAATAAATAAAAATATTTTAAAAAAAATTAAAAAATAAAAAAATGACTTACAGTATCCGCATCCCCTAATGATTCATTCTGTACCATAATTAGCTCAGCCTGTTACCTGTTGTTAAACGTCTAGGTTGTTCCCAAATTTTGCTGTTAAAATTAATGTGTATTGTGCTATCTATAAGTTCATTTTCTAAGAAACTAATTTTTTAGAGCAGTTTTAGATTCACAGAAAAATTGAGAGGAAGGTACAGAGATGTCCTGAATGTTTCCCACTCCCCACACATGCACAGCTTCTCCTGTTGTCAACATCACTCCCCAGTGGTACATTTGTTACAGTTGACCTGTTGTCAACATCACTCCCCAGTGGTACATTTGTTACAGTTGACACATCGTAATCACCCAAAGTCCATGGTTTGCATTGGGATTCATCCTTGATGTCATACATTCTGTGAGTTTGGATAAGTGTATAATGACACGGATCCATCATTACAGTATCATGCAGAGTATTTTTACTGCCCTAAAAAACCCCTGTGCTCCATCTATTCATCCCTTTCTCTCCTCACCCATAATTTTTTTTCCACATCTCCTACTACTTCATTAGGAAATGTTCCTAGAAGTAGAATAGAAAACAGAAACTTGTGGTGCCTGGGTGGCTCAATTGGTTAAGCATATGACTCTTGACTTCAGCTCAGGTCTTGATCTCATGGTCCTGAGTTCAAGCCCCACAGTGGGCTCCAACCTGGGTGTGGAGCCTACTAAAAAAAGAAAGAAAGAGAGAGAGAGAGAGGGAGAGGGAGGGAGGGAGAGAGAGAGAGAGAGAGAGAGAGAGAGAGAGAGAGAGAGAAAGAAAGAAAGAAAGAAAGAAAGAAAGAAAGAAAGAAAGAAAGACTTGTGTAGTTTTAAGCATTTTCTTTTTAAAGATTTTATTTGAGAGACGGCGAGAGTGGGAGAGTGAACACAGGCAGAGGGGGAGGGAGAAGCAGACTCCCTGCTGCCAGGGAACCTGATGTGGGGCTTGATCCCAGGACCCCGAGATCATGACCTGAGCTGAAGGAAGATGCTTAACTGTGTGAGCCACCCAGACATCCCGTTTTAGGCATTTAATATGTACTCTCAAAGTGCCTTCAGGAAAGGCTATACCAAATTATATTCACATTCATTTCTCAGAACTGTATTTTCATTTTTAGAATCCTTGACATTTCATTTCACTTTGTACTTCTTTACAAGTAAGGTTGAATGGTTTGCACATTTGGTGTTGATTTTTTTAAATTTATTAAATCTTTAGTTTTCTAATAGATTTTATTATATTTGGGGATCTACTATAGGAAAAATTAAAGTGGACATTAAAATGTGGATAATTTCTTGATACCATTTTACTTAATAGAAAGTAAGAATTGTTCATTAATTTCAAACATTTATGAAATATGACTCTACATTCTTACATGCTATTTTTTAAAGCTGCTTATTTTTTTATCTTACTGCTAACCGTAACATTCAGTTCACAAGTTTTTTTTTTCTTTTTTAGTTTTCTTTTTTTAAAATATTTATTTATTTATTATTTATGATAGACCTAGAAAGAAAGAGAGGCAGAGACACAGGAGGAGGAAGAAGCAGGCTCCATGCCAGGAGCCTGATGCGGGACTCGATCCCGGAACTCCAGGATCGCGCCCTGGGCCAAAGGCAGGCGCTAAACCACTGAGCCACCCAGGGATCCCCATTTTTTTAGTTTTCTTAGCAAAAAAGGCAATACACATTCATTGTTGGAAAAAAATAAGAAAAATGAACAAAAGGAAATAAAAGTTGGTTCTTACCTACCATTCAAAGATAACCACTGTCACATTTAGTGCCTATATTGTCTTTTACCTTTTTTTAAATAATTCTGTATAATAGATTTTGAATGCATATATATCCATGCTATTAAATACTTTATAACAAATTTAATGATTGGGGATCCCTGGGTGGCCCAGCGGTTTGACGCCTACCTTTGGCCCAGGGCGCGATCCTGGAGTACCGGATCGAGTCCCACGTCGTGCTCCCGGCATGGAGCCTGCTTCTCCCTCTGCCTATGTCTCTGCCCCCCCCCTCTCTCTCTGTCTATCATGAATGAGTAAATAAAATCTTTTAAAGAAAAATTAATAATTACATGGAATCCCATCACAATAAAATACTTCTAAAAGTCTGGTTATTGGACCAGTTTATGATTTTTTGCTGTTGAAAACAGTGCTTTGACAAGTATCCCTATGCATGTCCATCATTATTTTTTTGGCTGAATTTTATAACAATGGAATGTCTATATAAAAGTCATGTACACATCTAAGGTTTTAGATACATATTGCCAGATTTTCTTCCCATGTTGAGAGTACTCATTACCCTGAATGTTTTATTACATTTCTTAATATTTCTAATTTGATAGTCAAGACATCATATCTCATTCCTTTATTTTGCATTTCTTCAATTAATTAGTAGGGCCGAACATTTTTATTAACTGTGTATTTTTGTAGATGTCCATTGATGTACTTTTGTTTTTCTATTCACGTATTTATCTTCTTTTGTTATTTTTAAAAACCTCTTATTTGTTTATGAATTAACCTTTGATCTGTAATATTTGTTCCAAGTATTATCTTCAGTTTTTAGCCTTTTTTTTTTTAGCGTTTTAATTACACTTCTGTTGCGACTTAATTTAGAGTCTTTAAAAATGATCTCTTTTAGCTGCTATGTCAGTGAAAGAAGTCCTTCAGAGCTTAGTTGATGATGGTATGGTTGACTGTGAAAGGATTGGAACATCTAATTATTACTGGGCTTTTCCAAGTAAAGCTCTTCATTCGAGGAAACGCAAGTTGGAGGTTCTGGAATCTCAGGTAAGCCATCACAGTTAAAATCTACAGATTTGCTTTGTAAGCAAGAAATTTGAAGTTAGTGGTTTCCATTAAATTTTTAACATGCATTATTTGACTCAAAGTCTAAAGATAATCAACATTTCTTTCTCCTAAACAATACAAGGAGCTTAGAATGTTTTAACTTTAATCTTCCCTCATGCCATGATATTATTTTATAGTATTTTATGTTCTTTCTAGAGTTACAGCAAGATGGATGGGAAGGCACAGAGAGATCGCAAATACAATTGACCCTTTAAAAACATGAGTTTGAATTGCATGAGTCCACTTATACGTGGGTTTTTTTCAATACATATAATACTGTAAATGTTTCTTCTTCTTCTTAATGATTGTCTTAACATTTTCTTTTCCCTAGCTTGCTTTATTTTGAGAATATAGTACAAAAAAAAAGAATATAGTACATAATACATTTATTATACAAAATATGTGTTAAACAGCTGTTTATATTATTGGTAGGGCTTCTGGGCAACAGTGGGCTATTAGCAATTAAGTTTGGGGAGAGTCAAAAGCTGTATGTAGATTTTGGACTGCATGAGGTTTGCCCCTAACTTCTGCATTGTTCAGTGGTCAACTGTGTAGTTCTCCCCCACTATCCAAAGTGGAGCTTTCCTATGAAAACTTTTGTAACTAAAATGGCATAAAGTGAAAATGCAATTACCATTAATCTATATGGAAAGAATTTCTGAATGTTCCTGAACCCCAAAAGTAACCTTAGACTTCTCTGATGCCCATAGGATACATCTTGCTAACGGACCCACAAAATAAAGATAAAGCACAGATGCTCATAGACACAGTTTAAAACTGTGGAGTCTCAAAAAAAAAAAAAAAAAACTGTGGAGTCTCGTGCTAAGATTCTGAGTGGTGTTCCCAGGGAAGGAGCTTGGTGGGACCACTTTCACTGCTCTGGGTGCACGCTACCTCTGTTATGGCTTGCTGCAAAATGAATGCTAAAACATTATTTTTGCTTTTTACCTTTTTTGGTATAAGCAAAAATACTCTTCAGATTTCTTTTAGTTAGCAAAAATAGGTACTAATGTAGGTCTTTCATAGAAGCAAAATGGTATAATATGAACTTTTGAAAAGGGGGGATACCTATACCACCCCTTCTCCCCACCTACACACAGTTTCTGCTGTGATTTACATTTGTATTTAGCATGGTACATTTGTTACATTCAATGAGTCAATATTGATACCTTGTTATTAAGTAAGGTCCATAATTTACATTAGAGTTCACATTTTGTATTTTATGTTGTGTGAATTTGGACAAATGCATAAATGTCATGTATCCACAATTACAGAGTCATACAGAATAGTTCACTGCCCTAAAAATCTTCTGTGCTCCAGTTATTTGTCCTTTCCTCTCCCCTAATCCCTAACAACCAGTGATTTTTTTTTTATTTATTTTTTTACTATTTTATACTTTTGCCTTTTCTGGAATGTCATACTGTTGGAATTGTCGTCTATAGCCTTTTCAGATTGGATTCTTTCACTTAGTAATACACATTTAGGTTTCTTCCATGTCTTTTGGTGGCTTGGTAGCTCATTTCACTTTATTGGTGAATAATATTCCATTACATAGATGTGCCACAGTTTGTTTATTCAGCTATCAAAGAAAATCTTAGTTACTTCCAAGAACATGTATTTTGTCTGTACTACAAAATTCTACTGCATTTTAATTTAATTTTTTTATTCTTTTATACAACCGAGGGGGTGAATTATGTGGAATTTACAGTGTAGGCAAGAAGTGGAACTTCAGGGAAAAGGGCTATGCACTTGTTTTGGGGTGAAGCAAGGAAGACCCCTGACTAGAAGAAGATAGAAGATAACAGGAATAGGAAAAGTTAATCAAGAATAGTAAAGGAGGGACCCCCGCATGGCTTAGTGGTTGAACATCTGCCTTTGGCTCAGGGTATGATCCCATAGTCCTGGGATTGAGTCCGGCATTGGGCTCCCTGCATGGAGCCTGCTTCTTCCTCTGCCTGTCTCTCTCTCTCTCTCTCTCTCTCTCTCTCTCTAGCTCTCATGAATAAATAAAATCTTTTAAAAAAAAGGTAAAGGAGATGAGTTTTTTTTCCTGTTTGGTGATACTATGGGATTACATTTCTTCACAGGAAAATCCTGAAGCACCACTTTTGAAAATGTTGCTTCTGGGTTTAAGAAGGTCAAAATTTGTAGGCAGCCCTCAGTCTATGTTTTTAATTATAAGCAACACAAACTAACTCTGGTTAACAGCAAAAAAAGGAATTTATTGAAAGATACAAGATGGACTTGCAGCATCACTAAGAAGGTTAGAAACCCAGTTCTAAAAGTAGACAGGAACTGAGGGAAGGTGCACAGCCAGACCACAGCCAAAGTCACACCATGAAACCTGTGTGATGAGGATTGTTCAGCCCCAGTGCCATGAACACTGCACCTAGCTCTGCTGACATTGGTGACCTCTGAAGATGGTTTCACTGGTACTCCTGACCCTGGCTAAAGAAGCAGATGTTGCTGCTACCCACCTTCCCTCCCTGCCCCCTGCCAAAACAAAACAAAACAAAACAAAACAACCCACCCCAAAATAAAGAACTTCTGTCCCAGCTGCTAGTCACAGTTTTGGGAAGTACATGTGATTGGCCAAGCCTGGGTTATATGCCCACACTCTAGTTGCCAGGGGGACTGGGGAAATAAATAATTGGGGTTTCTATGTTGGGAGTTAGGTCCCTCCTATTGGCACCAGCAATTCTCCGAAGTAGGAAGGGGGTTTGAATGCTGAGTAACACTCTCTCTCCTACCAGGATAGATACTTACAAAATAAATTGAGAGAAAAAACTAGAAAAGAACACAGGACTTGGAGTGAGAATAATAACAGCAAAATTATTGAATACCCGCTGTCTTCTGTGTGCCAGATACTATTCTAGGCACTTGGAATCTATTGGTGGGCTAAGAATGGAAGCAGGGAAACAGGTAGGTTAAGTTCTTGGAATAATCCAGTTGTGAAGTAATGGTGATTTGGACCTAGGTGGTAGCAGCTCACCTACACTTCCTTAGCTATAGGTAGCCAGTAAGTTACTTAATTTTTTTTCTCTTTTCTTTTCTTTTTTCTTTTTCTTTTTTTCTTTTCTTTCTTTTCTCTTCTCCTTCCTTCCTTCCCTCCTTCCTTCTCTTTCTTCAAAGATTTTTACTTATTTATTCATGAGAGAGGCAGAGACACAGGCAGAGGGAGAAGCAGGCTCCCTGGAGGGAGCCTGATGTGGGGCTTGATCCCAGGACCCTGGAATCACAACCTGAGCCAAAGGCAGATGCTCAACCACTGAGTTACCCAGGCACCCCCATTTTAAGATTTTATTTATTTTACAGAGAGAGAGTACATGTGAGCCGGGGGAGGGGCAGAGGGAGAGAGAGAATCTCAAGCAGACTCTGCCCTGAGCACAGAGCCCAACTTGGGGCTCGATCTCCAGACCCTGAGATGTGACTGAGCCTAAGTTAAGAGCTAGACACTCAACTGACTGAGCCATCCAAGTGCCCCCCAGTAAGCTACTTTCTATTTCTTGTAAATTTCCTTGTTACGGAAATTTAATATGAATGGAATCACATAATATGTATCTTTCATGACTGGCTTCTTTCATTTAGTATAATGTTTTCAAGGTTTGTCCATGTTGTAGTATATATCAGTGTGACATTCCTTTTTATGGCCAAATAATATTCCATTGTATGAATTTACCACATCTTATTTATCCATTCTTCAGTTGATGGCTATTTGGGTTGTTTCCACCTTTTGGCTATTATATGCAATGCTGCTATAAACTTCATGTACAAGTTTTTGCATGGATATATGTTTTCATTTCTCTTGGGAATTACTGGGTCACATGATATGATTAATTATTTGAAGAACTTCTGGACTTCTTTCTAATTTAGCTGCACCATTTTACATTCTTACCAGCAGTATGTGAAGCTTCCAATTTCACCGCATCCTCACTAAAACTTAATATTACCTGACTTTTTTGAATCTAGCCATCTTAGTGGTTGTAAAGTAGCATCTTATTATGGTTTTGTTTTCCATTTCCCTGATGACTAATGATGTTGCACATCATTACATGTATTTACTGGCCATTTGTGATCTTCCTTAGAGAAATGTCTATTCAGATCCTTTTGCCCCTTTTTTTATCTTTTAAACATGATGCTGCATTTTTTTCCCTGCTAGGAAACATGCATATTCATCACTCAACAACTGTTTTTAAAAATTAATCATAAAATTAGAAACTTTATACAGGGTAATTTACTTTTAGGCCTTATTGCATTTTCCTGTCTTCATGGCTTTTGTTCTTTTATATTCTTTGACCATTCCCTTGCCCTTCTTTCCTACCTAGCCAAATTCTAAACATCTCTCTTCTGAGAAGCCATCTCAACCTCCCAAAGCTTATGGTGTTTAGGCCTTCTGTAATATTTTTAGTTTTACCATAATATAATGTATTGCTTTGACACATACTATTGGTTTTCTATGTAATGAGCATTGCCTTTTCTTCTTTACTAAACATTTTTTTTTTTACTAAACATTTTTTGAGACAGCAGTGTATCTTACCAAAAAAATGCTCCTCTTCCCATACTCCCTTGCAACTAAAGGAATGGAAAACTGTTCTGATGAGTGAGATGTAAGTAGAAGACTAGTTTTGAGGCTTGTAGGAAAATGTTTACTTTCCTGGTAAAAGCAAAACCCCTTACCCTTCTTTTCCATCACATGGACATGAGATCATATTGTAATTCTACAATAACAAGCATTAGGATGAAGACCTATTCCTTAATGTCAGAGCTTGAATAAAAGGTTTGGATCTCTGATGGCATTTTGAGATGCTGCATTAGCCTTGGACTGCCTAACATCTGGACTGTTTAATCCAGTTTTAGTTAAGTATTCTGTTATTGTAGCTGAATGTATTCTAAATGAATGAAATTGCTTTGAAAACTTCTTTTACATAAATGTGACTTAGATTTTTTTATTAATTGCCTATCATTTTATAACAAACTGTGTACTCCAAAACTTTGGGCTCAGAGAAACAAATGCTGATATTTCACAGTTTCTGTGGATCCGGGCATGGCTTAGTTAGGTACCTCTGGCTCAGAGTCTCACATAAAGTTGTAGTCAAACAGATGGCCAGAGCTGCATTCTCATCAGAAGCCTCATCTGGGAGAGGATTTATTTCCAAACTCAACCATATGGTTATTGGATTTAGTCCCTTGAAGACTGTTGGACTAAGGGGCCTTGATTCCTTGATTGTTTTTAGACGGAGGCCTCCCTCATTCCTTATATCCAGGGCTTCTCCATAGGACAGCTTGCAGTATGGCAGCTAGCTTTCCACAGAGCAAATATGTGGGGAGTCTAAGACAGAAGCTACTAGGTTCCTTGGTAACTTAATCTTGAAAGTGACGTCTCTACATCTGCTACATTCTGGGTTGTTGGGTTTTTTTTTTTAAGATTTTTATTTATTTATTCGTGAGAGACACAGAGAGAGAAAGAGAGAGAGAGGCAGAGACACAGGCAGAGGGAGAACCAGGCTCCACGCAGAAGCCCGATGTGGAACTCGATCCCAGGACTCCGGGACCACGCCCTGGGCCAAAGGCAGACACCCAACCGCTCGCTGAGCCACCCAGGCATCCCTGTGCAAAACATTTTATCAGACACTGGAGGTAATTTGTAAAACTAGAAGTCAAGATTCATGATTTTTAAGAACCTGTAACGTGTGCTAAAGATATTTTTTTTTAATTTTATTTATTTATGATAGGCACACAGTGAGAGAGAGAGAAGCAGAGACATAGGCAGAGGGAGAAGCAGGCTCCATGCACCGGGAGCCCGACGTGGGATTCGATCCCGGGTCTCCAGGATCGCGTCCCGGGCCAAAGGCAGGCGCCAAACCGCTGCGCCACCCAGGGATCCCCTGCTAAAGATATTATACACATGAAAGAGTGAAATTAAGAGTGAAAATTGTAATATGAATTGCGAATGAGTGGTAATTAAAAGTGCTGCAAGAGAAGTTGGGATTTATATAAAGATAGAAAGTACTCACTCAGTGTTGCAGTGAACCAGATTCCAAATTCAAGGTTGCTTGGAAGGATTAGTTTATTCAGCCAAAGTAAAAGGTTAGCTTCCTTTTGAGTTTCTTATTAATTACTTCCAGGTTAGAGAATGGGGGACACTCTAAGTTTTTTTTTTTCTCTCTCTCTTCCTCTCCCCATCTCCCCCTCCTTCTCCCTCCGTCCCCCCTCCTCCCTTCTTTCTCCTTCCTTCCCTCCCTTCCTTTTCATCATTCTGTTGTGCTTTGGTTCTGTCCGTGATTCCAGTTATGTATTCTTCTCTTGAGAATGGACATTCTTATAGTAGATCTGAAAATTAAATCAAGAAACACTTTTTTTTTCTCCCTTGACTTTAGGTTGTATGTATTTTTTTATTATTATTATTTTTTAGGTTGTATGTATTGATCATTATTAAAGGCAGTCTAAAGCCTCATGGTTATAATTTATGTTTCTCTTTAATATTTTCTAAGATGGCAAATAACCCATCAACTGTGTGTGGGTCGCATTAACTGCTTTGACAGATATTACTATATGCCTGCTCTGTGCATGCAGTGTGCTAAGTTCGTTGGGCAATATGAAAATACTAGAATATGGGCAGCCTGGGTGGCTCAGCGGTTTAGCACCGCCTTCAGCCCAGGGCCTGATCCTGGAGACCCGGGATCGAGTCCCACATCAGGCTCCCTGCATGGAGCCTCCTTCTCCCTCTGCCTGTGTCTCTGCCTTTCTCTCTCTCTCTCTCTCTCTCTCCCTCCCTCCCTACTCCCTCCCTCTCTCTCTCTCTCTCTCTCTGTGTGTCTCTCATAAATAAATAAAATCTTAAAAAAATACTAAAATATATGTTTCATGTTGAATAATTTATACTGTACTTAGTAAAGCAAGATAAATACCTTAAATGATTAACTTTTTATGAAAAGACATAGTTAATTAGCTTTTTAGTTTATGTAAGATTAGTGCCAAATATTGTCTGTTCTATGGGTCCTAATTGTTATGAGTTTAGAGGATGGAAGATATTTATAAATCCACATACTTCAGGGAGACTTCTTAAAAATAATTATTTTGGGCTGCAAGTTGAGTAGATTTAGATAGATGAAGAGATTCTCAAGGGGGACAGTGGGAGCCACTTATGCTGATGTTGAGAATGGCAGCCAAAATTCATTGAATACTTAGGTACAGTTTTAAGAGTTTATCTTGGTCCATTTAGGCTGCTATAACAAAATACCCCAGACTGGGTAGCTTTTTTTTTTTCTTTTCTTTTTTTTTTTTTTTAGACTGGGTAGCTTTTAAACAACAAAACTTGTTCTCTCATAATTCCGGAGGCTGGTCAGGTAGGAGTACTCTCCTGGGTCACAGGCTTCTTGTATCCTCAGGTGGTTAAATTGCTTAGGCATCTCTCTGAAGCCTCTTTATGTGGTAATCCTATTCCTGAGGGCTCCAGCTTCATGACATCAATACCTCCCAAAGGCCTTACCTACCTAAGGTTATCAACATTATCTTTGGGGGTTAGAATTTCAACGTCTGAACTTTGGGGGGAACACAGACATTCATACCATGGCAGAGCTTTTGCATGCTTTCTAGCATTTGACTCCCCCCACCCTTTTTTTTTTTTAAGATTTTATTTATTTATCCATGAGAGACAGAGAGAGAGGCAGGCAGAGGGAGAAGCAGGCTCCATGCAGGGAGCCCAATGCGGGACTCGATCCCAGGACTCCGGGATCAAGCTCTAGGCCAAAGGCAGGCTCTAAACCACCGAGCCACCCAGGGATCCCCTAGCATTTGACTCTTAATGACTGCATGAGCTGTGGGTATTATTAACTCCACCTATGTGAAAAGACTGAGACAACAAGAGGGTAAATTTAAGTTGCCCAAGGTGACAATATTAGTAAATGGTAAAGCAAGATTTGAATCCAGGCATTTTGACTCCATATTCCTTCCACATAACCACAGTTAAACAAAACTTTAAAGCAAATAATGTTCAGTGGATAGTTGGTGACCAGTTTGGAAAGATGTTGGGTTTTGTTGTATAGTAGTAATGGGAAGATAAGGTTGGAAATTGTATTGAGGCCCACAGTATGGGATGTCTTAGTGGTTGGTTGGATTTTATTATGTACATCAAGCAGGGGAAGTTGAAAATGTATATTTTTATTTATTTTGCTGATGTAATTGTTTTTAAAAATTAGATTATAAACTTAGAAAATAATGTTGTTACATTGTGATATTAAGCAAAAAACTCCCCCTCTGTATAGATGAGTAAGACCTTATAAATGTTGCTGACAACAATGCAATATGTAGTAATTTATTTCTGCATGGTTGAAATAAATACTTGGGTTGGTTGGAAGAAATAATTGTTAAGCTAGTCTCTAAATAGCTATGACGTAGATACATTCCTGGGCCTTTTCACGTAAATTGTAACTTTCTTGGGCAAGAAAAACTTATATGGAGCTGAGGGTAGTGGTGCATGGTTAAGTCTGCTAGTTCTTCTGAAATATATGCAAATATGTTATGCTGTTTGGATGGTAGTAGAAGCAACTCTTTTGATTCAACAGAGAATAGAAATAATTAGATCTTTTTCTCAGAAGTTTTTGTTGTGAATTTTTACATAGCTTCAAAATTAATTACATTATGGGAACTCCCCAGTGAAATGGCATTTCTCTGTATCCTGAAGAGTGTATAGAACTTTTTAAAGGTCAAGAGATTATTTTTTTCTTCTTGATAACTGTTTCAGGAGTTTTGGCTAAAACTTGCTGATTTTTCCCAATATGATAATGATTTTAGTCTGTGTGTGTATGTGTGAAAGAGAGAGAGAGAGGGCAGCCCGGGTGGCTCAGCGGTTTGGTGCCTGCCTTCAGCCCAGGGTGTGATTCTGGAGACCCAGGATCAAGTCCCATGTCAGGCTCCCTGCATGGAGCCTGCTTCTCCCTCTGCCTGCATCTCTGCCTCTTTCTCTCTCTCTCTGTGTCTGTCATGAATAAATTAATAAAATCTTTAAAAGAGAGAGAGAGAGAGAGAGGAAAAGTGTATATGTATGTGGCAGTGTGTGTGTGTCTGTGGTCTTTTTGAATATTTTTTGTAAAGAAAAGCAAGACAAAAATGCATTAGGATCAGCCATTCTTTGCATTATCTCCTAGTTCTCCTTTTCTTTATTTCAAATAGCTTGACTTTAAAAATGAAGGAATAATTTCAACCTCAAGGAAATGACTTCCTTTATTTTACCTTAGCTTTATTGATGGATGTAGGGTGGTGTCCTATAATATGTACTTTACTGGATATGAGCAATAATTATTGTGCTTGATATGCTAATCATACAGAGTCACCTGGCAGTATTGGAAATAGCTGACCACTACAATTTGAAAAGCACATTTTTTAGTCTGTTCCCAAAAGGAATACCAATTCCAATATGCTTTTATTTTTGTATTCATACCCCTGTCTACCCTTCCAGGACTGCTTGTTCTGACATGGATATTTCTTTTCTTAACTGCCATAGTACCCTGAGTGTAACTCCAATCCACCACCCTGAGCTGCACTTATTAGCTTACTCAGCCCTATCACATAATCAGCCTGTATCCTCAGGACTGGGCACAGTTCTTGGTAAATGACAGATATTTGACCAGTGAGTGAGAATTTAAAGAAACAAAGGATATAAAGTTAGTTCTAATGAAACCATCCACTGATTCAGAGAATTTCATTAGTGCTGCAGCAAATCTATATAGTAGTTTTTAACTGATTTTTAAAATTTAATTAAGAGGTCAGGATTATCGAAATCATACCTTTTTAAAAATTTTTTGCTCTGCTAAGGTCTTCCATAGACCTTTAAGTTCTGATTTGCAACCAATTTATTAGGAGTGGAAGGTAGTCTAGGGGACACATTTTCTAGAAGTAGGTTTGTGTTAAGCATTACATTTTGAAATCCACAGTAAGCTGGATTTCAGACATAGTGTATTGATTTTGGGAGAAACTAGTAAATTCTTTTATGATAATTAAAGATTTATTTTTAAACTAGTTTTTAGAAATGAGAATATAGATTATTTATTGCCTAAACTGAGTGAATAAAGAGTAGGTCCACTCCTGGACTATCTGGACAACTCTGAAATGTTTTTGCATAAAAATAGGCATTGCTTCTATTGAAATTCATTCAGTTCAGTGAATGTGTAGAGTGAATGCTTGCCGTGGTAGGCATTGGGACTAATGAGAGGGACATAATCATAAATTAGGTAGTTCCTGTCCCCAGGACCTCACAGTCTAGTGAGGAGACACACATGTCCACAAATCATTGCAGCATGGTGTGTGATATGTTATACCGAAGAAGATGGTAGTATAGGGAGAGGTGAAAGTTAATTCTGCTGAGGATAGCCTTTGTGGTTAAGGAAGAAGACATTTAAGTTGGTTCTGGCAAGAATTATGGGAGTTCATAAGGGTGTTATGGGTGAAGGGCATAGTGAGTACAGAGACCAGTATGTTAAGGCAGTGGCTTAACAGAGTAGACTCAGGACCCAAATTCTTTAGATTCAAATCCAACTTCTTCCATTTACTGGAAATCTCTTCTGCCTCTCTTTTCTCATATGTAAAATGTTCCTACTGTTTCCTACTAAATACGGTAGTTGTGACAACTAAGTGTTATATAGAACTGCTTACACAATGACTAATACATAGAAATGCTTCTTTAAAAAAAAAACAAAACACTACACCCAACCTGGGGCTCAAACTGAAGTCAAGAGTCACATGCTCGGGGATCCCTGGATGGCTCAGCAGTTTAGCACCGCTTTTGGCCCAGGGCCTGATCCTAGAGACCTGGGATCAAGTCCCATGTTGGGCTCCCTGCATGGAGCCTGTTTCTCCCTCTGCCTGTGTCTCTGCCTCTCTCTCTCTCTCTCTCTCTCTCTCTCTCTCTGTCTCTCACGAATAAATAAATAATTTTTTAAAAAATAAAAATAAATGTAAGTTTCCTGTTTGTTGCTTGTCTTGGTGTATAGATGGAGAACATATGCTGGCTGTGTTCTCTGAAAGTCAGGTTCGGGTAGCATGAATGATGACAGTGATGTTTCTGAGTGAAGCTATACTCCAAAACCTTACACAACCACTAGAAATGCTCAAGCTACAAACTTACACATGCAAAAATTAAACCTAATTTCGAATTTGAGCCTTCCTCATAGTAAAAAACTAAGTCACTTGAGGGATTTCTCAATAAACTCAATAAACTGAGGTAAATTCAGCCAGTTTGGATTCTTCCTGCCCCAGTGGCCCACTTTCTCTGTGGGGTGAACATCTGCACCCTAGTGTACATAGGAAGGGCTTTGGAAGAAGACTCTGGTGCTTAGCATTTATCCAGGCTGGCATTACCTGAAGTACCAGGGTCCTTCCTTAGTCCTTTGCCTTGCAACTGCATCTCCTCCTTGGGTTAGTGCACCTTTTCCTTTTCTGGAACATGGCTACTCTCACTGCCAGCTAAGGGTCCCCACCCATTCTGGGTCTGTAAGAATGAGATGGAGCAGTTCCAGGCCCCCTGTGCTCCAGATAACACAGGCAAGAGAGCTGCTTTACACCTCCTTTGCCCTGATAGTGTGGACAACATCTGTAGGTAGGTAGAGTTGTCAGAAATTCTCACCAGGGTTATCAGAAATGTCTACCTTTTCTGCTTGCTTCCCAGACCCTCTTCCTCCTTTCCTGCCTTCAATTTGTCATTTGGGAGGACAGAACAGGACTGATTCTGGCAGGTCTTAGAGTTCTCTGACCTAAACCTAGACTTTGAATTCTGACAAAATGAAAGAAAAATCTCATGGTTCCTCTTTGCTATTATTGAAATTTGTTCATGCTCTATTGGAGCATGACTTTTTTTTATTTTTTTTTTATTTCAACTTTCTCTCCCCAAAACCTAACACTAAGCCTGATAGAAAGTAGACATTTAACCATTTGAACAAATAAATGAATGAACACATCATACAACTGACCAGCTTCTAAACCATGTTCTTACCAGCTTTAAAGTTTTCTAAGATGTTTGATAACAATTACTTTTGTCTGCAAGTAATTGAATATTTGACTAATAGTGGCTTAAATGGAAGTTTATTTTTCTCACATGCAGTCCAGAGGTAGGTGTCTCAATCTTGATCAATGACTCAGTGGTACCAGATTTGGCATATTTATGGTCCTCTTGGCCTTTCCATCATGGTCATAAGATAGCCTTCATAGCTCCTTTAGTCATATCTGAAGAATGATATGGAAGAGGAAAAGGGAAATTGTTAGAATGGCTGTCTCTCCTAGCAGGAAAACAGAGGCTTTCCCAGAAGCTCTCCAATAGACTTTGCTTAATTCTTATAGGTTGAAGCAGTGTCACGCTGCCACTTCTATAGGAGACTGTGAGTGGAAATGGGTAAGGGAGAAAGGAAGTTGGACATGGATTCTATGAGTCAGTAAGCCAGAAGGGTTGGCTCAGGCATAGTAATATAAATAGTACATTATTTTATGGGAGTAGTAAGTTGTATAACTGTAGCATAATTGATCAGGTAATGAAGTATTTAATGATAATATAGTCCATTCTCTATGACTACCTGAGTTATACAGAAAACACTCTGCTTTATCTTTGATTTCCCCCTCCTTAGACTGCAGTGGCGATGCTGAGCTGTAGTGTTATAATCAACAAATAATATGTGTTTTGATTTTGAAAATGAAATATGAAAGTATTTGACCATTTTCTTTTATAATTTTTTTGCTACTTTTGTACATTTTCATTAATGTATATTTATACTTCTATAAATACGGTCTGCCTCAGATTTTTCCACTTTTTCAAATGTCAGAGGTTCTTATTTATTTCAGTTGAAAGGTTCTTCTTGGGGATCCCTGGGTGGCTCAGCGGTTTAGCGCGGCCTTTGGCCTAGGGCGCGATCCTAGAGTCCCGGGATCGAGTCCCGCGTCGGGCTCCCAGCATGGAGCCTGCTTCTCCCTCTGCCTGTGTCTCTGCCTCTCTCTCTGTCTATCATGAATAAATAAATAAAATATTTAAAAAATAAAAAAAAAAAGAAAGGTTCTTCTTGACCAAAGATATTTTGTTTTAATATGTTGTTTCAAAAGATTAATCTTAGCTACATATATGCCATATAGCTCAAAATATGGCTTGTTTTTGAGGATTCCTTGTTTGAAATTGTCCTAGACATTGTTTATTAGTATTTAAAATGTTGACAGATGGGGATCCCTGGGTGGCTCAGCGGTTTGGCGCCTGCCTTTGGCCCAGGGCGCCAAAGTCTCAGGATCAAGTCCCGCGTTGGGCTCCAGGCATGGAGCCTGCTTCTCCCTCTGCCTGTGTGTCTGCCTCTCTCTCTCTCTATCATAAATAAATAAATAAATAAATAAATAAATAAATAAATAAATAAATCTTTTTAAAAATGTTGACAGATTTATTTATTTATTCATTTATTAAGATTTTATTTATTTATTAATGAGAGAGAGGCAGAGGGAAAAGCAGGCTCCCTGCGGGGAGCTCCATGCAGGACTGGATTCCCGCAGGGGGGTCAGGCCCTGAGCTGAAGGCAGACACTCAATCGCTGAGCCACCCAGGTGTCTCAGTATTGACAGATTTAACATATGATACCCCAAAAAACAAGATTCTCTTTGGAAAACGCAGATTTTGATGTCCAGTGACCTGTATTCAACTAACAATATTGCCGTTTACTACCTAGTCAAAATTACCTACTCTCTCTGGATTTCCATTTCTTAATCCATAAAAGGGCAATATTGAAACCTCCAGTGAGATCTTGTATGTACTACATCCCCTACAGGGCCTGGCTTACCTGAGGCCCTCACTGATAACTAGTGTAACAGGTAAGTGACTATTTTGACAGTAGAGAGTACAGGGAGACCGTCTGACTCATTGCATTGGTAGTTTGTTACCCTTGTCATTGTTTTTAAACACTTAGAGGAATAAAAAAGAAAATGTCAAAAGATAATAAAAATTGTTTGGAATGATATTACTTGCTGCATTAGTATTATCAATTATGTTCAATTTGTTAAAATGGTAGTTTTGTAGAAGTCAGTGCAACTTTCTCTCAGTAAAATTTAGATTTTTCTCTCTTGTAAAGCCCTCTACCCATTTGTTAATGAGGAAAGAAGAGTAATTCCACTGTTTTCCTGCAGTAAACAGAAGATCATCACCTAATGGCATAATCACCTTATAAACTACAATAATTATGCCTAATGTTCCAAAATGGACTTCTTTTAGGAAGTAAAATCCTGAGAAGTAATATATCAAAATAAAGCTGTTTTTTCTCAGTGGAAGTTCTATCTTTTTTATATTAAACATATTCTTTTCATAAGATGTTCACTAAGGAATAAAAACCAGTTGGAGAAATTTTAATAATTTGATTCTTGATTTATCATTTTTAGGATCTTTTCCAGGTAAGAAGAGTCTTTGATTTTTGTGGAATTTTATTTCTTTAAGCTCACATTATATCAACAAGATAAATAGTTGGCAACTTTTTATTTCTCCTCTTTAATAAGCTAAATTATAAAGCTACGTAACATTTGTAGTTCTTAAAAAAATTCAGTCTTTCGGGAGTTTTGGTACTGCACTCTACTTGATGGAAAAGATTGAGAGCATCAGGTCTTAGCTTTCCCGGCTTTCACACATGGAGATGTTCATTTATTATTCCATGTCTCATACCCCTACTTTCTTCACCAAGGCCACCTGTACTGAATCAGACCTATGACAACTTTGTATGCTCTCCATTGGCTTCCTCCATTGACTTTCTCGTCCTGTGCTGGACTTTTCCAGTATCTGAATATCTAACTATGAGATATCCTTAGATACAGTGCTAAAAAAGCTTCACCACCCCTTCCAACAGGCTCATTTTCTGTCACTGTGATTCATATGTTCATTCATCCAAGAAGTATTTATTAAACTTCTCTGGGCCAAGCACTGTTTTGGGTGCTTGAGACATGTGTTGGTGAACAAAACAAAGATTCCTGCCTTTGTGGAGCTCAATTTTTAGTAGAGGGAGACAGACATTGAACAATAAACATAATTACTAAGCAGACTGTGATTCACCTATATGAATAGGTGGTGGGTATATGAAAAAAATTAAAAGTAGTGCTAGAGTTGGGGGGCAGGGTACATTTAAAGTCAAGTGGTCAGAGTAGACCTTATTAAGAAAGCAAAATTGGAAGGAGAGGGAGTTAACCTGTGAATATCTTGGGAAGGAACATCCAGAGAGACACTACTGGAACAGAAAAAACAGCAAGTGTAAAGACCTTAAGAGTGCAGTAAATGTACAAAACATCAAAGAGGCCAGTGTAACTAGGGTAGAATGACTGAAATGGACTGTAGAAAGGTAGGTCAGAGAGTTAACGTGGGACAGTGGCCAGACAGTGGAAGGCCATCCACATTCTTGCAAAATTTTACGCTAAGTGAAGTAGGGTGCCATTCAGTCCTTCAAGCTTTTGTGGTCTTACTATGCACTGTGACACCATGCTAACCATGTTCTTGCAAATTCATGTTTCAGTTCAGAAACTAGACCATAAATAAGTTGCATGTTAATTAACATGTTCAGCAAAAGAGAAATGAATGGGCATTATTCTAGAATGAGAGAGAAACACCAAACTCTTAATTTATTATTCTTGCTGCCTCAGTTTTTTCTCCTGGATGTCACTGCTTCTAGTGCCAGTTCGTAATGCTTTCAGGGCCTTTCTGCTGGCTTTGTAACCTCTTCTCCAGTTCTGATGAGGTTGACTGCCTTGTGGAGCTCTTGACTCCTGATAATTAAAATTCCTCTGGCCATTCTATAGTAGTCTCCTCCCTGCCTCCGTTAGCAGTTTTTCTCTCCACAGTGTCCAGAAGCTGGGGATTCTTCTGATGTGTGGTCAGAAGGTCCACAGTGGCCTAATGCTACATCACAGTGTCTGTGTCCTTCACCCCACTTCATCTCATTGCTTAGGTATTTTTCATCTCACATCATCATAAGAAGGGTGAGTGTGGTGCAGTAAGATATTTTGAGAGTAACAGAGATCACATTCACATAACTTTTATTATAGTATATTGTAGTTATTATTATTATTATTTATTGTTGTTAATCTCTTTTTTATGCCGAATTATAAATTAAGTTTTATCACAGGTATACATGTATAGGGAAAACCAGTATATATAGGGTTCAATGCCACCTGCAGTTTCAGGCATCCACTAGGGGTCTCAGACTGTATCCCTTGTGGATGAGAGGCAACTACCGTATTATCATTTATTACTGTTTTCTTCTTTTCACTCTCATGTCCTTCAAAATTGATTCTAAAGGATGTTTTCTCCTCCATACTATTCCCTTAGACTCCACTTTTAATATGTATAACCAATATCTGAATGAGGTCTGTAGCTCTAAAAGAAACTTCATATTCTTTCCAGACTTCTATCTTTAACTGATTATGCCTAAGAATATAGAAAATGGAGTTTAAAAAAAAAATGGAGTTCATCCTGCGGTCTGTCACTTCCACAGTTTTGCTGCCTTCACGTTGGAAGATTAACTTTGGTTCATTTTACCTTTTATGTAATCCATCACCAATTATTGTAAGTTGCCTTTAGTTAGTTTACTATTTCTTGTACTTGCCCTATTTTCATTCCTGTAATAATCCTAGTCTGGTTTATTCCACACTATTAACAAGGACCTGTTTTAGATTCATGACTATAATATTTCATTTCCATTCCTTTTTTTTTCATTTTTTCAACCATAGATCTAAGTGATACTAATAAGAGCTCTTTATAATTGATGTCAAATTTTTAAAAAAATGATGTGAAATAACTAGTGCTAACATGTTTAATTGATATAAATCTAGGCTTTAAAATAGTACTTTAGTCTCCCTAATTATAAAGAAGGGTTTGCATCTTTTCACCCAAGTCTCATTTTTTAAGAACTACCATTTAAGGCTACAATACATGGGACTTTAGCTTATGTAGCCTCCATCTGAAGTAAATATATATTTTCTGTAAAGGTTTCTGAAATAGGGAAAAATAACTCAAATCCAGCAATCTAGGGATTGCTAGGCTGGTCCCAGTGTTCTTAGTCCCTCTACCTTCTTGCTCTGTGCATTCTTCTTGGGAAATCTCATCTACTCCTATGACTTCCATTGCCACTCACATACCTTTGATTCCCCAGTTTATATCTCCTGCCTATACCTCTGCACTGAGCTCCACACTTTTGAGTTCAGCTACCTACTAGAGATCTCTCCTTGAATGGCTGACAGGCAAATCACAGCCCATATGTTCACGGCTCGGTTCATTACCCAAACATGCTTCTGTGTCTTCTAGACTCTGGGACTACTCGCCACTTAGTCACCCAAACCAGGTAGTTGTCCTAGGGTTTTTTTCTTCCTTCCTCCATATCCAGCTCATGCTAAACCTCAGTTGATTCTACACACTGATAACTCTCAAATCTCTCCGTCTCCAGCCCCACTGCCACTGTTTTGGCTTAGACTCTCATGATCTCTGGACCGGAATTTTGAATTATTTTCTTCACTAGTCTCCCTGTCTCCAGTCTTCACTTTCTCCCATCTGCTATAGTAGTTATCTTTAATGTCCTTTGGATGGTTTCCCAAACCTGAATAATAAAGTCCAGATTCCTCAGCCTGACTTTAAGGCTCTCTGTAATCTAGCTCCTGCTACTAGCCAGCCTAATAACCTGCTGTTACTACCCTTTGCTAGCCCTACAGACCAGTTATACTGAATTGTTTACAGCTTCCTAAGTGCTACTCATTTTATATCTTTGGGTTTTTACGCCATGCCTGGCTGGCTCTTTTTACTAGTGCAACTAACAGGACTCCAACCTGCGCATTAACGAGAGACATATATCCATTAAGACCTACCTCAAGAATCTTTCCTTCTGAGTTTTTATCCCCTCCTCCTCAGTCTGGTACTTCTTTGTGCTTTGCCCATCTTATATATATTTCTTTTATAGAGTGAAGTCTTTATGTACCTTATTTCCATGGTAGATGTTCTTTGAGGGCAGAGATATCTTAATCATACTTTTTCCCCAGCGTGAAATGCAATTACTGAGACAGAAACATACTAAATGTTGTTGAGGGCAGCCCTGGTGGCGCAGTAGTTTAGCGCCACCTGCAGCCTGGGGTGTGATCCTGGAGACCCGGGATCGAGTCCCACGTCGGGCTCCCTGCATGGAGCCTGCTTCTCCCTCTGCCTGTGTCTCTGCCTCTCTGCCTGCCTCTCTCTCTCTCTCTCTCTCTCTCTCTCTGCCTCTGAATAAATTTAAAAAAAAATGTTGTTGAGTGAATGCATAAATCAATATAGCTCTGCCTAGTTCCAGTCCCAACTATTGTGTTCTTGGTCTAGGAGTCTTCCTCCTTGGCCTATAGTTTTTCTTTGTTTTCTGATCTACAACATATAGCAGTAGAGGATTTCCACTGAGTAGTCATGATTATAGTAATCTCATTTTGGGAGGGTAGGAATCAGCCTCAGAAATATCATATGTATGAATGACTAAGCATGAATTTTTAACTCCTTTTTTTTTTTTTTTTTACTACCATTTTACCTGAATTATAGTTTTCTGGACATTATCTTAGCATTACCCAAAGTAATTCTGTGGAATGGATATATAAAAGGTGTTAGTTAAAAGGAAAGTTCTATAATCAAAGGTATTGGGGGATCCTGGATTAATAAAGATAAATTAGTTTGAGTTCTCAGATCTAATAATATGCTGGTATATACATTATAATCTTACTTGACCCATTTTCTTTTTTTTTTTTAAAGATTTATTTACTTATTTATTAGAGCATGAGCAGGGAGAGGGATAAGCAGACTCCCCACCAAGCTGGGTGCCCCACATGGGGCTTGATTCCAGGGCTTGGAGATCATGACCTAAGCCAAAGTCAGACGCTTAACTGACTAAGCCATCCAGGCATCCCATACTTGATCCATTTTCATGAGGGAACACACTTTGGGAAATGCTGCCTAACGTTATGGGTTTTTTATAAACATGAATCCAGGGATCCCTGGGTGGCTCAGCGGTTGAGTGTCTGTCTTTGGCTCAGGGTGTGATCCTGGAGTCCTGGGATCGAGTCCCACATCAGACTCCCTGCGTGGAGCCTACTTCTCCCTCTGCCTATGTCTCTGCCTCTCTCTGTGTGTCTCTCATGAATAAATAAATAAAATCTTAGAAAAAAAAACATGAATCAGGATATTTTCAGCCACAGATAACAGAAAAGTAGATCCAAATTAGGTTAAATAATAGAGGTTCTTATATAAGAAGTTTGGAGATGGGCTGTTCAGGATTGGTTAATCTAACCACAGATTGATGACTGGCTTCTCTGCCATTTTTTGACTTTCCCTTTTTGGATGTAGATATATATACTACTACAGTAGTATAGCTACTACAGCTACTATATCTTCCACAACACTATTCAAGCCACCCAGGTGTCCCATTTGGGTGGTTTTTTTTTATTTAAAGTATGGTTCTTACTTGACCAAAGGGTATGGTTCCAACTCCCAGGCCTATATCAAGAGTTTACTTGACAACTTAAAATAATTCTATTTATTAACAGTCATCAAGGAAATCATGGACTCCCACCTCTTCATCCAGTGGCAGAGAACTACTTCATTGAGCTGTTTTTATTTATTTATTTATTTTTTATTTATGATTTATTTATGATAGAGAGAGAGAGAGAGAGGCAGAGACACAGGCAGAGGGAGAAGCAGACCCCATGCACTGGGAGCCCGACGTGGGATTCGATCCCGAGTCTCCAGGATCGCGCCCTGGGCCAAAGGCAGGTGCCAAACTGCTGACCCAGGGATCCCTTTTGAGCTGTTTTTAAAATGGCAATTGGGGGCAAGAATTAAGTTGTTTTTATCATTTTACCCCATGAGTACAGTATAAAATATGTATAGGTTATTTATTAATACAAAAATATTAATAATACAAATCTCATCTTCATACTTAATTCTAAGTCTCCCCTTGATTAAAAAAAAATCACCTGTTGAGGAAACAATTATGTCATTCCAGATAATTTTAGGCTTCCCTAAAGTGTGTTTTGAGTTTCCTTCTCAGGTAGATGAGTTTCTTAACAGAGATACACTATCTAGGACATATTCTTGCCCCCAGCACTGACAGACATAACAATTCCTATTTATTTTCACTATTCACTGGGGTTCTCTTAAACAAGGAAGAACAGATATTGGTAGACAGTGACCTCTGCTGCGTAGCCCTCATCTCTGAGTTTGTTATATTAGAACCCAGTTCTCATGTTGGAAGAGTCTAATCCTCCATAACTTTGTACCTAACTTCACTTCATCAGTTGGATTTTGCATATCTTTGACTTTCAAAATATCTGAATGACTTTTAATTGTATTGTGACTGTAGTCACAACTTCTAAAGTCTATTTTCACTATACTATAAGGCTTCTGTTGGACTTTATCTTCCATATCTCTTAATTACTTTTTAATGTTTTTATCACTTCCTAGAAATCAAAAATAGTTCATTGTCAAATAGTTCAGTTTCAAATAGTTCATTTCCAAATCTTCTTGCTTTCTCCTTCTTGTAATTTAAGTTTTCCATTTCTCCTTTTATTAATCTTATTGAACATATATATTCTTGATATTTCTAATTGAAAGAATGTTTATTTCCTGTTTGTTTTGCATTACTCTGATAGTTCATTTCTTCACATTATAATTTTAATTATTGTGATCTCATCTTCAGCAGGTATATTGTATGAGAGTTTGAGTTCTTTGGGTTCCTAAGTATGCACTTACTAAGTGGCTTCACTTACCCTCTGTGTTGCTTTCTTTTTTTTTTTTTAATATTTTATTTATTTATTCATGAGAGACACACAGAGAGAGGCAGAGACATAGGCAGAGAGAGAAGCAGGCTCCATGCAGGGAGCCCAATGTGGGACCTGTTTCCGGGACTCCAGGATCACGCCCTGGGCCGAAGGCAGACGCTCAACCACTGAGCCACCTGATGGTCCCTCTGTGTTGCTTTCTTAATGGGATCATCCCTATTTCCTGTGTCCATTATTTAAGATCTCTAGTGTACTTTTCTTATTTCCAGGTTCTTCAGTGTGCTGCATAGGTTGGATTGCTAGAATGTGATCCCTCTCTTAAGTGGAGTACTAATTTGCTATATTTTTACTAGTTTCCCAGAGTGTTATTCTTTTAACGAGCACCATCTTATTGCCTAAGGACAAACAATTTAATTCAGAAATATTCAACATTTATTGCTCACTGCATGCCTTGAGTAATTTGTTGCCGTATTATTTTAGTGAAAAGATTCAAGCCCAAAGATTAGCAGCATTATTCTCAATAACTAAAAGGTGGAAACATGGAAAGGTGGAAACAACCCAAATGTCTGTTAACAGATGTATGTATAGTGGGCACCTCATAAAAGCTTATTGAATGAAGAGCCTTCCTGGCATATATTACTTTATTCCGCCCACTCCTATTCTTTTATAACCCAGTATAGAGGAATATTTTAAATCTTACATCTTCCAAAATAATTCACAGTATTCATTGCTAGTTCAGCAGTAAATGAAATAGACTGTTAATTTAAGCTTTATCTGTTGTAATAGTTAAAATGTTTACGTGGTAATGGCAGAAAACCCACATTTACTTGGCATAAATGATAAAGCTGGAATTGACTTAATGGCTTATTTAAATTTTTTCAGAAGTAGAGCATCCTTCAGGCATCATTTAATCAAGATTGTGACTATCTTTTTCTGCATTTATCTTGGCTTTGCCTTTTGTGTGATACCCATGTCCTAAAGTTGGCTTTCTTCACCGTTGTGAGGTGGCTGCCAGCAGTGATTTGGGCTGTTTGTTTTCTTGTAGTCTTGTAGTTTAGAATTCAGAGGGCAGGAGAGAGTTGTTTCCCATAACCATTAAAAGAAAGACTGACTGCATTCTGATTCAGTAACACTTGAAATCAACTACTGTGGCAAAGAGATTCCATACAGTGATAGACTTAGGCTAGGGGTCATTGGCTATCCCTCAGGAGCATCCAAAACAATATTAAACCCTAACAACAAATGGGTAAGATATACATGAAGGAAACTATAAAACTCTAATGAATGACATGAAAGAATTCTTTAAAAAATGGAACACTATATTCAGGAATGAGAAAACTATAAAAATGTCAATTTATGTCGATATAGCTGATGTGGTAACCAAGATCACATTAGATTATTATGCATGATTCTCAAGTTCATGTGGTAGAGAAATTGTAAGAAGGATCAAGAAAGTATTAAAGAACAGTGAGGTGGGATTCTCCCTATTAGATACCAAAACAAATATATTGCTATAGTAATTAAAACTTGCTATACTTGTATAATAATAGAAAAACATAAGTAGAGCAGTAAAGAGAAGCCAAAAACAGGCTTAATGTATACTTGTTTACTTTATGATGAAGATTCCATACATCTTTATCAATTCAGTAGAGAAAGAACAGACTATTGAATGAGTTATAGGAATAATTGGATATCTATTGAAATGAACTGAATTTAGAGCCCTACCTCATATCATTTCCAAAATAAACCAGAGACCTTTTACAAAGTAAAACATCAAAAGAATACTGTACAAATAATAGAAGGGAACTACTTGTACAATACTAGTTTGAGAGGCTTTTCTATACAAGACACAGTATCTAGAAGCCAAAAGATAGATTTGCCTAAAAAAGTTAAAACTTGAACATTGAAAGACAATATTATAAGGTAAACACATATAAATAAGTGATTACCATCTGTCATATATACAGTTCCTAAATATATTTGCGAAAAGGGCAAACATGCAATAAAATAATGGTTAAAGGGTATTAAGTCATTGAAAAAACACATATGATCAGTAGATATATGAAAAGATGCTAAATCTTGGTTATCAAAGACATGCAAATTAAAACAATAATAGAATGTCATATTCAGCCATCAGATTATCAATCTTTTAAACTACCAGTAACCACTTTGGGAAAACGTGCAGGGAATAAGCCTGTTAGATTCTATCAGTGAAGGGTAAAATGACTAAAGTCAAAGTTAAACACTTAATTCACACATGTTATAAAAGAAAAAATTATGTATAACAAATGTTGAAGAAACTGAACCCTTCTGCATTGCTATTAGGAATGTAAAATGGTGAAGCTGTTATGCAAAACAGTCTAGTAGTTCCTCAGAAAGTTAAACATGAAGTTATCCTATGATCCAGAATACCTCTGTGAAGTATTTGGCCAAAAGAATTGAAAACAAGGAGGGGACTCAGATAGCTTTTACCCCAGTGTCCATAGCAGCATTATTCTCAATAGCTAAAAGATGGAAACAACCCAAATGTCCATCAACAGGTGAGTGGGTAAACAAAATGTGATATACACATAAAATGATATATTTGTTATTCAGCCTTAAAAAGGAATGAAATTCTGAGACACCTGGGTAGCTCAGCAATTGAGCGTCTGCCTTAGGCTCAGGGCATGATCCTGGGTTCCGGGATCGAGTCCCGCATCAGACTCCCTGAGAGGAGCCTGCTTCTCCCTTTGCCTATCTCTGCCTCTCTCTCTGTGTCTCTCATGAATAAATAAATAATTTTTTTTAAAAAAGTAATGAAATCTGACACGTGCTACAACATGGATGCATCTTGAATACATTTTGCTAAGTGAAGTAAGTCAAACACAAAAGAATTGTGTTTTCACTTAAATGGAGTGATTCCACTTAATGATTCCACTTAAATGGAGTACTTAGAATAGGCAAATTCATAGAGACAGAGGTAAAGTAGAGGTTTCAAGGCTGCATGGAGAGGAGAATGGAAGTTATTCTTTAATGGATGTGAAGTTTATGTTTGGGGCGATGAAAGATTCTGGACATGGGTAATGGTAATGGTTGCTCAATATTGTGAATGTACTTATACCCACTGAGTTATACACTTAAAAAAAATTAAATTTTGGGCAGCCCAACTGGCTCAGCAGTTTAGTGCTGCCTTCAGCGCAGGGTGTGATCCAGAAGACCCGGGATCGAGTCCCACGTTGGGCTCCCTGCATGGAGCCTGCTTCTCCCTCTGCCTGTGTCTCTGCCTCTCTGTCTCTCTCTCTCTGCATCTCTATGAATAAATAAATAAAATCTTTAAATAAATTTTTAAATTTTATGTGTATTTTCCACAATAAAAAGTGCTAAAGAAAGGTTAAATGTTTATGTCTTGATCCAGCAATTTTGCTTATACTATATGGTACAGAAAGGTTTCCACATGAGCATGGAGATCTATGTCAAATGACAGGAGTTTTGGAAACTTGCTCTAATGAAAAATGGGACATTAACAAAATAGCTATTGATAAAAGAATAGAATAATAAAATAGTATGTAGACACTAGAAAAAGAATGAACACACCACCAAATGCCAGTGAGGATGTGGGACAATAGAAATTCTCATTCATTGCTCTTGGGAGTGCAAAATGATACAGCCACTTTGGAGGAGAGTTTGGCAGCTTCTTAAGAAACTAAACATACTGTTATGGTCCAGCAATTGTACTCTTTGAGATTAACCCATATGGGTGGAAAACTTATATGCACATCAATGTTTATAGTAGCTTTATTCATAATTGCCTAAATTTGAAAGCAACCAAGATGTCATTCAGTAGGTAAATGCATAAATAAGCTATGGTACATTCAGACAATGGACCACTTATATTCAGTGATTAAAAGAAATTTGGTATCAAGCCATGAAAAGACATGGAGGAGCCTAAATGCATACTACTAAATGAAAGAAGCCGGTCTAAAAAGATTACATAATGTGTGAATCTAACTATATGACATTCTGGAAAGACAAAACTATATAGACATTAACAGGATCTCTGGTTGCCAGAGGTTGGCAGGAGGCAGGGATGAATAGGCAAAGCACAGAAAATGTTAAGGGTGGTAAAAATACTCTGTATGATACCATAATGATGAATACATGTCATTATGCATTTGTCACAACCCATAGAATGTACAACACAAAGAGTGAACCTTAATGTAAACTATGGACTTTGGTGATAATGATGTGTCAGTGTAGGTTCAAGGGATCACTCCGAAGCAGGGGTTAAAAATGGAGGAGCTTTGTGTATGTGGGGGCAGGGGTTGTTTGGAAACTGTGTCTTCTATCCACTTTTGTTGTGAACCTGAAAGTGCTCTGAAAAAATCTATTAAAAAAATTAGGGGCACCTGGGTGGCTCAGTCAGTTAAGCATCTGACTCGATTTCGGCTCAGGTCATAATCTCAGGATCCTGGGATTGAGCCCCACATGGGGGTCTGCACTCAGAAGTTTGCCTGAGATTCTCTCTCTCCCTCTGCCCCTCCTCCCAACTTGTGTGCACATGCTCTCTCTCTAAAATAAAAAAATATATATAAAAAAAATTAAGTAGGGGGTGCCTGGGTGGCTCGGTTGGTTGGTTAAACACCTGACTTTGGCAGGGGTCATGATCTCGGGGTCCTGGGATCAAGCCCCACCTTGGGCTCCACGATCAGCAGGGTTTCTCATTGTTCCTATGTCCATCCCCCCGCCCGTGCATTCTGTCTCTTAAATAAATTTTAAAAATTTTTAAAAGATTTTATTTATTCATTCATGAGAGACAGAGAGAGAGAGAGAGAGAGAGGCAGAGACACAGGCAGAGGGAGAAGCAGGCTCCGTGCAGGGAGCCCGACGTGGGACTCGATCCCACGTCTCCAGGATCACACCCCGGGCTGCAGGCAGCACTAAATCGCTGCACCACCAGGGCTGCCAGGAAAGGAATTTTTAAAATAACAGTGACATATGCTTATTATATAGGAAATTTTAAATTATGTTCCATGATACAGAGATGACCATTTTAAAAATTTTGTGCATTTTTTTTCTGTCATAAACTCAAATGTATTGACATTGTTTCCAGCTTTTTAAAAACTCTCTTTATTTCAGTGTCATTAAAGATTCTTCCAAAATATTTCCTTTGGCTACGTAACTGTGACACATTCAGACTATGAAATATTGATTTAACATTTCTCTATTGTTAAGGCAATTACATGGCTCCCATCTTTATACATAAATGTCATTCTTTACACTGTTCATAGTTTCCTTATGACTGATGCCTAAACGAAATACCGCCTTAAAAAGTGGATTTTAAAGTTGTAGATACTCTAACAAGACTTCTTAAATGTATAAAATGTTAAATGATACTGCTCTTTTTTTTAAGGAGAAACAAGAGACATAGAACCTATTTTTCCGTAACATACTGTCTGTGAATGTGATAAAGCAGTAGACTCCTCTTGATTTCTTTTGCTGTTACCTCTCTTCTGAATTCTCTGTTCCTTGACATTCTTTCCCACCTATGAAAACCTCTATATTCCTTCCCCGATGCTTTGACATTTTTTTTTTTATTTCTTAAGAGCAGCAAATCAGAATTCCAGTGCAGCCAGCTTGAATCAGTCTTTCTGTTCCTCTTATGAATAGGCAGTTCCTCCAGGCAGTGAATTAGCCCTTTAGAAAACATTGGCATTATGTTTCTCAATCCAGAGTGTCTGTATAGGTGGTCTGGAATGCATTAAAGAGAGGCATTGTGTCAGAACCTCAAATCTAAAGATGAAATCCTCTTCTTACTAATTATAGGTAGTTTTTACTGTTGTTGCTGTTGGTTTGTTTTTTGTTTTTTTCAGAATCAGTGGGTTTTAAAAGATTATTTAGTGAAAGTTGGAAATGGATTTGGTATAGTATATAGTTGGTTCTTGTTTTATTTATGGAAATGTATATAGAGTGTTCTTCAAAGGAATTTTATGGTGAATATAGAGTATCACTCATTTTTCTAGTTTTGTAAATGCGACTTTCATATTTCTTTTAGTGACAGAATTAATTTATTTTGTTTCCAGTTCAGGCTACAATATTTAGCAGTAATTTTTTGCTGATGAACTAGATAATATTCTCCCATATATTATTATCTTGTGTGTTTTAGTTGAGTTTGTTATTGTAACAAAAGAGGTTTTTGTTAAGATCAGTAGTTCTCAAAAGTGTGGTGTCCCCAAACCAGAAGCGTCAGCATTACCCATCAGCTGGGAACATGTTAAAAATGCATATTATTAGGTTCTACTCCGAACCTACTTACTATTCAGAAGTTATGAGGTGTAGCCAGCTACCTGTGTTATAACAAGCCCTTTAGATGATTCTCATCTATGCTAAAGTTTGAGAACTGGTTTAGATAATATCTATACAGTGGCTAAAAATCTCAGCTCTTTATCAGTTGAAAGCCTAGGTTTGATTTAATTCCAGGGTAGGTGTTAAGAACTATAGCAATATTGCTTCTAAGAGATGTGTAGATGAAAAGCTGTTGGCAAGAACTGCCTTACAAGAGTTGGTTTCATTGTTTCTGATAGTTGAAATTTTAAGAACAGATCACCAAGAATCCTTCACTCTGGAGCTGAACTAAGTTGCTTCACTACTTAGGATAGTTAGCAGAAGCTTCTTATTTAATCACATCATTTAAGTTGTGCCTTCCTCCATTACCAGCATACTTAAAATGACAAATCATGAAATCACATCTAAAGCAGATACCAGGGATCCCTGGGTGGCGCAGCGGTTTAGCGCCTGCCTTTGGCCCAGGGCGCGATCCTGGAGACCCGGGATCGAATCCCACGTCGGGTTCCCGGTGCATGGAGCCTGTTTCTCCCTCTGCCTGTGTCTCTGCCTCTTTCTCTGTGTGTGTGACTATCATAAATAAATAAAAATTAAAAAAAAAATAAAAATAAAGCAGATACCATTTTCAGAGTAAAGGAATTCCTGAATTAGCTCTCTTTCAAATGCTTTTAAGTTATAAATAATTATAAGCAGACATACAGTAACTGGAAAATACTTCATTAATATAGTTGAGCTATATATCCATTAATTATTGGCTTATTTTTGTATAATTACTAACTGTTTGGATAACATCTACCTATCTGGTTATTTTTAATGGAAATTTTTTATGGTAATAGATATATGTATTTTTTTAACTGGAAGATTCTCTATTCCTGAGTTTAAATGTCACATCCATTTATTAATTATTTCAGTTGAGTCCTGCAGGGTGGAATATTAATTTTTTTTTTATTTTTTATTTATTTATGATAGTCACAGAGAGAGAGAGAGAGAGGGGCAGAGACACAGGCAGAGGGAGAAGCAGACTCCATGCACCAGGAGCCCAACGTGGGATTCGATCCCGGGTCTCCAGGATCGCGCCCTGGGCCAAAGGCAGGCGCTAAACCGCTGTGCCACCCAGGGATCCCAATATTAATTTTTTAAACATGGTATTATTTTATAAATGGGAACCCTTGTTTTAAAGAACCAGATTTCCTTGTTAAATTTAGGACTTTAAAGTTTATTTTGGCTCCTAAATATATAGCAGGTTTTTGTTGTTGTTGTTGTTGTTTTAACTTAGGAAGATAATTACTCTCAGAAGAGTTATAACTGGTTTGGTGGTGGTGTCTTCTTTGCATCACAGATGGATCTTGTTCATGCTATGGCTTAAAATCAATGACTAGAGAATCATTACAGGAAAGCTGAAAACGTTTCCTTTATGCATATTGAGAGATGGAACATTTCATGAAGCCAGGATAAAGCTACTAACTTTTTGAAGATAACCGTTTCTGATTTTTAATCTATGACACATAACAAGTATTATTTACCTTCTACATATAACTAGGTCATATTGTAAAGGGTCAGCTTCTTATAATCAGCTTAAAGAAATCATTATTTTCTACAGTGAGGGAGGAGTAAAATACATTTTAAGAATACTCTTAATCTTATGAGTCTGATTTTTTTTTTAAGATTTTACTTATTTATTTGAGGAGGGGGGGAACATGAGTAATGAGAGGGGCAAAGGGAGAGGGAGAAGCAGACTCCACAACTCAGGGCTTGATCCCAGGACCCCAGGATCATGACCTGAGCCAAAGGCAGATGCTTAACCAACTGAGCCATCCAGGTGCCCCACGAGTCTGAAATTTCTAACTAGCAAAAGATGTGATGGAGAATTTAATATTGAATGTCCTGTGATTATTTATTTAGTCATGGGCCCAGGTGAGATTAATAAAATTGAAAAGAGGAAGCAGTGTTTTAAAATTAACCAGTTTTGTTTTTGTTTTTGCGTGGGCTCAGTCACATGGTAGTGGATATATTTATGGTCTCTTCATGCTGATATTATTTGATCCATTTCCACATACAACTTATTGCTTTCTAAGCTTAGTATAATACTTGACCTGATCACTTTCAAGGTATGTAAAACATGCATAAAATCAGCGAGAGGCTAATAGATTTTTTGTTCTTGAAGAAATTAATATACCAAATACATAATTCCTCATAATGTACCTGATTTGAGAATAATTGATTGCATTCATTTTTGATTCTGTGTTAGTGAAATAGGCCATAATACTACAAGTCCATAAGAAACAGTCTAGTCTCTTTTCAAAAGACTTTAGGCAGAAGTGAAATAAAATTTGAAGAAAGAATTTATATAAAACATTTTTTGAATTTTCAAATTTAATTTTCAACTAAATAATATACCTCAAGTTACTTGTCATGGAATTGGGGGACCTGATAAATAAAGACTGCAGAAAAAATTGAAAGCATATTATTTACTTTTCTGATTGGATGAGAGGAAATATTTCTGAATTTTTTTTTTCATTCTGCCCTAGTGATTCATAGTACTTGGTTTTCTTCAAATTAGAAAAGTTAGTTCCCATTGTAGTCTTTGACATGTTTGTTACACTGACTTGTGCTAAAAACAAATCTCATATTGATGTCTTAGCTCATAAACTTCATGTTAAGCAAGTTTATCTTAGGAAGCCATTTTATTTGTCTTAATTTTTCAGTTATCTGAGGGAAATCAAAAGCACACAAATCTACAGAAAAGCATTGAGAAAGCTAAAATTGGCCGACATGAAACGGTAAGTTTGTCTGTAGATTCTTTAATAATGTCAATTCTAAATAGAAGAGTAAGAACTTTGAGCTTCCTGTGAGGAGCATACCATTTCTACCAGAAGAGAAGTGAATACAGCAAAGGACATGAACATTGGACATGGTAGGATTCACTAATTGTAAACTGAGGTTTATGTTTTATTCTTGTATTATATTGTACATGGCAGCATAGCATAGAAGGATAAACCATGGAGCCAGACAGCCTGGGTTTGAAAGTGTCCTAAATTTTCAGTTCTCAGTTTCCTGGCTGTAAAATAGGGAATAAAATCTACCTCATTAGGTTATTGTGTGGATTAAAGTAGCTAATATTTGCAAAGCACTCAAAAGAGGACATGCCACAAGTAAGCCCCTTATAAATGTTTATGTAAAATTTTAAGAGTCATGTTTTTTAAGTTTTGGCACAGAACAAATTGAAAACTATCATATGTTATCCTTGGGGCTTTGTACTATTTCTAAATTATTTAAATGAATATTGACATTATTTTATTTTAGAAAGTATAATGTTCTCTGAAGTATTATGTTAGGGGTTTTTAAAAATCCCTTTACTTTC
Source organism: Vulpes vulpes (assembly GCF_048418805.1). Classification (NCBI taxonomy): domain Eukaryota; kingdom Metazoa; phylum Chordata; class Mammalia; order Carnivora; family Canidae; genus Vulpes; species Vulpes vulpes. The sequence continues at coordinate 88,726,315 of NC_132789.1, forward strand.
TAGTTTCATCATCATCTCAAGTATTGATTTATAACTTGAAAAAATATTGAAGATCAACGTGCGCCACTAAGCTTTCCATCTAGGCCTCTATTTGTACTACTTGATTGTGAAAGAGACTCAAAAACAGTCACATTGTAGAAAATACCATAGTCTTACTATGGCTTTTCAAAATTATTTCACATACTTTCGTTTATGTGAATAGTCAGCAGTCACAGATAGGAATTGGAGAATGATAGTTTCTGAAGAATATTTAAGGGAAGGTAAGTTCTGGGAATAACCTGAAGCTGTTGTATTTCTTTAATTGATAGTAGCAATTACCATTTCTTTATTTGATCCTTTTTTTTTTCCCTTTAAACATTGGCAATAAATTGTAGATCCATCTTCAACTAATGGTGACATATCCATGCCCAAAAGTTGTCTGCTGAGTGTTAGCCAGTCCACTTGGATTTATTGCACCTGGGAAAAATCCTAGTGGATGCTCTTAGGAGCATCTCCTAGGATGCTCCTCTGAGATCTTTAAAAATAAATAAATAATAAATAAATAGATCATAAATAAATATATAAATAAATAAATGTATGTGATAGGAGGCCATAAGCAGTAATTTGTTATTTCTGATATCTTCAAATATTTTTTTAAAGATTTTATTTATGGGATCCCTGGATGGCTCAGCGGTTTAGTACCTGCCTTCGGCCCAGTGCGTGGTCCTAGAGTCCCAGGATTGAGTCCCACCTCAGGCTCCCTGCATGGAGCCTGCTTCTCCCTCTGCCTATTTCTCTGCCTCTCTCTGTCACTCATGAATAAATAAATAATAAAATCTTTTTTAAAAATTAAAAAATAAAGATTTTATTTATTCATGAGAGACACAGAGAGAAAGAGGCAGAGACACAGGCACAGGGAGAAGTAGGCTCCATGCAGGGAGCCCAATGCAGAACTCAATCCTGGGACTCCAGGATCACGCTTGAGCCAAAGGCAGATGCTCAACTGCTGAGCCACCCAGGCATCCCTGATATCTTCAAATATTTTTAAAGCTTAATCATTCTTAAAGGTTGAAAAATTGTCTTAAACTTTTAAGGAAAATTGTGTAATGATGATATTGCCATAAAATATTGCTTATATATAGACACTGTCTTATGAAACTACCCAAGAGGCAGTATCTTTTCCTAACATATGATGACATAGTCATCTTTAAGTTCATACATAATCAGTGACCTTTCATCTATTTATGTGAGGTCCATTCTCATATTAATTCCCATTCAGCTAGCCACAATATATGAAAGATGCTTGCAGTTTCAGAGAAAAATGAGAATTGAGTTTGTTCTTACACTGTGAATATAGGTATGGGGTATATGTAATATTGTCCAAAGTCTAGTGCACATTAGTTTTGAGAAATAAGAAAATGTTTATAAAATGTATAACCTTACAACATATGGTATTTTGCTTGTCTTAATTATATACATAAAACTATTTTGAATTCAGGAAGAGCGAACCATGCTAGCGAAAGAGCTGTCTTCACTTCGAGACCAAAGGGAACAGCTAAAGGCAGAAGTAGAAAAATATAAAGAATGTGACCCACAAGTTGTGGAAGAAATACGTAAGTTTCTATAACACCTTGAAGATTTTTAAATTTTTTAACTTCAGAGAGAGAGAGACAGAGAGAAATGAGAGGAGCTGAGAGAGAGAGAATCTCAAGTAGGCTCCATTCCTAGCTCAGAGCCTGATTCAAGGCTTGATCTCACAACTCTGAGATCATGGCCTGAGCCCAAACCAAGAGCTGGATGCCCAAATGACTGAGCCACTCAGGTGTGTCTTCCCACCCTGTTTAAAAAATTTTGTTTAAAAAAAAAATTTTTTTTTAAAGAAAGCGAGAGGAGGAGCAAAGAGAATCTCAAGCAGGCTCACACTTTGAAATTATAACTATTTTAAGAGGAAGGAAAGTAGACAAGAAGATAAAGATATGTAATATTAGCTTAGGAAACTGAGAAGTCAGAGAAGAAGTTAACTTGCCCCCAAGTACGTTGACTCAAGAACAAAATCCACTATTGTCTTCTAGGAAAGATAATATCAAAAAAGCTTTTATTTTCACCCCATTAAAATGTTACCTATTTTGTGGGGCAACTGCATGGCTTAGTTAAGGGTCTGCCTTCAGCTCAAGTCACGATCTCAGGATCTTTGGGATCAAGCCCTGCGTTGGGCTCCCCACTCAGCAGGGATTCTGCTTCTCCCTCTCCCTCTGTCCCCTCCTCCACTTGTGTACTCTCTCTCTCTCAAATAAATAGTCTTTTAAAACATTTTTTTTAGGGACGCTTGGGTGGCTCAGAGGTTGCCTTTGGCTCAGGGTGTGATCCTGGAGTTCTGGGATTGAGTCCTACATCGGGCTCCCTGAAAGGAGCCTACTTCTCCCTCTGCCTTCTCTTTCTATCTCTCATGAATAAATAAATAAAATCTTTAAAAATTCTTTTTAATTAAAAAAATTTCTATTTTTATAAAATACATTAATGCTAGAAATTATAACACATTTAATAGATAGCAGTTATGTGTGGAATATCCCATTATTCCATAAATATATATATATTTTTTAAGATTTTATTTATTTATTCATGAGAGAGAGAGAGAGGCAGAGACATAGACAGAAGGAGAAGCAGGCTCCATGCAGGGAGCCCGATGTGGGACTTGATCCTGAGTCTCCAGAATCATGCCCTGAGCCGAAGGCAAACGCGCAACTGCTGAGCCACCCAGGTGTTGCCATAAATATATTTTTATTTATTTATTTATTTATTTATTTATTTATTTGTTTGTTTGTTTGTTTTTTAAAATATTTTATTTACTTATTCATGAGAGACACAGAGAGAGAGAGAGAAGCAGAGATACAGGCAAAGGGAGAAGCAGGCTCCACGCAGGGAGCCCAGTGTGGGACCCGATCCCAGGACCCTGGGGTCACGCCCTGGGCCGAAGGCAGGCACCAAACTGCTGAGCCACCCAGGGATCTCCCCCATAAATATATTTTAGATATGAAGGTGGGATAGTAGGATATTTTTTTTTGTGGAAAGCTATCAAACTATAATCAAAAGAAAAAGATCTTTTTAGACAACTCTAGTTCATACCTTTATAGAGAAATGTCCAGTTCCTCTGCTTTAAAAATTCAGAACAGCTAACAAAATTTTATTCAAATGTGGTATTTCCACTTCCAGGCAAGTAGTGACAGACTGGATTTATCCTCCCATCTGAAAAACAACACAGATAAAATATATGAAATAGGTTTTAAGGTAAATATCAGACAATAAACAACAATGATTCTTAGAGAAAGGAAACAGATAAAGTAAGTCCCAAAATTGTGTCAGCTTATTTTATTGAGTTCCCAGGCTGTGGCACAATGAAGGAGTACCTAGGCAGAGCCCCTACAGACGAAACTGAGAATCGGGACCAAGGTGGCTAGAGTTCACAGGACCTTATACTAGAGAGGAGAATTTACACAGAGAACCCTAGGTATCTATAGAGGGCTCCCCTCAAGTATTTGGTGAATGCATGTGAAGTAATTACCCAAAGCTGGGGAAAGAATGATTTCAGCAAATTAGAAGGAACAATACCTGGCATTCACACAGGACCAAGAATAATGCCTATTCTCACCAGGCAGATTGGAAAAATTTATAATTCACAAGGCATTAGTTAGAACACTCAAGAACATTTTGCCTCAGTAGCAAGTACTAATTAGCCCTAGACTGAGCTTTGTTCTCCCCTTCTAAAAAACCGTAACAGCAAATCTTGAAAACATCAAATTATTGTAACTTAAACGCATCCCAGAAAAAAAGCTAAATAGTATTTATAGGAATACAAATATACCTAGCACCCAACAAAATAAAATTCATAGTGTCTAGCACATAGTGAAAGATCACCAGACATGTAAAGAAGTAGGAAAATATCCTTAATGAAAAGAAAAATCATTCAATCAACACTGACATAGAACTAGCACAGATAGTAGAATTGGAAGATTATGACCTTAAAAGCTATTATACATGTATCGTATAGGGGTAACTTGGTGGCTCAGTCAGTGGGGCATCCAACTCTTAGGCTCAGGTCATGATTTCATGGGTAGTGAGACGGAGCCCTGAATCTAGGCTCTATGCTTAGTGGGGAGTCTGGGGATTCTCTCCCTCTGCTCCTTACTCCTCTTACTCCACTTGTGCATGCATGTGCATGCATGTGTGCTCTCTCTCTCTCTTTAAAATAGATGAATAAATTTTTAAAAGATGCATGTGTTTAAAAGTTAAGTAGAAACATGAAAGATATAAAAAAGGTTCGTGTCAAACTTGGAGTGAACACTACAATTTCTGAAATGAAAAATACACTGGATTGGATTAATAGATTAAACTTTGCAGGCGAAAGGATTAGTGTATTTGAAGACATAGCAGTAGAAACGATCCAAAATGAAACTAGAAAGGAAAAAGAAAAATTTTTTAATGAAAATAGCATCCATGATATGCCCGACAAATTCAAATGACCTAATATATGTGTAATCAAAAGTCCCAAAATGAGGGACTGTTGAGTGGAGTGGAGGGTTTGTGTGTGTGTGTGTATGTGTGTGTGTGTGTGTGTGTGTGTGTGTGTGTGTTGTACATGCCTGTGTGTGCACGTGTGTCCGGGCCTGAAAAATATCTGAAGAAATAAATTCAGAAGAAGTAAAGGCTGCTTTTTTTTTCAAATTTGATGTAAGCTATAAACCCACAGAGTCATCAAATTTAAACATTTAAATAGCAAATGGCATTGATCTCCTTATTACTAAATCTAGATAATTTTTTTTAATATTTTAACCTCTGTCCCCCCAAATAGGATTATTTCCCTTCCCCAAAAAGATGATTGTTTTTAAAACGTGCTTTTTGATAATGAGGGTTTCATAGGAGTTTGGCTATCATGTTAGTGCAGAACATATTATACTGGATTAAAGGATTATGAGTTTCACAAGTTGATTTTAATAAGATTTGGTTCTTAATAGTGTGATTATACCACACATGTTACAACGATCAGGCTAATCTCTAAGTCTGTCATGGTTTATTTTGAAACAGTTTTTCTGCTGATAATAGCTGTAACTTTTATGTTCATGTTAGATATGGCTCTGTATAATCTTTTACTTATTTCTTTTTTTTTTAAGATTTTATTTATTTATTCATGAGAGACACAGAGAGATAGAGAGAGAGAGGCAGAGACACAGGCAGAGGGAGAAGCAGGTTCCATGCAGGGAGCCCAATGCAAGACTCAATCCCGGGTCTCCAGGATCACACCTTGAGCAGAAGGCAGCCCTAAACTGCTGAGCCACCCAGGCTGCCCTCTTTTACTTATTTCTTAATAATTCTTGGAATAAATATATTTCATCATGCTAGTTGAATTATTGATACCTGCATTCAATAAGTATTAGCAAGATTGGTTGCAAATATCTTAGAAGAAGTAGAAACAGTAATGTATAAAAAATAAAATGTAATTCTAATTTAATTTAAATAAATAAATAAATAAATTTAATTCGACTCTGACCTTTATTTGAGAACAGATAAAACAAGTTGTAGTAAAAATTGAATTCCTACAAAAATGTTTAAAAATAAATCATAGGAGTACTTAAGAAATTTTCTTAGAAATGCCAGGATGACAGTGAAAATGATGGAATTAGGACCTCTGAAAAGTTATTGTTCCATGAAAGCTGGCAGAAATTGTCACAACTTTTCCAGAATCCTAGAAACTAACCAATGATTTGCCTATTCAAGAAAAATGGCTGACTCTTAGCAAGAATAATAAGCTTGCTTATTATTGTGATGTTTTAACTTGTCCTATTCTCATCCCCTACTCTCTAGCTCAGCAGTAACCTTGAAAAATAACAGCCCTGAATTCCTGATATCAGAAGGAGTAAAATGGAGCTGAAGCTCTTTAAGACCCTCTTTTCACCCTAGTTGTTACTATTTGACATCTTTAGTGGTTTTCTGAATAGGAAATACTGTCCTTATTTGATCTGGCTTGTGGTATGCTCATTTGTCTAAAAACAATTACAGGCAAGAGTTTTAACTTCACAGCTATTTTAGGTGATGAATAACAGGTGAGCCTAATCAAAGAGCTTTAAAAGGAGAGGCTGAAAGAGATGTTCTTAGGTGTCTTGGAAAGCAGCATGGTTTTGGAAATCTAGGAAGCCATATGCTTGCACAGAAGGGCTTGTGCACCTTCTCAGGAAAATCTTGGGAAGTTCCTAGTCTCTCACCTCTAGCAGACCTTGGCACTCTGCATGCAGGAAGTGAAGGCCACGGCAGAGTAGTAAATTGCCTAGTTGAAACCTGCCGCAACACACTCAGCCTCTCAGCAAAGACTTGGAGTTTTAGTCCAGGTGTTTCAGGAAATCTCTGTTCAATTATTAGCTGCCTGGCAAGTGAACTAGAGACTTCAGTGGCCACACAGGACAGAGTACAGACTTTATAGAATTAATTCAGAAAAATCACTAAACAAACAATAACAACAAGTACCAAAAATAACAACCTTGGGAATGGGGAAGTATCTGATTCCCAGAGTTGCCACATTATATTATTTAAAATGTCCAACTTCCAACAAAAAAATTGGGAGATGTACAAAGAAAGTATAGTTCATGTACAGTGCATGATGGTGGACTTGCTAGACATAGACTTTCAGCTCTTTAAAATATGTTAAAAGAGCTAAAGAAAAACATGTGTAAAGAAAAGGCTAAAAAAAAAATAAAAAATAAATAAAAATAAAAAAAAAAAGAAAAGGCTGAGAGTGAAATCTCACCAAGCAGAGAATATCAGCAAAGATACAGAAATTATTAAAAAGGAACGAAATGAAATGCTGGAGTTGAAAACCATAATAATTGAAATGAAAATTCAATTAGGAGATTATTAATCAGGAGATTATTAATCCTAAAATTCAATTAGGAGATTATTAATCTGGAGATTAATAGCTGATTTCAGCAGCAAAAGAAAGAATTAGTAACTTGGAGATAGTTCAACTGAGATAATTCAATCTGTGGAACAAAAGGAAAAAAGAAATGAAGAAATACCAATGGAGTTTCAATAGACCTGTGGCACATCATCAAGAATGCCAACATATACATATAGGAAGTCCCAGAAGGAGAGGGGAGAGAATGGGGCTGAAAGAATATTCCAAAAAATAAGAGCTGAAACCTCCTCAAATTTGATGAAAAGCAATCTATACATCAAAAAACTTAAGCTCCAATTTAGGATGCCCTGAAAAAGATCCACATATAGATTTATCATAATCAACTCGTCAAAAAAAAGAGAATATTGAAAGCAACAAGAAGGAGGTTACTCATCACATACTCTTCAATCACATTAACAACTTGTTTCTTATTAGAAGCCATAGAGACCAAAGGCATTGGGGTGACATATTCAAAATGAATATGGGCAGTAACTGTCTACTAAGAATTCTATATCCAGAAATATTTTCCTTAAAAATGAAGGACAGAGTAAACAACAACTGAAAGAGTTTGTCACTAGCAGACCTGCCCTCTCCCCCCCCCCCCCCAAAAATATATATGGAAGTCTTTCTCACTGAAATGAAAGGACGCTAGATAGTAACAGGAAATAAAGCACACTGGGATGCCTGGGTGGCTCAGCAGTTGAGTGTCTGCTTTCCGCTCAGGACGTGATACTGGGGTTCTGGGGATCATGTCCCACATCAGGCTCCTTGCATGGAGCCTGCTTCTCCCTCTGCCTATGTCTCTTCCTCTCTCTGTCTCGTGAATAAATAAATAATTTTTAAAAAAAGAAATAAAGCACACTGATAAAGGTTACTTCATAGGTAAATATAAAAGTGTATATGTATTTTTGTTTGTATCTCCTGATGGTCTCCTATTTGCTTTAAAATACAGCTGCATAAAGCAGTAATGATAAGCTATTTTGTTGGGCACACAATATGTAAAATGTAATTTGTGACAATGACAGCATGATTGCTCATTAGACAAAAAATATTTGACAAAATCCAACACCCTTTCAAACACTAAACCAACTAAGAATAGAAGTGAATTTCCTCAATTCAATAAAAGGGCATCTACAATAAATCTATAACTGACATCACATTGAATGGTGAAATGTTATATGCTTTCCCCAAGGATGACCTCTCTCATCAGTTCTATTCAGCATTGTACTAGAAGTTCAAGCTAGGGCAATTGGGCAAAAAAGAGAAATAAAAGGCATCCATGTTTAATAATAAGTGAGGTCAGCACATTGTAGTATACAAAAATCACATGCACCTTACATACTAACACTGAACAATCTGAAAATGAAACTTAAAGAAATTCATTTACAAATGAATGAAATACTTAGGAATAAAATTAGTCAAGAAAGTGCTATACTTGTACTGAAAACTACAAAACATTGAAACTAATGACCTGTACAAACAAAGACATTCTGTGTTTATAGAAAGACTTAAACGTTAAGACAGAAATACTCCTCAAATTGATTTACAGATTCAGTGTAAAACCTGTCAAAATTCTAAACATTTTTGGTAGAAATTGGTAAATTGATCCTAAAATTCATATGAAAATGCAAGGGAGCCAGAATAGCCAAAAGAATCTTGAAAGAGGGGGGTGCCTTGGTGATACAGTCAGTTAAGTGACCAACTCTTGGTATCAGCTCAGGTTGTGATCTTAGGGTCATGGGATCGAGCCCACATTGGGCTCTGCCCTCAGCTCCAAGTCTGCTTAAGGTTCCCTCTACATCTCCTTCTGCCCCTCCCCCACCACATGTGGCTTGTGCGCTCTCGCTCTCTCACTCTCTCAAATAAATCTTTTTTTAAAAAAATCTTAAAAAAGTAACAGCAAAGTTGGAAGACTCAAATTTTCCCAATTTCAAAACTTCCTAAAAAGCTGCAATAATCAAGACAGTGTGGGGGCTAGCCTAAGAATAGACCTGCAGGGGCATCTGGCTGGCTCAGTCAGAAGAGCATGTGACTCATGATCTCGGGGTTGTGAGTTCAAGCCATACGTTGGATATAGAGATTACTTAAAAAAAAACAAAAAAGAATAGACATGCAGGTTAATGGAATAGAATTGAGAGTCCAGAAGGAAACCCAATTGATTTTCAACATGGGTGCCAAGACCATTCAATTAGGAAAGGATTGTGTTTTCAACTAATGGTGCTGGGCATAACTGGTTATCCACGTGCAAATGAATCATCCTGGACTCCCATCTCAGACCATATACAGAAACTAACTCAAACAGATTAAAAACCTAAATGTAAGAAAGTATGAAACCAGTGTCTATCTCTGTATCCCTGGGTTAGGCAGCAGTTCCTTACGTAGAACACCAAAAGCTCAAACAACCAAAGAAAACAGATCAATTTGACTTTGTCAAAATTAATAACTTTTGTGTATCAAGGCACCTTACTAAGAAAGTGAGAAGAAAATCCAGAGTAGGAGAAAATATTTGTAAATCCTATATATATCTTGACAAATGTCCAACATCCAAAATGTATATATTTTTAAAAATTACAACTGAACAATTTTTAACCCAATTTAAACATGGGCAAAGTGTTAATTTTTCCAAGGAAAATACACAAATGGTCAAGAAGCATAGGAGAAGATGCTCAACATCATTAGTTATTAAAGAAATGCAAGTCAAAGCCAAAATGAGATACTATTTAAACAGGGCATAGGATGGTTATAATAAAAAGAATGGAAAATAATTTTTGGTGAGGATGTGGAGAAATTGGAACTCTTAGTTTGCTGGTGGTACTGTTAAAATGATATAACCACTTTGTAAGACAATTTATCTGTTCCCCAAAATGCTATATGTAGAGTTATCATTTGAGCTCCTAGATGTATATCCAAGAGAATTGAAAACATGTTCACCCAAAAATTATTCATATTAGCAATAAACAACCCAAATGTCCATTAACTAATGAATGACTAAACAAAATGTGGATATTATTTGACAATAAAAGGGAATGAAGTATTGATACATGCAACAACATGGATGAGCCTTGAAAACATGATGCTAAGTGGAAGAAGCTAGACACATTGTGTATCGTTGCAATTTTTTTTTAAGATTTTATTTATTCATGAGAGAGACCAAGAGAGAGAGGCAGAGACACAGGCAGAGTGAGAAGCAGGCTCCATGCAGGGAACTCCATGTGGGACTCAATCCTAGGACTCCAGGATTATGCCCTGGGCCGAAGGCAGGAGCTCAACTGTTGAGCCACCTGGGCGTCCCATATCATTGCATTTAAACGAAACATCCAGAATAGGGAAATTCATTGAAATGGGAAGTAGATTAGTGGTCTCCAGGGGCTGAGGGGAAAGAGAATGTGGAGTGACTGCTCATGGGTATGGGATTTTCTTTTGGGTGATGAAAATGTCCTCTAATTAGGTAGTGGTGATAGTTTTCCAATCCTGTTCTAAAACCTACTGAATTCTGCACTTTAATATCATGAATTCTGTAGTATATAAATTATCCTTCAATAAATAAATGACATCATAATAAATAATATTTATGCTCAGTTGATCATGGCACTGTTTTGTGCTGTGTAGTTTAAGTTGACAGACACATATATTTAATAGCAAGATATATAAATTTTTTAAGGTCAGGTTTATTGTAATCTAATATATGTACTCTGAAATTCTTATCATTAAATTATTTTATACTCGATGTTGTAAATTATTTGAATAACACATCTCACTTATGTGATGTTCTTGTCTTTAAAGGAACCTTATGTATTATGCTGAGTGAAATAAGTCAATCAGAGAAGGACAAACATTATATGGTCTCATTCATTTGGGGGAATATAAAAATTAATGAAAGAGAACAAAGGGAAAGGAGTGAAAATATCAGTGAGGGTGACAAAACCTGAGAGACACCTAACTCTGGGAAATGAGCAAGGGGCAGTGGAAAGGGAGGTGGGAGGGGTGTTGGGGTGACTGGGTGATGGGCACTGAGGGGGGCACTTGGCGGATGAGCACTGGGTATTATGCTATACGTTGGCAAATTGAACTCCAATAAATAAATTAAATTAAATTAAAAAATAAATAAAGGAACCTTATGTTATCTTTAAAGGAACCTAATAATGGACATTTAAGAGAAGGAAATTGTTTACATTGACTATTCATGACTAATATAATAGAAACTAAAATTTCTTTGGGGAGTTGAGCAGGTTTGTGGGATGCAACATGTCACTATTTGAGCTTTTTACATAGATCTTTATTTTTCTAACCTTTGGTTCATGTAAAAAAATGAAGCTATAAATAGAGGAAGATGATTATTTATATATGTATATATACTTTTTTTCAGGTCAAGCAAATAAAGTGGCCAAAGAAGCTGCTAACAGATGGACTGGTATGTATTACAATGGTACTGATAAGCTATAGTTAGCTTTTTCTACACTATGGTACAAGATGCAGAAGCTGTTGTGCCTAGTTTTGTTCAAGAAAAGACATTTCCAGAAATGTATGTATTAAAGGTTTTTTTTTTTTTTTTTAAGATTGTGTTTATTTTTAGAGAGAGAGGATGTAATCGACGAGAGGGGCAGAGGGAGAGGAAGAGAGAGAATCTTGAGCAGACTCTGCACTGAGTGTGGAGCCCAATTTGGGGCTCGATCCCATGACTCTGGGATCATGACCTGAGCTAAAGGTAGACACTTAACAGACTGAGCCACCCAGGTGCCCAGGAAGGAAGATATTTTTAGCAGAGCAGAAACAGCTGTTAGGAATCATATTTCCATTTGAAGTTATAACTTGCTCCTTCCAACATAAAAATGTTATGAAAAGAGCATGGCGTTAAAACAATTTATGCCTCAGAAAACCAACCTGTCTTCAAAACAAAAAGAAAACATCCGTAATAGTTGCAACTAAAGATTTTTATGTGATTATTAGTTAAGGTTTTGCTATCCTTTTACCTAAAAAGTTCCTTACAATGTGTATAGAATAGAAGGTATTTACTGTTCAGTAATTCAGTATTTCAATATTCTAAAATGAGAGATTACCATAGGGAATAAATACAACTAGAGGGCAGCCCAGCTGGCTCAGCGGTTCAGCGCTGCCTTAAGCCCAGGGTGTTGATCCTGGAGACCCGGGATTGAGTCCCATGTCGGGCTCCCTACATGGAGCCTGCTTCTCCCTCTGCCTGTGTCTCTGCCCCTCTCTCTCTCTGTGTCTTTCATGAATAAATAAAATCTTTAAAAATATATATGTTATATATATATATATATGTTATATATATGTATATATATAACTAGAAATACCACATCTAAATGATTTATGGCATTAAAGACACTTAAATTTTTTTAAAGACCCTTTAAATGTGATTTAGCAACTTATATAAAACCTTGCTTAATAATTAAGAGTGGAGTTTTTATGACTTTGTGTGAGAGGCATCTTAATGAGTGAGGAGGGGGATAGATGTTGTGAGGTCCTAAACACAGACTCATGCTTATGATATTGCCCATTCTATTTCTGTATATATCCTGGGGATGCCACCATGGAAATGAACAGAAGTTCTACTAGTCCTAAGGCTGTTTCTTTAAAGGAAAAAAAAAATCCTATTTTTTATCCATTTGTAAAAATTTCCACATAGTAGGAAAATTTTATTTGACAGGGAATCAATTATCTGGATCACAGGTAACATTGTCTCAAAGGCAGACATCTAGCAACCCAAGACATGTTTAATCAGTCTTTTTGAGTTGGTCCATTAAGCGTTGTTGTTGGTAGGCTTTTGTTTGTTCTTTTGTTTTAACCTTTGGAAGTTTACTCGCTTCTCAGCCTTTTGGCTAAGATCAAGTATAATCTTTGGAGGCTTATAATAAAATGGTTTCTTGCACTCATGTGAACCAGCAACTCCCTTCTGCTAAGCTTAGACTTACTATGCTACCTTAATCTTTTCCTCTCCTGATCCAGGTTGGAAGTCCATTCCTTCAAGCTTCCTACAATATTGCATCTGTTCTCTCATTTCCTAGAAATCTTTCTGTGCTCTTGGACCCTGTTCTGGAAGCTCTACACATAATACCTGATCTTCTCTCTTTAACATATTAATAACACTTTGGAATGATTTAGTAATAGGTTGATTTTTCTCTCTCTACTCTTGTGTCAGCTGGAAGGCGTAGGCTCTCTACCTTATAGGGTACTTGTAATACATTTCATACCTGTGTAATGTAGCAGTGAGCCCTATGGAAATGTTTGTGAGTGATAAGAATGTATGGTTATGCAGACACTAGGAAAACTAAACATCATTCTGGAGTGCCTCATGTTATTAGTAGTCTCTCCTAGGTCCTCATGAAAACTAAAGATTTGTTTAAAATTTTTATATAAAGATTCATTTTTTAATATCTGTTGATATTCCATTACAATTTAATTGAAAGAACTGGGGATATTTTGTTAACTTTATTCTATTTAATGTAGTAGTATTCACTTTCAAAGCAAACTTCAATACAGACATGCAGTTATCATTGTTAGATACTTGGAATTAAACTTCCTAAAATGAGGGATGCCTGGGTGGCTCAGCAGTTGAGCATCTACCTTTGGCCCATGACGTGATCCTGGGATCAAGTCCCTCATCAGGCTCCTTGCAGGGAGCCTGCTTCTCCCTCTGCCTACATCTCTGCCTGTGTGTGTGTGTGTGTGTGTGTGTGTGTGTCTCATGAAGAAATAAATAAAATCTTAAAAAAAAACTTCCTAAAATGATATATTTAAAGGTGATCAGACTTCAGGTATAAATACGTTAAGGATATATCACATTACAAAATATAGACATACCTCAGAGATATTGCAGGTTTGGTTCCAGACAACTGCAATGATGTGAATACCACAATAAAGTGAATCAAATCAATTTTTTGCCTCCCAGCGCATATAAAAATTATGTTTATGCTGTACTATAGTCTATTAAGTGCACAATAGCATTATGTCTATGTACCTTAATTTAAAAATACTTTATTACTGAAAAACGCTAACCATCACCTGAGCTTTCCATGAGTTGTAATCTTTCTTGCTGATGGAGAGTCTTGCTTCCATGTGGATGGATGGCTGCTGACTGACCAGGCAGGTGCCTGCTGATGGCCATGGTGGCTGTGGCAATTTCTTGAAATAAGACAGTAAAAGAAGTTTGCCACATCAATTGATTCTTCCTTTCATGAACGATTTCTCTGTAGCATGTGATGCTGTTCGTTAGCATTTTATCCACAGAACTTTTAAAATTGGAGTCTGTTCTCTCAAACCCTCCCCTACTCTATCAATTAACTTTATGTAACATAGTAAATTCTTTATTAGTCATTTCAGTAATCTCACAGCATCTTCACCAGGAGTAGATTCCATCTCAACAAATCACTTTCTTTGCTTATCCAGGTGAAGCAACTCTTCATCCCTTCAAGTTTTAATATGAGATTTCAACAATTCTGTCCCATTCAGCCTCCACCTCTAATTCTAGTTCTCTTGCTCTTCCCACCACATCTGCAGTTACTTCTTCCACTGAAGTCTTGAACTCCTCAAAGTCATCCTTGAGAGTTGGAACCAACTTCTTCCAAACTTGTTAATATTGATATTCAAACCTCTTCCCACAAATCACGAATGTTCTTACTGGCATATAGAATGGTGAATCCTTTCCAGAAGGTTTTTAATCTACTTTGCTCAGATCCATCAGAGGAGTCACTCACTATCTCTGGCAACTATAGCCTTATGCAGTATATTTCTTAAATAAGATTTGAAAGTCAAAAGTACTCCTTGACCCATGGGCCACAGAATGGATGTTGTGTTGGAGCACAGGCTGAGTAGATTTCTGGGATCTTCAGGATGGTAAATGAGCATTGGCTTCAAGTGAAAGTCACTAGTGGCATTTGCCCCAACAGGAGAGTCAGCCTGTCCTTGGAAGCTTTTTTTTTTTTTTTTTAAGATTTATTTATTTATTTATTTATTTATTTATTTATTTATTTATTTATTTATTTATGATAGACATAGAGAGAGAGGCAGAGACACAGGCAGAAGGAGAAGCAGGCTCCATGCTGGGAGCCCGACATGGGACTCGATCTCGGGGTTCCAGGATTGCGCCCTGGGCCAAAGGCAGGCGCTAAACTGCTGAACCACCCAGGGATCTCCTGTCCTTTGAAGCTTTGAAGCCAGGCACTGACTTCTCTCTAGCTATGAATGTCCTACATGGCATCATCTTCCGGTAGAAAGCTATTTGATCGACATTGAATATCTGTTGTTCGGTGTAGCCACCTTCATGAATTGGCTTAGCTGGGTCTTCTGGATAACTTGCTGTGGCTTCTCCATCAGCACTTGCTGCTTCATCCTGCACTCTGATGTTACAGAGATGGCTTCTTTCTATAAGCCTCATGAACCAACCTCTGCTAGCTTCCAACTCTTTTTCTGTATCTTCCTCACCTCTCAGCCTTCATAGTGTTGGGGAGAGTTAGGGCCTTGCTCCGGATTAGCTTTGGCTTATAGAGGGCTGCCTTCTTGTGTCCTCATATGGTCTTTTCTATGCATGTTCCTGGTATCCGTGTATCCACATTTCCTTTTCTTAAAAGGACAGCTGGCAAATTGAATCAGGGCCCACCTTAACAAGCTTGTTTTAACTTAATCATCTCTTTGAAGACCTAGTTTCCAGATACAGTCACATTCTGAGGTCCTGGATGCTAGGACTACAATGAATTTGATTATGAAATTTGGTGGGTGGGGGGGTATACAGTTCAGCCTTAACATTCCAGAGGAACCTCTTTTAACCCCTCATTATCACTATCAACACAGTGCTAACATTTGAAGGAATATTCTGAACCAGAAAGCTTCACACCTTATTTCTCTATATTTATAAAACATATTCAGTATAAAGGTGATACATACATGAAAGAAAATGTGTGGGTGAAAAAAACCCCACAAAAACCTGACTCTCATTCCCATTCCCCAAGTGCAGCCCCTGTGAGCATGTTGGTGTTACTCTGCATCCCTCATTGCCTATTCATAGATGCCCTTCCAGCAGATATTTAGATTGCTTTTATTTTTTTCTTACATTGGAATAAAGATTTAACCATAAATCTTTGTACAAAATTTCTTTTGTTTCCTTGAGATAAATTCCTTTAAGTAGATACAACACTTTCTCAGTGGCAAAATGCATTTTAAATCCTCCCCCCCCACCCCCCAGAGGACATGAAGGATACATCTGGTCCTATCTTAGTCTTAAGATAGGAGAACTACCTTTTATCCTCCTCTCCCCTTCTCCCTCACACTTGCCTGATTATCTGGAAACCATTATTATCTGTGGGGAAGAGAAAAAGGTCTGGAGAGAACGTGCACCCTTTGGGAACAGGAGCAGTTGTAATTCCTGAGGTAAGAGTCCTGGCCTCTGCTGTGGAAATGTGGAGGAAACACTGTTGTTAGCCTTTCCTTGTTTTTGGATTATCCTTTTCGTTTTTTTTTTATTTTTTAAAGATTTTATTTATTCTCTGATGAGAGAGAGACAGAGGGAGAAGCAGGCTCCATGCCGGGAGCCCAACATAGAACTCAATCCCGAGTCTCCAGAATCATGCCCCCGGCCGAAGGCAGGCACTTAACCGCTGAGCCACCCAGGGATCCCCATTTTTGGATTCTTCTTAAATTAGTGGGACCTAATTTACTGAATTTTTAAATAATGCAATCTAGTTGCTCGGAATACTGAAGTATTTTCTTTCTTCTGAAACTAATTGCCATTACTTTTGAAAATAAAGCATACAGTGATAGAAGTAACAAAAAAAAAGAATATACTTATATCTGAAATGTTTTATGATTGTGTTTTCAATTTTTAAAAATATTTCTCAATTTTCTTTTAGATAATATATTTGCAATAAGATCTTGGGCCAAAAGAAAATTTGGGTTCGAAGAAAATAAAATTGACAAAAATTTTGGAATTCCAGAAGACTTTGACTACATAGACTAAAATGTTCAATGTTGGTAAAGGATCTGTGTACTTGTGAATATGTAATTTTTAAAATCTTATCCAACTAAATGTACTGAATTGCCATTAACCTGTATTTGTGTTTATCATTTCATTAATTTTAAATAAAGTATAAACTGTAGATGGTTTTCACTCTTTTTGATCTATCAAAAGCAGGATTATTCCCAAGTGGTCATCAGAGTAGGATAGTACAAATAAAATCATCCACTTAAGTTAGTTTTACAAATAATTTTTTAGAGATCACAGACATCATGGCAAGACAACATAGTTTAGTTTCATCCAAATATTAAATATTGACAACTAAGAGTACCTTTGAAGGTTCTATTGCAGACATACACCCACACAATGATACTTGGAAATAACCTTTAATACTTTAGTGGTTGCTGTACTATTTTTCATTATTTAGTGGAAAATGTATGTGATTGATTCTCAGTATAACTGCACCATATTTGTGAATTTCCTACAGAAAAAATACAGAATGTTGGTGTACTCAAGTTTAGAGTTAAGTGGTAATTCCTCAGTCATGAAAACGACTTTCTTTTGACTTTTTGATGCCCTTTGACTGTAAAGAACAAGCATGTGGCCCTTTGTCCTGACTTACGCACTTTTGATAAGATATAGTGGCATTGGTGTGGCACATATCCTCAACTAGAGTTCAGGGACTTTTTTTTCAACTACCTAAAAAAGAGTAAATTAAAAAATAATTTATGTCCTGTGTATATAATTTTTTTCCAATTCAGCTTGGGTGTTTAGATTATTTGGAGGCCCTCCAAGAAAAAGAAGAAAACAAAATGAATGTGTATAATGCCCTTTACACACATGCCTTAATTTTTTCTCATACTAATTTTGATGTTCTTTTAAGTACCTTGAATGAGATACTCCACATGGCTGAAATGACCCAAACAGCATCCAAACCGTTCGTTAGTGAATCTAGCCTTTGTATTGCATGGAGTTGCTCTAGGCCTTCTTAATTACTTCCTGGATGGGGGAGGGAAGGCAGCAAATTGGTCCATCTTTGTTCTTTGTTCTCAAGGCTACTTTATGTTGCCTTAAGGCGACAGCTCTTTTCACAGGAGAAAGTATTTGATGTAAGAGATTACAAAGGACAAAAAATAAAAATAACCCACCATAAGCCTTTCCCCAAAACACATTCCAAAATTTCTCAGACATAATTTGCTATTTATTAGAAAATAAACTTCTTTGTTTAAAGAGAAGGTATGTATATTCCAAAAGGAAGCCATTTCTAATGATCCTTAAAAGATTTTGGACACCTTTATAAAAATTGAAGTATAATTAACATACAACATTATATTAGTTTCAGGTGTACAGTGTAACAATTGGACATTTGTATACATTGCAAAATGATCACCATAGTAAGTCTAATTACCATCTGTTATATAAAGTTATAAAAAAATTTTCTTACCAAAACTTTAAGATTTACTCTTAGCAACTTTCATATTTGCAATACGATATTGTTGACTGCAGTCACTGTGCATATTACATCTCCATGACTTATTTATATAACTGGAAGTTTGTACCTCTCTTGATCTCTGCCCCACATTTTACTCACCCCTGACCCCCTCCACTCTGGCAACCACCAATGTATTCTTTGTATCTATGAGTTTGGTTTGGTTTTGTTCTGTTTGCTTGTTTTTTAGACTCAATATAAGATTACACATATTTGTTTTTCTGTCTGGCTTATTTCACTTAGCTTAATACCATTTAGGTCCATCTATATTGTTGCAAATGGCAAGATTTCATTCTCTTTTATGGCTGAGCAGAAATATGTACCACATCTTTCTCCACTCATCCATTGATGGACGCTTAGGTTGTTTCCATATCTTTGTTGTTATAAATAGTGCTGCAATAAGCCTAGGACTGCACATATATTTTTAAATTAGTGTTTTTCTTTGGATAAATATCGGAATTTTTGGATTTTAGTTCTATTTTTAACTTTTTTATAGCAACTCCATACTGTTTTCCGTGGTGACTGCACAAATTTACATTTCCACTAACAGTAAGGATTAATTTCTCCACATTCTCACCAACTCTTATTATTTCTTCTTCTTTTGAACAAGCCAATCTCACAGATGTGAGGTGATATCTCATTGTGGTTAGTGATGTTGAATATCTGTTCATATGTCTCTTGGCCATCTGTATGTCTTCTTTGGAAAAATACATATTCAGATCTTCTATTTTCTTTTTTTTTTTCTTAAGATTTTATTTATTTATTCATGAGAGAGAGAGAGAGGCAGAGACACAGGCAGAGGGAGAAGCAGGCTCCATGCTGGGGTGGGACTCAATCCTGGGTCTCCAGGATCATGCCCTGGGCCCAAGGCAGGCACTAAACCGCTGAGCCACCCAGGGATCCCGCTGGATTATTTTTATGCTGTTATTGATCTATATGAGTTCTTTATATTTTGGTTATTAACCCCTATTAGATATGCGATTTACAAATATCTTCTCTCATTCAATAGATTGCCTTTTAATTTTGTTGACAATTTTTTTTTTCTGTATAGAAGCTTTTTAGTTTGATTTAGTTCCATTTGTTTATTTTTGGTTTTGTTGCCATTGCCTTTGGAGTCTGATCTACACAAAATATCCCCAAAAGCAGTGTCACGGAGCCCACTGCCTATATGTTTTTGGTAGGATTTTTATGATTTCTGGTCTTAAATTCGAGGCTTTAGTCCATTTTGAGTTAATTTTTGTGTATGTTGTAAGATAGTGGTCCAGTTTCATTCTCTTGCGTCTGGCTCTCCAGTTTTCCAATCACTGTGTATTAATGATACTGCCCTTAAGCCCATTGTATATTTTTGCCTCCTTTGTCATAAACTGATTGACCATGTATATTTGGGTTTATTTCTGGGCTATCTGTTCCATTGATCTATGTTTCTATTTTTATGCCAATACCATGCTATTTTGACTAATATAGTTTGAAGTTAGGAAATGTGATACCTTCAGTTTTGTTTTCTCAAGATTGCTTTGCCTATTTGGGATTGTTCTGTTAGTTTGTTGTTAGTTTATAAAGATGTAAAATATTTTTGTATATTAATTTTGTACCCTCCAAATTTACTGAATTTGTTTAATGGGTTTTTGGTGGAGTGTTTAGGGCTTTCCGCATATAAAAT